>NC_136070.1:216381561-218826181 GCF_964261635.1 Lissotriton helveticus | reverse complement strand
GAAGTGCGTGTGGTTTGAAGAGTTGAAACAAAGTTCGTAAGTGGTTCACCAAAGTTGGTGCAAGTAAGTACTTGTTGTTCCCAAGATCTCTAGACCCGAGACATGGCCCGGGTTTCGGGATAGTTTCCCTCATCAGTAGAGAAAGTATTTGGGGAGGATGAGGATTTTTTGGCAGCCTACGCAGCACCCCTACATATATGCCTATTCCCTGCTGATGAGAGGTAACAACCTCGAAACACGTGTCCAGAGATGGCCAACGCGACAGCGATTTTTTGCTCAAGACCCTGGTAGAGGCGCACCCACTGATGCTTACTTCATGGACCACAATGCTTTGGGGCAACACGCTGATAGGACAAGCAGTGTGCGACCAATTGGACTTTCTTTTATATTCAATCTCCCTTGAGCTGGTGGGGTTGACGAGCCCGGGTTACGCACCTGCGTGCCACGAGTGGTACCGGACCTGAGGATATTTTTTGGCAGCCTACGCAGCACCCCTACATATATGCCTATTCCCTGCTGAGGAGAGATAACAACCTCGAAACACGTGTCCAGGGATGGCCAACGCGACAGTGATTTTTTGCTTAAGACCCTGGCAGAAGCGCACCCGCTGATGCTTACTTCATGGACCACAATGCTTTGGGGCAACACGCTGATAGGACAAGCAGTGTGCGACCAATTGGACTTACTTACACTCCGCATACTTTCAATTCGGTCCACATACGTCACACGCTGCCAGGTTAAATAGTAAATTTAAGATTAATGCTTACAAACCATGATTATAAAACAAGTCTTCCAGAGCGGGATCCATGTGACATCACAGTGTCCTGAGTCGCACACAAGAGCCACAAAAATCAACCAAAGACTCCTCCCAGCTCTGTCGGAGAACAATCAATAGAAACAGGGGAGGAGGCCAAAGGCAGAGGGCCGTAAAACTGCCATCTGGTGCCAATCAAGAAACAGTAGCAGGCTTATGTCACTGCAACCTGACCTGCGGCGCAGAGCACACGGAGCAGCGAGCACTTGTAGTCTGAGAAGTAGCAGAGCACACCTATGACAGACAGGCGTCCTCTACTGACTCCACTCACTAAGGGGCTAAAAATATCAGATGGGAAAAGCACAGCACTGCAGTCTCTTCGGCGATGTGTTCCCTCTCTCCTGCATCCCAGGGTGGGATGCCAGCCCCCCCCCCACACCCAGGCAACAGGGCACAGAAAACCACTTCTCCACGTCGCACGCCGCATCCCTCATACCAAAGGGAGGCGCACAATCACATACACAATATTACTTACCCACCCAAAACCCCTGTATTTCACATCTTCCCGTACAAGTACGTGAGTATTTTTTAAAAGAATTAACCACCTAATACCCCTGTTTTTAACATCATCGCGTCCCAGAAGATATGTGAATAAATTGAAATAAACGCATTTATTTGACTTTTATTTTCATGAAAAAAGCAAACGTTGAAAAAAATGCGTTGTAAATGTACTTTTTTCATGTTTACATGCATTTTTTGTTATCTTTACATCGATATAAAAACATGCGGAGTCATGGTATCTGCGGACATAAAATTGCGTTGTGATGGTATGCGGAGTAATTTCATGCGGAGTAACGTCATATATTCTTTTGGATCATTTGGACCAATTCAAGTAATAAGAGTGAGTCCAAACAAATACTCCAGGAACAGGCTTGTCATGTAAGTTACAATACCCAGTTCCTTGGGGGGTATAATGGTTTGCCCTGGTGGATCAAATACTAGCTGATCTGCAGCACTCATTGTGCCACCCACTTCAGTTTTAAACATGTTTGAGGCCTGCTATTGCAGCCTGTGTGCAGGTTTGAACTGTCATTTTGACCTGGCATAATACACCTTTTGTCATGCCTAAACCGTCATTTTAAATACATATAAGTCACCCACTGAATTTTAAAAGTTGGACATACACTATTAACTTTTACTTGTTCTGGTAGTGGAAAAACTGTTAAATCCGTTTTTCACTATTGCAACACCTCCCGTAGGAAAACATTGGGTTACCGTATTACAATTTTAAAGTCATACCTTTCAAGTGGGAGTCAACAGGAGTGTTGAGTTTAGTGTCTTCTGTACATGAATTTTACACACTCTTGAATGGTGAAGTTGGATTTCAAGTGACAATTCAAAAAATGTCACTTTTAGAAACTTGCCAGTTTCAACCATTTGGTGCCTGCAGCCTGTATCCTGGGTCACATGAATAAATGTAGCTGGCAGTTGGCATTTGTGTATTATTCCCAGACAGCGAGACAAAGGAGGAATGGATGCTGGCATGTATATTATTATTAATCCACATTTGTAAAGCACGAACAATCCCCCGCAAGGGTCTCCAGGCGCTGGGGGCCGTCAGGGAGATTAAGCAAGCTATTGCCCAGAATCACATGGTGCTGGGCTAATCTGCAAGCCGGTGCCGGGGATCAAACCGTGATCCCCAGATCCCAGCGTCAGTTGCCCTGGCCGCGGCACCACACCTCTCCCTAGGGAGGGACGGAGCTGTCACCTACCACACTTGCACATCACAAAGGCTCTGCCTCAGTACACTCACAAGGGGTTTAACACTAATCTTTTCTTCCCCCAGACTTGTTGGAGACAGGGCACAGAGATATGAAATTCCAAGCACCTCTGGGGTTGGAAGTCTCTAGAAACTTCTTTTACTTAACCCCTTCGGGGCTGATGACGAGCTGGGCTCGTCATGACCCACACCGGTCGTGCGCTGATGACAAGGCCAGCTCGTCATCAGCCCCACCCTCGGGGGAAGCGCTGGCGCTCCCCCCGAGGGTCTCCGATCTTGCTCGTTTTGCTGGGGGCGGCAGCGGAAGAGTTTCCGCTACCGCCCCCGCCCCCCCCATGGGAATCCCTGATGACGTCAGCGCGCACAGCGCGCGCTGACATCATCAGGGATTCCCAGCACTCGGGAAGCCATTTGCTTCCTGCGCGTCTTCAGGAAAGGTAGGTTTTGGGAGTCCGGCGGGGGTTTGGGGCCGCAAAGAGGCATCAGGGGAGAGGAAAGAGATTTTCCTCCCCCCTGATGTCTCTTTGCAGGGCATTTCTGCCTCACGATCGCGCACAGCGTCGCGATCGTGCGGCGGAAATGCCCCCACTAGCACCAGGGATTTATATTTAGTTTATAGGAAGCGACCCCTTGGGCAAGGGTCGCTTCCAGGCTGGGTGTAATTATCTTTACGTTTTTCTGCCCCCACCTGAGGGCAAATCGGCCAGTTTTTTCGGCCGTTTTGCCCCCGGGGGGGGGCAGAAATTCCCAACTAGCACCAGGGATTTTTTTATAAGGCAATATGGCGGCCATCTTTATTGTTTACGTTTTTCTGTCCCCCCTGGCGGCAAATCGGCCCGTTTTTTTTGCCGTTTTGCCCCCGGGGGGGCAGAAAATGCCCACTAGCACCAGGGATTATGATTTTAGCTTTTAGGAAGCGACCCCTTGGGCAAGGGTCGCTTCCAGGTGGCCTCACAATTAACTTTTTGTTTTTCTGCCTCCGGGGGGGCAGAAATTTTCCACTAGCACAAGGGATTTTTGTTGGGGCAATGTGTTTGTTTTGGGGAGCGACCCCTTGGGTAAGGGTCGCTTCCAGGTGGCCATGATTGTGTTTTTGTTTTTCTGTCCACCCTGGGGGCAAATCGGCCTGTTTTTTTCGCCGTTTTGCCCCCGGGGGGGGGGGGGGGCAGAAAATGCCCACTAGCACCAGGGAATTTAAATTTAGTTTTTAGATAGCAACCCCTTGGGCAAGGGTCGCTTCCTGGTGGCAAGTAATTATGTTTTTGAATTTCTGCCCGCCCTTGGGGCAAATCGGCCCTTTTTTTGACGTTTTGCCTCCTGTTTTTTTGCCCACTAGGCCCTAGGATTTGAGTTTTGTTCCAATGTTGGTTTTAATTTTGGTTGTTTTTTACTGTCCGCCTCCCTTGGTGACGGTTGGTCTTTTTTTGTCCTTACTGCCTTGGCTGGCGGTGTGTGTGGAGTGGTGCTTGGCTGGCGGTGTGTGTAGAGTGGCGCTTGGCTGGTGGTGTGCGTGGAGTGGTACTTGGCTGTCTGTGCACGGAGTGGTGCTTGGCTGACGGTATGTGTGGAGTGGCGCTTGGCTTGCAGTGTGCGTGGAGTGGTGTTTGGCTGGCGGTGTGTGTGGAGTGGTGTTTGGCTGGATGGTGTGCATGCAGTGGTACTTGGCTGTCTGTGCACGGAGTGCTGCTTTGCTGGCGGTGTGTGTGGAGTGGTGCTTGGCTGGATGGTGTGCGTGGAGTGGTACTTGGTTGTCTGTGCACGGATTGGTGTTTGGCTGGTGGTGTGTGTGGAGTGGTGTTTGGCTGGCGGTGTGTGTGGAGTGGTACTTGGTTGGATGGTGTGCGTGGAGCGGTGCTTGGCTGGCGGTGAGTGGCGCTTGGCTTGCGGTGTGCGTGGAGTGGTGCTTGGCTGGCGGTGTGTGTGGAGTGGTACTTGGCTGTCGGTGTGCGCTGAGTGGTGTTTGGCTGGCGGTGTGCGTGGAGGGGTACTTGGCTATCTATGCACGGAGTGGTGCTTGGCTGGTGGTGTGTGTGGAGTGGCGCTTGGCTGGTGGTGTGTGTGGAGTGGTACTTGGCTGTCTGTGCACGGAGTGGTGCTTGGCTGGTGGTGTTTGTGGAGTGGCGCTTGGCTGGGGTGTGCGTGGAGTGCTACTTTGCTGTCTGTGCACGGACTGGTGCTTGGCTGGCGGTGTGTGTGGAGTGGCGCTTGGCTGGTGGTGTGCGTGGAGTGGTACTTTGCTGTCTGTGCATGGAGTGCTGCTTGGCTGGTGGTGTGTGTGGAGTGGCGCTTGGCTGGTGGTGTGCGTGGAGTTGTACTTGGTTGTCTGTGCACGGAGTGGTGTTTGGCTGGTATTGTGTGTGGAGTGGTGTTTGGCTGGCGGTGTGTGTGGAGTGGTACTTGGCTGGATGGTGTGCGTGGAGCGGTGCTTGGCTGGCGGCGAGTGGCGCTTGGCTTGCGGTATGCGTGGAGTGGTGCTTGGCTGGCGGTGTGTGTGGAGTGGTACTTGGCTGTCGGTGTGCGCTGAGTGGTGTTTGGCTGGCGGTGTGCGTGGAGGAGTACTTGTCTATCTATGCACGGAGTGGTGCTTGGCTGGCGGTGTGTGTGGAGTGGCGCTTGGCTGGTGGTGTGTGTGGAGTGGTACTTGGCTGTCTGTGCACAGAGTGGTGCTTGGCTGGTGGTGTTTGTGGAGTGGCGCTTGGCTGGTGGTGTGCGTGGAGTGCTACTTTGCTGTCTGTGCACGGAGTGGTGCTTGGCTGGCGGTGTGTGTGGAGTGGCGCTTGGCTGGTGGTGTGCGTGGAGTGGTACTTTGCTGTCTGTGCACGGAGTGCTGCTTGGCTGGCGGTGTGTGTGGAGTGGCGCTTGGCTGGTGGTGTGCGTGGAGTGGTACTTTGCTGTCTGTGCACGGAGTGGTGCTTGGCTGGCGGTGAGCGTGGAGTGGCGCTTGGCTGGTGGTGTGCGTGGAGTGGTACTTGGCTGTCTGTGCACGGAGTGGTGCTTGGCTGGCGGTGTGTGTGGAGTGGCGCTTGGCTGGATGGTGTGCGTGGAGTCGTACTTGGCTGTTGGTGTGTGCTGAGTGGTGTTTGGCTGGCGGTGTGCATGGTCTGGTGCTTGGATGGTGGTGTGGGTGGACTGGCGCTCGGCTGGTGGTGTGTGAGTAGTTACTTTCTGTTGGTCACTACACACACTGCTAGTTGAGTGACACTCTACGCAGTCCATCATTTTCTGTAGTTGCTGTGTCAGATATGTGGGCGTGTGAAAGTGATGGGCCCTTGAATGGCGCTGGCGGCTGGCGGTGTGAATGTTTTGTATGTGTCACACTTACAAAAGGTGTATGAATGTCCTTACTGCCTCTGTGTGATGGGGGTACTGGTAGGACCAAAAGACTGACTGGCACCAAAGGGGTCATGCAGTAAAAAAATTCAAAAAATTAACCAGTGTCTTGATGTTAAACCTCATCTAATCCCAATTGGTCTAAGCCCTATTTGATGGCCCATCTGGCCGAATTTAAATTTGGGGGGAAAATTTGTATGTTGTTGTTTTAATTGTTATATTGTTTGTGAAATGTGGTAGTAATTTTTTTTTCTTCTCTATTTTTGTCTTGTTCCAGGCTTTTGCTGTTTGGATTGTTGTAGGTTGCGGGTCTGTTTGCAGCTTGTGTAGTTGCTTGTGCTTGGTAAGTGAATGTATTTTGTACTACTTTCCCTTGATGTTTGTCTTTTTGAAAAAGGTTGTACTTATAGCAGTTTGTGTGGCTCTGTGTTTTTTTTTCAGCATTAGTGTTTGATGTGCACTTTGTTTTCTAATCTGTCATTTCTTTTTTTCTTTCTAGTGGGATATCATTTCTTTTTGCTGTGTCTCAGCAGAGTAGGTGCTGTTGAGTGTAGCTATATTTGCTAAGAGTGAAATTGTTTTGGATTGTATTTATCTTTTTGTGAAAGCCTTACCTTGTTTACTTCTTACTTTGCACAGTGTAGGTTGTTGTTCACTTGCGTGTGCAGTCTTCTTGCTTTGTAAGGATAATGGCTAGTCGCAGGATTACTGCTCAGCAGGTTCTTGGTTTGATTTTTGAGTCTTCCTCTGACCATGGTTCAGAGACTAAGTCCGATTCGGACTCAGAGGTAGGGGCAGAAGATTCAGGTAGTGAGTTTTCTCTTCGCATGGAATCATCATCATCGGATGATGAATCTTCTTCTAGTGCTGATGAAGGGCCTATGATTTAGGAGGACATTGATGTGCCGGTAGTGGGCCAAGAGGCATCTGTGCTGCTGCCTAGGGCCGCAAGGTTTCCTTTCTTTTTACGTCGGCAAGAGGCATGTGGGCTGGAGCCTGCGCCCAAAAGGCTTCACATTGCTGTGGTGCGCAAAGAGGCATCTGGTGCTTTTCGTCTTCCTGCTGGTATAGTGCAGCAAGAGGCATCTGGGGCTGTTAGGCTTCCTATTGGTGTAGAGCGGCAAGAGGCATCTGGGCCTGCTTGGTTTCCCGGTGGTGTAGTGCAGCAAGAAGCATCTCAGGCTGCTGGGCTTCCCATTGGTGTAGTGCAGGAAGAGCCCTCTGGGGAAGCTATGTCTTCTGTTGGTGTTGTGCAGCCAGAAGTATCTGTGGCTGTTAGGCTTCCCGTTGGTGAACAGCAGCAAGAGGCTTCTGGGCTGCAGGCTGGGGTGGCTGCTCCCCCCATTGATAGGGATGGCCTCTGGGTTCCCCCTGGCATGGTGCAGCCGGCATTGCCAGAGTTCACTGGTGTTCCTGGGTGTAGAGTGAATACTGAGAATTTTCTGCCAATACATTTTTTCAGTTGTTTTTTGACGATGTGTTTTTGCAAGAGATTGTTGATCAAACTAATTTGTATGCAGAACAGTTTTTGAGGGCCAACAGTGCCCGCCTTAAGCCCTATGCTAGAGCAATCTGGTGGACTCCCACAAATGTTGAAGAGATGAAGAAGTTTTTGGGATTAACTTTTTAGATGGGCTTGCTAAGGAAGCCATCAATGTCTTCATATTGGTCCACTAGTCCCTTGATGGCAACAGCTATATTTCCAGCAGTCATAAGTCGTGATCGGTATATGCTTCTTCTTCGGATGATGCATTTTGTTGATAATGGTTTAGCGTTCTCACGCGATCACCCTGATTGTGACCGTTTGTTTAAAATTCGGCCTGTCCTTGATCACTTTGTAGATCGTTTTTCTGAGATCTTTGCCCCTGGTAAAGAAATTGCAGTGGATGAGTTTTTGCTGTTGTTCAAGGGCCGCTTGGTTTTTAGGCAATACATTCCTAGTAAGAGGGCCCGCTATGGAATCAAACTGTATATGCCGTTAAAGTGAGACTGGATATGTCTACAATTTCAGGGTGTACACTGGTAAGGAGTCCAGCATTAACCCTCCTGGTTGTCCATCTACTTTTGGAGTGACTGAGAAAATTGTGTGGGAACTAGGTAGAGGATTATTTAACAAAGGCCATCATTTATATGTAGATAACCTCTACACTGGTGTGCGGTTGTTCAAGGAGTTGGCCAAAGTGGGCACTGTTGCTTGTGGCACAATGCGCAGTAACCATAAAGGTTTCCCAAAGGAACTTGTTTGCAAAAGGCTTGTGCGGGGACAGTCTAGTGCATTGCGATGTGGGGAGCTTCTAGCTGGGAAGTTTTCAGACAAGAGAGATGTGTACATGCTGACTACTATCCACGATGAAAGTACAGAACCCGTGCCTGTTTGGGGTCAGGGTGCTGAAGTGCGCAAACCTGTGTGCATTTTAGCTTACAATAAGTTCATGGGTGGTGTTGACAGGGTAGATCAGAGGTTGGAACCTTATGCTGCTCTTCGAAAGGCTTACGTTTGGTACAAGAAGTTGGCTATCCATCTGTTCCACTTGGCATCCTTTAATGCTTTTGTTGTGTACCAGAAGTCTTGTACTGAGACGAAGATGTCTTTTGTTAAGTTTCAGGAGTCTATATTAGGCAGCCTTGTACTTGTGGAGCAGGCAAGTGTTCCTAGATTTGGAGTGGTGGAGGAAGTGGCTAGATTGAAAGATCGCCACTTTCCTGAATCTATTCCTTCCACTACCGCCAGAGACTTTCCGACTAGAAGATGCAGAGTCTGTTGGGGAAGAGGCGTGCGGAAGGAGTCTCGTATATACTGTCCTGACTGTCCTTCTAAGCCTGGATTGTGTCTGTCAGCTTGTTTTAAATCGTACCACACGCAAAAGAAGTTTTGGGAGTTTTAATGAGCTGTAAAGTGAATTGCCTGGTCTGCATTCTGTAAAAAATTTTAGTTTGTTTTAAGGATTGGCATTAGTGCAAAGTGTTTAGTTTAAGAATTTGTGTTAGCTGATTTGTAGGTATTTCCATTTGTTTAGTGTTATTTTGAAAAAAAGAACTCTAAATGTGTTTGTGGTGTGGGCCGGCTGGTGCTTGGCTGGCGGTGTGTGTGGAGTTGCGATTGGCTGGTGGTGTGCGTGGAGGGGTACTTGGCTGTCTATGCACGGAGTGGTGCTTGGCTGGCGGTGTGTGTGGAGTGGCGCTTGGCTGGTGGTGTTTGTGGAGTGGTACTTGGCTGTCTGTGCACGGAGTGGTGCTTGGCTGGCGGTGTGTGTGGAGTGGCGCTTGGCTGTTGGTGTTTGTGGAGTGGCACTTGGCTGTCTGTGCACGGAGTGGTGCTTGGCTGGCGGTGTGTGTGGAGTGGCGCTTGGCTGGTGGTGTTCGTGGAGTGGTACTTGGCTGTCTGTGCATGGAGTGGTGTTTGGCTGGTGGTGTGTGTGGAGTGGTGTTTGGCTGGCGGTGTGTGTGGAGTGGTACTTGGCTGGATGGTGTGCGTGGAGCGGTGCTTGGCTGTCTGTGCACGGAGTGGTGTTTGGCTGGCGGTGTGTGTGGAGTGGCGCTTGGCTGGTGGTGTGTGTGGAGTGGTACTTGGCTGTCTGTGCACGGAGTTGTGCTTGGCTGGTGGTGTGTGTGGAGTGGTACTTGGCTGTCTGTGCACGGAGTTGTGCTTGGCTGTCGGTGTGCGCTGAGTGGTGTTTGGCTGGCGGTGTGCATGGTCTGGTGCTTTGATGGTGGTGTGGGTGGACTGGCGCTCTGCTGGTGGTGTGTGAGTAGTTACTTTCTGTTGGTCACTACACACACTGCTAGTTGAGTGACACTCCACGCAGTCCATCATTTTGTGTAGTTGCAGTGTCAGAAATGTGGGCGTGTGAAAGTGATGGGCCCTTGAATGGCACTGTTTGCTGGCGTGAGTGTTGAAATGTGATGGGTCCGCGGCTGGCGGTGTGAATGTTTTGAATGTGTCACACGTACGAAAGGTGTATGAATGGCCTGTAAAGAAGTTGGTGCCTTGACGTGGCTTTACAGCTCACGAGCTGTGAGTCAGTGGTTCAGTTAATCATACTTTCAATTATACGCAGTGTATTTCATTTTTTGTGAAATTACTTGCGAATACAATTGTATGTACTGAATCATCACTCACCCTCATGCCAAATCCAACCAGTATGTGTGTGTGCTTGCGGATTAGATGGCTGTGCAGTAATATTTGTTTTTTTTCTCTTTCTGCAGTAGGGTGTACCTTGTCCCTTATTGTGATTGTTGTAATGTGTTGCTTTTCGTTCCAGATGGTGTCAGTGGTCTGGTTTGTATCAGGTATGAAAGGTGCGTGAATGGCCTGTAAAACGGTTGGTGCCCTGTCGTGGCTTTACAGCTCACGAGTTGCGAGTCACTGGTTAGGTTTTTATGCATTTATTTATTAACAGAGCATTTCATTTTTCATTGTCACCATTGTCAAATTCACCAGCTTTTGCAAGAGGGGTTACCTGGGTTTTTGGCCCATTGCTAGACGGCCATCTAGGGAAACCTACCAAACCCACACATTTCTGAAAAGTAGACACCCAGGGGCTTCCAAGGAGGTATGGTTTGCATGGATCCTCCAACGTTCCTTTACCCAGAATCCCTTGCAAACCTCAATTTTAGCTGATAAAAATCAGTTTTTTCACACTTTTTTGTGTGGGAAAGAGTGGCATCACTGGGCTCAAACAAATTACCTCCCACCCAGCGTTCCCCCAGGTCTCCCGATAAAAATGGTACCTCACTTGCGTGGGTAGGCATAGTGGCTGCTACAGGAAAAGGCCCAATTCGTACTGTGGAGACCTAAAAATTACCTTTAGCAAAACTATCTTATTTTTTGAGGGGGTCACCTAAGCTTTTGGCCCGTTGCTTGGCGGGCATCTTTGGAAACTACCAAACCCAAACAGTTCTGAAAACTAGACACCCGGGGGAGTCCAGGGAGGTATGGCATGCGTGGGTCCCCCAATGTTTTCCTACCCAGAAATCCATGCAAACCTTAAATTTTGGGTAAAAAACCCACTTTTCCATACATTTTTGGGTGGGATCTCGCTGCCGGCACAAATGTCCTACCACCCAGCGTTTCCCTTGTTCTCCCGAGTAAAATGATACCTCACTTGTGTGGGTGGGCCAAAGGCCTGTGGCTAAGGTAGGGGGGCTTAATTTGTCAAACTTAAATACTACTTTTTTTAAAATTAATTTTTAGCCTGTTCTGCTTTGGGGCACCCACACAAGTGAGGTATCCTTTTACTTGGGAGAACAAGGGAAACGCTGGGTGGTAGGACATTTTTGCCGGCACGGAGATCCCACGCAAAAAAGTTTGGAAAAGTTATATTTTTACCTAATTTTAAGGTTTGCAAGGAATTCTGGGTAGGAAAACATTGGGGAACCCATGCATGCCATACCTCCCTGGACTCCCCCGGGTGTCTAGTTTTCAGAACTGTTTGGGTTTGGCAGTTTCGAAAGATGACCACTGAGCCCCTGGCCAAAAACTCAGGTGCCCCCCCAAAAAATCAAGGTAGTTTTGCAATAGGGTATTGTAAATTCACCACCGTACAATTTGGACCGTTTCCTGTTGCAGCCACTATGCCTACCCATGCAAGTGAGGTACCATTTTTTTGGGGAGACCCGGGGAAACGCTGGGTGGGTGGAAATTTGTTGATTCACGCAGATTACAGAACTTTCCACCACAGAAATGTAAGTAAAATGTGTTTTTTTTGTCAAATTCTTAGATTTGCAAGGGATTCTGGGTAACAAACCCTGGGGGTAGGCAGACGAGTCACCCCATCCTGAATTCTCCTGGGTGTCTAGTTTTAAAAAATGTATAGGTTTGCTAGGTTTCCCTAGGTGCTGGCAGAGCTAGGGCTCAAAAACAAAAGGTAGTCTTTTTGTCCAAAAAGGGCAAGATTTTACCGGAAAATTGAGGTGCGACCATGTTGCGTTTTGCGCTGTTTCATGTCGCAGCCACTATGCCTACCCACGCAAGTAAGGTACGATTTTTTCGGGAGACCTGGGGGAACGCTGGGTGGGTAGAAATTTGTTGATCCACGCAGATTCCATAACTTTCCACCACAGAAATGTGAGGAAAATGTGTTTTTTTTGTCAAATTATTAGGTTTGCAAGGGATTCTGGGTAACAAAACCTGGGGGTAGGCAGACGAGTCACCCCATCCTGAATTCCCCATGGTGTTTAGTTTTCAAAAATGTATAGGTTTGCTAGGTTTCCCTAGGTGCTGGCAGAGCTAGGGCTCAAAAACAAAAGGTAGTTTTTTTGTCCAAAATGGGCAAGATTTCACTGGGAAATTGAGGTGCGACCATGTTGCGTTTTGCGCTGTTTCATGTCGCAGCCACTATGCCTAACAACGCAAGTAAGGTACCATTTTTTTCTGGAGACCTGGGGGAACGCTGGGTGGGTGGAAATGTGTTGATCCACGCGGATTCCAGAACTTTCCACCACAGAAATGTGAGGAAAATGTTTTTTTTTTGTCAAATTCTTAGTTTTGTAAGGGATTCTGGGTAACAAAACCTGGGGGTAGGCAGACGAGTCACCCCATCCTGAATTCCCCTGGGTGTCTAGGTTTAAAAAATGTATAGGTTTGCTAGGTTTCCCTAGGTGCTGGCAGAGCTAGGGCTCAAAAACAAAAGGTAGTCTTTTTTTCCAAAAAGGGCAAGATTTCACTGGGAAATTGAGGTGCGGCCATGTTGCGTTTTGCACTGTTGAATGTCGCAGTCACTATGCCTACCCACACAAGTGAGGTACCATTTTTTTCGGGAGACCTGGGGGAACGCTGGGTGGGTAGAAATTTGTTGATCCACGCAGATTCCAGAACTTTCCTCCACAGAAATGTGAGGAAAATGTGTTTTTTTGTCAAATTCTTTGCTTTGCAAGGGATTCTGGGTACCAAAACCTGGTGGTAGGCAGTCGAGTCACCCCATCCTGAATTCCCCTGGGTGTCTACTTTTCAAAAATGTATAGGTTTGCTAGGTTTCCCTAGGTGCCGGCAGAGCTAGGGCTCAAAAACAAAAGGTAGTCTCTTTGTCCAAAAAGTGCAAGATTTCACTGTGAAATTGAGGTGCAACCATGTTGGGTTTTGCGCTGTTTCATGTCGCAGCCACTATGCCTAACAACGCAAGTGAGGTACCATTTTTTTGGGGAGATCTGGGGGAACGCTGGGTGGGTGGAAATATTTTGATCCACGCAGATTCCAGAACTTTCCACCACAGAAATGTGAGGAAAATGTGTTTTTTTTGTCAAATTCTTAGCTTTGCAAGGGATTCTGGGTAACAAGACCTAGTGGAAGGCAGTCGAGTCACCCCATCCTGAATTCCCCTGGGTGTCTACTTTTCAAAATGTATAGGTTTGCTAGGTTTCCCTAGGTGCTGGCAGAGCTAGGACTCAAAAACAAAAGGTAGGGGGGGAGGAGCCAAGATGGCGCCTGGGTCGGACGCTTAGTCCCTCGGCTCCGGGAACCGTCTTCTCCTTTGTTCTTATCCTGTCGGTGATCCTGCGCCAAAGCGGCACGTTGCGGAAGCCGATGGGTTCCGACGACCCATGGTGAAATCCTGAGGCTTGCGCTTCCTCGCAAGCGGGTGAAACGTCCGACCGCAGTTTGCGGCCCGCAGTGGCCCTGTGACCGGGACCTCGAGTGGGTGTCGAGGCCGGTTGCCAAGTGAACAACACCGGGCACCAGTAACTGTGGGGAGCCGGTCGGATCATTTCTACCGGGAAACGGCCGAATTTTGAAACGTGCGCCCTGTCGGACTGCAGCTACGGAGCAAAGCGTACCCGGCGGTTTATTGGGGGAATCGTACGATTGCAGGTGCCCGGATTGTTGGCTGCCACGACACTGCTTGCGCATTGTCCCGCTATTGGCGGGAGGTTCCCGAATTTTCCGCCTCTTGCACGTCGGACAGGGCGGCTTCACTACAGGACACTACCTATGGCACCATATGGGTTTTGTTTGCCGCTCCTTCACTATACAGTGATTTGATCCCCCGCTGGGCTCGGAGTGTCTATGCCGCAGACCGCTGAGGGTGACAATGGAATGCGGCTTTGAGGAGTCTGGGCTGCAATGTGGTCGTGGACGTGTGGAACAGAGGGACATGTTCGAAGGGAAGCGTGGACGCGACCAGGGATATGGCGATCTACTGGCGGCTGTTGTCTCCCTTCGTCACGATATGGTATACTCTGTTCGAGCCCTGACCAGCAAGGTGGATGATATTCTGTGTGCCCTGGGAAGTTCGAGTTTGGCTGATTCGCGGGTCCACAGCGACCTTCCTTGCCCCGCATCTGTCTACGACAAGATGGCTGCCCTGTGCGACAATGCTGGCTATGAGACTCCGAGCCCCGAGAGGACTTTTGCTGTGGATGGTGTTTGCCCGAGACGACGTGAAAATCTCGGATTGCAATCTCAATGGGTGGATTCTCCCCGCGCCCTGCTCCCCGTTACCCGGGGGCCGCTCCGGAAGTGGTCGGACACTGAGTCTTCTCTTCCTGGCTCAGCTCCGCTCTATTTCATGAGGATGGTGTGCTTTTGGCCCGGCCTGTGATCGCTAGATCTGAGTGTATATGTTACGGTTGAGTGGTTCACTCGAATTGCCGCTTTTGGACTGCTATTCACGCCCTCCTGGGTCGCTTTGGTAAGCAGTGTTGGACAAGATAAAACGGGACAGGGATGAATGTTTCCTACCACAGACTGGCGGTTTCTTCGTTGCTGACCGAGATGGCAGTGCGGCGTGCTGATTTCTCTGATTGCGCAATATGTCGACTTCGTGCTTTGTGACTTGTATGTTAGTACGGTTTGCCTGGAACTATCGATGGGCTACCTCCTGTGCCTGCTCCGATGACTTTGCCTTTGTTTGTCACAGAGACCCCCTTACCCGCCCCAGCGGCGAAACTGAACTCCTGTTTTTCTTTCTCCGTGCTGCGATTGCTGATACATCTCAGCTCTCTGTTTGGACTTCTGCCCCCTTGCGGACCGATCTACCCCCCATGTCGCTATACTGGTCACCATTTTCTCGATTATACACTGGTCTCGTATTTAGTATTTTGTTTTATATTGACATATGGTGGATGGACTCTGTGGCTCGTGAGGGTTGGGGTGATATGCTCGTCTCCTGGTCGATTCCTGGTATGCGACTTAGTGGCGCCTTTGTTTCTACCCGTGGAGGGGTGGGAGGTCCCTTTCTCTGTACGTTTTGTGGCGCTGGATGACGTGTCGTTCTGGTCTGCTTTTGGCTGTGATTGTTTGGTTGGGCGGAGGGCGGCAGCCGACCCTTTTGATTACTGTTATTATGCTCCCCCCTCGTGTTTTCTTTTTCCGCTTCTGTTCCCCTTTTTGTCTCGTTTTTCCTTCTTCCTTCTCGCTATATTTCGGGTTCTGGTTTAGGGCGACAGGCACGCTGTCGGAAGGGTAGGCCATAGCCTTCTGCAGGGGTGCAGGGTGGGATGGGTGGGTTGGGTTCTATTTGTTGTTTGTTTTCTGGTTCTATGGCCCTTTTGTATCTCTTTTTCGTGAGGCCGCGTCTGTCTCAGCCTCCTGTGGTGTGTTTGGAGTGGGGTGTGTGGTGTCGTTAATCCTCCTTCTATGGTTAGGCTGCTTCTCTTCTCGACTACCATACCCTCACTTGTGCCGATACTCCTGTTGTCTCCTGTATTTCCGCCACCGGATGCCTGTGTCGACGTGTCTTCTTCCTTTCGTTTTTATATTTCCTTTCCCTTTTTCATTGTTTCACCTTGTCCTCCCTTCCCCCTCCTTCCCTCCCTCCTCCCCCCTTTTTTCCTCGTCCCCTCCCCTCTCCCTTCCTTATTCCTAGAGGTTATTATGACGGGCTGGTTTTGCTGTGCTGCCTCCCCGATCCCTCTGTTCTGGCTTGGTTGTGTTTTGGGTGGGGGGCAGGTGATGATGATGATGCTCAGGGGCCGTCTATGTTTCACATATCCTGACTTGCTTGTGTGCATGGTGTTGTCTCCCCTATAATGCGGCCCCTTACCCCCCCTATTGACGCTGAAGTTGGTTATGGGTTATCGGTTGTTTATATATTGTAAGTCAGCCTGTCATACGCCTTTTCCCCATATTATAAAATTAACCTCCTTTTGCTTCTGTGTCTTGGCCCTTTGGTTCCTATGTCTTCTTTCCCCCCTTACGATTATATTACCTCTGCTTTGTGCTGATTGATTCTGTACTATTCGCATTGGGACCTCTGCTTGCTTTGCACATTGCGGCCGGCCGGTTTGGTTGTAGGCCTCGACTTGTCTCTCCTTTTGATTTCAATAAAGGTTTAAAAAAAAAAAGGTAGTCTCTTTGTCCAAAAAGCACAAGATTTCACTGGAAAATTGAGGTGCGACCACGTTGTGTTTTGCGCTGTTTCGTGTCGCAGCCACTATGCCTACCCACGCAAGTGAGGTACCATTTTTTTCGGGAGACCTGGGGGAACGCTGGGTGGGTGGAAATTTGTTGATCCACGCAGATTCCAGAACTTTCCACCACAGAAATGTGAGGAAAATGTGTTGTTTTTTGTCAAATTCTCAGCTTTGCAAGGGATTCTGGGTAACAAAACCTGGTGGTAGGCAGTCGAGTCACCCCATCCTGAATTCCCCTGGGTGTCTACTTTTCAAAAATGTATAGGTTTTCTAGGTTTCCCTAGGTACCGGCAGAGCTAGGGTGCAAAAACTACAGGTAGGCACTTTGCCATAAAAGGGTCCATTTGTAACTGCAAAATTGAGGTGTGACCACGTTGCATTTTACGCCGTTTCCTGTCGCAGGCACAAGGCCGACCCACACAAGTGAGGTACCGTTTTTATCGGGAGACTTCGGGTAATTCAGATTTGTAAATCAACTGTTATTACCAATTGAGCTTTCATGCATTTCTCCCTTTCAATGAAAGACATTGTGTAAAAAAAAATGTTTTTGAAAAATGACCAATAATTCTCATGCTAGTATGAGTATTCCCAATTTTGAAAATGTGCAATTATATACTGTTTCTGAACTCTATATTTTGTACCCAATTCAGAAATACATAGGTGTCTTTCATACAGATTTTTCCATGTATAAATTTTCCAAGACAAAGTGCTCTATACCCAGTAAATGAAAAAATACCATTGCAAGTTGCTGCTCAGTTTTTGGATCTGGGTTCGTCGGGTTCTTGGTGAAACTACAAGTACTATATATCCCCACAACCAGGAAGGTCTAACGGATGTAACGGTATATTGCGTTCCAAGAGCTGTCAAGATTAGAAAAAGTTATAGGTGAAAACGTTGAGCCAAAAGGCTGTTTTTTTCAACAAATTTTCAATTATTCCAATATTTAACTGTTAGTTTCTATAAAGAAACCTTCATGGATTTAGACAAATGACCCCTTTCTGAATTTAGAATTGTGTCTACTTTTCGAAACTGTACAGCTTTCTAGGATCCATTATTGCTTTCAAACTAATTTCTACCATTAACTGGAAGGAGGTGGAAAGCTCTAAAAATAGCAAAAATAGGCTATGTCCCAGAAAAATGCCAAAACTGTGTGAAAAATTCCCTAAAAGCAGAGAAAATGGAGATTTCAGCCCCACAAACCCTTTTTTGATAACATTTTCAGGGAAAAACCCAGAGGCTTTCATTTGCAGCCCGTTTTTCCCATTTTTCTGAAAAAAACAAAAATGTCACTATATTTTGGTTAATTTCTGGGACCCCTCCAAGGGAATCCACAAACCCTGGGCACCTTTGGAATCCACATGATGTTGGAAGAAAAGGACGCAAATTTGGCGTGGATACCTTATGTAGTCAAAAAGTTACAGGGGCCTAAGCGCGCACTACCCCAAATCGCCAAAAAAAGGCTTAGCACAGGAGGGGAAAAGGCCTAGCAGCGAAGGGGTTAAAGTGGGCACCAGGTATAATATTGACCCTAAGACCCAACTCTTCAGTATACATCTGGACCTCTGCAAGACTCATAAGGACTCACTGCAAGAAGGACTGCTACTCGGCTGCCCTGCTTCCCTTCTGCCAAGCTGCCTTAGTGAGAAGGACTGGTCCTACATCTTGAGCCCAGGAACACCAGAGTGACAACAAGCGCTAGTAGGCTGGCCTTATGATCAGAGTGTCGGAGACAGAAAAGTCTTCAAAAACCTTAAATCCAGCAACCTGGAGTCTTCCTGCTGTGAGTCTTGCCCCTCCAAGAGACCTAACGAAGCCCTGCCAATCCAACTGTGGTCCAAGCAGAACCAATGCAGCGTGACACATCGCCTCGCAACTGTGGATCAGAACCACTACTGCATGACGAATCCCTGATGCAAGACCTTGCAGTTCTTTCGAACTTCAGCTGCGCGATGCCTCCTTGATGCAGGACATTGAATTGCAGCCCCACAACTCCTAGGATGCCATTGTGCCATGCATCCTCAGTGCAGGACCTTGCATTGCAGCGACGCAGCTCATTGGAAACGCTGCTGTGTGATGCATCCTCAATGCACAACTTTGCAGCACAGCTTGTATTCCATTAGAACCGTCACTGTGCAACACATCCTCCATGTGGGATCTCACAATGCTCCGCAGCCAGATTTAATGTACTTTGTTCAGTGGGTCTAATTTGGTCCCTGTACCCAATCGACACTGCATTGCGGTTGGCCTGAACTTGTGACTTAGTCGCAATCCGGTGTCACCAGATAACCACAGTTGGCTCTTGGTGTTTTTAGGCACTAGTTTCCCTTAAATTTGTATAATTTCAAATCTCTGGTTCTACAAATTGCATTTTTGTCCTTTTGGTCTCAAATAATGTATTATATTTTTCTAAATTAGACTGGGATTTTTCCCAGAAACCCCATCCATAGGGTTAGCACAGATCTGTATCCTCTTCTCAATTGCCCCCAATACCATTCTAATAAGAACATTGTGGTAATGATGTATCTGTGACAGAACACATCATCACCTCATAGATACAGACACTCAGGTTGCACATGGAACAGTTTTTAGATTTTGAGAACTGCTTCTAATGATGACTTACGGCAGTATGTGCTGATGACATAATTGTTAGGAGGATGAAGACAGGAACTCTGAGGTGTAATTAGAAATAAGAGAATAGAGGATTAGTAAGAAAAATAAATAAAGAGCTCTCAGTAGAAGACAGTCTAAAGCCACATAGGAATACTTTTGACAAGCATGCATTGCTAAACTCTGTCCTGATGTAACTGTTAGAGGGCATGTAATATTGGTCCAGGGTATTAGATATGTGCCAGCTTTTCAGACTAATCACTAACCATGAACATAATTCCCATTTAGATACATTTTATTCATATTTATCTAAAATGATAATTCATAAGGTCTAGAATGGCTCCAGCCCTTATGGAGCAATGCTGTACACCTGAGATCTACTCACTTTTAGCAAATTACCCTGGTTTACTTTAGATGTATCACATTATCTATGATCGACAGTTTGTTAGATTGGAAAATATATGAGGTTTATAGACTTAACAAAAAGCCATAGTGTATTGCTACCTTTATTAAATGAGTCAATAAATTCTCCATGTGTGGTACGCCACTGCTTTGATATACTGAAGCATACCCAGGCCAAATTTGATACTAATCGGACTCCTGTGGTGACATGTGTTCAACCAGTCTATGCAACAACTAAACAATTCCAGTGATTACTTCCAGAATTGTATGGGAAGACAAAATGGTAGTCATGATGGGAGAAATGAACGTTGAAATGTCATTCCTTGCAGTTTTAGGAGATTGGCTTGATTGTAGTTGATGGTAGTTGCTGGGCCGATATTTTAGTTGAAGCCAATTTTACCAATGTAGGTAAAGTTGAACAATGTCTAAAAGGGTTTCATGTAAAATGGTCTTGCTACATACACAAAGTTAGTAATGCGTTACAGTATAGACTTTTGAAGATGGCTAATGATGTATCTACTGATGGGCAAATATCCATTAAAGAATGTATTACACGAAGAGTTGCAGTCTGTTCATTTCAGATATTGGTATATTACAGTTTCAATATCTTGATACCATTTGATCAGCAACATTTTTTTGAAGTTTATTGTAACCCTGCAAATGATCTGTCCTTGGATATTTGCTATGGAACACACCCACTATGCCAGGTGGACTCCAGTCTTCATTGAAAGGGCTTGTTGAGCTGAAAACAATAATTCCAGATGTTCATGAAGAATTTTCAAACTGACATTTTGTTGCTTGTAAAATTGGTAGAGCTTATGCCTGCATATCTCATGATCAGGTGCATGAGCAGTGTAACAAGGATATAAATTCAGACCGCGGGCAGTTGGTTTTCTTTATAATCCTAGTGCATTGATGAAATGAATGATGTTTGGACCTCTAATTGCAGACTTACTGGGACAATTCAATGGAGAAATGGGATTCAGTGAAAATGAAAATGACTGTGTTCATCACAATGACAACATCTCTTGCAACACTCGGTTTGTTAATAATATTAAGGAACATCCACAAGTGTTTTCGCATGATAACAGAAATGCTTATGCTTCTTACCTCCAACTTAATTATGAGTGATAATGCAAATAAATCTGTGTGCATTTCTGATGATGTGGGGAGAACTCAATATGGAAGGTTTGTTCAAGAATGCCTGACACGCTGCGAAAAATCTTTTTTTGAACCTATTCTGAAAAACACGCTACGTTTGTTTCTTAAGGCAGTCATAAAATCAGTGAACCACAAAGTATCCATCTTAAAGAGCAACTGCTCACTTTTCACTAGACCGTATATTGCTTGCAAATGAGAATCTTGATTATCCCCCTTCACTTTCTGAGGGAGGATTGCATAGAAAAGGGACACAGTCTGACATCATCTCTTGTTTAGGAAAGCTTAATGGTGCTGTAGATAACATGAATAACATTCTAGACTCTGCAAGTTGTGTTATTATGGATGAATTAGCAATAATCCATTTCTTAAAACTCAAGACTGTACGCAATTTTCAAGACTACAGCACCTATATATTCCAGCCTTTTGTAATGAGCATACTTGTCAAATCGAAACGAGTAGACATAGGATTTGACCGTTATAAAGAAGGGTCTCTGAAAAGGAAAACAGGAAATAGGTGAGGTTTTGGGCCACACATTGTATAAAAGGTTCAACATATAGACCAAAAAACTGGGCGTCTTTTCTACAAAATGAAGATAACAAAACTGATTTGTTCCAATTCTCTGCTTCTTATTTTTTTAATCTTGAGATACCAGAGAGTAAAAAAGTAGTACTGACAAAGGATGAGAATGTGGTGAATATTCCAGAAAATCTGAGTGTATTTGAACTCTGATCATGCCATCAAGAAGAAGGTGACACCAGAATACTGTAACTCACAAAACATCCTAGTTAAAATGGCTAGACGTCCATAAATATATGCACTGTTAATTCCGATGTAGCAGTTATTGATCTTTATGCATTTAGCAGCATAAGTCTGTCAAATTTGTTGATTGATTTTGGTGTTAGGAAACATCAAAGGCTATTGCCTATCCATGAGTATGATAATAAACTTAGCAAAAGTGTTTGTGATGTTATTTTGTTTTTCCATTCATTTACAGGTTACAACTCTGATTCTGCATTTGCAGGTCGTGGCAACAAAACAGGTTGGGAAACGTGGCAAAATGTTCAGGCTGTCACTGCAACATTTATTGAGCTCTCTCCTTGCTCACCAGATATTTCAAATAACGGTTTCGGTCAGCTTTAGCGATTTGTAATTAGATTATACAATAAGAACATTAAAACTAATTCTGTTAATGAGTGTAGAAGAATGATGGTAACCACACTTAATTGCTCTCTAGAAAATGTGCCAAGTGAGGCTGCTCTTTTACAGCACAGCAAGAATGCTATTTTCCAAGCGGGTTGTGTGTGGTCTCAGTGGTGAGACGTGCATCCTGATATACCTGGTCCAGCTCAGTGGGGATGGCAGTGGGACGATTCTAGGTATGAACCTCTATGGTCACTTTTGCCTGATGCTTCAAAATACTGCAAGGTGTGCAAGTTAAGTGTGGAGGTAAAACATTGTGTACCCATGCCTATAAATGTAAAGAATTGTCTCTTCCATGTACTAGTCTTTGTTTTTATGATGGACATTGCAATCAGGAGGGCATGTTATAGATGACTGACCAAATTGTAACCTTCAAAAAAACTGTTGAATTAAATAACAATAAACATTAAGAACAATATAATTTGTATGCTCATTCTTTTCAATAATTTTATTTAATGTTTAAATGTTACAAAATCCGATGTATAATATAGCAACAAATGTAGCAAAAATATGCAGGGGGTCATTTAAAATTGTGTAATGGACTTTTGGTACACCCTGTTTATGAGGCCCAAGTGCCCAAAAAATAGTTACAACATAAACTAGACATTTTTAATGAACCTTGATTTTTGTTTGAAATGTCTATCTTTAGCTATTCAAAAGTTAAGAAGAGTGAGCAAGTTATGTGGAACACCCTGTATATCTACGATATATCTACATACTTATCATAGTGTACTATGCGTCAATTAATTTGCAGCATTTTTTAAATCCTTGGCTAAAAAATCATAAGAATTATGTGCTGGAAGATTAATATTACATTTATGATAATTTACTGGCCCTTGCAGTGGCCATTTTGTATCATGGCATCAGTTGCCTGAAATAGGGCGTCAGATGTTTGGGGTCTATATAAAAAATCAATGTTAATATGACTACCTAACACTGTGCCAAGTGCCATATTAGTATCACATTTTGTTCGATTATGGTAGTTTGTTATTCTAAGCTACCTCACTATAATGATGAGTAACCTTTAATTCCGTGTGAAGTGAGTCACTTTGCCCTACGCTGACTTTACACTGGAGCTAGCTAGAGAGATTTGAGCAGCAAACAATATAATGCATTTTCCCAGCTCAGCAAAAGACATGACAACAGCAGCTAAATTACAAAACATCTTCTTGTTTATTGCAGCAGGTGTGTCAAAGGGCAGTGCTCCAGCTTGCTCGGAGGCTTCTGTGCAGTACAATGAAGCTCCTGGGGTTTCCATCCAAGTTGTGAGTTCTTTTTTATTTTGCAGCAGTCCGGGCCTCTGCGTGCCTACCTGTAAGGTGAAATACTGCCCTTTGACACCAAGCAAGAAGCAAGAATATGTTTTGTTGTTATGATTGTTGGCTGTGCTCTAAATGCTCAATATCTTGGAGAGCCGTATTTTCGCACATTTAAATACGACCATGCAGCAACTCAACCAATCCTAATCTGTGAAATAATTAAATGTTAGACCATTTTAAAGAAGACCAGAAGAACGAATGCAGTTTGATTAGAGGTGTAAGTTCGCCCTTCAAGATACGCTGTCACTGCATTGCCATAAGGACAAACGACAAGAAAACAGTATTTAATCATAAAAGACGCACAATTCTACCAGCATTAATAATGTTCTCTCTTCCCTGGAAAACAGAACCCTTGCTATTTTCAGTTCCTTGGAAGAGTTGAGCTTATAGTACAGCAAATAAAAAGATGTGTTTAGTAGAGCTCATTTTCATGCTCTATAAAGCCTCACCTTGTCTCCAAAAGCCAAGGTTGATGTCTCCCATGCCAAATTAAATCCAAGATGTATTCAGTAATGAAAAAGGTAGCATTCCATGAAAACTTTCAGTTTTCAGTTGAAGGGGACACGCTTTATTAAATATGCAGACACTACAAAGTCATTGTAACTTTGCTAATGTTCTTTCGGCAAATGTTAAACAGCAAAAGCTGGCTTCTTCTGGAGGTTTTCAAATAGCTTTCCCTTTATCTCTTGCCAAAGACATTCACAGTTTCACAAATAAACACATACCAACTTTTAAAAAGGTAGAGGATTTTAGTAAACAATTCCTACAAACATTTTTATAAAAATGTGAACATCATATGTTTTCTTACAGAGTCTCTTGTTCTTCCTTTGATACCTAAACAACCTTGAATACAGCAAAGGAAACAGATAATACACATTTGTTCCAATTATATTCCTTTCAACTGCTTCATTCATTTAAAGACTTGTCAAAGCCATAATAAACATATTTATGGAAGGTGAATTGAATTTAAGAGATGTAGATGTCAAGATGTAATATAAGTTTGTGCTGATTCAAAATTCCATTATAATATCACCAGTCCAAGAAGCAGTGGGCTAGTATAAAGGAACGTAGTGCCACAATATTTAGGAATTTATTTTAGCAAAGTGCAAATTCAGGATAAAACTGCTGAAAGAAATGCGTGCAAATGGATAAAGATTGCACAAATCTAAAGAATGCCGGACCATATTATCAAGCAAGGGCGATACATTATCGACGCTTTTATCGGCAGGAAACTGCCGCTAAAACGGCGATAATGGGCTTGATAATATGCTCTTGTGAATTCCCATAGAAGCCCTTGTTAACACCACAACATGGGCTTCTATGGGAATTCACAAGGGCATATTATCAAGCCCATTATCGCCGCTTTAGCAGCAGTTTCCTGCCGATAAAAGCGGCGATAATATATTGTCCTTGCTTGATAATATGGCCCGCCGTTAGATGACTGGTTAAGCATGAATGTTCTGCAAGAAATACGAACTTCAGCAGTAGTCAGGCCGTGCTTAATTTGAGCTGGTGGTTGTCGGTGGGGGGTCACCAGCACTCATTTTGGAGGGCAGCACAAATTTTTCCTTATCAGACTTCCCTAAGAGCAAGAGAAGGAAAACACACAAAACATAAACATGAAGAGGAGAAAGACAAAAAAAACAGCACAAAGGAAAAAAGCAGGAACTGGCACAAGAGCGATAAATGGGATGAGAGTGTCTGGCAGTGGAGTAAAACAGCCTTGTGCTTTCAGGTGGATTCAACACCATGTAGCCTGGTGCGCAGTACGCTGACATTTAAAAGCACCCTCTGCAGCCTTCTCAGCTGAGTTTGGCCACCAGCACTCTTTCTTTTACAGATTAACCATTGTGGTCCCGTGTACCAAGCAGAAAAGACTGGTAAAGGCCCCAGATGAAGACAGCATGGTACATGCCTCAAGCATAAAGTGATTACCACAAATATTCAAGCATTTGACTGTATAGAATGACAGACTAAGATATGACACAGCAAAATAGCAAAAGAAAAACACAATATTTCATGAAAGTTTCAATTGCAAGAGGTCTATCAATCAGTCTTTTCGTCTGGTCAACCTATGGTCCTGACTCATGCCAGATTTTCAGATTTGCAATTTATAATTACTGGAAGTAAGTATATCCCATAAGGATATCCTGCGAGTCAAGCATGGTTCCAGCCCATGTGAAGCAATGTTGAACATACTTGATCTCTCCAGTTTTACTAAAAGACTGGTATCAATTCCACCCCAACTTCCATGTTACCATGAAAGCTGTCCATCACCTGCACCTTTGTTTATTTTCCACTAGATGTTTAATGAATAATGCAGATTTGGGCTTGAATAGGGACCTCACCTCATGATGAAGGTTGTTAAAAGAGAAGTAAATGTTTCAAGAACAGAAGCAGGAGCTGCAGGATGGTGTAGAAAAATGAGGTCCATAGGCACACATATGCAGTTTTATTGCATTGCCTTTAGAGATTTCAGAAAAGTTCTGTTCTGTGACCTGAAGGAGCACATCAAGCTTACCCTCATAGTAGGCAGTGGCTCTACGCCGGGTTGTAAAGCAGGGGTGGCAGCCAAACTTGTTTGGTGAAATGTCTCAGTGACAGTGCAGTCTACTGGCCCATCTGATGTAAAATTCCACTGATTTGTGAGAGGTAGGAACTTGTGCTGACATCCAGTGTGCATGTTTATTGCATGTATAAATTCAGTGCCTGTGTAGTACATGTATAGGAGTAAGACTCAGTGTGTGTTGTATAAGTGTGAGTATGGGGCACTGGGATCCATTTTGGATGCACCTGCTTTGCCTTGCACAAGATGGAGGATTAAGACAGCTTCCCCAGGCATTGAATCAATGCCAGCCAAGAAAACAAAAGCTCTGTTGCAACTTAGGGGCCCATTACGATGGTGGTTTTCCTGCATCCTCCGGGCCGGCGGAAGCCACCGCCGGCCCGGAGGATGCGGGAAAACCGCTGCGGACTGAAAAAGACCCCCTCCAGATTAGGATGGCTGGGGGGTCGTTTTTCAGTCCGCAGCTTTTCCACCGCGGTCGCCTTCCGACCGCCGCGGAAAAGCAATAACATGGCTGGCGATGTCTATCAGACACCGTCAGCCATATTATGATGGAGTAGAATGTATGCTTTTCCACGGCGGCTTTTCCGCCGTGTAAAAGCATACGGACCTTCACTTGGGGGGCCCGTTGCGGGCCCCCTGGGTGAAGAGGGGGTGGGGGGTGCATTTGCGTGAACAAAGCAGCAGGCATCGCGCGGTGCCTGCCGCTTTGTGCACGCAAATGCGGTGCATGCATTTTTTACATTGCGGCAGGTGCAGCTTGAAGCTGCACCCGCCGCAATGTTAAAAATACAGGATGTGACCGCCAGGGTGGCGGTCACATCCTAATTTGCACAGAGGGACCGCCGCTGCCCCTGCGGACGGTCCCTCCTACGCTATGGTGGCGGACGGACTCAGGTCCGTCCGCCATCATAATCGGCCCCTAAAACTGGAAACCAGCATGATCCTGGAGGACGCAGATCCCAAAGAGACATCATCATCAAGACCATCACTGGTTTGCAGCCGGCCATGTGGGCTGCCTCTGTTGAAGGTTGGTGTGACATGCAGATCCTCCAAGTAGAATAAACTAGTGCCATAATAGCAGGAGCACATCCAGCCAGCATCGTATAGCCTAAACTTAAGAAAGGCTTAGCTGGGCATGTCTGCTATCATTTTGTGATTCTACTTTTGTGTCAGTTTTCTAGCAACAGTCTTTTATATATTTATTTTATTAGGTACTTTAAAATATAAATTAGTACAAAATAAATAGAATCTTAAAACAGAAATAAAAAATTTAATTATAATCAAGAAATCATTCCAATGTGCAAACCCTTCCTTCTGTTATCCCTCCACTTTCCTTTTTAATCGAAATAACAGATTAACGTCCACCACTCAAATTAATGTCATAGTTCCCTATGCTAATTCACCACCAATCCTGTTTGGGTGCCGGAGTAGCGTGCTATTTGCCAAAAAAAGCACTTTTACGCCTCATCAGGGGTAGTTAGCGCTATATAAATGCAATTATAATTACAATATTAGCAGATATTTAGCTACTTAATCTTTTGTTTTTGCATACATTAGTTAAAAAAGGAACTTTACACAATTCATTTTTAACTGCCTCTCTGAGCAATGCCACCACGGAAAGGCATGCGGTCTTCACTTCGGGGGGCCCCCTTGCGGGCCCCCATGGTGAAGGGGCTTGGGGGTGCACATGGGGGGTACCTGTGGTACCCCCCTGCATTTGCATACACAGTGCGGCAGGCACAGCGCAGTGCCTGCCACTTTATGTAAGCAAATGCATACATGCATTTTTAGCATTGTGGCGGGCGGTGCTGAGAGCACCGCCAGCCACAATGTTAGAAATGCATGATGCGTCCGCCACAGTGGCGGGCGCATCCTAATATGCAGTGCGGGACCGCCGCTTAGCTCTCGGACGGTCCCGTTTTCCACGAGGGTTGCGGGCGGGCAAAGTCTGCCCGCCATCCTAATGAGCCCCTGAGTTTGATAGTTAGGGGAAAAGGGTATAAAAGAGGTTATTTGGAAGAGAGAAAAAACGCTTGCTTTGAATTTCTTTCGCGCCACAACATGCTGTCGGACTGAACGATTTTCTGGGTGAAAAGACTTTTTCCTGACTTTAACTTTTGATGGGACGGAGTCTTGATGGGAGTTGAACATCGAGGAAGATAGAGAGGCTGTCTTTGGGAACTTTGCTGTTTAATCCTGATTTCTTTAACCCCTTCGGCGCTGATGACAAAGCCAGCTCGTCATCAGCGTTACCTGCGCTGCGCGGATGACGAGCTGGCTTTGTCATAAACAAGCCATTTTTGAATTTCCCGCGTACAGCGGGAAAACGCGGTAGTGCGCAAGCGGTTAACCAAGAAGATGGATAATATGTCTTTGAATTTTATCATTTTCTGAACTATTCTGCTAATAAATGTAAACTAATTGAATTATTCTTATACTTTACTTAAAGTGATTTAAGAAATGCTTAACTAGATTTTCTAAATAAAGATTAAAACTCCAAGCGTAAGGTCATGCTAGAAGACTTACAGAGAAATAAAATTAAATAAATGGAGAATTAAGCTGGTGTTGTTGTCCATCAACTAACTTTTACTAGCTGATCCATTGGCCAAACAGTGGGGTGCCTTAAATGTTTTTTTATGAAATCTGAATACCATGCTGACATCAATAAAATGCATACGTATATAATGTATAGAATTTAACGTTTAGATGAATTAGGGTACTCTGCTATCCAGCAGCTCGTCCTCTGATGATTTTCAATGATCTCGGGAGTAGTGTGATTTGTGTGAAAGAGTGATTCGAGGTGCTATGGGCCCCACCGACGAGTGAAGTGTGATAGCTCCTGAGTATTCCGTGATGGTTTGAGGGTGGTTTGAGAGCAGCACTGGATCAGTTTTCTTGATAGCAGAGGATGGTTGCTATAGGTTAGTTTGGATAGGTAATGTATAAATCGATAAGGTTAATGTATGAATCCAATCCAAAACATTGGGAGAACATGGCGGCCAGCAAAGGAGGCATAGCGGTGAAGGTGCACCTGGAGTGACTTGTGTAATGGAATAGGAGTTGCAACATTTTTGGGAAAAATATATACATTGAAAGCTTGGAGCTCTGTGTAGCGAGACGCCGAAAACAGTATTTTTTATCACCCGGTCAGCCTGCTGTCAATCTGCAGAATCGGGGAAGGCGGGGCTGCTGTCGGCACCTTGGGAGAGGAACGGAGCAGGAAGAGCTCCAAAACATTACGGTCAGTGGCTCTGCCGAAACTTCTGTTTCGCGGGGAAGGCACAGGACGGAGTCAAGATGGCGGCCGCTTAGTGTGGCTGGTGCCGAGCTGTGGTGAGGACGCATTGCAGTAGAAGCCCGATGGCGGTATTGCGGAATCCCAGGGGGCCGCCCGGCAACTCACGGTACTAACAGGATTATCCAGGAGGCACAGAGAGAAATGCTGACGGCACTTACGTGTCGAGGATCAGCGAGGCAGCTTCTCCGGGCGTTGGTTCGTGCGTTGGAGACTCTCTCCCCCAGCCGAGGCCGCTACGCTGGTGTGGGAGGGCGGAGTTAGACGCGGAGGGAGCTGTGCGGAGCGGAATCCGGAGTGGAGTTCTGCCGCAGTTAAAGCAGACAAGGAGACTGGTGTATACCTCGGCAGAGGAGGAGGGCAACGGGGAAGGTGATGGCTCCGAAATTGAATCAGGGGTCCAAGGCTGGCTATTAGAGGAAAAAGCACCGCAGGAAGAAGTTGAAGTTGAAGATACGGAGGACATATGGGGTGAAGGAGTGCCCCGGTGGAACAACAAAGGAAGAGGCAGCAAGGCGCCCCTAAGACTTGACTAGCCACCGCTTATATATAAGACTTGTTTTGTAAAGCCGGTAGGGAGAAGGGGTCCAAAGACTTGGGGGGGGGGCAACTTAACACCGCTGCCAGCCCAAGAGACAGTATCTTTGGTATCTTCAGCTGAGGCTCCCAATAATCCTGCCCCTCCTTTAGGACATGCTATCTTGGGGCTTGAAACTGAATCCCCGGGTCGAAATGTAAGTCTAGCAGAGGTTGCGACTCCAGCTGAAGTAACATTAAGTAAGGGAGGAAATGTCGAGAGTAATGCGAGTCCCCAGGTGAAACAACTAGTGGGGGACTCGAAGCCTGCGTCTCAGGATGCCGGGGACGCTAAAGACATTACAGCAGTGCAGACTACAGTGGTGGTTACCAGTCCAGGGAAGGCATGGCTTGGCAGTTCGGGCTGGACTGTTCCCATGAGGCACAGGGTCAGACTGATTTGCATATAGCCATGTCTGAACTGGGGTGGCAGAGTGGGTTAAAGAACGGTGATGGATCAAACCCAGATATTTTGACTGGGTGTGAGTGTTTGATTGGTTCAGATGCTCCGTCCATCACCACCCCCTTTTGTACCGCTTTGGCCGCCATAAGTGTGGCAGGGTATGCTCAGACGTGAGTCCCTTGCTCACTTTGCCACTGGATTCAAGCAAGCCGGGCTGAAGACGGCTGGAATGCCAGAAACCGGTCCTCGGAAGCTTGTTTCCGGTTCAGGGAAGGCATGGCTCGGCAGTTCGGGCTGGACTGTTCCCATGAGGCACAGGGTCAGACTGATTTCCCTATAGCCATGTCTGAACAGGGGTGGCAGAGTGGGCTAAAGAACGGTGATGGATCAAACCCAGATCTTTTGACTGGGTGTGAGTGTTTGATTGGTTCAGATGCTCCGTCCATCACCACCCCCTTTTGTACCGCTTTGGCCGCCATAAGTGTGGTAGGGTATGCTCAGACGTGAGTCCCTTGCTCACTTTGCCACTGGATTCAAGCAAGCCGGGCTGAAGACGGCTGGAATGCCAGAAACCAGTCCTCGGAAGCTTGTTTCCGGTCCAGTGAAGGCATGGCTTGGCAGTTCGGGCTGGACTGTTCCCATGAGGCACAGGGTCAGACTGATTTGCATATAGCCATGTCTGAACTGGGGTGGCAGAGTGGGCTAAAGAACGGTGATTGATCGAACCCAGATCTTTTGACTGGGTGTGAGTGTTTGATTGGTTCAGATGCTCCGTCCATCACCACCCCCTTTTGTACCGCTTTGGCCGCCATAAGTGTGGCAGGGTATGCTCAGACGTGAGTCCCTTGCTCACTTTGCCACTGGATTCAAGCAAGCCGGGCTGAAGACGGCTGGAATGCCAGAATCCGGTCCTCGGAAGCTTGTTTCCAGTCCAGGGAAGGCATGGCTTGGCAGTTCGGGCTGGACTGTTCCCATGAGGCACAGGGTCAGACTGATTTGCATATAGCCATGTCTGAACTGGGGTGGCAGAGTGGGCTAAAGAACGGTGATGGATCAAAACCAGATCTTTTGACTGGGTGTGATTGTTTGATTGGTTCAGATGCTCCGTCCATCACCACCCCCTTTTGTACCGCTTTGGCCGCCATAAGTGTGGCAGGGTATGCTCAGACGTGAGTCCCTTGCTCACTTTGCCACTGGATTCAAGCAAGCCGGGCTGAAGACTGCTGGAATGCCAGAAACCGGTCCTCGGAAGCTTGTTTCCGGTCCAGTGAAGGCATGGCTTGGCAGTTCGGGCTGGACTGTTCCCATGAGGCACAGGGTCAGACTGATTTGCATATAGCCATGTCTGAACTGGGGTGGCAGAGTGGGCTAAAGAACGGTGATGGATCAAACCCAGATATTTTGACTGGGTGTGAGTGTGTGATTGGTTCAGATGCTCCGTCCATCACCACCCCCTTTTGTACCGCTTTGGCCACCATAAGTGTGGCAGGGTATGCTGAGACATGACTCCCTTGCTCACTTTGCCACTGGATTCAAGCAAGCCGGGCTGAAGACGGCTGGAATGCCAGAAACTGGTCCTCGGAAGCTTGTTTCCGGTCCAGGGAAGGCATGGCTTGCAAGTTCGGGCTGGACTGTTCCCATGAGGCACAGGGTCAGAATGATTTGCATATAGCCATGTCTGAACTAGGGTGGTAGAGTGGGCTAAAGAACGGTGATGGATCAAACCCAGATCTTTTGACTGGGTCTGAGTGTTTGATTGGTTCAGATGCTCCGTCCATCACCACCCCTTTTGTACCGCTTTGGCCGCCATAAGTGTGGCAGGGTATGCTCAGACATGAGTCCCTTGCTCACTTTGCCACTGGATTCAAGCAAGCCGGGCTGAATACGGCTGGAATGCCAGAAACCGGTCCTCGGAAGCTTGTTTCCAGTCCAGGGAAGGCATGCTTGGCAGTTCGGGCTGGACTGTTCCCATGAGGCACAGGGTCAGACTGATTTGCATATAGCCATGTCTGAACTGGGGTGGCAGAGTGGGCTAAAGAACGGCGATGGATCAAACCAGGATCTTTTGACTGGGTGTGAGTGTTTGATTGGTTCAGATGCTCTGTCCATCACCACCCCCTTTTGTACTGCTTTGGCCGCCATAAGTGTGGCAGGGTATGCTCATACGTGAGTCCCTTGCTCACTTTGCCACTGGATTCAAGCAAGCCGGGCTGAAGAAGGCTGGAATGCCAGAAACCGGTCCTCGGAAGCTTGTTTCCGGTCCAGGGAAGCCATGGCTTGGCAGTTCGGGCTGGACTGTTCCCATGAGGCACAGGGTCAGACTGATTTGCATATAGCCATGTCTGAACTGGGGTGGCAGAGTGGGCTAAAGAACGGTGATGGATCAAACACAGATCTTTTGACTGGGTGTGAGTGTTTGATTGGTACAGATGCTCCGTCCATCACCACTCCCTTTTGTACCGCTTTGGCCGCCATAAGTGTGGCAGGGTATGCTCAGACGAGAGTCCCTTGCTCACTTTGCCACTGGATTCAAGCAAGCCGGGCTGAAGACAGCTGGAATGCCAGAAACCGGTCCTCGGAAGCTTGTTTCCGGTCCAGGGAAGGCATGGCTTGGCAGTTCGGGCTGGACTGTTCCCATGAGGCACAGGGTCAGACTGATTTGCATATAGCCATGTCTGAACTGGGGTGGCAGAGTGGGCTAAAGAACGGTGATGGATCAAACCCAGATCTTTTGACTGGGTGTGAGTGTTTGATTGGTACAGATGCTCCGTCCATCACCACTCCCTTTTGTACCGCTTTGGCCGCCATAAGTGTGGCAGGGTATGCTCAGACGAGAGTCCCTTGCTCACTTTGCCACTGGATTCAAGCAAGCCGGGCTGAAGACAGCTGGAATGCCAGAAACCGGTCCTCGGAAGCTTGTTTCCGGTCCAGGGAAGGCATGGCTTGGCAGTTCGGGCTGGACTGTTCCCATGAGGCACAGGGTCAGACTGATTTGCATATAGCCATGTCTGAACTGGGGTGGCAGAGTGGGCTAAAGAACGGTGATGGATCAAACCCAGATCTTTTGACTGGGTGTGAGTGTTTGATTGGTTCAGATGCTCCGTCCATCACCACCCCCTTTTGTACTGTTACTATGGACCCCCCAGGGTCAGAGTCGGGTTGGGCTGAAGGCGGAGCAGCCGGCAGAGGCGACCCCGAGAAGGAGAAAGCCCCGAGTGAAGCCTTCTATTCAGTTTCAGAGGGAGCAGAGTGGTCAGAGGATGGGGAGGAACATAGTTTAAGTCTGGACTCAGACAGCGACCCCGAGCTGGATCAACTGGCAGTTGATCAGCCAGCAACTGTGTTAAAATCCTTTGTGGCAGATAGAGGGCAAGCACTTATACAACGGGAACTGAGCTGGGACCATTCAGCTGTCCTACCACTACTATGGGGTCACTTGGATTAATGGATGTATAGGGGTCTAAGGAGCCCCAGAACCCTGGTTTTACTTACTTCTCAAACCCCTTTCCGAAGCATACTAAATTGGATTATTTGTTAATCTTCGTGTCATAAATTAATAAAGTAGGTATATCGAAACTCCCGAGGATGATCTCGAACCATAATCCGTTGGTAATCACTTATGAAAGGGTTTTGGTTGAAAGGCAAAGGACATCCTGGTCATTTGAAAGGAGATTACTGGAGGATAAAAGATTCGTAGCTCATATTACGAAGTTGACTGGAGAGTTCTTTGCAGCAAATAGATATAGCTCATCCCGCAATATTGTCTGGGAGACGTTTAAAGTAGCTTTAAGGGGAGAATCAATTAGTTTCTCAGCTAAGTTGAGAAAAGAAGATAGGAAAGTGGTAGAGCAGCTATCGGAGAAGCTAACCGCCGCGGAAGAAGAACATATTAAGGTAATTGCCCTTGGAAGGGATGGTAGCGATAGTCAATCGACACTTCAGGCTATTAAGGCAGAATTGCAGAAAGTGGTTACCCAGAAGCCAATTGGGGAGTTTCAAGCTACCAGAACTAAACGATACGAAACTGGAGAACACGCAGGTAGAGCCCTAGCACTTCGCAGAAGGCAGGAAAAATCTAAAAATGCAATCACAAAGATAGTGGAGAGTGGTAAGGTGCACACAGAGGCCAAGGAGATTTTACAGGTCTTTAGAAACTTTTACCAGAGATTGTATGAAGAGGATGAATGTGATGGAGGTCAGGGGGAAGACTGTGGGGATACAGGCCCATGTTTAGACAATTTAGCAAGAATAGAATTGGATAAGGATATCACTGAGATGGAGGTCAAATTTGCATTACAGGAGTTAGCCTCAGGGAAGGCAGCCGGACCCGATGGTCTACCTTTGGAGTTGTATAAACGTATTGAATCAGAGATTATTATGCTTCTTGTGGATCTCTTCAATGGGATACTATGTTCAGGGCTGATCCCGGATTCATGGAAAGAATCAAATATTATAGTTTTTCATAAAAAGGGGAAACCAAGCGATAATCCAGGGTCGTATCGACCAATCTCTCTGATAAATGCAGATACTAAGCTGTACTCAAAGATTTGGGCTATAAGGTTGGGCAGGATCATTGGCGGTCTTGTTTGCCCCTGGCAGCATGGGTTCGTTCCAGGGCGTGGTACGACGGATCATACTAGTAGGGCTATAGCTCTCTTTGACGCCCATGCTGCCACGGGAGGGGGGATGGCCATGATCCTGCTCGACGCAGAGAAGGCCTTCAATCGTGTGGCCTGGAGCTTTCCCTGGGGTATCCTGGCAGGGAGAGGTTTCGGGGACAAAACTATTAGAGCACTCAAGGCAATGTATTCAGATCCTGTTGCGAGAGTGACGGTTATGGGCGAGAAGTCAGAATTATTTGCTTTAAAGAGAGGAACCCGCCAAGGGTGCCCTTGCACCCCGATCCTATTCTTCCTTTATATAGACCCTTTTATTCAGGTAATACTAGGCATGACCCAGGATTAGGCCAGTGGTCTTGAATGGTTACGAAAATGAAATCCTGGCCTATGCAGATGACCTTGCGGTCTTTACTACCGACCCTCATCAGGCAATGTTGGTACTGTCCGAATTCGCAAAGCGATTTGGTGGTCGATCTGGATACTTATTAAATGAATCTAAGACGCAGATAATATGCACCAATAATATAGTTAAATCAGACTCTAGATTTGTGGATGCTGCTACTTATTTAGGCGTGAAAATTATTGCTTCTGTTGATAAAATAGTAGAAGAAAATTATATCCTTCTTATCAGATCTATAGAGGCTGACTTGAGAAGAATAGATGTGCTAAACCTTTCTTTGATAGGGAGGGTGAACGTGGTTAAAATGTCAATGTCCCCTAAGGTGGTGTACCTCTTTCTGGCCATACCCTTATTTCTGGAGGAGAAAATAATAAAAAATCTGGAATCTGTTTTTATTAGATGTATTTGACAATTTGGGAAGGTCAGGCGTTCCACTAATATGATGTCTCTTCCAAGGGAAAACGGTGGACTGGCCTTACCAAATTTAAGATTATATCATTGAACCTGTCTTCTGGCACAAATGTCGGTGCTCTTTCAGTTAGAGTCAAGTCCAGGTGAAGCAAGCAGTGAACCCCAGTCGCCTCCATCTATCTTTGAGTTATTGTTAGGAAGGAAGGCTTTGGGTCAAATGCTGTGCGAAGTTGACCGGAGATTTTACAAGAAGGCCAGGTTTAAGATCTTGGATGGGGCCTGGCGGGTCTGGAAAGCTAGTGTAAAGGCCTTTAACATACCCAAAGTCAATTTTTACCTACACATATGTAATTCTAGCCTTTTCTCTCAGATGGGGGTAGATAGGACTTTGAAGGTTTGGAGGGGGATGGGTATTAAGACATTTCGGGATATTATGGAGGGAGAAGGGGTAGCAAGTTTTGATGTCTTGCAAAGTAGGTTTGGAATTCCAGCTAATCACTGGTTTGTGTATGGACAAATTATACGGTCCCTGAAGGCATTAGGACCTAAACCACCGCCTCCAGTAAACTTCCCTCTGTTGGATGTTTTGACCAGGGGCTGTAAGAAGATTAAGGTAATATATAATATCTTTCTGGGGGGAATTCAAGATGATCTGGATAAGATAGAAGTAGCCTGGGCTAGGAAATTGGGAAATCCTGATGTGGATGTTGACCTGGCCCTGCTCTTGAACAAAAAGATCTTCCGGGCCTCAAATCTGCGGGCCCAGCATTATAAAACGGTGTTCAATCTGTATCACACGCCGGCTAAATTATTCGCCTGGGGGGTCAGGGAAGATGACAGATGTCCCAGATGTGGGGCTGGGCAAGCAGATCTACTGCATATGTTTTTTAACTGCGGCCACCTGATCCCAGTTAGGGTGGAGATGGAGAAATTATGGGAGGGGCTGCTAGGTCATAAGATCGTCCTATCCCGTACCCTGATGATACTGGGCACAGATTCAAGTTTGAAGCTGGGAAAAGAAGAGGAAGCCCTGGTCTTTATTTCTGTGGCTGTGCTTAGGATTTTAATTTCTGCAGGGTGGAAAGATACTGTGGCCCCGTCATTCCAAATGTGGCTCTCTAGATTGCTTGGAATCCACAATATTGAGTCCTGCCTCTACGAACAAAACGGTGCTAAAACTCGGGATTTCGGAAGAGGGATTTGGGCCCCGATTACAAAATGGCTGGAGGCCAAGTTGTAAATATTCATTTTTATGTGCTGCTTTTATTTGCTATCTGCTTTTATCTGCTACCTTAGCTTACAATGGGGTTTTTATCTTTTGATATTATGAATTGGATTAATACCGTTTGAATCCTCCCTAATTCTATTTATGTAATTCTTTCTATGTCTTTTCCATTGATTGTATGTATTCACTGTGCCCAAGCCACCAGTTTTGTAATAATTGTCCGGATTAAATGAATTTAATGTTTCTTTGTAATGCACTGTAAAATCCCAATAAAAAAAAAAAAAAAAAAAAAAGAAACTTCTGTTTGGCGGACCGGTTTCTAACTCCCTGCCGGCCCTCCGTCAGTCTACAGAGGAGGGGGAAGACGGGGGTATTGTTGGTCATTTTCGGCGTCTGAGGAGAGGGGTGGAAATGCAGCGAGTTTGAGCTTGGAGCTCGGAGCTCTGGACAGCAAACGAGATGCCGAAAGTGGAGTGGAACGGAGCGGGAAGAGCTATAAAAACATTACGGTCAGCACTGTCAGCACTGAGGCTGAAATTCTCTGTTTGAGGACGGTCTTCTGGCTTTTGGCTTTTGGTAGGGGGCATTAGGGGAGTCTATATTCCCTTCCTCCATCGCTGGTTATGGGATGCCGAGTTTATAGGAGGAGCACACAGCAGTGGTAAAAGTTTGAAAAAGACTTGGGTCAGAGTATTTGTGTATTGAAGAGACGAAAGACCTCGGTAACCGTGAAGAATTCTGATTAGACTTAGAGGCAACACTATTTTGGTGAGTCCCGGGGTGATCATCCTTCTTGAAAAAATGCTCCATTCTACTAAATAGGTCATCTTGGAGTAACGTTTGCTTGGATTATTGGGTATCTGGTAAAGGACTAATTTTCTAAAATCATAAAATGTAAAATCATAACTACCCTATATTCCCCCAGTCACGGCACCTGTGCAGTGGAATTACCTGTCTTTCTTGAGAGGAGTGTGCTGTGACTACAGCAGAGGTGGCGGGGTTAACAGTGGCGATTCAAGACGCGGTGCCTCTCCCACAGGTGGGAGAGCCTCGGGAGGAGCAGGTTGCACTCTGGACACGGGCCGCATTGGAATTACACCGGGGGCGTAGGGCTTTAGCCAGGCTCCCCATACATGATGGCAAGGGTAGAGGAGGGAAATCTGGAAACCCTGAGCATTGAAGCTGGCACATGACAAGAAGGAGGGAGGTGCAAAGATCCCCTGGAGAGAACTCAGATATTGACTGTGAGAACAGCAGACAAGCCAGTATTACATATGCGGAACAGAGACGAGGAGAACAGGCTAGTAGGCACATAGTGGATGAAAAGAGAGGGGCTGATACCAAATCAGTATCACAATACACTTTCAGGAGCTCAGGTCGGGATTTGTTGGCAGGTCCTGTAATGGGTCCATTAAGAGATTTTGATCGCGAGGGATCAGGGGATAACAGTATAACAACTAATAAAGTGCCTCTCACAGGTTCTCCCCTTAATGATATAACCCAGGAGCAGATAGGCTCAGTTAAATTGAAGTCCAAACTTAAGTCAAAATAGAGGGCCAAGATAGCAAAACAAGATCAAACAAATAAGGTAACGATTCTTGCACCTTCGCTAAAAGATTATTTTAAGGTAATCCCCAGTACCCTGATTCTTAAAATGCGAGAGAATATGCAGGAAGGGGGTGCCGGCAGTGATTTGGATGAGAGGGGTAACTCACCCTATTCCCGGAGGATGTATTATTCCCAAACAAATACCAACTACTAGTGGAAAATTCAACAGAGAGGGAGATAGGGAGGTCTGAGACCACTTTACGGAAATACCAATTGGACAATATGTCATCTGTGCAAAAAGATGGGCCTGCCTTGAGTGATTATTGGGAAATCGAAAGGAAACAAACCAGAGAAAACTGTTAGTATGTAACAAAATTGATCCAACCTTAGAACTTCTATGAGTTCTCTCTGAAAAAATGAGAAACAGATTTCAGGTTTCGGAGAAAAACCAGGCAGATATTAAGATATACTGTGGGAAAATGGAGGATAAGCTGGACTCCTTAGCTACCAGGGCTACAGCTTTGGAGGCCTCAGTGGCTGAGTTAACCACAAAAGTTGATGAAAATGTAAAGGATCTAACAAAAATTAAAGCTCAAGAAGCCAATCTTCAGGATAAGATGGAATCTATCGAAAACGCCCAGCGACGGAATAACCTTAGACTGCTAAAAATCACTGAGGGAGCAGAGGGGGACAATATAAAGCAATTTGTTGTGAAATTATTAAAACAAACAACCAATATTGAATGTTCTGAACAACCACTTGCTGCTGACATTCGAAGAGTGCATAGGGACCCCTTCAAACAGAGCCCGAATAAGACCAGACCCAGGAAAATTTTAATTCACTTTCTAACTTACAGTTTGAAGGATGAGACATTAAATAAAGCCTTGAAGGTTAATACATTAAGTGCAGAAGGATTCACCTTTCAAATTAGGTCGGATGTCTCCTCCATTACCGCGTCTAGGCAGTAGGAGCTGGGAAAATTGTTAGCTCCTTTCAGACACTTGGGTGCCACGGCACAACTAAAATTCCCGGCTACACTAAAAGTAATGTTTAAAACTAAATTGCATACATTTAGACGGGTAGAGGAGGCTGAAGCTTTACTGTACCAGATGCAGGGAGAAACAACAGTGATAAAGTAATGAGTCAGTAGGGCCTGTTTCTTTTCTAAAAAAGTCCAAAAAATAACAAACTAAATAATTAATCTTTAAGTTAGTAGTATTTTTTCTCCTGAACAGTAAGAAGCACAAGCCATCCCGACTGGGGAGAGGGTAGCCTCAAAGTCCAGGGTCGGGCCATAAGGGAAATAATGGGGGTTCTCCTGGAGTGCACAGGGGTAGGAGGGGGGTGGAGTAGGGAGTGGTCACCGGGTGGGGAGCATAGGGAAAAAAATGCAAAAAAAGAGTCCGATTCGCCAGATGAAATTACAAAAAGCTGTCTCTCCAGTCTTTATGAAATATGGCACAGACCTCAGTTGATCCTTCAAAACTGTTGAAGGTGTTGACATGGAATTTAAATGGGTTGAGGGTAAGACAGAGGATGGAGAGGATATTTCAATATTTAAAAGATAGTCCTGAGTAAATTTTAATTTTACAGGAAACGCACTTAGTGGAGTCTGAAATGAGGAGTCTATGTAATAGTAAAAACTGGATCAAGGAGGTCATTGGCACTACACAGCAAACAACCATGAAGGGGGTAGCAATTGTCATAAAAAAACACCAAGCTATTTCTGTGGAGGGGACTAAAGTGGATAAGATGGGTAGATGGGCCATAGCAAAGGTGAAGTTCTTTTCTCACAAATTTACGATTACGGTCCTAATTTAGACGACCCGGATCCATTAAAAAATTTATGCAGTGAGTTATTACTATTTCGAGATCCCCTATTACTGGCAGGAGACTTCAATTTAGTTCTGTATCCTGTGCTGGATAGTTCTCTAAAGAGCTTGCACTACAAGCTTAAGTACTGTACTCCGTGAAAGCAAAGGTTTACATTTAAAAGAGCTTCATCTGCATCACCTCCACCAAGAAGAAACCAGCTGACCACCTTCAGCTAGACTTTAAAGGAGTTGGCTAGGTGTATTGTGGGAACTGTTGTCCCAACTCTCCAAAGAGCAACTCAGAGCTTCTGGAACCATGGCGGTGTTGTGGAGCCATCAAGGACCCAAAAGGATCTTCTGGAGGCATCTCCATAGGTTTTAGATCATTTTGAGCATTTTGACCAAAAAGCTCCATAAGTTGACCGACCTGTCATTGAGAGTCAAGCCGGCGACATCAAACTGAGACCTGCCCTGAAATTCAGCTTTGCCCTGCTGAAGCTCACAAGCACTTCCTCCTTGATGAGACTTCCAGGAATCGACAGAGGCATTCCAATGAAGCAAGCTGTTGATGTCAAACCGAAACTGGGCCCGCCAAAGAAATCTGCTCAAAATCAGGAGAAAATATCTCCAAAAAAGTGACTAGGTCAGAAGATAAAAGTTTGACTGGGTCCAACGGCTCATTGTATATGACCCACACTTCATCGCGGTTGGCCTGAAGCTTTGACTTTGAAGTTGGCGCTTTTGACTTTTAAGCACTAGAAAGTGTTTACTCCTTAAAAATTCATATCCAATCCAATCCAATCCAATCCAAAAGTTCTTTATTTCGGCCATTAAGACCATAAAAGATGCAGATACAAAACAGTAAAGTCACATGTCAACATACAATATAAAAACAGTGCAAGGAAGGAGTAACTAGATACATCGATATCTGTGGGAATCCAAGGTTCCGTTCACCACAGTTCATTTCAGGTTATGGGTTCACCTTTCAGTATTTTTTTCCTTTTCAACCACATAGCCATTAAATACTTAGTTAGTGCAAAAACAATACAGTGCAAAGTATTTGTCTTTAGAACTCTATACGATTCTAAACAGTGTCTGAAGCCTAGATTCCTACACAAGGGTAGTAGCCAGTACTTTCTTGGTCCACTGTAGGCAGGGCAAAAGAAGAGCACGTGTAGGTCATCCTCCACGTGCATACTGCATCCAGGACAGGTTTTGTCGTCCGATGTAGACCATTTACTTGTAAAGTCTTTTAGAGGCAATGTACCAAACCTCCATTGGATAAAAAGTTTCCTTGCAGTAATGGGGAAGATAATATCCATGAATTCTTCAAACTTAAATGAACTTTTGGAAATCAGAAATTGTTCGGTAAGAGTGCTGATTTTCATAGCGCGCAAGAGCGTAGTTAGGCTTTTATCCTTGTAAATATTGGTGAGCATTTTGCGGGACACCCCAAGACAGCCTCTTTCGAGATCATCCCACAAATCAGCCAGACCTAGTCGGGAAAATTCTCGTTTTACCTGGGCCAACCATGGGATTCTGTCGGAAGAATTTTGGCTCAGGACGTACTTAAGATCTTGCCTGTAGTGAGAAAGTTCGGTAGTGGTCCAAAGCCTGTGCCAGAACCTCAATGACTTTATGGCTAACTCATCCCCTATTGAAGGGAGCCCCAGATCTAATCTCAGTGGTAAAAGAGGCGTGCTTTGTGGCAGAGACAGCAACCTTCTAAGAAAATTAGTTTCCACCCTGACAAGATCTGTTCCAGCATTATGACCCCACAGTTCACCACCATATAATGAGGCTGCTCTGGCCTGGGTTTTGTACATCTCCAGGGCTGGACTAACTGGCTTGTAGGTTGAGGAGTTCGAAACCTTCAAAACGGCCCCCACCATTTGCGATAGCTTTAGGCGAGATCTTGCTATTTGTGGACCCCAGGATAGGTTCTCATGTAACGTTACCCCCAAGTACTGGAACGTTTTAACCCTTTCCAACCTATCTGCCCCCAAGGATGGGTTTGGCCTAGTTGTTGCCGAGGGATTGAATACCATGAACTTGGTTTTCTCTGCATTGATCTCGAGGCCATGACCTCTGCATTAATCACCAAATCCATCCAGTATCCGTTGAATCCCCATCGGGGATTTGGAAAGCAGGAGAGTATCATCGGCAAACATAATTGCCAGAACCCTCCTTCCTGCCATCATTGTTGGTAACACTGTCTAGGTGGGATATTACACCGTTGTCATAGAGGCAGAACAGGGTTGGTGCTAAGACACAACCCTGTCTTACCCCCCTGCCAACTGGGAACCTAGATGACAGTCCCCCATCCCGCCCACACCTGACCGGGGTAAAGTTTCCATTTTGTAGCCTGATTATTACTTGCAAGAGCTGTGACGGGACACCTAACTCCCTTAGAACCGCCCATAATTTCTCACGTGGTACTAGGTCGAATGCGGACCTAAGATCCACGAACACCATGTACAAACTTCCCGCCTCGATCCCTACCGTTTTCCAAAAAAGAAGAACGAGGCGAAAAATCTGGTCCATGGTGGACGTGTTCTTTCGGAAGCCTGCCTGGAGGGGATGGAAGCCTGCCCTACTGTGGTACTTTAAATTCTGAACCCGCTTCATAAAAGTCGTCGTATCATGACGATTTTGGTAACATTAGACCGAAAATGGCAAGTGTAAGATATACGAGCATATTCGTCATATTCGAGTGGCGAGATCACCATGAAATCAGGGATTCCGTTCTGAACCCCGGGTTCCATTTTGTGTACGACAGCCATTTTGTGGTTGCCCTCACATAGGCTAATGACTAAGGCCTACCGGGTCCTTGGTACACGTACACCTTTAGCTGACTTCTGTGTGACCTAGGCAAGCTGACTCCATTGCCCGAAGCCAAACCTGCTCAGCCAGTTCCTTTCCCAGTAGCTGATCAAGATTAAGCATCAAGGCACAGGAGATCATAAACCTTTATTGCACACAACTATGTCTTATCTTACTCACACCTGTCTCTGCTCCTTTCTTTATGGCCTGTTTACGATGGGGAGGTGCCCGTTTTTATTATGGGTTTGTGCAGCTTGTGTAAGAAGGAATGTTGGGTTTTGCATGCTTGCAAAACCTAGGACTGCCCCTTTCTTCTGTACTGAGTCATGTAACGCTAAAAACATATAAAAGGCCTCACTATGTTAAGTATAATAAAGATGTATTTTTCATATTACAGCTTCTGTGCCAAGTTCTTTGGTATATTAGTAAGTATTCCCTGAGAACGAAAATCTCAGTACTTCAAATGGCGCCCAACGTGGAGCTCATCAGGAGAAGTGGCTTTCTGTGGGAGTGATCGTGTCAGGAGACTGAAATCTACTGGGGAGGACAGAACAGGATTCTACTAAGAAGGTACTCTGTGCACGGGGATTCTGGAGATTCTTTGATTCTGCAGCCCAGTATATTTCTGATCTTCCTGATTTTGATCCTCCACATTATGTCACTCCTGACTGAGAACCTTTTTGGCGTGAGTATTCTTAAAAAGACCATTAGGTCATGTAGAACTTGACAGTTAGAATTTGTATAACCTTTTGATTAGTAAAAGTAAGAGTTAAGTATAAGTGGGTCGCTCCCAGTCCTTTGTTCTTTGGTTCCTTAGTTTGGTTCTTAGTTTGGTTTTGTCCTTAGTTTTATTTGAATATTGCAATTTTCAAAAACCGAGGGTCTTGTATATTTACGAGTGTATGGATAGAGATAGCCCCTTGAAGTTTGAAGCTAGATTAGTGAGCTATAAGATGCCTGATCTTAGCAGATTTGGAGCTTTGTATTGGCCAACTTTGTATACGTTTGGATTAGCCGGCTTCCCCTAAAGGGAATATCTAAATAGGTTTAGATTTAAAAACATATTTCTTCCTTGGTGATTTTGTATCCCCAGGGAATTAAAATATGACTTAATACAAAACAAGGATCCTTTGTTCTGCGCAGTTTTATGAACAAAGATATGCAGACGATTTTTGGTGTTCTGCCAGTCAAAGCTAGTGAATTAAGTGTATTGTGGCTTCGTGCACATACAGCAGTCTGTTGTGCTGTGTTTTTGCAGTCTTTTGGAACCCTATTGAGACGTGTTTCTTGTAAATATGACTTACAGCTAAGTATTTACAAATGGGTTTGGTTTGGGTACAGTCTGTAGGCTGTCCTTTGTTTTCGTCCTGAGTGTTGATTTGTGGGTTCAATGTGTGTTTTAATGTCTATGTGGTTTTTCTCATTAGTGTAACTTCAGTATGTGGATTGCGATGGCAATTTATGAAACAATAGCTACAGTGCTGTATTGTGTGTCCTGAGTGTCTGAATACTTTCTCTGTATGTCTGCAATGAGCTCAATGTGTGTTTGTGGGTTTCTTGATGTTTTCAGTCTGTTAAGTAAAAATGTCAGATTAATTAATATGAAGTAGAAATTAAATAACACTCCAGCAATTTACTATGTCACATGCTAAAATGGCTATATGTTGCTATTCAATTTACAGACTAAGCAAAATGCATATGTGCAAACTGTTAAATGCTTAAAATAGATAAAGTCAAAATACACATTCACTAAGAATATGAAGGGCCTCAAAAATAATTGTGTGTTTATAGCATTTTTTACTTACATGCATTGTAGTACATGTAAAAGGCAAGCACTTCAGCTAAAGTGAATTTTTGCTAGATTTAAATGCATCTTATTGCACGCGCATTTTTAAAAGAAAACTTGAAATGTCTGTTTTCAGTAAGACTGAAAGCGTGCTCAGGTTCCAGCACTGTGCAGGGCCTTTCCTGCCGTTAAGGCCGCAGATGTTGTTTTTCGAAGGCCATGAATGGCATCGGAATGTATATTTAGCACAGTTGGACTTTTTCATTTCAGAATAGTGTTTTAGAGGGTTACAAAAATAAGGTTCATCACTTTGTATCACTGGAAGACATTCCAATGGCGGTTTTCCTCTCTTTAAGCATTTTTTTCAAAGTATATTTCTGGTTCTTTTGCTAAATACTGATTGTGCTTTAAAAAAATGGCGCGAAAAATGTCATGTTTTAAGTTAGGCTTTTGTGCTTAGGCGCATAAATGAATGCATCTAAAATGATAGGCAAGGGATGCAGCTTACCTTTATATGTGGAATTATCATAAAAACAGATAATTGGTTTCATTGAACGAAAAATTATTAATTATGGAAAAATTATTTTGAAAAAAAATAAGTGCTTTTTAAAATTGTTTTTTGATATTTATAAAGCTTAATACTCATACTATGACCTCCTAGTATTAAAATTTGATTTAAGTTATGTGTTACTGTATAATTAGGTAATTTGCATGTTGGTTTTCACTTGGCGCAGGCGTAAAAACTCATTTTTTTGAAGGAATTAGATGTGATATGCTTAATGTCCAATCTTTGCAATCTGTAAAGCACATTCTGAGGATGATTAATAAGTAATATAATTGTAGGATTTTTTTATTTTTAAGTGCCCCAAAGATAAAAGTCGAAATTGAGTTAAATGGATTTTTAACACAGCATTCTTGTCATTTACCATAGCTTGAAAGTGTCTCTGGCTTCAGTAAATGCATACATTTGTGTATAATACAAGCTTGCGAGTTGTTATTAAGGTTGTTTTTCATAGCTTAGTGAGCAAATGTGCCCGGTGCAGAGGTTTGTGTCTAATATCAGTGTTGAAGGTTCTAACTTTAGCGGGGCCAATTTAGGCGTTCATCCATGTTAGGTTGCTAAAATGAGTACCATTTTATAGGGTGGTAGCAAACATTTTTTTTTAAAACTGGTATGTGTGAATCATTCACAGTAAATGTAGTAGGCCTTCTGTCTTTGTCAGCCTCTGAATGAGCAGAAATTGTGGGCTAGGAGAACAGGCTGCTCAAGTTGCGCTAAGATGCTATCTTTAGTTTTCCTGTAAACAATGGAGGAGGCTGTCATGTTGACATTTGTGACCCTTTTAAATTCGAGCCTTGTCTCTGTGAAATGCAGAATGACCTTGCTAAACAGCCTCTGAAAGGTAGGATTTCTGGTTTCTCCATAGGAACATCAATACAATTAAAGAACTTAATTCCAAAGGGAAATATATAAAAAGGGTTTCTTTAAAAGTCCCAACATCATGACATTTGTATTTCTGCTCTAAAAAAATAAATAATGTCCGCTAGTCGCTTTTATTTGACAGAAAACGAAGTGTTACATTACGTATTAGACAAAAAAATAAGATGCAGCCTTTTACTAAAATTTTGAAGCCTACATGAATAAGTAAGAACGATTTGCCAATTGAGAAGTATTTTTCAAAGTAAAAGGGCTTCATGTTGCAAGGTGACTGACAAGATGGTAACAGTTAAGTAATGGAAATGTATTTTTGTGTTTGTTAATGTGTATCATGTTTTGTCTTCTGCTTAAAAGTTATAATTGATGTCTGTTTATTATAAGAAATGTCTCTCTTTTGTGTGCTGTGTATTTTTTCTCTTCGCTTCTGCTCACAGATCATTCATGGATTGCTCTGGGGGATTTTAAGCCTAACAAGACACGTGAGTTTGGTTGGCTGAAATGAGATGTTTTTTTTGCGCAACTCCTTTTGAAAGAAATGTCCATGCGTTTTTCATGTTTGTGTATTTGGTTCTATCATGAATTGTTCTTGCTTGTTCTATGTGCCTCTGAGTTGTATTTGACAGCAGATACCCACAAATTGGTGATCTACTGTCAAAAAGGAGGGTAAGGATTTTAAACCTGACACGGTATTATGCGTCACGCTCATTTATATATGCTATTGTTTTACAGCAAGTATATCTGATGGCTTGACGTCCGTTTTGTGCGTTTTTTGCATGTTTTAAGTTTTATGTTGCTGCTTAAGAAATTATTACGAGTTCACCTGTGTTTTTGTGAGGGGACATGTATGACGATTTGTGTCGCTGTACAACAGTTGGGTAAAATTTTCGCTGATACTAAAATTCACAGATATGATTTTTTTTCATATTGTGAACCAGACAGACAACACTTCACCAGTGTATGTCAAATTTGGCAATAAGTATTGAAGAAAAATAAACAGCAAATTGTGTCATTTGTAGTCACAATACTGCCCTTTCCTGTAAGGAAAAGGCAGCCCTAAAAATATGTATCCTGATTGGACGTAAGGATAAATTATAGATTTGTGACTCTTGCACATGGTGACCTAATTTCTATACTACATTAGTCAGTTGTATTCTGCTTCCTAAGTAGTATATGGCTTTGTACCATAAAAGAAACCAGGTTTCATTTTTCCCTGAAGAAGGAACTGGAACATTAGCTGAGATTACCGTATATGGTGTAGCGGCCAGCGGTAGAGTTAAATTCGTAAACTATTGTGATTTTTTGTGTATCACCCATACTCTTGGTATTGTGTCACATGCCTGACTATCACCCAAGCGCATCGTGCCTAGTCATTGGGGATGTTAACTGTGCCCTAGTCCAATTTCTCTTTTCCGTATTCCTTTCACCAGTCAGCTTTTATTATTATTAGTGTATTGTACAGGTTCACACTTTCAGATTGCAGTAATGTACCATGGACCCCCATATTATGTATAATTCCCTTTCGCATAACTAGACTGTTTTCCCCGATAATCTGCATTATGCGATTTTTCTTTTGAGATGTTCTAGATGAGGAATTTAGGAACGCCTATATGTAATTATTGAGATAAAATGTGTTTGCTCCATTAGACGATGCCACTATGTGTGAGGACATCCATTCAGATAGAATTCCCATGTTACTATCTACCCTTAGATGATGGAGGATATGCTCTCACACGGAAACCCAATTGAAAAGCCCAGAGACACTGTTTTGCCTATTGCCTTTGTTTTTGTATTGCCTTTGAGAATGACTGTGTATTTCAACGCAGAATTGGCTCATGGCGTGTGGCCACTCCTTTGAAGAACGCAGGCCACCTGTTTGCAGTCCTTTTTGTTATACAATGAACTGTTTAAAGCATCGCACTTGCTTCATCAGAAGGAGTTCAACATCAGAAAAGAAAGAGGAGCTGGTTTTGACACAGAACCAGAATTTCAGTGCAAAAGAGCGCCTGGCATGTGCTGGTTAACCTCTGACAGTGTGCAGTCCCTTGAACCCTTGGCCTGAGTTTTGTCCACGCACCGAGCGCCTGTCATGTGCTGGTTAACCTCTGACAGTGTGCAGTTCCTTGAGCCCCTTGGCCTGAGTTTTGGCCACGCACCCCCCTTTTTCCTTTGCTCCAACGGACGTGCAGTGCACCGGAGGATCCAAGTTTGGCAAAAGGCACTACATTCTGGTTCCCATGAAAGAGCAGCCTGAGCGTCCTCTGACACTGAATGATGAGTGTTGGAGCCTGAGAATGGTCCCGGGTCTGCACGAGATGATTTGTGCCCATGACCAATGAAGAGAACAATATCTGTAGTGTCTGCCGCAGAGGAGAGATACTGGTGCACTGCTTTGAGACATTGAGACTTTTTGAATGAGCTATGAGTGTTTGCCAGGAGGGCACTCCAACAGATACTGAGCATTTTGTTTCATGGGAGGCCTGAATCCAAAGGCCCGTGCAACAACGGGAGCAGACTTGATGGACAATAGAAGCCTGCCAGAGAGGCTTTTTGAACGGACTCTGGGCATAGTTGGTTTCGCAAGAGGTTTCCGTGTGATTGTATAGACTAAGTGTTAGGAGAATGATTTTATTGTTCTGCTGGCATTATTTTAAAGTAGTATTCTGTTTAGTAAAAGCAGAATAAAGTCAATTTTCTGTGGAAGAGTATCCCCTTTTCACCTCAGAGCATTAACGAGGGTCACCACTGTTTCACTTGAACATATAATAAATTACAGAAATGCATAGGAAGACCTAAAAATGTTAGTAGATAATTTTAGGATTTACCTTTTGCTTAAGGTTGTGAAAAATTATAATTTCGTTTGTAATAGTGGTCACTACTTTCTCCTGTTGTCTATATGTTCTTAATAACGTGTTTTCTAGTTTTATTTTTTAAACATGATGTTGTCTTTTATGGGTGGGATTGTTTTTTTCTACTCAATTGGCATCTGTACCCACCTCCCAACCTATGTCTCTTCCTACTGCTACTTTTTTGCATTCTTTCCATATTTTACCTGAACATGGACTAGTTAGGAGGTCGGAGTTTACTGATAATTCCTTTTGTATAGTTTCTACATCAACACCAGTTAGTAGTGAACATCACTAATTGTTGGGTGTGGTCTTATGCCACATACTACAGATAGAGGTATTCCCTATTTGGTCCTGCCATATATGGCCTTTGTGCTACTCCATGTGTAAGGAGACCTGTCCCGAGAGAGTTGCTAAGTAATAGGATTATGCTCCAGCAACACCTCAATGATCTTATGAATATAGACCTAGACTCAGAATAGCGTGAGTGTAGGTTATTGTCTATGTAAGGGCAAAAGGAGGGTCTGTGGTACTTTAAATTCTGAACCTGCTTCATAAAAGTCGTCGTATCATCACGATTTTGGTAACATTAGACCGAAAATGGCAAGTGTAAGATATACGAGCATTTTCATCATATTCGAGTGGCGAGATCACCATGAAATCAGGGATTCCGTTCTGAACCCCCGGGTTCCATTTTGTGTACGGCAGCCATTTTGTGGTTGCCCTCACATAGGCTAATGACTAAGGCCTACCGGGTCCTTGGTACACGTACACCTTTAGCTGACTTCTGTGTGACCTGGGCAAGCTGACTCCATTGCCCGAAGCCAAACCTGCTCAGCCAGTTCCTTTCCCAGTAGCTGATCAAGATTAAGCATCAAGGCACAGGAGATCATAAACCTTTATTGCACACAACTATGTCTTATCTTACTCACACCTGTTTCTGCTCCTTTCTTTATGGCCTGTTTACGATGGGGAGGTGCCCATTTTTATTATGGGTTTGTGCAGCTTGTGTAAGAAGAAATGTTGGGTTTTGCATGCTTGCAAAACCTAGAACTGCCCCTTTCTTTTGTACTGAGTCATGTAACGCTAAAAACATATAAAAGGCCTCTGTCCTCTGTATTCCTCAGACTACCTCATTCAGTTGCTACGGCTTCTGTGTGACGTGGCCTCACTATGTTAAGTATAATAAAGATGTATTTTTCATATTACAGCTTCTGTGCCAAGTTCTTTGTTATATTAGTAAGTATTCCCCGAGAACGAAAATCTCAGTACTTCACTACATTGGGATTTTGCCATTTTGGTGTCATTTTAATTAGAAAAATATTTCCTGTTTATAAATTGGTGGTGGATTTTTATTGCGTGCTGTGTCTTACTTAGTTAATGTATTGGTGTTTTTTAATGCTTTACACACCTGTCTCCTAAGTTAAGCCTGCCTGCTCACAGCCAGCTACCAAGGGTTGAGCAGATTGAATAATTTATTGAGACCTTGACTGGGCCTTATGATATGATTGTGGCCTTATTACTAGCTTATTACTTCTTAAACCTACTAATAAACCACCTTTCAACAATTCAGCATGACAGATTACATTGGTGCAACAATCATGCCCCAGATACTTGCCCCATAGGTAGCAATAGCCACATTTTTACTAAGGTAAACCATTGATATCTCTATTACTGTATTACTGATTTTTCAAAAAGAGGGCTAGTTTGTTTAATAACATAGGTTTCCACTTTTGTGTGTTGTCAACGTGGATATCTAAATAGGAAAAGAAGGCAACCTCAGAAACCTTGGTTTTGTTAATAAAATGGGAAGGTATTTTAGGTGGTCTTGTCTCACAGATAATTGTAGATGTTCTACTCTCATTTGCCCTTAGATCTAAATCGTGCATAAAATTGTCGATTAAACTTTGGAGCCCCCTCCCTGTTCTGGCTACTAATAATGCATCGTCTGTGTACAGAAGAATGGGGAGAAGGCGGTCCCGAATATAAGGCATGTCCTTTGCTCTCAACTTAAAAAAACTATTGACTCTATTAATAGATGAAGTAAACAAAAATGGGGTGAGGACGCATCCTTGTCTTATTCTGCTTTTAATATTAAAATATTCAGTTCATTCGCCATCCTTACCAAAGCGGACACAGGCAGTGACATCCTTATACAGTTGCTAATGAAGGAAACTATGCGCTGCTCCACTCCTTGCTCATTTATGATGGACCATAATTTGGAGTGAAGCAGGCAGTCAAAAGCTGCTATGAGGTCCATAAAAGATAGATGATTGGGCCCTTTTTAGCAGCAGTGTATTTGCCTATAACTAAACTCAGAAAAGGGGGTGGTGATGAACAGAGTGTCTGAATTATGCAGACCACTCTTACCCAGTCCAAAGATCAGGGCTTGATCCATCACCGTTTTTTAGCTCACTGCACCATCCCAGCTCAGAACCTGGCTACATGCAAATTAGTCTGTTCCTGTCCCAGTGCATGATGGGAACAGGGCAAACCAAACTACCAAGCCAATTCTTATACTGGGAAGGAAACAAGCTTCCGGGGACCGGTTTCTGGCATTTCAGCCGTCGTCGGCCCGGCTTGCTTGAATCCTGATGGTGCAATGAGCAAGGGACTCACATCTGAGTATACCCTTCCACGCTTAAGGTGGACAAAATGATTCAGAAAAGGGGGTGTGATGAACAGAGTGTCTGAATTAAGCAGACCACTCTTACCCAGTCCAAAGATCAGGGCTTGATCCATCACCGTTTTTTAGCTCACTGCACCATCCCAGCTCAGAACCTGGCAACATGCAAATTAGTCTGTTCCTGTCCCAGTGCATGATGGGAACAGGGCAAACCAAACTACCAAGCCAATTCTTATACTGGGAAGGAAACAAGCTTCCGTGGACCGGTTTCTGGCATTTCAGCCGTCGTCAGCCCGGCTTGCTTGAATCCTGATGGTGCAATGAGCAAGGGACTCACATCTGAGTATACCCTTCCACGCTTAAGGTGGACAAAATGATTCAGAAAAGGGGGTGGTGATGAACAGAGTGTCTGAATTAAGCAGCCGACGATGCCTGAAATGGCAGAAACCGGTCCCCGGAAGCTTGTCTCCTTTCTGGTGAAGAATTGGCTTGGTAGTTTGGTCTGCCATGTTCCCATGATGCACTGGGCCAGGGACAGACTAATTTGCATATAGCCAGGTTCTGAGCTGGGATGGGGCAGTGAGCTAAATAACGGTGATGGATCAAGCCCTGATCTTTGGACTGGGTAAGAGTGGTCTGCTTAATTCAGACACTCTGTTCATCACCACCCCCTTTTCTGAATCATTTCGTCCATCATAAGCGTGGAAGGGTATACTCAGACATGAGTCCCTTGCTCACTGCTCCATCAGGATTCAAGCAAGCCGGGCCGACGACGCCTGAAATGGCAGAAACCGGTCCCCGGTAGCTTGTCTCCTTTCTGGTGAAGAATTGGCTTGGTAGTTTGGTCTGCCCTGTTCCCATGATGCACTGGGCCAGGGACAGACTAATTTGTATATAGCCAGGTTCTGAGCTGGGATGGGGCAGTGAGCTAAATAACGGTGATGGATCAAGCCCTGATCTTTGGACTGGGTAAGAGTGGTCTGCTTAATTCAGACACTCTGTTCATCACCACCCCCTTTTCTGAATCATTTTGTCCACCATAAGCGTGGAAGGGTATACTCAGACATGAGTCCCTTGCTCACTGCTCCATCAGGATTCAAGCAAGCCGGGCCGACGACGCCTGAAATGGCAGAAACCGGTCCCCGGAAGCTTGTCTCCTTTCTGGTGAAGAATTGGCTGGTAGTTTGGTCTGCCCTGTTCCCATGATGCACTGGGCCAGGGACAGACTAATTTGCATATAGCCAGGTTCTGAGCTGGGATGGGGCAGTGAGCTAAATAACGGTGATGGATCAAGCCCTGATCTTTGGACTGGGTAAGAGTGGTCTGCTTAATTCAGACACTCTGTTCATCACCACCCCCTTTTCTGAATCATTTTGTCCACCATAAGCGTGGAAGGGTATACTCAGACATGAGTCCCTTGCTCACTGCTCCATCAGGATTCAAGCAAGCCGGGCCGACGACGCCTGAAATGGTAGAAACGGGTCCCCGGAAGCTTGTCTCCTTTCTGGTGAAGAATTGGCTTGGTAGTTTCGTCTGCCCTGTTCCCATGATGCACTGGGCCAGGGACAGACTAATTTGCATATAGCCAGGTTCTGAGCTGGGATGGGGCAGTGAGCTAAATAACGGTGATGGATCAAGCCCTGATCTTTGGACTGGGTAAGAGTGGTCTGCTTAATTCAGACACTCTGTTCATCACCACCCCCTTTTCTGAATCATTTTGTCCGCCATAAGCGTGGAAGGGTATACTCAGACATGAGTCCCTTGCTCACTGCTCCATCAGGTTTCAAGCGAGCCGGGCCGACGACGCCTGAAATGGCAGAAACCGGTCCCCGGAAGCTTGTCTCCTTTCTGGTGAAGAATTGGCTTGGTAGTTTGGTCTGCCCTGTTCCCATGATGCACTGGGCCAGGGACAGATTAATTTGCATATAGCCAGGTTCTGAGTTGGGATGGGGCAGTGAGCTAAATAACGGTGATGGATCAAGCCCTGATCTTTGGACTGGGTAAGAGTGGTCTGCTTAATTCAGACACTCTGTTCATCACCACCCCCTTTTCTGAATCATTTTGTCCACCATAAGCGTGGAAGGGTATACTCAGACATGAGTCCCTTGCTCACTGCTCCATCAGGATTCAAGCAAGCCGGGCCGACGACGCCTGAAATGGCAGAAACCGGTCCCCGGAAGCTTGTCTCCTTTCTGGTAAAGAATTGGCTTGGTAGTTTGGTCTGCCCTGTTCCCATGATGCACTGGGCCAGGGACAGACTAATTTGCATATAGCCAGGTTCTGAGCTGGGATGGGGCAGTGAGCTAAATAACGGTGATGGATCAAGCCCTGATCTTTGGACTGGGTAAGAGTGGTCTGCTTAATTTAGACACTCTGTTCATCACCACCCCGTTTTCTGAATCATTTTGTCCACCATAAGCGTGGAAGGGTATACTCAGACATGAGTCCCTTGCTCACTGCTCCATCAGGATTCAAGCAAGCCGGGCCGACGACGCCTGAAATGGCAGAGACCGGTCCCCGGAAGCTTGTCTCCTTTCTGGTGAAGAATTGGCTTGGTAGTTTGGTCTGCCCTGTTCCCATGATGCACTGGACCAGGGACAGACTAATTTGCATATAGCCAGGTTCTGAGCTGGGATGGGGCAGTGAGCTAAATAACAGTGATGGATCAAGCCCTGATCTTTGGACTGGGTAAAAGTGGTCTGCTTAATTCAGACACTCTGTTCATCACCACCCCCTTTTCTGAATCATTTTTTCCACCATAAGCGACGAAGGGTATACTCAGACATGAGTCCCTTGCTCACTGCTCCATCAGGATTCAAGCAAGCCGGGCCGACGACACCTGAAATGGCAGAAACCGGTCCCCGGAAGCTTGTCTCCTTTCTGGTGAAGAATTGGCTTGGTAGTTTGGTCTGCCCTGTTCCCATGATGCACTGGGCCAGGGACAGACTAATTTGCATATAGCCAGGTTCTGAGCTGGGATGGGGCAGTGAGCTAAATAATGGTGATGGATCAAGCCCTGATCTTTGGACTGGGTAAGAGTGGTCTGTTTAATTTAGACACTCTGTTCATCACCACCCCCTTTTCTGAATCATTTTGTCCACCATAAGCGTGGAAGGGTATACTCAGACATGAGTCCCTTGCTCACTGCTCCATCAGGATTCAAGCAAGCCGGGCCGACGACGCCTGAAATGGCAGAAACCGGTCCCCGGAAGCTTGTCTCCTTTCTGGTGAAGAATTGGCTTGGTAGTTTGGCCTGCCCTGTTCCCATGATGCACTGGGCCAGGGACAGACTAATTTGCATATAGCCAGGTTGTGAGCTGGGATGGGGCAGTGAGCTAAATAACGGTGATGGATCAAGCCCTGATCTTTGGACTGGGTAAGAGTGGTCTGCTTAATTCAGACACTCTGTTCATCACCACCCCCTTTTCTGAATTATTTTGTCCACCATAAGCGTGGAAGGGTATACTCAGACATGAGTCCCTTGCTCACTGCTCCATCAGGATTCAAGCAAGCCGGGCCGACGACGCCTGAAATGGCAGAAACCGGTCCCCGGAAGCTTGTCTCCTTTCTGGTGAAGAATTGGCTTGGTAGTTTGGTCTGCCCTGTTCCCATGATGCACTGGGCCAGGGACAGACTAATTTGCATATAGCCAGGTTCTGAGCTGGGATGGGGCAGTGAGCTAAATAACGGTGATGGATCAAGCCCTGATCTTTGGACTGGGTAAGAGTGGTCTGCTTAATTCAGACACTCTGTTCATCACCACCCCCTTTTCTGAATCATTTTGTCCACCATACGCGTGGAAGGGTATACTCAGACATGAGTCCCTTGCTCACTGCTCCATCAGGATTCAAGCAAGCCGGGCCGACGATGCCTGAAATGGCAGAAACCGGTCCCCGGAAGCTTGTCTCCTTTCTGGTGAAGAATTGGCTTGGTAGTTTGGTCTGCCCTGTTCCCATGATGCACTGGGCCAGGGACAGACTAATTTGCATATAGCCAGGTTCTGAGCTGGGATGGAGCAGTGAGCTAAATAACGGTGATGGATCAAGCCCTGATCTTTGGACTGGGTAAGAGTGGTCTGCTTAATTCAGACACTCTGTTCATCACCACCCCCTTTTCTGAATCATTTTGTCCACCATAAGCGTGGAAGTGTATACTCAGACATGAGTCCCTTGCTCACTGCTCCATCAGGATTCAAGCAAGCCGGGCCGACGATGCCTGAAATGGCAGAAACCGGTCCCCGGAAGCTTGTCTCCTTTCTGGTGAAGAATTGGCTTGGTAGCTTGGTCTGCCCTGTTCCCATGATGCACTGGGCCAGGGACAGACTAATTTGCATATAGCCAGGTTCTGAGCTGGGATGGGGCAGTGAGCTAAATAACGGTGATGGATCAAGCCCTTGATCTTTGGACTGGGTAAGAGTGGTCTGCTTAATTCAGACACTCTGTTCATCACCACCCCCTTTTCTGAATCATTTTGTCCAGCATAAGCGTGGAAGGGTATACTCAGACATGAGTCCCTTGCTCACTGCTCCATCAGGATTCAAGCAAGCCGGGCCGACGACGCCTGAAATGGCAGAAACCGGTCCCCGGAAGCTTGTCTCCTTTCTGGTGAAGAATTGGCTTGGTAGTTTGGTCTGCCCTGTTCCCATGATGCACTGGGCCAGGGACAGACTAATTTGCATATAGCCAGGTTCTGAGCTGGGATGGGGCAGTGAGCTAAATAACGGTGATGGATCAAGCCCTGATATTTGGACTGGGTAAGAGTGGTCTGCTTAATTCAGACACTCTGTTCATCACCACCCCCTTTTCTGAATCATTTTGTCCACCATAAGCGTGGAAGGGTACACTCAGACATGAGTCCCTTGCTCACTGCTCCATCAGGTTTCAAGCAAGCCGGGCCTACGACGCCTGAAATGGCAGAAACCAGTGCCCGGAAGCTTGTCTCCTTTCTGGTGAAGAATTGGCTTGGTAGTTTGGTCTGCCCTGTTCCCATGATGCACTGGGCCAGGGACAGACTAATTTGCATATAGCCAGGTTCTGAGCTGGGATGGGGCAGTGAGCTAAATAACGGTGATGGATCAAGCCCTGATCTTTGGACTGGGTAAGAGTGGTCTGCTTAATTCAGACACTCTGTTCATCACCACCCCCTTTTCTGAATCATTTTGTCCACCATAAGCGTGGAAGGGTATACTCAGACATGAGTCCCTTGCTCACTGCTCCATCAGGATTCAAGCAAGCCGGGCCGACGATGCCTGAAATGGCAGAAACCGGTCCCCGGAAGCTTGTCTCCTTTCTGGTGAAGAATTGGCTTGGTAGTTTGGTCTGCCCTGTTCCCATGATGCACTGGGCCAGGGACAGACTAATTTGCATATAGCCAGGTTCTGAGCTGGGATGGGGCAGTGAGCTAAATAACGGTGATGGATCAAGCCCTGATCTTTGGACTGGGTAAGAGTGGTCTGCTTAATTCAGACACTCTGTTCATCACCACCCCCTTTTCTGAATCATTTTGTCCACCATAAGCGTGGAAGGGTATACTCAGACATGAGTCCCTTGCTCACTGCTCCATCAGGATTCAAGCAAGCCGGGCCGACGACGCCTGAAATGGCAGAAACCGGTCCCCGGAAGCTTGTCTCCTTTCTGGTGAAAAATTGGCTTGGTAGTTTGGTCTGCCCTGTTCCCATGATGCACTGGGCCAGGGACAGACTAATTTGCATATAGCCAGGTTCTGAGCTGGGATGGGGCAGTGAGCTAAATAACGGTGATGGATCAAGCCCTGATCTTTGGACTGGGTAAGAGTGGTCTGCTTAATTCAGACACTCTGTTCATCACCACCCCCTTTTCTGAATCATTTTGTCCACCATAAGCGTGGAAGGGTATACTCAGACATGAGTCCCTTGCTCACTGCTCCATCAGGATTCAAGCAAGCCGGGCCGACGACGCCTGAAATGGCAGAAACCGGTCCCCGGAAGCTTGTCTCCTTTCTGGTGAAGAATTGGCTTGGTAGTTTGGTCTGCCCTGTTCCCATGATGCACTGGGCCAGGGACAGACTAATTTGCATATAGCCAGGTACTGAGCTGGGATGGGGCAGTAAGCTAAATAACGGTGATGGATCAAGCCCTGATCTTTGGACTGGGTAAGAGTGGTCTGCTTAATTCAGACACTCTGTTCATCACCACCCCCTTTTCTGAATCATTTTGTCCACCATAAGCGTGGAAGGGTATACTCAGACATGAGTCCCTTGCTCACTGCTCCATCAGGATTCAAGCAAGCCGGGCCGACGACGCCTGAAATGGCAGAAACAGGTCCCCGGAAGCTTGTCTCCTTTCTGGTGAAGAATTGGCTTGGTAGTTTGGTCTGCCCTGTTCCCATGATGCACTGGGCCAGGGACAGACTAATTTGCATATAGCCAGGTTCTGAGCTGGGATGGGGCAGTGAGCTAAATAACGGTGATGAATCAAGCCCTGATCTTTGGACTGGGTAAGAGTGGTCTGCTTAATTCAGACACTCTGTTCATCACCACCCCCCCCCTTTTCTGAATCATTATAACTAAACTCAGGCCAAGGCATTGGTCCCAGGATGCTTGTTAACGGTACAGAGAAGAACTGGCTTATCAGTTTGGGCAAGACTGGTTCCATGGGGAGCAGCGTCAAGACGGATTTGCATATGGCTGTATCTAAACTGGGTGACGTGGCGATGACAAAGGGAACTAAATGCCCTTTGGGTGTGATCACCTGTGGTCACAAGCCACCGAAGCACCTCTTCACTGAGAAACAAGGAAGAAATAAATAAGAGGATGAAGAGCCATGTTGAAGTGGCACTTTTATTCGTTAAACCACAATCATATCAATAAATGCATATCATTTCATATAGCTAAGCAAAAACCATTAAGAAACCTGACTTCACACTAATTTTCAAAATTCGAGTAGACAAACTGGAATGAAAATCTGCTAGAAAAGGCATAATTGTAATCAGTTAGAGAGTCAAAGATACAAAGCACATTATGAAATTCTAGTGCCTAGAGGCAAACCTTTCTAAAGTAAACTAGCCATGCGAGATTTATCATTTTAAGAGACCCTAAATGCAAGGAATTGGGTGCGGATGAAAAAAACTGAGAATAATCCGAGAGATTTAAAAAAAAAAGGCAAATAGGTTATCTAGATTGGGAGGTACCACCTGAGAAATAGGCTTTGAAGTCCCAAGTCAGATGAACGCCCGGCCGGAGAACCCACGCTTGCGCCAAGCACTCGCAGGAGAGTTCTGGGTCCTAAGCGGTGTGCTGGGCCTGTTATACCTGTTCAGAGCAAAAATGGTCAGACCGCATTGAAGTAGGTAGTGGTGCAGGTATTTTACCACACGCCTACAGCATGACCACACGCCTACAGTGGAGATGCTAATGTCCTGAGAACAGCGAAGTGGCAGGCCAGTGTGTCAGGCGTTTGGGCGGGTGGTCTGTCAGGCTTGACCACAAAATATAAACAAAGAATATATGTAGCGTACATATCACTAAAAATACATATGAGACCGGAACTTAAAGGCAGGCGTTACCTTCACAAGGTGCTTCTGCGGTTTGATCTGAGAAAGCTTGGAACATTGCATAATAAAAAAAGGAAGCAAATGATACTTGTGAAATGTCAAGGGTGTACCAGCTGGGCCTCGTATGTGGGTGTAATGCGCCAGTACTTGTAACTGTGGAAAGTTTCTGTGGTTCTGCGGTAGCCTGAGCTACATCACTGTGTTGTGCAAGAAAGAAATGCATTTTCAAGAGCATCGGGCCTAGTAGATTTTATTATCAAAAGAAGGTAACTTGAGGCATTGGGCTTTGGCTTAGGCCTATATGCAGGGGGTTCAAGGGATGTGTGTGTGGGCTCCTACTTACTGACTGTGTATGGTAGAAATGGTCAAACTAATTTTGGATATTAAAACGTGACCCTCCAACAGCGAGCAAAATAACTATGGATTGAACCCAGATTTATGACTGAGGGTGGGTGTTTGAAAAGATTCAACATCTCGTCCATCTTTTATTTTTGTAACATTACTGTGCACCCTAAGTGGTTAAGAGTATGCCCAGACATGGGCCCTTTGTTTACTACAACACTGGATTAAAGCTAACATGAATGATGAGAGGTGATACACCAAAACCAGTCCCAGGATTCTTGTTTCCAGTCCAGGGAGGACCTGGCTTTGCAGTTTGGGCTAGACTGTTCTCATGGAAGGAGGGTCAAGATTGATTTGTATATGGCTGGGTCCTAACTTGGGTTAAGTGGTGAGCAAAATAGCAATGAATTAAACCCAGATATGTGAGTGGGGTGAGTGTTTGAAGCATTGTAACATTCTGTCCATAGTCTTATTTGTGACGCTGCTTTGCATGCCCTAAATGGATAAGGGTATGCCCAGACATGGGTCCTTTGCTAGCTGCACCCCTGGATTCAAGTTAGCCTGGCTGATAAAGAGTGATACCCAGATCGGTGACTGGGGTGAGAGTTTAAAAAGTTTCAACATTCAATCCATCATTTTATTTTGTGATGTTGATTGTGTGAACTTAGGGGCTAAGGTATGCCCAGACGTGGGTCCCTTGCTCACTGCACCAGTGGATTCAAGCTAGCCTGGCTGATGAGCGGTGATACCCAGAAACCGGTCCCAGGATGCTTGTTCCTGGTCCGGGGAAGACCTGGCGTGGCAATTAAGGCTGGCCTTTTCCAATGCAGAGCAGTGTCGAGACTGATTTGCATATGGCTGGGTCTAAACGTGGGTGACATGGCAAGCAATATAACAATGGATTAAACCCAGGTCTGTGACTGGGGGTGAGTGTTTGAATAGTTTCAATATTCCTTCTATCATTTTATTTTGTGATGCCACTATGTGCACCCTAAGTGGCCAAGGGTATGCCCAGATGTGGGTTCCTCACTCGCTGCACCACTGGATTCAAGCTAGCCTGTCTGACGAGAGTTGATACCCCTAAACCAGTCCCAGGATGCTTGTATCCTGTCAAGGGAGGACCTGGCTTAGCAGTTCGGGCTGAACTGTTACCATGGGGAGCAGGGTTAAGACTGGTTTGCATATGGCTAGGTCTAAACTGGGGTGACGTGGCAAGCAAAATAACAATGGATTAAACCCAGATCTGTAACTCGGCCTCATTGTTTGAAAAGTTGTAACATTTTGTCCATAATTTTATTTTGGGATGTTGGTTGTGTGCCCTAAGTGGCTACGGGAATGCCTAGACGTTGGTTCCTTGCTCGCTGCGCCACTAGATTCAAACTAGCCTAGCTGATGAGGGGTGATACCCAGAAATCTGTCCCATGATACTTGTTTCTGGTTCAAGGGAGACCTGGCTTGGCAATTCGGGCTGGACTGTTGCCATGCGGAGCAGGGTCAAGAGTGAGTGGCATATTGCTGGGTCTAAACTTGGGTACATAGTGAACAAAATAACGATGGATAAAACCCAAATCTGTGACTGGGGTGAGTGTTTCAAAAGTTTCAACATTCCATCCATCATTTTATTTTGTGATGTTGCATTGAGCTGCAGTGCCCATGTCTTTCTTTAAACCATATTGAGCATCAGTTAAAATATACTCAGCCACCCAGACGTTCAACCTATGTAACAATACACCCCATAACTTTAACAGTGGAATTTAAGAGCTAAATTGGCCTGACATTTTTAGGCTGAGTTATATCCCCTTTTTGTAGATGAGTATTATTACTGAACTTTTCCATGTCGAGGGGGGGACTACCATTGCAACTGCATTAAACACCTTAGTGAGCAAAGGGGACCACAAATCCTGACTGTCTGTGAATACATCTAGAGGAACCCTGCTTTCATCCAATACCTTACAGCCCTCAGCATAATCAAAAACCAAGGGCATATTCCTTTGCCTTTCAACATCTTGGACCGCGAACGAGTTCTTGGTTGCATATATATTTGAGAAGTGTTCGACCCACTGATGATGCTGAACATTGACTTCAGTTGAGTGACCCAATAAATCTCTAAAATATGAAAAAGTAACCACCCACCTAAAGCATGCACTATCTTTTTGCAAACAAGCAATATGGAGAGTTGCTAGGCACCCTCCTTTTTCTGCTTTTCTTGACTGCCAAAGTTCACTTATAAAGCATGCGTGCATTCCTGATCAACTCCACAGTGCCGGGTATAGGACAAAACACAGTATGGAGGGTCGAGAGGGCTTTAGTGCAGGCACTGTCAAACCAGCCACATGGCTTTAGTAAATGACTTGGCTGACACATGTTAGGGACTGCCTAATGTGTTCCGTGATATCTATAAAGGCTGACGTGACCTTATTATTTATATATTCAATCAATAGCATGATCATACACATCCATAAAATCACATAACACACAATGTTTCAATTTTTTAAAAACAGTAGCTTAAAATAGCATTGGCTGTATCATCCTATACAGCATTCAAAAGAAGGTTATACATTTATATTTTTACCATAAAATCAGAGCTGTAAATTTAAAACACCAGCAATTAAAACAGTTCAACCCAATCATTTCCCTACTGTCCCACTGAGGGGCCTTGGAGCCAGCTTACCCTGCATGTTCAATATACCTATATTAAGATATTATTTTACCACTTCCGACCTCTGCCACAGGGCATAAAGCAGATATCTTGATATTGTGAAAACAAGCCACCTTGTCGTGTCTGACCTGAATATGCATAAAGCATCAAAGGGACGTGAAAAAGAAAGCAGTTGACAGGCCAGAGTAATCCACATTTTTCTTAACTTTGCATAGGCGGGATAGAAGAAAATAAAATTCTCTATAGTCTCTGGGGTAGAGTAACAAAACAGGCACAATGGGGTTACAGTAACATTATGCCCAACTATTTTTCATTGCGGTCAGCGGGAGAACCCCAATCCTAAATTGTATATAAAGTGCTCGTGCCTGGGGGGGGGGGGGGTCATCCTCCTCCATATACAGATCCAACTTAAAACTGCTCTTAACATTTAAAAAAGTGGAGGTTAAAGTGCCAGGTGCCCTAACATCAGTGCAAAAAGAATCAACAAAATCCCAATACCTTTTTTAGCTAGGGTACCATTTTTTTGTAATGTACTGTGGGTCCTCCCACATAATTCCCAGGCCTAGTCTAAAACTCCACTCCTTAACCTTGTTAAACCAGACCAGATGGCCTGTATGTCTTTGAGGTATAAGTAATTCCTCCACTGCGTCCTTTACAGGAATATGGGTACTACTGGTCCAGAGTCCTACCCAAAACATAAGCACCTTAAGTATAGCGAAGTGAGTAATAGGCTTAAGACCAAGGTCAATGCGTAGGGGTAAAAGGGGGCGTGTTTATTTGGAGGTTGAGGATTGCCCTTAAAAATGTATTTTCTGCAACCTCTAACTGTTTCAAATGTTCCAGCCCCCACAGTTCTGCCCATTAGAGGGCCGCACCTAGGACTTTAGCCCAATGTATTTCTCGGATAGGGGAAATTGGGCGGAAGGTTGAGCGCTTTGCCCTCTTTACTATTGCACAGCCCACATGTTGGAGTGTCAGCACGCTCTTCTGGATTTGGGGAGTCCATGCTAAGTTGTCAATGATTCTGGCCCCCAGATAGTCGAAGGCCTTGACCTGCTCTAGAAATTTGGTACCCAGCCTCACTTTCCCCTTGGTAGATTTATAGGAATTACAAAACATAAACTTTGTTTTTGAGCAGTTGATTTCAAGGCCTCTGTCTTTGCATGCTTTCGCAAACTTGGATAACACATTCTGGATGATCATTGGGGTTTTGGAAATGAGCAGCTTATCACCTGCAAATAGCAAGGACGGTATAAGGTTACCAGCTAAATTTGGCAGGTCACCTCCACAGTCGTGAAGTTCACTTATAAGCCTGTTCATATACATGGTGAACAGGGTTGGGAAAGCACACAACCCTGGCGGACCCCTTTGAGACTGGTATATTATTAATAAGACTACCATCAGAGTTCCACCTGACTTTAGCATTATTATCTTGCTGTAAGCGAACCAGTAGTTGAAGCAAGTCACAGGGGAGTCCTAAGTCCCTGAGGGTAGCTCAGAGTCTAGTACGATCTACGGAATCAAATGCTTTTTTAAGATCGACAAATATGACATACAAACGGCCCCTCCTGATCTTCACTTCTTTCCAGATGAGAAAAAGAAATCGGAATACCTGATTGAGGGTGCTTGTAGGAACCCTAAAACCTGCCTGCAGGCGAGAGAGTATGTTGTTTCCTCTATCCAGCTTTGAAGACGTGACAGGATCATTTTGCTGAAAACTTTCTGGGAAACATCTATGAGGCAAATTGGCCTGTATTTTGAGGGGTCCCATTTATCTCCCTTTTTGAATATGGGGATTATTTTGGCACCTTTGCAGGTCGAGGGGATTACCCCCCCCCCCTCGTAAAATGGCCTAAAAACTATTTGTAGCAATGGACCCCAAATATTGGGCTCTGATTTAAAACAGGTTTCCCAGTAGTCTATCAGGCCTGGAGCTTTCCCAGTCTGGGGTAAACTAATTGCTGTTACGGTTCCCTCTAAGGAAAAACTGATAACACCTTCCTGTACAGGTGCTAGGTTGCCTTCCCTAACTGCTACTGCTGCCTCCTCCTCTGGCCCACAGGCTGTACCAGTATAAAGTTTCTGGAAGTACTCTTCCCAGACAGGTGATTGTATATGGAATTCACCTTCATTAACCTGCATGATTGACCCTTTTGACAGAAGGTGCCAGAAAAGCTGGCAATCCTTCAATTTTGAACCCTCAACTAGTGTACACCAGTTCTCAGCCCCCCAGCTCATTTTTGCCTCATCCTGTGCCCTTTTATACACCCTTCTTTTAGGTTTTATGTCATTGTGTGTCCCTTGCTTTACTGCCACAGTTAGATCATCCCTAGCTTTTCTACATTCCTCATTATACTATGGGGCGATATTCAGTTTAGACATGTTAGAGTTCCACTGTCTGCTAAAGTAGGGGTTTATACTATTCAATAATTGTTGAAAGCTAGACACAATACAACCATCACGTTTGTCTGGATCACTCAGTACTGTGAGGATCAGAGCCCCCACTTTGTAGATTTTGGGGAGCAATTTTCCGTCAGCAATAACCTGGGGCATATTAGACTCTCCTATTGTTATTAGTAGTAACAAGAGGGGCCATCGCCAGATGAGTTTTTGGCTATGCAGAATAGGAAAGCCAGATAACCTCAGAGAGAGAGAGCATTATGATCATTGCCCTCACGATTCAGGACAGTCATGTCATTGACATGTGACCAGAGGTCAAGGTCCACCATGATGTAATCAATCCTGCTTCTAACATTCCCCCTCTCAAACATAAACTTAGTGTCCTCATCTGAGGGCGTCCTCCTCTTACAAGCGTGCAGTCGTGCACCCCATAGGCAAGAGTAAAAGACAGTACTTGCTGCCCAACGTTAGTACATCTTTTAATGGTAGGTATCTGGAGCTTTTTTAGGCCTCTAGCTTGCTCTTCCTCCGGTACTAAATCCTGCACAAAGTCAACTTGCTCATAAGTTGTGTTAAAATCGCCAGCTACGATGCGGTAATATTCTTTCTTTGAAATATTAAGGAAGTTTAAGAGCGTTGCTATAGTTTCTGAGGGCTTGTAGTAGCTACTTAACCTATTATATATGTTGATTCACCTGACGAGTGTTCCCTTTGAACGATATCAGATCTAGGCCAAGGATCTCCTGGGATCCAACTTTGAGTAGCTTTATTATGTAGACCAGTGTGGTCTTGACCCAAATCAGTAAACCACCAGCCAGGTGGCCAGCTGGTGAATGCCTAGCCTCAATGCTAAACATAGTAAACCCCTGTAAGCCTGTAAGCCCCCACAGAAGTGCTGGAGGCAAAGACAGGCTCCCACACCGCGGGAGCCCCAAGCAGCTTAAGTGCACCTCCTGGTATGAATGAAGGATGTGTGCGGCTCCTGCCGCATTGCCTGGCGGGGGCTGTGGACCCCCACAGAAGTGCTGAGGGCTGGCGGCAAAGATAGGCTCCCCAACCTGACCTTATTGGCCTCAGCTTGGATATCAAGGTAGGAAGCAAACTCTAAATGCTTATGTTGAATATTAGATGGACAAAACCTAGTGTTATCCACCTTAGCCCATTCAATAGAGAAACCATTTTTTCAGGACAGTTTATAATTAATTTTGGACAAAATGTAATCAGACCCTCAATTTCCTCCCTCAGAGTTAATACTGCATAATCACTGTAACCAGTAAACTTGAACCCAAAACGCTAACACAATTGCCCCGAGTTTCAGTTATCAGAATGAAATCGATAGTTGACATGCACAAATTACTCATGAAGGTGGTGGCAAAGTTGGTAAATATTGCACCCAAATCATTGACCACAGTTAGGTTATAGTTAATCAGAAGGTGATTGAATGCTTTCCCATATTGATCATGAAGGAAATGAGCTAGGGGCTTCACATTGGTGTCCACAAATCCACAAGCTAACAGCACACACAGTTTTTAATAATAGGCATTAAAGTCTTCTACACAGAACACACTCATGGGCGTGGGATGATCATTAAACAATTGCCTGGATAGAATCATCCAGGTCAGCTGCCACCTAAGATCCCTTAGCTTTGAAGCAGTTATAGGTATACTAAGATCTTGTTCCAGCCATCAAACACAAGTAAGTGAAGCTAACCAGCTTTCTAGGGAAGGAGTTTATAATAGGTATGGCTGAATTACCCTGAGCTCTACCTTAAAATGAGAGCTGTGCCAGTGTACTATATACCAGGTAACCATCAATTAATCTTTCTTGGAGCTCCCACATTTCTTAAAAACATGAACTATGGTGTTTAGATATACACTGCATCCAGTCAGCCTTCTCCAACTTTTTCTTTAATCCTGCTATGATCAAGGAAAGGAGCCCAACTTTGGTCGAATCACTGGTATTACTATAAGTAATCACATAGTTGGTAATCCTATAGGTTTGAGAGGCTACGGCATTAGAGATCCCAGGGGAAAAATTATATGAAGAATCAGATTCTATGGGATCTGTGCAGGGATATCCGAGTTCACATTGCTGGCTATCTGATGAGAGTCACTCCTGACCATTCGGATCACGCAAACAGTCAAAGAGAGTGCCCCTCCTGCAAGATTTCAATTGGTGGGCGCATTCCAACCATACCGTGGAAGGGGTTTCAATTCTTTAACAAGTGTGCCATCCTGGGTGGTCTATAAAATACCCTAGTGAGGCAAAAGTAATGGACGTAGCCAAAATGTGGGTACTAAATCATATATGTAGGTCCTTTTCAACCAGTTTGAGTTGACAGAAGTTGATCATAATGCAATCTCCACTATTGACCTTTATTCCTCTGCCAACCCAATTGAACTGCCTATTTATAATCACATTTTGAAACAGACATTGGTCATACAACCCTACATCCCAACCACTGTACACATTTGCTTTTAAGCTCCCTACATGATTCAAAGTTGTTGTCTGGAAGAGGGAACTCTCCTACCATCACCAATAGATAGGGAGTTGACTTAGGTAGTCAGTCCAGGTTAATCATAGAAGACCTAGTGGGTGCAACTGACAGAGTCTGCTGGAGTAATAACCAGTGTTACATATTGCCTGGTCCACACCCAACCAAGTACCATTCTGGGTATTTGGATGAAGAGTATTGAACTGTTACTCGTCCTAACACAATTGTCCACCACTCCTTTGTGCACATCATCAGTTTGAGCAGCAGTAGAGACAAAGGGCCTAACTGTATGAGTTTGGTATTCACAGAAGGCAATTAAGAGTACTAAAGTTAGGACCAAAACTTAAGTTTAACTGAGACAAAATCCTAACTTTGGTACTCCTAAATGCCTTCTGTGAACACCAAAAGTTGTAAAGTTAGGATTTTGACTCACATTACTTTTGTGAATCGGGGCCTAAATAATTGTGGGTTTTGTGAGGCTGCGCCTTAGCTAAAATACGCAAATATGCCACACAGGACTCTACAAGTGTCTCGACTGATGCCAGTCTTATGGAAATGGAGACCAGTTAGGAAACAATGCGCTAGTCCATTTCAGAAAGTATGAACTTACACTGGTTAACGACTGCATTCTTGAGAGACTGAAAATCAAGGTTGGGGAGAGACTCAGAGCTGGGACTGAGGCTGCCAGATGAAGTGAAATATTTGTTGGATTTGAGCTCATTGTGGCCGTGGTTTTAGTCTCATCTTGGGGGAGGATCGGAAACATGTGGCGAAGAAATCAAGATTACTTGATCTGTGCAGACTATCGCACATGCTTTGGCATTTACTTTGTCCCTTCTAGACACATTCATAGGTTTCTCATTTGTTTTAGTTATATTTTAAGTGTGAGCTGCTAAGTTTGTGGGCGTATAAGGTGGAGAGTTAATTAGTTTATAATTTAGAATTCATTATTAAATTGTTTAATAATTATGTAAATTGTTTATTTTGTTTTTTCTATTTGAAAATATGTGTATATATACTGAAAAGTAATATTGTTTATATTAAGAATTGCATATTTGTTTTAAAATAATATTAGGGTTCTTTAAATATTTAATGTGTCTGAAGTGAAGTACTTTCCCTACTGTTGCACAGACTTGAGTGGGAATAGTAAAGGGAACCCCTCTGAAGTCTAACGCTTTGCCTACTGTTGCACAGACTGGATTGGGAATAGTAAATCTAACCTTACTGAAGGTCTGCTCTTTCCTACAGTTGCATAGCCTGGAGTGGGAATAGTATCTTTTACCCTCCGAAGTCCAACTGGAGTGGTAAAGTAAAGTTAGCTCGTCCAAAGTCCAACAATTATTCCACTGTAGCACAGACTGGATTGGGAATAGTAAATCTTACCCCTCCGAAGTCCAACGCTTTCCCTACTGTTGTACATATTAGAATGAGAATAGTAAATGTAATACCTCCCAAGTGCAACACTTTTCCTACTCTTATTGTATTTTTAGTAAATGTTTTGGGTTTACATTTGTAATATTTACTTTGTGTAAATTAATCAATATAGTTTTGTTATTGAATTGTTTATATTTTTATGGTTTTATTGTAAATGTATTGTATAATCTATATATAATATATAATATATGTGTATAATATATATATATAATATATATATGCATATATATATATATATATATATGTATATATATATCAAAGTTCACAAAGCACCCACGTGCAGCACACACTCCCAGCCGGCTCACTCCAGGTAAGGGAAGGAGACGGGTACAACCTGCGTCAGATGAGCCTGACGCGTTTCGGGCATCCGCCCTTCACCTGGGGCTTCTCTGCTCTGAAAATGACTGCCAACATTAGGATTGCCGGTAGTAGTCTCATATTTATTACATCATCACCTGCAAGTTGCATACATCCATTGCAAAGTATTCTGGGATCTGCAGTCCTTATACTTTATAACCCAAGTGGGCTGATGGCAGACACTTTCAGTAAATATTACAAATCACGGGTGTCTCGCACAAGTTCTTCCCTGTTCAAATCTTGAGCCAGGCTGCTCCAATTCACCAATAAACACACCAGCAGAGGAGCCGCTTCGCATGCGGTGGTGCGTGCCCTGGCCGGGTCGGCCGTCTAACATCAAAGTTCACAAAGCACCAACGTGCAGCACAAAACCACCAGCTTTTGCAAGAGGTGTTACCTGGGTTTTTAGCCCCGTGCTAGACGGCCATATAGGGAAACCTACCAAACCCACACATTTCTGAAAAGTAGACACCCGGGGGCTTCAAAGCAGGTATGGCTTGCATGGATCCTTCAACGTTCCATTACCCAGAATCCCTTGCAAACCGGATGCTTGATTCCGGTCTGGGAAAGATATGGCTGTTGTAGTTCGGACTGGACTGTTCCCATGGGGCAACAGGGTCAGAGCTGATTTGCATAAAGCCATTATCTGACCCAGGGTGGTGTGGAGTGCAAAAAAACGATGGATTTGGGCCCAGATCTTTTGACTGGGGGAGTGTGTGACATTAATCCACATTCAGTCCATCACTTGTTGATTTTTGCAATTGCCGCCCTAAGTGCGCTGGGGATGCCCAGACGTGGGTCCCAGGCACTCCACACCACTTGGAGTCAAGCTAGCCGGGCTGAAGAGAGGTGTTACCTCGAAACCGGTCCGGTCCTCGGATGCTTGATTCCGGTCTGGGAAAGATATGGCTGTTGTAGTTCGGACTGGACTGTTCCCATGGGGCAACAGGGTCAGAGCTGATTTGCATAAAGCCATTATCTGACCCAGGGTGGTGTGGAGTGCAAAAAAACGATGGATTTGGGCCCAGATCTTTTGACTGGGGGAGTGTGTGACATTGATCCACATTCAGTCCATCACTTGTTGATTTTTGCACTGTGCTATCTCGCCTGGACTATGCAAGCTCTCTCCTGGTAGGGACCAATGTGGCAGAGACTATTCGCCTCCAACGGGTGCAGAACGCCGCGGCGAGAGCCATTGTTGGCTTACCTCGAACGAGTTCCGTCTCTGGCACTCTGAGATCGCTGCACTGGCTGCCCATCAAGTCACGCATTCAGTTTAAAGTGCTTTGTCTGGCGTTTAAGATTTTGAGGGGAGGAGGTCCCCAAATTCTTGAAGATCTTTTGTCTTGGTACGTCCCTACCCGCTCTTTGAGATCGGGGGGCCAAGCTCTCGCCGTAATCCCCCGATACAGGTTGTGTCGGGTTGGTGGCCGGTCCTTCCGGGTCAAGGCAGCTGAGCTTTGGAACTCCCTCCCAGTTGAACTGCGGTTAATAGACAATCTGTTAGCGTTCCGTAAAGATCTGAAAACTTTTCTTTTTTAAACTGCCCCTCTGCTTTTATCTGTTGTGTTCTTGGTATTGGTTGCACATTTGCCTGCCATGCGCCAGGACGCCCCTTAGCTGGGGCAGCTGTGCGCAATACAAATGTGTGTAACATAACATAACATAACTGGATTTGAACGCCAAGGAGTCAGATGAACACATGAATCTGAAGGAGTTACTGCAAACTCGATTCGGTAACCCTGCCACACAATGTCCAGTACCCACACATCTGAAGAATATTCCTTTGAGGCTGGAATAAAGTGCTGAATCCATCTGCCAACCAACAATTGCTGCTCTTCTGTCATATACTCAGGAATGTGGCTTAAGCAGGGGAGATTTGGCTTTCCTGTACCTCCCGCAACCAGTAGAAGACCTACACCGTCCACGGGGATACTGCCTCTGAGAAGGCTGAAAAAACTGGGATTCAAAGACTGCTTATCAGACTAGGACTGCTTTGGGGTGGACGAGTGTTTCTTTTCCTTAAAAAGCTTATGCAACTTGTCCTCCAACTCCTCACCAAACATTATACTACCCTGGAAGGGCAACAGCAAGGCTTTAGCCTTCTGGGCTGAACCAGTCTTCCAATCCTACAAAACTAGATTGTGGAGAGCTGCTACACAAGCCCCACCGGGCAGAGGCGAGGTCCACACCACATCAAGGGACACATCGGAAAGAAATTCAACCTGGTGCTCAATTTTTTTCTAACAGCCCAGGACAGTCAGAAGTGTCAGCCAGGGACCTTTGCAGGACCTTGACATGTACAATCATGGAATAGGCTACAAATGTTCCATAAATGCCAGAGCAGAGGGCCAGATGAAAGCCAGAGTACATTTTCCTAAGGGAAGCCTCCACTTTCTTGTTGATGGAATACTTATTTACAGCTGCCTCAATCAGTGACTTCCTCCCCACCAGACTGGCCACAAATAAATCAATAGGATTAGAGCCTGGCAAATCTTTAGACATATCTTGAAGAGTGTTCAACTTGGCCATTAACTGGGAAAACATGATCCTATCAGGATCCTTTTATTCCCTCTTCAGCACCTCATGGATGTAAGGATGAACTGGAACATCCACTGTGGCAGCACTCTGGAACTAGTGAAGCAGCAATCCCCTAAAAGTGCCCAGATCTCCTAATCTGGAAACCCCATATTGGACTTGACCTGTTTCTACAACTCTGGCAACATGTCCCAGTCAATATATTTGCCTTTGTGCTCCTCTGCACCCAGACTCTCCTCATCTGAACCAGAAGAGTGTGAGGCCTGAACCGGGACTGATTCATTGGACTTACCCCCACTGCCCATCTCCTGTAAAGTCTCCCAAATCAGACTCCATAGACTGGCATCCTCACGCTCCCTGCGGCACTTTCATCTAGGTGGGGAAGGTGAAGAAGAGGAGAGAACTGAGAAGGCAGAGGAAGAAACCTTCACATGCTTACACTTCCAGGCTTACTTCCCCATTGGTACTTGTGAAATGTTTATCTTATCTTCTATCCATCATTAGGGGACACAGCAGAGTACTTTGTTGACACACTGTGCCTTTTTATCTGCTTACTTTTGATCTCTTACAGATTATTCTATTTACGGGTTTCTTGGCAGTTCTGGTGGCATTTTTTCTGGTCGAGCATGACTTGGTTTTACTCATTGTGTATTTCTCACTTTTCTTACCTATTTCACGTTATGATATTGTTCACATAGGGTTATAAGGTTTAAGGTACTTTCATCTGTGTAAGATGCACGGCTCCGCCTCCCTTTCTTTATATAAAAATTATTTATAAGGATTGTGCACCCACCTCTGTAGCTCCAGTGTGCACAATATGAATTTTGGGTTCATTATTGAAGTTATTGTACTTATGTATGCTTTACATCATTTTCAGGTACCCCGTGCTTTTGCTGCCCTCAAACTTCATTTTTGGACCGCCCTGAAGATGATGTGACCCTTGTATCTGGGTTTCTCACATAAACACGTGTCAGTGCATTTTTCCAACAAGACTGAATGCTAAAACACGTTTTTGTATAAAAATATGTATTAAAAAATTCCAAAAGATACAACAATAGCAATTGCTCACATTAATATAGCATTACATAGGAAATAATGTGTATAAATATCTTTTTGGTTATATGTTTGGTCAATCATGGTTTCTGTGAATATTTGGTACTTGTTGAGTTGACCAGTCCCGTCTTTTTTTGTTAATGTGTCTGAATGAGTGAATAAATGAGTGTTTTGTGCTGAATTAATTCATGATAATGTGGGGCTCATTCTGTACGACATTTATGATACAGGTGTTCTGTCTGTATGAGTTTCTGTAATTTTACATCTATTTTTCTGCTACGAATACATTTTATTGACTATTCATGACTAATTTATGTATATTGGTATAACTACGTACTATAGATATGTACAATAAACTGAAGATATACACCTTCACAATATGAAAGTTAATATTCACTGTGTCATATATAAGCATCCTTAATTGCCGACTGCTAAAGTCCAGCTTGGATGAGGTGACATATTTACCCTTTGTTTAAAATTGAGACTTTACGTTGTGCTAAAGAAATAGCCATCAGGCAGTTGGGTTTGGTTTGTTTGTTTGTATGCTTCCCCAGTGAGCCTGAAAGTACAAGATGTCACTCCAGGCATGGAAAAAAGCACACCACGATCCCCCAACACCATAGTAGCAAAATCAACCATTTAGCAGTACTCACCCAGGACTGGGCTAAGTAGGCTTCAGAAATCTCCAGCAGTATTCCAACGCCGACAATCTATCCTGCTGTCACAGGAGCACCCTCCGCCACAGCCCACCTGCCTCAAATCTGTCTGCCACAACCGGAAAACAGGCAAAACCCCCAGAAGCGCTCATCATCACCCACCCGGGTCTGACATCACAGGGAAGATCACTGCCCATCATCCAATGAAGCACCTCCCCTACCACCCAGCAGTTAGGGAGGTGCACAAGAACCAGACACAAACCACACAGCAACCTGGAGAGAACTGCTTCACAACAACCACGCAGCACGTCTCGCTACAAGCCCGGCAGATAGAGAGTCATGCCCACTTGCACCCTCTCCACCACCCGGCTGCAAAGACACCTTGAACCGCATCAGCCACTCCAGCCAAGCAGGAGCAGCCCATGACGCATCCAATTCGGCTGGCAGACAGAAAAAAGAACAGAGGGAATGTTTGGTAAGTACAACAAAGCACTCCTTTAGCCCGGTGGAGCTACCTGATAGTAAGCCTGGGCGTAGTTTGCCAATGGGCGTAGTTTGCCAACACGTAGCTTCACGTAGTATACTTTAAACTTTGCGTAGTACACATAGTCTGCGTAGTAGCTGATGACACTGTGTACTTGTCTGTACTGTGCATAAATTGCAAAATTAATTGCATTAAGCCTCCTCTACATGACCAGATATGATAAAATTAGTAATTCTATCTGCATATGCTAAATTGCATATAGTACTTTCACATTGGTGAAACTGAAAAGTTAGCAAGCAGTGGGAGATGTGATGATTTTGGGATCCTCCCTAACATAGGGAGAGTACCAAACAGATGCCTTGAAAACAAAAAAGCACATCTTATTGAACGATTTAGTTGTGGTTCCATCCTCTTATGACAAACCCAAACATAGTTATTGGCAAAAAAACATTCCCAACCAAAGGCCCTGCAAAGCATTATGGGATGAGATTAGCAGTGGGCAGTGAATATTATATAGTATACAATATCAAAAGAGTTCTACAAAGAGCTGCAGTTCAACTGGTGGTTACTAGATGTCCCTCACGAGTCAAATGCAAATGCTTGATGAAAGGGTTTCAATGGTTTTGCATTTGACTCGTGAGGGACATCTAGGGACGACCAGTGGAACTGCAGCTTGATGTAAGAATAATTTCAATGCTTTGCATTTGACTCGTGAGGGACATCTAGTAACAACTAGGTGAACTGCAGCTCTTTGTAGAATTATTTTGATATTGGATACAATAATATTCACTGCCCACTGCTAATCTCGTCCCATAATGCTTTGCAGGGCCATTGGTTGGGATTGTTTTTTTGCCAATAACTGTGCTTGGGGTGGTCCTAAAATGATGGGATCACCACTGAAGTTCTACAAAATATGCTTTTTGTTTATGCTCTTTGTGTTCAAGGCATCTGCTTGGTGCTCCCCCTAGGTTAGAGGGTACCCCAAAATCATCAGCTCTCTCATTACCTAATGTTTTCATTGTAAAAGTTCATATTTGTGAATTGGTTATATGCTGTTAAGCATGTAAAATAGCCTATTCAAAGCATCTGAAAATATCATTGATTTAGATGCTACGCTACCTTATTAAGCACAGTTTTGGTACTGTATTATGTGCCATTTGCAAAGTGCGAATTAGTACAAACTTTGCATGCTCCGTCAGCGTAGCGTAGTTTTAAGCCCAGGGTTACCTGATATCTATAGAGGAGATGGGTTTTGGGACTTCCCGCTCTATATCCCTCCCATCCTGTTTTTCTGCAAACCTCTTCCCTCGACACTTGAGACCGAACTACGTTGTCTGATGCCCGAAGGAACTACCTGGTTTAGCTACAGGGAAGGATGACCATGGATTTCCTCCTTGGTCGTCACCTACCAAGTCGGTCTTTAGACAGACTTCCTCTCGTCTCTACGGTTGTCTCTTTCCTTATCCTCACTTTCTCACCTCCCTTTCCCACCACTTCTTTTCTCTCTCCTTTCTCTCCTCACCTAATGTATTGCTGATTGTTTGATGTAATGTATAATTGCTGATCTTTTTCTGTTATACTGTTAAACCATATTGTTGCACTTCTTTTCGTCCCTCATGTCTTCTCCTCCCTCTTCCTCCCTCTATTTATGTCTCTCCTTCTCCCCTCTCTCAATGTATTGAGTCTGAACTTTTTTGTCTGATGCCCGATTGTGCTACTTGGTTTAGCTATAGGGGAGATGGACCGTGGATTCCCTCCTTGGTCATCACCTACCCAGTCGGTCTTTAGACAGACTTCTTTCCATCTCTCCATATTGTCTCTTCCCTTACCCTCCCTTTCTTACCTCCCCTGCCCCCTCCATTACCTTTCTCTCCTCTCCTAATTGTATTGCCTATTTGTCATTTTTGGGGATTTATTGTGTAATTGTCGGACTTTTTCTGTTACATCGTTGTTTTTTCTGTTATATTGTTGATTCTCATGTAAAGCACTCTGATACCTCCGGGTCTAGCCAGCACTATATAAATCTCTTTAAAATAAAAAAATAAAAATAATAAAAAATACAGCAAAGTACTCGTGGTGGGAGGTGGGGTAGGGTTCAGCATTCATTTCATTCTTTTTTCTGTCTGTGCAATAGGGATCTCAAATTGTAATGAATGGGATAGGACAGGATGGGCCTGGTAGTAATGATTAGTATATGGGCCTGCTTTAATAGATACCATGAGACATATTTATGACCCCAGTTGCATTCCACAATTTGCTACATGAGCAACACAACTGAAAAATAAGATTTATGAAGCCATGCAAGGCCACTTTGAGTAAAACAATCTAGAGCAAACCGCTAAATTGCCTTACTCTGGGCTGGGGAGGCATTCCGTGGGCATTTTCTTGCGGGTTCCACGCAACTTCCATGGTTTTTGACACTGTCCCAGATTTGCCAGAACTGATAAACCAGGGAATGTGCCAGAAAGATACGCCTTCCCAGGAGAGGCCTAATAAGGAGAAATATCTTTATTTCTCTTCATTTCTCCTTGTTATTTACCTCTTTCTAAGGTGCCTTTCGGTTCCTACCTTGGTGCCAGGCAGCCAAAACTGCACCTGTACAGGCGAAAAGACAGGAATGCACCATATTCTTTTAAATATGGCACATTCCTGCCCTTTCCTGTCATGCAGTGCAGCACAGCAGGGTGACTTGTCGCACTGCATGGTGTGAGAATACTCATAAATATGCCCCAGTGGCTACAGAAATGCAGCATGGCCTTTAAACTGGGGGACGTTTTAACATATTTAAATCTTAGATCATATGGCATGAGGCACTTTCATTCTTATTTTTTCCATAACTGCTAACTGTCAGTTCTAGGGTAGATAAATCAAAATACATTTATTATTACATTAGACTTCAAATACACACAACAGGTGTTGGGAATTCATATTTACATATGCATATTTACAATAAAATGTTGGAGCGCTGAGCTGCGCCAAACTTGGCAACACCACGCTCTAACATTTTCCCAGTGCAAGGATTTGACTTATTCTCAAGAATACATTGCGACCCTGTGTTTCCCCTAGCAATGGCGCAACAAATGCGGCCTAACGGTAGAGCAAGCACCCTGCCACCATATGATACCATATGGCAAGAGTGCCTGCACTGCAGGGACAATTGTTTATGGGCAGGAAGAGACACCTTCCTGCACATAAACAATAATGGTGATTTGCACCTTCCATGTGTGATGTAGAATGCAGCACACATGAAAAGAACAAAAAACAAGGAGAAATTGATTATTCATCCCCGTTGCGCCATTTTAATGCCTGGTATTCCATGGTGTTGGTTTTCAGTGCTGCCTCAGCCCTGTAAATCTGGGCAGTGTAAAAATCCAATGGGTGTTGCGCTGGAACACTCACAGCAACACCCATTGCACGCCCCTTTGGGACTGCGGCGGAAAGGGGCATGTTTATAAGGTGGCATTAAGTAAGCACAGTGGCTTAGCGCCACCTTGTAAATATGGAAATATGTAAAATGGCACAGCGCCTCCGGAGTGTCAAAAAAAGTGATACTTCAGTGGCGGTGAATGCGTGTAACTATACCCCTCACTATTACTCAATGAGTGCAAAATGTTCCCCCAAGGTACAGACTGCAAACGTAAACATCACGTCTGAAAGATCTAACTAGCCAACACCATAGCAGCCCTCTCATCCCTCTGACTTATCTAAGATACTGTGTGAGCGCTGAACTGTAGTGTTTAATACAGTAGAAAGGATTTATTTTCGTGCTCTTGAAATCCACAGTACTTTTTTTGCTTTTATTGAGACACAGCTCATTAGGCTATGCCATTTCTGAGGTTCTTTGATTCTCACTGAGGTGTCACCACGTACAGAAAAGCTGAATTAAATACAGACATAGGCATAAAGATGCCACGCTCCATTTGCAATAAGTGTAGTGAATGCATGTGTCTGAAAGCAACTGTTTGGCCATTACCATTTTAGCTCAAATCTCGGGAAATTGATCGCTCCCCTGCCCCCAACCTGCGCCTCTTCCACCTTCGACACAGCTCATCATAATTTTAAAAGTTCGCGAAGTATGGCGTGAAATTATCGTCCGGCGCAGGAGAACTTAATTGCACTTGAGATTCATAGACCTAATTGCTTTCTCTAATATATTTCCAGCCTCTGGTAATGAGGAGGGAAAAAGGACCCAAGTTGGTAGGAAAGATTTGATTTCAGCGGCGTTATCCAGCTCACCAATTTCTTATTTGTACACTCGCGACAACACCAGATGGTGCGGCGTCCGACGTCTCGTGTTGTTTCATTATTTTCTTACCCGAGTTCCAAGCTTCGAAGTTCAAAGTCAGCGAATTTCATCTTTGAATCATGTTTTAAGAAGGCGCTCTGAAGAATATTCATGTACCTTATTGGAATGCAGATTTTTTATTCCTGGATTCAATGCAAAATAATTCCATTCTGAAATTATTACATTGTGCTTCAGTTGAATATTTTTTGCATCATTATTTTTGTATTTTATTTATTAAAATATGGAGTATCTGAAATCTGTCAGTGATTGTTGGTGTTTGTTCAGTTTGTAATACTGCTCACGATGATACATAGCCAATATACAATGTGTTACCAGCAGGGGTTGCAGTGAACAACATCTATTACTCGCTACATCTACGAACAGATTTAGACGTACATTTGTAAAGAACAATGAGAGTCAAAGGGGCAGGCCTATGAAAGGGTTTTGCAATCGCAAACCCTTTGATTTGCTAAATCACTGGATTTATGACTGCAAAATGCATTTGTAATCATAAGTGCGACTGCCATTACTTCATGGTGACCCATTTTAATGGTGACTGCCCTTACTTCATGGTGGCCCCCTCCTGGCATATGGAGGTTGCTGTCTTGCACTGCAAGGCTATGCTGTCCTGTCCAGCTTTAGTTCACCATGGCCCCACCTGGCATACGGGTATCATCGACTAGTGCTGCACAATGGTGAAGGTGGTGATCCTGACTGGCCAGCGCATCCTACACTTCACTCACCGAGATTCAGTTTGCGGGAGCCCCATTGGGCCTTGCTCTCTCCGAGTGGACTCCTCCTCCTCACATGGTCCTATGACACTGGCAAGGAGTCAGAAGGCTGGTGCTCCAGCCTGACAGGCAATTGAACTTGATGCCCTGGATGACAACCAATGGCCCAGCAGGGAGACCATCAGACCTTGGTCATTAGGCCTGGTTACAGCAGCTGGAAGTCTAGGTGATGATCTCTCGTGATGAACAATGTTATCAAACACTTTCTGGGTCTCATACTCCCATCTTTATAGTTCAACTCCAGATACAAATGTGAATTAGTAGCTGATCCTTTGAAAGTCAGGTTATGATTGTCAGCTCCTTTGCAGTGCTGTCCCTTCAGCACTACCCTTTCTCAAAGGGACAGTCTGTCACAGCAACAGTTATTAGGGTAGTAGTCCTCTACCATCAGGAAGGTAGTGTTTGGTGCGTCCCTCCCGGTACAACAAGATTACATTACCATGAGGCTGGGCTAGGTGCCAGGGGTGGCCGGCACTGATCGGGGCAGGGGAGGGTGAGGGTGAGTTAAAAATAAAGAAGAAAAACGTACCTGATTGTCGGGTCTCTCCTCTGCAGTTCCTCTGCCGTCTCTCCAGGCCAGAACAGGGAAGCAGGAAGTACTCTGCACCCAGGCTGCCCGAAGTCGATCACAACGCTGCAATGCAGCATTGTGATTGGTCTGAGCGACGTGGTTTGGTGCTCAGCCAGGGAATGGGGGCTTGGGCATGTTCTCCATGCAGGGTGTAATGCAGTTTGTATGGAGAACATGCAAAATGTGCATGACTGTTTGGCCAGCCAAACAGTCATGCACACTTATGGAGTGCAAACCACTCCTTCCCTGCCCTGCTCTGTGCAGTACTGCCCACCCGCAAAGCTGCAGTAGCAGGGAAACATACAATGATAATTAGAACAAGTTATTATCATTTTATGTTTCCTTTATTTCACTACTGCAAAGCAGTGGGACGACACTCCTCCGCCATATTGGGGGATCCGCCACTGCTAGGTGTTGACACACATGCATGATCCATGTCCGTCCATTATTAAAAATCATGGACTGGTGTCCAGATAGCCATTCAGCTGGGACACTCAGGACAGCAGTGCACGTCCGTCACCATGCGGGTCAATTTTCCATCGCAACACACTTATGCATCAAGCTTTAATAAAGATGGCTTCCTGAACCTGTCTCTCTCAGCTAACTCCTACAAACTGAGTAGAACTCACATGGGGAGTTAGAGGAACCTCCTGCAGCAGTCATGGACATATTTGTAAAATGTGGATTTTCATGTGCCCTCCTCCTCCAGTCCATAACATTTAGCAGCAAATATTTATTAGAATGGTTAATTTTAGTCATTTCCTGTTAATATGTTTTTGCAGGTTTGACACCAAAGGAGGTACCATTTTAGAAATCCAAAACCCTCTGGATGGTGCAGGGTAAAACCAGCCTGCCAACTCAAGCCAGCAAGTCATGAAAAATTTAACCCACGTGCTTCCCATGCCATATTTGAAGACAGTGTGTATATAGTAGCGATCTGTCCTGTAATAACATAATGATTTTTTAATATTAGTGTGTTACAGAGCTCCTTTCCTCATGTTTGAACACATAGATAAAATCAACGCCATATTTTTAAAATACTTAATAAAATAATTGCAACACATTAGATGGGATTTAGATGGTATTCATTAAATCAAACTGTTAAATGATGACTACAACCTATGGTTAAAACCTCTATCTGTAACTATGTAGCTAAATCTTTTTAGCAAAAAATGTGCCTGTTCAAGATGGTCTCTAGCATTTTTACCTTTGCTGGATAATCAATTTGTTTTAGATCAGCTGCTGTGCCTTAAGGAGAACACAGCTTAGCTCTATTATGGCCTTCAAAACTCTTTTCAGTTCAGGAAATATTTATTAAGAAGATAAAAGATGTCTGTAAACAGTACAGACTGTTAAACACTTGTCAATGCATATGAAATCCATTACAATGAATGTATATGAATCAGACTTTAACAATATAAATAAAGAGAGAAAAGAAAAAACTAATCAATAAGGTATGTATCATTTAAATGTCAAGGGAATACAAAACAAATTAGGAACGTGTTAAGGGAATCAAGGTGGTTTAAGAACTTTCTGCTGAGATGGCAGAGATTTAGGACATTTTTTAGCACTAGCATCAATATACATTGTAATTGGTAGCCACGGCTCCGAACGTTTCTTTGCTAAACATAGGGGATAAACGAAGGTGGTATCCAATCTATGATTATGACAAACAGCATACCGCCATACTTTATAGTAGATTTTCTTGGAATCTTTCCAATTGATTGTAATTTGCTGGAGAGCAATTGCTAACAATAGGTCAAGAATTTTGACATTGAGTGCAGCCTTTTCCCATATAGGAGAAAGACTTCCCAAAAATCATTGATAAAGGAAAAAGAAAACTTAGGGCTAGATGTAGGTAATTGCAAATTACCGATTCGAAAATACCGAATTTTACCGATTCGGTATTTTCGAATCGGTATTTGCAATGTAGATAAAAATTCGGTAAAAATTACCGAATCGTTAAGAGGCCCATAGGAATGAATGTCAATTACCGAATCGGTAAATACCGATTCGGTAAAATAGGGAAAAAGACAAGGGTGGCAGGGTGTCACTTTGACACCCTGTTGTACACCTGATTAGTGCTGGTGTGCACATGTGGCACACATACATGCCCTAAGGGCATGTATGTCTGTCACATGGCACAAGTGTAAATGCACATATTTGCATTTACATAGGAATTCGTTATTTACCACCAACTAACAGTTGGTGGTAAATAACAAATCCTTTGAGCCCAGAAGCACTGTTTGAAGTGCTTCCTACATTTCATTTACCGAATCGGTAAATACCGATTCATTATTTACCAAATCGGTAAAATAGCCTCCTACATAGGGAAAGGCTTTTACCGGTCGGTAATGGCCGATTTCGGCAGTTACCGACCGGTAAAAGCCTACCTACATCTGGCCCTTAGTGTCAAAAATCTAATTAATTTGAGACCATACTTGTTGCCAAAAAGGTATAAACATATGGGCAAGAGAAAAGCATATGAAGTAAATTAGCTTTTGATGCCATACACGTCCAACATGTATCTGGTGCAGTTGAAAATCTTTTGTTCAAGGTAGTCGGTGTTAATAGGAGTCTGTTGTAGACAAAAATCAATGTTTGCGTAGTGTTAGCTGCTCTGGATGACTTATGTAACTTAGTCCATAAATTTTACCCAGAGGGAAATTGTCCATTCCCTGTCAAAATCCCTTTCCCATGCCTCATCTACACTGGACTTTTGTCTGATAACAGCACCTTTTTGTAAGTGTTTGTAAATAGTGGATGCCTTGGGTGTGATTTTCAATAAAGCATACAGTCTTGAAGAGGGGTCTAAAGTAACAGGGATATCATGTGTTATAGGCAGCTGTATATACATATCGATGACCGCTTTCTTGAGCATATCATATTTATGGATGAAGGAGGAGGGTAAATTGAGAGATTTGCTAAGTACGTTAAAAGGTAACAAATTTGAGTGTGAAAATAGCTGATAAATCCAAATTAAGCCTTTTTGTCTCCATGTCTTCCAATAAAATGGTTTACCTTGAATACTTACATTATTGTTATGCCAAATCGTCGAATCCAGGAAAGAGGAAGTAGTAAGTTGAGCTGAAGATGGAGCTAGGTCGAGGAGTTTGGAAGTGTGTTTTATTATCGGGGTGGAAATAGACTGCGGTTTGCAAGAAAAAGAGAGGTATTCAGAAAAGGAAAACTGAGCTAAAAAAAGATGCTCAATAGAGGTCCAGAGAGGGCATTCATCCAAGGACTCAAGCAACCAAAGGGAGGCTTGACATAAAAGGAAAGGTTTCTGATAAGCCTGAAAGCCGGGATAGTTGACTCCCCCCTCTGTCTTGGGGCGAAATAGTTTAAGGATAGACATACAAGGTTTCTTCTTGCTCCATAAAAATGAAGAGAGGGTGGAGTTAATTTTCTTTAAGAATTTAGCGGAGACAGGAATCGGAATATTGGAAATGATATATAGGATTATGGGTGACAGAATCATCTTTATAGTATCTAAGCGCCCCCGCCATGATAGATATAGGGGGTGCCACTTAATGGTTAACTCTGACACTTTTTGGATACACTTAAATTGAGGAAGTAAAACATAGACCTAAATATTTAATATGATTGGAGCTCCATGTGAATTTATAAGCGCTAAATTCCAATTTAAAGGTGTTTTTGGTTAAGGACAAAATTTCACATTTATCGTGGGAATATGATTGTATTTCTGTCAAAAAAGTAGGAATCGAATCTTCAGGCTTTGATATAAAGAGCAAGATGACATCAGCATTGGCTGCAAGTTTAATGTGGGTGTTTGAAGTTTGAAAACCATAAATGTTTGGGTTTTGATGCAATTTGGACAAAAAAGGTTCTAAGGCCAAATTGAATAGGAAAGGAGAAAGGGGGCATCCTTGACGTAGACCCCTACTCAGATTAAAGAAGGGGGAAATCAGGCCATTAGCACAAACTGCAGCACAGGGATTGGCTAAAGGAGCGATATTAAATGTATAAAATTTGGACCAAATCCAAACCATCTGAGGGTATAAAATAAGTATTTCCACTCAACTCTATCAAAAGCTTTTTCTGCATCCAATTCTATTGCTGCTAGGGAATGTTTTAGATGAGAGGACTTGGATAGGACATTAAAAAAGAGTTGCGTGTTATCTGTTATAACCTGTCCTTTGACGAAGCCAGATTGCTCTTTGTCTAACAGGGATGGGAAATGGGAGTCTAAGCATATTGCAAGTGCTTTAGAGAACATTTTGTAATCAATGTTAACCAAGGAGATAGGCCTGTAGTTTTTACAATGTTTAGAATTCTTGCCTTCTTTAGAAATGAAAAAACAACAGTTGACGCAAATCAGTCTTGACCCTGTGCCTCATGGGAACAGTCCAGCCCGAACTGCTAAGTCATGTCTTTCCTGGACCGGAATCAAGCATCCTAGGACCGGTTTCTGGCTATCAGCCATCATCAGCCAGGATAGCTTGACTCCAGTGGTGTGGAGAGCACGGGACTCACGTCTGAGCATACCCGTCCCACTCGGGTGACAAATGCAAAAATAACAGTTGATGGACAGAATGCAGAACAATGTCATACATTCACCCCAGTACAGAGATCTGGGCCTAAAGCCATCGTTTTTTTGCACTCCACACCACCCCAGTTCAGACATAGCCATATGCAAATCAGTCTTGACCCTGTGCCTCATGGGAACAGTCCAGCCCGAACTGCTAAGCCATGCCTTTCCTGGACCAGAATCAAGCATCCTAGGACTGGTTTCTGGCTATCAGCCGTCATCAGCCAGGATAGCTTGACTCCAGTGGTGTGGAGAGCACGGGACTCACGTCTGAGCATACCCGTCCCACTCGGGGTGACAAATGCAAAAACAACAGTTGATGGACAGAATGCAGAACAATGTCAAATTGTTCTGCCGAACTTTTAAATAGTTAGCTAAAATTTTCCCTGCTTTGTTTTTACCACCATAACATTTTGCACTAGATTTTAAAAGATAGAAGGAGGCATTGTCCGTTGAGTTCTTATTAAATTGTAATTTAGCCTTTATAAGAGCTGCAAGGCTTTCCTGCGAGTGGGAGACATAATAGGAGTGTTCCAGTTTCTTAATGTCATTGAGGAGATCATTGATCAGTTTGCGTGCATTTTTCCTCTTCTTTGCAACAAAGCTGATAATAAAATCTCTGGCTGATGCCTTAAAAGCATCCCTTATAGTGGAAAAAGGCAAAGAATCGGTTTGATTTATTGCAAAGTATTCAGTAAAAAAGGCAGTAAAGAAGGAAGTAAATTTGGGGTCTAAGAGCAATGCATTGTTAAATCGCCACCTTCTAGGAGCGTTAATCTTGGGTAATATATCTAGGCCAATAGAAACAGGGGCATGATCAGATAAGAGAATGGGCCGATGTCAGCTTAGGAAAGGAACTGTGAGATATTATTAGAAACAAAAATATAATCAATGCTTGATTGAGTTTGATGTATTGGGGAGTAAAAGGTGTATTCCCTAGTTTCTGGATGGCAAAGATGCCAAGCATCCAGAATTTTATGTTGGGTGATAGTGCGAACAAAGGATTTGTGAGGTTTGTTGGGGATAAAAGCTACTTTGGAATTTCTATCTATAAATGGGTCTAACACCTGATTACAGTCACCTGCTAAAACAAAATTGTCCTCAATGCAGTGGGAAATTTAATGTGATTTACGGAAAAGTCCCAAGTGATGGAACAAGGGCAATTAATAAGAAAATAAATAATTGTAGTCCACTAAAAGAAGTAAGGTGAGGTGAGTGACATTTCATTTCTTGACAATCGTGATAGACCAGCGCTTAAAATTAGTTTATTTTAGAGGATATAATGACATCTCTAGCAAGGATGGTCAAGTGAGGAAGGATATTATACCATGAGGGTTAGTGGAAAACAGTAGTGATGCCCTTTTGTTTATTTTCAGACATTTTAGAAACACAATTTAATACCACAAAGAACACCAACATTAAATATTGTTTCGAGTAGAGCTTGCATTAAAAGCTAAGACAAATATTATATATTCTGAAGTGTAGGGAATTATAGGTCGGTAACCTGGGCAAACAGAGCATATCAATTATATATGACTTTGTGATTACAGATGACTATATCTTAAATATATAATGGATACATTAGAATCATAAGAACAGAAGCAGTCTTGAGAAAGTGGACTATGAATATAGTGCGTCTTAATTAAATTGAAGGTATGTGAATTATGATAATTGATTTACTTCATACTGCATTTATATGGAGTAGGATGTAAAAAATCAGGAGGGATGGTATTTTACCTGGTCAACACAATTGGTCCATCTCCATCTCGATCTCGAATGAGTAGCTATGTTAGAATGGATATAGGCAGGAAGGACGGAAACTTGTGATATTGTGAGGAATTAAGACCCATTATGGGGGGTTTTGGTTCGACATGGCTGAACTTTTTGAATCTGTAAAATGCACAAGGTTAGCATTTTTCGTTGATATTTGTTTTATTTATTATGTATTTCAGCCCTGATGATGTCCCTTGAGGACGAAACGCGTCGGCTGATTTAATTTTACAAAAAGGCTGATCTAATTTGTTGAAAAGTGCTTGAATACATTTGAGAGGAAGAAAAGTCAAAATGAACTTTGATCTTTACAATAAAGAAGAAGTGGATTTGTTGAAATGAACTGTGATCTTTGACAATAAAGAAGAAAAGTTTTTTAGAAACGAAATCTTCCGCCTATGGACTGATCATTTGGAAGGATACCAAATATTGGTTTTATTAATGATTGGAGAGTGATTGGAGATAATTTGGCACTCCTCTTGTTTGTATTTTTTGTTTTATTATACAGTGGCCTTAGGGCGGTGGACCACCAGGAGTGAGCTCCATAATTTAAACCTACAGTTTAAGCAATAATATTCACTAATCACCCTGGACACAGTAGTGCTAAACCCTCACCGCTAAAAGTTTCAAATATTGTTTTGCAGTGGGAAATTTGTTTAGCTAATGTGGGCCAGAAAGAGACATCTCCTCCAGTAGGGGCATAGACATTAAGAAAAGAAACTGGAACATCCCTCAGCAACATTTCAACAATTAACCACCTGCCATCCGCGTCTGATTCTTGCCATATAAATGTAACTGGAAGAGATTTACAACACAATATCATAACTTCATTACGTTTGCCATCTCCATGAGAAAAGAAGATTTCCCCTACCCAACCTTTTATTAATTTCAAAGATTCAGTCTCTGTAAGATGTGTTTCTTGCAGAAAAACAATATCGGCTCCAAGTTTATCAAGATGGGTGAGGACTCTCTGTCTCTTAATAGGAGAATTTAATCCCCTCACGATCCAAGAGACTAATTTTAATGACATGGAGTATCAACAATAATTTGATCAAGCAAACTAATATACAAGTCTGATTCGATAAAGTCATGGGTGGGAATACGAACATAAAAAAAAGATAAATTAATAGGTGTCAAACCAAAAGAGATTAGAGAAACCAGATGAATGAAACCAAAAAAGAGACATAAGCAGAGCAGCATAGAAAAAGAGAACATTTATAAAGAAGTGTTGGAGGAACAAAAGTAAAGAGAGGTTCAAAAATATAATGATGAATACATTCTTAAGTATAAGGTTAAGAAAGAGAATAGAAAGAATACAGACATCCAATGAGAAAAAGATAGAGAGGAGAGATGTATAACAAAGAACAGACAAAACGAGGGAACATAGATGTGGGGTGGGTGGAACCACATGGAGCAGGCGAGACGTCTAGTGAGAGCTGAACTGGACCAGGGGAAGAGCAAACACAAGGTGACCAAAACTGTGGAAGCAATAAAGAAAAAATAGATGCTAATTTTAACTATAATTTGTATAGTGAACAATAAGCAAGAAAGTCGCATAAGACTTATAGCATTGTCTAATAAATTGAAAGATAACACTATAATATAAATCTGATTAGGATACATAACCACCTAAAAACAGCATAAGGCTAAGAATGAAAACACATATGAGAAACTTAGGAAGTTCAGGTAACATGTGAAGATGAACGTCTAGAAGAATCCATAAGATTCGTCTTATGAACATTAATGAAGCTTTGCAGATAAACTGGATCATCCTTTCAATTAATTTTGTTATTATAGGTGACTTTGAATAAGCATGGGTAAAATAGACCATATCTTGCCCCCTTGGAACGAAGATCTGGTCGCATGTTGAGGAAAGCTTTACGTCTGGATGCAGTGACTCTGGAGTAAGGTTGTGCAAAGAATAGAGTAGAGCCAGACCAGGAAATTTGTTGAATGGCCCTAGCGGTAGCCAGGACTTTTAGCAGGTCTGAGTACTCAAGAAAGTACAGAATAACTCCTCTCAGTTTCCGTGGAGACAAAGTGTTAGTAGTGATAAGGCCAAATCTGTGGGAGCGTTGTATATTCAGTGTAATGTTTTCCGGTAGCTGAAGAATCTTGGGCAAAAAAGATTTAAAGAAGGCTATACGATCCGTACCTTCAACTTCCTCTGCCAGACCATATATGCGCATGTTATTCCTCCTATTGCGATTTTCAAGATCCTCAACTTGTTTCTGTAATGTTGGTACCTGAGAGTGCATGAAAGTAACATTTTTAGTAGTGTCACTGAGTGAGGATATATTCTGCTCCGCTGTGGTAAGTCTAACTTCCAATTGCGACCAGTTATCTGATAGAATTTGTAACTTGGCGTTGGGTTCCTCAACGAAAGGTCTGAAGGCTCTAATTTCCTGCAGTAGTAACTCCATTGAGACTGGAGAGATTGACTTAGGTGGTGAGGGGGAATCCTTTTTTAAGCATTTCACGTTTGACTTTCCTGTTGGTATCTGCGTAGGTTCCATAGCTGTATTATCCTGATCTATAGCAATAAGCCCCAATTTTTCCAAATTGGATAGTTCTGAAAAAAGAGTCGAATTTATAATAAACACCCATTTTGGTTTTGAGGTGAAAGAGAGGGTGTCTTTTGTTCTGCCTATCGACTTGTGAAGAGAATAACGTAAGAGTTCGATAAGGGGTATATCAAGCTTGGAAGTGAGAAAGTTAGCACATTGAAGTATAGCTCGACCAAGAGGATACACCACTGAGGAGCGCAATGCCTTAAAAGTAAATGCTGAAGTAATGTACACTACAAAATATGTCTGATGTTGTAATAAGCCAGGAGTCACAGTAGCAATAATTAATATTTGAACACTTTAAACAGAATAGAACATGATCCAAAATTCAAGAGTTATCACATATTTAAGGAATGCTTCAATAAAAATAGAGCAATTGTAGCTTTTATACGTATTGCAAGTTCATAATGCTGACTTCTGAGTTGATCCACATGCAACCACATCACCCCAGCACTTAATAATGGTGGGGTGAAACTGGGTTGCTACGCCGCCTCAAAGCTGTACTGAAGACAATTATACCTACTATAGAGTTGTCGTGTATTTCTATAGGTTCTGAATCGATCCCCCTATTCCTGACCCTATTCTGGTTAAACTACCTAGCTAGTTAACTAACAGTCAGCCCATGAGGCAAGAAAACCCCCATGATGCAGATACCGTTATCTGACGCAGTCACACTACGGCACAGGAACGTGTTATCTGATTAGGTCATAACGCTTGAGATCTAATTAGACAAGCGACATTCCTCCAGCCCCTGATAAGGCATACGACGTTCTCATAACAAATCAAACCTATGACAACCTGGATAATCCGTGCGGCCATTGTTTTGATTTCACAGAGAACTTTAGTAAAGAATGTGCTAACGAGCAAGTCGTATGACATCTTTATTGACGTACCTATGTCCATCCTTACGTCAATCCCGGCACCTTTAAGGTATAAATATTGCCGACCTTGCCCTATGCAAACACACGCGTGGTGACAAGACGGAGCAGCCATACTTGCCGAAGCCGAGAGCAGAAGCAGACCCCGCTGGCAGCAGCCCCGCCTTCCTGACGCGCTGAGAGACGCGCTGCTATCTCAAGCCGAGAGACCCAGCACCGGCGCTTCCGGGTAGCCCTCGCAGGCAGCCTGGAATATCGAGAGCAGAGAAAGAGATACCATTCCTCATTCATCCTAAATTCCAGGTACAGAACTGAATAACCCCTCACAGAGAATTCTTTAGTTATTCACTTGGCAAAAACAAACTTAACTTAAACTGTAACTTTCTATTCCCGCCCACGCATTAGACTTAGGTCAGGTACACGGGGTAGGCGTATTTAGAAACACCAGTTGAGTACGTTTAGTCAAATGTATATGTGTATGTAAATATATTTTAATCATTTTAAACATCATATGGCTCAGAAACCATATCAATGTTTTTACAGTATTATTTTATACTATTGCTTCTAATGTATGCACTTTACTTAACTATAAGTATTGCAATAATATCGATCCATTTCTCTTGTACGAGAAAAGAGACTGATCAATAAATAACATCTTTTATTGAACACGCCCGTCTCTTCCTTTTCTCTACATTCTGATGAGACTAAGAATGCACGTACTGACTGAGTAAAATAATTGCCTTGTGCTCACACGACTCTCGAGATTGACTCTTGATTAGGGGAGAGCAAAGTTGTCATGTTCTATGGTTGTCAGAAACTAAATCCCTTCTTGTCTAATCAGGGAAGTTAATCCTTCCTTGAACATTCGAGAAAGTTTCTAGCGAACTCTGAGCTTAGCTGGCAAACCCAAAAATTAAGTCTAGTATCGACAGTAGTAGACCTAGTTAACGTCTGGCCTAGGCCTTTACTGCTGTAGGTACTATTCCAATGCGCAGAGCCTATTGGGAAAATAGGAGCTACACTACATGGCGCCCAACGCGTTTGGAAAGGGCGATAAAACTAACGTAAGACATTTAGAGTAACTCAGTCGTGCTTTCTCACTCAGACCCCTTTTCCCAAATACTCCAAAGACGTCTGGAGTGGGTGAAAGGTTATTATATCCTCCAAAACCTCGCAGGAGGGAACTCCTATGTATGGTTCTTGGTCTAGTCAACGTTGAAGGATAAAACAGTTCCAGAATATTGTGCATCTAATCTCTGTTTCCATAAAGAAACCTGATCTGCAAATAAAAATAATACCATCCTGTCTGTAAAATGGCAGAGAGTGATGATGAAAGAGAGGCAATTAGATTAGCTACTGAAATAGCAGATGCTGATGCTACCATGCAAACAGCAGACCCGGATATAATACTCATCCAGGTCGCCAAAAGGAGATCTATAACTCTAAAACTTATAGAAAATGGACTGACACCTAGAGGTGGCACAGTCATATTCGTAATTGAGGCACACGAATATCGGCAGACAGAGGTATACTATACATGGATACATTTTCCAGCAGCAAATGCTGTAACAAAGTACTTCCACTATTACAAAATAGAGGTTCCACCCGACATTTACACTCCTTTCGAGGAGGTGGAAGTACCACTCACATTCCAAGAACATTTGCTCTTATTTGATGGCGCCCTAATACATAACAATCACATTACAAGGCTCGGTCCTTTAGGAAGACCAGGAGCAACGTGGCCGGTCTTAGCCGGATACACACCACATCCAGACATCGAAAGAATGCCTGCAGCAGAGCTATTAATACAGCTAAAACAACTACTAAAAATTCACAGACAATTAGTTCAGTATGTAATGCGGACTTCAACAATTCAGCCAGCGATTAAACTTCCACAGCTGACCCCTCACCAGGGGAACACAAATAAAATTACACCACAGAACATCCAATCCTGCCTAGGTAAAGTTCCAGCTAAACGGGAACAAATACCATTCTGGTTGGCACAGAAAATTACCCAAATAGAGGCAGTGTTTCCTGACACCACCCCGCTGGAAAAACACAGGATTCTGACTATATGTCTCCCAATGGGAATCGCACCACACATTGAGGACTGTGACACTTGGGGTACAGTCTTTGCTTCCATCTATACAAAAACGCACGGTGTTCCATCCATTTCGGTAATACCAGATGTGCTAAAACAAATTCAAGATGAATACGGTCCAGAACCTGCTTTAACTCTTGGTATGAAATTACTAAAAGACTTCAAACAGGTTTCGGCTATATTACTAGCCAACATAAAGGGTGAAGCAGCAAACGTGGCGATCCGCCAGAGGTTAAAAGAGACAGATATAGCAGACCAACCAGCTGAAATTGCCAGAATCATAGAAAAATCCTATGAAGAACTAGGCAGAGATAGTCTAGGTGGAATACCAGTAAAACCGCAACTGACTACAAGTCCAGAAAAAATGTTTTTTAATAATAATAATAATTCACCAAAAAAGAACTGGGATGGAAATAAACAATCCAATCCTAAAGAAAAGAAATTCCAGTCCAGAGGAAGGTCTCCTAGGCGAAGAGAGAAATCTCCAAACCCGAGACAAAGGTCACCCCAGAGTGAACCCTCTGGGAATAGATATAACCTTAGAAATAGGGATAATATTAAAAAACCTGATAGATATCAAGACATTGATACACGTCCCTCTCAATCTTTTCAGAATTCCTCGCAGAAATCGGAAAGAAGAGGACGATCAGAAGAGCACGCCAAGTCCAAAGACAAGGAACCTGCTCAACTGAAAAAGAAATCACAATTTCCAAAAAAGAAGGTAGCCAGTATCAAGGTAGTTAACAATGCCGAGAATACTGAGGACACAACTGAAAAACGGAGAGTGGGCTCAGACAATGCTAGACAGCGCAGCAGAGGTGAGCATAGCTCGCAAAGTCCTTATGAATCATCTGGAGACAGTGGACACGAATGAATACCTTCAAGTGGAAACTGCAGATACCAGAGTTAGCAAGCCCCACAAAATATACGAGATAACATTACGTATAGAGGGAGATAAGACTAGGAAAATAAGGGGACTATTTTGGGATAACCTATCCAAAGGCTATGACATCCTTCTAGCTGAAAAAGACTGGCCACCAGAGTTTGTCAGGGAGTGCCCTCATGGCGAAGAAGTAATTATGCCTGCCTTCTCGAATCAAATACCGATTCATAAAAAATACACACTTGCTAGAAAGTGGGCAGTGGCCTTAGCACCTGCTTTATACAAAAATCATGTAGGATGGGATGAGGACTCTCCTCCTCACAAAATCCAGCTAAAATCACAACCAACTGCACAAAGGCAGTACCCAATTAAGCAAGAAGCTAAAAAACAAGTAAATGAAATATTAGATCAGCTAGAATACCAGGGGGTGATTGAAACTTGCACCTCACAAATGAACAATCCTTTGTTTCCGGTCGCCAAACCAGACAACTCATATCGTCTAGTTTTGGATTACCGACACCTTAACACATGTTGCAAAACCTTTGCAGTGCAAAACTCACACAGTGCTGCACTAATGAATAACATAGTGCGCAAAAAATACAAAACAACCTTGGACATCTCCAATGGATTCTTTTGTCAAAACATAGCACCAGAGAGCCGATATTTAACAGCTTTCTCAGTAAATGGCACTCAAAAACAATTCTGTCGGTTAGCCCAGGGGTACAAGAACAGCCCGGGGGTATTCTCAGCGAGAGTAACAGAATTACTACAACTATATGATGATGAAGCATTATCTTATGTCGATGACATTTACTTAACAGATGATGACCTGGAGACTCACTTGAAAAGAGTGAACACCATAATACTTGGTTTCGCTGCAGAGGGTTACAAATTCAACTTCAAAAAATCCAGAATTGCCCATCTGAAAATCCAGTACGGAGGATATGAATTATCAAGTATTGCCTGGTTGACAGTCTTTTAAGAACTAGAAGAATTAAAAAAAAATCTAAAATATGAAAAGACGTATCCTCTGCCAATCGACATTCTGCCTCTACGACATTACGCCTGTGTAATCTATACAGACGGACATGCTCAACCATCCGTTTGGGGAGAACAAACATACAACGCCACATGTGAGATTACAAAAGAAGTGTGGCGCGGAGGTAAACTAAGACCTCTATTAACAAAGACACACTCAGTAGAAACCAATTCAGAACAACAAACTGAAATAATCGCATTGAAAATGGCGCTAGATAATGCGGATCGCGAATTCCCGACACTTATAGTGTCAGATTCATATTACTGCGTCAAATCATAGAACAGCGATTTGCAGACATGGATTCAGAACGGTTACAAAGATGACACAGATGCACCAATAAAGCAGAGACTGCTCTGGGAACAAGTAGCTCTTTTGAAAAAAGAACTACCAAAGACTCACGTGACTCACTCACTGAGTCATCAACGTGATGGCGTTCACGTTGTAGGGAATTCATTGGCTGAAGCAGCCGCAGCGGCAGCCACTAAACCGGCTCCCGTAGATCGAAAAAAGCGTACATTAAAATACATTGACGGTGAAACATTGCTGGCGGTGAAAACGTCATCAAAAGGCGACTGCTCAGCGTTACCGATCAACTATCCACTCAATTATACATACATAATCGATGCAAACTCCGTCCCTTTTGCTCGAATCCCTGGAGTGGGGGATAGAGTGATTCCAAACATGGACAGGAGAAACTTGTTAATCGCAGACGCACACATGGGCGAGGGTCACAGACACCTTAAATTAAAAGATTCTCTGGAAGAATTACAATCACGGTACTGGTGGCCAGGCATGAGCCTGCACTACACCATGTTTGTAAAAAACTGCCCAAACTGCAACAGAGATCGCAGTGGGGAGAGAAGCAGTTTAATACCTCGTCGTATCAAGGCAGATAATATTACCAGCAAAAAGAATGGCTTGCGATTAACATATACAGGCTAGTTTCCACTTATAATGTAGATCACCAGCACTCGGCTGACGTCCGGACTATTATACAAGATTCGCGAGTCTAAATGGCATATACGCTAAGAGCATGCTACGTTCGACCATTTCTTTCACTCAGGCAAACCAGCCTGGGGGGGAAACATGGCCAAATGAGCACAGCCCAGCGGGAATCTTCTCACTTCCTTCCTGAGGGTATGGGACGGTGTAAAGAAAAAACCAAGGCAGAAAGCAATCTATAATAGAAAGGATATTAGGTTCGGGAGCTGGGTGGGTCAAACATCTAATAAGTGTCCAACGTAGTCTAAATAACTTGCCAAGAAATTCTCTGAAGGGATTCAGTCCGTACGAATTATTATTCGGAACTAGGATGTTGATCTCTGACCTTGATAGTCAGACTTCAGTGGTAATAGAAAAACCTTTGATGTCAAAGACCGTTTGGCTATTTTGCAGGACTTAAACAAAACAAGAAAAGACCTGAGCAACATACAGTTGAAACAACAGCCAACGACCACTGAAGATTCACCACCTGTCCCAGCAAGACCTGTCTGGATTCCAAAAGTCGGGGATCTAGTCAGGGAGAAGATCGCGGTAAAGAAGGAATTTGGGCCTTCTTACAGAAAAGCAGTTCCTGTCTTGTCTGTCAACGGGACAAGATCAGTTGTACTACCGCCACTTGCTGGAAAAAAGGAGAACCGAGTTGTATCCATCGACCTGGTAAAACCACAACATGTGGCCGATAACAAACAGTAGGCCAAGTGGACTCCCAATAAGTAGCAGAACACCAAGGTTTGCTACCAGTACAGAGGTCCTAACAAAGAGGCTCATCACATTCGAAACGCCTAAAGAAGAACAACAAGGACTATGCAACAATGCAATAGAACTAAGACCTCTGAAAACCCAAATAAAAACATTTAGCAGAGACACACCAATCTACAATGAAGTTCCAAGTGAAAATGCAAGAAACAAAAATCCTGAACCAATTGGAACAATTGACAGAACTGCATCTGGTTACTTCATCAACTTCGATGATTCCTCTGAAGGTTTCAGCGAACAAAAGACACAGCCATCATCAAAATCCTTTAAAGACAAAGCTAAGGAACTTTTGAAACAACTGAAAGAAACATATCTGGTTACTCCATGGATTGAATTTTGGGTGGGTTTTGGTGCATTTATCCTCATACTTTGGCTCATCATGGTATTTACCTTGGGACGCTTCATTGAGGGAAAATATGCTAAAATGGACACAGCAAGTCAGAACATCAACTTGGTCCTCAAACCACACACATCTTCACACGTCGAGAAACGAGAACTTTCTTCAGAACTTTCTTCAGCCAACTTCACAGCAATTCCAATACCTGGTGGGGTAGCCTGGGACAACACTGACTATGAAATTTATGGTCCGGTCGAGATCCTGAAATATCCACACCAAATCAAGATCTCCTTGAGTGATTTTGCAAAACCAAACTCATTTGCTGATGATTGGGACTTTGAAAGTATAAACAATATGATGTCTGACTTAGTAATGTCTGCTAAATTTACAAAACATGATTATTTGCAAGGTTCTACAAATTATGATAGTATGTATTGCTATAACCATTATGGTAACCATTTCTTGCATAAATCTGCACAACCTAGAAATGTTTTAAATTATAATCAATGGGAACATTGTGCTACACCTCCAAAAGGGAGCTCTAGAACCGTTTATGACAAATATTCATACTTTCAAGGTTTTAACACTAGTAATGCTGAAACATTTTATTACAAATTGTCAAACAAGACAGGGATGAAAACCATGATAACCAACACAAAATTGATTTATTCTGATTCGTTCTTTGAAAAAATGAATACTTTTGGATTTGATTATTGGGACAAAAATGTTGATTTGAAAAGTGTTTGGGGTACAAAAGAATGGCAAGTACAGGGTTTAGAAGCTTTGTTTAGAGCCTGCATGATCCCAGAACAAATGATATTTTTAAATGACACTGTTCAACAAACCACCTGTCTTGGCTTAGCCAAAATCAAAGATTTAAATAACCTGTCTATTCCAAAGCCAACAATGTTTAGCAATAGCTCTGAAACAGATGAAGAAATAGACATAAACCATATACTTAACCAAAACAGAACACATCCTGATTGGAAACAATGGTTGATCTGGCCCACAGATACAAATAACTGTCAAGATAGATTCCTGAATAAAACACAGGGTTTCAAAATGACCAGGCCAGACCCTAGATATCCCCAAAGACATCACCCAGGGATAATAACAACCTACAGTGTGGGCAAATTATGCCTTCAATGGCTACAAACTTCCACACTGCCTGAAATTAAGCAACACCTAACTTTACTTACTGATGGTGCTGACTTGCGTGATTTCATAATGGGACCACGCAAACAGCGTCAAAAGCGTTTCATAGCAGCCTCTGTATATGCAGCATACAATGAGGCCTGGAAGGTTACTCAAATTGAAACAGCAGAAAGAATACGGGAAATTGACCGTATTAATTTGGAAAAATCACTTTCTGTAGTGGACAATGGGTTAATGACTCTGTCCTCCAGAATTTTTTCATTGGACAGCATTGTGTCTTCAGCAATCGATATATTATCGCAAGACTTACTGTTATTACAACATGGACAGTCACAATTGCGTTCCATTGTACAGCTTGGCTGGACGTTACAAAATCTGCGTTCAGGCTATGTGCCTTGGCGTTTAATCAACACAACGTCACTATTCCAAATCTTTAACCTTACTGATAGACAAATCGGTATGGCGCAGAAGGGTGCTGATTATACAATCTTGAGCATTGAAAAACTAGAAAGATTACCAATGACAATGTCAGAACGACCTGTCAGTGAATGGATAATCCACGGAATCATAAATATTCCAATCTCAACCTTCAGGTTTCAATACTGCCAAAAATATATACAGGCTGGCATGTACGAGAAATTGGGAAAGGGGTACCTTAAAACAACTTGGAACCTGCCCTATTCACATGCATGTGTCAGTAACAAAGGACAGAAAGTGTTTCTTAGTGGCAACAATTGTGCTATGTCACTAAGCGGCACGCTTCTGTGTAACGGTATTAGTTTGCACGGAGCCTGTGAAGGGAATTCATACAACCTTTCATGTCACCAGCAAGGCGCACCTGCAACTGAAATAGAACCATTCTTTCAAAGACTCTATAATGGGAGTTACATTCTTATTGTAGACCGCAGATGTTGTAGTCTTATGCCCGGGACTCCTTATCTCGTCCCTACGACGGCGAAGGTCAAGTGCTGTGGACGTTCTTTGTTCCCCAGCTCCTTTCCAGACAGGGAGGCAAGGGCATGGCCCGGTTTGAAAATTACTTCTATTCGAATAGATACTTTAAGCAGAATGAAAACAGTGCTTCTTCAGATGCCTACAAGGCTCACGTCATCTAAAGAAACGTATGATCTACAAGTCGCAAGGACGACTGCAGAGATACATACATTATTATCAACTAATTCCCCCGTACATTTCGCGGAAATCCTGAGCGAAATCTTAAATATTTCTGATACCACTGGGGTCTCAAAGGTATTTAAGACAGTATTTTCGATGGCATTAACACCATTCAAAGCCATACTGGGTATTTTTCCAGATTTCGTCCATTCGATTTTTGGCGGACTTCCCCTGATCCTGGGACTAATTGCAGGAATCCTATTCCTAGTCCTTATTTTTCGTTATGGCAACCCATGTCACAGATCAAACTCTCGCGACAATGGAAGATACGATCCTAGCCATTGGATACCGGGACCGGATATCAAAAATCCTGGGACTCTCCCGGCTTAGAGACCTAAACATGACTTGGTTTCTATCATTTCGACCAATGTGGCAAAGGTGTGTTTTACCTGTACTAAGGTGTCTGCTATGCGGAGAAGAATGCGTGTTAGACACCTGTCTGACGCTACAATCGGATGCGCCGGTGGATGCAGATACACTGTTGGTTCCTACCAAGGTTCACGCACTGTGCTGCCCTCAAAGGCTGCCAATTCTGATGACGGCATTCCTGGAATCTTCACCACTACGATTGAAGGGTAGTGAAGTTCGAGATGAAAGCAGCATCGAACAGGTACGACCTTCTGTCAGCAATGCAAATCAGAATGTCAATGGAGACAATCATGCGCACGAATGCATGGTTACCCCTATTTCCGACTTAGTGGAACTTTCCCATGAAGCTGTTGACAGTTTTTTCGAAAGCCTGAATGATATGATGTTCTCTCCGGAACAGAAATAGAGACTTTTGAGTAAACTCGCACACGGCGTTCCCTGAATTCGGCCTTCAACTTTAAAAATAAAGTCACATGAACAATTACAATCCAGTTCACGGACAGCAACTTTTTTCAGCAAGCCCTTAAAAAAAAATTTCTACATATTTTTTCCCCGGGACACTGATCTTCTGCTTAAAGGAAGAAACTATTCCTAAAGAACTAAGATTTCTATTTTAGATACTTTATATAGACTTTAGCTGCCCGCTGGTATGTTCACAAATATTTTATTATGTGATGAAATGGTCTCGACCTTCCTTTCTGTATAGCTATATTAAGAGCCATTTCATGTGTATTTCTCATATACCAAAAAGCAATAATGCATAACAATGCGTGTTTTATTTTGCATTTAATTCATAGCTTAAGTGCATACAATATATATGACTGCAATTTTTCAGTATATTTGAAAATTTCAAAATGCATTTATGTATTTTGGGGTGGTAAGGTATACACTATACTCTATAGTATGTTGTACTATGTTATACTATGCATAGATTAGTAGATATGACCATAGTTAGCGTGGAGTGGGTGTCGTGTATTTCTATAGGTTCTGAATCGATCCCCCTATTCCTGACCCTATTCTGGTTAAACTACCTAGCTAGTTAACTAACAGTCAGCCCATGAGGCAAGAAAACCCCCATGATGCAGATACCGTTATCTGACGCAGTCACACTACGGCACAGGAACGTGTTATCTGATTAGGTCATAACGCTTGAGATCTAATTAGACAAGCGACATTCCTCCAGCCCCTGATAAGGCATACGACGTTCTCATAACAAATCAAACCTATGACAACCTGGATAATCCGTGCGGCCATTGTTTTGATTTCACAGAGAACTTTAGTAAAGAATGTGCTAACGAGCAAGTCGTATGACATCTTTATTGACGTACCTATGTCCATCCTTACGTCAATCCCGGCACCTTTAAGGTATAAATATTGCCGACCTTGCCCTATGCAAACACACGCGTGGTGACAAGACGGAGCAGCCATACTTGCCGAAGCCGAGAGCAGAAGCAGACCCCGCTGGCAGCAGCCCCGCCTTCCTGACGCGCTGAGAGACGCGCTGCTATCTCAAGCCGAGAGACCCAGCACCGGCGCTTCCGGGTAGCCCTCGCAGGCAGCCTGGAATATCGAGAGCAGAGAAAGAGATACCATTCCTCATTCATCCTAAATTCCAGGTACAGAACTGAATAACCCCTCACAGAGAATTCTTTAGTTATTCACTTGGCAAAAACAAACTTAACTTAAACTGTAACTTTCTATTCCCGCCCACGCATTAGACTTAGGTCAGGTACACGGGGTAGGCGTATTTAGAAACACCAGTTGAGTACGTTTAGTCAAATGTATATGTGTATGTAAATATATTTTAATCATTTTAAACATCATATGGCTCAGAAACCATATCAATGTTTTTACAGTATTATTTTATACTATTGCTTCTAATGTATGCACTTTACTTAACTATAAGTATTGCAATAATATCGATCCATTTCTCTTGTACGAGAAAAGAGACTGATCAATAAATAACATCTTTTATTGAACACGCCCGTCTCTTCCTTTTCTCTACATTCTGATGAGACTAAGAATGCACGTACTGACTGAGTAAAATAATTGCCTTGTGCTCACACGACTCTCGAGATTGACTCTTGATTAGGGGAGAGCAAAGTTGTCATGTTCTATGGTTGTCAGAAACTAAATCCCTTCTTGTCTAATCAGGGAAGTTAATCCTTCCTTGAACATTCGAGAAAGTTTCTAGCGAACTCTGAGCTTAGCTGGCAAACCCAAAAATTAAGTCTAGTATCGACAGTAGTAGACCTAGTTAACGTCTGGCCTAGGCCTTTACTGCTGTAGGTACTATTCCAATGCGCAGAGCCTATTGGGAAAATAGGAGCTACACTACAGAGTTTTTTGGGGAGGTTTAGTACACATGTGGTGGATAGCAGAGACGCTACTTCTTAAATAAGGAAGGCGCTCGCGTCGTGCTGAAAAAACAAATTGGCGTCCGTCTGATCTCGATTTTCCAGACGAGCGGTAAATGATAATAAAAAACAGTTTGCTCACCAGTATACCAGCGCGCACAGTCCCTGAATGATGAGCATCCTTTTAGACTTGAGGTCCACCGAGTAGCTTCATGAATGGCAATCCCTGAAACGTGTTTACTTCACGCCTGCCTGGGAGCCTCACTCCATCGCCGCCATGTCCTCCGGGTGCCAAGCCACGCCCCGGCCTTCAAAACTCTTAAAACCACAGATAAAACAGTCTGAGCCAGCCTGTGCCCTTCACCTAGGATCTTTAAAGTATGCAAAGCGCTCGAAGATCCCAAGGAAAGCTGATGATGTCACTCCTCGACGATTTGTTTGAATCATAATTAGAGACCCAATTATTTTATTATTAAAACATGATGTAATATGTGACATCATCAGCAGTGCTTTCGGGCGCGCGAGTTATAGTTAGCCCAACTAACTATAACGGAGGAATTTCTATGGATTGGTATGATTGAAATGTCCAGCTAACTATAACACGCATGAAACCTATGGTTTTTTCAGTGAATTTAAAAGGTTTTTTTAAATGCTAATTCCTAACTAGAACGTCTCTGAAACTTATGGTTTTTTCAGTGAATTTCAAAGGTTTTTTAAATGCTAATTTTTATTGTGCATATATTGTGCACATTTGACTCTACCACCGCTTGTCTCAATGCCTGAGTTATTCTGCAAGTGCATAGATAGTGATTGGGTTCCTAGAGTGCTAGTAATTGACAGCAGGATACATTCATAAGCACTTATGTTTCAGCAGAGTGATTAGATAAGGACATGCTTCTGTCAGGATGATTGTAGGAGTGGACACAGACTCACAGTGTGATTCCAGACAAGCATGACTATTACCTGGACTTTTGCAGGACTGACTCAGTAGTCTGCAAGGAATTAAGGGACTGCATATACTGTGCCCATTTGACTGTCCCACTGCTTATCTCAATGCCTGAGTCATTCTGCAAGTGCATAGAGAGTAAGAATGGGCGGATTTCACGGATCCACTATCCGCGAATTTTGCGGATTTGCGTATTGTTGATCCGCAAAATCCGCGGATTTGCGGATTTTTTTTCCTTTTTTTTTTTTGTCGATTGCGCTCGTGAAAGTCAAGGATGCAAAGGCCTCTATCCAGCATCACAGCTGATTTTCGATGGTAGATTTGTGAAGAAAGCACACCTGCCGAGCCTCGACAATGCTCACGATTGTTTTTGGGCTGATGAATGCGTCACTGAATTTGAGCTTCAACTGTCCATCATAGTGGGTAAATGGCGGGAAGACGGTTCACACCGCAAGTGTGTGGGCGGGGCCAAACAGACGGGACTTACATGCGAGCACACATGCCTCTGGTGTGTATAAAAGGTCAGAGACCGATCAGAGCAGCAGATGAAGAGAAAGAAGCTCCTGGTCACAGGAACAGCCAGGGTATTGCGCTCGTGAAAGTCAAGGATGCAAAGGCCTCTATCCAGCATCACAGCTGATTTTCGACGGTAGATTTGGGAAGAAAGCACACCTGCCCAGCCTCGACAATGCTCACGATTGTTTTTGGGTTGATGAATGCGTCACTGAATTTGAGCTTCAACTAGGGCACATGCTTTATTGATATCTGTAAGTGCTTCCTGTTGAGGTTTAATTTTTGTGACAGGACCATCGTGCCAGAATGAACCCTGCCCTTCATATCCCTTGAGTGAGCTGTCCATCATCCTGTAACTATTTTAGGATGGCGCCGGCAAGCTGCCAGCGCCATCCTGAAATAGTTACTAAGTTAGCTTCAACAGGAAGCACTAATAGATAAAATAAAGCAGGTGCTCGAGCACCAGCTTTATTTTATCTATTTGTGCTTCCTGTTGAAGCTAACTTAATAACTATTTTAGGATGGCGCTGGCAGTTTGCCGGCGCCATCCTAAAATAGATACAACTTCAAGCTTGAAGGCTTGAACATTTGCCCCCCGGATCCGCCGCTCGCGAATTTGCGGATTTTTGGTAAATTCGCGGGAGTTCGCGGATCGCGAATTTACCGAAAATCCGCAAAATCTGCGAGCGGAACGGATTTTGTGCTCATGCTTAATAGAGAGTGACTATGTTCCTAGAGTGCTAGTAGTTGACAGCAGGATACGCTTATACGCGCTTATGTTTCAGCAGAGTGATTAGATAAGGACATGCTTCTATCAGGATGATTTTAGGAGTGGCCACAGACTCACAGAGTGATTCCAGACAAGCATGACTATTACCTGGACTTTTGCAAGACTGACTCAGTAGTCTGCAAGGGGTTAAGGGGCCGCATATATTGTGCACATTTGACTGTACCAATGCTTGTCTCAATGCTTGAGTCATTCTGCAAGTGCATAGACAGTGACTAGGTTCCTGGAGTGCTAGTAGTTGACAGCAGAATACGTTTGTAAGCACTTATGTTTCAGCAGGGTGATTAGATAAGGACATGCTTCTGTCAGGATGATTGTAGGAGTTGACGAGCTGCTTTGGAGCCATAGAACAGGTCAGCAGAGCTGCTTTAGAGCCAGAGAACCAGGTCAGCAGAGATGCTGTAGAGCCAGAGAACCAGGTCAGCAGAGCTGCTTTAGAGCAATAGAACCAGGTCAGCAGAGCTGCTATAAATCCAGAGAAACCAGGTCTGCAGAGCTTCTTTGGAGCCAGAGGACCAGGTCAGCAGAGCCGTTGTAGAGCCAGAGAACCAGGTCAGCAGAGCTGCTCTAGAGCCTAAGAAGCAGGTCAGCAGAGCTGCTCTAGAACCAGAGACCCAGGTCAGCAGAGCTGCTCTAGAGCCAGAGACCCAGGTCAGCAGAGCTGCTCTAGATGCCGAGAACCAGGTCAGCAGAGCTGCAGTAGAGCCAGAGAAACCAGGTCAGCAGAGTTGCTTTAGAGGGAGAAAACCAGGTCAGCAAAACTGCTTTAGAGCCAGAGAACAAGGGCAGCAGAGCTCTTTAGAGGGAGAGAACCAGGTCAGCAGAGCTGCTTTAGAGCCAGCGAACCAGGTCAGCAAAGCTGCTTTAAAGCCAGAGAACCAGGTCAGCAGAGCTGCTCTAGAGGCAGAGAACCAGGTCAGCAGAGCTGATTTAGAGCCAGAGAACCAGTTCCGCAGAGCCGTTGTAGAGCCAGAGAACCAGGTCAGCAGAGCTCTTTAGAGGGAGAGAACCAGGTCAGCAGAGCTACTTTAGAGCCAGTGAACCAGGTCAGCAAAGCTGCTTTAAAGCCAGAGAACCAGGTCAGCAGAGCTGCTGTAGAGCCAGTGAATCAGGTCATCAGAGCTTCTTTAGTGCAATAGAACCAGGTCAGCAGAGCTGCTGTAAATTCAGAGAAACCAGGTCAAGCAGAGCTGCTTTAGAACGAGAGAACCAGGTCAGCAGAGACGTTGTAGAGCCAGAGAACCAGGTCAGCAGACCTGCTCTAGAGCCTAAGAAGCAGGTCAGCAGAGCTGCACTAGAACCAGAGACCCAGGTCAGCAGAGATGCTCTAGAGCCAGAGACCCAGGTCAGCAGAGCTGCTCTAGAGGCAGAGAACCAGGTAAGCAGAGCTGATTTAGAGTGAGAGAACCAGGTCAGTAGAGCTGTTGTAGAGCCAGAGAACCAGGTCATCAGAGTTGCTTAAGAGCCAGAGAACCAGAACAGCAGAGCTGCTTTAGAACCAGAGAACCAGGTCAGCAGAGCCTAAGATGTAGGTCAGCAGAGATGCTCTAGAGCCGGAGAACCAGGTTAGCAGAGCTGCTGTAGAGCCAGAGAAACCAGGTCAGCAGAGCTGGTTTAGAGGGAGAGAACCAGGTCAACAGAGCTGCTTTAGAGCCAGAGAACCAGGCCAGCAGAGCTGCTTAAGAGCCAGAGAACCAGATCAGCAGAGCTGCTTTAGAACCAGAGAACCAGGTCAGCAGAGCTGCTTTAGAGCCAAAGAACCAGGTCAGCAGAGCTGCTTTAGAGCCAGAGAACCAGGTCAGCAGAGCATAAAAACCAGGTCAGCAGAGCTGCTCTAGAGCCAGAGAACCAGGTCAGCAGAGCTGCTTTAGAGGGAGAGAACCAGGTCAGCGGAGCTGCTCTAGAGGGAGAGGACCAGGTCAGCAGAGCTGTTGTACAGCCAGATAACCAGATCAGCAGAGCTGCTCTATAGCCTAAGAACTAGGTCAGCAGAGCTGCTCTAGAGCGCCAGAGAACTAGGTCAGCAGACCTGCTGTAAAGCCAAAGAAACAAGGTCAGCAGAGCTGCTTTAGAGGGAGAGAACCAGGTCAGCAGAGCTGCTTTAGAGCAAGAGAACCAGGTCAGCAGAGCTGCTTAAGAGCCAGAGAACCAGGTCTAGCTGACACTGAGTGACTGACACTGACTGATACTGATTGACTGACAATGACTGACTAACAATGATTAACACTGATTGACTGACACTGACCGACTGATACTGGCTGACACTGACTGACTGTCACTGACTGACTAACACTGACTGAAACTGATTGACTAATACTGACTACTGACTGACTGACACTAACTGACACTGGTTGACTGGCACTGACTGACACTGACTGACTGACACTGACTGACTACTCTTTACTACTCTGCTACTCTCTACTACTTACTCTCTACTTCTCTACTACTGTCTACTACTCACTGTCTATTACTCCCTACTACTCACTCTCCACTACTCACTCTCTACTACTCGCTCTCTGCTACTCACTCCATACAACTCACTCTCTACTACTCTACTATTCCCTACTACTCTCTCTAGTACTTACTCTCTACTACTCTCTACTACTCACTCTACTACTCTCTACTACTCTCTACTACTCTACTACCCCCTCTCTACTACTCTCTACTACTCTCTCTCTACTATTCACTCTCTACTACTCACTCTACTACTCTCTACTACTCACTCTACTACTCTCTACTACTCTCTACCACTCACTCTCTACTACTCTACTACTCACTCTCTACTACTCTCCACTACTCTCAACTACTCACTCTCTACTACTCACTCTACTCCTCTCTACTACTCACTTTCTACTACTCTCTCTCTACTACTCACTCTCTACTACTCGCTGTCTACTACTCTCTACTACTCACTCTCCACTACTCACTCTCTACTACTCGCTCTCAACTACTCTCTACTACTCCCTCTCTACTACTCACTCTCTAATACTCTCTACTACTCACTCTCTACTACTCACTCTCTACTACTCGACTGCTCCCTACTACTCTCTCTACTACTTACTCTCTACTACTCTCTACTACTCTACTACTCACTCTCTACTACTCACTCTCTACTACTCACCCTACTACTCTCTACTACTCACTCTCTACTACTCTCTCTCTACTGCTCTCTCTCTACTACTCTATACTACTCACTCTCTACTACTCACTCTCTACTACTCGCTCTGTACTACTCTCTCACTCCCCACTACTCACTCTCTACTAATTGCTCTCAATCAATATTTACTACTCACTCTACTACTCACTCTCTACTACACACTCTCTACTACTTGCTCTCTACTACGTGCTCTCTACTACTCAATCTACTACTCACTCTCTACTACTCCACTACATTCTACTACTCACTCTCTACTACTCCCTACTACTTACTCTCTACTACTCACTCTACTACTCTCTCTCTACCACTCACTCTCTACTACTCACTTTCTACTACTCTCTACTACCCACTCTCTACTATTCTCTACCTACTACTCTGTACTATTCTCTACTACTCACTCTCTACTAATCACTCTACTACTCACTCTACTACTCACTTGCTACTACTCACTCGGTACTACTCTCTCTCTTCTGCTCACTCTACTACTTACTCTCTACTACTCTCTACTACTCTCTTTCTGCTACTCACTCTCTACTACTCACTCTCTACTACTCTCTACTACTCACTCTCTACTACTCACTCTACTACTCTCTACTACTCTCCACTACTCTACTACTCACTCTCTACTACTCTCTACTACTCTCTCTACTACTCACTCTCTAATACTCACTCTACTACTCTCTACTGCTCACTCTCTACTCCTCTCTCTCTACTACTCTCTCTCTCTACTACTCTATACTTCTCAATCTCTACTACTCACTCTGTACTACTCTCCACTACTCACTCTCTACTAATCGCTCTCTAGTAGTCTCTACTACTCAATCTATACTACTCTCTACTACTCACTCTCTACTACTGCACTACTTTCTACTACTCACTCCCTACTACTCACTATCTACTACTCTACTACTCTCTCTCTACTACTCGCTCTCTACTACTCCCTACTACTTACTCTCTACTACTCTCTACTACTCACTCTACTACTCTCTCTCAACTACTCACTCTCTACTGCTCACTCTTTACTACTCTCTACTACTCACTCTCTACTACTCTCTCTCTACTACTCTGTACTATTCTCTACTACTCACTCTCTGCTACTCACTCTCCTACTCACTCGCTACTACTCACTCTCTACTACTCTACTACTCTCTTTCTGTTACTCACTCTCTACTACTCACTCTCTTTACTCTACTACTCACTCTCTACAACTCTCTACTACTCACTCTAGTACGCACTCTCTACTACTCACTCTTTACTATTCACTCTCTACTACTCTCTACTACTCACTCTAAGCTACTCTATACTACTCACTTTCTACTACTCACTCTCTACTATTCACTATACTTATCTCTACTACTCACTCTCTGCTACTCTCTCTACTACTGTCTACTTCTCTATACTACTCACTCTCTACTCTCTACTCTCTATTACTCACTCTCTATTCTCTACCTATCTCTACCTCTCTCTCTCTACTACTCTCTACCTCTCTCTACCTCTTTCTACTACTCTCTACCTCTCTACCTCTACCTCTCTACCTGTACACCTCTTCCTCTACACCTCTAGGCTCTCTACCTCTCTCTACACACACACATATGCACATATATATATGCATATATATGCATTCATATATATGTATGTGTATTTATATATACATATATAAACATATATATAATCTGCATATCTATATAAATACAAATATAAATGCATGCATACATATACATATACATATATGCATACATAAGTATGTTATGTTCATGAACGTTTGAAAAACACTAATAAAACAAAGCTAAAAAGCCACCTAATTACGAACAGAATTGCTTTAACTTAAATGAGGGCGAGACCTATTGCATTTTCAATGCTTGTTTACTTTGGTTCCATCAAGAGGGCATTCAGATGTGTCACACATTTGCCATACATTCTGAATGTTAGCACTCTAGTTGCTCATTAGATCACTGTAGTAAAGCCTTATAACAACAAATATATCAGAGGGTCTAGCAAACTAAAGTGTACGCACAGTGTGATCCAAAAAGGAAACCAGAGTAACCTGAACGTGTATGTATCTAAAACGGGGTCCTCCCAAAGTGGTCAGGAGAGGATACCCATCAATCACCACACGGAACCGCCCTTCATCATTTGGGGTTCTATCAAGACCACCACTGGGAGAGCCATTCAACTTTCACGGTAGAGGGTCCAGATGTAGATATGGGACTCCTCTGCCGATCAGATAGGTCTTACTGTGGTCTTGCTACTCAATCTTGAGGATCTTCGCACATATGGTACAAAGAAGGGGGGACTGACGCTGCAGTGCACAAAAAGTGTAAAAAAATTCTAATAATAAACAAATGTGATGATAAAATTGGATGGGGGGGTACTAATAATTTTATTAAGGTGCTACCCACTCGTCCAATATTAAAAAGTAGTCAATGACAGTCACTATAATTTGAACTGCCTGGATGTTTCATGAGGCCGACATGTTTCAGCAATTGATGACCAATTTGTCATTGCTTTCTTCAGGACCAAATATATTGATAGCTACTGCAAATTTGTGATGATGAAAAAAATGCTCAAAATCAAAAGTAGATACTGAAATCACCTGACATTACTAGGTGTTCATATCGTTTCCATCACTCTTTTCAAGTAGTACAGCGTGCACTAAAAGAGGGAATGGACAAGATAACGGTCAAACAGATATGTCCTCTAGAATAACACAGCATACAACATTATGAAATTTACTATTATTAAGTACCACTAATGTGTACCAATAGCGCTCAACATTAGGTGCACACGTCTCAATATTCGGTCTACTGTTGTATAAATACCAATAGAGTAAAGTAAGCTTTTTCACATGGTAAAATCACCTTAGAACACACCACAATTCCTAAAATGAGTATGGTACCATCAAAAAATGATTTATAATGTAACTAAAGTCTTAAAACCTTCTATTAACTGCAATGCTTTTTAATGAGGTGCTATCATGTATATTGGTCCCAAGATGGCTGCCAACACTTCTTGGATGAAGTGCTGACATCCAATCAGATCTCACGATGAGATGTGTCGTTAGGCTCTGCCCAGATATATATGTGTTTTTTTCCTTTTATATCTAAAAAACTACTGAACAGATTTACACCATTTAACCAAAAGGCACCAGTGTGAACCAAGGACTACCTCTTTGCCAAATTTGGTATAATTCCGTTCAGCAGCAATTAAGGTTCCTATGGAAAATTGCATGTGGAAAACATGTTTTGGGACCCCCTTGTTTTATCGGCCCCCACTTGACAAATCACCCCGAGACTTTCAGGATAGGAGCGGACTGGAGCTGGCCATAAGTTCTGAAAATTTTGTGAATATTCGTTGACGGGCGCCACAGTTATTCCAAATAGAATGTTGCGGATTTCCTATGGAAATTAGGTCCTAACTATAACTACCTACTGGCGACCGCCAGTAGGTAATATATGTAATATATATATATATATATATATATATATATATATATATATATATATATATATATATATATATATATATATATATATATATATATATATATATATATATATATATATATATATATATTCACTGAAAAAACCATAGGTTATAGACCATATATAGTTAGGAATTAGCATTTACAAAACCTTGAAAATTCACTGAAAAAACCATAGGTTATAGACCATATATAGTTAGGAATTAGCATTTAAAAAACCTTATTTTACTCACACAAAACCATTGAAATTACATATATAGTTAGTTGCACTAACTATATATCGCGCACCTGCAATCCACTGCTGATGATGTCACATATTACATCATTCATGACATGGTCAGTGACATCACTGATGACATCACTGATGACATCTCAAATGACATCACTGATGACATCACTGATGACATCTCATTTGACATCAATGACCACATCACTGATGATATCATTCATATGACAATACAATGCATCTCCTCACATTTTAATATAACCTCTGTTTCACCCAGTGTTAAATACAGAATATAATTTTTGAAACCATTGACACACCAATACTAGTTACTACATACGCACTCACTGATTCCTACGTCTACACACACCTTCACTCATTCACCCATACTATCATTCATACATACAATCACTCATCTTTACAACACTATCATATGCACTCATACACCTATACAGACACTCACAGTCTGCCACTCATCCATGGAGTTACTCACACACCTAGTCAGTCCTGTAAAGAATCAATGACACTTCCATTTTCTTGTCTATACAGTTAAACATAGAGCACCTTACATTTTCAAACATATACTAACACATACTTACCTTGTTATACAATCATTGATACAAGTACACATTGATCTGCACAGAGTCACACACCTCCCAGCCAGCCACACACACACTCAGTCTCCCATACAAATACTTGGACAATCAATCAGTAACCCATATAGTTAATTATATAGCTACTGATCAAAACATGCAGCAGTTTACAGAACAACAGACATAATGATGCACAAATTAAGACACTTTAGTCACTAACCCATGCACTCAGTGAGACACATTTAATCACTCACTCATGCATTCAGTCATGCACCTACTAAATCCTTTGTCCAGACACTTATACTTCCACTCATTCTTCAATATGTAAGACACATTTTAACTTTACAGAAACATACAGTCACTGGATGTTGTCATCAGTGATGTCATCAGTGATGTCATTTGAGATGTCATCAGTGATGTCATCAGTGATGTCACTGACCATGTCATGAATGATGTAATATGTGACATCATCAGCAGTGGATTGCAGGTGCGCGATATATAGTTAGTGCAACTAACTATATATGTAATTTCAATGGTTTTGTGTGAGTAAAATAAGGTTTTTTAAATGCTAATTCCTAACTATATATGGTCTATAACCTATGGTTTTTTCAGTGAATTTTCAAGGTTTTGTAAATGCTAATTCCTAACTATATATGGTCTATAACCTATGGTTTTTTCAGTGAATTTCAATGGTTTTTTAATAGCAAATATCATAAGCTGTCGAATGTCAAGTACGTGGTAAGTGAAAACATTTTCGTGTTTATGCACACTGATCTGCTTTGAATGGTGCCCCCCCCCCCTCATTTCTATTAGGAGTACTCTCTCTTTGCAGATAGTGAAAGGTAGTTAACGCAGGCCTTTGCCCCCGTTGTAATCCGTCGTGCCTGCTTCTCTCTCCATTTGATTGATTGTTATCCAAGTATTTACTGTTTTAGAATTAGTTCTCTTTGGTTCATTCTCTATTTACAAACAAACACAGAGTCGCAATACTCTGTTTAGTCTTTGCAGATAACGAAAAATCGTGTAAAAAAAAAGAAAAGGAATCGAGCAAAATCAGTAGGCCACTAATGGGATCTCTTTTTGACCTCGCTAAAATAGAAACATTAGGAACAACCCCTCATGACAAATACAAAACTAGTGAGATGAACTGAACTCCACACAATGATGGCTGCAAAACAGCTCGGCTCCGCCACCCACCCCGCCCAAAATAACGATAAAGAGCGGCTGCCATGATTGGTTGCGGAATGGCCACGACGGAGCAACGAAATGATGCTGCTCTCATGCTAACCCCAGCTTCAGTCTGAAACATCCAGAAACACTGTAGACTACCAATTCGATCAGTTCCGGTAGCGCCCCAATGTAACCCGGTAGAGAAGAACTAGCCCTCCCCTCTTTCACTGATGGTTCTTGTTGCCTGTCCCTTCTGTTCTCATTTAACAGAACTATTTAGCCTGCTGAAAGGGGTTGTGTTCCGACCGCTGGTTGGTGGAGACATTTTGACTATATTCTGGACCTGCGTTGTCGCGTAATGCGTCATATGACGCGCCGCGTTAGCGCATCCGGAAGTCATCCGGGGCGCGCAGCGCGTAACGTAAGCATAACAAGTCATGTGACTTGTTAATAAAACTTTTCATTGGTTCATTTTACTTTTCTTATTGTAATGATGAAAGGCTTGCTCATATGACCTAAAAATTACGCTTTTCATTACTTCCGAACATTATTTTTTCTTAAATATATGTTATAATGTTCCAGGCTAATGTACTTTCCCGGAAATTTTACAACTGTCCTGCAAGTAAAATATATTCTTTTTTCGAGAAAAAGAGCGTTTCTTCGTCCCATGATGGAGCCGTTGAGCAAAAGAGGGTCGACCTGCTGTCTTAGTCGCCGATACGCCTGAATATGAGATTCTTATCGATCACTTTATGTTGCAGGAATAGAAAACACAACAGCCCTTGACCATTTATCTTTACTGCGTTCCTTCGTATTATACCTTTTACCCTTCATGTAATTGGTCTGCTTTATTTCACTTGCCTTTTAATGATTCTAAAACAGTGACTATTATTACAAACTTTACCAATGTATATACTACTACCATGTTTTCTTTTAAAAACCTTTATTGTGAAAATTTCATTATACAAATACGAGCCTATAACCACGTGGGCCGGCCACGGAGCAAACTGTAATCGTATGTGATGAGTAGACATTTACACTGTAGAGGAACGTAACGGGCGGGCCATTAGGTTGCAAGAACTAAGGTGTCTAACAGTTATGGAATCGGTGGACGTACATTTTATAATTAAAATACGACAGGGCCAGTTACAATAAAATTATCTAGATATACATTTGCGGGCAAGTACCATGGGTGACGTTAATTCGAACTTTCAACAGTACAGTAATCAATAACACATCAGAACTTAATATCAATAGGGATGTCGAAATATTCAATCAATTCTCGTCCCCGCCCGCCATGTGCTTCAAAACTGCATACGTATCTCGTGATTTCAAGGTTCTGCAACCAGTACACAACAAGGAGTTACGAGTCCCATTTATTCCGGCGCCATTTTGGGCGAGGACGGGCAGGTCCAGGATATAGTCAAAATGTCTCTACCAACCATCGACTATGATGATGTTCATATGCTGTATTTATTAGAGTAACACTCATCTGCCCACATGAAATTAATTTACCACAATCTAAACATGTCATTTTAATCTTTCCAAAGTTCTTCTAAATATTTGGGACCGTTTCCCTTGCCTCTGAAGCTCTCAGTGCCACTTCTTTGATGAATGTACTAGCAGGTCAGGGGTTCTCCTCCAAATCTCTCTTTTATGCAGCACTATAATTAATTGGTGCCACCTCTCCATATGACGATGCATGGTATAGTTACCACAACTATATATTTTTTCGTTTCCTCTGGAGAGTTCATCGTGGCAGATGAAGCGTGTAACATACCGGGCATTTACCTTTTTTTGCATGTACAGGAAAGGAAAAAAAAATCGAGCGTTCGAGTTCTTAGGTGTCCCAGGGCCATTTTAGTGGACCAGGCCCAAATCCAAAGAACAGCTATCTCACAGGCTAATGGGGCGACCCACGCCGAGTTTCAGCATTGTAGGATGACCACACAAGTACAGCAACTTGCTAGACATCACCTCGGTGCCATCCGGATCTCGGCGCCCCACTGCAGATGAAGTGCCTCTCAACTATGAAACCACCAGAAAACGCTTGAGTCAGCTTTGTGTGAAGCCGCCATTTTGATTCAATCAATAGCGTCCCCCTGCACACATTCAGGGACCTGGTCGTGTCTTCAGGTCAAACGAATTTGGGACAAGATGCAGAAAGGAAAAGGAAAAAAGTTCCGCCGGACCCCGGGAGGTGGCCGCCTATGTCATGGGCGATCTTAGGCCACACCAGGGCAATAGTGAAGCTGCAGCAGGTGCAAATAAGCTTCAGACAGTGTTACAAGCGCTGCTCAGAACTCTCAACTATGACACCACCTCGGTGCCATCCGGATCTTGGCGCCTTGTGCTGGTTCCGGCCTATTCACACATCGGTCCGCTACTGACGCCACCTCACAGGCCAACGGGGCACCCCACGCCGACTTTCGGCGCAGCATTGTAGGATGGCCACACCAGTGCGGCAAATTGCTGGACACCACCTCGGTGCCATCCAGATCTCGGCGCGTTGTGCTGCCTTCGGCCTATTCGCCACAAGTGCGCACGCAACTCAGCTGCATAGCGAGTGAAACACCAAGGGGCGCCCCACTGCAGCCGAGGAACCTCCATCTTGGGGGCGACGCACAGCATCACATTGCTTTCCAATGCAGTCAGATCCTCAAACAGCCCCCACTGACTGACGCGAACTCACAGGCCAACGGGGCGCCCCACGCCGACTTTCGGCGCAGCATTGTAGGATGGCCACACCAGTGCGGCAAGTTGCTGGACACCACCTCGGTGCCATCCGGATCTTGGCGCGTTGTGCTGCCTTTGGCCCCATTCGCACATCAGTCCGCTACTGACGCCATCTCACAGGCTAATGGGGCGCCCCACGCCGACTTTCAGCATTGTAGGATGACCACACCAGTACAGCAACTTGCTAGACATCACCTCGGTGCCATCCGGATCTCGGCGCCCCACTGCAGATGAAGTGCCTCTCAACTATGAAACCACCACTGTGACATCCGGATCTTGGCGCGTTGTGCTGCCTTCGGCCTATTCGCACATCGGTCCGCTACTGACGCCATCTCACAGGCTAATGGGGCGACCCACGCCGAGTTTCAGCATTGTAGGATGACCACACCAACTTGCTAGACATCACCTCGGTGCCATCCGAATCTTGGCATCTCAACGCCTAGTGGTATCTTCCATACAGAAAATATTGTTACGCTACCTTTGGCCCCATTCGCACATCAGTCCGCAACTTAGACATCACCTCGGTGCCATCCGGATCTTGGCATCTCAGCGCCTTGTGGTGTCTTCTCGTCAGAAAATATTGTTGCGCTGCCTTTGGCCCCATTCGCACATCAGTCCGCTACTGACACCATCTCACAGGCCAACAGGGCGCCCCACGCCGACTTTCAGCATTGTAGGATGGCCACACCAGTGCGGCAACTTACTAGACACCACCTCGGTGCCATCCGGATCTTGGCGCGTTGTGCTGCCTTCGGCCTATTCGCACATCGGTCCGCTACTGACGCAAACTCACAGGCCAACGGGGCGCCCCACGCCGACTTTCAACATTGTAGGATGGCCACACCAGTGCTGCAACTTGCTGGACACCACCTCGGTGCCATCCGGATCTTGGCGCGTTGTGCTGCCTTCGGCCTATTCGCACATCGGTCCGCTACTGACGCCGCCTCACGTGCCAACGTATTTTCTCCGCATTTTATACCCTATGCCGCATAACAGGTCATGTGACTTGTTTATAAAACTTTTCATTGGTTCATTTTACTTTTGGTTTCCTAATGATGGAAGGCTTGATCATATGACCTAAAAACAACACTTTTCATTGGATGAAAACTTTTTTTTTTTCCAAACGATGAAAGCCCCACCTTGTTTCTGGATGTTTCAGACTGAAGCTGGCGTCAGCATGAGAGCACCACCATCTCGTAGCTCCGTCGTAGTCATTCCGCGAGCAATCATGGCAGCCGCTCCCCACCAGAAGCCTGCAGGAGTCGGGGCCCCCAAAACTTTTGATGAATTCTCAAGGCGGAGGGGACGCTTTCGAGAATGGGGTCCAAGACCTAGCAGACAAGCGTCCGATTTCCAAGGTGTCCCAGGGCCATTTCAGTGGACCAGGCCCAAAAAGGAAAGAGCCTGCCGCCATTTTGAGAGTCCTGTGACAGCCGCCTATCGCTGCACCGCAAGAGTGGGCGCAACTCAGCTGAATTGCGGCTTTTGACACAGTGGACCAAAAACGGACGGAATGGCAACTGAAACGGTAAAGGGGCGCCCCACTACAACAGATGACACTCCACCTGGAGAGGCCCGTTCACGCCGCCTCCCCCGGGGCGCCCCACGCCGTTATTCGGAGCAGCATTGTAGGATACCAAAACCAGTGCGGCAACTTACTGGACATCACCTTGGTGCCATCGTTCTGCTGCCTTGGAACTATTCGCACAACAGTTTGCTACTGAAGACCCACCCCCCGCGACGCCCCACGCCGTTATTTGCTGGGTGGCAACTTACTAGACATCACTTTCGTGTCATCTAGATTTCAGCGCGTTCTGCTGCCTTGGAACTATTCGCACAACAGTTTGCTACTGATGACCCGCCCCACGCCGGAAATCTGGACGTTGTGCTGCGTTGGGACTATTCGCACAGCCGACCGCTACTTCGTTGTTTTTCCCTAAAAATGTTTATATGTTATTACTATTTTTGTTTTCTTGTATATATTTATAAATTATTAAAGTTTTATAATCTTACTACTTTGTCGGAGTGCTATATATTTTTAATGTGACACATAATTGTAAAAACTTTGATGTACAAAGAGTCATCCCTGGAATCTTCCGCTTCACGCTCGGTCCCCTCCCCAATCACAATACAGGATGGTTTTCAGATAATAGCAACGCTTCTGCTGTGACGGATCTCATCGAGTGTGGGCCTTGATCTACTATAACTCCTTTGAAGAGGGGTGAATCTTTACAGCTGTGGCCATAAACTACATCTGCAGGGCTAGCTGATACCCTAGGACCAGCCTGGACAATCGGACACAGAGGAAAAGGAGTGTCAGAGGGTGCAGTAGTGAATAGGGCGAAAGGGAGGTGTCGGGCGGGCACAGGGTGTGATTCTCAGGAAAGAGCAGCGCAGATGGGGGGAGGTTTATTACCCATGCATAAGACAGAGAGCGGGGGTGACCACTGCCTGGGGGAGATGCTTGCGAGGGTGGGGAGCCATGCTAAGGATCGACAGCGTGCACAGAGTGGGTCTGGTCAAGGCATCTAAAATGGCTGCCGTGCACGACAAAAGTGTGGCATTTGAAAAAAGACAAGATGGCGCAGACAATGTTTTTCAACACTTCCTGATTTCCTTCGAATCGAACGTTAACAGACGTTGGGGCATATTACCAAAGTTAAGCGATATTTATCCCTAACGATGCATTGCAAAGATTTTTTTACCGTCAGAAATTATCGCAGATAAACCTTGCTATTATCAAAGTTTATCGCAAATACGATAAAAACCGACCGCAATGCATTAATATCGCTGAAAACTCAGCGATATTCATGCATTACCGAGCTAATCCTCTTAGCCATGTTATCCACCTCCCATAGGATAACATGGCTAAGAACTGCTCAGGGCAGATGTTACTTTTTGGAGATATTCGCGCTTATCTCGAATATTTCCAAAAGTTGATAATAGGAGATAGCGATGTTAGCGACTGTTTCCAGTCGCTAACATCTTGGCATGCCCACTTTGCATGTCATTAGTGATAAATATCACTCACATGCAAAGTGGGGCCCAAGATGGTCGCTATCTCCTACTAGCCGTCGCTAACTGGTGTTAGCAACAGCTAGGTAATACAGATATAATTTTATCTCCGCGAAGCGGAGCGCTGTTACAGATATATATCTTGTTTTTGAACGTTAATTTCTCAAAATGCACTGAAGCACATATATTGAGACCTAGCAAAGGCACATCGGGCTACCAGTCCCTAATATTTTACCAAGTTTCGTGCAAATCCATTCAGCCGTTCGATTATTATTATTATTTATTTTTTTTGCCCCGCGGGGCCCTTTTAAAACCTCCACATCAAACCTAGGGGATCAGCGAGGATCTACTATGCCCCCTTATGGTCATTTGCCCCTTCGCTTTGGCCTCCTCTTGTCTCTCGATCCTACCGAGAGACAAGATGGCGGCCGCTACGGACTGTTTGGAATGTTTACAGACACCGGAGAGCCAATCAGCTTCGCTTCGCAAAGCTCCGTAACGCGAAAAGTACGCGAAGCGGTGCGCTGTTACAGATATATATCTTTTTTTGAACGTTAATTTCTCAAAATCCACTGAAGCACATATATTGAGACCTAGCAAAGGCACATCGGGCTACCAGTCCCTACAATTTTGCCAAGTTTCGTGCAAATCCATTCAGCCGTAAGATTATTATTATAATTTTTTTTTTTTGCCCCGCGGGGCCCTTTTAAAACCTCCACATCAAACCTAGGGGGTCAGCGAGGATCTACTATTCCCCCTTATGGTCATTTACCCCTTCGCTTTGGCCTCCTCTTGTCTCTCGATCCTACCGAGAGACAAGATGGCGGCCACTACGGACTGTTTGCGGCCACTACGGACTGTTTGGAATGTTGACAGACGCCGGAGAACCAATCAGCTTCGCTTCACAAAGCTCCGTTGCGCGAAAAGTACGCGTCCTAGGCCGCTGCCCGGTCCGCGCTTACAGATATATATCTTTTTTTAAACGTTAATTTCTCAAAATCCACTGGAGCACATATATTGAGACCTACAAAAGGCACATCGGGCTACCAGTCCCTACAATTTTGCCAAGTTTCGTGCAAATCCATTCAGCCGTTCGGTCTAAAAGTGAGGCCAACCGCCCTATGGAAATTAACATGGGAAAAACGCGTTTTGGGACCCCCCTTTTTTCTCGGCCCCCCCTTGACGAACCCCCCCCAAATTTTCAAAGGCTGCTCAGAAACAAAATGTGCCATTTTCCTGAAAATTTCAGCCAATTCCGTCCACAAACGGCAAAGTTATTAGACATAGAATTTTCAAAAATCCCATAGAGAAAAAATCCTAACTATATATACCTACTGGCGACCGCCAGTAGGTAATATATATGTATATATATATATATATATATTACCACCAATACGTTCACTAGAAGGCGCACACTTTTGAACGGTCGGTGCTAGACAGCAGGGATGAACGTATCCCCACAAATATTCCTTCACCAAGTAAAAAATTGTCTGCACTCGTCCAATTGCTTTATGTGTGGGTTTTTATTCAAGAGACTCAAGGAGCCCCATTCACCTACGCGTTTTCGACCCCAGGTCTTGATCACAGTGTTTGCCACTAGTCCATTTTCTCTTTTCATCTTATATACTATTTCTCCCCATCAGCTCATAATGAAGCATTATGGGAGATGTAGTTTATCAAAGCATTTTGACATCAAATGAAACGTTTTTTACATTGCAATAGAATTCATATTATCATTCTAGTAATCATTTTCTTTCTCAAAGGTGCAAAATGAAAAAGGGGCAACCATTCGAAGAGTTTGTTTGAAAGTCGGTTCTAAATATGGAAAAATTTCCATCTAACCTAAATATTGGTTATACCGACACTTGGTGCATTATTTGTCAATAGTTGAGTATATAATGTCACTTCTATAATCATCCATTTACAGGCTTAGTGCCATAGTTCACTCCTTATGGATAGTCCCATATTCCGTTAGACATTATAATGGGCTCAGTGCCCTTCAAGAAAAGTAGAGAAAGAAAAGAAATAGAAAAAGGTTGTAAAAAAAGTATTTACATAAAGTCCACAAAATGGAATCCAGATCTCTCACATCTGATTTCGTCCCCAATAGTCAATACAAAGTTATTAGAGATGAACATACATCTCATCATCCATGTTCAATCCTCTCGGTGCCTTGGTTTGAAACCGTATGATTAGACGTGACTCCAATCTCCTTAGTTGCAGTTTGCGATTTCCTCCTCTTTCATTGGGGAGTATCGTTGCTATCCCACAATAGCGTATGTCTTTCCATGTTTTACCAATATGCATTGACATATGCTTAGCAATGGCGTATGACATATCCCCATTTTGAATCGCTCGGATATGCTCCAGAATTCTTTTATGCAATGGACAAGTCGTCATTCCAATATAGTTTTTACCACATGCACATGTAAGAATATAAACTACATATGTGGTCTAAAAAGTTATTGTCTGTTCTATATTGAAAGTATTTCCATGTGGATCCTTTAATTTATTTATTTATTTATTTATTTTTCCATTTGTTGAGCGCACTGTTACCGGGCGGTGTCCTGGCGCTGAACGATACAATTATCTCCAAGAGGCAAAGAAAGTTGCTAGAGGTTAAAGAGCCATGTTTTGATATTTTTCCTGAAGGTCAGGAGGTCATTACTTTGTTTAAGGGCGAGGGGCAATTCATTCCAGATGTTGGATGCTCCGTGGAAGAAGCTGCGGCCTCCCCATCGGGCTTTCCTGATACGGTTAGTCATAACCAGGCTTTTATTAGCAGATCTTAGTTGTCGCCCTGGTTTGTACAGTTGGAAGTGTTCTTGAAGGAAGGATGGACCTAATCCATTTACTGCCTTGAATACCATACAAAGAGCCTTAAACATGATACGTTTCCGTATTGGAAGCCAGTGAAGATTTTTTTAGTTCCTGAGTTACTGATGCAAACTTAGGTAGACCAGTAATCAGTCTGACAGCAGCATTTTGTAGCGTTTGTAATTTGTTCAGAACTCCCTGCTGGGCCTCCAGATATATGCTATTGCAATAATCAAGGCGGGACAGCACAAGTGCTGTCACCACCGTTTTCCTGCTATCACTGGAAAGGAAGGGAAGGATTTTCCTAATGGTTTTTATTATCCAGTGAATGGAGGATGATAAGGCATTAGCCTGTGATTTGAAAGAAAGTTGGGAGTCAATAATTACCCCTAGGTTTTTTTACTGTAGTGGCTGGTATGGGTGGGGCTCCCATTTCGTGAGGCCACCAGTTAGGGGTCCAGAGATTGGTCACATTTCCAAAGAGAAGAACCTCCGTTTTAGATGAATTTAATTTAAGGCAGTTCCTAGCCATCCATGAGCTTACTGCCGTCATGCAGTCCTGGAATCTGGCCGCAGTTCCTTCCTCTCGCCCCGGGAGTAGAGATACCACAATTTGAGTATCATCTGCATACGATGTTAATTCGAAGCCAAAAGAGCGGATCACCGGGGCGAGGGAGGTAACATAAACATTAAATAAGGTAGGGCTTAGGGAAGAGCCCTGAGGAACCCCTCCTGGGAGGGAAAAAGGGCTAGATTCAAAATCTCCCAAGGCCACCACTTGGATCCTGTCTGCTAGAAAGGATTTCAGCATGGTCAATGCGACTCCTTGGATTCCGCAGCCCTCAAGACGGTCCAACAGAATGTCATGGTGGACCGTATCGAAGGCCGCGGATAGGTCCAGGAGCACCAAGACTGCCCGTCCTCCAGCATCCATTACTTTCCTGATTTCCTCAGTGGATTTAATGAGGGCGGACTCGGTGCTGTGACCTTCCCTGAACCCATGTTGAGCAGGGTCCAGACCACCAGAGGATCGAAGGAAGTCACAGAGCTGAACATTCACGATCCTTTCAATGAGCTTAGCCGGTAGAGGGAGTCTAGATATGGGTCGATAGCTATTAGGGTCAGAGATGTCTAGGTTAGATTTTTTGAGCAGAGGAGCTATTGAAACTTGTTTCCAACATAGTGGATATGCTCCCTCTTTGAACATTTTATTGAACAAATCTGCTAGCAAGGCAGATATAGGGGCGGCTGCCAGATGAGCCACTGAGACTGGACAGGGATCCCGGGGGAGCCAGATTTGGTTCTCAGTAGTAGCTTTTTTACTACTTCTGTTGTGACTGGCCGGAATTCCCTGAGTTCCAAATTATGTGGATTTGTTGGCGTAGTCATACGTGATCCCTCGCTAAGAGTGAGCCCCACGTGAGGTTCAAGGGCTGTGAAGATTTGCTCCACTTTATTTAAAAAGAACTTGGCGAGGGTCTCGCAGAGCTCCAGACTGGGGGGGATAGTAACAGAATTTGGAGTGGACAAAGTGGTCACAGTCTGAAAAAGTTCTTTGGAGGAGTTCTTAGCTTTTTGTTGAGAAGTCAACCAGTCATTCTTCTTCTTCATCTTAAAATGACTGTTCACTAGTTTGTCTTGCAATGAAGGAGGTTTTCTAAAGGTTACCAAGGGATGTTCGCTCATTTGGTCACCGACGTCTGGATCTTTTTTAATGATGTTCCAGTATTTGTTTAGGATCCTTCTTACATTCTGACTCTCTTTGCTGTATGTCATAATCATTCTGATTGGTTCAGGTTTGGATGATAATTTCATTAGTTTTTTGTCAATCAGAGTTTGTGTTCTGCTAAGTTTTGAGTCTCTTGAATAAAAACCCACACATAAAGCAATTGGACGATTTTCTTCCATGCAGTCACTCCTCGTCTGCCCTCGCTCTCGTCACTGAATACACCGAATGCACCAAATGCCCGGTGAACTCATGGCATTTCTTCGGGATACAGGGGGGTGCAAGGAGAAAAAAAAAAACGGAGTGTCGAGGTCACATCAAACTGTGTCCGCGCTGCTGATGCTGCCGCTCAGCCGCTCCTCACGGCCGGCATCTTTGCTCACACCGGCACATCGGCTTGGCGGCTTAATTACCTGGATGTTACCTGGATGTTACTTGGATGTTTTTCCTGATCGATCTTCATCATAGGGTACTCCCCCCCGGTCTGCGGAGGTTTGCAGCTTCGCTTCTGCTAAGGATCGGGTTGGCTGGGAGTCCCGGCAGAGCTCGCGGAGCTCGCGGAGTCAGGAGGCGGAGTTCCATAGGGCCGGTGAGATCTGGTGAGTGGAGCAGAGTCGGACGCGGCAGCTGCAGATCTGACAGACCGGAACCAAGAGGCTGGGCGGCTCGTATCTACGGGGGGCCGATCAGTGCGAGGCAGCGGATCTCCTCACGTTCAGTGCTTGCTTTACCGATGGCTCCCAAACCTAACACCGGAGGTAAGCCACTCTCAAAAAAGAAAGGTGTGACTGATGGTGCTGGTGTCACGGGCAATGTTGCGGACAGCTCTATGAGCACTGTGCCTGTAATGAACGCCGGGACTGAGGGAGCGACATTAGAAGCGGAACCTGGGCGGTCGAAGCAGCAACCACCCTCAGGGCAGAATACTCCTAAAGAGATGCGCCCCCTTCTGCTAGAACCCGACAAGCTACAGCCACCGCAACTATCAGCGTGGTAGATATGTTGAATCGCAACGAAAGAAAAAAAAATTGAAAGAAATGGAACCGGCTACAGCAGCAGCCCCGGCGGTACCTGAGGTACCTGTGGCGACATTACCGGTGGCGACACTACCGGTTACCGCTGAAGCTGAAGAGCCTGAACCCGATCCAGAGATCGAGCTTGCACTACAAACAGCCTCACGGCTTCAACAGCCTCAACCTCAAATGCAGCTGCATCAGTCATGTCAGGAGGTCGGAGCCGTGGGTGATGTCTTGAGCGGGGCTCAGGGTCTGATGTCGCAACCGGGGCCTCCAGCTGCTGTATCTTTGGGGGGTGACGAGGTGGCTGGTAACAAGGACAGTGAGATTACAACCCCTATATTATCTAAGGATACTATAAACTCATCAACGGAAGGGATGGTAGAGCTTATTTCCATACCCCTATCAATTAACAGCGGAGACACTCAAGGGGGTTTAATAACAGACGAAGCATTGAGAGAGACTATCATGTCTACCATGGCCCCGGATGAATCTTGTGGTTTAACGGTAAATGTAAATGCTAATCATTCTGGGCTCATACATGGCGAAAAGGAAAAGGAGAAGACCCCCAGCGAATGTTTCTTCTCAGTGACAGAGGAGGCCAACTGGTCGGAGGATGAGGAGCCCCATAGCTCTGATATCGACTGCAGTAACCCGGAAACAGAGAGCGATAGCGAGGTAGGGTTGCCTTCAACTACTATCAAAAATATGCCTTCTCAAAGGGGCCAACCAGCACTAACTTGGGATCACTCTCCAACAACATCCCTACAAGGGAACTCCAACCTGGGCATGGATCATGCACAGCATCATGAGTCCACGCAGCTGTCAATGATGTCAATGATGACAATGATGGAGTCAATCCACCAAGGAATAACAGCTCATAGAGAAGAGACCCGATCAGACAGCCTTAAGTCCCAAGCAGCAATGAGAAAGATGAAAGCAGTGATTAGGAAGCTCTCAAAAGCCTGTGTGAGTGTCGGTGATAGGGTCTCAAATCTAGAAGAAAGGGTAGTTGCCACCGAAGCAGAGGCTGCTGCGGCCACGAACAAAATGGAATCTCTTGGAGCGCAAGCACTTGATGTCCAGTGGAAGTTGGAGGACCTAGAAAATAGGCAAAGAAGGAATAATCTTAGGGTCCTTGGTATTCCGGAAGGGATCGAAGGTCAGGACGTTAAAACGTTTATAGTCAAAACTTTCGAGAAAGCTTTTCCAGATATTGCTGGTTGGAATTGGACCACTGAAATTCAGAGGGCGCATAGGACACCCTTCAAACCAAGACAAAATGCCAGAGAAGGCGATAAGCCCAGAGCTATCCTAATTTATATAGGTAATTTTCTTCTCCGCCAGTCCATCTCAGAGAAAGCGAGGTCAGATGCCAAAAGAACCTTTGAGGGAGGCTCCTTCTTCGTAAGGCCGGATTTTTGTCACTCCACCGTTGAGCGGCGCTGGAGATTAAGACAATTAATTAAGCCTTTTCAGGACAAAAGAGTGCAGGTCTACCTTATCAATCCTGCCCAGTTAAAAGTAATTCATTTAGGTAAGACCATGTATTTTCCCTCGGAAATCAAAGCTCGGGAGTTTCTGGACTCACTATAGTATGTTACTTAATCTATATAAGTCTAACGGGGGGTAAGGTTTGATTACCGATTCCGACTGAAGTCTCAAGTCTAAGTTTAAGTTCAAGTTTAAGCTTTATAGAGGTAAGGGTGTCACGATATGGTGGTTTATGGCCATAAACGAGGTCGAGGGTGAGGTCTAACAAGTAGATTGTGTAGTGTTTACTGCTGGGCTGCACCCATCACACGCACAGACTCAGTCTGCGCACTTGACTGGGGAGCGGGTTAGGGTCAGGGGTTTCAGGGGGGTTGGGTGGGGGGAAGGTTCGGAGTGCGGGGGGGTGGGGCAAAGGGGAAGAAAGAAGTAAAAAGAAAGTTCATGCAATAAATATGTTTACTAATATAAGTGAGATGCTCAAAGCGGTTATGCATATTGATGTAAAACTTAGGACAAAATGCGATTGGTTAGTGTGTTGGCTCTGTTCCCTACAGGGGTATGTCAAGGATTGGGGTAATTAGCCTCAACATAGGTGGTCTGAATAACTGGAAAAAGAGGGAAAGGCTTGAGGAGTATGTAAAATTAATTAGGGCCGATATTTTATGTTTACAAGAGACTCACCTACCCTGGAAAAAGAAACACTGGTTAAATTTCAGGGGATACGAAATTCTGTCCTGTTCCTCACAGACTTCAACTGTAAAGGGGGTAGCTATTACGGGCCGGGTAGGTCTGGAAGGAGTAAAAAAATCAAAGGCCGATGTACTGGGCAGATGGGCAATATGCGAATTGAAACTAGGCATAACTCTATGTTCAGTCTACGGATCTAACCTGGATGACCCGGGGGTGATGGATTACATCGAGAGGGAACTTACTAACTGGCCCTCACCTATAGTAATGTGTGGCGATCTTAACATCTCAGCTGATTTTACAGGCGACACCCCATATATTGGTCGTAAACCCCGGGTATTTAGGGCGGTATCCTCCATAATTCAATCTTATGGGCTGAGGGATGTGTGGGGCAGCCTAAAGCAAGATGAACCCGGGTTTACATACTTCTCACACCCATTTAATAAACATACAAAACTGGATTATTTCTTAATATCAGCAACCTGTCTCCCTAACGTAGAAATCTCAATGCTTCCTAGGCTAATATCGGATCACAATCCCCTTGTTCTCACCATGATAGTTAACAAACAAAGGGAGAAAATCAGACCCTGGACTTTTGATAGAAAACTTTTAGCCGATAGTAATTATATAGCATATATAAAGAACTGGTCCCAGTCTTTTTTCGATGCGAATAGATACAGTGCATCCCGCGTCATGGTCTGGGATAGTTTCAAAGCTGGTCTGAGGGGTGAGACAATTAGCTTTTCTGGGCGGTTGTGGAAAAAAGTTAAGGAAGACAGAGAGCGTCTTTTGGCTAAATTGGCGGAGGCAGAGGAACAACACAGTAGAGACGTCTGCCACGGGATTCAGGGTACTCAGAGCCTAGAAAGACTAAATAGCATAAAGGCAGACATACAACGGCAATTGGCTAAAAAAGCTGCAGCAGCGTATCAGACCCGTAGAGTTGGAATGTATGAAACAGGGGAGAACGCAGGTAGGGCTCTAGCGCTACGGATAAGACAAGCCACATCAAAAAATACTATTACGGAAATTAAAGAAGGTGATCAGATTTATAATAAGCCAACCGAAATTCTGGAAGTTTTCAGGAGGTTTTATCAGGATCTTTATAAGGAAGAGACGGATATAAATGACCCGGGTATAAACTGGCAGGATACAGGTATTAATCTTACGTCTAGTGAGAGGGAATCCCTAGAGCAGAATATCACTATGGACGAGCTTTTTCAGGCACTAAAAGATCTATCTGCAGGCAAGGCAGCAGGGCCTGATGCCATACCCCTGGAGGTTTATAAATATTTGAAGGAAGAAACGGCTCCCCTTTTGTTAGATCTATTTAATGGGGTTATAAATACAGGGGTCATACCAGAATCTTGGACCAAAACCAACATAGTGGTATTCCACAAAAAAGGCAAACCCAAGGAAACCCCCGGTTCTTACCGGCCTATATCGCTAATAAATAGCGATAACAAATTATATGCTAAAATAATGGCCACACGGTTGGGGAGGATCATCGCGAGTCTCGTCTCTCCCTGGCAGCATGGCTTTGTCCCTGGCAGGGGCACCACTGACCATATTAAAAGAGCTATAACCCTGTTCGACATTCATGCTGCGGGTGGGGGGGGATTGCGATGATCCTCCTCGACGCTGAAAAAGCGTTCGATCGCGTCAGGTGGAGTTTTCTCTGGAAAGTAATGGCTGATAAAGGATTTGGTCCCAGATTCCTGCAGGCAATTAAGGCTATGTACTTTAATCCAACTGCTAGCATCCAGCTTATGGGCGAATGCTCCAGGCAGATCCATATTACGAGAGGTACGAGACAAGGGTGCCCGTGATCACCCATCCTATTTGCACTGTATATAGATCCCCTGATTCGCCTTATCAAGAACAATATTAATATAAAGCCAATTGTCACTAATGGATTCGATACCAAAATCCTCGCATATGCAGACGACATAGCCATAACCACCACTGATCCCGCCAGTGCTATGAGGGAAATAATCAGTATCACATCTGACTTCGGGAGGGTATCCGGATACCGACTTAATGTGGCAAAAACACAGGTACTATGTTCAAGAAACACAGTCAAACTGGATGACAGATATGTGGATTCAGTAGTATATTTAGGAATAACAATCAATGCCCAGCCAAAGGAAATCATTAAAGACAATTTTTTGCCATTACTGGAAAAGATGAAACAAGACTTAAAAAGAATCGACACCCTTCATCTATCAATTATAGGTAGGGTCAATGTCATCAAAATGACAATGTTTCCGAAAATCCTATATAAATTTAGGTCCATCCCCTTTAAAGTAGATGACATATTGATCAAGGAAATGGAGGCAATCTTTATGAACTTTGTATAGTAATACGGCAAGGTGAGGAGATCAATTAAATTCATGTCTCTACCCCAGGGAAAGGGTGGGTTAGGTATACCTAATCTTAAATTCTACAATTGGTCTTGTCTCCTTACAGAAATGGCTATACTCTTTTTTCCTGATGATACGACACACTGTCAGCGTGATATTCCATCTATATATCAGCTGGCGCTAGGGAATGAAGCACACAGGGTATTGCTAAGGAAATATGATAAACGCTTCTATAAGGAATTAGGCTATAAAATACTGGAAGATATTTGGGGGGTATGGTCGTCTGTACAGAAGAATCAGAGCATCCCAAAGTTTAATAAACATACTCTACTTTGGAAATCAGGACTATTTCCGCACTTAAGTAGAGATGGCCCCTGGAGACATTGGGAAAGACAGGGAATCAGTACACTAGGTCAAGTGATGATAAAGGATGTTCTGAGACCCCTTGATCTTCTGAAGTCACGAAATTCACTTCAAGGCTCCCAAGAGTTCAAATACATACAGTTGACTAACACAATCAAATCAAAAAGACCTACCATAAACATATCAATAGACTGTACACTATTAGACTATATGAAGGGAGGTGGTAGTAGCATCAGGGTAATGTACCGACTATGCTTGGAAACGCTACCCGATGACATGCTCAAGACAGAGGCTACCTGGGTTGATAAATTGAGAGATCCTGACATCGATCTGAATAGAGCCATTCTTATGGATAAAAGGTTCCTACGATCTTCAAATCTAAGAGCACAGCACTTCAAGACTCTCTTTAACTTATATTATACACCGGCAAAATTGTATGAATGGGGAAAGAGAGCGGATAACAACTGTCCTAGATGTGGAAATGGGCCCGCTGATGCACTACATATGTTTTGTAGCTGTGGGAAATTAGGGCCAATTAAAAAGGAAATCGAAAAGCTTTTAGAGGGGCTGCTAGCTGTCAAAATAGACCTATCCCCTACACTTTTAATAATCGGGTGTGATGCCAAATTAGGTTTAAGTATAGAGTCTGAGGCACTTGTTTTTATATCAACAGCTGTTTTTAGAATATTAATTGCTGCTGCATGGAAGGATGTTGAGGCCCCAACCTTTCAAATGTGGATGTGTAGGATGCTCGGGATCCACAACATCGAGTCGGAGCTGTATGCCCTAAAGGGAGCGAAATCCAGGGAAATGGGACTAAGGATCTGGTCGCCCGTGGCATCATGGAGGCAGTCAAAAAGTGGGGGTCTATAGTTCTCTAACACCCATGTAGATAATTTTGACACTTTTAACATATTTACTGTATTTATGGCCTTATGTTTTAACAACCGAGCTCTTATTATGTGTATTCATCATCCTGTATGTATATTTATATTCCTGTGTTAATATCTATTGTTATGTATAGAGAACATTATATTGTCATGAACTTTCAATAAAAAAAAATAAAAAAAAGCAATTGGACGAGTGCAGACAATTTTTTACTTGGTGAAGGATATATATATATATATATATATATATATATATATATATATATATTTGTCCTCTAATCCTTGCCTTCCCACTTTTGTTTAGCTCTTTCTCCTTTTGCCCATTTATTTCAATATTTGTCCTCTCATCCTTGCCTTCCCACTTTTGTTTAGCTCTTTCTCCTTTTGCCCATTTATTTCAATCTTGCTCCCTTTTTTCATTTGCACGTTTGATTACATTTTTTCTCCTTTTCTTTTTATCTATTTATTTCACTCTTGTTCTACTCTTTGACTTTTTTTTTACTTGTTGTCCTCTCACTGTTGCTCCTTCTTCCAAAGTTTTTCTCCTTTTCCCTCCACTACTCTTTTTGTTCACTTTCACCGCTTTGTGACCTTACTGCCTTTTTGGACTCCTTTGCAGTCATCACACCTTTCTTTCCCCATGGTGCACTCCCAGCTGTCTTTCCAGCTCCCACCAGTCACTCCAGCTCAGAAGATTGCCCCCGGTAGAGTTGTGGCTGCAGGCAGCTTTGGCATTCCAAAGGCTAGCTCTTCTGCCCCACTCCTTGCCCTGCCTGCGTCCAGTGCCAGGACTCCTGCTACCTCACCCACCCACTGCATCTCTAGGCAATACTGTACCACGGTCCTCCTCACCCTGAACCCCAGTTGATCCTCCCAGCACAACAGCCCATCTTCCCTGACTGACACCAAAGGTGAGTTCTTCTTCACCACCTGCATACCTCCTGCCTGCCCACATCCTACTAGAGCCTCCACTGCCCCTTCACTTCCTGATACACTCCAACCAACCTCAGATCATCCTCTCTCACAAGACTCTGTCCACCCTTTCATGCCTCCTCCTCAACACCCGCTCACTCGTCAGACATCTCACCAAAGTCTGACACCTCCACCTTGATGTCTTACCAGACCTGCTCTTCCTGGCTCACTCCAATATCGGCCCCCGGCATCCCTTAAAGTGGATGCCTTTCTGAACTTAACTTATCTTAATTTTGAATAAGGATTTTGCTTTATGGAACACACTTGTATATTCTGCATTTAATTTGTAATTCTTGCTAATATTCTATTTTATCCTATTTCAAAATATTGACTTCTTGATTGTTTCAATCTGTAATATTGATGCCTATGTTGAATACTCAATGGTCTGGTTTTTAATAATTGTTTTAATAAATCCCTTTTCATCTCATTTTAATTGTCTTTGTCATTTCCTGTGATTTTCCGTTTTCGTCTCCACTGTCTATGGAAATTAATGTAAATGATAGCTCCTTATCCACTCTCCTCTTTGACTAACAAAGGTCCATAACACCAATGGTGGGGTTTGTATGATGATTATACCTGACATTTGAGATATAAGAATCTCTGAGCAGTCACACAAGGTGAGCAAACATTGCATTTCATTTTTGGATCTGGGGTTATATTTAAAAAAGAAAAAGAGAAATCTGAATTCTCAACAAACCGTAGCTGTAAGCAACATATTTCAAGCCTTAAGTGCCCATCTAGCTAGTTTTAAGAGGCCAATACTGTATTATGTTCAATGTGAAGTTATGGATTGATGACACATTTAAGGAACAGGCATATTCTGGGAGACTATATATTCATTTACGAATAAGAATATGATCCATATATCTAGAGATGTTTTACTGATGTGCAGGAACCTAATGAAAGAAGTCGAGACTGGAAGGAACATTAACATTTATCCAAATATAAAGCATACATGCATCTCTATTATGATTTGTAAAGCACTTTCACGTTTTTGCAAATGGATCCTGACATTAAGAATACATTTGCGATGCTCAACAGATAATATACAGAAAAGCAAAATGTTTCAAGTCAAAGTCATTCTTTTCAGTTCCACCTATCTGGAACTTTTAATATATTTTTTATTTTGCAAGTAAACAATAAACCACTGACAAAGGTGCCAAATGGAAACCCTCATTGTTACAGACTCAGTGAGAGACAGACCACATCATAACACCACAGACATCTGATATCCAGCGAGTGTTTAAAATGAATAGAGACAGATTCCCAGCAATAGATATCTGCACTATACATCTGAATTAATTTGGTTCTGGTCGGTAAAGGATTTTTGAATTGGCCCATCCCCATCACCTGGGGACCCGAGTGAATTGTATTTGAGCCGGCTGCCCCACACCATATAGAATTTTTGGGGACAACCCCTACTGGTGTATGTGACATTCTCTGCCACCATATGTATGTCCATTTCCTGTCTCCATCCGTGTTTAGTCAGGGTTTCGCTTTGAGGAAATGTATTTTTTGAACGACAATCATTTTTACAGGACTCCATTGATTTTTACATTGCCATCTCGTGGCAAACACTTTCTACATGACCCACCTGGTAATTTTTCATGATGTACGAAGAAAATCTATCAAAACTACAAAAAAACATTTTTTACAGGCCTGCATTTCTGATCAGGAACCGTCACCCGCCCAACCCCCTGTTCTCTGCAGTCATCAGAAAGCCACAAGACCCTCACCCCGAGTAAATGAATCATTCTTCCTCTCCTGATCCCAGCCTGATAACACATCCTTGACATCTTGATCAGGTTATCTGGACAATGGTCTGACTGCTGAACTTTCATCCAGACAATCGGAGAATGGCTCTTAAAACCAGGGCTTTTCGATGAAGGCAGCTGGGCAAAGAAACCTGAGGAAACCAAGCCCCGATCAAAGCAAAACTAACATTTGGCTGTGTACCTTCCCTTGACCAGGTCACCAACTGCAAACACCACCTGGATCCGGCTAATCAACAACAAACACTGCCCTGATTGGACAATGGTCTTGCAGCCAAAAGACTGGAATTTGAAACATATAAAAAGGCTTGTTAGCTACGGATTTAAGTAGCAGACTCCTCTGTCTTGTCTTTGACTGGCTTTGGACTCTGTTCCATAGCCCGGGCTATTGAAATAAATCTGGGTTCCAACCTGCAGACAAAGGCTCCTGTGTCTCCTTTTACTACGTATGAAGGGTATGGAAGATTTGGGCGGTCCCCCCACCGCCGAGACCCTGTAAGTGGGTTAATCCGGTTCTTCATCTTTCCCCCAGTACCAGTCTATGTCCCTCTTGGCCACCACCAGATCTAGGCCACTAAACAGTATCTTGGCTCGTGTGATACCCATGTCACTGGGAAACATATATTTTGACTTGTGTGGGATGGTGACATCCAGGGTTACACTGAGTTCAGCAATAGTCTCATCCCAGTATGCTTGGATTAGCAGGCAGCCTCATATTGTGTGCATGAAGGTCCCGTTGTCTCCTTCGCAGCACATACAAATTGGGGATGTGGCCCTCTCCATGTTGTGTAGTCTCTGCCTAGCATAGTAGTCCTTGTGTAGTATCTTTAACTGGATACACCACAGATATGATTTTACCTCCCCCTTCAGGTGCATCAATGACGACACCCAGTGCATAGCTTCCATTTCCCCTACATTCCACTCCCATCTCTCTCTCAGCCTACTAAGGGTATCTGGCATATTGTTGTTCAACATCCTGGATATGAGGAGGCTTGCACCCCACCCTAGTTCTGCCATTAGCAGACGTCCTTCTAAGGGGACATTCTCTGGGATATATTCCCTTGATCGCGCCCCTAGCTTTGTCTATTTTCAGCCTGAAGGTTAAATGCTCTTGAGGGAAAATATTCAGTCGTTTATGTTGATTAAGCGTGCCACCCAGTACTATGCCTCAAAATCCGGGAAAGCAATCCCCCCATTATATGGGCTGTGCTGTAGTGTTTTTATTGCAATTCAGGGGTGCCATCATTCGAGATCAGGAACCTCATAATCCCCTTCAGGCTAGTAAACACCTTGTGTGGAACACTGTGGTATGTTCTGCAGAACCTATAACAGCTTAGGAAGCGTAATAATCTTGAATATGGCTGTCCGCCCCAGAAGGGTGAGGAGCAGACCCTCTCCACCTCTCAACATCCTCGTAGGTATTTTGTACCACCCTCCCCAGCTTTCAGAGAAGGCAAAGCTCTCTTTTGGCATCATGAAGATATACCCATGTACTTGAAACCCTCTGCCACCACTGCTAGGCTTTAGGGCAGCCGGTACAAATTAATCTTTCTACTGGGCTGATATAATTCAGCTTAACCCAGTTGATCTTATATTCGGAGTGTGCCCCATACTCCTCAAATATCTGAAAGACAGCTGAGACAGTTGTGGCCAGCACACTCCTCAAATATCTGAAAGACACCTGAGACAGTCGTGGCCAGGTTGGTTATATAAAGCAGAATGTTATCTATATACAGCGAGATTTGTTTCTTACCGTCATCTGCTGCTGATATTTAAATCCTCTACCTTCAGGATGGTCACACACCATGCACCCCAGGGGCTCTATGGTAAGGACAAACAAGACAGGGGCCCTCGTGTACCTTCCAATTAGGAAGTTCGAAGATGTCACTCCATTTTTTAGGCATAGGCTGAGGCAGAGGAAGAGGGCGCAACAGAGGAACCCCCACAAGGGTACAATGGCAGGACCAGATCGCACCACCGATGGAAACCAGGAGCCGGTCCAGGGGGAAAAGGAATTAAAAACATTGGTTGTCAATTTATCTGAAAGACTCTGACAGACACCGAGGTGAGAGTCCTAGAGAAGTGAATGGGCTATGCACCCACCCCTAAAACCGACAGGCTCAGCGACAACTGTGAAATCCAGGAATTTTTTAGAAAGATGCGCCTCAAAGCTTTCTTCCATGATACCCCACCTGATGAAAATAACGACTCGGGTCTCAGGAACCTCTCGACCTTTACCTCTAACAATGGGATGGCACTCCCCAGAAGTACTGACCTTTGAGAAAGCAGTCCTCAAGAACCTAGGTGGGATCCCCAAAGCACGACCCTTTATTAACGTCTCGAAGGCAGAGCAAGCAGCAGCTAAATCCCTAGCTGAGGACACAAGTATTACCATCAAACTGGCGGACAAAGGGGGCGCCACAGTAATCCAGTCCACCAATACCTATGACCAGGAGTGTAGACGCCAGCTAAGCAATACTAGATACTATACCCCTATCCAGGCTAACCCTACACTCAGACTCAAAACTGAGATCACCAGAATGGTGATTGAAGCTGAAGCCAATGGATGGATTTCCAAGAAGGAGGCTGAGTTTCTAATCACCAAGGATCCTAAGACACCCTATTTCTACACGCTCCCCAAAATCCACAAAGGTACTACCCCAGTACCTGGGAGACCGATCGTGTCAGGAATAGGGTCCCTCCTGGAACCACTGTCCAGGTTCTGCAACCACTTTTTGCAACCCATTGTGGCAGGTACACCAGCTTATGTACGAGATACCACAGACATCTTGTGCATCATCGAGGGGACAACTGACACATCCAACATCAACCTACTAGTCACATTAGACTTAGAACAACTATATACCAACATACCCCAAAGAGAAACACTGGATGTAGTATAAAGCACGCCCATCTCATTCATCATGGGGTGCGTCACCATTGCCCTCACAGAGAACTTCTTTGAGTACCAGGAATAGTTATTCCACCAATCCCAGCGTACTTCAATGGGGAGCATGTTTGCTCCCAGTGTGGCCTGCCTCTATAAGGCCCACTTTGAGGAACACATCATCAGGGGCAACAACAATCCATACATCATTAACATCACTTTATGGAGGAGATTTATTGACGATATCCTGATCTTCTGGAGGGGCGACCACACAACGTGTGAGTCATTCTGTGAATGGGTGAACACCCAGAACCAACATCTTAGGTTCACTCACACCATCTCAGAAACCAGTATACCTTTTCTTGACCTCAACATACAATTGACAGAAAGAGTCCTAACACCACCCTCTACCGCAAGCCAACTGATAGGAACAGTTTGCTACTTTATCAGAGCTATCACCCAAAAACACTGAGGGACAATCTGCCATTTGGGCAATTTTTGCGCTTGAGATGCAACTGTAGCTCCACAAATGAGTACAGGACAGAGGCCAAAGTCCTAGAGCAAAACCTCAAAACTAGAGGCTATCCAACTAAACTGATCAGGGATTCATCAAAAAGGGCACTTAACAATCCCAGGGATATACTCCTGCAAAAGACACACCGAGAGGATACTGAATCACTAACCTGTGTAACTTCATACACCCCTAATTCCACGCACATCAAAGGGATTATTAAGAAACACTGGGGAATCCTCAACACAGGGACATTAGAACTCCCGGTCCCTAGATTTGCCTTTAGACGAACACAAAACCTAAAGGATGTGATCGTACGCCTTGCTGTTTTTGCTCTTACCCGTTTGGATTTGCCTGCCATCAGCCTACTTCTTGCGGAACCCGCTCCGCGGGTCCCGCTGCGGGAGGAGTGTTCGACTGCAGCGCATTGAAGGGGATACCGAGGGAAGTTCTTTCTCGGGGCTGCGAGCGAGTGCGTGTGGTCATCTGGGACTGCATTTCCCAGGAGCGCCCACCAGCCCTGAACAGCTACACCTGGGCCGCTCTCCCCGACCCCTCCTACCCTTCCACCGAACCTTTATTAATTGCTCTCGCTGAGTTAGCGAGTGGGACGCCTTGCTGTTTTTGCTCTTACCCGTTTGGATTTGCCTGCCATCAGCCTACTTCTTGCGGAACCCGCTCCGCGGGTCCCGCTGCGGGAGGAGTGTTCGACTGCAGCGCATTGAAGGGGATACCGAGGGAAGTTCTTTCTCGGGGCTGCGAGCGAGTGCGTGTGGTCATCTGGGACTGCATTTCCCAGGAGCGCCCGCCAGCCCTGAACAGTTACACCTGGGCCGCTCTCCCCGACCCCTCCTACCCTTCCACCAAACCTTTATTAATTGCTCTCGCTGAGTTAGCGAGTGGGACGCCTTGCTGTTTTTGCTCTTACCCGTTTGGATTTGCCTGCCATCAGCCTACTTCTTGCGGAACCCGCTCCGCGGGTCCCGCTGCGGGAGGAGTGTTCGACTGCAGCGCATTGAAGGGGATACCGAGGGAAGTTCTTTCTCGGGGCTGCGAGCGAGTGCGTGTGGTCATCTGGGACTGCATTTCCCAGGAGCGCCCGCCAGCCCTGAACAGCTACACCTGGGCCGCTCTCCCCGACCCCTCCTACCCTTCCACCGAACCTTTATTAATTAATCTCGCTGAGTTAGCGAGTGGGACGCCTTGCTGTTTTTGCTCTTACCCGTTTGGATTTGCCTGCCATCAGCCTACTTCTTGCGGAACCCGCTCCGCGGGTCCCGCTGCGGGAGGAGTGTTCGACTGCAGCGCATTGAAGGGGATACCGAGGGAAGTTCTTTCTCGGGGCTGCGAGCGAGTGCGTGTGGTCATCTGGGACTGCATTTCCCAGGAGCGCCCGCCAGCCCTGAACAGCTACACCTGGGCCGCTCTCCCTGACCCCTCCTACCCCTTCCACCTATTGTGTGCACACTCCACATTAAGCCACTAGTACTCCCGCAGCGCGGGAGAGCGCGCGGGAGAAGCCCGGGACAAGGGCGGGACCGTCTGTGGCCGTCCGGGGCCGCAGGAGGCCGGGCTGGGCCCGGTAATCAACATTTAGTATTGGTGATTGTTGCATGTTTATTGTATTGTTATCCATTTACTGTCTTTGGGTTCTGTCATGAGTCACTCTGCCCCCCCTGGTGTAGGCAACTCGGTTCTTGGTCCACTTGATAAATTTTTTAAAAAATCCTCCAAGGAAGTAGATAAGGACCTCCTTTTAGCCGAGAGAAGAGCAGAGCGTCGTCGATCAATTGAGCATATAAAGAAAATCTCAATGCAGTCTCAAACTGTCTTAAATTCTACCCACGATATGGTTGCTCATGGGTTGAGCTCAATTGAGGCCGATGCTACTGACATTAACCAAACCCCAAGAATATTTAGATTTCCAACCATCTCCCCGCTTTGTGTCAATGCCACTAGCGGCGAACATTTGGTTTGCCCGCCGGTTGATCACTCTAGTTTTGTGGATAAAAACATCCCCTCTACCAATCTTATTGATTTGGATTCTCGTTCCATGTTGCCCACTCCCTCTCTGGTTGGTCTAACTCTAGGCGATGGTATACCACCTAAGAGTCGTTGTAATAGTAGAACCAAGCCTGTTGAGGTTAAAAGGGCTGTGCAATCGCCCCCGAGGAAAAGGAGGAGGAAGGGGGGGGGGGTAAAAAGGAAAGGCCATAGTGGTCGGCCGTCCACACCAACATCATCTCAACGGAAAACTGAGTTGGCACTACCACCCATCGTAGCGCCTATGGTCCTAGACACACAGGGGTTGGAAACCATTGAATTATGCAGTGAAGGGGTTCAGGAGGTGTCCTATGCCAACATTGAGAAGCTTATTAAATCATACATGCTTCCGGTGTTGGAACGTGTTAGGACACTGGGGGACAAATTGGACCGCTTGCTGGCGACCATTGAGCCTATCCATGTTTCTAACGCGGACAAGGTAAAGGGACTACCTAATCCAACTCACGGTTCATCCCAGGGTGCTGGTAATGTAATCAGTTCTACTAACAGATCTACTAAAAATGCTTCCAATACTGAGAAGGTTATTATAACTAATAAAGCACTGGTTCCAGTGGCCAAACACCCGCCAGCAGCAAGTAGTGCTAAAACAAATCCCAGGGTGGGAGTTAATAATAAACCACCCGAGAAGGGTCTTGTGTCTCAGCCAAGGAATGGGGCGAGTAAATCCGCCATTCCCACTGGCAAAACTAGTAGACCCCTCCCACATAAGAAAAATGTTGACTTGCCCCCGGACTCTACGAACTACGTTATTGTCTTGACGGGTGTGCCCCCTGTTGCGGAAGGGGATAGGGAAAACTATGACAGCCTAAAAAACAAAGTCATCTTTTGGCTGAAAACAAATAGGCCCCTTCCTTCACATTTAAATGGGGACATTGTAACAGTCAGAAGATGTCGGTGGGTAGGGGTACGCCCCAAGGACATAGAGGGGGATATAGTTATTATCAACTTTAGGGATCATAAAGTTGTATCCCATATCTCTGATTGGTATGTAGGAAGTAACGAGGGTGGGATCTCAACGAGGAATCTTACTTATTTTTACCCAGAGACATTGATTAAACCTCTAGATCAACCTTCAGCTATTAATAGCAAAAACACTAATAGCCTCCTTAAATGGACTAACTTTACTCCACACTTTCATGGTTTTCAGTTCAATCCGGAGGCGCAGTATCGCTCCTACATCCAATCTAACTATAATTGTCCTGATCAGACGCCAGGGTGGGCTAAGATTAATACCCAGACCAAGGGCCCTTCAGTCTTACCCGACTCTTTATTCCCCAATGGGCCCCTGTACCCACCGGTCACTATACCACCCGCCCCCATACAGACACAGCAGTACTCAGGTTTCTTCCCATCACACCCCTTTCCAAATGTGGCTACTCAGCCCAAGGAGTTTTGGAAGATCCCCTTGAGAAATGTATACAATCCATTATCATGGCTGTCGACCAATGATTGACCAGCATTTTCATCTGGGGTTGTTGTTTCTAATCTGGAGTGTTGGAGGGGGGAAGATGTTCTGGGTACCCCTCCCCATGTCGCTGAAAGTCCAGTGGATCAAGTTTTTCAATCTGTGGAGGGCAGTATTGGTTGTAGGGAAGAGTTGGAGCTACTGACCATGCTATCTACCCCCATGCACACCACTGAAGTTAATACCCCAGGAGCAAGTAGTGGGCTAACCAGTCTGGAGGGTACTCCTCCTTATGTCGCTGAAAGCTCAGTGGATCAAGTTTATCAATCTGTGGGGGACTGTATTGGTTGTAGTGATGAGTTGGAGCTATTAACCTTGTTATCCACTCCCATGTATACCACTGAGGTTAATACTCCAGGAGCAAGTAGTGGGTCAACAAGCCTGGTTGGGTCAATGCGTTTGAGTATGGATGGTCCGTCTACAGATGTTGTGGGATATGTTGAATCCACCCTCTTGACTAAAGAACCCTGCTCAAATGTTATTACTAAAATATGTGATGAACCATGCGGAAAGGGCACCATTTTGGGATGCTGGAATATCGCTGGAATTGACTCCTGCGCTTGTATTCCTGAGTGGGCTGATTTTATACGACTAGGCGATGTTTGGTCGTTTCAGGAGACCTGGGCAATTGAATCTGTTTATTTTCCAGGTTTCCTGAATTTTGATAAACCGGCAGTTAGAGGCCAAAGAGGCAGGGCTATGGGTGGTCTCACTATTTGGGTACGTCAGGTAGCAAGTGTTTCTGTAAAGGAGGTTTTTATTGATTGTCCAGACATATTGATAATCAGAATGGAACTACGTAGCGGGCTAAACATACTGCTTGTCAATGTATATGCAAGAGGCATTGCGGGAGGCCGTGTGTCATCCACCCTTACATGTTTGGATGACTTCTTGGGCTCCACCCAACTAACTGGTTACGTGATTGTTATGGGGGATTTTAACACTTGTTTTGAACCCTTAGGCAATGAGGATGGTCTACTAACTGACGACGAGGATCGGACATGGGGGATTCCCCATCTTGAGTTACCTCCGATTTCCAAGTGGTCCCAAGCAGCCACATTTATTAAAGGCCTTTGTCTAAATTGGGGGCTGCGAGCCCTGAATGGACGCGTACGCTCCGATAGGGTAGGCAACTTCACTTTCTTTAATGGCAGACATAGTAGTCGCATTGATTATATCTTAGTTGATATTAAAATGTGGCACTTAGTTCTGGATATGACAGTCAAACCACGTCCAGAAAGTGATCATGAACCTCTTTTAGCGGAATTGAAGGACCAGAGTTTTGCAGGGCTGATTGTCCACCAGATTAATCCCGTACAAGAGGCTGTGGTTTTATCTAATGACATGAGGAGGGTGCGATGGCAAAAGGTTTCTGTAGATTTGGAAGCACGTGCCAAGATCAGAAGCCTGGTATCAAATTCCATATTGGAAATTGACAAATGTGTAAATCAGGAAACGATGATCACATCAATTACAGATATCCATGCTAGCTTGTTTATGTCTCTAAAAACCTTGTTTGTTAAATGTGTGGTTAACAAGGGAAGGGGGATGGGTAAGAAACCAGTTAACTGGTTTAACGATGCCTGCCGTGAGTCCCATATTTCACTGTTTACGGCTTTGAAACTAAAAAACACAGCCTTAATCAAAACCTGTAGGAAGGCGTACAAAGTTGCCAAACATCGGGCAAAAGCTGCTTGGGACGATGAGCGGTGGTGCCTTCTTGCTGAGGCCTGTGGCTCTAGGAACTTTCAACGCTTTTGGCACCTCCTTAGGTGGGGCCAGTCTCAGGACGACCGCCCTAGCCCCGCATCCATTGAACAACAAAAATGGGTGTCATATTTTGAGGAACAATTTAGTTGTCAAGGCTCCACGCAGGTCTCCATTCACTGGCCGATTATTTCTGACACACTTGTGTTTTCGGCCAAAGAGGTAGAGTCTGTCCTGAATGCCATCCCTAGGGGCAAAGCGCCCGGTCCGGACTGCATCCCAGCGGATTTATTCCAAGAAGACCAGGATCTATGGGTACCTTACCTAGTGCGTTTAGTAAATGCGCTGGTTGTGGGCGCTAGGGTTCCTGTCTCCTGGGCAGGCGCTGAAATACTGCCCATTTTCAAGAAGGGTGATCGGTCGGTTCCTTCGAACTACCGGCCGATCAGCTTAATAGATGCAGTTCAGAAGATTACTGCTCGCCTTGTTCTGTCAAGGGTCCAGGCTTGGATTGAGGAATTTAACATTCTTACTCCTCTCCAAGCAGGGTTTAGACCCTGTGTGAGTACTCTGGATCAGGCGTTTCGTTTCATGCTTCTGCACTGGAAGACGGTTACCTTGGGCAAAGGCAACTTATATGCCGCTTTCGTGGATCTTCGATCCGCGTTTGACCTAGTCCCGAGGGCCGGGCTCTGGAATTGCCTACTGGACATGGGGATGCCTCCCATTTTGGTGCGTCTTATAGTGAATCTTCATGCTCAGACATTCGCATTTGTGCGATGGGGCAAACCGGGTGAGGTGACAGAGAAATTTCCAGTGGCAAAGGGTGTCAGGCAAGGTTGTGTTTTGGCACCGACCTTGTTCTCTCTTTATATCAACAGAGTTACCAAGTACTATGACAACTTTTCCACGGATGCCCCAACTTTGGCCGGCATGAGAATCCCCCTGCTCATGTTCGCTGATGATACTCTCCTGATTTCACGCACCAGGCAGGGCCTGCAGAACGCACTGTCAAGGTTCGAGAGTTTCTGCAGCGAACATGAGCTGGAGGTGAATGTCTCCAAAACCAAATTTATGGTTTTAAGGGGGCGTAAGCTAATAAATGCCAGGGTCACCCTGGGGGATATCCCCCTGGAACAAACAAAACACTTCACCTATCTGGGTGTCACCTTTAGTGACACTCTGAGCTGGACTCACCAGATTGAGTTAATGACCATGAAACAGAAACAGTTAGGTGGAGCACTGATTAAAGAGCATAAAGGGTCATTTACAAAGCCAATGTCTCCGCTTGTTAAGATCTATGGTGGCAAGGTTTTACCAGCGATCCTTTATGGTGCAGAACTATGGGGTGGCAGTAATTTGGATTCTTTAAAACATGCGCATAATAAGTTTTTAAGACTGGCAGCAGGGCTCCCACAGTCGACTCCAATAACTCCCCTCCTCTATGATCTAGGGTGCTACCCGGTAGTAGACCAAGCAAGACTCCGTCCCCTCACCTTCTGGCGCCGTCTATGGACTACGCCAGAACTCCATTACTATGCAGAAGCCTGTTTGGAGGTCAAGAACAGCCCTGGTGCCTCTAATATTGGCTGGTTTAGAGACCTCAAGTCTACCTTATTAGCCCTGGGTTTTGGTGATCTGTGGTCCTCGCCCGAGTCAGCTAATTTTCCCTCCAAAAGGGATCTTAAATCAAGCTACTGGAACTGGGTGACCCAGAATATGTACTCGGAAACTAACCCGAGTAGCCTTACTGGCTTGTTTCTTGTACACAAGGACATACCAAAGTTAGAGGGGTTTTGGGACATTATTACTAAACCCCTGGACCGCAAATTATTTTTCCAATTTAGATGCGGTTCACTTCCCATCGGGGAGTTCACAAGGAAATGGGGAACAGATTGGTCTGGCTTTTGTCCTAACTGTCAAGGCATTAGGGAAAGCCTAGAACATCTGTTATATGTGTGCCCTTTATATTCTGCCCCCAGAGCCAAATGGCTAAAGCCTGTGTGTAGGCACCTAGGAACCAGACTGGCTGTTGAAGCTACAAGATTACTAAAAACTACCTTGGATCCCCTCATTGTTGTGGGGGTGGCTAAATTTCTCGGGTGGGCATGAGTGCTTAGAAGCAGGTTCATCAAAAACAATTGTATGGTGACTGCATAGTTTCCTGCAACATGTCGATGTTGGTTGTCCACGTGTTCATTTTTACTAATTGTATATTTGTATAAGAAGCTGATTAGTGTGTAAATGATTTAATACTTGTATTAACTGTTTAATATGTACATATTGTATTTTTTTATTGTCTTTTATGATTGACTAATCGAATAAAGACTTCTTGAACCTTGAACCTGATCGTACACACCAGACCAAAAGTCAAACAGAGCAACCCGCAGAGAACCCTCTGGTGCCTCCCCGCTGTCAAAGGACACTATCCCTGCGGAGGCTGTGCTGTTTGCAAACAGACCCGAGTAGTGAAGACCATCACTCTATCTGACTCCTTCTCATGGACATTGAAAAATCATACGAATTGCAACACCTCTAAATGCATCTACTTGATCACGTGCCGCTGTGGTGATATGTATATAGGGATGACAATAAGACCAGTTAAGACTCGAATCGCAGAGCACAAAAGGAATATCAGGTGCCACAGATTGACAACCAGGATGTACACACACTATTACGAGAAAGGACATAACCCAGACTCACTTGAATGGCCGGTACTAGAACACCTCCCTGGAAGCACACAACAGACACTTTTCAGAACTGACCAGCATTGGATACATCGACTGTCAACTTCCACCAAAGGGTTAACTGACGACATACCGTGGCAATCACTGAACAGCAGATGAGCCTAGATTGAACGTATGTATTACCATCTGTTCCACGCAATTATAAGTATCTGAGTGCTGAGGGTGAGAGTATTCACAGACAGATCAGTGACTGATTGACACTCACCACCTAGTGTATGGTTATCAGTCTTATGGTCTCACAGTGACTCTGAGCCACGTGTTGTGTGGAAAAGTAAATTTTGTCATGTTATATGTGCCTACGTGTTCCCCATCTTATATTATATGTGCATGATCGATATGCATGTATTCCCCTCTGATCGATTAAAGACGCAATTACAGTTGTGTCCATCTCTAATATGCCAGTTTCCAGTCCTCGTGAATACAACGAATATCAGGCCTATGTAAAAGCTACGTTGCCACGTTTTACAGTGTGCACGTTAATTCACTGAATTATCCCTGTTTCTAGGCCTCAAAAGGGCCCGGACTCAGATTCAGCTCCTGTTTCCTGAACCCTTTCCGAGGAGCGATACAGCCCCCACCTGTATCCCTGACCCTTAGCTTACTTTTATGCCTCGCAGTGCCCGGCTCGGCCTGGCTCTGCCTCCCAGTCTGCCAAGAGTATGTTATGTTTCTAGTTATCAGTCCAGCCCTCCTTCTCTGCATTCCTAAGCTACTGAATCGCATCAATAGTCTCCGTCATGGTCTAGCCTTTATGTCTCCATGTAAGAGAAATACTGTATTCATATTCATAGAATATTCCAAGCACACGTACTACATGTAGAATAATGCATGCACCAGTCTTAGTGTCTGTTAGCCTTTACCCTGATAACTTTTGGATTCTATCAACATGTACTATAAACACCAGATACTAGATATGCCTAGGTACATGTCGCGTCTCCTCTTCTAGTGCAGAAGTCATAGCCCCCAGTTCTCCCTGGTAACACGTCATTGCCAGTTTGCGCGCACCACTAGGTTAGAGGTCCCAGCACCTTAGGTAGCCCCCTCCATGTTTCCGCCCCGTTTATGACACTTCTGTTACGTTTATATCACATGTCTATGTATACGCCCTGTACACACCTCTTGTTACACCCACTTTATGCCTTATCTTTCGCGACTGCTATAAACTCCGCCTACTGCTACGCCTACTGTATTGAATGCAATGTATTTGTTTAACTATAAATATTGTGCACTGTTATTAAAAGTTAGCCTTCCCCCCTTGCCAATTCCCAGATCCTGCCCCCGGCAGCTGCCATCCTATTCCCATGCAGGCTGTCCTGTTCCTGTCCTTTATGCCTGATTAAAGCCTGTATACTCCAGCTACCTCGAATCTTGACTCTTATTTATTGAGCTATCTGTTTATATTATATCTAGTCAAAAATAGATCCGGTAATTAATTATTTATTTACCACATAATGGCGCCCGAATAGGGACTTGCCCTTTCCCCACGCGCCGGAGAAGCCACGCAGGCCCCCTGATCCTCTGCAGCCGTGACGGAACCATACCGTGCACGTGCAGATATTTCTGCTTCAAGTATCCCTCAGGCCCACGGAGGAGACGGAGGTTGCGGTCCAGCATCCAGACGAGGCGGTGGAGGAACGCGGCGAGTCCCGACCAGAGCCTAAGCCGAGAGTCCAAGGTCCGAGGTATCCGGAGGCCCACCTGTAACTGAAGTCCGAAGTTCGTCCGTCCGTCGTCGTAGCAGTCCAGTCCAGTCCGAGGCCTTCCGTTCTTGCTGCCCGGTGAGTACCGTTGCTGGGGTAGTATCTAGACAGGGTCAAAGTAATTTGTCTCTGGTCCGTGGGTTTGGGTACGCAAATCCAACACGAAGTGTTCACCTAGGTGGATGCGGGTCCTGACGTGTCTCTTTATGGGACCGGTAAGTTTCGTGCTGTTTTAGCAGTGCATCCAGTCATTCTAGTAAAGTTTCTGTTCTAGTAAGTTCTGTTCTCGAGAAATTCATGTGTTTCTGTTTTCAGTATTCCAGGTAATATTCTGTCCGAACTGTTGTTTTAAATGTTATTTCATGTGTTTTCAATGTCGTGGTATGAGTGATTTGTTTTCAAGTTATTATTGTGTTTATCGTGTATTGTATTTGTGTCCAGATTCCAGTCTAAGTCATGCCTCTGTTCTCGAAGTTACGTCAGTTAAAAACCAGAAAAGGTCTGCTCGAAGAAGCAGTTCCTGTCCCGCCTAGGGACAGTCCAGGTAATTTTATGTATCATAAGCATGGCATAAGTGCCATATTATATCTAGACTTATGGGTCGAGTATACTAAAGATCTAGAAGAGAAATATAGATGGCCTGTATCAGGTACATGGGATGCCGAGTGCATCATGCGAGTAGAAGAAGCATTATGGAAAAAGAAATCCAGACAGTCCCAAGAAAGATGCCATCGAGTTATGGCGCAAAGAATCTCATAAAAGAACCGAAAAAGAAATCAGAAAGTCAGAATTAAGTAGAGAATCCTCAGAAAGAGCCCAAGAAAGGGAATTGATCGAAATAGGTGAACGAGTTAAAGCCGAACAGTCAGACAGACAGAGAAATGCCCTTATTAAGGGTATGTATCCTCTTCTTGCCGAGGGCTTGCCGAAAGCAACCCCGGAAGCACCATGTAATTTTCCGCCGCCATTAGTTCCGATTAAGCTACGTCACAAACCGACCGCAGCTGATATTTTTCTCTCGTCCTATTTGGACGATACAGTCCCAGAATATGCAAATCCTGTTCCGCCAGCTCCCGTAAATAATGTAATTCCTGTTCCTCCAGCCACCGGGGCACCCGTTGCAGCACCTGTTACGGTACCCCCGGTCCAGCCCACAGTACAAGTACCCGCTACATCAGTCACTCTACCAGCCCGTACGATACCCGTCGACGATTCTAGTTTAGGGGCCTCGGGGGGAAGTCCTCCTGGAACCCCGCCTCAACACAGACGTGTGACATTACTCGAGCTACATGCCCGAGCGTTACAGCGGTCACCCAAAAATCAGTCCGTTGCAGATATCAGACGAGCTCTTACAGAATGCCGTTATGATCCAGTCCCAGGCGATGATGGTATGGTCCTGTATTCATTGCGTGTAAGACGGGTGACCGAATATTTGGACACCCTACCGAATATGAAAGAATATCTAGACAGAATATATTGTTTCATCCGTACAGGAGTAGATCCAGGAAGTATTGGCGATGCCATGTCTCAAAGAAAAGTCGAGATCCAGCTCATGCTTTTAAAGTTTCTAATTAATTGTTTGATAAAAGAACAAGATTATCCGGATAAAGATCCGGAAGAAATGAAAGTCCTGACCAGGTGGAGTGACCACATAGCCGAGGGAAGACACAAGACACAGAACTGTATAGACAGTATGTACAAGAAGATCCGTAGGGAAATAATAAAGTTACACGAGAAACGAAAAGCAGCACAAGTAAGCGAGAAAGAAGACAACTCTTCTACTGAAGAGGTAGACGACGAGAATCCCACCAGAATAGCGTATGTAGGTAGAATTAGACTTCCCGACCGACATTCACGCCTAGAACACAATAAAGTTTTTCCTCCTCCAGCACCAGAACAAGGTTCTCTCGAGCAAGTGTTTCAAGCTACCGATCACATTCTGAAATCACGAATCGGTTATAGTGAACTTAGTACCATGCATGAACAAGAACTAGCCCGATCAGCAGTCCGATGGATTACTGATTCTACCACTTTTCCAGACGAAATAGTGGCACAAATGTTTTTGAAACTGCCCCCAGCCGAGCAGCGACTGGTGGGTATGTATATGATGCAGCACCTCATTACACTGTATGAGGGACAACATTCTGATCCAGGTCCGTTACATGATGTTCTGAACGAGTTACTCCAGTATAAATGGAAAGGTTTAGGTACCGATTTAATTAGTATCATTCTAGAACAGCGCCACAAATATAGAACGTTTCTGAATCCGCATTTTGTTCATGTCTCACCTCCAGAAAGTAAATCATTTTACATAGATAGACAGCATCCGTTACGAGAAGTACACCCAGTTAGGACAGCGGGTGGTGAAATGCAACGAGTATTTGTTTACACCCCCATTACAAAGATGGAACTCTTAGAGATGAAGAAGTTAATTCCCTGTCACGACAAAGATCCAGCAGGGTTCCATCGCGAATTAAAAGACATGCTCCGTATGGGAGAATACACGTATCCAGATATCATTAAAATGTTAAAGGTCCTGTTGCCCGCAGGGGTATATGAAAAACTCAAGGAAAAAGAATGGGAGGTGGGAGAGAAAAAGATTGATTGGACAGCTCTAGAAGCTGAAGATAATTCCCGAGTACCAGGTACCGGTCTTGGGGACAAATGTAAAGAATTGCCCGAGTTATTGATACAAGTTTTGCCCAGGTTACTAGCCACGAAAAAGGAAGATTGGGATGCAATCTCAGCATGTAAACAGAAACAGGATGAAGACACTAGTGATTTCTATTCTAGATTTGAAAAATGTTTTATAATTAACAGTGGTTTGAAGACAGGTAGTGAGTCATACCCTCATCTTTTTGTTACTAAACTAGTCGAGAATTCAAGCCCACAAGTTAAAAATCGAGTTTTGAAAGTCGAAAGTACCTGGCAAGCTAATACCCCGTCACAAATGCTCCAGATGCTCCAGTATCACCAGAACAGAATCAGGGAAGAGCAAGAACACGAAAGGAGACGTATGAAAGACACGAAAATGAAAGTATTAGTTGCACAATCTGTTCCACAAGACAGTCAGAAGAGGGGTCCGAATCAAGCCAGTCATCCTGCAACTCCCGTTAAAGGGACATGCAATTATTGTAAACAGCCAGGTCATTTTATAAACGAGTGTGCAGTTCTGAAACACAACATAGCAACTGGTAAGACTAAAGAAAGACCACGTCCGCCTAGACAAGAACAAGTTTCACAGACTTCACCGTCACCACAGAATGCACAACAGACAGTTCCAGCACCGCAGCCTATCGCTGCAACACAGCATGTTACACAGCAGATGTACCAGTATGCCCAGACAGAGTATCCAGAGTATCAACAGTATTCATGATACAGCCAAGAGAGGGAGGTAGGCTTGCCTCTTATCGAGATACCTGTAGATCAAGAGGGTCCCTATGTACACAGTCAAGTATTAGGGAAAGACAGAAAGTTTTTGATTGATACAGGGGCAAGTAGGACTACTATCAGTCATGACGAGGTTCCAGGGGCTCCGCTCTCAGGCTCTAAAAATGTTTCCCTTGGATTTTCAGGAAAGCCAATTGTTAACGAGATTTCAAAACCAGTTTCCCTAGAAGTTGGTTCATTGTCCCGAACTACTGATTTGTTACTTACGAAATCATGTCCAGAAAACTTGTTAGGCATTAAAACATTGAAAGAATTAGGTGCAGTTATTTGCTGCTCTCCAGAAGGAGTCCGATTGTTTTTGCGTGACTTCAAAGGTCACTATGTATTACGTGATTTTGATCCAAGGTTACTAAATGTCCCGCAGCATCTATGGGCGCAAGGTCCAACTGATGTAGGTTTTATGCACATCACACCCCATCGTGTGACTCTCAAGCAAGGTATAGTCCTGCCACGAATCAGACAGTACAGATTGCCACCTGAGGCTGTAGCAGCCTTATCCAAAATTATTGACGAGCTTATTGCTCAAGGAGTGGTTGTAGAAACTGACTCCAATGTATGTAATTCTCCTATCATTCCAGTCATGAAACGTACTGATCCAAATGCACCTCCAGTATATCGATTAGTGATTGACCTTCGAGAACTTAATAAATGTATCATACCTCAGTATCCAGTAGTCCCAGATATTTCATCCCTATTGACAGCTATTGATTCTGAAGCTACATTTTTCACTGTCATAGACCTCAAGAATGCATTTTTCAGTGTCCCGATTCATCCAGACAGCCAGTACCTTTTTGGTTTTTGTTTAAATGGAAGGAGCTATAAATTCACACGAGCTCCTCAAGGTTTCACAGAAAGTCCTAGTATTTACAGTCAAGCACTTAAAAGACAACTAGACAATATCCACATGCCAACTGACACTGCCCTGCTCCAGTATGTAGATGATCTACTGATCACAGCCCGTTCTGAACGTGACTGCGAGCGTGCGTCACTTACAGTTCTGTATTTCCTAGCCGAGATGGGGCACAAGGTGTCCCCTTCGAAGCTTCAGTTCTGTGTCCAGCAAGTGATCTACTTAGGCCACTTACTGTCCAAGTGGGGTAGGCAGTTGACACCAGACCGTATCCAGTTGATAGCGAGTCTTCCACAGCCCAAGACACAGAAGGAGGTACGAGCTTTTATTGGCCTCACTTCTTACTGCAGACAATGGATTCCTCAGTATGCATTTCTGGCAAAACCGCTGATACAGTTAACGACACAGGAGGCAGCCGTATCGACTGTTCTCCCTTGGACATCTGAACATACACTTAGTTTTAATGAATTAAAGAAAGCCTTATGTCAAGCACCTGTTCTAGCTACACCGAACTACAGTAAGCCTTTTACACTTTTTGTCACAGAACGTGATGGTACTGCATTATCTGTTCTCACACAAGATCAAGCAGGACAGTACAAGCCTTGTGCTTATTTTTCGAGCACATTAGATCCAGTAGCCCAGGCTTTGCCTGCATGCCTAAAGTCAGTTGCAGCCACAGCTCTAGCAATCAGACAAAGTGATTCCATAGTATTAGGACACTCCCTGACAGTACAAGTTCCACACTCCGTGGAAGTTCTTTTAAACCGAACACAGACTCAGCATTTGACCATTGCACGTTTAACAGGTTATGAACTGACACTGTTCCAGCCACACATAGAAATCAGACGCTGCAACATTCTAAATCCTGCTACACTGTTACCGTCAGTTACTTCAAATCCTGCCACACATGACTGTGTGGAAGTTATTAACACTATGACCAAGCCAAGACAAGACCTGACAGACATTGCATTACCTAATCCCGACCTGACACTTTATGTGGATGGTTCATGTATGAGAACAAGTACAGGAGAACTAGTAGCCGCGTATGCAGTGACTACTGACACCGAAGTTATTGAAACACACCGTATTGACACCCTGTCTGCTCAAGCAGCAGAGCTAGTTGCTCTGACCCAAGCCTGCATACGTGCCAAAAACCTGAAAGTAAACATATATACAGATTCACGTTACGCATTCGGAGTTGTACACGACTTCGGAGTGCTCTGGCAGGAGAGAGGTTTCATGACTTCTCATGGAACCAAGATTCAGCATGGTCTCCTCATTCAAGCTCTGTTAGATGCAATACATTTACCGACAGCTATTGCTATTATGAAGTGCAAGGCACATACGAAAGTTACTGACATCATTTCCCAAGGTAACGATCTAGCAGATCGAACAGCCAAGCTTACAGCTCAGACTCCAGACATTCCAGTTAACAAGACACAGACATTTACTTCAGATCCGACTACTTGTATGACAGTTAAGGACCCTACACAAGATGTCATAGACATACAGTTACATGCTACTCCCGAAGAAATCAAGAAATGGTCCGAACAAGGAGGAGTCCAGACAGATCAGGGATGGGTGACGAAGGGAAAAGCCACATGGTTTCTCCCCGACTCCATGGTTCAAGTCATTATCAATACCGCACATAGTCCAGCACATCTAGGAGAGAAAGCTATGTTAGACAGTATACAGAACCTTTGGTTTAACAAGCACTTACGCGCTGCAGCCAAGCAGAAAGTCCGTACCTGTATGATATGTTGCCAGTTCAATCCAGGTAAAAGTGTCCCGGTGGAACAAGGTGGATTCCAACCTCCTGACCACCCTTTTGAAGTCCTCCAGATGGATTATATTCAGATGGAGCGATGTCGAGGTTTCAAGTATGTCCTCGTAGTTGTATGCGCTTTGTCCAGGTGGACAGAAGCATATCCAGTTCCAGATTATACAGCAGCGACCACTGCCAAGCAGTTGGTTCGTGAATTTTTTCCCCGTTATGGACTCCCTAGGGTCGTGTATTCTGATAACGGCCAGCCTTTCTCATCAGAGTTAATGAAACATGTTTCCCTTCTGTTAGGGTACCAGTGGAAGTTCCATTGTGTGCGCCATCCTGAAGGAGCCGGTCTCGTAGAGAGACATAATCAGACCCTGAAAATCCGTATTGCCAAGATATGTCAAGAGAAAGGTGTAGACTGGCTAGTTGCCCTGCCAGTTGCTTTATTCTTTATGCGCATGGTCGCACATTCCAGATCAGGTCTGTCCCCGTACGAGGTCGTATTCGGCCGCCCCCCAAATATGTGGGGTACACCTAGACCCCGCAGTATTACAGATGTTTCCAGTAATATGTTGACAGATTACCTAGCTTCCTTGATGTCTGCCCTACACTCTTGTCGTTCACAGGTTGCCGCTGCATTTCCAGACAACACTGAAGTGAAACCGCATGAGGTCATTCCCGGGGATCTTGTTTTAGTCAGGAACTTTGATCGTTCAAGTCCGCTGGAGCCCCGCTGGAAGGAGCCTCGACTTGTCCTTCTGACCACCCGCACAGCCGTGAAGTTGGAGGGCCGTAAGGGATGGGTCCATCTGTCTCATGTCAAGAAATTCCATGGACTTCGGAAAAAGACTTTTGATAAGGACTACCTTTCTCCTAAAGACTGCCCTATTCTCAAGGACTGTCCCGCTACTGACTTTGAAATAAAGCCCTCCCTGTTAGAGAAAACTCCGCAGCAGGAGTATAAGTTGAAACTCCGGTCTAGTAAAATAAGTCAGCCAGTTTAATTGTCTAAGTCCCTCTCGGGTGAAACGGTTAGACAGGTATCTGACATGTATGAGATAGACCCCCATAGTGAGAGAGTTAGTCAAAACTCTATCCGATGTATCGTTTTTCTAAGTTTCTTATTGTTTCTAAGTTTGATGGTTACCTGCACAAGTTATGCATTGCATTTATGTTTTCCAAGTTCACATGTAAATATGTTTTCTAATGCTACAGTAGAGCACACATTTAGTGATCTGCCTCCTCACGAGCTATCCTATCGTCTTGCTATGAGAAATAACACATTCATCAGAATGTTACATTATTCACACCAGACCAGCAATGCTACTAATTGTTGGGTGTGTGGTCGACTCCCCCCTTTCCAGACACCGAAGGGAGTTCTGCCACTCTTTCCTTATCCGTTTTCACATAATGGTTCGTGTGGAGCATGGTCCACGTTAACGTCATCCTCAAATGATATGTCCCTTCTGAATAGAACATGTTTTCCAGACAAGCAAGGTCTCTCCCATAGAACAGGGTTAGATCTAGAAAATGAAGTATATAATTTAGGTAATTATTCTTCGAATTTTATGGTCCTGAATGTTCAGTCTGATACTACTCCAGATTTACCTGCTATTTCAGTACTACCAGTCAAAGGCGAATTATGTGTCAGAAAGAATGGTTCCGCACATGTAGGACATAGTGATTGTACTACTACTGTCGAGTATAGTGACAGTGGGAAATCTATTTTCAAAGCCTCACGTCATTCTTATTTTGTTTGTGGTCAGACCGCAAATGTTCGTCTGCCCCTCGATTGGGATGGAACATGTTATATTGCCTTCCTACTGCCACCAGTTTTTCTAGCCCCATCTGATTATCACAGAAACACACATCTAGTACACGTCAGACATAGAAGGGAGATTGAGTCCCCGATTGTCGATCAAACTGAAACTACTCTAGAACAATATCAAGATTTCAATAAAGGTTTCTTCTTCTTTATAGGACCTATCCAGAATAGTAAGCTAATACGTAGACTAACCAGAACCCTTGAAGCAGTAGTGAATGAGACTACTTCTGCTCTAGGTAACTTAACCGAAGAGCAATCTGCTATGAGATTTGTCGTGCTCCAAAATCGTCTCGTTCTTGACGTCATACTGGCCGATAGAGGAGGAGCGTGTAGAATCATCGGATCTAGTTGTTGCATTTTCATTCCTAATAACGCGCCGTCTGTTTATTCAGCTATAACCAGACTTCATAAAATTGCCCATCAGTTACACCAGAATCCAGGCACCTGGACATGGTCCGGTTGGCTCTGGAGTATCATATCTGCCTGGGGATGGAAAGTATTGTCATTCCTAGGTATTGCAGTAATGATCATATTCAGTTGCTGCCTCTGTATACAATGTGGCCCTGCGATTTGCGGCATGTGCGCTACCTCTTGTATTCCTAGTCCTAAGTCCCGTTCCAAGACAATTCGAGACGAGCAAATGATGCTATATGAAATGATAGATGGTATCATGAATATAGATGTTTCCTGATGGAAACGTAGGGCACAAGGAGGGAATGTGGAAAAGTAAATTTTGTCATGTTATATGTGCCTACGTGTTCCCCATCTTATATTATATGTGCATGATCGATATGCATGTATTCCCCTCTGATCAATTAAAGACGCAATTACAGTTGTGTCCATCTCTAATATGCCAGTTTCCAGTCCTCGTGAATACAACGAATATCAGGCCTATGTAAAAGCTACGTTGCCACGTTTTACAGTGTGCACGTTAATTCACTGAATTATCCCTGTTTCTAGGCCTCAAAAGGGCCCGGACTCAGATTCAGCTCCTGTTTCCTGAACCCTTTCCGAGGAGCGATACAGCCCCCACCTGTATCCCTGACCCTTAGCTTACTTTTATGCCTCGCAGTGCCCGGCTCGGCCTGGCTCTGCCTCCCAGTCTGCCAAGAGTATGTTATGTTTCTAGTTATCAGTCCAGCCCTCCTTCTCTGCATTCCTAAGCTACTGAATCGCATCAATAGTCTCCGTCATGGTCTAGCCTTTATGTCTCCATGTAAGAGAAATACTGTATTCATATTCATAGAATATTCCTAGCACACGTACTACATGTAGAATAATGCATGCACCAGTCTTAGTGTCTGTTAGCCTTTACCCTGATAACTTTTGGATTCTATCAACATGTACTATAAACACCAGATACTAGATATGCCTAGGTACATGTCGCATCTCCTCTTCTAGTGCAGAAGTCATAGCCCCCAGTTCTCCCTGGTAACACGTCATTGCCAGTTTGCGCGCACCACTAGGTTAGAGGTCCCAGCTCCTTAGGTAGCCCCCTCCATGTTTCCGCCCCGTTTATGACACTTCTGTTACGTTTATATCACATGTCTATGTATACGCCCTGTACACACCTCGTGTTACACCCACTTTATGCCTTATCTTTCGCGACTGCTACAAACTCCGCCTACTGCTACGCCTACTGTATTGAATGCAATGTATTTGTTTAACTATAAATATTGTGCACTGTTATTAAAAGTTAGCCTTCCCCCCTTGCCAATTCCCAGATCCTGCCCCCGGCATCTGCCATCCTATTCCCATGCAGGCTGTCCTGTTCCTGTCCTTTATGCCTGATTAAAGCCTGTATACTCCAGCTACCTCGAATCTTGACTCTTATTTATTGAGCTATCTGTTTATATTATATCTAGTCAAAAATAGATCCGGTAATTAATTATTTATTTACCACAGTTGGAAAAACTGTTCAGTCTGTAGGTTAAGGAAATACAGAATGCCTCCCCATTGATGGGATACATGCCCCACAAACACAGAGCCCCCTTGTCTGGTGCCCCCATGCATTTAACACCCTTTTATACTGACTCTCCTTTGATGGATACACACCCGACAAATACAGAGACCCCATGTCTGGTGGCCCTTTGTACTTAAAACCCTTCATCCTGACACGCTATCCAGTGGGTAGAAAAAAATGTTTTCCCCCACATAAGACCCATGATAATTCACACACTGAGTGTCCCCACTCGATATCGCCAACATGGGTGCACCGGACAGACTGGAATATAATCACCGACTGGATTAATATCCTTGTGCATATATACACCTAAGACAACCAGAAATTCTAGTACAGCGCCACCCCGTGATCTCAGGGAGCCCAGTAACGAGCCCTAGATTCCTAGGCGCCTCAGTAAACTAACACACTCCAAGATGGCCACCAGAGTGAGCCATGAACATGTGATGCCTTGGTTACACTCACTGTCCAGGAAGTAACCAACTGTGTCCACGCCCCTGTCCACGCGCACGCTCCCAGGGCCAATATATCGCCAAACAAGCATGGTTGCAATACCAGTGGTCCAGGGACGGGCAATGAGGGTAGGTCAACACAGCGTGGACTCCACTTCGGATGAGTAAGTACTTTAGGTTCTAAACACGGGGAAGGACCCGACTGCTTTCTTATCTGCATGCTTACTGACGCACAATTTTAGATATACGGGGTTACTCGTACCCTACTCCGGTTGGGGAACCGTGGTGGCCTTAGGGCCTCGAGAAGGAGCTAGGAAGCACATTTTCCATGAGCGGCCGGCCTCCCTGGTCTCCCCCGAGTGGCAGTGGGATCCCGCGCCGTTAGTGGGGGCAAGCGACAACCGGTATATTTCGGCAGGGAAATCCACCTACCACTGTTGTATTTAAGCTTTGCCTATTTTACTTCCGTATCACCTATCCAGGGCTCCTATCCGTAAGGCGCCTGCACGATCTGCTCGCCCCTGTTGAGGCACCTCTTACTAAATAGAGAGGTGGGTCAACACGCGATATTAATCGCATGCATAATGAGAATGATTGGTGTTCCCACGAGTTGGTTTTAAGCAGAGAATGAATTGAGCTATTGTTCTTGACTTCTAGACCACATGTGCACAAATACTATTTGGTGCCATAATTGAGAACAGAGCTTGGATGAGAGAGATTTTAATGTTTTAATGATTCTATGTTCACCCTTGCACCATAACACTACTTCACAACTAACATGCATCAGGAGGTCACGACCGTAAGGGATGCCTGTTTGTATAGATTGGAGCAACAATCAAGATAGACTCATACCTGTTGAGATCCTTCTTTCTCCATATTTGTTGTCTCCCTAGGTCCTCCTACAGAGACTACATGAGCAGAGATATGTAGTCACTCCTGGATGCTAGCAAATTATTAGAAGCACCATTCAGTGTAGATATCATACACCATTTTCACTTACTTCACATTAATCGGTCCTGAAGAATTGCCACGGTATTTCATTAACCAACAGGGCACGAAACATGTCGACCCAGAGAGTAGTACAAAAGGGGGTGGTGATGGAAGTAGCATCTGAACCAATCAAACACTCACACTCAGTCAACAGATCTGTGTTTAATCCATCACCGTTCTTTAGCCCACTCTGCCACCCCAGTTCAGACATGGCCATATGCAAATCAGTCGGACCCTGTGCCTCATGGGAATAGTCCAGGCCGAACTGCCAAGCCATGCCTTCCCTGGACCGGAATTAGGCTTCCTAGGACTGGTTTCTGGCATTTCAGCCATCTTTAGCCAGGCTTGCTTCAATCCAGTGGCAAAGTGAGCAAGGGACTCAACGTCTGAGCACACCCTGCCAACGTATGGTGAACAAAGCGGTACAAGAGAGAGTAGAGCATAATAGCAAATGATTACCCCTCCATAAGGGAATTGCCACTCTAATATATTTTTTAAAAGGTGGATTACCAGCCGGAATAAAAATTATTTACTTGGAATATCCAACCTTTTTTAAACACGCACTCACTGCACCACACTGTATCTACACACAGACGGGCCACACACCCCCACTCTACCATAAGGCTAAGGAACAAAAGATCTCCGACAAAGAGCCCCTTCACCAGTGTCCGTTGGGCATTGCAGCCCCGGCCCATTGAGGTGCAGGTAGAAATGATGAAGCATGACACCTAGCTTGATGGGTGTGTGAGGACCCTAGTTCCGCAAAGCGGGATCCCCCATCCCACTTCCTCCTAGTGCTAGCCCAAACCCCCCCCCCCCATTCCACCACCACTAACCTGCTGGTGGCTGGCCCCACACATAGAGGAACAGCTTCCATCTCTTTTGTTCAGTGTGACTCAGGTGGGCTTGGATCCTGGACCTCTTTAAAAAGCCCCCCCCATCCCACTACTTTTGTTGAGACTCCATTTACTCCCACTGCATTGATTGGGCCTGTTATAACACCACCACTCACTTCTTGTAATGAGCACCAAACCCAAACTTCAGCAACGTTTTCTCCAAAATTTGATATTAAGTAGGGATATCAGACTGTATGACTCACAACGTTCCCTCGGTTTATCTTCCATGAATTTCACCATGATGATGGCGCATCAGAGATCCAGTGGAAGCGTTCCCTGTTCCCCAAACTCCTTGAATAAGTTCAGTAGATGAGGCCCCAACATCCCAGGAGAGCACTTGCAGGATTCCACTGGGATTCTATTGGGCCTCAGGGATTTACCTGTCCTTAGCTTTGCTTTGGCAGACTGGTCTTCATTCAGTGTAATGTTTGCCTCAAGCAAGCGAAATGTAACAACCTAAGCAATTAAGGTCAGCTAGTCATATGAAGGTGATAATAGAAAGGAAACACTAATTACAGTTCACATTCAGATATTTATTAACACAGTTAAAAAAATTCATTAAAAAACACAAAATTATACAGTATTAATCAAATTTCAAATATAAGGTTAAAAAAGGGTATCATAACAAAATTTCAAATTATATTCAAAGTATAAAAAGTGGCAAAATTATATCTCGACGCGCGCTTCGGCGACCAGCGCCTTCTTCTGGAGTTGCCACACACTACCTAAAAATAAAAAATAACATATAATAAATGTTTTCTTTTATTAGACAAGGACAAATTAATAAATCTATAACATTTTTAAAAGTCACTAGGACTAAACTTTCGATTAGATAGTCTTAACATATTATTTAATCTATATTTTTAACATAAGCCTCTCACTCTATGACTAGTATATTCCAACATATGGCAATTCATAATATTTTTTATCATGACAATCAAAGACACATATCTTTATTTCATTGCTCATCTCTCTTAAATCAGTATTTTGGCTATGAATCTATTAAATAAGGGGGGGTGAAGAATGCATTTTTCACCATTGGTATACTAGTGTTCACTAGTTTATTTTAATAGAAAAGGGGAAAAAAGAAACATAAGTCTAAGTTCCGCATGTGTACTTACTAGTTCTGGCACTTTAGAGTTTTTCAAGCAATTTGTGATCCGTAAGATCAGGTCAAAAATAGTATAGCTCTAGAAAGTAGAGTAAGAGTTATTGTTATTACACCCATTTTTATGGTGAGTCCGTTTAAATTAACGTTTTAGTTATGTTGGCTTTAATAAAGTAAGGGACTCACATTGATTAGAACCGTAGGTAAAGATGATACTAAACTTATTTAAGTTCATGCGTTTTGATATTTATAGATAGTGGTTCATATCATGAACTCCTGATGTAGCAAACCATAGATGACATGATAGCTGCATAACAAGAAAAGAAGAAATATTGGGAATAGAAATTGCTATATAAAAGGTTTTAGAAGTGATATAAAGCAATATCTCTAAAGCAAAACATCACGGTCACGGTATTCTGTTCTATTGCTGTCTAGATGGTAAGGAAGGGTTTGGCCATTGGCTATCTCATATAAAGATCATGACATTAGTGCAAACTAGATGGCCGATATTATTCTCTGTTCATATTTTTAACTAAGATGTAATACATGAAGAAAGCTAAATCATTTTAATCTGGCCTTCTTATGTTTCAGAAAAAATATCGAGATAGCGTCTCTATAGAATCTCCAAAGATGGAATTATTACCTTTTTAAATAAACAACTTTGTATTGGAGCCAGAAATCTTACATATATATAGATGAACCCCAATCCGGTAACCGATAAATAGTTACATGCCAAAAGCGATGGATGGATTAAAACATACGAATCTGCAAAGCATAATCATAAATGGTATGTTTAGTGTTTGGTGTTTTAAGTACATGATTACTGAAATAGAGTTAATCATCTATATGTATTACCTGAATTAAACATAAAACATGAGTAAAGCCTCCTGGTCGCTGATTATGCTGACAATAAACTATAAGAAGAAATATAAAAAGAAACCAAGAGTCAGTGCCTCTATTTAATTAGATAACGCATTCAAGAGACAGCGAAAAGGTTCACTTAATTTTTCTGCCTACCTGCATAAAGTGATATCGAGTCACATATATAAAAAGTAACCTCCGGATATGAGGATTACTTTACAATGGCAGTATTCCACTAGGAAGAAAGGAGAATAAACAGTTTTAACTGTGGCATCGATAATTAGTCAAATAGACGTTCACATAATAGCGTAACACGTCGAAGGCAGATTCGTTTACAGCACAACAACTCACCAATATATATGAATCTTTGAGCCGGCCAGGGGCCTACCACGGGCGTCTTCCCGGAAATTATTTTTTGGCGGTGATATTTTTGAGTTGGTTCAAACAGGGCTTTTTAAGCTCGCAGGCTATTGGTCATCCCACCCGTTTTTTAACGTATCAGAGCCGTTGATAGAAAGACGGCAAGATAAATGAAAATAGAAAGCAGACTAAGCTAAGCAGTCGCTATAGTGCCCACACCGTCACCCGCTCCCCGCCCTGCAACAAAAACCCTTTACCCATGAATGACACCTCAGACCCTTGGTTTATGGGTAAAGAACTGCTGCAGGTTTATTTATCATACAACATAGTACGACATTAGTGGGTCATCTTACGGGTGATCCAGGGCAGGCAGCCCCTCGCTGCCCCACCCGCCTGTTGAGCCAGTAAGCACGGTGGGTCGTCCCGGACAGTGCAGCACCTTGTAGATCCGTCTCTTGTACTCCCGCCCCTTTCAGGGCGGAGTGGACTGGCACAACCCCGGTTGGTTCAGGCCCCACAACCGCCCGAAGGACTAACGGGGCGCCGGCGTGGTTTTCAGAACCCCCTGCGGTTCACGGTCTTCGGCTCGAGCACCCTTACTGTGCCAGGCAGAGGTACCCTTACTGTATCCGTCTGCCGCAGAGGTACCCTTACTGTACCCGTCTGCCTCCAGATCACCCTGTGACTCCGCCTGCAACACAGAAAAACATTAAAAATTTCCAGCCATGCGCGCCGCCTGACTAGCTGCTGGGTCAGAGGAGGGGGGGGATGCAGCACACGCGGGGAGACGACGCGACCCAGGAAGATGGCCGATCACCAAGGAGCACAGGAAGCAGAGGACGCGGCAAGGCTGGGCCAGGCCTCTTATACCTGAACTGCCCACCCCGGAAGACCCTCCCCATGCAAGCCGGCATGCAGGTAAGGAGCGTGGCGAGGGGGAGGGGGTTCCCTGCGTCCTATCCGCATACGCGCACTAGTGACCGACAAAGGGGAGGGGCTGGACAAATGGCCACTAAGGGGGCTGCCCTGCTAATGTCCCCCTGCGCGGGAGGCGGGCAGCGACATAGTGCCCACACCGTCACCCCCTCCCCCCCCCGCAACAAAAACCCTTTACCCATGAATGACACCTCAGACACTTGGTTTATGGGTAAAGAACTGCTGCAGGTTTATTTATCATACAACATAGTACGACATTAGTGGGTCATCTTACGGGTGGTCCAGGGCAGGCAGCCCCTCGCTGCCCCACCCGTCTGTTGAGCCAGTAAGCACGGTGGGTCGTCCCGGACAGTGCAGCACCTTGTAGATCCGTCTCTTGTACTCCCACCCCTTTCAGGGCGGAGCGGACTGGCACACCCCCGGTTGGTTCAGGCCCCACAACCGCCCGAAGGACTAACGGGGGGCTGGCGTGGTTTTCAGAACCCCCTGCGGTTCACGGTCTTCGGCTCAAGCACCCTTACTGTGCCAGGCAGAGGTACCCTTACTGTATCCGTCTGCCGCAGAGGTACCCTTACTGTACCCGTCTGCCTCCAGATCACCCTGTGACTCCGCCACAGCCCTGAGGAGGCTACCGTCGATGCCAGGGCCCCCCCACACCCTAGTATTGTAGTTAATTTCAGTGGCACCCTGCAGCTGCTAGTGCATCCCGTAAATCTAGTAGGAATATGTCCATGCCAATCCTGGACAGGTGCACCCCATCCTTTTCGTAGTAGCCTTCTATTTTGTCTTGGACTAGTGCATGCCTGATGAATCCCAGGCACCTTTGTTCCATGAAATTCTGCATGGACCTATTGACCCTCCTGCGCGAATGTTTAACTGCCGCTGCGGATCTTGCGCCACGCCATACCCTTCGGGGCACTATCTCAGACCACACCAGTTCGCATGCCCCCAACCTGCTACTAATCCCCGCGATATCAGCCTGCATGTTCTGGATCAGTGCCCTCCTACCCTTGGTGACCAGGTCATTGCCCCCCAAATGAATTATCAAGACATGAGGTGGTGGACTCCTGCCCAAGTGCTGCTCCAGGCTTCTTATTAAATCGTCCCATCTCATCCCTGGGTGGCCCATCCAAACCAGCTGCGTCTTGGAGAAACCCCTGTTCTAGTCCCTGCGAGCCGCCCACTTTTCCAATCTTGCCACGTACGAATGTCCCATCACCCACACTAGGCGGCCTGCTGGAAAAAGGAGGACGCCATTTTGTCACACGTGGTTTATTAATTTGTAACACTGCACACTGTATCAACGAATGGTCACTCTTAACGTCTTTAAACTGTACATAACGTAACACGCCATATTTGCAACATATTTCCAAAGATTGTCTTGGACCATGACCACTACACTCTGACCTTGTTCCCCGTGGCATTAGGGGTGAACGTACCTCTGGAAACAGTTGGAACTCCAACGCCCCACCCCTTTGATGCCTTCTGGCCCCATGCCTGCCAAAAATGCCGCCGTAGCTGCTCCAATCCTGAAAGAGTGGCTTGTGAACCTCTTTCCTTCCCCAGCTAATCCTGATTTAGACAGGGCTGCCTGCAAGATCCATTCCAATTGGAACCTAGTCAAAGGTGTCTCGTCCCCGTGGACCAGAAAGGGTCCCCCCACTGGTGGCCTGATCTGCATGTACTCTCTAACAGCTGTAACTGGGCAATATCTGTGGTCCCCTAAAGCGTGCAGCACGATGTTCGTGCCCCACCCTGCCTGGTCCGTCTTAGACCTCCGGATACGGAGTACCAGGGAGTCAGTCACGGAGACATCCAGCATGCTCAATGCCGCCCCTGATCTATCAGTTTTGGATTTGGCCACCAACTCACTTACCCTGAACGCCCCAAAAAAGGCCGGGCAGAACGCTGCGGTAAATAGTCGAGCCTCGAAGGGTGAGCTGGTGACCCAAGGTAGTACTTCTATCAAACGCTGCAGTGAAGGGAAATCTATGGGTGCCCTGGTGTCTGGGGATGTTCCTTCCTCTCTGGCCCACCCCCACAGCGCAGCCCTCACTCTAAAGGAACTGGTGGGATCTGGACCCCCACTGAGCTTGATGTCATGCCTTACGGCCGCCAGGTGGCCACAAACCCACGAATGTGATTTGCCTGTCTCTTTAGCCCAAATCACGAATGACTCCACCTGACCCCGGCCCCTGCTTGTGCCGCCTCCATGACTGCCCTAAATGTGAGTAACTGGGAGCTGTATTTCTTGCGAGTCGCCGGAGCCAGTGATCGCTCGCCCATCTTCTTCAGTCGTTCCCCCACTGTAGCAGTCGCCATAGGGATGCCGGGAATGGGGTCATCACCGCCCTCGCCTGCGGCCAGGCCTCTCGGAAACGGAGCCACTGAAACCGAGAGAGAGCGTCAGCTGCCACATTCTTCACACCAGCTATGTGTCGCGCCCTGAAATCTATGTTGTTGTGCAGGCCCCTCCTGACTAACTCTCTCGGTAAACTCAAGACCAGGGGGCAGTTGGCTGATAACCCATTGATTCCCTGCACCACTGCCAGGTTGTCGGACCAGAAAACTACCTTACTGTTTCCCAACCTCTCAGGCCATAGATGCAGTGCCGCAACGATGGGGAAGAGCTCCAGAACAGTGATGTTGGCGGTGATCCCTTTCTTCCGCCAAGCGTTGGGCCATCGCATAGCGCACCTTTCGTCCCCTAAGATCACTCCAAAACCCTCTCTGCCTGATGCATCTGAAAACAAACACATTTCCTGAATGTCGACCCAAGGGGCCCTCCAAATGACAGCCCCGTTGAAGTGTTCGAGGAATTCAGCCCACATTGCTAGGTCCGCCTTCAGCCCGGAGTTCAGCCTGACCAGGTGGTGTTTCTTGCTGACCCCAGCCGTTGCTCTTGCTAACCTGCGAGAAAAGACCCTGCCCACTGGTATCACACGAGCCGCGAAGTTTAGCTTGCCCAAGAGGCTCTGGATGACCCCCAAGGTTGCCTTCTCCCTGCCCAGCAGAGCCTGAATCTCCTGCTGCAGACCACTGACCTTCTCAACGGGTAGCCTGGATTCACCCCTGATAGTGTCCAGCTCGATGCCCATGAAGGTCAGTATCTGTGCCGGACCTTCAGTCTTACCTGGCGCAAGAGGCTCCCCCAGGTGTCCAGCCATTAGCTCAAAGGCCCGCAAACCTTCAGCACATTCCTGAGTACCTGCCCGGCCAAAGAACAGAAAGTCATCTAAGTAGTGGGTTGCCTGCGATATGTCATGAGTGCTAGCCAAAACCCATTCCAGGAAAGTGCTGAACGCCTCGAAGTAGGCACAGGAGACTGCGCAGCCCATGGGCATGCAGCGGTCAAAGTAGTATCCCCCTTCCCACTTGAAACCTAGCAGGTGTTGGCTGGACGGGTGAACCGGAAGAAGACGGAAGGCTGACTCTATGTCCGCCTTCGCCAGCCACACCCCTTCACCTGCCCTCCTGACCATGTCTATGGCCATGTCCAGTGAACAGTAGGCCACTGAACAAGCCCCTTCTTCCAGCCAATGGTTCACAGAATTGCCCTCGGGATAAGACAAACGGTAGGCACCAGGCTCTTTTTTCGGGACCACTCCCAGGGGGGAGACTAAAAAATTGTCAAGGGGGGGTGAAGCAAATGGACCAGCTACCCTTCGCAGTGCCAATTCCTTGCAGATCTTTGCACTCACGACCTCAGGGAGTTCTCTAGCTGATTTCAAGTTCTGGGCATCACTACAACCTAAGGGACCTCTGTAAGGTATCTTGAACCCGTCTATAAAGCCTTCCGCCAGAAGCATCCTATCGTTGTCTGGGGGGTACCGCCTGATCAATGGCAGTATGTTCTGTAGAACGATGGGCGAAGGGCCCTTACTGATCACCACAGTCTGCTCACCTCTAGCCTGCGCAGCGGGGGGGGGGGCCTGTCTGTCAATGTGGCGGTCCGTGCATCCCTACTCTCAAAACTAGCGCGCCCCATCTGGCCTGTGCATTTGTTGGGCGGGGGCATACCTTGGGCGCCGGTGCATGCGAATGCCGCATGTTGCCCTCCGCATTTGCTACAACTGTGAGCGAACTTGCAAGCCCTCCCCCAGGTGCACACCCCACCATTGAAGAGCCTGCAGGTCCCTGAGCTAAAGCGTCTGGGCCCTCCCTCCCCAGCCCCGTCCTCTGCTCCCACGAAAGGACTGTCTGACAGGGCGCCTTGAGTACTGTTCATTTCTACTGTTCACTAGCTCGCCCTGCCCCTTTTGCGCCGCCTCCTTCCGTTATCTAGTAGTCCTGCACATGTGCTGGATCCAGAGTTGTATCTCCTTTTGGTCCCACCCCAGCTCTGGGCATATGGCCATCCTCTTACGGAAATCTTGGTCATAGTAAAACCAACCCATGCCTTCGCCATGCCTAGCCTCATGTTGTATTGTGCTAGCATACTGCATCATCGCCTCGCCTTGCTTGGGATATTTCTGCGCTACTACTGCAGCTAAAATGTTAAAGGCATTGGTCCAATTTTCTATGGTTTTTTCTGGCCAGCGCTGGTACCTGGTCTTCTTCTCGTCCTCTTTGCCCCCCATTTTCCTAGTGTCTGCGCCTGCCGTACCATGCATCAACAAGGTTAAAATATCTATGTATTCCCTCCTCCATGTGCCTTCTTTCGCTGCCTGGGGAACCTGCCATGCAAGAGAGCATCTACCTGAGGCCAGTGGGGCCTGGGTGACCAACGGCCCTGGGGCGCTGCCTGCGCCTACTTTGCCCGCTTCGCCACTAGTAGCAGAGTCCCCACCCCCTGTCGGTGTAACCTCGCCCTCTGCCATGCCTGTGCTTGCTGCGTTTTGCGCGCCCATGCTAGTCGGTTGAGCGGGTGGAGCTACTGGCGCCGGGACCGCTGGTCCTGATAGCCCGGACGTGGCAATTGGTTGAACGGGAGGGGCTACTGGGGCCGGGACGGCCGATACTGATGCCGCGGACGCCGGGATCGGCACGAACACGGCAGGTGGCACTTCCCCCGGTGTCCCTTGCCCGGCCTGCCCCTGTGGACCCGCCCCAGCCTGGCCAGCCCACACTTGCAACACCGCCGCCGGTGTCGCTGTCGTGGGAGCCGGTGGCACATTCTGTGGTGGTACCGACAAAGCATCCAAACGTTTCTAAAACATTGACATTAGCTCCAACATGTGGGGGGGGCGTGGCCAAGCACGAGATGTGCAAAGACGTGCCCGGGCTGAGCTCCGAGTGAAGCTCCCCTACCACGGGCCATTTATCCTGCATTTCTGGTGGAACCGGGCCCAAACTCGAACCGAGTGTACCCGGGTACCCGATCCACCACCTGGGCGATTTTCAGGCGAATCGGAACACCTGACCATCCGACCGACAGCTACCCTGGCAGCTGACCGCCCTGAGTGCACTTCCGGTCGGCGGCCCCAACCACCTGAGGCCGGGGATCTGGCCCTGCGAGGTGGGCCGCAGAGCGTGTGGTTTCCAAAGCGCAATCCTGCGGGGAACAGAGCCCATGTCCCGCAAACCGGACACTCCCTGAAGACCCAACTATACAGGGGCCCCGGACATTAGCAAAAGGCTCGCCGCCTGGACTCACGGCGAGTCGCGACACCAACCCGCCCTGCCTGCCGTCACTGGGGACATCCCGCCGGGCTCCGTGAACATCGGGGGAGAGTGCGCGGGACTGGCTGGGGACCCACATTGGCACCATCGCCCCTAGGCCCTGCCGGCCTAATACGGACGCTGACCAGCACAGTTCCCTGGGCCCCCCAGGCCCGCCTGCCGCCCTGACATCTGAATCCACGATACGGCACCCAACACCCCCGGTGGCCCAGCCACTCGAGGGCCCCGAGAGCTACACGTATCCAAGTCACGCCAGCCCGTGGCGGACTGTGACACCACCCCGTCCCACCTACTGACACTGGAGTCGCCCAGCCGGGCTTGACGGACATCGGAGGGTCTCCGAGCTTGGCCACCGTGAGATCCACACAGACGCCGTCACCCCTGGGCCCAGCAGACCACCACCGGAGACCGCACGGCCCTATCTCCTGGGCCTCTGTACCCGTCCGCCACCTGGATTCCGCCACGGATCAACACCGGACCCGCCTGGCGCCGAGAGGCCTAGACCGTGCCACACACAAACTGAGGCCGCGTCACATCGGCCCCCACTGACGGCCGGCCCAGCACTGAGGGACTCTCCCGGGCCGGCGCAAGTGCGGAGATTGCACGGCTCGCACACCCCGCCCCCGCCGGACTTGTGCTGGACCACGCAGATCCCCACGCGACGCTTGGTGGCGTCTAGCATCGTCAGGCAAGGTGCGTCCTCCTGAGCCCAGTGGACGGACACACCCGGAGAGACTTAGTGACCCGGCCTGGCGAGCCACCGCATAGCGCAGACGAGAGGTGTTCTGCAAACAGGACTTTCACGGCATAGACTGACGCACCTGGGAGATCTCATACCAGCCACTGCGCAACCACCTCATCCTCCCCGGATGGTAGTATAGCGCGGAACCCCGGAGCCCTGCGGTGGAGCAATCCTCCCCTTCGCCCGCAGCCGCGCACCATCTGCCACGGGTGGCACGGAGAGCCTGACCGGGAGACCCACACGCACCGGTCCCACCACTGCACATTGCGAGAGCATACCCACTCGACTGACCGGCTGCAAAGGCCACTCACATGTCAGGGGGGACCAGGGCGAGGACTGGCACCGGAGGGACACTAGGCAAAGGGAAAATGGTGAAGACCGTGGAGGCTGACCAAACGTCCTCCAAACTGGACACTATGCTGGCGGCCATGGAGCGCCTGGAAGAATCCATGCAACTAACCCGCACGTCACTGGAGAACAGGATCGATAAGGTGGCTGTGGATCTGACACTCCTCCGGGCGGACCACAAGAAACTGTCCGACCGCACCACGACTCTGGAGCATACGATGGCGGAGACCACTCCCAAGCTGGCGCAGACGGACGAACACGTCCGTGACCTGCTCAACCGGGTGGAGTTCCTTGAGGATAGAGCAGAGGACGCGGAAGGACGGGCCAGAAGGAACAATGTGCGCATAGTGGGCCTACCGGAACGATGGGAGCGGAGAGAGATGGCGGAACACATGGAGACCTGGCTCAGAGAGCTACTACCAGAGGGCACGCTGTCGCCACACTTTGTAGTGGAAAGGGCACACAGAGTACCATCCCGTCCACCTCCGGAGGGCTCAAACCCGAGGCCAATGCTCATGCGGGTGTTGAACTACCGCGACCGGGACGCCATCCTCCGCGAAACACGGAAGCTGTCGAATATACAGGTAGACAACGCCAAGGTGATGTTCTTCCCTGATTACACCATACAAGTTCAACGAAGACGTCAATCCTTCCTCGCAGTGAAGCAGCGGCTCAGGCGCCTGGCTCTCAAATACTCACTGTTGTCTCCAGCACGCCTCAGAGTGGTGGCACTGGACAAGACTCACTTCTTCGACACCCCAGAGGCAGCAGTGGCCTGGCTGGATTCGGGAGTAGACACGAACCCCGGGCCCGTGCCAATGGAGCGGCGCCGGAATCGGGGCACACACAGGCGGAGACAACGGCGCACCTCGAGGGCCGGGTCACCGGCCGTGGAAACGGAACTCGGCCCCACCCCGGAGCAAATTCAGAATGAACAACTGGATGCCGTCCGCATGACTGCGGAGATTAGCGGGTCTCAATCGCCTATCCTGATCTCCAACGCTAGCCCACGTTCACGCGGAAGCGCGGACGATGACTCCATGTACGGACTACCGGATGACTCGAACCCAGAGGGCCTGCCAGATGTCACGCCCCAAACATCGGATCTGATAGCATGAACACTCCTCCCCAGCCCGGCCCTGGCTGGACTACTGCAACTCGCATAACGGAATAGTCAGCTCACTTCCAAAGATGGCCCGATTAGGGGCCCACACCAACGCTTCTAGAGGCCTCGGCAGTCATGATCGCCACCTTTTCCGGGGTCTGTGCCCTGCTCCCAAACCCCCCCCACCTACCGGATTGCCGCGGAGCCGCCGTGGTACCGGGTGGGGAGCTTGAGCTGTCCCGCTGGAGCATCACCGGGACCATAACTTTGGAGGGGTGGACGGACCCCTAGAGGTGAGTGCCCCCCCCTGGGGGGATGGAGGATGAGATCCCACCATGGGAACAACTGCCTGGGTCCAGTGACATTGGGAACTCCGACCTGTCTACGGACGCTGTAACTGACTCCTGGCGCCCTTCTGGCCCATTGCCCGTGGAGGGGAGCCACTACGGCTCTTTTTGGCGTAACGAACTACCTTGTTTTATTCAAGTGCTGTACTCAGACACTCCCCCATTGAACTTACGGATTTATTGAGCTCGATAGAGCGTTTGGGCGGCGACTAGTTTTGTTGTTGCCCTTTTGGTATTATGTTTATGTTCAAGTTCTTCATTTTGAGACTAGTGTTGGTGCTGAAATACTGCAACATGCATCCCTGGGTCTGTGGGAGAGAGCGTAGGGTAAAAATGCTCACTGTTCGCTGCTGCTGTGCGGGTGTGGGTGGGGCGGGTTGGGGGCCGGGGGGGGAGGGGTGGGTGCTTGAACGCCATAAACATTGTGATGGCTACGTTTAAATTTTGTACCTGGAATGTCAGGGGCATGCACACACCCTCCCGTAGATACCAGGTATACTCCTATCTTAAGAGACATCAGATTCAAATTGCACTACTACAGGAGACACACCTAGTTGCCGCTGAGGTGGCCACACTTCGCCGTAAGTGGAGGGGACAGATATTTGCCACAACCTTTTCAGCATTTGCGCGAGGAACCCTGATCTGGGTTCGGCCCGGGGTCCCGTTTGCACTGACACACAGCCATGTTGACACTGAGGGACGCTATGTCTTCATACAGGGTAGACTTGACGGGCAGCAGATCGTCATAGCCTCCATATACGCACCCAATGTGGAACAGGGGAAATTCTTCACACGATTGTCAGCAGTAATAGCGCCATGGCCAGACGTACCCTTGATGATGGGTGGGGATTACAACTGCGTGTTAGATGCCTCCCTTGACCGCTCGTCCCCCCCAGCGGCAATCGCCCCAGTGCAGGCGACCTCCAAGGCCCTACTTGACTGGGCAACTCAGTGGAACTTGCAAGATGCCTGGCGCGTCAGAAACCCCACCGCCCGGGTGTATTCCTACTACTCGGGAGCCCACTCTCTACATGTCAGGTTGGACAGGTACATGATGTCCCGTGACCTGCTCCCCTCCGTGTCCGACACTGACTACCTAGGTCGGACGCACTCGGACCATAACCCGCACACGCTGGTATATGGATGGAAGCGCCCGCACCCACCCGTACCTACGTGGCGCTTACAGCCGGATCTCCTGCTTGACACCCCATTCCGAGAGGAAATCTCCGGGAAGATCTTACAGTACTTCGAGAACAATGTTGACTCGACCTCCTCCCCGAGAATTGAATGGGACGCCTTTAAAGCGGTGACCCGGGGAAGCTGCCTCGGTGTACAAGCGGGCCTACGTAGACGAGTGGAGAGAGATCTGACACGGGCGGAGGAGGCACTACTAGATAAGGAACGGGAGGCGACAGGGGGCGATGACTCCCTACTGATCTCGGCCAGGGCAGACCACGCTGCTCTGATGGAGCGCCTAAAGAACATTAACTTCACAGCACACTCCGCGCGCACCCACAGCGCAGGTGACAAGCCCGGCAGGCTACTGTCGTGGTTGGTACGACAAGACACGCAATCCGCATCGGTCCTGTCCATCCGCACGACCCAGGGCGTTGAGGTCTACACCCAGAAGCAGATCCATGAAGCGTTCACATCGCATTACCGGTCCCTGTACAGCTCACGGCTACGGGCCACGGTGGTGGAGATCGCGGACTACCTGGCGACACTGCGACTCCCGACTGCTACCGCTGCCCAACAAGAGGAGCTAGGAGCTGCGCTCACTGGTGAGGAACTACGGGAGGTGATTTTCTCCCTCTCCAATTGCAAGGCGCCGGGCCCCGACGGGCTCCCGGCGGAGTTCTATAAAGCCTACTCACTGGTGTTAATACCGGAACTGCTGAAAGTGTACAAGGCGGCGTTGGAAGACGCTGAACTCCCGACGTCCCTGAACGAAGCTAACGTGGTCTCCCTGCTGAAACCTGGTAGAGAAGCGAACGAACTCGGCTCATACAGGCCGTTAGCGCTCCTCAACACAGATTACAAAATACTTGCAGCGGCGCTGGCCCGGAGGCTTGCACCACTGGTCCCCACTCTGGTTCACTCTGATCAGAATGGCTTCGTACCCACCCGGAGCACGTCCTACAACCTACGCCGTTTTTTCAGGGTCCAACGATATGCAACCCCGACCTGGCCACGCTCGGGATGCATCGTGCTCGATCTGGAAAAAGCGTTCGACTCGGTGGAATGGCCATATCTCCTCCGAGTCCTCGAGAAGTACGAGCTGGGCGATGCCTACGTCCAGATGGTGGGACTCCTCTATCAAGCTCCCGAGGTCCGGGTCCGGACTGGTCGATTGTTCTCTGACAGGATCCGCATCGGGAGAGGTACCAGACAGGGCTGCCCCCTCTCCCCTATCTTATTCGCCTTGGCGATGGAGCCATTGGTGGAGATGCTCCGCACCTCCGGAGACGCCTGGGGCATCCCGCTAGCAGATGGCATTCACTCGGTGTCTCTGTACGCCGACGATTTGTTGTTATATGTCAGAGATCTCGCGCACATACCAGCGGCGATCACAGACATCTTTCGGACGTTTGGAGTCATGTCAGGACTCCACGTTAACTGGGCCAAATCAGGGGTCTATGCGTTCGATGGCGAGATGCCACAGTGTGATGTGCGCATGATGGGGGAGACGCTCCGATGGCACCCGACGGTATTCAGGTACCTAGGGATCTTCATATATCGAGACCCCGTGGATCTCCTGGAGGGGAACCTAGTGAGAGCCATATCCTCGCTCACGGCCCAGGTCACGTTCTGGAACTCCCTCCCACTGAATGTGCCGGCCAGAGTGGCACTAACCAAAATGATAATGCTTCCCCGGCTCCTCTATTATTATGCTAATCTGCCAGTGTACGTGCCGGCGTGCATATTCAAGGGTCTGGAAACCCTCACCAGACGCCTCATCTGGAATAAGGGGAGACCCCGGGTAGCACTGAAGACCCTGTATGCAGTCACAGATGCTGGAGGCCTAGCGGTTCCCAATCAGGAGCTCTATTACTTAGCAGCGCAGCTGCAGTGGGTCGCCTACTGGCTGAGCGGCAAGAACCTAGTGGACACGGCCACAGCCGTCACCATCCTATCTCCCGTACAGGTGCTAACACTCTTCCACCCACTGACGCAGGGACGCCCCCCTGCACAGCTCCACGTGGCGGTGGCACGGCGGTGCTACGTGCGGAGCCTCAGACTCACCAAACATATGGTGCCCTATGCTCCGAACCTACCTCTACTGGGGACCCCCTTGGGCGCTGGCACGCTGTCCTCGACCGAGCTGCGCAGCTGGACTGTGGCAGACATAGACGACCTGAGCGGCCTGTACAAAGACGGAGAGCTGTTGCCCTTCGAGGCCCTGGCCGCGGACACAGAACTACCAGTGGGTCAATTTCTGATGCACGCCAAACTCCTCCATGAGCTGACGAAGGCGTGGGGCGACCTTAGCCATGAACCGTCCACTCATCTACTCGTCCAGTACCTACATGTGATGGGCGATGGATCCCACATTGTGCATTGGCTTGCACAAGCCTTGCACAGTCATACGCAATTTTCCTCTCAGAGACTGAGGGAAAAATGGACGACCGACCGAGGCACAGACTGGACGGACAAACAGTGGGCCGCTATTCTAGCAGGCGCCAGGGTTATTCCCCGCAATGCGCGATTCAAGATCATCCAATATTACATCATCCACCGCGCATATCTGTCTCCGGACAAACTGAATCGCTACTTCGGACTCGCTTCGTCGGCGTGTCCCAGATGCAGACTCCTGGACTCGGACTTCCTGCATGCGCTCTGGAGCTGCGCTCATCTTACCTCGTACTGGTCGGCGGTCACGGACATGTTGACGGCGGCCACAGGCGATATCCTCCCCAAGACATGGGAAGTATGCCTATTAGGACTCTACAAGAGGACCAAGCAGACCAAACTGCGGGCAAGTTTTTGGGACTATGGCCTCATTACGGCCAAGCGTCTTATCACACGACGTTGGAAAAGCGCTGCCCCGCCGCGCCCCACGGACTGGCGTCGCTCTTTTGCCAACTGGGCTTGTGTGGAGAGTGTGTCACTACACAGGGAGGAAGCCGCTGGCCTACGGAAATACCCGATCGCCCAGGATTGGGATGCTGCCCTGATCACATATCACCGAGCGTGCGCCCAAGCCGGCATAGAGTACCGTCCCGACACAGAATAGAGGAGGCCCACTTGATTGCTGTCCATACCTGGCGCGGGCTCTACCGCCCCCCCTGCCCCCCCGCCTCCCCCCGCCCCATGCGCATTCCCCCCCTCCCCCCCGATGACTGAGGCCTTACACGACGGAGAGGTCCCCCGCCGCTCTCTCCCCCCCCCCGCCGCTCGCCCCCCCCCTCCCTCGCCTTGCGGCCGCAGCGACCCCCGCCTCCCCTATTGTCCCCGCCCCTGCACGACCCACATAGGATGCACCACACGCAGCTAGGGTTCTAGATACATTACACCACACACACGAATGCTAGTCCAACAGTTATTGAAATGTTTCCCCCTCCCCCTCGTATTAAACTACCCAGTTATTCCCTTTGGTTGACACAGAGGCTGTTCATACTGTACACTTGATAATGCTCGATCACCCTTCCTCATTTGCATTTCACATAAGGCTGATTGGCTGCGCCCGTGACCAGGAAGCGGGCACCCAGCGGTCCATGCGACAATGGAGGGTATGATGCTGCCTCTACCCGCTGCCACATTCATCAGGGGACTCCACTTCAAACAATGACTGTTGACTTTTGTGACCACACTGGTCCCTTTCTGCAGTGCTACGAACTGCGAGCACTGCAACATGAGTCAATTCCTGGCAACGTCACCTATGGACTAATGCACTTCCACCAGCAACTGTTTATTTTCACTCATGTACAACTGACATGTCAACATGTGCTATTTGCTGGATACCGTTTGTGGCAATACTTCATTGTTATGACACTGTATGAATAACTACTGGCTTATCTGTGAAACTAAATAAAGTTTGGGACCGTTGGTCTTAAAAAAAAAAAAAATTTGCTCCAACATGTGGTCCATTGTCTTACCCATTTGGGCCATATCCGTCCAGCCTGCGGCAGCGTCCCGCACTACCACCGGGGAACCAGTCATCTCGGGGGACTGAGCTGTGGGGGTGCCTTCGCCGACGGCGCCCTAGCCGACCGTTTTTAGCCTTTGCTTTCGCTTTCGCCGGCGGTGCCCTGGCCGCAACATCTTTCCGAGTCGTCTTCGCTTTCGCCGGCGGGGCTGAGGTTGGCAAATCTTTGCATGTCTTCTTATGATTGCGTACCAGCCTCCCTTGCGCGGAGGGGCCAGCCGTCTCCTCCGGTGTTGTGTCCGATACGACTCCAGAGTCCACCTGCCTACGCGCTTCAAAAAATCCTCTAGCGCACTCAGTGCCCTTAGATTTGGCTAAGGACATGAATTCTGCCCACAAATCGTCTTGCGGTTCGCCCGGGTGCGAGTCCACCACGCCAGAGCCTTGGGTGGACAATGGAAAGGGGGTCCCGGGATCGGTCATCGTATGAATTGGCCTCTGCCCTTGCGGGTCCCTATGGGGGAAAAAAGCAATCAATATGTGCATTGCTCCCGACCCAAGCCCTCACCGGGCCTGCCAACTCACGCAACGTGCCCCCACCCGCAGCTCCCCTCCCGCGCCTGCGACACACACAGCATTCTATACCTCACACTACTCTTGTCTCTGTGGTGAAGACCGAGCGCTCGTTAATCCCGACACTGTGTCCTGGCCACCTGAAATGACACAAAAAGGGGGGGGGGAGGGGGTCTTATTAACAATGTACATGGTTACCCGCATCCGCATAGGTAGGTACAGCCTCCATCCTAATCCTAAATTGCATTCTCTGTTGAAACGTGACTGTTTCTATGTTAACGTCGCCTTCGGTTCTGTAATCTGTTCTCGTGTAATGCGCATCGCTTGACACATTACAAACCTATCGTGAAGCGCTCTGATGCCTTCGGGTAAAGTCCCTGTTATATAAACATGCGAGCGCCCAGGCGCCTCCAATTAACGTCCGCGCTATGTAACCTCACCTCACTGATTAAATAGATGTTACGCTAGTCGCAATACTGTATATATTGTGAAGCGCTCAGACGCTTTTCGGGCAACGTCCCCCTTATGCACACTTGACTGCGCTCACCTGCCCCAAGTTCACACTATCTAAAGGTCGCATTCTATTCATATTGTGAAGCACTCTGCCCTTTCGGGGAAAGTCCCCGCTATGTGAAATTGTTCACGCTCCGATGCCTCCAGATAAACTCCGCGCTATATAACAGGTCACATTGCTGTTCATATTGTGACGCGCTGCATATTGTGAGGCGCTCTGACGCCCTATGGTTAAAACCTCGCTTAACCATAACTGTTCGCGCTCCGACGCCTCCGGATACAGTCTGCGCTATATGTAAGGTCACATTGCTGTTCATATTGCAAAGCACTCACAGCCCCTGTGAACTGCCAGTGAGCCATCTATTTTGCTGACGCGTTCCATATTGTGAGGCACTCTGACGCCTTACGGGTAAAGTCCCCGCTATAACTGTCTGCACTCCGCCGCCTTTAAGTAAAGGCCACGTTACTAACAGTGTTTTACATGAATAAACAACAAAGACCACGCTACTGCTCATATTGTCAAGCGCTCCATATTGTGAAGTGCTATGACGCCTTCCAGCAAAGCCCGCGGTAAAAGTGCTTGACTCAATAACTAATAGAGAGTCACGCTACTGCTCTTCTCGTGAAGCGCTCCATCTTGCGAAGCACTCTGACACCATACAGGTAAATCCCCGCTGTATACATTGTTTGCGCTCTGACGCCTTCGAGTAAAGCCCGCGCTAACTAAAAGTGCTTAACTGACTAAAAATAGAGACCGCGCTACTGTTCAGATTGTGAAGCGCTCCATATTGTGCAGCGCTATGACGCCTTACGGGTAAAAGTCCCCGCTGCATAACATGTTCGCGCTCCGACCCTTCGAGCAAAGTCCGCTCTATCTAACCGTGCTTAACTGGATAAACCTTAAATAACCTTGGGATGTTATCTTCGCTCCACACCCGCCGGTCACCCTACGATCACGCAGCTGTGCCAGCCAACACCTTATCTGGCCATCCTGTTCTCATCGCCTCACCTGTTCTAGCGCCTAGTAGTCTTCGGGGCGCTTACTTGAGCGGCCATTTTTTCCCAACCGGCCATTTTGTCCCTGCTCGCCTCGCCTGGGCTAGCGCCCAGGAAGGCGTTGAGGCGCTTTTCCTGACCGACATTTTTTTCAGCCGGACCTTCCACCGTTAACGTTCATCATAGCCCTCGGATAGACCTCCGGGCGCTATGGGAGCGAAGGATCCCCATGCATTCTACTCACCTCGCCTGTGCTAGCGCCCAGGAAGGCGTCGAGGCGCTTTTCCTAACCGCCATTTTGCCAGCCGGACCCTCCGCATTTTCGTTCATCATAGCCCTCGGCTAGGCCTCCGGGCGCTATGAGAGCGAAGGATCCCCATATTATTCCTAGGCTCAATGTCCTGTACGTAGTTCCGCGTAACTTACGTCCGCCATGGCCGCACCGTGAGCTCGGTGCCTTACCCTCGTGGACCTACCTAAGGGAACACTGTTGTACCCCCGACTGACTGCGGAGAGTTAAGACACTTCAAATTGCTCCTGTACAACTCTAATTCCCGACCTCCAGGGCCACTTACTCGTCACATCACTACCCTCCTAACATGCTGCACCATATGCAAAAAAAGGTCCGCGACCACCGGCCACCTCTTCCACCCCCGTGGTCTCCTGCCAAAGGGGCCCCGTGCGACCTGGATCATGACCAAGGACGGGGCCGGGGGGAGGTCAGAGAAAGGCACATACCTGCTAACGCCGAGACGAGACGTCGAGCGACCCGGAGGGATGCAGCACACGCGGGGAGACGACGCGACCCAGGAAGGTGGCCGATCACCAAGGAGCACAGGAAGCAGAGGACACGGCAAGGGCGGGCCAGGCCTCTTATACCTGGACTGCCCACCCCGGAAGACCCTCCCCACGCAAGCCGGCATGCAGGTAAGGGGCATGGCGAGGGGAAGGGGGTTCCCTGCGTCCTATCCGCAAACGCGCACTAGTGACCGACAAAGGGGAGAGCTGGACAAATGGCCACTAAGGGGGCTGCCCTGCTAATGTCCCCCTGCGCGGGACGCGGGCAGCGACATTATTTTTGTTTAGACAATAGGTGCGGTCTATTATTAGTAGCCACAAAGAATATTCATTTCCTAAGTTTAATATTTATTAGACTTAAAATCGATTACGAAAATAGCTATTTAAAGTGTTCACTTATTTGTTCCATAAATGTCGCCGATGTTGGAACAAAATAAAGAGGCGGGGTATCCTCAAGCGTCTTCTGTGCCTCGGCATCTAGCACCGGAGTGGCCACTGTTGGTTTTGGCTAGTATTGTGCGATGCGGAGTGTATCGTGCAGTAGTCAAAACTGACCAATAGTATTGGGCAGATTCTTCAGCTATTTGCTCATTTCCATTCACCTTCCATCCAGCCAGGCCAGGCCAGGAGCTGGTCCCTCTCTTCCATTCACCCTCACATCCACTTTAGACTAAATAGGCTCTGAAGTGATCATTTCTTACCATATTGTATTAAAATGTCTTTATGATGTGACACGGTTTATCCCCCACCTGCAATACAACCTAGATCAGGAAGAATTTGTGGCACTCCATAAGTTGGAAAAGGACAAAACAATTGTGACAAAGGAGGTTGCATTGTAGTATTTGACACCAAGGGCTATGGGTCCAAAATGATCACTCTCCTAGCAGACCCTGCCCACAACATTAAATTACAACGTAACCCTACTGCCAAACTAGCCCAACAAATTGAATGCCTTACCTCATGTGCTCTTAATCCTGGGTACATATGTGGGAAATAATTTGAGTATCTTAACCCGTGTATGGCGAGTATCTATGTCCTTCCTAAAATACATGGGAGTACTACAGATCCTCATGCTCATCCCATTGTAACCTCCAAATACGTGGAGTGTATTCTATGGCTGCATATCCCCAAAATAAAGTCTTATATTAAAGAAAGTAGGGACATCATTAACATAATAGAAAGTCGACCTTTCAAACCTATAACTGACATATTAGTAACCTTAGACATCGGAGCATTCTATTGCAACATACCTCAGGACAAGTCTTTGGAAGCAGTGGAGTGATTTACGGAAATACAAAATATTGAATGCCCTAAAACATTCATTCTTGAATGTCTTAGTGTTGTGTTATCTGAAAACACATCAGCATGGGGGCGTCAGGCGCTTCGACAGTAGCCAAAATATACATTGCCTTAATTGAAAAGATATATATACATTGGCGATATTTTCTTTATTTGGACCGAAACCACAGAGATGTTTCCTCTTTGGCTGAATCACTATGACCCCAATCTGTGGTTCACAGGCTACATGAGTCACCATCAATTAGAATTTCTAGATATTCTAATCCAACACAACGCTGGGAGTCTGGAAGTAAAGGTATACGTCAAACCAACAACCATGGACACCCTGTTCCATTACGAAAGCTACCACCCTCGCGCAAAGAAAAAAAGCATTCCTTTCGGCCAGTTTTTAAAGGACTACCTTTTACATGAACAACAATCACAAACTGCACCACACCTAGTATGTTTACAAAACATTCTGTGATGAATGAGAAAACCCGACAGATTATTTGCTCCAAATGGCACACTTTAAACAGCAATGCCACAAACAAGTGTAAACTTCCTAGACCCATGTTTGCCCATCGCTGCAACAAAAATATCAACGTTGTACGTTCGTGTTTTACGACCAGTTCTCTCTTCATAAAAATGACCATTGATGGGAACGTGCCGGTGGTAGGCACATCTAAGTGTACGCAATGTAAAGCTTGAGACTCAGTTGTAGAGAAAGATACCCTCACACACAATGGTTACACAAGCAGGGCCATGAAATTCACCAACTGCAAAACCACAAATGTCATTTACTTGCTACTTTGTCCGAGTAATCTGAGCTATGCCTGATTGCAACTTGATTTTCTGAACATCGGATGGCTATACCCATGGCTAAGTTTACAGCTTCCCTAGTGAAGCACTTCCTAGTTTGAAGTGAGAAAAAAATGTGGTGTCTTCTGGATCTTTCCTCTCAATACCCATGACAAAGGTTTAAATAATGAGATCTCTTGGGTAAATGCCATAAGATTCAATATGACAAGTGCTTAACCTTATGCCGTCACCTCAATTTGGCAAAAAAAAATTCTCAGTTTGCATGATTGTTTTGCCACTTTCTGTCATTTGGTATCATTGACATGTGGTAATTCATTCCATATTTAATTCTTGCCAACAGGTATTACGGCCTTTGGTGACACTTTTTAACCTAAGACGTAGCAGTCTAGTCTTTCTAGGGTTTCCATATCTCTTGGGCTCTACTTGGTCGCGGTGCCACAAGTATTATCAAATAATTTTACCTCCGTGTTCACATATGTAGGAGACGCCGGCATGCCTCTCTCTTGCTAGCATCCTGTGCAGAGGTTTTGCCAGTCGTGTTGATACAACATTGTTTGGAACGTTCTTCTATCACAGGTAAAGTGTGTGTTTTCATCCGTCTTTCCATCACAGTGATATGTGTATGGGACGGCCAGCGTTGCCATGATGGTTGCTCATACCCTGTGAGGTTATAAACATTTTTTCATGGTAGCCTAGTGTTAACATATTACATCTGAGTATTGGGGGTTACGTGGTTTTTCCCTCTGGCTGGCCCCTCTCAATTTTGGAAATCCCAATCCCGATTTCATAATGATTTCGTAATTTGCTATTTTCAAAATCCATATTTGATATTTGACCTTCTTTGGCCTGTTTATTAGGGCCCCGTGGGTCCATTTATGAGCTTTTTTTCCTTATGGCATCATGACATGGGTATTGCCCTGTATGCGACTATTTCAATCAATCAATCAATCACGGCATTTATATAGCGTGCTACTCACCCGGAGGGTCTCAAGGCGCTTGGGGAGGGGGGTCTGCTACTGCTCGAACAGCCAGGTCTTGAGTTGCTTCCTGAAGGAGAGGTGATCTTGGGTCAGGCGGAGGTGGATGGGGATGGTGTTCCACGTCTTAGCTGCCAGGTAGGAGAAAGATCTTCCTCCCATGGTGGTTCTTCGGATGCGTGGGATGGCGGCGAGGGCGTGGCTGGTTGATCGTAGCTGGCGGGTGGGAGTGTAGAAGGTCAGGCGGTTGTTGAGGTACTTGGGGCCCTGGTCGTGGAGGGCCTTGTGTGCGTGGGTGAGGAGTCGGAACTTGATTCTCTTGCGCTGACGGGGAGCCAGTGTAGGTCTCTCAGGTGTCCGGAGATGTGGCTGTGTCGGGGGATGTCCAAGATGAGTCGTGCGGAGGCCTTTTGGATGCGTTGGAGTCTTTTCTGTAGTTTGGCTGTGGTTCCGGTGTAGAGGGTGTTTCCGTAGTCCAGTCGGCTGGTGACGAGTGCCTGGGTCACCGTCTTCCTGGTGTCGTTGGGGATCCAACGGAAGATCTTACGGAGCATGCGTAGGATGTTGAAACATGAAGATGATACGGCGTTGACTTGTCTGGTCATCGAGAGGGAGGAGTCTAGGATGAAGCCCAAGTTTCGGGCGTGGTCCGTTGGTTTGCGCTGCCCAGGGCGGGGGGCCACCAGGAGTCGTCCCAGGCAGAGGGTGAAGATCCGAGGATGAGGACTTCCGTCTTGTCTGAGTTCAGTTTCAGGCGGCTGTTCATCATCCACTCGGCTACGTCTTTCATCCCTTCGTGTAGGTTGGTTCTGGCGGTGGCTGGGTCGTTGGTGAGGGAGTGGATCAGCTGGGTGTCATCGGCGTAGGAGATGATGTTGAGGTTGTGCTGGCGTGCGATGGCTGCGAGGGGGCGCATGTAGACGTTGAAGAGGGTGGGGCTGAGTGATGATCCTTGAGGTACTCCGCAGATGACTTCAGTGGTCTCGGGTCTGAACGGGGGGAGGTGGACTGTCTGGGTTCTACCGGCGAGGAACAAGATTATCCACTGTAGTGCCTTATCTTGGATTCCGGTTTTGCTGAGGCGCTGTACTAGGGTGCGGTGGCAGACGGTGTCGAACGCTGTGGAGAGGTCCAAGAGGACGAGGGCCGCTGTTTCCCCGTTGTCGAGCAGGGACCTGATGTCGTCAGTGGCTGCGATGAGGGCGGTCTCGGTGCTGTGGTTGGCTTGGAAGCCGGACTGCGAGTGGTCGAGGGATCCGTTCGTCTCGAGGACGGCGGCAAGCTGTCTGTTGACGGTCTTCTCAATGACTTTGGCAGGAAAAGGGAGGAGCAAGATGGGGCGGTAGTTCTTAAGGTCGGAGGGGTCTGCTGATGGTATCTTCAGGAGGGCGCTGAGTTCGGCATGCTTCCAGCTCTCCGGGAAGGTGGCGGTGTCAAAGGAGCAGTTGATGATGTCCCGGAGCTGGGGTGCGATGGCGGAGTCAGCCTTGTTGAAGATGTGGTGGGGGCATGGGTCAGTTGGTGATCCTGAGTGAATGGTGCTCATCGTGTGGATGGTGTCTTCGGTGCTGACCGGGGTCCTGGTGCGGAGGGTGGCGGAGGGAGACATTGGTTCGGTGGTTGGTTGCGTGGTCTGTGCTCCGAAGCTGTTGTGTATGTCAGCGATCTTGCTGTGGAAGAATGAGGCGAGAGAGTCGCAGAGATCTTGTGAGGGAGTGATGTCGTTGTTTCCTGCGCTGGGGTTGGAGAGCTCTTTGACGATGCTGAAGAGTTCCTTGCTGTTGTGTGCGTTGCGGTCTAGTCGTTCCCTGAATACCGTCTTCTTGGTGGTGTGAATCAGCTGGTGGTGTATGCGGGAGGTGTGCTTGACGGCGATCCTGTTGTCTGTGGTCGGGTCTTTGCGCCAGGCTTTCTCGAGGGTGCGGCAGTTCTTCTTGGATTTCTTGAGGTCGTCGTTGAACCAGGAGGCTTTCTTGCTGCCGGGTCTGCTGGGGTTGTTTTTTAGGGGTGCGAGGTCGTCAGCGCAGTTGGTGATCCACTGTGCGAGGTTGTTGGCTGCTTGGTTGGGGTCCGTTGAGCTGGCGGGGGGGTTCTGGTTCAGACATGTGGTGAGCTGATCGGTGGTGATCTTGTTCCAGTTCCTGCGGGGAACCTGTTGCGGGTGGTGGTGAGTCGTGGTTCTTCTGAAGCTGAAGTGGATGCAGCTGTGGTCTGTCCAGTGGAGTCCGATGTAGTGGCTGAAGGAGATGTACTTGCTGGAGGAGAAGATAGAGTCCAGCGTGTGTCCTGCGTAGTGGGTGGGGGTGTTCACCAGTTGCTTGAGCCCGAGGTTGGCGAGGTTGTCCAGCAGGGTGGTGGTGTTGTTGTCGTTGTTGTTCTCCAGGTGGAATTTGAGGATGTAGTCGGGGGAGTCGAGGGCGTGCAGGCTGATTAAGTCGGCGATGTCTTCGCTGAATCGTGTGCGAGGTCCTGGGGGTCTGTAGATGAGGGTGCCTCTGAGTGTGGTCTTGGGGTCGGTGTGTATCTGAAAGTGAAGATGTTCGGCGGCTGGGAGGGTGTCGTCGGAGTCGGTCGTGATGCGGACGGTGTTCTTGTGGACGATGGCGATGCCTCCTCCTGTCTGGTTGACACGGTCCCTCCGGGTGATCTTGTATCCGTCCGGGATGGCGTTGGCGATGTCGGGCACTGAGGAGGCGTTCATCCATGTTTCCGTGATGAAGGCGACATCTGGAGATGTGGTGTCGAGCAGGTTCCAGAGTTCTACGGCGTGTCTGTGGACGGATCGTGCATTGAGCAGGATGCACTTCAGGTGGTTGCTGCTGGTGCTCGGCTTGGCGGGTGCGGTACAGGTCCGGATGCAGGAGAATTTGCAGGATTGGCAGGTGAAGGGTACGTGGGTGCGTCTTGGGGTGGCTCGGTAGCAACCGGGGATCCGGCCGGTGTTGAGTGTGGCCGCGTCGTAGGTGTGGCGGGTGGGCTGGCTATTTAGCTGTCTTATTCCTTGTATTTTATCTCGGTCCGTTCTCTTCTCAGTTTAACATAGTCATCAGCTTGTTGTGTCAACGTTATCCTTATATCTTCACTTTTGGTTCTACTGTCAGCACGACGAGAGGACTATTTTCCAGATTAGGGTAATTATTTCTCACTGACATTTCAGGCAGTTACATGAGTTTATCCACATTTATAGCCATCATAGGGACATCAAGGTCAGTCAGAACTGTAGAATGTATCACCTCCCAGCAATAATATGGGAGTTCCATTGTCTATTCGTTGGTCCTTGGTATTTGTGGTCTTGGATTCAGAATTCATGGGAAAAGCGAGCCGGTTTGGATCCTTCATATCAACATTTGATACTTGCAGTTTTAGGCAAGTTGTGACCTGGTTATTCCAAGTCAACTGGCATCTGTTCAGGTCAATAAGGTATACTATAAAGATTATCCTTTCTTTAATTCCATTTCATCGACTGGTCTACTCTATTTAGTTTCAATTGGAGAAGTGCACTTACACAGTCCCATATTCAGTTTCAGTAGTATGAATCTATATCACATAACCGGTACAGTATGATCGACCTCAGTTCCACTGTCCAATTTGAAGGTACAAACACACTGTTTGAGTGGATTTAATTTGTGTTTCTCCAATTTTCTTTGTAATGTATATTAGTTTCCTTTACCAGCTGGGCCTTTGGGAGATTGGTGTCTAGAATCATGGTGAGACACTCTGTAGGATCAGGGGTGTGGGATTCCTATAGCCCAACACCCAGGACATATGGTTTGAGGTCAAGGACAACAAGTTTTCAGAATGCTGTCACTCACAGTGAAGTCAGCCGATAGACAGAGAGAGAGATACAATTTTAAACAAAACGTCTTGGTTAATGACATACCTAATTAGGGGCCCAATTCTTAAAGAAAATCACAAAAGTACAAGCAATGGCAAATGTGCTAACAGTAGTCCAGATTTACAGCTTTCATGAATTTATACAAATGTACAGAAGTAGGCTAGGAAATGGTACTGCTACAAAATATTTGTGTACAGTATTTTAGAATAAGCTAATATGCATGTGTACATTTTCTCATGCGAAAGTCTGCTGAATATTTACACATTCACTTTTCCTCCAACCCCATTTTTCTCACCCCTGGAAGAAGTTTTACTTCTGCCTTTGTCAGGAGTAAATTTCCAACCTTTATCAGGATAGAAAACGATTAGAGAAGAGCTGATGAATACCCCTAAAACATCCAAATTAGTAGGTTTGCACGGACACAGAAGGGCATTCCAACCCTAAAACTATTGCTTACTGCTACTTCCGGTCCCAGGATGTAGATCTGTGGAGAGTTGGAAAAATAAGTGAATTGCTAGTATTCAAACCATTCTATAGTATGAGCCCCGGCATAATCAGAGAGGCTATTATCAAAGCTCTTATATAATGAGATTGCTGCCATAATTTCTCGCTGCACTACGTGGCACCAAAGGGACACGTGGATTTATTTACATGACAAGTATATTTATGAAGCAAACTGTCCCATGGACAAGAAGATATGTTATAGATATGCACACCACTGATGATATCCTGGGATATCTTTATCCCACTCTCTCTATCAGGAGATAGATGGGATACTCTATTTCTTTAACACTTCTTCCATGACCTTTTCATGGATCTAACTTTGTTAAGGATCTGTCCATAGGTAAACCAACCTTGTCATCTTAAATTTATTAACAAATAGGTAACTATATGTAAGTATTGGGCTAGGCATACATGTTTTATATTTTCAGACCCCACCTTAGGAAACTCCACTGGCTCTCCATACAGAAGAGATGCCAATTCAAGCTGCTGATCCACGCACACAAGGCTCTACACAACCAAGGACCCGCCTACATTAACCACTACCTGAACTTCCACCATCCATCAAAAAGAGTACATGCTGCCTCACTTTCACTTGCCTGTACTTCCCGCATCTACTGAAGCAGAAGTGTAGGAATCTCCTTCTCCCACATCGCAGCAAAGACCTGGAACAGCCTCTCCATGCACCTTCGGACCATCACCTCACTTCCAGAATTCTGAACGGCTCTCAAGGCCTGGCTGTTCAAATAGGCCTCCGTGAGCCGTACCAAGCACCTGGATACCCTATTATGTGATTAGCTGCACTTTATAAATCCTGATTGATTGATTGTTTCAGGTATTTTACCATCCTAACTTGTGGGCTTCGTGATGAAGGCACGTGGGTCACCGAAACTCAGGTAGACTTGATTTTGTGAAGATAACATCAACAATTTAAGCCACTATATCTGTTTCAAAGTGGTTGCTCCTGTGTAACCGTAACCTAATGAGATGACTTGTTTGTAAGTATTTTCTGAGTGATCATGGTATAGTTCAGTCTTGATTGAAGAGAATAGGATACACCAAATTTTGACATTATTGTACACTGATGTTTATTATGCTGTGTGACTGTTTGTCTGACTAAAGTGTAATTGTCTTGTTGCACCATGATTTTTAATTGCCAGGAATTCTGATGGTAATATGAATATCTGTATTTCACTGTTTTGAGATAATTACTGTAATAACAATAAACTATTTTAATTTTGTATATTCAAGTGTTTGTGGCCCTTATATATATGTATCATGTTTGTTGTATAGTTGCCTTGGTATTTTTTGTATAAAGTAGCTTGCCTACTTTATCCTCTGTTTCATACAGATGGTGCAGTGTGGCCAGTGTCTGCTTCCTTGCCCCCTCCTGTGTTAGGTGATGATACTCATTCTGCAGAATCTCTATCTCCCTAAGTGTAGGGGGCCACCGGTTGGCCATGGGGGGTCCTCCAACCCCAGGAGTTGCCTCTTGAGACCCTCCAGGGCAACCACCACTCTCCTCTTTTTCTGTTCCATTAGATTATGCGCTCTTGAGGTGACTGAGCCCTTGCTTTCCTTGAAGCAAAGTGCGGTGTCTATGTGAAGTCCCAAGGCTTCCTCCTGGTCCTGTAAGTCCCAAGTGCTTAGTTTCCATCTAGTCCCAACTCTTCTTCCCCACTGACCCAGGATAAACAATAGGGGAGAGTGATCTGAGAGCCCCCTGGCCATGTATTACGCCTTTTAAAAGATGGCAACTTCTCCCACCAGAACAAATACATAGATTAGCCTGGAGAAGACACTATGTGCCCCGGATAAGTAATTGTACCATCTATCCATGAGGTGTTTGCTTTGCCACAGATCAAAAAGGCCTAAGGTGGATGCAAATCATGAGAAAGGAGTGTCTTGGGGTCCATTCCAGATGTTCCAAATATATCTAAATCTGATGCCATAATGTCATTGAAGTCACCAGCCACTATGTGTAGAAAGGATGTCGCCTACAGAAGTATCTCAGTGAGCTTGAATAGTGTGAGTGGCTGCAGCCAGGAAGGTGCATACACAAACAGTAGGGTGACATCAGTCCGTCCCCAGAACGCCTGCACCCCCTCAAATCTGCAATAAGGGTCTGTCTATTTTTTGGTCACCCTTCTTTTTAACCTGAATGGAGACACCCTGGGGTCTGTGGTGTAGCCTGCATATGCCAGTGTGGTGGATGCCCCCCTCCCCAGGAATCAACAGTGTGTCCCCTGGAGATGTGTTTCCTATAGAAAGATTACATCCGGCTGTATCCGTTTTATGTATTGGACTGCCAAGTCCCACTTCATGTTGATTCCCATTCAATTGACATTCCCTATCAGGACCGTAAGTTCTGTGTTGTCTAAGGGTCTAGCCTGTGCCATTTCTCTGTGGTGCATCTTGGCGTGATCTGGTGTCCTCATCTAGATCTGAATGCCAGCTTTGGTGTCTGAGGCCCTCATCTGCGAACAGTTGTGACCAGTGACCCCAAACTCAACACCCAACAAAAAAACTCCACCCCATCCACAATGGCCCCAGTGAGTGTACAACCACATGACTAAACTTAAACTACTCATCAGGGGAGTATGAGAGGTATGTAGCCCACCAGCCCTCATCTCACTTAAACCTGGAAAATACTAAAATGAACCTTAACCACCCGCCCCAGTGAGCAGTGGCCCTATAATATGGTAAAGAATATGTTTGTGCTCAGTTCCACCAAGAGGATGTTGGAGGACATGTGGTAGCATTCCCTGCTCCTCGCCAATCCCAGCCTATATGGCCTTATCAGTTATGTTACCCCCAGCATCCAGGAGTTGATCAACCTCGCCAAGTGGGGGTCTCCCATGTTCATTTTCCAGAGTCGCAATCGCTACCACAATGAGAGGGAGTCATCTGACCTGGCCATTTGTTCCCCTTATGAGGAGCCAAGGGAGATCTTCTCCACAAGTCTGTTCTTCTTAGTCTTTTTGTATGCCACGCCTGCTCCCCTCCCAAACCAAGAACACCCAGGGCTGTCCCTTGGTCAACTCACCATTCCATGAAGTCCCCCTGCCCTGATGTGTCACAGGGTGGCTTCTCTTTCTGATCCACACCACCTCCTTTGGCTCATGCCAGTTCGTCTAACACCCTGCCCAGTCAGCCATGTAGGTTCTTAGAGCCATGCCCTCGCCTCCTCTGGAGATTGGAAGAAAAGTGATTTCCCCTTATAAAGGACATTAAGCTTTGGCAGGGATAGGAGCATGTACTGAAGGTGAAATGCCCTCAGCTTGGCCTTCACAGAGTCGAAGGTGCAGCGCTGCGTCTCACTCTCCCACGTGGAGTCTGCAGGGCCGGACTGGCCATAGCAGGCACCGGGTGTTTCCCTGGTGGGCTGCTAGGGTGGGGGCCTGTTTTGGGCCCTTGGGGGACATTTTTGTTACCAGGGGTCGGCAATATTGGCCCCCTGTAACAAAATCACCCAAAACCGGCCCTCGCAAACTGCTCAGCTGCTCCCCCTTCACCCCAGGGGGGGGGGCGCCAAGCAGTTTGCCAGGGCCAGTTTTGGTTCCCAGTCCAGCCCTGGTAGTCTAGAAACACAAGGATTTTTGATTTACCGTGGCATATTTCCCCCATGTACTGGATTTCTCTCAGGATCATGTTGTGGTCTTGGACGTTCAGAAATTTTGGGATCACAGGTCTTCGGGGATGAGTGGTCCTAGAGGGGGCCTCCTGCCCAGTGCCCCTTGTATATCTACTATTATAAAGCAGGAAGATAACTTATCCTGGGGGAGGGTCTCTTCTATCCAACTGTCCAGAAATATCACCATGTTAGGTCCCTCATCCACTTAGGGGAACCCTAGAAACCTCAGGTTGTTACGCTGTTCATGGTTTTCTGCATCCACCAATCTCCAGACCACATCCTTTGTGAGGGCCCTGGCCTGTGTCACCTCCTTCTGGAGCACCTGGATTGTGTCCTCCAGTTCTGAAATTCTGGTTTCTGTTTCTGTCACCCTCTGTGCCACATTGAAGAGGTCCTGGCACTGGAGGGAGACCTCCAAGGTTGCCTCTTACACACTGCCCTCCAGGTCCTCTCAGGAGGACTGAATTGCAATGAGCATTGCTGCACTGTCCAGGTGGATCGAACACTTTAACTTTAGCGTAGCAGTCCATTTTCCCCTGGCAGTGTGGTTAAGGGTCCTTATCTTTAGCTATTGTCCAAGACTATGCAGCAACACTCAGAACCAGAGGGAGCAGGCACTGATCCTAACCTGTCCAGATGAAAAAGGAAGGTGGGGCGGAGAGGAAGGCCCTTATGTGTCGGTCTTTTGTCTATTTGAGTCTCTTTGGTGAGGTAGTCACCCCCCTGCCAATGTTGCACAGCTCCCCATTTCTGGGAAGAACCAGTCCTGGAATGGTCGCGTGTTGCCCAACTCCAGCATCTCAGTATCTCAATGGGTCCGGTACTGGGCTCAGACTTTCTTCTCCATCAGCTGCTTGCCACCCAGGTGCCCCAGATTCCGTCCCCCGTGAACCCAGTCTCCAGCAGGGGGTGGACCAGGGGGAGGAGGGCAGAGGAGGAAGAAGGGGGAAGGTCACTCCATCAATCCCTATCTGTGTGGCAGCTTTTCTCCACTTACCATGCCTCATTTTTCCCTAGGCCTTTCAGGGTCTCAAGTAAAGGATCTCGGCTCTACCCCAGCTCACCAGGTGCCCAGCCATGGCCCAGCACAGGTCAGTCGTGCCCAACTTTTGAGTGCTCTCTATGCTCCCTCCTAGATGCCTCATTCATCCCGTCTCCTCGCTGTGCTGCCACCCCCTCCTCACCCCCAGTGTCAAATATTCCTACAAGGGGGGATGGCCAGAAAGTGCAGACTCTGCTCTGTCCCATAGGGCTGCCACAGGGACAGGGATGTCCTGTTGGCATGTCCCTCAGCTCTTCTCACTGCCCATGCTCAGCTCACCTGCAGTCCCCACTGCTGTTCTGTACTTTGAGGCACCCGCAGTATGTGTGTCATGCAGGGTCACTCGGCCCCCAGTGTGTCACCCTGTTCCTCTGACCAGTGGGCTCCAAAGGAGAGCTGTCTTGCTGGAACCTCCTGGACTGTTGTGTCACCCCAGGCTTTCCCTGCTACTAGGTCTGTATATGTGGGGGGGGAGTGCAACTGGGAAATTCAGGCCCTGCTCTGCAGAGTAAAGCCGTTGCCCAGGACAGGAGCATTGTGTTGGCACTTCCCAGCGATCCTCTCACTGCCTGTGTGCGGCTCGCTTTGTGGCACCACCAATGCCCTGGTCCTCACCACCCCAACTGTGGATGAGGCCCTCAGGATGGCCCAGCCTCCTATGCATCTCTCTGGCCCACCGGCCTACCAGTAAGCCTGGGCAGAGCTGGCTTGGTGGCACTATGTGGAGTTCCGCAAAGTTGGAAAACTACTCCGCTCCCCTCCACCCTCCTTAATTTAATTAATTTTAAAAAAGCACTTACGTGCTGTGGTGCTTCCAGGCTGGCTTCTTCTCTCCATGGTCTCTCTCTCCTCCTCGTCCTCGCCGCCCTTGTCCTCGCAAACCCCTACGCCACTGCAGGTAAGTGCCTTTTATTTAATAATTAAATTAGGGAGGGTGGAGGGGCCAGCTAACTTCACTCTTGTACGGAGGCGGAGTTTTGCCTGAACTCCACGTTCTCAATGGAGCGTAGAGTAGGCGAATCTCCATAAACTCCGCTGGGGAAGTAGAGATCCCCATCCGGGATCACCTACCAGTCCTGGCCAGGGAGTCCTGGCCCAGCAAGTTCACTGACAGTGACAAATAGTCAATGTTAAAAACATAGAAGTAAAAAATATTGATGCAAAAATTTAGAATGCAAAAATATCGACTCCCTATACTTAAACAGGTAAGTATGAAAATATCAGAAAAAAATATGAATGTAAAAAATATAGTTGTACAAAATATTGAATGTTTTATGGGGGGAGGAGCATCTGAACACCTATCAGGAGGGGGCTGGGTATTCTAAACCCGTGATTTTGCACCTGCATCCTGATCACACTCTGGGCGCTGAAGAAGGCTACGACGCCGAAATGCATTCGCCATTCCGTGTGAACTGCGATTAAAGCTGGCTCCGAAACTTCCCCTGTGTGGCCTCTGCTCTTTCTTCGAGGGAGTTTGCTTTGACATTCATTCGCGCAGTTCCAGTGCTGAGCTCAAGAGGCTCTCGCAGCTTTAAGTGGCCCTGGTTTGCTGGACACTGCTTCGGCGGATTTTTGTTTCTTCCAGGTTACTGGTATTGCCAAGGCCCGCCTTCAGGCACGGGAAGACAGGTGGCGGTGTATGCGGTCATTGACTGCACCGTGGCAAGGTGTACCCACATACTTGCCCACGCTGAATTAATTCCTGATGTCTGGAGGTTGCTGCAGCGTGGGGACCAGAGGAGAAAGCTGAATGCGCACTAACACGGACTTTGGAGTTTTGTGCTGAATTATGTTGCTGTTCCACCCTCGCAATACCCACCCGTTAAGAACAAAGCATTATGGGATATGTAGGCGCCTGCCACTGGGCGGCCCACACAAGGTATTAGCGCATGTGACTCACCTGGGGGAGGAGCATCTGAACACCTATCAGGAGGGGGCTGGGTATTCTAAACCCGTGATTTTGCACATGCATCCCGAGCACACTCTGGGCACTGAAGAAGGCTACGACGCCGAAATGCATTCGCCATTCCGTGTGAACTGCGATTAAAGCTGGCTCCGAAACTTCCCCTGTGTGGCCCCTGCTCTTTCTTCGAGGGAGTTTGCTTTGACATATATATATATATATATATATATATATATATATATATATATATATATATATATATAAAATAACAAGAAATATTAAAAATGTTGCATAATAAAATTAACATAAAAAATAAAGTAGATTTAATATACATTTAAAAAAAATAACTAAACTTAATTAAAAAGTTAAACACACATACATAATAATTCATATATATTTACTTTAAAACAATAAATAAACTATTACATTTAATTTATTTCATCATTTTAAAAGTTTATAAACATTTACAAATATATATATAGACCGAATCTCCTGAGGCGGAAAGCCGGGAGAAGTACTAATTGTATTTTTACTGTGTTTTTTAACAAATCTTTAATCTGTTGTACTTTGGCGCCGTGCAGCGGACCCAGCGCTGTCACAAGACCTACCTGATTCTTCCTCCCGCCTTCACCGCCGCCGAGGCTGCTGGCCACACCCACTCTTAGGCCACGCCCCCTCCCGCCCTCCTAGCTTCATAAGCGCTGACTGCTAGCGCTTCGCTAAGACCGAATCTCCTGAGGCGGAAAGCCGGGAGAAGTACTAATTGTATTTTTACTGTGTTTTTTAACAAATCTTTAATCTGTTGTACTTTGGCGCCGTGCAGCGGACCCAGCGCTGTCACGAAACCTACCTGATTCTTCCTCCCGTCTTCACTGCCGCCGAGGCTGCTGGCCACGCCCACTCTTAGGCCACGCCCCCTCCCGCCCCAACAGGCTCATACATAAATGTGTAACTTCAGGAAGCGCAGCGGACGAGCGCAGCGGGCGCGCCGTTTGCGCGCCGAAGGCGCGCCTAAGGCAAGCCCGTCTGCGCCCGTCCGCGACGGGCCGGGACTAGGGGCTATGATTCCTGGCCCGTCACCCCCTGGTCCGTTACACACTTACTCTAGGGAAACTCTGCTTAAGTTCAGGTCACCACCTTGCGCTTATTGCACTATATTGAATCCTCTCCATGCCCCTTCCATCTGCCCAGCCTGTCATTTCTCCCTTACGTCCCTCCCCTCCCTAACTAACATTGCCCTATCTGACTTTCCTCCCACTTGTTCCAAATCTACATCTACAGTTACTTTCTTAACTCGGACATTGATTAGCCTAAACTGCAGATCCCTAGTGAAATACAAGAGGGAAATATTTGACCTCCTTGTCTCTGAGGAACCTGCAGCTATGTTCCTCACGGAGACATGGCTAAAAGATCATTCTGGCCCAGACATTGCTGCGGCCCTTCCCGATAACTACACCTATGTCGGAAAAAACAGAGCCTTGAAAGATGGCGGAGGAATAGCTATAGTCTATAACAGACGGTACTCGTGCAAATGGGAAGACATTGTAGTACCCAACTGCGAGGTAGGTCTCTTTAAGCGCTCGCTGTCTCCCAATTTTACCTTCTCCGGATTGCTCATATATCGTCCCACCGGACCAGCGAGCTCTTGGGCCACCTCTCTTCCTGAGCATATAGCACCTTTTATCCAGAACTCCACTAATTTTTCAATTCTTGTTGATCTTAACCTTCATCTAAATTATCCCTGTTGCTCCATTAGTAGAAACTTTCTACAGGTCCTGGCTGCATTAAATATCACCCTACATAACACAGGCCCTACGCATACTGCAGGACATCTTTTGGACCCCATTCTCTCCAACTTAGAAACTATCAATTGTGAGACCTCACTACCGATCGTATGGTAGGTCCACTTTAAGGTAACTTTCACTATTACCATTGGTCGCCAACTCAATATCCCCCCTAAACCAACTGAATCTAGACCGTCTAGAAACTGGAACAAATTACATATAAATGAACTCAATTTCCATCTTGAGAACACTAGACCTCCCAGGGAAGATAATTGTACTGAAGCTGCTGAAGCTGTTGACGCGTGGCTAGCAAAGGCTGCAGATGCATGCTTACCCCAATGCATGCAAAAACAAAATCTTCACCATCCGCCCGCACCCTGGTTTACAGCTGCCTTAAAAGTAGAAAAAACCATCTGCAAAAATCTTGAACGCAAATGGCGCTTAAAATATGATCCTTGTTCAAAACAAATTTACAAAGCCGCTCTATTTAAATACCACTCTTTATGCAAAATTGCTAAAATTGAACATGTTAACACTACCATCCTTGAAGCACAAAATCGCCCTAAAGCTCTCTTTAAGGTAGTTCAGAGTCTGTCGGGCGCTCTGTGTCAACCCAAACCACCAAGCCTAGATACTGCACAGTGTAATTCATTGGCCGTATTTTTTGTAGCCAAAATAGATACCATCTATTCCAATTTTGTGAAATCCACCCATTCCCCTTCGCTGCCTTACCCACCCGCCCCTATCCCACTCACTGAACAGCTGACTTTAGAGGACTTGTCTCTTACTTCAGGTCAATTTACCCTTTCCACTCCCCCAGTACCCATGATTTCCTGTGATTCCAGGCTTCTCCGAGAAACCAGCTTTCCTTCTTCTCCTTTGATCGACACCTGGGAGCCATTTAACACTACGACTCTTTCTGATATCATTTGCAAAATTAAATCCGGCTCTCCACTGGACCCCCTTCCTCCCCACATACTAAACAAACTAGACCATTCTTCTCTTGCACTGATTGTGGATCTTCTCAACACCTCCCTTAAAACAGCTTCAGTACCTGCCGCATGGAAACATGCAATGATAGTACCCCTGTTAAAAAAGCCTAACGCAGACTCTAGTATCCCTTCTAATTTTCGCCCAATTTCACTTCTTCCAGTTTTTTTCCAAAATTATGGAAAAACACATCAACTCCCAATTGTCAACCCATGTTGAGGCTAGTGGACTACTTCATCCATCTCAATCTGGATTTAGACGTGGCTTCTCGACTGAATCCACTCTGTTAGGGGTCTCCGAAAACATCAGATGCCGAGTTGATAAGGGTGAAACCGTGGCACTCATTTTACTTGATCTGAGTGCCGCATTTGATACGGTTTCCCATACCATCCTTATCAATGCCCTCAGATCATCTGGCATTATCGGCACAGCTCTCAACTGGTTTGTTAGCTTTCTTTCAAATCACACTTTTCAAGTTTTCTCCTCGTCCTCTGCCTCTCAAACCTTCACATCAGCGTACGGTGTACCGCAAGGCTCCATCCTGAGCCCCTTGCTATTCAATTTGTACATCAGACCTTTGGCTACTATTGCAGAGCAAGCCGGGCTCACTATTTACTCGTACGCCGATGATACCCAGGTCATCTACTCCCTTTCCTCTGACTCTCATTCCGCTTCCTCCTCCCTCCGTACAGGAATGAGTAACATCGCAGCCTGGATGTTGGACAACAAACTACAACTAAACGGGGGTTAAACAGAGGTTCTTCTGTTCGGTCACAACACCACCTTATGGGGACCCCGGCAATGGCCTTCACAAATGGGCCCTTTACCTACTCCATCCAAAACAGCTCGCAACCTTGGCGTCACCTTTGACAACCAACTATCTATGAAGAACCATGTGGTTAAAACATCATCCACTTGCATCACTATCATCAAGTGGTTGCGAAAAATTATTTGGATGCTTCCCTTGGACACTCAGAAGACCGTGGTCCAGGCTCTTATTACTTCGAGACTGGACTACGGGAACATCCTTCTTCTGGGAGCCAGTAAAGAGGTGACGCGTAAGTTGCAGACAGTCCAGAATATGGCTGCTCGACTTCTCTGCAAATTACCTTACACTTCTCCCACTTCCAATGCCCTACGCTCCCTGCACTGGCTCCGAATTGAAAACCGGACAAAATTCAAGGCCCTCTGTATTATCCATAGAATAAACTCTGGTCTAGCCCCCTCTTACCTCAACCCCTTGGCACAACTATACCATCCCCCTCGTAATTTACTATCCTCTAATCAATACTTACTTTCAGTTCCTAGAATCAAAAAAGCCAGAATGGGTGGCCGCTCATTTGCTTGGCTGGCCCCCTCTCTCTGGAATTCTCTCCCCCTTCAGATACGAACTGAACCCAACTATCTCAGGTTCCGTAGACAGGTAAAAACCTGGCTATTTAACATCTAACAGTTCTCTTCTGACTCTCCCCTCTCACTTTTTGGTTTAGCGCCGGGAAACCTACGGGTAGCTGAGCGCTTTAGAAGTTTAATTATAATAATAATAATAATATATGTACCAATAACATAAAATCTATTAAAAAAAACATTCTATTATAAATAAAACATTAAAGTATTTAAAAATCCTCAAACTTAAATTTCCCACCCCAGTGAGTTCAACAGTAGGGAAAGTTTTGGATAGCGGATGGGTAAAAATCACTATTCCCACTCCAGTGAGTGCAATAGCAGAGAAAGAGTTGGATATAGGCGGGATAATTGTAAAAGTAGGGAAAGTCTAGGATAGCGGAGGGGTAAAAACTACTATTTCCTCTCCTATGAGTGCAACAGTAGGGAAAGTGTTGGATTGCAGAGGAGTAACAATTACTATTCCCACTCCAGTCAGTTCAAAATTAAAAACAAACAATATTTTGACAAAAATGAAAACATTTAAAAAACAGAATACATTAAGAAATATATAAATATGTTAACAATTCAAACACAAATATATTTAATATTGAAATACATATAACAAATACCTAAAAATATTATATTGAATACAAATAAAAAATAATTTCCAAACAAATAAATATTTTTAAAAACATTATTACATAAATTTACTTTTTTGTTTTTCCTACCCTGTACCACCACACAATTCTCAAAAAACATCTAAATTAAAATAAAATGTACTTTTTCAACTAAAATAATTAATTACCAATAAAGAAATATTATTAATTAAAAAATAAATGAAAACTCATAAAAATGATTTAACTTACCACACTTTACCTCTATAGTTCCCACAGCCCACAGCTAAAATTAAAATTTAAAACAATTAATTACACAATTAAAACACATTTTTAATTAAAAAACTAATAGTATTTAACAACTAACTATAAAGTAAAATTAATTTACTCCCCACACGCTACCCCATAACAATAAAACCAAAACAAACAACAAAAACAAATACACTAATTAAATATAATTAATTAATTGATATTAATGATCAACTTATTTTTAATTAATTAAACAAACATTACTTCCCACCCTTTACCCCTGTAAACCCCACAACCCACACCTAAAATTAATTACACACATTCCATATTTAATTTTAAATTAATTAGTTAATATAAATTAACAATGAATTATTAATTAATTAAACATAAATTATTTCCCACCCTTAACCCCTATGAACCCCACAACCCGCACCTAAAATTAATAACATTTCCATAATTATTTTTCAATCAAATAATTCATATAAATGAACAACTAAATATTAATTAATCAATATTAAATTACCTCCCACCCTTTTACAGTATAAAACCCACAACACACACCTAAAATATTTTACTCAATTACCATAACTAATTATCAATTAATTAATATTAATTAACATGCAATTAATAATTAATTACAAATAAATTACTTCCCACAATTAATGCTAGAAAATCTAAATTAAATAAATGAAAAAAAATCATTTATTAGAATTAAATTACTTCCCATCCTATTACCCTATAAACCCACAACCTGCTACAGAGATACAACATGCAAAATGTAATTAAAATAAAATTCAGAACTTCTAAAAATGTAACATATATTTAAAAAAAAACAATACGTATACAAAAAACATACATCACATACATTTAAAATATAAACTATAATACAAAATACTAATTTAAAAAATCGATATTTTAAATATCTATATTTTTGCAAACAATATTAATGACTTTTTAAAAACAATATTTCTTACCTTAAATATTCTTGACCACGATATTCTTGTCGATATTTCTGAATCACAATATTTTTAACTCAATATTTGTGTAAGTCGACATGTCCAACTCGATATTCTGTCTCAGCACCGGCCCTGCACTGCACTCCCTTTGGGCTGTCGAGAGCCCCACCTGCTCACGCGGGATGGGGGGGGGAGGGGGGCGGGGGCGGAAAGGGAGGAGGCACTCTGATCCTTACTGTGGTCTCTCCATCCGTTTTGTTGATGGTTGATCCTTGCCGCCCTGCTGCAACTGTTTGCTGGATTGGTGAATCACCTGCTTCCTGGTGGGTGGAATTTTGATGAAAGCCCCTAGTCGCCGCTCCAGCTAGGCAAGACCGTGATTGGCTCTCGAGGGGTCCCTGCTCACCCCCGATCACTGCTGGCAACTTTCCCATTTTTGTGCTCTTTGTTTGAAGAGGAAGGCATTACTGAGATGGCAGGATATTGGTATGATTGTATATTCAAGCCGCCGGAACTCGCAGGTTTCGCCGCTACTTGGCCATCTTGCAGGCCACATCCTCCCACAATGCAAGTCTTGTACCTGTTCTGAGTTCAGGCACGCAGCGCCTATTGGGCTCAAAGGTCTTTATCCCCCACACCCCCCGTCGGCCTGACACAGACGACGCACACCCAGACAGTCTGTCTTATCGCAGCCACAACCGAGTATTTCACAGGTCTTTAAAAGACCATTTACGAGTTAACGAGGCATTGTTGTTTTTTTCTCTCTATCATCCCCACTATGCCTTTTGCTGGAAGAATTAGCCCCCTCCCGAAATTTTTAGTAGCCCCCCCCCCCCGAAATTTGACTCTAGTTGTACCTCTGTCTGAGTGCATGCGTGCATAGCTCATATACAACCGAACCTGTGAGAAATGTACACGTAGAAAGAGTGCTTACTATATACATGATTTCATTAATAATAACGCATATAATTTGTGATTTATATATTGCCTATTACGATATGCCTGGGCATACTTTGTGGCTCTGCACTGTGTGAAAAAACATCATCACAAAAACATACATATTTTGCTGAGCTTGCCGAGTCAAGCCCCACCAAATAGGATGAGGTAGAGAAAAAGTTACGCCAATTCCAGTCAAAACATAAGAGAAAGGGAGATCTTAAAAATGGCATGAATACAAAATGCGTGCATGAGTGGAGGTCTTTGGTCCCCTCGCTGACCTCCAATCCCTGTATCCAGAGTTGCTTGTACGTCACAAAAGGACTCGTACATCATGAATATTAATCATAAAAAGACTTTTACAATGCCCTTCAAATGGCCATTGTGCGATGCCAATAGATAGTACACTGTGAGAGGCCCTTTGAGAGAGGTAAATCATGCAAACTGCACAATGTCTACGTAGGAAACATACGTTATCTTTGATAAGCAATCAGATCCCTAAGGTGATCTTTTTATCCAGCAGACCTAGCACTGATAAGCAGATGTTTTTGTGTTGGTTGCGAATTCTTCACTTTAGGCTCACATATCCCAGATTTAATGTACTTTATTAAACACTCCTTATTAAGTTCATTATATTTTATTATGTTCATTAGGTTCATTATTAGTACTATTCCCAGAAACCAATATGTTGCTTCAGGGTACTCTTCAGTCGATTCAGAGATGATATTGCAGCTGTAAAAGTTGGCTTCTCGAGCAGCATTTCTCAAGGGGCCTAGTCAGCAAACTTCAGTCTGCCCCTTTTCCAGTTGAGACCTAGAAGAGAAGAGATGGGCTTACCTTTAGTGCACTGCCAGCATAGACTCAGATTATGTAGTTTGTAAAACCTCTCACACACTTTTTTGTCTCTCCAAACATACGGTTCTCTGTAAATTATTTCCTCTATTGGAGTTACAAGTCACTGATCTACTATTGGCAGCCAAATCAGGCTGTGCGGCGGCACCTTGCCCTCGTTGTATTCAGTTTTTGGCTCCTGATAGTATAACTAAAAATCTTACGCCCCTTCTTAACCTCCCTTTAGAGACTGCTGTCTTTTCTCAATTGTGGAAAGAAACCACCATAATTCCACTTTAAAAAAAGAATGAATGTGAACTCTACGGTTTGGAAACACTACAGGCTGTTCTCACTACTTTCCCTAAGAACGTAGGGGTATATTATCAAGAACGGCGTTAAAATTATCGCCGGTTTAATGGCAGGAAACGGCTGCTAAAGGGGCATTATGGGCTTGATAATATGGCTTGGAGAATTCCAATAGAAGCCCATGTTCACACCAGAACATGGACTTCTATTGCAATTCACAAGGGCATATTATCAAGCCAATTATCGCCGCTTTAGCGGCAGTTTTCTGCCAAAGCGGCAATAACTTTTGATGCCGTTCTTGATAATATGCCCCTAAGATCTGAGAAAAAGCTCCCAGTTGAGAACTGTTATCAGTCATAGAGATCCACAGTCCTTTAAACAGTTGCCAGGCCAGTTACAGGAAATGACATAATACAGAATCAGTACTTGTGATGGTAGCTGATGAGTTGAGAGCGATTCTGTGTAAGGGTAGCTCGGCTGCCTTGATACTGTTGGACCTGTCTGCAGATTTCAACACCTTGGCTCACTCTATGTTAGTGACCTGGGTGTTTCAGAGGGGCATAAAAGAAAAGTCTCTAAGGCTTCGCTCATGTTTTTTTGCAGGCCGAACACAATCAGTGTTATGTAAGATCACAATCTTTCTCTCTTCCCTGTGCTGTTCTACAGAGCTCTTCTCTCAGCCCAACACTATTTACCGTTGCCTGAGCTGGTGATTAACACCTCTGAAGATTCATGCATGGTTGCCAATAAGTTTCAGGACTGCATGAAAAAGGTTAATACGTGGAAGAGGACCAATTTGTCTAAGAGTAAATGGGGAGAAAAAGAAGTACTTATATTTGTCGGCTCGCCTAACATCTGATCACATATTTGATGGCCATTTGAGTTGATGGTAAAATCTAGGTCCAGAACCAGTTTTTTTAATGGAACTGTGTACCGAGCAGACCTTCTATAATGAAATGGAACTACCTTGTATATCATGCAGCTGTTAATAGGGACAGCGAGGAGGATGGGCTGTTGAACTGTCGGAGTTTAGCAGCAGGGAGTCTGCGCCAGAATATCTGGTATATCGCAATTCTCTATTAAGAGAATTGAAACCGTCGGGTGGGGGCTTTAAGTAGGTTTTTAATAATGATAAAAGTTTCTCTGGGCGAATTGGCGGCTGATAGAATCTTGCCCTCGTAATAGGAGACCTGGGCTTTTTTTGTTTCTGCTTTATAGACACGGATAGCTGCCCAGTATTCCAGCTTATTTATGGGTAGGAATTCTTTCCTCCACTGTCTTTCCTTGACCTGAAAGCGCTGTTTTTAGGTGCGCAGTCCGGAGGAAAACCAGGGAGAGTTATGAGACCCGCAGGTCTTCTTTATCCTAGTCTTTGGAAGGACCGAGTAAAGTGACTCCTCTATCCAGTTACAGAAGTCCTCATTGGCATTGACTGGGCATGGGTTCGGTCGCGGTTTGGTCCTTTCCAATTCCTGTGTCCACTTCTCCAGGGTGAGCTTGGCCTAGGTCCATATTGATTGGGCCATAGGTTTAGTGACCTGAGGGGACCAGGAGAGGGCGACCAAGAGATGGTCTGACCATGGAAGAGGAGTAAGATCTGTCCCTTTAAGGTCCTCTAGACTAGAGAACACTGGGTCAAGGAGGTGTCCTTTAACATAAGTAGCATGCAATATTTTTTGAGACAATTGGAGAGCCATAAGGTCTCTGGCAAGCTTGACTGCATTTGCAGCTTGTGTATCGTCAAAATGGAGATTAAAATCTCCAAGGAGTGTAAAGTTAGCCGCAGAGCTTGCTATGTTAACAGCTGGCTACAACAATGATTTGTTGAAGGATTCTATCGCTCCAGGGAGACGATAGATGAGAATGCCTGTGAAAGATAGGAGTGGCGTGAGTTCTATGATGAAATGGGCATTCTCACAGTCTGCGACGGGGTTCCCAAGCAGGCGGTAGGTGAATTGTTCCTTATGGATGATAGCAATCCCACCCCCTCTGCTTGTTGTACGAGCTAACCTCTGCATTACGAAACCATGAAGCAGTGCTTGCACTATGTCTGGTTCAGAACTGGCGTTAAGCCAGGTTTCTGTGAGAAACAGCACATCTGGATCAGAGTCTTTAAGGAGCATTCAGATCTCTGCAGTGTGTTTAGGGAGGGATCTACAGTTTAGTAGAAGGATTTCGAACAGGTCCTTGGATGTGGTGGGCCCTGAGCTATTAGAAAAGAAATTGTACCTGCAATGTTGGCATCTTTCGGGAACGTTATCTGTAGAGATAGTGTGGGCGAAAGTGGTCCCCAAGGTGCCGTTTAACTGTTTGAGCTGAGTGCTGGTATAATGGTATTGAGTTGAGGAAGATGATGAGGGGTGTGGCCCCTGGGCACGGTCGGGCGCGGTCGGGGGCAGACAGGCTTGCCTTAGGCATGCCTGCTGTGTGCGTCAACGGCACAGTCGCATCATCACGCGCCTTTATACCAGTAAAAGCTGCGCCGGGACCAGAAACTAGACTGCTGACCTGGTCTCGAAAATACGGAACTGAGTGTGCCCCTTGACCTCCAGATCATTGAACACAGCTCTGCCCCCACACAATGAGACAAACGAGTTTAAAAAGAAAGAACACAGTTAAAAAGCAAAAAAAGAGCTTTTTTTAAAAACCACTGACCTACACACTCACTCTGTGTGGATGAGTGATCTGCCTCCGGCCCTTGTCAGCCCAAGATCGGTCACGTCATCATACGCCTTTATACCAGTAAAAGTTGGGCCGGGACCAGCAACTAGATTGCTGACCCGGCAATCAAAAATACGGAACTAAGTGTGCCCCTTGACCCCCAGAGCATTGATCACAGCTCTGCCCTCACACAATGCGACAAATGAGCTTAAAAAGAAAGAACACTGTTAAAATTGCAATAAAAGAGCTTTTTTTTTAAAACCACTGACCTGCAGACTCGCTGCCATCTTATGTCAGCACCGCCCCTGCTATACTTCGCTGATAGTAACAACACACTGCTTACTCTCACGTTCCCACCAGAGTGACAATTCAGCCGATTTCAGTCTCCCTAAGCAATAAGATTGCCTTTGGAGACAGGGAATAGTAACAAACAAACTTGGGGAAACTCTGACTCAAGGAGGATATCTCTGTGGACCTACACACCTGCTAAATAAATAAGTGTACAATGCAGATCGCAGGTCCCTGTGTCACTCTGCTGGCCTGGGTGGCCCTTTATGGCAGCCTGGAAGCCTAAACCTAGAAGTCTACCATAGAACACTGATTTAATGTCTTATCACATGCCACATAGAAACCACCTAAGATAGAGTAGGAGAAGTGTCGAACTCCCACCACTGGAAGCAGAGCAGCCTCTTATCTGTTATGACGTGTGCGCATTAGTACAACACAAAATGCTTACACTTGTACAAACACATTAATCTTTGTGGCACTCGAACGAGGTCTGATTTTCCACAGTCTGGGTCTTTTCGAGTGCAGATCATTGTAAACCTGGCACAGGTGTTCAAGCACAAATGGTCCTAGAGGGACAGCAGCTAGGTGAGATCAGCAAATGGATGGGGCAATGTGAGCCATGGTGCCTGTAATCGTCGAGCCCAAAGTTTACAGAGGGCTGAGTCATGTGAGGCAGTTGAACTTTCACGCAGGAGGGTGAATAGTTCTTGGCACAGGTTCACAGGCCAGAAGGGCCTATGGTTTCCTCAGACACTAGCTGATCCTGGCTAACGTCAAGGGCTATTTTGACATAGATGGGGTTCATCTATCACCAGTAGGGAGGGGTCTCTTCCCTTAGATTGGCAGGATGCCTGGAAATGAGTGGTTGCAGGTGAGAAATGCGCTGTTTGGTGAGATAAGCAACTACGTGGGTCTATGTGTGCTCTGGTGGTCTGAGATGATCCCCCGCAGAGGTGGCATGGAGCTAAGACAGAGAAGGCCATTGAACATCCCTGTAAGAGTGAACTGTTCATGGTGTAAGTTCGCAGATCACAGGGGTCTGGGTTTCATCAGACATGAGCTGATTCAGTCTATTTTTAAAGGCTACTTTGATAAAGATGGGGTCCATTGTCACCATTACCATCCAGGCGGACGCCTAAGTTAGGTTGACAAACATGGGGTGCATTTGTCACAGGTGGGCATGGACTCTTTTCACTGGACATGCACGATGCCCGGTTGCAGGTCAGAAATGAGCTATTTTGGTGGGGGGGCTCTGGTGGTGACGGGAGCCACCTTCAGAGCTGTGGCGGAGTTACAAGGCGATCTGGAAGCAGACTGGTACAGTAAGGGTACCTCTGAAGCAGACGGGGGCAGTAAGGGTACCTCTGTGCAGCACAGTAGGGGTGCCAAAGCTTAGACCAGGATCCTCACGGCACGTTCCTGGAAAACCGCGACGGCCCCCGTTAGTCCTTTGGGCGGTTGGGGGCCTGACCAACTGGGGTTTTGCCCTGCTGTGCTCCGTCCCGAAAAGGGCATGAGTAATAAGAGACCAACGTGTCACATGATCCGGAGGAGGATGGCCTAAAAGGTGTAGCACTGCCTGGGTGTCCCACAGTGCTGGCTCATAGGGCGGGCGGAGGAAGCATAGGTTGGTACAGCTGCCTGCCCTTGGATCGCCTGTAAGATAACCAACCATATTGCATACTTTTGTATTTAATAATCCTGCAGCAATATTTTCCCATAACAAAAGTTGTCTTGTGTATTTATTTACTCATGCATGCTCAGACTGTGTGTGGGGGAAGTTGCCGATAATGGCACTATGCGGCCACCAGCGTCCCCCGTAGTGGGCCATCCCAACGGGTGGCCTTTTAGTACCATTTGGGCACCAGCTCAGCCACTGCTGTTCCCATAGGTGCAGCTACCATGTGCCAGGCATTGCATCATTTACTCTGGCACTACAAAGCATAGGTGACCGTCATCTTCCCAGGTAGGTACTGCTACAATGTTCAAGACAATGCCATTCTCTGCCCAGGCACTCTCATGTCAAACAAGCATTTGCAATGAAATCGGTCTTGCATTGGTGAGAGTTTAAGCTATAGGCTTTGTAAATCACAATGCCTTGAATTTATCTGTTTTGAAAGCCAACACATAAATAAAAGACATTGGGCCAGATGTAGCTCGCCAATTACCGGTCGGTAACGGCCGATTTCGGCCGTTACCAACCGGAATTTGGGAATTGACATGTAGGGGGCATTTTATTTACAGAATCGGTATATTTACCGATTCGGTAAATTTACAGAATCGGTAAAATACCGAATCGGTAAATATACCGATTCTGTAAATCAATATGTAGGTGCCACTGTAATCAGTGCCACAGGCCCTTACCGAATCGTTATTTACCATGGAATACTATTCCATGGTAAATAACGAATTCCTGTGTACATGCACATCTGTGCATGTACATCTGTGCCATGTGGCACACAGACATGCCCTAAGGGCATGTCTGTGTGCCACATGGCACACAAGCCCGAAACAGGGGTGCAACAGGGTGTCAAAGTGACACCCTGTCCCCCTTGTAAAATCGGAAATGTTACCGATTCGGTAATTACCGAATCGGTATTTGCTATTGAATCCTATGGGCTTCAAGGCCCATAGGAATCAATGGCAGATACCGATTCGGTAATTACTGAATCTCACAGATTCGGTATTTTTACCGAATTATTTACCTACATAGCAATTACCGAATTGTAAATACCGAATCGGTAAAATTCGGTATTTACCATTCGGTAAATTGCTATTACCTACATCTGGGCCATGGTCATTTATAATGCCAATAGCGCAAATTCTTGCAAATGAGCAGACCTATTGCATTGAAAATGTTTGTATTAACCCAGTTGCCGCAGCAGCACATGCAAAACATGCATCTGAGGTAGGTTAACATGTTATTATACTTATTGTTGTTTTATTCATCTGTTTTAATTGAAAACGTGCACCGACAAATAGCTTTCAATTGTTGCAAACAGTACAACCTTTGTTTAAGCTCTAAATTGTTTGTGAAAGCTTGAAATTGTTTGTGAAATCAAGAATGTTGTCGCAATTTGTATTCAAACATTTAGTTGTGTTTCACTCCCTACTTGGCACTTTATCTGTTTGCCGCCTGTGTTCCTTTATTACCAGTGCATTTATTTTGTTTTATTTGTTTCGTGCTCATGTTTCAAGCTTATTTACCTGGTTTTGTTCATCGCAGGCCTTATTTTTGCAGAAATGTTTGTGTTTCTAGCTCTGTTCCGGATATGACGTTCTATATGCTTGCCATTTGCTTGTTTTTGTAATTACTGACACAAATGTTGTTGTTTTAATTCGTTTCCTGCTCATGTTCTAAGACTGAGGCATCTGATGGTCTTGGAGATTTGGATACAGGGAAATCAAATCAAGCACTACAAGTCCCAGAATTCCATTTGTGGTGGCAAGCCTCAGCCAGGCCTACCCGTGCAAGGGATTCGCCCTTCTCTATACAGAGTCCTTAGACCAAAAGCAAGAAGTCGGCACAGAAACTGGAACAGAAAAAACAGAGTTTATTAAACCTCATGAGGTGGAACTACATTCACACAACACTCTTCGGTAGAGTATGAGGTAGCACACTGACTGGAAGGAGTTTGGTCCTTTTATACCCACACAGGGGCTCAAATGAAGGCGGTACAAGGTATAGAATGTTGGTTTCAAATACATATAAGGTCATACAGAGAGTGCGCTAGCAACAAGTGGGAGGGGCTGACAGTTAGCTAATTCTGGTGGGCACATCTTGACAGTTACAAGTTGGAGACAGCTGTATGCTCAACTGAGCATGTGCAAAACAGAGGAGACTAAATATATCTTGTCTCTAGGCATATTTCAAGAGCATTTGACAGGAAGGTAGGACAGAGCACATGGAGAGCACATGGCAAACAAAATGGCCGAGAGAAATACAAAATGGAGTCCGTAAACGGACAAGATAGTCTCTAAATACAAGATGTCTTCTGCTAATGCTTAACCTAATCATTTCTAAATTACAACAGACGACCCTTTCAGCATTTGCTGAAGACATTTGTCTATCTAGGGCAATCTAAATCTGCATCCTGTACATTGATATTCATCATCTCAGTAATCTCACAATTTAGCATTTATTGTTCTTTTGTAATATTTCTTTTGGCAGGTGTACAAGCAGTGATGCACGTAGAGCAAATGATAGGGCTGCATTGTATACAACTACAACATGTAAATAGTATCACCAGTAGTATACATAGAATAGTCAGCAGTTTCCAGCCCCAAGTAACAAAGAGTGTCCATATCAAATTTGAAAATGTCCATGTACCAGTCTCTGTGTGAATGTCTGCAGCAATCTTATGTAGCTTAGAGATTGCATCATAAACTGAAGGTGAGTGGTCAGGTATAAAGATGCAGCAACTGCTACCAGTGATGCGGCATGCACCACCTCGATCAGCCAAAATCACGTCGAGCACCATCCTATTTTGGAGTGCTACAATTCTTGCAATTTGCAGTTCTTCTGTAATGTTCCCAAGTGCCATGGCTGTCTGATTGGTGACAGCTTCCACAACACGAGTCAATCGTCTAATCTTTTTGCTATTCAATGCAGCACCCACTAAGAAAAACAAACCCAAATTGAAATTGACATATTGTTGCAGAGCGGTGTTTGTCTGGTCAATCTCGTCAGTACTTGTTCTTTTATATCTATTTTTAGGAATATCATTGTACAGCTTAAGGTCAAGATGATATGATGCAGGTGCTAAAAACTAAGGGTGGGCGTAGTGTGCGTAGTGGGGCTACGCGAAGCTACGCAAAGTGGGCGAGAAACTACGCCCACCTGCGCACTTCACGTAGCCCCACTACACGCTGCATGCCCCCCTCCCCTAAATAGCTAAATTTAATTAAATGGGCCCATATAGTAAATAAAATACACTTACCTTGTCCGTGGCGTCCCGGGGCTCCCTCTGCTCGTTCACGGTGCCATCTTCTATCCGATGCGCATGCGCGGGCGGCCGCGCATGCGCATTTTTCACGAGAAATGCGCATGCGCGGCCGCCCGCGCATGCGCATTGGTTAGAAGTTGGCGCCGTGAAGGAGCAGAGGGAGCCCGGTATGCCGCGGACAAGGTAAGTGTATTTTATTTATTATATGGGCCCATTTCATTAAATTTAGCTATGTTCGGGATGGCGGGAGGGAGGCGGGTGGGGGGCAACTTCGCTACGCCCAAGGAGTGGGCGTAGTGTTGCCTACTTCGCCTACTTTGCAAAGGGCGAAGTAGGCGACACTACGGCGTAGCAAAGTTGCCCGCCCAGGGTTACTAAAAACACAGGTGGTAACAAAAATTATATGAGTCATACCCCTGACCATCCAACAGGTAATTGATAATATCCTTTATCACTGCACACAAAATAGGTGTTATGTGACAAGGTAAAACTACTATTCTTCATGCCCTCAATGTTCAGTAAAGAAATACATTCACTTCGTCCTACGGGAATTCTTCCAACACTGCCAATACATAAATCTGCTTTTGCTCTTGTTACAGATATGTAGGTGTCCAATGTTTTTCATATTCCTCGCTTTTGTGAAGACATATGGTGTTGAAATATTGTCTGGTTGGTATTCTTCCCATTCCCATTTAGTCCCTTTGGCTTGAGGATAGCCATCTTTATCTTGGTAGCATTCTTTATTCAACCGAAAAATGATTCCACCTACTGAGGGCTTTCCGAAAGCAAACAAAAGGGCATACCAAGCTTGACATGAGCCATTATGGGAAAACGGTTGAGAAATAAAAGGTGTTTCTCCTTTCTTTTGGTGTGCAGGTATCATCCCACATACCCAACAATTGGTAGTATTTGTAGCATTATGGGTATGATGCAACATCTGCATGAATGTGTTATTCAGATAGGACTGTCAATGTTTCTGCTCATGATAAGGAAGAGTATAGTAATGATGCTCCAGTGGAGCTGGAGTAGTTGCAACAAAAAGCTGTCAAGCAGGAACTGCTTTCTCAACAAACCAAGTGGTTATTGCCAAAATCATCAAGGCAACAACAAACCCTACAGCACAAATAATTCTCTTGTTATTCATTTCAATGACAGTGATGATCGATCTTTCTAAGAACCTGTTGAAAACAATCGTTGGAGCTCTTCTCCCTTGGGCAGCCGTTGATTTCTTCACCACGGGCCAAAACGGGTGTCACTACACTAATGCAAGTCTGATCCCCCCCCTTGCCTCATTGGCTCTCCGTTTCACAAACCCAGGGTGGTAGCTCAACCAGTCTCATTCAAAACTGCAGATTCTTTTCACGGTCTCAAATTGTATCGCAATGCTCCAGGAATCGTGTGGTCCGGGAAGACTTCCGTAGACTCATCAGGTGAGATAGCTTGACCTTTCTCCGTCTCCAGATTTTCTCGATGGTCGGTCAGCGCAGCAGGTTCCACCAAGGCGGGCGACACACGCTTACAATGCATGGTGTGCAGCCAATTCTTTTTGTTCGTCACTCGAACTGCTGTCCTTGTAGCCAACAGCACCTGCTCCAGGCCTCGCCACCTCGGCTCCAAGCGGTTCGATCTGTCGAAGACCTTTATCATTACATAATCACCGGGACGGAGATCATGGGCCTCACCTGTAGATCTATCAGGAAGAGCTTCTCGAACCTGTTGATGAATAGAGGTCAAACTGTCAGTTAACTGTGTCAAATAATCATTCAACAGAACACAAGGTACATCATGTAGGGGCCGTGGCTTAGGAACTCCCCAAATGTTCATCGGTCTTCCAAATACCACCTCATACGGTGTAAGACCTGATCGTGAGTGTGGCACAGATCTTATGGATAACAGTGCCAAAGGCAATGCATCTGGCCACTTTAGGGACGTGGAAGCCAGTTTTGCCAGCTTCAGTTTTAAGGTAGCATTATACTTTTCCACCAAACCTGCTGATTGTGGGGGGAAGACTGTATGGAATTTCTGTTTGATCCCTAACCCTTTCAGGACATAATCAACAACTTGCCCAATAAAATGAGGTCCGTTGTCACTCCACAAAATTTTACAAACACCATACCTAGGAAAATATTCCTTCAGAAGCACCTTTGCTGTAGTAAGAGCAGTATTATCCTTTGTAGGATATGCCTCTATCCATTTACTGAAGGCATATACCACCACTAGGACATATTTTAGATTATTGCAGCATTCAAGTTGGATGTAATCCAGCCTCAAAACTTCAAAAGGTGCGGTTGGTGTAGCAAACCCTCCTATAGGAGTTTGTGTCCCTTTTCCAGGATTGTACTGCCAACAGATCAAACAGGACTGTACTATTCTTTTAGCTGTGCTGGCAATTTCAGGACGCTCCCAGACTTGTGTAAGCAATTTGGTTATTGCTAGAGCTCCAACATGTGCCAGCCCATGTGCCATTTGAACCATTGGTTGTAAATAGGCTGCAGGCAATTTCCATTTATTAATTTCTTTGTTACGCCAACAACCCTCATCATCTAACATTCCTTCTTTGGACCACAGCTCAAGTTCTTCCACAGAGGCAAATCTCTGTATATCTAATTCTTCCTCTCTAGCATTATGCCAGCGCTCAGCTTGTGATTTTACTACGTACATAGATGTAGTGCTTCGCTGTATTGCAGTTTCGAGGGCTACACGATCTGCGAAGGCATTGCCTTGTCCAGTTTTGTCAATGATTTTCTTGTGTGCGCTACACTTCATAATGGCAACTTTCTTCGGATATGTAAGTGCAGTCAAGCGATTATGTACTAATTCGTTGTGCATTATCTGCATTCCGTGGGATGTAAGAAAGCCTCTTTCCTTCCAGAGTAGGTCAAAATCATGAGCCACTCTAAAAGCATAGCGGCTATCTGTGTAAATGCTCACACATAAGTCAGTACTAAGCTCACATGCTCGTGTCAAAGCTATTAGTGTAGCTGCTTGAGCTGACTTCTGTGGTAAACGAGCTGTTTCCACTACTGTCTCGAGTGTGGTGTTTGCATATGCAGCTGACGTTGTGCCTTCTAGTAACTTCAAACAGGACCCATCAACCCACAGCTCCCCATCTACATCTGAAAGGGGCGTATCTTGCAAATCGATGCAACTCTTTGTCTGTTCCTCAGTAAGGAATATACAATCGTGAGGCTCCTTTGATTGAGACTGAGTCGCAGGATATGGCAACAAAGTGGCTGGGTTTAGTGTTGCACACCTCTTCAATGTAATAAGAGGTGCTAACAATGTCAATTTGTATCCCATCGGGCGAGCACTAGTTAAATGCTGTGTCTTAGTCTGATTCAAAAGGGCATCTACTGCATGGGGTACTAGCACCAACAGTTTGTGCGACAAAACTATCCCTTCGCTCTGACGTATAGACACAGCTGTCGCTGCAACTGAACGAAAACATCCAGGCAACGCACGAGCAACAGGATCAAGAACTGCAGAAAAATATGCACAGGGACGCTGCTTGTCACCATGTGTATGTACTAAAACTGACAATGCACATCCATCTTTCTCGTAAATATATAGAGTGTAAAGGCCTTCGTGTAATCTGGTGTGCCTAACACTGTTGCTGAGCAAAGAGCTTGTCTTAACTGACGAAAAGCATTTTGACATTCATATTGTAGTGTAGTTCCTATTATCCCAATAGGCTCTGCGCATTGGAATAATACCTTCAATAGTATAGGCCTAGACCAGACGTTAACTAGGTCTACTACTGTCGATATTAGACTTAAAGTTTTGGGTTTGCCAGCTAGCTCAGAGTTCACTAGAAACTTTCTCGAATAGGCAAGGAGGAGTTGAACCTCCCTGGATAGACAAGAAGGGATTTAATTTCTGACAACCATAGAACATGACAACTTTGCTCTCCCCTAATCAAGAGTGTATCTCGAGAGTCGTGTGAACAAAAGGCAATTTATTTTACTCAGTCAGTACGTGCATTCTTAGTCTCATCAGATTGTAGAGAAAAGGAAGAGACGGGCGTGTTCAATAAAAGATGTTATTTATTGATCAGTCTCTTTTCTCATACAAGAGAAATGGATCGATATTATTGCAATACTTATGGTTAAGTAAAGTGCATACATTAAAAGCAGAAGTATAAAATAATACTGTAAAAACATTGATATGGTTTCTAAGCCATATGAAGGTTTAAAATGAATAAGATATATTACATACACATATACATTTGACTAATCGTACTCAACTGGTGTTTCTAACTACGCCTACCCCGTGTACCTGACCTAAGTCTAATGCGTAGGCGGGAATAGAAAGTTACAGTTTAAGTTAAGTTTGTTTTGCCAAGTGACTGACTAAAGAATTCTCTGTGAGGGGTTATTCAGTTCTGTACCTGGAATCTAGGATGGATGAGGGATGGTATCTCTCGTCTCTGGCCTCGATATTCCAGGCTGCCTGCGAGGGCTACCCGGAAGCGCCGGAGCTGGATTTCTCGGCAGGAGAATAGACAGCTTCTCGTTCTCAGCGCGTCAGGAAGGCGGGGCTGCGCCAGCGGGGTCTGCTCTGCTCTGGGCTTCGGCAAGTCTGGCTGCTCCGATCTCGTCACCACCACGTGTGTTTGCATAGGGCAATATCGGTAATATTTATACCTTTAAGGTGCCGGGATTGACGTAAGGATGGACATAGATACGTCAATAAGGATGTCATACGACCAGGTCGTTAGCACATTCTTTTGCTGAAGTTCTCGGTGAAATCAAAACAATGGCCGCAGGGTTTTTCCCAGGTTGTCATAGGTTTGATTTGTTTTGAGAACTCCGTATGCCTTATCAGGGGCTGGAGGAATATCGCTTGTCTAATTAGATGGCAAGCGTTATGACCTAATCAGATAACACGTTCTTGTGCCGTAGTGTGGCTTTATCAGATAACGGTTCCTGCATCATGGGGGTTTTCTGCCTCATGGGATGGCTGCTAGTTAACTTGTTAGTTTGTTAACCAGAATAGGGTCAGGAATAGGGGGATCGATACAGAACCTATAGGAATACATCACACCCACTCCACGCTAACTATGGACATATTTACTAATCTATGCATAGTAAAACATACTGTAGAGTATCGTGTATACCTTACCACCCCAAAATACATAAATGCATTTTGAAATTATCAAATATACGGAAAAAAAGCATTTACATGTATTGTATGCACTCAAGCTGTGAAATAATGCTAAAGTAATCACGCATTTGTATACATTATTGCTAAATGGTATATGAGAATTTACACATGAAATGGCTCTTAATACAGAAAAAAGTTCGAGACCATTCCATCACAGAATAAAATAATTATGAACATACCAGCGGGCAGCTAATGTCTATAAGCTATCTAAAAGTAGAAATCTTAGTTCTCTAAGAATAGTTCTTACTTTAAGCAGAAGATAGTGTCCCGAAAAATATGCAAAAATATTTTGGGGCTGCTGAAAAAATTGCTGTCCGTGAACTGGAGGGAAAAATGTTCATGGTATTTTGCTTTTCTAGTTGAAGGCCAAATTCAGGGAACGCCGTGTACGAGCTTGCTCAAAAGTCTCTATTTCTGCTCTGGTGAGAACATCATATCATTTAGACTCTCGAAAAAGTTGTCAACAGCTTCCTGGGAGAGTTCCACTAACTCGGAAATAGGTGTAACCATGCATTCGTGCGCATGATTGTCTCCATTGACATTCCGATTTGGATTGCTGACAGAAGGTCGTACCTGATCGATGCTGCTTTCATCTTGAACTTCACTACCCCTTAATCGTAGTGGTGAAGCTTCCACGAATGCCGTCATCAGGATTGGTAGCCGTTGAGGGCAGCACAAAGCATGAGCCTTTGTTGGACTCAACAATGTTTCTGCATCCATTGGCGCATCCGATTGTAGCATCAGACAGGTGTCTAACACGCATTCTTCTCCGCATAGCAGGCACCTTAATACAGGTAAAACACATCGATGCCACATTGGTCGAAATGAAAGAAACCAAGTCATGTTCAGGTCTCTAAGCCGGGATAGTCCCAGGATTTTTGATATCCGGTCCCGGTATCCAATGGCTAGGATTGTTTCTTCCCTTGTCGCAGGTGTTTTGTCTGTGACATGGTTTGCCATAACGAAATATAAGGACTAAGAATAGGATTCCTGCAATTAGTCCTAAAATGAGGGGAAGTCCGCCAAAGATCGAATGGACGAAATCTGGAAAAATACCCAGTATGGCTTTGAATGGTGTTAATGCCATCGAAAATACTGTCTTAAATACTTTTGAGACTCCACTGGTATCAGAAATATTTAAGATTTCATTCAGGATTTCTGCGAAATGTATGGGGGAATTAGTCGATAACAATGAATGTATCTCTGCAGTCGTCCTTGCGACTAGGAGATCATACGTTTCTTTTGATGACATGAGCCTTGTCGGCGTCTGAAGAAGCACTGTTTTCATTCTGCTTAAAGTATCTATTCGAATAGAAGTAATTTTCAAGTTGGGCCATGCCCTTGCCTCCCTGTCTGGAAAGGAGCTGGGGAACAATAAGCGTCCACAGCACTTGACCTTCGCAGTCGTAGTTACGAGATAAGGAGTCCCGGGCATAAGACTACAGCATCTGCGGTCCACAATTAGAATGTAACTCCCATTATAGAGTCTTTGAAAGAATGGTTCTATCTCTGTAGCAGGTGTGCCTAGCTGGTGACATGAAAGGTTATTTGAGTTCCCTTCACAGGCTCCATGCAAACTAATTCCGTTACACAGAAGTGTACCGCTTAGTGACATCGCACAATTATTGCCACTAAGAAACACTTTCTGTCATTTATTACTGACACATGCATGTGAATAGGGCAGGTTCCATGTTGTTTTAATGTACCCTTTTCCCAATTTTTCGTACATGCCAGCCTGTATATATTTTTGGCAGTATGGAAACCTGAAGGTTGATATTGGAATATTAATTATCCCATGTATTATCCATTCACTGACAGGTCGTTCTGACATTGTCACTGGTAATCTTTCGAGTTTCTCAATGCTCAGGATTGTATAATCAGCACCCTTCTGGGCCATACTGATTTGTTTATCAGTAAGGTTAAAGAAATTGAAAAGTGACGTTGTGTTGACTAAACGCCAAGGCACATAGCCTGAACGCAGATTTTGTAACGTCCAGCCAAGCTGTACAATAGAACGCAATTGAGACTGACCGTGTTGTAACAACAGTAAGTCTTGCGATATTATGTCGATTGCTGAAGACACAATGCTGTCCAGAGAAAAAATTCTGGAGGACAGAGTCATTAACCCATTGTCCACTACAGAAAGTGATTTTTCCAAATTAATACGGTCAATTTCCCGTATCCTTTCTGCTGTCTCAATTTGAGTAACCTTCCAGGCCTCATTGTATGCTGCATATACAGAGGCTGCTATGAAACGCTTTTGACGCTGTTTGCGTGGTCCCATAGTGAAATCACGCAAGTCCGCACCATCAGTAAGTAAAGTTAGGTGTTGCTTAATTTCTGCCAGTGTGGAAGTTTGTAGCCATTGAAGGCATAATTTGCCCACACTGTAGGTGGTTATTATCCCTGGGTGATGTCTTTGGGGATATCTAGGGTCTGGCCTGGTCATTTTAAACCCCTGTGTTTTGTTCAGGAATCTGTCTTGACAGTTATTAGTATCTGTGGGCCAGATCAACCACTGTTTCCAATCTGGATGTGTTCTGTTTTGGTTTAATACATAGTTTATGTCTATCTCCTCATCTGTAGAGCTATTGCTGTTCATTGTTGGTTTTGGAATAGACGGTTTATTTAAGTCTTTGATTTTGGCTAAGCCAAGACAGGTAGTTTGTTGAACAGTGTCATTTAAAAATATAATTTGTTCTGGGATCATGCAGGCTCTAAACAAAGATTCTATACCCTGTACTTGCCATTCTTTTGTGCCCCAAACACTTTTCAATTCAACATTTTTGTCCCAATAATCAAAACCAAAAGTATTCATTTGTTCAAAGAATGAGTCTGAATATATCAATTTTGTGTTGGTTATCATGGTCTTTGTCCCTGTCTTATTTGACAATTTGAAATAAAATGTTTCAGCATTACTTATGTTAAAACCTGAAAAGTATGAATATTTGTCATAAACGGTTCTTGAGCTTCCTTTTGGAGGGGTTGCACAATGTTCCCATTGATTATAATTTAAAACATTTCTAGGTTGTGCAGATCTATGTAAAAAATGGTTACCATAGTGGTTGTAGCAATACATACTATCATAATTTGTAGAACCCTGCAAATAATCATGTTTGGTAAATTTAGCAGACATCACTAAGTCAGACATCATATTGTTTATACTTTCAAAGTCCCAATCATCAGCAAATGTGCTTGGTTTTACGAAGTCACTCAATGAGATTTTAATTTGGTGTGGATATTTCAGGATTTCAACCGGACCATAGATTTCGTAGTCAGTGTTGTCCCATGCTACCCCACCCGGTATAGGATTGGCTGTGAAGTTGACTGAAGAAAGTTCTCTTTTCTCGACGTGTGAAGATGTGTGTGGTTTGAGGATCAAGTTGATTTTCTGACTTGCTGTGTCCATTTTAGCATATTTTCCCTCAATGAAGCGTCCCAAAGTTAGTATCATGATGAGCCAAAGTATGAGGATAAATGCACCAAAACCCACCCAAAATTCAATCCATGGAGAAATCAGATATGTTTCTTTCAGTTGTTTCAAAAGTTCTTTAGCTTTATCTTTAATGGTTTTTGATGATGGCTGTGTTTTTGATTCAGTGAAGCCTTCGGAGGAATCATCGAAGTTTATGAAGTAGCCGGATGCAGTTCTGTCAATTGTTCCAATTGCTTCAGGATTACTGTTTCTTGCATAGTCGTTTGTTACTTCATTATTGGTTGGTGTGTCTCTGCTAAATGTTTTTATTTGGGTGTTCAGAGGTCTAAGTTCCATTGCATTGTTGCATAGTCCTTGTCGTTCTTCTGTAGGCGTTTCGAATGTGATTAGCCTCTTTGTTAGGACCTCTGTACTGGTAGCGAACCTTGGTGTTCTGCTACTTATGGGGAGTCCACTTGGCCTACTATTTGTTATTGGCCACATGATTGTGGTTTTACCAGGTCGATGGATACAACTCGGTTCTCCTTTTTACCAGCAAGCGGCGGTAGTACTACTGATCTTGTCCCGTTGACAGACAAGACAGGAACTGCTTTTCTGTAAGAAGGCCCAAATTCCTTCTTTACCGCGATCTTTTCTCTGACTAGATCCCCGACTTTTGGAATCCAGACAGGTCTTGCTGGGACAGGTGGTGGTTCTTCAGTGGTTGTTGGCTGCTGTTTCAACTTTATGTTGCTCAGGTCTTTTCTTGTTTCGTTTAAGTCCTGTAAAATAGCCAAACGATCTTTGATATCAAAGCTTTTTTCCTTTACCACTGAAGTCTGACTGTCAAGGTCAGAGATTAACATCCTAGTTCCAAATAATAATTCGTACGGACTGAATCCCTTCAGAGAATTTCTTGGCAGGTTATTTAGACTACGTTGGACACTTATTAGATGTTTGACCCACCCAGCTCCCGAACCTAATATCCTTTCCGTTATAGATTGCTTTATGCCTTGGTTTTTTCTTTACACCATCCCGTATCCCTCAGGAAGGAAGTGAGAAGATTCCCGCTGTGCTATGCTCATTTGGCCATGTTTCCCCTCAGGCTGGAGGGCTAGAGTGAAAACAATGGTCAAACGTAGCATGCTCTTAGCGTATATGCCATTTAGACTCGCAAATCTTTGTATAACAGTCCAGACGTCAGCCGAGTGCTGGTGATCTACATTATAAGTGGAAACTAGCCTGTATATGTTAATCGCAAGCCTTGCTTTTTACTGTTGATTTTTTCTGGAGTGAAACGACACGGTATTACACCGTTTCTCTCACCACTGCGATTCCTGTTGCAGTTGTGGCACTTTTTTACAAACAAGGTGTGATGCAGGCTCATGCCTGGCCACCAGTACCTTGATTGTAATTCTTCCAGAGAATCTTTTAGTTTGAGGTGTCTGAGACCCTCGCCCATATGTGCGTCTGCGATTAACAAGTTTCTCCTGTCCATGTTTGAAATCACTCTATCCCCCACTCCAGGGATTCGAGCAAAAGGGACGGAGTTTGCATCGATTATGTATGTATAATTGAGTGGATAGTTGATCGGTAGCGCTGAGCAGTCACCTTTTGATGACGTTTTCACTGCCAGCACTGTTTCACCGTCAATATACTTCACTGTACGCTTTTTTCGAACTACGGAAGCCGATTTAGTTGCTACCGCTGTGGCTGTCTCAGCCAATGAATTCCCTGCAACGTGAACGCCATCACGCTGGTGACTCAGTGAGTGTGTCACGTGAGTCTTTGGTAGTTCTTTTTGTAAAAGAGCTATTTGTTCCCAAAGCAGTTTTTGCTTTATTGTTGCACCTGTGTCATCTTTGTAACCGTTTTGAATCCATGTCTGCAAATCGTTGTTATATGATTTGACGCAGTAATATGAATCGGACACTATAAGTGTCGGGAATTCGCGATCCGCATTATCTAGCGCCATTTTCAATGCTATTATTTCAGTCTGTTGTTCTGAATTAGTTTCTACTGAGTGTGTTTTTGTTAATAGAGGTCTTAGTTTACCTCCGCGCCACACTTCTTTTGTAATCTCACATGTTGGGTTGTATGCTTGTTCTCCCCAAACGGAGGGTTGAGCATGTCCGTCTGTATAGATCACACAAGCGTATTGTCGTAAGGGCAGAATGTCGATTGGCAGAGGGAATGTTCTTTCATATTCTAGATTTTTTAGTTCCTCTAGTTCTGGATCAAAGTAGTAGTATACTTTGTCCGTTGTAATGGAATTCACCCATTGTATCCATTCCGGATTCAATGTTGTTGTTGGTAAATTACACGGTGTTGTTAATGCCTCAAAGGCTGATTCTGCTGTTCTGACTGTGATACGTCTACCGTCAGCTTGATCTTTTTCTCTAGCTATTGCGGTTTGAACTGCATGAACAATTTTTTCTTTAATGCTGAATTTCTGTTCAGCTTCTGTGTACAAGTGTGATTTGAATGCAATTGGTACCTTTTCTCCCTCATTAGAGGTCAGGTATGTGAATCCGCATCTTCCTGGGATGACTCGAATCACAAGATTGCGTGTGTTATCACGTGTTTCTAATTTTGTTTTAATTAGCATGTCTGTTTGTAAGGATCTCAGAATTTCTGTGTGTATTTGAGTCCAATTGGTTCTTTTAAAATCTGGTTTTATTAGATCATAAAGGGGTTTGACCCTTTCTGCGTAATTTGCAATATATGTTCTTCCGAAATTTAGGAAGCCTAGAATTGACTGTAGGTTTTTTAGTGTTCTAGGTGCTTGGAGTACGGCACATTTCTCTAGAAAATTGTCAGCCAGGCTTTTGCTTTCACTTGATAATTCATATCCTAAGAACAGGACTGTCAGATGGGCAATTCTGGATTTTTTAAAGTTGAATTTGTAACCCTCTGCTGCGAACCCAAGTATTATGGTGTTCACTCTCTTCAAGTGAGTCTCCAAGTCATCATCTGTTAAGTATATGTCGTCGACATACGATAATGCTTCGTCGTCATATGTTTGTAGTAATTCTGTTACTCTCGCTGAGAATACTCCTGGGCTGTTCTTGTACCCCTGGGCTAACCGACAGAATTGTTTTTGAGTGCCATTTATTGAGAATGCAGACAAATATCTGCTCTCTGGTGCTATGTTTTGACAAAAGAATCCATTAGAGATGTCTAATGTTGTTTTGTATTTTTTGCGCACTGTTATTCATTAGTGCAGCACTATGCGAGTTTTGCACTGCAAAAGTTTTGCAACATGAGTTAAGGTGTCGGTAATCCAAAACTAGACGATATGAATTGTCTGGTTTGGAGACCGGAAACAAAGGGTTGTTCATTTGTGAGGTGCAAGTTTCAATCACCCCCTGGTATTCTAATTGATCTAGGATTTCTTTTACCTGTTTTTTAGCTTCTTGCTTAATTGGGTACTGCCTTTGTGCAGTAGGTTGTGATTTTAACTGGATTTTGTGAGGAGGAGAGTCCTCATCCCATCCTACATGATTTTTATATAAAGCAGGAGCTTGAGCTACTGCCCACTTTCTGGCAAGTGTGTATTTTTTATGAATTGGGATATGATTTGAGAAGGCAGGCATAATTATTTCTTCGCCATGAGGGCACTCCCTGACAAACTCTGGTGGCCAGTCTTTTTCAGCTAGAAGGATGTCATAGCCCTTGGAGAGATTATCCCAAAATAGTCCCCTTATTTTTCTAGTCTTATCCCCTTCTATACGTAAAGTTATTTCATATATTTTGTGAGGTTTGCTAACTCTGGTGTCTGCAGTTTCCACTTGAAGATATTCATTCGTGTCCACTGTCTCCAGATGATTCATAAGGACTTTGCGAGCTATGCTCACTTCTGCTGCGCTGTCTAGCATTGTCTGAGCCCATTCTCCGTTTTTCAGTTGTGTCCTCAGTATTCTCGGCATTGTTAACTACCTTGATACTGGCTACCTTCTTTTTTTGGAAATTGTAATTTCTTTTTTAGATGAGCAGGTTCCTTGTCTTTGGACTTGGCGTGCTCTTCTCTTTGTTCTGATCGTCCTCTTCTTTCCGATTTCTGCGAGGAAGTCTGAAAAGATTGAGAGGGACGTGTATCAATGTCTTGATATCTATCAGGCTTCTTTATATTATCCCTATTTCTAAGGTTATATCTTTTCCCAGAGGGGTCACTCTGGGGTGACCTGTGTCTTTGGTTCGGAGATTTTTCTCTTCGCCTAGGAGACCTTCCTCTGGACTGGAATTTCTTTTCTTTAGGATTGGATTGTTTGTTTCCATCCCAGCTCTTTTTTTGTGATGTTGAGTTATTATTAAAAAATATTTTTTCAGGACTTTCAATCAGTTGTGGTTTTACTGGTATTCCACCTAAACTATCTCTACCTAGTTCCTCATAGGATTTTTCTATGATTCTGGCTATTTCAGCTGGTTGGTCTGCTATATCTGTCTCTTTTAGCCTCTGGCGGATCGCCACGTTTGCTGCTTCTCCCTTTATGTTGGCTAATAATATAGCCGAGACCTGCTTGAAGTCTTTTAGTAATTTCATAGCAAGAGTTAAAGCGGGTTCTGGACCATATTCGTCTTGAATTTGTTTTAGCACATCTGGTATTACCGAAATGGATGGAACACCGTGCGTTTTTGTGTAGATGGAAGCAAAGACTGTACCCCAAGTGTCACAGTCCTCAATGTGTGGTGCGATTCCCATTGGAAGACAGATAGTCAGAATCCTGTGTTTTTCTAACGGGGTGGTGTCTGGAAACACAGCCTCTATTTGGGTGATTTTGTGTGCTAACCAGAATGGTATTTGTTCCCGTTTAGCTGGTACTTTACCTAGGCAGGATTGTATGTTCTGTGGTGTAATTTTATTTGTGTTCCCCTGGTGAGGGGTCAGCTGTGGAATTTTAATTGCTGGCTGAATTGTTGAAGTCCGCATCACATATTGGACTAATTGTCTATGTATCTTTATTAATTGTTTTAGTTGTACTAAAAGATCTGCTGCAGGCATTCTTTCGAACTCTGGATGTGGTGTGTATCCGGCTAGGACCGGCCACGTTGCTCCTGGTCTACCTAAAGGACCGAGCCTGGTGATGTGATTATTGTGTTTTAGGGCGCCATTAAATAAGAGCAGGTGCTCTTGAAATTTAAGTGGTACTTCCACCTCCTCGAAAGGAGTATACTCTTCAGGAGGTTCCTCTGTTTTGTAATAGTGGAAGTACTTTGTTACAGCATTTGCTGCTGGAAAATGTATCCATGAATAGTATACCTCTGTCTGCCGATATTCGTGTGCCTCAATTACGAATATGACTGTACCACCTCTAGGTGTCAGTCCATTTTCTATAAGTTTTAAGGTTATAGATTTCCTTTTGATGACCGGGATGAGTATTATATCCTGGTCTGCTTCTTGCAGTGCAGTATCAGCTGCTGCGAGTTCAGTTGCTAATCTAACTGCCTCTCTTTCATCATCACTGTCTACCATTTTACCGACAGGATGGTTACTTTGTTTGTTTGCAGATCAGGTTTCTTATGGAAACAAAGATTAGATGCACAATATTTTGGAACGGTTTATCCTTCAACGTTGACTAAACCAAGTACCATACATAGGAGTTTCCTCCTGCGAGGTTTGGCGGATATTACCTTTCACCCACTCCAGACGTCTTTGGAGTATTATGGGAAAAGGGGTCTGAGTGAGAAAGCACGACTGACTTACTCTAAATGTCTTACGTTAGTTTTATCGCCCTTCCAAACGCGTTGGGCGCCATGTAGTGTAGTTCCTATTATCCCAATAGGCTCTGCGCATTGGAATAATACCTTCAATAGTATAGGCCTAGACCAGACGTTAACTAGGTCTACTACTGTCGATATTAGACTTAAAGTTTTGGGTTTGCCAGCTAGCTCAGAGTTCACTAGAAACTTTCTCGAATAGGCAAGGAGGAGCTGAACCTCCCTGGATAGACAAGAAGGGATTTAGTTTCTGACAACCATAGAACATGACAACTTTGCTCTCCCCTAATCAAGAGTGTATCTCGAGAGTCGTGTGAACAAAAGGCAATTTATTTTACTCAGTCAGTACGCGCATTCTTAGTCTCATCAGATTGTAGAGAAAAGGAAGAGACGGGCGTGTTCAATAAAAGATGTTATTTATTGATCAGTCTCTTTTCTCATACAAGAGAAATGGATCGATATTATTGCAATACTTATGGTTAAGTAAAGTGCATACATTAAAAGCAGTAGTATAAAATAATACTGTAAAAACATTGATATGGTTTCTAAGCCATATGAAGGTTTAAAATGAATAAGATATATTACATACACATATACATTTGACTAATCGTACTCAACTGGTGTTTCTAACTACGCCTACCCCGTGTACCTGACCTAAGTCTAATGCGTGGGCGGGAATAGAAAGTTACAGTTTAAGTTAAGTTTGTTTTGCCAAGTGACTGACTAAAGAATTCTCTGTGAGGTGTTATTCAGTTCTGTACCTGGAATCTAGGATGGATGAGGGATGGTATCTCTCGTCTCTGGCCTCGATATTCCAGGCTGCCTGCGAGGGCTACCCGGAAGCGCCGGAGCTGGATTTCTCGGCAGGAGAATAGACAGCTTCTCGTTCTCAGTGCGTCAGGAAGGCGGGGCTGCGCCAGCGGGGTCTGCTCTGGGCTTCGGCAAGTCTGGCTGCTCCGATCTCGTCACCACCGCGTGTGTTTGCATAGGGCAATATCGTTAATATTTATACCTTTAAGGTGCCGAGATTGACGTAAGGATGGACATAGATACGTCAATAAGGATGTCATACGACCAGGTCGTTAGCACATTCTTTTGCTGAAGTTCTCGGTGAAATCAAAACAATGGCCGCAGGGTTTTTCCCAGGTTGTCATAGGTTTGATTTGTTTTGAGAACTCCGTATGCCTTATCAGGGGCTGGAGGAATATCGCTTGTCTAATTAGATGGCAAGCGTTATGACCTAATCAGATAACACGTTCCTGTGCCGTAGTGTGGCTTTATCAGATAACGGTTCCTGCATCATGGGGGTTTTCTGCCTCATGGGATGGCTGCTAGTTAACTTGTTAGTTTGTTAACCAGAATAGGGTCAGGAATAGGGGGATCGATACAGAACCTATAGGAATACATCACAATCTGTCCAAGGAAGAGGAATCAGAGTGTTCTTAGTCAAGAGTACTAGCAAAGGTTTAACAATGTGTGAAAAACCCAATATCCATTGCCTACAAAAAGAAGTCAAACCAATGAATGCACGGACATCTTTCTGGGTGGAAGGTACTGGAGTGTCTAAAATTGTTGAATGCGATCTGGTATCAGTGCACGTCCCTCTTAGACAGAAGATGACCTAAATAGGTTACCTTCAGTCTACAATATTGCAATTTCTTCTGTGATACTTTATGGTTGTGTGTAGCAAAAAAAGAAAGTAAGGACAAAGTACATTTTTCACACTGCTCAGGTGTATTAGCTGCCAAGATGTCATCGACATATTGTATGAGAGCCACTCCTTCAGGCAAAATAAAGGAATCGAGTTGTCTTTTTAAGGCTTGACTATAAATACTCGGACTCTCAGTGTACCCTTGAGGAACTCTACAAAATCTGTATGATCTGTTATTCAAAGTGAAACCGAACAAATATCGGCTATCAGGATGAATAGGATTCGAGAAGAAAGCGTTCTTCTAATCCACTACTGAAAATGTAGTTGCTGTTGGAGGGATATGGGTAAGCAATGTCGTTATGTCAGACACTACAGGGTACTGTGGTACTACAATCTTGTTGACTTCTCTCAAATTGATGATAAATCTATAAAGCTTAGTGTCAGCATATTTTTTCAAAATGGGAAGAATTGGACCATTGCAAACATTATAAGGGACTTCTTCCACAACCCCCACCTTAATCAGATCTTGTACAATACGTGTAAGTGCTTCCTCTCCTTCTCGAGAAATGTTATACTGAGGAAATCTCTGCAGTAAAGCACCCTCCTTGAAACTAATATGTACTGGTGGAATAACCATTTGTCCTACATCGGTGTCTGAAGTAGCCCACAAAGTACTAGGAAGTGAAGCTATTGCAATATCCTCTTTAACAATACAGGATTTCTCAATCATGGGGTGGTAGTCATTTAAAATAACCCATACTCCTTCCAGAGAACATAGTATCGTAGCCCTTAAATATTTGAGCATATCAAGACTCACAATATTGTCAGGTGTGTTTGGGGAAAGCAAAGATGGATATGGAGCAGTAAACTTATGAACAAGAAGTGCAAGTGGCTGTGACAATGGGCTAAGGGAAGATGTTCCATCGAAACCAATCGATGTAATAGTTAAGCCAGACAGGGGAGCCCTTGGAATTATGTGTTTAGACAAGGCGCTACGAGTAGCTCCTGTATCAACCAGAAACTGATCTGTAGAACCCAAAACATGTGCTGTAACATAGGGACCCCTCTGATCTTCTGGAACATCAACTGATTCCTTACCCCATCCTAGGCAATCCTATGTATAAGCAGAATCTTGCACATCAGACGGCTCATAGTCGGACATTCGATATTGGTTCCGTCCATCAAAAGTATTAGACCCCTCTTGTCCACGTGTATTAACATCAAACCTAGCACGATCATTTGTGTTTCCTCTAGGCCCTGAATATCCTGAAAAATTTCTCATTTGTCCCCGCCCACGTGAACCCTGCTAAGCATGCAGTACTGGACAGTCAGAAAGCCAATGTCCAAATTTCTTGCAATACGCACACTGATCAACAGACAAATTCGGACGAGTATAGGGAGGAAAGGATGAACCATGAGAACCACGTCCACCTCTATTATTACCTCTAAAAGGTGGGCCATAAGCCTGAGCCATCATGACCTTTGTTTTTAACTCTTTAGATTTTTTATCCTCCTTACTTTTAGCTTCTAATTCTTGTCGTTCATAATACTGAGCCATAGTTAAGAGAGAAACTGGGGAGGAGGTAGTCCATGAACTTTCACTCGCCTTTAGACGACTAGCTATTTCTGGCAAAAGGTTTGTGGCATATTTATCGACAAACAGATACCTACCCATGTCATCTGTCAATGACTGCCCACTAAAATCGTGGAATGCTTCTTCAAAGCGTGTGAAGAAGTCTGAAACTGATTCATCTATCTTTTGCTTACAAGACGCTAACATAGTCCAATCTATCATTTTAGGGGGAATAATCGTCTTTAATTTAACCAATATAGCTGCTGGAAGATCTAAAATTAGCTGACACGGTTTCTGTGCAGGTTCTTTATCTTTAGCTAATTGTTCTATATCTGTCCACAACGTCCCAAATACCACACGATCATCAACTTTACGCACAGTTTTCCACATATCAGGCGGTAATATTAATCCAAAGAACAAATCAATATCAGACAAAGTCATAGTACAAGAACTAATGGCACCCTCAATTTCTTCATAAAAGGCTGTTGGATTCTTTCGTGGATCGGGCAATGCATTTTTAAGAGACATAATATCTGCTCTATTCCAAGGAGTGTACACCCAATTATGAATAAAGTACCCTTTCGCGTCGACATAAGTCTTATCATCACTTGTACCTGTTCCTTTAGGAGGTACATATAAAGGCGCGGCTTTCCGCATGGGTTTCACATTTACAAAATTTGTATCTGTTTTGAGCGTTGGAGCTCGTGCCATGTTGATTTGAGATGTTTGTGCAGCTACGACTGCTGCCTTTTTCTCCTCCCGCAAACGGACTGCTTCATGACATAGTTTAACCAAGCATCTGATCGTGTCAGCCACCTGGGGGAAGACAAAAGAACCTTCACGTAATTGCTTACAATCAGCTGCTCTATCATCTGGCTCTACTTCCACCGAATATTTCCTAAATTGCTCCAGAACCTCTGCAGCAAATATCTCAGTGAAATATTTTTGTTCCCTTTCCGACCAATTCTTAATAGTATCTAGAAGTTCAGAAGCAGTGATTATACTACGGGGTTTATTAAGAATACGGTAAAGAGGTCTACGAATAGTGTATTGGCCATTTACCTGTAACTGACGCTCCCTATCTTCCCTTTCTTTAATTTTTTTAATTTCTTTATTTTTCATTTCTAATGCTTTCGCATGCACACTCTTACGTTGTTCTTTTTCAATCAAGGCCTGCTCACGCTTCATTTGTTCACACACTTCTTTCTCCCACATTCGCACACAGTCAAACATATCTTGCCTAGCCTTTCGTTTAAACATCCGTTGCTCCACATACTGAATCTTTCGCAAATCAAATGACCCATGCATAGTCCAACGCAACTCAGGATCCTTACGGGTGTATTTAGTCCATAACGTGCTGTACATTATGGATGAAATACCATACTTAATACACATGTCCCTATTAGACGTCCCCTCCGGGGGGGCTGGTTGTGCTTCGTCGATTCTCAAATTGGTACCACTACAAAAGCAACACATCGTACGAAGTGTGCTGGAAAAAGGCATGCCAAACATATTGTAAAATATGCAGTATTATAATCAAAATTAGTGCTTAAGGTACTCTTCGTACGTTGCGCCGTTCAAATAATCTTAAATAGAGAAAAATCTCCTCATTACCTGCCTATATGTATTGCAACACGTATATATATATATATATATATATATATATATATATATATATATATATATATATATATATATATACTTAGAACAAGGTTCAATATTTTGGCCAATTCCATAAACAAATGCCACAGTAAGTGTTTCTAAACTACCTTACCAGTCAAAGATGTCAAAACCTACAGCAAGTGCGCAATCGACCCAGACTGAAGCAGTGGAGCGTAGAGCGCCGAAGCGCTGGAGGCGTGAGTGAGAGGAGGGTGAGAGGACGCGTTGGCAGGCAGCCGCAGGCTTTACCGTCTTCAGCCTATCGTCGGCCGCTTTGCCTCTCAGCCTCTCCCCGGTTAAAATCTGCCGGCTGTACCCTGCTAGTACCTGCAGTACCTTGCCCCCCCGTTCCCCCACCCGTGCAGTGAGGTGCGGAGCACGAGGGGTGTGAGCGCGGGAGGCTGCCAGAGTTCTAGTCTCCTTGTCAGCTGCAGCGGTCGAAAAACGGGAGCGGCCCGGTAGCGGCGGGAGCTGCGAGGCTCTTTGCGGCGTCTTGGGCAGCTGGGACAACGAGAGCAGCAGAGAGCTTTTTGGTGGACTTGGCAAACTGTGAGAGTCCAAAAAGGCGGTGGGGGGGTCCAACCACGGTTTGTTTGGGACGGAGTTACGACCCAGAGCCAGCGCCAGTGCCAGAGGAGCAGCAGGAAGCTAAAAGAGCTAAACAGCGTGAAGCTCTTGCTCCCCCCCGAGTGAAGGGAGCGAAGGAAGCAATACCCACTGCTAGTCCCGCAGTGGTGGTTAAGCGATCTGCAAGCTGCTACAGGGCCGGCTCTGAGGCAAGTGCTGGAAAAAAAAGAAGAAAAACAAATGGAGAAAACTTGGAGATATGCCAGGCAATGAACAAGACACCAATGTGATACTGAGGTACTGGGTCATTTGAAAAAAAATAGTGTTCCTATACACTTTGCAATCATATTTCTACCCCTTTTCACCTTCCTGCTGTTAGTGCCATTACCCTTCCCGTACGGCTGCTGCTTATGGTTGCTTATGGTTGCCTATCACTGTCTGCCTACCACCGCAGTGCCTTGCCAAATTGTGCATTCGATGATTGTTTGATTGAGGCTTGCACTGAGGTCATATTGCCACGCTGGTTGGTCCCGGTGCGTGGTGCTATTGGCGGCCGCGGATCGAGTGTATTAGCAGTGTATTAGCAGTGAGTAGACAGGCTGGGGAGGTAGTTGGTCTACAGCTTGGATCGATAAGATAAGGGGAGACACGAAGCCGGAAAGACTTATCTGCCCTGTGCTTAGCCCTGTGCTTAGCCTGTGCTTACCCTGTGCTTAGACAGGTCGGCAAATAAGGCAATTCAAAGTACCTACTCCCATACTTTCTGTTGATCATGTGGTGGAAGAAGCTACATCTATTGTAATCTAATCCTGAAAAGACTGTCACTGTTTATTGCAGAAAGTATTATACAAGGTATATATGATATCACAGACGGGCTGTATTACACACAGTTTTTCTACAAGGGAGTTTGATCGGTCCTAAACCATACTACATACTACATTGATATCACTGTACCATATTAGTAACAATGCGTTCCGGGAGGGAACGGCTATCTGCCCCCCCGGCACGTAGATCACGTAAATCTAAAGCTCCAAATACCATAAAGAACTCCAAGGCACAATCTAAGGAGCTGAGACAAACCCTCATCTCACCAATTGAGAGAATGTTTGAAAAATCCTCTAAAATTCCAAAAAAATTTGACTTTCTAAAGGATCCAACAGGAGTTCTATTGTCTATCCAAGGCGACCAAGCAATAGGTAATTTACAAACCCCAATTATACCTATTAATGTTATACCACATAATAACCTAGAAAGCAAATATAAACAACCTGGAAGAAATGAGGCAAATATGGTGATCACACAATTTAACAGCTCAGTGAACTCTGTAAATCAAATATCAATGGAAGCCTCGGATCAGGATGATATGCATATAACGAGCTCACAAGAATCCGTTACTATAGGGAATACTAAAGATGGGATAGAAACTGGAGACTCCTTTGTTAATGACCTCAATGGGGTCTCAGGAATAGTATCCATGCCATCTAGGCTACCTTTGGATGTCAATGTTGTAATAAAGAAAAATATAGCACAAATAGGGATACTAACAACTAATAATCAAACCATCTTAAACACGTCGGATAGTTGCATGCTCAAGAGTCAACTAAGTAAAGAAAAAATGGCTTCATTGGATATTGAAAATGTCAGGCTATCTTTAAGCAAGGAAAGTAGAGAACAAGGTACTCAAATAAAAGATTCATTAAACCCCAAACCTGCTGAACCATCAAAACAAGCAACCAATGCCAACTCAGACAGGGAGGTAATACAACTTGCGGGAGTTAAAAGAAGGCGAATCTCTGAACCGGAACAATTATTAGACTGCAGAGACAATACTAGTAACAACGAAAATGTCTTTATTAGGAATGATCTTAAACTGCGGGGGAGTGAAAAAAACAAAACTATTGATAACCAGGACTCGGCCTCGGTTTGGGATATTTTCTATCAAACTTCAACACTTACTATTGAAGCATTATCACTTCAGTCTAATAAAATGGATATCCAAATTGATATTCTAAGCGCAATGGCTAAAGCAGTAGCAGGAATAGATCTCAAATTAGCTAACCTCAACTCCCTGATAACCAGAGTACAGGCAGACAAATCAACATCATACGTAGAATGTTTACACACACCAATAATCAACAAACTAGCAACTATACCAGAGGTTATTAGTACGATGCTAGAAGATGTTAAAACAACACTTAATAGGGGCCTTAACTTGTCTATAGGAGGGAATAGTGGTATGATTTGCCCAACTGGAAATAAAGAAATTAAAAAAGAGAACAAGGCATGCCAAATTGAACTTCAAATGATTAATCGATTGACAGATCAACTAACTCCAAATACTCGAGACATTGCTAAAAATACTGAAACTGAGAAAGAAATTGCACAAGAACTGGAAATAAGTAAAGGATATACTGAAATGGAGGAAAAAAGTGACACAGACCGGAACCCTTTTATTATGTCAAAAAGGAACAAGAAAAAGTTACGTAAAGCCCGAAATAAAGCAAAACTAGTGGAACAAGTAGGACTATTCCCTTTAGGGGAACCACTACAAAGCAGACCACTTAAGGGAAATATAGAAAATCAACCTATTAGGGAAATAACCAGGGAAATAAGTAACAAGTCACCAATACAGACAAATGAGAAAACTAAGTATTATGATATATTTGCGCAAAAAAGCAATAATACTAATATGGTCAAGAATATGGAGAATACCACCTGCGGAAATAAGAAACCTAAACAACATACATCAAACCACATAAGTGCCAATAGTAACTCTTCTAGTGGTAAAGTTGAAAAAATTGAGACTCAAATAGTACTTAATTGTTGCAATACAAATGGGCCAATAACACGAGAAATATCTAACACTGTACAGGAAGAAAACAACGCAGGTACAATGTACGACGTGCCAAGGGACCAATATCCAGCGATTTATGCTCAAAATGAAGAAGCAAATAGGAATGAACTTTTGTCAACTAAATTGGTAAAAGAAAATCTAAAAACACCAAATAAAACCATCACTGACAAAAGACAACTCCCTTGGGTTATACCAGCAAAGCCATTGGAACCTATGGCACTGACAGAAATTGTGATTGAAACAACAAAAACGGAGCAATTACAAATTGTAAAAAGAGCCAACAATGAAAGAGTTATAAATATCGTCAAAGGGGAGTTACATTTCCAAAACACAGGGGATACAAACGACCATAAGAGGGAACAACTAACATTTAAACCTATATATGAGTCTAGAGGTCGACAAGATATGCTCAATAGAGGCAACTTATTGCGCCTTTTTTCATCAGTCCCGTCTTTGGAAAAAGTGACAACTAAAGATATTGATACTGTTGGATTCTTAGAAAACCCAGATGGCCAATTACCAACAACAATAATAACACTTGCCTCCCCTGTCATAGCTGAGCACATTATAAGACAAGAAGACACCTTCCGTAAATGGGGAATATTGGTTAATAGAATCATGCCTAAAGAATATCCCACACCGCTTCTGAAAGCATTAAATCTGAATGGTCCAGAAAAAGGCAAAAAGGGCCTCCAAACCTATTCGGTTCTTAGAAACCCAAATCAACGGATAGATAAAGGAGTGCTAGACCAAACAAAAGACACTATCGATAAATCTGAAATTGGTATAAACGATTTATGGATTAAGAGTGCCCTACATGGAAATAATACCTATTGACAAACAAAACATGAAAAAACAGCCAAAATTACACATAAACCCTTTACGGAAATAACGATTTGTTCATGGAACGTAAATGGTATAACTAATAAATTAGATAAGATAACCGAGCTACTTAAGCGCTATCAAATAATTTTGCTACAAGAGACCTGGGCAATAACCCCGTTTATAATACATGGCTATAAAGGATACTACATACCTGCTATCAAGGAAAGCTCTTATGGACGCCCTTCAGGTGGGCTAGCAATTTTCATTTCACTTGATCTCAACGTGGAGCATGCTGAAATATTTACAAACAGTATGAAGTTTCAGTCTATATTGGTGAGGTATTGGATGTATGGACAAAAAAGATCATTGAAGCTGGTTAACATATATATCCCTCCTACACTCATCTCCAGGAAAACCATGTGTGCAGCACTGTCCACGTACCTGCTTGAGCAAAGGATTGAGGATCCCTTTATGGATTTTATTATTTCAGGAGATTTCAATCTCAATCTTTTAATACCATTTACAAGGGACGAAGTAACGCAATCGCAAGACCAGCAATGGTCAATCCCGGTTCAGGTAACAGACCCTTTGAATAAACAAGGCCTTCAACAATTAGGTATAAATTTTATAAAGGATATGGAAGCCTTGGGGCTACGAACACTCAATGGAAGATTTTCAACAGACTCACCACCGGCATGGTCCTACTACACCCACAGTACTAAATCCCGCATAGATTATACTATGGTATCACTAAATATCTTTGGCAACTGTACATCATACCATCTAAAGCAAGTCTTGGAGAGTGATCATTGTCAGCAAATCATTACCACAACATTCAAAAATAAAAATCACCAAATCTATTTAACAACTGAAGGTCAAATTGGAACCACTAATTATAAAAAGTTAACTTGGGAAACAGAATCTCGAAACAACCAACTGACAAGTGATCTGGCATTAAAACGGCTACAGGAATGCAGCGAAGAGGCACCATTTGCATCAGTAATCGGACAATGGGCCAGTTTCACTGCCAGACTGCCCACTAGTAAAGGTAATTCCAATATCATTAGAGATGGCCAAATGACTCAGGTAATAAAGAGGGTAACCAATATCAATCTCACACGCGCAGTGCAGAAAATGAAACGAACCAGAAATAGATTAAGGAAAGAGCTGATTAAATTTCCAGATAAAGAAGAAACTAGAACTGCCCTGAAAGTGGCAAACAAAAATCTAAAGAAGATAATATGGAATGAAAAAACTGAAGCCAATAACGCTCTTTGGACTCGTATATTTTATACTAGTAACCTAGGAAATTCGAGGGAGTTCTGGAAGATGGTTAATACCCTAAATAGGCCAGATAAAACAATAGTCTTATCAGTATTGACTGAAACAGAATGGGTACATTTTTTAAGCCATCATCTAAATCCCCATCCAGCAGTACAGGCAATTGAAGACCATAGCCCATGGAATGAAACTGCAATAACAAATCAAGAACCAGTCATGGAGATAACACAGGAGCAGATTGTTAAACTAATAAAGAAGCAGAAAAATGGAGCACCAGGACCGAACGGGATACCCTTTTCTATATACAAAGACGATCCGGAAATATGGGCCGAAGTACTTGTAAAGGTCTTTAAAGAAATAGTTACTAAAGGGGAGATACCTGAAAGCTGGAGAGGCTCCTTAATATCCCCAATTTTTAAAAAAGGAGACTGGGCGCTTCCTGAAAACTACCGTTTAATAACGCTACAGGACACTGATGCAAAACTTTTTGCAGCCTATCTGCTAACAATCTTATCTGACTTGGTGAAAAAGTATAACATCCTCCCGCCAAACCAAACCGGCTTCATTAAAGGTCTTGGTACTACCTCTAATATCCTGGCACTATCTATTTTAATGGAAAAGGCAATCTTAAAGGGCGAATCACTGTTTCTATGTTTTGTTGATTTTAAATCAGCTTTGACTGTGTCAACCGAGATCTTTTATGGAAAAAGTTGCAAGCACAAGGGATTCCTCAGCCTTTAATATACCTGATCAGTCTCCTGTATACAAAAACTTGGGCCAAAGTTCGTATTGGGAATGGCAGATCATTAACTAAGGAAATACCAACTCTTGGCGGCGTGAAGCAAGGCTGCGTATTGGCACCTTTATTATTTAATCTGTTTTTAACTGATTTAACGGAAACACTGAATAAGATAAATGCCCATCCACCGAAACTTGCAGATAAGCACATATCAAATTTGCTATATGCAGATGATGTTATTCTTTTAAGTAGAACAAAGGTAGGCTTGCAAAGGTTAATTACACGTATACAGGAGTACGCAATAAAAAATAAAATGGTAATAAATGAATCCAAATCTAAAGTTATGGTTGTCTCAAAAAATCTAAGAAGGAAATACAATATGAAATGGTTCTTAGGTAAGGAAAAATTGGAGCAAACAAAAACCTATAGATACCTAGGACTGGTTTTTGATGACAATGGTAGCTTTAAACCCCAGATATTGGACATCACCCGGAAGGCGAACTCCCTAACAGGTGCATTTGGTATGATAAAAAAATCCACCAGTAACTTAACCTACCAGCCGCTACTCAAGGTCATATCTGCAAAATTGCTACCCTCCCTAACCTACGGCAGCGAAGCATTGAACGGAAAGGACGCAATAACAATAAACAAAGAAATCTCGAAAACTTTTCGATCTCTTTTCTGTTTACCAAAAAATGCCTCACAATCCCAAATTAGACTAGAATTTGGCTTGAATAACCAACTACATGCTCGGATGGGTAACACAATTAAAGTATGGTATAGGGTAAAAAATGACAAGGACAATTTAATCTCGGAGCTTTTATGGAAAGAAGTAGAGGGCAATAATAAACTATCTGTTTGGAAGTATCTTGAGAAGGCTTTGGATGAATTTGGGCTGAAGGAGATTTGGATGACCACTATTCCTCAGGAATCTTTCAAAAAAATTGTAAATAAGACAATTGATATCCTATCTATAATAAGTGACAAAGAGTCCCTGGTCAAAAGGAAACATGCTTGGTCTATAATAAATAGTTATAAAAAAAAGAGTCCGCAACAATATTTGAATACAGCTTGGACCTGGAAATATAAAAATATATTCATGAAAGCCCGGTTCGGAATCCTGCCTTGAGAATCTCATGCACTGCCATGGAAAAAGCTTGAAAACAACATATCATGTCGGCTGTGTAATACAGGAGAAGAAAATATCATACATCTATTATGCCTCTGCCCAGAACTAAAAAATGAAAGATTAACACTTTTAAAAAGGCACTTTAACAAAAGATCAATAAGGACATGTAGACAAGCACTAATCCAGTGTCTTTGCTTGGAAGATATATATATTAACTCTGCCCTCTCAAAATTTTTAACAAGTGCATGGAGAAAACTGGAATTTTTAAAACATTAACTATTATACTGTTTATATTTCAGAAATTTTAACATTATGAAATGATTGCTTATTTTTAAAATTACCGCCCTTTTACTGTATTCTAATTGAAATGTTATATTGTGTATTCGTTTTTGGTAAAGATTTTAAATAATCAATCAATAAAACATTTATCACATTATCACATTACAGCAAGTGCCGCAAATCGGCTCTTACAATCAAATGGTGTCCAGGTTCCTACTGCCAAGTATTCAAAACGACCAAACGGTCACTGCACAGCAAATCAACGGAAGAGATCTCATTCGAGGACTGATGCCACCTGGATGGTCAGATCAGAAAGGAAGGGAAAACGCCGTGGATGCCAAGACTCGGGTCTCCGCCGGCAGTGATCACGTCCAAAGCGAGATTCCAATCCTTCGTCTCGACCACTCCTTCGGTCATCCGAGTTGCCGATGAGCCCCACATTGGAAGCGCCAATTTGTGGTGGCAAAGCCTCAGCCAGGCCTACCAGTGCAAGGGATTCGCCCTTCTCTACACAGAGTCCTTAGACCAATAGCAAGAAGTTTGCACTGAAACTGGAACCGAAAAAACTGAGTTTATTAAACCTCATGAGGTGGAACTACATTCACACAACACCGTTCGGTAGAGTATGAGGTAGCACACTGACTGGAAGGAGTTTGGTCCTTTTATACCCACACAGGGGCTCAAATGAAGGCGGTACAAGGTATAGAATGCTGGTTTCAAATACATATACGGTCATACAGAGAGTGTGCTAGCAGCAAGTGGGAGGGGCTGACAGTTAGCTAATTCTGGTGGGCACATCTTGACAGTTACAAGTTGGAGACAGCTGTATGCTCAACTGAGCATGTGCAAAACAGAGGAGACTAAATATATCTTGTCTCTAGGCAGATTTCAAGAGCCGTTGACAGGAAGGTAGGACAGAGCACATGGAGAGCACATGGCAAACAAAATGGCCTAGAGAAATACAAAATGGAGTTCGTAAACGGACAAGATAGTCTCTAAATACAAGATGTCTTATGCTAATTCTTAACCTAATCATTGCTAAATTACAACACCTGATCTGGTGTCCTCCTCACATGTAGAGATGTCAATTCCATGGAGGCATGAATCGAATGGGTTATTTGGTCTATTCCTGACCACTTTGATGCATGTGGTCTTACAGCGAGAAGTGCATCACACAGAGAAAGCCACACACCCCCCTTTAGCGCATGCTTGGAAGTTGAGCCTCAACTTTGTTTAACAAAGCACTAGTGAATTTGCTAACTCCAGGAGGGCTGGGCATGTACACTGTGGCACTGGTTTCTAAAGTGCCTGATACTGTCACGTAACCTGTTTGTGAGCACATATACTAATAGATAGGCTGCTATACACACAGCAATATGTCTAGGGTCACACAGTTTGTGTACGTGCTGAACCCATGTTAGACTCCAGGTCTTCAGTAACAATACCTTTTTTCACTCTGCTCCACATTTACTCAATTCACTAAAATGTGCAATACTGGACAGATCACTACATTTCCTTGTGCCTCGTGTCCACTACCTGTGAAAAATAGAGGCGGTTGGAAGCACTCCTATGCCACTGTTAAGCACCATATCAATGGACTGTCAGAAAGGACTTGTTTATTTGGGTGTTTCTTTTTTAGTTTAAAAGTTACATGGGAGTTACTTTACCTAACAAGCACTTCAGGTTTAAATGGTACTGTTAGAATCGGAGGTCTCTGGTTGGCACAGGTAGGCACTTGTGACAAGCAGGGACCTTCTCCTCTAGTCAGGGCAAGGGAACTACTCCATATGAATAACCCCTGCTCACCTTCTAGGTTGTGTGGCGCAAGCAGACAAGGCTAATTCTCAGGGCGATAGTTAATTACGCATTTATGATCACATACAGTAAACCCACTGACCCACCACAAACGGACACCAGTCGTTAGGTTGTATCAAAAATACGTAGACGTTATATAAAAATACTTCATATGCAGAATTATCACAAGACCATATAACGTTTAATGATTTGAGGGCCACCAGATTTAAATAGGCAATTGTTCTTTAAGAGTTTTTGGTTAGCAAGGTACGATGACAGGGAAAACAAACGTTGCGGACCCTAGATCCGATGCAAACTCGGGATAGAGTTCAAGTGTACCTTGCGTTGAGTGTCCGAGGTGTTTCAGGCGTGGCTACTGGTGAGGGCGGACATGGCACGAGGCCAACGGTTCTCCACGGTGAGGAGGATTGTGGCGATCCGGGAACTGATGCAGCTCATGGGGCGAGGCGCCGTTCAGGCCTGCGGGACGTACTACTTCTTTAGCACGCCAAGTCGTACCTGTGGATCTGTGAGGGGCGTCGCGTTCTCGGGCAGACCGGTGCAGCACCGGGCCTCCGGTACCACTGTACGGAAGGCCTTTCTTGAGGTGCGGCACGAGTCTTGGTATGCAGGAGGGCAAAGCGAGACAGTCGGGTACGTTACGACATACGGACCGTCCGAGGCTATCAGATGCGCTCCGTGCAGGATTCCGGCGGGAGAAGATGAGAGGCGCACCACGCGCTCCGTAGCATGCGAGGTGACAGGAGAGCGGGCGGCCCGGCACTGGAGCGGAGAGCGACTCAAGCTTGAGCGGGGCTCTCTGCGGCGGGACGACCAGGCTCTGAGCTGTCACAACCTTAGGAGGGGCGAAGGCACCCGGGTCACAACTCCGGCGAGGGAATAAGAACTAAAGGCCCAACAGCAGACGGGCACAGGCAGAATAGAACCCTGGTCAAAACAGGATCTGATTTGTTAGGAGCAGGGCTTCTATATTTATACTCAGTTTCTTTTGTCTTTGCAGGCCAGGGGGCCTGAGCCTGGTTCAACCCAGTTTTGGAGCACTCTGTTGACAGGAAGCTGCCGTCTTCTTTCAGGGTGCAGGGCAGGGACATCAGACGCTCTGCAGGAGGTGGAGCCAGCATTGTGGTGGTGGAGCACAACCTTATTCAGAGTCAAGGACTACTCCTCCCACCCATCCTGGGGTAAGCACCCTATTCACCACCTGGTAACCCCGACTGTCCCCGGGAATTCCCCAGCCCTGTCACTCACACAAACCCAGACAGCAGATACACATCCTGGCAGAGGCGGGCTGAAATAGTTAACCGAGCAAATGCTAACTTTCTAAAAGTAGCATTTGCAAACACAGGATATTAAAATAAACCTTGCTAAAGGAAGTATTTTATTATTCTGAGTTCAGGCATATATTTTTAAAGATATGCCACCGTGTTCCCTGAGCCTGCCGGGACTATAGCGTGTAATAATTCCGGCAGCTCACCTTGGCCTAGGAGAACAGGCAGCCCTTCAATAGTGAAGAACGAAGAGGGCGGTAATTCACTATTAGGACATGCCACACATCATGGCTTGTCCTTCTTTACGCTTACAATGCACTCTGCCTGTAGGACTACCATAGGGGTGACTGATATGAAGTTATGGAAGGTTTAGGGACTGGCAAGTGTGTGCACTTGCGCAGTCAGCGTGACAGTACCAGACTGTACGCAGGGTCTGCAATGGCGGACCCGAGATATATCTTACAAGCCCACTTCCGTGGGTGGCGCAACAAGCGCTGCAGGCCCACCAGCAGCATTTGTATCTACAAGCCCCGGCACTCCTCGTGCACGTTACTGGGGACTGACAGTAAACCAAATAAGCCAATCATGGAAATCAATTACGGATACACTTTACATTGGGAGCACTTGCACTGCGGTACAGACTGGCCGTGGCGCAGTGCCCTGAGCATCGAACAACAGCAAAACATCTGAGGCACATCAGCAAAAAGTGGAAGGGAGACTCACGCCAAGGTGCCAGATCTAACAGGTACTATCCGAAGACTGAAGTACGGGTAGGGTGTATTTTTATTAGGCGCAAAAGGTATGTTTTCTCTGCTCTGGTTTGTGTCTCTGTGTAGCAGAGTTGTGTGTACAGCATTGACAAGCTCAGTGGAGGTTACATGAAAAGTGCATTAATCTGCAGAGCTGCCAGTGTTTTGTTCCCAGGAGTTCATTCCTGCGGTGGCCTCAACTTAGAGACTGTGACCTGGTAATAATACAGGACAGGGTGGCTTCAATAACATGGTGTGACATCACCTAACCTAAAGTGAGGTTTTAGCATGAAAGAAATAACACAGCATCATACCACTACACACAACATCATTCAACTGCACATAATTACACTCTACTCAATACCACATAAATACTGCCCACATAAAACCAGTCACATTGCAACAATCCACATAGATACTCCACACAATGCCACATAATTCCAAGCAGCATAATTCTACTTAACGCTGCAGTGGACACCAAACCACATCATTCAACTCAACAACACACTTACACAACACATGACATATATCCAATCCATACCACAGAATTTCACATCATGCCAGAAAATTCAACACACCAAATAATTAAACTCCACAACATACCACACCACAACACAAAATACCATTCCACATATTTACACTTCATGACGCGCAATCCCATTCCATTTAATTCCAGTACGCTCAATACCACATAATTAATATCCACACAATCCCACTGCACACTATGCCAGTGAATTCCACTACACAAATCCACTCCACACCACACAATTCCACAACTACCAATACCAATTCAACCCACATAATTCCACTTCACACCACATGGATTCATCTACTCCAAACAAAAACATATGGGTAAAACACATTGTCATTTACAAGGCCAATAGCGCTAACTCTCACAAATGCGAGACCTATTGCATTGCAAATGCTTGTTGAATATGGGGACAATTTCAGCCCCGGCCCTCGTTGGCGGTAGAGGTGCCACTTTCATAATGGCTGTGAATATTTCTTAGAAGTAGGCATTTCAAATGCCTGGCAGGTTCACGAATAGATCCACAGGGATTCTGTCTAAGCCATGTGCTTTATTGCGCACCACTCCCTTAATAGCAATACTAATTTCGTTTGCAGGAATCAGTTCTTCGCCAGTTTTCTGGCAGAGAGAATTTTCTGTTGGGCCCACCTCATTGGTGTCATCCACCTCCCCACTGGCTTTGTCTAAAGGGCCTAAACAATTAAAGGCAGCACCATGGCCACATCCTTTAATATTCCATTATTTATTTTTACTGATAGTCCATTGCATTTTTATTCAATCATAAACTAAAAACATAAAACTGAATAAAATGTTAGGTATTGTAAAGCACATAGTACACTATTTAATAAAATAAAATAATTTCAAAGTGTCCTACAAAAGCGCAAAGAATTAAGTATACCTGGAATATTAGGACCCTGGGTATAGTTTATCTGGCTGGAAGTTGCAAGATAAAGGCAGCTTTATTTCTGAAACAGTGTATGGAGCTGTCTGATTATGTATTTACTGGAGAAAAAATCAATCATACAGCTTTTCTACAACAGCTGGTGATATATTTCAGACGTCTTTATTCTCCTCAGATTATATGGCTAAAGCGAAACTACTTCTGGCGACAAAGGAAAGCAGCATGCGCTTTTCATAAAAGCTTTGGCCAAATTAAAGTAGTTTTGCTTCAAGTGCTCCTGCAGTTTGTTCTGAAGTTGATGGAAGCATAATTTGGATTACAAAATGTCAGAAACAGCGTCCAGACAGGACACACAGCGAGTGAACCTGAGAGCAACGAGAAGGTAGATGATACGTAGTGTGCCATAATATTATTTATCTTTAAAAATATATGCAGTACTCTGCTGTTTCATAATATATGTATCTGGAAGGAAGCAATGCTGTGATTAACAATAAATGGTGCACATGCATGCACTTAAAGGGTCCTATACACACCTCGATTGCATGATTCGTCCTTTCTGCTCTGCATCGGCACTATTCCCTACTTTTCCTCTTCCACAGAAGAACCGGCAAAACTTATAGGTCTGCTTTAGTATTGTAACTCTTACAAACAGAGGCATACACGTGTTCCTACAGACTATTTTTGCCTATTTCTGTGTGACATGTGTAACATGCCCCTTTGGCTGGCATTGATGCCTACGTCCTATGTTGTATTCCTCACCTTGCAGTGCTGCATGGCACTAGCTCTTCGAGCTTCATGAAAAAAACACAAAGGAGGCAAAAAAAGTTGCAGAGTGACAAAGCGCAATGTGATTGTGCATATAACACATATAACACATTAAAGCCGGACATATTGACTTTCCCAATGTTTGCTGTCAAAGGGTTTGACATCTCTTTGTTAGTATGGAGATGGCGCATTAAGGTTACAGGTTTTAAATGAATGTAGAAGTGGGCTAACCATCTATTCTGAGTGGTTTAAAAATGTGTATGTGGTGTTTCTTTGTGAAATCCAGTTCCAATATTGAGCCATTATTGTGGTAGTGTGGGGGAAATATAGTATGTTGGGGTCCAAAAAGATTTGAGGAGAGACATCTGAGTGCCTTTGCCTACCTCCCTGTGGTAGCTGAAATTTCCCAAGGAAAGTTGACCTGAGTTGGTGGAATATATGACATACCAACACCTACCATTACAACACATGCTTTTACAAAGCAGAATTTTACAATGCACCTACCATTACAGCAGATTTTTTTATAACACGTACCATTACAACACATCCCCATAGAGATACAGTAAAAGTGCCATTTCAATGCATACGATTACAACGCATGCTATTACAAAGCATGTTATTAAACCTGTCTAATTGTATTTTAATACCCCGACCCCACACTCATATTCTGGATAACATGTAAAAAATATTTACAGAATGGAAACGTCTAAATTGCAAAACATTTCCGCAGTAAAGTACTCCTAAAGCACAGTAAAATTGCTGATAAAAAACACTGTTCTAGCAATGGGAAAAGTAGTGTGCTCCTTCCAAATACAACAATACTGGGGTCCTTCCTGTATTTGCGCTCTACGGGTACAGCCAAGGTCTACACAAAATGGCTGTCTTTCTAAAAAGGAACAAAAAGAATCCTTTTTTTTTTAAACAATGCATAATAAACATGCATTCTGTCAAATTTTCAAAAACCCGCAAAAAATGTATAGATTCAGATTTTGTGCTCAGTAGTACACTGACTTCCCTGATAACCGCACCCTGCCGAGGTGCGAGGAGAAAAACTGCGGTTCCTGTACAGACATTGCCACCTATTGACTCAGTGGGGGAAAACCTAAAGTGTTTCAGTCTTTAAGGGGGCTCTGTCAAGACCACAGATTAGTGGATGTGTGGCAGGCTTACAGACCCACCGAGGATGGTTCCACATTTTTCTCTGTGCCACATCAGTCTCACACCTGGTTAGATTTTTCCCTTTGTGTCTCATGCTTTTATATGAGAATGTGATATTGAAAGCTACCTATGGGTCATGTTCGATCATAACCACTTAGGCGCTGTTTTCGATGCGTCCCGTAAAGGCTCCAGGGCCGCATCATAATGGACCGCTCAGTTTCCTTTCCAACTGCCTCATCATTATTGAGGCAGTTGGAAAGGAAACCGGCTGGTCATTCCAGCTGGCTTCCAATGGGCTCAGAGAGCCCAGCTGCCAGTCGGAAGCCTGCTACTAATTTCAAGGGTGGGCCTTTCCGCCCTTGTGAATACAATACACGGTGTCTGACATGGTTTCCATGCTGGTCTGTCCGACATGGAAACCATGTCAGAAAGCGTGTTTAGGGGCCCTCAGCAGGGCCCCCTTTGGAGCACGGCCTCAAGTTGTAGGCCAAGGGGGCTGTTAATCCCTGCCACGGGGTGCAGGGATGAACCGCACCTCCCATTTCACTATGGGAGAATGCATTACGGCCGGCTTACTTTTTTTCACAGGACTTGCAATTTATACATGAAAAAGAGAAAAATAAAAACATCATCCGGGCTCACCTCCATCTACACAAGCACGTGTACAAAATGTGAAAGACTTTGAGAGGTAGAATGTTTGCAAAACCTCACTTTTCAACCCAAACTAACTAGAACATTTCTCTTACGTGCACAAAAAGGAACACAAACAATCATCAGTATAAAAAAAAGAAAGAGAACAATTTAAAAAACCTGCCTTTCTTTTCACAGGCGTCAACTACAAACCACAGTACAATATCATAGTTGGCAAAGTCAGAGTCCAGCAATAAAATAAGGAACATGTTCTTAGAAACGTCAATAGGCTATCAAGAAATTTTAACCACATCTTCTTTACAGGTTATAAGTAATAAACTTTTCTATTGGTAAGTAATCAAACACAGGATTACTTTTTCTACCCTTTTTTATAGACAAATGCAATATGGCAGTAGGAGGAGAGGCAACCTACATCAAATCTAACAGAGGCAATCAACTACTAAATTATGGTGGCTACCTTTATTGTAAGGAGAGATTAATTGAGTCTAGTTATCACTGGATGTGTGTGCAGTATTATGCATAGCATTGCCTAGGCAGAGCGGTTACTCTTGGTGACATTGTTGAAAAAAACACAGAGCATAGTCACTCTGTCTGTGCAATGGAGTCTGAGGTTAGAGAGAACTTCCAGAAAATCAAAACTTTGGCATTCACCTCCAATGAATCCTGTGGCTCAGTTTTGAGGGAGGTATCTCAAATTATTCCTATCCATATAGCAAGTTTTATGCCTGCAATTCCTAACCTCCACAGAATTATCCAAAGAAAAAAACAGGCAAGTAACCCATAACATGTAACACCCCAGTCCTACTCAGACATTAACATTACCCTTGAACTTACTGTAAGCTTTTCTTATAAAACTTTTCTTTTGTATGACAACAAGCACCATCAGAAAAGGATAATAATTTTTAGCACACCCCAAAAGCTTTTACTTTGGAGAATAGTGATATTTGGATCATGACTGATACCTTTAAATCCACACCCCATATCATCCACTCAGTTATACACTATTCACTCCAATTTCAATAACACTACAGTTCCTTTAGTTTACAGTTAAGCCCTGATAAGCAAACTACAAAATACACGGAATGTTTGACAGTGGTAAAATCTAAAACACTCAACAAATGTCCTAGAAAGTTAATTTTGAATTAACCATGATTAAAACCATTACTAAATTATATCCTGATACCCAAATTCAAGTAAGTGTTTTTCACTTTTCACAGGCTTATTGGAGAAAAATCTAAAAAAGATCCGTAGTTGAGGATTACATTTCAGACAGTAAACTGCAGTATGAATTTTAAAAACCAAACTGCTTTATGCTTTATACCTCCTGAAAGTGTGGATGAATTCTACACATCAATTACTGAATCTGAGTATATTAAAATTAGAAAGGAACCCACAAAAACCCTGTGGCAGGTGCGCTTTCTGTTTGGCACTTCTCAATAAAATTCCTGGAAAACGTGAAGAGTTTTTGCTAAATTCTTGTTTAATTATACTGTACAAATCTCACCACTTTAAAATCCCCTAAGTAAATTTGGACTTGGATACTTTGTATGTTCACTCACTCAAGGTCATGAAAAAACGGGGTATACAGTGAGGGGCGATTTAGTTTTCTAGCTACTTCCTGGTGCAGAATCACTACTTTTGCATAATGAATAGCATTGTAATATCTCAATAGGAGCAAAATTGCATTCACATGTAGAGTCACACTGAGATTTACAACTGATCATTGGTATAGCATCAACAAGAGTGCAGAAATACTTTAAGGAGCACAGATTTGCCTCCATTGCAGTCCTTGTATATTTTCCTTCTCGGTTGTTGCCCTGCAATAAGAGGTACTCTTTAGAAACAGGCAGACTAATACACCTAATAGATAAAGGTAAGAGTGAAATTCTCCTCTTGCCCCATTCAAAAGGTAGCACTTTCTTTAAGCCATGGATGACCCATAACAACTAATTGCTGAAGTTGACGGGCTCAGAGTCCATCTCTGTTAATGGTTTTGGTGTTGATGACAGTAGATCTGCTAGATCTGCCAGATATTAAAAGTTGTTTGTAGCCAAACCTAAGTGTCCTCTCAGTGGACATGTGCGCTCGCCTCGAACCCCAGAGTAAGATATTTAAATGCACCTTCATGACTAGGCCTGGGCGAAATTTAAAGTATACAGACGTAAATCATGCAGTTCTGGAAATGTAATGCTCTGCTTGCTGAGTGAAATTCTCCGATTACACTATGATCCCATATTGCGTAATTAAATGCCATGTACATGAAAAATCTACCACGAATGTGCCATTTGCAGTAAAGATTTACCACAAAAGCACATTAAAAACAAAACACGAGGGACTTTGTTAGCAGTGCTTTTTTTTGCATTGTATATTCACCACAAATTGCATCCCTGCATCTACAATTCATGGACACATTTCATAATAAAATACATGTAAAATGAAAGATTTACATTTCACGGAATTACGTTGAATTTTCTGTATTTTTAAGTAATTTTGCAAAAGCAAATTCCATTAATTTTGCATACCCCTATTCATAACATCCTGGATGGGGACTTTTCTCATCAGTTGAAACCGGGAATGTTGCTATTATTTATTTTTCATCGTGTATATACATATCCATAACTTTTTCTTTTGTGTATATGTTTCTGCCAGCTATTTTTGAGTACTCTGACCATTATGGTATTAAGCATATACGAGTATGTGAGGGCCGCAAATTGTTTGTTTATTTATGCCCTAATTTGAGTGTCCCTTTATGTTGTGTATGTATTATTTATATGTGTGCGTATATGCATGTGTTTAATAGCTACACAATTGTTTTATCCAACTTTTAAAATGCTACTGATCTGCTACTGATCTTTGTAAAGTACACTGACATTCACATCTAAATTAGACATAATTTATTAATTAGTAAAACCTCCCTTGAAATGACCACTTCTGATAATTTTATCGAAACAATTATCATACCACACGATTATAACATTTCTTCCATCATTCTTGATTTTGTCAAGTTTTGACATCTGTAAGGCCTTCAAGTCATCGTAGACTTTCACTTTCATCTCATTGAGTACAATTTCCTCCTCCTTTTTTATTGTTGAGTTCTTCTTCCTTCTTCACAAGTGTAAAATAAGCAGTCCTATTTTACACATAATAGATACCTTTAAACATAATGTCAACCTCACCCAACATTCTCAGCCTATCTATATTATAACTATTTCTAACTTCAACTTGTCTGTCATACTCTTTTCATCTCGTTTGTGAGGCACACTCATGACCTTCTTCCTCTTTCAAAATTCTAACACTAGGATATGTCTGTGAATTACTGATCAACATCTACTCTTTCAAACTAGATTTCACTTCTTCTGCTTGTTTCAATCTTTCCATAGATCTGTTTCTGTTGTATTCTCCAATAAATTCATGCTCAACTTCACTCAATTTACATACAGGATTTGCATTTTTATTTTTAATGTTAGTACCATAAACTGATATAGCTCTTCTAAAACAATCCTGAGGACAAATTACAGATTATATCACTGAACAGGACCAAACATTTGTAAGAAGTAACTGAACATAAGTCACATCTTCAGAACCAGATACTGGTAAGTGCATACAAACATACAAATCAGACAAATTCAACATATCTCCATAGTTCTTTTGTAGGTGTATGTAAGAATTTTCTCCAAACTCTTCATTACAACTTTCTGTAGGATCTAATCTGTAACTCTTGGCGTCAGTAACATATGTATAACTACTACTATTAAATGGAGCATATCCAGCAGGGAAATATTGAGGTAATAGAATACCAGAGCTTTCTGTCTGTCCAGGTGCCACAACAAAATTTTTATTCACCATACGGCGCTTACCAGACCCAGGTCTTTTCTCAGACAGACCGCTACTACATTGTTCCGTGTGCCTTTAAATACTCACCTTGTCATTTTCTATCCCTATGTCTCACAGAGTGTGACTATAGGGAGCTGTCCTCACTCCCCTGCCATTTCAAATTTTGTTGTCTTTTGTTGTCTTGTTCAAGTCGGAAAGATTTTTTTAGTGTTTGGCCGTATACCTGTCTCCAAACACTGATGCCTGTGTTTTTACCTTGGTCATTTTTTATTAAGAGTAAATGAATGCAGACTGTGCTCTCTTTTGGGATGACTGACATTATCAAATACACTGCAGGGCCTTAATAATCGCACCTTTGGCCTGTGTTGGTTTTATGACGCCCATAAGGAATCAGATGGATGAACACCATTTTGTATGTGTGTGCTTATTCACAGAGGGCACTGCACAGTTTGTTTGATACTTGTTTTTATTAACTTTGTTCCAGGTTGCTCTTGGAGAGCAAGGCGCTCTACCACATATTATCTGAGCATTTACTCAGAAGGGTGTCTGTCTTCCTTCTACCCTTGGATCAAAGAAGGTAGGGATGGTACCCATAGGATCTTTTCTTATGTGAGTCCTGATGAAAGCCGGGGTATTTAATTTTGACAGCTGAAACATGTTGACGGTTTTGCAGAGTGGAGGGTAGGTGATTCATTATAGTTTCCCATACCACCATCCACTGGTCTTGAAGTGACCTTTAGATTCTGGACAGGGTATCCAAGATTAAAGTTTTAGTGGGGATTTCCCATGACCAGTTTTAATCACAGTTCTGCACTTATGTTCACTTGTGATCCCATACTGTTTCCACTTATGTGTTGTATTGTCTTCCCCCTCCCAATTGCTCCACCTCCAGCGTTCGTCTGCGCGGAGTTGTGTTAGCAGCCCTATGATGAAGCATGACACAGTTCTCTGTGTGTGATGGCAGTTTTAAAACCCTTGTGGGTTCCTCCAACCTTTGATCACAACGATCATTAATACACAGTCTCCCTTCTATTTTGTGTATAAAAAGTAATAGGATACCAACCAGCGTTACCAAAATAAAAATCATTAACCCTTTCGCTGCTAGGCCTCCCCCCGTGCTAAGCCTTTTTGGGGTATTTGCGCTAAGGCCCCTGTAACATTTTGTCCACATAAGGTATCCACACCAAATTTGCAACCTTTTTATTCCAACATCATGGGGATTTTAAAGTTACCCAGGGTTTGTAGATTCCCCTGGAGAGGACCCAGGAATTAGCCAAAATACAGCTAAATTCTTTTTTTGTTTTTAAATGGGTAAAAACAGGTGTTTGAAAACAATGTACTGTTACATCTGCTTGACTCTTCTGATTGTGGGGGTATATAGGACTTGTAGGTTCACCAAGAACCAGAGGAACTCAGAGCTAATAACTGAGCAGCATCTTGCAGTGGTTTTTCATTGTGTACTGGATATAATAAATTTGGTAAAATATAAAGAGTAAAAAATTGGTATCAGAGACACCTATGTATTTCCAAAATGGGAACAAAATATAGAGTTTAGAAACAGTAGTTATTTGCACATCTCTGAAACTGTGATTACCCATACTAGCCTGTGACCTGTAGGGCATTTTTCAAAGTGACTTATTTTTTACACATTGCATAGAAAGTCAATAGGTAATAACAGTTTCTCTATAATTCCCCCGTAGTCTCCCGATAAAAATGGTACCTCACTTGTGTGGGTAGGCCTAGTGCCTGCGACAGGAAACGGCCCAAAACCCAATGTGGACACACCATATTTTTACAGTGAAAACAAACCCTTTTTTTGCACAGTGCCTAGCTGAGGATTTTGAACCCTAGCTCAGCCGGCACCTAGGAAATCCTAGCAAAACTATACATTTTTGAAAATCAGAAACTTAGAGGAATCCAGGATGGGGTTACTTGATTGGCTCTCACTGGGTTCTATTACCCAGAATCCCTTGCAAACCTCAACCTTAGTAAAACAAACACATTTTCCTCAAAGGTCTGTGATGGTGATGGAGCAAGGATTCGCACGTAAAGCGACTTGCTTGGATCAAGAACCTCAAATAATGTTAATAAAATGTAATCTATCTGTTTGTGTTACTAATATTGCACATTTTTTCACTACACGGGATGTCCTAGAGAAGCTTGCATATGTGTGTATTAACCATAATACGCTTGCCACTAAAATGGCCGCTGCCTGGCGGGAATTCGTCTGCGCATGCGTCGGTCACACTCACGTGACGTACTCGCAGTTCTGGTGGGAAACCTTTGCGCTTGCGCACTAGCTTTAAGATGGCCGCTTTGTGTTCTCACATGCTGAAGCTTGCTCTGCCGCTTTCTGCATTGCTGTTCGTCTTGCACTAATCTTAATGCTATAGTTAAAATAAAGTAAGGGGAGTCATAAAGGGATTCCTGGTATACAGTGTATTCATTTATTTCTATGTTCTAAATTGTTTTCCTTTACTTTTCATGTATCGTAAATCCTTGGGCATCAGGGATGGGAACACTCCATATTCAACAGCCTTTCTGCGCATGACAGTCTTCCGCCAGAGGATGAACTCTGTGACATTGAACGTGCGCCAACCCAGAGGTCCCCGCCAAGATGCGCCTGGGAAGATGCACCTTCGCCTAGTAGAAGAAGCTGAACTGTCCTGCAATTGACACAATTGTATATAATCTTTGTATTCTTTATTGTATTTTGTAGAATATGTCATGGGAACCCCAAATTCAATAGGCGGTCCCAAAAGATGCAAATTTGGACTTGTAGAAGTAAATCCTGGTTGGTGTGTTGACCTGTCCTACCTGAGGACCAATCGAAATTGGGGATTCTTACACTTGCAACATTTGGGGGGTGGTACACTGACCCAAAAACAGTATAACTAGCCTAGCTTTAGCTAGAGAATTTGTCCGACTTGTCCGAATAGCTGACCTGTCACTGACCCAACGCACTCAATAGGTGACTGATACAGAGAGCTGCGGAGCACTCTGTCCGAAATTTCCACAGACCCAAGCGGGGTTTTAAGAACCTTAAGTGCTGGCGGAGCACTTTGCTGGGGAATTCGATAACCCAATCGGGGTTCTGACTGATATCTGCAGAGAGGGTGTAGCGCAGGCGTTGCTACCGAACTGCGGGTGCTGGTCTTTCCTTGATGGTCCTGTCCTGATCCTAATTTGGTTTTCCTGTCCTATCCTGGGGTGTCCATTCTGCACCTGCTGGCCTACTGGCGACTGTCCTTCCTTGGGGTTTCTCCTGTCCTGTACTGACCCGTGGCCAGGGTTGGTCTTCACACCGTTCTAGGTAAATATAGTGCTGGAAAATCTATTCTGCATCTTTCATTCTTTTCCTTGCTTTAATAAAGACGTGATCTTGCATATTGATTTTCCATGCTTTCTTTGCACTGATAAATGAAAAAGTCATACCTTATAGTTGTTATACTAGCATGTTCCAATTTTTCCCTATCCTTTAAGTACGTTCCTGCATACAGCTTACGAAATATAGATGTTCCTTTTCTTTACCTTCCTTTAGCTAAATGAATTGATTGTTCCGGAATATTAGCGTGTTCCACTTTTTACCTTCCCTTAGTTACATGTTACCTTCGAGTTTCCATAGACTGACTAAATTCTTGTGCTATGCCCACTTTTGAAGGGTATACCAACTGTGACATTCTAGCATGTTCCTTATTTTTCCCCGTCCTTTAGTCACTCCACGTCTAGTCTACAAATTCCTGAAAATTCTTACTAGCATGTTCCCTGTTCTTACCTTCCTTTAGAGTCCTAAATGGTTGGTCTAATTTTCTTCCTATATGGATACGTGCTCTTTATAATTCTAGTTATTGACAGTTTAATTCCTATAAACCTTATGCTTTCTGAAAACGAAGAACTTTAGATAAAGGTTTTCTAAAACTTTCTGAGTTTGTGGTTATTATATGAGTGCAAACATAGAAAAGGTATTTTGTATTTTGGTGTCTGCCTTTCTTTACAGCTAGCTCCCTGATCCCTAGTGGTCATAGGTACCCGTAGCGGTGGATTGGTAAGTCAGGTACACTGGAAAATACAATAGGAAGGAAACAGGGTTACTGGTAGTAGAGTGCAAGGTTACCCGATTAATAAATATGGTGTATTGAAATTTATGGGCCCAATGTGCATATGGTAAAATTATAGTCGGGTGACCTGCGCACTCTATCAGTATTTTTCTGGTAGCAGAGGTATGGTTAGGGACTAGTTAAAGTTAGGTAGGACTAGTTAGGATAAGGAGTTAGGTTATTTGCTGCTAATTGTGAAAATAATATTTTACTGTTAAGATCGATCGACTGTACAACTGATGTTTTATTGCTTTAAGAAATTATGAAATGTTTTAAATTGTTTTTCTTGCTGTTATATTGATAAATGTACTAATACACTTGTTAGTGATTGTTATATGTTTGTTTGGAATCCTCGGGGAAAGAATAGCGGGTGGTGAGGAGAATCCATCGCGCAGTGAGGTCAGTGGCTCGAGGAAAATTGGTGCAGGTTAGGCTGAACTGGAAGCACTAATTAGGGTTTTACTGTATAAATGTATGAATAAATGGTAGCGAAGAGTTCGCTGGCAAAACCTCTATTGTGATATAACCTAGTAAGGGTCACACAGAAGAAGTAGCAGGTTCGTCTAAGCTTGTTTGGTAGCAAAGGAGTTCACTAGTGAAACTTTTGGCTTAGTATATATCCCAAAGTGGATGAGTCGAAGGAGTAGCAGGTTCACTGATGCTTGTGTGAAGAGTAGGCAGAAGGGATCTACTCGCAGTAAGTGAAAAGTAAATAGAAGAAGTTTACTTGCAGTGGAATAAACCTTTTCGAGTACAGTGTTTTCGTTGTAAATTTAACTGAGCACTTGCACTTTAAAAGGTAGAATTCGAAGTGTTTCTTACCTTGTGAAGGAGGGAGTCAGTTGCGGAGCTGGGCTGACGTCACTCAGTGCCGCGCTGGTATTGGTTGAGACAGCGGGTGTGTAGCTGAGGCGTAATTGTGAAGGAGGGGTGAGCACAGGAGCGTGAGAACTCGCATGCGAGAAACGCCGCGCACCCATTGGTTGAATCATTTTGAAATCGCGCAATTGATTGGTTTGAGAAAAATTGAAAGACGTGTTAGCATTGGAAGAAAATAATAAACAGAAGTACGCTTTTGCGCATGACCTAGGATTGAAAAGTATATGTGGTATCCAGAATTTTTACCTAATCCGAAATACTTAGGGTTCACTAAAGAACAGATGCTAAAAGGCAGACCTTATAACATGTACGGAAGCAAGAGAAAAATGACTTTAGTAGACAAAGTTAAAAATTATTTCAAGAAGGGTAAGCCCATCAAAACTAGAGAAGGAATAGTTATTCCACCACCTAATACTCCCGCATCATTCATGTTATTTGACAAAGGGTATCACACCTGTGTATGGTTGGAAAATTGGGTGGAATATACTAAAAATGACGGAATTTTGGCATTTCCATTAGATGGTACTTTTAATAGCCGGATTCTGTTCAATTTGAGAACCCGAATGAATGATTTACATCCCAGACCCAGACTAACGCAATATGAGGCCTTAGAAGAATGGCAGATAGAGGCTTTTGACCGAGATAGACCTAGAATTGACAAAGGAATAAGTAAATGGTACCCGAAAATGCATGGAGAAGCCAAAGAGAAAAAAATGAAGCAGTGGAGACAGAACATGATAACAGAAGGACTATATCCTGTAATAACACTAGAAGAACCCATGGGAGGGAAAAGGACAGAAAAGACTAAGCATTTAATGACCGGTGGGGATTCAGATGATGATTATTTGGAGGAATTGCTAATGAAGAATCCACCTCCTTATAATGAGGGATCAAGACCAGTAAGTGCAAGAGACGGCTGTTTAATACCTCCTTATCAGGAGGAGCCGAGACCTTTAAGCACAGGGAATCCATTCTCGAAACCTAACTATGGTGAGGGACCAGGTATGACTCATCCAACTGCCCCAAATTATGTTCCTACCCTAACTCCGCAAATAGTGCATGAAACAAGCCTGAAGAAAATGCTACAAGAAAGAGAACGAGAGGCCATAGCTAAACAAAGAACAGAAATAATTCAGAAAATCTCCCAACTAAATACAAGTCCTGAAGCCTTGACAATCCCAGTAACTATTGGACCAGTTGTTCCTTTGTACGGGGATAAGCAGAATAACCCAAAACCCCCAATGATTACCCCATCTGTAGTACAAACGATAAAAGAGCCTTTAATTGTAGATGATCAGGCAAGTGAATGTGAATCTGAGGTTTCTTTGATGGATTTACCAATAAGGGAACCAGAAAGGGATTCACGGAGGAAGAACACTCCTTTCAATACAAGAGAAGTGCAGATTGAGTCAGCTTCTGGTACTAGAAGTGCCACCGTAGTGACTCCTGAAGAAATTGAGAGATGGAGTCGAGAATTAGAGAAACCAAATCCTCAGTCAAAACCATTAGATATTTACAAATTAAGAATAGAATTGGAAGAACTGATGGCTGGAAATGTGGGGTTAGACAGACTAAATACTTTTACTGAGGAAGAATTGCTGTTTATTTGCAAAAGTATCACCCGTAATACCAGGTGTTCCATGAGAAATTAATGGACACCGCGGCTAGTATGGGAATAGATATTGGGAAATCTAAAGTATTGCAAAAACCCTACAGAGCAGAGTTCTCAGACAAAGATTTAGAAAACATGAATTTGTCAGGAAAAAAGGTACAGATCAGAGAATTGTTGAACCTGTTGCAAAAATGGGAAGAATTAGAAAAATGGAAAGCCAGGTGGGCAAAGAAAAAGGAGGATATTAGATCAAAACAAATGACTTCCGAATATGTCTTAAAAGAAGCAGACAAGGCAGAAAAATTATATCCTATGCGAGAAGTGCCAGGTGGAAAGTATGTGCATGTCCCATGGTCCCGACAGGATATTGTGTCCTTTACCAATGACTTCCCAAAATTACGAGAAAAACCTGTAGATTGGTACAGACAGGTAGAGAGGTTTGTGAAGGTTCAGAAATGCCTCTGGAAAGATTTGGATGGGTTCTTTGACATTGTAGTTCTCGTAGATTTGTGGACAGAATGCAAAATTGTTATTGATTGGCCTAGTGAGGAATTCCCGAGGGACCCTAAAAAAGGGGCTCCTTCAGCAGAAGTAATAAAAAAGTACAACCAGGTAATGTTGCATCTCAAGGGAAAAGTGCCTGCAAAGGAATCTGATTCGACCCGAATAGATAGAACTACCCAGAATAGAAACGAAACTGTGCATTCCTATTATGAACGACTGTTACAGGTGTTCAAGACGTACAGTGGCCTAGATAATATAGAAATGAAGGACATGACCCATTTCATCTATCGATTTGTGCTAGGGTTAAGGCCTTAGATTTCGCAGTGGATCAAAGACAATAAAATCTGCTGGCAGTCTAAACCAATTGATGAGGTCCTGAAGTACGCCAAATATTGTGAGGATGAGATGGCAGACAAACGAAAGGCATTAAAGGAAAAAGTTATGTGGGCACAGGTAAAATTGGCGGAACAACAGGAACAACAGCTAAATAAATTAACCAATAATCAGAATCAAGGCCCCGGGGGTGGGGGAAAGCCCAGAGTAAAAATGAGCAGAGAAGAGGCCAAAAAGAAGTTCCCTTGTCACGGGTGCAGACAGATAGGTCAGTGGAGAGACGAGTGTCCACATGTACAGAATGGTAACGCTCAAATAACTGATTTAAATCCACAGACGCAGAATGAGAAACCACGAAAGACCCAGCAACAGGTAAAACAGAATCAGTTGCCTCGTGCACCTAGACAAAATTATAGGAGCAAAGCACCTCATGGCGAAGACACCGAAGTGTGGGAAAGAAGGGAGGATAGAAATGCAGCAACTTCACAATTCCTGTTAAATGACACATTTTTCTGTGACGACACCTACTGACGGTGCCTGAGGGGGGAGGGCGAGGAGAGCGTGCTTGGCGCCTCCTTGCCGGTGGACCAGTCAGGACCATACATTGAAGGAAAGGTTGAAGGAAATGACGTCACCTTTCTGTTGGACACTGGTGCTACCCGTTCTACTTTGAGAACAGCAGATGTTCCTAACCTACCCCTCTCGGGAGAAGCCATCCAAGTAGTGCGTGTTTCTAATCAGCTAATTAGTACCCCAGTTACAAAACCTATGGAAATTAAAATTGGAAATTTTAAAGAGATGCATAGATTTGTTCTTTTGCGACTCCAGTCCTGTGAACCTATTGGGACGAGATTTGCTGTGCAAAATGAACTGCACTATCTTCTGCACACCAAATGGCGTCGAAATTCAGACCCCAGATGAAGATGGAATTTACAAATTTATGTTAGCTAGACCAGACTCTGAAATTAAAAGACTGACAATGCAAGACTTGCCTGAAGAGCTCCAAGAAACAGTGAAACCAGAGGTATGGGACTTTACTGGAAAAGATGTAGGATTAATGGAAAATGTTGACCCCATTAAAATAGCCATAAAAGAAAATGCAGAATACCCAAATATTAAACAGTACAAAATGAGTGCAGAAGTAAAAGCAGGAGTTGCCATTGAAATAAAAAGATTGTTAGAAGCAAACATCATACAAGAAGTGATGAGCAGCCCCTGTAATTCGCCCATAATTGGAATCAAGAAGCCTAGTGGGAAGTACAGGGTAGTACAGGACCTACGCAAGGTTAACAAAATTGTGGTTCCTTGTTGTCCTGTCGTGCCAAACCCTGCAGTAATTCTATACCAAATTCCATGGAATGCTGGATGGTTTACCGTCATTGACTTATGTCATGCATTCTTTTCAATTCCATTGTATCCAGACAGCAAATTTATTTTCTCATTTGAATTCGACAGTCACGTGTACGTCTGGAATCGTGTCCCTCAGGGGTATACAGAAAGCCCCTCAATCTTTAATCAGATTCTGTAAAAGTGCCTTGAGACCCTAATTTTGCCCAGAAAATCAGTTTTGGTGCAATAAATAGACGACCTCTTGGTGGCGTCTAAAAGTCAATTGCCTTGCTGAACCACTTATGTGAAGGTGGACATAAAGTATCACCTGAAAAACTGCAATTCTGTACCTCATCAGTGAAATATTTGGGGCACCAGATAGAGAGAGGTATTAGGAAAGTCACTTCAGAAAGAATAAGGATAATTCGAAACATGGAGTTACCAAATACCCAAAAGGAAATCAGAATGTTCCTTGGAGTTGTAGGTTACTGTAGGCAGTGGATTGTGGGATTTGCAGTCTTAGCAAAACCATTGATAAATATGACCAAGAAAGGAGCAAGGGACCCAGTAGAGTGGGATGACGAAAGCATGACAGCTTTTCAAAATTACGAGACTGTCTCTGTACTGCTCCTGTCTTAGGAATGCCCGATTACTCAAAAGATTTTGCACTGTTCTGTGACACACGAGATAATTGTGCACTTTCAGTCCTGACCCAAATTCATGGTTTGACTCGACGTCCAGTGGCATATTTTTCTTCCACATTGGACCCAGTAGCAGCTGGATTACCTGGATGTCTGAAAGCTGTAGCTGCAACTTGCATGAGTCTTGAACAAAGTGAGTCCATTGTTATGGGACATCCAGTAACTGTATATGTTCCACATTCTGTTGTACTTTTACTGACAAGGACAAAAACCCAGTACCTCACACCTAGTCGGCTGACTAAGTATGAGAGAAACCTTGTAGGTGCAGGAAATATAACCATCGAACGATGTAACATTTTGAATCCAGCTACCTTACTGCCCAGCTCATTTGCAGAGGAAGTGAGGGAGGAATTTGCACATAATTGCATTGATTTAACTGAGTTCAGTACCAAACCACGCCCAGATATAAAAGAGAGCCCTCTGTACAGGGAAGATTATGAGCTGTTTGTAGACGGCTCTTGCATGAGACATGAGGACGGGGGCCTGAGCGCTGCCTACTCAGTGTGCACTGTAGAACGTGCAGTGGAAGCATCCTATTTATATGGAGTAAAGTCTGCACAAATAGCCGAATTAATTGCATTGACAAAAGCTTGTAAATTTGGGAGAAATTTGAGAATAACCATATATACTGATAGCCAGTATGGTTATGGGGTTGTGCATGACTTTGGCCAATTGTGGCTACAGAGGGAGTTCCTGACTTCTTCAGGCACCCCTATCTGAAATGGAAAATATGTGCAGGATTTACTGGAATCAATCCAGTTACCAAAAGAATTGGCTGTGGTCAAGTGTGGTGCTCACAAATCTGGCAATGACGATGTGACAGCAGGTAATCAATATGCTGACCAGTTAGCCCAACATTGTGCAAAATACAAAATGGCAATCAATATAAAGGTTGGGGGAAATGGAAGCAGCTCCCAACTTTTGATGCTAGAGGGAGTGAATACATGGGAAGAAGTGAGAGACTCACAGGAAGCAGCAGACCCACAGGAGAGGCAAAGATGGAGGAACTTGGGTTGTCGTAGAAGGCATGAAGATGGTGTCATTGTGTACCTTGATGATACGCCTGTGTTGCCAGACTGTATGCTTGCTCCTATGGCTAGGCTGATCCATGGAAACACACATGTAGGCAGAGATGCGATGATTCGCATGTTCCGCCAAACATGGTTCAACTCGAAATTCAGAAGCGTAGCAGAAGCACTCTGTCAGAGGTGTTTGACCTGCCAACAATTTAACCCTGGAAAGAAAACCATAGTGTTACCAGGGAAAATTGGAAAGGCAGAAGGCCCTTTTATTAGATTACAACTTGATTTCATTCAGTTGCCCCCTTGTCGAGGAATGAAATACCTACTTGTCATTGTCTGCCTGTTTTCAAAATGGGTGGAAGCTTTCCCTGCACGTAGAAATGACAGTATCACAGTAGCCAAATTATTGCTTAGGGAACTAATACCTCGTTACGGTTTCCAGTCTTAATTGAATCGGACAGAGGAAGTAATTTCCAAAATGAAATAATTAAACAAATCTGTGAAGCATTCAAAATCACGCAACATCTGCACTGTGCATATCGTCCAGAGGCTTCTGGAGTGGTAGAACAGATAAATGGCACAATCAAATCAAGATTGGGAAAGATGTGTGAATACACTCAACTGGAATGGCCAGATGCTCTGCCTCTTGTGTTGATGGGACTCAGAAGTATTCCAGATCGGAACACAGGCTTGAGTCCCCATGAAATCCTGATGGGAAGAGCAATGCGGCAAGCATGGGTGCCAGGATACAAAATAATAAGCATATCTGATGATTTAGTACTGGAATACTGTAAAGAACTGGCTGACCAAGTGCGTTCTATCTCTTGCCAGGTTGGGGGAGAAGACGTCGCCAGACCAACGACTCCAGCACATAACCTGAATCCAGGTGACTGGGTCGCAATAAAGAAGCACACTCGGAAAAGTTGCCTTGGACCCAGGTGGGGAAAGCCACGACAGGTGATCCTGGTAACCACCACAGCTGTAAAGTGTGCAGGAGTACCGCGCTGGATCCATGCCAGCCACACGAAGAGAGTGACTGAACTAGACAAAACTGAGGCTGAAGGTTGCGCAGCTGAAGGATCCCAAGACATGGGTCCTGAAGTAGCTGAAGAACAACCGAGCTCCAGTCAAGACGATTGGATTCCATTCATCGATCTGACAATCGATCCTATACGAACCAGGGGTCAAGCTCAACTAGATAGACAGTGGGATAGTGAGGAGGAGACAGGTGAAGAAGAAGCTACTCAGATCATCGAAATCCATGTAAAATCTGATTCTGATGAGGACCAGGTAGGGAGAGAACAGGTAATAGACACTCCTCCAAGAACACCTGCACCAGAAAAGGGACAGATAGAAATTAGGTCTGAAGTTCATGCGGAAGAAAATCAAGAGTTCGAAGAGCTTGAACAGGAACAGGTAGGATTAGACAATCATGTTCAGGAAGAAGAAATCGAAACAGATCAAAGCCAAACTCAGCAGACACCTGAACAAGGCCAGTTTAGGGACCAGGCAGAAGAAACAGATGAAAGACCTGAACCTAGTCAGTTAGGTAACAATACTGAAGACGAACCTGATCCAAATGTGCCACAATTGAACGAAAATAAAAGGGTATTTGAAGAAGGCCAAGACACAGTGCCAGTTAAAAGACTGAAGAAAGGTGACTCTGTACCCAGATTTGTGAAAAGGCTGAGCTTGCGTCTGAAGACAATAGACGAGGAGCCTGAACAATCAAATGAGGTCTCGAATCAAACTGACCCAGTGGTGACAAAGCAAAGGAGAAGAAGTGCTCGTATTAAAAAGCTGAATAACAAATATTCGAGCCCTGAATGGACTTACCATGTACTGGAAGAATTTGAGAACCTGGAAATAAGTGACGAAAGTACTGAAAGTGACGGAGAATTGATTGCTGAACAGTCCGAAGCAGAAGCAGAACCACCCTGAAAAAGTTACTCGAGTAAGCAAGTTGTGTAGAGTTACAAAGAGGGGTTGAAGCTTCTTTTGAGCAGAAATGGCTGGTTCTTCTGAGAATGGAGGACCGAGACGAAGTTATTGTAAAACATGCTGCCAAGTATGTTTATGTAGTGTAGCAATAGTACTGATCCTTTGGATAGGACTAACAATAACCATCCCTTCTATGATGAGTAAAAACCCAAGTCTTTACCCAAATGATAATTTACCTGACAACATTGTAGAATCATACACTAGAATTACACCACGAAGAGTAGATACATTGGACAAACCACTTAGCCTGAAACGGAGACAAGTAACTTTAGAAGCACCAGATGAGGAAGGATTACACTTTAACAAAATTAAGAACAAGACTCATTTAAATGTTTTCGCAAACCTGTTAGTGCATTATGTAGAAACTATGGAAATAGACGACTGTTATGTCTGTATGAAGCTACCTACTTCTGTGGCTGAAGGTGTGACTTATCATCACCTGCCCTTAACCTATGGAATTTCCTGTAGTATACTAACTAGTTTGTTTTACAAAAGAGGACCTTTACAGTATTACTATTCAAACTCTGACGTGACATTCTCTGAACTTCCTGTTCGAAGAAACCTGAATCCTGTACATACAACTAAAGATGTAGCTAAATACATGAGTAATTATTTTCTAACTGTAGGAAAAATTAATATAGATGATGCACACAAAAATAACCTGACCTGTTCTTTACATGAAAAGGAAAAGGAATTTCTGGACATGGTAGAGAAGAGAGAGTTTCCAAAAGAAAGCAAAAGACAAGAACCATAAAGTTCCTAAATGGCAGAAAGTATAGGGAGCACCTCTAATGGTGGAGCTAATGCTGCAATGCTTCTGGATTTTGAAAAGAAAGGGAAACTATGTCTTAAAAGAGAAATGACTAGTTATTATAACAATATTTTCATTGGTTCCAGTGAGTGCGAACATAATTACAAGGTAACTGGAGGTTGGGGGTTCAAAGATGGGACAGAGCCTGTGTTTCCTGGAATTTATTTTATTTGTGGGAACAAGGCTTACTTCAAATTGCCCGACCATTGATGTGGGAGTTGCTATTTTGGTATTGTCTTCCCAAAGATATACCATGTGGAGAAAATCACTGGAAGCACTGAAGAAACTAACCAATTAGTACGCACTAAAAGAGAAAGTGCTGGTGAAATTGTAGGAGATATTTTTAGTGCACTGATACCTACAGTGGGAGTGGTTCTGAATACACACAGAATTTGCAAATTGTCAACAGTAGTAGACCGGTTATCTACCGATACTGCTGGAGGTTTCCTGATGGTCAATACCGAAATGGTTGCGGTCAGATCAATGGTTTTACAGAACAGGCTTGCTCTTGATACCCTATTGGCAAAAGAGGGCGGAGTCTGCAGAATGCTGAAAGCGCAACATTGTTGCACCTACATACCAGATAAAAGTGTAGAAATTAAAAGGTATGTGAGGAACATTACAAATTTGGGAAAGGAGCTCAAACCACTTGAGGTTGACAGTGCCTGGAAGAGACTTACTGATGGTCTCTCCGCCGTAGGCCATTGGTTTGCTAACTTAGGTAGAAGTTTTCTGATTAAAGTACTGATGCCAATTGCAATAATAGGTTTAGTAGTATTCGTCATATTCAAATGTTGTAAATGTCGAAAGCACCAGAAAAAGTACACTGTGAACCAGAGAGGAGTGAAAAGAAATGTGGATGAACTTGAATTAGAAGAAATGAATAATCAGATTTATAAAAGGGTGAAAAATTCTCACCCTAATAAAGAAACAAAAGAGAAACTGAATCGAATGTTTGAAGAAATTGAATTGGGCAAACTGTGAAAAAGTTGGCATCTGGTTCCATTTGATTTGTGATGATATAAAATATCATCAAAGAGGGGATTGATGGTGCAAGGATTCACACCTAAAGCGACTTGCTTGGATCAAGAACCTCATATAATGTTAATAAAATGTAATCTATCTGTTTGTGTTACTAATATTGCAAATTTTTTCACTACACGGGATGTCCTAGAGAAGCTTGCATATGTGTGTATTAACCATAATACGCTTGCCACTAAAATGGCCGCTGCTTGGCGGGAATTCGTCTGCGCATGCGTCGGTCACACTCACGTGACGTGACGTACTCGCAGTTCTGGTGGGAAACCTTTGCGCTTGCGCACTAGCTTTAAGATGGCCGCTTTGTGTTCTCACATGCTGAAGCTTGCTCTGCCGCTTTCTGCATTGCTGTTCGTCTTGCACTAATCTTAATGCTATAGTTAAAATAAAGTAAGGGGAGTCATATAGGGATTCCTGGTATACAGTGTATTTATTTATTTCTATGTTCTAAATTGTTTTCCTTTACTTTTCATGTATCGTAAATCCTTGGGCATGAGGGATGGGAACACTCCATATTGAACAGCCTTTCTGCGCATGACAGTCTTCCGCCAGAGGATGAACTTTGTGACATTGAACGTGCGCCAACCCAGTGGTCCCCGCCAAGATGCGCCTGGGAAGATGCACCTTTGCCTAGTAGAAGAAGCTGAACTGTCCTGCAATTGACACAATTGTATATAATCTTTGTATTCTCTATTGTATTTTGTAGAATATGTCATGGGAACCCCAAGTTCAATAGGCGGTCCCAAAAGATGCAAATTTGGACTTGTAGAAGTAAATCCTGGTTGGTGTGTTGACCTGTCCTACCTGAGGACCAATCGAAATTGGGGATTCTTACACTTGGGGGGTGGTACACTGACCCAAAAACAGTATAACTAGCCTAGCTTTAGCTAGAGAATTTGTCTGACTTGTCCGAATAGCTGACCTGTCACTGACCCAACGCACTCAATAGGTGACTGATAAAGAGAGCTGCGGAGCACTCTGTCCGAAATTTCCACAGACCCAAGCGGGGTTTTAAGAACCTTAAGTGCTGGCGGAGCACTTTGCTGGGGAATTCGATAACCCAATCGGGGTTCTGACTGATATCTGCAGAGAGGGTGTAGCGCAGGCGTTGCTACCGAACTGCGGGTGCTGGTCTTTCCTTGATGGTCCTGTCCTGATCCTAATCTGGTTTTCCTGTCCTATCCTGGGGTGTCCATTCTGCACCTGCTGGCGACTGTCCTTCCTTGGGGTTTCTCCTGTCCTTTACTGACCCGTGGCCAGGGTTGGTCTTCACACCGTTCTAGGTAAATCTAGTGCTGGAAAATCTATTCTACATCTTTCATTCTTTTCCTTGCTTTAATAAAGACGTGATCTTGCATATTGATTTTCCATGCTTTCTTTGCACTGATAAATGAAAAAGTCATACCTTATAGTTGTTATACTAGCAAGTTCCAATTTTTCCCTATCCTTTAAGTTCCTTCCTGCATGCAGCTCATGAAATATAGATGTTCCTTTTCTTTACCTTCCTTTAGCTAAATGAAATGATTGTTCCGGAATATTAGCGTGTTCCACTTTTTACCTTCCCCTAGTTACATGATACCTTCGAGTTTCCATAGACTGACTAAATTCTTGTGCTATGCCCACTTTTGAAGGGTATACCAACTCTGACATTCTAGCATGTTCCTTATTTTTCCCCGTCCTCTAGTCACTCCACGTCTAGTCTAAAAATTCCTGAAAATTCTTACTAGCATGTTTCCTGTTCTTACCTTCCTTTAGAGTCCTAAATGGTTGGTCTGATTTACTTCCTATATGGATACGTGCTCTTTATAATTCTAGTTGTTGACAGTTTAATTGCTATAAACCTTATGCTTTCTGAAAACGAAGAACTTTAGATAAAGGTTTTCTAAAACTTTCTGAGTTTGTGGTTATTATATGAGTGCAAACATAGAAAAGGTATTTTGTATTTTGGTGTCTGTCTTTCTTTACAGCTAGCTCCATGATCCCTTGTGGTCATAGGAACCCGTAGCGGTGGATTGGTAAGTCGGGTACACTGGAAAATACAATAGGAAGGAAACAGGGTTACTGGTAGTAGAGTGCAAGGTTACCCGATTAATAAATATGGTGTATTGAAATTTATGGGCCCAATGTGCATATGGAAAAATTATTGTCGGGTGACCTGCGCGCTCTATCAATGGAAAGTCATGAAATATGTGTGGATCCACAAACTTTCACCCACCCGCATTCAGGGCCGGACGGGGAATCAAAACCGGCCCCGGCAAAGTGCTCGGCCGCCCCCCCGGGGGGAGATTGGGGGTGTGACCGAGCTCTTTGCCGGGGCCGGTTTTTGGGCGATTTTGTTACTGGGCCGATTTTGCGGCTATGCTGCATAAACGGCCCTATAACAAAAACGGCCCCCAGGGGCCCAAAACCGGCCCCTACCCTTGCGGCGCACAGGGAATTGCCGGGTGCCCACAAGGGCCAGTCCGGCCCTGCCCATATTTCCCAAAGACTTCCGATAAAAATGATACCTCCCTTGTGTGGGTAGGCCTAGTGTCCACGACAGGAAAGGCCCAAAACGTAACATGGATACACCACATTTTTACAGTGAAAACAGACCATATTTTCGCAAAGTGCAAAGCTGTAGATTTTGAACCCTAGCAAACCCAAACATTTTGAAAAACTGGGCACCGAGTGGAATCCAGGAGGAGGTGACTTGTGTGGCTCTCGCCAGGTTCTGTGACCCAGAATCTCCTGCAAACCTCAAACTTTTTCCCAAAAACATATTTTCCTGACATTTAAGTGATGGAAAGTTCTGGAATCTGCGTGGATCCTCAAAATTCCACCCACCCTGCATTCCCCGAAATTTTCCGATAAAAATTGAATCTCACTTCCATGGGTGGGCCAAGTACCTGCCACAGGCAAGGGCCCAAAACATATTGAGGAGACATCCAAATTACCTATCACAAAACAACCTGGTTTTGCAATTGGGGGTCACCTTGGTTTTTGGCCCCGGACTTGGCGGCCATCTTAGGAAATTACCAAACCCACACATTACTGAAATCTAGACAGCCGGGGGAATCCAGCGAGGTATGGCTTTCATGGACCCCCCAACGTTTTCCTACCCAGAATCCTCTGCAAACCTCAAATGTAGCTGAAAAAAATCACATTTTCCCCATATTTTTGTGTAAGATCGCCATGCCGGCACAAATGTCCTACCACACCGTGTTCCTCTCAGTCTCCCAAGAAAAATGATACCTCACTTGTGTGGGTGGGGCAAGTGCCTGTGACTGGAAAGGGCCAAAAACAAAGGCATAAAGGTTATTGCACTGTGAATTCTAAGAGCTACATTTGTTAAAAAATACGTTTTTAACCAATTCTGCATTTGACACCCACGAGGTATCATTTTACCCGGGAGACTGAGGAGACCCCCCCCAAAGTTTGTCAAGCCCACACACACTGCTGGCAAAATGCCGGCCAAAGGTCACTGCACGCAGACTGTCAGCCAAACTCCAGTTCATACACACACAAACTCTCCTTGGTTTCAAGTGGTATTCGGGCACCCCCTCGGGGGTAGATGAGACTAAAAATAATATTGAAACAGCCAAAATGTGTGCCTAAAAAATGGGGAGTGACCCGTGCCTATGAGGCTTCTCCCTGGAAACAAAGCCCTGGTTCCTAGTGGGTTTTCTGCCCCACCTGCAGAGGCAGATAAGGGGCTATTGCCCCGATCTGCCTTCTGGTGGGGCAGAAAGACTATTTTGGGTGTGGGGGCATTAGCATACCTATTCTAGGCAGCACCCACCCCTATGTATAAAAAACAACATATTCCCTGATGACTAGTGGGCTTTCTGCCCCCGGAGATGCAGATTGGGGGCTATTGCCCCCATCTGCCTACCAGGGGGGCCAAAAGACTAGAATTTGAGGGTGAGGTCATTGGCACGCCCATTTTAAGCAGCCCCCACCCCCTACTGGTGTAAAAAGCAAAAAGAAACCTTTTGCCTAGCGTGCTTTCTTCCCCCCCCTGGGGTAAATTGGGGGCTATCGCCTCCATCTGCCTCCCAGGGAGGGGCAGAAAGAGTGTGGAATTTTGGAGGGGTGGGGCATTGGCATGCCCATTTTGGGCAGCCCCCACCCCTACAGGCATTAAAAAAAAGATCCCAGGGGCCTCATGGGCTTTTTGCCTCCACAGGAGCTAGATTAGGGGGGATTGCCCCCATCTGCCTCCCTGGGGGGGAAGAAAGACTGGAATTTTGGGCAGTAGTGGGGGCATTCTCCCCTTTCCAATAAAACCTATCCCGTCTGCCTCAGTGCTCAGGGGGCTGAGATAGCTCCCTGAGCACTGTGGTAGACTACCTGAAACTGAGTTTCAGTTTCAGTTTCTCAGAAATGACGCTAGAGTGATGTGCACACTGACCGTTATTTCTGAGAAATGATCAGAACACCGTCAGGAGCTGGGGAAGCTCTTCACCAGCTCCCAAGGGTATGGACGTCCAGGAGCCGTCCAAAGCACATGAGCACTGGTGCGTCGGATGGCTCCCGGACGTCCGATGCACCGAAAGGGTTAAAACTATTTGGAAAGCCAGGCAAAGTTTTTCTCTAATTGAAGTCATCTTCTTCGGTTCAAAATTAAGGGCCTGATTACGATGGGGCTACGGAAGCCTCCTACAAGCTGTCGGAGGCTTTCCGCCAAAACATCGTAGGTTTCAGTCTAACCGCCATATTAGGATGACGGTGGTCGGAGTGAAACCTACGGGGAGATTCCAAAGCTCTTCCCGTTGGAGCATCGGAAACCACGATAATCCCCTAATAACGGCATAGCCAATCTGCGCTCCGCTGGCACTTTTCAACAGCCTTTCCATGTCGGCCCTTCTGACACGGAATGGCTGTCAGAAAGTGTCTCTGTGGTCCCCTAGAAGGACCCTTTCCCCCTGGCCCTTTACTATGGGACCTGGGAGGCACAAATGGTGCTCCCCTAAACATTCCTGCACCATGTGGCAGGCACAAATGGTGCCTGCCACATAGTTCAGGAATGTTTGAAACCATCCATTTCCGGATGGCAGCTTGTGCTGCAGGACTTTTCCGCCCGCACAAGCTGCCATTGGGAAATAGATGTTTTGAACCGCCCATAGGGCGGTCACATCCAAATCTGGCTGTTAGAACTGCCAACCTATGGTCAGTCGTTCCAGACCGCAATGGTATCCAGCAGGCGCAAGTCTATCTGACTTTGTAATTTTACCATAGTCTTTCAATAAATCTTCAATCTAAAAAATATGTTACTAAATACAAATTCTTCAAAGTTCATAGTCAAGCAATCCTACGGGGCCTTTACTAATTTTCTCAACTATGTAAGTATCAAAAATATAAAGATTCAAGAATTCAAGAGATCTTTTTTGCAGCATTATAGAGGAAAATTCAAAAAATATACTTCTAAAAATTTTAATGTGGGCATATATTAGACAATAACTAAAGGCAAAATTTCTAAAGATGTTAAATTGAAGTAGATCTTAGACAACACCTGTAAGCATTGTGATGCATGCAGTTAAGGGGATGAAGTCAAATAAAGAGAGAATCATTAGAAGCAGAAATTGAAATCCTAGTTCCCAAAAGCTATGTGAGTATAACATTTATTCTTGAAATCACTTCAACCTTTTTTAAAAGTCAAAATCAAAGACTTAAAATTCAGTGTTCACCAGTTCATCGGAGGGTATTTAGAATTAAATATTACATTTCTCACTTCAAATGCCACTTTAGGAATGTTCATCAAGCAAAAATTGGAAATCTTTCAGGTCAACATCCCTTGCTTCTGCCACAATATTTGACCAATATGCTCATTCAGGAACTATGTTTTTCTTGTGTGGGATTCGTACTCTTGATAATCTTCTAATTAGTGCTTCACCAGTTTCTTTATCAATCAATTCTCTTACTTCTTCAGCTGAACTTCCATCACTTTATGTCAGGCTGCCTTTGTTTTGAAATTGCTCTGTTTCTTTTTCTCACACTTCCAGGACATTCAGCTTGGATAATGTAGCATCTTTGGTTTCATTTGCTTGATTTGTTTGATTTTGTTAAACTTTTTTTTGATCAGCAAAGGTCCTAGCCTGAAGGCCAGAAGGGACATAAACGGAGAGCAGAGAGATGACTTTCCCCTCCCACCGTCCAGTAATGGCGGCGTAGCGCCCCCTGTCGTCAAGAATGACGGTGTCAATCTCGAGGGGGAGGGAGGCCCTGACCAGGATACCCGCTCCCCTAGAGCCAGTGGTGAAGCCGGAGCGCGCAAGGAGACGGTAGCCCCTCCGGTTCATAGCATGACATGTATTGCCTATCAAGTGTGTCTCTTGCAACAGCACGATATCAGGGGAGAGACGTCTCAAGAGTTGGAACACCACACCACGTTTTATCCTATCCCCAACCCGTTAACATTCCAACATAGCAATTTTAGCCCCCTACCCCCATCCCGAACATGGTCGCAGCATCCACCCCACATTATTCGCAACAGCCAAGTCAAAAGGCCATCAATATAGTGCCTTGAAATGAACCAAACAAAAACAACTTCCCCCCCTCCTCCCCCCAGTTTACCCCAGGAACAATACCTCCCACCCTGCACCCCTGCATTAGACTCAAAGGCACCCCCAACTTGCAGTGTGCCTGTCGCCCTAGCAAATAACTAATCTATGAAAAGAACCCCCAAGGAGGAAGAGACCCACGTCCTCCGCCACCCCTGGAAAACCAGCTCAATTAAAGCGAATTAAAGGATCCGCAAACCACGGCTGAAGGTCTATGCGAAGTCCAGTGAACCAAGTCCCATTACTATTCCTGCTTCATCGGGCCACCCCGGCTCCACCAGAGTGTTCAGGATGTTCCTGCCCCCTGGGCAGCGTATTGATCCAGTCACTGGCAGCCGCAGGGTGATCAAAGAAGAACGTCTGATCTCCATATACCACAAGGGCTGGAAATAGCATTGCATATTTCATGTCCCTATCTCTCAATCGTCTCTTCACTCCCTGAAACCCCAACCTCTGTTTTTGCACCAACTGAGTGAAGTCTGAGTAGAAACTCACAGTCATATTCTCAAATTTCGTGGGGCCACCCAATCGCGATGCCTGCATGATAGCATCCCGATCACGGAAATTGAATATCCTGGCAATTATGGGCCGCGGGGTAGCACCCAGCTTAGGTTTACCACCCGGCACTCTATGCGCTCGCTCCACCGCAAAGAATTTACTCAGGCCTTTGGGTGCCAGATGGTTGACGATGAGGTCCTCCATGATGAGGTCAACATTTAAGTTGTCGGAATTCTCAGGGACACCCACGATACGGATGTTGTTCCGCCTAGCACGACTTTCAAAATCCTCCAGACGGCGGGAGAAGGAATCATTAGAGGACCGTAAATTACGGACCTACGTCTGTAGGTCGGAGACATCCGTCGTGAGGCTAGAAGTCTTCAAGTCCAGGGATTTAACTTTTTCATTTGTTTTAGCTAAATCCGCCCTGATCAAGTTGACATCAATCGCCACTGTGTCCAGTTTGTGAGCCAGGGTTTCATACTGCACGCCGATTGAGGTCTTCATACTCGCAATGGCGCCCATAACATCGTGCAGAGTCAGGTCGTCTTCCACCGTAGAATCATCTCACTTGTCCACCGGATGCTTGCCCGTTCCACCGGGGGATCCCTTAGGATGAGTGTATCGATCCATGACATTAGATTGTATGGAGCCCCCCCGTGAACAGTCTTGGTCTTTCGCTTTTCAACCTCGGGCTTGCCGGCCATCTTGGAAGCTATGTCCCCGAGGGGACCCTGAGATCTGGTGAAAATGGCTACGTCAAAATCACTCACAGATGCTCATCCAAAAGACAATATGTCTCACGTCACACACCAAGCGATGATGTACGGTCCCGGCCCTGGAGTAGGACCACGAAGTAAAGCAATCCCCAGGCAGCGGAGTCAATCCGCGGCGTCAAAGGATCCGGACCAAAAACGAAACCGAAAGCCACGTCCAGGGTCGAGAATCGGATCAGGGGCAACCGCTGTTGTTCAATTACCGCCCAGGCAGATATCAACTCGAGCCCGGGGCATATCCGTGGAGCAGGCCAGGAAAGTTCAGCTTGTCATAAAATCGGTTCCCTTAGACCAAATCAATGTTTGAAAGCAGCTGGCAGATCAGCCGGGTTGCATCTTCAATGATCCGTCGTCAGAACCAGGATTATAGTCAGGATAAGTGCCGGAGGTGGCGAAGGTCCGGGAGCCCTGTGCTTACGCGACCATCCCGGTTGCGCGCGAAGCTCCTCCCCTTTTGTTAAACTTTTTGATTTGCGCTGTTTCCAACTAGTGGAGTCTTTTTTTCTCTTTGCCTTGCAGGTGGTATTTTCAGAGTTTGATGTTCTGCTTTTTGATTTTTAAAAGTTCTATTTATTTTTTGGTTCTTCTTCTTGAATTCTTTATTCGTTTCTGTCTGGATCCTGATTGAGAACTTGAACTTGCCTTTATGAAGCAACAGCTTGTTTTTCTGTTGTGGCATACCTCCTTATTTCCCATCAGTATTGATCACCAGTATTACTTGATATGGTCCATTCCACCTGGCCTCCAGGCATGCCTTTCTCCCATTTTCTTCGCAAAAATCGTATTGCCAAGCTCTAAATCATAGCAGTGTTCAGTACATAGGGCCAGATTACGATGTCGGGCAGATCGCCACCAACAGGCCGTAGGTGGCAGTCCATCCGATATCTCAGGTGGCGGTCCAACCGCTACATAATGATGGGGTCAGTTGGAGCACAGCAGGCTGAACGACTGACCGATGTCCCCGACAGGCTCAAGGAGCCTATCAGGTCAACGGTCGATGAATAATTCCTCCAGTTGCAGGAGGCACCGCCATATGGAGTATGATTACCTCTTCTCTCTCTGCCTTTACATGGTGGCCTAACAGCCATGTGAAGGTAGATAGATTTGGATTTTGGCGGCTCCTAATAGGGCCCCCTTGGGCCTACACTATTGGCCCAGGTGGGCAGATGTGGTGCCCTCCCCACACATCAACGCAACAAGTGCCATGCACCATGTGGTGCCTGGCACATGGATGTTTGAGAACTGCCCTTTTTCACTGTGGCTTGTGCTGCATCCTTTTTCTAGGGACACAACACAAGCCACAATGGAAAAGAGCAGTATCTGACATGTGATACATCGCTGGCACAAATGTTCTGCAATATTTCTAAAATGTGGATTAAACAGGTAACTTTTACACATGCCCACCATTCCACCATATCCCACATATGTATGCCTGTGAATGTATCGCATCATCTGCAGTAGCAGGAAGTCTGGCTAAACCAACCTCTCATATTTTGATTGCTATAATTCATCTTCATCTTGTTTACATCTTGGAAGGAAAATAATTTTACAGCTTCAACATCTCAATCATTTGCTCCTGAATCATCACCTGGAATTGGTAATGTGATAGACATACGAGCACAGTTTATAGTAATTTCGTCCAACAAATGATTACACAATTCAACCATGTCACTGCCACTCCTAATTGGACCACATTTCACAACAGCAATCCTTTTTGGCAACTTTGTAGCATTTAGCAAGTACAAAATGTACAGGCGGTCCTTAATTTGTTTGCCAGCTGTGCATGATGAAAAAGCTCCGACACACAGTCGTTGATGGAATTTGCCCGGAAATCCGGGTTACAAACATAACTCAGAATGACCAATCTGCCAACTCCGATGGTGGAGCGGAATATATTGCCCACCCCTAGCCGAGTCCCATCTGTATCAAGAACCCCTTTAGGAAACACCAACTCAAGGAAAGAAAGACCTTCTCGAAATCTATAAGGATGGCTCCTGCATCTCGAAGGCAGTGCAAATGCACCAGGGCCTTGTATACTCTACATATACAATTCCAGGTGCCACGATGAGACATACAGCCGCATTGGTCCAATGGATTAGGCAGGACCGTAGTTGAAGAGGCATGTTGGCCAGGATTTGGGCAACTAATACATCTCAGTATTTATGCAAAAGAGAAGCAGAGAACTCTGGGTACTTCTCAAGTTAAGGTGGAAAGCAGCTCCTACATAGAACACCCTCAACACCAGCGACACTCTAAATTTGCTGACCTCAAATGTCTTCTTTTCTATCAAAGTCTTTAAGCAGTGGATTAGCACAGTGCCATCCACAGTGAGACAGAAAGGGACACAGTCTTTTGCCATTTCTACAGGAAAGGCTTCAAAGCATGGTATTAGCACAGTGCTATCTTTGCCGAGCTGTAGAATGACCAAAGCCTTTTATCACTCCAGGCACAGGTTTACAGCTTTGAATTTGTAAAATATCATCCAAACCAACCTGAAACGATGAGCGCTTGTAAGTGGTATGTGTTTCCGTGGATGGGGAGGTGGGCCCAGGTGAAGATGAGGCCCGTCTTCTCCTGTCATCGCCCGTCAGTGGCTGGGCCTTCCTCCTGGACTGAGGCAGGTACCCTCTTTCTCTCTTCCTTATTCTCTACTCGCATAGCTGTTACTTTACAACTCTGTCAGATTGAAGTATCAACCAATCAGGAAATTCTAAGTGCGCTACTCACCTGTGAGGGTCTGATGGCGCTGAGGGGGGGGGGGGGGGGGTCCGCATATCTGTTTAGCTGAAGAGCCAGGTCTTGAGGGTCTTCCTAAAGGTGTTCAGGGAGGGCCGCGTCTGATGTCTGCCTGTAGCTCGTTCCAGGTCTTGGCTGCATTGTGAGAGAAGGATCTTACGCCTGCTCTGGCTGTGTGGAGGCGTGGGGTTTCAGCCACTTCTAGGTTGGAAGATTGTAGGTTTCTTTTGGGTACGTGGAAGTTGATTCTGTCATTGAGCTATTTGGGTCCGTTGTTGTGTAGGCATTTGTAGGCGTGAGTCAGGATTTTGAAAGTGACTCTTTTCTCTACGGGGAGCCAGTGGAGACGTTACAGGTGTTGGCTGATGTGTTCGTGTCGGGGGATGCCGAGGATGATTCTTGCGGCGGTGTTCTGTATTGTCTGGAGTTTGCAGAGTAAGGACTTTTTGATGCCGGCATAGAGTGTGTTTCCTTAGTCTAGTCTGCTGGAAGATGAGTGCGTGGGTGACTGTCTTCCTTGACTCAGGGGAGATCCACTTGAAGAAAAACCAAAGGTGGTGATGGACGGAGCGTTGACAATACAAACACTCACCCCCAGTCAACTGATCTGGGTTTAATCCATCACCGTTCTTTAGCTCACTCCGCCACCCCAGTTCAGACATGGCCATATGCAAATCAGTCTGACCCTGTGCCTCATGGGAACAGTCCAGCCCGAACTGCAAAGCCATGTCTTCCCTGGATCTGAATCAAGCGTCCCAGGACCGGTTTCTGGCATTACAGCCGTCTTCAGCCGGGCTTGCTTGACTCCAGTGGCAAAGTGAGCAAGGGGCTCACGTCTGAGCATACCCGCCAACTTAGGGCGAACAAAGAAAAACCAAAGGTGGTGATGGACGGAGCGTTGACAATACAAAGACTCACCCCCAGTCAACTGACCTGGGTTTAATCCATCACCGTTCTTTAGCTCACTCCGCCACCCCAGTTCAGACATGGCCATATGCAAATCAGTCTGACCCTGTGCCTCATGGGAACAGTCCAGCCCGAACTGCGAAGCCATGTCTTCCCTGGATCGGAATCAAGCTTCCCAGGACCGGTTTCTGGCATTACAGCCGTCTTCAGCCGGGCTTTCTTGACTCCAGTGGCAAAGTGAGCAACGGACTCACGTCTGAGCATACCCTGCCAACTTAGGGCGAACAAAGAAAAACCAAAGGTGGTGATGAACGGAGCGTTGACAATACAAACACTCACCCTCAGTCAACTGATCTGGGTTTAATCCATCAAAGTTCTTTAGCTCACTCCGCCACGCCAGTTCAGACATGGCCATATGCAAATCAGTCTGACCCTGTGCCTCATGGGAACAGTCAAGCCCGAACTGCGAAGCCATGTCTTCCCTGGATCGGAATCAAGCTTCCCAGGACCGGTTTCTGGCATTACACCCGTCTTCAGCCGGGCTTGCTTGACTCCAGTGGCAAAGTGAGCAAGGGACTCACGTCTGAGCATACCCTGCCAACTTAGGGCGAACAAAGAAAAACCAAAGGTGGTGATGGACGGAGCGTTGACAATACAAACACTCACCCCCAGTCAACTGATCTAGGTTTAATCCATCACCGTTCTTTAGCTCACTCCGCCACCCCAGTTCAGACATGGCCATATGCAAATCAGTCTGACCCTGTGCCTCATGGGAACAGTCCAGCCCGAACTGCGAAGCCATGTCTTCCCTGGATCGGAATCAAGCTTCCCAGGACCGGTTTCTGGCATTACAGCCGTCTTCAGCCTGGCTTGCTTGACTCCAGTGGCAAAGTGAGCAAGGGACTCATGTCTGAGCATACCCTGCCAACTTAGGGCGAACAAAGAAAAACCAAAGGTGGTGATGGACGGAGCGTTGACAATACAAACACTCACCCCCAGTCAACTGATCTGGGTTTAATCCATCACTGTTCTTTAGCTCACTCCGCCACCCCAGTTCAGACATGGCCATAAGCAAATCAGTCTGACCCTGTGCCTCATTGGAACAGTCCAGCCCGAACTGCGAAGCCATGTCTTCCCTGGATCGGAATCAAGCTTCCCAGGACCGGTTTCTGGCATTACAGCCGTCTTCAGCCGGGCTTGCTTGACTCCAGTGGCAAAGTGAGCAAGGGACTCACGTCTGAGCATACCCTGCCAACTTAGGGCGAACAAAGAAAAACCAAAGGTGGTGATGGACTTGAAGGTCTTGCGGAGGATGCAGAGGGTGTTGAAGCAGCTGGAGGTGACAACATTGACCTGTTGGTTCATGGTGAGTGATGAGTCGAGTACGATGCCGAGGTTTTTGGCATGGCCTGAGGGGGTAGGTGGGCTTTCGAGGGCGGTCGGCCACCAGGTGCTGTCCCATGCAGAAGGGGTGGTACTGAGGACGAGGACTTCTGTCTTCTCAGCGTTGGGCTTCAGGCAGATGCTGGTCATCCAGACTACGACGTCTTGCATTACTTTCTGGAAGTTGAGTTTGGCAGTGGTGCGGTCTTTGGTGAGGAAGAGGATGAGCTGGGTGTGGCCGGTGTAGGATATAATGTTGAGTCTGTGTTGCTGGACAATGGCTACGAGGGGGGCCATGTAGATGTTGAAGAGGGTGGGGCTCAGTGATGAACCCTGTGGGACTCCGCAGGTGATTTTTGGGGGGTGGGAGAGGAAAGGTGGGAGTCTGATCCTTTGGCTTCTTCCGGCGAGGAATGATCAGATCCAGGCCAGGGCTGTTCATTTTATGGTTGCGTTGTGCAGTCTGGCGACTAGTGTGCGGTGGGAGACGTGTCGAAGGCCGCTGATAGGTCGAGTAGGATGAGGGCTACGGAGTTGCCTTGGTCCAGGAGGGTGCTGATGTCATCTGTGGCAGCGAGTAGGGCAATCTCTGTGCTGTGGTTGCTTCAGAATCCGGATTGGGATGGGTCGCGGAAGGGTTCTCTTCAATGAAATGTGTCAGTTTCCTATTTACTGTTTTTGCAGCAACTTTGGCTGCGAAGGGGAGGAGCGAGATGGGCCGATAGTTCTTTAGGTCAGTGGGGTCAGCTGTGGGCTTCTTGAGCAGGGGCCTGACTTCTGAGCGCTTCCAGTCATCTGGGAAGGTGGCTCTTTTGAAGGTGGTTTTGATGGTGCATTGTAGTTCGGGTGCGATGGTGGCCGTGGCTCTGTGGTAGATGTGAGGGGGCAGGGGTCGGTTGGGCCCCGGAGTGGATGCTTTTCCTGGTCAAGGCAGTGGCTTTGGCCGTGATCGGTGTTCAGTTGGAGATGGTGGGCTGACTGGTGTTTCTGGGGGGCGGGGGACTGTCTGTGGCGCCTGGTGGATGGGCGATGAAGTTGTCATAGAGGTTTTTGATCTTGAGGTAGAAATAGGTTCCAAGCTTGTCGCAGAGGTCGTGGGATGGGGTGATGTCTGTGACTTCCCTGCATGGGTTAGTGAATTCTTGAATGACACTTAAAGGTTCCTTGGAATTGGTGGATTTGGCTAGGATTTTGTTGTGGATGAAATTCCGCTTGGTGGCTCTAATCTTGTTGTGGTAGTCCGTCATGGCGTCCTTGTAGGTGGTGTGATTTTAGGTTGTCTTGGTATTTCTCCAGTTCTTCTCCAGGCGTCTGCAGGTGCGTCTGGCTTCTTGGAGAGCGGTGATGAACCAGGCGGCTTTCCTGGGGCGTTGTCTGTCGGGGTTGCATAATAGGCGAGCTCGTCTGCGCAGTTGGAAATCCAGGTGTGGAGTTCTCTGGCTGTGTCATTTGCATTGGGTGCCCCGCTGTGGTTGTCTTCTGTGAGGGTGTAGTTAAGTTGTTCGCTGGTAACCTTGTTCTAGTTCCTTCAAGCTGGGCGTTGGGCTGGTTTGAGTGCCTTGGGTTTGTTGCTGGCAAAATGTATGCAGTGGTGGTCGGTCCATGGCGGCTGCATTGTGTGGCTGAATTGGACGCTGTTTCCTGCTGCGAAGAGGGGGTCGAGGGTGTGTCCTGCTCTGTGGGTCGGTGTGTTGATGAGTTGTTTAAGTCCAATGCTGGCGAGGTTGTCTTGAAGGATAATGGAGTTGGGGTCACTGGGTTTGTCGAGGTGGAAGTATAGATCTCCAATGAGCATGTAGTTTGTTGAGGCGATGGCGTCAGGTGCGATGAAGTCAGTGATGGCGAAGGGTGTTCGGGGCCCGAGGGTCTGTATATGAGGGTTCATCGGAGTTCATCGGAGTGGGCTTTGGGAGTGGTCTGGATCTGAAAGTGCAGGTGTTCTCCGGAGGGGAAGGTTTCGCTGGAGGTGGTGAGGTGAAGGGTGCTCTTGTGGATGATGGCGAGGCCCCCTCCTGGGTGGTCTTTCCTCTAGATCTTGTATCGATCTGGGATGGTGTTGCTGATGTCGGGGGCGGAGGATGCATTGGTACTAGTCTCTGTGAAGAAGGCAATGTCGGGTGAGAGAGAGTCGAGTAGGTTCCAGATTTCCACGGTGTGTTTGTGTGCGGAGCGTACGTTGTGGAGGGCACATTTAAGGGTGTAGCCGGTGCTTTACAAAAGAAAGCCTGCTTCAAATAAACCCCTACCTCTCCTGCATACCCGAGAATTTCTACCATTGATAGTTTCTTGGCTTGTGCTGTGGGGGTTATATCAAAAGAAATCAAACTTGCAGAGTGCCTTCTCTCATTGACAGAAGAAGGTTTCCTTTCTTGCCTTTTCCTGGGTGACCTTGCTACATGCCCTGTGCAGCCCGAACTTGAGTAACCCACATTGTCAAATGAGCCTTCCACTGAAACGAGTTTGTGTACCATGTACCAGCACAGGGGTCTTACCAGTCACTGTGTTCGAGCGCAGTGAACAAATGTAGGAGGAAGGCTCTGAATCACAAACAGAGGACCCACCTTGAAAGGGCTTGAATTCTGTGAGTGACTTGGTCGACTTACTAAGGGTGGAGTTTGATGCCTTATTGAGTGATAAACCTGACCCCATTTTCTCAGGGCTGACATCCATCAAAACTAGATTGATTATGATCATGGAATGTAAAGGAGTAAGGTCTGGTGATCATGCTGCACCTGGGGGGGGCAATCAAGGAAACCTAGTTCACTTCATTTATGCTGCCAGCTGCTCCAATAAACCCATAGCTGACGGTTGGGATTCGGTTGCTGGGACCTCTTGTAAACGAATAGGACACGTTACAACGCATACATTTACAACGCATGCCTTTACAACACAGTTTTTACATCGCAACATCCATTACAACGCATGATTTTCAACCCATGCCATCGCAACGCACTTTTAGAAACTATATTTACAACGCATTGCATTACAATGCATACAATTACAATGCATAATACTTTTAGGGCAACAGTAGTGTAAGTGTTGGAAAGTGTAGGGGTAAAAGTTACTATTCCTACTCCAGTGAGTGCAACAGTAGGGTAAGTGTTGGATAGTGTAGGGGTAAAAATCAGTATTCCCACTCCAGTGAGTGTAACAGTAGGATAAGTGTTGGATAGTGTAGGGTAAAAATTACTATTCCCCATTACTTACCTTATAATGTGTTGTAATGGCATGCGTTGTAGTGACATGCGTTGTAATGGCATGCGTTGTAGTGGCATATGTTGTAATGTTGGCGTTGTAACGGCATGCAACGTAAAGGCAGTTGCGTTGTAATTACTGCGTTGTAAATGTAGTGCGTTGTAATGACTGCGTTGTAATGGTTGTTTCCCCTTCTCACCATGCAGTTTTAGAGAGCAGTCCTAGAAGGAATGAGAACACTGCACCATCCGGCAGCACTCAGCCACTGGGAACTATGACAAGGGCACGGCAAACCAGAGATGGGGTTTCTATTTAACATCTGCCGCCTGCCTCTCTCCCACACATATGATCGTTTTGGCTAATGTCTCTGGGTTGCCCTTTGGGTCTGTTGAATCGCCTATTGAACTAAAAAATAAGGTCATTCACTGGTAAAGCTCATAAACAAATTTATCTGTTTGCCTTGCTGGTGGCTTTTATTGGTGCTTAGAGTTGGTTACATGGGCTCTAGACTTAAATATTTTATGGGGACTGTGTTGTAGTTAATTTTAGACAGCCTAGGATTGTTGATGGTCTGATATATCAGGCCATTAAGGGCTTGATCTAGTCGAATCTGATCTAGTGTTTGCCCCATCCTATTTTTATACCAGCCTGGCCCCTGTGCCAAATAGTCCTTCTATTTCAAAAAATGTGATGCAACACCCAGTGTTCAGTACTTCTAACTGTTTGGGCTACTTTCCACCTTGATTGAGGTGGACTAAATCTCTGATCCTGGTCATAGTAAATGTAAGCAAACATAAGGATATGATGGATGGAGCGCTAAAACGTTTCCGACATCCCAGTCACAGATCTGGGTTGAATCCATCATTGTTCTTTAGCTCACTTCGCCACCTCAGTTCAGACCCAGCTATATGCAAATCAGTTTTGACCTTGTGCCTCATCGGAAACAGTCCAGCCCGAACTGCCAAGCCAGGTCTTCCCTGAACCGGAAACAAGCATCCTGGGACTGGTTTCAGGGTAACACCCCTCATCAGCCACGCTAGCTTGAATCCAGTGGCAAAGTGAGCAAGGGACCGACATCTGGGCATACCCTGCCAACTTAGGACAAACAAAGCAAACACAAGGAGATGATGGATGGAACACTGAAACATTTCAGATACTCACCCCCAGTCACAGATCCGGGTTGAATTCATCTTTGTTCTTCAGCTCACTTCGCCACCTCAGTTCAGACCCTGCTATATGCAAATTAGTCTTGACCCTGTGCCTCATGGGAACAGTCCAGCCCGAACTGCCTAGCCAGGTCTTCCCTGAACTGGAAACAAGTATCCTGGGACCGGTTTCGGGATAACATCTCTAATCAGCCAGGCTAACTTTTAGTGAAGGCAGGGCCTTATTTGCGCACATTGCTAAGTTAGCATAGGCTTATTAGAAGTTAAACGCCATTTTACCTTTTTGCTGCTTTTGCACACAACACTATATGTAACTGTTGTTGTAAGTTAGGCTGGGTGAATCGCTTCACATGAGAATGGCTAGTTTTCAACGTCCCTAAACTTACATCTTGACCGTAGTCTGCACAGTGAGTGCTGAAGCCTCCAAGGTTATCATAACAATGTCAGATGTTGTTCGGGCTGATCGGCTCATGCTCTAGACATTACATGCATGCAGCTGCAGCTATTTGAAATTCTGGCATCTTTAATATCACACTGTGTGCATGATTTAGGCACTCTGAAGAAATTCCATTTCCAGAAAGACAGAGAGCTAATGCAGATCCTGATGTGATTTACTTCTGCTGATCTTGGAGGTATGGGGTTCCCCATTCAAGCCTAAGAGACCTTCTAATATTATATAAAACATGGATCCTAGCTAGGGAGGGTGGCATACAAGGCACTATAGTACCTGTTTCCACCATCATTATAATATGATTTCTCCTTTTGTGTTTTAATGAATTGTAACAATGCTGATCGTATTATTTTTAATCAGATGCCTGCTTATGCTCGCAAAAATACTGTATCTTAGAGCACGTCGTTAAAATAAATATTTTAAACTTTATCGTGTCTATTTTTTACCCATGTTGTGGACTGGTATGAAAATATAACGAAAGAGTGTTCTTGATTCCCACCATTCCTGAGAGTAACCTAAGTCGCATGCTCTGGGTTGTCTAATCATTGGTACCTTTGCTACAGGACGAAGAGCTAATGTGACACTGATGCTAATCGGTTAGGGGTTCTAGGTACTGAGGTGAGTTTTTTGGTCCACAACAATTCACTGATGTCCTGGGTCTCTGTGCACAGTTCTGTGTCTGAGCAGAATCCCTGCAACATGGTGCACCTAACGTAGTGGTCTTATTTTGAGACTCTGGTGTAGTGTTTATATCTGTTCACGACACCCTCATTATTGTTTCCGGTTGACAGTGCTGACGGATTCACCTGCCTATAGTTACATAGGTTTATTCAAGCTTGATAATTTAAAGAGGTTCGTACTTTGAATTACTACCCTTTGTGCTACAATTCTTTTGCATTGTACTTCACTCCTGTGTCCTGATGGGTGACATTGAAATGCTCCAGCATAGTCAGATGGCTGTCCGCAATCATTTGCAGATGTATGCCATCCCCTTGGAGTGCATAACAATAGTTTTTGTGGTGAGTACTGAAGCGGCAGACCTGTTTGAGATTTTCTACTCATGGGTTACATTCCCTGCGGTGAATGCAGATAGTAATACTTTTTATGCCTACACTCCCACTGCCGTGCCTTTGGAGTTTACTCCGTATAGGACACTGGAGATTCCTATTACTACTTGGCAGCATCAAGTTTGGTTTAATGGCGCCCTTCCCCATTCCGTAATGGTGGTTCAGTTAGGTCCTTTGTCCATCCCTGGAGCCACTTGGCCACTTTTTGGCCGGGTTTACTCCTCACCCGCGTTACTTGGCAGTTCCTGTGCGGAACTAAGAATCCTTTAAACCTCTGCTGTAGGGGTTATTAGGGCTTTAGTGCAATATGTTTCCCGCCACGTCCAGGCAGGGCCGCCTGGCGCTGCCGCCCATTCAGCTGGACCTGCCGGGATGAAAATTAATCCTGTCATGGTTAATTCGGTCATGGGCAAGCAGCCCCAGGATAAGGATGATTTACCCTTTTGGCTTGCTGAGTAATTTGACCAGCTGGAAGCAGCATTTCCTAATACAACTCCTGTTGATAAGCACAGGATTCTAACGATTAGTTTGCAGAAAGACTTAATACCAGAGGTTCCTGATTGTGTGACCTGGGGTAAGATATTTGTGACAGTCTGTATGAAGTGCTTTGGCACTCCTTCCATGGCTGTCCTACCCTCCGTCATTTAGAGTGTCCAAGATGAACATGGAGCGGAGGCGGCTGTTGAATTGGGCATGAGACTCGTTGGAGCGTTTGAGGTTGTTTCCGATCTCGTCCTTGCTAATGTTAAGGGAGATGCGGTGAACTTTCAGGTGTCTAATGCTTTGCGCGATGTTCCCGATGCCGATAAGCCCTGGCAGTTACCAAAAACCATTGCTGATACTTATAAAACCATTGGCCGAATAGTTTGGGTGTTAAGCCTTTTGCTGAAACAGCAGCTCAAAAGCAAATTAAGGTGGGGACTTCTGATAAAGATGAGCGCACCACTTTTCCAAAGCAGAATTGGAATAAGAATAAAAAACAGGGGAAAAATCAACAGAAACAGGGGTCGTGTCCTTCTTCGCCAATACCTGAGTCTACTGAGCACACATATGATTTGCGCGACCGCGCTAATATTAAGTCACCTGATCGTTTTCAGGTTCCTAATCAACGTTCTCCTCGCTCTTTGCAGGATTCATCGGTCTCACCCACAGGCAGAGGAGACCGCAGCAGAGGTCGGGGTGCCCAGCAAAGCAGAGAGCAGTCTAGAAAGACCGACGGTAAAGTCAAGCAAGACCCAAGTTTCAGAAGAAGAAAGCTGTTGCTTTAACAGCGAGGTATGCCACAGATAGTGAGAATGCAGCTTCAGAATCTGGCATGGGCCCTGATGCTTTTAGACAGCGCAGCGGAAATTACAGTAGTGCTGGAAGCATTGCATCCATTTCTGAAGGTGACAGCAACTGACACGTTCGTTACTGTTGAGACAGCTGACACTAGAGTGGCTCCCCCTGAAAGACTCTATGAAATAGTTCTTTTAATTGAAGGTGACATACAACGTACTATAAAAGGGGTATTTTGGAAAAGTATGACTTCTACCTATTACATTTTGTTAGTGGAGGCTGATTGGCCCCCACCCTTCATTCTGTCCGCTCCGCAAGGGGAGGAGTTAATACTCCCCGCTTTCGCACACTCAGTGCTGAAGGAGCAGGCCCTGAATTTTGCAGAAGAGCGGGCTAAGGTGCTTGCACTGGCGTTGTACTGTACTCAATGTGGATGGGACAGATTTTCCCCGAAACATGACATACCATTAGGGTCTATGCCACAGCCTCAACCTCAACATCCCATGCGACGTGAAGCAAAAGCTCCTGTAGCAGAAATCCTTGAACAATTGGAATTTTAAGGTGCGATTGAATCGTGTGTGTCTCCGATGAATAATCCTCTTTTCACTGTGACCAAGCCTGATGGCTCATACCGTTTGGTATTGGATTACCGGCACTTAAACTCACATTGTTGGACCTGCGCGGTAGATAATACTCACGGTTCAGCCCTTGTGAATAGTCTCATGCATAAACGTTTTAAAACCACACTTCAAATATCCAATGGCTTTTTTAGCCATAACATGTCCTCTCTTAGTGGTCAATGGACAGCTTTCATCTGTGGCGGTAAACAAAAACAGTTCCAAAGATTAGCTATGGGCTATAAGAACAGTCCCAGCGTCTTTGCCGCCCGTATTATCTCTCTTTTTGGGAGACTCGACCCGAATGCGTGTTCGTATGTTGATGACATTTATCTCACAGATGACTAATTATGGCCACATCTGTGTCAAGTTGACCGCATCATTTGCATGTTTGCGGACTTCGGTTACAAATTTAACTTTGCAAAATCACACATTGGAGAGTACACAGCGTTGTTCCTGGGCTATGAGCTCAACAATGAAGGTCGAGGTTTAGCACCTCACTTCCTGGAGAAATGCGCACAGCTGCGCGCTCCGACAACTCTGAAAAAACTGCAATCTTTACTGTTTTTTTCTAACTTCTGGCGTACTTATAGCCCTGATTATGCCCAGTGTATCAAGCCTCTTTACACCTTGGTACAACCTACTTAATCCAAATCTTGCTGGCTGCCGAACATTCTGCAATTTTGCCATCTTTGCAGTCTGATCTTCTTGAATCCAAATACTTACTGACTCTGGACAACCATACAAAACTGGTGATATGAATTGTGCCAGGCTCAGTTGGTTTCACGTACCTGACTTTTAATGAGGGTGACACAGTCCCGATAGCTTACAAGTCACACTTGTACTCTTCGGCTGAAATGCGGTTTTCACTGTGGAAATAGTTTTGACTGCAGTGCAGATGGCAATTCTGATAGTGTTGGTTGTTACACCGGATCCTGCCTTGGAGGCAGTGGTGAAAGCCAGTGTACCAAATTCAAAAGCTTTGCACCCGAGGTGGGGCCACGTCCTTGACATCGCAAGATGTCAGGTTCATCTTTGATTCCTCTTTGCAAACTCAAGAGTACTTGCAGTATGAATTCGTTCATCCGGCTCCTCTGACCATGCGCCCGCGGGAGGATTTCCATTGTATCATGTACACAGACGGATCGGCGCAGCCGCTGACGATTTCAAAACATGCTTATTCAGTGACCTGCGCAATAGTGGTTGCTACTATGGTGAATGGAGATTTCAAGTCTGATGTTGTGCATACACAGACATTAGGGGACTGTACTGCCCAGTTGGCATAGCTACGTGCTCTGGTGCTTGCACTGGAGTACGCTGACCCTTGTGTGACTACTCTTATTATGAGTGACTCTTTCTACTGCAGGGTGGAGTTGACCCCAGAGGAACACATCTTAGCGCCTAGTAGGCCTACTACCTTTCGGGGAGGACTTATCAATGCCAGATCAATGTGCAAGAACGTGGCACATATTTATGACTTAATTTCTGAGAATGACTTAGACTGGCTGTTCGTCACAGAGACGTGGCTTTAAGCCTGGTGCAATCCAGATATTGTATCGGCCTTGCCACAAGGGTACCTTATCCAAAGATCAGACAGGCAGAAACAACGTGGAGGGGGACTCGCCATTATCCATCGAGACTTGGTGAAATGTACTTCTTTCGAACTTCCAGATATTAAGGGGGCTGAAAGCCTGGGTTTCTGCTCTCAAATACATGATTCTATCACTTTTTCAGGATGCTTAATCTATCGCCCACCAGGGCAACAAAAAGACTTTCTTGATAGCCTTGCGGAAGTGATTAGCAATCTTACTCTCAAATTCGCCAACTTCACACTGCTAGGCGACCTAAATCTTCACCTCGATTCGGCCACTGACTTAAATGCGGCTTGTTTTAGAGACTTAATGAACGTGTTAGGGTTGACCTTGTTGACATTGGACCCCACCCACAAGGCGGGCCATACCTTAGACTGCATCTGCACAAATTCTCTAAAGCTGAAACCACCCTGTATCCAGACCTGGTCCGATCACATGCTTTTTCCTTTCGATCTTTTGGTAGAAGAGAAAGCGGTAAGGAAGGGGCCAACTAAAGCTGGTGTTCGCATAAAACATGACTGGAAAAAAATAAGTGACAACCCAGACCTCCAGCGGATTGCGGTGGAAGGCAAACCCATACTGACTGGTGTCACGGAGATAGATAATAAAAACTTCAATAACTGGATTGCCGAAATTTGCGGACCAGTCAATATGACCAAGTCAAGCAAAACGCACAATAAAAAAATGTCCGCGCCCTGGTTTTCACTCTCCCTAAAGGAAACATACTGAGGTTAGAATATTAGAGAGGAAATGGCACTGCTTGTATGTAGCTGAAGAACTCAGTCATTACAAAAAAGCTAGGAGGCAGTACCATGCATTAATTAAAAATACCAAAAAAGAATACTACTTAGAAGCAATTAATTCCTCAAACAATAAACAGAAGGAGATATTCAAAATAGTTAACAACTTCATGAATCCCAGGTTTCTCTTACAAGAGATTCCTCCATCTCTCACCCTGTGTAATTCGATTGCCAACTATTTTGAGCAGAAAATATTAGGCCTTACTAGAGATTTCCCTGAACAACCAGACGCAATCTGGGAAGAGGCAAGTGAAATGGGAACTGGGATAGCGCATTTCAGAAACTTCTTGCCCATCAGTCTGGAAGAGTCCCGTCAAACGATACTATCTAGTAAATCTGGCTCTCCCTTTGATCCCTGCCCCCCTATGTTGTTGCACGCCTTAGTAGACACGGTAAACCCGATTATTAACAACATCATCAACTCCTCCCTGTCCTCTGCTGTGATCCCGCTGGAATGGAAACTGGCGGCGGTGAAACCTCTGCAAAAAAAGCCTCTAGCAGACTCTTTAACACAACCTTCGTCCTATCTCGCTTCTTCCGATACTTTTTAAACTTACAGAAGCAGCTGTGAATAAACAACTGACAAAGTTTTTAGAGGATGAGGATATACTGCACCCTAATCAATCTGGGTTTAGGGCATCACACTCTACGGAATCTGCCCTTCTGTATACTGTAGAGACTTTGAGGACTGCCATGGATCAAGGGAAGAAGGCTGTCCTTATTCTACTTGATCTATCGGCGGCCTTCGATACGGTGTCACACTCCGTACTGATCAGCCGCCTAGCAACATCAGGGATAGCAGGGACTGTGCTTGATTGGCTAAAGAATTTTCTCAGCCATAGGAGGCAAGTCACGGTGCTGGGAGAGCATTGCTCTGAAGAAAAAGCAATGCCAACAGGGGTGCCTCAGGGCTCAAGTCTGAGCCCTGTATTGTTCAATTTGTACATGACCCCCCTGATCGAGCTGATTACATCTTTCCACATCAGCACCATATCGTATGCTGATGATACTCAGCTCATCCTTGTACTAGATGACGAAACGGTGAAGGCAGAGGAAAATCTTAGAGATTGCCTCGCCGCCACCTTCGCTTGGATGAGGAAAAATCATCTCAAATGTAACATGGGAAAAAACAAAATTCTACCGTCGGGCCCCAAAACCCTTTTTCCCCCAGATTATCGTGGCCGCTAGATGCGGAGATCCCCCCAAACACTATCGATATGGCCTGCAACCTGGGGATTAGGTTTGATGAAGCATTATCATTTAAGCAACAAGCAGGGGCTGTGGCAGGGTCTTGTTTCAGTATCATCAGAGGACTCAGAAAATTCTATGATTTTCTTCCACTGGCAGCCAAGAAGACGGTGGCGGTAGCACTCATAACATCTCGTCTGGACTACTGTAACAGCCTATATGCAGGATTAAATAGATCAGTCCTGCATAGGCTACAGATGGTCCAGAACGCTGCCGCCCGTCTGGTCCTGAACTGGCCAAGGAGGTCATCTCCCTCAGCTGCGCTTAGGACCTTGCACTGGCTGCCTATCCACAAACGTGTACTGTTCAAAATCTTGGTCATCACTTTCAGAGCATACCACCAGCAAGGACCCAAGTATTTCCTAACCCGGTTCAGACGTTATGTACCATCTCGTACCCTCAGGTCCTCTAACATGAACCTGCTGCTGGTTATCCACGAAGGGAGGAAAATCTCTCGGAGTACTGGGTGCCAGGGCTTGGAATAAGCTTCCACCCAAATTGCGACAAATCTCCTTTGAGAACCAATTTAGGCCCTGAAGACTTGGATCTTCAACCTCCCGGATACAGCATGTATGACTCTGGTATAAACAAGGATACAGGCGAAGATGGGACTGATGTGTGAGTAGTTTTTCCGGCTTTTTCCATCCTAGGTTACGGGCTACAGCGCCAAGATGCTCCTTGGAGTGATAGCTGCGCTCTATAAAAGCTTACTTATATTACATTACATTACATTACTGTGTTCAGTCTTACAATGATAACTTATTCTTTTGGACTCTGACTATGGTTAGTCAAAAGGTAGCACGATTAAACACAAAATGCTATGGGTTCGAGTCGCAGAACTTAAAGAACGTCTGCCACTCGTGTTTGTAATTCATACTCTTGGTCACCAGCGCGTGGGGGTACACGCTGTTGGTAACTGTCCTGCTGATGAAGCAACGAAGACCGCAATTGCGACATATTTAGTAGCAGCAGTTACACATTCCAAAAGTAAGATTGATGATGACATCTTGGCAGCTATTGCTGCAACCGAGAAGGGAGGTAATTACCCTAGAGTTTTCCCTTCTAAATACTTTTATCTTTAAGTCCCGATAAAGTTCCCTATATGAGAATTAATGATGCTGGTGACAGGTTGATTCCCAACGCGGACCACAGGCAGGCTTTGATAACAGCGGCACACGAGGGCATGGCCTCGGCTCACCCCGGCGTGTCAGCTACTGTATCTCTCTTACAACAGCATTACTGGTGGCACAGATTGTACAAACAGACGTGTGATTATGTCCTTCATTGTGAAATATGCCAGCAGATTAAACATTCAACTGCTGCGCGCCCACCCCAGACACAGTTGTACGTATCTAATAAACCACTTGGGTGTGTTTATTTAGATCACTGCAGTCCTTTCTCCTCTGATACTGCGTATAAGTACATCTTAGTTGCAGTTGATTCATGCACATGCTTTGTTTGGGTGTGGCCACAAAGGAGTACTGATGCCCGCACTGTCATCAGGGATTTGCGTATCTTTGTGGGAATATTTGCATGTGGCACCTTTCATTCGGACCAGGGTCAAGCGTTCGCCTCTATGGCGTACAAGGATGCCATGCGTTCATTGGGGGTCCAAGTCAGATTTTTGTCTCCATACAGACCTGAGGGCAATAGGGTTGTAGAGCGAATGAACCGTGACTTAAAGCAATCCTCGACAGCTAAGGTTTTAGGTACAGGACGGAACTTGCTAGCCCATCTCTATAGCGTACAGAATGCACTTAATAATCTCCCTAGAAGGTCTCTGGGTGGGTGGACCCCATAAGAAATGCTCTTTGGCATCAAAATGTTTGTTCCGGACCATGAGGGTCTAGACATGGCGGCGTCTGCAGCATCCTTTGATGTAGATGAACATTCTGCTGTTTTACAAAATCTACAAAGGACCAAAGACAGTCTTGCAATCTTCAGATTCGGGTAGTTGGCTGGCTACCCCGAGTTGGTGATCCGGTCCGTGAGAAGGTGGAGAACAAGAAGGAGTTTGGCCCCTCATATTGTGCACCAGTTCCTGTGCTTGGCATGCAGGGTACAAGAACAGTCATTGAGATTTTACCTCCACGTCCTGGTCGCAAGGAAAACAGGTACATCTCCATTGACAATGTCAAATTACAGCGAGTGGCCGTTTCTTCTTAGTATGACTCCAGCGGACTCTTGTTCAGCAATAATGAGAAATTCTGTTTTGGCTCCGGCAATTACCACCAGGCCTGACGTTGAAATCGAGATGCATACAGGTGCAAGTCCTTTATTGAGTTCACCGGCTGGTGATCCCCTTAATGAAACTGAGTATACCTACCCTGCAGACTTGTCGATGCCTGATTTGCAAACATCTGCCGTTATCCAGTCACGCTTTTCATTTATACTGACTCTGTTGCATCAAAGTCCCCATCGAAAATTTCGATTCTTGCTGTTTGGTACAAGACAAAAAATGTTATACCTCCTTGGACTTACATTTGGATAGTGCTTTTTTCAATTTTTTTATTCATGTCAATTGGCTTTGTGGTCTATATTTTCCATTTTGTAAATGGACTCTATGTTATAGAAAGAACTTCAATTAGACTAATTGATGGAACTTTGGCACCCCACTCCTCTTCACACATCATGAAGAGGGACCAGACTTTTGTTGACATAACTGCTTGGCCCGTTTTAGAGGGATTATATGGGATGCTGTCAAATTTCAAATCCACGGCTCCACAGAGGTTATTAATGTTCCCAATGTACTACGTGTTTTAATGGGGGATGTGGTTAAACAATCCATATGCTCTGATGACTGGGATGTGCAGGCCGTAGAGGCTCTGTTTTCTGATTTGAAATATTATGCTGCCTTTGATGCTGAAGATTTGTATTTAGACTCAACAAATTAGGCTGATTTATTTTGTTACCAACATTATGGCAACCATTTTCTGCACAAAGCAAACACATTTAGAAGTGTAGTTAATTACACACACTGGGAACATTGCCCTGCTCCCGTTGAGGGCAGCTCAAAAACTCTTTTGAAAAAGTTTACTTATTTTACTGATTTTAATCAATCTAATCCTGACGCATTTTATTTTAGGATGACTGGCAAGTCCTCTTTCAAAGTTAGACTTACCCACACTAAATTACTATATTCTAATTCCTTTCTTGACCAATTAGCAGTAAGGGGCTATGATATGTGGAAAGATACTATTCATCTTAAATCTGTTTGGGATTCTAAAGGCTGGCAGGTACAAGGCACTGAGGTTTTGCATCATGCATGTCTCATCCCGAACCATATGTTTTTTGAATTTGACAATTTCACAGACAATGTCCTTTGGATTGGCTACGTCTAAAAAGTTAAATGCTCCCTCGTTTCCTGATTTAGGAGAATACCCTACATGGTACATTCACACCGATTTGTCTCTTAGTGAATTACAGTCTCTCTTGCTGACTTCATCTTTTAACACTTCTAGTTTTGATTCCCAAGGTTGGTTATTATGGCAGAAAAGTTCAGATTTATGCCAACATTGTTTTCTGGGTCTGGCCCCTGGATATAGACAGGTTTGGGTGGATCCCCGTTTTGAAAGTGACCACATTGTTACTACCTATTCGGTAGGCACATTATGCCAAAATTGGCTCAAACACTCCAATGTGACATCAGTTAAACTCCATTTGTCCAAATTTATTGAAGACGTTGAGCTGAATGAGTTTGTTAAAGGCCCCATGGGAGGCAGATCGAAAAGATGGGTATATGCTGTTTACAATGAAGTTTGGAAACTGTCTCAAATTGAAGCAGCTTTCAGATTGCGTGAAATAGATCAAGCTAATTTAGAAAAAGTGCTTGCAGTTGTTGATGACAGCATTAACACGCTTCCTTCCTGAATTTACACATTGGACAATATTGTTTCATCTGTTGTTGTTATCGTACAGGATGAAGTGTCTGTTTTGTATCATGCTCAAAATCAATTGCGTTCCATTATGCAATTTACTTGGACGTTGCATAGTTAAAGGCTGGTAAGGTGCCTTGGGACTACATAAATACCACTTCTCTATGTTTACTATTTAATTTGACTGTAGTGTAAAACAACAATTCATGTCTATGAAGGATGCTGCATATTCACTTTTACATATTGAAAAGTTAGAACCATTGCCTTTTTCTGTTGCCGAATATAATTCAGCTGTATGGCTCATTCATGAATTAATAGCATTGCCTTTTCCGCTATTTAAATTCAATTCATGTATGAAGTACTATGCCATAGGCAGATATGAACCTTTGGGTAGCGCTTATCACCATGAAGCTTGGTCTCTGCCATTCACCTATAGGTGCCTGAGGGAGGGTAAAGAAGTTTATTTGAAAGGTGAAGATTGCACTTCCACACCTGATACCCTCATTAGTTTGCAGGAATATCCAATTGCACGGCTCTTGTAATTCTGACGCCTGAATTTAGTGTGCATTTTAAAAGGAAATGCTGTCCTAGCCATAACTCCAAGTTTCACGTTGCTAGCAAATGGTAGTTATTTACTTTTAAATAATGAAGATTGCTGTGGTATGCTGGCAGGGATTCCGTTCATTGCGACGGTCTCCCAACGTGTAGTTTGTTGCAAAAATGTGCTGTTCCCTCCTCCCCATGGGAAGCTCGATGTATCCATCTGGCCTTCCATTCCGACCTTGAAAGTAGAGTTCAACAAGATGAGACGAATAAGGGCTCTATTGTCTCAAAAAGAAGTCACCCTTACTTTTCCTTGTGAAACATTCGTCCTTCACGTGGCAAACACTCACACCAAGGTGCATGCCCTTTTAAATACTGATCCCCCCTGCATTTCGGTGCCTTGATTCATACTATCTTCAATGCCTCGTTGACCACAGGCTTGGCGCACTTTTTTAAAATTGTACGTTCTGGCCTTGTGACCTCATTCCAAACTATATTTGGTGTGATACTGGCATTTTTTCATTTTATGTTTTCCAGCCTCTTCTGCAGATTACCGTTGATTCTAGCCCGGTATACTGCTGTTGATTTGCTTGCTATAAAATGGCTGCACAATCTGTGCCACACAACAACCTGCCCCTGCTGCTCCAGCTTGGTAACCAGATGCGTTATTATTATGGAGCGCTCCCGCTGGCCGCCTAGAGTGTGGCGTCTGGATTATCTTTCCAGTTCTCATATTTTACATGCGTGCAGCCTGTCTTCCATTGCCTGGATTGCGATTTTGAATGGGCTCTGGATGTGTGTCTCTGCAACACTGTGTCTCCTAACCCGGATTATGATCTACTAATGAGTCCCTTAGTTGCTCATGAGTTAGACTGTTCTGGTATTGAAATAATGGCCTGTGCAGTGGCACATGGAGTCCTAAATAGGTAATTGGACCATATGGACTGCAGCCCATGACTTTCTGGCATGCAGTTATCTCGAAGAACACCAGTTGCCCTCTGATGGTGCTAGAAGCTCCGGCTGTCAAACAACATGTGTGTTCTTTCCCATTATTGAATTGGATGGCTGAAAAGTTTTTGGATGAGAACAATGACTTCCTCTTGGAGGCAGTTGCAATGTTCTCTGCTTATATACTTTTGGATTGAAGTGGTTTCTACTTCAAATGCATTTGTGACTCGTGAATTTTTATCTATTTTTTACTCCATTCACATTCTGTGCTTTGAACACTATACAGCCCCTGCTTCGTGTTGAGTGAATTTTTTTTTTGGGGTGGTTACTAATTCAGAATACTACTCCCAATTGTCCAGTTTGGCAAAATTTGAACTTGGCTCTGTCTCACTTGAACTTGAACTCTGAGTTTCAAATTGCCCCCCATTTTGTGCGTGTTCCGATCAAGGGAGCGTGTAGTGAAGGCAGGGCCTTCCTTAGGCACATTGCTATGTTAGCATAGGCTTATTCGAAGTTTAAACGCCAATTTACCTTTTTGCTCCTTTGGCACACAACACTATATGTAACTGTTGTCATAAGTTAGGCTGCGTGAATTGCTTCACATGAGAATGCCTTGTTTTGAATGTTCCTAGACTTACATCTCGACCTTAGTGTGCACAGTGAGTGCTGAAGCCTCCAAGGTTTTCATAACAATGTTAGGTGTTGTTCGGGCTTATCTGCTCATGCACGCAGCTGCGGCTATCTGAAATTCTGGTGTCTTTAATATCACACTGCATGCATAATTAGGCACTCTGAAGAAATTCCGTTTCCAGAAAGACAGAGAGCTATCATATGCCTGCTTATGCTAGCAAAAATACTGCATCTTAGAGCACGTCGTTAAAATAAATATTTTAAACTTTATTGTGTCTCTTTTTTACCCATGTTGTGGACTGGTATGAGAATATAACGAAAGAGTGTTCTTGATTCCCACCATTCCTGAGAGTAACCTAAGTCGCATGTTATGGGTTGTCTAATCATTGGTACCTTTGCTATAGGACGAAGAGCTGATGTGACACTGATGCTAGTCATTTAGGGGTTCTAGGTACTGAGGTGAGTTTTTTGGTCAACCACAATTCACTGATGTCCTGGGTCGCTGTGCAGAGTTTTGTGTCTGAGCAGAATCCCTGCAACAACTTGAATCCAATGACAAAGTGAGCAAGGGACCCACATTAGGACATACCCTGCCAATTTAGGAGGAACAAAGCAATCCCAAGGAGATGTTAGCTGGAGCACTGAAACTTTTCAGACACTCACCCCCAGTCACAGATTTGGGTTGAATCTTACATCGTTCTTTAGCTCACTTTACCACCTCAGATCAGACCCAGCTTTATGCAAATCAGTATTGACCCTATGCCTCATGGGAACCGTCCAGCCCGAATTGTCAGGCCAGGTCTTCCCTGAACCGAAAACAAGCATCCTGGGACTGGTTCAGGGTAACACTCCTTACCAGCCAGGCTAGCTTAAATACAGCTTTAAAGTGAGCAATGGACCCACACCTGGGCATACCCTGCCAACTTAGGATGAGCAAAGCAAATATCAAGGAGATGATGGACAGAGAGCTGAAACTTCTCAGACACTCATACCCAGTCATAGCTCTGGGTTGAATACATCATCGTTCTTTAGCTCACTTCGCCACCTCAGTTCAGATCCAGCTATAAGCAAATCAGTCTTGACCCTGTGCCTCATTGGAACAGTCCAGCTTGACCTGCCAAGCAGTTCTTCCATGAACCACAAACATCATCATAAAATCTTTATTTCGGCAATTTGCCATAAAAGAGTGCAGAAACAAGTAAAAGCAGTATTTAGAGATAATAATTCAATTCATTGATACATACATGTTAAGTAATTAAAGACATGCATGCTAAAGATAATACTTGATTTCAGTAAGGCAGATCTTGTCAACTAAAAACTATTCACTATCCTTCATTACCAATTAGGTGCCTGCGCTTGTACCACATAGCTGCCTGGAATTGCGAGACTGCAAATACAATGTGTCTGGTCTTATCGGTTTTTAAAACTCTAAAAGCATGCATGCACTGTACAAAACCCAAATTCTTGCAGAGAGGTACGAGCCAATACTTCCTGGGATTGCAGTAAGCTGGGCAAAAGAAGAGAACATGCAGTTCATTTTCTATCTCACAACTACACCCAGGACAGTTTCTCGCAGCAGAGGCGGACCATTTACTAGTAAAGGCTCGTAAAGGTAAAGTACCATATCTCCATTGCACATAAAGGTTCCTGGCTAAAATAAGATAAATATCATCCATAAAATGCTCAAAGTGGTAAAAGGCTTTGATCATTAAAAAGAATCAGTTAAAGTGCCGACATAAGGGTTGGACAAAGCAGCAGTAAGTTTGTTGTCAGCAAATATCCTAGTAAGGGACTTGCGCGAAACTATTTTGCAACTCCTCTCAGGATCATGCCATAGAGCGGGTAATCCCAACCTTGAACATTCATTCTTTATGAACGAGAGCCAAGGGATATTAACTGCGCTATGATGGGTTAGTATTTCTTTAAGTTCTAGCCTATAATTTAGCAGCTCTGGCGTAATCCAGAGCCTGCGCCAGAACCTGAGGGGTTTAAGCGCTAGTTCCTCATCTATAGATCTTAGCCCTAGATCAAGCCTCAGAGGAAGGAGCGGGGTACTGAGTGGAAGGGCCAACAATTGTCTTAGAAATGTATTCTCTGTTTTGACAATTTGAGGCCTACAGAAATATCCCCATAATTCACCACCATACAAAATTGCAGCCCTTGCTTGCGTTTTATAGATCTCCAGAGGGGGACCAACGGGTTTAAATGTGGACGAATTGGAGAGCTTGAGAATACCCCCAGCGAGTTTTGCAAATTTCATTTGTGACTTGATTTGCTGGGGGCCCCATGACAAGTTCTCATTAATTGTTACCCCAAGGTAATCAAAAGTCGACACCCTTTCTAGTCTAATTATGCCTAAACTGGGATTTGGGCGAGTAGTTGCAGGTGGGTTGAAGATCATGAATTTGGTTTTGTCGGCATTTATCTCCGGATGTATGACATTACAACGCATGTTTTTTCATTGCATGCCTTTACAACGCAAGTATTACAACGCAGTCCATTACAACACATAGTGCTTTGGGGTGCTGGATAGTGAATAGTTTAATTTACTATTTCAACTCCAGTCCCCGTCGACACTAGGGAAGGTTATTGGATAGTAAATTAACCTATTCCCTATCCTAGAGCGCCCCCCCAGAGCAATGCGTTGTAATAGTTTGCATTGTAATGATTGCGTTGTAAAGGCTCTGCGATGTAAAAGTTGCGTTGTAAAGGTTGTTTACCTTTATCTCCAAACCCCAACCTCTGCAAAATTCCTCAAAGCCATCCAGTATACGCTGTATCCCCATGGGAGACTTAGACAGCAGGAGGGTGTCGTCTGCAAACATAATCTCTAGCACCCTACTGCCTGTCAACTTCGGGGTGTCATTGTGGTTTACTTCATCTAAATGGATGATTACCCCATTGACATAGAGGCAAAACAGGGTAGGAGCCAGTTCACACCCCTGCCTTACCCCCCTGTCAACGGGAAATCTAGATGACAGCGCCCCATTCCTCCCACATCTGACCTGAGCAAAATTCGCCTTGTGTAACCTCATCAGAATAGTTAGAAGTTGGGCCGGTATACCCAGATCGAGGAGCACGGACCACAGTTTCCCCGAGGAACTAAGTCAAAAGCAGAGCGGAGGTCCACAAACACCATGTAGAGGCTTCCACCCTCTATCCTCACCGGGTTAGAGCATTATGATCGCTCTCGACTCTTATATTTACATTAAAGTCGATAACCTTTGGCCACAACCGTGTCTCGACCATAATATAGTCGAGACGTGACTCCTGTCCGGTTTTATTGAATGTGCACTTAGCTGGAGTGTCAGAAGGCGTGCAACCATTACAGGCCCTAATAGAATGATTTAGAGTTAGGGCCGTAATCTGGATTGCTGGGGGAGACAATATCTTCGGTGATGAGGACTGGCACGGTGGTATCGCCCAGTAATCATCCTCCGCCACTAAAGCGCCATCCTTCATCCCCAATAGGGGCTAGAAGTGGCAGTTCAGGTCACACCCCACAAGGAGATGGATATCACTAGGAAGAGTATGCAGAAAATGCGACAGCTCCTCAATAGTTCTTGATTCACTGGCTACACTTACAGGTCGCGAATAAACATTAACAAGGGCAAGCTTGAAAGTGTTTGGCCATACAAGAACTACACACTGGACATCCTCCGAGGAAGTGATCAGAGTTTTAGCAGTGCAACCCAGATGCAAACCAACCCAGATAGTGAGACCTCCAGACGGTCGCCCCTTCACCCCCCAACGGGCGGGAACATAGAATGCGGCATAACCTTCACGAAGTTGTTCCTCTCGAGCCCATGTTTCTTGAAAAAGACAGACGTCGTTCTTGTCTACAAAGGCTCCCCACTCTGGGCAAACTATTTTATTTGGTAGGCCCGCAACGTTCCAGGACAATATTGTTAAGGAGCCTTGGTTGCAATCCCTACCACTAGTTTCACTACTTTCAATTGAGCCTGACACAGTTCTGCTGGATGACTGATCACTACTGCCTATAAAAGTGCTTATAATAGGTAATTGTGTATCTGGAAATTCACGAGTTACCTGACTGCTGCCAACCTCCATAACTTCACCATAAAGTGCATAATTCATTCTCTGGGTCCTCCCCCTGGAGCCCACCCGGTTAAGCTGCAGTCAGTCTACCATGTCCAGGCAACTGTATCTGTTTTGGGTATGAATGTAACTAGGTGCGAGAGGTTGTGCAAACCTGTGCCTGTCTACCCTGCCTGCTCCTCGTGGCTCTACTAGTGTCCAATCACGTTCCCTATCTAATGTGTGTGACGGAGGGTAAAAATATGAGAGTGGGAAGGGTTGAATAACTGACCCAAGATTGTGGTGCATCCACTCACAAATGTGCACCACGGTCCACGGGTCCCTAAAATTTACCAGCACACAATCGCCCTTTATAGCCTTTGGCCTGTGCCCCACCAGGACACCCTACAGACCATCAAGATTTCACTACTGATGTAATCCGGGAGTGGTCTATTTTTATTAAGCCAATCAGAGACTTTATTTTTTAACGAAGTAAAGGATTCCTTACTAACATCGCTTAATTCTGGGACCCCTGTTAATACCACAATGTACGGGCTCAATTCTGGGGCCAGGTCAGTTCTAATTTCTTTAGAAGGGCCTCTATCATAATGGTCTTGGCGATCCTCCTTTGGCTTTTCCCTATTAACCACCAAGGGAAACCACTGGTATTACCTGCATTGTACTAGCCACATTGACAGGAGGCAACTCGACTGCTAATACAGAACTTTGTGGTAGTATCCCCCCCTGACCTTTGTTAAAATGTACATTATCCAGATTCACTTTATTGGACTTTAAACAGTCAAGCTATCCAGGCTGATGACGGCTGATAGCCAGAAACCGGTCCTTGGATGCTTGATTCCGGTCCGGGAAAGACATGGCTCGGCAGTTAGGGCTGGACTGTTCCCATGAGGCACAGGGTCAAGGCTGATTTGCATATGGCCATGTCTGACCTGGGGTGGTGTGGAGTGCAACAAACACGATGGATTTAGGCCCAGATCTCTGTACTGGGGTGAATGTATGACATTGTTCTGCATTCTGTCCATCAATTTTTGTTTTTGCATTTGTCACCCCGAGTGGGATGGGTATGCTCAGACATGAGTCCCATGCTCTCCACACCACTGGAGTCAAGCTATCCAGGCTGATGACGGCTGATAGCCAGAAACCGGTCCTTGGATGCTTGATTCCGGTCCAGGAAAGACATGGCTTGGCAGTTCGGGCTGGACTGTTCCCATGAGGGATAGGGTCAAGGCTGATTTGCATATGGCCATGTCTGACCTGGGGTGTTGGGGAGTGCAAAAAACGATGGATTTAGGCCCAGATCTCTGTACTGGGGTGAATGTATGACATTGTTCTGCATTCTGTCCATCAATTGTTGTTTTTGCTTTTATCCAAAATGGGCACCAAATGTTGGGCTATTCGCTTTATAATGATGATTTCTCCACTAAGGTTAATAGGAATGTTACTGCTCTTTTCTCCTTTAAGGACTCTTTGTGTATTAGTCCTCTTCGTACAGTGTACAAAATGAAGAACATCATTTAGAGAGTGTGAGTGGTCCCCACAAGGCATGTAGAGGTAAAAGTAGATAATACTAACTCTGTTTTTGTGGTAGTGTGGGCAAGCAATTAGGCTTATCAGAGGGTAATGTTAGGCATTTGTTGTACTCACAGAGGCAATAAATGAGGCACACAATCAAGAATAAATCCAAGACCAATTTGTAAAAATAACATTGATTTTTATATAATTTGTAAGACCATAAACACTGTTCTAGAGTGAGTACTTTTGGAGTTACGATTTTGCAAAACTTTGATAAATATTTCACTTTTATGTGCAATTACACACAATAGGACACAATGGGGAAAAAGCTGAAGAAAACATAGAAATTCAGGAAATGTTTTCACAAAGTTGACCTTCTCTTTTCTGTCGATGTTTGGATGAGGTCCAAAGTATCAGCAGGAGAAGTTCAGGAGCATCCCAGATCGGATGTACGTTGTTACAACGCATGTTGTAACAACGCATGCCTTTACCACGCAAGTCTTACAACGCAAGTTGTTACAACGACTTGCGTTGGAGGGCGTGGATTTAGGAATCTTATAATTTTATATTCCAACACCAGTCCCCGTAACAGTAGGGAAGGTGTTGGAATATAAAATTGCAAGATTCCTTATCCCACAGCGCCATCCAGCGCAAGTCGTAGTAACGACTTGCGTTGTAATAGCTGCGGGGTAATGGCACTGCGGTGTAAAAACCGCATTGTAAACGATGTTCCCCTCCCAGATTTGCCCCGAGAAGGGGCCACTTGAAAAACAAAATGGCAACTTAAAGGTGGAGGAAAACAGGATGCCCCATAAGGTATTATGGCACACCCCCAATAGTAATAAATGTAAGGTGCATGAGGAGCTTGGTTTAGATTATGTATTCATCTAGCTCCCAATTTACTGTGGTACTGTATTTGGTGCAATGCTTAGGCCTCATTTAGCTGAGATGTAATCGAGGATTGTCTGGCGTGTGCCTTGGGTCCCTCACTGCCATGGTACAGTATATACAGACTAATTTCTCTAGCCTTTGAAACCCTAGTTTCTTCACTGATCCATCCTCAAACAATCAAGAAGGAGGATAAGAGGTGGGTGAAGGGAACTTTTCTGTCGAAGCGAACCAGGGACAGGGAGTTGGCTTTGTCCACTTTGGATTCCTTCAGAAACTATGCAGTGATTCAAACGTGCCCTGTGATTTAACCATATTTGGAGTGGGTTAACAACCCTTTGGCGAAATCTCTCCATACTAGATTTCACCTTGGTTCCGTTAGATAGAATTTGCATTTTCCCTCTTAGTCAGTAGGACGTCTCCACCATCTGCTGCTGTCCTTGAAATTAATCATCTGATCAAACCTTGCTGCACTTTCTGTTTTCTGTAGGTATTGTAGAGATTTTTTAGAGGACTTGCTTATCCAGCGGTCTGAAAAGCAAAGAATAAAAATTGTACAGCTGCGATTTTTTACCATCAGTAATTGTGTTATCAGGAAATATGTCTCAGAATGATTTTCCAAATAGCAGTTAAACTACAAAACTCCTTGCTGTTTTAAAATGAGCTTTTATCTAATTTTAGCATTATATATTTTTATGATATGAATTATATGTTTTTCTTGTGAACTGTATTTTTTTACTGTATTGTTCCTGTATTAGGTCACTGATTATTTTTGTCGTTGTATGTGCTTTTAGAGCTATTATCGGTTGAAATAAAGATCTGACTGAATGACCGAAGGAATGAATGAATGACTACTACTTTGCATTTTCGAGGCTACTACTTAAGAGTAAAGAACAGCAAGATGTGGTTTACTAGTAGCTGGCATTGCATATCTATATAATGATGACTTCTTCAAAAAGCATATCGGGCATGCACTAAGTCCACCTGGTCTTTTTTTTCTGCCGCAGCGCGGGGACACACTAGTTAGTGTAGCCATGCACTTTATAAACTTGTTTATTATTATTATTAATAATGACTTTCACCATCATAGCCAAGTATTGTGGGGTTTATTTAGGCCACAGAAAAACATAAAACTGCATGAGACTTGCTAAAGAGAAAATGGAAATGTATATGTTGAATCCATTCTTTCCCTTTGATGTACCAGCTCAAAATAAAGGCGCAATCAAAATGCCTTTGTTGCCTTGCACTTTCAACAAAATGAAGCCTTCAAAGGTCTCAAATTTGAAATACATAGACTGGGGAGGGGCGGTTGAAGCCTTTGAGAGACTTTGCTCTTAATCAAGGGACCTCTTGTAATGACGTATGGGACTATATGATATTAAACACATTTGTGTCTGATTCAAGGGACTTCTAATAAAGGCTCAAGGTAATGCAGCCTGCTACAAGAAAGACTTGTGTCTGACTCAAGAAATTATACAAGGTGCTGTGTAGTCTGGTACAGTAAGCATTTGTGTCTGACTCAAATGACATCCAGTAATGGCTTAACGTACTACAGTCCGCTACAGCATACATTTGATGTGTACCTGATTCAAGAGATCTCTAATGATGGTTAGGATTTTGCACCCCCAGACAGCAAAGACCTGTGCGTAGCTCAAGTGACATCTATCAATGGTTTCATGGTCTAATGTACTGTAGAATTCGTTAGGAAAGTGCTGATCGGAGCTTTTGAAGGCCATGCAAAGATGCCCTTTAAAAATAGCGAGATGTATTGGCTTGCCAATGCTTGTTCTACTTAGGTTCTTAAGACCTAATGTGTAACTCAATCACCTTTCGACAGAACTACAGATTTCAATTATTGTTGCCATGTAATTGTTTATGTACTTTGAAAAATTACCTTTCCGGATCAGAACACCCTGATGGGCTTCCTGAGGCAAAGGAATATCTACGTTATGAACTGGACAAAGTAGGTTAGCCGTGCAAAACAGATCTGCTGTTACCCCAGCTTAACCACATACATTACGAAATGCAGAGCTTCTTTGTACCTTTATTGATAGGAAAACAGCTTTGCTTTTTCTTGGCACTTGTAGAAGCAATAAGAAGAAAACAATAACGGTTAAAAAGAAAAGAAAAGCACACCCATAAATAAGAAATGTACACTTCTATATGACAATCAGAATAAAATCCAAGTATGCAGTCAATAAGACAGTCATATAAGGCATATTTTTTTAATCTGTTTTAAAAACCCCTAACAATTGCAAAGATAAATATAGAATTAAATAATCTAAGATTACATGTACAGAGACACACTTACTTGCCAACCTTCTTTCTGGCTTTCACCACAGCAGCAATATAGTTATACATCACAAGACATACAGTGTGCAGCAATTGTAGGTATAACATAGCTGCTTTGCACTGCCTAATATTGAGTGACTTTATAAGAGGAATTAAAAATGAATTCTCTGAAGACCACAGAAGAACAGCATGTGAAGTTGCAATTCGGGGGGTAATAGAGTCGCAAGGACAAAGTACCAGATTTTTCACAGTATACACATTAGAGGGGTAAGCCACCAAAAAATGGGCCAGACCTAATCTAAACCTTATCAAAATGAACCTTTGTTGTCTGCGAATCCTTAACAGATACGGCTCAATATCGGAGAGGTAGATAGAGAAAAAAACGATGCCACGATTACCTTTTTTGATTTGTCCCCTACTCTCATCACCGCTAGATGGTTTGAGAATTCCCTTCTGATATTTATTTTATCATAGGAATGAATACACTTAGGATTCGTAAATAACTCATATCTAACCATTTCCAGTAGGGTATTCTTGATGTAAATACGCCACTTGCGCTTATGCACCCCTAGAAGTCCCAAGCAGCCACACAACAGTGACTGAGTCAATGCTGCTTCAGGCCTAGCTCAATTCCCACTATGAAACCCAGATACTGGAGGCCTACTTCCTGGTGAGCTAGAACCACACGAGCAGCCTCTAGAGGCATAGAATCCAGATTGGATGCACATTTAAATAGTGATGCATCGCTTGTTCAAATTGTGTACCCCTCACAGACTTCAAATGACCCCAAGTACTTTTGTTGTCAAAGGACAACCTCAAATAGATGAATGTTGAGACACACTTAAGTAAGGTGTCACCTAGGCGGAATCGAGTTATCCTACTTCTTGTCCATCGCCTACCATAGGACATAGTTTTATTAGTAAAAAAGCAACATTATTATTGCCATAGAACCGCCTGTCAATGGCTATACCGATTGTTAAAGGTCCAATGCCCTGTAACAAGGGCCTATATCGAGAGAGAGGGCCTTTAACAATAATTATAGCCTCAGCAGAAGGCTTTTAATGTTTATACAACCCATTATTAGCTCTGAGTCACTTCAGTGTCTTCAATGGATCTCCCAACATTCTAATGGTGTAATTGTCATTATAGGTAACATTGGATGACTTTTTTAGCTGTACACTGTGCGCAATTTTTCTCCTCTCTTCTTAAAATTACTCTCTTATGCGAAAATGTGTTCTGAATACCATACATATTTCTTATACCACTATTGCAGACGTTAAATGTAGGAGACAGTCTACTCAAAAGCCACACTTATTATAAGTCATTGTCTCAGTCTCAGCTAAACTCAGACAGCTCATTTATAACTTTATCACATCTATGTCAAACGTCTCCTGAGGAGTTGTATGTTGTTCTTGCAATAAATTAGTATTTATACTATGCTAGTAAAATGCTGACAGATGTTTTGATAAATGTCTTTCACACTCATGCGGAAAACGCACATATTTTCAAGACAATGGAGCTATTTATCAATATGTTTCACCTCAGACACAAAATGGAGAAAAAAGATAAATCAGGATCTTAATTCACTTTTCTTCTAATATTCTGTAGATCTAGTTTTGCTGAAAAATATATACGTCGAGGCTAGTACAAAGAAACAATCACATTGAGTACTGCAATTTAAATGTCTGTTCTTTTCGAATATCATATCCTTCTTTGTATGTGGGCAGGCGTTTCTTTCACAGAGCACACTGAAGGCGCCTGATTAAACAAGCAGACAATTTAGATTCGGAGCACCATATACTCCTGTAAACAGTTTTTACTAAAGAGAAAAAAATATATAATCTGGTATACATCACTCAAGTGGCACCTTTGTGATGGAGCAACACTTCGGCCAAACTCCAGCCCATGGCTCAGTCTATACGAGGTACACAAGCTAAAGATTTGAACTGATGCCCACATCACGACTCAATATATTACCTAACAGCAGTACAATAACCCGACCTCACATTAAGGTAGTGGTGCAAACGCATATTGGATCAGAAGGGAAATACATCAGACTTACACCCATTAAATATAAAATTCAGTGGGGAAGTGCAGACATGCACGCGCACACACACACACCTAAAAATAATACAATCAGTTTGAATTTTCTTCTGCATCACTTCACTCTGACACAAAACACATTTTCACCGAATTCAAACACTCCCTTCCTATTGGCAAAATGCCCAGTATGCCTTGTTCATTGAGGTGAAAAATGAGAAGCACATGAGCATTTCCCACTGCGAGGAACAAGGAATACAGACGAGATCCAACACCTTTCGGTGCCGGACAATGTACAATAATTACATTTTGCAGCCCCTTCATATTTCTTGAAAGCAACTTTTCTATAAGGGTAGAAAGGGTGTAGTCCTTACTGCTAAAGGGCCAGGAGGTCAGACACCTCACAGAAGGTTCCCTGCTTGTGAAGCTGCTTCCAAGAACTTGTCAGAGGCAATGTGATTACCTTAATGCACCTACCCCTGGCAGTGCTCCTCAAAAGGACTGTCCAGTTTTTTTCTTTTACTTTCACCTGTGGAATAACCCTTATATCTCTCTGCAGGTGAAAAAGGGAGGCACATTTCGCTGCTTTGCTTTCAGAACTAAAGTTTTGCCCACCCCAATGACAAGGAAGCAGCTACTAAGCTAAGGATAGATGTGAGTTGCCATAGTCGTATAAGAACTGAACCACGCCAACCACATACATCAGAACAGGTTTAGCAAGAAAGGACCAGAAATATAACCATCCATTGCTCCTCCAGGACTGCATATCTGAATGCAATCCTAAAAATAACATTACCCTCAGCTTTCCATCATACAATGCTGGTTCACACACTGTTACCATCAAATGCCATAAAAGAATTTGAAGGCATGGTATGCACACAATGAATATACTTGGATACATTTTACTACCAACTCTCGTCACGTTAGGTGCACATCTGGTGACGCCGGGTGTTTTCTTGGCTGACGCCTATTTGAAGAGCCTTGTTTTCAGTTTCTTCCAGAATTCGAGGACTGAGCTGGCAGCCTTGATGCAAAGGCAGAGTTTGTTCCAGGCTTTAGAAGCCAAGCATGACAAACAACAGCTGAGGGCTATGGCTCTTTGGATACAAAGGACTGCTCTGAGCAGGAGATTGACTGGCCAGAAATGTCTGCTGATGGTGTGGAAGCTGATGTGGCTGATGAGGTAAGTAAACCTAATTTGTGCAGTGCTTTTTCTGTGCACGTGAGTAGTTGAACAGGGCATATTTGTGGATAGGGAGCTATTGGAGGCCTCTGTGGTAAGTGGATATGTGGGTGTAAGGTAGGAGGTTGAGTGTAAGTCTTGCTGCTTTGGTTTGCGAGATCTGGAGGCTCTTGGTGAGTTAAGCAGAAATTCCGATGTAGAGTGCCTTTCTGTAGTCTAGCTTGGTGCTGATATGTACTAGGGTGATTCCCAGGGGGTGTTGAGAGGAAGCCACCTGAAGATTTTCCTGAGGATGTTGAGGGTGTTGAAGCAAGAAGACTTAATTGAGTTGACTTGGTTGGATATTTTGGTAGTTGGTGTCAGATCATAATCCTTAGCTGGACAGAGTCGGAGAGCGTTCCAGTTCAGATGACCATCCGGCCGAGGACTTGAGTATCATATCCTTCCTGAAGAGTATCACCCCTATCATATACGAGTTGAGCCTCAGGCATTTGGATTTCATAAAAAAGGGCAACTTCCCAAATACATTCGATACACTTTGATTGTATGCTGGCGGTGACCTTGCAGAGGGTGAGCTGTGCATCCTTCTGGATGAATCCTGTGAGAAAAGAGCTGATCCTTTGAAGTGCCATTTCTTAAACTTCTGTCTTGTTGAAGTTTGGGTTGATGATTAAGTGGGAGATTATATCAAAAGCCACAGAGAGGGCAAAGAGGGTGATGGCTGCAGTGTTGCCTTATTACAGGGTTACTAGGATATCATCAGTAGCGGCAATGAGGGCAGTTTTGGTGGAGTGGTTTAGTCTAAAGCCTGAATAAAATTGGGCCATGACCTGGTTGTCATTGAGGTGGTTTGCTAGTCTCTTGTTGATTAATTTCTCCAGGACTTTTGGTGGGTGGGGTAGCACGAAAATGGGTCTGTAGTGTCAGGTCCCCAATTAACAGGTCCAATAACAAGAAAAGTGTCTAGAACGTAAATAAGGGAATGATGGTCGCCGCCCTGTCTAAATTATGGAAGCAGCATTGGGCGCAGGGCAGACTGCAACATGGTGGCAAGATGCTCCATGAAGGAAGACAGGTTAGCGCTCTAGTCTACCAAGAAGGTTCGTGTGATATCGGTGAGGCGCGCGGAGAACTGCGCACTTCACCTGATCTTTCTGAGGAGTAGGAGGTGTATCAGCGCGTCGCGTTTAGTCAGGGAAAAAGAAGTACGCGTCGCGAGTTTCCAGGAAGATATAATTAGAGTTGACGACAGAATTCAAGTAAGACTGTTTCGATTCCTTAGTTAAAAAATAAATTTCGTAATTCAGTAACCGCAAAGTTTTGTTACGCTAACTCGTCATGATAAGAAGTTCGAATGTTTAGTGACTTGAAACTAATTTAGTGCAAGCTTCATGTCAGAGGCACTGGCGTAAAAAGAAAAACTTAGCGGAGGTGCGAATAGAGAGCCTAGCAGCACAGTCGTTAAGAGTAAACTATTAAGAGTATTGTTGAGGTAGTTATTCTCCTTGAAGGGTATCTAAATCCTACTAAAACCTGAGAACGATACACCTTAACCAAAAGAGATCGAAAATAGACATATACAGAGAAAACGATAAAGCAGTACTGGCATGCTATAAGTTCTAGTTAGTAAAAGAATTTCAAGTAGTGAAGTAACTACCGAAACTAATAAGACACAGAGAAAAGATAAAAGGTGAAGATAAGAAGAAAACTTACCAATCAGTAGTTCTCTGTCCTGTAGGTGAGCATCTGAGGAGAAATATCGAAAAGGTTAAAAGAATGAGAAAGTGAGAGAGAATAATATACTGGTATATTTAATTACAGTGAATACAACTCAGAACAGAGGAACTAATAGAAATAAGAAGAGAGGAAAAGGCACACAGCTCTTTGGGTAGGTCTCAGAATAGAAAGAGTATATAGGTAGAAGAAAAGGAGTGCAGAGAGAATTATATGTAATTTTGCCTTACAGCACAAAACAAGCCAGCAGAGCAGAAGTAAAGGTCAACATAAGAAAAAAGACGATAAGAAGAAAAGAAGACAACACTTGTGTGCATTCTCTTCTCTGTCCAATTCCCCTTTCCCCATTGGGGCTCTTCTGGCTACGCAGTTTTGGAATTGTGCGTGGCTGGGGAGTTCTGAGGAGGAATTAGGAGCTTACGTCGTTCTGCTCCTGTGTCACCTGCCAGCGAAAGTAAAAGGGCTGGTTCTGACAGAGTGAAGTGCCCACGAGATAGAGGCACCTGAGCAGAATGGCAGAAGGTTTGGATTTGAAGAAGCTGGGAAATATTTTAGATGAGATACAAAGAGAATTAATTGCAGTCAGAGAGGAAAATAGGGAATTAAAGAAAGACACCACAGAGCTAGCACACAGGATTGGGAATTTAGTTTCTGGAGAAGGGTTTAAAATATCTTCCCCAGTATTGGGTTCATTTGGGGACTCAGCTTCATCTCCGTCAAAGATAAACACACAAGTGATACATTCCTTGTCTGACCTGAAAAGGGGTTTTTAGGAAATTCAGATATCAAGGGCGCACTGCCTCAGTTTTACGTTACAGTGTGTAATGTGGAAGGTTAATGTGTAGTGCGTGAAGAGCAGGCGGAAAAACACCCTTAACCGTCTAAAATAGTCAGAAGACTAAACACATTTACAAGGCTATGCTCTCGCAACTACAATAAAGTATCACAGAAACAGTACAATGACTAATGAGAATCAAAGAACAGAAGCAGATTCTTTGGTGTGTTCCTAGTCACAGCAAGATGATGGTTTATTTTCTCCAGACTTGAGGAATATCACAAAAAGCCGACATGTGTTTCGTCGTGTACAGTTGAGTCAACACGACTCTTCAGGGCTTAGAGCTCAACTCAAAAGTATGGGTTGAAAGTTAGTCTGGACTTCGTGTTCGTGTGAGTTTAACACTGTGAGTTCCTGGCTGATATTCAACAACAAAAAATTTCGGTTAGTGTTTGCAGTTACTGGGTCCCCAGGGGTGCTGTCTAGTCACCCAAGAAAAATTGAAGCTCAGGATCGTAGTTTAGCCCATGTTCCACGCTTTGTAGACGCATGATCCATGTGGCTTCTCTACGTCTGAGTGTCAATTCACGGTTGCCCCCTCTAATGTTGAGGGGAATCACGTCAATCCCAAAAACACGTACTTTGATGTCATCCTCCAGAGGTTGACATTCTGCTATGTGTAAGGCTACCGGATATCTAGGGTCTCTTTTCTGAATGGCTCTCATGTGTTCCGAGATTCTTTCCTTGAGAGCCCTGATCGTACTGCCTACATAAATCTTGCCGCATTGGCATTCAATTATGTACACTACGAATTTAGTCAGGCAAGTGATGTTATGTTTGATTTTGTAGATAGTCCCTTCCGGGCCTTTGAAAGTTGTAGTACCATGTTTCCCCCAGATGCACATGGAGCAGAAACCACACTTGTGGAATCCAAGGCCTTGTGTGGACAACCAGTCACGCGCTGTGGTGTTAGGGGGAACTGTGGGGCTCAATTTGTTTCTCAGAGTAAAACCCTTTCTATATGTGATGGACGGAAGAAATTCCTTGAGCACAGGATCATCTGTTAAGATTTTCCAATGTTTGCTGAAACTCTTTTTGATGGAGTAGTTAAGTGCATTGAATTCTGTAATAAGTCTGATTTGTTGGCTAGAGGACTCAACCTCTGTACGTGTCTTCAAACAATCTGGTCTCGGGATGTCTCTAGTCTTTCGTTCTGCTTTCTTGAGGGATGTCCGAGAGTACCCTCTCTTGTAAAACCTGTCTCTCATGTTAGCAATGCAGTTGTCGAATTCGCTGGCTTCACTACAGTTATGTTTAGCTCTTAGGAATTCTCCATATGGGATGGAACGTAACTGGTGCTCAGGGTGGAAGCTGGAAGCATGAAGTATAGAGTTACAGGAGGTAGGTTTCCTGAACAATTTAGAGTGTAGTTGATTATCCTTCACATAAAATTCTAGATCTAAGAATTCCATATTGGTAAGGCTGTGTCGCATAGTGAAACTTATTTCCCACGTGTTGGTGTTCAGATATTCGAAAAAAGAGAGAAGAAGTTCCTCAGATCCTGACCACAAGAGAAAACAATCGTCGATGTATCGACCCCAAAAGACTATGGAGTCGATGTATTGTGTTCCTTTGGTGCCCCAAATTAAATCAGCCTCCAAGGCCCCATAAAGAGATTAGCGAAGGAGGGTGAAAATTTAGAGCCCATGGCTAATCCCTTTTTTTGTCGATACCATTTCCGATCAAAAATGAAGACCCATAGTGAAACCGGTCTGTTAGAAAGAAGTTTGGTAATGGCTGAGATGCCTAGTTCAGGATTGATGCTGGTGTAAAGGGACACCACATCCATGGTTACCAATATGGTGTCTTGTTGCCATTCCATGTCTGACATGATATTCCCTTTACACCAGCATCAATCCTGAACTAGGCATCTCAGCCATTACCAAACTTCTTTCTAACAGACCGGCTTCACTATGGGCACACACCAACATGCTATTACACATGATGAAGATTATCTTAGAGAATAATTTCTTCATTTTTGATCGGAAATGGTATCGACAAAAAAAGGGAGTAGCCATGGGCTCTAAATTTTCACCCTCCTTCGCTAATCTCTTTATGGGGGCCTTGGAGGCTGATTTAATTTGGGGCACCAAAGGAACACAATACATCGACTCCATAGTCTTTTGGGGTCGATACATCGACGATTGTTTTCTCTTGTGGTCAGGATCTGAGGAACTTCTTCTCTCTTTTTTCGAATATCTGAACACCAACACGTGGGAAATAAGTTTCACTATGCGACACAGCCTTACCAATATGGAATTCTTAGATCTAGAATTTTATGTGAAGGATAATCAACTACACTCTAAATTGTTCAGGAAACCTACCTCCTGTAACTCTATACTTCATGCTTCCAGCTTCCACCCTGAGCACCAGTTACGTTCCATCCCATATGGAGAATTCCTAAGAGCTAAACGTAACTGTAGTGAAGCCAGCGAATTCGACAACTGCATTGCTAACATGAGAGACAGGTTTTACAAGAGAGGGTACTCTCGGACATCCCTCAAGAAAGCAGAACGAAAGACTAGAGACATCCCGAGACCAGATTGTTTGAAGACACGTACAGAGGTTGAGTCCTCTAGCCAACAAATCAGACTTATTACAGAATTCAATGCACTTAACTACTCCATCAAAAAGAGTTTCAGCAAACATTGGAAACTCTTAACAGATGATCCTGTGCTCAAGGAATTTCTTCCAAGCAGACCGTCCATCACATATAGAAAGGGTTTTACTCTGAGAAACAAATTGAGCCCCACAGTTCCCCCTAACACCACAGCGCGTGACTGGTTGTCCACACGAGGCCTTGGATTCCACAAGTGTGGTTTCTGCTCCATGTGCATCTGGGGGAAACATGGTACTACAACTTTCAAAGGCCCGGAAGGGACTATCTACAAAATCAAACATAACATCACTTGCCTGACTAAATTCGTAGTGTACATAATTGAATGCCAATGCGGCAAGATTTATGTAGGCAGTACGATCAGGGCTCTCAAGGAAAGAATCTCGGAACACATGAGAGCCATCCAGAAAAGAGACCCTAGATATCCGGTAGCCTTACACATAGCAGAATGTCAACCTCTGGAGGATGACATCAAAGTACGTGTTTTTGGGATTGACGTGATTCCCCTCAACATTAGAGGGGGCAACCGTGAATTGACACTCAGACGTAGAGAAGCCACATGGATCATGCATCTACAAAGCGTGGAACATGGGCTAAACTACGATCCTGAGCTTCAATTTTTCTTGGGTGACTAGACAGCACCCCTGGGGACCCAGTAACTGCAAACACTAACCGAAATTTTTTGTTTTTGAATATCAGCCAGGAACTCACAGTGTTAAACTCACACGAACACGAAGTCCAGACTAACTTTCAACCCATACTTTTGAGTTGAGCTCTAAGCCCTGAAGAGTCGTGTTGACTCAACTGTACACGACGAAACACGTGTCGGCTTTTTGTGATATTCCTCAAGTCTGGAGAAAATAAACCATCATCTTGCTGTGACTAGGAACACACCAAAGAATCTGCTTCTGTTCTTTGATTCTCATTAGTCATTGTACTGTTTCTGTGATACTTTATTGTAGTTGCGAGAGCATAGCCTTGTAGATACATTCCTTGTCCCCCGTGATTCCACTGGCCCCCCCAGAACGTTTTAGTGGTGACCCTCAAAAGGCACAAGTGTTTTTAACACAATGTTCCCTGTACTTTATGTGCAGACCAGCCCTGTTTCCTGATGCGCAGTTTCGTGTTGCATTTATTCTATCCTATTTAAGTGGGGATGCAGCAGCTTGGTCTATGCCTTTGGTCACCAGAAACGACCCTGTGCTATTCAACTTAGATGATTTCAAGAAAGAATTCATGCGAATTTTTGATTGTCGAAAGGTGTCTCAAGCTACAGATAATGAGCTTCTGGAGATCCAACAAGGAAATAGAGAGTTAATATTTGACACAATTCAACAAACTGGTGCTAGAGACGGAATGGCCAGAGAACAAACGGGCAGCAGTATTTTATCGGGGACTAAAAGATGAGTTAAAAGATGCATTAGCACAAGTTCCCAATCGTCCTACTGACATCTCCGCTTTGGTGGATCTTGTGTTGGAAATTGATTTTCGTCAGAGCGAGAGAAAGAGTGAGAAGAAGCGAGATTATCGACCCATGTGCCACGTTTTGATAGAGCCAGATATGAACCTCACAAGGACCATGATCCAAATCGTGGAGTAGAACCTATGCAAATAGGAACTATACGAGGACCGCTTACAAAAGAGGAAAAAGAAAAAAGGCGGAACAATAAACTGTGTCTCTATTGCGGAGGAAGCGGACATTTTGTTCGAGATTGCCCAAAAAGACCCAAGACCTTGTCGGCGGAAAACGCCATGCGCCACCAGTAGCTGGAGTTGGACTGGTGGTTGCAGAAACAAATTTGGCTCCAAAGGATCACGCGTTGGCAAATACCTTACAATCTGCCGCTCCTCATTTGGTAATATCCGTAACACTGAGTTATCGAGACAACAGAAGAGAACAGATAGGTGTGATGATTGACTCCGGGGCAACGGGCAACTTTTGTGATCTGCGGTTTGCCGAGAAAATAGGACTACAAGCAATTCGGAAAGAGAAGAGTGAGTCGGTCAGAGCTGTAGATGGTACCAATCTGTCCTCAGGCCCCATTGTGAGTCACACCAAATCCGTGCAATTGGAAACAGCTGAAGGGCATAGTGAAATATTACAATTTAATCTAATTGACGCTCCTTAATTCCAATTGATTTTGGGCTTACCTTGGCTCACCGAGCATAACCCTACCATAGATTGGGCGGCAAGAACAATAACTATGAACTCAACTTATTGCAAGGAACATTGTTTCAAAAAATGTGAAATCAGGGGTGATAAATCTCCAGCTTATCATTTAAGCGAAAATGAAAATTCTTTCTGTGTGATTGACACGGTGACTCTACCTGAAAAGTATCAAGAATTCCAGGATGTTTTTAATGAAGCTGAAGCAAAGAAATTACCCCCTCACAGAGAGTACGATTGTAAGATAGATTTAGAACCTGGAGTGAACTTACCCTGCAGCAGAAATTACGCTCTAACCGAGCAAGAGGATAGACACTTGAAGGATTATCTGGCAGAATATCTAGAGAATGGTTTCATACGACCTTCACAGTCCCCAGTCTCATCCCCTTTGTTTTTCATCCCAAAGAAGAATGGAGAATTACGCCCATGCATTGACTATAGGGCCATAAATCGGATAACAATCAAGAATCGTTACCCATTGCCATTGATTTCCACTCTCTTAGATCAAGTGAAAGAAGCTAAGATCTACACTAAGCTGGATTTACGAGGAGCATACCATCTAGTCCGAGTTAGAGAGGGAGATGAATGGAAGACGGCATTTAGGACCAAACAAGGTTTATTTGAATACCAAGTGATGCCATATGGGCTATGCAATGCTCCAGCCGCATTTCAACATTTTATAAATGATGTTTTGAAGGATTGTATAGATCAGATCGCGATAGTATATATCGATGATATATTGATCTACTCCACCGAAGTAAGGACTCATGAAGGACATGTCAAAAAGGTTCTACAAAGACTTCGTGAGAATGGATTATTTGTCAAACTGAACAAATGCGCCTTTGATGTGACCTCTGTCGAGTTTCTGGGATTTGTGCTTGCTACTGGAGGAATCACCATGGACAAAAATAAGATAAAGGCTGTTATTGAGTGGACATCTCCTACTTCAGTAAAAGAAATCCAAAGTTTCATCGGGTTTGCCAACTTTTATAGGAGATTTATCCAGGATTTCTCAAAAAAGTTAATTCCGATCACTCGCCTATTAAAAAAGGGAGTTCCTTTCCAGTGGAATACAGAAGCAGAGACAGCATTTGAGCAATTAAAAAAAGATTTCACCACAGCACCAATTTTGTTGCATCCAGATCCTGCAGAACCATTTTTTGTAGAAACAGACGCCTCAAATTTGGCCTTGGAAGGAGTGTTATCACAGAGACACAAGACGACGGGCCAACTTTATCCAGTGGCATTCCGTTCCCGAAAGTTAACACCCCCAGAAATAAATTATACAATCACAGAAAAAGAATTGTTGGCCATAAAGGATGCCTTCAAAGAATGGAGGCATTACCTGATGGGAGCTCGACATATTGTGACTGTTTACACTGACCACCAAAATCGAACATTTTTAAAGTCAGCCAGGACCTTAACTCCAAGGCAACTCCGTTGGTCCTTGTATTTTTCTGAATATGATTTTGTCATTACTCATCGACCTGAAACTCAGAATGGAAAAGCAGATGCCTTATCCAGATTGGAAACCGAAGGAGTTACTGAAAAGATGGTGGATCAGACGATTATCCCAGCAGAAAAAATAATTAACGCTGTACTACAGGAAACTATAGAGTGTTCCGAGGAATCTGAAAACTTAAGTGGTGAAGAACTGAGGAATTTGTTAAAAGAAGACTCCAGAAGAGAAACACGGGAAGGATTACCCTATCATGATGGAGCATTATATTTGCCCACTCCTGAGATGCAGTTGAAGGCCTTAAGAGAATGTCACGATAGTATCCTAGCAGGGCACAAGGGCATCAACAAGACAAAAGTATTGGTGTGCAGACGATTCTGGTGGCCAAACATGATCTAGGACATACATCAGTATGTGGCAACTTGTGAGACGTGCGCAAGAGGAAAATCAGAAAGAAAGCGTCCACAAGGTCTGTTACAACCATTACCCACCCCTCCTTTCCCTTGGCATACAGTAACCTTAGATCTCATAGTAGATTTGCCCTCAAGCTCAGGTTATAATACCATTCTTGTATGTGTGGACGCTTTTACCAACATGGCCCATTTTGTGCCTTTAACCACTTGGATGCTAAGGTGTTTTATGGCTTTGAATGTAATTTCCATTGAAGTCAATGGAAACTCCATGACGAGCTGGGCTCGTCATGAGCGTCGAAGGGGTTAAAAGGTGTACCATCTGCCAAGGTATTAGCAAATGCTTTCAGTCAACATGTAATCCGCTCACACGGTATACCTAAGGTTTTAGTGTCCGATAGAGGCTCACAGTTTCTGTCTCATTTTTGGAGAGCCTTCACTAAGCGTTTGAATATAGAAAACAGATACTCTACGAGTTTCCATCCAGAATCTGATGGACAAACCGAACGTACCAATCAGGAAATAGAACAGTATTTACGAATGTGTTTATTAGAGCAGGAGGGTGACTGGCCAGACTATCCATGGGCAGCTGAATTTGCACATAACAACACTACTAACGCATCTACTGGTTACACTCCATTCTTTTTAAATGCAGGTAGACATCCACAACATTCTTTAAGTTTCCAAGAAGTAGATGTACCCACAGTATCAGATTTAGTAGAACAACTGACACAAGTGCACAGTAGAGCCATTCAAAACTTAACAGAAGCCAAGGCTAATTACAAACATTATGCAGACAAAAAGAGGAGAAAAGAACCAGAGTTAGTTGAGGGAGATAAGGTTTGGTTAAGCACAAGGAATCTCAGGCTAAAAGGAGTTAGAAAATTCCAACCACGATTTATCTGACCATACCAAATAGAGAGAAAACTAAGCACATTAAATTACAGGTTAAAATTACCAAAAAGTTTACGTGTTCACCCAGTATTTCATGTTTCGTTGTTAAAAAAGGCTGTACCTGAAGTTAGACTGTGTAAGACTCCAAAACCAATTCAAACTGAGAAAGGAGAGGAGTTTGAAATTCAACAGATCTTAGACTCCAAACTGAAGAAGGTAAAACTATATTACTTGCTAGATTGGAAGGGTTATGGTCCTGAGGAGAGGTCTTGGGAGCCTGAGTCTGAAGTGCATGCCCCACGATTAATTGCAGAATTTCAAAGAAGATTCCCAAACAAGATCCAGAAGAAAGAGAGATCATTGAGGGGGGGTACTGTCAGGTCCCCAATTAACAGGTCCAATAACAAGAAAAGTGTCCAGAACGTAAATAAGGGAATGATGGTCGCCGCCCTGTCTAAATTATGGAAGCAGCATTGGGCGCAGGGCAGACTGCAACATGGCGGCAAGATGCTCCATGAAGGAAGACAGGTTAGCGCTCTAGTCTACCAAGAAGGTTTGTGTGATATCGGTGAGGCGCGCAGAGAACTGCACACTTCACCTGATCTTTCTGAGGAGTAGGAGGTGTATCAGCGCGTCACGTTTAGTCAGGGAAAAAGAAGTACGCGTCGCGAGTTTCCAGGAAGATATAATTAGAGTTGACGACAGAATTCAAGTAAGACTGTTCCGATTCCTTAGTTAAAAAATACATTTCCTAATTCAGTAACCGCAAGGTTTTATTACGCTAACTCGTCATGATAAGAAGTTCGAGTGTTTAGTGACTTGAAACTAATTTAGTGCAAGCTTCATGTCAGAGGCACTGGCGTAAAAAGAAAAACTTAGCGGAGGTGCGAATAGAGAGCCTAGCAGCACAGTCGTTAAGAGTAAACTATTAAGAGTATTGTTGAGGTAGTTATTCTCCTTGAAGGGTATCTAAATCCTACCAAAACCTGAGAACGATACACCTTAACCAAAAGAGATCGAAAATAGACATATACAGAGAAAACGATAAAGCAGTACTGGCATGCTATAAGTTCTAGTTAGTAAAAGAATTTCAAGTAGTGAAGTAACTACCGAAACTAATAAGACACAGAGAAAAGATAAAAGGTGAAGATAAGAAGAAACTTACCAAGCAGTAGTTCTCTGTCCTGTAGGTGAGCATCTGAGGAGAAATATCGAAAAGGTTAAAAGAATGAGAAAGTGAGAGAGAATAATATACTGGTATATTTAATTACAGTGAATACAACTCAGAACAGAGGAACTAATAGAAATAAGAAGAGAGGAAAAGGCACACAGCTCTTTGGGTAGGTCTCAGAATAGAAAGAGTTTATAGGTAGAAGAAAAGGAGTGCAGAGAGAATTATATGTAATTTTGCCTTACAGCACAAAACAAGCCAGCAGAGCAGAAGTAATAGGTCAACATAAGAAAAAAGACGATAAGAAGAAAAGAAGACAACACTTGTGTGCATTCTCTTCTCTGTCCAATTCCCCTTTCCCCATTGGGGCTCTTCTGGCTACGCAGTTTTGGAATTGTGCGTGGCTGGGGAGTTCTGAGGAGGAATTGGGAGCTTACGTCGTTCTGCTCCTGTTTCACTGGCCAGCGAAAGTAAAAGGGCTGGTTCTGACAGTAGTTAGCTGGTATGGTCTTGTCTAATGTAGGTTTCTTCAGCAGTGGAAGGATAGCGCCATGTTTCCAGCTGTAGCAATTGTTAGGGACTCATCCAGGACTTGGGTGAGTATGGTGTAGATGGGTTTGAGTCCTCTGGTGATGGCAAAGTGTGTGCAAGAGTCCTATGGGCTCCAGAGTGGATGGAGCAGACAGATCCGGGTGGTTCCTGATGTGCTGTCATCATCTTAAAGGAGGGCTGCTGGAGAGGAGGGGTTTAGTCTGGGTTCTTATCTTGTCACAGAAATAGAGAGTGAGCTGGGAATAGAGCTCCTGAAAGGGGTTGATTGTAGTGGACCTCACAGTGGGTGAGGTGAAGTCCTTGACTATGGAGAAGATTTCCTTAGAGTTGTTGGTGCTGTTGTCCATCCACTTTGTGAACACAAAAAGATGGTGGACAGAGCACTGAAACCTTTTAGACACTCACCCGAGTCACAGATCTGGGCTGAATCCATCATCGTTCTTTAGCTCACTTTGCCATCCCAGTTCAGACACAGCCATATGCAAATCAGTCTTGACCCTGTTCCTCATGGGAACAGTCCAGCAATGAACTGCCAAGCCAGGTCTCCCATGGACCAAGAAACAAGCATCCTAGCACCGGTTTTGGGGTAACAACCCTCAACAGCCAGGCTAGCTTGAATCCATTGGCAAAGTGAGCAAAGGACCCACGTCTGGGCATACCCTGCCAACTCGGAGCAAACAAAGAAAGCACAAAGAGATGATGGACAGAGCGGTGAAACTCTTCAGACACTCACCGTCAGTCACTGATCTTGGTTGAATCAATCATCCTTCATTAGCTCACTTTGCCCTCCTAGTTAAGACCCAGCCATATGCAAATCAGACTTGACCCTGTTCCTCATAGGAACAGTCCAGCCAGACTGCCAAACCAGGTCTTCCCTGGACCATAAACAAGCTTTGCTTTGTCCATCAGCTTTGTCACTGCTGATTGCTTGGTGAGTTTTAGTTATTGGTGGGATTGTCAAAGGGTTGAGTTGTAGGTTAGCTTGTTACTGTCATTTGGGGTGAGTCATCACCAGCGCTCATTTAGTTTGATCTTAGTGAGTCATAGGTCATTGTACAAGCCTGCTTGAGGTCTGTTCCTTACTGTGGTTGTGTTTTTGAGAGGGACCAGAATGTTTGTGCAGGAGGTGATAAAATAGCTAAGATTCATGATGGAATGGGTGTGGTATGCTTGATGCAACCGGCGGTGGTTTTGCAGTTCTGTGGACCAGGTCTCTTCGGAAATTGTGTTTTAGTTGAGGCAGGTGGTTTTGTATGGAGTAGTTCTGTGTTATTGGATAAGTTGTAACCTGAAGCAGACAAGGCAATGCTTTGTGCAGGTGATGGGGGTGGATTGTCCAATGTGAAGTCAGCAAAGTTGGTAAAAATAGCACCTATCAGATGGCACTCGGTGTGGGTGGGGTTCTTCATTCGTTGGAAAAGTCTGAGTATGTTCATGTTATCCAGGATTGTTGGTGTTGTTTGAGTCATTGAAGTTCTACAGGTGGAAATTGAGGTTGCTGAGTAGGATAAAAGAATTTGATTTGAGTAGCAGGGTGGTGATGATGTCTGCAAAGGAGATTCTGATATCAGCTATTTGATCACTGATGTTACCCCAGGTCTGTATGGAAATACAGCACAACCATATATATTTATTATCTACACAAACTAATGTTTCTATCGCTGAGTCCCAGACCTACCTCACCCTGATTTGCTGGCCAGGAGATAGCAATGAACATGACAATTGTCAGATTTTTAGAACTTGTTTATAAAACATGGTAGTCTTGTGAAAAAATGAGTTTTTTAGTCGACTGTGGGTGAGCACTGGTCAAGCAACAGGTACAAACCCTTGCAGGGTGAACTGCAAAAATGTCAGTAAATTGGCATGTCCTTAACCGTGGAAACCCTGGCACAAAAAGCAGTCAGGCTTAACTTAGTGGCAATGTGTAATGTATTTATGTAGCACTCATGCAGTGGAAACGTTAAAGCATAGCATAAAAAAATCCTCAACCAATTTAGAAAAATAGAGTACATTTTAATCAGGGCTCCCGGTTTTATGGTATTTTTTTTCTACATTTCTGTCTGTATTTATCCATATTTATTTTTTAGCCATCTTATTGGTATTTATCCATATTTGTTTTGTTTTTCAAGAAAAAATGTAGCTGTAAAATGGTATATTTCTGCGTTCATATAACTCTTCGACGTGCACTCAAACATGGATGCCTATCAGGTTTTAGCAAAGTAAGCAGCCAAATAAGACAAAAGACTGCACTCAGAATGACATATTAGCATGAAATTACAAATATATGTTAACATATGCCTGTATTTAAGGAAATCTCATCCAGTATTTTAACCTGCCATGTTGTCTGTCTACTTAGCTGTCGCTCACAATTCATGAAAGACCGCATGCGGAGTTTCTCACAACAAGCACCATTTTCTGTATTTTTCCGCTTTAAAAAAAATACAGACTGGAAACACATTGTTTTCTGTCTGTATTTATCTGTAAAAATCAGTAAAAAATGAAAATCGGGAGATCTAATTTTAATAAATTATTTGACACCATAACAACAAAATTCCATTCAGTAGAACATTTTCAAATTATGGATTTTTTAAGATTTTTTGTGAAATCTAGCACATAAAAGATCAAAGTGCCACCATGGACACCTACGCAAATGAGATCAGGCCAAAGTCAAAAAACCTGTGTGACTTTGATGGAGTGTTTTTCAGATATGAGAAGTGGATTGGACCAAGTCATTGCTTACCTTCAGACTTAGAAGAAATTCTGGAAACAAGCGTCTGATGAGGTAACGTTCAGCAGAACAAGGTTGCAATAACTGTCCGAGGAGGGAGCTTTGTTGTCCGATGGCCTTGATTCGAAGCCGCAGTGAAGACTTCCACATTCAGATTTAGTCACCGAAATAGAAGTAAAAAATCTCCAGTGGGAAGAGGCAAAGTGCTATAGTTGAAGAGAGTTCTACGAGGTCGGATACACCTTTGGTTATTGACCGCTGAAAAGTATTTGCTGCTGCGGTGAAGAAAGTAGTGGGAGAAGCCACAAAGTCAAAACAGGCGGATAAGTGAGCAGGTTGGTCCCCGTCTCTTCCTAGCTCTCAGACCAGTTCTTAGCCACAAATTTTCTAAGTCCTCAGTTCTAGGATTTGGCCATTAGGGCACATTTAGCCCCACAACCAAGGGTCCAGGATGGTGAGACACCTCTTGGGGGTTCAGGACTCACTCAGGCTGAACCCAGGTGTGTACTCAAGATGAAGGGAATCCTGGGTGCATGACCAGCCTATGAGGGTTCAAGGCAGGCTCCAGGCAGCAAAGCAGTCCTTCCAGGTACAGCAGCAGTAGGCATAGCAGGTCACAGCAGCAGGCAGTCCTCTGAGAGGCCTTTGCAGGTCCAGTAGTAAACTGCGGAGTGGGTCTGAAGGTCCTATTTGGTGCCATTCTTCTGGCAGGTCGGAGAAGGTTCTGGAAAGGTTCTTTGAAATGCATGGAATTTCCTGACTCCCCTGCCCTTGCTCCAAACTGGCTGAAGTGGCAATACAAGGTTGTTAGGTCCTTTGTGTGAAGGCAGAGCACAGGCTATTCAGTTGTAAGTGGGGCTGTGCTCAGGTCCGCCCCCATCCAGCCATCAGATTGCCCATTGAGGCACACCTAATTCCTCTACTGTGTGACTATCTGGGTGGAATTCACAAAGTCTGACTGTCAGCTACCCCCAGTCATGTGACCCAAGAAAGGTTGCAGGCACAAAGTGCTAAGGGCAGGGAAATTATAACTTCCTAAAGCTGGCATTTCCAAAATTGTGATGAAAAATCGGACTTTCCCAATTAGAAATTATAGCTTATTATAGCTTGTTAAATGTAACAAGGAATCCCCACTGTCATCTCATAGGAGGGGTAGGCCTTACAGTAGGGGAAAATGAATGAAGGGGTTTTTCACTACCAGGACATGTAAAACTTAAACATTTATTTTCAACCTTTTAATTACACAACAGCCTGCCAAATGGGCTACCTATTGCCTAACTTAGGGGTGACTTTTAAGTAATAAAAGGGGAGTTTAATGCTTGGCAAGGGGGTTCAAATGCTAAGTCGATATGGAAGTTTAAAACTGCATTGAGGCTGCAATGGCAGACCTGGGACAGATGCTGAAGTGCTGCTTAAGTGGGCGGCACAATAAGTGCTGCAAACCCACTGGTAGAATTAAATTTACACGCCCTGTGTATATGGTGTACAACTCTACAAGTGACTTATAAGTAAATTAAATATGCCAATTAGGTGTATGCCAACCAAGCCATGTTTAGGAGAGTGATCACAAGCACTTTAGAACTGATGCTCAGAGTCCTAAGGCCACCAGAATACATTTCAGCGAACATTGCAGGTAAGGAGGCAAATTGTTTGGGGAAGGCCACCTGAATACTGACAGATCTAACATTCTCCCTTATTCAGGAACATTTCTCTGCCAAGAATTGACACCCAGCTTTATTTTTCTGGATCTTCTGAGCATGAGGGTTCCAGACATGTGCTGTTTTTCTATGGGTTAAGGGTATCCATAGGAAATAAACTAGATTCACTGCATGTTGTGATGTGGAAAGGAACAGCAAGCAAAATCACTCCTGGGCTTTTTGAAAACATACAACCATGTATTTTTAGCATCTACATATGTTAAGGATCATCTGGAAGCTAAATCTCCCTTGCCATGAGTGGATAGTCAGCACAACAGAGTGAACATGATGTTTGCTTTCCCAAAACACTGAAATTTCCCTCATTCTTCCTCAAGTAGAAAGGTATCCGTGGCAAGGCTTTATCCAAATGTGTATTTCCACTGGTTTCCTGAGAGGGGTGGTAGCAGTTATATGGGGTTTTAAATAGTTTAAATGGGAAATCACAGATTAGACATCATGGAATGTTTTTGATCATAGAGCTTCAATTAGAGATGTGTGCAGTGTTTGAGCATTGGATCACCTGGGGAAATTTACCAGTACCAAACGTCTCTAGAAAGCAGAGACCCAGGAAACTCCAGGGTAATGTTTCTTGATTGACTTGAATGCAAACGTATGTGTAGAAATTCACAATTTCTGCACTTTTCAATGACAGAAATCACTATAACTACTGACAAATAGCAAAAGACCCCTGACCAACATTTCAGCTATTTTCCTGATATTACACAAAACATGAATGTGTCAAACATTTGACCAATGAAGACTACATTGACAGAACACTGACTTCTCATGGTCATAGTTTTGGTCTTTTCTTGTCAATTATGATAGGTCCACCCAAACAAATGATGTACTATTTCTATCAGTAAAAGTAAAGTAAAGTCCACATTTGTAAAGCGCACAATCACCCGTAAGGGTCTCTAGGCGCTGGGGGGCCGTCGGGAAGATTAAGCGAGCTATTGCCCAGAGTCACATGGTGCTGGGCTGACCTGCCGCCGGAGCCGGGGATCGAACCGTGGTCCCCAGATTCCAGCGTCAGTCGCCCTGGCCGCGGCGCCACACCTCTTCCATCTGTAGATGTAGGGGAATGCTGATTGGTTGTACTTTGATGTCCCCCACAAATTACAGAGCTTCCAATCATAGAACTGTGCTGAAATCCTGTTTTCTGATCAAAAGTTTCACATTTGCAGTGCATTCTCAGTGAGACAAATTAGTGGCATCCGCACAAGCACGCACGACACTTCATTTCTGAGTGTATTTTCATGCTTGGAGTTGATGATATGAGCCAGCCAACCAAGGATGGTTGGCTGATCCAATTTACAGATACCACACATAGGGTGCTGTTTGTGGTTTATCTGTTTTACCCACATAGGAAACCACTGATAGTGTAGATCACACTGTTAGATTTGGCCCTGAAGAATTGCTGTCTACCTTGACATGAGGACAAGAAACATGTTGACCACCAGATAATGCGCAATAGCCTGTAACATAGAGACAGAGATGCACTACATTCTTTTTAATCAGGATAGGAGCTAGGTTCATTAAAATAGTTTTGAGTGAACCTTTATTTCCTGTTTTAATCCACACAGAATCTAGTGACTCACTTCACACACATGTACACTTTTTAAAGGCCCTACACATCCACTGCACCATTACGGCATGGAATAAAAGATCTCCGCCAAAGAGCCCCTCATAGGGTGCCCATCAGGTATTGCAGCGCTGACCTGGCGAGGCATGACACCTAGATGGCTGGGTTGTGAGGGCACTTATTCCAAAAGGAGGAATTCCCCTTTTCCTCCCTACATTCAGTATACATTGTTTGATACCTGGCCAACCTATTAAACCCCCCACCCCCCAGTAGGAGCTGCATACTCATCTTGTTGGATTACTTTTGGGCATGTGTTCTGGACCTGTACAAAAGCCCCACTGTCCCCTCTTTTGGTCACACATGTTATCAAGGATGGTCTTGAAGGAAGTGGCCCAATTAGGGTAACCAGGAGTAGTGTGGCTCACTGGTTAGAGGCGGCAGGCCTGAGAGCAGAAGTCAGCCTGGGACCAGGGTTCAATTCCCGACGCGGCAGGGTCGTGGACCTTGGTCACCGGACTCGATAATTCTCGCTTCGGTGCTTACTCTAATCAGGGGTTCCACTCGGCAACTCTGGGCATTAGCTTGCCTAATCTCCACAACGGACCCACCAATTCCGGGGATGCCTGGCTCCACCTTGGGGACTCCCAGCAAGGGACCACCCCACAGGGAAAGCCAGGACGGGTTCCCCAGAGTTATACAGCGCCGGGACGCTCCGTTGCTGGGGCAGCTGTGCGCTTTACAAGTACTACATTTACATTTATTTTTTACTCACCACCACCTCTCAGCCTTCCATACCAAATGAAGAGTCGGTAAGACAGTAGGGAATACAAACCAATATCTGTTTACTCAGGTACAATCAGAGTGGAGCCCAGTCTGCCCAGTCTCTTAGGAGTGCTGCAGAAGGACTGACTTCAGCAAGCATAAAGATACATTATGTACATTTCAGAACTAATGAAGGCACGCCCACTGTGCAATTTTCCAAATAGATGCAGCAAAACAATGAAGGACAGAAAATAAGTTTCGATTCTGAGGTCGGGCACACACTATCTACTACTCAAGGTCGCTCTGCCTGTGCCCGTCACTAGACAAGTGGGAGAAGGCCTCTATCTAGAGGGAAATGTATGCGCTAATAAGAACAGTGTATTCATTAGTGAAGCAAAAGTTAGCCTTGGAGAAACACAACTCAACAGAGGTCTTTTCTCAGAAATAAAAAGGAATAGGTTTCAATTTTAACTCAAAATGGCGCCGACATAGAAAATGGTGCTGCGAAGGCTAACATACATAGAACAATGAATAAACATGAATTTTTCTATTCTAACAGCATAGAACATGCCATGACATATAATCTGTAGGGTCATAAGCAGTGCATGGTGTTAGAGCTACTCCAGGTAACTATAAATAATAATTTCAGTGTTTTTTTAGTTTAAAATGTAATTTTTTACTGCCATTTCACCTATTTATAATATCACTTTAACTTTAGTTTTTTCAGTGAATTTCTAAGTTGTTTCTATTTGAAGTAAGATAGTAGAAGCAGATCTAACAATACAGTGAATTTCATAGATTTTTTAATGTAAAGCACCAATACAAAGTGATCTAATTTTTAGTAAGACATCAAAATATAAAAGGCTGACATATTGGCTTTAACAAGGGGCTCAACACATCAACATATGTAGAGCAGACCTATTGACTTTGTCAAAAAGTTACCATAATAATTGATCAATAGCCATAATTTAATATATACCTTATTAATACACACATCACAATGCTTTAAATGGTTCAAATCATAATGCATTTCATTTTTTAAACAATGCACCTTTAATTAAAAAAAATACATACAACATATATGAGTCATAATTCGACATTCATCAGGCCAATAATTGCAGTCATAAGGGCAACTACAAGATCTCCCTAAACACCAGCTGAAGAGCATACAGACCCAGCTTGGATGGCTTTGAAAATGTTGGTAAGTTCTCCTGAGGCCTTCACTCAATAATCTAAAAAACTTACCATAATTCTTTTTTACATACCTAGGTAGCTGCTGTGCTCCCTGCCGCCCGCCACAACATTTACATTGATAGTTGGTGGCACCACACAAGAACTCTAATATTGAAAACAAAGCTCATGCAGAGTATTATGGGGTGCATCTAGGATGGAGAAGTGACTAATGAAAGGCCTTGCTACTTCCTGCAGCATCAGCGAGACCACAAACATTCTTGTTTCTTTTTTTTTATATTGTGAGTGTCCTAGTCCCACATGGGGCACCAACAGCTTTTTCTTCTATTTTATTTTACTGGCAGCACATGGAGCCCACTTTTGCATTGCCAGTTACATAGCCTTGTGTTGTGCTTTTTCCTTTTTTTATATATATATGAGCAGCAAAAGGAACCCAATCCATCCACCTTTTTCCCTTTATATTTTGGGTGTCCTGGTTGCATCCAAGGCACCTAAATGCTTTTTTAAAATAAAGTATTGGCAGCAGAGGGAGTCCACTCCGGCGCAGCCAAGCCAGCTACCAGACCACTCACTGTTGAAAGCGGGAACTGGCTGCTTCCTTCTTCCCACTAGCCTCATGCGGGCATGGAGTGAAGCTGTGGTGTGCCCCTGGTTCCAAGGCATGGAGAGTAGAAAGGCACAATGTAATGTGGGGGTGTGCTGTAAAATCCCCCCCTACTTATCGGTTCTTTAGGGTCCCAGAGATAGGGTCCCGGACCCTTTGTGGAAGTGCTCTTTGGAAGATGGGGCCCTCAGGGACAGGGAACATTTTGAGGAGGGACCTTACGCATGCCAACTCCCCAAACTTTATCAGAATGTGCTTGGGGTTCCAGGGATCAGGTCTGGGGACCCCTTCAGTGGCCCTAAGGAGATAAGGGCACCAGGAGGAAAACAAAACATCAGGGATGGGGCACCATGAATACCCCTTCGCCAAATATGACAACAATATTGTAAATGCACAAGCCATTGGTCCCTGGCCAACCCCAGTGGAAATTTAATAAAAAATGATGCCTGCCCTTTTTAAAAACAATTCTCATGGTACCGCAGTACTACAATGCACAGTGATGTTATCAATGATGTCATTTCAGATGTCATCATTGATGTTATCTATGTTGCCATAGAACATATAGAAATGATGTAGTATGTGATGTCATAAGCAGTGCATGGTGAGTGGGATGCAAGTTATAGTTAGTTCAGTTAACTATAACTGGTGAATGTCAGTGATTTTTTTCAGTTTAAAATTTTACATTTTTTCCTGAAATTTTTTCCTATTGCGTCACTTAAACCTTTGTTCGTTTCCGTGAATTTCTTATGTTTTATTTAATGTAAAGTAACATATGATTATCAGAACTAACTATGACGCAACTTTAACATTTGTGTGTTTAGGAAGTTTCTGAGCACATCAGCCTATATAAAGCAGACCCAGTGCAGACCCATTGACTTTGCCAAAAAGTTATCAACATAATTTTTCAATAACCATATTCTAAATTATTCTCTCAGAGATACTGGAGCCAGTGTGACCTCAGTCCGGTGTCACCTGGTCTCTGAGAAGCTGATAATTCCAGGGGCATTCCACCAAGCAGTTGCGGTAGACAATTCAGAGCATCAGTGTAAGATAGCACAGGTTCCCTTTGAGTGGGGGTTTTCAGGTCTCTTGAGGATAGTTGTGAACCTTGCATGTTGGTTGATTGTCTGCTAGGTAACGACCTGGAACACTCTGTATGGAAGGATGTTGAATTCAAGTCTCACTTGGAGATGCTTGGGTTGCCAGAGTGGGCATGCGTGTCTGCTCGGTCAACGGCGGCCAGAGAGGGTGATCGAGAGGACTTGGAGCCTGAAACAGTGGCCCAAGTCCCTGCCAAGAGAAAGGGCAGGGGGCATGGGAAATCGGCCCCCAAAGTTCCCATGGACTGGGAGGAGGCGGACTTGGAGGGGGACTCCCCGGTGCCTACAGGAGAACAGGTAGCTGAACTGGGAGACATCTCTGAGCTGACCCATTGGCAGCAAGAAGGGGTCCCACCAGGGAGGAGTTCTGTTGCAAGCAGAACGAGTGCCCTATTCTGGAGAGTCTGCGGCGGCAGGCTGCAGACCAGGCAGCTAGTATTCAGTCCAGGTCACATCTGATCTACTGGGAGAATGGTCTCCTATAAAGCAAGCCTAAGGGTGCTGAGCCTGGGTCAGCCCGTGTGCTGGTGGTACCCCAAAGCTTCAGGACCTTCCTACTGGGTCTAGCTCATAACGTGCCTTTGGCAGGACAGTTAGGGCAGGACAAGACCTTTGACAGGCTTGTCACCCACTTCTTTTTGCCCCTAATGTGAAGGCAGTCAGATGCGCACTGTAGGTCTTGCCAAACTTGCCAGGCAAGTGGTAAGAGTGGGAGGAAGGTCAAAGCTCCTCTCCAACCTTTTCCTGTTGTTGGAACCCCCTTTGAAAGGGTAGGGATAGATATTGTGGGGCCACTGGATCCCAAGATAGCCATGGGCAACAGGTATATCCTGGTCTTGGTGGACCATGCCACCTAGTACCCCGAGGCAATCCCTCTCAGGACAACGACGGCGCCTGTGGTGGGCCGGGCGTTAATGGGGACGTTTCCCGTGTGGGATTCCCCAGAGAGGTGGTTTCTGACAGGGGGACCAATTTCATATCCAAGTATATGACATCCCTGTGGAAGGAGTGTGGTGTAACCTACAAGTTCACCACCCCCTACCACCCCCATGGAAACGGTCTGTTGGAGAGATTCAACCAGACCTTGAAAGGCATGATCAAGGGTCTAACCGAACCCATGAGGCGTAAGTGGGATGACCTCTTACCATGCCTACTCTTTGCATAGAGGGAGATGCCTCAGAAGTCTCTTAGGTACAGCCCCTTTGAGCTTCTGTACTGTCACCCTGTCGGAGGACCTCTAATTTTGGTGAAGGAGGGCTGGTAGGCAGCTCCCAGGAAGACCCCCTAGGATGCTGGCCTTCTGAAACCAGACTGCCCACTTCAGGAAACTCGCTCAGGCGAACCTAGAAGCAAGCCAGGAAGAAATGAAAAGGTGGTATGACCAGAAGGCCACTCTGGTCGAATTTCAACCTGGGCAAAAAGTGTAGGTCATGGCCCCAGTGGAACCTTGTGTCTTGCAGGACAAGTGGACTGTGCCATATGAGGTGGTGGAGCGCAAAAGTGACGTCACCTACCTGGTGAATTAGCAATCTCCAAGGAACCCTTTGAGGGTCCTCCATGTGAACCGCCTCAAGCCCCACTTCGAGAGGTCTGAAGTGAGTATGCTCCTGGCGACAGATGATGGGGTGGAAGAGGATAGTGAGCCTCTCCCTGACCTCCTGTCGGCCAAGGAGCATGATGGGTCAGTAGAGGGTGTGATCCTCTCCCCTACCCTGACTCAAGAGCAGCAGGGGGACTGTCGCCAGTTGTTGGGACAGTTCACCCCACTGTTCTCTCTGACCTCTGGTGTTACTCACTGGTGTACAACAAGATGCCCTAAGCACACAACAAATAAGTATTAAGGGTGTGTCAATGTAGACACATGTGAGTTACAATACAAAGCTAGCAGAAACAACACAAATATTTCTTGTTTGATGTGTCAACAGGTCAGTCTCTTTTAATCACTCAAGCAAGCCAACCGACACGTGTTTCGTCTCAATGGAATGGTATTTCTGCGACTCATCAGGGCTGTGTAGTAATAAAGACACGAATGGGAAGTCGCTCTGCCGGTGATAATTCCGACCCAGCAGGGCTCGAGACTCTAGAAGAGGGGTTCCAGTAAGGTGTTGATGGTTCTAATAAAATCCTGGTGTGAGATCCTAGATTTCTTATCGAGTTGTAATCACTCAAAGGATTACATCTGCGGTGAGCTGATAGTGGCTCATTACTGTGCCCACACGGTTTGTGTATTCTAAGAAGGACGAGCCACGCAGGATGTGTGTAAAGAATAGGAGGGAGCGGATAACTCCTAGTCAGCGGGCAATTTGTGATAGCCGCCGTGTTCCAGTTGTGGACTTACTGGTGTACCCATGACGTGGACACGGGTGACAGCTTTCCAGTAAAGCACAAGATTTACTGATTGACTGATTGGGATAGGGCCAGCATCAAGGAGGAGGTCTCTAAGATGTTGGCACTAAGGGTGATTGAGCCCTCGCACAGTCCTTGGGCCAGCCCAGTGGTCTTGGTCCCAAAGGCTGCTGCACCCGTTGCCACTCCAGAAGTACGGTTTTGTGTGGACTACAATGGGCTCAATGACATCACCAGGACGGACGCGTGCCCCATCGCCAGAGCTGATAAGCTCATTGATCGTTTGGGAGCTGCCCAGTTCCTCAACATGTTTGATTTGATGTCTGGGTACTGGCAGATTGTCTTAACCGATGGGGCCAAGGAGAGATCAGCGTTCTCAACCCCGGAAGGTCATTTCCAGTTTCAGGTGATGCCCTTTGGGTTGAAGAATGTGCCTGCCACCTTTCAGAGGTTGGTCAATCAGGTGTTGCTGGGCTGGAGGATTTCAGTGGCGCTTACCTGGATGACAATGCTGTGTTCAGTTCCGGCTGGGAAGAACATTTACAGCACCTCGAGAAAGTGTTGAGGGCTCTGCAAAGTGCAGGACTCATGATCAAGGCTAGTAAGCGCCAGATAGGGCAGGGTTTGGTGGTATACTTGGGACACCAGGTAGGAAGCGACCAGGTGGCGCCCCTACAATCCAAGATTGACACCATTCTGGCTTGGGAACCCCAAAAATCCAGACAGAGGTGAGAGACTTCTTAGGTCTCACCGGCTACTATCGGAGATTTGTTAAGGGCTACAGTACCATCGTCGCCCCCTTAACAGAGCAGCCAAGGAAGGTGATCTGGACTGAGTCGTGCCAGAAAGCGGTCGATGGCCTTAAGGCTTCCATGTGCACGGCGACCGTGCTCAAGGCACCTGACTTCTCCAAGGAATTTGTCATGCAGACTGACGTTTCTGAGCATGGTGTGGAAGAGGTACTGTCACAACTCAATGAAGAGGGCCTAGATCAACCTGTAGTCTTCCTTAGCAGGAGACTACTCCCCAGGGAAAAGATGTGGAGTGCCATAGAAAGGGAAGCTTTCGCTGTAGTATGGGCACTGAAGAAGCTGAGACCATACTTGTTTGGGACTCACTTCAGGGTTCAGACCGACCACAGACCCCTCAGGTGGTTAATGCAGATGAGGGGTGAGAATCCAAAACTGCTGAGGTGGTCCATTTCCCTACAGGGGATAGACTGTACGGTGGAACACCTCCCTGGTACAGAACCCACCAATGCAGATGTTCTGTCCAGGTTCTTCCGCCTTAGTGAAGAGAACTCCCAGGAGGGTGGGTAGTTCACTCTGCTTTCAGCTGGAGGGGACTTGTGTTGGACTTGGCATCTTTTAGCGTGTTTCCCTGACTTTTTGCTTTCTGACCTCCCGGTTATGACTCTGTTTTTGCTGGTGCAATGACTCTGCACACTTTTCTCACTGCTGTCCAGTGGTAAAGTGCAAGTGCTTCTGTATAAAATGTGTTATGAATTGGTATTTCCATGTTTGGCTTATTTGATCTATGTGTCAGACCCTAGTAAAGTGCACTGCGAGTGCCAGGACCCATTGATCAAATGCTGTTGGTGGGCTGCAGCACTGGATTATGCCACACACGTAAACAGCCCTTAAAGTGTAACTCTGGCCTGCCACTGCAGAGCCTGTGCGCAGCCTGGGGCTACAATGTCGACTTGGCAAGTGCACACACTTGCAAGTCCCTAAACCTTCCCTTTCCTACATGTGACTCACCTCTAAGGTAGGTCCAAGGTACCCCCATGGGCAGGGTGCGTTGTAGGAAAAAAAGGCAGGACATGCCCTGGTGCGTATGGCATGTCCTGGTAGGGAATTACAGCCTACTTCGTTTTTCACTATTGCAAGGCTACCTGATCTCCATAGGCCAGACTTGGTGGTTTGATCATTTCATCTTATGATCCTAACTGACTCAAGGAACATGGTAGACATTCGAGTTTAGTTTGCCTGAACTCAGAATGATGAAAAACATATTTTAGTGAAGTTGGTTTTAGCATTCTGTGTTTGAAAATGCCACTTTTAGAAAGGCGGCATTTTCTGACCTAACCATCCAGCCTTCCTCTGCTAGCGTGTGTATTGTCAGTCTGGTTTGTGAGTGGCAGGAGCTTGGGGGGAGACAAGGTGATTCAGCCGGGCTGAATAGGCACATCTACACCTAGATGGGTGGGAGGAGTAGTGTCTAGGTCTGAATAGGGCTGAGCTCACCTTCCACAATGCTGGCTCAACCTCCTGTGGTACGTCTTAGGACCCTGATCCACAGTAACAAAGAAAAAAGGTGCACCCTGGCGGAAGGCACCCCAAACTGGTTTTAACTAGGTCCAGGCCCCTCTGTCTTCAGAGGACAAAGGATTTGCTGGTATAAATATTGGGGCCCAGACCCCAAGACTTTAGATCTCGCTGGAATCAAGGAACCTGCCCAGAAGAAGAGCTGGAAGAGCTGCCAGGAGGAGTACTGCCCCTTTGCTGTGTTGCTTCTTTGTTTGGGTTGGCCTGCAGCTGCTGCTTCTGCTTTGGGCAGTGAAAGGACTGGACTGAACTTTCTCTACTTGTGTTGAGTACCTCTAAGGGCCTGAAACCGAGCTGGCCTCCTGTTAAGAAGTCTCAGGGATTTCAAAGACGTCACCAACCTCTAGGTACCGCCTCTGGAACCGTTGTTTCAGTTGCCACAGAGGAGAGGGACCGCGACTGACTCTGTCATCCGACTCCAACACTGGCCTTGTGTTCTGAAGACACCACAACAAAGCACCGTCTCGCCCTGCACCGCCCGCCTTGATCTCACCAACACCGTCCTGGACGATCGCCACCGAGTCGTTGCTCGCACTGTATCGAGGGGCAACGCATCCTGCATTACCTCGCTTCACTTTGCTGGCCTGGGCTCTCCGACGCGGTCACCGCTGGCTCGACACCCATGACCGCCTCGTCACGTACAGCTGTCCGGCTCGGCCACCACCGATTCCCGCCAACCGGCTCTGTCCCTGCATTGCAACTTGCCAGCACCGCATCGAGCACCGTCTCACCCTGCACCGCCCGCCTTGGTCTCACCGACGCCATCCGGACGATCGTCACTGAGCCGCTGCTCGCACCGCATCGAGGGACAACGCACCGTGCACCGCTGCCACTTTGTATCGCAACCACGACAGATGCCAAGACCGACTCGCACCTCCGTGTGAACCACCCTAAGAAAGGTACTGTAAACAAGTCTGTCCTGCTGTTGCTGTTCCGTACTGGCGCGGTCAGCTAGAATTGTGAGACTCTGTTTTTTTCAGCATCGCTGTAGACTCGGGCTGAGTTACCGACTCGTACAAACTGTGTTTTCAATGTAATTTTGCCATTTAAAAGACATCTGGTGAAGCAACTATTTTTAAAGTACTGTATTGTGGATTTTTATTGTATTTGGTCTTGTTTAGGTATATAAAAACATTGGGTATTTTTCTAAACTGGTGTGGTGTCCTTTTGTAGTACCTACATTGTATTACTGTTGGTTATGTACAAATACTTTACACACTGCCTCTAAGATAAGCCTGACTGCTCGTGCCACGATACTAAGGGGATGAGCAGTTGTTATGTTAGGAGTGTAACTCCCTTACCCTGACTAGAGTGATGGTTTTTGCTTGACTTTGGTTCAAACCTTAGCCAACCAAAACTCCCATTTCTAACAAGGCGTTTCCCACAGGTCAGTCTGTATTAAATAATATAGCCAAGCCCACATTGAAGAGTTTACAGAAATGAAAGTATTTTGCACTCCTAATATAGTGTCTCAAGTAAATTTATGAAAAGGACCTATGCCAATATATTTTTCCTTACTACGTACCCACCCGGAATAAGTTTGAGTCTTTATCCCAGATGGACGTGAGTGATTGACTCAATGCAAGGAAGTCCCTGAGGTATGTTCCATCAGCTTCAGAGAACACTAAACCACTAGAGGAAGCTATTGAAATGGTTAAAACTGAGAGGAATGTTACCCAGTAGACCATTTTGTTGTGCATATTGCCAGCTTGGCAGGATCTGGTGAGGATCTTTTTTTTCAGTAGGTTCCATATGAATTTATTGCTGGACAACTACGCCACTGAAGACTTTTATTGGACACTGTTCAGTCTTTCTCCTAGCCGATCAATCAATCATCGTCCTGCCTTTCAAATAGAAATCCTTGGTTCTTTCCGGTTCTGTCACTCTTAAGCCTTCACAGTTCTACCAATGTTGAGTTTACTGTAGAGCTTCATAGATGAGTCTTGTGTTTATTTGATGATTTTTTTCAGCAATTATTTAGCAGAGTTCTATCTTTACATTTGGCTTTTTTATCAAATGCTTTGAATAATCTAGACAATGAACCAAATGCTGCTAGCAAATCTCTTACCTCGCAGACATAATCGGTGATATCATTGCTCAGATTGGATTGGGCATCAATTCCGATCTATCTTTGTTAGCCCGAGATTTTCATTGGCAAGCCTCATGCTTTGATAAAAGATCGCTGGATACATTTCCACGAGAAATCCCAGATAGATTTTGTTGCTCCCCATAATTTGATTAATTACTCTCGGCATTGTGTTCTGGACATTTGGGTATTTTTAGTAATCTGAGCCCTACTGAAAGTAATTATTCAACATCTTTGCTCTGTCCATCCCGATCTTGTGGTTGCTTTATTGAATCTGATTGTGATCCAGTTAGAATGGCAGTCTAAAGAGTTACTGGTATTTTACATTTAGGTGGAGCTGGAATAATGTCCTTTACTTGATGCAAATACATTAAACTTTGTGCCTTTATGATTTGTAGTTTTAACCTACCTCCGCTGGTAAGGTGTAAAATGACTGTAATGGGAACGCCTGAGTTGCAATACATTAGTTCAACCACTTTTTATTCTGAGGGTGAAGATTTTGCTAATGTCACCAAATCATCCCTGGGTACATTTTCTATGTGTGCCTCCACCATGGCTGAACTCCCTTTTTGCAGCCTTTAGATCGGGAGTTCTTGGCAAGTTAACAATGACACTTAGGGGCATAATTGCAAGGGGATTGCGCCATCGGAGCATCACTTTTATGAACATTCCAGTGGCACAGTGCCCTGCACCATATTTACAAATGGGCAGTATGCCACTTTTTGTGGCTTAATCCCACTTTGTAAATATGGTACAATTTCTCGCAGGTATGTGCTTGAAAGGGGCAGGCTATGAGTGTTGCTGTGGGTGTTCCACTGCAGCACCCATTGCTTTTTGATGCCATCCCAGATTTACAAGGATCTGAAATCTGACACAGAGCCAAAACCATATTAGGTATAAATCTATGCACTGCAGCTTTTGCACTTCCGGCACGATTTGCACCCTTTGTGTTCTTGCACCCTTTGTGTTCTTGCACTTTTTATACCTTTTGCATAATGCACTCTTCTTGTATAATGGATCTTCCGGGCCACCTTCCTCAATCATTTCAATAAGCTTAATTTTCTTTTATTTTCATTTAATTTGTTTTAACAAGTATATTGAAAAGTGTTTGTTGAATTTTTGAATTCTATTTTATTAGAAATAAAATATATAGATGATGATGATGAAGATCAACTCTGGTTACCACTAGCAGTACCAAATACTGCTGTTTAGCTGCTGAAAGACCGTAACTACAACCAGCTGTATTTATTACCAGCAATAGCACCATACTGTTCTTGGTGTTGCAGAATATAAGTAATGCTTACATTACTATGTAGCATGGTAATGCCAATAAAACTGTATTTTATTGTCGGTGGTATTTCACATATAGGCTTGCCCTATTAGGGCCGCCACAGTACGATTGCCTCATTATTATTTCTTGCTATAGTTCTGCATCTAGTGAATAGCAATGCTGCAGCGTACAGTGTTTACCAGCTGTGGTTTTAGGGCATTGCTATGAGTTCAATATTTGGTAGTTAACTTATTGGATAAAAAGGGGGGAAGGAATGGCAAATATAGACAGAGTCTGCAAAATAGGAGTATAGAGAAGACATGGGGAAAAAGCTAGTCAGAAAAGCACATGATACCAATAGGATTTAAAGACAATACACATGAGGGCAGGGCAGAGCAGAGGGAAGAGGAGAGAAGAATAGGCAATCGCAGAGCCGTAGCTTGGCATTTTGCCACCCGTAGTGGTCTCAGTATTTGAGGCCATAAGAGCGGGGCAGGTAGGCTGCCGCATCAAAACTTGTGCCTCCTGGGCAGACTGCCCCCCCCCCCGACCCCTCCCTTGCTACGCCACTGGGCAAGCGAGTGGAGCAGAGTGGGTGAGAATGGGGAAATGAAGAAGAAAGAGAGGTTCCAGTACTCCCTGGATCCGCACCCTGACTATTCGTTACATTTGAATTTTATTTTTACTGCCACAACGGGAAAATGCATTTTATGAAAAGGCATCTCACAAGTAGTGATGCCACCTTCCCAAGAGAAAAATACCGGCTATTTGTTGTTATTTAAAGAGTTTGTAAAGGCCTTGCCTTGGCACAAAATAAGGCTGGAAATAAAATGGTATCTATTAATTTGTAACATGACTTTTCTGTCTTTGTTTACTTTAATTATTAATCATGGGTCACTAATGCAGACCCAGAACACACATAAAAGTGCTATTTATATGTGCTGTTTGAAGCATGCACAAATAAGTGCTAAAAATACAGGTATAGGTGATTTTGCTTATTTTAGTACTGGCTTGGGCATCAAAACACTAGTGGTGCCGGTATAAATCCAATCTGCTGGCAGCCCTAATCAGGAGCCTGAAAGTTAGTTGCAGGATCAGCACATTATTTATTTCCTACACTATCCATCCCTGATTGATGCCATAATAGCAATAGTTTAACTTTAACCTGAAAGCCTGCACCGCCGTCAAGACAATTCTGAGTTACTCAAGCCGCCTGGCAGTTCATGCTGCATTCAGACAACTCCCTCCTCATTCTCATTGCTCAACCTTTCATGTTCACCCTGCACTCACACGAGCACACCACTCACTCGTGCAGTCACATGATACTCCACTCACTTGTGACTTTCACTGGTCACCCTACACTCACAGTGATCACACTGCACTCATGTTTTTACCCTGCTCTCATACCGTTCATCCTCCTCTTACCCTGCACTCACACAAGCACACAACAGTCACCATGACCACACTGCACTAATGCACATTGCCATGCTGTTCTCCAGCCACCTACTCTGCAGTCACATGAGCACACTGCTCACCCTACATTCACAGTGATCACACTGCACTCACATCAATCACCATGCACTTACACTAATCACCCTGGACTTAAATGAGCACACTACTCAGCCTTCACTCATGTAACACCTTACTCACCTATCGCTCTTACTGCTCACTCTGCAATCTCATTCAAACAAGCACATCACTTACCATGCATTCATTCCTCCCATTCTGTACTTTTACCTACACACAAACTCATATGTCACATCACTCACCCTGTGGTCACTCTTCTCATTATAATCTCACACTGTCACAGCGCTAACTGTGAATTCACATAGGCACAATTGTCACTCACACAGCTCACCCTTCACTTGCATGGGCACATCACTCACCCTGAAGTCACTCCACTCACCCTGCATTTCCTCCTCTCACCCTTCACTCAATTTCTCAGCATTAATACAGGAACTCTGCTCATCCTGCCTGCATACAGGGACAATAGCCTGCCAGAACTCATAGGGACATATCTTTCACTCTGCACTAACTCCTCTCACCATGCACTCACCTGTTACTTCACTCTCGCCGCTTACCCTGCACTACACCCAGGCACCTCACTCAACATGCATTTGTACCACTCACACCACCCTGCACTGACTCCTCTCACTCTGCACTCAGTCCTCTCACCGACACTCAAATGGGCCCTCCTCTCACCTTGCATTTATGCAGCTCACCCAACACTCACATCAGCATTTTTCACTCTACACTTGCACCATTCATGCTGCATTCACACTATTCACCTTCACCCAGCACTTACTTGACCACGCCTCTTGCTCTGCACATATAAAGATTCTGATGAATATACACATATTTCTACAATGGACCCACAGAATACCTGCTCTTTAAATCATACTAGATGCCTAGTAAATTCCATCTGCAACAACAGGTTTGGTGCAAGAGGAGAGAGTGGACTGGGAATGTGGGATGGCGTAAGGAGGGGGATTAGGGCTGAAGCTCTGAGGTATTATGAGGATCATGTGATAACTTCAGATTGAGGATCATGTGATACCTTCAGACATTTCACCACAATGCTTTATATTGGATATTCTTTTTTTTACATTGTAAGTTGGGTCTCAAAAATCTAAATATGCAAAGTGTTTTTGGATAAATTCCATGGTTGTCGAAGAAGTCAAGCATTTCATAAGATTAGTTGGATGCTGTGATATTACACGTTAGAACATGGATTAGTTCATTTACAATACTTTAGCAGCGTGATCAATATGTGAAACCAAATAAAAGCCCCGTTCAGCTAATTTTAAGGAAGTGTACCTTTCATTCACATCATACTTGTGACAAACATTGACAGGGCAATATATTATACTTTTTGTATAGCATAGAGAGAATACATTTTTTTACCTTCACTAAAAGGCAAGGCAGATATAGCAGAAGCAGGAGGGCAGGCTTTTCTAACACAATAAAAGAATATTGACTAAAGGAAGTGTGAGTTGCAGTGAGTCTGTTTGTGAGTCTGACAGAGTACAAATGTAAGAAAGATTGCAAGCAAATTAGTGAGAATGTGTGTGTGTCAGTGTGTGTGTTATGTGTGCAAGTGTGCTGCTGGTCTTGCATTGCACAAGTTACTCTTGCCATATGGACAAGGTCACTAATGGAATATGGGTGGGAGGTGTTAACTATGGCAAACTGCAGGCCCTGACATGCTTCTATTAGGACACCATCATTGGCTGCAGGGACTCCAACTGTGTAACTGAAAAGGCCACTAGGCCAGTCATACCCAGCAGCAGGGACACTGAACATGTGCCACCACACCTGTCTTAAGGCCCTGACACGTAATTCTTAGCATATGGGGTGGATCCATAGCAAAATGTTGGAACTGATATTTGAGGTAACTCTTGTCATAAGATTTCCTATCCTCGTTTTATAGGGGGTGTCAGTAGCAAAATGCTCACCCTTTTATACTGGAGGGATTTTTTAGCGGTACCCAAGCTGCGGCTGAAGTATCCATGGCAAATTTCTGGCACTGTCATATTGAATGTACTCCTTAGCATACGGGACTCACCTATGAACAAATTATGACCTTGGTATAGTGGAAGTAGTTTCTGACTTAAGAAATAAAAAAATAAATAGAACTACTCCTAGGAAAGGTCAGGCCTCTTTGGTGCTGTATTTTAACAATGGTCCTTAGAAAAACACATGCATAACAGGAAATTAAATATAGACCTAGATGGGTGCTATATTCCACAGTGTCCAGCCGGACACAGAGTTTAATCAGATAAATACATTTTCATCATTTTGTAAGAGCAACTAACAATAGAATGGGATGCAGTCCTGCATCCAATACAGAAAACATAGGACAATACATACGAACAGTCAGAATTTCAGGCAAAAAACAACAGAAGCTTTGATTCGATTAGAAAATTTGACAAGCTATCCATAATAGTATCCACTTTAATATCACACAATGGTTTAACGTGTGGAACCATTTCATAGGTCGACGACGTTTCAATCCCTTTCAGAAGGATTATGGGATCATCATCAGGATGTTTCCATTACATGCCTTTAATGTTCCAAGTCCCGTAAAAGCGATAAGAACCGAATGGGAAAGGGGTGCCTGCTTGGCTCAACGAGGAGCCGCTATATGAAATAGCAATGCAGCGTCAGATTGCTGCTGTCGGGTGAGGCGAGCCGTGTGTGACAATGTTGCTCAAGGCCGGTATAATAACCAAGTTCTGCCGAAAAAGTTGTTCCGTTTGGCGGTACCAGAAGTACGGGCGTCCGTGGGCGGATCAGAGGTTCCGAGTGCAGGATGGCGGAATCCAGGAATCCTAGGGTTTTCAGGAGTAGGTGAGAGACCAAAGAAGGTAAGAACAAGGGACATAACAGGAAAATGAAGAGAGATTGAGAGGGTGCGGCAAGCAATGTTTTGATTGGAAAGTAGCAAAGAGATGCAAAGGATGTTAAGAGACCAAGAAATGCGAGCAAGAAAAAGGCAAAGGAGATAGAGAAAATGGGAAAGGGTAGTTTGTGAAGTCCAAGATGACAAAGAGAAACAGGACAGAAAGAAAAGCCCTGTGAGATAATATAGGGAAAATAAGGAGGAATAAACAAACACGATGGGAGAAAGCGTGGAGCAGAGACATTTTAAGGCTTGGGCAAAGTGGGCTCTGACCCAGGACCCCAGCCTTTCAAGGGGACCCCTGATAGAGCCAGTTCTGTTCTGCAGAGAGACTTGCCCTGTTGACCATGAATATTTCTTACACAGATTGTAATAGACTCTCATACATCACCCACATTTAAAATAACTTCAAGGAAAACATTATTTGAAACAGACATTTTGCAGAGAAATTTTATTTATTTTTCATTCTTTCAAATCAAAGCAGGACCTCACATATTCATATGTCACATAGATGATTTGCAGTAATATAAGTGAACTGCTGCTGTGTTACAATATTGAAAACACACCTCACTATCCCTACATCAGATGTAAACACATTCAGAATATGGATCAGTGTGCCTGGTCACTGTCGGTGACCTGGCCAAAGAGGACACGAAAGAGCTGAAAATGGATCATGAATTCAAAGCTGTTCCAAACAGGGGCCCCCAAAATACATTTGCCCCAGGGCCCCTAAAATCCTTAAAAGGGCCCTGGTGTGGAGAGTGAGAAGAAGGGAGAGAGGAAGTGGGAGAGGCGTGGAAGGAGGCAGACTGGAAAGAGACTAGAGGAAAAAAGAAGCCATAGCTGACAAACCACCAACTAAATGTTCGATTGATGCTTCCTGATATTCTTATGAATGTGTGGACACGTGCAAGGTTGTTCCTCCGCAAATTACTGTTGTTCCGCAGCAAACCACCGAAGCGTTTAGTCACAGAGGAAACCCAGCTTATCTAAGTCATCCCGGCCTTCATCCCATGCCAGTCCTGAAGCCAAAATCCCTCCCTCTTTTCAAGGCTGGCTTGCTTCCCCCAGCTCATCCTATAGCACAGAATGTCTCCTCGGACGGCATCATCTGGAATAGCAATTCATTCATTACTGGTGCTAAAAGGCAGTTGTCAAGCCCATTATTTTCAGAGAATGACTTTTAGAAATAACTATTGTCTGCCACTTAAAATCAGGGTAGCAGCAGGTAGAAAGCAGCAAGTGACATTTTATTACAAACACATCTGGAATAAGCATCCTGTCATCCACCAGGAACGTTTTAGAGGTGATAATAGCTCCGAAGGATGTACCTGACAGCAGGTAATTAACTGCTGCAAGTCACATTATTTATGACCAAAATCCGGCACCCTGCTCTGCACCTGGCCTCGGCAGTCACAAAGTACATGCTCATCCACGTGAAACACACAACACCGCCGCAGCCTCGGGAGCGCTGTAATCAGGGGAGCGCATGTTCCAGCAAAGTGACGGACTGAATTCCGCTTTTATCTCCGAGGCACGCTTGACATTTGTGACTGTCTGAGACAATTTTTCTCATAGTTAGACAGGTTGTTTTTCCTGCTGTTACAGTTTGAAATACTGCAGAAAGTCTGAAGATTTTTATCACAAAAATAGGAATGCTGCTCCCATCAAAAAACATGCTCAAAAGGCACTTCGGTTTAATATGCACTCACTAATCAACAAATGGCAGTCATTTTTATTAACCTTGAAAATATGAAACATGGAGAGGACACTTTGCGATTCAAAGCTGTGGTTTACGGCTCTTTAGGCAGCCTCGAAAGGGCTCTCAGCGGCCCATACAATGTTTGCTCTGATGATAATTGTTGTGTTTCCTTCTCTTAGCATTCGCCAGCCAAAAACTCTGCGGGGTTTTCCATTTATGCTGCTGAGATTTAATCAGTGCTTAATTTGAAAATGAATAAGTGCTGTGGCCCAAAGTTTTGCTCAGAATCCCGTGGCAGGAGGTATAGAGATCGGGGATGCCGAATGCCAAGGGTTCATGGTCTTGTGTTCACCTCATGTCATTTTAATCCACCCTCAGACACACCCTGCCTCTTCCTTTCACTTTTTCACGATTTTTTTCCTTCCTTTTTCCTTTGTAAAAAATAAGTGCAGGTCCCAAAAAAAGAGTGCCGCTGGACCCCACCCACAATATGCAGTGTCTTTAATACACCAAATGCCCATTTCCTCAATCATTTCTCTTCTGAATGATTACCTCATCATCACGATTACCTTTTCCAGCTGTATATCTTGTTCTGAGACAACGACGAAACAGGAAGCATATACAGGGCATATATGTGCCAGAACAGCAGCACTCACAGAGGCTGCCTCCACGAACGGGGGCTTGAGGGCCGGCGTCATAACGGTCGCCGTGCCCCCTCCTCCCTCAGAACAGGTCAGCGTGCCAGTTTTTGGCGCGCAAACAGCCTGGGCGTGAAAACAGCACGGATTTGCAGCTCACCCCCCTTCGTGGGGGACCGCCTGGGCCAATGGGGGGAAGCGTGATACAAACCCCCCAATAAGGGGCCTAGCCAGCAGGCAGGCTAGGTAACAAAGGAGCGGGGTGATATAAGGCCTGCTCCCCCAGGTGATATCCATGTCCACGGCTGGAGCAGGGGGAGCAACACCTGGAGAGGAATTTTGAGGAATTTTGCGTACCTGTGATCGAGGTGTTCGCCGGCAAGGGCGAAGCACTGTCCGGCAACACGAGGGACCACGGTGCCACCTCCCCCAGGAGCGTACGCAGGCGAAAGTCAGCAGCTGATCACAGCAGGCGTGGAGGTGCCGGCGGCCACGGACTCAACACGGCGACTGCAGCAGCGAAGGGAACCGGAGTCCACCCGGCAAGAGGGAAGGAATGCGTTGCGGCGTAGCCGGAGCCCACCCGGCAGGAAGAAAGAAGGACGGTGTCGCGGTGAAACCAGAGCCCACCCGGCAGGAGCGAAGAAGGACCGCGTCGGAAGACACCAGAGCCCACCCAGCAGGAGGAAACGAGGTTGCGGCGAGGTAAACCGGAGTCCCCCTGGCGAAGGAGTAGCGAGCCCAGGACCGCCACCGCACTGCCTGGAGCCTATAGCCGGAAGCCCCCAGAGAAAGTAGTGGACTTTCGGAATGAGATTAGGGGCTTATGAAGAAAGGAAAAGGCAACATTGCAGGAACTCCAGGGGCTAATAGGCAAATTGAATTTCGCAGCCGGGGTGATTCCAGCAGGTAGGGTATTTGCCAGGATATTAACACAGTTGACACGCGGGCTCACACAGAAGCACCACCATGTTAGGCTGGGGGCGGAAGTAAGGAAGGATTTGGTGATGTGGGAGGCCTTCCTGACACACTTTAACGGCACGTTAATTTGGCGCGAGGGATGGATAACTAACAAACAGATCGAGCTGTACACGGACGCATCAGGTAGCACAGGCTTTGGAGCTATCCTGGGGGACAAGTGGTGTGCAGGGCAGTGGCCCGCCAAGTGGCATGAAGGGGGGGCACGAGAGCCGGCGCCATAATGGTCGCGGTGCCCCCCTCCTCCCTCAGGAACAGGTCAGCATGCCGGTTTTTGGTGCCCAAACAGCCTGGGTGCGAAAACAGCCCGGGCTCGCAGTCCCCCTCACCCCCTCGTGGGGGGCTGCCGGGGCCAATGGGGGGGGAGCGTGATACAAATCCCCCAATAAGTGGCCTAGCCAGCAGGCAGGCTACGTAACAAAGGAGTGGGGGATATAAGGCCTGCTTCCCCAGGTGAGCTCCATGTCCACGGCCGGAGCAAGGGGAGCAGCACCTGGAGAGGAATTTTCCCACCCACACCAAAGAAAGAGCAATGTCACAGTCTGAGGCATAGGGGTAAGCGTGGCAGATAACTACGCGGATAAGGGTTGGTAACGAGGCACACCGGAGGGCGGTGTGCCAGGACGGGACCACTAACCTTGGGATGCCTCACGGCTGGGAGAGCTGGCCAAAGGGCAGAGGGTAAGACCACTCACCTTCAGATGCCTCACGGCTGGGTGAGATGGCTTACCAAAAAAGGGGGGGTAGCAAAAATGGAGCAGGCGCTCACAGCCCAGCCCCGCCGGATGGCAGGGCACAACCAGAACCGGAAAGGTAGCGAGTCATGTGGCCTAACTCCCGGGACAGAAGCTACCCCTCCCCTCCGCACAAGGGGAGCCCAAATCCAACCTACCAAAAGGAAAATGGCCCGTGAGGGCAAAAAGAGACTAAACAGCAAAATGCAAAAGTTATGTATATTATCATTGTATTCCAAAATAAAACTGTGGCCAACAAATGACCACAAAAAGACAGAAGTGTATGTTGGTTTATTTGGTTGGCAGAATGGGAATGCAGTATGGTGAATGATACAAAGAGGGGAGGTGGGGGCAAGTGCAAGGGTTATTGCATTACAACGCCTGTGATAAGAAACGCCCTTTCCTGTCATGCAATCAATCCACACATGGGCTGCATGCAGGAGAGCTGAGGGTATTGTGCACAGGGGCAGCCTTTGCACAGTTAGCGCCCCAGGTGAAGCCAAGTTTGGCGCCCCTATACCTTTTGAGGGAAAATATTCCCCTATCTTACCCTCACTTAGTAAATGCGTGATTTAATTTGCATCTCACAACTTAGTATCCTGTATTTAAGAGTGTAAACACAACTGCAAGTGCCACACCTCAAAAAGAAAGTACAGAACATAACACATGCCGAAAATGAGCATAGCAGACTTGTGAGCTGTGACTTGACACTGGGCGTAGCCACTGCCCTCCCCCAATCGACCCCCTTTGTGCCTTTCACTCCAGATAAAACGAGAAGCAAAGTTGCTAGGGAGCAATGGAGAGTTCTCTGTTGCAGAAGACCTTCCCTACCTCTCAGGCCATGTGCTAATCTCTCTAATTGCTGACCGAAAGGCATGGCCAACCCTAGAGGGAGGGCAGATAACCCCCCATGGGCGGCAGACAAAGGTCAAGGCAGCATCAGGGCACAGAAGCGAGCCACAGATATGGTCAGAGAATGACCAGTGGAGTTTGGGTTCAAAGGACCCTATCAAGAAAGAGGGGCATGATCACAAGAATGGCCAAAAAGGCGCCTGGGACAAGCAGTCCCCAGCTTTGTTGCCTGAGGTCCATAGGATGCTTAACGGCAGGGATACTTGAGGGCAGACAAAGTTAAAAATGGTCAGCACTGGGCGGACACAGCACTTGCAGCCCAAGCATGGACACAGAGCCACAAATCAAAGTTAAATAACAAGGACCCCCTGTAAAAGATTTGTATGTACGCAGAAAACAGTTTCCTATTTGATTGGCATGTGGGGTTACCATTCATAAATCTCAAGGTTTAAGTCTAGATAGTGCTTTAGTAAATATTGGAAGTCCCGTGTTTAAAGAGGGTATTGCATAAGTTGCTTTGTCTCGAGTCAGAACTTTATCTGGATTGTACTTGATTGATTTTGAAGAGACAAAGGTTACTGCAGATGCAAATTGTGTGAAAGAGTATAATAGGTTAAGAAGAAAATATGCTCCCAATTTAGGTCAATATCCAGTATTTGAAAAGCTTGTGGTAGGTAGAAAAAGAAGATTTGAGAATATCTGTAGTGAACTGTAGAGAAAGAAAAAAAACAAGATGTAGTTGAGCCTGCAAGCAAAAAGAAAAAGGACAGTGTTGAAGAGAATGTTGGTTATCAGTTTGAAAATAGTTGTGGTGTCAACTGTTATGCTAATGTAGTAGTTAATGTTGTTTTATTTCTTGAAAGTTTGCAACAGCAAATTTTTGAAAATCGGGACGAAAGATTCTGCTCATTGTTGTATTCTGTTTATGAGAAATGCAGTAGTGATAAAAGTAAAATACAAAGTGTTTCTGATATTCGAAATGTTTTGGATATGTGTTCTGGTTCTACTCAATTTACGCTGAATATTCAACAAGATTGTCAGGAATTTGTCATGTTTATGCTTGGTGTACTGGAAGATGAAGGTATAGATATTGAAAATCTTTTTGGCCTTTCTTATAAATGACAACATGAGTGTCAAAATTGTTTCTTTACATGTAACACTAACATAGACAGTGAAAGATTCATATATTTGACTTTACCAGACTGTGAATCAGTGTCCTTTAACAATCTAGTTAGAGGAGCAAGTCAAAACATGGAGTGTAGCCAATGTAAATCAGAAATGTCATCAACATTATTTATACAAAGATATGGACATTATGTTATTTTAATGAAGCAACGTTGTAGAGCTTATGGAACAAAATTGGAAACTTTAATAAAAAAATTTGTAGCTGGTCAAGTTTCAATAACAGGAAGAACTTTTGTGGCTGTTTCAATTATTTTTCATGATGGACCTTCTACAACATCTGGACATTACACCATTTATTTAAAATGTCTGAAAGGTTGGATACATTGCAATGATACTCAATTAGTTTTTAAGAAACGTTTGCCTAAAGAGTTACCAAATTCTTACCTAATATTTTTAAAGCCAAAATTTTAAGATCAAAATTTGGCTTTTCAGGATTACTGCTGTTAAGGTAGATTCGTCTGGTGTTGTACAGTATTTTGTAAGTGAGGGTGAGGAGCTTGAAGGTAATCCTCTTTTTGCTGTTGAGGCAGAGTAAGTATATCATGTCTTGGGTGATGTGGCTGTAGCAGGGGACATTGAAGATCAATCAGGTGGAGGTGCTTTGGATTAGTTGCAGTCATTATAGGTGTTTGGCTGTAATTCTTGTGTAGAGTGTGTTGCCACAGTGTAGTCTGTTTCTTCTTGTTTTCTTTAGGATGTACTTTTAAATGTTGTGGAGAATGTTGAGAGTGTTATAGCAGTATGAGGAAATGCTTTAGACTTGTTTACACTTGTAGAGGGAGGAGTTCAATATGAATCATAGTTTGTGTACATGGTCAGTAGGTGTTGGTACTGTTCACAGTGTAGTTGATCAGCAGGAGTTATCTGAAGCTAAGGGGGTGAGTTTGAGAAAGAGTATCTTAATGTTGTGTGAATTCATGTTTAAAGAGATACTCCTTATCCACTTGGTGACGTGCTTAATTGTGTCTTTGAAGTTGTTTTTGGTGAGGAAGAGGATGAGTTGGGTGTCGTCGATTTAGGAGATAATATTGTGGTACAGTCGGTGGGCCATTTGTGTAAGGGTGGCCATGCAGATGTTGAATAGCGTTGGACTAAAGAATGAGCAGTGGAAGATGGTGCAAATGATGTCAGTGGTTTTAGATCTGAACGCTGGGAGGCAGATGCTCAAAGTTTCTATGGAACAACTTTTAAACTAAGAATTTCACACATACTATTTGGCCATGGGGAAAAGTTTGTGAAACTCTTAATGACTTTTTGTTGTAAATTTTGACAGCATATATTTGTAAGTAACATTATTTATAATGGAACAAATTTAATGATGGTGTTCTGTTTTTTCAATATTGTTTGCCATATCTCATGGTTACGTAAGAAATTTGTCTTTGAAAACATATTTAAGATTGTTATTGAGATTGTTGTTTTTTTTTTTTAGATAATCTTCTTGATTGTCTTTTTTTTGCCCGCTGTTATGTGATGAGTACTATTGAACTCACTGTTTCTAGTGAATTTCAATATATTCTGAGAACAGCAAAAAAGGCATCTGAAAAGCTTTACAAATGATCTTCCTCCGGTGGTAGCTCTGCGTATCCGCGCTACGCTGGCGAGGGCGAGGCTGGCGGAGCGGAGCTGGCGGGTTGGAGTGTGGAACTTGAGGTGGCTGTTGAGGTATTCGGGGCCCGTGTTGTGGAGCGCTTTGTGTGCGTGGGTGAGGAGCCTGAAGGTGATCCTTTTGCTGACAAGAAGCCAGTGCAGGTCTCTCAGGTGGGCAGATATGTGGCTGTGGCGAGGGATGTTGAGGACGAGTCGTGCGGATGCATTCTGTTTGCGCTGGAGCCTTTTCTGAAGTTTGGCTTTGGTTCCTGTGTAGAAGGCGTTCCCGTAGTCCAGTATGAGAGTGACGGTCTTTCTGGTCTCGGTAGGGATCCACCGGAAGATCTTTCGGAGCATGCGTAGTGTGTTGAAGCATGAGGATGAGATGGCGTTGACTTGTTTGGTCATCGTGAGGGAGGAGTCCAAGATGAATCCCAGGTTGCATGCGTGGTCCGTGGGTGTTGGTGCGGTGCCCAAAGCTGCGGGCCACCAGGAGTTGTCCCAGGTGGATGGGATGGTCCGAGGAAGAGGACCTCCTTCTTGTCTGAGTTCAGTTTGAGACGGCTGAGTTTCATCCATTCTGTGACGTTTTTCATTCCTTCCTGGAGGTTGGATTTGGCGGTGGCTGGGTCTTTGGTGAGGGAGTGTATCAGCTGGGTGTCGTCTGCATATGAGATGATGTTGTGGTTGTGCTTGCGTGCGGTGGTGGCGAGGGGGCTCATGTAGATGTTTAAGAGGGTTGGGCTGAGCGAGGAGCCCTGGGGTACGCCGCAGATGATCTTGGTGGCCGTTGAGCGGAAGGGAGGAAGGTGGACTCTCTGGGTTCTGTCGGAGAGGAACGAGGTGATCCAATCTAGGGCGTTACCTTGGATCCCGGCGTTGTGGAGGCGAGTTATTAGGGTGCGATGGCAGACTGTATCAAAGGCGGCTGAGAGGTCTAGGAGGATGAAAGCGGTTGTTTCTCTGTTATCAAGCAGGGTCCTGATGTCGTCGATGGCTGCGATGAGGGTGGTCTCGGTGCTGTGGTTGGCTCAAAATCCGGACTGGGATGGGTCAAGGGAGCCGTTTGCCTCGAGGAATGCTGTCAGCTGTTTGTTGACGGTCTTCTTGATGACTTTTGCAGGGAAGGGAAGAAGGGAGATGGGGCGGAAGTTATTGAGGCCTTTAAGGTCCGCCGTGGGTTTCTTCAGTATGGTGTTGATCTCAGCGTGCTTCCAGCTCTCTGGGAAGGTGGCAGACGCGAGGGAGTTGTTTATGACATTCCAGAGGTGGGGTGCGATGATGGAGTAGGCTTTGTTGAAGATGTGGTGAGGGCAAGGGTCGGAGGGAGAGCCGGAGTGGATGATGTTCATAATGCGGGTGGTGTCTTCAGTGCTGATGGTAGTCCAGGTGCTGAGGGTGGTTGTAGGGGGAGTTGGTTTGGTGGCTGGGGGTGGGGTCTGGGTGCCGAACCTGTCGTGGATATCGGCGATCTTGCGGTGAAAGAACGTTGCGAGGGAGTTGCAGAGGTCTTGTGATGGTGTGATGTTGTTGCTGCTAGCGCTGGGGTTGGAGAGCTCTTTTACGATGCTGAAGAGTTCCTTGCTGTTGTGTGTGTTGTTGTCCTGCCGTTCTTTAAATGATGTCTTTTTGGTGTTGCGGATCAGTTGGTGGTGTTTGCGAGTGGCGTTCTTGAGGGCTGTCATGTTTTCGGTCGTCTGTTCGCTGCGCCCGGTTTTCTCAAGGGTTCGGCAGGATTTCTTTGATTTTTTGAGGTCATCGGTGAACCATGTTGTCTTCCTGTTGCTGGGGTTGCCTGGGGGGAGTTTTCAGTGGAGCAAGGTCGTCTGCGCAGTTGATGATCCACTGTGTGAGGTTGCGGGCTGCGTCGTTGGTGTCGGTAGTGTTGATTGGAGAGTTCTAGCTCAGAGACGTGGTCAGCTGTTCTGCTGTGACTTTGCTCCAGCCTCTATGGGGAATCTGTTGCGGTTGGTGGTGGGATGTGGTCTTCTTAAAGGTGAAGTGGATGCAGCTGTGGTCGGTAGAGTGTAGTCCGGTAGAGTGCCTGAAAGCAATGTGGCTGCTGGCGGAGAAGATGGGGTCGAGCGTGTGGCCGGCGTAGTGGGTGGGGGTGTTCGCCAGTTGCTTGAGTCCGAGGTTGGTGAGGTTGTCGAGTAGGGTGTTGGCTTTGTTGTCATTGTTGTTCTCTAGGTGGAAGTTCAGGTCCCCTAGGAGGATGTAGTCTGATGAGGCGAGGGCATGTGGGCTGATGAAGTCGGCGATGGCTTCACTGAATTGTGTGCATGGGCCCGGGGGTCTGTAGATGAGGGTTCCTCTGAGGGTGGTCTTGGGGTCGATGTGGATCTAGGATATGTCTGTGACTAGGTGCTCCAGACTCTAAGTGACTCTGTGAATGAGTGTTTGAGTCTCTGAGTAGGTGTGTAACTGAATGCATGAATGTCTGAGTGGGTTTGTCGATGGGTTATTAACTCTGAATGGGTTTGTGAGTGGGTGCATCAGTCTCTGAGTAGGTATGTGGATGGGTGCATACATACCTAACTGGGTCTGTGATTAGGTATATCATTCTGTCACAGGGTCTCTTAGTTGGTGTGACTGTGTAAGTGGGTCTGTAAGTGAGTGCACTCAATTCTCAGTGGTCTGTGAGTGGGTGTGTGAGTCTCTAAGTGAGTGTGTGAGTGGATGTGTGAGTTTCTTATTGGGTCTGTAAGTGGGTGCATGAGTCTCTGAATGGGTCTGTGAGATAGAGTGTGGCTGTCTGAGTTGGTCTGTGAGTGGGTGCATGAGTCTCTGGGTCTGTAAGTGGGTGCATGAGTCTGAGAGCATTTCTGAGTGGGTGAGTGACTAGGTGTTTCTGTGAGTGGGTATGTAAGTCTCTGAGTGGGTCTGTGAATGGATGCATTGGTTTCTAAGTGGGTCTGTGAGTAGATGTGTGAGTGTTTGTGTGACTCTGTGAGGGCATACATTACTGTGTGAGTCAGTCTGTGTATATTTTTTTATTTTAGCATGGTTCATGACTCCACCACAACGTTACACGGGGGCTGCAATGAATGCCGTGGTGGGGTCCCGACTCCATCCGCATGCGAAAAAACTGATTTTGACATTGAAACACTCACTACAGATCCCTGAGAGACCCCAACAATATATCCATGGGATTAGCGTACTTCTACTCTGACGCCTTCTATCATTTTTTAAATTCATATCTATGTCTCATGACTGGTTCCTGCTTCATTAATTGGCGGACAAAATTCTTTTTACATTTATTTTGGCGAGTTTTGTGCCTTCATTGCGATGTTACACGGGGAGCTATGTTGCGATATAGGCAAGTTGGAAAACGCTTTTCCTATGGAAAATAGGTCCTAGCTTTAAGTACCTTCTGGCGACTGACTGATGTATACAAACTGATCAGAAAATTTAAATTGGTTAGACACCACCTGATAAAGAAAAAGAAAGTGAGCAGGGAACATATATCTGGACAGGCTGAATCAAATATGCATGTGTCAGACATTTGACTTATTGAGAGAGTTCTAAGAATTGGAAAATGAAGCCAGTGGCACTATGCAACCAACCAACATTGAACAAGTAATGGAAGAACTGAATATGGAGATCTATGGCAACATAGAGTCGATATCAAGCCAGTATCCACATTCATACCAACATTGCCAAGGGATGCCATAGACACTTTTCCTAACATTGTGGTGGGGATGTCAAGAACCTACTAAAAAAAAGCAAGGGAAAATGGGTTTTCAAATGAGAGCATATCACAACTTAATAGAGAAATTAATAGCACAGAGTAAAATAGTGATACAGAACTCTGACAAAAGAAATATTGTCCTCAGGCCTATCAGGTTGTACATCACAGAAACCCTCAAACATCCACGAGATACAAAGTGCTATGTGAAAAGTAACATTGAAAGCATCCAGAAGATCAAAATAGCTCATCCTGCTAACCTAACAGAGTGGAGAGACCTTAAATTATTAGATCAGGATGAATACCGATACCTGAGAAAGGACTTCCTATAAATGCCAGTGTTAATTCCTAATACAAAAAGCCCAAAAGGACACCAGAATTCCCCTGGGGTGGCTGATCATCTCTGCCAAGGCATGCCTTTTTGAGAAAACATCGATATACATTGAGTACCATTTACAGAGTCACGTCAAACATTTCCCGTCGTATGCCAATGACACAGGGAACTTTTTTAAGCAAATATATGACATACTATGGAGAGGGGAATACATTCTGGTGACACTGGATGTTCCAACCTTGTACACCAGCATTAAGCACACAGATAGGATCCGCGCAGCTGAACATTTCTTGCAAACAAGACCATTAAGACTCTATAAACTCACAGAAATGTTGATTGCAATGATTAAATGGTGCCTTAACAGCAACTTATTTTTTATTAAAAAACCAAGTGTACAGGCAAGTCGAGGAACAGCGATGGGTACTTGCTTCACCCCCAATTATGCTTGCTTACATATGAGCTGGTGGGAGGAGCAGGTACTCATAGCTCACCATGGCAGAATGTGGGAAGAGCACGTGATTACATGACTGCGCTTTATCGGTGATCTCTTTGTGATTTGAAAAGGGTCCCATCAGTCAACCATTGATTTCATCCAAAAAATAAATCACCTTGATCTGAACCTGCCCTTTACAGGAAACATCAACACCACACAGGTAGAGTTCTTAGATCTGCAGACATTTGTAAGAGAGGGAAAACTGCAGACCATAATATTCAAAAAGGAGATGCCGGCATTCCAACTCTTCATGCAGATAGCTTCTACCCCATGCATCTGAAATCAAGTATTTCCTTTGGGGAATTAGATTAAAAAGAGACAGCAGTCTGATAGAGGATTGGAAGTTAAAAATGGTGGAATGCTTTAAACAGTGGGGATACTCCAACACCATATTAGAGACTGCCGTAGACAAGGTCCAATTGAAAAACAAAGAATTCAACTTTTTCCATGAGGAAAACAGGAAGAAAACGAAACACTGTATGAGGATGATCACAACTTACAGTGAAAAAGAAGGGGCGATTAGGAGAATTCTTCGATGACACTGGCCCCTGATCAAGGGAGAATTGGTGGTGGAACCTATCTTGTCTAGGACACCTCAAATAAGATGCAGGAGAGCCTTGTCCATGCGAGATGTGTTGGTACGCAGTAGTCCTGAGGTTGAAAGCCCAAATCCTGGTTACAGCAGGAAAATGGGTTCTATAATATAAAAGGTAAGGAGCCAAGCATGCGCACAGGGAGTGAACATCAGAGAATACACAACACCATTCAGTGACAATCTCATAAAAATCAAGGGTATTTTCTATTGCATAACTGAGTTTTTAGATTATGTGCTATCTTTCAAATGTGGCATGTCATATGTAGGGAGCACGGTCCTGCAGGTGCACTGTAGGATACAAAAACAAAAGAAAACAAATGATGGATAGAATGCTGAACAATGCAAACATTCACTCCCAGTCACCAAGATTTGCGTTTAATCCATCGCTCTTTTGCTCACCACGCCACTCCAGTTTGGACCCAGCCATATGCAAATCAGTCTTGACTCTGCTCCAATGGGAACAGTCTAGCCCGAACTGCCAAGCCAGGTCCTCCCTGGACCAGAAACAAGCATCCTGGGACCAGTTTCGGGGCATCACCCTTCTTGGAATGACAAAGATATTATCTCAATAATCTCGGTAGACAAAATTAGATGCTTCACAGCAAATCTAACCTTAACCAGGGCAGCAGGACCTAATAATTCACCAGCTGTAATATAAAATCATGGTCAGATCGATGGCCAGAATTATTTTCCAAATGTTTAAAGAAATACTTGTGGCTGGACAGACACCGGAAAGTTGGCGAGGGGTGATTTTCACAGCCATCTACAATCAGGGAGAAATAAATGCTACCAAGAATTATAGATTAATAAACTTATTAGATGTAGGGGAAAAAGTGTAAAGAAAATGTATATTGAAACAAATAAAAGACTGAGCAGAAGAACATCATATTGTGCCTTCAGAGCAGGGGGGCTTTAAAAAAGTGAACTCTACCATTGATCACTGCTTTCCCCTTTGGTCCATCATGGAAAAATCATTGGAAACAAGAGGGGGATTATACTGTTGTTTAATCGACTTCCGTGCAGCTTTTGACCTGGTGGGCCCTCAAAATCTATGGGAGACGCTAATAAGGTGGGATATCCCGAAGCATCTTCTCGCTATAATCCAGGAGTTACACAGCTATAACTGGGTGCAAGTTATCAGAGACACCGACGGAACACTTACAGCAAAAATATTATTTGAAAATGGACTAAGACAGGGGTGTGTTCTGTCTCCTATCCTCTTTTTCTTGTTTTTAGCTGACTTGCCATAAACCTTGAGCGGTGTTAAAGGAGTCAGCCCCAAAATGATGGCAAACATGAAGCCTGCCTCCTTTATGCAGATGACCTGGCAATTATAGACCAGACACAGGCTTGCCAAGACAATTTGATAGATTTAGGGAATACTGTAAGCATAATAAATGGGTGGTAAATATTGGTAATACAATCACAAAGTTTAGCTGGTACCTAGGGCACTCAAAGTTGGAGCCAGTAAAGGAATATACGTATTTAGGGGTCTGGTTCGATAAATCACTAAAATGGGATGTCCATTTGGACTCATTGAGAGGATAAGCCATCACCTCATTTAGTGGCCTGAAGAAGTGCAATAAGGACATGTGATAAGGACTACCGGGATAGGCCCACCCTGAAAGCCTTTGTAGCCATGATCCCATCACAATTCCAATTTGGAAGTGAACTGCTATCTTTAGGTGGCAAAGCAGATGGGAGAAAAGAGAGGGTACTGCTACTACCCAGTACATCCATGATCCAGGCTATAAGAATGGAGACGGAACTGGTGTCATGGAATACAATGGTCGCTATGGCATTGATAAGATTCTGTGTGCGTCTAAACTAGGGGCAAGAGCAAAAGATATCCTTGTGGTGTAAAAACGAAATATTGTACAGTGAATTAAAATGGGCCAAGGAGGTTAAGAAAATTATGGTAAAAGTCTGCAGTTAGATGAGAATAAAGCTGCATATGGAACACCAACAAATTGAAACTACAAAGAGCAAGTTAAGAGCCATATGCCAGGAATCATCCCGAAACAGTGATAAAAAAGTATCTTAAGAAGAAAAAAAATCAGTTAAATTTATGGCTGGTTCAGGGAAAAAGGTAGTAGGATCCAATAGGTGGATATACTTCCAGTTAGTCATCTGAGAAGAGAAGTGTTAAGAATATGAATTATAATGAACCTCTGTTATGCTAATGAGAATATAAAAACAGCAATGCTAGACAAGAAGAGGAACTGCACATGTGGTTTAAATGTTAAAAGCAATGTATTGCACATCATATTAGATTGCCTTAAAATATTAACCAAGCGGAAAATGTTTTTATGCCCTATCTGCCAGAAATATGAAATTAGAAATTAACCCAAAGCAATGGAGCGTATGACTGAAATGTGGTCCTTAGATATGGCGTGTGCCATAGGGAGAATTATGATTGCTGCTAAAAAGGCCTTCATGAGTGTCTAAAATTTTAATGTACAAATAGAACTAAGGCATATTTGAGATGCATACTGATGTTCATAAATGTTCTTTTTAGATTTGTAGCTAATAATAGATGTGTTTTTTGTGTGCTATTATATATATATATATATATATATATATGTATATATATATATATATATATATATATATATATATATGAGACATATTTTCACTGTTTGGATTAATTGTAATATTTAATCTTTCTATTGTGTGTATTGAATGTATTTTTTGAGGATCTTAGTTTTTTTTAAGGTCTTAGGCAGACCAAACAAAGGTATACTTAAGTTGACTAAACACTAGGCCAAATAGTATAAATACGTTCTTAAAAGAGTGACACAAGGGTGCAAGAAACTTCAAAGAGCCTGGTTCCTCTCTAAATCCCCTAAGGACAATGTTTCTTATAAGCACTCTTTAAGCATCTATCATAAACGCCTAGTGAAGGCAGAGATAATAAAATGTTGAACGACCTTGATTGTTTCCTCTGTTGATGCGTGCGTGCTGCTGTATAACTCCCGTGACCCTGTGACCCACATTCTATGCAAGGAAGCGAGCCGAGAGACGAGAGACACGAGCACCCGACCTGGCACCGGCACCCGGCCCACCAGCCCCCTGGCCCCTGGCACCTGCGACAGGCAGAGAGGCAGGAAAAGACGCCTGAAGCCGGTTTGCATCGGGGATGGCACAAGGCATAAGGCGCAAGTCACAAGGAATGAGGCGCTTGTAGCACCTCCCCCTCACCCGGCATTACCTGATCCCGGGCCCCAGGCTTCAGGTGAGGCAAGGGACAAGGCGCATTAATGGCGGGGTGAGTGTGTGGCAAGAGCGCTGCAAAATAAAGCGAGGAACTGTGTGTGCAGCCCTAAGGGACTTAATAACTAAAGAAAATAGTTTCCCTATATTCTTTCTAAAGTAAAAAACAGTAAAAAAGCAAGATTTGCAGCAAGAGGAATCCCGTCCTCCAGAAGGGTCCCCTAAAGTGCAAGTGGGGAAGGGCACGGGCACAGGCGCAGGCATATGCACAAAGCACAACAGGGGTAAGTGGAAATGGGGAGTTTTTTCCTTTTTTTTATTTAATAATTTACCTGGCCACCCCGCCCTGAGGACTGTGTTTAGAAACAAGGGGTCGTGCCAGGAAGGGTACAGAGAAGCAGCTATATATAATTCTAGAGCATAAGAGATGGCTCCAAGGAAGAATAAAAGCGCACTGGGACAGACCAAGAAGCAAAAAGACCTCCCTATAGATCAAAACGCTTTGGGAGGAACCTAGTGTGGCCAGGGACAAAACTAAAATCTAAACGTATACAGAAGAAAAAAGAGAAAATATTCAAGGAGTCACCGCAAGGGTGACGAATGGGGGGGTATAGCATCAAACTCCCTGAAAGACTTTGTGGGGAAGCACTTTAAAAGGGTTTTCTCACCAGCCAGGTCCTCTGCACCTGAGCTTGAAATAGCCAGGTAGGAATCATGGAAGGGGGGTCTATGGACTCTCCCTCCCTCCTCTTCCTCCCCCCGGGTCCTCACTGCCCTTTGGTCTAGTCCTAGAACCTTCAGGAGTGGAATGTTCAGACTGTAGTGACTGAGGCTCTGACAAGCTGGGGGCACGTGTGGTTTTTCACTAATGAATAAAGAAGTTGACTATCTTACCTTTGTGTGAACCATTACTACAGTTCTTGGCGACGAGGACGGGAGGCTGTGTCAGGGACAGTGCCATGCCCTCCCCTGAAGTTTTTCTTTGCTTGATCGGATGCTGATCTCACAGGAGCATAAGGACTCAATCCAGTGTTAAAAAGGATAATTGGGCAAGGACAAACTCCTGTGGAGGTGTTGTAAACAAACGTTCCCGGTGTGTCGGTGGTTCGGAGTTCTTCAGTCGTGGGTCGCTCCGTGACTGCAATGCTGCGTTGGCCCTGTCTCACCAGTTGTGGCGTTTGAGGTACGTCCGGGGGAGAACTTCATGTGAAGCCAAGACGGCAGCGCTTAGGGAGTTAGCCGTGGTTAACACTCCATTCAGCCCCAGGAAAGGTGAAGGGTTTTGCCTATTTCTGCTTGTTTCTGGAGGAAGCGTCTGTGGAGCACAAGCATGCGGAGGAATCTTTCTGTAGCCATCGCCGGCAGGGTCTTATACCAAGGGCTCACCCGGCGGCGCCAGTTTAGGCTGAGGAGTTTCGGGTTTCGTCGGCGCACCGGAGGAGTTCAGGCGGCAGAGCGGCTCGTGCGGAGCAGAGGAAATTACCCGCTCTACGAGGGAGGTCGCGGAGGTACCTTGGCAGCATTAGCGTCTTTGCAGGATATTATTTTGTCTTGACTTTCACCAGGCATAAAGACTCCCTCTTCACTGTTTGTTTGAGGGCAGCTGCCAGTTCCTCGTCGAGCATACTTCTCCTGAATGTATCTCCGTCTTACAGAAAGTTCCCGCCTCCCGAAAACATTAGTAGTTTGTCTAGCTTTGTGGAGGGAACAAGCAAAACGGAAAGAGTACTGTGTTTCTAATATCCTGTTTGTGAAGTTGCTTATGCGGTACATTTACAGCTTACTGTTTACACCTTTTGTTTTTCTCCTAATAGTTCCACTTATTGGTGTAGGTCAGTTAGCTTATACTTGCAATTACCTTCTTGCCATTATTGAGAAAGATCATTTTAACAAATTGTTTTTCGGGGGGTGGAGTAAAGGAGTGGAATTTACCTTGATATTTACCATTACACCTATATAAGTATTAAAATAACATGGCTGGTGCTGGGATGAGTCAGCCACCACCATTTTTCAATGAACTAGGAGAGCCAGACATTCCATGGAGGAGGTGGGAAGGTATTTTTAAGTCCTACCTGATAGCAATCGGGGGAGGTAACTTCTCTAATGTGAGAAAACAACACATACTACTGCACAATTTAGGCATACAGGGCAGGAAAGTTTTTGAGGACATAACAAGAAGGTTAGTTGAGGATGAACAAGAGGAGGAAATTGAAGGGACAAATGTGTATGAATATACTTTGAGGAAATTAGAAGCCCCCTTTAGAGTAAAATTGAAGGTGGTCCTAGAAAGACTCAAGTTTTTAAAAAGGGTACAAAAGAGAGATGAGAAAGTAACTGCTTATGTTGCTGTTTTGCAAGGATTATCCGCAACTTGCGATTTCGGTTCACTCACTTACTCATTAATTAGAGATCAACTAATGAGATGTACGAACAATCCTAAGATTCAAGAGGAATTACTCACTAGAAATCCGGACCTAGAGGAAGCGTTAAGCATAGCAAAGGGATTAGAACATACTGCTATGTGCATGAGAGAGATGAAAATTAGTGAGGGGGTAAACAAGGAAAAGAGTGAGATTAACCCCTTTAGTGCTGCCATCGGCCAACGGTCGTCGCGAGCACTACCTTGCCAGTGCTGCGCATGTCCGTTGGCCGACGCGGCCGCACCCATTTCTTCGAACGTTCAGCACTGGCGCTGAACGTTCGAAGCAGTAAACGGGTTAAGAGTTCATCTACTGAAGAGACAGTTTGTAAGGTAGGGGACAAAGTTAGAGAACCCCAATGCACTAAGACAGAAAGTTTACAGTGTTACAGGTGCGGAAGTCCTAATCACATGGCTAACAATTGGAAGTGCCCCGCAAGAAATGTAATGTGCAGAAAATGTAACAGGAGCGGGCATTTTTCAAAAGTATGTAAAGTCTACAGTCCAAAAATACATGCCATTGAAAATGTTGAAAGAGAGGAAGAAGGTGAGAAAACATATGTATTTCAAATTGACGATGAGAATGTTAATGAGGAAACCAATTATCCAAAATGTGAAATTGCTTTAGATGGTGAAAAATTTCAAGTGTATGCAGATTCATGTTCTCCGTTTACATTGGTTGAAAAAACATTTTTTGAAGAGAAGTTTTCAAAACACTATGTTAAGTTAGAAAAAGCTGATATATGTCCTGCAGGATACAATAGGGAACTTATTCCTTTAGAAGGGAATAGCCAGAATTAGAATTACATTTAAGAACAGGCATACAGTGGGAAAGGTCTATGTCACCACTAAGGGCTCAAGTCTTCTGGGGTGGAAACATCAGACGGAGTTAGGGATCACCCTAGACCCCAATAACAGAGAGCAAGTTTTACTGGTGGAACCCCCAGGATAGATGATGAACTAACGTCGGAATTTAAGGAATTGTTTAATGAGAAACTGGGGGTGCTAAAGAACTACTTGCCCAAAATCATCCTCAAAGAAGGGGCCGTTCCAGTGGTGCACAAAACTCGTTTGATTCCTCTGCTCATGAGGGAACCGTTGAAACTGGAATTGGTGAAACTAGTTAGCCAAGGTGTCATCAAGGAAATTGAAAGTTCGGCATGGTTGGCCCCAGGGGTTATCACGACCAAGGACTGTGGGAGGAACATAAGGCTTTGTGTGGACTTGAGAGACTTAAATGCCAATATCCTAGTGGATAGATATCCTCTTCCTAGTATTAACGAGATGCTAAGCACGATTCAGGGAGCAAAATATTTTAGTGTCCTAGACCTCTCATCGGCATATTACCAGATTAAACTCCATCCCGGATGCCATTTGGCCTGGCGTCCGCAGCGTCGGCATTCCAAAGGGTGATGCAACACGTGCTTAAAGACTGTATCAAAACAATGTGTTTCCAGGAAGATATTCTTATCTACGGATTGAACATAATAACAATGGTAGAGTAGTCCTGGGGAAACTCAAGGAGGTAGGTTTCACCATAAAAGTGAGCAAATGTAAACTTGGAGTAAGCTCGGTGGACTATCTGGGTCATACCATCTCAGAGGAGGGCATCAAACCAAAGTTTGACCTAGTTACTGCAGTAAGAGATGCACCCACTCCCACAAACAAAGAAGATATTGTGTCTTTCCTTGGGTTGGCGGAGTACATGCGAAATTCATCAAGAACTTTGCCACAATGTCACATCCCCTGAGAGAGTAGGTCAAAAAAGATAACACGTTCGTCTGGGGAAAAGAACAAGAGATGGCATTGGCAAATTTTAAAAAAGCAATCATCGAAGCGCCCTTCATAGGAAACTTCAACCCAGAAAAGGACACTATAATATCAACTGATGCTAGCAATAAAGGAATTGGGGCCACCCTAGCACAAAGGATTGATAATAAGGTGAAGGTGGTAGCCTTTGCCTCCAGGACGCTAACAGGACCGGGGGCTAACTATTCTACAGTTGAAAAGGAGGCCCTAGCCATCTACTGGGCCATTAAGCACTTCAAATTCTATGTTTGGGGAGTTCCATTCACAAACCACTGGTGTCGCTGTTTGCAAGAAAAAACAAGGAGAGCATGACCCCACGTATTGCTAAGTGGGTACTAGGTCTTCAAGGTTTCAACTTCAGAACAGCATATATTCCAGGGGAACAAAATAAAGTAGCGGATTTCTTGTCCAGAGCTCCAGTGGAAGGAGAAGTGGAGGAAATGAAGAAAGAAGAAACAACATTGGAAGTGAGTCTTGCAGCGGTCGCAAAAGACCAATGGGATGCACACATGGAGCAGGATGAGAATTTGAAGAAAGTCAAATCATACATCGTTAAGGGTTGGCCAAGCAAATGCAAAGACCTGGATACCGACATTCAACCCTATTGGAATGTGAGGGATGACCTGTTGGTGGATGGAAGATTTCTCCTCAAGTCAGGGAAGTTGATTCCGCCGGAGGGTCTAAGGAACCAAGTAATTGATCTGGCCCATGAAGGTCATTTGGGTCGTAGTCTCAGTAAAGCGAGATTGAGATCGGAGTATTGGTTTCCTGCAATGGATCGTGACATGGAGGACAAAGTACGAGACTGCTACGCATGCGGTTTAAGTGACAAGTCAAAAGTTACAAGGCACGCCCCCTTAATTCCGGTGGAAGTTCCAAGAGCTCCATGGGATAAACTTGGTTTCGATATAGCAGGCCCAATTCAGACGAGGGGTCCTCAAGAAAGGTACCTTTTGGTGCTTATCGATTACTACTCAAACTGGATTGTCACAAGTTTGTCCACAACATCAACACTAGATCGTTGATCTCTTTCTTAAGTGAAGTATTCTCAAGAGAAGGCATCCCATCTACGATGATCACTGATAACGGCGTACAGCTGGTATCAGAGGAAATGAAAGAGTTTTTAAAAGACAGTTCGATCATACACATTCGCACACCCTTGTATTGTCCCAAGGCCAAAGGGAAGGTGGAAAGAGCGAATCGAATATTAAAAGAGTGCATTCAACTGGCAAACAAGTCAGGAAAAAATGTGGAGGAAGCGTTCAGGGACATGTTATGGTCTTATCATACCACACCAAACTTAACCACAGGACACTCTCCATTTGAGCTGTTAAGAGGAAGAAAGGCAGGGTCAAAGTTATCCCCCAATTGGATGGGACAGAAGTAGTGGTTGAGATCAATCAGGACGAGACCAGTAAGAAGATTAAATACAAACAAAATAATTACAAAGAGGGGTATGACAAGAAGTGGGGTGCCAAGGAGAGGAACCTTAGACAGGGGCAAAGCGTCTACATTGAGAAACCGGTAAAGCTAGGCAGAAGTGGAGACACGTTTTATGCCCCATGTAAAATCAGGGAAGTCAAAAAGAATGTGGTCACCCTGGAAGATGGCAAAATGTGGAGTCAAGACCAGGTGACACCTGTCAGAGAAAGGGTTACAAACCTAGGCGAAGGCATGTCAGCGGACCAGGGTTCCAGAAAGGAGGAGAGTCAGGTTAGGAAAGGGATTAGACCAAGAAGCTCACCGCACTGGCACAAACAATATAGCATGATGTGATGGCTGTTCTGCCTTGCTGGTTTAGTGGTATACTCCACTGTGGTCTTCTGTGCAAGACCTTGTTTTTATATTCTTTGCTCTCCCCGGTTCTCTTCTCCATAGTCTCCACCTACCCTTCCCCCTTCTTTTGCTTTACCACTCCTGCTCCTCACCCCACGCTCCCCATATCTCTTGCTCTCTCTCTCTCTCTTTCTCTCTCTCTCTCTCTCTCTCTCTCTCTCTCTTCCGTACTCTCCTTGCTCTCCTTAGGGAGGATGATGTGTTATAACCTCACTCTATGGACTCTCCTTCCCTCCTCTTCCCCCCCCAGGTCCTCACCGCCCTTTGGTCTAGTTCTAGAACCTTCAGGTGAAGGCAGAGCAGTGGAATGTTCAGACTGTAGTGACTGGGGCTCTGACAAGCTGGGGGCACGTGTGGTTTTTCAGTATCGAATAAAGAAGTTGATTATCTTACCTTTGTGTGGACCATTACTACAGGGGGTTCCTCCGTTATCTTTGACAAACAAATGATGGACTCTGCAAATCTAATCAACGAATCCTTACAGTCCTTAAGGGACGAATAATGTCACCTCAACTATCCTCATCTCCAAGGTTGTCCTTACACCATGACCCCAAGGAAACAAATAGTGGGGACTTAAGGCAAGAGGAGGAAATGGTCCAGCCTTGGACGGAAGCTTGAAGGGAGTAGAAAGACATGAAGCGTATGATGATCACATTACAGGGTCCAAGGGCAGTAATGACTGTAATCAATCACTACAATTTAACTTAGAATCTTCTGTAACTCCAGCCTCTTTAATGCTTGAATCGATGCTAATGCTACAACAAGCACTCCAGGGGATCCTGGTAGTTACAATGCTAAACCATGATATTTTAAAAACACAGAACTCGCACCTTTCTAAAATTCAAGGGGAACTACATAGAATCAGGGGCCAAATGCCAAATTTTAAGACCTGTCCTCGACCTCAAGCCTATTACCCCGACTGTGGGGGGGAGGAGGTCGGGAATATAGAACCCCCATTTGCCAACCACAAAGTATACATCTTGAGATGGCCGATGTTGGTAAAAAGAAGGGGCGGTTATACTAGACATGGCTTACTAAGGCAGGGGAGACCCATAAGAAAAGGCGCGCAAAGAAATGGTATAGCCAGACTGGTGGGAAAAGGGAGAGATATGGAAGAATTGCCAGGATTAGCGGAACAAGTGCCAAAATCAAAACCCCTTAATACCGTGAGAGAGAGAGTGAGTAGAATACGAATAGGAAGCACTGAGAAACCAGTAAAGTTACAAGGAGAAGTCGACAAGATGTATAAAACATGTACCATGTAATATAATTAGAATATCTGATACTACTGCTACCCTTAAAGACAGGCATAATGTGGACAAAATATAAGAGGATTGGCTAGAATTAATACACAACAGCCACATAGGGGGCCAATACTGATTGGTATGGAGGATAAAGGGAACCGGTGGCTGTATTTTGAAAAAAAGAAAATGGGAAGGGGTGGGAAAAAAATGAAGAAGAGATCGTACCTAAATAGGTCCCTTCTCCTTAATTCATTTGCTCATTGCCCCAACTTGAAAGGAATAGGTTCAAAGGACCTCCGACAGGTGGGTTCTCATTCAACTTTTGATGGGAAAGAGCTTACCAGGGTACAAGTGCACTCTGATTTGGTAAAAATTGCCATAGAGAGGGCAGAGAGTGAGATGTTAAAAGCAGGGATTCGGCTAGTACCTAATGAAGAAGTAGGGGCAGAATATAATGTTCAGCAAGAAAAAGCCTTTTTAAAGTACCATGCAGGGCTAGGAAAGAGGCAAGTGAGACTACTAGAAAGAGATGTAGGTTTAGGCTTGGGAAATCTTAATATAGTAATAAATAACTCTGCTCTGGAGGATTCTTGGAAGAATTGGAGCCTTAGCACTAGTCCGCCAGGGCCTTCTCAGCGTTACTTAGAGGAACCGAACCAATGGGTATGGGCCCGTTAGTGACCTAGAATAGGTAATGGGGCTGCTACATGGCTTAAAAATGGTCTCTTGGAATATAAATAGATTAGGAAACCAAATAAAGTATGAACGGATAAATGAATTGGCAACAAATAATGAGATAATTTGTATCTAAGAGACCTGGCTATGTGGTGAGACCCCGGTAGTTGATGGGTTCCGCCAAATCTATCGTCCGGCAGTAAAATCTAGGTTGGGAAGCCCCGCAGGTGGCTTACTGACATTATTATCCACAAAACTAGTGAAAAATGTACTCCAGTTCACTGTAACATGCAAATGGCTGCTTTGTTGTAGAATAACTCTAATTGCTGCTGGTAATAAGAAGGAAAATGTTTTGAATTTAAATGTATACATGCAATGGGGTTCTCAGGAGGAATATGGTGCTAAAATGGGATATTTTAGGAATGATTTAGATTTACTGTGTGAAAAGTATGATGCAGATTTGATTTTGTTGATAGGAGATTTTAATCATAAACTCAACCAAAAGCAGTTAGATTTCCTGTATTTGGAAATTTTAGAGTCCTATGATATAAGTCAAGCAAAGTTTCCTGAAAGCCTTTGTTCATTGCATGATGCAAGATTGGGAAATTACCTAGCGACAAAAAGCCTCTTTTGTTTGAACGGTAGGTTACCCCAAGACTGCCCGGCAAAGAAAACTTAAAACAAGGGACACAAAATTGCCCCATAGATTATGTTTTTATGCCAGCATGGAACTTTAACTTAATAAAGGGCCTCAAGGTTAACCATATAGAAGACATTGATCACAATATTCTAGAATTGGAGCTGGTATTTTCCATCAGATTGTCTGTGAGAAAGTAATTATACAACAGATGGATTACCCAAGGCGCATATCAACACGGTTAACCGAAAAATATATAGAAAGGTTAACCAGGCTCCAACAAAACATCGACTTGATGTGTGAGTGGACTAAACCTGGCCTGGTACATTGAAAAAATGAAACAAGTGGTACAAAGTATTAAGGTTGAACTTAGAACAGATGCAAGGGCCACTAAGAGTAAACAAAATACACAGGTTAGGCAAGGAAACTGGTTTAACATAGACTGTTTGAATAAGAAAAGAGAATTAAGGAGAGAAGTGTGCAGTTTGCATAAAAAATTTGATAAGACTAGGGCAGAAAATCTTGTCAAATAAAAGAAAGAATATACCACGCGTCTTTATAGTGCCAAAAGAGCACATAAGGAAACCTGTTGTGGGAAACTGCTGGAGGCGATTTAATCCAAGAACATACGACTGTTCTGGAAGCTAGTACAATCAGCAACAGAGCCCTCAGCTGCCTTAATGAATTGTGTGGTAGAAGAGGGTGCCTGGGAGGATTATTTGAAAGAATTGTATTCTCCGGGGAGAGAAATTGAAGAGGAAGTCTTAGGGGACTGGAGTGGCCTGGTAGATGATCTAAAACCAGACTTTTCAATAGAAAATGTTCTTACTACGATAAAGTCCCTAAACTTAACAAGAGCTGCTGTTCCAGATAACTTGCCAGCTTTGATAATAAAATCACAGCCCTCATGGTGGGCTGAATTTGTCTCCCTAATGTTCTCAGTAATCCTAAAACCAGGGACGACTCTGATTAACTGGAAAGGTGCGATAATTTGGCAGATCCATAGGAAAAGGGATGTTTATGCACCCAGGAAATATAGACTATTTAACCTACTTGATAGCGGGAAAAGATTTTCGCTAAAATAATATTAGGTAGGTTAAAAACTTGGGCAGAAGAGAGATCAATCATCCCAGTTGAACAAGGTGGATTTAAAGAAGACCACTCCACAATAGAGCATTGCTTTGCCCTATGCGCCCTGGCCCAGAAGTCGATAGAGAAAAATGGGAAGTTGGATTGTTGCTTTGTCGATTTTCGGGCAGCCTGTGACTCTGTGGACCGAAATAGACTCTGGGAAGACATGATAAATATGGAATCCTAGAAGGTTTATTGATGATCTTAAAAGAGTTACATAGAGGGAACTGGCTCCAGGTTATTAGAGACATGCATGGGTCATTAACTCATAAGATAACTCTAGGGAATGGCCTCAGACAGGGGTGCATCTTGGCACCCCTGTTATTTTCAATTTTCTTAGCAGATCTCCCTGCAGTATTAGAAGTTGGAAGAAGCGCAAGTCCAAGAATGAGTGGTCACAAAGTGCCCTGTCCTATACGCAGATGATTTAGTGAGCCTTGATCAAACAGAAATAAGACTCCAAAGGAAATTAAATGTTTTTAAACATTATTGTGTTAGAACATTTTTGACCGTAAATATGGAAAAAACAAAGGTTCTATGTTTTGGGAAGAGCCATAAGAATTTTAATTGGTTTTTAGGCCAAGACAAATTGGAGGCAGTTAAAGAATACAGATACTTAGGCCTCTGGTTCGATAGTTCGATAGTGCCTAAAATGGTGCACTCACCTGGAGGCTCAAAAAGCAATACGGACGAAAAAGCAAAAGCTTTTTTGTCCGTATGTGGGCTAGAAAAAGTTTAATAAAGAATATGGCGATAAGTCACACAGGCCCATGTGAAAGGCATTTGAAGCAATAATCCCCCGCAAGTACTGTATGGGGCTGAGGTTCTTTACCTGAGTGGTAAATATGGGTGGGATCAGGAAGAAGGAAACATGTTTAAAATATTAATGTCTTTACCTAGCTGCACATTGATCCAAGCAATCAGAATAGAGCTAGGGTTAATATCATGGAGTGTGCAGTCCTAAATGTCCCTGTTAAGATTTTGGAAGCGTCAGGACCAAGGAGATGTACAGAATGTCTCACAATGGTGCAGAGAGGAGATTCAAACAAGTAGCCTTAGTTTGGCAAAGGATGTGAGAAGAATCCTCCAGAAAGTAGCAGGGCGCCTTAACGTGAAATTCTCCCAGCACTCCTTGGTGGTCGATTTTACAAAAAGAACGCTTAGGGAACAAGGGCAGTCTTACTCAAGGTCACAGGTAAAAAATCGGTCCTGTGGTTAAAAAGCTCATGGGCAAATGAAGCTTGGTTTCTGTACTTGGATATTTTGCCCAACCAAGGTTTACAACCTGAAATCTTAATGACCCGAGTTGGGATTAACACTTGGAAGATAGAAGGAAAAATAAAGGCTGCATTGATTGGCTCAGATGGTAATTGTAATTGTGGGCTAGGACTAAAAACAGGCATTTTGCACATATTGCTTGATTGCACATTTGTCCTTGCCATACGGAAATTGTTTTTACGCCCACTATTTTTATCACACAAGATAAAGTTGCCTGCCTAAGCGGTTTGTTTACTTACAGATATGCCGTCATTGGAAATCACAATAGGACTGGTAACATTCCTGAAGACCACAAAATAATTTGTAAGGGAGAAACTGAAGGAGGGGCATTCATCTTAAATGTTTTTAGGGCTCTCCCACTAACGTGAATTTTTTGTTTTTTGTTTTTTAGGAATTTAGAGAACTTTGTAAATTGTGTTTTATGAATTGTATACTTTTGAGGGTGCAACCTTCTTTTAACATGTATAGTATTTTAATTATTTATTTTGTTATATAATTTAGATTGTCTACACTATCTGGATCCCGATTGTGTTTTGTACTGTTTAAAGACTATGGTCTAAATAAACAAAGCTTTCTCTCTCTCTCTCTAGTGGAGGCTCACAAGAGATTTTTTGCAGATAGGATTTTGAATTCTGGCTCTTCTGCTATAGAGATTCTTAATACTCTAAAATAATTGACATAACCTGATACAATCCCTGTCTCTCCTGAGCTGTGTTAAATACTGTCATCTTATTTTCATGATAGTATCAATAAAACATATGAGGATTTTGAGTACCATACAAATTCTTTACCCGATGGAGCATGGGACTTCATTCCACCACCAGTAGCCTAGTGTCAGCTGTGTAGATTTGTTACAATATTGCCTGAGCAGGTTCGCAACTTACTTGATTTCCTCAATTTAATCTGAAAGTCCTAAATATGTTCTTTTTTCCTCTTTTTCATATTTGTTTTTACCACACGTTAGTGATTTCTTCAATCTGCCTGTAACAATAGGCACGGTGCCGAGAACTTGGAAACTTGCCCTTGATCTTTCCATAGCTTTTGAAATGGTCTCTGATACAGTCTTGATTGAGAGGCTTTTCGAAATTGGGGTTCATTCACAGGCCTTGGATTACTGAGGGACTTATTATTGGATAGACCAAGAGAGTTTTTTATCTCTCCTTTCAAATCTAAGGTAGGCAGTAACTTCTCTTTAACATTTATGTGGCCCTACTGGTAAATGTGGTCCCGTCTTTGAGTCTGTAGATTCTGTCATATACTGATCATACCCAATTTATGATATCAAACACACAAATTCAGAAAGCAACAACATCCACTCCTTGATTGTCTTCTTAACTATATAGCATTATTGCAGGGGTCTCTCAAGTCTCACTCATCCCACCCATAATTCTACATGAAACCACTACCAAAGCTGACAAATGGTTTTGACTTCACCTGCTATAACTACACAGATGACTCACTGAAAGTTCTGAAATTGAAAATCCCAAAGGACATAGGAACGTCAAAAATCTTCCATTGCCTCTAAGAAATTGACTAATGGATGAAAAGGAGCCCCTGACATTGAATGCCTTCACAACTGAAATACTCACCTGCTGTGTCTGAAATACCTCTGAATTCTGTGTGCCTGGCATGATGATGTAGGATCACCACTGAAAAATATCCAAGAAGGTAAGAAAAACAATAATTACCATGGACACCAAGCTGTCAATTAATGCACCATTGAATAAGGGTATCAAATCAAGGTTTCTCACAATGAAAACTTAGCAACACATCTTCCCGCACCTAAGTTTCTTCCACAAGGTTGAAGCTACCATCTCTTTTGTCCTATCAAAACGATGTAGCAATTGTCACCCCAACACCTGTTGGAGCCATGCTGGAGATAGAAAGGTTCATACAAAAACAACTGTTGATGGTAAGAATGCAGAACAATGTCACACATTCACCCCAGTACAGAGATCTGGGCCTAAATCCATAATTTATTTGCTCACCGTGCCATTCCAGTTTGAACCCAGCCATATGCAAATCAGCCCCATGGGAACAGTCCAGCCCGAACTGCCAAGCCAGGTCCTCACTGGACTGGAAACAAGCATCCTAGGACCGAATTTCGGCCTTCAGCCCTCATCAGCCAGGATATCTTGATTCCAGTGGCATGAAGAGCATGGGATTCACGTCTGAGCATACTCATCCCACTCGGGGTGACAAATGCAAAAACAACAGTTGATTGACAGAATGCAGAACAATGTCACACATTCACCCCAGAACAGAGATCTGGGCCTAATATAGAAAGCTTGGCTGCCTCATGTGAAGCAATTTCAGGGTACAAATTGAACACCGGCAAAACACAGATTATATGTACATATGAGGCTGCTTTTAATGACCCAAGAGTTGTTCAGGAGGCAGTCTATTTACATATTAAAATTAAGGCATCACTAGGGGATTTAGTTACTGCTAATTAGAAACCATTACTACATGAAATTGAGAAAGAACTAGGGAGAATAGAGTGTTTACTCACTCATAGGATGTTACAATGTATTGAATATGAATAATTTACCTAAAGTACTGTACTTCTTCAGATTGGTACCGTTAGAGCTTACTAGAATCCAGCTGCAAAATGTACAATCCATCTGTGGAAGGTTTATGTGGGGTCAGAAAAAAGCTTGGAGAGGGATGAAGTATTTGATTCTTCCCCGATCTCAAGGAGGGTGGGCGGTCCCTAACTTTATGTTGTATTATTATGCCTCCCTTCTTCAGTACATGAACATTTTAATATCGGGAGAAAAAGGGAATAACTCAGCTGATGCCTCATGTATTTTCCATATGCTGTTAGGGGCTGAAGCTGAAAGCTGCTTTCTAAGGGTAATCAAGCCAAGCTATTACAAAAAGTCTCTGTTTATGGTATTAGGAGAAGCCTTTAAAAAGGTGGAAGCAGGTTTGCAAGTATTTCAATATTCTGAAAATCAATTATTACACTCCAAGTGATGCGACACAGCTATTACCTCCTATTTTCTTGGATACAATCATGAGTAGGTAGAAAATTAAAAGGGATATCGATTATTTGATTATTTTGCCATTGTACCATTGAATACGGTTGTCAAATCAAGGTTCTCACAATAAACACTCAGCAACACATCTTCCTGCACCTAAGATTCCCCCACAAGGTTCAATCTACCATCTCTTTTGTCTTATCAAAACTAAATTACCCAAATGGTCTGTATCGAGGCTCACCTTTGTCAACTATGGAAGGTTACAAAGAACTCAGAACATTGCTGCTTCACTTCTCCCACATGTAAAGTCAAAAGTACACATCACCTCTGCATTAAAGGCCATATACTGGTTACCAGTTGCCAGAAGATTCACCTTAAAGCTGTTATGTATCACACACAAAGCTATAAAAAGCAAAGTAACACTCTTCACCAGGGAGAAAATCGAAAAATACATTTAACAAAGAAACCTACATTTGAGAATGGTTCCTCACCTCAAAAATCCTTCATACACAAAAATAAAACATGGGTGAAACATCTTTCTCTGTTCAAGCAATCAAACTATGGCATTTGCTACTCACAAACATAAAAGCCAGTGACAACCAAGTCAGCTTAACAAGATTCTGATTTGTCTCTGCATTGGGATACCCTACCTGAAGGGTTCATCCTTTGTGGTTAACTAAGTGAGTAGGACAACTACAGATGAAAAACCTTTGGATGAAGTTTCTGCAAACATTGGTAAACCCTAGGACCCTCTGAATTTCTTTAATTGTAGATGGTGATGGTCATTCTCTGACAGTAGAGACATTCCAAGTGTCCATCCTTATTCTCAAGAACCTTGTCAGCCTTGGCATGTAAGGAATGCTTTCAGAGACAGAACCCGACTTCTATTAAGCAGTTCTTATCTTGTTCTATTAACTCTGAACAGAGGATGATGTATTTGAAGTATATAAAGAAGTAAGTAGGCAAGTTGTCACAGAAGATGTATTTCATATGATAAAAGCAGTGATGGTATTGTATAAGCTGAATAGAAGAGCCAGATATTACAAATTACCAAACAGCTATTAAATATAGTCCTCTATTCATTCATAGAACTGATCAACACAATATTGTGTGCCACTCTTAGGTCAAGTTTAGATAAGAAGTTTATTTGGTGCAAGAGTACTAAAATCAATGGTAGGGGATAAATATTATACATGACAATAGAACGTAAGGGGTGGTGCACAAAACACTGGTTGCAAAATAGTGCTTGCAATTTGTGGCCAGTGTTTTAGGACCAGCATGTAATCTTGCAAAACGACCTATAACAGGTCAGTTCACAAAATTCCCATTCACAATTTGACCTATCTCGAGAAAATTAATAATGCAGCTCACAATTTATGACTCACTCTGATTAGATGTCATCAGAGGGACGGTGATTTGCTGGAATCAGATGACCACTATATCTGTGTGTAAGAAATTAGAGTACTAGTTGAAAGGGGTAACAACCCCCCTTAAATAAGGGTCACACACCATGTCAGTGTAAACCACAAAATACACTAAATAAACCTGTGATTACCCTCTGATAACTTGACACAAAAGCAGTCAGGCATAACATAGAGGCAATGTGTTAAGTATATATGCAACCCAAGAGATTAAGATCATCGCACTCCACCAGAATTATCAGGCCATCAATATTAAAGTAAATAATCAGGTCATCTATACAGTAATTAATTTTTACAATAATATGTGTCTGACTGATTCAGTTAAAGTTCTCGACGAAATTAGAGACATGATAAATGAGCAACAAACTAAATACGCCAAAATAACACACTCAACAATTTGGGGTGGAGACTTCAATTTACATATATGCAATAAAAGTAATGCTCGTATCTGTGGGATTACGGACAATGAAGAAAACCCCCAGGAGCATTTTTCTCATACGGAAGAAGGAAACATCATACAGGCCATGATGTTTGAGTTAGACCTAGGATTCGCAAATAGGATAATGAGCCCGCCGATCCAGTTTACTCCAACTTTCCATGGAAGAGGAGCCCAAACCTTAATCGACTATATACTAGTTTCTACAAACAACGCTGCATGCATAAAGAACTTTGCAGTAAACTGTAACGCACTAAGTGACCACTATCCACTTACAATAACTCACTTAGAATTTGCTCACCGTAAAAACCAATTTGTGGATCATTTGGGTTTTTTGCATCAAGACGCACTCACTTTAAACAGACCGAATGGACTCACTTTAAAATGGGGCAATATAGACCAAGAAACATTCAGCGCAGGAATAATTAATAAATGTAGAACTCACATAGAAAACTGCCTAAATCCTACTACAACGGCACTTGACATCCTGACCAGCTACGATGTAATAGTGAAAACTATAGCCAAAGAACTAATCAAACCTAGGCCGCAAAACAACGGTCAAAAGAAAGGTTGGTTTAATTCCTCGTGTACGAGGGCCTATTCGGACTTAAAGAAAGCGCTAGCGAAAAAAGATCGAAATAGAGAAGAGATAGTGCAACTAAGGAAATCATATACGCAGGCACTTAAACAAAGGAAAAAAGAGATGCAACATAATCTTTGGACCCAACTGACAAAAAGCAGCACTCAAAAAAACAGCGCAGCATTTTGGACAATAGTCAAATCTCCATTCCTAAATGGAAATAACGAGGGCCCCTCCTTAGATGTTGCAATAAATGAGATAGAGTGGGTACAGCATTTCTCGGGGGTCTTTAGAGAGGAAAATTCTGCAGATCTGGCTTCCTCGCTTATCCTCCCACCAGTGGCATACCCGATAAATATAGAATTCACTGTTAACGAAACAAGGAAAGCAATAGACATCGCAAAACACGGTAAAGCACCGGGACCGGACTCTGTCCCTATGGATTTATACAAATTTTCATCAGAACTATGGTCCGCTTTGCTAACAAAAGTCCTGAATGCAGCAAAAGAAATTCACTTACCTAATTCCTGGTCAACATCTATTCTGGTACCCATTTTCAAGAAAGGCAACAGGGATAGCCCTGCCTGTTATTGTCCCATCTCCCTCCTGGATTCGGCCGGAAAAATGGCAGGGAGAATACTTCTCGACCGTCTCCAGGAGTGGTCAAAAGAACATGGGAAAATTTCAGACCTCCAATACGGGTTCAGGGCCGGACTGAGCACCGTAGACCAAGTCTTGAACTTAACATTGCTGGCCGGAAAATATACAACAGCAACAAAAACTAGTTTACACATGGTCTACGTTGACCTTACGGCAGCGTTTGACTGTGTGCAACATTCAAAACTTTGGTCCTTAATGCTGCAAATGGGAATTGACTCAGCCATTGTTGACTTCCTCCGGGAGCTATATTCCGGGGCCACGGGAAAAGTACGATATGGGACCAGCGGTCAACTCACAGACAGCTTCACAATCCAGAAAGGAGTTAGGCAAGGGTGTGTGCTGGCCCCCTTCCTATTTACGCTCTACACCAACGGACTGGAAGCTGCCATGCTACAGGGCGTAACAGATTACCCAGAAATCGCCCGGCGTCCATTACCGGCACTACTGTACGCCGACGATGCGGTGATTCTTGCGCGCACTCCAATCCAGCTGCAAAAGGCTCTAAATAACTATTGTTCCTTTATGTCAGGTTTAAACCTAAAAGTTAATATTAAAAAAACCTATGTGATGCACGCCGGCAGTAAGGGAAAAAAACCGAAGACAATTTTCGTGGACAAACTTTCGCTTGAAAGAACGAAAACTTACTCTTACCTTGGCATCACCATTGACGAAGAGTTTAAATGGAAAGCAGCCATAAACTCTCGCAAGTTGTCATTAATCAAAACAACCGGTGCATTAAAAGCATTTTCTCTTCGTCTAGGAAAAAGACCTTTGGCCGAGATGTTAAAAATCTATAACGCAAAATGCGTCACCACGGCGATCTTCGGAGCAGGAGTATGGGGAATAGCAAATGCTGAACAAATACAGATAGTGGAAAATACATTCTTAAAATTCCTATTAGCAGTTCCAAAGAGTACAACCAACTTTGGCTGCCATCTCGAACTCGGACTGGATCATGTTATCGACATCATTAAGATCCAACCCATTATGTTGTGGAGAAGAATATGGGCCACCGACGAATGCCATCTTACAAGAGCAATTATTGTGGATTGCATGAAACTAGACCACATGAAGAAGATAAAATGGTTATGTTACATAAAATCGTTTCTTTCAGATATTGGCCTTTCGAGGTTTTTTGAGGAACCACAGTCAGTAACAGACATAACAAAAAAGGATCTAAAAAAGGTATGTCTGTCTCACCTAACTCAACTGAGAATAATGACTGAAATAAGAAAGACATCAGTCCAACACTGTCTAATGATTCAACTGGTTCCATCAATTCAACCGTATCTGCAACATGACCTAACACAATTTGAAAGACTTCTTCTCACTCGTTTCAGGTTCAACCTTTTCCATATTATGGTCCTATTCCCCACCCAGAATGTATGGACACATAACTCGACACCATGCCCCTGCGATCTTATTTCCCCTCAGTCCACAATTCACGTTGTTTTCTTTTGTAAATTTTATACCCCGTTTCGAAAAAAGTGGATTTTACCAATTTTAAAAGTAATGAAGATTAGAACATGTCGCCCCGCTTTTTTGGCGCTGCAGTTTCTGGAAAACAGTTTGGTCTCAAAACCAGTGGCACACTATCTAAGGTTGTGCATCAGACATCGTACGAACTTATAAAAATAACAGAGACGCATAAACTCATGGACCTTTGACAAAATACTGATCTTCTTTTTAATTTTGACCAATTTTTTATATGTTGTGAAATTAATGTTTTGTACTTTTATGGATTTCTGATTGAAAACCGAATAAAGTTAAATTTAAGTATATATGCAGAACTCAATCAGTAATAAAGTTAAAACCCAATACAAGGAAAAATCCAAATTGATTTAATAAAATAGGGTACATTAATAAATACAATTACACCAAAATGACAGAAATCCAGCTATTAGAACTGGAGATATGAATTGTTAAAGCTTGAAGTAAAATTAGAACCAAAAACAATGGGGCCCTTTAGGATGGCTGGCGGATTGCCCCTGCCAGGCTGGCGGTAGCGTCCGCCGGCCTGGCGGGGGCAATCTGCCCGCCATCCTCACCTAAATGACCCCCCGCCATATTAGTATGGCGGGGGGACTGCGTCAGACGGAAAGACCGTCTGGCGCTTTTCCACCCTGGTCGCAAGGCGACCGGGGCGGAAAAGGTCTAATATGGTGGCGGTGTCTATTAGACACCGCGAGCCATATTAGCATGGGCTTTTTTAGATGTCGTCACTGAAAGGCATGCGGTCTTCACTTTGGGGGCCCCCTGCGGGCCCCCAGAGTGAAGGAGAGGTGTGGGGTGCACACAGGGGGTACCTGTGGTACCCCCTGCATTTGCATGAGCAAAGCGGCAGGCACCGCGCGGTGCCTGCCGCTTTGTTTATGCAAATGCATACGTGCATTTTTAACATTGTGGCAGGCGGTGCTGAGAGCACCGCCCGACACAATGCTAAAAATGCAGGATGCACCCTCCACAGTGGCGGGTGCATCCTAATACCCCCACGGGACCCCTGCCCTTATGGCGGGCGGTCCCAATATCCAATAGGATGGCGGGCGGACTAAGTCCGCCCGCCATCCTAATGACCCCCAAAGCGTCAACCGCGGGTATCTGGCCACTCAACTCTGGGTCAAAAGTTAAGGCTGACTTCGAGGAAGGGGGGGTCAGGTACTGGAACCAGGAGTCATCCTAGTTAAAAGTTTATCTTCTGACTTACAAACATTTATAAAGAGAAAGTGGTCATTGATGAGTCATTGTTGAGGCAAACTACCTGGATCTGATTTAGGGCTCCACAATGGCAGGTTGCTAAAGAGAGGAGTTCTAGTGTGCTCATCAATGATAATGGAAAAACTCAGAGTGGGTGAAGTGCAGAGTCTTTTCTCAGGGAGGCCTGGGTATCAACAGCTTTCTACTTGGAATCAGTCCCCATGAAGCCCTTTAGGTGCAGACTTGGAAACTTTTCTGGAAGAAAAATCTCCTTCTTTGAAATAAACCAGTAAGCTGAGAATGACCATCAATCCGATTTAGATATCTGCAGATTTAACGGGGATGCCAGTCTCTAATATCTCTTCATGAAGGAAATTGTCGAAAGGTCCCAGATCTTACAGTTTGGGGACAGGAGGAGTACATTCAAACACAAGTCAAGGGTCCAGGACCTGGGAAAGCCACCACAATGGGGTAATGGCTCAGTCCAACAGAGGCCAGCAACAGAGTCCAGGGCAGACCCAGTAAATACTAGTCAGCTGGCAGTTGAAGGGAAAGGAACACTGGAATCTTGCTGTGTCCCTGTAGCTCAAACAGGAGGTCAGAAACAGACTCCTGGAGTCACTTCTGGTGTCCTAGGTTCAAGGGAAGCAGGTCAAGTATTTTGTTTTTTCGGACAGCAGGGGAGTCCGTCTGCTGATTTTTGACAGGTCCAGGAGTGTTGTGAGAAAGGTTACAGAGCATGACACATGAATGTGCAGTGCAGGCCTGTGAGTGGTGAAAACTTCTAGCCACTCCCTAACCAATTTAAATTTCCAGGGGTGACTTTACCCACTTTTGCAGTACTCTCTGTGTATTTTACTGTAAGCTATCCCACAGTGCCGCTCTCAGAATCTCAATCAGGTTTGGGGTTGATTCCCCCCCCACTGGATTTGGAGCTGACTAGCAAAGCAAAAAGGAGGCAGGGCTAAGTGTAAGATCCACTTGCCAGCGACAGGCTAGACATCCTTTGAAGCTTGGGAAATGGCTAAGCACTGCCCCGTGACATCCTACTCAAGGAAGAAAAACACCTATCAACACCCATGTTCTTTGCCCACTGCCTGGGAGCAATCCTGTCTTGCCACAGGGAAATGATCAGCAGTTAGGTGAACGTGGACACCAACAAAAACGCCCCTTTAATTTCAGGCAACAATTTTTGGAAAGTATTGTTTTCAAAATTGCAATATAAAATAATACTTGATAATTAAGTTCAATTTTGAATTACTTCGTAAATGAGAGAGACAGCCTTGACACAGTAAAAAATTACTTTGGGGTTTTTACAATGCAAGGACATATAAATATTAAATACTCAAGTCTGAAATTTTCATATCCTGCACCCTGTTCTATGACGATTGTGTGCCTTCCTGAGGGTTGACTTACAAGTTTTATAAAGAAAGGTTCAGGCATGGCAAATTATTAATTTGTCAAGGTTAAAATGGCAGTTTAAAACTGCACATCTAAGCTGCAGGAGAAGGATGGGAAATATGCTTAACAATGCTATGTTAGTAGGAGACATAAATAGTGATGCAGCCTATTAGTAGCATTTAATTTACAGGTACTGTGTACAAGCAGTACTAGAGACTTAAGTAATTTCAATGTGCTAATTAGGTATTTGACAATTTTACCTGGTTTAAAAGGAAGAGTACAAGAACTTTAGCTCTAGGGAGAAGGAATACGGTGGGCAGAGTCATGTGGCCAGAAATGGCCAACAAACACTGGTTCCGCAAAAGTAGGCAACAAAATGGAGGAGTGCCCTTCAAAAGTAAACAATTTTTGTAAATGCACCACATTTTCCTTAAAGGACTTTGACCTGCGTTTAAAACAAAATAATTTTTTTAATGTTCATTTGATAGCTGGCAGGATGCTACATATAAAAGAACATCACTTTTTATGGTAGCTATTGTCACAATCATTGTTCCTGATCATGAAAATGTTTCGCTCATCCAGTCCTTAGTTCTCAATAGTCAGTACATGGTTTGAATTAATTGTTAGACTTTTGTTCAAAAAAGATAGGAGTGTCTGCTGGTAAAGTTAAAGGAGGGTATAGATGCACATATGCATGATCATAGATCTTGGCACCAATTCAATGGCCTAATTGTATTATGTGTGTGATGGTGTTTTTTGCTGCTCCCTTCTTGTGAAATTGATTTTGAAGGACAACAACATAAAGTATGTATAGTTTGGAAATGTGAAACAGTGTGTTTTACGATATTCTGAATTGATAGTACTCATTTATGTTTTCAATACAGTGCAGAGCCAGGGAGAATTTAGGGCGTCAATGAGGTCAAACAAAAACTCTAGATATGTCCTTCCTAAATCACCATGAGTGTAGGAAGAGTTTCCAAGGACACATCCCTTGAAGATAAGTGGGGTTCCTTTGATACCTGCAAACATTTCTAATTCTTCTTCTTCTTCTCTAATCTTTACTGTGATTCCTGGAAACATCTGGATGCCCCAGAATCAAATGTAGACTTTTGCTCTTGGTCTATGCTTGATCTTGGTATTTCTTTTCATCTACGGCTGAGCAGTATTGTTTCTTTTAAACTGAGGGAACTTTCTAACATAATGGCCACCATTTCCATGTCATAAACATGAGCAATATTTTCTATGATGATCTTTTTCATTTTGGTTTATAATTTTTTTTATAGAGCCCAATCTACATTGGCTGGTCTGGCATGATTGGGATAGATAATGTCTCAGGTATCTATGCTAGTGATTAGGTATAGGTCTGTAAAACATCTTTCTTTATGAGTTTTAGTTTCTCTGTTGAGCTTCAATATGAAGCATTAGGTCAACGAGAGCTGCAGATGTTGTGGTTCTATTAACCACCCATGATTCAGCATCTTAAAGGTTGTTTATGAGGTCCTGATAGAAGGCAGCTGCAGCAGCCTCATCATTCCAAGGAGTCTGATAACTTAGCTGTTATCAAGAATTTCTCTTTCAAAACTTAAAGGATTTAAATATGATGGGGAAGGTCCAGATGTTTATGTGTATCATTCTGCATTTTCCCTCTGACAATCTTGGTTTTGGTTACTTAGTGCACACGAATTGGTCATGCCTGCAAGGGTTGCTCTGGAGAGATTCATTATACCTCTTTTATCATATTAGGAAATATGGTGTATGTTACATAAACCCAAATCATTCTCTACTCCTACTATTATTAACACTTGAAAGCTATTAACAGCAATGTTAACAATTAAGTTCTCTGAGAAAGACTTTTGTTACTCAAAGGTGAGGTGCAATAAGAAATTAAAGATTGAGCATAGAGTCTTTTACTTGTTCAAGTGGAAGTATGAGGGTACAAAGTGGATTTGTCAACTTTTTGATTATGATTCATTGTTTCTCCTTTAATAAGCTAAAGGAGATTTATGATATGCCTGTTTCGTTAGGAAGCAGTAAGTTATGTCACTAGAAACTGTTGAAGAAAAAAGGGATTTAAATGAGGTCTTAAATGGTAAGTTACACTTTTGAGTACATTTACACTGTGTAGTAAATTTACCACTTTTGATATTCACAAACTCAGAATATAAACATATCTGGGAAGATAATTTTTATTCAAATATGGAATTCTTTATGGTCAAGGACGTATTCGCCCATCTCAAGCAACCAACACATCACATACATTATCTTTTCTTTACAGAAGACAATATCTTACTTCATATCTAGTCCATAAATCAAGTTACTTAGTGAACAATGTTGGTAATGCTTGTGTTGAAGCATGTTTGTTAAATATGTTTTGTAAATGTTCATTAGTGTTATCATTTTGGGTCCATGTTTGGAACTTGATTAAAGGGATTATGAAAATTTTAAAAAAGTATCTTGGGTAGCTTGGTATGGAATTGGAAGGTACTTAAAATTAAGGGTAGAATAGTAAGCATACTTACTCTTAGCAATTGCATTCCATCAAATTAGAACAAATTGGTAGGAGATTGAAACAGTATAATTTGTTTGGTTGGCTTCTTTACAACTTCCCTTAATAATTTTTACTGCTGTAATTATGGGTACCAGTATCTGGTTCAAATGATGTGTTTTTCAATGCATGTAATATTGTAATTCTCATATACATGTGAATTTTGTTTATATTATATATATTTATTGACACTCAGATTTCCCCTTCCATTCCCCTTTTTCTTTTCCCATTGTCGTACATGAAATGTTAAAATGCTACTGATATTATAGGCATCCAAATCATCTTCAGTATTATAGGTTTATTCTCATGAAGAGATATATACATTGAATGTACTTATTTGCTTGCATGGTGTCCCATTGGGGTATATTTCCATTATAGATAAGAGTTCAGTTTGTTATATGCAACAAGGCAAGCAGTGGTTACTGGGCCCAACCATGAGTGTTAAGGCCTTTTTCTCCTGACGTCCCGGGGCCTGACCTACTATGGATTCTGAGTACATGCACCAAGTACTCCTTCCACACTTGACTCTAAGTGTTACCGCAGATGGAGCAATCCAGTGCTTCTGGGGCGGAGACACAGCGGGGTAAACACATGCTTTTGGTTGAAAATACATGCAGGAGCAGCAATGAAAGATTGTCCAGTCAAAAACATACTTTTATGAAAGAATGTGTATTGATATATAACCACACAACATTACACCACTCACAAACAATACCTACAGTCATCCGAGGTAAGGCTTCTAGCATTTATAGGCTGGCCCCTGAGTCCCACTCATCTCAAGCTAGCGGTAGTGGTTGTTCCCCATTCACTATATGTGACATTCAGGCTAAGCCCTACCAGTACTCCGGGCCTCAGCATTTCCACACTGACGAACTATCTGGCAAGAAAGTTTTCCCAGGGCTGTCTGGTCCAAACCCAGTTTTACCCACACAAGCAGAACTGGAGTAACTAGAATCTCTGAAAGCGTGCCCTTCGTGGATGCTAAAGTTACAGCAGTGGTCTCCAGTAAGTCATCCACATGCATCCTGAGCAGGCTGTGATCAGCTGCCTTTGAGTTCCTCATACACAGACCTATGATGGCAGCAGCTTGGGGGTTCTTGATGCTCCCTTGATACTGGGTAAATACTTTGGTTCATTCCGCAGGTGGGGGCCGAGTTTGGTATTGGTCTGCAGTCGTGGCTCAGGCCCACTTGGGTCAACATGTGGCCTCATTATACCATGTTTGGTCTCGACCAGACCAATCATCAATCAGTCAATCAAATAGTATTTGCAAAGTGCTGCTTGTCACTCTGTGGGTATTCAGGCGCTGTACTTCCAGAGCTTTGGCTGGCCACGGATACACTACAAGGCAGGACCGCGGCCGGTCAATTAGGCTTGAATCTTCCACGGACAGTAAGTGGGGTATTGGGCATTTTGAACTCTGGTAAAGGGAGTCGATCTCATTTTGATAGATTTTCGCTGCCCTGAAACCGGGGACAGAGGAATAACGTTGGGACATAGTCCGATTCTTTTGGGACGGACATAACATGCTATATATAAAAGAGGATGGATCATGGTGTCCTTTCTATATTCTTCCCTGACCTCCTAGATTGTGTCCTCGGGGGTTCACCCAGCCCGCTGCCATTTCAAGCCTGGGATAACGATAAACTCGGTGAGTGTGGCAGTCGACTGTTAACTTTTGTGTGTCACGAGGTTAAAAACGATACCTCGGAGTTGCTTTGTCATGTGGAAAGGTTGTTCTTCGTAAATATTGGGGGGTTGTGTTTATTTTATTAGTAGCGGTTACCGATACTTTGATACTGAATAATTAATTCAGGATTATCCAACTATGTTGTGAGACCTATTATGGCTGTGACAGGGGGTAGTGTACTACAAAGATTAAAGAGTGTTTAAGTGGATGTAATTGAGACTCATTGCCTCATAACAGGGATTTTTGCAATAACTCCTGATATATGTTCTTTATCTTTGCAGTATATGTGTCCCTTGTTAAGGGGGAGTACCTCCACAAAGCAGGACTTCTGCATTTACTTACTCTGGATACTAACCTAAATAAGGTAACAGGGTGGACTGGGCAGGATAGAAGACCGGTGTGACCCTCGAATGTGGGCACAGGAAATTTCGGTTCAAACATGTTGACTTTAGCAGTCCTGGGGGGGTTGATGTGAGTCCCTAACTGTCACGGTTGTGGCTCCTCAGGATCGGAGAGATGCTCTATAGGGGTCCACCTCCAGACGTCCCTGCACTCTGGTGTCTACCCGATACAGAGTGCAAGATAGTCAGGCGAGGGAAAAAGTCGGGGCTAAAGAACCCCTGGGAGTCAGGTCCTGAAACAACAAAGAGAAGAACACGTATAAGAACACGCCCTCTCTCACTGTACAGTAAAATGACAGATAACATACAGGAGGGTACCTGAGATGTTTCCAGGAGATGACCCCTTCCCGTTCCAGCTCTGACAATGGGGAAAGAACGAAACTCCAAGGATGGTGGAAGTTTGACCTCCACTGAAAACAGGAAAATGACTGACTCCCTAGTTCAAAGGAAAAAATAAGAAAGGAAACTAAACCCCCCTAAACAGTAATGGAAGGTACACGAGTTCCAAGAGGGAGCAAATCCAGCGTCTCTTGACTCTACCGTAAGGAATCCTACTGCAAGGAGAACGCACTCAGCCGAGTGCTCAAGAATACCACCCAAGAAGGAGTGAGGGTGCGGAGGGGGCAATCCTGCGTCTCCCACACCACTCCAAAAGTAAATGAGCGACGATGCCAGCCGGCACCACCGCAAGCACTAGGAACTCCCTAGGGCGAACGCGGAGGGGGCAATCCTGCGTCTCCCACGTCGCGCCCAGTGACTGGAAACAGTGCAACAATACCAGCCGGTAATGTTCCCCAAACAGGTTAATATCCGAAGGTCGCGCTGAGGGGGCAATCCTGCGTCTCAAGCGCCTCACCCAACCCTAGTAAACAGCAGACAACACCAGCCGGTGTTGTCAGAGGCTTCACACACTGGTGAGCGAGCAGAGGGTGCAATCCGGCGTCTCCCGCCTCACTCACCGCTCCAAGGTAGGCAGCCCAGCCGGTACCTGCCGCAATCAATGTCCGTGGTTCAGCCGAACCACGAGAACAGGGTCTTGTTCCACAACCACGGAACAAGTACAAGAACTCCGCCAACTCCGCGGGAACAGGGCGTCCGCTAACAGCTCTACCAGAAGGACAAATCACGAGCTCCGTTGTTTGGTTCCCACGATGCTTAAGCTTTCTCGGGCCCTGCCCACCTCCCTAAGTCTTCTGGGAGATGCAGTCCTACAGTTTAGGCAGGCACCCAGGTCGGATCCTGACACTAACTTTCTCACAGATATACCCATCCTATTCTACTTTCAATCCTGTCCTTGGTGCTCTGGAATAAAATAAAATAATGTATAGAGTACCCATGAGGCAGCTTTAACATCACTTCTACTGCACTTTTACTTATCACGATTCCCAGTCAGGGTTGGTAGCACGTTAGACTCACCCTTATATATAAACATTTTTGTTTGTCTGTATTGGTTTATGTTACCCCCTTCCCTGTGCTCCACCCTGTGCGTGGCTAGGCCAGGGTGTATTGTAAGCAGACCCGATGATGAAGCATGTCACACACAATGTTTTGTGTAAGTTAGAGCAATTTTTACAAACACTGTGTGTGTCCCTGCATGCTCTATCTAGGTCCCTTTCCTCTCTACCCCTCCTAGTGTGTTAAGCTGTACTTCCAGTCTCAGTCTGAGAGCCAGGTCTTGAGTCCTTTCCCGAAGAGGATGAGTGAGGGTGCAGTTCAAAGGTGGAGAGGTAGGGTATTTATTCCAGGATTAAGCGGCAAGGTAAGAAAAGGAGTGTCCTCCTGTGAGGTTGCAGAGGATGTGTGATATCTGTACGAGGGTGAGGTGTGCGGAGCACATGTTTCTGGGGGGTTGGTGTAAATACAGGTAGTGCTTCATGTAGTGTGGTCCAATGTTGTGGAGGGCTTTGCTTTGTAGGCGTTGGTCAGGAGCTTGAACTGGCATCTCTTTTGGACGAGTAGCCAGTGGAGGTCTTTAAGGTGTTGGGTGATGTGTGTTCTCTTAGGCAAGTTGAGGAGCTGCTGCGTTCTGTATGGCCTGGAGTCTTTGCATGAGTTCAGAGGTTGTGCCAGTGAAGAGTGCTTTGCTGTAGTAGAATCGCCTGGTGATGAGGGTCTGCGTCATGGTTTTCCTGGTGTTGGAGGGGAGCCACTTGAAGATTTTATGGAGCATGTGGATGGTGTTGAATTAGGCTGATGCCACGGCATTCACTTTGCGTCTCATGGAGAGTATACTTTCTAATTCGATGCCAGGGTTGTGTGCATGGTCTTTCCTAGTAGGGTCGGGCCAGAGATCTGACGGCCACCAGGACTCGTTCCAGAGGATTATGTGTCTGTCAAAGATCAAGACTTCTAGCTAGTCCATGTTTAGCTTGAGGAAGTTGTCTTTCGTCCATGTATCTATGTTCTTCATTCTATTGTGGAAGCTAGTCTTTGTCAGGGTTGGGTTCTCTGAAAGGGAGAGGAAGAGTTGGGTGCCATCAGCGTAGGAGATTATGTTGATGTTGTGTGTTCTGACAATGTCTGCGGGTGATGTCATGTAACTTTTGAAGAAGGTGGGGCTGGGAGATGAGCCTTGGGGTACTCTGCACATGGTGTGCTTGGGGTGGAAGGTGAAGTGGGAGAGGCAGATTCTCTGGGTGTGTCCTGTGAGGAAGTACATTATCCATCTTAGCGCATTGTCTGTAACTCCGATCTAACAAAGTCGCTGGATAAGTGTGTGGTGTGAGCCGGTGTTGAAAGCTGCTGAGAGGTCCAGGAGGATGAGGCCTTCTTGATTGGCATACAGGGCCACCTATCTGGTCTGATCAGCACAGCATCAATCTTCACAGTGGCCTCACTTGGCATACAGGGTCGTCAACTTGATACTGCACACCGGCTACGGCCCAATTGACACAAGAGCAATCTTCATGGTGACCCCATCTGGCATACTGGGTCACCAACTTGATACCGCACACGGTAACCTGATCAGTGTCACTGCCTTACCGCCAAGCATATGGGGTAGCTGGCTTAACACTGCACAGAGACAATGACCCGTTCGGTGATGTAATGGTCATGGCTCACTTCACGGCAACACTTCTCTGGCATATGAGGGCCAATGGCTTTTCCATGCGCAAAGTAAAAAACCCAATTGGTTCAACAGCTGTCTCCTCACCCCTCATTTTTGGGATCCACTCACTAGAATGAACCCCATTCTTGGTGAAAGGCAGAAGTTTTGCAAAACGTCTCCCCTTTGCATTGCAGACTGTCTGCTTGACAGTTGACTTTTTGTAGTTTCAAGTAATTTTGGGGACATTGCTATTGGAACAAGGAGTTTCAGCCAAATTCTGCCAAATGCTGGCAGGTGGATTTTTATTTTGTGCGATGCTCTAGAACGGTTACGTTTGTGAGTGCTAGCAAGATTTGGCATTCCCTAGCAAGATTTCTGATTACTTGGAGGACATCCAGCAAGATTTTTGTAAAGCGGGCGATCGCGGGTGTTCACAACCATTTGCTGTCTACAGTCTGCCGCTTGAGTAGAAAATGTACTTGAGCTTCAAAATTAACTTGAATAGCTGTTCCCTATGAAACACCACGTGGTGCCATTTGTGCTGAATTTTCAGCTCAGAACGTTTTTTTGGCACTAAATCATACTATGACGTGCCTATTTCCACCTGTTGGCAGAACTCTGCGGAATTTTTTATGTAACTCTATAATATTCAGTCAAAATATGCGAGTTCCTCAAACTTAGGGGTAGATGTATCAACTTTTTTGTTTGCGATTTCTTAATAGCGATTGTTTGCGAGTCGCTATTAAGAAATCGCAAAATGCGATGTATCTAGGTTTTTGTGAAAAATCTGCGATTTCTTAAATATCGCAGATTTATTTGCGATTTTTTTTGCGATTTCCTATTTTGCGAATTTCACAATTTAAGAAATCGCAAAAAAGTGTGAATCTGCTAATGCTTGAAAAAAATGATTGAGTCATAGTCAGGGAGCGCACTTGATTAACAGCACCTGCTTGCCTGAGCCACACCCAGTGGCAGTTGGAAGCTTGTTAGGCAGCTCAGCAGACCTGTTTTCCAGCACTATGGAGCCTGAAAATTCAGAAGAAGGTGCAGCTTGTGAAAAAAGGAAGAGGAATCAAAAATTTTCAGAAAAGGAGCTTGAAACACTGATAGAAGAAATGGCTTGCAACTATGAATTGTTGTTTGGTAAGCAAGCCTTGAAAGTTCCTGAGGCCAGAAAGAGAAGAATTTGGCTGGAAATTCAAGAAAAAGTCAATTCTGCAGGAGTGACCCCAAGATCCGTCAAAGAACTGAAGAAGCGATGGTATGACATGCGCCTGAGGTCCAAAGAAAAGCTGGCTGAGAGAATCAAAGAAGCAATAAGACTGGTGGAGGAACTTCAACTGTGGATCAGCCTACTCCACATGAAGAGCTGGCTGAGGCAACACTCTTGCATGAAAGTGTCAGTGGAGTCACAGACATTGACAGTTCGGAGCCTAAACATGGAGAAGAAGGTAAGAAGGATGCATATTTGTTTGCTCTATTCTGGGTCATTCAAGTATTTAAAGTTAGGAAAGGTTTTACTGACTTTATTCAGTGTGGTGAGGTTTTTTTGACACTTTTCATTTGAAAATCATCCTCTTCAACATTATCCTTTAAAATTTTAACAAATAATTGATTGTTTTTTGCTATTTAAAAAACATTGTGACTTTAATATATATCAAAAAAGGAGGGCAGTTTTTGTTAAAAATCAGGCAGCTTTTATTGTAAATGTTCAGATAGGCACACAGCAATCTGATATATTTATTTCTACATTCACAGCACACGTTGAAGAACAAAGTGAGGATTTTCAAGGACACTCTTCACATGCACAAGACTTTACACCGGGTGAAGATAATTCAAATGAGGAAGTAGATTTAAATCCAATCATCAGGTCCAAAAGAAGAAATGTTGGCCCTTTGCCACCATTTGCAGATGATGATGAAGAACCTGAAGGGGGAACAGAAAGAGCCAATGAGACTTTGAGTAATGCTGAACATGTTGAGCAAAGACATGGATCCAGAAGAAGAGCCTACGCCCTAGATTGTGCCAGGCCCAACAGGGTTGTTGTTTCAGACAGTCCTACTGTTTTTGAAGGTTTAGAGCACAGCATGTTGGAAGTGCAGCAGAAACAACATAAAGCATTGAGGTCCATTAATAGACATCTCGTCCAGCAAAACAAAAGCATTGCTGGCTTGGGGGATGGGTTGAGGCAAATTGCAGGCTCTGTGGATAGACTTTGTTTGGCAATGGAGAAGTCAGAGGGAAACAGGGTCAGGGCAGTACTTAGACAAAACACCAGAATGCTTAGGTACTGCACTTCAATAAATAGACTGTGTAGTGTCACTGCACAGTTTAGTAGGCGCAGTATTTCCATGCAGCGCATGGTTAGTGAATGCACCCGGAATGTGGCCAAGGGGCTTGATAAAGTTTCAACAGTAGTTGATTTGATGCAGACCTCTAACTCTGGGGCACGTGCATTTTTTGAACCTATGGAAACTGAGTCCACTGCTAGTAGGAGTAGCAGCAACCCTACTCCAACTTCTGACATTAGTGAACGTAGGAGTGGGAGACATGCCCCCCAGATACAGCTGGTAGGAGCAGTGAGGCAGGGCTGCGCTCCAGCATTAGACAGCACCGAAAGTAAATTGTTAAAGTTTAAAAAATGCTTCTTAAAACTGAGTTTCAAATATTTCTCAAACAGTACTATACTTGTAATGTCCTGTGCAGTAACAGGCTGTACTATTCAAATTACAATGTCTTTTCATTGTTTCATTACATAAAGTAAAACATGGCAAATTTAAATACAGTTGTCATGCTTTTCATTCATACCTAAAAGTAATTCTGTGTGATTTCTTCACGTCTAGCACGCCCTGCTGCAGCACCAACTCCTGCAGCACCTCTTCTTGGTGCAGGTAAATCATCATTATCTGAAGATTCAGTGTCACTTACTTCACATTGTGTAACATTGCACAGCTTGTTATAATTTTGTAGCATAATGATGGTTTGTACTGTAAAGAACCTCCACTTTTGTGAATCCTACGAAACCTGCTTTTTAGAATCCCAAAAGTCCTTTCTATGACTCCACGTGTAGAACGGTGTGCCTTATTACACCTCCTTTAATGTACATTTGTAGGATTTAGGTAAGGGGTCAAAATGAAATCATATGCACTGTCACCTGCATACAAATATGATAGATGGGTTACTTTTAGGAATATTGGTGGTGACCTGAGAGAATGAGGAAATTGTAAATGAAAAATGCACTTACCAAGTAAGAAAGCTTCACCAAATTGCCCAGCACTCAAACGTCCATGCAATCCACTGTGCCTGAAGATGTAAGAGTCATGTGTGCTACCAGGGTACTTTGCCACTATATCAGTGATTATGTATTGGCATTACACACCATTAGAATATTCAGAGAATGGTAGCATTTCCTATTTCTATAAACATATTCAGTATCAGTAGGAGGAGTGATGGCAATATGTGTTCCATCTATGCATCCAATCACATGTGGAAAATGTGCAATTTGGTAAAAATCCAATTTTGAACTTTGGATATCTTGTGGATTGCTAGAGAGGTAAATGTGATGATTCAGCCTACTCATCATTGCTTTAAGAAAAACTCTGAAGAAACGTGAAAATGCACTCTGAGACACTCCTCCAACCTCTGCAATGACCCTTTGAAAAGATCCAGAAGCCAGAAGGTGCAGGGAGTACAGTACCTGTACATGTGTTGGTATTGAATGGGTTCTGTCCGTTTTAAGCTCCAAAAGAGTCTTTAATTCATCAATTAGGTCCAAAATGGTGTGTGGATGCAGTCTATATTTTTCAAAAATGTCTTTTTCAGTTTGCTGAAACAAAGTTATCCTCAGTCTGAAAATCCTCTCCTGCCTCTGTCTCCTGTGTGCAAGATCTTGAAAGCGCAGCCTTCTAGCTATCAGGTAAAGTGCAGCTATTGTGGTTTGAAAAAATGCAGTTGGAACTTTCTTTTACACTTTCAAATTGATTACCACCTGATTGAAGTTAGTGTTATTAGCGATTTCTTATTTTGCGAATGTAAAGACATCGCAAATTGCGATTTTTTCATACATCTTTTTGCAAATTCTTATGTTGCGATTTGTTATTTGCGATAATCGCAAACTAAGAAACGTGCAAATTAAAGAATAGCAAAAATAATTCGCATATTTGTACAACTCGCAAAAAAATCGCAAAAACTGCGAATTCTTTGTTTGCGATGCGAAAAATTACATACATCATGAAATTCTATTTTCTTGTCGCAAACGGTAAATTTTAGCGATTCGCACCGTTTGTGACAAAAAAATACGTTGATACATCTGGGCCCTAGTCTCATGCTCCCCTTCTTATAGTCAATTTCGAATTTCGAGTCACCACTAGTGATATGGGGCCAGATGTAGGTGGCCAATTACCGGTCGGTAACGGCCGAATTCGGCCGTTACCGACCGGTATTTGGCTACCGAGATGTAGGGGGACTGTAACGCTGCAAATCGGTAATTTTACCGGTCGGTAAATATACCGGTCGGTAAATTTACCGACCGGTATATTTACCGACCGGTAAAATTACCGACCGGTATATTTACCGACCGGTAAAATTGATATGTAGGTGGGACTCTTCTGAGTCCCACAAGGCCTACAAAATCGGTATTTTACCATCAAATTGTATTTGATGTTAAAATACCGATTCAGGTGTGCATGCACATGTGTGCATGCACACCTGTGCCATATGACAGGCAGACCTGCCCTTAGGGCAGGTATGCCTGCCATATGGCCCCCGAACCTTTTTTGGGGGTGCCAGAGGGTGTCAAAGTGACACCCCCTGCACCCTTGTCAAAATCGGTATTTACCGATCGGTAAATACCGACCGGTAATGCCCCATTCATTCCTATGGGCTTCAAAGCCCATAGGAATGAATGGAGCATTACCGGTCGGTATTTACCGATTCGGTAAATACAGATATTTACCGATCGGTAAATTGGAACATCTGGATGTTCCTACATACCCCCCCTTCTTATTTACCGATTCTTATTTACCGAATCGGTAAAATTCGATAAATAAGAATCGGTAAATAAGTTTTACCTACATCTGGGCCTTAGAGCCTGACTCAGGCAGGCCGATTGCAAGTGTATTTTGCGTTTTTCTAGTCACTAAACATATGGGGATGATGGCAGTATTTTAGTATTATTCACACAATTGTATTTTGCAGTCAGTGAAGAGTGAAAAAGTGTGTGTGTGTGTGTTTGTTAATAACGAATGTGAATTTTACTCTGAGTATTTGGTCCAGTGAAGGTGTTCTTGGCACAGTTCAATTTTGCCATTATCTGAATCAGAATAATATTGGAGTGTTTACTATTTACTCAATCGGTTTTATCACCTAAAAATGTGGGCATAGGTGTAGTCCTTTGACCATGTGGCTGTATAGTAGAAAAGGACCTCCTGAATGCTAGTTTGCAATAACTGTGGGAAAGGCGCAGGGTATCAAACGAGCTGCACGCAGGGAATTGTGTGCACTGGGCTCCACAAACCAGAAAGGTTTAGCATTGAACTGAAGGAGAGAATACAGCCGAATAGCCTTACCCTCAGGGGGCAAATGAGAAAGTTATGCCGCAACTGAAGGGCGGGGGGCATTATCCCAAGAAGGAGGGAGGCGAGTGCCTGGTTACTTTTCTCAGTGACAGAGCTGGAGACAGACCACAGTCCTAGAGCTCAAGGCTCCTGTAGGAAACCGAAAATGCAGTTATGCAGTTTTTAAACTCTGTACATACTTACTTTGTAATAATCCCAACAAAAATAGCCGAGGCGATGCATAGGATAAACAATGTAAAATGTTTTTTTATTGAGATGCCTAAAAAAAACGTACAAATGTTCACTCATTTTCCCTATCCAGCTCTTTGTCATTTAAATGTAACCGTTTCCAAATTTTCTTTGCTGGGTTTTAGTTCAGAGTATTGCTTATAGTCCCAGTTTTTGATCGCTATGAATAAGCAGCTTTGGTGTCAACATTTAGAAATGTAATAACTGATTAGAGCGACCATGTTTGTATGTTGATCAGATTTATGTTCGTGAAAAATGTAATTTGCATTTTTAAATTGTTCAGCTGTCATTATAGCAGCAGTCTGCATAAAGCATGGAAATAAACAACAGTAGCGGTGAATGCATGAAGCTGCCGGCTGTTCTCTGCGTGTCTGCCACGATATGATTAGGTGGGCTTCAATTATCGTTTCCTAAACACTACTGTCCCTTTTCTTCCCTTAATGTGAGATCTATCATTTCCCGAGATTATTTCCATTATTCATTGCCGCCATGTTTTCTTCCTACAGTTTTGTAGTGAAGCTATGTAGCAATAAATCGCTGACCCAGTTATGAGGTTGCACGCTTCTTTATTTCAACATTTAACTTTCCTGAAGAGCGCCGAGCCGGCGCTGCTCTGTGCGTCTCCGGTCGCGCCTCCTAATGAGATGCGCGCGCATCGTTCCCTAAGATGGCCGCCGCACGACACGTCCTTACGTGACGTGCAACAACTAGTGCGCCACTACATATCTCCCCTTTTTATACACATTAAATGAGTCACTTACAGTTCGCTGTCCATGTTGTAATCTCGAAACCTGGAGGGTCTCACCACAGACCTTCCGCTCCGGGTCACCCGGACTGGGTTCGCCGGGGCCCCTTGCCTCTGTATCTCGATGCATCCTTCTTCCCTCAGCGCAGCCGCGCCCATGTCCGTACTCCTCCTTCGCATGTCCATATCGGCTCCTAGGTTACTGTTCTCACTTCTTTCCTCCAGTCGTTCGTCTCTGACGCTTCCCCCTTCTTGCTGCTCACTTGCACATTGTTCTTTTTCTGGCAGCGGGTCTTCCGTGTCCTCCCATTCAGTTCCATTTTGCTCCCATTGCAAGATCTTGTTACACCTGGCCATGCGGTCTTGGGACCACACATTCCCGTCAGTCAGCAGGGCCGCTCGGTCGTACACTTCCTTGACTTGCTTGGCCTGCTGTATTTACTGTCTCCTTTCTTCTGTAGCGTTGCCAACTTTACTCTTACCCACTCGCCTTTTTCCAAGCTTGCCCCCTTTACATTCTTCCGTTTGTTGTAGTGGTTGGTATAGACAGACTGTGCCTTTTCCAGGTTGGCACGTACCACCGCGGGAGACCATTCGCTGGTGATAAAATTCTCTTTCCAAATCCGGTTGTCATGCGTGAAGGGTTCACGCCCTCTCAAAATCTGGAATGGGCTGTATCCAGTTCCAGTGGGAGTGATCCTGTAGGCCCAAACCATGTTCTCTATGGCTTTCTCCCAATCCTTGTTGCAGGAAATCGCAGCTTGTACGGCACCCATCACAACCCTGTTAAATCGTTCCACCAAGCCATTCCCAGCTGGATGGTAGATCGCCGTGTGTTTGATTGTGATGCCGTTCCTCTGCATAAATTTGTTCCACTTTTCTGACGTGAATTGGGGGCCATTATCACTCAGGACGGACTTGGGGATGCCCTCTCTCACAAAAGTGTCCGACAAAAATTTCAGAATGTTCTCCGTGTCCATAGTCTCATCCACCTTCAACTCCGGCCATTTGGAGTATCGATCCATGAGGACACATACATACTTCTGAGTGCCCTGATCATCAAGGATGGGGCCTAATATGTCTATTGATAGTTCTTCCCACGGGTTCTGCTGGGTCTCGAACTGTCCTAGCGCAGGGCGCAGGGGTTTGAGCGTCTTGTCAGCTCCTTGGCACTGGGGACACTCTCTGACATGCCTCTCTGCTCTTATGTCCATGCCTGGCCACCAGTAGTTTTGTTTGGCCCTTAACTTCAGTTTTCCTATGCCAAGGTGGCCCTCGTGTAACATGTTCAGTAACTTGGTAATGAGGTTCCTTGGGGGGATCACTTTGTCTCCTCTATATGTGAACACTCCTTTATCCCCTACCGACAGTTCTTCCCTTACTTCATAGTATGGCTTGATATGTTCACTCACGTGTCTTTTGTCTGGCCAGCCCTTGACAATATGCATCTTCACTTCTTTCATGACGCTGTCCTCCTCGTATTCCTCTGTCCACTCCTGGTAGCTGATGCATTTCTCCTGATCCTCCACGAGAGCTACCAATTCTTTTTGGTCTGTAGGGTCTTCTTCCCCTGGCTCCATGGCTGCAGCCCTGCTCAGGTAGTCTGCTACTCGGTTCCGATTTCCTGGAATATACTCCACATCATACCTGAATTCAAGTAGTTTCAAAGTCATTTTAGATATCCTGGGAGTGGCGTTGGCGTGTCCACTAGATGTTAGCACCTTCACCAACGGCTTATGGTCTGTCTTAAGCAGGAATCGGGTTCCCCATAGAAATTGCCGAAATCTCATCATGGCCCACACCACGGCCAACATCTCCTTCTCGATTACACTGTATTTGCTTTCAGTGGCCGTCAATGCCCAGGATGCAAAGCTGATCGTCTCCATCTGTCCTTGTCCGCGATCTTGCATGAGCACTGCGCCCAGGCCCTTGTCGCTGGCGTCGGTTGTGAGCACAGTGGCGCCCTGAGGGTCGTATCCTTTTAGCGGCACTGCTCCCGTGACGTCCTTCTTGATTGTTTCGAACTCACTTTGTGTTTCTGGTGTCCATTGGAAACTGGTGCTCTCCCTGGTCAGCATCCTCATATGGTGTGTCTTTGAAGCAAAGTGTACCACAAATTTACTGTAGTACTCCGCCATACCCAAAAATGATCTAACTTCCTCCTTGTTGGTGGGGGGCGGAGCTTCAGCGATTGCCTTTACATTTTCTGCTTTTGGTGTGATGCCTTGTACCCCTATTTCATGGCCTAGATAGGTCACCGACTCCAGGCCCAATCGGCATTTTGTCCACTCTGCTGTGAGGCCTTTTATTTCCAGGGTTTTCAGCACTTTTCCGAGCTTCTGATCATGGTCCATTTTGTCTCGCCCCATTACCAGAATGTCATCTTGGAAATACTGGATGCCTGTCATGTCCCTAAACAGCTGGTGCATTAGCTTCTGGAACACCGCAGCTGCCGAGGCCAGTCCAAACGGCATGCGGCGGAACTGATAGCAACCAAATGGGGTGATGAATGATGTGAGTCTCCTGCTGTCCGGGTGCAGTTCTATTTGGTAGTAAGCGGAGGTCAAATCGATGGTGGAGTACCATTTGATCCCCCTGGTTCTCGCCAACATTTCATCAATCCTTGGGAGGGGGAATTTCTCCACGACAATGTTCTTATTTAGTTCCCTCAGGTCAACACAGAGCCTGACCTTCCCGTTGGGCTTCATGACTACCACCAACGGTGCGAGCCATTCTGCACAGGTAATGGGTTCAATTATCCCTTTCTTCTCCAAGTCTTGAAGCTCTGTTTGAACTGCCTCTCGTACCGCTATGGGTACATGTCTTACTTTGTGGGCGACGGGAATGGCGTCCTCCTTGAGTACAATCTTGTGTTGGAATCTCTCCAGTTTTCCTACTGTGCCTCCGAACACCTTTGGGTATTCTTCTTTCCACTTTGTCAAATTGGGCCACGTTTCCGGTTCCGTGAGCAGGATCTGTTCTTTTCCTCCTGGGTCCAATTTTATTCCCAGGTCGCCCTGGTCCAGCCATCCCAGTACCGACGGTCCCCTCTCTGAGACGTACAGCTTGCAGAGCGCTGACCGGCCTCTGAACTCGAACTTCAGAAGTCGGAAACCCACCATTGGGATGCGATCGCCATTATATGTGACTGGTCGGATGTCCAGTTTCTCCAACTCTGGTCCTAGCTTAGGTCTGAAGGTGTCGTCCCACACCGCTCTTTGAACTATCGTGTAGGGGGAGCCTGTATCCGCCACTACACTAATGGTTATTCCGCCCATCTTCATTTCTAATACTGGTTTGGTTGTCCTTGTTCCATCCACGCTTAATACCTGGTCATATATGCATAAGACCGTGACTACTTCTTCTTCTGTGGTCCCGTCCTGGTTTTCCTCCCCTTGGTCGATGTATTTCACCACGTTTTTTGACATTTTCTTCCGGCACACTTTCTCGTAATGGCCGATGATGCCGCAGTGCAAGCACTTGGCCCTGAATGCGGGACATCTTCTATCATGTGCCTCGTGGGACCAACTTCCGCACCTGTAGCACGTTTTCTTGGTGTCATTGCCTGCTTGTTTTCCTTGCAGTCCTGTGCTGCCCTGCCATTTGTTGGGTCCTTTTTGTGCGGGGCCCTTGTACCTCTGGTCCCTGCGAGGTTCCTCTTCATATACCTTGTTTACCATGGCACTGGTTGCCGTGTCTTTCTTGGTAGCGTCGGCGCACCTGCGTGCGAGTTCTGCCCTCTTGACGATGACCATCACGTCTTTGAGTGTGGTGTCTCCGCTCGCCCACAGCTTGTCCTGAACGTTCGTGCTGGAGGTGTGCATCACTATCTGGTCTTTGATAAACTCCTCCTCCCACACTCCGTACCTGCACGTGGCCGCTAGTTTCTTCAGGGCCGCTACGTATTCCTCAATCGACTCTCCAGCTCGTTGTTTCCTCTGCTGGAAATTGAATCTGTCGACTGATACGCATACAGTGGGTCGATAGTGCTCGTTCAGGTCGTCGATGGCGTGGGCATACACGTCATCGTCCGTGCTATATCTCTGTTTGGGCACCAGGCTCTTGTAGATTCTGAGTCCTTCTGGCCCCAGATTGAGTAGTAGTATGCGTTTCTTCTTTTTGGGGATGAAGTTCTCTTCATTCTCGTCCTCCAGGACCCCTATAAAGTTGTCTATATATTCTCGCCAGTCCTCCCACTTCATCAGTGGTTCCCCTGGTTTCGGTAGGAACTGGACCGGCGCTATGGCATATCCCGCTGGTGTACTCATCTTCTCTTCCTTGACTGTGGTTGCCCTGTCTCCTTTGCTGGTGGGGCTGCCTGGGGTGCTGTCCGCTTCTTCTTTGCAGGGTTGTGCCTGGGGACTTTCGGTGTCAGCCCCCCCCCCTTGTTTTGTGGCGGCCAGCTCGCTACCTCTCGTGTAAATGGGCGGTTTGGATTTGGCGCGCTTGTCTTGGCTGCACGCGGTCTCTGTGCCACCTTCCTGCTGCCTTCCCTGTTTGGGCAGTAATGGGCTCTGCCACGCTCTTCAGGTTTATGGGAACTTATCTGTTGCATCGGTCCAGGCTCTGTTCTGTTGGCGCTGCAAGGATATATGGCCTCTCAGATCCTTACTGCAACAGGGTCCGGATTGGCTGGAGCTCTGCTGACTCTCCCGGAGTTCCCTCGTGTTGGGTCCGTTTTTTTTTTTTTTTTATCCCTCGAAGGTTCTGGTCGCTTCCCGACCTCGTCGCCACTGTAGTGAAGCTATGTAGCAATAAATCGCTGACCCAGTTATGAGGTTGCACGCTTCTTTATTTCAACATTTAACTTTCCTGAAGAGCGCCGAGCCGGCGCTGCTCTGTCCGTCTTCGGTCGCGCCTCCTAATGAGATGCGCGCGCATCGTTCCCTAAGATGGCCGCCGCACGTCACGTCCTTACGTGACGTGCAACAACTAGTGCGCCACTACAAGTTTGACATTTAGCAGCTTCAGGTTTAAGTCCAACAGATGTTTTACAAAGAATCTTTAGGGGGTGAAATATGAAATGCCGCAGTATTGCATGAAATGCAAAGGGGTTCATTCTTTAAAAAATAATCTTCCTATTTACCTGCTTTTGTATATTAAGTAATACAAAATATTCTGATTCGCTTCTGCATCCGCCATCTTGGGGGTGAATTTAGCAAGCGGTCCAGTGTTCGGCCCCTACCTCGCCCAACAGTACAAAATGGCCCCCACATACAGGGAGCACAGCGGACGGGCGCAGTGGGCGCGCCGGCGGCGCGCAGAAGGCGCACCAAAGGCTAGCCCGTCTGCGCCCGTCCGCGCCAGCTCCGCGCCCAGCGCCGGAAATTATGGGCATTTTCATAAAACCCTAAAACTCCAATACTCAAGCACTCAGCTGCTAGAGATGAACCAACATCCTTGTAAACCTATGCAAAGAGCAAATCCAGCAGAGCTCTCTTTTACATCTAGCTGCGCCTCCTGTGGCCGGCTGCTGCTCAACAATCTGCCTCCCCAACCCCACAAACCATGTGTCTTACCTCTAGTTAGAATTGATTGCCCCGCTACCAATATTTATCTGCTGGCTAACAATAATAATCATAACGGTAAATCTAGCCGCTCGGTGAGCGGGAAAATATCCATAAAGTGCATTCTACTGAACACTAGATCCATGGTCAAACATAAACATGAAATTTCAGCCCTCATTACAGACCATGCTGTTGATCTTATGTTTTTAACAGAAACATGGGCATCTGAAGCCTCAGGACCGGACTGGAATGACGCAGTTCCAGAAGGATACCTTGTAGAGTTTGTAAATCGATCAGGAGCGGTGGGAGGTGGTATTGGGATTATATACAAATCCCATCTAAAAGTACTCTCACTACCAGAACTGGGTCTAGACGCAGAAGCCATGAGCTTTAAAATTAAAAATAATAATTGCCTAATATTTACAGGCCTGCTTGTGTACCGCCCCCCCGGCTTAAGAGCACCATTCATCAGAGCATTACACACTTTTCTAGAATCTACATCTGATTCTATCACCTATACTATCCTGGGTGACTTTCATTTTCACTTAGAAGCAAACAATGACCCCGATTCGGCCACTCTAACGGACAATTTTCTGAGCTTTGGAATGACTCAGCTAATTTCTGGCCCTACCCACACGGCGGGCCACACCCTTGATGGCATTTTCACAAACAATAGCCATATTAAGGCTACCTCGATCCAAGCAGTCCCCTGGTCGGATCATAGTGCCATCTTTTTTAACCTGCCTCAGAATAACCTGCCAAATCACCGAAGGGGCCTCACACTTCCTGAAAAAACACGCCCCTGGAACAAACTTGAACCTGTCCTTCTGGCTGACTCACTTGCTAATAACCCCCCTGCTCTCGGAACTGGCAACACAAACATGGGAGCCATCAAATTTCAAAATTGGATCAGTCAGGCAGTCGATCAACTGGCGCCTGTTGAAATAAAAAAAGTTAGAAGGCGATCTGCAACTGCGCTGTGGTACTCCGCAGAGGTGAAGCACATAAAAATGAAATATCGACGACTTGAGCGGTTGTGGCATTCGGATTATAGTGCTCAAAACAAAACAGCATATACCACAGCCCTGCAGGAATATAAGACAGCAATAGTTCAGGCCAAATCAACATATTTTACAAATAAAATTCAGGCAGCCACTAGCACTACTAAAGAACTATTCAAAACTGTCACCCATTTAACCAAGAGCCCCCGCGATATTGTTTTTAGCCCTGACCAGAACCTCGTTACTAATATTGCAACCTTTTTCCAGCAAAAGGTTCAGATAGTTTACGATGACCTTAGCTCTTCTGCACCAACTATGCCCAACAATAACAATGACACTGCCCCCCGAACTGGGTCCAGCTACTCCTGCTTTCCTTTATTAGAGGAGACACAGGTGACAGATCTTATTATACAGATGAAGTCAGGGTCCCCATTAGATCCATGCCCGCCACGCATATTACACATGATCCCACAGGCGGTGGCAGCTGTCCTGACCCCTCTGATAAATAATATTATCACGTCTGGGGATTTCCCCAGCAGCTGGAAAAAAGCCTGCATTCGACCAATCCTTAAGAAGGACTCGTTAGATCATACGGTACTCAAGCATTACCGTCCAATATCCTGCCTACCCTTGCCAGCTAAGATTCTGGAAAAAGCCATAAATCATGAAATGATGCGATATGTTGACCACAACAAGCTCCTAGACCCCTCTCAGCATGGCTTTCGCCCCTTCCATTCAACAGAGTCTGCCCTGATCATGGCAACCGAAAACATTCGAAGGAAAATGGACGAGGGTGGTAGAACGGCACTGATCCTACTAGATTTAACGGCGGCGTTCGACACCGTGAACCACTCGATTCTATTAAATAGATTAAAAATCCTAGGCTTTACTGGTCCTGCCCTAACTCTTCTAACATCCTTTCTGGATTCTCGAATCCAACAAGTACACTGGGAAGGTTTCCAATCAGATGAGTTCTCCTTCCCTGGCGGGGTCCCTCAGGGTTCGGCGCTGTCGCCCACCCTGTTTAACCTATATGTGACCCCCTTAGCTGCCTTAATCCAATCTCATGGCCTGCAATTAGTGTCTTACGCAGATGACACTCAAATTATAGTGTCAGTATCCCAGTCCATTGAAGCTACGGCAGAGTGTTTTAAGAAATGCCTTCTCGGTGTAAAAAACTGGATGAGCTGTAATTTTTTTAAATTAAATATGGACAAAACCGAGATAATCGAATTCGGTCAGAAATTGTCCATCTGGAACGACCTCTGGTGGCCTCCGGAGGCAGGCACTTGCCCTAGTCCTGCAGACAAGGTTAGAAATCTTGGCTTCTTGGTGGATAGAGTTCTCTCCTGTAAAGCTCAGATTAACCAGGTTACCTCCACCTGCTTCTACACCATTAAGGTTCTTAGGAAAGTTTTACCCTACATCCCTCCAACGCTAAAAAAAACTGTACTGAGTGCCTTGGTAATGTCCCGAGTGGACTATTGCAACTCACTCTACCTGGGCACTGGAGAAAAACAACTGAACAAACTTCAGGCGATCCAAAATGCCGCAGCTAGGGTTCTGTTAAATCTACCCTACCGCCATCCAACGTCCAAAGTCATCAAGGAACTTCACTGGCTCCCAGTCAGATCCAGAATACAGTTTAAGGCCCTCTGTCTGGTCCACAAATCCTTGTACGGCACAGGACCAGAAGACCTATCCAAACTCCTCCCTCGATATTTGCCTTCGCGTACGTTAAGGTCAGCCAGTCTTGATCTGATATGTCAGCCAAGAATAAGAAGAATGCGATGGGGCGGCAGGTCCTTTTCACACCAAGCTTCCAGACTATGGAACTCTCTTCCCCCTGCTCTGCGCTCACAAAAATCCAAACTCTGTTTTAGAAAGGCACTGAAGACCCGGCTTTTTTCCTCACATTAAGAAATCCAAAATTGTGCAACTTTGTATGTTATACTGTGCTTTTGATTTAAACGCTTGTGCCCCTTTATTCATAAAGAATACTGGGGATTGTTTTAGTAATAAATACATATATTTTTATAATATATACTTGTGTGGTGTCCTTTCATTTGATATTACAGGATTGAATGTGGTAAAACAGCTCGCTTAACACGACGTCTTAAGTTAAGCCTTTAAGGCTGCTTAGTCCATGCTACCCCTAGGATAGCTTGTCTAATAAGGTTGACTTACAACCAGACACCATAAGGGTTGTTTGGACTGATACAAAGTGGTTCCAGAATTGGAAACATTATATATCAGGCCAACTTCTCACATGTACTTCTCTCTGTAAAGCGCTCTGATATCTGCAAGGATCTTGTCCACGCTATATAAAACTTTCAAAATAAATAAATAAATAATAAATAGGATCTGTTCTCACAGCTCCCCTCGTCACTGCAGCACCAAGATGCCTCGGCATTCAAGTGCTTTATAAGTACTTCAGTCAGTCAGTCAGTCAGTCATGTTGGTGTATGCATAGAGCAACCACGTACACCTGCTAAAGATACAGTGACTGCTGCGCCATGACATAATGCTCCACAACAAGCCCGTCTGTACCCATCTGGGCCCGACTGTGCAGAATGCCACAAACCTTGGCCCTCCTGCCTCCCGAAGATACACCATCACCAAGCTCTACACCCTCGACCCCAGACTACACAACAATACTGCCACTGTGCTAACCCATGCGCCACGGTAGAACCTTTAACCTGCACCCACTGCCACTTCACCTGCTAATGCACACACACCAGCCCACCGACTAGCCCCACTCCAAACACACCACAGACCCCACTTGAACAAAGATACCAAAAAACATGCGCCCTTCTTAACACATGCTCACTATGCAAGCATTTTCACTGAATTATGGGACCTCATCGCCGCCCTACATAGTCTTCCTCATTGATACCTGTCTCCACCCCACTTCCACCCCAGATATTGGTACAGTGATCCCAAATGGATTGAAAATCTTTCACCAGGACCGCACCAACAAGCTGGGAGAAGGAACAGCCATCATCCACAAAGAGACTATATGGTGTACCACCACCACTGACAACACCATCACCCCCATGGAACATCTCAACTTCAAGCTCCACATGGACGACAAGACAACAATCAGAGGCACTCTCGCATACCTACCCCCAGGACCATGCTCCAACTTCTGAAACAGTATTGCAGACTTCATTGCACCCCTAGCCTTAGAATCCATGGACTACATCTTCCTCGGTGACCTAAATTTCCACATCGATGACCGCAATGACAAAAACACTGCCCACCTCCTCAACAGAATGAGCAGCCCCGGATTGACCCAGATTGTCCACAACCCTACAAACACTGCACGAAACACACTGGACCCAATTTTCACCTCCATCAACTGTGTCAAATATAACCATGTCCCTGAACCCAAATGGATTCTGGCCTCTGCCCGCCACCCCCAAGATGACCAACGCCCCCCACAGGATGTGGAACTAAATCTCAGAGAACAGCTGGGCAAATGTTCTCAACACCTCAAACTCTGCTACCGCGGCCACCCTAGAACAGGGAGTGAAAAACTTCAACGCCTAGATCACCAATTATGCAGACAGCATCGTCTCCATCTAAAAAGGTCAACTGGTACACCCAAGAACTCAGAACAGCGAAATGAGAAAGCAAACAGTTGGAGAGGAAATGGCACACCAGCAACGACACCTCCGACAGGGCAGCCTGCAAGACCTCCTTCAACCTTTACGACTGCCTACTGAAGGCAACAAAGAAGCCAGCCATTGCTGCATGCCACAAAACCAGTGCCAACAACACCAAGGACATTTTCAACATTCTTCAATCCGGCTGCCAGCAAAAACAATATTGCAATATGGCTGCGTCCCACGCACACCTCAGCCTTCTACTCTCCGTGGAGACACAGGTCGCACCGGTGATGACGCACTATCTGTTGATCCAACAGACTTTATCTACATAAACGCCCTGCAAACACAGTACCGGCGGACTGGGCAGGCTGGTAGGTCCCCAGAAATCAGCAGGCGGGTATCAAGTAAGTCTCCAATGCTGTGAAGCACCGAGCACTCTCAGGTAATCAGCATTGTACCGTGTTTCAGAATTGAGCCACATGTACTAACCTCTCTGTCACTCTCTATTTTCCCCTGCATTTTCCCCTGCAGCTCCCCCTCATCTCTAGACCACAATCTGCCGCCGAAGCCCTATTCCACTCCGGGAAGGGTATGACTTTGCCTTATTTTTTATTAACAGTTCATTATCACTAGCATAGAACGTTGCTGCATATTGAATGTCAGAGTATCACATGTTGTTGCTGTTCGATATGGACTGAGCTATACACATATGGTGTCACGGCAAGTCACTTTTCTACCCGTCTGTTCTTGTGTGGTATTTTTTTCACCAGTATATTTTGACCAACATTGTTACGCCTCGAAACAACTGCTGCATTTACATTTAGATTTATGACTAAGCTCCTCTAGACCCGTACATGTCCATCACTATCTACTCTACTAGGACCGCGCTCACCCCTTGCCACTCTGTTTCACTCCCACAATGTTGTACCCACTGAGGCCTTAAATTTGAGCAGTGTTTTGGGATGGTATTAGGGCATTTTCCAGCAGTGGCGACTACCAGTGCAACGCTAGCACAGTTGCTCTCCCTAGATCACCTACGCACCATGTTACCACCTGGTCAATTACAGCCACTGTCTCTCCTCAGCTTGTTGAATCTGCTAAACATCTGTCAAGCTTAGTCTATTGGTGCACCATTATCCGTCACCACATACTCAACACCTTCTGGAGTCCTCCCTGTATTAACTTTGAATTATTAGCCTGCATTAATCTGGTCTCTACAATGTATGCTTAGAAATGGTTGTAGCCAATCGCTTCTTATTGTCAATTCTTTGACCTCTGCAGTGTTTTTCTTCCCACTCCCCCCTCTTTTTTTGTCTCCTTCAAGTTTGAGTTTGAGCACACGTATAAGACGTGTCTCTTTCTAATACTTCCTAATCCTCAATGAAGGCAAAGTAGGAGGACAGGGTGTCTCTTTCCCTACTCCTCCCTTCCTGGCATTCACACTCACGGTCCTGATGAAGCGCTCTGGGATCCACCAGGGACCATCTTACAGCGTGAAACATGTCGACCATTCACCTTTAAACACCACACCACATTACCACTACGAATTGGGAGTAATGGGAATCTATTTGTTTGTTTCCCCTCTCCATCAGCGTAATTAGCATCTCCATCCCCGTGTTGAATTTAGCCTAACCCTGAGGAGCTTGGAATACAATTAATTAGGTTACCAATGGGTTATTTTACCGTCACTCACACGCATTACTTGGCCCACACACCCACATGCACAACTGCGGCGACTCCTAAAAGATCTTCATCAAAGCGCCCTCTTTGAGGGCCCATGAGGGACTGCAGTGCCGCCCCCACGAGGAGCAGTGCCCCATGATGATGCTTTACACTCGCAAGGGTGTGTGAGGGCACAGCACACAGGTGTACCACTCCTCACTCTAACACACTCATTCTTTCTATTTGGGAACACCACACCCTATTTGCAACCATAATTGGCTGCAGCCTTCTTTCTTTCTTTCTTTCTTTTTGGAACTGGTACCACCTTTAGCATTTCGGCATTATCTTTAGGAGCATCGGTACAGGACCGTTTTCCAATGAGCTCCTTTTCCCTCCTCTTTGATTTATGGTAAAAGCAAACACAATACCACATCTTCACAGGAGCAGTGCAACAACCTCGCACATTTCTTCCACAACAAGATTGCAACCATATACAGTAACTTCAAACCCCAACCTACACCTACATGCTTCCTTGACTGTACACCACCACCGTAACTGCCACGAACCACACACTGAACACCTGGAGCATCAGGATTAGCTCCAACCAGGATACCACATCCACCATGAAATCCTTCCACTCAGGAGCTCCCAATGACCCATGCCAGCACAACATCTTCTACCTCATAAACCAAAGGATCAGCCAGGAACTAACCCCCCTACTCAACACCTTTGTCACCACTGCAACATTTCCCAATGCCTGGAAACATGGCGAAATCAGACCACTTCACAAAAACCCTCAGCCAACCCCAGCAAATTCAAAAACTACTGGCCAATCTCTCTTCTCCATTCCCAGTGAATGTACTAGAAAAGATCATCAACAATCAACTCATGACACACCTGGAGAAGAACTAGCGGCTCAACACCTTGCAATACAACTTCTGCAGCATTCACAGCACCAAAACCACTGTGATAGCAACCACTGAGGACATCTGTACCTTCCTCGACTGAGGAGAGACAGCAGCTATGATCCTCCTCGACCTCTAGGCAGCCTTCAACACTGTATCCCACCAAACACTAATTGAAAGACTCCAACACATTGGCATCCAAAGGGATGCACTCATATCACCTCGATCCGCACCCGAAGAACTCAGAGGATCCACCTCCCACCTTGAGCCAAAGGAGATCACATGCCATGTCCCTCAGGGCTCATACCCCGGCTCCACGCTCTTCAGGGCATATATGACCCCACTGGCCAACATCGGCACATCCGACAATCTCAACATAATTTCCTACACAGATGACACTCAACTCATTCTCTCATTCACTGATGACCCCATCCCCACCAAAACCATCTTACACAGATCCATGACAAACGTTGCTGACTGGATGAGGAACAACTGCCTGCAGCTGAACGCAGACAAGATGCAAGTACAGATTTTTGACAACGGCAGCAACACATGGAATGACTCCTGGTGCCCATCAGTCTTAGGACCCACACCCACTCCATCCAACTGCACAAGAAACCTCAGAATGATCATTGGCAACAGGCTCACCATGAAATCACAGATGAAAGCCATGTCCTCAGCTTGCTTCCTCACTTTGTGCATGCTATGTAAGATCTTCTAATGGCAAATCCTACACATGAGATGCACCATGACACAAGCACTCATCACCGGCCAACTGGACTACGCAATGTCTTCTACATAGGAATCGCCCGCCACACACCTTCTACAGAGACTTCAGACCATCCAGAACACTGAAGCTAGACTCATCCACAGCCTTCACAGATGAACCCACATCACACCCAAACTCCACTGGCAACTGGTACAGAAGACATGCCAATTCAAGCTGCTGACCCATCATGCACACAAGGCTCTACATAATCAAGAACCTGCCTACATTAACCACTGCCTGAACTTCCACCCCATTGAGAAGACTGCGCTCTGCCTCCATTTCACTTGCCCATACTCCTCACATCTACCAAAGCAGTACAGGAGGACACTCCTTCTCCCACATCGCAGCAAAGACCCAAGCACCTTCGAACCATCACCTCACTTCTGGAATTGGGAATGGCCCGCAAGACTTGGTTATTGGAATAAGCCTCTGGGCTTACAAGTGCCTAAATCCCTATCAGATGACTAGGCACACTTTATAAATCCTGATTGATTGATTGAATATCATCATCATGTGATGCCAAACATTGCTGTGCTGCTGGTTTATAAAATAGACACACACAGATTAATTTGAAGAACCAGCAGACGTTGTTGGGTTGAAGCAACACTGGAGATGTATTGTCTTCCCCATGTGAAGGAGACATGTTTATCCACTATGACACTTTGCCACAATGAAAGTATGAGTGTTGCTGAGTGTGGAACATGAAGCCAGACTGCATCTCGACTTCCTTAAAAAGATTACTCAAATACCACAGAAACTCTATCAGTCATAACATAGGCTGTAATAACACTACTGGAATGCCAAAAAATAGGCTGTGTGTCCTTTAACTGCAGTGAAAAGGCCCTAGGCTCAGGAATTAACAACAGATTAAAAAAAAAAACGTTTATGTTCTTGTTTATGAATTCTGTTTGTTTGCATTTACTGTACTGAAACAGAAAATGCAAAAGTTTTACACACAGACAACACATAAACTCTATATCAGTGCGATGAAGTGGGTTCAACCAGTTCTGTGAGGTCATTAACATAGCCATACTGTAACCTCAAAATTAGCTAAGATAGATTTAAATTGTGGAGTTGAGCCCTCCTTTTCATAACCATTGTGATGAAAGTAGTGTGCGTCACACAGGCAATGGTGTAATACAAGGCCGAACTGGGAACCCAAAGCAGCCGTGTGAAATGTTGTCAGACAAGCCCCTGTAAGGTGCATAGCGAGTGAGCTCAACGAGGAAAACTGACTACTACAAGGGGTGTTTGGGGGGAGGGGTTCCCCTAAGACAAGTTCGGTAAAAATGGCAAAAATGATCCATTAACACATTTGTCATTATATATTCCATTATATTAGCTCCTAAAGAACAGTAAATGATGAGTGTACAGTTCTCTAGGGTACCTAGTCATACCCTCAGCCATTCTTATGGAGATCACAAAAAATGAGATGTCAAACATGAAACATTTAAAGTTAACATAAATGCTCACATTCACTCTTAAGCACAGCCAAGAAGTTGAGAACACAATAAAAGACCATTTTGAGAGATATTAGTCTCCTCCACATCAATAATAGGCACAACAGAGCCAACTTTAGTTTCAGGTGGCGCCTGGTGCGACAACTCTTTTGGGTGCTCCCCAATGATCTTCTCCTCCTCCACAGATTCCCTCCCTATCACTCTCCAACAGTTCCCTCATCTCTCCGTACGTCTGCTCCATACCCCGCTCTCACATTTATTTATTTTGTTTTATAAGGCCACTCTTGCCAGTGTCGGGAGTTGGAGCACTTATCATCGCACACACATTCAGAGAAAATAAAACATACATGTGTAAATCAGTGTGTTCAACTGTGATGCACAATAGGCATCTTTCTCACAGGAGCAGCACCAGATGAATGTAGAGTGGTCCCATATGGGCTGGGCATAATGCCAAATGTGGCTGTATAAGACATAGCTGACGATGAGGATGCAAATGTAGAAGTCTTATTTTTCCATCATGTCCGTCACACAATCTAGAATAGGTCACGGAAGATGTGGTCTACCAGTCAAATGAGATTAACAATTAAGTTAAATGCTGAAATGGAATGACTCTTGCCTGTCAGACAACAGTTTGAAGTACGCAAATATGATGCTTGGTTACAAATAAACACTGAAATATGTGTGCAGCCTATCACCACTGATGAGAGCTCTTGATAACAAGCATTTGGAAAAGCCAATCGGGCTGGCCTTTTACAATGGTACAGTCCCTTAAGTGCATACTAGATGCCCCTCTCAAGTCAGAAACAGCAGCTTAAAGTCTTTAACAAGGATGCAGCTCTTCAAAACATTGCTAAAAGTCCTGCTTAAGTCGAAGCAACTGCTTAACAAGTGTACATTAACTTGTGTTTCTAAACGCCCCACTTGAGTCAGAAGCAACTGTTTCAGAATGATATCCTTAATAAAGTTAAGAGGATATGGCTTCAACATGTAAATGTAGAAATATACCATTGCTGCCCTAATAAATAAAGCTTGTTTTATATTGCATGAATAAATATGCCAACATGATAATGCTGATATATGGTGATATATTTATATTTTAATTTCATAATGTTTATAATACTATGCACGACTTGTGCAAGAGGCAATCTAGTACATATAATTGATAGGCGGATATATATATATATATATATATATATATATATGTATTTCAAACAAAAACAGGAACCCCTTCGAATTGAAGCCACCCAGGAGATTATTTTGCTCACCAATCTTTATTCAGCACCCTGCCAGCAGGTACTTTCTCAAGGACAAAGGGCTTTCATAAGTTCGTTTCGCCATCGCCAGACGCGTTTCAGGATTAGAGATCCTTTCTTCAGTGGCGCAGGTAAGAGACTTGTAAAAGCGCTGTTCGTTGCACACTTATCAATTTCAAACACCTGCCCCAGTGGGCGCGGCCAACAGGTGGCCTTCTGGGAGTTGAAGTGCGCTCGCAGTATTTCCCTCGTGGGTGCGCTTAAGAAATCTCGCAATAAAGTTCAATAACAGATGCCAAGTCTTGATGGGGGCCTGCCCCGCTTTGTGGGTGCAAAATAGGAGCAATATCATCTGGCACCACCCTGCTGTGGCGCCCGATTACCTCCGGTCCAGTTGCTGCAGCACCACCATGGTGCCGTCGCGGACCCGCCAGGATGCGGTGAGCTTCATTTTCACGACCGGGTTAAGGCCGTCTTAAATTTCAAACAAAAACAGGAACCCCTTCGAATTGAAGCCACCCAGGAGATTATTTTGCTCACCAATCTTTATTCAGCACCCTGCAAGCAGGTACTTTCTCAAGGACAAAGGGCTTTCATAAGTTCGTTTCGCCATCGCCAGACGCGTTTCAGGATTAGAGATCCTTTCTTCAGTGGTGCAGGTAAGAGACTTGTAAAAGCGCTGTTCGTTGCACACTTATCAATTTCAAACACCTGCCCCAGTGGGCGCGGCCAACAGGTGGCCTTCTGGGAGTTGAAGTGCGCTCGCAGTATTTCCCTCGTGGGTGCGCTTAAGAAGTCTCGCAATAAAGTTCAATAACAGATGCCAAGTCTTGATGGGGACCTGCCCCGCTTTGTGGGTGCAAAATAGGAGCAATATCATCTGGCACCACCCTGCTGTGGCGCCCGATTACCTCCGGTCCAGTTGCTGCAGCACCACCATGGTGCCATCGCGGACCCGCCAGGATGCGGTGAGCTTCCTTTTCACGACCGGGTTAAGGCCGTCTTAAATTTCAAACAAAAACAGGAACCCCTTAGAATTGAAGCCACCCAGGAGATTATTTTGCTCACCAATCTTTATTCAGCACCCTGCCAGCAGGTACTTTCTCAAGGACAAAGGGCTTTCATAAATTCGTTTCGCCATCGCCAGACGCGTTTCAGGATTAGAGATCCTTTCTTCAGTGGCGCAGGTAAGAGACTTGTAAAAGCGCTGTTCGTTGCACACTTATCAATTTCAAACACCTGCCCCAGTGGGCGCGGCCAACAGGTGGCCTTCTGGGAGTTGAAGTGCGCTCGCAGTATTTCCCTCGTGGGTGCGCTTAAGAAGTCTCGCAATAAAGTTCAATAACAGATGCCAAGTCTTGATGGGGACCTGCCCTGCTTTGTGGGTGCAAAATAGGAGCAATATCATCTGGCACCACCCTGCTGTGGCGCCCGATTACCTCCGGTCCAGTTGCTGCAGCACCACCATGGTGCCGTCGCGGACCCGCCAGGATGCGGTGAGCTTCATTTTCACGACCGGGTTAAGGCCGTCTTAAATTTCAAACAAAAACAGGAACCCCTTCGAATTGAAGCCACCCAGGAGATTATTTTGCTCACCAATCTTTATTCAGCACCCTGCCAGCAGGTACTTTCTCAAGGACAAAGGGCTTTCATAAGTTCGTTTCGCCATCGCCAGACGCGTTTCAGGATTAGAGATCCTTTCTTCAGTGGCGCAGGTAAGAGACTTGTAAAAGCGCTGTTCGTTGCACACTTATCAATTTCAAACACCTGCCCCAGTGGGCGCGGCCAACAGGTGGCCTTCTGGGAGTTGAAGTGCGCTCGCAGTATTTCCCTCGTGGGTGCGCTTAAGAAGTCTCGCAATAAAGTTCAATAACAGATGCCAAGTCTTGATGGGGACCTGCCCCGCTTTGTGGGTGCAAAATAGGAGCAATATCATCTGGCACCACCCTGCTGTGGCGCCCGATTACCTCCGGTCCAGTTGCTGCAGCACCACCATGGTGCCTTCGCGGACCCGCCAGGATGCGGTGAGCTTCATTTTCACGACCGGGTTAAGGCCGTCTTAAATTTCAAACAAAAACAGGAACCCCTTCGAATTGAAGCCACCCAGGAGATTATTTTGCTCACCAATCTTTATTCAGCACCCTGCCAGCAGGTACTTTCTCAAGGACAAAGGGCTTTCATAAGTTCGTTTCGCCATCGCCAGACGCGTTTCAGGATTAGAGATCCTTTCTTCAGTGGCGCAGGTAAGAGACTTGTAAAAGCGCTGTTCGTTGCACACTTATCAATTTCAAACACCTGCCCCAGTGGGCGCGGCCAACAGGTGGCCTTCTGGGAGTTGAAGTGCGCTCGCAGTATTTCCCTCGTGGGTGCGCTTAAGAAGTCTCGCAATAAAGTTCAATAACAGATGCCAAGTCTTGATGGGGACCTGCCCCGCTTTGTGGGTGCAAAATAGGAGCAATATCATCCTGCACCACCCTGCTGTGGCGCCCGATTACCTCCGGTCCAGTTGCTGCAGCACCACCATGGTGCCGTCGCGGACCCGCCAGGATGCGGTGAGCTTCATTTTCACGACCGGGTTAAGGCCGTCTTAAATTTCAAACAAAAACAGGAACCCCTTCGAATTGAAGCCACCCAGGAGATTATTTTGCTCACCAATCTTTATTCAGCACCCTGCCAGCAGGTACTTTCTCAAGGACAAAGGGCTTTCATAAGTTCGTTTCGCCATCGCCAGACGCGTTTCAGGATTAGAGATCCTTTCTTCAGTGGCGCAGGTAAGAGACTTGTAAAAGCGCTGTTCGTTGCACACTTATCAATTTCAAACACCTGCCCCAGTGGGCGCGGCCAACAGGTGGCCTTCTGGGAGTTGAAGTGCGCTCGCAGTATTTCCCTTGTGGGTGCGCTTAAGAAGTCTTGCAATAAAGTTCAATAACAGATGCCAAGTCTTGATGGGGACCTGCCCCGCTTTGTGGGTGCAAAATAGGAGCAATATCATCTGGCACCACCCTGCTGTGGCGCCCGATTACCTCCGGTCCAGTTGCTGCAGCACCACCATGGTGCCGTCGCGGACCCGCCAGGATGCGGTGAGCTTCATTTTCACGACCGGGTTAAGGCCGTCTTAAATTTCAAACAAAAACAGGAACCCCTTCCAATTGAAGCCACCCAGGAGATTATTTTGCTCACCAATCTTTATTCAGCACCCTGCCAGCAGGTACTTTCTCAAGGACAAAGGGCTTTCATAAGTTTCCTGCCGGCAGGCGACCAAAATAAAGAGAGCTGATTTACCTTCGTGTGGCACGTATCTTCAAAGGGTTTCCTGTTTGTGTTTGACATTTAAGGCGGCTGTTACCCGGTCGCGAAGAGAAGCCCACCGCTGTTGCGGGTCAGCTGCGGCACCACGCGGGTGCTGTAGCATTTGTGAACGAAGGAGAGCTGGAGCCTTTTTGCAGGGAAGGAGCCAGCTCGCAAGCTACAATTTGGCAGTCTTAAAGCTGGGCAGGCACTATTTTGGACAATGCAAGATTTATCCAGTTCACTCAGAGACTTCGAGAAGCGAACCCACTGGGGCAATACTAGAACTGCACTACATCACCCACAAGGCCATGCGAATGACCACGCCCACAAGGACAGGTGCTGGAAATTATAAACTGTGCAGTTCTACTTGCGCTTGCAGCCTCTCACAACTATATGCCACTGAAGAAAGGTCTTACCCTGAAACGCGTCTGGCATTTTATTCTGAAAAGCTGTCCCTCATTATTTCCTGCCGGCAGGCGACCAAAATAAAGAGAGCTGATTTACCTTCGTGTGGCACGTATCTTCAAAGGGTTTCCTGTTTGTGTTTGACATTAAAGGCGGCTGTTACCCGGTCGCAAAGAGAAGCCCACCGCTGTTGCGGGTCAGCTGCGGCACCACGCGGGTGCTGTAGCATTTGTGAACGAAGGAGAGCTGGAGCCTTTTTGCAGGGAAGGAGCCAGCTCGCAAGCTACAATTTGGCAGTCTTAAAGCTGGGCAGGCACTATATTGGACAATGCAAGATTTATCCAGTTCACTCAGAGACTTCGAGAAGCAAACCCACTGGGGCAATACTAGAACTGCACTACATCACCCACAAGGCCATGCGAATGACCATGCCCACAAGGACAGGTGCTGGAAATTATAAACTGTGCAGTTCTACTTGCGCTTGCAGCCTCTCACAACTATATGCCACTGAAGAAAGGTCTTAACCTGAAACGCGTCTGGCATTTTATTCTGAAAAGCTGTCCCTCATTATTTCCTGCCGGCAGGCGACCAAAATAAAGAGAGCTGATTTACCTTCGTGTGGCACGTATCTTCAAAGGGTTTCCTGTTTGTGTTTGACATTAAAGGCGGCTGTTACCCGGTCGCGAAGAGAAGCCCACCGCTGTTGCGGGTCAGCTGCGGCACCACGCGGGTGCTGTAGCATTTGTGAACGAAGGAGAGCTGGAGCCTTTTTGCAGGGAAGGAGCCAGCTCGCAAGCTACAATTTGGCAGTCTTAAAGCTGGGCAGGCACTATTTTGGACAATGCAAGATTTATCCAGTTCACTCAGAGACTTCGAGAAGCGAACCCACTGGGGCAATACTAGAACTGCACTACATCACCCACAAGGCCATGCGAATGAACACGCCCACAAGGACAGGTGCTGGAAATTATAAACTGTGCAGTTCTACTTGCACTTGCAGCCTCTCACAACTATATGCCACTGAAGAAAGGTCTTAACCTGAAATGCGTCTGGCATTTTATTCTGAAAAGCTGGCCCTCATTATTTCCTGCCGGCAGGCGACCAAAATAAAGAGAGCTGATTTACCTTCGTGTGGCACGTATCTTCAAAGGGTTTCCTGTTTGTGTTTGACATATATATATGTATATATATATATATATATATATATATATATATATATATTACCTACTGGCAATAGCCAGTAGGTATATATAGTTAGGATTGTTTTCCATAGGGAAATCGCAACATTCTATTGGGATTTAACTTTGGCGCCGGTTGAGGAATCTTCCTGAAATTTTCATTAACTTTGCCTCGCGGCGCTCCGCTCCTTCCCTGAAAGTTTGGGGGGGATTCGTCAAGCAGCGGCCGAGATAAAAGGGGGGTCCCAAAACGTGTTTTACCCATGTTAATTTCCATAGGGCGGTTGGACTCACTTTTAGCCCGAACGGCTGAATGCTTTTCTACCAAACTTGGCAAAATTGTAGGGACTGGTATCCCGATGTGCCTTTGCTATGTCTCAAGATATGTGCTCCAGTGGTTTTTACGAAAATTAACTTTGAAAAAATATATATTGGGCTACATTGGGCTATATATATGTTAGAGCCCAAATGCAGCCCAATGTAGCCCAATGTAGCCCAATGTAGCCCAAAGATGGCCACCAGAGACAAAAAAAAAACAAATGTAGCCCAAATATCAGCCAGATGTAGCCCAACTATAGCCCAATGACAGAATGTCCCTGAGTGTTCTAAAGAACAACTAGAGCGCTAACAGTCTTACTTATGACAAAAGTATGGCACACCTGAAGTCATCTTGATTGGAATAAAGTGTTAACACTTAAAACATTTATTTTGCAAAGGAACAAAATGAGGGGGTTAATTTTGCCATAGAAATTATGATTAGTGCTGAAGAAAGAAAAATTAGGGCACATTTTGAGTGACTTCTCAAATCCTCTTATATTTCATTAAAAAAATTCTGATATGCAGTCTCCCAAGATGGCCACCAGAGACAAAAGAGCCCAAATGTAGCCCAAATATCAGCCAGATGTAGCCCAACTATAGCCCAATGACAGAATGTCCCAGAGTGTTCTAAAGAACAACTAGAACGCTAACAGTCTTACTTATGACAAAAGTATGGCACACCTGAAGTCATCTTGATTGGAATCAAGTGGTAACACTTAATACATTTAATTTGAAAAGGAACAAAATGAGGGGTTTCATTTTGCCATAGAAATTTTATATTTATATATATTCACTGAAAAAACCATAGGTTACACACCAGTTATAGTTAGGAATTCGCATTTAAAAAACCTTTGAAATGTACTGAAAAAAACAGAGGTTTCAGGCCTTATATAGTTAGGAATCAGCATTTAAAAAACCTTTGAAATTCACTGAAAAAACCATAGGTTTCAGGCCTTATATAGTTAGGAATTAGCATTTAAAAAAAACCTTTGAAATTCACTGAAAAAACCATAGGTTTCAGGAGTTATATAGTTAGGAATTAGTTTTTGAAAAACCTTTGAAATTCACTCAAAAAACTATAGGTTTTAGTGGTGTTATAGTTAGCTGGACACTTTACTCATACAAAACCAATGAAATTGCTCCTATATAGTTAGTTGTACTAACTATATTTCGCGCACCCGCAATCCACTGCTGATGATGTCACATATTAGATCATTCATGACATGGTCAGTGACATCACTGATGACATCTCAAATGACATCACTGATGACCTATAGAGAAGATAACACCCCAGGACATAGGGACCTGTCTTTGCGGGGTGGCAATCCCAAAAGCCATTGATGGCTTCCCTCCTTTGTTATTATAAGTACTGCCCCAAGGAGGTGATGATCCCTAGATCTGAAAATGGCCCGAGAGAGGGAGCACTCGCCCAACCCTTTTACACAATAAGGCCAAGCCCCGGGTAGCTGGTGGTTCCCCAGGGCTGTAATGGCCCTGTAGGGTGGGCTTACCTCCCCCTTTAACTTCAATTGGCCTGACCCAGGGCAGATGGCAGTCCCCTGGGCCCATGTTGGTCATTGAAAGGGGACCTGTGTGCACTGCCCCTGCCCATAATGTATAATTCAATATGCCCCCTGGACCTCACCCACCCAGGGGCTCAAATCGAAAGAGTGAGAGACCAAACTTGTTGGTTTTTTTAAATTCTTGCAGGGACTTGTGAATCTTTACAATTCTTGCCACAAATATTCTTTTTTTTTTTTAAATGTTTTTTGGCCCTGACAGGGTCCATGGGGGACCCCCGAATCAGGCATATGGGGTCTGGGTATTCCTAGCCTGCCCCCTTTTCTTTTTTTACCTTTTTGTTTGGACTCGGCTGATTCAGAGTCCTAAAATGGCTGCTAACACATCCTGATTGAAGGATTGGCAGCTAATTAGATCTCAGCTTGAGATCTGTTGAATTTGCGGAGGGCAGTGCTGTTTGGTGTAATTCTATGCAGTTGTTCAGACTGTAGGCATCCCTAAAATCTTTATGGGAATTAAAGTGGGAAACACCATTTTTGCCCCCAACTTTTCCTCAGCCCCTGCTTGACAGATCACCCCAAAAGTTTCTGTTGCGCAACTTGAAACAGTAGGTCACTAGTTTGAGAGCATTTTGTGTAAGTTTGCCAAACAAGAATCCTCCTATAGAGAAAAAATCAACACCCCAGCACATAGGGAGCTAGCTTTGGAGGGTAGCAGTCCCCGGAGCCATTGGTGTCTTCCCTATTATAAGTCCTACCCCAAGGAGGTGATGAACCCTGGGGCTGAAAATGGCCTGAGAGAGGGGGTACTCACTCCGACACTCTTTCACTATAAGACCAAGCCCCGGGGAGGTGGTGGTTCCCCAGGGCTGTAATGGCCCTATAGGGTAGCCCCCCCTCCCCTTTTACCTTCAATTGGCTGGGCCCAGAGGCAGTGTCTGAGGCTGAAAAATGTCTCTAATATTTACACATTGGCCTGGTCTGGGGAGGTGACAGTCCCCTGGGCCCATATTGGTCATTGCAATGGGACCTGAATGCACTGCCAATGCCCATAATGTATACTTCAATATGCCCTCTGGACCTGAGCCACCCAGGTGTTTAAATACCAACAAGAGTGAGAGACCACACTTGTTTTTTAAAAATTCTTGTAGGGATTTGTTAATCTTTGCAATTCTTGCGACAAATATTCTTTTTATTTACATGTTTTTTGGCCCTGACGGTGTCCATGAGGGGACCCAGAATTAGGCTTATGGGGTCTGGGTGTTCATAGCCTACCCCTTCTCTCTTTTTTTTACCCTTTTGTTTGGGACTTGGCTGATTCAGAGTCCTAAAATGGCTGCCAACACTTCCTGATTTAAAGGTTGGCAGCAAATAAGATCTCAGCTTGTTCTTGAGATCGGTTGGAGGCTGTGCTGTTAGATACACAATTTCTTTTTTTTTAATGTCTCAAAAACTACTGAATGGATTTGCACCAAATCACAAAAGGCACACACTTTTGGGACCAATATCTAGCTTTCTGTCAAATTTGGTGTAATTCCGTGCAGATGTTCAGACTGTAGTCATCCCTAAAATCTGTACGGGAATTAAAGTGGGAAACACAAATGTTTTGCCCCCACTTTTCCCCAGCATCTGCTTGACAGATCACCCCCAAACTTTCCATGCACAACTAGAAACAGTAGGGCACTGGTTTGGGAACATTTTGTGGAGATTTGCCAAACAGCACCAAAAAAACGTTTCCTATGGAACTTAGCTCATAAATATATATATATATATATATATATATATATATCCTCTCTCCCCCTTGGAGCCGGCGAGTCGCCGCCCCTGCGAGCACGCCAGTGCACCTTTAACCCCCTGCAGCCGCACCAGCGAGAGCAATCCACCCATGCTGGAAGCCCACCGATTGCCCCTCCCTCCCTGCCTGCAATACCCAGTGCGAGCCATCCTCGCGTACCGCGGCAGACTCGGGGAGGGAGCGGCTGCGAACAAGCTACCTGCATGGCTGGAACTTCCGCAGTGCGCCCCTAGCTCCGTGTCCCTCTACTTCAGTGTTCTTCAATCTGGGGGGGCACGCACTCCACTACAATCTGACCTTTGTTCTGTGCCTCCGTGCAACTCTTCTTGGAGGACTCCAGTATGTGAAAGGGGGAGGGAGGGGTGATCGATGGGGCACGAGGTGCCCGCTCTTTTGTATTGCTAACTCTCCCAGGAGGGGGTTAATTAATTAAAAAGCAAACAGGCACCACTTTCGGTTTTAACAGAGGAGACCCCTTGCCTCCCACTGCAGCTGAAGCTGTCAGCTCTGTGAATTAACCCCCTCCTGGGAGAGTTAGCTCTTCCCAGAACGGAGATAAAGTTTCTGTTGTGCCGTGGCTGCTGTTGGGGGAGAGGCTGCCTGATTGGCTTTGATGCATTTACTGTCTTGTGTGTGGGGGGGGTCAATCCTGAATATGTTGCTTTGGTGTTTGATTCTTTGGCTCACTGTGCAATGTGGTGGCTTATACTATCTGCTGAATCTCCATCATATATTGATATCTGTGGTTAATTTGTAAAAATATAAGTACCGGGGCTCTCGTCAGGCAGAAGCTTGCACCAGCCCATTTCTCATGGTAGCGCGGCCTAAAACCGAACATATTACTAACCAAAAAAGTGGGGCAAGGAAGTGGCATAATGGCCGGAGCTGGGGATAGTGGGTTGAATCTCGGCTTTGGTTCAGCATCCTTTGATTCTGGGCAATTCACTTAGACTCACCTTGCCTACCACCGGCTCAAATTTAGCATTTCAACTACTGGAATTAACCGTCCTGGGACCGATGACTTTTCATACAAAGTTGGGGAATGTGTAAACACTTTGCTGACAACCATGCAAATAATGCCACACTAGGGATTTGTTTTTCTGAAAATTGGTGCATAATACAATGAAACCAGGCTACCTTTTTACAGCCACAATCATGTGTACCCGTCCCGCATGTTCAACTATAAAACAAAAAGGCTTATTTCCTTCATAAAGAGACAAACTTGTACAACGCATGCCCCAATACATTGTGACTCAACCAGATACAATCACGAATGCGAGCCTTAAAAAAACATAATCCTGCCAATGATCGGAACACAAGAAAATGCCCCATATAAGTTGACATTAAACAAATCTATTGTTAAACAAGAACTTAACTCTTATTAATCATTCCGCTGAAAGTTAATAATTCCCACATGCACAACTACACTTTTGAATCCAATATAGCATCCCGCATTGCGTATACTGCCTCACCTAAATCCATATCAAATGTCAATAATATGGTTTCTGTCTCATGAGTGATTTGGGAAAGCAGAAAACCACACCTGTATCAAGTCCGCTATTATAACCATCTCACGGGCGCCCTTTGCTCAAATGTAGCACTGATACAGAGGTGTTGAAAGGATTAAAGGCTTGTCCCTCCTTTCCTGCCCACCAGCTTTCTTAACTCGATAATCCTTACTTAATGGACAATCAGTAATATTTTTTGTTGGAATGATATCGTAGCTGCCAGAATACATTGATATTTAAAGGCAACAAAGATAGACAGTGTGTCACGAGCCCGTTTTTTGGCAGCTTGCACAGATATAGACACTCTGAGCAGGGGAGGATACTTCAAGGGCAGGGGCCAGGCGGGCCCTAGTGATATAAGCATGCGGCTGGTGGCAGCTACTTGGCTAGGAAGTGCATCCTCGGCCTCGAATGTTGTTGAGCCGCCGTCGGAGCTGCCACCATGCTCCCAAAAACAAGCAGTATTGATTTGCGAATGCATGGCTACTGCTACGTAGTAGTACTTCCTTACCGTTACTCGCAGTGGGCCGGGATACTGCACTGCCTTTATTAAGTGATTAGGCCTGGTGGTGGTGTGTCTGCTGCCTGGCCTCAACTATTGAACGTCGTCAGGCTGACTTTAACGATGAATCATAGAGTGCGGCCCGCGGGTGTGCCTGGGCATGGAAATCTTTTTTAAAAATCTGTGCATTCTGCCTGCTGCCGCACAGCCCCTACACCCAGAATCAAAATATAGCCCAATCAATGTCCCGCCCATCCGGCAACACTTCCACCATCAACAAATCATTAGAATCTCCTCTTAGCTCAGTCTCGCAACCCCAACACTCTTCACCTGGGGAGACCAGAACAACACTCTGTGACCAGTCTGGTAGTGAGGTAAATATATAAATATTATTAGTGCAATATGTGACGTGCAGCAGATGTGTGTAGACCCGGCCCTGAAAAGTAAGTGCCGGTGCTAAGCACCAGAAAGCACCGGCACAAATTAAGCACTGATTGACATTAAGGGGGTGATTGGCTCCCCTTTCTCCCTTGTGACATTGTTGCTGGACCATTACATTGCTATCCCCGAATTTCTGTGCCCTACTGCCACAACTCCTCAAGTGTGGTACAATATTGCTCCCTACTTGGACACCGGAACAACCTTCTCACTCTAACATTCGATACGCATATACAGTTATGTTGAAAGGCTTTGGGGCCCTCCTATATCAATCCGTTCAAGACTGGATGTGGAGCACATCCTGAGGATGGCAGTAGCAAAAATCCATCCACAGATTGACCGTCTCTGAAAAACAGGCATACCTGTCACATTTATGTTGGTGGTGTTATTATTAATCCATGTCATGTGTAAAACAAAGAATCCTAGTAAAAACAATTTGCACACACTTTATCTTGGAAAGAGGTGTTTTGAGCTGTGTAATAATCCTCTGTCATTTCACCACACCCACTCAAAAACCTGCAGTTTACTAAACACTCTTATTGTATTGAATAATATTCGCAGAATGTGCCCGGAAAGTGCCCGTGGCGGTCGAGTCCAGAAATTTCTGTCAGGTGGTGGGGGGACCCAACATCTAAAAAAATTCAGCAGGGGGGGCTCAACCTACAAAAGTTTGAAGACCTCTGCTCTACTCCATCTGATGTCAACAACCACAGGCTTGGGGGCACAGCCGCCGCACCGACCTCCCATGTGCTTAGCTGACAAGGTTTCAGATTGCATATATGTGACATATTCATAATTTCAGTGTAATTATGAGCGACATTCAAAGACTATGAGTGACACTTTCTTGCAAGCGAAATCAAGCAATGGAGATAAGGGAAACATAATTATCAGAAATTACACCCATTTGAGTAACGAAAAACTCTAAGATTATCTTTAAACTGCTGCAAAGCACTAGAAAAGGAAGGGCACTGTGGGACCCTAGTGTACCAAACAGGAGGTGAGAGGCCCTAGCGCAGATGATTTCTGCTGCCTACTAATAAATTATCATAATTACTCAGAGTCACTAGAGTGGGTTTCAGAGACGAAGGCACTTGAATCCACAAGCAACCCTGGAGCAGCTAAAAATGCGGGATTGTCTGCTTGGCATGTCCACTGAGTAAAAAGCTATGGGTAACTTGCTGTGCATAACAGGATCAAGTCGTCAGTGCAGGGCGGGGGCAGCAGATACAGTAAGCACAAATAGTGCATGCATAAAGGAGACTAACCCATGCCATTGCCAATAACGGATAGGCCCAAACCTGCATAGAGTCTGAACAAAAGCGAGAGGATTAGGAAGATTCTCTCACGGGCCAACTTGGAACATGGGGGAGAGGAGAGGGTCCACGCGTGAACCAGAAAGAGCTTAAAAGTGGACTTAAGAGATCTTAAAAATCACAAACGCCAGAAGTGGGAAAATTGGACATGTACAGGCACAACCAGAGCCGAGCATATACAAGGAACAGTGAACTGCCAGTAAAGGCTGCCGAGCCAGAGGGTGTAGTGAATGAGTCAGAGACAGTGCACCACCCTTAACAGATGGTTCTAACAGAACAAGAAGGTGAGTAGTCTAGACTGACTGGAAAGAGTGCGGTGTTGGATAGATCCCTTTGACCTAACCAAGGTATAATTGATCATTTTCATTCAAATGGGAGCTCCCGACAGACCACTGACACTTTCTTAGCTGATGCAGAGATTTTCATTACAGTGATTCGGCTGGGATGGCGAGGGGGCGATGAGCTGCAGCTGCAGGACACTGTTCAAGGTGTGTCAGAGGGAATAAAGTCAGTCTCCTCGCTCTGATAGTGAAACAAGTTATATTTCCCTCTACATAAAAAAAGTGAACTTTCTAAATGTTAAGTGTTAAACTCTTAGTGAAAAGTAACGATAATCTACATTAGTCCCCTCGGTTGTGTGCAAACAAAAACCTGACTCTTCCCCCTCACAGGCTTTTGAAACAGACAACTGCTTTTACTGAGCTGCCTGTTCACCCCCCAACCTGAAAGAAGCGAGAGTCGGATCCCCCACCCTTCTCTCAACATTCACCACAGCCAGCACCCTTTCGACCATGCAATCTGAAAGGCAGCTGAGAATACTACAGCAAATCGCAGGTCATCGCTTCTTATTAGACGTATTACCGGCGCCACTGGTATGCGAAATGCAGACTATGCAATAGGGGTGAGGAAGACATTCAACATCTTTTGTGTATTTGCCCCGAACTCCTCCAAGAGAGAAATCATTGCTAAAAGTTCATCTCAAGTCACGCCGTATACGGTCATGTAGGCAGGCCGTGATGAAATGTATGATCTCAAATGATATCATTTTAAACTCCGCCTTTGTAAAGTTCCTACTGTTAGCTAAAAAGAAACTCAGAGATGTAACTATTGCAAATACTTAATGGGTTGTAAATGTTATTTAATGTCATTTTATATGATTTTAAACTGGAATATAACTTTAAAAATTTTCCTTTAGTTCAAAATGTTGTAAGATTTTAAATAATCATCACAATAAACTACCTTTGTACCTTTGTACCTTTGGTGCTGTAATCGGTGGACTAATCGGGCTGGGCTGATGGCCTGGCTGTTTACTCTGCAGTGCCCCACGATGCCCTTTGGGAGTTTGAGGCTGCGCAGCGGCGAGACGTGGTATCAATTCAAGGTGGCATAAATATATACAAATAAAGAGATTCTCGGAGTAGTTCTCAGCACACTGCACTACTGTGACATCTACTAGAGGGCCTCCCATTACTCTTTCTCCACTCTGAACAAGGTCCTAAACTTTGACATCAGAACTCTGTGCATCTCACTGTGCATGCACTCCTACATCATCTGATACTCGGCGCCACTGCAACTCGAAGGAGACTGAGCTGTGCATTCCCTGTGCCTGCAAGGAGCACTCACAGTAGATTTCAATTAACACAAAAAGGCTAGCCAGTGGCAAGTAGCAATCTCTTCAGTAGTTCCATGCCTGTTAGGTTGGTGATGGGGGGTTTATTTGCTGCCGACTGGTACCATACTGTGTGATGCACTTGTCCTACACCAGTTTTGTGTGCAGCAGTAACAGGGAATTAATTTGCATCAATCAAGGTTTTAAAGCAAGCACAGCACGGCTACACAAAGAGTGTCCGGGCGCTTAAGGCTCATACCAAATAACCTGGTTTTAAGGCTATGGTTAAAAAGACCATCATCCTTCATGGCCCATTGATGTAGGGGGAGAGCATTCCATAGTGGTGGCAAGAAACAAGAATGATGAGCGGCCCCATTTTCTTTTATTCTCTATTAACTACAATCGAGTGCTCAATCACCGAGCGTTGTACTATTAAAATTAGTGTGGGTTCTAGATGCAACCCTGCCAAGTATCACGCATTAGGCGTGAGACTAACGCATTTTCGTGTGGTGATCCACACTTCATGGGCTCTTGGTCTCTGTTCAGCCTCACAAGCACCCGGGGTAATGCCGACCCAATCTTCTCTAATCAAAGTTTGACAAGAGCATTTTGGACTTCTGAAATGAAAGTAGAGGCTTCCAAAATTGAGATTAAAATTGATTTTTATTTGAACGCGAGCTGCACTACCGGTGGAATCCCTCCCTCAGAAGAATTAGACAGAGAATAATCAGCAAAGCATGTATTTATTGTCTGAGCTGGCGTTTTTTAAAATACAGAGCCCTGTACAAACTATCCTGACTGGGAAAGCGCTCTGCACTGCTTGGTCTTCTCGTTGCTGTAATGCCTGTGGGTGGCCGCAGCTCTCAGAAGAATCTTTCCCTCCTTGGGAAACACCTGACAGGTGAGCTGCACTGGATTGTAGTCTGCATGGGGTTGTAAATGCTTTCAAGTTACTTTTCACAGGGATTCAAATGTCATTAACAGTTTCGGCCTCTATCGATGCTTTTAAGGACAGGTTGGATGAGTTTTTCCAGTGGTTTGGCGCAGTAAGTAAGAGGGATTCAAAACATATGCATAGTAAGAGCTGAAAAAAGAGCCAGACGTTAGTGTACATATGGTTCATGGATGAGTTTCAGCGCATGTGTGCAAAAGAATTTGACACCAGTGTTGTACAAATGGAGTGTGCATTTCGCGGCCAGGATGTACTGTTGATGAGTGCAGGTGCTAGCGCAACGTAAATGTGATGCAAACCACTGTGCTCGCCTACATATTGTGCCCGGTATTCTTGTTTTGTTTGTTTTTTAAGGCGAGGTGAAGAGAGAAACACCAAGCGCGTCATACGAAAAGGAACTCACAATCCTTTTTTTAACCCCTTCCATGCTCATGAGGAGCTCAGCTCGTCATGCAGCACAGTGCTCCTGTGCTCATGACGAGCTCAGCTCGTCATGACCACACCCGTTTTTTTGCTGTCCAGCACAGCAGGGGAATCGCTCTAGCAGCGATGCGGTTAAAGCCTAAATGGGTATTGCCTGACTCAAAGATGGCCGCCTACTTGGACCTATTTTACTTGTTTAAGAGTGTTGGTGAATACGTCACGCGAACAGGACATTCTTTCGATTCACGAGATTTGTAGAGCGGGAGGTGGATTCAAAATTACCAGGCAAGTTGTCACGATCACGAAACCAGTGAAAGCCAGGGTTAAAGAAAACAAACTGTGAGTATGCTGCAATTATCAAGACGTTTGTAGTGAATGAAACCAGTAAGTGTTCTAATGTCAGCGGCCATGTACAGTAGACCCCCATCCAGGGATTACAATGCTTGTTACAATAACATTCGAAGCTTGTTCGTTTTGCCTTCTCCAGGTTTACGCTTTCTTACTGCCAGCCAGCCAGCAAGTACATCGGGTGGTAGCCTTCTCTGTGCTGCCTCGATCCTGACAGCTCGCCCCTGTGCTGTGTTTTGATGTGCCTTCGCCCTTCAGATCTAGCCCCCTGTGCCACTATCAGTTATTGTTGCTACTCAAGTGTGCGGGTGGCAAGCAGAATGTTTTGGTCCCCCCCTGCGGGAACCCCCCCTGCACAAACCCCCCACCCATGCGAACCCTCACCTGCGTGAACCTCACCTGCGTGAACCCCCCGCGTGACCCCCCCCCGTGCGAACCCCCCACGCAAACCCCCACCCCATGTGACCCCCGCACAAACCCCCCCGCGTGAACCACCCACGCGAACACCCCCCGCAAACCACCCTTGCGCGAACCGACACCCCGTGCGAACCCACCCCCTGTGCGAAGCCCCCCACGCTAAACCCCCCGTGCGAACCCCCTGCGCAAACCCCCCTGCGCGAACACCCCCTGCGCAAACCCCCTGCGCAAACCCCCCCGCTAATGCCCCCTGCACAAACCCCCACCCCGTGACCACCCAACCCCCGTGTGACCCCCCTCCGCATAACCCCCCCCCGCGTGACCCCGCCCCCCCCCGGAAAACCCGCCTCCGCACCTCCATCACAATCATTGCCATTAGTATTCAGATACTGCTCATAAAAAATACCACTAGTCTTCAAATAGTGGTCGCAATCCATGAGACTAGCCTTCATTTTGCTCTTGAAATAGCACAAGAGCTGCAAATAAACCCTAACAGAATACTACTAAGCTTCAAATACTATTCTCTAGAATACTACTAGTCTTTTTTTAGCAATCAATTGAAGTGTTCATTATGTATTTGAAGGGTAGTTGAGTAGAACTAGTATTCCCTCATTTGCATATTTCGGCTTGTGGGCATACTACTTAGTCTTCATGCATACTAAATAAATGCTATATTTTAATAGTAAATGAAAAGTAAATGAATACCGCTGTAACCACTGGAATCACACTAAATGATGATCTTCCATTTTGGTGAGGGATATTATCATGCCCATTATCGCCGCTTTAGCTGCAGTTTCCTGCCGCTAAAGCAGCGATAATTTTAACGCCATTCTTGATAATATGGTCCTATGTTTTTTACCGCAAGTTGTCCGCAAGTCTTTCTCTGTTTATGTATACCAGAAGTTCCTGTGGCTGACCGTGAGTGCCTGGTAATGAAAAATTTAGCACGGGAACACAACTATTTTTGGGCATCAAAGGTCTGCAATATCATTTTACAAATCAAAGAGAACATGATTATTTTCTTTTTTTGCATGGATAGATGCCTCCAGCAAATTACGGCTGGGAAGTGAGGCGTAAATCAGAACTTTGAGGCAAAATTTGTGAATATTTAGGAATCCGATTTTTAATTCGTAGTAATCTATTCCGAACTGACTATTTCTCTGGGATAGATTTAACCATATTTACTTCAGCCTGCCGTGGCCCCTTCAACATTGGTCAACATCCAATGTTTTGGGTCGGATGCTTGTGTTTTCCACTTATATCTAAAGTGGTGATGTCACGCAGCAGGCCTCTATTTTACAGAACAATTTACAGCCAATTATGACTGCAAGTGCGCAACACTGCAGGAATCAGTGCCTGCTCCCGCAATTAATTACGCACAGTGGTTAAATAACTTTACCACACACACGAGGTAAAAAAATTACTGCTGCAGTGCAATGCGATTTATATTAGAACATTTTCTTTTTAACTCTGTTCTCTTAAACTGCCATGTTATAAGGAGGGACAATCATTTGTACGCGGTGGCGCAGGTGAGGCAACCAGCAAAGTGACCCACAACAAACTCCTACACGAATACATGCAGTAGAGTTGCCATGATGCGCATTTCTGCCCGTGTATTTGTCTCTCTCGTTCCTCAGTAATGAATCGCCGCCTCCGGCCCGGTGAACAGAGGCGGCGGCCTCTGCATAGTCACTGCTGCAGCTGACAATGTGCAGACTGTAAGCGACTCTGCAGATGTTGGATTCTGAAGCCCCCACATCCTGATGACCTGCACGCACCGTGTCTCAAGCAAGCAGCTGCCTGCTTCGCAGTGACCCCTTGAAGTGCATTTTATTAGTGAGCACCGTATTAGTTGGTAACACCTGCTTGATGAACTGTGCAGGTGTCGCTGCAGTCCCCTGCAATCCTGCACCCTATCCCCCTCACAAACACCCACCACAGACGCACAGATGGATGTTTACAGCTCGCTTTATGGTTATTGTAAAGGGACAACATACGGCACAGTGTCTATAGTTGTACCCATGAACTGCTCAAGGTCACACCATGCGTTTGTTGTCAGAGGATTCTTATATCCCAGAAAGGACAGTGACGTGTGACCCGGGGCCTTACTTAGGGGTTACCTCCAACCTCCTGCAAGAGAAGACGCTACAACCATGCCCGCTGGGCACAACGATGCCCATAAACCTGCTTCTGTTACAGTGGAACCCACTGTTGTTGTCCATCGCGAGTTGCCCGAGAGAAAGAGAGCTCAAATACAAACAAAGAGTAATACATTATTACAATGTCAGTAGTGTTCATTTGTTTACACCTCCCAGTATCACACATTCTCTAAAGTTTTCCAGAAGTTACAAGCTGAAATGCACCCCCTCACAGCCCCTCCACCCCCACAATACACTTTGAAAGGGTTTAATAGCATGTAAATGTAAATGTATTGTACTTGTATAGCGCACGAATCGACCCCAACTGGGGTATCTCGGCGCTTGTACGAATACCACTGTGGAAACCTTCCTGGCTTTTCCCTGTGAAGTGCCCACTCCTGGGCACCCCCAAGGTTGAGCCAGGCATCCTAGCGTTGTACGAATACCGCTGTGGAACCCTTCCTGGCTTTTCCCTGTGAAGTGCCCACTCCTGGGCACCCCCAAGGTGGAGCCAGGCATCCTAGCGTTGTGGGGGCCGTTGTGGAGATTAAGCAAACTATTGCCCAGAGTTGCAGAGTGGGACCCATGATTAGAATAGGCACCAAGGCGAGAATTATCAGGTCCGAGGAAATTGAGCCCAAGACCCCCCGAGGCGGGAATTGAACCCTGGTCCCGGGCTAGACCTCTGCATCTGGGTCTGCCGCTCTAACCATTGAGCCACACTTCTCCACTATCATCAGCATCAATTTCAGTCTGCAAGGATCCTCATTTTCCTCATTTTAATTGTGATTTGGGGTAGGTATAAAGTTGTATTTGAGATTTGCATCTGTACTCCAGCTTTGGTTTGAAGGGGGCACCGGGTCTGCCCCTTTTTGAATGTCGGGCTCTTGACAAGTTTTTGATGGAGGTCTTGAGATTTTTCGCAGTGCACCTCGCCACTGTCTGTGGTCTGCAGTTACCTTTGCACAGCCCACTGGGGGATTGCTGTTCTAAACAAAGATGCACTACAGTAACGTATATTACTTACTATTTACAATACCTCACTGTGAACTGCATGTATTGCCTTTTCACGCGGATATTTCTGAATCGTTTCAATGGATTTATTTAAATTAATCATTGGTTGTGGTCCTCATGACACATTAGATGCTTTTCAGATCGTTTCATATTTTGGTATAAAAGTGAGCTGAAGAGAGACACAAGCATCAATAATATATTGAAAAATATATTCGGCTGTTTGTTGACTGCAAGTCCAGGCAGCCTTAAATCCCGCCATTGTAACGGACACGCACACAAGACACAGGGGTGCGGCTTGGTCAGAAGATGGGGGGGCGGTTTGCGAGCTACACATTCATATAATGCTAACATACATTATGCACCAATCAGTGTCCATGAGAGGCGAGGAAGGTACAGTGGAAAGAGAGAAGAATGCTGATTACTTAGGAGAGACAACACAATATTTTGTAATACACAACATTTTGAGGACTTTCAAAACAGTGATGTCATCAGTGATGTCACTGACCATGTAATGAATGATGTAATATGTGACATCATCAGCAGTGCATTGCAGGGGTGTGAGGTATAGTCAGCTGAACTAGTTGTAACAACAGAATTTCTCCGGTTTTGTATGAGTGAAATGTCCAACTAACTATAACGTCCCTGTAACCTATGGTTTTTTCATTGAGTTTCTGGGATTTTTTAAATGCTCATTTCTCACTATAATGTGCCTGAAACCTATGTTTTTTTCAGTGAATTCCAAAGGTTTTTTAAATGCTAATTTCTAACAATAACATCTCTATTAATACCCTTGAATCCTGAGGGTCTGTGGGGGCCAAGGTACCTCCAGTAAGCTCCACAGAGCTGCATTGCAGAGAGGTGTTCCTAGCTCACGCCCCTTTTCACACCACGCTGCAAACGCAGGTTGTGGCGCACTGCTGCTTGTAGGATGAAGTCCACTTGTATCCTGAGGTCCTCAGGACACAAGAGGACCCCATTGCCCCACCAGCAGTGCACCAGACCAGACCAGACCAGAGTGGTGTAAAAAGGGGTATGGCCTCAGACCACCTCTCTGCAACACAGCTCTGGAGGTACTTGGTGGGCTAGGTGGCCCCCAGGGACCTTCAGGATTGAAGGGTACTAAGTCCCGCGATTCGCAACACGCCAGGGGGGGGTGTTTGCACACTTGTTGTTTCAGGCCCCACCTCCTCACTGCCCCACTGTGCAAACGCGCCCCCTAGTGCATTGTAGGTTGGGTATTAAGTCTCCTTCATTCCTGATGGTCCCTGGGAGCCAACTAGCCCACCAGGTACCTCCAGTAAGCGCCACAGAGCTGCGTTACAGAGAGGTGTAAAAAGGGGCGGGCCTCAGACCACCACTCTGACATCATCCACGTGACAATCTGATACACCTCATCACACACCAGTATAACTTTTGATCACTCACGGTGAAATACAGAGGCCCTTGCACCTCATTTACGCTGCTGTTGCGTCACTTTTGTGAAGCAGCGGCGGCGCCAATTCTGCGCCATGGTGCGGGGTACTTGCAACGTGACGCATCTGGGAGATGCGTCACGTTGTAAAGCCCTGCGCCACATATAGGTGTTCCTGCGCAGGGGGGGGGGCGTTCCGGCGCAGGAACGCCTCCTAAAAGTGGCTGAGTGAAATCTACCAGATTTCACTCTGTCACTTTTAGGCCAATGCTGCGTCAATACCCTGCGCCTGCTTGAAGCAGGAGTAAGGCTTGACGCAGCATTGGAAGAATAGGGCATCCCCGAGCATTGCTGGAGCTTGAGATGCAACTCCAGCTATGCGTCACCTTTACGGAACAGATGCGTCACGCTTCTGTGCCGTTTTTACCCCTTGGTGCGCCGCACTGTAAATGCGGCGCATCATGGGTGGCGGAGCTGCAGCGCACAATTACTCGTGCATCCCTGCTGATATGCAGGGATGCGCCAGTAATTGTAAATCTGCCCCAGAGTACCATATTTGAAAGCACTGACACACACATACCAGTTACTACATTCGCACTCACTGATTCCTAAGTCCACACACACAACTGTCCATTCACCCACAGAATCACTTATACATGCAGTCACTGATCAATGGTAACACTATCAAATGTACTCATACACCTATATAGACATTGACACATCAGCAGTCAACCTAGTCGATTATGCAGTGATGCTACTCACTCATGAAAAGAATCAATTACACTTACATTTACTCACCTACACAGTTATACACACAACACCGGGTTTATACATACACATAGTAAATCATAGTTACTATGTTAAAAGATCAGTATTACAAATATACATTAATTCATACAGTTACTCTCACAATCACTGACTCTTACGTATACTTATTTATATACACCAACTCTCATATACAATGCCTTTTATTTTTCTACTTTATTGGAGATGTACCACTGACACATATATTCACTTACCAACACACAAATAAACACACTCAGCCACCCAAACAACTGTTTCCATAAACACTCCTAAACCCATATGCCTAGACAGGGCTGGACTCGGAACCACAACCGGCCCCGGCAAAGTGCTCCGCCGGCCACCCCTCCCCACTCGGGGGGTTGGAGGTGCCGCCGAGCTCGTTTTCGGGGCCGGTTTTCGGACGATTTTGGCCAGACTAGAAACCACAACCGGCCCGGCAAAGTGCTCGGCCGGCCACCCCTCCCCACTCAGGGGTTTGGAGGTGCCGCCAAGCTCGTTGCCGGGGCCGGTTTTCGGCCCATTTTGGTACAGGGCCGAAAATGGACCTGTAACAAAAACGGCGCCCAAAACCGGTCCCCACCCATGCGTCGCGCACCGGGGGATTGCCCGGTGCCCGCTATGGCCAGTCCGGGCCTGTGCCTAGACAATCAACCACTCACACAACAACTCCCCCACTCAACCACAGATTCACTCAGCCTCCCTTACAAATACTCAGCCAACTAATCAATAACTAATATAGACACTCATGTAGTTAGTTACCAGCAGGTTATACAACAACAGAGACAGTGATACACACAATCACATAGTTTGGTTACTAACCCATATATTTAGTGAGACACATTTAATTACTCACTTAAACAAACAGTCAGACAGCTACTAAATCCTCCATCTAGACAGTTATATATCCACTCGATCTTCAATACAGATTGGTACATTTCAAACAAAACCACATTCACTTGATGATGTCATCAGTGATATCATTTGAGATGTCATCAGTGATGTCATCAGTGATGTCACTGACCATGTCATGAATGATGTAATATGTGACATCATAAGCAGTGCATTGCGGGCGCGTGAGTTATAGTTAGCACAACTAACTATAACTGAGGAATTTCTATGGTTTTGTATGAGTGAAATGACCAGCTACAATAATCATTAAAAGCTATGGTTTTTCAGTGAAATTAAAAAAAATGTTAAATGCTAATTCCTAACTATAATGTCTCTGAAACATATGGGTTTTTTCAGTGAATTTTAAAAGGTTTTTTAAATGCTAATTTCTAACTATAACGTCTCTGAAACCTATGGTTTTTGCAGTGAATTTCAAAGGTTTTTTAATTGCAAATTTTTAAGTGCAATAGTAGTTATACCTATTTTTTGTACTGAATTTCTACAGTTTTTTAACTGTTTATTTATAAATATTTTATTTATTAAACAACATTATATATTTTTCTGAAAATTGCAAAACAATTTGAAATAAATTTAAAATTGAAATATTTTTAAATATTTAGTTTTTTTTGTATTTTAATATATTGATATAATTTTCTTTTTTTAATATTTTTTTCAATTTTTTGGGGGGAGTTGCGCACTTAAAGCGTACCTACTGCAGCGGGTCCGCGTATTCTAGCTGGCAATTTTTCAGTTACGTCATATACGTACAATGTTATGTGGTGTCCGCGACCGGTATGCGACCGGCCCATGACTCCTGCTTCCGCGCATTCGCAACACATGCGTATTACGGTACACGATGATTGCACGGTGGCGGGCCCCACGTGAGGTCATATACGTGCTGGATGCGCGACTCCCGTGAAATTTTTTTTTGTTCTAAAATGATATGCTCGTTTCTTTAATGTACATATTAGGACAAAAGATTATCTAAGGTGTTCATAAAAATAATATATTTCTACTCGTTATAAACATATATTATTATTAAATATATTTTCACGAAGTCGTGTCGGGTGCACGCTTTGTGAGCACATGGTGCGCGGATCCCATGTGACCTAAAAAAAAGATTTGATTGGTTCATAACATATCCCACTGTAACTATTGAAGGACCCCACCCATTTTAAATATTCTGTTTGGAGCAGTTGATGAGAGACATCTCTTCTTCTTCCAGAGCTGGTTTTGGATATTTTTTTGTGTTTTTCAAAAATTGCATTAGAGAAATGGCATCTGGTTCGCAAGCTCCTGACCATTCTTCAGATGAAGATATCTTGAAGGAAGATCCACCCAAGCAGAGGCCCGAATCAGTGGTATGGACATTTTTCACATTTCCGGAGAAAAAAAAGGTAAACGCAAGAAAAGTCACATGTTTGCTGTGTGACAGGGTCCTGTCGCGAGGCAGTGACAAGAAATACTCCTGTGGAACAGCGAATATGTATAAACATCTAAGGACCATTCACCCGAAGAATCTGGCACAAGAAGAAATGAGGCATGCAGCAAAAAATCCACCGCCAGGCATTGCTAGTACCTTCGAGCATCCACTTCAGCAACACCAGTAGACATTTGCCCAGAATTTGCTTTTCTGCAGCAGCACTGCACTAAGTGCAAACCATCATCTGTTATGGTGAACAGTCAGCGGACACTATTTGTGCAGCTCAACAGAACCACAAATGCATATTTTTTTTGTTGTTTTTGGAATGATGTTGAACTCCAAAAGCTAACTGTTTACTTGGTTCCTTTTTTGTTCAATTTTTAAAAAACACCAAAAAAAGTGCAAAATTGTTAAAAAATACAAAAAAATGAAAACAAAAACCAGAAGAAAAAAAAGTTCAGAACTACCTTACCTGGTTTAAAAAAAGAACTATAATTGCATGGTAATGTCTGAAAGTTTGGTTGAATGTATGTGTAGAGCATGATTGACTGAAATAATGCATTAGTACTGTGTGGTGAATTTATAGGGGCAGATCTATGAGGAAGTGCTGCAGCGTGACACTGCAAACCCTTTAGCTGCACCGCTGCGGCACTTCTGAAGCACAGGGATGTGACATATTTACATGAATATGTCGCAATTCTGTGCTCCCTCTGCACTAGCACACAAACTGTAGCCATGCAGTGACGCAGGCACCCTTGCACCATGGTGCAAGGATATCTGTGTCGTGGGGAGATTGCTTTTGTGTAGGAAGGGACTACTTCCTGCACAAAAACAATCAGTAAAGGCATTTTTCTCCTTCATTGTGTGCTGTGGAATGCAGCATGCATTGAAAGAGAAAAAAACAGGGAGAAATGAAAACATTTCTTCTTGTTGTGCCTCACTACACCACTTTTAGGGTGGCGCCCTCTTCACACGTATCTACAGATTTACACTTTCTTGTTAGTCTTGAGATGTGTTATTCCATGAGTGTTGTGTGGGAACAGATACAGCAACATCCATGGAATGCCCCTTCAACGCAAAGTGCTGCATTTGAATGGGTCGTATTTTCAAGGAGAGGAAAAGCCATACAGGGTGGCTTTTCCTCTCCTTGTAAATATGGAGGAGTCCCCAGCGCCATCACTATGTTACAAAAAGTGACATGCTGGTGGTGCAGGAGACTTGTAAATCTACACCATAGGTGCTTAGGTATTGGCAGAGTGATAGAATAAGAACATAGTGCTGGGTGGCTGATTGACAAACTGCATGAGACTGACAGGAGGTATCCTAGGTAAGCATGGGCGTAAAATCCGCTCCGCTCGCGGATTTTTCGGATTTTCGGCAAATCCGCAATCCGCGAACGCTCGCGAATTTGTCGAAAATCCGTGAATCCGCTCGCGGCGGATTTTTTGCTTGGTTGCGGCGCGCGGGGTGGTGCACGGCGTTCACTTTCCGTCATTTTAGCGTTTGCCGAGTTGTTTTTCTTTGCGAGTGACGCGCCATTTTAGATCTTGCTGCGTGTTCCCGCGGGAGTTTGTCGCCCGCGAATACGTACTCGCGGCTTGCCACCTTGCACAGCACACCTCGCGAGAGTTCGCAATTGCGAACACGTAGTTGCGGCGGAAAGGAACAATCTCGCACTTGCGAAATAGAGATTTTGCAATTTCGCACAAGAAAATCACCAGCAAACAGGATAAACCTTCAGAAAATTATGATTTTTATCAGAATCACTCCTCAGGTTGACATTTGCATGGCCTTTTTTTTTGCAAGGAGTCCATTTTGGGGGGGGGGGGAGGAAGGAAGTGCCCCACAGTCTCCAACTTCCTGTTCCTGTCCAGCAGGCTCCTCCCAGTGCTTTGTCCATCTCCTGGTCACTTTCATTTGGATCTGGAGCTGGAAGGATTACTTTTTGTGGGTGCTGCTGGATATTTGGATTTGAGGCCTTTTTGACTGTCTTTGGATCACTTTTGGATTAGAAATCAACTTTCACAAGTAAGTTTGTTTGGGGCATTACAGTTGCTGCAAGTACAATTTTGGAACTTTTTCAGAAAATTAAATAAATTATATTGTGGGTAGCCACAGTATCCAGTAGGACCAGGGTTGGTTATGGGTGCATGATACAACTGTTTTGTTGAATTTAAACACCATTGAGGCCATGGATGGGCTGGGATTGTGCAGATTTTATTGTTTTTTGTCGTTTTTTTGGGCCTGCTGGTGTGGCCCTTTGCCCAGGGGTGGTGAGTGTTGCATGGGCCTAGTCTTTCTGTGGGGTGTCTTCTTGAATTTAAACATAATTGAGGCCATGGATGGGCTGGGATTGTGCTTATTTTATTGTTTTTTGTCGTTTTTGGGGGGCTGCTGGTGTGGCCTTTTGCTTGCCCAGGGGTGGTGGTGGTGCATGGACTGAGTGTGCCTGTGGTGTTGTCTCACTCTCTTTGATGTAAACATCATGGATGGCATTGGATTGTGGTGATTTCTGGCTGTTTTTCTGTTTTTTGGGGGTGTACTGTTGATGTGGTCTGGCCATGTGGGTGGTGGTGGTGGCCATCTTGAGTGCTGGCTGGTACAGGCAACATGTGCTTGGGGTGTAAGGGGGCCATTTTGAGGAGAGGCAGTGTCTGAGGCCTGCACTTATTTTGCCTACTTTTCATCCCTTATGCCCAGGGGTAGTGAGTGTTGCATGGGCCTAGTGTTTCTGAGGGGTGTCTTCTTGAATTTAAACACCATTGAGGCCATGGATGGGCTGGGATTGTGCAGATTTTATTGTTTTTTGTCGTTTTTTTGGGCCTGCTGGTGTGGCCCTTTGCCCAGGGGTGGTGAGTGTTGCATGGGCCTAGTCTTTCTGTGGGGTGTCTTCTTGAATTTAAACACCATTGAGGCCATGGATGGGCTGGGATTGTGCAGATTTTATTGGTTTTTGTCGTTTTTTTGGGCCTGCTGGTGTGGCCCTTTGCCCAGGGGTGGTGAGTGTTGCATGGGCCTAGTCTTTCTGTGGGGTGTCTTCTTGAATTTAAACATAATTGAGGCCATGGATGGGCTGGGATTGTGCTTATTTTATTGTTTTTTGTCGTTTTTGGGGGGCTGCTGGTGTGGCCTTTTGCTTGCCCAGGGGTGGTGGTGGTGCATGGACTGAGTGTGCCTGTGGTGTTGTCTCACTCTCTTTGATGTAAACATCATGGATGGCATTGGATTGTGGTGATTTCTGGCTGTTTTTCTGTTTTTTGGGGGTGTACTGTTGATGTGGACTGGCCATGTGGGTGGTGGCGGTGGCCATCTTGAGTGCTGGCTGGTACAGGCAACATGTGCTTGGGGTGTAAGGGGGCCATTTTGAGGAGAGGCAGTGTCTGAGGCCTGCACTTATTTTGCCTACTTTTCATCCCTTATGCCCAGGGGTAGTGAGTGTTGCATGGGCCTAGTGTTTCTGAGGGGTGTCTTCTTGAATTTAAACACCATTGAGGCCATGGATGGACTGGGATTGTGCAGATTTTATTGTTTTTTGTCGTTTTTTTGGGCCTGCTGGTGTGGCCCTTTGCCCAGGGGTGGTGAGTGTTGCATGGGCCTAGTCTTTCTGTGGGGTGTCTTCTTGAATTTAAACACCATTGAGGCCATGGATGGGCTGGGATTGTGCAGATTTTATTGTTTTTTGTCGTTTTTTTGGGCCTGCTGGTGTGGCCCTTTGCCCAGGGGTGGTGAGTGTTGCATGGGCCTAGTCTTTCTGTGGGGTGTCTTCTTGAATTTAAACATAATTGAGGCCATGGATGGGCTGGGGTTGTGCTTATTTTATTGTTTTTTGTCGTTTTTGGGGGGCTGCTGGTGTGGCCTTTTGCTTGCCCAGGGGTGGTGGTGGTGCATGGACTGAGTGTGCCTGTGGTGTTGTCTCACTCTCTTTGATGTAAACATCATGGATGGCATTGGATTGTGGTGATTTCTGGCTGTTTTTCTGTTTTTTGGGGGTGTACTGTTGATGTGGACTGGCCATGTGGGTGGTGGTGGTGGCCATCTTGAGTGCTGGCTGGTACAGGCAACATGTGCTTGGGGTGTAAGGGGGCCATTTTGAGGAGAGGCAGTGTCTGAGGCCTGCACTTATTTTGCCTACTTTTCATCCCTTATGCCCAGGGGTAGTGAGTGTTGCATGGGCCTAGTGTTTCTGAGGGGTGTCTTCTTGAATTTAAACACCATTGAGGCCATGGATGGACTGGGATTGTGCAGATTTTATTGTTTTTTGTCGTTTTTTTGGGCCTGCTGGTGTGGCCCTTTGCCCAGGGGTGGTGAGTGTTGCATGGGCCTAGTCTTTCTGTGGGGTGTCTTCTTGAATTTAAACACCATTGAGGCCATGGATGGGCTGGGATTGTGCAGATTTTATTGTTTTTTGTCGTTTTTTTGGGCCTGCTGGTGTGGCCCTTTGCCCAGGGGTGGTGAGTGTTGCATGGGCCTAGTCTTTCTGTGGGGTGTCTTCTTGAATTTAAACATAATTGAGGCCATGGATGGGCTGGGATTGTGCTTATTTTATTGTTTTTTGTCGTTTTTGGGGGGCTGCTGGTGTGGCCTTTTGCTTGCCCAGGGGTGGTGGTGGTGCATGGACTGAGTGTGCCTGTGGTGTTGTCTCACTCTCTTTGATGTAAACATCATGGATGGCATTGGATTGTGGTGATTTCTGGCAGTTTTTCTGTTTTTTGGGGGTGTACTGTTGATGTGGACTGGCCATGTGGGTGGTGGTGGTGGCCATCTTGAGTGCTGGCTGGTACAGGCAACATGTGCTTGGGGTGTAAGGGGGCCATTTTGAGGAGAGGCAGTGTCTGAGGCCTGCACTTATTTTGCCTACTTTTCATCCCTTATGCCCAGGGGTAGTGAGTGTTGCATACTTGCATGTCCCTAGTCTTTCTGTGGGGTGTCTTCAATGTAAACATCATGGATGGCATGGGATTGTGCTCATTTTTCTGTGTTTTGTCGATTTTTTGGGGTGTATAACTGAACTGATGTTCCTCTGTCTTCCATTGCTTTTAGGTGCACAAGAAGACTCAATAGAACCACCAGTGCCAGGAAGAAGTCCTGCAGCGGTGTGTGCAGCATAACGTCACGCGACGTCACGTCTGGACACAGAACCCTCTGCAACTCGTGCAACTGCTGCCTGCTGACCTGCTCTGAAGAAGATGGCCCCAAAAAAAGTAACCCGTAGCTCCTCTAGCAAGAAAGGTGCCAGTAAGGAGCAGAAGAAGCAAGTTACCAAGGACACTGGTGTGCCGCCCGCCCCTTTTTTTGTGAGTAAAAAAAAAAGTATGCCTGCAGCAGCTGCAGCGGGATCTGCTGGGGACCAAGCTGGCAGCAGCACCCCCGCTCCATTGGGCTCAGTGCCACCACCACCACCACGCCAACTTAAGTCCAACCCCTTGAGTGCTGCAGAGGCAGCCAGTATACTTCTTCAATCACTATCGACCAGTGATGTTGGCTCATCGCAAGAAAGCAGCAGCAATGTCCCTCAATCAACACAGGTTGTTGTAGCTCATCTGACGAGTGTTGAACAACCACAGCGGCAACAACAATCACATGTGCAAGTACAAGCCCAAGTACATGTGGAAGGAGAGGCAGCGCAAGGAGATGCGCATGCAGAGGTGCATGGAGGGTCACAACAAGTGCCCACAATAGTTGTTCCTCCCGAAGTAGGGGCACATCAGGAAATCGACAATCAAGGCGAGGTATCATTTGAGGAAGCCACTCCTCCTGATGATCCTTCATTGTCTTCCACAACCCTAGCAAGGAAGAGATCAAGGGTGGTGTCTACATCCTCTTCAAGCACACCTCCTTCTGATGATACGGATCAAACTTGGGAACCAGCACCACAGCCGTCTGAGAGTGAGGCACACCATGATCCAACAAAGGTACTTAAGCGTAAAAGGAAGCTCGTCCAAAGTCTCAGACTTATGGAGTGTGATGAGGCTCAACAAGAAGTGGCGGATACTGCTGCTGATGAAGACTCTGCCAACGACGACCCAGTCATCATAAAGGTCACTGCAGCCCCAGCGGGCATGCAGCAAACAGACATTTTGACCCTAGCCCGAAGAGCTGCTGCGCGTGATGATGATGATGATGTTGTCGATGAGGAGGCAGTGGAAACACCACAATCATTGGAGTTAAGTAGTACACCAACTCGTCCCGCTTCCATATTTCTTTCTGGCAAGAAGAGACCTGCGTCAACCTCGACCTTAATTAGTGGCGGTGAAAGTGGAAAACGTACAAAAGTTGGCCAATCCAGGTCCTCCACTTCATCTGGCATTAGCTTCATGACCACCACCACCACCAGTATCGCCGCCTCCTCCAGGTCCCACAGACACTTCAAGTCCCCAGTTTGGGACTTCTTTACTGTTTGTCCCAAAAATCCAAGGTTTGCCATTTGTACCCTTTGTAAGCTTGCAGTTAGTCGTGGTAAGCCAGGTAGCAACTATGGTACCGGCGGCCAGAGTGGTCATCTTGACAGAAAGCACGCTGTCCAATGGTTTGCGCACCTAGCTGCGATCAAGAAAGGCCAAAATCAAGGAAACGTTGATGTTTCATCTGATGTTGACGAGCAGGAAGAAGACGTGTCAAACACTTCCCTTACACCCAGTACCCCTCTCAGCAGCACACCCAATGTGAGGCACACTAAGAGTGTTGGAGCGAGTGAGACACCAACGCACAAAAGTTCACCCCCGAGCAAAATTGGGTCAACGAAGTCATTATCAGCCCGTAAATGCTTGGTCCAGGGCAACATTAGAACAATGCTTACTTCAGAGGTGCCATATGAACGCAACCACCCACTGACGCGTCTGTATAACACTAAGCTGGCTAAAATGCTAGCTGTGGACCTTCTACCTTTTTCTTTTGTAGAAGCGGTAGGTTTTCTTGAATTAGTTGCAACGCTCTGCCCTAAATGGAAGGTTCCGAGCCGGTTCTATTTTGCCAGAGTTGCGGTTCCAGCACTACATGAAGATGTGCTGCAGGCGATTGGGGCAGCTTTGCAGAAGAGTGCTGTTCACACAATACATCTGACAACAGACATGTGGACCAGTGGCCCAGGCGATGATTACATGTGCATCACTGCACACTGGGTCTCTTTTTCAGGTGTTATAGCAAAGCTAAACGCAGGTGTTGACCCGGACCAAGTTTTCAAAGCTGCTCGGAAACATGCAACACTAGCCATGTTTGCCTTGGAGAAAAGTCACACAGCAGAAAACCTTTTGGAAGAGTTTGACAAAAAGGTGTTGTCAATGCTATCCCCCCTAAAACGCAAGATTGGTTATGTTTCCACGGATAATGGCGCCAATGTAGTTAAGGCCATGTTACAGGGTCACCATGTTAGAGTGCCGTGTTTGGCGCACTGTATCAACCTGGTAGTTCAAAAATTCTTGAGTGATAAAGAGAGTCCAGCGTTCGAGGTAATGGCCACCTGCCGCAAAATGTGCAACCATTTCAGCCATTCTTTTAAGGCCCGGAAGCATCTGCGGAGACTGCTACTTCAACGTGGAATGCCAGTGAAAGCACTCATCCAGGAGGTGGCAACACGTTGGAACTCAACCTTCTACATGCTTGAGCGTCTGCATGAGCAGTATACGGTACTCGATCACTATTTCTTGACAGAGGCTACATCTCAGAAGGAGGACCTGCGGATGAGTAAGGCGCAATGGGCCATAGTTAAAAGCCTGACAGACATGCTTCGTCCTTTTGAGTTCTTCACGCGTGCAGTCAGCCAGGAGGACTGTAATTTGGGAAAAGCTATCCCATTGTTGTGCATACTGGAGCACCAACTGATGGCGGTTTCTTCTGAGTTTGAAAAAGATGAAAAAAAAAAAACCATTTCATTTTGTCTGAGAAATTATTACATCGCCTACGTGGTGATGAACGTCTTAAAAACATCAACTCAGATCAGCATTACATTTGTGCTACTATTCTGGATCCACGCTACAAAAAGGCGCTGGCAGACAACGCATTCTTTCCTTTCGCTGATGCAGATGTTCAAAAGTACAAACATTGGTTAGCCTGGTCAGCCAAGAGGTTTGAAAAAGAACGGCAGGTTATTGAAGGAGAAGCCAGTACATCAGCATCAGCATCAGCAGGCCATCCGCAGTCACAAGAATCCACTTCTGCACCTGTGGCTGGGGCACAAGTGACCTCTCAGCCGTTAAAGACACCGGCAACTGGATCATCTGCACCACACACAATGACAACACTAACAGTGGCTGGGGAGGAGGATTGGCTAAGTTTGATGGGGTATGGTTCTCGAAAAAATGTCACAGGCACAGCAAAAAGTAAGCAAAGTGGAGGAACAGTTGATGACCTTGAGTCGATGGTGCAGGACTATCTGAATGACTCAACAGTGGTCTTTCTTAATGAGGAGCCATTGCAGTATTGGCATGGCAAAAAACAATTGTGGCCACAGCTCTACAACCTGGCTATAAACTATTTGTCTTGCCCACTCGCAAGTGTGTCTTCTGAACGTGTTTTCAGTGCTGCTGGTGGCATTGTAACTGCCAAACGGAGCCGCCTATCGCCCAAAAATGTGGAGCGGCTGACAATGATCAAGATGAATCAGCACCTCATACCACCAGATTACAAAGTGCGAGAAAGCACGCCACATGAAGACGATGAGGACAGCAACGTAGATGAGGGGATTTTTTCTCTGTTCGGTGCCACTGACCTCATCCAGCCTGAATTCGCAGAGTATGATGACGAAATCTTGTTCTTATTCCCTGACACCGAGCCCTGAAAATGAGACAATCAATCAAGAACTTTCTTTTTCGTCCTTATTCACTTTTATTCCTGTGTGCTTTGTGTCTCTCTTTCTTTGTTTTGCACAGTTAATTTAATTCAAACTTTAATCACCTAATCCCAAAAACAAGACCATCATCAGAACTGTCTTCACTTGTTTGCTTATTGATTTGAAGGTGCCGCAGTCTACATTCCTCAGGTTCACAAGTTCTGAAGAACATGCTCCTCTATCCTCCTCCTCCAGACTGCGATTTCCCTCCAAGCAGAGTGCTGGATTACGCACAATGAAGAAAGACTCAGCACTTGTGGGGGTGTTGTACTTCTTTGCGGGTGAGTTGACGGTTTTGGGCCCATTGCTGTGAAGCTCTAATAATGGACAAAAGTGTTTTGGACCAAATATGAGGTGGAAATTTCTTGCCGTTTTTGCTGACTTGCTTGCCTTTGAGGTGCTCTTTGGCGGGGTTCCGGGGGTTTGTGTGTAATTTTTGGTGTCTGTCAAAGCACTGCTGCGACAGTCTAATCTTGATTGCATTTGCTTTTCAGGAAATCCGTGGTGGAAAACAGGAGTTATGATGATTGATGATGATGACCTAGCTGAACAGCGCGGCATTTGGAACGAAGGCCGAGAGATATTGTAAGTATGAGATTTAGCTTTTTCGCTGTTTGGGGGTGTTGTCGGGTGTTTTTTTGCGGGTGGGTTGGCGCCGGCGGGTCTTGCCTGGGCCATTCCTGGGAAGGTCTAATACCGGATACAAGTGTTTTGGACAAAATCCATAAGGAACAGCCTTTTTTTTGCCATTTCTTCAGACATCTTGCTCAATGTAGCGTTTTGGGGGGCTTCCTGCTGTTCGTGGGTGGGTTGCGGCCGGGGTCTCTGTCGAAGCACTGCTGCGACAGTCTAATCTTGATTGCATTTGCTTTTCAGGAAATCCGTGGTGGAAAACAGGAGTTATGATGATTGATGATGACCTAGCTGCACAGCGCGTTACTTTGGACCGAAGGCCGAGAGATATTGTAAGTATGAGATTTAGCTTTTTCGCTGTTTGGGGGTGTTGTCGGGTGTTTTTTTGCGGGTGGGTTGGCGCCGGCGGGTCTTGCCTGGGGCATTCCTGGGAAGGTCTAATACCGGATACAAGTGTTTTGGACAAAATCCATAAGGAACAGCCTTTTTTTTGCCATTTCTTCAGACATCTTGCTCAATGTAGCGTTTTGGGGGGCTTCCTGCTGTTCGTGGGTGGGTTGCGGCCGGGGTCTCTGTCGAAGCACTGCTGCGACAGTCTAATCTTGATTGCATTTGCTTTTCAGGAAATCCGTGGTGGAAAACAGGAGTTATGATGATTGATGATGATGACGACCTAGCTGCACAGCGCCGCGTTTGGACCGAAGGCCGAGAGACATTGTAAGTATGAGATTTAGCTTTTTCGCTGTTTGGTGGTGTTGTGTCGCGTGTTTTTTTGCGGGTGGGTTGGCGGGTCTTGCCTGGGGCATTCCTGGGAAGGTCTAATACCGGCTAGAAGTTTGTTGGACAAAATCCATAAGGAAACACCAGTTTTTGCACTTTTTGTAAGTTAGGGTTCGTTAGGGTTAGCCCTAGCAGCAGGATTGCATGTGTTTAGGGGGGTTCTATTGCAACGCGGTTCTGTTGTTGTAGAGCACTGTTGGAGCGATGCTGGCTATGGATACTTTTGCTTGCAGGCAAGTGGTTTGAATACAATCCACGGTCTGTATTTGGGTCTACTGTTACTTTCAAAGTACGTTTTGTAACCATTTTTCTGCTAGGCATCGTTTTTGGAGATATGATTGGGTTCTTCTACATTTTTGCGACTGGCTTTAGTAAGGGTCTTGGTGGGAGCATTGCTGGGAAGGTCAAATTTTGTTCTAAAACACAGTAGTACACCCACCTTGAGGGGAAAGATCCGCTATAATATTTTGGCCATACTTATTGATCCTTAAAAAGGTGACTCAGACAGAGCACGCAATTTCAAAAATATTGTACTGTCTATTAGGGAAATCAAAGTGTCACTTTTTGAACCACACAGCGTACATACCTTTTATTTATTTATCAGTGGTATTGTAATAGCACTTCCTGTTTTCCGTTCAATAATTACAGGCCGGGTTTCAGTCAACATCCGCCAGGCAGGCAGTGGACAGGGTGTCTCTTCTGTCAGTGGTCACCACCACATTGATGGACGAAGCGTCAGCTGGAATGGAGGAGTGCCGCCAATAAGAGGAATTGTTTGCTGCATGCAACTTACTTACCAATTTCAACAGGACAACTCCAACAACATACGCAATACAGATACAGTATCCATTGTTGTCTTTTATTCTATGAGTGTGACTGCATGTGCTTACCTTTACTTTGTAACCAAAGATTGTCTGTAAACTCTGTATCTTCAATTATTGTTTGTCCATGCTCTGCTTTTTTTTTCTTCTCTCAACAAAACCTACCCAAAAAGAAACCCCCATTCCCATCCATTTTACAAACCCTAACCCTCTTCCCCCGGGCTGTGTTGTTTTGCTTGATGTCTGACTAAAATGACATCAATAATTCCACACACTTGCTGGGGAGGATAAGGTGATAGCAGCAACAGGCTGGTGAAGGAATACGAGGATATCTTCTAGACTTACTTAGCTTCAGTACTATATCTTCTAGTAGTAGTAGCCAATGTCAAATAAATTCAACGCAAGTACTAGTTATACTTGCAATACTTTACCATTTGTTAGGCTACATTATGGCACTGTTCTAGTGTACTGTCACCTGCTATTTTCTCGATCGTACCGTAACCGTTGTAATGCTACAGTAAGGAGTACAAACAAGGTTTTGTTTTCTTTTTTTCCATAGGCATGCAACTGCCACTGTGTCACACCACTAGTAACACCGCAATGAGGAAATGTCACCCGCCCAGGAATGACAACGTTAATCCCCATTTCACCTGGAGCCAGCCCTGGGCCTAGCCCTAATTTCTAACACAAATTACAGGTAAGATAAGCGTTTGGTGGGAGGTAGTATAATGGAGTATTATTTCGGAGTAGACAAGAGATTGACGGTTGTACTACTAAAGTCCTACGACTGTTCAGGAAAACAAAGTTACTGTTACACCCCCGCCCCCCACCCACCAGACTGAAAAGCAGTAAAAAACAGGTATGGTCAGAAAAAGTAGTTGAAAAATATATTTATTTATCCCTAACAAAATAATCTCCCTCACCCACCCTAACCCCAACGATTGTCTCTGAAACGTCCCAAAACGATCCCAACTCCCAAATCCCACCCCCCAAAAGTCTATAAAAAAAGGGCAAGGGACACTCCACTACTGGAGGGTGCTGGTGCTGGTGCATGATGCGGCATGGGCATCATACTCCTTGCGGAGGGTGGCAAGCTCGGAGCGGAGGCCCTTAACCAAGGTCTTATACCTCAGGACCTCCTGCTCCAGGTTGGACATGCGGACTCGTAGGCGGCGTTGGCGTTCCTTGCAGCTCCTGTGGGGGGCAGCTGGTATTTCGGGTGCTTGGCGGTGGCGGTCGGCTTTCTTAGCCCGGCTCGGTCCCGCTGGTTTAGTCACGGAGGAGGATGCAGTGGTCACAGTCGAAGATGTTGCCCCGCTCGACTGCGTGTCCTCCTCCTCCTCCAGGGCCACCAGCCGCCGATACTCGGCGACTGTGGCCTCCAGCCTCCGTTGCCGGGCCAATCTAGCCTGCTCCCTCCTTGTTGTTGATTTGGAAGGAGCAACTATATGAAGAAAGAAAGACATAGTCTGTAACCAATGCTCCTTATTAATAACACAAAGTGATTGAGCCGAAAGTTGGGTCACAGAGTACAAGTAGCAAATTGAAAGCACAGTACATAACTATTGAGGACAGTATCTATGTAACCTCCCACTTCTGCATCCTTGCTCTAACAGTAGTGGTAGTTTAATGAACTAATTCTACGACCACTATGGACTTCCATTACAGTCGACTATGACAGTACACCAGTCTTATTCTTCTTCTTCTCTCTTGTTTAGGGAAATGGGTACGTTATCTTATGCAAGCCGGCAGAATGACATGGACACAGCACAGTGAAGTTGCACCCGAGAAAAAAAGTTGCACACCATGATGATGGAGACAGACTTGCGTTACTGTACCGGTCCAGTACATGCAGGTGGTGAAGCTATTACTTTTCTATTACGGGTGGCACTGAGAATACTCTGTTACAAGGGCTACTGCTTAATTAATTTACCTTTCACCCTACAGTGCAAATGAGTACTAGAAAAGGAAACTGAAGAAGCTAACTAATTTGATTATCTATCACTTCACATGGGACGTATTTAATGACAGATGAGATGACTTTAGGTGCTTTGCTTAATATTGAGTGAACACAGTGATACACCCACACATGAATGACGTACTACAAGTAAACTAAAGTTATTAAGAGAGGTACGGAGTGTCCACCGTAATAACCAGATATATGCTGTGAATGCAAACGCAATACAAAGTACTGCTACTATTCATGGTAGTATTGGACACATTTACAATTTCTTTTCCTTGCCTTCCCTGCACTGGGACGGACGTGCGGGTGCGGTGGTACATGCTCTTCAAGGTAACACTTACTTCACCTGGCGACCATCTACTCTCTCTAGATACACATTTGCTATGTAAGAGTCAGAGAATACCATGCTCCAGGCATCCATTCATTCAAAGTATACGCACACATACAGTTTCTGTTTCACCCACCCAGGCTGCTGTCCTTCCACCCATCCTTGCTTCATCATTGACCCAGCCATGCACCATACCATATTCTTTCCTTCCCAGCCACCTCTGGGTCCAAGCAAACACATATCGTTCTTCTTTGCCAGCCATCATACAAGTTCGCGTCCCACTTACTTACACCCTTCTTTCGCTTTTCGTTCATCCCATCCATCACGTTCGTCTAAGAACTTATTGGGATTCTTCTCACCAAAAACTTCACAGCTAAGTCGAAGTACATTTCGAGGAGGCTACTACCTGGTTGATTTGTAATTGTAATACACCCGTGCAGAAAGCACACTATGCAGTCTTCAATCTCAATAAGTAAGGAATATATAGCTTACCTGTTTCCGCCACCACCGTTTGATCCCCCACAGGAACGGCCACCAGCTCTTCTAACGCCGCATCCTCCCCAGAGGCCTCCGAGTCCAAGTCCAACACAGCCACCTCCGCGCTGGCCCCGTCACCAGATGTTACACCTACAAAGTACATTTAAGAAAGTTAGAATACACCACTCACTACTATATAATATTTGGTCTAGGAGAAATGTTAAAAAAACAGAATACAATGTAATAATTTGTGACTGTCTACTCCATAGTAAAAATGTCCCATTTTCCAGGGAAGGCTGTTGTCTTGCTGCACTTTTATGCACAACTGATGAATGCTTGCTTTTGATTTTTAACACGCACCACTTTTTCTCCTAACAGACAGAAGCTTGACTCCTGAGTCCTAAGAACACGACCAGGATCAAGTTCAAAGTAGGTGAGAGTTCGGCTCGACCACAAGAAATGTGTCCAATTAATCGTCAGCACTAACCACTTTTCCGTTTACAGTTAAATAGTTTTATGACAAAGTAGATTTTAATAAATGTGTTTACTTTTAATAAAGCTTTTACACTTAAATAGACTCTGTGGTTTTTGTTCCTCTAGACTAGAGTGGATGAGCTAAAGGTTTTGGAATTTTTGCAAGCATGAGTGCCTCTGACACTTCTTGACTGTGCTGTGACTCCGTACTACTCTCTTGTCCTGCGTACGATAATCTAGAGATCATTGGGGATCTATAATCGGTGACTTCGGGAGCTGAATGACTCTGCCACACTATCTAGTCAGTAAGGAGACAGTGCATAGAGGTATTGCTGAATATAATGGGAGTCCAATGGAATTGCCAAATGTCCAATCTTAGTTAGCTACACAGACAGACTAATAAGAATAGTCTAGTAATACCACAGGGAGTCATATTCGAGGCAGGATAAGAATTTATATCCAGTCTACAAGAAGATCAAAGACGATTTAGAAAAAATCGAATGAGGAACGCTAGGAAAAAATAGGTACTGTTTAGTAAAATGTAAACTTACTGGGGCCAGCAAAGGAGCCCTCGCCTGCCCGATCCTGGCCTGCATCCTCAGCACCCTCCTCCTGTGTCCTCTTGCCCTTGGGGGGAGCTGATGTACAACATGAAAGAAAGAAAAACCATAAAACATGGATGAGATTTTTCAACCAAATCAAACATTTCAAAAGAACAATAACAACATATTTTGGAAAAATAGCAAATAGATAGACAACTATTCCACGGGATCTATCTCATGTGGTATACTACGTTATTCGTATTGCCTGATTTGCGGAACGTTGACTTAGAAAGTTCCTATGTAACTCAATAAACAGACTACTAAAGAGGTTTGCCTAGGCCTGGCACTGCAGGCAGTAGTGCGCAACACGTGACAGACAAAGTCCATCCTGCTTGCAGATCAGTGAATACTCAAACTATCAATCCACCCGCCACCACCGCCACTATTTCTTCTGATAGCCATGTGACTGTCTAAAGGAAGGACACTGGACTTCAGTCTGTTGGGGCTGATTTATAAGTCCCTTGCGGAAGTTGCGGCTGATTTTCCTCCATTGTTGCGTGCCTTTTCTGACGCAGCGGCAGAACAAAAGACTCGCCATGGTGTTGGTGCGGCGTATATATTAAAAAAAAAAACACATATGGGCATATGGGCGATGCATCACGTTGTAAAGCCCTGCGCCATCAGGGGGCGTTCCGGCGCAAGGGAGGGCGTACCTGCGCAGGAACGAATCCTAAAAGTGGCTGAGGGAAATCTACAAGATGTCAATCAGTCATTTTTAGGACAATGATGCATGACTCAAACCCTGCGCGCTTGAAGCCGACGTAAGGCTTGATGCAGCATTGGGGAGATAGGGTACCCCAGAGCATTGCTGGAGCTGCGCCATCGTTGGCACGCAACTCCAGCAATGCGCTGCCTTTACGGCACAGATGCGTAAGGCTTCTGTGACGTTTTGGGCCAATGGGTGGTGGTGGCATGGCACACAATTACTGCCGCATCCCTGCTACTTTGCAGGGATGCGCCGGTAATTGAAAATATGACCCTTACTGTCTAGCATTACGCAGTTCTTTTCTTTACAGTACACTGATACATAATTTCTCAGGCCAATGAAATGCTTCTGAACACAACATACAAAACAAAGAAGCATAGTAGCAAGCAAGGCTACTGAGAAGGAGAGCAGTGCACCTGAAAATGAAATGCATAGAAGATTTTGAAATATAATTTACCTCAATGTAATCGGCAGCATTATTGCTCTTGGTAAAGAACAAAGATTTGCAAATAACAGAGCAGGATAAAACAGAGTAGTAAATGTACTACTACTACTACTCACCAAGCCCGGGGACCTCTACGCCGAGCGCGTCCAGCAAGTCCCGCTCCCGGTCCATGACATCGGTCCAGCGGTGGGTGGCCTGGTTATATGTGCGCCGGACCCCAGAGATCTTGTACATGGCCCGGCACACCTTCTCCCACCGCTGGCGGCGCTCCCGGATGCCATAGCCGGTCGCGATCTTGCCGCCTCCCAGGATCGTCTTGGGGAGGCGGCGCTGGACATGGAAGATCAGTGCCGCCACTTCCTCCGCGCTGAAGATCTCCCTCGGGACCACTTGCTCCCCCCTTAAACGCCCGCACGGGAGCCGGGCACGGGGTGCGGGACCCTTCCCCTTCTCAGGGTGCTTCCCGGCTCCCTTTACCATGGTCTGGGCAGAAATAAACTTAAATGATAAAGAAGAAATAGAATAGTGAAGAAGAAAAGAAAAGAGTTTAAAAAAGTAGTTTAAAAGTAAATAAAAGCTGCAGAAAACACAAAAATATAGAGCTAGAAAAATAGAGGGTTAGATAATAAGTAAAATTAGATCAAAAAAACTTCAAACAAGCAAAGGATGGCAGAGATTGAGAGAGGATACAGAAAGCATGCCCAGAACCATAGCAATGAATGAGAAACAAGATGGCCGCGCCCGTTCACGACCGCGTGGGTAAGTTCGCGCGAGATTTTCCTTGCGAGTACGCGCGAAATTGTACTCGCGAGCAGCACACTTTGCGAGATTACACATAGCGGGCGGAAACGGAATTACGTCACGCCAACAAGATGGCCGCGCCCGTGTACGACCGATAGGGTAACTTGGCAAACGAATAGCTAGAAGCGCCTCGCGAACACGCGCAAGATCACGCGAACATACACGTCGCAACAAAAACAATTTTGTATTCGCACGTATTCGCGGCTTCCGAAATCGATCTCGCACGGATTCGCGCCCCAAATAACGCGCGAAATTGCAAAAAAAACGATTTTAGCTAAAATGAAAGCAATGAGCAGGTGCAAAAGTTCAAACTTAACATTAGTAACATTCAAGGTAGTGCTTCCTGATGGGCCCCTCCAGAGTTTGCAACAATTCTATGACCCTGCTATGACCCAAACAGCAGGCTCATAGAATAGCACCATAAAGGTCCTGTAAAAAAAAAAATTCACTGCAACAAAAAGCAAATTACAGATAAGGAAGGAAGCAGGTGCCAGCCAGACTGGAACTTTCAAAATTACTGACACATTAATGAAACACAAATTAATTGATGGCAGTTGAAGAAGGGCAGGTGTGCTAGCTTTTTTCAACCACCATAATCTACAGTAATAAATAAACCTAATAGGTGCCTGTGAGGATGTACTAGAGGGTGGCATGGGTGTCCCAGAGGGTGGCAGTGGTGAAACAGAGGGTGCTGTGAACCTGTGATGATAAACCAGACGTAGAAACAACATAGTCGCGGCCGTTGCAAGCCGAAAAGTAAGTTCGCAATTGCGAACTTGTCCCAAAATCGGCGCGAACACGCGCCAACACAAAAAACGGAAAAATCCGCAAATCCGCTAGAGTTCGCGGATCTTCGCGGATTGCGAATCCGTAAATACGCAAGTTCGCGGATTGCCAATCCGCAAAATCCGCCCATGCTTAATCCTAGGCTGCATGAGTACTACTGCAGTATTTAGTGGAGTGTACCAATAGTATGTATCTGCTTAGAAGTTTGTAGGGATTGTGCACAGAATATTGTACGTGTACTTGTGGTGGTGCCTAGGTCATTCTATGAGAACATCATTGTTAACTAGAATGATGACAGTGCTGCAAACAGAGTGCTCAGTTAATTCATAAGTGCTAAGGTATTGTCTCAATGCCGGAGTCACTATGCAAGTGCATAGACAGTGACTGGTTTCCTAGAGTGCTAGAAGTTGACAGCAAAATAAGTTTATAAGCACTTATGTTTCAGCAGAATGATTAGATAAGGACATGCTTCTGACAGGATGATTGTAGGAGTGGACACAGACTCACAGTGTGATTCCAGACAAGCATGACTATTGCCTGGACTTTTGCAGGACTGACTCAGTAGTCTGCAAGGGGTTAAGGGACCGCATACGTTGTGCACATTTGACTTACCACTGCTTGTCTCAATGCCTGAGTCATTCTGCAAGTGCATAGATAGTGACTGGGTTTCTAGAGTGCTAGTAGTTGACAGCAGGATAAGTTTATAAGCGCTTATGTTTCAGCAGATTGATTAGATAAGGACATACTTCTGTCAGGATGATTGTAGGAGTGGACACAGACTCACAGTGTGATTCCAGACAAGCATGACTATTACCTGGACTTTTGCAGGACTGACTCAGTAGTCTGCAAGGGTTTAAGGGACCGCATACATTGTGCACCTTTGACTGTAACACTGCTTGTCTCAATGCCTGATTCATTCTGCAAGTGCATAGACAGTGAATAGGTTCCTAGAGTGCTAGCAGTTGACAGCAGGATAAGTTTATAAGGACTTATGTTTCAGCAGACATATTAGATAAGGACATACTTCTGTCAGGATGAATGTAGAAGTGGACACAGATTCAAAGTGTGATTCCAGACATGCATGACTATTACCTGGACTTTTGCAAGACTGACTCAGTAGTCTGCAAGGGGTTAGGGGCTGCATATATTGTGCACATTTGACTGAACCACTGCTTGTCTCAATGCCTGAGTCATTCTGCAAGTGCATATACAGTGACTGGGTTCCTATAGTGCGTGCAATTGACAGCAGGATAAGTTTATAAGCACTTATGTCTCAGCAGAGTGATTAGATAAGAACATGCTTCTGTCAGGATGATTGTAGGAGTGGGCACAGACTCACAGTGTGATTCCAGACAAGCATGACTATTACCTGGACTTTTGAAGAACTGACTCAGTAGTCTGCAAGGAGTTAAGGGACCGCATATATTGTGCACATTTGACTGAACCACTGCTTGTCTCAATGCCTGAGTCATTCTGCAAGTGCACAGACAGTGACTGGGTTCCTAGAGTGCTAATAGTTGATATCAGGATATGTTTATAAGCATTTATGTTTCAGCAGAGTGATTAGATAAGGGCATGCTTCTGTCAGGATGATTGTTAGAAGTAGACAGAGCTGCTTTAGAGCCATGGCACGGGTCAGCAGAGCTGCTTCAGAGCCAGAGAACCAGGTCAGCAAAGCCGTTGCAGAGCCAGAGAACCAGGTCAGCGGAGCTGCTGTAGAGCCAGAAAACCAGGTCAGCAGGGCTGCTTTAGAGCTATAGAACCAGGTAGCAGAGCTGATGTAAAGCCAGAGGAACCAGGTCAGCAGAGCTGCTTTAGAGCCAGAGAACCAGGTCAACAGAGCCGTTGTAGAGCCAGAGAACCAGGTCAGCAGAGCTGCTCTAGAGCCTAAGAAGCAGGTCAGCAGAGCCGCTCTAGAACCAGAGACCCTGGTCAGCAGAGCTGCTCTAGAGCCAGGGACCCAGGTCAGCAGAGCAGCTCTAGAGGCCGAGAACCAGGTCAGCAGTGCTGCTTTAGAGCCATGGAACCAGGTCGGCAGGGCTGCTCTAGAGACAGAGAACCAGGTCAGCAGAGCTGATTTAGAGGGAGAGAACCAGGTCAGCAGAGCTGCTTTAGAGCCAGAGAATCAGGTCATCAGAGCGGCTCCAGAGGCAGAAAACCAGGTCAGCAGAGCTGTTCTAGAGCCAGAGAACCAGCTCAGCAGAGCTGCTGTAGAGCCAGAGAAAGCAGATCAGTAAACCTGCTTTAGAGCGAGAGAACCAGGTCAGCAGAGCTGCTTTAGAGGTAGAGAACCAGGTCAGCAGAGCTGATTTAGAGCCAAGGGACGAGGTCAGCAGAGCTGCCCTGGAACCAGACAACCAGGCCAGCAGAACTGCTATAGAGCCATTGAACAGGGTCAGCAGAGCTGCTTTAGAGCCAGAGAACCAGATCAGAAGAGTTGTTCTAGAGCCCGAGAACCAGGTCAGCAGAGCTGCTCTAGAGCCTAAGAACTAGGTCAGCAGAGCTGCTCTAAAGCCAGAGAACCAGGTCAGCAGAGCTGCTTTAGAGGGAGAGAACCAGGTCAGCAGAGCTGCTTTAGAGCCAGAGAACCAGGCCAGAAGAACTGCTTCAGAACCAGAGAACCAGGTCAGCAGAGCTGCTTTAGATCCAGAGGGCCAGGTCAGCAGAGCAGCTTTAGAGCCATAGAACCAGATCAGCAGAGCTGCTTTAGAGCCAGAGAACCAGGTCTGCAGAGGTGCTCTAGAGCGTAAGAACCAGGTCAGCAGAGCTGCTTTAGAGCCAAAGAACCAGGTCAGCAGAGCTGCTGTAGAGACAGAGAAACCAGGTCAGCTGAGCTGCTTTAGAGCCATAGAACCAGATCAGCAGAGCTGCTTTAGAGCCAGAGAACCAGGTCTGCAGAGGTGCTCTAGAGCGTAAGAACCAGGTCAGCAGAGCTGCTTTAGAGCCAAAGAACCAGGTCAGCAGAGCTGCTGTAGAGACAGAGAAACCAGGTCAGCTGAACTGCTTTAGAGCTATAGAACCGGGTCAGCAGAGCTGCTTTAGAGCCAGTGAACCAGGTCAGCAGAGTTGTTGTAGAGCCAGAGTACAAGATCAGCAGAGCTGCTCTAGAGCCAGAGAACCGGGTCAGCAGACATGCTGTAGAGCCAGAGAAACCAGGTCAGCGGAGCTGTTTTAGAGGGCAAGAACCAGGTCAGCAGAGCTGCTTTAGAGCCAGAGAACCAGGTCAGCAGAGCTGCTTTAGAGCAAGAGAACCAGGTCAGCAGAGCTGCTCTTGCTGACACTGACTGACTGACTGACACTGACTGATTGACACTGACTGACACTGATTGACTGACACTGACTGACTCACGTTAATGACACTGACTATTACTCTCTACTACTATCTCTCTACTACTCACTCTCTACTACTATCTCCCTGCAACTCACTAGCTACTACTCTCTACTGTACACTCTCTACTACTCACTCTCTACTACTCACTCTCTACTACTCTCTCTACTACTCACTCTCTACTACTCACTCGCTACTACTCACTCTCTACTACTCACTCTCTACTACTCACTTTCTACTACTCTCTACTACTACTCTCTACTACTCACTCTCTACCACTCACTCTCTACTACTCATTCTACTAGTCTCTACTACTCTCTTCAACTCACTCTCTACTACTCTCTACTACTCACTATCTACTACTCACTCTCTACTACTCACTCTACTACTCTCTACTACTCTCTACTACTCACTCTCTACTACTCTCTCAACTACTCACTCTCTGCTACTCACTCTCTACTACTCACTCTATATTACTCTCTACTACTCACTCTCAACTACTCACTCGCTACTACTCACTCTCTGCTACTCTCTTCTACTCACTCGCTACTACCCTACTACTCTGTCTACTACTCACTCTCTACTACTCTCTCTCTACTACTCTCTCTCCACTACTCACTCTTTACTACTCACTCGACTACTCTCTCTCTGCTACTCACTCTCTACTACTCTCTCTCTACTACTCTCTACTACTCACTCTCTACTACTTGCTCTCTACAACTTACTCTCTACTACTCACTCTCTACTACTCTCTCTCTACTACTCTCTACTACTCACTCTACTACTCACTCTATTACTCACTCTCTACTACTCACTCTCTACTACTCACTCTCTACTACTCTCTCTCTTCTACTCACTCCCTATTACTCTCTACTACTCTCTCTCTGCTACTCACTCCCTACTACTCTCTACTACTCTCTCTCTACTACTCTCTACTACTCTCTACTACTCACTCTACTACTCTCTACTACGCTCTACTATTCACTCTCTACTACTCTCTACTACTCACTCTCTACTTCTCTCTACTTCTCACTTTCTACTACTCACTCTACTACTCACCCTCTGCTACTCTCTCTACTTCTCTCTACTACTCTCTACTACTCACTCTCTATTACTCACTCTCTATTATTCACTCTCTTCTACTCTCTCTCTACTACTCACTGTCTACTCACTGTCTACTGCTCACTCTACTACTCACTCTCTACTACTCTCTACTACTCACTCTCTATTATTCTCTACTAGTCACTCTACTATTCACTCTTTACTACTCTCTACTACTCACTCTCTACTACTCACTCTCTACTACTCTCGACTACTCACTCTCTACTACTCCACTATTCTCTACTACACTCTCTCTACTTCTCTCTACCAAACTCTCCTACTCACTCTACTACTCACTCTACTACTCACTCTCTACTACTGACTCTCTACTACTCACTCTCTACTACTCTCTCTCTACTACTCTCTATTACTCACTCCCTATTACTCTCTACTACTCTCTCTCTGCTACTCACTCTCCACTACTCTCTACTACTCACTCTCTTCTACTCTCTACTACTCACTACTACTCTCTACTACCCACTCTACTATTCACTCCCTGCTACTCTCTACTACTCACTCTCTACTACTCACTCTATATTACTCTCTACTACTCACTCTCCACTACTCACTCGCTACTACTCACTCTCTGCTACTCTCTTCTACTCACTCGCTACTACTCTACTACTCTGTCTACTACTCACTCTCTACTACTCTCTCCTACTCACTCTACTACTGTTTACCACTCACTCTCTACTACTCTACTACTCACTCTCTACTACTCTCTCTCTACTACTCTCTCTCTACTACTCACTCTTTACTACTCACTCTACCACTCTCTCTCTGCTACTCACTCTCTACTACTCTCTCTCTACTACTCTCTACTACTCACTCTCTACTACTTGCTCTCTACTACTCTACTACTCACTCTCCACTACTCACTCTCTACTTCTCGCACTCTACTACTCTCTACTACTCACTCTCTACTACTCTACTACACTCTCTACTACTCACTCACTACTACTCACTCCCTACTACTCTCTACTACTCACTCTACTACTCACTCTCTTCTACTCTCTACTACTCCACTACTCTCTACTACTCTCTCTCTACTACTCACTCTCTACTACTCACTCTCTACAACTTACTCTCTACTACTCAGTCTCTACTACTCTCTCTCTACTACTCACTCTCTACTACTCTCTCTCTGCTACTCACTCTCTACTACTCTCTCTCTACTACTCTCTACTACTCACTCTCTACTACTTGCTCTCTACAACTTACTCTCTACTACTCACTCTCTACTACTCTCTCTCTACTACTCACTCTCTACTACTCTCTCTCTACTACTCTCTACTACTCACTCACTCTACTACTCACTCTATTACTCACTCTCTACTACTCACTCTCTACTACTCACTCTCTACTACTCTCTCTCTTCTACTCACTCCCTATTACTCTCTACTACTCTCTCTCTGCTACTCACTCCCTACTACTCTCTACTACTCTCTCTCTACTACTCTCTACTACTCTCTACTACTCACTCTACTACTCTCTACTACGCTCTACTATTCACTCTCTACTACTCTCTACTACTCACTCTCTACTTCTCTCTACTTCTCACTTTCTACTACTCACTCTACTACTCACCCTCTGCTACTCTCTCTACTTCTCTCTACTACTCTCTACTACTCACTCTCTATTACTCACTCTCTATTATTCACTCTCTTCTACTCTCTCTCTACTACTCACTGTCTACTCACTGTCTACTGCTCACTCTACTACTCACTCTCTACTACTCTCTACTACTCACTCTCTATTATTCTCTACTAGTCACTCTACTATTCACTCTCTACTACTCTCTACTACTCACTCTCTACTACTCACTCTCTACTACTCTCGACTACTCACTCTCTACTACTCCACTATTCTCTACTACACTCTCTCTACTTCTCTCTACCAAACTCTCCTACTCACTCTACTACTCACTCTACTACTCACTCTCTACTACTGACTCTCTACTACTCACTCTCTACTACTCTCTCTCTACTACTCTCTATTACTCACTCCCTATTACTCTCTACTACTCTCTCTCTGCTACTCACTCTCCACTACTCTCTACTACTCACTCTCTTCTACTCTCTACTACTCACTACTACTCTCTACTACCCACTCTACTATTCACTCCCTGCTACTCTCTACTACTCACTCTCTACTACTCACTCTATATTACTCTCTACTACTCACTCTCCACTACTCACTCGCTACTACTCACTCTCTGCTACTCTCTTCTACTCACTCGCTACTACTCTACTACTCTGTCTACTACTCACTCTCTACTACTCTCTCCTACTCACTCTACTACTCTTTACCACTCACTCTCTACTACTCTACTACTCACTCTCTACTACTCTCTCTCTACTACTCTCTCTCTACTACTCACTCTTTACTACTCACTCTACTACTCTCTCTCTGCTACTCACTCTCTACTACTCTCTCTCTACTACTCTCTACTACTCACTCTCTACTACTTGCTCTCTACTACTCTACTACTCACTCTCCACTACTCACTCTCTACTTCTCGCTCTCTAATACTCTCTACTACTCACTCTCTACTACTCTACTACACTCTCTACTACTCACTCACTACTACTCACTCCCTACTACTCTCTACTACTCACTCTACTACTCACTCTCTTCTACTCTCTACTACTCCACTACTCTCTACTACTCTCTCTCTACTACTCACTCTCTACTACTCACTCTCTACAACTTACTCTCTACTACTCACTCTCTACTACTCTCTCTCTACTACTCACTCTCTACTACTCTCTCTCTACTATTCTCTACTACTCACTCTACTACTCACTCTATTACTCACTCTCTACTACTCACTCTCTACTACTCACTCTCTACTACTCTCTCTCTACTACTCACTCCCTATTACTCTCTACTACTCTCTCTCTGCTACTCACTCCCTACTACTCTCTACTACTCTCTCTCTACTACTCTCTACTACTCTCTACTACTCACTCTACTACTCTCTACTACGCTCTACTATTCACTCTCTACTACTCTCTACTACTCACTCTCTACTTCTCACTGTCTACTACTCACTCTACTACTCACTCTCTACTACTCTCTCTCTACTACTCTCTCTCTACTACTCACTCTTTACTACTCACTCTACTACTCTCTCTCTGCTACTCACTCTCTACTACCCTCTCTCTACTACTCTCTACTACTCACTCTCTACTACTTGCTCTCTACTACTCTACTACTCACTCTCCACTACTCACTCTCTACTTCTCGCTCTCTACTACTCTCTACTACTCACTCTCTACTACTCTACTACACTCTCTACTACTCACTCACTACTACTCACTCCCTACTACTCTCTACTACTCACTCTACTACTCACTCTCTTCTACTCTCTACTACTCCACTACTCTCTACTACTCTCTCTCTACTACTCACTCTCTACTACTCACTCTCTACAACTTACTCTCTACTACTCACTCTCTACTACTCTCTCTCTACTACTCACTCTCTACTACTCTCTCTCTACTATTCTCTACTACTCACTCTACTACTCACTCTATTACTCACTCTCTACTACTCACTCTCTACTACTCACTCTCTACTACTCTCTCTCTGCTACTCACTCCCTATTACTCTCTACTACTCTCTCTCTGCTACTCACTCCCTACTACTCTCTACTACTCTCTCTCTACTACTCTCTACTACTCTCTACTACTCACTCTACTACTCTCTACTATGCTCTACTATTCACTCTCTACTACACTCTACTACTCACTCTCTACTTCTCACTTTTACTACTCACTCTACTACTCACTCTCTGCTACTCTTTCTACTTCTCTCTACTACTCACTCTCTATTACTCACTCTCTACTACTCTCTATTACTCACTCCCTATTACTCTCTACTACTCTCTCTCTGCTACTCACTCTCTACTACTCTCTACTACTCACTCTCTTCTACTCTCTACTACTCACTACTACTCTCTACTACCCACTCTACTATTCACTCCCTGCTACTCTCTACTACTCACTCTCTACTACTCACTCTATATTACTCTCTACTACTCACTCTCCACTACTCACTCGCTACTACTCACTCTCTGCTACTCTCTTCTACTCACTCGCTACTACTCTACTACTCTGTCTACTACTCACTCTCTACTACTCTCTCCTACTCACTCTACTACTCTCTACCACTCACTCTCTACTACTCTACTACTCACTCTCTACTACTCTCTCTCTACTACTCTCTCTCTACTACTCACTCTTTACTACCCACTCTACTACTCTCTCTCTACTACTCTCTACTACTCACTCTCTACTACTTGCTCTCTACTACTCTACTACTCACTCTCCACTACTCACTCTCTACTTCTCGCTCTCTACTACTCTCTACTACTCACTCTCTACTACTCTACTACACTCTCTACTACTCACTCAGTACTACTCACTCCCTACTACTCTCTACTACTCACTCTACTACTCACTCTCTTCTACTCTCTACTACTCCACTACTCTCTACTACTCTCTCTACTACTCACTCTCTACTACTCACTCTCTACAACTTACTCTCTACTACTCACTCTCTACTACTCTCGACTACTCACTCTCTACTACTCCACTATTCTCTACTACACTCTCTCTACTTCTCTCTACCAAACTCTCCTACTCACTCTACTACTCACTCTACTACTCACTCTCTACTACTGACTCTCTACTACTCACTCTCTACTACTCACTCTCTACTACTCTCTCTCTTCTACTCACTCCCTATTACTCTCTACTACTCTCTCTCTGCTACTCACTCCCTACTACTCTCTACTACTCTCTCTCTACTACTCTCTACTACTCTCTACTACTCACTCTACTACTCTCTACTACGCTCTACTATTCACTCTCTACTACTCTCTACTACTCACTCTCTACTTCTCTCTACTTCTCACTTTCTACTACTCACTCTACTACTCACCCTCTGCTACTCTCTCTACTTCTCTCTATTACTCTCTACTACTCACTCTCTATTACTCACTCTCTATTATTCACTCTCTTCTACTCTCTCTCTACTACTCACTGTCTACTCACTGTCTACTGCTCACTCTACTACTCACTCTCTACTACTCTCTACTACTCACTCTCTATTATTCTCTACTAGTCACTCTACTATTCACTCTTTACTACTCTCTACTACTCACTCTCTACTACTCACTCTCTACTACTCTCGACTACTCACTCTCTACTACTCCACTATTCTCTACTACACTCTCTCTACTTCTCTCTACCAAACTCTCCTACTCACTCTACTACTCACTCTACTACTCACTCTCTACTACTGACTCTCTACTACTCACTCTCTACTACTCTCTCTCTACTACTCTCTATTACTCACTCCCTATTACTCTCTACTACTCTCTCTCTGCTACTCACTCTCCACTACTCTCTACTACTCACTCTCTTCTACTCTCTACTACTCACTACTACTCTCTACTACCCACTCTACTATTCACTCCCTGCTACTCTCTACTACTCACTCTCTACTACTCACTCTATATTACTCTCTACTACTCACTCTCCACTACTCACTCGCCACTACTCACTCTCTGCTACTCTCTTCTACTCACTCGCTACTACTCTACTACTCTGTCTACTACTCACTCTCTACTACTCTCTCCTACTCACTCTACTACTCTTTACCACTCACTCTCTACTACTCTCTCTCTACTACTCTCTCTCTACTACTCACTCTTTACTACTCACTCTACTACTCTCTCTCTGCTACTCACTCTCTACTACTCTCTCTCTACTACTCTCTACTACTCACTCTCTACTACTTGCTCTCTACTCCTCTACTACTCACTCTCCACTACTCACTCTCTACTTCTCGCACTCTACTACTCTCTACTACTCACTCTCTACTACTCTACTACACTCTCTACTACTCACTCACTACTACTCACTCCCTACTACTCTCTACTACTCACTCTACTACTCACTCTCTTCTACTCTCTACTACTCCACTACTCTCTACTACTCACTCTCTACAACTTACTCTCTACTACTCACTCTCTACTACTCTCTCTCTACTACTCACTCTCTACTACTCTCTCTCTGCTACTCACTCTCTACTACTCTCTCTCTACTACTCTCTACTACTCACTCTCTACTACTTGCTCTCTACAACTTACTCTCTACTACTCACTCTCTACTACTCTCTCTCTACTACTCACTCTCTACTACTCTCTCTCTACTACTCTCTACTACTCACGCACTCTACTACTCACTCTATTACTCACTCTCTACTACTCAATCTCTACTATTCACTCTCTACTACTCTCTCTCTTCTACTCACTCCCTATTACTCTCTACTACTCTGTCTCTGCTACTCACTCCCTACTACTCTCTACTACTCTCTCTCTACTACTCTCTACTACTCTCTACTACTCACTCTACTACTCTCTACTACGCTCTACTATTCACTCTCTACTACTCTCTACTACTCACTCTCTACTTCTCTCTACTTCTCACTTTCTACTACTCACTCTACTACTCACCCTCTGCTACTCTCTCTACTTCTCTCTACTACTCTCTACTACTCACTCTCTATTACTCACTCTCTATTATTCACTCTCTTCTACTCTCTCTCTACTACTCACTGTCTACTCACTGTCTACTGCTCACTCTACTACTCACTCTCTACTACTCTCTACTACTCACTCTCTATTATTCTCTACTAGTCACTCTACTATTCACTCTCTACTACTCTCTACTACTCACTCTCTACTACTCACTCTCTACTACTCTCGACTACTCACTCTCTACTACTCCACTATTCTCTACTACACTCTCTCTACTTCTCTCTACCAAACTCTCCTACTCACTCTACTACTCACTCTACTACTCACTCTCTACTACTGACTCTCTACTACTCACTCTCTACTACTCTCTCTCTACTACTCTCTATTACTCACTCCCTATTACTCTCTACTACTCTCTCTCTGCTACTCACTCTCCACTACTCTCTACTACTCACTCTCTTCTACTCTCTACTACTCACTACTACTCTCTACTACCCACTCTACTATTCACTCCCTGCTACTCTCTACTACTCACTCTCTACTACTCACTCTATATTACTCTCTACTACTCACTCTCCACTACTCACTCGCTACTACTCACTCTCTGCTACTGTCTTCTACTCACTCGCTACTACTCTACTACTCTGTCTACTACTCACTCTCTACTACTCTCTCCTACTCACTCTACTACTCTTTACCACTCACTCTCTACTACTCTACTACTCACTCTCTACTACTCTCTCTCTACTACTCTCTCTCTACTACTCACTCTTTACTACTCACTCTACTACTCTCTCTCTGCTACTCACTCTCTACTACTCTCTCTCTACTACTCTCTACTACTCACTCTCTACTACTTGCTCTCTACTACTCTACTACTCACTCTCCACTACTCACTCTCTACTTCTCGCTCTCTACTACTCTCTACTACTCACTCTCTACTACTCTACTACACTCTCTACCACTCACTCACTACTACTCACTCCCTACTACTCTCTACTACTCACTCTACTACTCACTCTCTTCTACTCTCTACTACTCCACTACTCTCTACTACTCTCTCTCTACTACTCACTCTCTACTACTCACTCTCTACAACTTACTCTCTACTACTCACTCTCTACTACTCTCTCTCTACTACTCACTCTCTACTACTCTCTCTCTACTATTCTCTACTACTCACTCTACTACTCACTCTATTACTCACTCTCTACTACTCACTCTCTACTACTCACTCTCTACTACTCTCTCTCTACTACTCACTCCCTATTACTCTCTACTACTCTCTCTCTGCTACTCACTCCCTACTACTCTCTACTACTCTCTCTCTACTACTCTCTACTACTCTCTACTACTCACTCTACTACTCTCTACTACGCTCTACTATTCACTCTCTACTACTCTCTACTACTCACTCTCTACTTCTCACTGTCTACTACTCACTCTACTACTCACTCTCTACTACTCTCTCTCTACTACTCTCTCTCTACTACTCACTCTTTACTACTCACTCTACTACTCTCTCTCTGCTACTCACTCTCTACTACTCTCTCTCTACTACTCTCTACTACTCACTCTCTACTACTTGCTCTCTACTACTCTACTACTCACTCTCCACTACTCACTCTCTACTTCTCGCTCTCTACTACTCTCTACTACTCACTCTCTACTACTCTACTACACTCTCTACTACTCACTCACTACTACTCACTCCCTACTACTCTCTACTACTCACTCTACTACTCACTCTCTTCTACTCTCTACTACTCCACTACTCTCTACTACTCTCTCTCTACTACTCACTCTCTACTACTCACACTCTACAACTTACTCTCTACTACTCACTCTCTACTACTCTCTCTCTACTACTCACTCTCTACTACTCTCTCTCTACTATTCTCTACTACTCACTCTACTACTCACTCTATTACTCACTCTCTACTACTCACTCTCTACTACTCACTCTCTACTACTCTCTCTCTGCTACTCACTCCCTATTACTCTCTACTACTCTCTCTCTGCTACTCACTCCCTACTACTCTCTACTACTCTCTCTCTACTACTCTCTACTACTCTCTACTACTCACTCTACTACTCTCTACTACGCTCTACTATTCACTCTCTACTACACTCTACTACTCACTCTCTACTTCTCACTTTCTACTACTCACTCTACTACTCACTCTCTGCTACTCTTTCTACTTCTCTCTACTACTCACTCTCTATTACTCACTCTCTACTACTCTCTATTACTCACTCCCTATTACTCTCTACTACTCTCTCTCTGCTACTCACTCTCTACTACTCTCTACTACTCACTCTCTTCTACTCTCTACTACTCACTACTACTCTCTACTACCCACTCTACTATTCACTCCCTGCTACTCTCTACTACTCACTCTCTACTACTCACTCTATATTACTCTCTACTACTCACTCTCCACTACTCACTCGCTACTACTCACTCTCTGCTACTCTCTTCTACTCACTCGCTACTACTCTACTACTCTGTCTACTACTCACTCTCTACTACTCTCTCCTACTCACTCTACTACTCTCTACCACTCACTCTCTACTACTCTACTACTCACTCTCTACTACTCTCTCTCTACTACTCTCTCTCTACTACTCACTCTTTACTACTCACTCTACTACTCTCTCTCTGCTACTCACTCTCTACTACTCTCTCTCTACTACTCTCTACTACTCACTCTCTACTACTTGCTCTCTACTACTCTACTACTCACTCTCCACTACTCACTCTCTACTTCTCGCTCTCTACTACTCTCTACTACTCACTCTCTACTACTCTACTACACTCTCTACTACTCACTCACTACTACTCACTCCCTACTACTCTCTACTACTCACTCTACTACTCACTCTCTTCTACTCTCTATTACTCACTCCCTATTACTCTCTACTACTCTCTCTCTGCTACTCTCTACTACTCTCTACTACTCACTCTCTTCTACTCTCTACTACTCACTACTACTCTCTACTACCCACTCTACTATTCACTCCCTACTACTCTCTGCTACTCACTCTCAACTACTCTACTTCTCACTTGCTACTACTCACTGTACTACTCACTCTCTGATACTCTCTCTACTACTCTCTACTACTCACTGTCTACTATTCACTCTCTACTACTCACTCTCTTCTACTCTCACTCTACTACTCACTCTCTACTACTCACTCTCTACTACTCTCTACTACTCACTCTCTACTACTCTCCCTCAACTACTCTCTACTACTCACTCTCTACTACTCTCTATACTCTCTCTCTGCTACTCACTCTCTACTACTCACTCTCTACTACTCACTCTCTACTACTCTCTACTACTCACTCTCTACTTCTCACTCTACTACTCACTCTCTATTACTCACTCTCTACTCTCTACCTCTCTCTCTAGTACTCTCTACCTCTTTACCTCTACCTCTCTACATCTACACCTCTACCTCTACACCTCTAGCCTCTCTACCTCTCTCTACACGCACACATATGCACATATATCTATGCATATATATGCATTTATATATATGTATGTATATATAAATAAATATATATATTACCTACTGGCGATAGCCAGTAGGTATATATAGTTAGGATTTTTTTCCTATGGGATTTTTGAAAATTCTATGTCGAATAACTTTGGCGTTTGAGGACAGAATTGGCTGAACATTTCAGGAAAATGGAACATTTTGTTTCTGAGCAGCCCCTGAAACTTTGGGGGGGTTTCGTCAAGGGGGGGCCGAGAAAAAAGGGGGGTCCCAAAACGTGCTTTTCCCATGCAATTTTCCATAGGGTGGTTGGCCTCACTTTTAGCCCGAACGGCTGAATGGATTTACACCAAACTTGGCAAAATTGTAGGGACTGGTAGCCCGATGTGCCTTTGCTATGTCTCAAGATATATGCTCCAGTGGTTTTTACGAAAATTAACTTTGAAAAATATATATTGGGCTACATTGGGCTATATATATGTTGGAGCCCAAATGTAGCCCAATGTAGCCCAATGTAGCCCAAAGATGGCCACCAGAGACCAAAAAAAAATGAAGCCCAAATATCAGCCAGATGTAGCCCAACTATAGCCCAATGACAGAATGTCCCAGAGTGTTCTAAAGAACAACTAGAGTGCTAACAGTCCTACTTATTACAAAGGTATGGCACACCTGACGCCATCTTGATTGGAATAAAGTGGTAACTCTTAAAACATTTAATTTAAAAAGGAGCAAAATGAGGGGGTTCATTTTGCGATAGAAAGTATGATTAGCGAATATATGACGAAATCCCGCATACCATCAGTCCGCATACCATCAGTCCGCAAAAAAAATCCCGCATGTACTATTAGGCCGCAAATTAAAATAACGAAAACTTTTAGAACGAATATGCCTTTAGCATACACTAAACAACTAAACTACCCTAAACCCTAAAACACTACCCCCAGCATGACCCTACACTACACAAACACTACAACACTACCCTAAACCCTAAAACACTACCCCCAGCATGACCCTACACTACGCAAACACTACAACACTACCCTAAACCCTAAAACACTACCCTCAGCATGACCCTACACTACGCAAACACTACAACACTACCCAAAAGCCTAAAACACTACACCCCAGCATGACCCTACACTACGCAAACACTACAACACTACCCTAAACCCTAAAACACTACCCCCAGCATGACCCTACACTACGCAAACACTACAACACAACCCTAAACCCTAAAACACTACCCCCAGCATGACCCTACACTACGCAAACACTACAACACTACCCTAAACCCTAAAACACTACCCCCAGCATGACCCTACATTACGCAAACACTACAACACTACCCTAAACCCTAAAACACTACACTCCAGCATGACCCTACACTACGCAAACACTACAACACTACCCTAAACCCTAAAACACTACCCCCAGCATGACCCTACACTACGCAAACACTACAACACTACCCTAAAACACTACCCCCAGCATGACCCTACACTGCGCATACACTACAACACTACCCAAAACCCTAAAACACTACACCCCAGCATGACCCTACACTGCGCAAACACTACAACACTACCCTAAACCCTAAAACACTACCCACAGCATGACCCTACACTACGCAAACACTACAACACTACCCAAAACCCTAAAACACTACACCCCAGCATGACCCTACACTGCGCAAACACTACAACACTACCCTAAACCCTAAAACACTACCCCCCAGCATGACCCTACACTACCCAAACACTACAACACTACCCAAAACCCTAAAACACTACCCCCAGCATGACCCTACACTACGCAAACACTACAACACAACCCTAAACCCTAAAACACTACACCCCAGCATGACCCTACACTGCGCAAACACTACAACACTACCCTAAACCCTAAAACACTACCCCCAGCATGACCCTACACTACGCAAACACTACAACACTACCCTAAACCCTAAAACACTACACCCCAGCATGACCCTACACTGCGCAAACACTACAACACTACCCTAAACCCTAAAACACTACCCCCCAGCATGACCCTACACTACCCAAACACTACAACACTACCCAAAACCCTAAAACACTACCCCCAGCATGACCCTACACTACGCAAACACTACAACACAACCCTAAACCCTAAAACACTACACCCCAGCATGACCCTACACTGCGCAAACACTACAACACTACCCTAAACCCTAAAACACTACCCCCAGCATGACCCTACACTACGCAAACACTACAACACTACCCTAAACCCTAAAACACTAGCCCCAGCATGACCCTACACTTCGCAAACACTACACCACTACCCAAAACCCTAAAACACTAGCCCCAGCTTGACCCTACACTACGCAAACACTACAACACAACCCTAAACCCTAAAACACTACCCCCAGCATGACCCTACACTACGCAAACACTACAACACAACCCTAAACCCTAAACACTACCCCCAGCATGACCCTACACTAAACAACCACCACAACTCTACACTACACTAACACAACACTACACTACACAACACTACACTACACAATAACTAACCCACGAAAAAATTAACACAAACCCACTTACCTCTCTCGTCATCGTGGTTTTCACAACGCAAATGCATTTACCATACATGCCTTTAAAACGTAATTCTTTGTAAAGGCATGCGTGATAAATGCACATGCGTTTTGAAAAAATGCGGGATAATGGTATGCGAGGTCAATGACCTTGCGGGATAATGGTATGCGGACTGAAAGTCCGCGGGATAAAAAATGCGGGAAAATGGCTGCAAACCATGATTAGCAGCAGGCTTCCCTGGTGAGCACTAGCTTTACTACAGTGATCTAATGAGCAACTAGAGTGCTAACATTCAGAATTTATGGCAAATGTGTGACACATCTGAATGCCTTCTTGATAGAACCAAAGTAAACAAGCATTGAAAATGCAATAGATCTCGCCCTCGTTTAAGTTAAAGCCATTCTGTTTGTAATGAGGTGGCTTTTTAGCTTTGCTTTTATTAGTGTTTTTAAAACTTTCATGTCAATAACATGCATATGTATGCATATATGTATATGTATGCATGCATGTATATTTATATAGATATGCAGATTATATATGTTTATATATAGCCAGTGGGTATATATAGTTAGGATTTTTTCTCTGGACATTTTATTGACATAAAACCAATGAAATTCCATATATAGTTAGTTGCACTAACTATATATCGCGCACCCGCAATCCACTGCTGATGATGTCACATATTACATCATTCATGACATGGTCAGTGACATCACTGATGACATCACTGATGACATCTCAAATGACATCACTGATGACATCACTGATTACATCTCAAATGACATCACTGATGACATCATGACACACCAATACCAGTTACTACATACGCACTCACTGATTCCTACGTCTACACACACATTCACTCATTCACCCATACAATCACTCATACATACAGTCACTCATTATTACAACACTATCATATGCACTCATACACCTAGTCAGTCCTGTGAAGAATCAATCACACTTCGATTTCCTCATCTATACAGTTAAACACAGAACACCATACTTTTTCACACATATACTAACACATACTTACTCTCTTATACAATCACTGATACAAGTACACATTGATATGCACAGAGTCACACACCTCCCAGCCAGCCACACACACACTCAGTCTTCCATACATCCACTCATTCTTCAATATGTAAAACATATTTAAACTTTACAAAAACACACAGACACTAGATGATGTCATCAGTGATGTCATCAGTGATGTCATTTGAGATGTCATCAGTGATGTCATCAGTGATGTCATTTGAGATGTCATCAGTGATGTCATCAGTGATGTCACTGACCATGTCATGAATGATGTAATATGTGACATCATCAGCAGTGGATTGCGGGTGCGCGATATATAGTTAGTGCAACTAACTATATATGGAATTTCATTGGTTTTATGTCAATAAAATGTCCAGCTAACTATATATGGTCTCTAACCTATGGTTTTTTCAGTGAATTTTCAAGGTTTTGTAAATGCAAATTCCTAACTATATATGGTCTATAACCTATGGTTTTTTCAGTGAATATATATATATGTATGTATATATACATACATATATAAACATATATAAAATCTATAAACTATTCACTCTCTACTACTCTCTATAACTCAATCTCTACTACTCTCTACTTCACACTCTCTACTACTCACTCTACTACTCACTCTCTGCTACTCTCTCTACTACTCTCTACTACTTACTCTCTAGTACTCATGCTCTACTACTCACTCTCTACTAATCTGTACTACTCACTCCCTTCTACTCTCTCTCTACTACTCTCTCTGCTACTCACTCTCTACTGCTCACTCTCTACTACTCTCTACTACTCACTCTCTACTACTCTCTACTACTCTCGACTACTCACTCTCTACTACTATCTACTACTCACTCTACTATTCACTCTCTACTACTCACTCTCTACTTCTCACTTTCTACTACTCACTCTACTACTCACTCTCTGCTACTCTCTACTACTATCTACTACTCACTCTCTATTACTCACTCTACTACTCACTCTCTACTACTCTCTACTACTCACTCTCTTCTACTCTCTCCTACTCACTCTCTACTACTCACTCTACTACTCACTCTCTACTACTCTCTACTACTCACTCTCTACCACTCCACTACTCTCTACTTCTCACTTTCTACTACTCACTCTACTACTCACTCTCTGCTACTCTCTCTACTACTCTCTACTACTCTCTACTACTCACTCTCTATTACTCACTCTCTACTACTCACTCTCTTCTACTCTCTCTCTCTTCTACTCACTCTCTACTACTCTCCACTACTCACTCTACTACTCATTCTCTTCTACTCTCTCTCTACTACTCACTAGCTACTACTCTCTACTACTCACTCTCTCTTACTCACTCTCTACTACTCACTTTCTTCTACTCTCTACTACTCACTCTCTACTGCTCTCTACTACTCTCTCTACTACTCACTCTCTACTATTCACTCTACTGCTCACTCTCTTCTACTCTCTCTCTACTACTCACTAGCTACTACTCTCTACTATTCACTCTCTCTTACTCACTCTCTACTACTCACTTTCTTCTACTCTCTACTACTCACTCTCTACTGCTCTCTACTACTCTCTCTACTACTCACTCTCTACTATTCACTCTCTACTTTTTACCCTCTACTACTCACTCTCTACTACTCTCTCTCTACTACTCACTCTCTACTACTCTCTCTCTACTACTCACTCTACTACTCACTCTATTACTCACTCTCTACTACTCTCTACTACTCACTCTCGACTACTCACTCTACTAATCACTCTCTGCTACTCTCTCTACTACTCTCTACTACTCTCTACTACTCACTCTCTATTACCCACTGTCTACTACTCACTCTCTTCTACTCTCTCTCTACTACTCACTCTCTACTACTCTCCACTACTCACTCTACTACTCATTCTCTACTACTCTCTACTACTCACTTTCTACTACTCACTCTACTACTCACTCTCTTCTACTCTCGCTCTACTACTCACTAGCTACTACTCTCTACTACTCACTCTCTCTTACTCATTCTTTACTACTCACTTTCTTCTACTCTCTACTACTCACTCTCTACTGCTCTCTACTACTCTCTCTACTACTCACTCTCTACTACTCACTCTCTACTTTTTACTCTCTACTACTCACTCTCTACTACTCTCTCTCTACTACTCACTCTCTACTACTCTCTCTCTACTACTCTCTACTACTCACTCTACTACTCACTCTATTACTCACTCTCTACTACTCCCTACTACTCTCTACTACTCACTCTCGACTACCCACTCTACTACTCACTCTCTGCTACTCTCTCTACTACTCTCTACTACTCTCTACTAATCACTCTCTATTACTCACTCTCTACTACTCTCTCCTACTCACTCTCTACTACTCACTCTACTACTCACTCTCTACTACTCCCTACTTCTCACTCTCTACCACTCCACTACTCTCTACTTCTCACTTTCTACTACTCACTCTACTACTCACTCTCTGCTACTCTGTCTACTACTCTCTACTACTCACTCTCTATTACTCACTCTCTACTACTCACTCTCTTCTACTCTCTCTACTACTCACTCTCTACTACTCTCCACTACTCACTCTATTACTCATTCTCTTCTACTCTCTACTACTCACTTTCTACTACTCACTCTACTACTCACCCTCTTCTACTCTCTCTCTACTACTCACTAGCTACTACTCTCTACTACTCACTCTCTATTACTCACTCTCTACTACTCACTTTTTTCTACTCTCTACTACTCACTCTCTACTGCTCTCTACTACTCTCTCTACTAATCACTCTCTACTACCCACTCTCTACTTTATACTCTCTACTACTCACTCTCTACTACTCTCTCTCTACTACTCACTCTCTACTACTCTCTCTCTACTACTCTCAACTACTCACTCTACTACTCACTCTATTACTCACTCTCTACTACTCTCTACTACTCACTCTCGACTACTCACTCTACTACTCCCTCTCTGCTACTCTCTCTACTACTCTCTACTACTCACTCTCTATTACTCACTCTCTACTCTCTACCACTCTCTCTACTACTCTCAACCTCTACCTCTCTACCTCTACACTCTACCTCTACACCTCTAGCCTCTCTACCTCTCGCTACACGCACACATATGCACATATATATATGCATATATATGCATTTATATATATATGTATGTGTATATATATACATACATATATAAATATATATATAATCTGCATATCTATATAAATACAAATATAAATGCATGCATACATATACTTATACATATATGCATACATATGCATGTTATGAAAGTTTGAAAAACACTATTAAATGCAAAGCTAAAAAGCCACCTAATTCCAAACAGAATTGTTTTAACTTAAACGAGGGAGAGACCTATTGCATTTTCAATGCTTGTTTACTTTGGTTCCATCAAGAGGGCATTCAGACGTGTCACACATTTGCCATAAATTCTGAATGTTAGCACTCTAGTTGCTCATTAGATCACTGTAGTAAAGCTACTGCTCACCAGGGAAGTCTGCTGCTGGTATTAAAAGTGCATGTTTCAGTCTGCATGTTAGATTTTTTTAATGAAATAGAAGAGGATTTGAGAAGTCAAAATGAGCCCTAAGTTTTCTTTCTGCACCATTAATCATAATTTCTATGGCAAAATGAAGCCCCTCATTTTGTTTCTTTGCAAATTAAATGTTTTAAGTATTATCACTTTATTCCAATCAAGATGGATTCAGGTGTTCCATACTTTTGTCATAAGTAAGACTGTTAGCGCTCTAGTTGTTCTTTAGAACACTCTGGGACATTTTGTCATTGGCCTCTACTTGGGCTACATCTGGGTGATATTTGTGCTACATTTGGGCTCTTTTGTCTTTGGTGGCCATCTTGGTAGACTAATTTGTTATGAAGGTTCCTAATTTTCTCATTTACTCTAGTCTCCTCAGTAGGAAATACTTTCAGCTATTTACTATGGTTCCATCAAGAAGGCATTCAGATGTGTCACACATTTGCCATGAATTCTGAATGTTAGCACTCTAGTTGCTCATTAGATCACTGTAGTAAAGTTACTGTCACCAGGGAATTCTGCTGCTATATTTGGGCTCTTTTGTCTCTTTTTTTTAATCGTTTTTATTGAGAATCCATGTAGCATATTAAGAAAACAATATACATGATTTAAAAGAAATAGACAAGATACAATATAAACAAACCACCAAGATTAACAATAAAACGGGTAATGTAGAGGTTGGTTGTCGAATTAGATAGCTTAGTATCTGATTGAATTAATTCTTGTAAATCATGAAATAGTTAATATTATTAATATGAATATTTGTACACAATATGTCTGCTACCGCAGACAGAGAAAAGAGAAAAAAAAAAAAAGAAAAGATGAGAAGAGAAGAGAATAAAGCAATTAAGAGCAATTACGTAGCCATAATCCTAAGAATCAATGAGTTTGCTATAATCTGCTAGCACGCCAAGCAGCCACTGGTGCCCAGGTCTTCATCCCCGCTTCTCTTAATTTTTTACCCTTGAGTTCATACAGAGCCGCCTCCACATTATGTATTCCCAATCATCTGGACAACCACATTTGAAAGGTTGGGGCCTCAGTGTCTTTCCAAGCTGCTGAAATTAAAATTCTAAGTACAGCTGTGGAGATAAAAATTAAAGCTTCAGTCTCAATATTTAATTTCAGTTTGCTTTGGCATCCTATAATCATGAGTGTCGGAGACAAGGTTATCTGAGCATCCAGCAGCCTCGCCCAGAATGATTCAATCTCTGTTTTTATTGATTCAAGTTTCCCGCACTGATAAAACATATGGATAATGTCAGCTGGACCTTTACAGCATCTGGGACAGTTGCTGTTCTCCCTCTTACCCCAATCGTAATGCTTAGAGGGGGTATAATACAGGTGGTTGAATAATGTTTTAAAGTGCTGAGCTCTTAAATTGGAGGAGCGTAGGAATCTTCTATCCATTACGAGGGCTCTGTCCAGGTCAATGTCCGGATCCTCCAGTTTTAAAGCCCAGGCTGCCTCGGTTTTGCCCATATGATCCTGGGATTCCTTCAAAAACAGCCTATACACACCATTAATTCTAGGTTCACCCCCTTCAAATAATCCAATATCTTGCACCTCTCCCTTAAGATGATACGGGGCCTTATTGATCAGATTGTACTGACCACCTGAGCATATTTATAATCTTGTATACCCTGGAGCGAGTGCCTTTGTCTTAATTCTTCCAGAGTTCTACACTCTTCCCTAACCATAACTTGCCCCAGTGTCAGGATACCTTGTCGCGCCCAGTGTCTCCAGGGCCCATCCTTACTTAGGTTAGGAAAGCGGCCCGAGTTCCAGAGTGGGGTATGGTGATTATATTTAGAAATTGCCAGTGCTTTTTGAGCTGCTACCCAGACCCCCCATATCCCTTCGAGTGTCTTGAGTCTGGACTTATTGTAATATCTTCTTTCTGTTCTCCTTAATAATACCCCAGTGGCCTCACTACCAAGCAGCAATTCAAAGATAGATGGGATCACTTCTTGTCTACTCGGGGAGTTTGTGCTGCTTCCCACTGGATTGAATAATGTAGCCATCTGCGTAAGAAGACAAGACCAATGATAATATCTGAGGTTTGGCAGTCCCAAGCCCCCCCTTTCCTGAGGCAAAGACATATATTTCATGGATCTTCTAACCTTTCCATATTGCCACAAGAAATTCATAAAGATGGATTCTATTTCTTTGATAATTTTCCCCTCTATTTTGAAGGGGATCGACCGGAATTTATATAACACCTTGGGGAACATAGTCATTTTGATGTCATTGGCACGACCTATTATTGAAAGTTGTAATGTATCCATTATTTTCAGATTCTCCCTCATGGATTTCATAAGAGGAATGAAGTTGTCTCTAATTATCAACTCCAGCTGTGCGTTGATCGTTATCCCCAGATAAACCACAGAATCAACAAATCTAGAGTCTGATTTATTTATGTTCTTGGAGCAGAGCACCTTCGTCTTACCCACATTTAAGGGATAGCCTGATTGTCCACCAAATTTGCTCGTAGTGCCCACCACTTCTCGCATAGCTGCTTCGGGATCAGTAGTAATGACAGCCAAATCATCGGCATATGCCAAGATTTTTGTTTGAAATCCCTTCGTGACTACCGGTTTGATTGCTGTGTTATTGATTATTTGACGTATTAGAGGATCGATATAGAGTGCGAATAGAATGGGTGAGCAGGGGCATCCCTGCCTTGTCCCCCTCGTAATAAAAATGTTATCCGAACTCTCACCCATCATTTGAATTTTCGCGACTGGGGTGACATACATAGCCTGAATAGCCTTCATAAACCTCGGTCCAAACCCCCTTTCAGCGAGCACGCTCCACAGAAATTACCATCTGACGCGATCAAAAGCTTTCTCCGCGTCTAGGAGGATCATTGCGACCCCTCCCTCCTCGGCAGCCTGGATATCAAACAACGTGATAGCTCGTCTGATATGATCGGTGGTTCCCCTACCAGGAATGAAACCATGCTGCCAGGGAGATACCAGGGTCCCAATGATCCGTCCCAAGCGGGTTGTCAAGATCTTAGCATATAATTTATTGTCCGCATTTATTAGAGATATGGGTCTATATGAACCCGGATTTTCCGTAGGCTTGCCCTTTTTATGGAACACCACTATATTGGTGTTCATCCATGACTCAGGGATTAAACCTGTATTTATAATCCCGTTAAAAATGTCCAACAAGAGTGTAGATGTTTCTTCAAATAAGCATTTAAAGAACTCGATTGGTAGACCATCGGGGCCCGCAGCCTTCCCTGCTGCTAATTCTTGTATGGCCTCCGAGAGTTCATCCAAAGTAATGGATTGTTCTAAAATTCCTCTGTCGCCCTGAGCCACTTTGGTCCCCAATCCTATCCACTCAATCATTGGTTCCTCAATAACCGGATCTTCTTGATACAATGTTTGATAGTATCTTTTGAAGACATTTATAATATCCTTTGGCTCCTCGTAGGTCCTACCCTGCTCTTCTATATGTGAAATAATATTTTTCGAAGTCGCTTGTCTGATACGTAGTGCCAATGCTTTCCCGGCTTGTTCCCCCGTCTCATACATATTCCTTCTTTGCGCTTGATATTCAGCAGCTGCTTTTTTAGCTAATTGCTTTCGTATCTCGGCTTTAATAGTACTCACTCTTTCTAAGCTTTTGGTGTCCTGCCTTCCCTGGGATATATCTTTCCTGTGCTGTTCCTCTGCAACTGTTAATTTAATCATTAATTGCTCTCTTTCTGAGTTGAGTCGTTTCCAATTGCGAGAGGTATAGCTACTGGTTTCTCCCCTTAAGGCAACTTTATAGCTGTCCCAAACAAAATTTCGCGATGCGCTATATCTATTTGCATCAAAAAAGGCCTGTGACCAATTCTTCATATGCGCTATATAAGTACTATCTGTTAAAAGCTTCTTATCAAAAGTCCATGGTCTCATTGGTTTAGCTGGTCTGTTGAGAGCTATTGTTAATAACAGTGGATTATGGTCTGATATTATCATAGGTAATTTACTGATTTCTACTGTGCTAATCTCCGTGGTGGAAATCATAAAATAATCTAGCTTGGAATATTTCTTAAATGGATGCGAAAAATATGTAAAACCTGGGTTCCCTGATTCAATACTACCCCAGACATCCCTCAAGCCGTGTGAATCCATTATTGAGCGTACTGCCCGATACATCCGGTGTATCCAGTTCCCCCTTCGAAATCTGCAGAGATATTAAAATCCCCACAAACCACTATGGGTGCAGGCCAGCTTGCTAGCTCCTTCTCGATGCGGTCGAAGGTATCAGGGTCGTCGCTGTTAGCCCCATAAATACAGCAAATAAGGATGTCCAAATTCATTTCGCATAATGCCCACCGCCCCATAGTGTCAGCCGTAGATCGTTTATCTCCCACCAGACCCACTTTGCCAATGATAGCGACCCCCCTAATAGTAGACATTTGAGAGGAACAAGAAAGCGTCTCGAATCCCTTTAGGTTTAGACAGTGCCTTTTCCCCCATGGCAAATGGGTCTCCTGTATACACATAATATCCGTACTTGTAAATTTAACAAATTCCTCTAGTCTTCCCCTTTTTTCCAATCGTTTAGGCCCCCTGTATTCATGGGGCAGATCCTAAGCTTTAACATACTTCTGTCTTAGATCCTTCCTTCTATTCAACCTTCCGCTTAATATAATAAAAACACGTTTGACTACATGCCTTGTTACAGCTTTAAATGTCAGCCTGATTATAGTTACAATAGTATCATGGATTCTCTTTTTTAGGTTTGCACCCACCCAGCACCAACCCTCCCTCCCCACCCCCTTCCACCACCCCGTCCCTCCCGCCCCCCCCCACCACCCATTGAGGCATCCTGGGTCCAACCGGATCCAGGTGTGGGCGTCTGTGTGATCCGTACACCAACGATCACTCTCAGAGCCTCTGGCCCCGCCATTAGAGACTGAAGAAAGAACCCCGATGCCAAAGAGGAAATGAGGAAAAAACAAATCATAGAAATAAAAGCTTAAGCCTGTACTATAACAAAATTTAATTACAAATCTCCGGTAATTAATTTATCCCCGATAGAATTACATTTTAAGTTCATAATGTTTATCAGTTATCCTTCCTTACAGTGTCCGATATTTCTTGCAAGTATCCTTCCGCTTGAATTTCGCTGTTGAAAAAAAGCGCGGTACCTTTGAAAATTACTTTCAAACGGGAAGGGTTTTGTAAGTACAGAGTGGCACCAGCTTTTTCAAAAGGGGTAAGGAGCTGACGCATTCTCCATCTTCTTTCAACTGTTGGATGTGCATAGTCGGGTCTTACAAAAAAGAAAAATCCATTATGTTCCCGCTTGCTGGTAGGCCGCGCTAGATCGTAAATGGCTTCCCGTAAAAGAAAGTTACCAAAGTACACTAACATTGCCCTTGGGTATTTGGTGGAGTACTCAGCTTGTTTACGTTGTGTGAGGGGAAAACGATGGGCCCGCTGAATTTCTTTGTCCATATCCCAGGATTCTAGTTCCGGCAAAGTTTTTTTCAGGAGGTTACTTATATATCTTGGAGGCAGGCAACATCTTTCTCTAAATACTCAGTATGAGTGTCTAGAGATGCCATCCTTTCCGATATCTCGGTGCACGTACTACCTACTTTGTTGACCACCCCTTCTAACTTCTGAATAGCGGCATGATTCCTTTCACTGTCTTTCTTTATATCCTTATGGAAGTCTCTGATAGTCGTCAGGATATCTTTTAAAGAAGGCTCAACCAGTTTCCCTTTTCTTACCGCCGATCCATGTTGTAGTTGGTTATCGCTCCCATTTGAATCCTCTTCCCTGTGCTGAGCCGGTACAGCTTCTTCTGAATTATTAGATTTATTCCTACTTTTGCTGACTTGCCCAGTGATGCTTCCTTGGTCTGAGCTTTCTTCAAAGTTTGACTTATTGAGTCGTTGGTTCCTTGTTCTCCTTTTCTCGAATTTTTTTCCCTGCGCGGTATAACCTTGATCTGAAGGGCTGGATTTCTTGGCATCTAAGGAGTCTGTACCTTCAGGTGTTGAACCTCGAGCTGGATTGATATTATCATCACTGATCTCACTTGTTGTAGATAGACCAGTCTCGTATATATCTGCATCCGATCCCTCAGATGGATTTTCCGCTTCAGATTGTCTCAATTTCGCAATAGATGGATTGCGTAAGGAGCTGGGAGACTCATTATAACCAGATTGCTTTAAAAGAGACTTTGTTGATGTTTCGAAGTCTGGTTCCAGATGTATCATCCTATTCTCCTCATTCTTAGATAATTCATCCGGTGCTGGATATATTGAGACTTTTTTCGCTGCTTCCTTGGGTATAGGACTGAAGATACTGGATATACTAGGCTGAAGTGTATTGGCTTGTTCGGTAGCTTTAGCGTTTGCTTTCAAATTCTTAATAGTTTGAAGTCATTTGGCTTTTTTTGCCATTAACTCCACATCATCATTGGCTTCGATACATTTCTCCTTCTCTTTATCCTTTCGTTGAGCTTTCTCTTTATCACCAGGACATTTTTTATTTCTTTCTATGATTTTTTCATTTTCTATTTCCATTTCTTTATCTTTGCTTTTGTCTTTGTCTCTGTTTTTATCTTGATCTTTTTCTTTTTCTTTTTCTGTACCTTTCCGTTTTAATTTTTCTTTGTCTTTATCTCTCTCTCACCCTTTCCCTTCTTCTCGTAATGTATTTTTAATTTCCTTTGCCTTGGCCCCCGAGTTTCTGGTCCCTTTGTCTCTGATCGTTTATCTGTGTTTTTATCCATCAATTTGGAGGAGTCAACAACATTTTCAATTTCAATTTCAGGTGTATAAGCATCCCCCTCTATACTCCTAGAGGGTATCGTTGAGTTGCTTAAATCCCTTGATAGTTCCGATGTATTCACTATTTTTTTTTCGAGGTTGATCTCACTGTGCTTTATTAGTTCCGTTTGCTCCTTCTGCAGCCTCGACACTGACGATTAAACTGATACTCCATCTCCAGCACCAGCTTCATGAACCAGGTCTTCCATAGCTAATCTTCTGTTAAATGTTTTGCCTGGTCCAAAGATTTCAATACAGAGCAGTGGGCTGCTAAGTGAAAAGACTGTGGTAACCGCCTCTCCTTGAACCTTGCTTTTTATCGCTTTCTGCACACCTCGCCCGCCCTTATACAGCTTCGCTTGGACAGGGAACCGTAACCTTAGTTGTGCTTTGAACTCGCGAGGTAAATTGTATATGCAGTTTATCACATCTATACTGCAATGGCCTGCAAACTCGATTTGAATTGCTGCTTTCACCAAATGATACCTTGTAGGGCCAGAGGTAGACTGTGTATATTTATTTGTGAGTTGGGTTTTTCGTCTCAATCTCTGCTTTGGCATCTGCTTCAACTGCCCAAACAAGTTTTTATTCTTTGCTAACCCAACTCTCATTGCAGGCAGCTTGGAAAAGTACTGGATTTCCCCTAGTCCCCTCAGCCGCAATACTTGCTGTATCCTGATTTATCAGACTGTCAGACTGTATGACTGTAAGACTGTCAGACCGCCCACTCTGTTCGGTTCATTTCTATTAATTCAATTCAGTTCAGTAGAAGGTGTTAAATTTAAGTTTAAGTTCAAGCTTATTTCACTCCGTTTATCCTGACCAATAGTAGCCTTGCCTAGTAGCCTTGCAGGTGGAAGGCTGTGGGACGAGGCTGAGCAGCTGCTGCAGGAGGATACACGATTGTTTTTTTTTATATATTCTCACCAGCTTCCGCCAAACAAGTGATGACTATTTCCCCCCGTTCAGCAGAGAGGAGAGAGCTCGGGGCTTCTACACTGGACAATCGAGGAGCGAGGAATAGTGAGTGAGTGGGCGGGAAGCGAGGAGGAGCGAGTATCACCTCACCTGCTGACGCCCCAAACAAAACAAACCTGCGGCTGTTTTAACTATTTGAAAAGATACTGTAGAGTGCTGTGTCTCGCGCCAACACCATAAGCAATAATGTCTCTAATGCCTCAACTGCCTGCATCTTCAACAGCAGAGAAGCACTGTCATCGGCGATCACCAATCGGATACCAGCAAGCCTCGGCGATGGAAGCTGTAACGCAATGAGCACCCCCTCCATGCCACCTCACCTCACCTCGAGCCTCAGTCCAGTCACAGTCACAGTCCAGCCCGCTCGAATCCTGCCTCCGTTTCCACCATTGCCTCCGACTTGAGACACCGACTTGAAGTACCGATCAGCGCTTTTTGATAGCCAGGTAAACGCCAGGTGAACGCTCTACACTCTGCCGCTCTGTGGGTCAGCAGGTCTGTGCAAAATACGCCAATTCAGTTTTTTATGTTTTTCCCCGTCTCCGTCACCAGAGCAGCAGCAGCAATAGCAGGGTGCAGGATTCACTTATAATCCGAACCAAATCCAGGCCAGGATAGCCTCTGCCCGAAGCTTTTCTCTCTCGCTTCCTCCCGGGCCAACGGGACCTCGCCAGACCTCATTGCATCGCAGCGCAGCTTGGAAGGCACATCACGTTTTCTGCCTGGGAGGTAAAATACGATCAACTCCTTGTGCCACTTTCCTCTGAATTTCCTAGCTTTGCTCTGGTCTCAGACACAGTTTAGCCATTACGAAAACCATGACAAGAAGCAAACTACATGCTTAAACTCTGAGGTGGAGCGCAGAGACCCACGAGAGCGATGTAACAGCGTCCTCTCACTCAGGCGCCATCTTGCCCTCTCAGGTGTGGGCTCTTTTGTCTCTGGCGGCCATCTTGCGAGACTTATTTGTTATGAAGTTTCCTAATTTCCTCATTTACTACAGTCTCCTCAGTAGGAAATACTTTCAGTGTTTTACCTTGTTTCCATCAAGAAGGCATTCAGATGCGCCACACATTTGCCATAAATTCTGAATGTTAGCACTCTAGTTGCTCATTAGATCACCGAAGTAAAGCTACTGCTCACTGAGGAAGTCTGCTGCTGGTATTGAAAGTACATGTTTCAGTCTGCATGTCAGAATGTTTTTTTAAGGAAATAGAAGAGGATATGAGAAGTCACTCAAAATGTGCCCTCATTTTTCTTTCTGCAGCACTAATCATACTTTCTGTGGCAAAATGAACCCCCTCATTTTGTTCCTTTTTAAATTAAATGTTTTACGAGTTACCACTTTATTCCAATCAAGATGGCTTCAGGTGTGCTATAATTTTGTCTAAGTCATAAGGCTGTTAGCACTCTAGTTGTTCTTTAGAACACTCTGGGAAGCTGCAGTAGAACACAAAGGAATCAACTGACAGTCTCTGCCCTTGTTGGATGTACATGTTTTACTGAGAACGTCTCACATGACTGAGAAAGATCATTTGAATTTACAGAAAATATGCTCTCAGTTTAGCTTATAGATCACCTTCCAAACCTCTGTGGGAAGAGCATGAGAAAATAGTTTTCTCTCAAACATGATTCATGATATCCCAGCAGTAGGCTTTTTCACATGGTAAAATCACCTTAAAACACACCACAATTCCTAAAATGAGTATGGTACCATCAAAAAATTATTTATAATGTAACTAAAGTCTTAAAACCTTCTAAAAACTGCAATGCTTTTTAACGAGGTGCCATCATGTATATTGGTCCCAAGATGGCTGCCACCACTTCTTGGATGAAGTGCTCAGCCAATCAGATTTCACGATGAGATGTGTCGTTAGGCTCCGCCCAGATATACATGTATATATTTCCTTTAACATCTAAAAAACTACTGAACAGATTTACACCATTTAACCAAAAGGCACAAGTGTGAACCAAGGACTACCTCTTTGCCAAATTTGGTGTAATTCCGTTCAGAAGTTCGGGCTGTAGCTGCGATTGAAGGTTCCTATAGAAAAATGCATGGGGAAAACACGTTTTGGGACCCCCTTTTTAGGGCTCGGCCTACGTCACCACGAAGTGGGGCGGAGCTCCGAGCTCCTATTGTTGAAGAAAAAAAAAGGTTTCTTTAGGGCTTGGGAAAGAAACATTCCTTAGTGCGCGGGCTTTTTTTATGGCATCTGCATAGTGATTCGTCTTCGCTGTGCTGTCTTTTTAGTAGCCTTGACGCGATAGGCTAAATGTAATTTAAGTCCGCCATTGTTGGCATTTTCTGTGCGGTTACGCGCACAGCAGTCCATTAATTTCAATTAGGAGCTGTCAGGGTGCCGCGATAATGTAATGCAGATGTTGTGGGCGCGTTCACCAGTCTGCTGTGAATGGCGGCGTTCGTGCTTTTCCTGTGTTTTCTTTCCGTGTAGGGCAGACGTGAAAGGCATGGTCTTAAGAGCAGAAGGCCATATATCTTCAATTATCTCGCTATCACGGCGGAGATAATTGAAAACATATGTCTGCAGTGGCGCGCGCGCGAGGCCGAGAGCTGGTATCTTCCGTTTCACCTTCAATCTGTGGAAAGAAAAGAAGAAACGGAGACGATTCAGCGTGTGGTCTGCATTATACTAGAAAATGCATGTGTACCTTTAAGGCGAGGAAATGAGGCAATGGCTGTCTGGGGAGAATAGCAGTGTATTGATTCATAAGTAGCAGGATGACAATAACTTTTCCCCATATATTCCACACTCCATACTGCAGATATAACTAACGGGTATTACTATTACTCTGTTTATTGCTTTTCAGTGTACTGACCTTGGAAGGATGAAGGGCTCAGCTCTCAAACATGGACTGGGCCCCAGATTACCAGCAAGGTATTAGTTCCCCGTTTGCACTGGTATGCTAGTTTGGGTCCGTGTGCCACATTACTGAACAAGATTCAACAAACAATGCCAGAGAAAAAGGGACCCCGAGGCACAGATATAGGCAGGGACTCTCGGGACAAACAGAAAAGAAGCACCACCCTCGCGTAACCACGTCTTCAAAATTCAGAGTTCAGAATCAGAGTGCAGTTTGATAGTGCAGTTTGATAGTGCAGTTTGAGAGTGCAGTTTGAGAGTGAAGTTTGAGAGTGCAGTTTGAGAGTGCAGTTTGAGCAGTTTGAGCGTGCAGTTTGAGAGTGCAGTTTGAGAGTGCAGTTTGATAGTGCAGTTTGAGAGTGCAGTTTGAGAGTGCAGTTTGAGAGTGCAGAGTGCAATTTGAGAGTGCAGAGTGCAGATTGAGAGTGCAGAGTGCAGATTGAGAGTGCAGAGTGCAGATTGAGAGTGCAGTTTGAGAGTGCAGTTTGAGAGTGCAGATTGAGAGTGCAGAGTGCAGATTGAGAGTGCAGAGCGCAGATTGAGAGTGCAGAGTGCAGATTGAGAGTGCAGAGTGCAGTTTGAGAGTGCAGAGTGCAGATTGAGAGTGCAGAGTGCAGATTAAGAGTGCAGAGTGCAGATTGAGAGTGCAGAGTGCAGATTGAGAGTGCAGTTTGAGAGTGCAGAGTGCAGATTGAGAGTGCAGAGTGCAGATTGAGAGTGCAGAGTGCAGAGTGCAGTTTGAGAGTGCAGAGTGCAGATTGAGAGTGCAGAGTGCAGATTGAGAGTGCAGAGTGCAGAGTGCAGATTGAGAGTGCAGAGTGCAGATTGAGAGTGCAGAGTGCAGATTGAGAGTGCAGATTGAGAGTGCAGAATGCAGATTGAGAGTGCAGAGTGCAGATTTAGAGTGCAGAGTGCAGATTGACAGTGCAGAGTGCAGATTGAGAGTGCAGAGTGCAGATTGAGAGTGTAAATTGCAGATTGAGAGTGCAGATTGCAGATTGAGAGTGCAGATTGCAGATTGAGAGTGCAGATTGAGAGTGCAGAGTGCAGTTTGAAAGTGCAGTTTGAGAGTGCACAGTGCAGATTGAGAGTGCAGAGTGCAGTTTGAGAGTGCAGAGTGCAGAGTGCAGATTGAGAGTGCAGAGTGCAGATTGAGAGTGCAGAATGCAGATTGAGAGTGCAGAGTGCAGATTTAGAGTGCAGAGTGCAGATTGACAGTGCAGAGTGCAGATTGAGAGTGCAGAGTGCAGATTGAGAGTGTAAATTGCAGATTGAGAGTGCAGATTGCAGATTGAGAGTGCAGATTGCAGATTGAGAGTGCAGATTGAGAGTGCAGAGTGCAGTTTGAAAGTGCAGTTTGAGAGTGCACAGTGCAGATTGAGAGTGCAGAGTGCAGTTTGAGAGTGCAGAGTGCAGTTTGAGAGTGCAGAGTGCAGATTGAGAGTGCAGTTTGAGAGTGCAGATTGAGAGTGCATATTGAGAGTGCAGTTTCAGCGTGCTGTTTGAGAGTGCAGTTTGAGAGTGCAGTTTGAGAGTGCAGTTTGAGAGTGCAGTTTGAGAGTGCAGTTTCAGAGTGCTGTTTGAGAGTGAAGTTTGAGAGTGCAGTTTGTGAGTGCAGATTGAGAGTGCAGTTTGAGAGTGCAGATTGAGAGTGCAGTTTGAGAGTGCAGTTTGAGAGTGCAGAGTGCAGATTCAGAGTGCAGTTCGAGAGTGCAGAGTGCAGATTGAGAGTGCAGTTTGAGAGTGCAGTTTGAGAGTGCAGTTTGAGAGTGCAGTTTCAGAGTGCTGTTTGAGAGTGAAGTTTGAGAGTGCAGTTTGTGAGTGCAGATTGAGAGTGCAGTTTGAGAGTGCAGATTGAGAGTGCAGTTTGAGAGTGCAGTTTGAGAGTGCAGAGTGCAGATTCAGAGTGCAGTTCGAGAGTGCAGAGTGCAGATTGAGAGTGCAGTTTGAGAGTGCAGATTGAGAGTGCAGTTTGGGAGTGCAAATTGAGAGTGCAGATTGAGAGTGCAAAGTGCAGATTGAGAGTGCAGATTGAGAGTGCAGAGTGCAGATTGAGAGTGCAGTTTGAGAGTGCAGATTGAGAGTGCAGATTGAGAGTGCAGATTGAGAGTGCAGATTGAGAGTGCAGTTTAAGAGTGCAGATTGAGAGTGCAGATTGAGAGTGCAGAGTGCAGATTGAGAGTGCAGAGTGCAGAGTGCAGATTGAGAGTGCAGAGTGCAGTTTGAGAGTGCAGGGTGCACAGTGCAGATTGAGAGTGCAGATTGAGAGTGCAGAGTGCAGATTGAGAGTGCAGAGTGCAGATTTAGAGTGCAGAGTGCAGATTGAGAGTGCAGAGTACAGATTGAGAGTGCAGAGTGCAGATTGAGAGTGCAAAGTGCAGATTTAGAGTGCAGAGTGCAGATTGAGAGTGCAGAGTGCAGATTGAGAGTGCAGAGTGCAGATTGAGAGTGCAGAGTGCAGATTGAGAGTGCAGATTGCAGATTGAGAGTGCAGATTGAGAGTGCAGAGTGCAGTTTGAGAGTGCAGTTTGAGAGTGCAGAGTGCAGATTGAGAGTGCAGAGTGCAGTTTGAGAGTGCAGAGTGCAGATTGAGAGTGCAGAGTGCAGATTGAGAGTGCAGAGTGCAGTTTGAGAGTGCAGATTGAGAGTGCAGTTTGAGAGTGCAGTTTGAGAGTGCAGAATGAGAGTGCAGTTTGAGAATGCTGTTTCAGAGTGCAGTTTGAGAGTGCAGATTGAGAGTGCAGTTTGAGAGTGCAGATTGAGAGTGCAGATTGAGTGTGCAGTTTGAGAGTGCAGATTGAGAGTGCAGTTTGAGAGTGTAGTTTGAGAGTGCAGAATCAGAGTGCAGATTCAGAGTGCAGATTGAGAGTGCAGATTGAGAGTGCCGTTTCAGAGTGCAGTTTCAGAGTGCAGATTCAGAGTGCAGTTTGATAGTGCAGTTTCAGAGTGCAGATTGAGAGTGCAGTTTGAGAGTGCAGATTGAGAGTGCAGATTGAGAGTGCAGATTGAGAGTGCAGATTGAGAGAGCAGATTGAGAGTACAGAGTGCATAGGGAGTGCAGAGTGCAGAGTGCATAGGGAGTGCAGAGTGCATAGGGAGTGCAGAGTACATAGGGAGTGCAGAGTGCATAGGAAGTGCAGAGTGCAGAGTGCATAGGGAGTGCAGAGTGCAAAGGGAGTGCAGAGTGCATAAGGAGTGCAGAGTGCATAGGGAGTGCAGAGTGCATAGGGAGTGCAGAGTGCATAGGGAGTGCAGAGTGCATAGGGAGTGCATAGGGAGTGCAGAGTGCATAGGGAGTGCAGAGTGCATAGGGAGTGCATAGGGAGTGCAGAGTGAGTGCATAGGGAGTGCAGAGTGCATAGGGAGTGCAGAGTGCATGGGGAGTGCAGAGTACATAGGGATTGCAGAGTGCATAGGAAGTGCAGAGTGCATAGGGAGTGCATAGGGAGTGCATAGGGAGTGCAGAGTGCATAGGGAGTGCAGAGTGCATAGGGAGTGCAGAGTGCATAGGGAGTGCACAGTGCATAGGGAGTGCACAGTGCATAGGGAGTGCAGAGTACATAGGGAGTGCAGGGTGCATAGGAAGTGCAGAGTGCAGAGTGCATAGGGAGTGCAGAGTGCATAGGGAGTGCAGAGTGCATAGGGAGTGCAGAGTGCATAGGGAGTGCAGAGTGCATAGGTAAAATTACAATACAAGTCACATAATACCACTACACACCACATGCACACACTCCATCACACATGACGAAAACACATTGCCATTTACAATACCATTAGCTCAAACTCAAAGAAATCCGAGCCCGATTGCATTTCTAATGCTTGTTTCATGAAGAAATCACTCCTGGGGATTGTAAACATTCGGTGCTTTTTGATGAAGTTTTCCCGAACACTGAAGAAGGCAGAATGCCAAAATGCATTTGCTCATAATAAATCATCAATGTCCCATGAGTGCTTTGTTTCTGCTTTGAACTTTATTATGTTTACTTGATTCATCCTCAGGTAGGACTAGCCGGAAACTGTATTAAAACACTACAGTGACTCTAATATATTCAAGTGCGATATTATTTCATTTAGTGCAGCAACGATATCCCAGCGCGTTTCGGCACTTCCTGCCCCATGATCACGGGTCAGGTTACGTACCACTTCAGAATGTTTTTAAAGGAACAGCACATGGGATACAAAAGTGTATTAGACTTGGGTAACAGACTGCAGATTTGTGACCTTATTTTCATATCGATGTTGTCGCAGGATTATATCACAAATGATTACAATGTTGCAAAGTGGTAATCACTTCTTATTAATTTGCATTAATTGTTACACATTGTTCTCACAGTGGACTGCTAGTGCAAAGGGCCCGTTAAACCATAGTGTTTATTCCATGTATCCCTGTTGGGCATATAGCTATTACATGTGGTCAAGATACAGCACAACAATTCAGCCCCAGTGGGCGTTTATCAATTTATACACCATGATATTAAATAACATTGTGCATATAGCATAAACAATGCTGATAGATATAATTAGCTCTCCTGCGTCCACATTTGCAGAAATTCTGGTTTTCTGAAACGAATCAAACAGAGAAAGACTAATTAAAAACAGATCACATAAAAACATTTTCCATTGTTAAAATAGCCTATGAAACGAAACCTACATTAGAATTCAAATCTTAGCCAAATGTACTGCTAATTCTTCATCAACATTCAATCTAACAAGGTGTAGATTGTTATAATTAATTATTGTCTTGGATTCCAATCTGCTGATCGGGATTCTATCCAACACACAAACTTTTAGTAAGTTAGTGTTTTGATTATGCTGTGATTTCAAACGTCTGGCAAAAGGATATTGTTTATCTTCTTCCTTTATTGCCCTATGATGTTCTAATATTCGTTTCTTGCCCTTGCGTACTGTGCTGCCAATGTCATATTTACTACATGGACAACTCAGTGCATAGACTACATAATCAGAATTACATGTAAGGTGCTTAGTCATCTTGGAAGGCTGATCGTCTGCAGACAACGTAATCGTTTTACAGTTAGAACTGTATTTGCATGCTTTGCATGTGCAACTTGTAAAAAAAAAAAACCTTGAATCATATGACTATAGAATTACCCCCAATTCTCCAGTCACATTTAAAAGAGCTAGGTTTTTAAACGACACCTTAAGTCAAAGTACAGTAGGTTTAATTAGTGAAACGAACGTGAATTATTTACGTTGATTCAAGTAAATGCATTTCTGAGCTCTTCTAATATCAACAATATTCTCAAAGCCATGCAATGTGGACATTGTTGGATTCCAATGCAAGCATTACATCCCTTTAGTTGCTGAAATAATACAATTGATACAATGGTTATGCCATTATATTTTTAAATCCCGTTTCCAAGTATTTCCTCAAGGGTCTTTGCGAACATGTTTCAGTATTCATTAGGCCTGGGCAAAATTATAAATATGCAATCATATTTCAAATGATCTCGAGAAATTTGTGTTATGCTTGTTATGCGAAATTACCAAATATATATCATAACTCCACATCACAGCTGTTCAGTTGAACATGTTACTGCCTGTTCCTATTCAACATAACTGCATTTCGCTACTGAAAAACACTTGGATAACTTGCTGCACTCTTTTCTTTTTTCTATATTTTTTGTAATTCTCCTTGGTTTCTCATATGTCAAATTTTTTTGTTACTTTACTGTGATTTCATTTTGTATCATTCTTTTTAAAAAATCAATAAAACAACTTGAAATAATAAAAAAAGAAAATGTTACTGCAATCGCTTCCGGAACACACAGATTGACAGCAAAGGAACAACTGTTGCTTGCAGCACTTGCATTTTCCTTGTTTTTTTAGTGTAAAATGCCAATTGCAAAAATTGCTGAGATTTTGCATTGTGCACTCAAATTCAAGCACTAAATGACAGATTTGCATTTCACATTTAAAAAACTTCACGTAGCACTACGCGAGCTACGTAGTAGCATGTTCGCACTGTGCAAGATGCGTTTTCAATGATTGCACAGTGCGGACAAGCATCCGGCACTGTGCAAGCATTGAAAACGGCATCTTGCACAGTGCGAGCTGTAGTTTTCTGCTGCTCGAGTAGATTATTACTCGAGCGGCAGCTTTCTCACCGCGAACAGGTAGTTTCTCATTGAGAGCGGTCGCGAGCATGCGCAACCACTCACAATGAGAAACCTGACCTCCTCGCGTTGAGAATCTTGCCGGAATGTCATTTTGCTTGCTCGCGGTCCTGAACAAGACGTTCAGGACCGCGAACAAGCAAAAAATGACCGCTGCACTACGCTACGCTGCACTACGCATGTTCGCACTGTGCTATGTGCAGCTCGCGTAGTGCGAAGTTGCGAAAACTTCGCAAACTCCGCGAGCGTAGCGTAGTGCTTCGCCCAGGGTTACTAATTTTGCACACCTGTACAATTCCTGCCTGCCTTTTGTGCTTCACAACTCCCAAGCTAACAAACAATGTCCTATCAATTCATTTTGGTGATCGGATAGCAAGGACGTTTATTCATGTTTCTTTGAACATTGTTTGCAAGATAGTTAAAGACATTTTAAGTTGCTTTTTAAGGCATTGTAACAAGAAGATTCTCTATAAATGCAAATATCCCATCGATTTAGACACTGACGTCATTCTGTAACAGACCAACACTTAATATAATGTGTCGCGATTGCTTGCGGTCTTTTTCTGTACAATTCACGAGAAAAAAAGAAATTCCTATTTTAATGTACTATGTTATTTTATCTGTACACATATTTTCTCCAATAATTCCTATTTGAATATAATCAGTAGGACCATTATTAAAGAAAATAAATGGACAGCAAATGATAATAACCATTTTTATAGTGCTGACTACTCTATGATTTCCTCTCTGCAAAATATGACTTGAAATATGACATTTTCAATTTTTTAATAACAAAAATGTGAAAATAAAAATTAAATGTGTTTCATAGTAATCTAAAGGTGTTGTATGATCTGTAAGATCAAAATGACTGAAAAATAAAACAACAACGTTTTTTGTTTTTATTTACATTTTTTCTTTTTTCCACTATGGTTTCTTACATCTTAAGGTCACGTTCTTTAGCATGGTATGCTCTGTCTCAAAATAAAACTGGGAAAACATTTCTCAATGTGACAAAATATATAAATGTAGATCCTTTTTGGCTCCTCATTTGGATATCCCTATTATATTCTCTGATATTTTTCCCCACAGAGTCATGGATACCAGAGAGAGGTGGATTTGCTGGGGATTACAAGCGGTACTCTAAGGATCCCAATGCAAGTTAAAATCACTGGGAGAATCTGAAATGGCTGTCTCAGTTCCTGCTGTAATTCTTAATTTCTCCCCAGTCCTCAACCCAGAGACTCCAAAGTAAATGGACTCTCTGGATAACACACCATAGATCCAAAGAATTACCAAGGATTATATAACCCTTTTTTTGCCAATTGCTTCTGTTATCATCCAACTCTGAATTAACCACGAACACATAGTGAGGCCCATAAATCCTCTAGTATGGAGGATATTCTACCTGTAGATTCTCTTTTTGATTTAGCACGTCCCAAATGTAGTATATCTTCTTTTCCTGCATGGTCACCCCAGTTTTCCAAATTTTGATAGGCCCTATTTCTGCTGGTTTTAGAACTCTCTGCACTTTACTCCTGCTTACCAGGAGTAATGTGCCTTTGCTCCCCCTTTAAACATTAGGTTATTCCCAATTGGCACATTTAATGTGCTTGTATGTCACAGCTATATGGTGTTGAAAGTGCAACCAGGGCCTGCATGTTAAATGCCACTTGAGGACTGCTCACCAATTGTACCATCTCCTACAGTGGCAATGCCAGCATGGCTAAAGGCCTACCCCGTGTAACCTGACTGCTGCAGTGCAAAACTTGCCGTGCAGCAGTGTAACCCTTTTAAGATATTTAAAAGACCTTCTTATTAAGTCACAAGGGTGAGTGCCTGTTTGAGCCTGTTCGAGACTGGTCGGGACCAGGGTCAGAAATGCTGCCCATTTTCTCATTTATTAATACCCACCCTATGTATTTGTCCCTCTGTATTTAAGCATTTATTTTCACTACAGATATGTGCCTATCTTTGTGTATTGCTTTGTATACACATGTACAATAATCATGTTTTTATTAAAAAAAAAGCAAAAGAAAACAAAAATCAACTTTGGTCTACATGTACTTGCTTCCATTGTACATCTATGTATCTCCATGTACTTGGATCTGTGTGTCTGTTACTTTTCTCCTGAAATAGCATATCCAATGCACTACCCTATTTCTCATCCACTACCTCTATCAATATCTTTAATATGCATATACTTAATTCCTTTATGCATCTATATACTTTCTATATACTTATGGATCTATATATTTATCACTTTCTTCAAATTTAGCATTTCCAATGCACTACCCTCTTTCTCAGCCTATACTTCTCTCAATATATCTTCTAGCCCAACGTTCTGACTCATCTCAAACTTCTTTCTACTAGTCTTTTCAATTCACTACCCTATCTCTCACCCTATACATCTATCACCCACTCTCTCATTTATCCCAAACCCCATATTACTACTATGTTCTCCAAAATAACCCTTTCTTGACTCTCTCCTACTCTACCCCTCTTAGCATCACTTAACACCTATTTTACTATACTGATCCCCCTAAACAAACCTTTCTAAACTCTTCCTCTCCAAAAACCCTTTTTACTCATCCAAAAGCCTCCTTCTACTGCTTTGACCTAAAAAAAGAAATCCTTCACTCATCTATCCCTCCACTATCCTTTTCAATCAAAATAACAGACTAGCATGTTCACTTCTTTAAGTCCATATTCCACTATACTTATTCACCGCTAATCCTTTATGGGTTCCAGAGTAGCGCGCTACTCACCAACAAAGCGTGCCAACACCTCATCAGGGTTACAAGCGCTACATAAATGCAAACCTTTTTTCCTTTTTTTTTTTAAAGACCTTTATTGTACAATTCTGAACATACACAGCATACAGCCTACAACCCTTAGGGCCGGCAGCAACAATATCGTGTTCGTGCATTTTCAATGGAATAACACAGCCCATATGCCGACATCCCGGGGGCTTGGCGGCGTTGCCGGGCAGCGCATGTGCAGAACCTGTATTTTAACCTCGGATAACCTTTAGGTCCATTTTCTTGTTTCGAGAAACAATCTAACTAATTGAAAACATCAGCATAGTATGTAGCAAAAGGCAGACACATCAGCTCGGGCACTTCACCCATCTATTCTTCGTGTGAATTTAATATCTCAGGGTAATCAAGGGTTTCACACAACAGTTGGATGGCTCAGAACATTCTCACATGTGGCCATGCCATTCGTCTGCCACGGTGGATTAGGCCCAGCGACCCCCTCTCCCGCCCCCATCGTGTTGTACGTCTAAGTTGTAGGTCAGGATCACCATGTCCGCCCTCTCAACCCACCCATATCTCACTCCCCTTCCTCCTCCTTATCTGAAGTTAATGGCTCGTCTTCTTGCAACGGTTCACAAAGCTCCCCTCGAAATACATTCCAATGGGTCCATATTTTGTTCCACTTGCATGGCATGCCCTTGCTGTATATACCGCCCTCTCCGCAATCATCGCCCCATCCATATTTGAGCACCATTGTGTCAGTGTGGGGGCCTCCGCCGCACCCCATTTCTGTGCTATGTCACGTTTCGCTATGACCATTTCTATCCTGGACCATATCTGGCCATACCTGGTGAGATCATTCGGCCCCCACACATTCAGCAGGCACATGCGTGGCTCAGGGTCAATGGACACCCCCGATGTCTGTGAAATGGTGCGCATTATTTGTCTCCAATATTCCATTAGTCGAGGACAATCCCAAATGTTATGCATAAAGGTACCCTCCTCCCCACAACCCCTTAGAGAATAAGGATGGTGCGCCCGTTGAATCTTGTGCAGGGTCGTCCTTGTGTAATACACCCTATGTAGGATCTTAAGCTGCACTAAGCGGAGCCTGGCTGATATGCCCACCTCCCTCGGGGAAGACAGCGCCTCATTCCATTCGGTTTCATCCATGTCCCCAACCTCTGCCATCCATTTCTCTCTCAGTTTCAATACATGGTCTGGTAGATTATTAAGCAACTTACGGTAAGTGAGAGAGGTGGCCTTTTGTTGCATGTAATCCGTTAGGAGGCGATCTTCAAGGGGAGATGCCTCCGGGATCACTGAATCAGGTGCTACGACTGCTAGTGGGGCATGTCGGATCTGCACGTATCTATACAATTCTGTTTCCCCTAGCGCATATTGCCGTCGAAGCTGAGTAAATGGTATCACTGTGTCTTTGTCCCACATGTCTCCCACAGTTGATTTCCCAATGTTGTCCCACTGTGTGAATCCCTTACACTGTCGTAGGCTCCCCAATGCTTTTGTGTCCCACAGCGGGGAGAGTTTAGTAATACGTCCGTTCCATCCAAGTTTAGTCTGTGCTGTATGCCACAGGGCAACCGTGAGCCTTGTCGGCCCCACCAACTTGCACACTAGACTCTTGTTGTACAGGGGGGCTAACATGCTGGTGATGCCCAGCTGCGCCCTGTCTGCCCTATATGCTGGGTCATCCTGTGGAGCGTGTAGCCACTGATTAATGGGTCTTATTTGGGCCGCCCAGTAGTACAGTTGGAGGTTCAGCAGCGCAATTCCCCCTTCGTACCAACTCCTGTTAATTTTAGCCTGCGCAATGTGTGCTGGGCGGTTACTCCAAAGCAAGTTGGATACCAGCGACGCTACCTGCCCAAAATATCAGGGTGGGACCGGATAGGGTGTGTTGTCTAGAACATAGAGAAAGCGCGGCAGTGACATCATTTTGTAGAGTGCCTCCCAGCCCTGCAGCGTCAGTGGTAGGGTCACCCAAAACTTTACATCATGCTTCAGCCGATCTAACCGTAACTTCAGGTTTTTATCATAGAATTCCAGTGGGTCTCCCGTGACATGGATGCCTAAATATTTGAAGGAAGACCCTGGGAAACGCAAGGGGCAATCTGTAGCCAGTGCAGGCGGTGGGCCCCTCAACACATAGAGTTCGGACTTTGCCCAGTTCATCGTGTGTCCCGAGTCCTTCCTATGTTCGTCACACAGGGTCAGAAGTTCCGGTATACTACGCTCCGGGTCTGTGAGGTATACAAGCATGTCAACAGCATAGAGCGAGAGGCGGTCCTCCCACCCTTCCGCCCATGAGATTCCTTTCAGCAGTGGAGTGGAGCGAATTAGCGTCGCCAGCGGTTCCAATGCCAACGCAAATAGTAACGGAGACAAGGGGCATCCCTGCCTCGTGCCTCGCGCAAGGGGAAATACCGGGGAAATATGTCGGTTCACCACGACCTGTGCTACGGGATTGGTATAAAGCAACCTCACCCATGCTATGAATTTGGGACCAAGCCCCATATGTGACAGCACCCCGAAGAGGTACTGCCATTCCACCAAATCAAAAGCCATTTTCGCGTCAAGCGCCAATATGATCGCTGGGGCAGAGAGTGACATGGCCCTGGCCAGAACCCCATGTACTCTCCTCAGATTGAGGGCTGTTTTCCTGTGGGGCATGAAGCCCGATTGGTCAGGGTGTATCAGTCGAGGGAGGTGAGGGAGCAGCCTGGCGGCCAAGAGTTTTGCCAAAATTTTAGTTTCGGCATTAAGAAGGGAGATGGGGCAATAAGACGTGCACTCCTTAGGGGGTTTACCGGGTTTAGGGATGACCACTATTGTTGCAATCCGCTGATCCAGCAGAAATTCAGCCATAGACAAACTCTCGGTATACATATCCAGTAAGGGTCCACAAAGCTGTTCAGACATGGATTGATACCATTCTATCAGGATACCGTTAGGTCCCGGTGCCTTCCCAGCTTTTAGTGCATGTATGGCATGTCTGATTTCCTCAGCCGTAATGTCAGCCTTCAGCTTCGTAACTGCCTCCGGTGTAAGTGTTTGTGTAACTATGCGGCTAAGTGAAGTTCGTGCCATATCTGCCGACACCTCTACGTCTGGAGTGTATACATCTGTGAAATGCTCTGCGAGGGCCCGCACTATCTCCTCGGGACGCGTCTGCGCCCCTCCCTCCGAGTCGTATAATTCTTGTATCCCGCGCGCGCTTCCCCCTCTTTTATCCAGCCAGGTCAGCATTTTCCCTGCCTTATCCCCAACATCATACACACGATGCGCGGTCGCAGTTATCTGTTCAGTCGTCAGGTGTTGTAAATGAGCTTTATACTGCTGCTGACGCAGGAGTACCGTGTGCGATGTTTCTGGTGTCGGGTCTGCCATATGTGCCTCGTTCGCGTCGTGCACTGCTAACTCTAGCTGTGACAGTTCTAGTTGACGCTAGCGCTTATGTCCCACGATTGACGTTATCGCCTGGCCCCTCAGGACCGTCTTATACGCCTCCCACAAAATAGCGGGGACTGTACTGAGTTCGTATTTTTTTCAAAATAGTGTGTAGTGGCGTTCTTAAGCTTCTTACAAATCTTTGGGACCTTGAGGTATGATGCGTGTATAGGGTAGATCCTTTTATGTGATATCTCCTGAGTGGAGAGAGTCAAAACGACTGGAGAATGATCTAATATCCCCCTCGGAAGGATGACGATCTTATCTACTTGTTGCAACCCATTTCCTAATGCCAGAAAGTGATCTATTCGTGACAAACTATTGTGTACTGTAGAGTGATAGGTGTATTGTTTGGTGTTCGGATGCATGTGTCTCCAGACATCTACTAAATCCATGGCTGCCAGGAAGCTGTGAAATCAAGAAGGCCCGGGGGCCCGAGCCATGACCGGGACTCTATCCATCAAGGCATCCGCTGTGGCATTAAAGTCCCCTCCCATAAGTGTATCTCCCTCTGGTAGTGACAGGAGAAAGGCACCCAGTGCCGGCAGTGTGATGGAATGAAGCGCCGGAGGGACATAAACTGAGACAACATTCAGGAGGTTCCCCTCCCATTGCCCCTGGATCGCTGCAAAACAGCCCTGTTCGTCGGTTTTTGTACTCACTATGATGAAAGGGAACGATTTCTTAACTAGGATTCCTGTCCCCCTGGAGCCTGAGGTGAAATCAGAGTGCACCTCCATTGTGTAGCCCCTCCTGTCTAGTGCTTTTGGAAGCCCCCCCAATGAGGTGTGTTTCCTGCAGGAGCACCATGGCGGGTCCACTGCCTGTAGAACTAAACCTCTCTTGATTTTGTCGCCCAGTCCCCCGTACATTCCAGGTCATAATGTGAAGGGGGGCAACTGTTGACCTCTGAGTGTATCGTCCGTCACAAGACCTTGCGTGTGTGCCCAACTGTGTGTCTATCACTGATCAATAATGCCTGCATAACAACAAAACAACAACAACCCCCCCATGCCACCTCCCTCCCTGCCTCCCTGCTCAAGGGACCCGGAACTGCCCGCCCCCCAACTTAGCAGAGTGCTTTACCCATCCCATGAACAGTGTACTTGCTTACTGGGGTGAAGTGTCCCCCGGAGCAGGCGGCTCCCCTGCCCTCTTCGGAGTCTCCCGTGTCAATGTCCAAGCTCGGTCCCACCTTTAAAATCGTTTTGAGGTATCAACCTGTGGTTTGCCGGGCACTCACGATTCCACACCATCCGCTGCTTCAGAGTGTGTCTGTGTAGGTGACAGTGCCGCTCCGCCTCTGCCAGATGTCTGCGACCCCGCTCGGCTGTCTCCTCGATGGTTCTGGGTATTCCTGTTGGAGCGGCGGGGCAGCCCCACCTGTCTCCATTCCTCCAGCCATTCACGGTCCGCGTCCGGCGTGTCAAAAAACCAGACCTTATTGTCTGCCACCACTCTCAGTCTCACCGGAAACAGCATAGAATACGACAGTTCTTTTGCTCTCAGCTCCTTCTTGACTTCAAAGAAAGTCCTCCTCCGACGTGAGGCCTCTGCCGTATAATCCGGGAAGAAGGCAAGTGTGGAATTTTGAATCTGTATCGGCGCAGCCACCCTTGCTGCCTGCAGGATGGCGTCCCGGTCTCGGAAGTTAAAGAGCCTCACCAGTATTGGCCTCGGAGGGGCCCCAGGTTTGGTCTGTCCCCCGGGAATTCTATGTGCTCGTTCCACGGAGAAGAATTGCGAGAGTCCCTTCGGTTTGAGTTGTGACTTTATTACGTCTTCCACATAAAGGTCCATTGCGCGGGTACCTTCCGATTCCGGAACCCCAATAATCCTGATGTTGTTCCTTCTCGAGCGCCCCTCCTGATTGTCCAGCTTCCCCCATAGCTCCTTATTCTCTGCCTCAATACGTTCCATTGCTGTTTGCAGTACCGATACATCTGCCACTAAGGATTTTGAGACCACCTCGACCTGCTTCACTCTCTCGCCCATTTTGTGGAAGTCAGCACGTAGCAGGGAGACTTCCGTGGCCATAGACCCCACCGTCGCCTGAACCTGGGCCAGTGCTCTCATGACGTCTTCAAGCGTTGCTTTCCTGGGCCCTTCACTCTCCGTTGTCTTCTCCACGGACGTACGGGATTCCGCCTCAGAGGGGGAGTGCTTGTTGTAGGCAAATTTTTCTAACCTGGATTGCGAAGGGGCACTTTTCGGGCCTCTGACTGCCATGGTGCCCTCTGGTGGTGCCCAGATATCGTTGTCCCACTGTTTATCTCCTGGAACGCCTCTCTCAGGCCGGACCCAGGGTCGCCCCACAGCGCCGATGTCCCCTGGCTTCCCAGGCGTTCAGGTATTCATGCCTCTGTTACTGTGGAGTGGCCCTCATGTCGGCCGGTATCGCAGGTCTTGCCCAACCTTGTATCGCGGGCTATGTCCGCAGCTCCCTCCTCACAAGAGGTGCCCCGGGCCTCCTCCCCTCAAAATGCTGCCGGTGTCGCACCCAGTTCAGTGGGTCCCCTCACCTTTAAATTGTTCCGACCGCAGGACAGCACTGCAATGCACCCTGCCGAGTCTGTTCGCCTTAAGCCCTAAACAAGTTGTGTGTGGCCCTTGCCTCGTGCCACCACAGTCCCAGTGTCTGAGCATCCAATGGTCATGAGTCAGTAGCAACACCAGGGCAGGTCTCCCGAGACGACCAAGGGGTATTCCCACAGACCCGCAGTGTACTCCGTCACCAGCCCAACACTAGTATGTGCAGAGGAGGGGCCACAGTCAAAGGAGCCTATTTGTTCCCTTTCCTCCTGCGCCAGACCGCCGTTATTGCCAGTCCCCCTCACCTGGTCGGGCATTCAGCTGAGCACTATTCCCGCTGTAGCTGCGATCTGCGCCAGATTGCGCGTGCTCGAGTGTCCCGATCGGTGGTGTGTCGGGCGCTCAGCTGCCGTTCTCTCTCCGTTGCTGCCTGCGCTGATATCAGCAGGCAGTATAAAGCAATCAGGTGGGGACAAGGGGGGATTCTGGTCTGCTCCCCCTCCGAAGTGCCCTGTGAGTTCTCCGCCAGCGCGGACTTCCGGCGTCCCTCTGCCGTGTCTCCTGCACTTCCGCCCGGTCTCAGGAGTTACTGGGGCTCGGTGCGCCACTCGTGGTCAGGCCCACTTCAAGCGGAGCTCTTTTCGTTGTGTCCCGGTATGCGATTGTCGTCAGGATTTTGCCGGTGGGGGTCCTGGACCCGGGTTCCTCCCTTCTGAGGCTTTAAAAGATCGGATTACTGTGCGGATATTAGTGGGGCAGCCGCCTCACCCTCGGAGCATCACAGCTATGCTGCCGCCATGAACGGCTGCTAGCCACGCCCCCCTTTTTTCCATTTTTAGCCCTCCCCAACCCTTCTCAATCGAAATAACTGACTAACATATCCACCACTCAAATTACTTCATATTTCACTATACTCATTTTCAACACTATTCCTTTATGGGTTCCGGAGTAGCCTGCTACTCGCCAGAAAAGCTCTTCAACACCCCATCAGGGATAACAGGCACTATATGAATGCAAACCTTTCTTTCCTTTCTATCCCACCGCTACCGTTCTCACTCCAAATAACTGACTAATGTCCACCACTAAAATTACTTTCATTTTTCACCATACTAATTCACCACTAATCCTTTATGGGTTTCCGGAATAGCGTGCTACTCGCCAAAAAAACACTTTGACGCCTCGTAAGCGCTATACAAATGCAATTACAATACAATACGGCCCACATGCATCAAGCATTTTTGGAGTCGCAAACGGTGCGATTCCTTAAAATCGGCCGTTTGCGATTCCAAAAGTGCTTTTTGGGATGCATGAAGCAATTTTAGAATTCGTAACATTTTTGCGAGTTCTAAAATTGCGATTGCTTTTAAGAAGTCGCAGATGTGCGATTTCTTAAAAGCAATGCATCATTACTTTTAAAAGTGCAAAATCGCAATTAGGGTGTCAAATTTACCGAGTGATTGAACCACTCGGTAAATTTGGAAAAAGTGTTTAAAATGCTGAAAATGTTTTTTTTTCAACATTCATGTTTCACACACACATGTCCTTAGGACATGTGTGTGTGAAACATGATGCGAAAAATACATTTCAGAGGTGCATGGGGGGGTCCTTTGGACCCCCCCCTGCACCCATGAAATTTTCAAAGTGCCACTCGCAATTTGCTAATGCCTTCCCATTGACTCCTATGGGCCTTTTGGCCCATAGGAATCAATGGGAATTGCGAAAATTAACTTAAGAATTCGGTATTTATTTGGGATTCGGTAAAAATTGCGATTTTTACCGAATCACAAATGAATACCGAAAATAATGATGCTTAGCATTTTGCAATTCTTAATTTGCGATTCCTTATTTTTCGCAAATTAAGAAGTGCAAAATGTCTCAATGATGCATGTGGGCCTACATTACTTCTAAGTAGGAGTGGTAGCACACAAGGTGAGATACATGGCATTTAAAAGTCAGTCACATAGAAAATTAAGTTTATCACGTTTCTACAGTGGAAAGGCCCAAAAGCTATTTTCAGTGTGGCAGGCCTAAATGTCCTATGCAGAAAACCAGAGTACAGACTTATATACTCAAACTGTATCTTAGGTATGGGAAACAAATTTTTTTTTAGAACTGTCTATTGCTGCAGCATTTATTTTTATTCCACATTTTTATATAAAGTGAAGAAATAGACCAAACAAACAGCAGGAATGTACTTTACATGCAAATATTTTATTACATTGTGAAGTTTCTCCCAGTTCATAGACCGCTTAAATCACCCAATGCTCACTTAATTGCACTCTCTTTTTTTCAAATCTTTTCATTAAAGATAGAACAGGTTAACAACAATTAGACAGAGAAAGATCAGTCTCGCACAGCGTTGGTGTCAGACATTTACAGCAGTTCCATTTCTGGTTCGGTTTACACTATCTAATTTCTCACGTCTGATATGCAATAGCAGTGGTCTACCTAACATTATACATTTAGTTATACTCCAAAACATGGCAATAGGGTGCTAGAGACTGCAGAAAGAAGAGAGAAAATCCCAGATGTGGGAAAGGGGATAAGTTAAGGACTGCCTTAGTAGGTATGCTAGAGACTGGGTAGTGGGATATCTGCGTGGGCCACTTGATGCACATCAAGGAGCCCATCATCATGTTAGGGTGTATGGCCATCCTCAAAAAGTCGTAAATCCCAAAGTTTTGGTGGAGAAAAACAGGTTTTTTCCAGTCTAGAAGAGTGATTTAACAGTGGTTGCCATGTGGTTGCAAATCTATTTGTGATGAAAGATATACGGGCTGTGAGAAGCTCCATTGCCATAGTGTGCCAAAGGTGGGTAAACCATAAAGCAGTGAGCGGCGCATCTGTTTTCTTCCAGTATATTGCTATTGCCTGCTTGGATGCTTCTAGCATGTGATATATTATACACCAATCAGCTTCAGTCATGGCAAGTAGGGTTATTGGCCTAAGCCCTAGGATGACCACTATTGGGTTCTCAGGTATAGGATAGCCAACTACATCTTTAATATGACTGAGAATCTCTTTCCAATAGGTGGTTAGCAATGGGAAGTGCCACTATATACGCAAAAAGTCCCTATCCGCATTCTGACATCTCCAGCAGGTGGGTAGGGCATTAGGAAACTTTTGTGTAGTCGCTAAGGGGTGTAGTACCACTACGTCATGATCTTATAAGCGGTATCTTGCTGCGGTATACTTCTAAATATTGTCTGTATATCTAGCCACAATTGCTCCCATTTTTTGGGGTTACGTTCGTCCATACTGTTTGATTGCCAACTTGTCTGATATGTGTGTGGAGTTGTCAGAGCAGAATGTTGCAATATTTGGTATGTTCGGGAAATCAGAACCCTGGTCCCATCATAAAAATGAACTAGTGTTTCAAATGGGGTAAAGGGATGGGTCACTCCCTGCATGGCCAGAGATGCATGCAACCAGTTTCGAATTTGAAGGTACTGTAATCAGGCATCTTCTGGGAGGCGAAATTCTTTTTTACGCTGCTCGAAAGATTTAAATTGGTCACCCTCAAAGAGATACCAGATTACTTGACATTCTTCATCTGCCCATGCTGGGAAAGAGTGTGGCTGCTTTGCTGGTGGAAAGCTCAGGTTGTGTACCAAAGGACTATTAGGGGACTGGAAGGAGGTGAAGCCCCTGGAAGTTGCAACGTTATCCCAGATTTCTAGTACTCTTTTTGTGGGGACAGCTATATAAGTGCTGCACAGCCTAGATCCTGGTGGGAGCCATGCTAAGTCCCATAGGGGCCTGCAAGCAACAACCCTATCCATATGTAACCAATGTTTCTCACTTTTGTGAACCACCCATTCAGAGATAAAGAGTAAGTGTGACTCCCAGTAGTATTCTAAGATGTTAGGGCATGCTAATCCCCCTCTGTCTGGAGGTAACACAAGGAGTTTATTTTGAGAATTTTGGTCCCTTACCCCCACATATAAAGGTAGTTAGATCTTGTTTTAGGCATAATAAATAAGGTTGTGGTATTGATGTGGACAGCGTTTGGAATAAGTATATGATTTGTGGCAAAACACTCATTTTAATTGTGTTTAGTCGGCCCAACCATGATAACGGTAGGGACGTCCATGTATGTAAGTCTTCAAGGATTGCCTTTCTGTAGTGCAGTCAGTTTACCTGCATCCATGTTTTCACCGTGGGGGTTAGATTGAGTCCAAGGAAGTGAATTGAGTATGTGGCCCATTAAAAACGGGTAAGGGATTGGAGTACCAGAATCTACCCAGCAAGGATTGTGAGGTTCAAGGCCCAGGACTTAGTAGGGAATGATTTTGAGACCAGAGGCTACTTCGAAGGCTTGTAGAAGCTTAAGAACAGCTGGTAATGAGGTACGTGGTTTCAACAGTGTAAGTTGTAAGCCATTTGCAAACAGGGCTATTTTGTGTTCTAGTCCTCCAAAAGTGATACCACTAATGTCACCTGATTGTCTTATAGCTATAGCTAATTGTTCTAACACAAGGGCAAAAAGCAGGGGGGAGAGAGGGCAATCCTGTCTGGTACCCATGCGTATATGTATGGGATTCGAAAGCTGTCCATTAACCCTGACCTGTGCCTGTAGGGAAGTGTATAATGCCATTATCCTAGAGATCAATTTGAGGCCCATTCCAATCTTCTGTAGGACAGCCCTCAAGAATTCCCATTCCACCCTGGTAAAGACTTTCTCTGCATCTAGCGATATCAGACAAGCTGGGATGTTCCAGTGGTGTGCATTTTCCACCAGGTGCTCTATCCATCTGTAATTGTCTTCTCCCTGTCAATGCTAAATAAAACCAACTTGGTCCGAGTCGATGAGTCCCGGCAAATATGGCTCTAAATGGTTGGCGAATATTTTTGGATAAATCTTGAGATCCGTGTTAAGGAGTGCAATGGGGCGATAAGAGGAGCATAGTATGTGGTCTTTGCCAGGCTTAGGGATAAGTACTAGTTCTGCCATAGTGGCTGTCGTGCCCGTAACCTATGTGAATAAGTTAAAGAGGTGCATCAATTGCTCTTGGTTTTGTGGATGAAAAATGTGGTTAAAGTGGGCCCACTTAAGTTCTTCTAGTGTAATTGGGTCTTCTAGAGGCTGCGAACGCTGTTTATATAACGTGGTCCATGTGCAGTGATCCAGGACCACCTTAACCGATCTTAACGCTGCTGCGGGTCTAACCAATCTTTTGCCGCCATTTGCGAGGGCAGTGAGGCCACACCCACCATCCTGAGGCCATGCCCCCTCCCTTACCCCTATAAATATGTGACGGGGCCGGACGCACAGCGCACGTGCGCTGCGGGCGCGCCGCCAGCGCACCGAAGGCGCGCCAAAGGTAAGCCCGTCTGTGCCCGTCCGGGCCCAGCCGGGCCTAGGGCCAGAACCTATGCCCAACTCAATAGGGGGACGTGTTAGCTACACACGAAGAGACCTCATGTTACTCAGACCCTCAAAAAATACGAACTGCCATTATATACATAAAGGAGAAAAGGTATTCCTCAACTGCAACTTATGCAGTTTACCCCCCCTATTAATGAACACAACTCCCTCCAAATGGCCCTCCTGAATTGTAGATCTCTCCCTAAACACTCCTTGGAGATCAATCTCCTACTTCAGGACCATAGGTTGGATATCCTGTTTCTCACAGAGACGTGGCTTACACTCAATTCTGAGGCCGATATCGTACGTGCTCTCCCCCAAGGATTCCTAATCCACTCTCAGAACAGGCCCGTTGGCGGAGGAGGTGGTCTTGCCATATTGTATAGGGATAAATTTGTATGTAGAACAAATGATAGCGGCATCGCAGACTGTGAGAGCTGTCATTTCTCATTACAAATATCACCAACAGTCTCCCTCTCCGGCCTACTCGTATACCGCCCTCTGGGATGCCCTAACCACTTTGGTAGTGCGCTGATAGAAACAGTTACTGTTCTGGCATCCTCGACCCCCAATTTCATGATTTTGGGAGACCTCAATCTCCACTTTAACGACCCTCTGGACTCGGTGGCAACTGACATCCACCTCGACCTTTCATCCTACGAGCTGGGACTGATCAATACAGGAGCAACACACAACAAAGGACATCTGCTCGATCCAATTTTTACCAACGCCCAAGCATTAAAAACTCTACCACCCCTTCCTCTCCCATGGACAGACCACTTCCTGGTCCCTTTTTCCTGGCTAGTTGGGACCATGCCACAACAACCCCCCAAGACGCGCGTCATGGATAGGGTCTGGTCTAAACTCTCTATTGAGAACGGATCTCCAAACTAGAACACTCCTACCCCCCCCCCAGCTCGCGACCCGGTGGTTGCAGACACGAACTTTGAAAACTGGCTTACTAACTCTCTTGACTCCATTCTCCCCAAGAAAAATATGCAGAAAAAGGAGAAGAGAGCTGATTCTGCCCCATGGTACACGTCCAAGCTGAAACTCCTTAGAAAAGGATGTAAGAAGTTGGAGCGCTCTTGGAGGAAAGACTGTGCGAGATCCAGCAAAGATGAGTATCGCACCACCATGAGAGCATACAAGGCCGCCTTGCGCAATACCAAGAAACAATTCTTCGACGAAAGAATTAAAAATGTATCTAAATCTTCTAGAGAAACCTTCCTTATCATCAAGGAACTGCTCAAGGTGCCGGAACCCCCTCTGGCTCAAGACATCTCAGGGACCAAATGCAATAAACTGGCAAAGTACTTTGACGCCAAAATTCACAACATCTTAGCCACCCTGCCCCAAGTCAACCACGGAGCAGACATAAGCTGTCGGCCCGCAATACCCGACATTCAGCTCGAAGCCTTTGGTCCAGTGTCAGTGGACGAGGTACTCAAAACTCTGGCCATCATCAAAAGCATCTCCCTGTGCGATCTGGTACCTATGCGGATCCTGAAACAGATTGCAGCTACCATTGCTACACCAGTCACCGACCTCATTAATACCTCGCTTCTGCAGGGAGTGGTTCCACCTGGCTGGAAGAGAGCGATTGTGAAAGCCCTTCTTAAAAAGCCTCTCCTAGACCCGGCGAAATTGGCCAATTATATCACTACTCCCTGGATTGAGCAAGGTTGCGGAAAGACTGGTCAATCAAAGACTTTCCCATTTCCTAGAGTCCAATGGCCTTCTCCGGAAATCGCAAACTGGCTTTCGTCCTGGACAGGGCACAGACACCGCCCTTCTGGCAGTCGTTGAGGAGGCCAGATGCATTTTGGATTCAGGAGGATCAGTGGCAGTGATCCTCCTGGACCTAAGTGCAGCTTTTGATACTGTCAACTATCAGGTCCTTATTCAGCAACTGTCAGACATAGGTGTGGTAGGGACAGCTTTGTCCTGGCTTACGTCATTCCTTAGCAACCGCACTTTCCAGGTCAGGGAGAGTAACTCACGATCGGCGGAAATTCCCCTCCAGTGTGGTGTCCCACAAGACTCATCCTTAAGCCCCACATTATTTAATGTGTACATGGCCCCACTGGAGGAGGTGGTCGCCCCGTTTGGAATCAAAATCGTGAGCTACGCTGACGATACCCAACTGGTCGTCTCTCTATCCCAACTTGCTCACTGCCCGGACACCCTTCACTCCTTCCTATCAAAAATCTATACCTGGGTGTGTGACTCCTCCCTCAAACTAAATGGGTCCAAGACCGAAATTATTCTATTAGGACACAAAGGGTCCACTCTTCCTCCAAACATCTGGCCAACCTGTCTCGGGGAGCCCCCCTCCCCTAAAAATGAGATCAAAAGCTTGGGGGTCTGGATGGAACAGGATCTTTCATGCAAGACCCAAGCAAAAAAAATGTCAGGAGCCTGTTTCGGCCTCCTCCGATCGGCTCGGAAAGTTTTGCCACTTCTCCCACAGCCTTCTAGGAAGCTGCTTATCCAAGGACTGATCCTGTCCAGATTTGATTATAGCAATGCTATCTTCCTCGGTGCACCGGAAACCACATTTAACAATCTCCAACAGATCCAGAATGCTGCAGCACGGCTTCTCACGGGCACCTCAGTCAGAATGTCAGCTAAACCTGCACTTAAGCTGCTGCACTGGCTTCCAATACGCGAAAGGGTAACATTCAAATCCCTATGTATTGCACACAAACTGCTGCAGGATGAGGGCCCCCCCCATCCTGAAGAATTTAGTCATACCCTACAAAGCCAACAGACCACTCCGGTCAGATCATGAATGCCTGGTCACTGTACCAAGAGTAAAAAAGACACGCACAGGAGGACGGCGATTCTCGGTAAATACAGCTAAACTGTGGAATTCCCTCCCCTTGAAACTACGTGCTGAATCCTGCCATCTCCGCTTCCGGAAACTCCTGAAAACCCACCTCTTTCCTTAATCCTCCCCATCCTTGTCTCCTGTTCTGCATTTTCGCACTGGTCTCTCTGTTCTGGTTTAGCGCTGGGATGCTTCCGGGTAACTACGCGCTCTATAAATCCTCATTCATTCATTCATTCATCTGAGTCGAATGTGATGCCTCTTGGGCATAAAGGCTAGAAAACTGTGCCTGAAAAGCTGTGCGTTTATCCCTTTCATTTGTTGCCCATGTGTCTTCAGTACTTTTGATGTTTGAAATATGTGCCTTTGCTGCTTTCTTTCTCAGTCGGTGCACCAGAATTGCTCCCACCTTATTGCCCTGTCATAGTATTTTTGCTTTAATGCCATCAATGCGGGTTCCGCTTTGTTCATTCTATTTTTTTGTAATTTACCATGGAGTATGGCCAGACACTGTTTATTGATGAGTGACGGTAACTCATGGTCCAGTTTTTGGTAAGTTTGTCACTGGTCAGTTTGCTCTATACCAGTCAAGCTTCTCGGTTATGCCCTATCTCAATGGATATAATTACTCCCCTAATGGTTGCTTTAAAAACGTCCCATATTACTGGGTAAGGTGTTTCCGGAAGGTCATTAGATCTGAAGTCTGCTGTTATTGCCGCCTTGATTTCTGCTAAGTCTACCGGGTCACGCAGTATATGTGGAGGAAGGTGCCAGCTGAGATTATGTTGTGGAGATTGAGTGTGTTTTTGCAACAACAGTTCCATGTGGGCATGGTCTGAGATTGAGATATCTGACATGGAGGTAACGATTACATCTCGCACTAGGGGGTGGTTGAGAAATAGGTGATCTATTTGGGAATCAGAGCGATGTACGTGTGAATAGTAGGAATAATCTCACAAGTAAGGGAGTGATAACGACAGGCATCTATAGGGCCTAGATCCATAATCATGCGCTTTAGTGTCGCAGACATGGCTCCAGTCCCCTGGTAAGAGTTAATACTACAATCAAGCTCTGCATCCCATACCTCCAAATTCAGATCGCCCCCCCAAAATAAGTTGGTGCTCCTCATGCTGTTCCTGCTCCCTCAAGAGATTCCTGAGAAAGAGATTCAGCCACTGATTAGCTGTGCAGACATTAAGAAGGGTAAGCATTTGCATCCCCAGTTGAACATCGACCTTAATATATCTACCCACTCCTCCCTTCACTACTCGCGCTTTACCTCAGGTGATTCCAGCCTTACACAGTATTGTCACTCCAGCCATCTTCGTTGCTCCTGGTCTTCCATGCGGTTATCCACAAGCTCTCAATACTTCTATAGTAGACCTCACAGTGAGGTGCCAGCAGGTTTGCCAGCTTAATTGGTTGGTCCAGTCTCTCGTGAGCCAGGCCTATTGTCTGACAGTCAATTGGGCCCCCCACTCTTGAATCTGTGCCGCACTTAGGTATTCTTCACGTCTGTCAGCTCTGGTTTAGCCTCACCTCTTGTGCCTCCCGGCACAGCTTCCCCTCTGCTGCTCACCCCCTCACAGTGATCTTCTACCCCGATCATCTCCTCCAATGGCAGCTAAGCCTCTTCTGGTTTGGTTCTCCGCCATGTGTGGGTTAAGAATCTTGCCTGCATACACCACCCATGGGCTGTAGTCTCTCACCAGGGGAAACCAGAGCAGCAGGTGTCCCCGCCTGCCACAATGGTCAGGCGTCTCCCCTCCGGTGGTCTGGTACAGTGCGTGCATCAGCCATGTAGTAATCTGTCAATTTCAAGCCCCGGAGTTACATACTTTTAAGCGGCAGGCCTCTGCTGAAGTCTTGGAGGGGAGGACGAAAACCAGTCACCGCAGCCCCTGGCTACTCCGCTGTGTGAAGAACTTGGTAAATTGGCTGTCAGGGAATACTTACTAATATAACAAGAACTTAGCACAGACTCTGAAAATATGAAAAGACATCTTTATTAAACTTAACATAGTGAGGCCACGTCACCCAGAAGCCGTAGCAAGTGGATGAGGTAGTCTGCTGAATGGTCTCAGCACAGACCTTTTATACCATGTATTATGCCCTAGGCATACATTTTCTCTTTGAAGTACATTATTGTTGGTCACTCCCAGGACGTGCACACAAAGCACTGTATGATGACAAACCCACTTTTCAGTTTGTCCAGCCCAAAATTAATCATCAAACAAACCCATAATAAACATTCTTCTTTAGACAAGCTGGACAAGACCCATAATGAAAAGGCCCACAGCGCACATCATAAATAGACCATAAAGAAGGAACAGAAACAGATAGGAGCAAGTTAAAGGTGTGTGTGCATGTACAATAAACATTGCAATGTCCTGCACTTTGATCTCTATCTGACCAGCTGCCTAACAAGGAACTGGCTCAACGAGGTCAGCCTCGGGCAAGGGAGTCAGCTTTCGCCAGGTCATGCAGGAGTCAGCACAAACCCATGCTAAGGTTATGTCCTTAAATACTTGTTCTGCCACAGTGAGGGCCTACTGTAAGGGCAATCCACAAAATGGCTGCCATTCACAAAATGGAACCTGAGGGTTCAGAACGAAAATGACGATTTCGAGGTGAAATCGTTACTGGAATATGACGAAAATGCTTGTACATAGTGTACTAGCCATTTTCGGTCTTTTGATACCAAAATCGTCATGCTACGACAAAGTTTATTACACGAGTCCAGAATTTTCAGTACCACAGACGCTCCTTTTGCCCTTACATAGGCAATGTCCTATACTCACGCTAGTCTGAGTCCAGGTCTATATTTATCAAATCATCAAGATGTTGCTGAAGCATAATCCTATTACTTAGCGACTCTCTCGGGACAGGTCTCCTTACACACGCAGTAGCACAAAGGCCATATATGGCAGGACCAAATAGGAATGCCTCTATCTGTAGTATGTGGTATAAGACCACACACCCAACAATTAGTGATGTTCACTACTAACTGGTGTCGATGCAGAAACTGTACAAAAAGAATTATCAGTAAACTCTGACCTCCTAACTAGTCCATGTTCAGGTAAAATCTTGAAAGTATGCAAAGAAGTAGAAGTACAGATGTGAATTGGGCAGCAAAAAACAATCCCACCCATAAAAGACAATGCCATGTTTATAAAACACTAGAAAACACGTCATTAAGAACATATAGACAAAGTAGTGACCGCTATTACAAATGAAATCATAATTTTTCACAACCCTAAGCAAAAGGTAAATCCTAAAATTATCTAGTAACATTTTAGGTCTTCCTATGCATTTCTGTAATTCATTATATGTTCAAGTGAAACAGTGGTGACCCTCATTAATGCTCTGAGGTGAAAAGGGGATACTCTTTCACAGAAAATGGACTTTATTCTGCTTTTACTAAACAGAATACTACTTAAAAATAATGCCAGTTGAACAATAAAATCATTCTCCTAACACTTAGTCTATACAATCACACGGAAACCTCTTGTGAAACCAACTATGCCCAGAGTCTGTTATAAGCCTCTTTGGAAGGCTTCTATTGTCCATCAAATCCGCTTCCATTGTCTTCTTCCGCGTTGGGCCTCTCAATTCAGGTCTTTTCATGAGAAAAAGTACTGCTTAGTTGGAGTGCCCTCCTGGCAAACACTCACAGCTCACTCGAAAGTCTCAATGTCTCAAAACAATGCACCAGTGTCTCTTCTTTGTGGCAGACACTATAAATGATGTGCTCCTCATTGATCATGGGCACAAAACATCTCGTGCAGATCCAAGCACTACTGAGAAACAACCTCTCAAGATCAGCAGCACTTTCAGACTCCAACACTCATTATTTAGTGTCAGAGGACGCTCAAGCTGCTCTTTCATGGGCACCAGAATGGAGTGCCTTTTGCCACTCTTGGATCCTCCGGTGCACTGCACTTCCGATGAAGTAAGGGAAAAAGGGGTGCGTGGCCAAAACTCAGGCCAAGGGGCTCAAGGGACTGCACACTGTCAGAGGTCAGTGGAAGAGGTGTGGCGCCGCGGCCAGGGCGACTGACTCTGGAAGCTGGGTATCACGGTTTGATCCCCGGCACCGGCGGCAGATTAGCCCAGCACCATGTGACTTTGGGCAATAGCTTGCTTAATCTTCCCGACGGCCCCCAGCGCCTAGAGACCCTAACGGGTGATTGTGCGCTTTACAAATGTGGATATTTAGGTTAACCAGCACATAACAGGCACTCTTTTGCACTGAAATCTCAAGGGACTGTGGCAAAACCAGCTCCTTCTTCTTTTCTGATGTTAAACGCCTTCTGATGAAGCAAGTGCGATGCTTTAAACAGTTCACTGTACAACAAGGGGACTGCAAACAGGTGGCCTGCGATCTTCAACGGGGTGGCCACAGCCATGGGACAAATCTACGTTGAAATACACTGTCATTCAAAGGCAATAGAAAAACAAAGGCAATAGGCAAAACAGTGCCTCAAGTCTCTTCAATTGGGTTTCCGTGTGAGAGCATATCTTTCATCATCATAGCGACATGGGAATTCTATCTGAATGGATGTCCTCACACATAGTGGCATGTCTAATGGGGCAAACACATTTTATCTCAATGATGCACATAGTGTTCCTAAATTCCTCATCTAGAACATCTCAAAAGCGGGATCACATACATGTTATCATAATAATTGTGCATCTGGTGGGACTATGCAATACAAAAGCTAATGATCAAGATGTGGGAACAAAAGACAAGAACTAGAGTCCTGGTATTTCCATTATTTAAAATACATCTGGTCCATTAAAATTAAAGCAGCAGAAAAAGGAACTAAAAACCAAATTAGAATAGGCATTGAATTTGTCGTAGTGTGTCTCCTATTGAGGTGGAAAGCTTGTCTTACTATAGTATTTGAGGCAGTTAATCAGTCCTAATAGTCCTAACAGTTAGACTGGAAAAACATCAGAATAGGCCTAAAGAAAATTCTTAGAAACCAGTCTAGTTATGCAACAGGGAATTATACATAAAATGGGGGTCCATGGTACATTACTGCAATCTGAAAGTGCGAACCTGAACACACTAATAATAAATAAAAGTTGACTGGTGAAAGGAATACGAAAAAGAGAATTGGGCACAGCTAAAATCCCCAATAACTAGGCCTGATGTGCTTGGGTGATAGTCAGGCATGTGACAAAAAATGAAACCTGGTTTCTTTTATGGTCCAGAGCCATAGGAAGGCCACTTAGGAAGCAGAATAAAAGTGACTAATGTGATATAGAAATTAGGTCAACGAATATTGAGGGTAGAACACACTATCCTCTAGGCTGAGCACTCTTTAACGAAGAAAACTTGTTTCTACTCCAATTTTTACGAGTTCATCAAATTTATTTGCATAGTTCAAATCATGACGATGATTATGTGTTCATAAGTCAAAATCCATACTGAACATAATCCAATCCTTGTATCATCGTTAACAGATTATCATGGAAACTTCCATTCACCCAATGCATTTCGGGTCCATAACACAAATGACCCTTCGTCAGGGGTCTGAAAATTAAGCGCAAACAGGACCAAATTAGTCACTCGCAAAATACATGGCATTATATCACAATGTAATTCAAACATTACACATTTTACTTTAAACCCAACTTCTAGAAAATCGTCTCGCTGCTCTGTTACGCATTGACCTCTATCACTAACAGAAGCCTGGTTGTCTCACTTACGAGTAACAGGACGCGGTGGCGTCTTCCCGATTGAGATTCGAATTCCGCCAGTGTAAGCGGAAGTTTGCATCGCTAGGTATTAAATCACGTGATCGGGCCCGCAGCCAATCGCGGCACAGTGCCTCCGATCACGTGAGAAACCTACTCAGTTTTTTTTAACAAATAATGAAGTTTGAATGTCAAAACTTTAACACCTAATGTGTTGTTATAAACAACTGCTATACGGATTACTCTTAACTGAAAAACAATTCAATTACAAAATCATAAATTTCGGGGATCAGAAAATATCAAAAGTCAATGCCGAAGATCACTGGGTGGCTCAAGATGGTGGCTGCAGTCTCGGCTCTGAGCGACACAAAGTTTGCTGACTTCCACCAGGCTCGGTGGCGCAAGAGATGCCATGCAGCCTATGCCCTAGTCTCTCCAATGCTTAAAGGATCCTCTAGAGGGGCCCTCCGTTGCCATAGTGCCAAATAATTAGCTTTAAATGGTAGCTTTGGCATGGAGACCCAAAGCGAATGTCTTACTCCATGGGCATCTAGAACACACCCCTCGAACAACTATTTTTTAATAGGTATTACAAATCCAATTCTATGATGAATTCAGATTTAAAATATTAAGGAAAGTAAGTTATGTTTTCCCTACCTGAATTTCCAAGGGCTTATTTGCATTTACTCTGTCTCCAGCAACTCCCAGCCTGTGCTCAGGTGGGGAGGAGGTGAATACTAGTTGTGAAATTCTTACCAGGAGCACATTATTGGCTGTTCTGAATGAGTAGAGATGACTTCTCTGAACGCAATACAATATACAAGGTGGGGTCTGTGGGTACTCTGTTGACACCACAGTGTAAACTCCTTCCTGACATGTCTGTTTAATTACATGTCACTTGAAAGAGAGAAAATAGGATAACAGAACAATTCTTGTGTATACCCTGTCTGTTTGATGAAGGATTCTGTTTTTTGTGCTATCAGACTTCTGTCTCTGTAGGACCATATTTTTGACCAGGTTTGTGTCGCAACACAAACCTTAAGTCAGATTTTGAAGCCAAGCCAAGCCACTTTGCAGGGCTCCAAAAATCTTGAGTAAAACAACGCAGCGCAAATTGCTGTATGCGTTACTCTGCCCTGGGTAGGCATTCCAGGGATTTGCATGGTTATTCTCATGCAACTCCCATGGTTTTTGACACACTCCCAAAGTTACAAACCCTTGTAAACTGGGAATGCTCCAAAAAGATATGCCACCAGGGGTCAATGATTTTCAAACAAAAGCCTCAAAAGCTTTCAGATTTGTCCCTAAGCGAGACAACTTTGTCTTTAAAAAATGACAACTTTTTTATGTTTTAGAACTTTGCTGTTTTTTCAAATTTTTTGACTTCCAGCTTTTTCCTGGATTCAATCTACTTGGTATCTGACCTGAGCCCCATCGTGAACAGCCTCAAATCACATCTATGTTATGGTCTACCATTACCATTGACCAACATTGACACTTTAAAAACTCATATCTCTTCCTAATTTTATTGGAGTTTTGTTGTCCTGTTGTCATTGTGTTTATTATATTTTTTCTATTCTTCTCATTTGGTTTCAGATTGTATTGCTTATTATTTTGTCTTTATTACTGACATTATGTAAGTCCTTCGCATTTTGCCTTAAGTTAAACCTGTCACTCTGCATATCCAACAGAGGAAAAATTTAGCTTAATTTAGTGACTTTAAAGGTTCACCCTGACAAGAGTTGTGACTATTCCTTGAGGTGGTCAGTCACCCACTCCTAATAATAATTCAGTTTCCTACAACAAACAAATCAGAAGGTTTTACATTATTAACTTTTGGAAAATGGTCCTCTCTGAGGGGTCAACCCAAACTTTTTGTCTTCCTCCTCCTTCTGCCCTTGTTTTTGTTGTCTTCAGGACACCGAGCCCTTTACCACTGCTAACCAGTGCTAAAGTACACATACTCTCTACTCTAAACATGGTATCATTGGTTCATACCCAATTGGCATATTTAATGTAATTATAAGTCCCTAGTAAAGTGCAATACATATGACCATGGCCTGAAAATTAAATGCTACTAGTGGGCCTGTAGCACTGATTGTGTCACCCATTTAAGTAGCCCCTTAACCATGTCTCAGACCTGTCACCGCAGAGCCTGTGTGGACAATAATTTTAAACTGTCATGTTGACCTGGCAAGGTAAACGTCTTGCCAAGCCCAACGTTTCCTTTTTAATACAAATGTCACCCCTAAGGTAGGCCCGAGACAGCTCAAGGGCATGGTGCAATGTATTTAAAAAGTAGGACATGTAGGTTTAAGTTTTACATATCCTGGTAGTGAAAAACCTTTAAATTAGTTTCTCACTACTGCAAGGCCTATCTCTCCCATACGATAATATTGGGATTACATTATTGCATTTTATAAGTGTAATTTCCAATTGGAAAGACATAAGACCTCCAAGTCTGGTGTCTCTGAAATCACAACTTAAAATCACACCTTATGGTGAAGTCTGAATTTAAATTGCATTTCTGAAATTGCCACTTTTTAAAAAGTGGCATTTTCTTATTTTAGATGTTTGGTGCCTGCTGCCTGTGTCTGTTGAGTCTGAGTTGGGTGACAGCTGGTCTTTATGTTTTCCCTCTAGATAGCCACACACAGGGCGATTAGATGGGACTTGATGGACCATCCTGGGAAATGGGAGGGAGGAGTTGGACACAGCCTTACACTTAGACATGAATAGGTTGTGTCCTGACCACACACAAAAGGCAGCATACCCCCTGTAGTGAGTCTGTAGTCAGGGCAGGTTGAGAGGACCTCAGTGCATTTCAAAGCGTTCTTTGAAATCTCCCCCACTTCAAAGGCACTACTGAGTATAAGTGTTGGACCTCTGACTTCAGTACACTTCTGGACCTATGACCACTTTACCAGGAGGAAGAACTGCATTGCTGAACTCCTGCCTTTCTGTGCTGCCTTGTTGCCTGCTGTTCCCCTGCCTGGATGGGAAGGACTGGACCTACATCAATTTAACCCAGAGTGAATCAAACGACTTGCTGGCTTACCTCCTGATCTGAAGTGTCAGGAGTGTAAAAGACTTCCTTCAATCCTGCTGCTACACCTAGACACTGCCACCTGTGAATGTGCCCTTCCAAGTGGTGCCATCCCCAACCTGGACCCTTGGATGTTGGCGGAAGGTGTTTGCTGCATCGGAACCAACGCATCATCTGCTGCGAGAGCAGTATTGACACATCCCCACTGTTGCGGGAAAAGATCGATGCACCTCACTTGTAACTAGTGGTGGGTGATGAACTCCACTCTTCCAGCAGAGTTTGCAGAGTTTTGCCAACTCTTTGCTTTGCTTGGAGAGTGGAGTTTGTTAAAAAAAACTCTGCCGTGAAGTGGAGTTTGCCCTAGCTGCCCACGACGATGCCTGGTGTTTGTTTTCAGCAAATATCGGATGGTAGAGCTTTGTGTAATTGCAACCTCCTCGTAAACAAGAATGTCAATGACAGCATAGCCAAGTGAACAGCCATGGGTCATCCACAAATAATTAAGAGGCAGACGTTTTGGATGTCAGTGTTGAGTTGCGGCAAAAAGGAGGACACAGAAAACACACAAGTTGCACTTTGATTGCATTAGTTGTTTCCTGAAACTGAGTTCAGTGCTGATCGTTGAGGTACTGTCAGCTTCCCCCCTACAGACATCCACTCACATGCAGCAGGATTGTACTTAGTCTAGACAGGCTGTGTGATGAGCTTCAAAAATGGGATCCGGCCAGAAACAAACATCAAATCCCGACATGCAGCAGGAATGACGTCATCTTAGGATGCTAAGGGACACTGGCTGCTGGCAGAGTTTCAGGGGAGACTATCAACCCCAGTTGTCCTTGCGTGGTATTTTGCATCACTTCTACTAGGGAGAAGGTGGGAGGCTGCGTGCAGTGGCAGAGCCCTGCTGCTGTCAGTCAGCGACAGACCGTCTGCTACAACGCTGCTCGCACCACTGTCCCCAGGCGCTATTGAGCATCAAAGCCTCCCTTCTGGCACATGGACAGAGTATCCCCCGGCATGCGGACACACGGAGCCCACTGGGAGATGTGATATGGATCTAAGACTGGGGGAATCACGAGGGCCCAGAAGGGGTAGGTGGCATGGGGCAGGAGTGAGTGTCCGTGTGGGCGGGTAATGTCAAAGGTGGTGAATATTAGGGTTATGATAAATGTGTGTTTCTCAAGGTCGGCGTGTCTCCGGCTCTCCATGGTCATGAGGGCACAGGCAGGAACAGTCCCTCTGCAACAAACAGGGGTTTAGAGAGGAAAAAAGGGGTGAAGAATAGACATCGTAGTGAATGCAAGCACTGCAGTCTAGCTCTTCCCATAACGTGGCCCAATCTTTCTTTTCAAACAGTGCACCTACTGCCCTCAAAGCCCCCCCTTCTCCAAATTGCCATCTTCACCCCACCTCCCCCTCTCCAATACTGCCTCTCGGTTCAGTGATCTCTCCTTGGCAGCCTCAGCTGTTCTCCCACCCCAGTGCTCCTTTAAGGAAACATTTACACTGAATGTTGAGTGGGGACTAGGGTGGAGTGGTACTCAATTAGTGTAACTCTGCAAACTCCGCTCACCCCTACTTGTAACCAGTGCACTGTAAGCAGGAACCAAAATCCTAGTCAGGGTAAGTCACAACACACCCTAACTGATCCTTTACTCACCCTCTGGTAGCTTGGCACAGAGCAGTCAGGCTTAACTTAAGAGGCAATGTGTTAAGCTTTTGTGCCACACTTCAAACAGTAACACAGTGAACATACCACAAAATGACTCCACACCAAGCTAGAGAATGGAAACTGATTTTATAAATATAAAACGTTAAAATGACAAATATCCAATGAGTTGAACTTGAGATTTGTATTTGTAAAGAGTAAACTGTAAAATAGTGCTTAGAAACAAAAAGTGCTTAAATCAGGTAGCCGGTCGTGCCGGACCATGACAAAGTCAAGAGTTCAGGCAAACAGTGCTGAAGCATGGACTGGATACAGAGACTCAATGAGGCCCACTGAACAAAAGTTTCTTAATCCTGGTTTGCATTGATGAAGATGTGGGGTGCAGTCAAGCAATGCATTGGTGTTCCCCATGCAGTTGGGGTGATGTGTCCCTTTTCTCCACACAATGGCAGGGATACAACGATTTTGAGGGTTATGTGCCAGGCCTGAGAGGCAGCAGTTCCAAAGGTGATGCACCGGATTTCTCCATGCAGTAGAGTTAATGAGGCATATTTATAAGCCCCTTGCTCCACTTTTGCGTCACTTTTCCCATGTTAAAAGTGGCGCAAAAGTGGCGCAAGTGGCTTGTAAATAAGCCCCAATGTGTCAATCTTCTTCATCGGTTGGTTGTAAAGCAGCAGTTCCAAAAGTAATTCGATGGTTCCGAGTACGATGTACCAATCCTGTTGCCACAACAGCCAGGATGCATTGATTCTTTTCTCACCGCAGGGGATGCACTGGTTACAATGGAGCAAACACTTCAGGCCCACTTCCAGGGGTCCAGGGCTGGGATATCAACACTTGGCAGGGCAAAATAACATGTTACAAGTCCTAGGTGTAGAGCAGGAGCGAAGTGAGACTTTTATGTCCTAAGCCTTCAGATCAGGCGACAAGCTAGCATGCCCTTGGAGTCCCTCTGGGTTCAAGTGATGCAGGTCCATTCCCTCTCACCCAGATACGGGAAGAGCAGGCAGCAGGTCAGTACCACAGCAGTTCTTCTTCTTGGCAGAGTGGTCACAGCCCCAGAAGTGTCCTCATGTCATAGTGTCAGAGGCCCAGTAATTGTAACCAGTTGTGCCTTTGAAGTGGAGGATTCTTCAAAGAAGGCTTTGAAATCCAGAGAGGTCCACCCTTCCTGCCCTGGTTCCAGACTCACTACAGGGAGGTATGCAGCACTTTGTGTGTGATCACGGCCTATTCATGTGTAAATGTGAGACTGTGCCCAGCTCCTCTTTTCCATCTCCCAGGATGGGCCATTAAGTCACACGTAAGCATCTTTTGTGTGCGGCTCTATAGAGAGAATACACAAAGCCCACCAGTCAGCCAACCCGGATTGACAAGAAATAGGCAGCAGGCACCAAAAAGTAAAAAACATGCCAACTTTCTAAAATTGGCATTTTCTGAATTGCAGAAACGTTAAGATTTCAAATTGTGACTCCAAAGACACCAGACTTGGAGGTCTTATCTCGTCAGAATTGAATATTGCACAAAATTTAATAATTCAATCCCAATGTCATCCTATGAGAGAGAAAGGCCTTGAAGTAGTGAAAAAACAAATGTAAGAAATGTTCACTACCAAGACATTTGCAATTTAAAAGTATTTACCCTAACTTTTAAATTCATTGCACCCTGCACTTTAGCTGTCCATGGCAGAGGTGACGTATATGTGTTAAAAAGGAAGGTTTGGGTCTGGCAAGAGGTTTAACTTCCCAGGTTGACATGACAGTTGAAAACTTCCCACAACATTTGTGTAGTTACAGAACTGAGACATGGCTAGGGGGTACTTAAGCGGGTGACACTATCAGTGCTGCAGGCTCACTTGTAGCATTCAATTTAGAGGCCTGGGCACATGTATTGCACTTTATTAGGGACTTATAAGTAAATTAAATATGCCTATAGCGTATGAGACAATTTTAGCATATTTAGAAGAGAGATCACATGAACATTTGGACTGGTTAGCATTGGTAAAATTATCAGAGTCCTAAAGCCAATAGAAACAAGGTCTGAAAAAAGGAGGAGGAAGGCACAAAGCTTGGGGTGACCCTTCAAATAGAGCCATTTTCCAAAACAACCCCCCTCCTGCCTAAAGCTAGGGAAGACTAATTAACACCTTGATGGAATTCCCTGCTCAAGGCAGCAATATACTGTGGACAATGGCCCACTACTGCAGGGGCACTTGTCAATTCTATACCTCTCTGAAATCAGGTGGATCACTCTGTGTATACTCTCTGAGGCCGCTGAACTGACTCATGGGAAACCCTTCATCTCACATGCGGACCCCATCTGTGCAGCACCTAACTTTAAATTGGTCACATATGAATCCCAGCAGCCAGGCAGTTCCAGCGTGGCTGACAAAGTGATGTGGTCCATTCCACCCCTTTGACTAGGCTTCTTTTCCCAACCCAAGGATAATTTGGTTCATAAGCACAACAACCCACAGAGGCCACTGACCGCTGTCAGTGTGAAGAGCCAGGCCCCACGCCATCCACTGCCAGGTGGAGTCACCTAAATGGAGCCGTTGGGTAAGCTACTCTTCCATCTTTGGGTCTGGCAAGGTGTTCCCTATGGGCTCTGGAGGATTCTCTGACCTCTGAGGTATTTTATAGAGGGATCAGTAGCCCCAGGTGTTTTGCACCCTTTTTCCACTCTCCCTCCCACTAGTTCACGGGTTATATCGTGACACCGATACTTCAACGCAGGGTCTGTACCCTTTGGCTGAACATGTGCCTGGCAAGCCAGGACTTTCAGGGGGATACAACCACCCCACTCTAGGGTGACACTCTGTCAAGAGTGTGCATGGCACAGGTCCAGAACCCTCTTTCCGTGTAACATTGCATGGAGCCCCCTGGTCAGAATTGGCTCCTCAGGGCCAGCCGTGGGGTGTTCTGTTCTGTGAGCTGGCAACCCCTGTCCCAGTGGTCCTCCCACTGTGGACTGTTTCCACCCCTTGTCTCTCCATCTGGACCATGGTACCCTCAGATGTATAGTAGTCTCCCCAAGAAATAGAACAAATAATGTGCTGGTGGCAGCAGCCTCACCCTGCCACTGTGGAGCACCCACTAGTGGATGGTCTCTTGGTACAGACCAGGTTCCTCTGCATGTGACCCCTTCGGGAGCAATCCAAGCTCTGGTGCTGGAAATAGGGTACCCTGGGATTTTATCCACCAAAACCTTCAGTCCTACATTTAGAAGGAAAGTGGGACCCCATTCTCCCTACAAATACTGGAACATTTCTGGGTCACTGCATACCTCTCCCTCACTTTGATGGTGGGAACTGAGCCACCCTCCTTAGGGTCACTCCCAAATGCCTTCTCAGACATTCTGGTACTCACGTAGCAGTCTACCTCCTTTGCAAGCTCCCAGGTGTCAGTGAGCCTACAATCAACCAGATTTTCAAAAACAATTACTGAACATGTGCTCTCTGGCAACCAAATTGTACAGCCCCTTATAAGTGTTGATTTGACAATCCTTCACCCAGCCATTCAGTGCCTGTCAAAAGTAACCCACAAAATTCTCCTAGGACTGGTGAGACAGTTTCTGCCTGCATGTGATTCTCAACCTGCATTCTTCTGGGGCGAATCCATATTTTTTGACAAAGGCATCCTTCATGGTGGAATACATCAGCCTGTCCCCCTTCTCTCGGGTCAATAGGGCATCCCTACCATCTCTAAGTATATGTCTCCATATGTCAGCTCCCCAATCAGGGATCTTGTTCACTTCTGGAGCAACCTCATATGTCTCAAACCACCTGTCTATCTTATCTCCCTCCTTGAAGCCAGGCACCAAGTCCATGGGCATGTCAATCCTTTCTTCACCACTGGACACTGTTTGCTCCCACCATTTTTGCTAGACTCTAACAGCTGTTGGGCCTACATGTCCATCTCTTTAAGACCCAGTTCATGAGCCAAAAAGATCTTAATTTTTTCTAAGGCTCTCACTGCCTCAGCTCTCCTCTCCTCCACCAGGGCTTTGTCAGCTTCAGTTCTTCTCTACTCTCCAGCCAGTCATGCAAGATGCAGCTTCAGGTTCCTCTCAGACTGTCTGTCCTTCAACTCCTCAGGAGACAAAGTTTGCAAGGAGACACTGCTTCCTGCATTGGATCCAGCAGGGGAGACCCTCTCTTTGGGCTCTCTTTGGGTGCCACTGCTAAGTCATGCCTCCTCCTCATTATCCTTCTCAGGGTCACCACCCTCTTGGTACTCTGCTGCACCCTTCTGCCAACATGCTACCTCATAAGCATGCAGGGGATCCTGCAGGTTCTACTTGGCGGACCCCCTTCTCACATCCAGCCCTCTATGCTTACAGCTTAACCTTGTTGATGACTTTAATAGGGACTAGGTCCATCTCATTGTATTCTGCTAAGATTTTGGAATCCATTTCCAATCTGTTAAGGTATCTCAGGTGCAACAAAAAAGTTTCTCAAAATTATGTAAGTGATGCAGGAATCAAATTTGGAAACATTCTCAATAGGGAGAAAAAAGGAGAATTTAAAATTCATATTGGTCTTAAATATGAAATAGTAGTGTATACCAAATAACTGTATGGTTTTTACAAACGCATGTTCTATCCTCACTGCTGGTAACCAAACTGGGCTGCTTCATATAAGTCAGCTCAGTTAAGGAGGCAATAATGGTGCCAAAAATCCTTCACAATTGTTCTCTGTTAGCCTGTGAGGCTTAGGAAGGTTCTCATTTCTATTTCGGTTTTAGGTGGTTGCCAGGCCATGATGGTTTGTTTGCCAAGCCATGCTGGTTTTAATCTTTGCGAGGGGCTGCACCTTGCCTTCATAAAGCAGGTATCTCAGTTATACCGCGAACCCTCCCCAATCTGGCACTTACTGGCCTGATTGTCAGGCCTGACAGTTGCAGGGCCGGAATCACCTTGTTATCGTGATGGAGGTGTTCCACCCAGCTTGTAAGGTAGACAGCAATGCTATCTAGGTCGGTGGCACAAAAGGCCTTCCTACCAGCCAGGACCCTGTAGGCCAATCTTTGGAAGGTTGCAGGGCATTGTTCAAGCCAAAGGGCATCAGTTGAAACTGGAAGTGGCCCTTTCAGGTTGAAAATACTGGGCTCTCCTTGGCCCCCTCAGTCACAGCGATTTTCCAGTACCCTCATGTCAGATCAAAAGAACTGAGGAATTTGGCAGCGCCTAGCCTGTCAATGAGCTCATCAGCTCAGAGGATGTGGTGTGCCTCAGTCCTGCTGAATGTGTTGAGTCTTTGGTAGTCCACACAGCATCAGCATTCTGGTGTGGTGCCTAGTTGGGCAGCCTTTGGTACCAACACCACAAGTCTGCACCAGGGACTATTAGAGGGCTCACTCAGTGCTAATGCTAATATTTTGGAGACTTCCGCCTTGATGCTTACTCTTGCCCTGTCTGAAACCTGTAAACTTTGTTCTCTACAGGTGGATGTCTCTAGTGTCAACATCATGGATGCCAGATGTGTGAGTCCAGGTGTGAGGGGGAACAATGAGGCAAAATGCCCAAGCAATTCGTAACAGTCACCTTGCTGTTCTGGGGTCAGGGTGGAAGACATGCTCTTAAATGTGTGGTAAAATGTAGAAGCCACGCACCTGATTCCTGTTATGTGTATAGGTAAAAATTAGCTTGATACTTGTAAGAGGATTTAGTAACAGTGGCTTTCATATGAGTAAATCTCCTTTCCACAGGCTCCACAGAGTGGGAAGGGGAAGGCAACACCTCCTAAAATTTGCGAGACTTTTCTACTCAAGCACAGAGCTTTGCACCCTTGAACACTTCAGTGCCTGCATACATTCTGAAATTTGCTCCAAGTTGCAGTTGGCGAGAGGGAGTGAGGAAAACATATGCTAGACCTCCTGGCAAGATTTCTCAACAAGTTAGGGAAGCTGTTGCTCGAGTAGACCATCTACTCAAGTGGCAGAAAGAAGCAATGGCCTCTTGCGTTGCGCATGGTGCCATTCACGCTGATTCTACAGCATGGGCAAACTCCAGGTGCTAAAAATTAGCATGAGTAGCTCAACTTACCACACTCCACCTCTTGCAAAACTTACCAGAGTGCAGCAGAGTTTTTTCAGCACTACACCCATAACTAGTTATCACTTTAATGGCTTGCCCTGAAAATAAATGTAAATTATTTCTCCAATGCTTTGATGAATCAGCATTCTCCATGTATTTTTACCCCCTCTGTAGATCTATTGTTAGCTTTCATTCTAGTATAGCACCCGCCTGTTCCACCTGATGTGACCTCTTCTTTTCTCACCCAATTTGAAGAAAAAGAGGCAGTGAGGGGGGGTCACAAATGTGTTGGGTTGTCAGTGCAGTCTTCATTGAGAAAGTTAAGGTCTATGAGTAGAATGGAAGTGCTGGAGTTGATGACAGGTGCAATGAAGTCACCAATACAGCTTTTGAAATTGGTGAGGCATCCTAGTGGTCAATATACCAGGATTTCCCTAAGGGAGGAGTTGGCTCAGAGGTGTGTCTTGAACATGAAGTGTTCCATGTAGCTGTGAAAGTGTGTGTGTGTAGGTGATGCAGCTAATAATGTCTTTGAATATTACAGCAACGCCACTGCCAAGGTTTTGCTCATGGTTTTGCCTTGTGATTTTGTAGCTAGAAATGATGGCTATAGCGATGCCCAGTGCAGAGATTGGGTTTTTGATAAGTGAGTGGGTGTTGAGGAGCATACATGCAAGTGTGGAGTGTTGTGTGCATGGTGGTTAGTCTGGATTAGTGTGAGTGAGTGACTGATTAGTGTGTGTGAGTAAGTGTGGTGCTGAGAGCTGTTGGGGCGGGAGTGGTAGGTGTAGACTATGGGGGAATTGCATGAGAACTTGAAAAGGTGCATGTGAACACTCTCCCAATGTTGTATAGTGGAGTGCATAGCAGTACAGGATGTGGTGGCCAGAGTTGACGTCACAAAGGGGTGCAGCAACATAGTGGTGGGTAGAGAGAGGACCAGGGTTTCTGGTGCTAAGTACAGACCAGGTCTGGTTGTGCACAGACAGGCTTGCATTTGGCTTGCCTTCGACATGCCAGTGGCACACCCTCTGTGCATCAGCATTATGGCAACCATTAAGTAGGCCTTGGATGGGGGAAGGAGCACAGTGGGTATTGGGCGGTGGGTGGGTGCAAACAGATGATGGTAAATGAAGTCCACTTCTTCTTTCAAAAACGGTTTTGACAGAAACCAGTAATGTAAATTCCTGTGAAGTGATGGGAAATGCAGTGACGTCACTTCCTGTGAAGACGGACCATAGGAAATGAAGTCCTCTTTCTTGAGATCCTCTTTTAAAGAGGTTATGGTAGAAAACCTGTGATGTCATTTCAAATACAGATTGATATTGAAAAACACAATGAAGCCACAACCTGTACAGGTGGGCGATGGGAAATTTGTCTTTCCATAATTCTTTAACTTCTATGTTAGGCTCCAACCACTCTGGTTCACTTCCATTGTTCCAATAAGACCTAAACAAGGCATACATACTCACCCTTTTAAAAAAGCCTAACCTGGATAATCAAGACACTGGCATCTACAGACCTGTAGCTAAAGGACTATTCCTGGGCAAACTATAGATGGGCAGCACCTGTGCCCCCAGCGTGGCAGGGCTGTATGTTCACAGTTTTGAAAACAAACACATCCTCCATGCATCCAATCCCTTTATAACCAGCATTACTTTCTGGCGTCGTTATATCGACGACGTGCAGGTTATCTGGAATGGCACTGAACCACTCCTTCTAGAATTCTTAACGTGGATAAATACTTGTAACACTCATCTCAGGTTCACCCATAACTACAATCAAAATACCATGGTCTTTTTGGATGTTACAATTACCAGATCAGGCAATCGACTTAAAACAGAAAATTACCAAAAACCAACATCTAAAAATAATCTCCTACATTTTAACAGTTTCCATCCCCGCCCCCTCAGGGAAAATCTTCCATATGGGCAGTATTTACGCCTTAGGCGGAATTGTAGTGAGATTGGAGATTTCAAAGACCAGTCGGAACAACTCACACAGAAACTCCAAGCACGGGGATATCCTCAAAAAATCTTGAAAAAATGCTGTAAACGGGCTAGAAATCAACAGCGTGAGGCCTTACTTGAGGATTACCCTAAGTCTGCTGATATTGAAATTCCCTTGACATGCGTCACAACTTATAATTGCCTATCCAACACAGTTAGTCGATGCATAAATAAACACTGGTCGATTCTCACAAGTAACAACCATAATTGGAACAAACCGCTCTTCTCATACCGGAGAGCGAGGAGTCTGAGGGATTCTCTAGTCCACACACGTCCGATATCACAGACAGCACAATCTGACAACACAGTACTAAATGCGTGGGGGCTCCCACCTGTACTGGGTCACCACCCTTGTGGTGGTTGTAGTGTCTGCCACTTGACATCTGCGACAAAAACCTTGGCTTTAGAACCAAACAAAACATGGCATTTACGACAACACACGAATTGCAACTCCACTAACGTGGTCTACTTAATAACCTGCCCCTGTGGACTACGTTATGTTGGAATGACGACAAGACGTGTGAAGCTCAGGATCACCGAGCATCGTAGCAATGTCAGGTGCCATAAAAATATGACTAAACTTACTGCACACTACAAAGAAAAAAATCATACTCCTGATGATATCAGATGGACAGTAGTGGAACAGATACACACCACCATAAATACACATGAATCCCTATTTGAAAAGGAGCAACGATGGGTGTATCGCCTGTCTACTCATCTACGGGGTCTGAATGATAATATTCCTTGGGGTAGCGTCATGCGCCGCTAAATCTCTCTGGTCGCTTACTGAAAAATTGTTCCAGACTGCATGTAGTAAATACGATCACCCCAGACAGTACAGAGCCCCGTTTTGAGTAATGGTTTGGTGTAGTAATCATGAATTAACTTGTTCCTCATGGATCAGAACTTTTATTTAATTTTCGGTCCACAGAGTGCTTGGTGACACTATCAGCCAAAAACAAGCCAGCTCTAAACGTGAACAATTGTTTAGTCTGTCAAGTTTAATAAAGTTATTTCGATTCAAAGAATTACGTTACGATCCCTTTAAGATCTGATGACAACAAACCATACGTCTGAAGTCATCTAGCACGTAACAACTGATTCACCGGCACAATCACGTGCTCGGCGCAATGTGATATCCCCCGGCTTCCACTACGGATTCACCATTAGTCGGGCGGTGGTAGTGCTCTACGTAGGTGTTGATGCGGGGAGCCATCGGAATGAAGGTGGGTGACACGCGGAGGTGTCCGTTTCAGGTCCTACCCGTTTTTTACACTTGAGCGAACTGTAACGTTGCCCTCTCTGTGTTTACCCCATTAGATGATTCCGGTGTGAAGAATACCCCCGCCACCGACCCATGAAGTAAAGTGAATCTCTCCTTCATGTAATTATAATTTGACATTTTCTTCCTTACTGTACATAGCCCTCCCGGTCCACTATGCGATTAGTTTGGTTTTAATTGTTTAATCTTAAATTGCACAATTCCTTGTGATCCGCATTTGGAAATCGTGATAATTGATAATGTTGCACTGTGTTTGGTTAATTACTAAAACACATACCGGCACAGTTTTGGCGTCGTGGGTTTGATTAATGAGAGCGAAGTGTGAACTCTTACCTGTGACCCGGTTAAAATATAATCAAACTACCCTTAATATGAATCTCCATCTTGGTAATTTAAAAGGGCAATTGGTGAAGAGCACTCATTTCTGGGGTGTCTTATAAAACGATATGTGGAATTTAAAGGAACTCATTCACTGTTTTCATATTTATGATTGCTTGTTCGGTTGTTTCCTTGTTTTCTTTCCAAAGATGTTAAAATTCTGGATATACCAGGGTGATCTGGTAATAAGAAACCGTGAGTCTTGAAACCTTTTTTTCAATCACACTGAGGTTAGGGTACGCCTTAGCGCGCGTATACCGCCCAGTGTTCGAGTTTGGTCCTGATGAAAGCTCGGCCAATTTGGCCACCATGAGCAGAAACATGTCGACCATTTGTTGCACCCAATAGGACATTTTGACTCAAATTCAAAGTCAAGCCTGTCCATTGACCACTTTTAAGGATGTGCCTGCATTAACCTTTATTAAAGTTGGGTTTAGGTTGGAGCTCGCACTCTTTTATCCTTACACTTTTTTTCACCATCACTTTTCACACTGTTTTTAATAAGTAACCAGCTCCACTGCAGTTGCAGGTGTAGTAGCACACCGGGCACGCATTTGGCTCGCCCGGTGAATATAACCCAATGATGAAGCATGTCACCCAATAGACGGGTGAGTGAGGGTTTTATAAAAATCATTTTTGATTTTTCTGCACTTGACACCCACTGTTTTTCTTTGTGTCTCACCCCTTTTTTCATTATTGAGTCTCTCCTTTGTTGTTAAATTGATATTTAGATTGGGGTATAGGAGTGTCCTGAGAACCCTATCTCTCTTGTTGTTCTTACATACAAACTATAGAAAGAGCAGTTTTCACCCAGATATCACAGTTGACTGGGCCAATTCAATACTTTCCAGCTCCCAAACTAGTTTTTGTCACTGAATTGGTCCTAATCTCTATCAAGGATGACCTTACAGACACAGCGAACCAGAATACAGTTGCTGACCTTCTTCTCTTGGAATTTTTATCAGCCTTTGAGACAGTGGATCTTTTTACCCTCATCCAAAGGTTTGAGGAAGTACAGCTCTCATTCAGATCCCATCGTACCAACACAAAAGGCAAAATATTATACATACCTCACATTCTCTTCTAAAGCATGAAACAATAAAGCAAGAATCGTTCAAGGATCAATCATCTTACCGTTGCTTTTGAACAACTACATGACATCACTACATGGCCTGATCAATGTGTTAGACATCATCTGCTATAACTTTGCAGATGACATGTAGATACCTCTGAAACTGGAAGGCCTACAGGACAATGAAACATCAAAACTCTCCAATTGACTTTGGGAGATTGGCCAGTGTATGTCATGGAGCCCCTTCACATTGAATACCTGCATGTTAAACCTGGCACACGTTTATTGGTTTTCCTGCAAACATTTTGCCTTCAACCCTCCTGCTTGCAGACTTCTTTTTGTTGACTTTAGGACTCCGCAAACCTTACCACTGCTAACCAGTGCTAACGTGCTTCTGCTCTCTCCTTAAAACTTGTTGACTTATACCCAATTAGCATATTTATTTTCTTGCAAGCCCCATAGTAAAGTGGTACTAACTCTGCCCTGGACCTGTAAATGTAATGCTACTAGTGGTCCTGCAGCACTGCTAGGGCCATCCAATTAAGTAGCCCTTTAAACATGTCTCAGGACTGCCAATGTGGCCTGTGAGTGCAGCTTTAAACTGCCATGTCAGCCTGACAAAATAAACCTTTGGCCAGTAGATTCCGCCATCTGTGAGTCCTACTCTGCCAAATTGTGGCACCCCAGTCCTTGGAAGTGGGCCTGAAGGTGCTCTGCCAGCCCATCTGTGGATCCAGTAGAACTGACGCATCTCCTCCGTGGCGTGACACATCTCCAGCAGAACCGGTGCATCCCCATTGCCTTTCGACGCAACAGCTTTAGAATCAACACATTTCCTCTGCTATAAGTGTTCTCCCCAGACAAGGACTCTGCATCTACCCTGCAGCCCAGATCGGAATCACCGCCTGTGCAAAAGCTTTCCTGATGCATGCTCTCATATTACAAATCCCTTTTCAAGAGCAGACTCAACTATGACGCAGGTTCTTTTATCAGAGACTCTTAGCACTTCAAAACTGTGTGATGCATCCTCGACATCAGACTTTGCATCACGAGCACTCATCAAAGGGATCCTGGACGATAACGTAGGTCTTCCAATATCAGCTTCACCAATCCTTGGAACCGATACATTGCCTCGGCTGAGTGACGCATCCGCAGTGCAGGACATTGCAATGCTCTGCAAACCAGGATTTAAGGTATTCTTGTACAGCAGGCCTACCTGCGCACCAGGGGTAGAGCCTTCTCATACATCGCCCCAAAGTACTGGAACCAGCTCCCTTTGCCCCTACGCAAAATCACTTCCTATTTGGCCTTCAGGAAACATCTGAACACTTTTCTATTTTAATTGACCCTCACCAATCTTCCTCCTCTCCTTCCGAATCCATGGTTTCGCTTAGAGAATGCGCCGAGATACCCCCTGGGTGAGTGGAGCGCTATAGAAGAACCCCCTAACATAACATAACATAACAACCTAGGTCCCTGTAGCTGGCCCATGCTCCATCACGGTTGGCTTGAACTTGTGACTTTGTCCCAGTTGGGTGCGACAAGATATCCCCAATTGGTGCTTTGTGCTTTTTTGCTCTAATTTTACAGAAATCTTTATACCTGCATATATCTGGGTCTACTAATTGGATTCTTGGAGTTTTGGTCTTGATTTAAATCAATCAGGAAGTGTGGCTGATCACCCTAAGTGGTATGCAGGCGTTTGCAGGCCCTGGAGGCTGATTCGAACAGCCAGGTCTGGAGGGCCACTCAGAGTTCTGGAAGTGATGTGATGGTCTGGAGGTGGGTGGGGAGGCAGTTCTAAATCTATGCTGCGATTTGGGAGAAGGAGCGCCCCCCACTTCTGCTTCAGTAGATGCGGGAGTATGGGCAAGTGAAAGGGAGGTAGAGTGTAGTTTTCTTGATGGTTGGTGGAAATTCAGGTGGTGGCTAATGTAGGTGGGTCCTTGGTTGTGAAGAGCCTTGTGTGTGTCTATTAGCAGCTTGAATTGGCATCTCTTCTATACGGGGAGCTAATGGAGTTTCCTAAGGTGGGGTGTGAAGTGGGTTTGTTGGGGAAAGCAGAGGATAAGTCTGTTTGCTGCATTCTGTATGGTCTGAAGTCTCTGTAGAAGGTTTGCAGCAATGTCTATGTTGAGTGGATTGACCTAGTCCAGTCGACTTATGATGAGGGCTTGTGTCACAGTGCGTCTCTTGTGTAGTGGTAGCCACTTGGAGATCTTACGCAGCTTGCACAGATTGAAAAAGCTGGTGGAAGAGGCATTGTTGATCTGTGATTTCATGGTGAGCTTGTTGTCAATGATGATTCTGAGGTTTTTGGTGTGGCTGGAGGGAGTGGGTGCGGGTCGTGGGTCTGATGGTCACCAGGAGTCGCTCCATGTGTTGCTGCTGTTGCCAAAGATCAGTACTTTCATCTTGTCTGTGTTCAGCTGCAGGCAGTTGATTCAGTCAGCAACATTTGTCATGCATCTGTGGCAGTTGTAGAAAACAGAAAAATCTCCACAGCGGATCAGAGCGAAAGCACCTCAAATTTCCAAAGTCCCATAAAATAGTCCAAATTCTTTTGTGCTTTCCAACCTCCAAGACCTGCTGCGGTTCGGTCCCACTGGAATCCCAGATAGATCATTTGAAGAAAAAGTGGAGGCAGCACCAAATTGCAAAGTAAATTGCAGGAGACCAGAATTTTGCAAAAATATATTTATCTTTTATTTTCTTTTTTTCAAAGTGCACAGGACAGCCAACGCGTTTCGCTCCCCAACCATGGGAGCTTCGTCAGGGCAAAATTCAATAGATATTTTGTTCAATGTCAGTACAATGTAGGGTATGAATAACGAAGACGGATAGTACCAATATGATGGTACAGGTACTAATCAAGATTGCCGTAATGCAGCTACGTAGGGGGGCGTAAGGTATCTTGAATCGAGTAATATCAAATTGACATCAGTAGATATATTTTAAATTCCATTGCGATGTCACAGAACAAGTTCGAAAACAGACAGTCCTTGATAAGCCGCTGTTACGAGTAACTCAGACAGAGTTCAACGTGAATAAAGGCCCCCGACAGGATCAGTCTTCTGTGGAAGTTGGTTCTGTTGGTGGTGGGGTCATCTGTAAGTGAGAGGATGAGTTGGGTATCATCTTCATTAGAAATTATGTTGAGACCGTGGTATCTGATGATATTGGCCAGTGAGGTCATATATGCATTAAAGAGCGTGGGACTGAGGGATGGTCCGGGGGGATACCTCAGGTGATCTCCTTGGATTCAGAGGTGAAAGGTGGGAGGGCCATCCTTTAGGTTCTTCAAGTAAGAAAGAAGATGATCCATCTGAGCGTGTCCCCAAGGGTGTCAATGTGGTGGAGTCTTTCGATCAGTGTGTGATAGGATATGGTGTTGAAGGCTGCCGAAAGGTCAAGGAGGATCAAAGCTGCTGTTTTTCCTCAGTCAAGGAGAGTTTGGATGTCATCGGTGGCTGCGATTAGGGTGCTTTCGGTGCAGTGATTGCTGTAGAAGCCAGATTGGGAGATGTTGAGGAGCTGCTCTAGGTGTGTCCTGAGTTGATTGTTGATGATCTTTTCCAGTACCTTCACAGTGAATGAGAGCAGGGAGATTGACCGGTAGTTTCTGAGTTCGCTGGAGTGGTCGGAGTGTTTTTGAGTTGTGGTCTGACTTTGGTGTGTTTCTAGGAATTGGGAAATGTTGCGCTGGTGATAGAGATGTTGGGTACGGTGGTGAGTTTCTGGCTCATCCTTTGGTTTCTAAAGTTGAAGATGTGGTGCGTGCATGGATCTGTGGGAGCTCCAGAGTGGACTAATTTCATGGGAGAGGTGGTGTCCTCGGGGGAGAGGATGTTTCAGGTGGTCAGTGTGCAGTTCATGTCGGTTAGGGTGGTGGCGTATATGTTGAGGAAGTCTTTAGGTGTGGGTTGGAAGTTGTAAGATTCTGTATATGGTTGCATTCTTGTCGTGGAAAAAGTAGGCAAGGTTGTCCCACAGCTTCTGTGAGGTTGTGATGTTGTTTTTTTCTGGCAGCCGGGTTGGAGAATTCCTTAATGTTGAAAAGTACCTTGTTGTTGGCTCTGGTTTCGATCATTGGCCAATGGCTATGCATTTTGTTGCTCACAGCAGACTGTGGTTGAGTTTGAGGGACGACTTGAAGACTGCCCCGTCGGAGGTGTCCTTTCTGGTGTACCAGCTGGCTTTTTTAGAGGATTATCTCTGGATGTTGCCCTTGATGGGGATGATGCTGTCTGTGCAATTGGTGATTCAAGTGTTGAAGTTTTTCACTGCCTGTTCGAGGTTGCTGGAACTATCAGGTTTGGTGGTGTGGAGAGTGCTCACCCAGCTGGTCTCCAGTGGGGGGCATTGGTCATCTTGGGGCTGGAGATGCTAAAGTGGATGATGGAGTGATTGGTTCATGTGAGTTCTGTGACATGGCTGTATTTGACGCAGTTGCAGGAGGTCCTCAATGTGGATATTCAGGTCACTGAGGAAGATGTAGTCCTTGGAGCTATAGGGCGAAATTAAGTTTGCGATGGTGTTGCAAATGCCACAGTCATGGCCTGGAGGTCAGTATGCAAGGGTGGCTCTGATGGTTGTTTGCCATCCATGTGGAGCTTGAAGTTGAGATGGGTGTTCTGGGCATGGAAACATTGGGGGATCCACGCAAGCCATACATCCCTGAACTCCCTGGAGTTTCTAGTTTTCAGAAATGTGTGGGTTTGGTAGGTTTCCCTAGATGGCTGCTGAGTCCGGGGCAAAAACCCTCTAGCAAAACCAGGTCTTTTTGTGATAGGTAATTTAGATGTCTCTACAATATATTTTGGGCCCACCCACACAAGTGAGGCACTATTTTTATCAGAAGGCTTTGGGGACTGTGTGTGTGGGTGAAATCTTGTGGATCCATGCAGATTCCACAACTTTCCATCACAGAAATTTGATTTTTTGACAAACTTTGAGTACACTCCCTCCTAGATTTCCCTGGATGTCTTGTTTTAAAAAATGTATAGGTTTTCTAGGTTTCCCTAGGTGCCGGCGGAGCTAGGGTTCAAAATCTACAGCTAGGTACTGTAGGGGTCAGTTTTCACTGTAAAAATGTGGTTTGTCCACGTTGCATTTTAGGCTGTTTCCTGTCACAGGCTATAGGCCTATCTACAAAAGTGAGGTACCATTTTTATCAGTAGATATTAGGGAAGGCGCTGTGGGTAAAATGTTGTGGATCTACACAGATTCTAGAACTTTCCATTACAGAAATGTGAAGAAAATGTTATTTTTTCCAAGGTTTGGGGTTTGCAAGGGATTCTGGGAAACAGAACCTGGTGGGAGCGACACAATTTACCCCATTCTGGATTCACCAGGGTGTCTAGTTTTTAAAATGTATAGGTTTGTTAGGTTTCCCTAGGTGCTGGCAGATCTAGGGTTCAAAATCTACAGCTAGACACTTTGCAAAAAAGAGTCAGTTTTCACCGTAAAACTGTGGTGTGTCCATGTTACCTTTTGGCCCATTTCCTGTTGCGGGCACTAGGCCTACCCACACAAATGAGGTACCATTTTTGGGTGAAGATTTTGAGGCATGTGTGGTGGGTGGTATTTTGTGGATCCACGCAGATTCCAGAACTTTACATCACAGAAATATGAGGAAAATGTGTTTTTTTTGGCAAAGTATGAGGTTTGCAAGGGATTCTTGGTAACAGAACCTGGTGAGAGTCACTCAAGTCACCCTATCCTGGATTCCTCTGGGTGTCTAGTTTTAAAAAAATTATAGGTTTGTTAGGTTTTCCTAGGTGCCAGCTGAGCTACAGTTAAAAAATCACAGCTAGGCACTTTGCAAAAAAAGGGTCTGTTTACACTGTAATTATTTGGAGTGTCCATGTTGCGTTTTGGGACGTTTCCTGACGTGGGCACTAGGCCTAACCACACAAGTGAGGTACAATTTTTATTAGGAGACTTAGGGAAACACAGAGTTATAGAGTAACTGTTATGACGTATTGACTTTCAATGTCTTTCTGCCATCCAAATGTAAGACAATGTGTAAAAAAGAAGTCACTTTGAAAAGTGTCCAATAATTCACATGCTAGTATGGGTACCCTCAATTCCATTAGCTACTGTTTCTAAACTTTTACATTTTGTTCCCAATTCGGAAATATATAGGTATCTTTGAATGAAATGAATTGCTATATACCTGGTACTCAATGAAAAACCATTGCAAGACGCTGCTCAGTTCCTTTCTCTGTGTTCCTTGGGTTCTTGGTGAACCTACAAGTCCTATAAATCCCAACAACCAGAAGGGTCTAGTGGATGCAATGGCATATTGCTTAAAAATTGGTCATACTTTGAAGAAGTTACAGGTAAAAACGTTGGCACAAATGTCTGAGTTTTTCAACTCATTGTCAATATTTCTTATTTTCAACTGTTAGTTTCTATAAAAAAACTTGAAGGAGCTACACAAATAACCCCTTGCTGAATTCAGAATGTTGCCTACGTTTCTCAAATGTATAGCTTTTTAGAATCCATTATTGCTTTCCTACCCACTCCTACCAATAACTGGAAGTAGGTTAAAAGCACACAAAGTAACAAAATAGGATGTGTCCCAGTAAAATACCAATACTGTGTAAAGATTTTTAGTTTTCTGACAAAGGTCTGTCAATCTCTGAATGCTGGGAAGATGGTGATTTCAGCAACACAAGCTCTTTGACAGATTCTTTCTTCTGCAGCACTCCCCTCCCAAAAAAAAACATTTAGCTGTATTTTGGCTAATCTCTGGGTCTCCTACAGTGGAATCAGCAAAGCCTAGTTACCTTTAAAATTCCCATGATGCTGGAAGAAAAGGACACAAATTTGGCGTAGATAATTTATTGGCCAAAAAACTACAGGGGCCTAAGCGCAAACTGCTCCAAATAGCCAAAATAAGGCTGAGCACAGGGGAGAAAGACCTAGCAGTGAAGGGGTTAAGGTACATATAGGAATTTGTGAAAAGGGGTTTGATGAAGCCAACAGAACTTATATATATATATTCACAGAAAAAAACCATAGGTTTCAGGACTGTTATAGGTGGATATTTCACTCGTACAAAATCATTGAAATTCCTCTGTTATAGTTAGTTCTGCTAACTATAACTCGATCGCCCGCAATGCACTGCCAATTATGTCACATATTACATCATTCATGACATGGTCAGTGATATCAGAGCCCAGAGTAAATTGGAAAGTTCTTTCTTCCAGTCCAAACCTGTTACCATAGACAATTGAATGTTATCCTTTATAATTCTATTAAAACGTTCCACAAGGCCATTACTGTGAGGGTGATATGAAGAAGTAGTGATATGTTTAACACCTCAATGAGACAACAATTCTTGAAATTCTTTGGACACAAATTGTACCCCATTATATGTTACAAGTTCAATAGGGGCACCTTCCCTTAAAAATAATGACTGGAGAAAAATTACCACTTCATCAGTAGTAGCAGCCCTTACAAATTTCACCTCCGGCCACTTGGATCCATAATCTAATAAAACTAAACTGTACCTCCATTTTTCATTCAAAATAACCATGGGACCTATGATGTCTAAAGCCAGTTTAATCCACAGTTTGCCAGGAACGGGAATGGCTTCCACCGGACTGGGAAAAGTCACTTGGGTTTTATCACTAGTGGTGCATGAAATACCGTCCCTTACAAAATGCTCTACAGAACAGTCCATGCCAGGCCACCAACATATTTCTCTAAGTCTCCTTGCTCTCATACCAATGTGGCCTTTGTGAGCAATCACCAAAACCTTACTCTGAAGAGATGCAGGAACCACTAATAAGTCAAGTCTCCTGAGTGTGCCACATTCAAAATTCAATTCAGGAAAACCATGTTTACAAAACTCTGTCTCCTCACCTATGGATGACCAACCTTTATTCAGCATAGCAATGATTTCTTGTAACACCACATCTAGTTGGACAGCAGATTTCCTCTCTTCCTCTGTGATACATGTAAAATCTGAATCCACTAAGGAAGCTACAATACAAAATTCCTCTTCTTCTAACTCGCCAAATTGTTCTGTGGCTATAGGGAGTCTAGACAGACATTCAGCAAAAAAGTTCTTTGCACCAGGAATATACTCTAACTGAAAATTAAATTCCATTAAGCTGTAATGCCACTTAGCAATACGAGGAGTAGTGTTCCCAGCAACTTTGGTTGAAAACAAATTAACTAGAAGCTTGTGGTCCATTTGAATCATACATTTAGAACCCCATAGGTATTGTCTGAAGTGATCAACACCCCACCAGCAAGCTAAGGCTTCTCGCTCCACAACTGAATAGGTTGACTCGGCACCCTTTAAAGTGTGTGAAGCGAAAGCTACAACTCCGTCTTTTCCCTCTCTCTTTTGGAGCAATACAGCACCTAGACCGTATTGGGTGCCATCAGTAACTACAATGGAATGATCATGCGTGTTAAAATGTTGTAAAGGAACGGTATTACTCAACTCCACTTTTATAGACTGAAATTCCTTCTCAAGATCATTAGACCCTTCAAAGTGTTGATTTTTTTTCATGAGTAATCTCAAACCATGTGTTTTACTGCTACAGTTAGGTATAAATCTAGCATAAAACTGTAACATACCAAAAAATGATCGAAGTTGATCTTTGTTCTGTGGAGTAGGAAAACACTTTATCGCAGAGACCAAATCTTCTTTGGGTTCTACTCCCTTTGCTGATAACTTGTAACCCTGAACTGCAAATTTGCATTTCTCAGCTTTTAAAATTGCACCACGATCTGCTAGAATGGATAATACAGTAGCCAAAGTTTTATCATGTGATATGGGTCCTTTCCATAAATTACCATATCGTCCTGAAAATACTTAACATTAGGTACATTGGCAAACATGGGCTCCATCACTCTCTGGAATACGGCTGATGCCGATTCTAGCCCAAAGGGCATTCTTTTAAAGCGGTTGCTATATTAAATATAATTGGATTTGCAGCATCCTTTCACTGGCGACGAGGATGGGATAATGCAAATCCAATTATATTTAATTTCTTTATTGAAGAAGAAGATAAATCTAATATAGCGACCGGCCAGAGCGACAGCAAGATGCAAATGCCTCTAATCTTTCCACATGCCACCATTCCAGGATGGAACACAAAACATGGTGGCATGTGCTAGACTCATAAATAAACCAACTGCAATTAAAGGAGCATACTGCAAATAAAAGAACATGAGACCCAACACCCACCCATTTCAATCATTCTTCTTTGAGCATCTTTGGAGAGTCATCTCTGTGCTTGGAAGAACCCTAATTCCAGCATTTTTTTGGGTGTTTTTAAAACAAAAAGAACATGGCTTCAGGACAGCAGCCACGGAAGGAGGAACATTCTTTGGAGGAAGAATTTTTGCCAGAAGCTCCACATACTCAAAGGCCAGAGTCGGTGGTATGGAAATTCTTCAGTTTTCCAGAAGGGCAGAAGAAAGTAAATGCCAAGGTACCTGCCGGATTTGTCAGCAGGTCTTATCTAGAGTTAGTGCCGGTCATAAATATTCTTGTGGTACTGCTTCCATGTACAAACATCTAAAGACCCTACATCCGGTCAATCTGGCTCAGGAGGAGTGAAGAAGAGCAGAACGAACCCTCCACTTGCAGTTCCTAGTACCTCTGGAACATCTACAGCTGCATCACCACCTGGCATACGTCCTGAATTTGCTTTTCTTCAACAGCACTGCGTCAAGTGCAAAAAACGTCTTTCTTTTGGGGAGCAGTCTGTTGAAGCAGTTTGTGCTGCGCAACAGAACCATTGTTGCTAGATTTTTGCTTGCTTTGTTTTTTTGGAATGCCGCATAATTCCTGAAGTTTCCTGTTTCTTTCATTCTTTTTTTATTTTATTTTTGAAAAAACACAAAAAAACTTACAAAATTGTTCAGAAAAATACAAAAAAATATCAAAGAAAAAAAGTTATTTTCAGAACTAACTTCTCTGGTTAAAGAAAGAACTATGGATGTATGATAATGTGTGAAAGTTTGGTTGAATGTATGTGTAGAGCATAGTTGACTGAAAGAATGCATTAGTAGTGTATGGTGAATGTATAAGTGCAGAACTATAAGGAAGTGCTGCAGCGTGACACTGTAAGCTCTTTAGCTGCACTGTGCTACTTCCAAAGCACAGGGATGCAACATATGTATATAAATATGTTGCAACTCTAAGCTTCCCTCTGCACTGCTGCACAAACTGCAGACATACAGTGACACAGGCATCCTTGCACCATGGTGCAAGCATGGCTGTGTCGTGGAGAGATTGTTTTTTTAATCAGTAAGGCATTTTCCTCTTTCAATATATGCTGTGCAATGCAGCATACATTGAAAGAGAAAAAATGAGGAGAAATTTAAACAATTCTCCTTCTTGTGCCTTGCTACACCAACTGGAGGATGGAGCAGCATTCACACACATCTCCAGATTTATGATTTCTGATGAATCCGGAGATGTGTCTTGTTTCATGAGTGTTGTGTGGAAACACCCATAGCAACACCTACGGACTGCCCTTTCAATGCAAAGTGGTGTGTATAAAGAGGTCGTATTTACAAGGAGAAGAAAAGCTACACAGAGTGCCTGTCCTCTCCTTGTAAATATGAAGGAGTGACTGGCGCCTTCACTATGTTGCAAAAAGTGACATATTGTTGGTACAGGATGCTTTAAATCTACCCCATAAGTGCGTAGGTATTGGCAGACTGTTTCAATAAGAACATATTGTTAGTTGGTTGATTAAAGAATTGCATGAGAGTGACAGGAGGTAAGCACAGAGATATCTCTCTAAAGATGCTCAAAGAAGAATGATTCAAGTGGTTGCTGTCCTTCAATAGGTACAATGGGAAATGTTATGAACAAATCAAATTATTTTTTCAGGTCACATGGTATTCTATGACAGAGGGATTCCAATCTACATAGGTATTAACTGGGTATTTTGAAGAGTGTATTCATACTTTGTAGCTTGTTGCATGTCTGCATGCATAGTATATACAGAAATTGACTTGTAGTAGGGTTAGTGGCTAGGCCAATCCTTAAGTATATGCCTAATAACTAGACTAATTTCAGTACTGCAAAGAGAGTGCAAGATAAATGTATAAGTACCTAGGTTTTGGCAAAGTGATATGATACATACATTGTGATGGATGGATGAATGGACAAGTGGTGTGGACAGACAGAAGGTTTCCTAGACTGCTTAGTTACTAACTGAGTATTTAAAAGAGTGTATACATTCTATGTAGGTGATTAGAAGTTTGCATACATACTGCACAGAATATTGTAGCTGTACTAGTTTTTCTGTTTAGGCCATTACCTTGATACTTGACTAGTTAATAAAATAATATCATTGTTCTAAAGAGAATACATGTTCCAGTAAGCACCACTGCGCTGCGTTGCAGACAGGTGGTCTAGGTTGTGCCCCGTTTTACATCACTCTGCAACACAGTTCTGTGGTGCTTACTGGACATACGTAGTGGGCTAGTTGGACTCTAGGAACCCTCAGGATTCAAGGTGACTTAATCTCCCAACATAAAAAGGTTACAGGGTGTGTTTACACAGTGGTGAAGGGAGGGGATGGGGCCTGATTTGACATGTGCAAACACACCCTGTGGCGTGTTTTGAGTTAAGGAATTAAGTCCCTTTTAATCCTGAAAGTCCCTGGGTCCTACTAGCCCACCATGTCCCTCTACTAAACTTCATAGAGCTGCATTGCAGAGAGGTGGTCCCAGGCCATGCCCCCTTTTACACTTCTCTGCAATGCAACTCTGTGGCACTTACTGCACATACCTGGTGGGTTAGTTGGTGTCCAGGGACCCTCAGGATTCAAGGGGAATTTATCCCCTAACTTAAAACGCTCACAGAGTGTGTTTGCACAAATTCAAATCAGTCCCCCCCTTTCTTCACCAGTGTGCAAACGCAGCCCAATGTGCATTTTAATACTTAGTTAATCTTACCTTGACAGTAGTAGATATGAAAAAATGCTAAATATTTTTTTCAGTTGTTTTTTATAATTTACATTTCGGCAAATGTCATATTTTTGAATTAGGATCTGTGAAAGAGAAGAAAAAATACAGTTATAATATATAATATTATATTTTTTACAACACAACATATTTTTAACATTATATGAATTATTTTGTTTGCCTTTTTTGCTGTTCTCAGAATATATTGAATTTCACTACAATCAGTGATTTCAATGTTACTCATCACATAACAGCGGGCAAAAAAAAAACATTCGAGATAGTTTAAATACAAAAAATCTGTGGCAAAAATATTTTCAATATACTCAACTATTTCTCAACATTCCATAAAAACAACATCCTCAATAACATACCATATAATACAAATCACATATATATATAAAATGCTTTTTCTAAGAGAATTTTCTTACTTCAATTTGAGAGAACTGAAATAATAATTCAATGAACACTTCTTTATCATTTTCATATACTTTAAATGATGTTCTTTAAAAATATATGCTGTGAGAATGTCCAAGAAAAAGTCCTTAGATCAAATTCATACCTTTCCTCTAGGTCAAGTGGTATTCCTGAAATCCTGTATACTGAAATTATCCAATAGTAATCGTATTAATACATTTTAACATATTCCTAATAGGCCAAATTATGGGGCATATTACCTAGCAATAGCGATATTTATCGCTAAGCAGGGTTAGCGGGATTAATTTTATCGCCGCCCTACTACGATTGTTATCGCTGAGATACCTTGCTATCATCAAGGTTTATCTCAGAAACGATAAAAATCATTCGAAATGCGTGAATATCGCTGGAAATACAGCGATATTCACACATTATCATGACAATGCTCTTAGCCATGTTATCCACCTCCCATTGGATAACATGGCAAGGAACTGCTCTGGGCAGGTGTTAGCTTTTGGAGATATTCGCGCTTAGCGTGAATATTTCCAAAACTACGCCTTTGTAGGTAATAGGAGATAGCGATGTTAGCGACTGTTTTCAGTGGCAAACATCTTGGCACGCCCACTTTGCATGTCATTAGCGATAATTATCGCTGACATGCAAAGTGGGCTCCTAAATGCCCGCTATCGCCTACAAGCTGTCGCTAACTGGTGTTAGCGACAACTTGGTAATAGGACGATAACATTATCGCCGCATTAGCGGGAAAAAGTCCCGCTTATGTGGCGATAATGGCCCTTGGTAATATGCCCCTGTGTTCTTAAAACTTTGCCTTTAAAAATAGGAAGGAATTTGGTAATTTGTTAGGCAAACGTTGTTTAAAAACCAATTGAGCATCATTGCAATATGTCCATCCTTTATAGTATTTTAAATAGACAGTGTAATGTCCAGATGTTGTAGAAGGACCATCATGGAAAATAATTGCTACTGCTACAAATGTTCTTCCTGATATTGATAGTTGACTTGCTATAAAATGTTTAATCAAAGTTTCCATTTTTCTTCCATCAGCTCTACAACATTGTATTATTAAAATTATATATTGTTTAAATCTTTGTATAAATATTATTGATAACATTTCTAATTTACATTGGCTACATTCCATGTTTTGATTTGCTGCTTTAACTAGTTTGTTGAAATACACGGTTTTACAGTCTGGTAATGTCAAATATATACAGTGTCTATGTTAGTGCTACATGTAAACATACAATTTTCACATTCATGTTCCCATTTATAATGAAGGCCAAAAAGATTTTCAATTTCTATTCCTTCATTTTCTAATACTGCAAGCATATACATGAGAAATTCCTGAGCATCTTGTTGAATATTCTGCGTACATTGTGTAGAACCAGAACATATAGCCAAAAGATTATGAATATCAGAAACACTTTGTATTTTCCTTTTATCAGTTCTCAATTTTTCATAAATACAATGCAACAAGGAACAAAATCTTTTTTTACGATTTTCTATAAGTTGCTGTTGCAAACTTTCTAGAAGAAAAAGAACATTGACCATTACATTAGCATAGCAGTTGATACCTGAACTATTTTCTAACTGATACCCAACAATATCTCCAATAGTGTCCTTCTGTTTTTTTGCTTGCAATCTCAAGATTATCTTGATTTTCTTCCTTCTCTATAATTTCACTACAGATATTCTTGTATCTTCTTTTTCAACCCACTACACGCTTTACAAATGCAGGATATTCACCTAAATTGGGAGCATAAGCTCTTCTTAAACGATTAAACTCTTTTAACCAGTTTGAATCTGCACACATCTTTCTCTCATTCAAATCAATCAAATACAATCCAGATAAAGTTCTGACTCGGGACAAAGCAACATATGCCATACCCTCTTTAAACACAGTACTTCCAATGTTCACCAAAGCACTGTCTACACTTCAACCTTGAGATTTATGAATAGTCACTGCATATGCCAGAGAAAGAGGAAACTTTTCTACGAACATGTAAATCTTTAATAAACAAAAAACAAACTAAACTACGACCAATTTGTTTTACTTCTTCAATTTGATCAAATTTGATTTTTAATAATTCAATTCCATCTCTATTTTGAAAATTAACAAAATCAACAACTTTACCCATTGCTCCATTTACTAAACCTTTTTCCACATCCAAATTACGTCGTAAAATTACCCAACAATTTACACATATATATATAAGTTCTTTTCTAAACCAGCAGTTTTAGATATAGATTTTTCTAAAGAATCCAATATCATTTTCAATTTTCCGTCAAAATAATAGTGATTCCTACATGCTCTATTTTATCAATGGCTTCCATTTTTATTATTTGTTCACTTTTTAGCTTCAAAAGTTGTTCATTGAATATAGAACACTCTCGCAGTGTTGGCATTAAGCTGATTATAAATTTATTTTCTTCAATTTTCATATATATTTTTTCAGGAACTATATTTTCACTTGGAAACATGTTTGCAAGTAGTCGACTTTGCAAATCTTGTTTGCCATATTCTGACAGTACTCCAATTCCTAAATCTTGAAGAATAGTTTCATAATCAACATAATTTGCCTGTCGCATATTTGTAATGAGTTCTTTGTATTCAAAATATGACCGAATGTTAACATTTCCAACAATTCCCAAACACTTTCTGGTGTCTTCAGGCACAAGTGTTTTAAATATGACCAAACACGTGTTGGCTGGACTCTGAACAAGACACTAATATTAAAACATCTTATGTATTATTGGGCTCATCTTGATTTCAAAGTTGTTTTACTTGTGATAATCTATACATTGGTGTGGCAAGGGCTTGGCATAAAGCTTTGGGATCTGCTGATCCAAATTTGGAGGTGTTGGATGATTGCCCTCTCCCTATGCACCCAATAACGAAATAGTACTGTACCATATAATAGTTCCGCAAATTGTGAGCGCCACGACTATCCGGGGTATAATCATCCCAACTTTACTCTCACATTGGTCGCAACCGGTTGGGCAGCTCCTACGGTAGCATACCTTAGATACGACATTATGAACAGAGGTAAAGAGGCAGCAGAACCCATTGATAGCCTAGCTTGAGGAGAAACTGTAGTAACCTCCTTAGTAAGTGGCAATTTGAATGAAAAGAAAGAGGGACTTAGGGACAAATTTGTAAAATTGGAAAAGCTACGTATCTCAGAGAACTCTAAACGGTGGGTCGGAGCAACCCTTGAGCAATATATAAGACTCAAAAGAATACCGAGCGGACTCCGTTCCCAAATACTGCCAACTTATGATTACCTTGACGAGGATCTCTTACTCTCTTGGGTTAGAGAACTGACCTCCAATTTGAATAATTTCAGGACTATTCTCATAGAAAATGCGTCAGGTAAGGTAAAAAAACTACAAGAAGAAATTGCACAGGTAGAATTGGAAATAAAAGAGTTGGGTTTAAAAGAAGTGACAGAGAAGAACTATGAGATTTTGAAGGAGGTGCTGAATAAACACCAGATAGATATCAAACAGAGGAAAGCTCGCAAGTTAAAAAGGGATGAGATGGATTATACACAGGGTCGGATATTTACTTTTGCTAAAAAATATGACCACTTGATTGATAAAGGCTATAAGGTGGGAGGAAATCCCACACAGAATGTGACCCCCGTTAGCTCAAATTCCACATCACTTGAAACTCTACCTAGTGACAGTGATACGGATGGGGTCTCCGTTGGCAGTAATCAGGATACTGTTTTTTTAAGAGAGGTCAAAATGATCAAACGGGGAAACAGAGAACAATCAAAACGAAAGGAAAATATAGTAAGAAAACAAGGAGGGGAAAGAAAGGGGGGAACAGAGCAGGACAGACAAGGAATGAGACTAAGATCTTGGAAGAAGCAGGATTAGAACCTGAGAGTATCAAGGGAGTTGATGTCATTAACCTCAGCGACCAAATATTGACCAATGAAATGATTTCTGTATTAGAGAGAGGAATGGGCTTCTGCCCTAAAGAACAAAGGGCTATGTACAATTCAATGATTGACCTGTTTAAATTAACAAGAAATTTAAAATTTTAAAAATACTTTGAATGTAATCCTAGACCTAATAAACGCATGAATATTGATGTGTGTGATGTGCCTCATGATGTCGTTATGATACAAGATATAAGGGATACTGACTTATTGTTATCAATTGCTGATGATGATGAAGACCATATGATGATTGAAGAGCTGTTGTAGGAATATGATATAGAATCAGACACAAATATTTCTAGTGAATTAAAAAACAAATCAAGGTGGTCACCCATTCTACCTAGCAGTAACAGTGTGGAAAGTTTTCACAACCTGGTTACAGACGACATGTACAAACACTTGCAAAATGAGAGCAAACATAGGAACTGGTCTTCTGACAACCTGACAGCTAAAAAACGTAGGGATCTAGCTAAATTGCACAATGTTACCATCAGGGAGGCCGATAAGGGTGGCAATATTGTTGTGATGAACACTAGGGACAACAATATGGAAATAGCCTCGCAACTTGAAGACCTAACATGTTATGAAAAACTGAAGGATAACCCAATAGGACCACTGACTATGCTCATGAATACACACTTGAGGGAATGGTTGAACAGTGGGATGATTAACCAGGACGAATATCTATGTCTCAAGGTAGACAAGCCTAGATTCCCATGCATTTATGCTCTTCCTAAGACACATAAGAACCAACAATCACCGCCAGGCAGACCCATAATATCAAGCATAGGGGGCCCAACAGAGAAAATCTTGCAATACGTAGATACCTTCCTACAACCTTTAGTACAAAACTTACCAGCCTACAATCGGGACACAAAGCACATCCTCAGCATCCTGGCAGATGTGACATGGAAGGAGGGTATGATGCTTGCGACACTTGATGTCACCTCCTTATACACCAACATGAGAACAGATTTAGGTATCAAAGCAGCTAGAAAATTCTTTAAAAAAAGACCAGCTACCCATTGGGCACATACAGAGATGATCATTAAGATGATTGAACTAATACTTGGGAACAATGTATTCCTCTTTGACTCCAAATGGTACAGACAGAGACCGGGCGTTGCTATGGGCTCCAGGTTCTCTCCTTCGTATGCCAACATCTTCATGGTTGGTTTGAGGAGGAGTGGATCTGGGACCCGGGAGGCACTTCATGGAATGAGTCCATTATTTATTGGGGACATTACATCGACGACTGCATTATGATCTGGTCAGGAAGTATGACTAACCTGACCCAATTCTGTGAATATCTCAACTCTAACAATATAGGAATCCACCGGACGTACAATCTGAGCAGCTCCCATTTTGGGTTTTTAGATCTAACACTTTTCATTGAAGACAGTCAAATACAGAGTAAACCTTTCCGCAAACCGACGTCATGTACTGCTGTATTACATGCCAGTAGCGCCCACCCCAGACACCAACTTGGATCCATACCATATGGGGAACTAACCAGGGCAAGAAGAAATTGTAGCAAAAATAGCGATTTCATTGCATGTAAGGATAACATGAAACTAAGATTCCAAGCTAGAGGGTATGGAGTGCACACAATTAAGGAGGCAGAATGTAAAATTTCAATAATAGCAAGGAAGGACACTCACAATAGCAAGGAAGGACACACTAAAGGATAAACAAAACAAACGCCATACCCCGACACTGGTTAGAATGATTACCAACTATAATGATTCAGCAGTAATACTTAGGAAGAGTATGAAAAAACATTGGGGGATATTGAGTAATGACAAATCACTGTGCAAATATATCTCTAAATATCCCCTGATAACATACAGACATAGTTGAAACATCAAGTCCTGGATTAGCCCTAGCTACCCCAAACAGATGGAAAGACCATAGAATTGGCTCACACAAAGTTGTGTAGGGTTCTACAAATGTGGAGGTTGCAAAATCTGCCCCTTAGCTATAAACAACACCAAAACATTTCATAGTCACCTGGGGAAGGAGTTCACAATCAGGCAAATGATCAACTGCAATAGTCGCTTTGTTATTGATATGATCAAGTGCAAATGTGGCAGTTTCTACATAGGGAGTACAATCAGGACATTGAAAGTTAGGATATATGAACACCTGAGGACCATAAGGCATAATGACACCAGATATGTTATGGCATCACATGTAAATACATGCCATGCTCAGGGCACCAACAACACAATGCTATTTTGTGAGATTGATCAGGTTAGAATGGACCAAAGAGGTGGCAACCAGGAATTACAATTAAGGCGTTGGGAAACCTTATAGATTATGAAGCTTCAAACAGTGGAACATGGGAAAGAATTCCGATCATGAGCTACACTACTTCCTGGGTGAATGAGTATAAATACCAGGACATGTGGCTGTGAAATATTAACATGCTATCTATATGTTATAAGGAAAAGTGGTATTTACATTATCAGGAGTATATATCATTATCATTTGTTTGGATATATGAGAAATGATTTATGCATTTATGATGCAATGACAAAAGTTTATCTATTAAGACACTGTGATAACTATGAGTATTTTGAGCACGATGTGCATTACATGGCTGGACGTGCAGCACTGATATTGGTTTTGGATATGAGATATACAAATCAATTGCTTAAGAAATAAGAACAATAGGGCATGCATAATGTGATTACCAGAACTATGTATTATGATATTATTATAACCATGAGCACGGGAGCAAGCTTTACTCACAGGTGCGTCAATTAATATGTTATTTCCCATACTGTATTTATGTTTTAAGGAAAGGGTCTAGTTGTTTAATTCCTTGCTGTATTTAACTCAGACTGAATAATAATGGTCGACACTGAGATACCCACTTTTTCTCCCTCACCTATCTGTTGAATAGATTTGCGTCAATCACAGGCAATTTTACATTACTGATCATAGAGAGGCGGGCCACGTTAAGACATGATCAGTTATTCGGGATATTTCCGACTATAGATAGTGGAGAGTCGTATTATATTAAAGACTCTATCTTAACTTAGAGAAGAAAGGCTTAACTATTTATAGCCATTATACGGATGGCAGTTCACGAACAATACTGTGACGGGATTAATTATGTTTCTAATTCTACCCGAACGTTTGACGTTTCACTCCTTAAAGATGGCAACGACGGTTCTTCCTTCCTACCGAAAGAACCTAGTTAAACCATTTTGTTACAAATATTTAGGTTGGTACTCTCAGGACATGTATTGGCATCTAGGTTCACGCACAAGGGGACACATTAGGTTTTAAAATTTGGAGAATGTAGTAAATAATACCCTCTACAACTACGGGCATTCACTTACGATGGTGATGTTTTAGACGTCCTACAGGTTACGTGAACTGTCTAGTCATTCCGATGACGTTATATACTCTTTACTTCTGGCATCCGGCTCAACAAAGGCGGCAAGACGGTGTTGCCAGGGAGCATGTACGTGGTGCTTCTGATGCTACATTCAGGAACATTTCTAAATAGGGAGAGCTTGCTCACGACATGTATAATTTTGCTAAGAATGTACTTAGTACGAAGAAACTGATTGCCCTCCTCTCTTTTTTTGATCTTGCAACATAGACCAAGCGGACATTACTCTTATGCTTTTAGGGTAAGTGGCTTTTCAGTCACGGTGATTAGGGAAGGTTTTGTTCACTTATTTGCTTAGTCACGGCTGTTAAGGTAACCGACTCTCAAATAGTCAGTCACGGTGATTAGGGAAGATATTTGTTCACTCATTTGCTTAGTCACGACTCTGAATTGAGAGCAACATTAAATCACTGATACTTAAGAGAACGCATGGTGCATGTTACCCTGATTTGATTTAACTGAACGTAGCGACTTCTTCACCTCACGTATTAAAATGCTATGATGATTAAGAGATTTCTTTAACCCCAGTTCTAAATACTTAACCATCATTTTTTTGCAGCAATTGGTTCTTTTCTAAAGACCTGCATACTGCATAGCATTAACTCACCCAGCCAGATTGAGGCTGGGACGGAAGTATAACCAGCCAGAATGTATGTGTTTTACCTTCTGATAGTGACTCACAGAGAGATTTCTAAGGCTGTGACTTGTTGCTAACTGATATTATTGCAAAATATATCCCTTTAGGCATTTATCTCAAGTTGAAGATTTTAAGGTAGGCTTGGCCCAGTCTTCTTACCAGGCAACACTCCACTTGGGTCTTTGCTGCACCATATGCGTCGTCTTAGTGACTTGCGCATCCCTTCCCAACCGCTAAACCTTTTCTTATTCGCACTACCCAATTTTGATTCTCTCGGTTTGGCTATTATTGATTAGCCTTTGGTTGATGCACTATATTGGAGTTAGGATCCTCCGGGACTTACTGCTTTCCTTTGCCCTCACTATCCCTTGCAGGCCACACCGTATTGGTGGCGGGGATTTCATTTTTTCATATTATGACATGTTTGATGAATCATGTATAAATCATTTTAATTTCTACTAAAATATCATTGCCCAACAACATGTGGACTTACACTATGCTTTTTGTATTATTCTTTTCCCAGCCCTGAGGAAGTCGCAGGTTTCTTGTCCCGAACGACGAAACATGTGTTGGCTGGACACTAATTTTAAAACATCTGATGTAATATTGGGCTCATCTTGATTTCAAAGTTGTTTTACTAGTGGTAATCTATACATTGTTGTAAGGGCTTGGCATAAAGTTTTGGGATCTGCTGATCCAAATTTGGAGGTGTTGGATGATTGCCCCCTCCCTATGCACCCAATAACGAAATAGTACTGTATCATATAATAGTGTCACAAATTGTGAGCGCCACGACTATCCGGGGTATAATCATCCCAACTTTACTCTCTCATGTTTTAAATACTGGTTGTCCTTTTATGGGAGTAAGCAGCAGTAGATCTTCAAAATCTATGGCACGATTTCCTCCAAATAAGACATTGGACTCTGTTTTAAGAATTTGATGCATTCTTAAATGCACGAAAGCAAGTATTAAGTTTGAGACCATGCTTACCTCAACAATAATCAGAAGTTTAATTTTCTTTAGCACTCTTGAAACTTCATAGCAAGCTTCTAAAGATAGTTTATTATATTCCAATTTGTTTTCATGCTCTACAGATATCATTAGTAAACTATGTAATGTAATTGCAAAGGTGAGTCAGTTGTTTTCTGTAGATAACTGGTAAATACTTCAATTAAAACTTTTTCCTGTTCCAGCTTGACCACTGACATACATTCGCATAGGTTGAAATGATATGCATGTGCATTCTTTTTTTTCATGAAGATATGTATGGTCAATTTGTTGTCTCACTTGCTGATATATTTCTTTCTGTTCAACATTTAGTTTTTCTTTCAAGTTTCCTAAATCCATAATATCTTCTTGAGCTTGATGCATTGCTGTTTCCACTTCATTCATTGCGATTGCCGCTTCATTGTCAAGAATTGGTTGTCCTAGTGAATCTTGACTCAGTGGAGGAGAACTTTGACTGTCTTGAGAACTGTCTCTAGCAATCTCAGCTGCAATAGTAGCTTCTTGATCAATTTCATTGTTCAACATTTTGAGATAATTTGGAAAAACAGTACATTCTATGGTATTTTTACAAGCATTGAAGGAATCTTCATAGCTCTGAAAATCTCCAAGTAATTCCAATTCTGTACGCCACGGTTTGAAGAGTTGCAAAAGTACTAAATAGTAAAATTCCCTTTTATCAGGAGTATCACAACTCAGTTTTATGTGATTAATCAAATTTCCTTTCCTTTGTTTCACCAAACATCCTTTGTTCCTTCATTTATGTTTTCTGTAGTATTCCATTTAAAAGTGTAATATTGCAGTGCTTTTTCTGCTAAACATTCGAATTCTTGTACGGATTTAAGTACTCTATTTCGCATTGCGGCAAGACCTAAATGATTCTTCTAGATTTTGAGTATAAACTTGCAGATGATAACTGATCTGCGCATTCATCCGCTCAAATTTCTCGATTGGATAACACCTGCAAATTGAAACTGTACAAGTTTACTAAGACTCTTCTCGTGAGAAATTTCTTTCAACTCCGTCTTTTCTGATTTTGTAATATAGGATGTCACATACAGGGCAATAGCAATGGAATTATCCGCAACATATTGAATATCCATGTTAGCATTTCTCATTGAGAGAATAACTAGATTATAATCATTGATATATTTTGATTCTTCACTTCTTCTCAATTTGTATGTATTTTTGGAAGATTTTCTAGTAATGGTATGTCTCACAGCTGACATAAAACTGTTTACTTTTCCTTTGGATATTACAGGATGTGGAAATCCAAAACGATATTTGGTATAAAACTTTTCCTTAGACTTGTACTTTCGTCGACAGTATTTTCCACATCGATGACTTTGGAATCGTAACACGTGTTGCCTTAAAGTGTTTTCATCTGTTCTTTTTGGTATAGCACATGTCGCATGTTCTTCAATAACAGACAAAACAGTGTCATCCGAATCAGTTCCGAATTTAGGTGCATCCTCGATCCATAACAGCATATGTATATGAGGTGCACCTCTAGCTTGATACACCTTTCTCCCAAAAAAATCCACAACTTCTCCAAGAGGAGGATTCTTTTTATTGCAGATAAAAGACATCATAGCTTCAAACCAGATTGAAATATCTGCATACATTAACAGGATCCAAAGAGCACAATTCTCCAGGTATCTTGTATTCAATATTTTTTAGATTTGAATTTGCCTCTCGAAGAAATTCAAGTAAATCATCCCAAGCGTGTTCAGCACAGCTTAGTGTGAGAAACCACCATCCTAAGTTCCATAGCATACATTTAAGTTCTCCATGACAACGGTACCAATACTCATTAGTACCACGCTGACATGCCATCAAATTAATCAGCTGAGATTCTAAACGATCGTCTCTCTGATGTACTTTATCCATAAATTCCTTTGCAGAAACATTTTGAAGATGTACTCCTGTTTTTAATATGTGGTAACTGCACATGAAAGTCCAGACAAGTCACTCTCAAACAAAAGATGAAATATATATGCGATACATTGTCAAAATCTTGGATCTTCTGCATACAATCTTGTTGTCCGATATTCAGATGCAGGAATCTGCACTGATCGTTCATCATATCGTCCACCTTTTCCAATTGGGAACAGCTGCAAAAAACAACGAGCTTCCAAACTTTTTTCCCATACACTCATGGGAGTACCCGTTGCTTTTTTCATTTTGAATAATTCAATAGTATTCCCCATCACTTCTTTCGAATGAAGTGGATGTACACTATAATGTTCATAGATTTCTTCACTTTTGGACATGTCCACTTTCTCAATTTGACCACTTGACATTTCAGTATCATCTCCTAAAAGTATTTCTTCTTCTACCACAATCACATTTTTGTCGTAATCATTGTTTTTTTATCAGATATAATGCTGACTTTTGCACTTTCCTAACATCCACTAATTCTTGCCAGATGTTCTTACTCTTAGTAGGAACACCATTAACTAAAATAACTAGTGGTTCACTTTCTACATTCTCTACACCAATCGTTTCAATATTTTTCTTTAAATCTAGAGGTAAATATACAACTCTTCCTTTTAATCCTCTCTGTAAATCTGTAGGAGGCAATTTACCTGTTTTAGGCTCCATACGAACAATAGCTTGAAATATGTGCACATATTGAATCAGAATATACTCATACGTATTTAAAACTATCAGTTCTGGAGGAATAGTTACCAACTCTAGATTTATATGGACACCTCTAGCAGGCCTTTTAATCTTGTCTAATTTGTTAGAACAATATTTACACATACGCTGATCAGAACCTAAATCAAAACAATTCTCTACCAACAAATCAGTTGTAAATTCCTTCCACTTATCATTATTTTCTCTTTCACTCTTTACATACACATCAACAGTCCTAGTCTGATTTTTATAGTGAGTTCGCTGGCAACAAATGCAAGAATAATTAGGCCTTTCACCTGAAATCACCTAAACTTTGTAATTTGTTCTTGAATGTGATCTCTTTTTATTTACGTTTCTTTTCTTATTATTCCTTTTTGTTGTTGAGGCATTCTTTGTACTTTCCTCAATGTGCGCACTATTTGTAGGCTTTGAAAGTTTTTTAATACATTTTTTTGTTCTCTTACCGAAAGACTGATTCTTTTTCCCCACATGTTGTTGGTCATCCAATATTTGTTGTTGAATTTTCGTCAAATAATAGTCCCTTTTCTGTTCTTTTCTCTTTTCTGGTTTTTTAGTCATGATGAGTTTATTTTAATGATGATAAACAATATCTGTAAAAAATGAATATATATAAAATTATTTCAATAAATCTATAAAATATACTTTTCTATTACGAGACAACACATTTTATATTAAAACCATTTAAAACATTTACTTTTGTAATCATAATTCATTTATTGAAGCACACATGTACTAATTGAATAATTATTACAAAGAATACGTTTATTACAAATGCATACACAGTAAATGAGTACCTAGAGTAGTACTTGTTCATAGGAAAGTATACCATTGCTTGTGTGAATACTGACTCATTCTCCAAGAACATAGACAGTGACTGGGTTCACAGGCTGCTACTAGCTGAGAGCCTAATACGTTTATAAGTGCTTAATTGTCAGTAGAGAATGTAAATAGTAGGAGTACAGACAGACTCACAGTCTCTTTAAAAAAAACATGACTATTTCCTGGACTTTTCCAAGACTGACTCAATAGTCTACAAGGGATTAGGTGACCGTATACATTAGGCAAATTTGACTATACCACTGCTTGTCTGAAAGCCTAACTCATTCTCCTAATACATACAAAGTGACTGGGTTATCAGACTGCTATTAGTTGATAGCAAGATAAGTTGATAAGCACTTATGTATCAGCAGAAAAATTAAATAAGGACATGCGTCTGTCAGGATGATTCTAAGACAAGACACAAACTCACAGTGTGATTGCAGACAGGCAAAACTATTCCCTGGACTTTAGCAGGAGAGACTCGCTAGTCTGGAAGGTGTTAGGGGACGGAATACATTCTACACATTTCACTATAGCAATGCTTGCCTCAATGCCTTAATCATTCTGCAAATGCATAAACAGTGACTGGGTTCTGATACTTCTAATAGTTGACAACAGGATAGGCCTTTAAGCAGTTACGTGTCAGCAAAAAGATGAAGTAACTACATGCTTCTGTCAGAATTGTTGCACAAGTGGATACAGACTCGCAGTGTGATTCTAGACAAGCAAGACTATTCCCTGGACTTTAGCAGAAGAGACTCACTAGTCTGGAAGGGGTTAGGTGACTGCATACATTCTACACATTTCACTACAGCACTGCTAGTGTGAATGCTTGAATCATTCTGCGAATGCATACGCAGTGACTGGGTTCTAATACTACTAAAACTTGACAACAGGATAGGTTTTTAAGCAGTTATATGTCAGGAAGTAGATGACGTAACCACATGCTTCTGTCAGAATGTTTGCACAAGTGGACAAAGACTCAGTGTGATTCTAGACTAGCAAGACTATTCCCTGGACTTTAGCAGAAAAGACTCACTAGTCTGGAAGGTGTTAGGTGACTGCATACATTCTACACATTTCACTACAGCACTGCTAGTGTGAATGCCTGAATCATCCTGCAAATGCAAGAGCAGTGACTGTGTGCTAATACTACTAAACCTTGACAACAGGATAGGTTTTTAAGCAGTTATGTGTCACCAAAGAGATGAAGTAACCACATGCTTCTGTCAGAATTGTTGAACAAGTGGACACAGACTCACAGTGCGAATCTAGACAAGCAAGACTATTCCCTGGACTTTAGCAGAAGAGACTCACTAGTCTGGAAGGGGTTCGGTGACTGCATAAATTCTACACATTTGACTACAGCACTGCTTGTGTAAATGCCTGAAACATTCTGCAAATGCATAATCAGTGACTGGTTTCTAATACTACTAATAGTTGACAACAGGATAGGTTTTTAAGCAGTTATGTGTCAGGAAAGAGATGAAGTAACCACATGCTTCTGTCAGAATTGTTGCACAAGTGGACACAGACTCACAGTGGGATTCTAGACAAGCAAGACTATTCCCTTGACGTTAACAGAAGAGACTCACTAGTCTGGAAGGGGTTAGGTTACTGCATATATACTAAACATTTTACTACAGCACTGCTAGTGTGAATGCCTGACTCATTCTGTGAATGCATAAGCAGTGACTGGGTTCTAATATTACTAAAACTTGACAACAGGATAGTTTTTTAACCAGTTATGTGTCAGGAAAGAGATAAAGTAACCACATGCTTCTGTCAGAATTGTTGCATAAGTGGACACAGACACACATTGTGATTCCAGACAAGCAAAACTATTCCCTGGACTTCAGCAGAAGAGACTTACTAGTCTTGAAGGGGTTAGGTGACCACGTACATTCTACACATTTCACTACAGCACTGCTAGTGTGAATGCCTGAATCATTCTGCGAATGCATAAGCAGTGACTGGGTTCTAATACTACTAAAACTAGACAACATGATAGGTTTTTAAGCAGATATGTGTCAGGAAAGAGATGAAGTAACCACATGCTTCTGTCACAATGGTTGCACAAGTGGATACAGACTTACAGTGTGATTCTAGACAAGCAAGACTATTCTCTCGACTTTAACAGAAGAGACCCACTAGTCTGGAAGGGATTAGGTGACTGCATACACTCTACACATTTCACTACAGCACTGCTAGTGTGAATGCCTGAATCATTCTGCGAAGGCATAAGCAGTGACTGCGTTGTAATACTACTTAAAGTTAACAAAAGGATAGGTTTTTAAGCAGGTATGTGTCAGCAAATTGATTAAATAAGCACATGTTTCTGCCAGAATGGTTGTACAAGTGGACACAGACTCACAGTATGATTCCTGACAATCAAGACTATTTCCTGGACTTTAGCAGGAGAGACTAGTAGTCTAATTAAAAACAAAGGTACCACATACAACACCTCACAAATTAATAACTCACCTTTCAAATTGATTCGTAGATTATGAAGTATCTAAATCACACACCAGATTTTCTTATGCACACTATGGGGCCGATTAGGATGGCGGACGGACTTGCGTCCGTCCGCCACCCCTGAGTAGGAGGGACCGTCCGCATGGGCAGCGGCGGTCCCTCCATGGCAATTAGGATGTGACCGCCACCCTGGCGGTCACATCCTGTATGTTTTACATTGCGGCGGGTGCTGCTTGAAGCAGCACCCGCCGCAATGTAAAAAACGAAAGCTGTGCATTTGCATGCACAAAGCGGCAGGCACCGCGCGGTGCCTGCCGCTTTGTGCACGCAAAGGCAGGGGGGTACTATAGGTACCCCCCATGTGCACCCCCCATGCAACCTTCACCCAGGGGGCCCGCAACGGGCCCCCAAAGTGATTGTCCGTATGCTTTTCCACGGCGGAAAAGCCGCCGCGGAAAAGCATTACTTTCCCTACATCCTAATATGGCTGGCGGTGTCTGATAGACACCGCCAGCCATGTTAGTGCTTTTCCGCCGTGGTCGCCTTCCGACCGCGGCGGAAAAGCGGCGGACAGATTGTGAGACCCACCAGCCATCCTGATTTGGCGGTGGGTCTTTCAGGCCTCCTCGGCGGATTTCCCGCATACTCCGGGCCGGCGGTGGCTTCCGCCGGCCCGGAGTATGCGGAAAATCCGCCATCATAATGACCCCCAATGTCTGTAGTGCACTGCTCTTAGCAAAACCAAAAAATGGCAAACTTTACCTCTCATTCTGCACACATATACATGTAAATATCAAATCACATTGCTTCCCACATTAATTCAAAAGCTAACACACATTTCTATTGGTTACACATTTCAACCCTTTCCAATTGACATAACTTTGAACCCTACCCCCATTCTGCTTAATGCCTGTTACCATAGTAACAGTTCATGGAACACTCAACTGAACACACAGGTCACAGGTTCAGCACACAATGTTGCAAATTTAAACAGTAGGGGGTCGATTCCGATCCGGTAAAATCACCGTCCGTACGATTCGTATCCAGAGCCGTTTCCGTACGACTCGTACACACACCATATGACTCGGCGAGTACGATCCAGACCGGGTGATCAGGACGCGATTCGTATGGACGACGTCAGGTAAGGGCAATTCGTACGGAAAAGCGCACATTCACATACACACCGTACGGTTCGTACACCCCATGATTGTAGGGGTACGGCTTGTACACCCCATGATCGTAGGGGTACGGCTCGTACACCCCATGATCGTAGGGGTATGGCTCGTACACCCCATGATCGTAGGGGTATGGCTCGTACACCCCATGATCGTAGGGGTACGGCTCGTACACCTATGATCATGGGGGGTACGAGCCGTACCCGGGGGGGCCGTTCCGTACCTGTTTCGGGGCGAACTCTGCTTCTACGGGTGTTTTCAGCTCCCTTAGAAAAAGGGTCGTACGGAGCGTACGCAACACGAATCGTACTTCCCGGGTCGGAAAATGCAGCCGCGAACCGTACAGACGTCGCGAACAGCGGGTTCCGAGGGCAAATCGTACGGGGATACGATTCGTACGATCTCTGCATGATTTGTACGGAGTACGGCTCCTGGTACGAATCGTACTTTGTCGTACGTACGGGACGTTTACAGATACGATTCGTATGGGGAAAAACGCTCCATACGATGATTTGGATCGCTTTTTACCGGATCGGAATCGACCCCCAAGTGTGCTTAACTTTTCAAAATATCAGCTTATCCTATCTAATGTTCCTTTTAATCAGTTTTTACTAACCAATAAGAAACATGCTTTTTAAACACAAAAATATGCACCCTATTTTTCAGTCTATAATGTTCTCAAACAGCCAATCATTCCTCTTCTTTTTTTAAAACTCCACCATTTTAGAAAATCTTAGTTTTCAAACTGCCTATTTCACCTACAGACATCTTTTGAGTGGTAGGGAGACAAAATATCGAAATTAAAATATCGATATACAATAATATCGAAGTTTTAATTTTGATGGTATAGAATATCGATGTGCAATAATATCGATGGACAGTATATCGATTTTAAGGTATTTCTGTTACTAATATCGACATTTTGTTTAGTGTTATGTATTTTATTAGGTATTTTATATGTTTGTTAAACATGTTTTTAATGTATGTTTAGAAATTAGTAATTTTGTTTAAATTTTGCGTTTTAGTATCAGAGCGGTTTGTGGGTTTATAGGGGAATAGGGTGGGAAGTAATTAAATTATAATTAATTAATTATTCTGTTTTTTTAAATATTTTAGTTTAATAATTAATTGTTAATTAATAATTAATTGGTAATTGATTATTATTAATTAGTTAATTAAATTAATTAGAGTAAATGTAGTAATATTTTTTTATTTTTGCGTTATTGTTAATTAATAATTAATTGGTAATTAATTATTATTGAGTGATTAAATGATAATTACATTTTTTATGTGATTTATTTATGTGTAGTGGGTTGTGTGTTTATAGGGGAATAGGGTGTGAAATAATTAAATTAAATTAATTAAAGAGATTGTATTTATTTATTTATTATTTATTTATTAATTAATTATTATTTAATTAATTGGTAATTCGTTTTTTAAAATTATTGTATAATATTAATGATACATTATTTATTAATACATTGTGTTTATTCTTGTAAATATCTTGATAATTAATTATTAATTGGTAATTAATTATTAATTGGTAATTAATATTTGTCAATCAGTTAATTTATAATTACATCAACTGAATAATATTAATTGTTATTAATTGATTAATTGATATTTATATTAATTGTGTTTTTTTATGTGTAGTGTGTTGTGTGTTAAAGGGGGAGTAGCGTGGGAAGTAATTTTTTGTTATTTAAGTAAATATTAATTATAAATATTTGGTATTTAGTAATATAATATTGTAACTAAAATATCATATCTTTTATTTTGTTAAAAAAATATCTAATTGATAAGTTTGTTAATATAACACTTACGCTATCCTGCGCTTTTGCTACTATTGCACCCTCTGGAGTGGGAATAGTAATTTTTACCCCTACGCTATCCAACGCTTTCCCTACTGTTGCACCCTCTGGAGTGGGAATAGTAATTGTTTCCCCTACGCTCTCCAACGCTTTCCCTACTGTTGCACCCTTTGGAGTGGGAATAGTAATTTTTACCCCTACGCTATCCAACGCTTTCCCTACTGTTGCACCCTCTGGAGTGGGAATAGTCATTTTTACCCCTACACTATCCAACGCTTTCCCTACTGTTGCACCCTCCGGAGTGGGAGTAGTAATTTTTACCCCTACGCTATTCAGCGCTTTCCCTACTGTTGCACCCTCTGGAGTGGGAATAGTAATTTTTTCCCCTACACTATCCAACGCTTTCCCTACTGTTGCACCCTCCGGAGTGGGAGTAGTAATTTTTACCCCTACGCTATTCAGCGCTTTCCCTACTGTTGCACCCTCTGGAGTGGGAATAGTAATTTTTTCCCTACACTATCCAACACTTTCACTACTGATGCAATATGTAGAGTAAGTATATATATGATCTTTATATTAATTGTGGTTTTTTTATGTGTAGTGTGTTGTGTGTTAAAGGGGGAGTAGCGTGGGAAGTAATGTTTTGTTATTTAAGTAAATATTAATTATAAATATTTGGTGTTTAGTAATATATTTTTGTAAATAAAATATTAAATATTTTATTTTGTTAAAAAAATATCTAATTGATAGGTTTGTTAATATAACGCTCATGCTATCCTGTGCTTTTGCTACTATTGCACCCTCCGGAGTGGGAATAGTAATTTTTACCCCTACGCTATCCAACGCTTTCCCTACAGTTGCACCCTTTGGAGTGGAAATAGTCATTTTTACCCCTACGCTATCCAACGCTTTCCCTACTGTTGCACCCTCTAGAGTGCGAATAGTAATTTTTACCCCTATGCTATCCAACGCTTTCCCTACTGTTGCACCCTTTGGAGTGGGAATAGTAATTTTTACCCCTACGCTATGTAATTTATACCCCTACGCTATGTAATTTATTTTAAATGTATATGTATTAGTTATTATTTTTTAACTATGTTATAATGTTTATATCTATAATTTGGTAAATTATATGTATTTTTTAATTATTTTTACATTATTATTAATCCATTTTAAAAAATGATATTTTTTACTTTGATATTTTTGTACTACGATATTTTGTTTCCGATATTTTTGTACTTACCTTTATGTAGATAGAACTTCGAAATTTTTGATGTTGATATTTTTGCTTCGATATTTTTGTATGTCTATATTCTGTCTGTCGATAATATGTCATAGATCCCTTTTGAGTGCATCCAGACTTCCCTTCAAGATGCTTAGAGTGTGGATCGTGGGACACAGCTATATTTTCTGGAGCAAAAGGTATGCTGAAAGCAGAGGTATTGACAAAGATTTAGCTTTGCCAAATGTAGACATTAAATGGATTGGACAGAGAGGATTAAAGTGGCACCAATTGATGCCATTGGTTTAGTCCCTTTTGCATCTCCAACACCCTGACCTCATAATTGTGCACTGTGGTGGCAATGACCTAGGTCTGGAAATGCTTATGAAGGACACCTTTGCAGAATTGATGTTACTTTTCCCCCAAACTGCCTTTGTCTATTCTAACATATGCCAAAGACCGAAATGGAACTGGTCCAATCAATGTTGTCCACAGATTGAGAAAGCTAGGAAACATGTCAATAAAGCTGTTTCTGCTTATCTCAGAGATTATAGGATGGGGTCCATTTACAACAACAATCTGCGTTTTAATGTGGATGACATCTATAGGAGAGATGGTGTGTATTTCACAGATGTAACAGAGTCTTTTTCAACAACTTTAGAGTTTGCATAGGTACTTACTTGTAGGTATCAAAATCTCCCAATAAACATAAGGGCTATTTTTAGAGCCAAAATACAAAAAGTAGGGGGGTCTAAATGGGTTGGTTTATTGATCATAGTACCTCACAACCCTAGGCTTAACAACAAATACAAATGGGAGGCACATAGTCAAAAGGAATGTGTGATGTTATGAAATCAAGTTATGTGGAAATGAAATTACACTGGGTTGAAAAAATTCCCACCAGCCCACCATTGTGGCGGAAAATCGTCATGTGGGATACGGATGGTATATTCCAAATCTCACCCAACCCATCTATTGATGGTGCAGAGACTGGGAAACCGTGATGACCTTTTAGCCACAGTGTATTTCAAAGTGGTACTGATGAATGTGCAGTGCTCAGTTTAAAAATGTGAAAAAAGTATTAAAAATAGCTACCAGAACAGAAAATATGTTTATTAGGCACTTTTCTAGTGTTATGATTAAAACAGGCGCTTCATAGTCTGAAAATATGACTATAGTACAGCGCAGTGCAGTGTGGTCAACATGTTTCAGCTGTCAAGGATAAAGTATCCAGCTTTAGTCAGGACCGTGGTAACAAAAGGCAACTGCAAAAATATATGGAATGGCAATTCAAACAACAAAAAGTACTCCTACCAGGAACTTGGAGCCCCAATGTTTGCTGGAGGAAACTTTAGATGTATCGTCCTTTTCCCAGCATTATGTGGGAAGTAACCTCACCTCACCCGGCACCCGTTCGGGAAAAATGAGGCCCCGCTCTGTCCGTCGGTACCTCTGGCCAGCTTCCGAGTGGGAGCCACCAAGATCTAAACATGTAAGCTTGATGTATATTTAAAAAGTATTCATTTTTTTTGTTTGTAGTCGCGCACTCAGCGTGTTTTGGAGATGCGCACACAAAGCGTTCACACCAGGGGGCCTCGCTGGGAGTCACGCACCCAATACGTTCACACCAGGGGGCCATGCTGGGAGTCCCACACCCAACGTGTTCACACCAGTGGGCTGCGCTGGGAGTCGCGCACCCAATGCATTCACTCTAGGGGGCCGCGCTGGGAGTTGCGCACCCAGCACGTTCACACCCGGGGGCTGCTCTGAGCACTGCGCTGTAAAAAAATTGAGCTCCTACCACCAATTTATATTCTCTCTGGGGACCCCATCCCCTGGGGCATATACACAATGGTGGAGACCGTGGGGGAAGCCCCAATGCCACTGTGTCTTTTGGGAGCCGGCATTGCTTTTCCACATAAGGAGTTGCTAACATGCAGCGTCCCGTGTAGAAAAGCAATCTGGTTTGCATTTTGGAAGAGAGAGCTTGTTTCCTGCTCTCTCTTCCAAAATCCAAACCACGTTTTCTATGGCAAGGCGGAAGCAGCGAGGCTCCCGCCCTGCCATAGCAAACAGCACTGTCCCAAGACACTGCAGGAGCCTTCCCTGGGGAGTGGCGGTCCCCAGGACCATCATTGGCTCCAGGAGGGTGGCCGCGCGGCCCCCCTCCCACTCAATGCAAAGCCCCAGGGTTGGTGGTCCCCGGGGCTGCATGGGGGCAGTGTGCCCCCACAATAACAATTAATTAGAGCCCCAGGAGTGGCGGTCCCCGTGGCTGCGGGGGGCAGGGTGCCACCCACAATCATAATTAATTAGAGCCCCGGGGGTGGCAGTCCCCGGGGCTTGGGGGGCCGTAGAGGCCCCCCAACTTTAAACTATCAAGCCCCAGTGGGTGGTGGTCCCTGGGGCTGCAGGGGGCCGTGTGCCCCCACAAATATTCATGCTTTGCCCCAGGGGGCAAATTATCATTTTCTCAGCAACTACTGAACAAATTTACACCATTTAACAAAAAGGGATCTTTCTGAACCAAGGGCTACCTTTTTTCTCAGCCTCTACTTGTCGATTCACCCCGAAACTTTCAAGATAGGAGCGGACCAGAGCACCTCACAAGATTTAAAAAATTCACGGAGATTCGTCATCAGGCGCTAAAGTTATTGGGATTAGAATGTTGTGAATTTCCTATGGAAAATAGGTCCTAACTATAACTACCTACTGGCGACCACCAATAGGTCATATATATATATAAATATATTTTCTGTTCTTTATTTATTTACAATGTATTTACCAAGACACTTGTCGATTATCATGTGCATTTATATATATTTATACTAAATATCCTGTAAATTGTATATATTTGAATATATATTTTTGTTGCAACGTTTTGTCACTGGGCAATAGCGACAAAGTAAGGTCTATTTCATCAATGGAAATCATTTTAGGCATTGAACTTCTGTGACTCATTCAATATGGAGCTTATCTAAGTCTGTTTTTCATTTTTATTTTGGCATGTGTCAAATGAAATAACCTGTGTATGACCTATAAATTGGTGTTAAAATTCGGGGCGCGTTATGTGAACAAGCTCCTTTGCGGAGCGAAACGTGTCATGGATGACACTATGTCTTTCACTTTCTTTTGTGTGGAATAAATATCCTGCCTTCACTGGAAAAAGACTTGCTGCCTTTCCTTGCTTCGTTTGTTTAAAAAGTCATTTGTAAGAGGTCCTTACCTGGTTTTCCTCACCGTGGAGTGGTGAGCAGGAACATTATTGCATATATATATACACATATATGACCAACTTGTTGTTCGAAACTCGTTATCCCTCGACTTTGTGACTGCCAAATTAAAGACCTTTGGAACGAACTACGGGCTCGCCTGAATTCTTGGATTCTGTGTTCGCATATATATATATATATATATATATATATATATATATATATATATATATATATATATATATATATATATATATATATATATATATTCACTGAAAAAACCATAGGTTATAGACCATATATAGTTAGGAATTAGCATTTAAAAAACCTTATTTTACTCACACAAAACCATTGAAATTCCATATATAGTTAGTTATACTAACTATATATCGCGCACCCGCAATCCACTGCTGATGATGTCACATATTACATCATTCATGACATGGTCAGTGACATCACTGATGACATCACTGATGACATCTCAAATGACATCACTGATGACATCACTGATGACAACATCCAGTGACTGTATGTTTCTGTAAAGTTAAAATATGTCTTATATATTGAAGAATGAGTGGATGTATAAGTGTCTGGATGATGTATTTAGTAGGTGCATGACTGACTGTATAAGTGAGTGATTAAATGTGTCTCACTGAGTGCATGGGTTAGTGACTAAACTGTTTTAAATTGTGCACCATTGTGTTTGTTGTTTTGTAATCTGATCCATGTGTTGATCATTAGCTATATGACTAACTATATGGGTTATTGATTAGTTGGCCAAGTATTTGTATGGGAGACTGAGTGTGTGTGTGGGTGTCTGGGAGGTGTATGACTCTGTGCATAGATGTGTGAGCAGTTGATTCACTAGATGTATGGGTTCAAAAGTGCATGTGGAAACAGCTGTATGGGCGGTTTACTGTGTGCATGAGTGTATTGGTGAGTGAATGGATATCTCAGTGCTACATGTCAAAGTAAGTACATATGTAAAACACAGTACATGTGGTAGTTGACATATATAAATAACTGTGCATAAGAGCCAGTGAATGTGTGAGTGGCTGTATGGATTATTGTGAACTTGTATCAGGGATTGTATAACAGAGTAAATATGTGTTATTATATGTTTCAATAAGTAAGGTGTGTTTAACTATATAGTTGAGGAAATGGAGGTGTGATTGATTCTTTGCAAGACTGATTAGGTGTGTGAGTAACTCCATGGATGAGTGACAGTCTGTGAGTGTCTGTTTACACTGAGTGTATCTAAGGTTATATTAGAGTCTGAAGAGGTTCAACGTATCATCACATGAATGATGTCATGAGTAATGTCAAATGAGATGTCATCAGTGATGTCATTTGAGATGTCATCAGTGATGTCACTGACCATGTCATGAATGATGTAATATGTGACATCATCAGCAGTGGATTGCGGGTGCGCGATATATAGTTAGTATAACTAACTATATATGGAATTTCAATGGTTTTGTGTGAGTAAAATAAGGTTTTTTAAATGCTAATTCCTAACTATATATGGTCTATAACCTATGGTTTTTTCAGTGAATTTTCAAGGTTTTGTAAATGCTAATTCCTAACTATATATGGTCTATAACCTATGGTTTTTTCAGTGAATTTCATAGGTTTTTTAATAGCAAATCTTTATAAAAATAATACATTTTAAATCGAATTTTATATTTTATAATTTAAAAAAAAAAATTATATTATTTTTGGTGCGCTCCCGGGGCGCGGACAGGTGAACGCACGGGTAAGCGCAATCTTGCGGCGCGCCCCGGGGCGCGTACTGATGCGCGTCCCCGAAGCGCTATTGCCACGAACGAAAACAACATCGTGACGTATCGCGTAGCCGCCACGCCTTGCGTCATAAGACACGTATCGCGTAGCCGCGAGATGCGTCTTATGACGCACCGCGTAAGCGCACCCGGAAGCGCATACGATCGCGCAACGTAAGTGCCCCGATGCGCTTACGATACACGCCCGGGACGCGCCCCGGGGCGCGCAGCGTAAGCGCGTCAAACCATGTGACTTTAAAATAACACTTTTCATTGGTTCAGAACTTTTTTTTTTCCAAATTGTGTGAAACCCACCCATTTCTCTCACTATTGCTTTGTACTTGGAGAGAGCAAGAGCTGTTCTGTCTACTCTATCTCCTACTTTTCTGATCTGAAGCAATGGCTGCAAGAGAGTCATCCAGCAGTGATTCAGATGGATTTTTAGATGAGGACCCTCCTCAGCAAAAGAAAAAAAAACATTTCATCTGGAAATTTTACGACATCCCTGAAGGACAGAAAAAAGTCAACGCTCCCAAAGTAACCTGCAAAATATGTGGGAGTAGTTTATCCAGAGGCAATCCTCTGAAAAAATATAGTTTTGGGAATGCTAATTTGATCAGGCATGTGAAAAGAAGACACCCTAACAACTTTGCCAGGGAGAGTGTCAGAGAGCTGGCACGGAATGTACCCACAGATGGCGGCAGCACCTCCACTGGTGGAGCAACACCTTCGGGACCACCCCGTGGAAGAATGGTCCCTAACATTCAGCAGGCATCAAATTTTTGTGCACGGAGTGTGACGAACTGCTCTGCTATGGGGAGCAGAGTGTTGAACTCATTGCCCTAAAGAAACAGCAACACCACTGCTCTTCCAGTCCCTAAATTTTCTAATTTTTTTGCTCCTGTTGAGCAGTTTTGGAATCCTTGTTTTTGTTTTTCCCTTGACAAAAATCCAAAAATAATATAAAATTGTTTTAAAAAGTCTAAAAAAAATATAAAACAACAAAAACAAAAAAAATATATAAAACAACAAAATCAAAAAAAAAGTTCTTTTCAGAACTACCTCCAATTTATAAAAAGAGGCTTTTTTTTTTTTTTTTTAAAGTCTGTCATTTTTAATCTCCATGGTACGCTCCCCCGTACGCTCCCCGGTGCGCGTACCGGGCGCTCCCCCCCGCGAAAATCGATTTTTTTTTGATTTTTTTTTCACCCGCGGGAGCCTTTTATGGCCCCCACATCAAAAGTAGGGGGTCAGGGGGTGTACCCTGCCCCCTTTTGATCATTTCCCCCCTTTGATTCTTGCCACCTCTTGTGTCTCAATCCTACCGAGACACAAGATGGCGGCCGCTGCAGACTGTTTCGAATGTTTACAGACACCCGAGAACCAATCAGCTTGCCGTGCGCAAGTCGCGTGGCGCGCCTGGAGCGCTCCCCGGTACGCGTACCGGGCGCGGCTCTAGATATATATCTTTTTTTAAACCTAATTTACTCAAAATTCACAGGACCACATATCTTGAGACCTAGCAAAGGCACATCGGGCAAATAATATCTACAATTTTGCCAAGTTTCGTGGAAATCCATTCAGCCGTTCGAGCTAAAAGTGAGGCCAACCGCCCTATGGAAAATTGCATGGCAAAAACACGTTTTGGGACCCCCCTTTTTTCTCGGCCCCCCCTTGACGACCCCCCCCCCAAATTTTCAGGGGCTGCTCAGAAACAAAATGTTCCATTTTCCTGAAAATTTCAGCCAATTCCGTCCACAACGCCAAAGTTATTAGACATAGAATTTTCAAAAATCCCATAGAGAAAAAATCCTAACTATATATACCTACTGGCGACCGCCAGTAGGTAATATATATATATATATATATAAATATATATATATATATATATATATATATATATATATATATATATATATATATATATATATCTCCAACACAACTTTTTCAAATATTGATGGCACTGGGAATATATATATTTATATATATATATATATATATAAATATATATTTATTCTTTTGCTATACATTACAAAGTCCTTCAGGCACTGTCCAGTATGTAGTCTATATCAACGGAATACACTTTTTATCTATCAACATATAGGGACATATTTCCAATAATATTGTACCTATTTGTTTAATTTCTGTTTTCTTTTTTAAATTTTTTATTATTGTTTCATTTTTTCATCTATTATTGGCTATTTTATGCCATTTTAGTCGAGCCTATCTCCTATTCAGTAATACACGACACACATTGTGCTGTATAAAGATTTTCAATGACCGATAGGATAGAAATTGCAGAGGATATATCGAATTGATTGATGGCTATAATAATGTGCAATATCAAAAATACCACCGCGTGCGCATGTATCGGTGGTTTTCTCATGCGATGGATATATCCAGTACAAATTATAGAAAGAATCGACCTTTTATCTTTTCGCCGGTAAATAATTGAGAGGTAGATCCTTTTAAGAACGGACGTTAACGTATTACGTCAACTCAAAAGATGATCCCATTGGTTTCTATATAAAAGTAGGGTTTCACCCGTAACAGGTGATATTATTCCTAACGGCCGCGGGACGCCGACAGCCATCTTTTGCGGTGCCCCCGGGTTTATACGAGCAGCACTCGATCTTCTTTATCGGTAAGGAAACCTTCGCTCTCAGGGTTGACTTTTGATTTCCTCATAGGTCCGTGTAACCCTAGACGACCTTGGTGTTTGATTGGTATATATTCTGCTTTTATATTTAGAATCGCACTTGCAAGAATTATCTACTAACGGCTACGGGACGCGAGCAACCATCATTTGCAGCGCCCGGTCATAATAAAAATAGTGTGCAGTTTTACTAACGGTAAGGATATTTGGCTCCTGGATTGTAGTTCCTTGATTCTGTCAGGATATTTACATCTCCCCAGCCCCGTTTGCTGACTGTTATGCATTTTGTTCTTTATATCTAGCACCACTGCGTGTAAATAGACATTTTTAAGAAGGGACATTTTAACGAAGACGGATATGGGACGCCATCAATCATCTTTTGGTACGCCCTAACGCAAGGAAAACAGCATTTTGTATTCCCATTGGTAAGGATATTTTGTTATTGGAGAGTTCTTTCAGACCACCTAGATCTGTCTAACTAACGAGACGTCTCCCGTATCTGACTGTTTCGTACCCTGTTCTCAATATTTAGATCGATTTCATGTGAATATATGTTACATAGAAGCTATATGAAAGGATACAGCAATCATCGAGTTAGTTTTTGGAGCTTGAGTGCTAACAGCCTGCGAAACTTTTTAACGGTAAGCATAGCTCAACGACTCATGCGATATATTCTTTAATTACAATAGCTACCTTATACACGTTGAGTATCCCTTCCTCATATATTGGTAATCATGCGTTATCACTTAGGAAATGTAACATGAAACAAAATAACTAGTGAAGTGATTAGTCGAAATTAACATCAGATACCACTGACATGAAAGAATCTGACTGGCCAGCATCGAATATTTGGTTTGCGCTGTTAGGGCACAACTATCTCTACTACCCATACTTCTTTTTTATATTAATCGACAGGATATGTACCTTTTTTTGTGCATTAATATAAATACACTCGGTATTATAACTGATAATTTGATTCTCCCCCACCTTTCTGTATTATCTTATGAATGACCAGATTTGAGGGACCGAGAAGGATTAAGAAAGCGTGGTCCTAGCTACATCAATCTTCTTAAGAATTAATACTAGGTAAGTGATCTAGAGTTAAGATACTGAGGCCATAAACAGTATAGATTTTAACTACTAGTTAGTCCCATAACTTAGTAACACAGGGTCTGAAGAGTGTGGATATAGGATGCTTCAAGTTACGATGTACCTTCAAATACCCACTCTGCAAGGGTCTTATATTCTAGAGCCGGTCTCTTGTGTTAACTGAAACATGTCTTTATATTTAAAAGTACATGTATTGATTGGAGACTTCAGGCAATAACAGTTATCTTAAATGAACCTTTTGTGCCATATATTATTGTAGCTAATTATACTCTGAATGTATTTCTAATCATCGAAATAAATTGTGTCATTTTCAGATGTTGGGTGGAGACTACAAGAATAGGTACTCCCCCAGTTCTTGCTATTATTGACTATACTGAATCTCAATCAGCAACTCTCCACACTTGAAAAAATAAGTTACTTTACAGTTTACATTAATTCTTTGCTCTGTAGACATCATTTCTACCTAATTACAACTGCTCAAATATAGGAATATTAGTTTTGTACCTTGTTTAGCACTATTCAACTTTGCTATACTAATTAGAGAGGGAGTGTCATTAAGGGACCTGTTTAGATTTGGTTGTATTAATTGTTTATTGAATTGTTATAATTGGTATGTAATTTTTTAATAAAAATGTTATTGATTAGTTTTTATTAATTTTGACAAAAACTATGTTTTTCAGACAGAATTTGTGGCTCCTGAAGAAGGCGTCTCTCGCAAACGCCGAAACGCGTGTCGAAAAATATTGATTGGCACTGTTTTATAATTTTTTATTGATTATATTGTATGAAAATTGTATAATTGGTTTTTTGTACCTTTTGTCTAATTTTTTGTTTATTTAGTGTTTGATTTTAACATGAATATTTGTGTATCTATTAAATGAAACATAGTTTTTATAATTGTTTACCTTTGTGGTTCCTTTTTGTACCTACCTCCCACATGTTTTGTTAATATTATGCCATGATCTTTACATTGAGCAGAAACATTATTGCATCTATCTACTGGGAAAAAGCTGCTTCCGGTTTTTGGACCCTCCCGCTTTCTGAGGCACAGCATCGGCGCAGCGTACTGCGTTCTTCGCATTGGATTTAGACTTGGATCAGTCTTGCTTTGCTGTGCCCCCCGCCAAGGCTCGTCAAGTTGCAACGCCATTTCCGGAGAGGTCGAACGGCGTGGTAGCTGTGTGGCCAGTCGGGTCAGCTGACTGACACGGAGCCCGGCACCGATTCCGGTAAGACGCTACTGTGGGCGGTTGTTCAACATTCCTCATTTGCCATACTAGGCGGGTTGCGGGATTTCGACTATTTATGCTACAACTACAACTAAGGCAGTATTTCCACGTCTTTGGCAGAAGACATTACACGAAGTATTGAAAATTATACGAAATTACACACAATGATTTCCAGCGACGCGCTCCGGAACCGAGAAAGCACTGCAGAAGCACGCTTTGAAAATCTACCGATTGTTACTAATGAACAACCCTTGACTACGGCTATTGACACTAATAAAGACGTCAAATCACTCTTAAAAACTTTGGAGAAACTTTTGCGCAGTGAACTTTCAAAATGGTGGGAGAAAAAGTCACTTGAAAAATATCGTGATGCAAATCGAGTTCCACGAGGTTTGCGTGTCCTCATAGTGCCAACATACGAAAATCCTAACCCACAGATGTTGCAAGGATGGGCGGTTAACAATTTGCAAAGCTCAATGAATATGATTCATATACTAATCAAATGCACGGAGATTGACCGCGATGCACTTCTTGTGGAAATCGAAAAAATCAACACACTTTTGGAGGCAACTGGTGAAACTGATTTAATTCAAAAGAGCAAAACGGATATAGATCTGCGGATTGAACAACTGGAGGAAACAATAATAGAGCGGAAGGTATTTAAATTCGCTTGAGACAGAAATGATTATGCCACAGGTGGAATATTAACTTTTTCAAAGAAATATGACAATTACAAGCGCAAGGCAATGATTGGCACCAATAAACAAAATTTGAATCCACCAGGAGGTGAAGGTGCAATGTCCTCCACTCACGATCAATCCGACACAACCTCAATAACTTCCATCAATTCATTAACATCTAATGATTCTGAAGATAATCAAACAACAGTACCACCAGGATTAGCTAGTTTGGCTAATTTCTCTCTAATCGTTGAATTGAATTTTGTAAACGAGGACCGGCGATACTCCCTGTGCTCCCGCAATCCTCCATCCAAACCGGCAACTCTAGCAGTCAACACCGGCGCGCAAGGAAACGCAAACACAAGCAAAAATACCTTGCAAGTAAAGACCAAAAGGAACTGGAGAAAATAGCAGAGACCATGGAAAACACAGTGGTAAATTTAACTGATACTATTCTCACTAAGGTAGAGGAACAATTATTGTCGCTAGGCCTAACCTTTTGTCCTAGTAACAGGTTTTCCTACAAACACGCATTGATGTTAAGTTTATTAGAAAAATCAAATCAATCAAGCATTTTAAGCTGAACTCTACACGCAAAAAATCACAAATTGAACAAGTAAATGCGGACAGTTCAGCATCAATGCGGGTGGGTGATTTAGGTCGATTACAATATCTTTATGATTTGGCACATGAGGATGATTCTCAACCGTGCCCTACAGTAAGTCAGATCTTCGCTGTTAATTCACCCGCTCATAGTCCCTTTAAACCAAAATCGACTTTTCTTCCTCTTATGGTTAGGGATGCAGTGGACGTATTCAGTGACAGGGTGGTTACCGAGCTCAAGATTCTAAATCGAAAAGGTCTGAGTAAAACTAGATACACAAATTACATCAACAGCCAATACCATCAGTTGGTAAGGAAACTACAAAATAATTGTGAAGTCATAGTCAAAAACTCAGACAAAGGAGGCAATACGGTACTTTGGGCACGGTCCGATTATTTAATTGAGGCCAATCGACATCTTTCTGATTTGTCATGTTATGTTTTGTCTACTCAACATGAAATATTTAACATGTAATCACTCATAAAAAACTACTTAACTGGCACAAATCAGGTTTACTTTCAAAAGATGAGTTCACATTTTTACATGTTGAACATCCCATTGTCCCTTTTTTGTATTTTCTCAATAAAATGCATAAGCTGGTATCCCCTGTGCCTGGTCGCCCCATCATCTCTGCCGTAGGTAGTATCAATAAAAAGATATCCAAATATGTAGACTATTTTCTTCAACCCCACATGATTAATTTACCATCGTATCTAAAGGATACCAATGATTTCTTGAACAAGGTTAAAAATGTGCAATGGCATCCTAACCATCTATTCTTGATAATGGACATTGAGTCATTGTACACTTCGATCAATTACTTACAGGGGATGCATGCCACAGAATATTATTTAAACAAGCGTGATATTCTGTTTTGAGGACATAACGCTATACTGATGGAAATGATTCAAATTTGTTTAACGTCCAACTATTTCAAATTTCAGAGCAACATTTATCAGCAGCTGCGCGGGGTGGCAATGGGTTCGTGCTTCTCCCCCAGCTATTCATGTTTACATGTTGGCTGGTGGGAGGAGCGCGTTCTCAGAGTCACACAGGCCAGGTGGTTGCCACATATTTCCCACTACTGGTGCTATATTGATGATGTGTGTATTATTTGGAATGGCACTGTAGCGGGGGCTACGTCGTTTGTTAATGAAATCAATATCAACAACTTAAATCTGAAGTTTACTGCAACTATTAATAAGGAGATAGCAGAATTTTTGGATGTCCAGCTATATGTGATTAATGAAAATTTAAAAACCAAACTTTTCCGTAAATCCACCGCTGGTAATTCCATATTACATGCTCGAAGTGCTCATCCCATTCACACCTTCAACAGCATCCCCTATGGGGAATTCATTCGAATATGTAGAATTTGCAGCATTGAGGTAATTGCTAACACCTGTTTTGATTCCTCTGTACAGAGATTTCTTAATAGGGGGTATTCCAGGTGAACATTGGAACAGGCCTTAGTCAAGGTCAAATCACTTGACAGAAACACTCTGTTAGCACCAAAACCCCAAAATCTAGAATATCAGTCGGAATGTTCTGTTAGACTAATCACTACTTTTAGTTCACAAGAGAGAACAATCCGACGCATCATCTGTTCTGAATGGCCAATTGTCCTTACAGATAATATTCTAGGCTCAATTCTTCCTAGCTTGCCATCAATCACATTTAGAAGGGCACCATCTATGCCTGATGCTTTGGACAGACAAATGCCGGATGTTTTACCAAAAAAATCATGGCTCAGCAAGACTGTTTTTTTTAAATGCACTTCGTGTCGCGCTTGCACTTTTGCTCGAAACTGTACACACTACACTACAGCTTTCAGCGACACTAAAATTCCAATTAAAGAGCATTTGACCTGCAGATCGGAATTCGCAGTTTACAAACTAAAATGTACCTGCAATTTGGAATATATTGGGAGCACTAAACTCCCCGTGCATAAGCGTATATTACAACATATACGTGCCATCGTGAACAGCAACAGCGACTATCCGGTCGCCAGACATTTTAAAGCTGTTCACAAAAAACTGTTAAAACATTTAGAATATACTGTTTTGTGCTCTGTACCAGTCCCCGGCCGGGGAGGTGATCGTGAGAGACTATTAAGACAAAAAGAATCTCATTTTATTCTATTGCTTGACACCAGAGCCCCTAATGGTTTAAATCTTACGGAAGATATATATGTTTTTCTATAAACCATCTAATAGTTTGGTCTTTTTCACTTGCAGCTCTATGGTGTTCCTGTTCGTTTGTATCTTTAAAGCTGCAACACGTCACTATTTATGAATTAGGAACTTATGTTAGATATAATACATTAGTGACTTTTTTTGCGGTTTTTCATTGGAATTTAACCATATCTTTTTTTGAAATATGCGCTGTGATCATCTCATCTCCAAGCTGTGTTAGGCATTTCTAAACTTATTATTAAGTTGTAAACGTTATTTTTGTTTTTTCATCAACTGTTTCTGCTGCTCTTTTGGTATTGCTTTTAATACACGTTTCTGTATGATCTAGCACGTTAAATCATGTTTTTTATACATATTATTTTTGTTTTAATTTCAGGCCATATTTTTACATCATGTTTCATCTCTGCCAATCAACAAATTGCATTTTGAATTGAATCTTGTCGACCTTGTCAAAATTGGGATTTATTTGAAATTTATAATGAAGGACATTTCCAACTATGGATCAGATTTGGACACTTGTCACTTTCTGTTCTTCATTTATTTACAATGTATTTACCAAGACACTTGTCGATTATCGTTTGCATTTATATATATTTATACTAAATATCCTATGAATTGTATATATTTGTATATATATTTTTGTTGCAAGGTTTTTCACTGGGCAATCGCGACAAAGTAAGGTCTATTTCATCAATGGAAATCATTTTAGGCATTGAACTTCTGTGACTCATTCAATTCAATATGGCGCTTATCTAAGTCTGTTTTTCATTTTTATTTTGGCATGTGTCAAATGAAATCACCTGTGTATGACCTATAAATTGGTGTTAAAATTCGGGGCGCGTTATGTGAACAAGCTCATTTGCGGAGCGAAACGCATCATGAATGACATTATGTCTTTCACTTTCTTTTGTGTGGAATAAATATCCTACCTTCACTGGAAAAAGACTTGCTGCCTTCCCTTGCTACGTTTGTTTAAAAAGTCGTTTGTAAGACGTCCTTACCTGTTTTTCCTCACCGTGGAGTGGTGAGCAGGAACATTATTGCATATATATATATATATATATATATATATATGACCAACTTGTTGTTCGAAACTCGTTATCCCTCGACTTTGTGACTGCCAAATTAAAGACCTTTGGAACGAACTACGGGCTCGCCTGAATTCTTTGTACTTGGATTCTGTGATCGTATATATATGAATATATATTTATATATAAATATATATATGTATATATATATATATACATATATATATATATATTTATACAAATTATATACATTTTTCTATTATAAAAAACTCTTCTGTCCTTCTCATCCCTAATCCCTCTGACTCATTCCTAACCTACTAATATGAACAGGAGTCACGCTTAGATTATATTTTAGTGGAGATGCGTGACTGGGCCAAGGTAAGGAGCTTTCAGGTAACCCCACGTGATGAAAGCGACCATAATGCGCTGACCCTGAAATTCCTGGTGCCGGGCATTACTACTGAGAATCAGTTGGCTAATACCTCCCCGGACTCTAGAGCAATCTTGTCCAGCGATAGACGTAGAATAAGATGGGCTAAAGTCATAGGGAATCCAGAAGCCATTTCCCGGCTTTATGCCACAATAGTCACGGTTTTAGAAAGAGTTGAAGAACTTATTTTACTATGCCCGTCTGTGGAGAAACATAATAAACTCGTTGATCATCACTTGGAGCTTGCCAGCACATTAGTGGAGCTATTGAACCCGCGAGTATTGAAAAAGAATGGCACGACGACGAAAGTCTCATGGTACAGTATAGCCTGTAGGAAGGCCAAAGCCAAACTCCTTGAGGCCATGAAGCAAAGGGGTAACACCGTGCTGATTAGGGCTAAGAGGAATGAATATAAATACGTGATTCAAACTGCCAAGACTGAATGGGATAATGAACACTGGTCTGAAATGGTGGGCGCCCTTAACTTCAGAGATTCCCGGAAATTTTGGCAGATTGTGAAAAATGGCTCTGTGGTACCAACACCAGCAGTAGAAGCTAATATTGCTCCTAGTGTCTGGGAGGCTCACTTCCGTACTTTATATTCACAGGCTAGTACAGATCACGTTGAAGACACGGGTAATCCAGTGATTGGCCCTAGCCCCTTAGTGGCCCAGGTAGAATTTACTGTGGCGGAGGTTGGTGGCGCAATTGCCAAACTCAGAGCGGAGAAAGGTCCGGATTTGGACAAGCTTCTGGGAGACTTGTTCAGACATGAACCAACTGTTTAGGCCCCATATTTACAGGTCCTATTTAACTTGGGTGGGATGGAGGTTCCTAGTACTTGGCTGGGGGCAGAGATTGTACTTATTTTCAAGAAGGGCTCTCCTCTGCTCCCAGCCAACTACCGGCCTATCAGCCTCATAGACGTTCCACAAAAGGTCTTTTCAAGGCTGATCCTGGACCATCTATTAGAGTGGATGCTTGATCATTCAGTCCTGAGCCCCTATCAAGCAGGGTTCAGGAAGAAAGTCTCTACCATAGATCACATTTTCCGCTTGGCTCTTTTATACTGGAAAACGGTAAAGTTGGAGGGTGGCAGCCTCTATACCGTTTTCGTAGATCTACGGGCGGCTTTTGATCTCGTACCCCGCAGAAAACTCTGGTCTGTCTTATCCAATATGGGGGTACCGCAACATCTTCTAAATATGATTGTCCGCCTACATACGGATAACTATGCCCAGGTGAGATTTGGCCGGGATGGCTCTCTATCTAACAGATTCCCTGTTGACAGGGGGGTAAGACAGGGCTGTGTGCTGGCACCGACCCTGTTTTGCCTCTATGTCAATGGGGTAATCGCCCATTTAAATGGGGTAGTGGACGGTGATGCCCCCAGACTTGCTGGCAGCAGGGTGCCGGCGATTATGTTCGCAGACGACACCCTGCTGCTCTCTAAATCACCTATGGGGATTCAACGAGTCCTTAATGGATTCGAGGCATTCTGTGGAAACCATGGCCTTGAGATTAATACTCTCAAGACCAAATATATGATCTTCAATCCCCCATCTAAAACACGTACCAACCTATGTATTGGTGCAAATAGGCTGGAGAGGGTCAGAACCTTTGAATACCTAGGGGTGACTCTAAATGAGAATATGTCTTGGGGTCACCATCAAATAAAGTCTCAGCTTAAACTGGCCCAATTGGCGGGAGGAGTTGTTAGCCTTATAAATAAAAATAAATCTACTATTAAGGTGATCGGTCCCCCATTAGAGATATATAGAGTACAGGCCAGGGGAGCGGTTATGTACGGTAGTGAACTCTGGGGCCACATGTGCAAACGTGAGATGGTGGCAACTCAGAACAAATTCATCAGGCAGCTTCTATCACTCCCCCCTAGTACCCCTCTGTTGCTGATGAGGCTTGATTTGGGATTAAGGCCACTTGATGAAGATCTGGTTGTTAGGCCCCTAACCTTTTGGCGCAGAGTATGGACCACACCAGAGTTGGTAAATTACAGGTCCGAGCTGCAGGAAATTTTGACCTACTCCATTGTAGGGAATATCCCCTGGTTTCAACACATAAGAAATGAGTTTGTGCGCTTGGGACTACCTAATTTATGGTCTGATCCTGCAACTGCTTGCCCCATGGTTTCCCGGAAGCAGTTGCTTTCACTGTACCATGAAAGTAAAATCGTGGCACATAGACAGGGCATACAGTCTGGTACTCTGACTGATTCCTTCTTAAAGATCAAGGACACTTATAAGTTGGAGGGAATCCTAGATGTCATATTTCCAACTAACACCAGGAAATTGTACCTACAGTGGAGATACGGAAGTCTACCACTCCGTGCCTTCACTAGTAAATTGACTGAGCACTCCCTGAGTCATTGCCCTGGGTGCAACTATGAGCAGGAAACAGAGCTGCACATATCGTTTTTTTGTCGAACCTATGAGCAGGCAAGAACGCACTGGATTGTACCGGTCTGCACAAACCTGGGCTTTACCCACTGTCTCCAGGCATATATATTGTTCTTAAAACGGATCTTTCTGGCATGGTAGTGTTTGCGGTAGCCAAATATCTGGAAACCTTCTGGCAGAAGAGAAGACGTTTAGTATCCAGGGCTCCAGAATAAACGTTTAATTTTAACAAATATCAACATCTAATTAGTTCCTGTACATTTTTATTGTTTTTATGGACTAACTAAAACTGCCTGTATGATGGTATGATGTTATGTATTAAGGAATCTTGCTGCTGCTTTTAGGATCTCTGATTAATTGTCCATGATGTAATTAACTGTTTAATTTGTGTAATAGCTGTGTTTTATCTTTTATGGCAAATGTTGCCGAAATAAAGATGTTGATGATGATGATGAATATGAATTTTCAAAATACTTTTCAATTTTTCATCCCTCCTTTTGAGCCATGCCACCCAACTAAAAAGCACACATGACCATTACTTACAAAACAACTTACTACTTCCCTTTTTTAAATCAACTTCTACTACTCTATCGCTACCCAAAACGCTATTAAACACACAAAAAAATCAAGATCACAATCGAAACACGACTAATGCACACGAAAAAAGTTTAAATAAAATATACATATACTAAAATACTAACTACTAATCTTGGGTTCCAAATTGGCATGCTTTGTCAGGGATTGTAAGCGCTATATAAATACATTTTCAATTACAATTCAGTTATAATTTACATTGACAAATTCCAGCTTGTAGTTCTACATAGTGGCTTGAGACAAGTGTACTGTGAAGTATACTATATACCTAAGATTGGATGGGCAGGCACTAACCTGAGGTTAAGACAGATAGAACTGATGGGATTTTCAGGTTTTCAGGGACCAACATTTTTCTGTTCTTGGACTTCAGGTAGAAGGGGGGCCCAACCTCCCAGGTCCTTCCCACAGGTCACAGATTTCAAGTGCAGCAAATTTTAGCCCACCTGGTATCCTTTCGCAAGTCTAGCAGTGATCCAAGGAAGGCTAGGTCAAGGTCCAGTTCTTTATATCCCACAAGCCTGTTGGCGAAGAACACCATAAGACACTCCTAGTCCCTCTCTGAATAATAGAGTGAAGATTTACAAGGCCTGACTTACCCACTTTTTCAGCAGTTCCTGGTTGCTTTACTGAAAAAAGGGCCAAAGCGCAATGTGCCAGGGCGAATCAGAGAAAACGAGGATTCAATACCAAATTTGGGTTTTGAGACTGGGAGTGTGAGTGTACTCTGATGAACCTAGTTCTCCCTTATCAAACACTAAAATACAGTATGACAGAATTCTGGTAGGATAAAAGCAGGGTCTTTTATCAACCATACCGGAAATAACCAAGAATTGTCCTGGCATCCTGTTTGCTCCCTTCCAAGTGTGCCAAAGTATACACATGTAGCTCAACACACCTGTCTGGACGGTTTTGACAATATGGCATCAACAGGATATTCAGAGGCCCACCCAGCATATTCTTTTTCTGCTTATTAAACTTTTAAAGATGAATGTCATAAACATACTGCAAAAGATTAATTTGAGAATTTTTTAATTATCCCATTCCATTTTCTTAGTAGTAAGTGCAGCATTGCTTGATACTTTTTACCGCTAAGGGCCTAAGTACGATCTCGCTAGGAAGGCCTCCAGACGGGTTCTAGAACCAGAAATACGATTCAGACCCTATGTTTCTGACCAAATCATCCCCCGTTCCAAATGACCAAGTACGATGCGAAGATCTCATCCGCGTCAACTGAATAATTTCCGAACCCGATCCTGTCAGTCTGACTCGTTCGCAACCGAATCGTGCCGCGCAATGGAGCCTGCTTCGAACGGGCAAGTACGATGAATGATTCGGACAGCCGTATGGACTCGGTCTGAGCGAGATGAAACGGCTGTGAGAATCGGACTTCAGGGGGCTGTAGCAGGCCCACTTCACCCGGGGCCCTCTTAATCGTTCCCATGGAGGAACCCATGGGTCCACCCTTTCCATGCATTCACAGTGTGGTAGGCAGCATGGGGTGCCCGCCACAGGGCGTACTCTTTTCAAAACCCAACCCTTTTTTACTATGCAAGCCTGTGAATGCGTTCGGTGTACAGGTTCACATAGAGTCCAATGGGAGTCCGAGTGAAACGAGTCCGTCACCATATGGGTGCATCGTACTCGGTCACTCGGACTCGCAGAGCACCATTCGCTAGGAAAGCCCTCCAGATCCGAGTTGTATGGAGGGGTTTCCTAGAGATATCGTACTCGGGCCCTAATTATGAAAGCAGGTTTCTGAACGTGTTAATGGATAACACTAATGTTTCTACATATTTGTTGTGTGCCATTTTATGGTGGTCTTAATGCACTGTATTGTTTTGTGCTGCCCTTTTTCAATGTGATGTTGTATTTTACAGTGACTGTCGTGCTCGTTTCTAGTGTGACTTTGTTGTGCTGTGCACCTCTATGATGTTTTGTGTTTTTTTGTGTTATGTTATTGTTTTCAAATGTGCTCTGTAATTACTTTAGAAATGTCAACAAATACTGCTACACTTTCAGCCCAAATTAATCATTTCTTCAGTATTTCAGTAACAAACAACTATTTACCCCTGAGAAAGTTGATAAAGTAAAATGACCCTTCCATTACTTAATACATCAGCCATCCCAGAACTGTGATAGAGGCATGTCAGAACTTAGCCCTTACGGAGCCAGAACACAAAACATTAACAATATTTTTGACTGCCACTATTTCATGTCCTTGATGGTAATTAAGCGAGTGCATGGAACAAACACCTTTTACTGTGATTGTATAAAAGCAGATTTCTGGAGATGGTAATGTGTGACAAGAATATTTGTTCATGTTTGATGTATGGCATTTTTTGGTGGTGATGTGTTGCGTTTCTTTGGGCTGGGTCTGGTGGTTTACTGGACCAATGCATCCACTGTGTAGCCATGGACACAGGTTCAAACCCTAGCAGGTCCACCAACCTTTCATCCTTCTGAGGTTAATAAAAGGAGTACCATTGGGTAACAGTAAACATCTGTTATTCAGCTCCAAGATACCCTTGAGTGAATGCGCGCTTTACAAATACAAGTTATGTCATGGTGCTTTTTGTATTGTTGTGCTGCATTATTCAAATGTGATTCAATTGTTTTGTATTAACTTTGTCTTTTTTGTTGTGTTGTCTCATTTATAGTTTGTTTTGCTTTGCTACTTTGTGTATGTACATGTTATGTTCTTTTGTTTACTTTAGTGATGTCAGCACTTTTTTGTACATTTTCTGCAAAACGCATGAGGTCATAAATATCGCATGACAAATCATGTAAAGTTGTTTACAGATATGCTGTAGCTCTTCTTTATTTAGGTGGTAAATCAACACAAATATGTGGTAGAAACAAGTAATAAATTAGCATGTCCAGGGCTAGATCACCAAACATGTTTGGTTCTCATTATGTCCTATTTTAGTGGTAAATAAGGCAACCCGTTTCCACCGTAATATGAAAGCATATTTCAGGATGTTGTAAGGCATGACATGAGTGTTTACGCACATTTGCAGTGTATCATTTATTTTGTTCTGCTGGTGATAGAGTGCTTGGTTGTGTGTGCTGTAGTGGTTTTGTGCTCCATAAAGACAATGTGATGTTGAATTGTACTGTAGTTCTCGTGTTGTGTATTTTCTTGTGTTTTGTTATTTGATTTAGAGATACCATCAAATGTTGCTATATTTCTAGCACAAAGCCGCAGATGCCTTTAGTTCTCGGAACAAGCAGCCATTCACCATGGTACAAGTTGGTAAAACATCGCTCCTCTGGCCCTTCAATTATTTAAGGCATCAGCCAGTCCATAACTCTGGAAGTGACCTGTCTTGAGCTAGCACTTACGTTACGTGATACTGGCCCATAGTGCTTCACTTTTACTACAAAACGTCTTAAGTTAGTCCTTGCAGTGCCCAATTTATGCGACAGTGCCCTGTGCTGAATTTGACATACACACGCACACACACACACTTTCATTTGTCACGGACGACATTCAGAAGTGCTGTTCCAGGAAGAGAATATTAGAGCGGGTTAGGTTTAATTTCCATGACACAAGACTACAATCATATTCTCTGCCATCTGTGTTTCATGGTTCCTCTAACCTGACGGTTTCTGAAGGACATATTCACGCTTCAGTAACGTTTTGTAAAGAATTATAAAAGCATGCATATCGGGCCTCTGAGTAACATGCTTGTATGCACAGTGTTTATATACTGGCCCAATGTCAAATTAAGAATGGAATGTCGAACAATGACACATCAAAGCTGAAAGAAACATAATTGTTTTCTGACAGAAAACAAAGATTGCGGCTTGTACTACGAAAACAAAAATCCCTGCTTATTTAAACAGTTTGTAGCAATGTGTCACAAAATTAACAGATGCTAGCTAAGTAATACAAGAAACAATACTACCCGAATCACACCTCTGTTTAAAAAATGAATCAATGTCCTTCCCTTGGAGAATCCTTCCCAAAGGAATGCTGACTGTAAAATCTCTAGAAACAATGCTTTATTATTTCTGCCTAGAATTACCTACACCTTAATTTAACAGCGACAGTCTCCAATACATTAGATCAGATAGCTGTAAATAAAATCAATATTAAAAATGAAATTTGGGCTTCAATTGAAAGTTATTTCAAATTGTTTTATTCGCATAATGGGTATTTTTTTTTTATAGCCAAATGATATTATAGTGGATACAGAATAAGCTTCCTAAATATCAACTCGAAAATATTGTGCTCAAAATACCGTGACTACTAACAATAATGTGGACAATTATTAAAGGTAAATATATCAGTATTTACTTTTTTACAATCATATTGCAGCTTAAAGTATTGTTTATTATAATATTGTTATTATGCTGCTTTATTATATTTTATATGTTTTTATTATTTATGGTATTTTTTTTTTACTTTATTTAAAAAATATTGAAATGATGGATGACTTTTTCTTCAGACTGTTGGGTTTTTGTGGGAGTGGGTGGGTAGTTTTTGTAAATTATATACTAGTTAATATATTTTACAACGTAATTTTGAGCCTATATAATTGACAACTATATAGTTATTACATGAGTTTCTTTTATGATTTCAAATGTGTTTTTATGTTTATTTGTTTGTATTTAACAGATATTATTTTGGCGCCATATTTCCAAAAATGTTCAATAATGGTTTCATAATCTTAAAATATGCTTTTAAATTTTCAAAAAGAAATATACATGGGTAACAGCAAATAATGAAAATTATTTCGTAAATGCGTTCGTGATGACATCAAATGGACAGCAAGAGCCAAGCTAGAGTAGTCTTGATGTCACTCAGAACCCTGGGATGAAAAACAGCCCCATTATTTAGTTTCTAGAATGTAAGGTATCTGCTGATTATTTAGATATTAGAAGTAGACAGGGCCAGATATCTGTAGGCCTTCTTCTCCTGCAATTGAGGGCATAGCAGGTGCTTAACAGTTACTTTTAGCCACATGACCCAGGAGGCCTGGCATCACCCAGGAGTGGGCTCTCCTAGTGCCCTAGTACACTCACTTACTTTTATCCTCACTTTGTTTTATACTGAGAAATGTCAGCACATGCCCCTCTGTACACAGCAGACTACATTAAGCACTTATGTTCGGGTCCTTCTCTCCTCTCTGATACCCCAGATGCACCCACATCTGCTGATTCCTCTCTATCTGACCAACTAGAGAAATTAAAGAAAAAACAGGTCCGACTTTAGTTAATGGTACTAATGTTAACAGATTATCTGAAGGCTGACGTTATACCATCAGGCCTCCAAGTTCGAAATACACCAGGGATTTTTACAGATAACCCGAAATATCTTTCCAATTTTAGCTACATTGGAACAACGTGCTCTAGACATTGGTTGGCACTAGGTATAGACATAGCAACGGAGACACTGAAATCCCTAGAACTTGAAATAAATGACATATTGAAACAGATTAACGACTCAGACCCAACTGCTGAATGTAAGAAATTGGTTGATCAAGTTGAGAAAACCGTAGCGGACTTCTATCGGATCGAGCAAAATAAAAAAGCGAATAAGATTAAGAAAGATATCAAGGTATATAACATTGAAAACACCTACCCTTACCTTAAGAAAGATTTGTATACCAACAGAGTATACTCCAATCCTCAAAACAGCAGGCCCTGGGGCCGCTACAATAAACGTCAGACCCTAGTAGGATTCTCGGACACATCTGCGGAATCCTCGGATAACTCAGATCCTGACGAAGGGGCTAGCAACTCGAGACGGGGTGGAGGAGCCCAGCCTAATTTTTTAGGCAGAGGCCAACAACATACCCCACAAAGGGACAGGGTGAAGAAGCCACAAATATGGTTCAATCCGCCAGGGGAGCGCAGAACGAGGAACAATTTCTACCAGTGGTAGTCCCAAATGAAATACCAGATCCCACAGGGGGCGTCTCCCTAGAATCCACATCAGAAATTATTCCCATTTTCAATCTCTCAAATCATAACCTATTGAACCCTGAACTGGAACTACTCAAAAAAGGCTTATCTTTTGTTCCAACAATCCGCCCTAATTTTATGGAATTGCAAACAGAACTTTTGAGATTCTTTAGGTTAATTCGCCTCAAAGCCTTTTTTCAATTACACCCCTCACATACCACAAACTCAAGTACACCCTTTCGCCCACCTTCTACATTTCTGCCCTCTGCAGGTATGATTCCTTCAGAAATTGTGACCTTTGAAAAACTAGTACAAAAGGACCTTCAAGCTCTAGAAAAGAAAAAACGGTTTATTCCCTACAAAATCTCTCGCCAAGAGAAGGATGCCATATGCACACTCAAGAACAATCCTTCATTAATAATAAAAAGTGCAGACAAGGGTGGTGAGATTGTCCTTCAGGTGAAAGTAACAAGGACCCCCTGGGTAGTATATAGACTCCTAGGGCAGGGTAACAACTAGTGTGAGGAAAATCCCAGGACGTCTAATGTACACTGTAAACAATCGGGATGGATCAACAATCAAGCAGGAAAAATCAAACATGTAAATCTATCTATATAAAATATATATCTTTAATAAATTTTGATTTAAAAACAACAACATATAGTGTATGACAACAAGGTCAGCCCATATGTTTGGAGTAGAAAATAATTCAAATGCAAACAGTTCAATTAATCAAAACAACATAAAATTACAAGAACAATATATAAAATTCATATATGAAAAAGCATGTAATACATCAAATATTAAAAAGGAGAACATAAGAACTCGACGCGCGTTTCGGCAGCGAACCGCCTTCTTCAGGAGACAAAGGATCAATCCTGAAAATACATATATGAAAGAAAAAATATCTATTAAAATATATTCCATATGGCGATATATCTACACAGTGCATTTCCTATAATCATATCTAAACATGGCATTTCCTACTATCATATCTAAACATGACATTGCCTACTATCCTATTGGCCATCCTTCTCGATTTGTCTACGCAGTGGCAATGATTCATAAAGATATCTCTGTCGATTGTATAGTACCTGACTGACTATAGTAATTCCTAGGTTGATCTATCAGTATTGGTTTCAACCTTTATCATAAAACACATACAGCTGATAGCCTATTATTGTAAAGTACTGCTATACAATGGTTGGATTTCAAATGTTATATTGTATCTTCAACGTCCCATTGATAGGGATTGCGAATATGCAGTGGGACGAACCATCTTTTCTTATTATGTACAGATTACTGACATAGAAACATGTTGTAGTACATAGAGGGTTACTTACAAACATTGGATGCTCTATCCATACAGTAACAGTGATGGGAGGTGGTGACCCCTATAGTTTCAATTACTTTCCGGAAGAAAAAATGTTCTAATGGCAAGAGAAATAAACAAAATATAGATTATTACAGAAACTGAAGAAAGGTTCTTCAGAATGTACCTGAATGGGTCAAGGTAACTGCACAAGACATGTGGATAATTCTATACTATAAATTATCAGTTTAAACCTCAGTCTACATGGCGTTACATTAGTTGGACGAGTATTTAAGGTGCATAAGATATTTACAATCTTACCTTAGGTGATTAAAAAGCGAAAGGACAGCAGGGAGGTGCTGTTCCAGTTCGCGTATTTAATAAGTCTGATTTCCGGATATAAGGTTAATTACCAGTATCTGTAACAAGTGACATGATTGGAGATCAATAACGGTGTCATATTGGTCCATGATCAAGCTAAACTAATAACAACTATAGGTATCCAAGGTTCTTACCTCAAATTTAGAAATACTGCGAGGGCAGCAGGATGGTGCTGTTCCAACGCTCGTTGTATATATATCTCTGACCTCCACATAGAAAATGGGACAGCCGTTACTATGAGAAGGAGTAACGGTCGGGGGTCAGTCGCCTTAATTTATTAAATTCGAGTGCACTTAACGATGGCATATTGATCCATATTCATGCTAAACTGATAACGACTATAGATGTCCAAAGTTCTTACCTCAAATTTAAAAATACTGTGTGGGCAGCAGGGTGGTGCTGTTCCAACGCTCGTTGTACATATATCTCTGACCTCCACATAGAAAATGGAAAAGCCGTTTCTATGAAAAGGAGTAGCGGTCGGGTGTCAGTCTCGTTTATTTATTAGATTCGAGTGCACATATTCAATCTGGGGTGATAATAGTTGCGAGTGTCTAAAGTTCTTACCTTAAATTAAAAACCAATACGCGGGCAGCAGCGTAGTGCTGTTCGAACGTTCGTGTTATATAGAAATTCCGACCTCCACGTAAAATAAGAATCAGCCGTCTCTAAAGGAAGGAATAACGGTGGAAGATCAATAACGTTAGCTAGTTAATCTGTACTCAAACTGAGTTACAGAGATAGTGAGAAGCACCCTATTTGCCGGAGTTTCTTACCTTAAAGAAGTAGACGACAGGCGGACAGCAGGATGGTGCTGCTCCGACGCTCGTGTGTTGGGAACCACGTCTCCACGAAAAAAACCCGATAGCTGCCGGATGGTAGAAGGTCCCATTTAAACCAAGATTATGGCGCGAAAATGCGAGTGCGATCGTTAACATTCATAGATATTAACGAAGGACTACTTTAGAAGTTCGTTATACATATCCCTATCCAAAATGGCGCCCGAACCTTCTCGGGTTCGTCTGGTATTTCTAGATAGTCTGTTCTTTATTTCACGGTAATAACGTGTCTAATGTATCTAGTAATAAATCGATGAAGGGATTAATATTAATCCCGAAGTTTTAAAACACTATGGAATATTCATAGAGACATTCTTTGTATCTTTTCAATTCGTCCATCTTTAAGAAAGCTAACGGAGAATCGGAGATATTAAATAGGAGGCATAATAAGATACATGTATATCTCCTAACCCGACATAATGACGAGGAATTTGTTAATTCAGGATTGTTTAAGTAGAGTATTGTTATGTACTCGTTTAGGAATTGAAGGGGAATGTCTTCCAATATAAGGATGATATATAGAGAATGTTAAACTAAATCTTATATATTTTCATTTGTGTTTTAAGGTTACCAATCCCCAGAGTATACACCGATCGCAAAAAATTATCGCACATAATAAATATGTACAAGAATTACAGGTATCCACGAAATCAAATACCGATAGCGATATAGATTTCCCGGAAGAATGTAGTTATAACGTGTTTACTTAATAGCAGTTCTAAACACATCATATTAATGATAGAGATTCTTGGAGTGACTAAAAATAGATTACTAACAGGAACTAAAGGATGGCATTTTCCCAGGGAATCTCGGCATTAAGGCCCTTTTTAAACGTTCCCAGGGAGAAAATCCAGAACACCTCTCTTTTCTTTCTCACTAGATCTCCACCTTTGTTGTTTGGGAGTCTAATTTTCTCCAAAATGCGCCATTTAAACTCATCTGGAGCATGGTGGTTTTCTTTGAAATGCTTTACCAAGGGAGCTAGCTGTTTATTTGTGCGGATAGCAGACCTGTGTTCAGTAAGCCTGGTTTGGACCGATCTTGAGGTTTCGCCCACATAGCCAAGTTGGCATGGGCACAAGATGAAATATATACAATTCATAGTCCTACAATTCCACATGTCTTGAGCAGAAGTCCGACACCCATTATGTTCAAAAAACTCACCTTCAATGATGTTACTGCAGGATTTACAGGATGAGCATTTGACAGTACCTTTAACTGGGAAATTATTACTGATTGATCTCTGTAGGAATTCTGACTGCGTATTCATACCTATAAAACGAGAATGTACTATGAGATCCTTCAGGTTTTTGTTTCTCTTATGCGCAAAAATAGGCTTCTCTAGTTTGGTACTGGTGGGATTGGAGTTGAGGATATGCCAATTGGAATTGACAATGTGTCTGACTGTTTTATCAAGAGTGGAATGCTTAGTAATACATACCAATTGGTCATTGGTTGTAGGAGTCTTATTGCTTAGTAGGTGGTCACGGTCATAGTATCTCGCACGTTTATACGAGTCTCGTATTAATCTATGAGGATATCCCCTATTGAGAAATTTCTGTCTCATTTTTTGTGCTTGAATGTCAAAATCCGATAGGTTGGAGCAATTCCTCCTAACTCGGAGAAATTGAGAGAAGGGGATACTCTCTTTTTGGCATCGCGGGTGAAAACTTTTGTAATGTAATAAGGTGTTTCTCGCTGTCGATTTTATAAACAAATCAACGATAAGTTTGTTGTTTTGATTCTTAATAATAACATCCAAAAATTCGACCTGTGTGTCACTGTGTTGGGCAGTAAACTTAAGATTCACATCTGTCAAATTAATCCACTCAAGAAATTCACGAAGTGAATCCATCCCATTGGTCCAGATAAAAAAGATATCGTCTATATATCTGGACCAATGGGAGATGGATTCAAAAAACGGGGCAACCTCATTGTAAATGAATCGTGTTTCAAAAGCTGCCATATAGATATTGGCAATAGAGGGAGCTACAGATGCCCCCATACTGACGCCTTTTATTTGGCGAAATAGTGAGTTTCCAAACTCTACTATGTTTTCTGAGAGGACAATTTGTAACAAGTCAAGTAGAAAATCTTTGGGACACACGATGTTGTGGGTGTCAATGAACCAACTAGTTGCTGATAATGCTTGTTGCTGCGGGATATTACTATATAACGCCTCTATGTCCATCGTCACCAACAAATCCTTGTTGGGATCGAATGGTAGATTTTCTATTTTTGAAATCATGGCGCCTGTGTCTCTGATGTAAGAGGTGATTTTGGGGACATGAGGCCGTAGGTATGAATCAATAAATTTGGACAGAGGTTCTGTATTGGTTCCTATTGTAGACACAATAGGTCTGTAAGGAGGGTCTACTTGATCTTTGTGAAAAAGACAATAGGAACCAATACAGAACCTCTGTCCAAATTTATTGATTCATACCTACGGCCTCATGTCCCCAAAATCACCTCTTACATCAGAGACACAGGCGCCATGATTTCAAAAATAGAAAATCTACCATTCGATCCCAACAAGGATTTGTTGGTGACGATGGACATAGAGGCGTTATATAGTAATATCCCGCAGCAACAAGCATTATCAGCAACTAGTTGGTTCATTGACACCCACAACATCGTGTGTCCCAAAGATTTTCTACTTGACTTGTTACAAATTGTCCTCTCAGAAAACATAGTAGAGTTTGGAAACTCACTATTTCGCCAAATAAAAGGCGTCAGTATGGGGGCATCTGTAGCTCCCTCTATTGCCAATATCTATATGGCAGCTTTTGAAACACGATTCATTTACAATGAGGTTGCCCCGTTTTTTGAATCCATCTCCCATTGGTCCAGATATATAGACGATATCTTTTTTATCTGGACCAATGGGATGGATTCACTTCGTGAATTTCTTGAGTGGATTAATTTGACAGATGTGAATCTTAAGTTTACTGCCCAACACAGTGACACACAGGTCGAATTTTTGGATGTTATTATTAAGAATCAAAACAACAAACTTATCGTTGATTTGTTTATAAAATCGACAGCGAGAAACACCTTATTACATTACAAAAGTTTTCACCCGCGATGCCAAAAAGAGAGTATCCCCTTCTCTCAATTTCTCCGAGTTAGGAGGAATTGCTCCAACCTATCGGATTTTGACATTCAAGCACAAAAAATGAGACAGAAATTTCTCAATAGGGGATATCCTCATAGATTAATACGAGACTCGTATAAACGTGCGAGATACTATGACCGTGACCACCTACTAAGCAATAAGACTCCTACAACCAATGACCAATTGGTATGTATTACTAAGCATTCCACTCTTGATAAAACAGTCAGACACATTGTCAATTCCAATTGGCATATCCTCAACTCCAATCCCACCAGTACCAAACTAGAGAAGCCTATTTTTGCGCATAAGAGAAACAAAAACCTGAAGGATCTCATAGTACATTCTCGTTTTATAGGTATGAATACGCAGTCAGAATTCCTACAGAGATCAATCAGTAATAATTTCCCAGTTAAAGGTACTGTCAAATGCTCATCCTGTAAATCCTGCAGTAACATCATTGAAGGTGAGTTTTTTGAACATAATGGGTGTCGGACTTCTGCTCAAGACATGTGGAATTGTAGGACTATGAATTGTATATATTTCATCTTGTGCCCATGCCAACTTGGCTATGTGGGCGAAACCTCAAGATCGGTCCAAACCAGGCTTACTGAACACAGGTCTGCTATCCGCACAAATAAACAGCTAGCTCCCTTGGTAAAGCATTTCAAAGAAAACCACCATGCTCCAGATGAGTTTAAATGGCGCATTTTGGAGAAAATTAGACTCCCAAACAACAAAGGTGGAGATCTAGTGAGAAAGAAAAGAGAGGTGTTCTGGATTTTCTCCCTGGGAACGTTTAAAAAGGGCCTTAATGCCGAGATTCCCTGGGAAAATGCCATCCTTTAGTTCCTGTTAGTAATCTATTTTTAGTCACTCCAAGAATCTCTATCATTAATATGATGTGTTTAGAACTGCTATTAAGTAAACACGTTATAACTACATTCTTCCGGGAAATCTATATCGCTATCGGTATTTGATTTCGTGGATACCTGTAATTCTTGTACATATTTATTATGTGCGATAATTTTTTGCGATCGGTGTATACTCTGGGGATTGGTAACCTTAAAACACAAATGAAAATATATAAGATTTAGTTTAACATTCTCTATATATCATCCTTATATTGGAAGACATTCCCCTTCAATTCCTAAACGAGTACATAACAATACTCTACTTAAACAATCCTGAATTAACAAATTCCTCGTCATTATGTCGGGTTAGGAGATATACATGTATCTTATTATGCCTCCTATTTAATATCTCCGATTCTCCGTTAGCTTTCTTAAAGATGGACGAATTGAAAAGATACAAAGAATGTCTCTATGAATATTCCATAGTGTTTTAAAACTTCGGGATTAATATTAATCCCTTCATCGATTTATTACTAGATACATTAGACACGTTATTACCGTGAAATAAAGAACAGACTATCTAGAAATACCAGACGAACCCGAGAAGGTTCGGGCGCCATTTTGGATAGGGATATGTATAACGAACTTCTAAAGTAGTCCTTCGTTAATATCTATGAATGTTAACGATCGCACTCGCATTTTCGCGCCATAATCTTGGTTTAAATGGGACCTTCTACCATCCGGCAGCTATCGGGTTTTTTTCGTGGAGACGTGGTTCCCAACACACGAGCGTCGGAGCAGCACCATCCTGCTGTCCGCCTGTCGTCTACTTCTTTAAGGTAAGAAACTCCGGCAAATAGGGTGCTTCTCACTATCTCTGTAACTCAGTTTGAGTACAGATTAACTAGCTAACGTTATTGATCTTCCACCGTTATTCCTTCCTTTAGAGACGGCTGATTCTTATTTTACGTGGAGGTCGGAATTTCTATATAACACGAACGTTCGAACAGCACTACGCTGCTGCCCGCGTATTGGTTTTTAATTTAAGGTAAGAACTTTAGACACTCGCAACTATTATCACCCCAGATTGAATATGTGCACTCGAATCTAATAAATAAACGAGACTGACACCCGACCGCTACTCCTTTTCATAGAAACGGCTTTTCCATTTTCTATGTGGAGGTCAGAGATATATGTACAACGAGCGTTGGAACAGCACCACCCTGCTGCCCACACAGTATTTTTAAATTTGAGGTAAGAACTTTGGACATCTATAGTCGTTATCAGTTTAGCATGATTATGGATCAATATGCCATCGTTAAGTGCACTCGAATTTAATAAATTAAGGCGACTGACCCCCGACCGTTACTCCTTCTCATAGTAACGGCTGTCCCATTTTCTATGTGGAGGTCAGAGATATATATACAACGAGCGTTGGAACAGCACCATCCTGCTGCCCTCGCAGTATTTCTAAATTTGAGGTAAGAACCTTGGATACCTATAGTTGTTATTAGTTTAGCTTGATCATGGACCAATATGACACCGTTATTGATCTCCAATCATGTCACTTGTTACAGATACTGGTAATTAACCTTATATCCGGAAATCAGACTTATTAAATACGCGAACTGGAACAGCACCTCCCTGCTGTCCTTTCGCTTTTTAATCACCTAAGGTAAGATTGTAAATATCTTATGCACCTTAAATACTCGTCCAACTAATGTAACGCCATGTAGACTGAGGTTTAAACTGATAATTTATAGTATAGAATTATCCACATGTCTTGTGCAGTTACCTTGACCCATTCAGGTACATTCTGAAGAACCTTTCTTCAGTTTCTGTAATAATCTATATTTTGTTTATTTCTCTTGCCATTAGAACATTTTTTCTTCCGGAAAGTAATTGAAACTATAGGGGTCACCACCTCCCATCACTGTTACTGTATGGATAGAGCATCCAATGTTTGTAAGTAACCCTCTATGTACTACAACATGTTTCTATGTCAGTAATCTGTACATAATAAGAAAAGATGGTTCGTCCCACTGCATATTCGCAATCCCTATCAATGGGACGTTGAAGATACAATATAACATTTGAAATCCAACCATTGTATAGCAGTACTTTACAATAATAGGCTATCAGCTGTATGTGTTTTATGATAAAGGTTGAAACCAATACTGATAGATCAACCTAGGAATTACTATAGTCAGTCAGGTACTATACAATCGACAGAGATATCTTTATGAATCATTGCCACTGCGTAGACAAATCGAGAAGGATGGCCAATAGGATAGTAGGCAATGTCATGTTTAGATATGATAGTAGGAAATGCCATGTTTAGATATGATTATAGGAAATGCACTGTGTAGATATATCGCCATATGGAATATATTTTAATAGATATTTTTTCTTTCATATATGTATTTTCAGGATTGATCCTTTGTCTCCTGAAGAAGGCGGTTCGCTGCCGAAACGCGCGTCGAGTTCTTATGTTCTCCTTTTTAATATTTGATGTATTACATGCTTTTTCATATATGAATTTTATATATTGTTCTTGTAATTTTATGTTGTTTTGATTAATTGAACTGTTTGCATTTGAATTATTTTCTACTCCAAACATATGGGCTGACCTTGTTGTCATACACTATATGTTGTTGTTTTTAAATCAAAATTTATTAAAGATATATATTTTATATAGATAGATTTACATGTTTGATTTTTCCTGCTTGATTGTTGATCCATCCCGATTGTTTACAGTGTACATTAGACGTCCTGGGATTTTCCTCACACTAGAGATTGTCCTTCAGGACATTCACTCCTATAAAGAGGAAATTTTGCGCCAACTAGCAAACACAGACCATTATCAGAGATTACCAGGGAACCCCACTAAAGACATCCAGGAGACTGTACTCATACTCACTTCCAATGCATGTGCCGAAGGGTATTTGAGCAAGAAGGAGTTTAATTTTCTTAACGTGAAAACTCCATGTCTACCGGTCATATACACTCTCCCCAAAGTACATAAAAACATTGACAATGCTCCAGGCAGACCGATTGTCTCCGCCTGCGGGTCAGTCCTAGAGCCTTTAGGAGCCTTTGTGGACTTCTTCATTAAAGAATTCGTGCCAGGAACCATCTGCTATGTAAGGAACAGTATGTCCATGATAAACCTTGTTGAACACTGTCTCTTCAATCCATCAGTCAATACATTATGCACAATGGATGTAGAGTCGCTGTATACGAACATCCCTCAGACAGCGGCTCTACTAGTCATCCAAAAAAGACTTGATTCTCGCCCACGTCCACATACTATACCAACTTATCGAGTTATGCCTGACTAGGAATTTCTTCATCTTTGATAATGTTTATTATCAACAGATCAAGGGAACCTCCATGGGGGCAATTTTTGCCCCCAACCTGGCAATTCTCTTTATGGACGAACTTGAAACTGGATCGATCCTGTTAGACAATAACCCTTTCCGCTAAGGGATTGGATTGTGGCGTCGCTACATCGACGATATTTTCCTTATATGGAATCTTGACATCAGTACGCTGCACCAGTTCATGCATTGGCTGAACAATAATTGCGCTGATCTTAAATTCACACTTGCACATGATAAAGCAGAAATTACGTTCCTGGACCTGACAATCTACCACAAGGAAGGTGAATTACTCACACGCCTCTTCAGAAAGCTGACGGAGCGGAACACGCTCCTCTGCTATGACAGTAACCACCCTAGGGCACTAAAAGACTCTTTGTCTTATTCCCAGTTTTTGCGAATAAGACACAATTGTTCATGCAAAACAGATTACTTTAGGGAGGCCATTACTTTATCCAACAAGCTGAAACACCGTGGCTACCCGAGAAGGCTAATTAAGACTGCATCCAAAAGGGCATGGTACTGCCCAAGAGAGGTTTTATTAACACCGAAAGTATGTGACAAATCAGAGAGGATAGTGAAATAAATAAGCAATCTTGAACAGTTGACAGGTTTATTAACCAGACACAAGTGCTAACAGCGAACATCCATAACCCTTGTCTCATGAATAACTTTCCAGGCGTTCAGCTTGGAATGTTGACAGGTGAGCCGAACCAACGGGGAAAAGGAAGTAGGGGTGTGTGTGTGTGTGTGGGTGATACCAACTGTAACTATAGATACAACACATCTCCTTCCCTATGCGATAACAAAGAAATACATTTCACCACATTATATAGTCCTTCTGCCAACGTGGTCTCCGCTCCGTCTTCCTGAGAATTGGCATGATCAGTCCATTGTCTATTTCCTTGTCGTCTCTTTCACCTTTGTCTGCGTCATCTTCCTCCAGTACTTTACTATTGTCCTTTACAATGCGATCCATGCTCCATGTTTGTCCATCATTAAGTATTACCACATTCTTAAAAATGTTTGCAATTATTTTCCTCTCCGGAAACTTGGAGCACCCTGAGTGCACTGATCTCGGGAGTTTGACTTTTACTTCATCTCCCACCTTCCATAGTCTATTCTGCCTTCCTATACCCACATTGTATTTTTCAACATAAGCATCTTGGTATTTCTCTATTCTTTCCACCACTTCTCCTTTATCCCTCTCCTCAAACATTTTACCCCTTAGCCACATGGGACACATCTTGGTACCAGGTTCTCTACCTTTAAGTGATTTAAAAGGTGATAACCCCGTGATACTGTGAGGGGTTACTAAATAGGACCAGATCATCTCATCCAGGGCATTTCTCACGTTACTCCCGCTGTTACCATTCAACTGTATACATTCTTTTATCATGCGATTCACTCTTTCAATCATCCCATTAGCCCTGGGACAATATAGTGCGGTGCGTAGATGAGTTATTGCCAAGCTGTGTAAGAATTCTTTCATTAATGACGAAACAAACTGGACCCCATTGTCCGTCACTAAAGTTTGTGGTACTCCTTCTGACCTGAATGTTTCCTGCAAGAAAGATATCACTGTATTCGTTGTCACATTCTCCACTATCTTTGTTACTACCCACTTCGAATGGTAGTCTACTAGTGATATTATAAATCTTCCTCCCAGATCCTTTACATCTAAGGGTCCAACAATATCCATAGCCAATTTGTTCCATGGGATGGTCGGTACTTCTACCGCAGAAATTGGCCCTTTCATACTTTTTTTTGTTTTGTCACTGGTAGCACAACTCCTGCACTGTCTAATGTATCTTTCTACCATGGTGTCCATACTGGGCCACCAATAATGCATCCTAATTTTATTCTTCGATAGACTACATCCTAGATGGCCCTCATGAGCTAGACTCATTATTTTCTCCCTCATATTTTCAGGTGGAATCAACTTCCTGCCTCTGTACAATGTTCCTTCCAGAAGGTTCAATTCATGCCTAACCTCCCAGAATCTTTTCTATTCCTGTCCAAGGTCAGAACATTTCTCAGGCCAGCCCTTGGATACTAGATCTTTCAATTTAAGCAGTACATTGTCTTCTTTCACCGCCTTTTGCCATTCTTCTTTGCTTAATGCCTCCTTGATCTCTGCCACTACATACTCCTCCACATTTTCACACTCTCCTTCTCTGTCCTTAATGGGTAAACGGAATAAGCAGTCCGCTGCCTCATTTAACCTACCCGGAATATATATTATCCTGTAATTGAAACCTTCCAATCCCAGGAACCATTTAGCAATTCTTGGAGTGGTCCTCTCTAAGTTCTTTGTACTGAACGCATTCACTAGAGGCTTGTGATCCGTGCGGATAGTAAACGGCAGTCCCCACACATACACCCTGAAATGTCTGACTGCCCAGTAACAAGCTAACGCTTCCTTCTCCACCACTGAATACCTTGACTCTGCTTCAGTAAGAGATCTCGAGGCAAAAGCAATTATTCGCTCCTTTCCCTCTATCGTCTGACTAAGGGTCGCGCCAATGCCCTTATTACTCGCATCCGTTGTTATTATTGTGTTCCGTTTTGTATCAAATTGGCCTAAAAATGGTGCTTTAGTTACACAACATTTTAGATTCTCAAACGCCCTTTCACACTCCTCACTCCACTCAAACCTTGCTCCTTTTTTTAGTATTAGCCTCAAAGGTGAGGATATCTCTGCAAAGTTCCTAATGAACTTTGAACAATACTCCGCTAATCCCAGGAAGGATTTCACTTCCTCCTTTGAACTGGGCTGTGGTGCCAATCTGATTGCCTCCACATGATCAGATTTGGGTTTGATTCCCTCCCTTGAGATTATGTGTCCTAGATATGTAACCGAAGTCACCCCTATCTGACATTTTGCTTTCTGCAAGGTTAATCCTGCCTCCTTTAACCTCTCCAAAACTTCTCTCAAAACTTTATTATGGTCTTGGAAACACAGTACTTGTTTCTGCCCTTCCAGAATGGCTTGCATCGCCCTCTGGAAAACCGCGGCCGCAGAGGTTAGCCCAAATGGCATTCTACAAAACCTAAAAGCCCCGAAAGGTGTGATAAAAGTTGTCAATGCCTTGCTTGCCGGGTGTAACTTTACCTGGTGGTAAGCTTGTGAAAGGTCTATCACTGTGAAAAATTCTGCCTCCTTGACTTGACTCAACATGTCGTTTATATTGGGCAATGGAAATCTGTCTACCCATATGTTGCTATTCAGTTCCCTCAGATCAATGCACAATCTGATTTTGCCTGAATTTCCCTTGGCCGTTATCGCAATCGGAGCCACCCACTCTGAGCTCTCTGCTGGTTCAATCACTTTTTGTCTCAACAATTTTTCCAGTTCCTCTCTTAGTGGTTCCCTAGCTAGTAGTGGAATGTTCCTGCACTTATGAGCGACTAGTTTGGCTTTTTCTCCAAGTTTTATTGTATGGAGATACTCCTTCAAACAATCAATTTCTTCTGTGAATACTTCACTGAATTCTTCCACCACTTCTAAACCACACACATTCCTGTCCACAAGCATAACCGGAACCTCAGCTGTGGGGTCTAACTTCATTCCTAGGTCTTTCTGATGAGCCTATCCCAACAGATTTGAACCCGCTTTTACAACGTACACTTTCCCCACCGTGCTTCTCCCTTTGAAAGATATTTCCATATTGGCCATCCCTTCTAACGGAATGGGGTCCCTGTTGTACCCTACTGGGCATGCATCTGGTTTTTCTAATTTTGCCCCTTTGCCTTCCAATCTATCTTTGTAAGTTTGCAGATTTACAAAAGTGAAAGGTGAACAAGAGTCTGCATAAACTTCTATCACTTCATCTTTTAGCTCTATGTCACATTTCGGTAAATTCACCATTTTAACTTGGTTTTCCTCTATGTTATCTATGCTCAGTACATATCTTCCCTGATACTCTTCATCATTTCCTACACAATTTACAACTTTCCTTGGTACTTCTTTACATACTCTTTCGAAATGACCCCTTCTGTTACAATTTCTGCATGTCGCACTTCTTGCTAGACAACGAATACTGTCGGCTAAATGTGCCGTGCTCTCACATCTGAAACACTTAAATCTGGTTTCCATGTTACCTTTCTCTCTGACAGGCTCTTTGTAATACTCCTTCATCTTTACATTTTTTACTGCATACATTTCTCTACATACCTCTTTTCTCTCATTTACTTCATTTACTTTGCTCCTCTCACATACACTCATCTCTTTCACACATTCCGCTGTGTGTTCTACACTTTTCGCTATAGCAATGGCATTTTTCAAATCTGGATTTCCAACCAGCAATTTTTCCTGAATTTTCTTGTTATTGGTGCATCTCACCAGTTGATCCTTTATGAGAGATTCTGTTAAGTCATTAAACTCACATGTGCTAGCCATACCACGTAGGCACGCGATGTAGTTCCCTACTATCTCATTTTTCCCTTGCACCCTTCCAAAAAATATATGCCTCTCCAATACAACATTTATTTTATCGGCAAATTGTAATTCTAGTTTTCTTAGGCTCAGATCATATACATCTCTATATCTCTATCCTCAGCCTCAGCTTCACCCACTTCTAACTCTGGTAAACTATCAAAGACTCTTCTTCCTTCCGTCCCCAGATTTATCATTAGGATATTCTGTCTCCTTATTGCTGAGAACCCACTTGCGCCAATTGCGATCAAATAGGATTCAAACCCCTTATTCCAATCTTTCCATGGAAAGGCTGGTTCCCCCTCTTCTCTCAGGAAAGGAGGCGGCTGGTTCATGCTAGCTGCCGCCATCTTTATACCTCACTTGTGTAATACAACTTCAAAGAACCTGTTATTGCTTTGAATATCTCACTAATTCCTTCAGTTTCCAATATTCTGTAAACTACTTTATACACATTGTACTAATTCTGCTTGCATTTCAAGTTCAAGTTCAAGTTTCCAATCTTTATTTCGGCCAGTTGGCCATAAAAGATAAACAAAACAAATACATCACAGTGAATCAATTCATGAAAGATAAGAACCATTGGAAAACATGTAAAAATACATTAAACTATGCATCTTAAAAATATTTTTAAGAAAGGGTCAGCGTTTTTAAAATACGGTTACGCGTGTACCAAACCTTGGTTAGAAATTTTGTTAGTGCGAACACTATTGGGGGAGAACCCTCAGATTTTAAAATCCTGTACATTGGTGCATATTCCCTGCAGCCCATGTTCCTTATCAATGGGAGGAGCCAGTATTTTCTAGCTGCCTTGTAAGCAGGGCAGAAAAAAGCCACGTGTAAATCGGTTTCCTCCATGGCATCACAGGCTGGGCACTGCTTTGTGGCAGAGCATAGTGACCAGGTGCTTGTGAAGGACCGGAAGGGCAGCGTGCCGTATCTCCATTGGAGATACAACTTCCTAGCAAGAACAGGATAAATAGGATCCAGTACCTTCTCGAACCTATAAGTGTCCTTGCTCTGCAAAAAGTCAGAGGACAAGGACCCTTCTGCCTGCGTTATTCGAGCCCTGGATAGTTTGTATTCGTAATGCAGATTAGCCAGTGACTTTTTAGAGATACTTAATGCGGCCTTCACCGGGTCCGTCCATAAATCAGGGAGCCCCAGTTCCATACAGGTAGCTTTGATGTTTTTGACCCACGGGATGTGGAGCGCTTTCGGATGGGTCAGTAATTCGGCCAATTCCGCCCTATATTCTGCAAGATCGTTACTGCTCCACAGCCTACGCCAGAATGCTATAGGTCTCAGACTTATTTCATCCGCTAACGGACGTAGGCCCAAATCCAGCCTCAGGGGGAGCAGCGGAGTACTAGGCGGGAGTGCAGTTATCCGTCTTATAAACTTATTTTCCGTGAGTGACATAGTCCGACAGGGTGTATGCCCCCACAATTCTGCCCCATACATAATCGCACCCCTAGCCTGAGCTTTGTATATCTGAATTATTGCCCCCAGTGGGCGATATGTCGAACCAGTCATCAACCGGGCAATACCTCCAGTAGTTTGTATGAGCTTGAGGTTTGCCCTAGTTTGATGGGATCCCCAAGACATGGTTTCGTTAAGAGTCACACCAAGATATTCAAAGGTGGATACTCTCTCGAGTCGCACAGCTCCCAGTTTCGGATTAGGCCGCAATTTTTGACTCGGATTCAGAACCATGAATTTGGTTTTTGCTGCGTTGATTTCTAGCCCTCTGTCGATGCAGAAGGCCAGAAATGAATCAAGGATCCTCTGTATCCCCATAGGGGTTTTGGATAGCAGCAGGGTGTCATCTGCAAACATAATTGCGGGTACCCTGCTGCCATTCAGTTTGGGGGCATCGGTATAATCTGTGGCATTTAGGTGGGCGATTACCCCATTGACGAAGAGGCAAAACAGGGTCGGTGCCAACACACAACCCTGTCTTACCCCGCGGCCGACGGGGAATCTGTCCGTCAGTTCCCCCGAACGGCCACACCTCACTCGGGCATAATTATTTTGATGGAGCCTCTGCAGGATTTGTAGGATGTCCGGGGGAACGCCCATCTCCGCCAGGACGCTCCACAGTTTCCCCCTAGGCACCAAATCGAAGGCGGCTCGTAAGTCCACAAAAATTGTGTACAGACTGCCGCCCTCGAATTTAGCTGCCCTCCAATAAATAAGGTTCAATCTAAAAACCTGATCCACTGTGGATACCCCCCTCCTAAAACCCGCCTGATAGGGGCTGAGAGCACCCACCTCCTCCATCCAATCCTGGAGCCGATTGAGCAGGACCCTGCCAAACAGTTTCTGTGCCACATCTATTAAACTGATGGGTCTGTAGTTGGCTGGGAGCAGAGGCGAGCCCTTTTTAAAGATGGGGACCACCTCTGCCCCCAGCCAAGTGCTAGGGATTTCCATGCCACGTATGACTCCATTAAAGAGGGCAGTAAGGTAAGGCGCCCAAACAATGGGCTCTTGTTTAAACATATCTCCAGGTAGGCCATCCAGTCCTGGCGCCTTACCAGAAGCCAAGGCTGAGATGGCAAGATTTACTTCACCCAGCGTTATGGGCTCGCCCTCATGTCTCTGCCAGCACACCTCCGTAGCTGCAGTGGATTCTCCCGGTTCAGAACTATATAAGGCCTGAAAGTGTGCCTGCCACACCCCTGGAGCGATGTTAGGCTCCAGTGCCGAATATAGATTCCCTGACCCCCCACTCACTAACCTCCAAAACAAACGCTGGTTCTTGATCGCTAGGGCCTTTGTGAGTTCTTCCCACTGGTTTTCCTCCCATTCCACCCTAGCATAGGCAACAAGCTTTTTATAAGCTTTCCTACTCTCTTTTAGACTATCCCCCCCTACCCCCTCCTTGATTAGTCTGAGGAGTTCTGCTTTTGCCCTTCTACAAGTTGCGTTATACCATAGAGTTTTGCCTCGTTGCACCTCCCTAGGCTTTCGTGAGCTGGAGGAGAGATGGGGGGCCGCTACATTTATAAGGTCCTCATGGGCCCTATACAGTTTGGCCTGATAATCTTTTATTATTTTCCTCGCAATACAGCCCCCCCACAATTTCCAAGATGGGAGTTATCCCGTCATAGAGTAGGGGGAGTTTGTTCTTGCTTGCAACTAAGTGCTCCCATCTAATTCTTCTCCTGGTGTTATCCAGGAGAAGAGCCGGTTTGTTCCCTTCCGCGTTAATCGCGGATGGTTGGGGGCACGGATGGATAAGGTCAAGCTCTAGCGGGTTATGGTCACTCTCCGCCCTCTCCAACACCCTGAAGTCCTGTATAACCGGCCACTTCACTATTTGGACCATGAGGTAATCCAAGCGGGATTCCCTTCCAGGTTTATTGTAAGTAGTTTTACTGGGTATATCCGAGGTCAAACGCCCATTACAGGCTCGTATTCCAAACTTGAGGGTGAGGGCTGTAATTTGTAATGCTAGTGGGGTCCAAGCCTTCGGCGAGGGCGCTTCCACTGGGGGCACTGCCCATCTGGCCTCTTCTTCCGCAGGGAACCCCTCCAAAAGACCGGGTAGTGGCTCGAAATGAGAATTAAAATCCCCTCCCACCACATAGAATGAATCATTCGGTAGTTCGGATAAATAATTTGAGAGTTCCTCTATGGTCTGCGATTCCCTTGCAATTCCCACTGGCCTAGAGTAGATGTTAACACAAACAAGTTTCACTTGGTTAGGCCAGGACAATGTGACCGCAAGAATGTCTTCAGAGTTGGTCAGCAACCGAGTTGCCACACAGCCCAGATGGGATGCAACCCAAGTCGTGAGACCACCCGATGGGCGACCTTTGCCTTCCCACCTAGCTGGAATGAAAAATGACATATAGCCCTGATGCCCATGGTCCTCTCTGGCCCAGGTTTCCTGGAACATGCATATGTCCCCAGTCTCAATGTAATTTGTCCATCCCGGGTCACCCAATTTATTGGCCAGCCCGGCAACGTTCCAGCATATTAACCTCAGATGGTCAGGTGTGTTGGTTGCCTGGTCAGCTAGGTTAGAGGAAGTAATTTCTAACACCGTTTCATTCAGGAAACCTGGCAAGTTGTCATCAATAGAGGCGGGTGGATCGAGAGGTCTGCAAGATGCATTGTCCACTAGCACTGGGCCATTCAGTGTGCCAGATGCATACTCAGCGCTATGTACAAATTCGTCCAAAGGTCCCGTGGAACCAATACCCAGGGTCGCTGTATCCTTTGATAGTCCAGGGTTATTGCCAACAGTTGGAATAGATGGCTCGTGGACTGAGCCAAAGCTGTTATCCCGGGGCATTGAGTTATTGCATTTCACTTTTCCTAAGGTTACAAACATTTAATTTCAATGCAATTAATCAATTACTATTACCATTACTATTGACTCAAACCATATATATATTTTTTTTTCCCTCGTGTAAAGTTCCTCAAAGTTCCTTATGTTCCCGTGTTGAATCTGCTTGTATATAAACAAGCCAGTTACTGTTTGTTGAATCTGCGTATGCCTGAAGTAACTTTTCTTTTCCTTCCCTAACGCGATGTCAGGAAGCTTCAGAGCCTTCCCTTTCTCTACCTCAACACTGACCGTTCTCTCCAGACAAAGTAAGGTTATAAAAAAAAATTCCTCAAAATGACTCTGTCTGCTATGCGCTGCCTAAACAGATGACTTTTCCTGTCACACACTGCATTTGCCGCTCTGCGCTGCTTATGGTGCCTCTCTCCTCGCTTGGCCAGACGCGCTCCGCCCCTCACGCCGCTTCTCAGCCGTTGTTGATCCTCTGCGAGACCCGGCACAAGCTTGCAGCACAATTCACTTTAAGACTCGTGGTGACCTTCCTGCACCCTTCAGTTTCGCCAAATCCTCACGCTTGGTCAGCTAGTCTTACGTTACTTTTCTGCTTTGGATCCTTAGCGCAATCCGCCATCTGCCATTCCCACACAGACGTTGCTGCTGACAGCGCGTTTACTTCGCAACTAGTGTTGACATTAGCTGCGCCAGTCACTTCTCATCACTTCTCCCCTCACACGCTTCAGTCAGCTCTAACTCTTACTCCGCTATTCCTTCACTTTTCTATTAATCTGTTTTCCATGACAATTACGGACGCTCTTCTTTACCGCACGTTCCTAAACTGGTTCCTTCACACCCAGCTGATGCGGTTAACTTCACTTTCCGCTTCTTGTTTCTTTATAATTCACCTTTTCCTTTGGGTAACTCCTGGAGGGGATGTCGCGCGTTGGCCTCCTCCCAACAATCGTCACCAGTGAAATAAATAAGCACTCTTGAATAGTTGACAGGTTTATTAACCAGACACAAGTGCTAACAGCGAACATCCATAACCCTTGTCTCATGAATAACCTTCCAGGAGTTCAGCTTGGAATGTTGACAGGTGAGCCGAACCAACGGGGAAAAGGAAGGAGGGGTGTGTGTGTGTGTGTGGGCGATACCAACTGTAACTATAGATACAACAGATAGCCTGTGTCACAACTTTTTCGCCTGTGTCGCATAAAATCACAAAATCTATCCTCAAGCACTGGCCCACGATTTACGCTGGCCCCATTAATCTAGAGAGACCCCTTTTTGCTTTCCGAAAAAGTAAGAACCTTAAAGACCATCTGGTTAGAGCGGCTCTTTCCTGCCCCTACACCTAGATCAACCATTGAATCAAATTGGGGCCTTCCGCCATTACTGGGACATGTAAAATGTGACGGGTGCAATGTTTGTGGATATACAATTGAGGCACGTAATTTCAGTCACAATGGTGTCACTGTTGAATTGAAATCTTTTTCCAATTGTAATTCTAATAATGTTGTTTACACGATACTGTGCCCTTATCTTATCTTATATTATCTTAAGTGCAATTTATAGAGCGCGCTAACACCAAAGGATTCTTGGCGCTTTAAGACAGAGTGAGTGAGGGTAAAGCGTGAGTGGCAGAGTTTTAACCAAGGGGAGGGAAAAGGTGAGTTTTAAGCAATTTTCTGAAGTTCAGGAGGGAAGGGGTGGATTTGATGGAGAGAGGGAGGAGATTCCAAAGCCCGGGAGCCAGGTGGGAGAAGCGGCGACCACCGAATTTCTTGGTTTTGGCTTTGGGGGTGACTAGTAAATGACGGTGGGCTGATCGGAGGTTGCGCGTTTGTTGATGAGGAATGATTAGAGATTTGAGAAACGCGGGACCGGAGCAGTGGAGAGCCTTGAACGTGAGGCAAGCCACCTTGAAAGCTGCCAGTTGGCCTATTGGTAGCCAGTGCAGTCTGTAGAGTAGAGGTTTTGCTGATTGCCATCTGGGAGTTTTATGAATGAGGCGGGCCGCTTGGTTCTGGACGACCTGAAGGCGGTTCAACAGGGTTTGTGGGAGACTGTAGTAGAGGGAGTTGGAGAAGTCCAGACGGGAAAGTACAAGTGAGATGACAACCTGGGTAAGTGCAGCGGGCGGAAGTAGGTGACGAACGTTACGGATCTTCCGGAGCTGGTACATACAAGATGAGATTACCGCACCCACTTGAGCTTTGAGGGACAGTTCGGTGTCGATAATCACTCCCAGACTCTTCACTGATTTGACCTGGACTGGGGGGGACCTATTATTATTATTATTATTATTATTATGAGTTTTGTATAGCGCCTGGTTACCAAATAGGCATCCCACCTAGCTCAGCGGGCCAGAACTGCGGACCCCAGTGAACATGGCTGAGTGCAGGGAGGAGGAGCTCAGTTTTCCCGGGGTTTAGCTTCAGTTGATTCTGGTTCATCCAATGTTGGATGTGGATCATGACTGCGTGAAACATATTGATGGCATGAGGTGATTTGAGAGGGAGGACAATCTGTAAGTCGTCGGCATAGTTGTAGACAATAATGTCCCATTTCTGAAGTGAATGGATTAAGGGCCGGAGGTATAGGTTGAACAGAAGCGGAGACAGAGAGGAGCCCTGAGGGACTCCACAAGTCGTGGGGGTTTTTGTTGCGGTATAGGGGCCCAGGCGGACACCCTGTGTTCTTCCAGTCAGGAAGGACTCGACCCACTTAAGGGCGGTACCCTGGATGCCTGCCTGTCCGACACGGTGGAGAAGGATGTTATGGTCCATCGTGTCGAACGCGGCCGACAAATCCAGGAGTAGGAGGGCTTGGGGGAGCCCCGCATCCGCGTTACTCCTAAGTGTATCCAGGACTGCCAAAATGACGGCCTCAGTAGAGTGGGCGGGTCTGAAGCCGGCTTGGTTGGGCTCAAGGTGGCAAGAGAATTCAATGAAGTTTGACAGACAACGGGTGACGTGGGCCTCCATTAATTTGGAGAAGTAGGGAAGGAGGGAGATGGGACGATAGTTGGATGGTTCCACGGGGTCGGCGCCAGGTTTCTTGAGGAGGGGTACTAGGATGGCCTCCTTGAGGGAGCTGGGAACGATGCCACTGCTGAGTGAGCCATTCAGCAGGGGTAGAATACAATCAGGTAGATTGAGGCAGATATTCCGTAAGACAGATGGCGGACAGCAGTCATTAGGGGAGCCAGATTTAACACAAGTAGCGAGTTCCCCTAATGAGATAGGGTTCAGAGCAGGGAAGGTAGTAAGGGTCAGGGGGTTATTAGAGGAGGTATCCGAGGGGTGTGGGTGGGGTGAGGAAGGGATAGAGTTTTTAATTTTTATGATCTTTTCCACAAAGAATAGGTTGAGAGTGTCGCATGACTTTTGGGTCGGGGTCTGGGCTGGGAGTGTTCTGTCGTCTGTGGTAAGTTCATTCATGACTTTGAACACCTCCTTTGATTTGTTTACCGCAGACGAGATCCTATTGGAAAAGTGCTCCGATTTGGCTAAGGTGATGGCAGTTTTGTATTCTCTGCGCGCAGCCATGTAAGACTGCCTGGCTGAGTTGGAATAATCGCGTCTCCAAGTTCGTTCCAACTGGCGCGTTTTTAATTTGTGTTGCTTGAGGTCCTCAGAGAACCACCTGTGGGAGTTGTGGTGCCTAGTGCGGGGAAATTTGATTAGGGTTGCGAAGTGGTCGCTGGCCGACTTCAGCCAGGATCCGATGTCGTTTTCTATTACGTCGATGTTATCGGTGGGATTAAAGACTGGACGGTTGTCGGCCAGGGTCGTGAGGAAGCCCTGGGAGTCATATGTGCTCCATTTTCATTAGGAGCCACCAGCCATCAGAGGAGCGAGAGTCCAGCAGACGACATTGATGGAAGTGTCAATTAAATAGTGGTCTGACCGGACACAGGGGGATATAACTGGCTGGGACAAAGCCAGATTGCAAGTCCAGATCTGGTCCAGGATATGGCCCTTGATATGGGTGGGTCGGGAGACCTGTTGGGTGAGGTTCAAACTTTTGAGGGTCTCAAAGAGTTCTATGGCATGGGGACCGGCGTTGGTGTCATTGAACCAATAGTTTAGGTCGCCGAAAAGGGCGAAGCTGGAGTGTTGCGTTAATAGATTGGACAGCTGTTCGCTCATGATGGTAGAGAAAGATAGCATAGGATGTGGAGGCCGGTATAAAAGGAGGAAGGTAAGGACACCGGTGTCAGTTTTCACACTAATAAGTAAGTTGTCCATCTCGGGAAGGGGGCAGGAGTAAGAAGAGATAGAGTTCAGACACTTAGATATGATGGCTGCCACCCCACCCCCGGGCTGGTCGCCGGGGCGATCGGCATGGAGAATATAATAGTCAGGGGGGAGGGCCGCCAGAATATCTGGGAGGGACTCTGACGTTAACCATGTTTCCGTAAGCAGGAGTATGTCAGGGTTGTTATTAGACAACAGGATGAAAATGTCCTCATAGTGTTTTACTAGAGAACGGGTGTTCAAATATGACACCCTGATGGAAGTAGCGTTGCTGGTCCGTTTGACTGAGCGTGTGCGTCCGCATGAAGGGTGTGGGGCAGGGCGCGTAAGGCCGGCTGTGTGTATACGGCAGTTGGTATTGGGAGACAGCGGGGGGCAAGATGCTGTAGCTCTCTGAGAGATTGTGACGAGTATGAGATGAGATGACCAGCGTGGCTTGCCCTAGGGCCCGACCTGGCGCGGACGGGCGCAGACGGGCTTACCTGTGGAGCGCCTTCAGCGCGCAAACGGCGCTCCCGCTGCGCGTCCGAAAGATACACATTATTTATAGGTGTGGAGGGGCGCCGTCGGTGGGCGTGGCCTCAGAAGGGGGCATGGCCTCCATCCTCGCCGAGATGGCGGCAGAAAGAGATTGCTTGCTCTGGGGGCCGCGGGGCGCTAGATCCGCTGCGCGAGCACAACCGGAGCTAAGTGAGTGCCAAGTGCAACAGGTTAAAGTGAGATTCAATGCATTAGTAATTTTTTTAAAATAGGTAAAAAACGCTCTCGGCTTCCGCCTCAAGAGCTCGGTTCTATCTTAATGGAGGGCGCTTGTGTTCAGCGCTATTTGTAGGGCGGCGTCGGTGGGCGTGGCCTCAGAAGGGGGCGTGGCATCCGTCCTCGCCGAGATGGCGGCAGAAAGAGATTGCTTGCTCTGGGGGCCGCGGCAGCGCTAGATCCGCTGCGCGAGCACAACCGGAGCTAAGTGAGTGCCAAGTGCAACAGGTTAAAATGACATGCAATGCATTAGTAATTTTTTAAAAATAGGTAAAAAACGCTCTTGGCTTCCGCCTCAAGAGCTCGGTTCTATCTTAATGGAGGGCGCTTGTGTTCAGCGCTATTTGTAGGGCGGCGTCGGTGGGCGTGGCCTCAGAAGGGGGCGTGGCCTCCGTCCTCGCCGAGATGGCGGCAGAAAGAGATTGCTTGCTCTGGGGGCCGCAGCTGCGCTAGATCCGCTGCACGAGCACAACCAGAGCTAAGTGAGTGCCAAGTGCAACAGGTTAAAGTGACATTCAATGCATTAGTAATTTTTTAAAAATAGGTAAAAAACGCTCTCGGCTTCCGCCTCAAGAGCTCGGTTCTATCTTAATGCCCTTGACCTTGCCCTTGCCCTAAAATGTATGTGGGACAGACAACTCAGAAAGCCAAGACCCGGATTTGTCAGCATAGGAATCGCATTAGGTGCAGGACTCCCAATGCACCATTGGTTGAACATTTCTTAGAAAAGAACCATACAGAGGATGATATTCGATGGACAATCCTGAAGGTTGTTAAATTGCCGCAAAGGGGTGGCAACCTAGCCCAGCTCCTGAACCCCGAGGAACTTAAGAGCATCATCCAATTTGATACTATACGGACTGGCTTGAACAGGAGTGACGACTGGACTACTTTGCTTTAGTCTGCAACCCACAAATGAACTTGACCGCTTATAATGGACTCTGCACCCAGGTCAAATGACCCAGAACTGTTCTGTAGCTGGACAGTACATATTGTACAGTACATTAACTGTCTTCTTGCCCACCCAAATGTGAATGTGAAATAAGCTCTTAATCTGTTTATACTCCATTAGGGTTTAATTGAAATTCACTAATGGTTTCCCTTCACTTGCGCCGATTTTTAAATACTTTCTTAATCATTCACGTCCCAATTCCCATCCATCCCTCACCATTATAAGATGGCCGCCACGTTTGCATGCTCAATCGGCTTTGCCTCACACTCTCCATAGGCACGTGACCGACGCTCATAATCACCTGATTGTCGATCCTAGGGCTTAACAATATGGCCGCGCTGTGATCCTCAGGCTATCCGGGTGGCAAGAGCACCTCGGCGGACCAACGATCTCATTTGTCCATTGACCCTGACATTGCTCAGAAATTCGGTAAGCTTAATTTCCCTCAAGGCCTCCCGCTCCCTATCCCTTATGGATCCTAGGCTCCGGTTTCTGTAACTCTATTTTTCCCATCACAGCGTATCTTCTATAAAATTAAGAATGCAGGAAGCAACGTCTAACCTTATACCGAAGCTGCTTCTCTAATCCTTATTACGTTGATGACCGCCCAAACCCCTGGGAGGTTCTTCGACATCTGTTCCATCGGTGACGGAATGCATGTTCTGTCCCTACTCAGCTCACTGTCCCTCAATTTTTCTCCCACAGCGCCTGCTGGCATACAATTACCCATAGCCCAAGCAACCGCTAGAGGAACTTTCCGCTCAGCGTGCTTCCCCCAGCATTTCGTACCCTCCAACCCGAGTTAAGCCTTATGGTCTTTTAGGCGATCTCAAAACCAGCACGCATCGACCCTATCAGCCCTTCACTGGCCCTGCTATAGAACTATGTGCTCAATTATTGTTCGTAGCTCCACGTAAATGCATGGACCTATGCGCCCGTTCGGAGATGGAACACAATTGTTGGAATATTTTTCGCTAGTAACTAACACCGCGACCAGCACTCACGTCGGTCACACGGTTAATTCCGACAGTCACTTATTTCACAAAATGGGTTTTACAATGTGTTGCCAATTGATGGATCCATGCAGTTTGCACGGTATGACTCACCTGTGCACATGCCCGCTATAGAGGTATAACACCAACAGGTTCACTGCGGTTCCGAGTAATGCAAATGTGTGCAAACCTTTTAAAATGCTGACTTTTCAAATTTAGGCTTTCTAAAAACTTTACTGTTCTTTCTCTTTCCCTGTTCCTTCTCTAAACAGGCGTATTGTTCATACCAGGCAAAATAATCTTGTTTCTAGTCCTGATGATGATCCTTCCCAATTAGAGCTATGGATAGAAACGTCGACTTTTTTAAGTGGACATACATATAACCATTGTGTATTTTTGTGTATGTTCTACTCTCGAGAACACTACCTACACTGATTTAAAAAGTGTCCAGGTTGCTCACTTTCTTTTGCCTGTGAAACTCTTTTTCTGTACTTCTTTTTCTACCACTGTGTCGTTTCCATTAGTACGGTACAGGACTGTGCCCTACTATCAGTATTTGTTGTCCTTTGATTCAATTTTATTGTGTTATTCCAATATCAATAAATTCCTGGTCCGGATGGAAAGGAGAACTATATAGTACCTATTGTGTTCTATATTACAACTGTTTATATCCCTTAATTTGCTCAGGACCTTTGTTTTTTCAAATCACCCAGGAGTTGGCACAAATAATTAGAATTTGGAGTCACCATAGTCATGGCATCTGTGTTCTCACTGTGTATTTCCAGTGAGTTCTCTCTTCTGATTTGGGTGCTTCCTTTGCTCCTGTGTTTTTTTTTTGGGGGGGTGAATTGCATGTTAATGTCAAATTTAAACTGCATCCCTTTGGTTCCAATATCAAATGATATTGTAGAAAGAGTTGTACCTTCTGTAGGGCGAGTAATGTTAGTTTGCCCTGCAGCTACCTGACCAGGTATCATAGTATTCAACCATGACCTCTTGAGCCCTACATTCATGGTCTACCAGATATTCAGAGGGAAGAATATACCTTCTTTGGGTCTTGCTCTAGGAATGGCCTCTTCCAAGGCTTAGTAAATGATGGGGGATATTCTCAAGAATGGGTGATAATTATCGCCAGCCCAGGTTAACACAATGTTACATAACGCCGTCTATCGCAGAAAACTAATGCCGTGTTAACGGCGTATTCTCAACACGCCGGCAACAGGCGATAGTCTCCCGATAACGCGTCAAATCTCTGTGTTAAAATTACCGGGACGCCGATAAAAAAGGAAACTCAAACATGAAAAAAGTTGCGATGGGCCCAACAGCGATAAAAACATCAGCGATAAGCAGTGCCAGGCTGGCAATTCCAACGACAGACGGGAAAAATCACCATAAAAGCTGCAAAAAGAAACCCAAACTACTGAGAAGCACCATGGAGGAAGCTCGAGCAACTACAGAGGCCAACCAGGACCCCACAATGCCCGTAGGACCAGCCAGGGACCTCGGGGAAAGAGAAGGGCCAGGAGAAGAAGAGGACCCTGCGATTCAGTCTGCTGGAACACCACCAACAACTGTTCATCACCTCCCCTGTGTCATTGGCAACTAAAAATGCAATATGGCAGTCCATCTTCGCCAAGGGGAATGCAAGGGAAGTGGATGACCGCAAGAAGCGCTGGAATGATGTGAGGCACAAAACCAAGCTAAAACATGCCAACAACCTTAAAGTCGCAATGTAGACTGAAGGTGGGGGTCCAGCGCCACAGTAGGTGCTAGATGAGATGGAGGAAATGGTTTCTACAGTCATCAATGTGGAGACAGTGGCAGGAGTTGGGGGACCGGACACTGCTCAACATGACCTGACCCAACAGCAACAGGGTAAGTAATGAGCAGGGACTGGGGGACAGGGGAGATGGGCACAATGGACACACATGCACAATTAAGCATAGCACAGTGCACACCCACAATGACTCTGGATCATGCCCCTTATCTCCTTGGCATACTGCAGCACACATAGACACAGCAAGTAGGCCTCCGTTGACAATATTGCCCAGAGGGGGGCCTCCCCACACATCACTAATCTCACAACAAATCCATGCACATGTGCTGAACCCAGCAAAGCTGCGGGTCCATGAGCCACGTTGACAATGCAAGTGACACTGCATGACGATTAGCATGGCTGCAGTCCAATTATCATGATATGGTGCACACCATGACACTGAGGTGGCTGAGTGAGGACCACATCTATAAAGGAGCAGGTCACACCCTGACACATCCACGTGCACAAACAACCCCTGAAGTCAACAAGACATCTGCGGACAAACCATGCCCAGGAGTCCCAACTCCCAACAAGAGCCCAATTTACCCAAGTATCCAACATCTCAGCACTGTAGGAGCACAGAAATGAAAGGCACAACACCTGAAAGGGATAAAGGCCATCAAAATCAGAGCTGCAGTGGCGAATCTCCCACAATGCATCACACACACATAAGAATCAGAGCACATCAACATTGGCAACAATGTGGTACAAACTGCAACACTTTCACAACAGAACAGAGGACACAACTGCTGCCGCTTGTGTGTAGAAACTGGCCAATCACATTTGGCATAGCAGGAAACTGTGAGATGGTAATGTACAAGTACAACCACACATCCATGAAGGTGTAGAAATGTTCACTCTTCCCCACCAAAGAGGCATCTCCTCCCAAACAGTTACAATGTACATTGTCATGCAGTCTGTTTCTAAACGTGTCCAATGCGTGAACATAAATGGAACACAATGTTAAACTGCATCTCCCCTTTACATTGCAGAGGGAGAATCAACACCTCCTGCAGAGCAGAACGTACATCTCTTCACTGATGATAAAGAGGACCTTCTCACCATCGACACTGATGCTCTCCAACAGCTCATGGGCACCCTCAGCACCCCACCCCCAGGAGCAGGGCAGTCCAGCTGCATCGAGGGGACCCCACCCCCTGCACAGACCACCCAGCAGAAGCCCCCGCCACGACCGCTGTCTCACAGGACCACCATGACGAACACATTCCAATGCTGTATGTTAGAGCGCCAGAGGGAGATGGCTGATCAGGTGCAGGTGGGGTTCGACCTCATGGCAGCCAAACTAGATGTCATACGTGGGACCACTTACAGTCCCTAACAGACACCCACAGTCTGCTCCATGCTCTCCAATAAGCCATGGCTGATTTCACTGGAGTCATGACTCTGAGACAAGAACGACTATCTAGTCAGAGTGGCGCTAGCAAAGTCACCCGGTAGTTGGGACACATGGGGAATATCATGGAGAACATGGAGCAGATGCAGGCGGAAAGAATGGCTGCCACAGCTGCACACCAGCAAGAAGTAACTGGGATCTTCTCTGCCCTGCAGATGCTCATCATGGCAATGCTGCCACAAGGCCTTAAAAAAAAGGGGATGATGAACGGAGCGTTTGAGCAAATCAAACGCTCACCCCCAGTCAACTGATCTGGGTTTAATCCATCACCATTCTTTAGCTCACTCCGCCACCCCAGTTCAGACATGGCCATATGCAAATCAGCCTGACCCTGTGCCTCATGGGAACAGTCCAGCCCGAACTGCCAAAGCCATGTCTTCCCTGGACTGGAAACAAGCATTCTGGGACCAGTTTCTGGCATTACAGCTGTCATCAGGCAGACTAGCTTGAATCCAGTAAGAGTGAGCAAGGGACTCACGTCTGAACATACCCTGCCAACTTAGGGCGAACAAAGCGATAAAAAAAAGGGGATGATGGACAGAGGGTTTGAGCAAATCAAAACCTCACCGCCAGTCAACTGATCTGGGTTTAATCCATCACCATTCTTTAGCTCACTCCGCCACCCCAGTTCAGACATGGCCATATGCAAATCAGTCTGACCCTGTGCCTCATGGGAACAGTCCAGCCCGAACTGCCAAAGCCATATCTTCCCTGGACCGGAAACAAGCATCCTGGGACCGGTTTCTGGCATTACAGCCGTCATCAGCCAGACTAGCTTGAATCCAGTGGCAAAGTGAGCAAGGGACTCATGTCTGTGCATACCCTGCCAACTTAGGGCGAACAAAGCATTAAAAAAAGGGGATGATGGACGAAGCGTTTGAGCAAATCAAACAATCACCCCCAGTCAACTGATCTGGTTTTTAATCCATCACCATTCTTTAGCTCACTCCGCCAGCCCACTTCAGACATGGCCATATGCAAATCAGTCTGACCCTGTGCCTCATGGGAACAGTCCAGCCCGAACTGCCAAAGCCATGTCTTCCCTGGACCGGAAACAAGCATCCTGTGAACGGTTTCTGGCATTACAGCCGTCATCAGCCAGGCTAGCTTGAATCCAGTGGCAAAGTGAGCAAGGGACTAACGTCTGAGCATATCCTGCCAACTTAGGGCGAACAAAGCGATAAAAAAAGGGGATGATGGACGGGGCATTTGAGCAAATCAAACACTCACCCCCAGTCAACTGATCTGGGTTTAATCCATCACCATTCTTTAGCTCACTCTGCCACCCCAGTTCAGACATGGCCATATGCAAATCAGTCTGACCCTGTGCCTCATGGGAACAGTCCAGGCCGAACTGCCAAAGCCATGTCTTCCCTTGACTGGAAACAAGCATCCTGGGACTGGTTTATGGCATTACAGCCGTCATCAGGCAGACTAGCTTGAATCCAGTAAGAGTGAGCAAGGGTTTCAGGTCTGAACATACCCTGCCAACTTAGGGCGAACAAAGCGATAAAAAAAGGGGATGATGGACAGAGGGTTTGAGCAAATCAAAGACTCACCCCCAGTCAACTGATCTGGGTTTAATCCATCACAATTCTTTAGCTCACTCCGCCACCCCAGTTCAGACATGGCCATATGCAAATCAGTCTGACCCTGTGCCTCATGGGAACAGTTCAGCCCGAACTGCCAAAGCCATGTCTTCCCTGGAACAGGAACAAGCATCCTGTGACTGGTTTCTGGCATTACAGCCGTCATCAGCCAGGCTAGCTTGAATCCAGTGGCAAAGTGAGCAAGGGACTCAAGTGTGAGCATACCCTGCCAACTTAGGGTGCACAAAGCGATAAAAAAAGGGGATGATGGATGGAGCGTTTGAGCAAATCAAACACTCACCCCCAGTCAACTGATCTGGGTTTAATCCATCACAATTCTGTAGCTCACTCCGCCACCCCAGTTCAGACATGGCCATATGCAAATCAGTCTGACCCTGTGACTCATGGGAACAGTCCAGCCCGAACTGCCAAAGCATACCCTGCCAACTTAGGGCAAACAAAGCGATAAAAATAGCGATACAAAAAATGATGAATGCTGCTGCTACTACTCCATCCACATCTCCGCCCCTGATGTGTCAGGGCCTCACAGAGCGGCAAACATTCCACCTCTGGCCCCTTATGTGTCAGTGCCACACAGTGCTGCAGACAAAACACCACCACCTACATGTGAGGCACATCACACATCAGAGGACGATGATGTGGATGATTCTGCCATTCTCGTAAGAAGGAAGCGATAGCATTCATCTCTGCCATATGGCGTGGTTCAGCTTGGTTCTGTCCTCTGCATCATGCCCTGGAATAACACCTTCCACTGTCCCCCAATATACTCCACGACACTCACCTTTGCCCTCGACATGGACTGCCGTATTTGGTTTGGTTAACAATGACACAGCAATCAGACTGCGGACTGAACTCTTCCTCTTCCGATAAACTTATCAATCCCTAAAGGACTGTGGCTGGCCCTCCACGGGGCAACAATGTAAAGTGGGGTTTGCATGGCCATGCACTGTACCATCTTCAACACTCCACCAAATGTGATTAAAACATTCTAACTCACACAGATGTGTCACGTCTATGATCAAGCAAGTGTGCGATTGAGGCTAGGCCTTTGGCTTATGCTGCGGCAATGAAGATACAGACACAACAGTTGGCATGTATGAGCCGAGACCCTCAGCGGTCTTGCGCTCTTTTTTTTTTCCATTCGGGCGAGCCCGCCTTCCCAGTGCATGCTACAATACAACATTGACGATTACGGTCGGGTGGCACTACAACAGAGACACACGCCATAGTTACTTCTGTGGCCAGCCCAGAACTGAAACACGCCCAGAGCCCAGAACTGGGCCACGCCCAGAATCCCAGTGAAAATAAGCACTGGTACAGTTGGATGAGTACTTCATTTATTCATGTTTCATCTCAGCAGCTTCCAGGCAGCAACTGCTAGAATATTCACATCCTATGTTCCACACAGGGAACATGACCATGGAAACATTCTATGCAAGAACATGCAGGAAGTCCTAACACACCTCAAGTTTCAAGTTTCAAGTTTATTTATTTATGCTTACGGAACTCACATGAGATCCACATAAAAAGACATAGTATTACAATCCATTAAAATCATGAAAAGATAATTTTACAGAAGCATAAAATTAGGACAAAAGAATACAAAGTAAACTGGAGTCAGGAACTCTCAACTAATACAAAGGCAAAAAACATTTGAAGAAATTATATAATTTAAAACAAAACATTTCATTCATGTTCATGGCCGCAATAAAATCAGTGGCAGAGAGGATATTTAATTTTAGACAAATGGGCCTTAGCCACTTTCGCCTGTACGACATTAGTGCTGGACAAATAAAGATAACATGGAGCAAATTCTGGTTATTCATATTACAAAGATCACATAAGGCTGATGAACCATACCATCTGGATAGAAGAGAATTCAGGGGAAGTAAGTCCTGCCTTACTAGAAACAATAGACGCCTGACTCCATGGGGAATATTCCAAGAAACATAGGATTGCGCCTTCCCCACCAGACAGGAATCAGTCACTGGAGTAGTACCTTTTTTTAGAGTACAATTCTCTCTATCCAGTTTAAACCCTAATTCCCAAGATGCAGACTTCAGGAGGGCTTTCAGCTGGTATGCAGATAATGAAAACAAAACAGCTTCGTCTAGATGTAATTGACTCACGGCAAATCTAAAAAAAATTCGAATTAAAGAGTAATCATTAAAATTTCCCAGCAGCTCCTTTTTTATAAGATATCTTAATGTGCCAGGCTCACCTTTTGCCAGGCTAAAAACCCAACGCACACTCCCCGCTAAACCTTGGACCCAGCTACTTCGTAATCCAAATTCCTGTCTAAGAGCAGCTGTAGAGCTAGCCGTGTTGACAGATACGAGGCTACGAAGGATTTTACCTTCAGAGGAGTTTAAGAAATTCCTGCATTTCATATCGATTAACTCCATACCATAGAGTAAGGAGGCAGGAATTTTTGCTCGATACACCTCCAGCAGTATCGAGAAATGCCTTCTGCCTGTTGCCTTATATAGTGAAATCAAACTCCTTCCCTGGACAATAGCTTTCCGGGTGTTATTAGCTATGTGAGCTTTTTCACTTAAATTGCTCGTAACAATTTTGCCAAGGAAAGTGTAAGATTGCACTACTTCCAACTTTTGGCCCCCCACAGTCCAATGAAAGTTCACATATTTAGACTTCTTCCTACCTGAAAAGCACATCACTTTACTTTTTGCGATATTTATCAGCAAATGATGCTTTCCAGCAAAATTGTACAATGCATGCAGGTGATTATTCAACCCATAAGGCGTTAAGTCAAGAATCAAAATATCATCAGCATACATAAGACATGCGATTGGAGAGCCTCCCAGGCTCGGAGCAATACCTGTACTTGCAGAAAGAACCTGGGGAAGATCGGCTATATATAGAGAGAACAGCAGGGGAGCCAATAGGCAACCCTGCTTTAACCCATTTGCTGTGTAAATAATTCCAGTCAATCCTCTTTCCCCTCCCAACAACACTCTGCACCAGGTATCTGAGTGCAAGGCGCGAACTAGTCTAAGAAGAGTGGAAGGGATCCCTGAAGCAGATAACTTTCCCCACAGCGTTGTTCTATCTACTTTGTCGAAGGCTGTGGAGAAGTCGATAAAGGCCCCATAAACTCGCCCTCCACGAACCTTGACATATTTCTCCGTTATAACCTGGAGTGCCGTCAGATTATCAAGGGTACCGTGCTTTTGTCTAAAGCCAGTTTGTTGATAGGGTAAAATTTCTGCCATAGACACCCAATCGTTAATTAAATTAAGAAGACATTTAGCAAAGACCTTGCCGATAGCATCTAATAGGGCAATTTGGCGGTAGTTTTGAGGAAGGTCTCCAGCCCCTTTTTAAAAAGGGGAACTAGAATGCTCCCTTTCCAAGAAGGGGGAACGGTGCCACTAATAAAACAAAATTTAAACACAGGGTAAAGGATTTTGCTCCATAGTTCACTCTAATCTTTTAGAACAGAAATAGAAACCTCATCCGGCCCCATAGCGCCAGAGGAGCGCATGCCCTTAATAGCTAATTCTATGTCCTTTTCGGACGGGGAATCAAGGGGAAGAATGTCTTCGTAAAGAGAAACATGATTCCGTGACGTACCATTACTGCTATATAAACGCTTAATGTATTGCTCCCAAGTCTGTTTCTCAATACATATTGGTGTGGGTCTAGATCTAGAACCACAACCCTCACCAATTAATGACCAGAATGTCTTGGCTTGACCCTTATGAGAGGATTCCCGGAGTTTAATCCATAGAGAGTCATCCTTATCTCTTTTCAGTCTTGCCTTCAACCTTATTCTCCTTCTTTTTAGCAGGACAATTTTATGGTACCTTTCTTGGTTAAATGATAAATATTGTTCCCTTATTAGGTATTTATTTCAATATTTAGTTGCCGAAGGGGTATAGGGAATACTGTAGGTTTTTTAACAGGGAGGGCTTTCTTTGCTGAATGGGTTACTAATTTCAAAAAATCGGAAAAACACAGAAATTCCCTCCCATCCCAGAGGGATACATTTTCCACAGTAGGAACCAAAATACTCAGCAGGCTCTTAATTGCTGGTAGATTCCAGTAACATTTCCCTGACTTAGCTCCAAAATTCACCAAATCAGTATCAATGTGCCGGGAATCCGACGGAAGCGGCTCAAGGTCAACAGTGACAATCAGTACCTTGTGGTCACTTAGATCCGAATTAACAACCAAAATGTCTTTCAAGAGAGGGAAGAAGGAACTGTCTGCTACTACGTAATCAATGATTGATTCTCCATTTTGTGATTTATGTGTAAAAGCTGCGGGGGTATCAGAGGGGAATCTGCCATTTAATACTAGGCAGTCCACCTTAAATAGACCTTCCAAAAATAATTTCCCTCTTTTGTTGTACTTAATATTCGCAGGGAACTGAGCTTGCGGAATATGGAGGGATTCTTCCTTAAGCTTATTCCTAAAGAGATCAAGGGCACAGTTAGAAATTTTACAATTGAAGTCCCCTAATAACAATATGTATGGAGGTGAAGCAGCATCCATTAGATTAAGTATAAAGGAGAAAAGTGACTTTAGGCCAACATTAAAACAATTATCAGGGGGAATGTAAGAGTTTATCAGGACAAGCGATTTAGTAGGGTCATCCTTAATCAAATTTTTCAAAGTTACTGCCTGGAATAATTTATTTGGCTCCAAATAATGGGAGGCATTCCAATTAATCTTATTGGAAAGTAGACAGGCTAATCCCCCCTTCGCATGGCCTCTCCTAGAGGGGAGTGCTCTACCATCTAGAACAAAGTACTCTTTATCCATCATTAATTTACCCTCCACCCAAGTCTCCTGAAGACAAATAACATCAGCTTCTAAGGAGTACAAAAATGACAATTTTTCCGGATTACTCTTAAAACCCGCAATATTCCAAGAGATAATTTTTAAATCAATGTTAAAATTGTAAATGAGGTTTAAGGGAAGATGTAGATTTGCTTGAGAGGACGCCAGGCAACCAACTCCATTTAGAAATATCATCCATTAAAACTGGGTTTGTAGGAATAGGGTTTTTATAAATTACTTGTTGTTCATTTTTTAATAGACACATTTTGAGATCCTCGGTTTTAACCGAGGACCAATTTGTAGAGACCGGTTTTACTCCATGAATTGTTGACAAGTTGGTGGATACTTTGTTACCCTGTTCCTCAAAGAAAGGAGCAACATCTATCCGTTTTATTTGTAATTCCTCTGCCCAGTGAAGGATATGGTTTAGTACCAATTTAGAGTGAAATTTGACCCTGGCTATTTTCCCTGTAGAGGAATTCAGAAGCAATACCAGATCTAGATCCGAGGTTTGTATTAATTTTAAACTTTCGATCTCTCTGAACCATTTAAGGAGTACCGATCTATTTAAGATGAGATCGGTATCAAAGAGAGGAGTAAAATCCAAAAAGATGGTATCTACAATGGGTCTCTCCTGAATAGGGAGAGTGGGGACACACTCACTTATAGGTAAATCTTGAAATGGCTCAGCCAGAGGATTGAGAGTTGGAAACAGAGCATTTTTATTGGGAATCGAATCAATAGATCTAGGATAGCTTGAAGGTCCTGCAGATTCACAAATAATATTCACATGATTCCCTTTAGATGCACTAGTTGTATCAGATAAGTTGGGTAACAACTCTTCATGGCAGGATTTTTCAGGCGAGGCCTCTAAATTACTTTCAAAATTAATTTTTCTCTGTCTTTTTTTATAGAATCTTCGAATAGGTTTCCTTTTTTTACCTCTATTCTTTTTTTGCAATGGGGGTATTGCCTTATCATCCTTAATTGGGAGATCGGTACATACCTCCATTTCTTTTTTTGTAAGAGGGGTAAATATGGGAAATAGAGGAGGCATTTCCGTGTTTTGCTTGTCAACCGAGTCAAACAAAGATTCTATCTTTTCATCAATATTAGCAATACAGTTATCTCCAGCTGAAACTGCATTATCGACTGAGAGACTCGCCGGAATAGCCGCTATCTTAATCCCAATCAGATCTTTGGAAACAAGATTCAAATCCGATTGAACCGGGTCTAGAGTTTCCATCTCCTTTGTTAACCTCCTATTTTTACCCGTGTTCACAAATAAGTTGGGGGAATCACGATGCGACCCAGGATCGGTCCCACCTTTACTGTGTACTAACACCCCAAGGATTTGGGTTACCGTATCAAGGACGCAATCTGAGCCTCCAACAAATTTTTCAAGTAAAAGTAGAATGGAGGATAACAAGTGTTCTAAAGAAGACAGGGATTTGGAAATTAAATTATCGTTGCCAATAGGAGAACTAGGGAGAATGTTATTCATATTAATACCAGGGCTAGAAATGAGATTTAACTGTGATAATGAAAAATCTAATTTAGAAGGAGTACTACTATAAAGATGAAGTCTAGGGGTTGTAGGGGCTTCATGAGCATTACTGCTAACCAAAGCTTTAGCTTTAGCAAGGGCAAGTTCCGAATACCGCTTATGAGGCTCTAGATCAATATCAGGTAATGTAAAATCACCCTCCGTAACTATAGGGGTATGAGGAGAGCCAGGCGCACCCACCGATTCAGAGGAAGGTATCCCAGGGGGAGGCATTGAGAAGGCCTCAACCAGAGTGATAATATCATTAACAGGGAAAGAAACTGTCTCTGGCTCATTGCCCTTTAATTCATCAGAATTTTGGGTATCGGACACCACTTTATCCTTTCCCCTTTCCCATAAACTGTATAGTTGGCGTTGACCTTTCAATTGCAGAGTAGAATTAATGTTATTCCGCAGGGGATTCTATTTCATTTTAGAACAAGACCTCCCAACTAAAACTCGGCCAGAGCGGAGTTTTTTTTTTGCCGTCATATTGAATAACAAGGGAGCACAGCAGAAAAGAAAATAATAATATAACACTCTTGACCAATGCCAGGCGGAGAGAAGGAGCAAGCAAGTCAGTCAGTAAGACAAATTAATAGGACAAACCAAAGGGACGGGGCCCAGCCCAGCCTACTTCAGCCTCTGACGGCCTCAGACGGCCCGCCCTTGTCCCGGGCTTCTCCCGGGACGCTCCCGTGCAGCGGGCTACAGTGACCGTTATAAAGAGAGGAGGGAGGGCGGGGGGCGTGGCAGCAGGGAGAGCGGGCCAGATGTTGATGGTTTTGACCTGCAGGGACTCCTGGGATTCCGAGTCCCTGACTCACCGCTCGCAGCCCTGCAGCTTACAAACGGGGAATCAAGGGGAAGAATGTCTTCGTAAAGAGAAACATGATTCTGTGACGTACCATTACTGCTATATAAACGCTTAATGTATTGCTCCCAAGTCTGTTTCTCAATACATATTGGTGTGGGTCTAGATCTAGAACCAAAACCCTCACCAATTAATGACCAGAATGTCTTGGCTTGACCCTTATGAGAGGATTCCCGGAGTTTAATCCATCCATAGAGAGTCATCCTTATCTCTTTTCAGTCTTGCCTTCAACCTTATTCTCCTTCTTTTTAGCAGGACAATTTTATGGTACCTTTCTTGGTTAAATGATAAATATTGTTCCCTTATTAGGTAATTATTTCAATATTTAGTTGCCGAAGGGGTATAGGGAATACTGTAGGTTTTTTAACAGGGAGGGCTTTCTTTGCTGAATGGGTTACTAATTTCAAAAAATCGGAAAAACCCAGAAATTCTCTCCCATCCCAGAGGGATACATTTTCCACAGTAGGAACCAAAATACTCAGCAGGCTCTTAATTGCTGGTAGATTCCAGTAACATTTCCCTGACTTAGCTCCAAAATTCACCAAATCAGTATCAATGTGCCGGGAATCCGACGGAAGCGGCTCAAGGTCAACAGTGACAATCAGTACCTTGTGGTCACTTAGATCCGAATTAACAACCAAAATGTCTTTCAAGAGAGGGAAGAAGGAACTGTCTGCTACTACGTAATCAATGATTGATTCTCCATTTTGTGATTTATGTGTAAAAGCTGCGGGGGTATCAGAGGGGAATCTGCCATTTAATACTAGGCAGTCCACCTTAAATAGACCTTCCAAAAATAATTTCCCTCTTTTGTTGGACTTAATATTCGCAGGGAACTGAGCTTGCGGAATATGGAGGGATTCTTCCTTAAGCTTATTCCTAAAGAGATCAAGGGCACAGTTAGAAATTTTACAATTGAAGTCCCCTAATAACAATGTATATGGAGGTGAAGCAGCATCCATTAGATTAAGTATAAAGGAGAAAAGTGACTTTAGGCCAACATTAAAACAATTATCAGGGGGAATGTAAGAGTTTATCAGGACAAGCGATTTAGTAGGGTCATCCTTAATCAAATTTTTCAAAGTTACTGCCTGGAATAATTTATTTGGCTCCAAATAATGGGAGGCATTCCAATTAATCTTATTGGAAAGTAGACAGGCTAATCCCCCCTTCGCATGGCCTCTCCTAGAGGGGAGTGCTCTACCATCTAGAACAAAGTACTCTTTATCCATCATTAATTTACCCTCCACCCAAGTCTCCTGAAGACAAATAACATCAGCTTCTAAGGAGTACAAAAATGACAATTTTTCCGGATTACTCTTAAAACCCGCAATATTCCAAGAGATAATTTTTAAATCAATGTTAAATTTGTAAATGAGGTTTAAGGGAAGATGTAGATTTGCTTGAGAGGACGCCAGGCAACCAACTCCATTTAGAAATATCATCCATTAAAACTGGGTTTGTAGGAATAGGGTTTTTATAAATTACTTGTTGTTCATTTTTTAATAGACACATTTTGAGATCCTCGGTTTTAACCGAGGACCAATTTGTAGAGACCGGTTTTACTCCATGAATTGTTGACAAGTTGGTGGATACTTTGTTACCCTGTTCCTCAAAGAAAGGAGCAACATCTATCCCTTTTATTTGTAATTCCTCTGCCCAGTGAAGGATATGGTTTAGTACCAATTTAGAGTGAAATTTGACCCTGGCTATTTTCCCTGTAGAGGAATTCAGAAGCAATACCAGATCTAGATCCGAGGTTTGTATTAATTTTAAACTTTCGATCTCTCTGAACCATTTAAGGAGTACCGATCTATTTAAGATGAGATCGGTATCAAAGAGAGGAGTAAAATCCAAAAAGATGGTATCTACAATGGGTCTCTCCTGAATAGGGAGAGTGGGGACACACTCACTTATAGGTAAATCTTGAAATGGCTCAGCCAGAGGATTGAGAGTTGGAAACAGAGCATTTTTATTGGGAATCGAATCAATAGATCTAGGATAGCTTGAAGGTCCTGCAGATTCACAAATAATATTCACATGATTCCCTTTAGATGCACTAGTTGTATCAGATAAGTTGGGTAACAACTCTTCACGGCAGGATTTTTCAGGCGAGGCCTCTAAATTACTTTCAAAATTAATTTTTCTCTGTCTTTTTTTATAGAATCTTCGAATAGGTTTCCTTTTTTTACCTCTATTCTTTTTTTGCAATGGGGGTATTGCCTTATCATCCTTAATTGGGAGATCGGTACATACCTCCATTTCTTTTTTTGTAAGAGGGGTAAATATGGGAAATAGAGGAGGCATTTCCGTGTTTTGCTTGTCAACCGAGTCAAACAAAGATTCTATCTTTTCATCAATATTAGCAATACAGTTATCTCCAGCTGAAACTGCATTATCGACTGAGAGACTCGCCGGAATAGCCGCTATCTTAATCCCAATCAGATCTTTGGAAACAAGATTCAAATCCGATTGAACCGGGTCTAGAGTTTCCATCTTTGTTAACCTCCTATTTTTACCCGTGTTCACAAATAAGTTGGGGGAATCACGATGCGACCCAGGATCGGTCCCACCTTTACTGTGTACTAACACCCCAAGGATTTGGGTTACCGTATCAAGGACGCAATCTGAGCCTCCAACAAATTTTTCAAGTAAAAGTAGAATGGAGGATAACAAGTGTTCTAAAGAAGACAGGGATTTGGAAATTAAATTATCGTTGCCAATAGGAGAACTAGGGAGAATGTTATTCATATTAATACCAGGGCTAGAAATGAGATTTAACTGTGATAATGAAAAATCTAATTTAGAAGGAGTACTACTATAAAGATGAAGTCTAGGGGTTGTAGGGGCTTCATGAGCATTACTGCTAACCAAAGCTTTAGCTTTAGCAAGGGCAAGTTCCGAATACCGCTTATGGGACTCTAGATCAATATCAGGTAATGTAAAATCACCCTCCGTAACTATAGGGGTATGATGAGAGCCAGGAGCACCCACCGATTCAGAGGAAGGTATCCCAGGGGGAGGCATTGAGAAGGCCTCAACCAGAGTGATAATATCATTAACAGGGAAAGAAACTGTCTCTGGCTCATTGCCCTTTAATTCATCAGAATTTTGGGTATCGGACACCACTTTATCCTTTCCCCTTTCCCATAAACTGTATAGTTGGCGTTGACCTTTCAATTGCAGAGTAGAATTAATGTTATTCCGCAGGGGATTCTATTTCATTTTAGAACAAGACCTCCCAACTAAACCTCGGCCAGAGCGGAGTTTTTTTTTTGCCGTCATATTGAATAACAAGGGAGCACAGCAGAAAAGAAAATAATAATATAACACTCTTGACCAATGCCAGGCGGAGAGAAGGAGCAAGCAAGTCAGTCAGTAAGACAAATTAATAGGACAAACCAAAGGGACGGGGCCCAGCCCAGCCTACTTCAGCCTCTGACGGCCTCAGACGGCCCGCCCTTGTCCCGGGCTTCTCCCGGGACGCTCCCGCGCAGCGGGCTACAGTGACCGTTATAAAGAGAGGAGGGAGGGCGGGGGGCGTGGCAGCAGGGAGAGCGGGCCAGGTGTTGATGGTTTTGACCTGCAGGGACTCCTGGGATTCCGAGTCCCTGACTCACCGCTCGCAGCCCTGCAGCTTACACAGCCTCCTAGTTACAACCTCAAGCCAGATGCACAAAAGACTCTCCTCCAAACAACGAAGCGGGACCCGCGCAGCTGGTCCGGCGAGTAGTAGCACGCAGCGATAACAGGCAAGTTCAAACAGGGAGTTCCTCGTAGCGAAGAGCAGCGATTCCTCTTAGCCGCCCATGAAGTGCTGAGAATGAGGGAACTAAGTACACCTCGGGCGGGGGGCGTGGCAGCAGGGAGAGCGGGCCAGGTGTTGATGGTTTTGACCTGCAGGGACTCCTGGGATTCCGAGTCCCTGACTCACCGCTCGCAGCCCTGCAGCATACACAGCCTCCTAGTTACAACCTCAAGCCAGATGCACAAAAGACTCTCCTCCAAACAACGAAGCGGGACCCGCGCAGCGGGTCCGGCGAGTAGTAGCAGGCAGCAATAACAGGCAAGTTCAAACAGGGAGTTCCTCGTAGCGAAGAGCAGCGATTCCTCTTAGCGTCCCATGAAGTGCTGAGAATGAGGGAACTAAGTACACCTCGGGCGGGGGGCGTGGCAGCTGGGAGAGCGGGCCAGGTGTTGATGGTTTTGACCTGCAGGGACTCCTGGGATTCCGAGTCCCTGACTCACCGCTCGCAGCCCTGCAGCTTACACAGCCTCCTAGTTACAACCTCAAGCCAGATGCACATAAGACTCTCCTCCAAACAACGAAGCGGGACCCGCGTAGTGGGTTCGGCGAGTAGTAGCAGGCAGCGATAACAGGCAAGTTCAAACAGGAAGTTCCTCGTAGCGAAGAGCAGCGATTCCTCTTAGCGTCCCATGAAGTGCTGAGAATGAGGGAACTAAGTACACCTCGGGCGGGGGGGCGTGGCAGCTGGGAGAGCGGGCCAGGTGTTGATGGTTTTGACCTGCAGGGACTCCTGGGATTCCGAGTCCCTGACTCACCGCTCGCAGCCCTGCAGCTTACACAGCCTCCTAGTTACAACCTCAAGCCAGATGCACAAAAGACTCTCCTCCAAACAACGAAGCAGGACCCGCGCAGCGGTTTCGGCGAGTAGTAGCAGGCAGCGATAACAGGCAAGTTCAAACAGGGAGTTCCTCGTAGCGAAGAGCAGCGATTTCTCTTAGCGTCCCATGAAGTGCTGAGAATGAGGGAAGTAAGTACACCTCGGGCGGGGGGCGTGGTAGCAGGGAGAGCGGGCCAGGTGTTGATGGTTTTGACCTGCAGGGACTCCTGGGATTCCGAGTCCCTGACTCACCGCTCGTAGCACTGCAGCTTACACAGCCTCCTAGTTACTACCTCAAGCCAGATGCACAAAAGAATCTCCTCCAAACAACGAAGCGGGACCCGCGCAGCGGGTCCGGCGAGTAGTAGCAGGCAGCGATAACAGGCAAGTTCAAACAGGGAGTTCCTCGTAGCGAAGAGCAGCGATTCCTCTTAGCGTCCTCCCTTCCCACACATGAATGAAAAAAAAGAAAGAAAAAGGATAAAGGAAAATATGCAACAAAGCATGAGATGAATACAAACAATGATAAATATGCAATTATGAAAACCAGATACCAACATGGCAAAAATGTTCAGACAATAACAGGAAAGGAAAACAGAACCTAGAGAAAAACATAGTGTTACATGAATACATAGCATAATCTTGAAACTTAGCAGATGTAGCTCTCATCCTGGAAGAAAATCTTTTCTAAGAAGAATAGCATGAATGATCATTCCTATTGGGAGGAATAGCGTTAGAAGAAGAACAACTAGGAATAACAGGAGTCACATGAGAGGAGTCAAAATGAATACCCATCTTCCCACCAACGTACACCATTTTGGATTGAGGAACAATAGAGGTGGAACATATATTTCAAATCTTACCATTCTCCAACACCACCACGTGGTCTTTTACTTTCCTCACCTTAAACGGATCTGAAAACCAAGAAGCCCCCATGAAAATTAATCCAGGCTTCTTGATTCTCACCCAATCTCCAACGCACACAGGGGAAACTCTCGGAAACAGTGGTGTACTTGGAATGGACAGCGGTTCTCCCATCCGCTACTTTGCTAAGTCTAGTTTGGTCAACCTCCTTTCTGGACATCCAATCCTTATTCAACTTGGAACCAGCAACTCTTCCTCTAAGTAATGTGAAAGGAGATATCCCAGTACTTATATGAGGAGTGATTCTGATTGCCCACAACATGTCCGCCACAGCTACACGCCAAGATAGACCATTCACCAAAGCCAATTGCAATTGGTCCTTATTAACATGATTAAAGTGCTCAACCAATCCATTGCTGCAGGGATATTTGATATTTGATATTTGATATGGTTTCTGCCATTACAGCCGTCATCAGCCAGGCTAGCTTGAATCCAGTGGCAAAGTGAGCAAGGGACTCAAGTGTGAGCATACCCTGCCAACTTAGGGTGCACAAAGCGATAAAAAAAAAGGGGATGATGGATGGAGCGTTTGAGCAAATCAAACACTCACCCCCAGTCAACTGATCTGGGTTTAATCCATCACAATTCTGTAGCTCACTCCGCCACCCCAGTTCAGACATGGCTATATGCAAATCAGTCTGACCCTGTGACTCATGGGAACAGTCCAGCCCGAACTGCCAAAGCATACCCTGCCAACTTAGGGCAAACAAAGCGATAAAAATAGCGATACAAAAAATGATGAATGCTGCTGCTACTACTCCATCCACATCTCCGCCCCTGATGTGTCAGGGCCTCACAGAGCGGCAAACATTCCACCTCTGGCCCCTTATGTGTCAGTGCCACACAGTGCTGCAGACAAAACACCACCACCTACATGTGAGGCACATCACACATCAGAGGACGATGATGTGGATGATTCTGCCATTCTCGTAAGAAGGAAGCGATAGCAGTCATCTCTGCCATATGGCGTGTTTCAGCTTGGTTCTGTCCTCTGCATCATGCCCTGGAATAACACCTTCCACTGTCCCCCAATATACTCCACGACACTCACCTTTGCCCTCGACATGGACTGCTGTATTTGGTTTGGTTAACAATGACACAGCAATCAGACTGCGAACTGAACTCTTCCTCTTCCGATAAACTTATCAATCCCTAAAGGACTGTGGCTGGCCCTCCATGGGGCAACAATGTAAAGTGGGGTTTGCATGGCCATGCACTGTACCATCTTCAACACTCCACCAAATGTGATTAAAACATTCTAACTCACACAGATGTGTCACGTCTATGATCAAGCAAGTGTGCGATTGAGGCTAGGCCTTTGGCTTATGCTGCGGCAATGAAGATACAGACACAACAGTTGGCATGTATGAGCCGAGACCCTCAGCGGTCTTGCGCTCTTTTTTTTTTCCATTCGGGCGAGCCCGCCTTCCCAGTGCATGCTACAATACAACATTGACGATTACGGTCGGGTGGCACTACAACAGAGACTCACGCCATAGTTACTTCTGTGGCCAGCCCAGAACTGAAACACGCCCAGAGCCCAGAACTGGGCCACGCCCAGAATCCCAGTGAAAATAAGCACTGGTACAGTTGGATGAGTACTTCATTTATTCATGTTTCATCTCAGCAGCTTCCAGGCAGCAACTGCTAGTATATTCACATCCTATGTTCCACACAGGGAACATGACCATGGAAACATTCTATGCAAGAACATGCAGGAAGTCCTAACACACCTCAAGTTTCAAGTTTCAAGTTTATTTATTTATGCTTACGGAACTCACATGAGATCCACATAAAAAGACATAGTATTACAATCCATTAAAATCATGAAAAGATAATTTTACAGAAGCATAAAATTAGGACAAAAGAATACAAAGTAAACTGGAGTCAGGAACTCTCAACTAATACAAAGGCAACAAACATTTGAAGAAATTATATAATTTAAAACAAAACATTTCATTCATGTTCATGGCCGCAATAAAATCAGTGGCAGAGAGGATATTTAATTTTAGACAAATGGGCCTTAGCCACTTTCGCCTGTACGACATTAGTGCTGGACAAATAAAGATGACATGGAGCAAATTCTGGTTATTCATATTACAAAGATCACATAAGGCTGATGAACCATACCATCTGGATAGAAGAGAATTCAGGGGAAGTAAGTCCTGCCTTACTAGAAACAATAGACGCCTGACTCCATGGGGAATATTCCAAGAAACATAGGATTGCGCCTTCCCCACCAGACAGGAATCAGTCACTGGAGTAGTACCTTTTTTTAGAGTACAATTCTCTCTATCCAGTTTAAACCCTAATTCCCAAGATGCAGACTTCAGGAGGGCTTTCAGCTGGTATGCAGATAATGAAAACAAAACAGCTTCGTCTAGATGTAATTGACTCACGGCAAATCTAAAAAAAATTAGAATTAAAGAGTAATCATTAAAATTTCCCAGCAGCTCCTTTTTTATAAGATATCTTAATGTGCCAGGCTCACCTTTTGCCAGGCTAAAAACCCAACGCACACTCCCCGCTAAACCTTGGACCCAGCTACTTCGTAATCCAAATTCCTGTCTAAGAGCAGCTGTAGAGCTAGCCGTGTTGACAGATACGAGGCTACGAAGGATTTTACCTTCAGAGGAGTTTAAGAAATTCCTGCATTTCATATCGATTAACTCCATACCATAGAGTAAGGAGGCAGGAATTTTTGCTCGATACACCTCCAGCAGTATCGAGAAATGCCTTCTGCCTGTTGCCTTATATAGTGAAATAAAACTCCTTCCCTGGACAATAGCTTTCCGGGTGTTATTAGCTATGTGAGCTTTTTCACTTAAATTGCTCGTAACAATTTTGCCAAGGAAAGTGTAAGATTGCACTACTTCCAACTTTTGGCCCCCCACAGTCCAATGAAAGTTCACATATTTAGACTTCTTCCTACCTGAAAAGCACATCACTTTACTTTTTGCGATATTTATCAGCAAATGATGCTTTCCAGCAAAATTGTACAATGCATGCAGGCGATTATTCAACCCATAAGGCGTTAAGTCAAGAATCAAAATATCATCAGCATACATAAGACATGCGATTGGAGAGCCTCCCAGGCTCGGAGCAATACCTGTACTTGCAGAAAGAACCTGGGGAAGATCGGCTATATATAGAGAGAACAGCAGGGGAGCCAATAGGCAACCCTGCTTTAACCCATTTGCTGTGTAAATAATTCCAGACAATCCTCTTTCCCCTCCCAACAACACTCTGCACCAGGTATCTGAGTGCAAGGCGCGAACTAGTCTAAGAAGAGTGGAAGGCATCCCTGAAGCAGATAACTTTCCCCACAGCATTGTTCTATCTACTTTGTCGAAGGCTGTGGAGAAGTCGATAAAGGCCCCATAAACTCGCCCTCCACGAACCTTGACATATTTCTCCGTTATAACCTGGAGTGCCGTCAGATTATCAAGGGTACCGTGCTTTTGTCTAAAGCCAGTTTGTTGATAGGGTAAAATTTCTGCCATAGACACCCAATCGTTAATTAAATTAAGAAGACATTTAGCAAAGACCTTGCCGATAGCATCTAATAGGGCAATTTGGCGGTAGTTTTGAGGAAGGTCTCCAGCCCCTTTTTAAACAGGGGAACTAGAATGCTCCCTTTCCAAGAAGGGGGAACGGTGCCACTAATAAAACAAAATTTAAACACAGGGTAAAGGATTTTGCTCCATAGTTCACTCTAATCTTTTAGAACAGAAATAGAAACCTCATCCGGCCCCATAGCGCCAGAGGAGCGCATGCCCTTAATAGCTAATTCTATGTCCTTTTCGGACGGGGAATCAAGGGGAAGAATGTCTTCGTAAAGAGAAACATGATTCCGTGACGTACCATTACTGCTATATAAACGCTTAATGTATTGCTCCCAAGTCTGTTTCTCAATACATATTGGTGTGGGTCTAGATCTAGAACCACAACCCTCACCAATTAATGACCAGAATGTCTTGGCTTGACCCTTATGAGAGAATTCCCGGAGTTTAATCCATAGAGAGTCATCCTTATCTCTTTTCAGTCTTGCCTTCAACCTTATTCTCCTTCTTTTTAGCAGGACAATTTTATGGTACCTTTCTTGGTTAAATGATAAATATTGTTCCCTTATTAGGTATTTATTTCAATATTTAGTTGCCGAAGGGGTATAGGGAATACTGTAGGTTTTTTAACAGGGAGGGCTTTCTTTGCTGAATGGGTTACTAATTTCAAAAAATCGGAAAAACCCAGAAATTCCCTCCCATCCCAGAGGGATACATTTTCCACAGTAGGAACCAAAATACTCAGCAGGCTCTTAATTGCTGGTAGATTCCAGTAACATTTCCCTGACTTAGCTCCAAAATTCACCAAATCAGTATCAATGTGCCGGGAATCCGACGGAAGCGGCTCAAGGTCAACAGTGACAATCAGTACCTTGTGGTCACTTAGATCCGAATTAACAACCAAAATGTCTTTCAAGAGAGGGAAGAAGGAACTGTCTGCTACTACGTAATCAATGATTGATTCTCCATTTTGTGATTTATGTGTAAAAGCTGCGGGGGTATCAGAGGGGAATCTGCCATTTAATACTAGGCAGTCCACCTTAAATAGACCTTCCAAAAATAATTTCCCTCTTTTGTTGGACTTAATATTCGCAGGGAACTGAGCTTGCGGAATATGGAGGGATTCTTCCTTAAGCTTATTCCTAAAGAGATCAAGGGCACAGTTAGAAATTTTACAATTGAAGTCCCCTAATAACAATATATATGGAGGTGAAGCAGCATCCATTAGATTAAGTATAAAGGAGAAAAGTGACTTTAGGCCAACATTAAAACAATTATCAGGGGGAATGTAAGAGTTTATCAGGACAAGCGATTTAGTAGGGTCATCCTTAATCAAATTTTCAAAGTTACTGCCTGGAATAATTTATTTGGCTCCAAATAATGGGAGGCATTCCAATTAATCTTATTGGAAAGTAGACAGGCTAATCCCCCCTTCGCATGGCCTCTCCTAGAGGGGAGTGCTCTACCATCTAGAACAAAGTACTCTTTATCCATCATTAATTTACCCTCCACCCAAGTCTCCTGAAGACAAATAACATCAGCTTCTAAGGAGTACAAAAATGACAATTTTTCCGGATTACTCTTAAAACCCGCAATATTCCAAGAGATAATTTTTAAATCAATGTTAAAATTGTAAATGAGGTTTAAGGGAAGATGTAGATTTGCTTGAGAGGACGCCAGGCAACCAACTCCATTTAGAAATATCATCCATTAAAACTGGGTTTGTAGGAATAGGGTTTTTATAAATTACTTGTTGTTCATTTTTTAATAGACACATTTTGAGATCCTCGGTTTTAACCGAGGACCAATTTGTAGAGACCGGTTTTACTCCATGAATTGTTGACAAGTTGGTGGATACTTTGTTACCCTGTTCCTCAAAGAAAGGAGCAACATCTATCCCTTTTATTTGTAATTCCTCTGCCCAGTGAAGGATATGGTTTAGTACCAATTTAGAGTGAAATTTGACCCTGGCTATTTTCCCTGTAGAGGAATTCAGAAGCAATACCAGATCTAGATCCGAGGTTTGTATTAATTTTAAACTTTCGATCTCTCTGAACCATTTAAGGAGTACCAATCTATTTAAGATGAGATCGGTATCAAAGAGAGGAGTAAAATCCAAAAAGATGGTATCTACAATGGGTCTCTCCTGAATAGGGAGAGTGGGGACACACTCACTTATAGGTAAATCTTGAAATGGCTCAGCCAGAGGATTGAGAGTTGGAAACAGAGCATTTTTATTGGGAATCGAATCAATAGATCTAGGATAGCTTGAAGGTCCTGCAGATTCACAAATAATATTCACATGATTCCCTTTTGATGCACTAGTTGTATCAGATAAGTTGGGTAACAACTCTTCACGGCAGGATTTTTCAGGCGAGGCCTCTAAATTACTTTCAAAATTAATTTTTCTCTGTCTTTTTTTATAGAATCTTCGAATAGGTTTCCTTTTTTTACCTCTATTCTTTTTTTGCAATGGGGGTATTGCCTTATCATCCTTAATTGGGAGATCGGTACATACCTCCATTTCTTTTTTTGTAAGAGGGGTAAATATGGGAAATAGAGGAGGCATTTCCGTGTTTTGCTTGTCAACCGAGTCAAACAAAGATTCTATCTTTTCATCAATATTAGCAATACAGTTATCTCCAGCTGAAACTGCATTATCGACTGAGAGACTCGCCGGAATAGCCGCTATCTTAATCCCAATCAGATCTTTGGAAACAAGATTCAAATCCGATTGAACCGGGTCTAGAGTTTCCATCTCCTTTGTTAACCTATTTTTACCCGTGTTCACAAATAAGTTGGGGGAATCACGATGCGACCCAGGATCGGTCCCACCTTTACTGTGTACTAACACCCCAAGGATTTGGGTTACCGTATCAAGGACGCAATCTGAGCCTCCAACAAATTTTTCAAGTAAAAGTAGAATGGAGGATAACAAGTGTTCTAAAGAAGACAGGGATTTGGAAATTAAATTATCGTTGCCAATAGGAGAACTAGGGAGAATGTTATTCATATTAATACCAGGGCTAGAAATGAGATTTAACTGTGATAATGAAAAATCTAATTTAGAAGGAGTACTACTATAAAGATGAAGTCTAGGGGTTGTAGGGGCTTCATGAGCATTACTGCTAACCAAAGCTTTAGCTTTAGCAAGGGCAAGTTCCGAATACCGCTTATGGGACTCTAGATCAATATCAGGTAATGTAAAATCACCCTCCGTAACTATAGGGGTATGAGGAGAGCCAGGAGCACCCACCGATTCAGAGGAAGGTATCCCAGGGGGAGGCATTGAGAAGGCCTCAACCAGAGTGATAATATCATTAACAGGGAAAGAAACTGTCTCTGGCTCATTGCCCTTTAATTCATCAGAATTTTGGGTATCGGACACCACTTTATCCTTTCCCCTTTCCCATAAACTGTATAGTTGGCGTTGACCTTTCAATTGCAGAGTAGAATTAATTTTATTCCGCAGGGGATTCTATTTCATTTTAGAACAAGACCTCCCAACTAAAACTCGGCCAGAGCGGAGTTTTTTTTTGCCGTCATATTGAATAACAAGGGAGCACAGCAGAAAAGAAAATAATATTATAACACTCTTGACCAATGCCAGGCGGAGAGAAGGAGCAAGCAAGTCAGTCAGTAAGACAAATTAATAGGACAAACCAAAGGGACGGGGCCCAGCCCAGCCTACTTCAGCCTCTGACGGCCTCAGACGGCCCGCCCTTGTCCCGGGCTTCTCCCGGGACGCTCCCGCGCAGCGGGCTACAGTGACCGTTATAAAGAGAGGAGGGAGGGCGGCGGGCGTGGCAGCAGGGAGAGCGGGCCAGGTGTTGATGGTTTTGACCTGCAGGGACTTCTGGGATTCCGAGTCCCTGACTCACCGCTCGCAGCCCTGCAGCTTACACAGCCTCCTAGTTACAACCTCAAGCCAGATGCACAAAAGACTCTCCTCCAAACAACGAAGCGGGACCCGCGCAGCTGGTCCGGCGAGTAGTAGCAGGCAGCGATAACAGGCAAGTTCAAACAGGGAGTTCCTCGTAGCGAAGAGCAGCGATTCCTCTTAGCCGCCCATGAAGTGCTGAGAATGAGGGAACTAAGTACACCTCGGGCGGGGGGCGTGGCAGCAGGGAGAGCGGGCCAGGTGTTGATGGTTTTGACCTGCAGGGACTCCTGGGATTCCGAGTCCCTGACTCACCGCTCGCAGCCCTGCAGCATACACAGCCTCCTAGTTACAACCTCAAGCCAGATGCACAAAAGACTCTCCTCCAAACAACGAAGCGGGACCCGTGCAGCGGGTCCGGCGAGTAGTAGCAGGCAGCGATAACAGGCAAGTTCAAACAGGGAGTTCCTCGTAGCGAAGAGCAGCGATTCCTCTTAGCGTCCTCCCTTCCCACACATGAATGAAAAAAAAGAAAGAAAAAGGATAAAGGAAAATATGCAACAAAGCATGAGATGAACACAAACAATGATAAATATGCAATTATGAAAACCAGATACCAACATGGCAAAAATGTTCAGACAATAACAGGAAAGGAAAACAGAACCTAGAGAAAAACATAGTGTTACATGAATACATAGCATAATCTTGAAACTTAGCAGATGTAGCTCTCATCCTGGAAGAAAATCTTTTCTAAGAAGAATAGCATGAATGATCATTCCTATTGGGAGGAATAGCGTTAGAAGAAGAACAACTAGGAATAACAGGAGTCACATGAGAGGAGTCAAAATGAATACCCATCTTCCCACCAACGTACACCATTTTGGATTGAGGAACAATAGAGGTGGAACATATATTTCAAATCTTACCATTCTCCAACACCACCACGTGGTCTTTTACTTCCCTCACCTTAAACGGATCTGAAAACCAAGAAGCCCCCATGAAAATTAATCCAGGCTTCTTGATTCTCACCCAATCTCCAACGCACACAGGGGAAACTCTCGGAAACAGTGGTGTACTTGGAATGGACAGCGGTTCTCCCATCCGCTACTTTGCTAAGTCTAGTTTGGTCAACCTCCTTTCTGGACATCCAATCCTTATTCAACTTGGAACCAGCAACTCTTCCTCTAAGTAATGTGAAAGGAGATATCCCAGTACTTATATGAGGAGTGATTCTGATTGCCCACAACATGTCCGCCACAGCTACACGCCAAGATAGACCATTCACCAAAGCCAATTGCAATTGGTCCTTATTAACATGATTAAAGTGCTCAACCAATCCATTGCTGCAGGGATGATAAAGTGATGTTAAAACATGTTTGATGCCATGTTCCTCAAGAAAATTTAGCATTTCCAGAAAATCCAATTGAGTTTCATTATGTGTCACCAGTTCCTCCGGAAAACCCTCCAGGAGAAACACTTCCCTGAGGAAACTGATGACAGAAAACGAATTAACACACCTTACAGATTTAATTTAAGGCCACTTGGACATATAGTCTACCAAGACCAGAGCATACAGAGAAGAACCACCTGAAATCACAAATGGACCAGCAACATCAAAAGCTAATTTGCACTAAGGTAAATTCTTGACAATCACAGGATCAATGGGGGATGGATGAGTCACCTAAGTCTTATCGCAGAGGACACACACACAACAGTCCTGGACAAAATGCTCAATGGACCTATCCACTCCAAGCCACCAAAAGTCCTCACAGATTCTGCATTTCATGGCACGAATACCCTGGTGACCTTTGTGGGCAAGATCTAAAACTTTTTTCTGCATACATGTGGGAACAACCAAAAGACCACCTCTGCGTAAAATTCCATCCACCAAAGATAACTCATCAAAAACTCTTTTTTAATTCAGCAGGCCATCCTTGAACTAAAAAGTCCACAAACAATTTTGATATATTTGTCCTCAGTTAGAGCTTGCAACCATTCCTGCTCTGAGAGTGCACCCTTCACCACGTCAACAACAGTACCAACAGCACATACAATATCAAGATCATCCTCGGCAGATACACTGATGTCCTTGGCAAGGGGTAAACGGTAAAGACAATCAGCCATGTTGTTTTTGACACCAGACACATATTCTAAACGATAGTTGAACTCCTGCAATCTGTATTGCCATTTGGCAATCCGTGGGGTGGCACTACCACCACCTTTGGTGGTGAAAAGATCAACAAAGGGGTTGTGATCGGTTCTGAAGATGAGATCATTACCCCACAGAAAACACAGAAAGTACTGGACGCCCCACCATAAAGCTAATGCCTCTTTCTCAATGGTGGAGTAAGAACTCTCAGCACCACGAAGTGTCCTAGAAGCAAAAGCAATGATCTCCCTTTATGACCGTCACTCCTTTTCTGCATTAGAGCAACGCCCAAACCAATATTGCTGGCATCAGAAGAAACAATACATTTGTCATTGATGTTGAACAATTTCAAAGGGCAAGCTTGTACAATTTCTCTTTTTAGGATGTCAAATTGATAAACACATTTTTTGCACCAGACAAATTTAACATTCTTCTTTAGTAACTCATGCAAACAGGAAGTTTTTGTCTGTAAAATTCCCTACAAATTTGGCATTGTACTTCACAAGTCCTAAAAAGGAACGAAGTTGATCCTTGTTGGTAGGAGAAGGTGCATTTTGAATGGCATCGAAAATTTTAATTTTGGGTTCAATCCCTTTGCAAGAAAAGTGGTGACCCAAATAATCCATACCCTCCTGAAAACATTTACACTTGTCCTTTCTTAAGGTCAGCCTGTGAAGTTTTACAGTATCTAGAACATGTTTAACCCTGCTGTCATGCTCAGCCTCAGTTTGGACATACACCAGAATATGATACTGGAAAAACATGACTCCGCTGTATCTTTGAATAGATTGCCCATAAGGCGTTGAAACACAGCAGAAGCCGATGCCAGACCAAAAGGTATACGTTTGTAATGGAAAGCTCCTTCCGGTGTTAGGAAAGAGGTGATATGTCTGGACTCCTTGCTCAATTCAACTTGGTGATAAGCTGAAGAAATAACAAATGACGAAAAATAGTTTGCTCCGTCAAGCCTCGCCAGCATTTCATTAATGTTGGACAACGGTTGACGGTCGATCCAAATGTTGCTATTCAGATCGTGCAAGTCCACACACATCATAAGGGACTTGTCAGCCTTGCGTGCAAGAACTATGGGAGCCAACCATTCGGATCTTTCAATGGCTTCAATCACATCTATGCGGCATAAGCATTCAAGCTCTTGCTTCAATTCCACACGCAAACTCAAGGGTACCTTGTGTGCAACAGCCTTGGCACCACTTTTCAGGATGATGCAGTGTTGGAAGTCTTTCAGCTTTCCAAGCTTGTCACTAAAAACTTCAGGATACCTTTGGATCCACTCACCACCAGACAAGTGTTTTACCACCACTCACAACATCTGAAGAATTGGAAGATGAAAGAAGAGTGTAACATTTGCAAGCTTCACGTCTAGACAAAACCATGTCATGATAATTAGGATCAAGGATGATCCCAAGTTCCCCCTGCTCTTCCCATCCCAATAAGTTTGCACCATCCTTGACAATGAATACATGTCCAGTAACTAGATCCCCATGGAATTCCAAATTAGCATCAAATTTACCTAGAACTTCCACCCTTTTGCCCCATAGGCAAACATTTTAATATCTGCCATGTGCAATTGAATGTCGTCCAACCCTCCAAAATCCTTAATATTAATTAGAGTTAAAGGAGACCCGGAATCAGCCAAGAATTTCTCACTTTTTCAATTCACACAGATAATACATGCAAGGGATTTCCTTTTACGTAAACCTCCCATGGATGCAATCTCAACGACACCCTCAGATTGAACAGGTGACAAAAACAGCATTAATAACATATTATCATTCGCTTTACCAGAGTCAACAAAGTCTTCTTCAATGGACTTGACAATTTGAGCGTTACCTTTGTTGGACACCATGGCTTTACAAAAACGATCCTGATGACCTTTCTTACCACATTTAAAACAAGTCTGAATCAAAGCAAAACAGTACTTGGTATTGCCTAAATGATTTTTGTTCCCACAACGAAAACAAAATAATTACACTCTCTCCGATTTAACCTTGGGCGACGGTAGAAAAGGTGAATTCCATGTTGTGTTCTGAATGGGGACTTTGGTGGACTTAACATTGTGCTTTATGACAGTAGTTTAATTTCAGTGGATTGAGAAGAGTTGCTCATTTCCTTCATGCAAAATTGTGAATGTTCAATGCTTTTCGCAAGCGTGATGGCTGTCTCAAGATCGGGGTCGTCAGAAGACAATAGTTTCTCTTGAATTTTCTTGTTGCAAGTGCATTCGTTTAATTGATCATGTATGATTTCATCCCTAAATTCTCTGTAGTTGCATGTGACAGAAACAGTTCTGAGTACAGAAACGAAATCATCAATTGCAAACATTTTGACGCTCAAGAACTACATTCTTCTTGGGGTTGAACCTTTTGTCTAATGTCTTGATCAAGGATGCATAGTCATCAATGAGTAAGAAATCACCATCATCATCACTACCACTCACAAGAGTGCTAACAACTTTAAGGGTTAAAGTTTTCACAATGCTTTTACCCTCCGCACTCAGATTATGCATAAGAAGTGCTTTTTTCTTTTTTGTAGTGAACGTGTCACCATCAATGGCTTCCAAATAACTTTCAAATGTATACTTCCACTGTTGCCATAACATGGGAGGCGAACCAGGAGACTGAAGAAAGGGTGGCAGAGCTATTACGTGATCCATGCTGAAATAGGCCATGGGTGAGTTGCTGCCCACTAAATTAATACAGAAGCAGGAATAATGGATACACTTAAATATAAAGAATTTTTATGATGCAGCTGTAATGAATAATGCAGGAATAAGCTGTGCACATCAGCGAATACTTGAAAGATGTGCGTATAACCTTACAAGTGTTGAACAATTGTGGACCTCACTTCGGAACAAAGTATGATTAAACAGTGCACCTCAAGATCAAATTTACAGCTGTGCACATCAGTGTAAAAGTGCACGTGGTGTTATTAGAACTGATGCACTAATTATTAATGAGGAGGACCAATTTGCAGCTGTGCTCGTCAGGATAACAACAAGTGTGGCGTGTCATGACAACACAATGGGAGAATCAAAGTGAGCCAAATTGGTCGCACACAGTGTGATGACGTTGCGTGCGGGGGTAACGGGCATGACAGGCAAACTCCGAAGACACGCAGCGTGTCGGGACATCACAGGAAGAGAGCGCGTGAAGCAACGACCGCTTTAATTGCACGCGCCCCAAAACCAGCAAAAGTACCAGAAATGGCCCAAACACTATCAAATTGACATCGGAACCTCTGGACAGGAACGGAACCACACAGGAATCCACATGAGTCCACAAGGATGACAAAACTCCAAGTAGAGGTGCAGGAAAGCAGAAAACACCATACAGCTCCAAGCAGGAAGGAGGCAGGTCAAAAGCAGATCGGCATTGGTGCGGTAAGGAATGGGAGGGCGAGAATGGGACAACTCGTCGCCAATGAAAAGAAGCACTGGTACAGTTGGGTGAGTACTTGATTTATTCATGTCCCATCTCAGCAGATCCTAGGCAGCAACTGCCAGACTACCCACATTCTATGTTCCACACAGGGAACATAACCATGGAAACATTCTATGCAAGAACGTGCAGGAGGTCCCAACACCCGGGTCATTTCTTCACACACCTACACATGGGCCACTGCCGCGGCGTTGGGATGTGGTGCACTTCTGAGTTTGTCTCCAGACATTCCACCCAGACTTTCCAGCGGCCTGTCTGGGACGTGGGTGGCCCTGTAACTGTGAAGGGCTCCTGTGGCATTACAGAGGACATGCTGTTGGCTGCTGGAGGCAGACTTGTGAGGTAGCCCCATGGGACGATGGTTTGCTGTGCACTGAGTTAGTCCCACCTGAAGAGTTGAGCGGGTGTGCAGCCTGCAATTATGCAGTGGCCTGGAAGCTGGACGGTGACTTGTGGTGCACAGAGGTAGTGGCACCTGAGGCACTGCATCTGACATGGGTCCACCGCCACATGGCAATGACTTGCGGTGCACTGAGGCCCAACACCAGACAACATGACTGCCCTCAAGTCTCGCCACCCGAAAACACCCCCAACTGATCCACACCACCAAGAAAACCGCATTCAAGGAACGACTGGACAACAACGCACACAACAGCAAGGAACTCTTCAACATCGTGAAAGAGCTCTCCAACCCCAACGCCGGAAACAACGACATCACCCCCTCGCAAGACCTCTGCAACTCCCTCGCCTCCTACTTCCACAACAAGATCGCGGACATACACAACAGCTTCAGCACCCAACCGACGCACTCCACGACTGAACCACCGCCCCCCACAACCACCCTCCGTGCCTGGACCCCGATCAGCACCGAAGACACCGTCCACACGATGAACTCCATCCACTCCGGATCTCCGACAGACCCCTGCCCTCACCACGTCTTCAACAAGGCCGACGCTGTCATCGCACCCCACCTGCGGGACATCATCAACACCTCCTTCGACACCGCGACCTTCCCGGAGAGCTGGAAGCACGCCGAACTCAGCGCCCTACTTAAGAAGCCATCAGCCGACCCCACCGACCTCAAGAACTACCGCCCCATCTCGCTGCTCCCATTTCCGGCGAAAGTCATCGAGAAGACCGTCAACAAGCAACTGGCCGCCTTCCTCGAGACGAACGGCTCCCTCGACCTCTCGCAGTCTGGCTTCCGGGCCAACCACAGCACCGAGACGGCCCTGATCGCAGCTACCGATGACATCCGAGCCCTGCTCAACATTGGGGAAACAGCGGCCCTCATCCTCCTGGACCTATCCGCGGCCTTCGACACTGTCTGCCACCGTACCCTAGTACAGCGCCTCAGCAACGTCGGAATCCAGGAGAAGGCACTGGAGTGGATCATCTCCTTCCTCGCCGGAAGGACACACAGAGTCCGCCTCCCCCCGTTCAGATCAGAGGCCACCGAAGTCATCTGCGGCGTCCCTAAGGGCTCCTCGCTCAGCCCAACACTCTTCAACGTCTAATAATAATAATAATAATAATACTGGATTTTATACAGCGCGAACAGCTACCTCGCGAGGAGGTGTCCCGGCGCTAGTAGATCACTAATAACCTTAGGCATACAGAATAGGAGAGCTAGCATGGCTGGGTGAAAAGCCAGGTCTTTAGCAATTTCCTAAAGCAGGGTTCGGAGGGGGCCTGTTGAATAACTTGTGGCAGGGAGTTCCACAGAGCGGAGACGTTGGCTGAAAAGGTCCGACCGCCTAGCCGGGCCTTCTTTGCCCGCGGGATGACCAGTTGGACACGGTCATTGGATCGTAGTGCACGGCTTTGATAGTATCTAGGAAGGCGGTTTTTCAGGTATTGTGGGCAGGAGCCATACAGAGATCTGAACGCAAGTGTCAAAGCTTTGAATTTTATCCTGTTGGCTACTGGTAGCCAATGCAGGGTTCGAAGATGCGGAGAGACGGACTGCTTGAAAGGGATTCGCAGTAACAGTCTCGCAGCCGCATTTTGAACTACCTGCAGCCTGTGAGTCAGGTATTTTGGAAGGCCCAGGTATAAACCATTGGCATAGTCCAGCCGTGAGGTGACAGTCGCGTGGACAACCGTTTTTCTGCAACTCTCCGGTAAGAGCCTTAGGATTTTTCGGAGGTTTCTCAGCTTGCTGAAACAGCATCCGGCCACTTGTTGGACATGGGATGAAAAGGACATGTTATCATCCCATCTCACTCCAAGATTTTTTGCCGAGTGACTTGGTGAGGGGGGCGGGCCCATCTCCGTGGGCCACCAGAGTTCAGGGGCAGGGGGGGGACCCTTGCTGAAGAAGATGACTTCAGTTTTATTGGCATTCAACTTTAATTTATTAGTGTTCATCCAGTGTGCTATATCCTGGAGACAACCTTTGAAATTTGAGAAAGAATCATGTGTCATCTCCGAGTACGGAAATACCAACTGGGTGTCGTCGGCATATGAGATTGCCTTGACACCCCAGTTGGCAATTAACGTGAAAAGAGGAGCCAGGTAGATGTTGAACAGAAGGGGGCTGAGGGCCGATCCCTGCGGGACTCCACAGCCAAGAATTTTGGGTGTGGAAGAGAACGTCCCAAGTGCTACCTTCTGCGTTCTAAGTGATAGGTAGGAGTTTATCCACCCTAGTGCTCTGTCCTGAATGCCTATCTCTGCGAGCCGACTGAGTAGGCTGGCGTGGTCCACCGTGTCGAAGGCGGCCGACAGATCCAGGAGTACCAGCATTGCTGAGTCTCCTGCATCCATCGACCACCTCACTGACTCGGCTACCTCTATGAGCGCTGTTTCGGTGCTGAAACCGGGTCGGAAACCCGATTGAGTTTCATGTAGGATGTTATTGGTTTCCACAAATTTACTCAATTGTCGCTGTATAATTTTTTCCAGCATTTTTCCCGGGGCAGCTAGTAGGGATATTGGGCGGAGATTCGTCAGGTCGTCAGGGTCCCCATTGAGTTTCTTTTTTAGGGGTAGAAGAGTAGCATGCTTCCAGACGTCCGGGAAAATGCCCGAAGCAATGGAAGAATTCCAAATACATTGAAGTATCGGGGCTACCGAGTCTGCAACGGCACTCCATAGTTTAGCTGGGCAGGGGTCGTCCGGGGAGCCGGATTTGCATCGGCTAAGTTCTTGCCTTACCTCATTCAGTGGAATGTGCATGAACTGGGTAAAAGTCTCTTCTAGCTCGCCTTTATTCGCTATGTCCTGCTTCACTGTTTTTGTTATTGGACCAAAGGAGTCGTACACCTTTTTAATTTTCTGATCAAAATACTCAGAAATTTGCTCACATAGCGTAGCTGTGGGTACAACCTCTCTTTCAATGCATTTAGGCTTAAAAAACGACTGTACCACTTTAAAGACTTGTTTGCTGGACTGTTCTGCCTGAAAAATTGAGTCCGCATAGAAGCGCTTTTTGCTTTTCCTGATAGCTTTCCGGAATTGTTTAGAAGCTTCCTTATACCTGGCTTTTTCTTCTGGACCATAGTTTACTCTCCAGAGTCTCTCCAGTTTTTTACAGACCGCTTTCTCATTCCTAAGTTCCTGCGTGAACCAGGGGGCTGAGGGAGAGTCTCTTTTAGATAGGGCCCGGGAGGCTGGAGCAATAGAGGAAACCATCTTTCCGATCCATTCATTAAGAAGTATAGCATCCGTATTAGTATTATTTGTCAGGGACGGAATGGTTTGCGCAAGGACCGGGCACATAGTATCAGGGGTCAGTTTTTTCCATTGCCTCTTCAGGAAGTACCGTTTACTCGAGACAGGGGTATCATTCGCAATATTCATTGTGAATGGGACGAGTGCGTGATCTGACCATGTCAGAGGAAGAGGTGTCTCAGACTGCACATTCTTGATGTTAGAAAAAATGAGATCAATAGTGTGGCCCCCTGTGTGAGTAGGGCCCTCATTGATCAGTCTGAGACTGGCCGTATTTAACGTGGATCTGAGCAGCTCTGCCATGGCACAGTCGGGTTTATCCATGTGGATATTGAAGTCGCCTACCACAATAAAAAGGGGGTGGAGGAGTGAACTCTGGACAATCGTGTCCAGTAGAGTAGTAAGGTAGGGGTCTGTACCAACCGGGGGGCGATAGAACACCAGTCCAGCTAGTGACAGCTGAGGGCTCACTTGGAAGCAAAAGTGGAGGCCATCAATACCTTGAATGGCAGTGGGGGCAGAGGATGTCAAAACTAAAATGCTCTTTAAAAATAATGGCTACACCACCGCCTCTTTTTGTCCCAGGGCGGTTGGCGAGGCATATTTTAAATCCCAAAGGGACTGCAAGTGCAATGGAGGTCAAATTGTCCTCCTTGATCCAAGTTTCAGTTAAAAACAATATATCCCATTCCTGCTCTTCAAGTAAAAGCCAGACATCATCTGCGTGTTTGGCTAAGGATCTACAGTTAAGAAGGCCCGCCCTTAGGTTTGTTTGAGGGGATTTGGGCATAGGGGATATCACAGAGGCATCGCTGCCAATAGCTATCCCACAGTTGTTACAGATCTGAGGGAGTTCGAGGGTCATAGGGTCAATATAATGGGGGCAGCATTGGGATGGGGGATCGAGCGCCTTGAGGTCCTCACCCGACCACGCTATCCTTCCACCTTGTTCTTCGCTACCGGCAGCATGTCTGGCCCCGGCCGCGATCTGGTCGCGGACGGGCGCAGACGGGCTTGCCTTAGGCGCGCCTTCGGCGCGCAAACGGCGCGCCCGCTGCGCACGTCCGCTGCGCGTTCTGGATATGCACATTTAAATAGTGGACCGTTTAGGGCGGGAAGGGGGCGTGGCCAAAAGTGGGCGTGGCCAGCGGCGAGTGGCGCCGGTCGAGGGTGTCACGTGGCAGCGCTAGGTCCGCTGCACGTCACCTTAAAGTGCCAGAGTGCGAGTTAATAAACAGAGAGTACAAAGTTTAAAAGCACACAGTGCAGGGTTTAAAAACACAATATAAGACACCAGTATTAAAATATCAAATGTGGCAACTCCCGGCTTTTCGCCTCAGGAGACAGGATCTAAATGAGCGCTCGATATTCAGTGCTACAAATAGGGCGGGAAGGGGGCGTGGCCAAAAGTGGGCGTGGCCAGCGGCGAGTGGCGCCGGTCGAGGGTGTCACGTGGCAGCGCTAGGTCCGCTGCACGTCACCTTAAAGTGAGCCCCCTCGCAACCATCGCACGCCAGCACAAACTCAACATCATCTCCTACGCCGACGACACCCAGCTGATCCTCTCCCTCACCAACGACCCCGCCACCGCCAGAGCCAACCTACACGAAGGGATGACAGACGTTGCCAAGTGGATGATGAACAGCCGCCTGAAACTGAACTCGGACAAGACGGAAGTTCTCATCCTGGGATCCTCACCCTCCGCCTGGGACGACTCCTGGTGGCCCCCCGCCCTGGGCAACGCACCCAAACCCACAGACCACGCACGCAACCTGGGCTTCATCCTGGACTCCTCCCTCTCCATGACCAGACAAGTCAACGCCGTCTCCTCGTCGTGCTTCAACATCCTGCGCATGCTACGTAAGATCTTCCGATGGATCCCCACCGAGACCAGGAAGACGGTCACCCAGGCCCTCGTCACCAGCCGTCTGGACTACGGCAACTCCCTTTACGCCGGAACCACCGCCAAACTCCAGAAGAGACTCCAGCGGATCCAGAACACCTCAGCACGACTCATCCTGGACATCCCCCGCCGCAGCCACATCTCCGGGCACCTGAGAGACCTGCACTGGCTCCCGGTCAACAAGAGAATCACCTTCCGGCTCCTCACCCACGCACACAAAGCCCTACACAACCAAGGCCCAGAATACCTCAACAGCCGCCTCAACTTCTACGTTCCCAAATGCCAGCTTCGATCGACCAACCACGCCCTCGCCGCCGTCCCCCGCATCCGAAGAGCCACCACAGGAGGAAGGTCCTTCTCCCACCTGGCCGCCAAGACGTGGAACTCCCTTCCGACCAACCTCCGCCTGACCCAGGACCACCTCGCCTTCAGGAAGCAGCTCAAGACCTGGCTGTTCGAGCAGTAGCAGCCCCCCCCCCAGTGCCTTGAGACCCACCGGGTGAGTAGTGCGCTATATAAATGCTGTGATTGATTGATTGATTGAGGTAGGCCCACCTGAATAGCTGAGCGGGTGTGCAGCCTGAAATGATGCAGTGGGCCTATTGGGTTGGACTGGAATGGATTTGTCTGAGACCTGCTGGACCGCAGTGTAGGCCGAAAGGAGCAGTCAGCACACACAGAACTCCACGGTGCAGTGCGGCAGGGTGCGCTGGGCCCTGTTGCGCGGAAGCCAGTGATCGGCTGAGAAGGCTGCTAGGCTTGCGGGCCTCGGGCTTGAAGATTGCTCCAGCACGTGGTGGGCCCGCACGGAGACATGCCGGTGGCGGCAGGTGAGCAGTGAGGTCTGGGTGCGGAGGGGAGGGCAATCACCCTTGTGCGCCAGACGGGTCTGGGGACCAGTGGGCTGGGGTGCAGCAGGTGCATAGGATCGCGCAGGCACCACTGGTCACAGCGCTTTGTGTCAGGGTGAGGAGCGCTGCCCTGGCAGAAATGCCCCTACAGGCAATGACAAGATGTGCGCTGCTTGGAGTGTGACATAGCCACCTCGTCGCCAGTGTAAAATTGGCTGTTCAAGTTGGTCGGACACGTGTGTGTAGGTCTATGGTCAGGATATAGCTGACACAGAGACACACGCAGAAGATCCACCATCTTGTTCTGCTCTGCCTCTGTGGTACTCCGGGGGGTGGTGGTCCGGGGGGTGGGGGGCTCCTGGGGCTGGTGGCGGTGGGTGTTGTGGCCCTCTTGGGTCTCCAAGCTGCATGATTAGTAGCTCCATGGCATCTGTTGGTCTTAAGATGTAGCTCTTGGCTGAGCTCCCTTTATACTGCAGGTTTTCATCCTACTTAAGACCAGAAAAAGCAGGTCTTAAGTCCCTGCTGCTAACATGCCTTATTGTTTTCACAAGAGAGAAGACCCCACTAAGTTCCAGGGAACAGGGTACTGTAGACACTGAGAGTCAAAAAAGGATCCCTGGACTACACATGCTTTCCTTCACATTCTAGAATACCATTTACACCCACCTATTTGGCACAGCAGACTCTCTATAAATGTATCACTCCAACACCAAAATATGACGTTTACAATCTTATTCTTTTATTTGTAGTTTATTACTATTATTAAAATTAAGAACTGTGCTGAAGGATATTGTTTAAAAACACAAGCAAATGTTCACATTAAGTTCATAAAACATGTCAATTTAAAAAAAAAACCAATGCAAATGATAAAAACCTAACAAATTATTCACATCAAAGATATCAAAACTCCCCCAAGCCTCAGGAAAGTTTGGTGGCACCGACGGACAGGTTAGAGAGCAGGCTACTTGGCAGTTCTATTTAGAAGTTATGCTTGATGGTTTTTTGTCTCTCTTTGCTGCCAGTTTGGATCAGGGTCGATTAAACTCACTTTAAAGTGAAGTAGTAAATTTAACAGCATAGTTCACTACCTATTAGTGAGACAACATGGTTGTTCTAAGATATAGTACATGCTTGTGATGATGAGCTAGGCAGGAGTTTTTTAATGCTAGTCTAGGGGGTAACGACCAGTGTGTGGGAGTTCGCGCTCTGGCATTGAATTGATTTGTGGATGAATAGGATGCATCCAGCAGGGAATAGAGATAGGCACCGTTAGATTCTACATAAAGAATGGAGTTTTGATGCCTTCCCCTGTTTGCACACTTTTAGTTCCACAGTGCGGGGCCTTGTGTACCTGAGCATGGTCCAGGTGAGGTGAGGTCCAGTCCCCTGTCATTTTGGGTGAGCAATAAACTATAAATGTTTTAATATATGTAAGAGATGATGTGAGCACGTGTGTCTGTGAATCTCTCAAAGTTCTGTACCAATATGAGTTACAGATGTATATTTTCTTTAGATCACGTTGAGTATCCATTTGACAAGGAGGATGAGTACATTACTGTAGGTACAGGTTGTATCGTTCCTACATCTACTATTTTTTTCTTTTTCACTGATTAGGTCGGTGTAATATTTATTATTTTCACACACTTTTTTCAGTAGCAACATTTAAGAGCAGTGGCCCTGATGAAAGCCAAGGGACGTTTTGCCCGGTAGGCAGAAACATGTTGGCCCTAATTGCGACAGTCATTTGTTCCATACTGTTGTTTGCACTGTTCCTGTTCTTTTAATTAGGGGATGTGCCTTGTTCCCATTAAAGAGTTGTTTAGACATATCACCCTATTTTAAACTCACCACTTTTGTGTTAGGTTGCACTGTGTTTTCACCACTTCCCTTCAACCATCATAAACTGGCCAACAATTGGTGGTTCATAGTGTACTGTGGACCTGATCCATTATTAACAACTTACTGTGTGGCACGGGGTCTAGATGATCTAAGGACCGGCCTGGTCACAGTGTGGGCGGCCATATGATATGACTGATCACTTGGTTCATTTGATGGTTATCCATAATAAGCTGTTCTGGATTTTGTTGACCAGTTTCTGAGTAAGCTCTAGATATTTGAGTTTGCATTTCTCACACACGTGACTCATGCTCTGTTTTCTTTCTTTAGAAATTTGTTTCATGGTGACTGCAGCACCCACTGACATAGTGCATCACATGCCAGTCTGGCCAATACATTTGGCTGATAGACCTCTCAGGTTCTTTTGTGTTATTTATACTATGGAGCTGGGGAAGTGAACCTGTAGCAGGTCTTTAATCTCTTTTTCCCTATGTCCCCTCTCTCTCTTTTTTTGCAATAAACATGCTTTAAGTCAACAGGAAAATATTGTTTTCTCCTTGGAATATGTAAAACAAACCTGCCTGAGCAGACCCCTGTACACAGATGACAAGTAAGATGTTACAGAGGGCTTAACAACAAGGCAATGTTGCATTAAGAGAACAAACTAAATCTGTGCATATGAGTAAAAACATTTTTAAAAAACATAACAGCATGTACAATGCACCCTTACTCTTCAAATGGAAATCATAGAAAATACAGATGTAAAGTAACTCAGCATTTCATCAATTACTAAATGTAGTTATCATAATGAGCACTGAGAACACAAGCTTCTGTGAGAAAAGAGCAATTATCAGGAGTTGGCATTCATATGAAACTTTTTACAGACTTATCATGCACAGGTCCACACTCAAACACACCTTCCCTGGTGTAATTCATCTACTCACACTTAAACCTCATATTTTTTGGTGCATACCTATTTTTACTCAAGGGCGGCAACTAAAGAGATCACCTCACGTCCACAATAATTGAGCAAAGTCACACCTTATTACAGTCGTGCTACAAAATAAGAGTTGTCTCACACCAGTAAAAGGATAGAAAGGAAAAGGGACCCAAACATCCACAGTATTCCAAGCAAAAGAAGAAGGACTATCAAGACTCATTGTTAGAAATGGATTTTCTGGTTGGTTGGGGTTTTCACCTAAGCCAGAAAGAATCCACTCAGTGAGAGAATATTTCTGAGTTTAAACATCACAGGGCATACAACCTGATCTAACATTAATGTCAAGTGCCCATGACCGATTTTTGATAACCTGCTTTGGATTTAATTGCATCCATCATTTATTGGCAGTACATGCAGGTTTTATTATAAATTTGGAAGAGAGAGGGCCCTGCGGCTGCGACAATAGGTCTCCGCAGGATACCCCTCATTTAGTTTTACTCTGCCCGTATTACGCCCTGCCCAGGAAATTGTTTTTGAAGGACCTGTTAAGGAAAGCTAGATTTAGGCAGGAATGGGAAGCATTGTTGTTTATAAAATTGTCAACCAATGTTTTTACTCTCTATTGTGTGATAAACTTTTTAAGAGCCACTTTAAAGCCACGAATAACAAGGGGGGATTGAGTTTATCACTGAGTTTTATTTCCCATTAACACACAGTAAGTTAAGGAATCATGCTAATAATATTATACTTTAGCATATTTTACTCAAACGTATTCCTGTGAAACATTTTTAATGACTGTTATTTATAAGCTGTTGCAGTCTGTGTATCAAATCAAATACATTTTTTTATAATAATAAAAGAATCCACCACGCTAGTCAGGATAAGGGGATTACAAGTCTAAAATAAACTCTGCTTACCCCCTTGGTAGCATGGCACAAGCAGGCAGGCCTATCCCAGAGGCAATGTGGAGAGCATTTGCGCATAACACACAGTAATAAAGTGGCAACACTACAAAAGGACACCACACTAGCTTTGAAAATATATCCAATATTTATATGTGTAAAACAAGAACAAAATAATAAAAATCCTGCAACATACAGTAATTCACAAACCCAATAAAGCAAAAATAGACGTTATATGATGTTCTTTGAAGTTGATATCTCTGACCGCAGATATCACGGCATTGTGAAATGCAGGGCATCTGTGATCTCTCACTGAGCTGCAAAGAGCCGAAATACGGAGTGCCGGCTTCTGGGCTGCACTGTAAAGTGCAGCAGTGCACCGTGAGGTGCCCTCAGATCACGGTGCAGGCAGCGGCTCAGTGACAGTATTGATCGTCGTTGGTGAGACCAGGACTGCGGTACACAGTGCTGCGGTGCTCGTCGTGGTGCTGGCAGGTGCAAGCAGCAGTGTCGTAGTGGCTGAAGCGCTTTTGTCAGTAGACCCAAGGCTGTGGTGAGAGACAGGCTAATACATCGTGTGGGGCCCACAGGTCTCAGTGCAGGCAGCAGTATCAGTTGACGATCTGGAGTCAATGGCACTGGTGTCCGTGGGCCAAGGCTGCAGTGTAGGATGGGACTGTGCATCGGGTAACCTACGAGCAGTGCCCTCAACCCACAGTGCAAGCAGCGGCATCAATGTCAGCTTGGAGCAGTGGCAAATCGGGATGGTGCTCAGTGTTCTCTGAGAGCGGTGTTCACAGGTCACAGTGCAGGCAGCATCATCAATGATGGCGTTGCTGTGTCATTGGGGATACCAAGGTGGCAGTGTAAAGTGAAGCAGTGCAAAGTGCGTTGCCCACAGGTCTCAGTGCAAGCAGTGGCTTGGTGGCGGTGTCAGACGACTTCGTCAGTGGGACCAGGGTTGCGATGCGAAGTACAGTGGTGCCCTCTGCGGTGCCTTCAGGTCAGGGAGCTGGCAGCGACATCGTTGACGGTGTCGAGTTACCTTTTTCCTCTGTGGCAGCTGAAACATCCAGTTCCAGAAACCGGTCCTCAGTAGATGTTGAAGTCTTTGATTTCCTGGAGACATCCTAACAGGAGGCAAGCATCACATCAAGCCCTTGGAGATACTTCAAATGTAGAAAGATCAGTCCAGTCCTTTCCCTTCCCCAGACGGAAGCTGCAACTGCAGGCCAACCCAGCACAGCACACAACAAAGAAGCAGTACTCCTCCTGGCAGCTCTTCCATCTTCCAGCTCTTCTTCCTGGCAGGTTTCTTAGTCCATCAGTAATCGAAAGTTCTCTGGTCTGGGCCCCAATATTTATACCACATTTTCCATTGATGTCTTGTGGCAAAAGCCTCTCAGCTCAGTCCAAACAAGTTCTATTCTCTGTTGCCCATCTTATTGGCAGGAGGTGGAGAGAGCATTGTGCAAGGGACATTTCCCATCACTCTAAATGCAGACCAGGCTTATTCATGTACTAGTGAAACTCCTCCCATGACTCTAATTGCTTCCCTGGTCGATTCAGCACAGCTCTGAGTCACCCAGGAAAGTCAGGACACACCTCAAAAACACCTGTGGATGCTTGCAGTTAATGCACATCTCCAGCCCCTGTCATTCCAAAACTAGACAGTCAATACACAAACCAGCAGAGTCATATAGGACGGCTTAGTAAAGAAAGTACACACTTTCTAAAAGTGGCTTTTTCAAACACACAATATAAATATCATATTTACTAAAAGATGCATTTATAAATCCTAAGTTCAGGTGTTCTAAACTCCACTTCCCTAAACCAGTACGAAGTTATGCTTGTAAGATGTTACACAGTAGCTCCCATTCTATCCTTTGGGATAGATAGCCTTATAGTAGTGAAAAACGAAATACACTCTATTTCACTATCAGGACATGTCACACACACCAGTACATGTCCTACCTTCAACATACACTGCACCCTGCCCATAGGGGTACTTTGGGCCTACCTTAGGGGTGAATCACAAATGTAAAGTTAGGGCCTGGCACTTGCCAGGTCGACATTGCAATAAAAACCCCATGCAGACAATGCAGTGGCAGGTCTGAGAACCTCTAAAAGGATGTTTGTGTGGGAGTCACAATCAGTTATGCAGGCCCACTAGCAGGATTTGATTTACAAGCCTTGGGCACACACAGTGCACTGTACTAGGGATTTAGTAGTAAATCAAATAAGCCAAACATGGAAACACCAATCCATAAACACAAGTTACATGGAGAGCATATGCACTTTAGCACTGAATAGCAGTGGTAAAAGTACCCTGAGTCCTAAAGCCAATGAAAACAGGGCCAAAAAGTACAAAGGCTGGGGATAAACCCTCTGAAAAAGCCATGTCTAACAGTCAAAATGCAGCCTTTCGAGTCAAAACAGGGAGAAATCCTGGCATTGTCTTTCCCTCTCTCTAAGATTCCGTCTGCATTAATCTGCAAGGTCTTGTAAGAACGAAATAGGGAGCATCAAAGTTCTGAAATTACTGTACACCCAGGATAATATTTGGTTGCTTTTAGTCCAGTCACAAACCCATTCGGGAGGGATAGTAAATGGAACATCTATCACAAACGTTTGTGTCTAATTTAAAAGCTTTCACATTTTCCAAAGGGAGGGGTTTCATTTCTTCTGGTTGCTGACCCCAGCCTTGGCCATCATATTGAACCAGAAGATAATACAAACATAAAGATGTTAACATATAATTCACAGGACATCTTCACCAAGGTCACTAATAGTTCCCTTTGATTCCAAATAATCATGTGCATGCAGGAAGGTGAGAATAATAAACTAAAGAAGGACATATGAAAAAGTATATTGATAATCTTCAAAAGAACAGGCAACTCACAACAACTACATGATGACAATTTAACTTTTAGCTGCTTACCCAATGAGATGAAAAGCATGATATATTTTTATTTGCTGTGATATATTTAAAATGTGGCTTGCATACACCTAACTACATGCAGAAGTATGTGTGATATGCTACCACTACATTTTACTTTGTGGACTTTATATTACAAGTAAGTACATCACGATAATTATATCACAGGTAGGTATTTCAATACTATATATGTTTACAATGATGAGATAGGTGAATTTAAAATGTTTTGAAATTAATAGGGTTCAGTGAAATTATTTTTAATGAATTAGTTTAAATAAACTAATTCATACATAGATATGTTTTACTTTAAAAATAATATATGAAAACAATTTGAATATTGTTTATTTATTTATTTGAACCATTTTATAGACTGCGAACAAGACCCAAATGGGTATCAGAGTGCTGTACAAAGTAACAAATGTTGGTATGAGGTAACAGCATGAGTACAGACAATAAGGAAACATAAGAAGTACCTGAAACATAAAATGCACATGGGAGTGCAAGGGAAAAACGAAATAACAAGTGAACAGGTAACAGCCCTACTCGTAGGGACAGTGAAGTTCTAGCCGAGCAGTATGTTAAAAGGACAACCAACTGCATTTTGAAACACAATGTAAAAGATTGTCAAGCAGGAGAAGAAAGTCACTTGCAAATAGCATCAGGGCTTTTGCTGATGAAGTTCGTTCAGGAGTAGTCATTTGACAGGTTCTTTTTTGTTGAATTTAGGAGGTTTCAGTAGTAGAGTATTACAGCTACAGGGGTGTTTTAGTGAATAGCTTTATGCATCAGACAGGCAATCTTGAAGTGGATCTTTGCTTCAATGGTAGGCCAGTTAAGTTGAATTAAGTCAGGTGTGATATGACCATGCTTTCTGGAGCCTATGATGCGTCTGGCAGAGGCGTTCAGAATAGCTCTTAGCGGAGGTAACCTAGCCTTAGGAAGCCCATTTAGGGTCACCAAACCATATTCCAATCGTGAGATAACTAGGGATTGGACTGCTGACTGGAGGTCCTCAGGAGGAAAGAAAGTCTTGATTTTCCTAAGAGCGTTGAGCAGATGATTGGCACTCCTAATGGTGGCACTGATGTTCACTTGCATATTTAGGTACCTATCCAGTGTGACACCTAAAGAACTAGCAGAGTCAACAATATGAGGGGTGCAGTTGAGTGTTGAAGGTTGTTTGAACAAGTTTTGGGTAGGTGCCGAATGGTCACTGGTTGCACGGGATAATCAGGAGCAATTCTGTTTTGAGGGTATTTAGTAACAAATGAATATGCGTTAGCCATTGGTGATTTTTTTGAAGCACACCATTAGGAGTTCTTCAAATAAATTTGAGTATCATCTGCATACATATGGCATTGAATGCTAGCGCAGTTCAGAAAAACAGTTAGAGGTTCCATGAACTGGTTGTAGAGAGTGGGCAAGAGTGCCTCCACTTGAGGTACACCAATAGTGACAAGGTACTAGCAGCAAGTGATTGGTTGACTTTGATTCTTTGTGTATGGTTATGTAGGAAAGAGGCAAACCAATTTAAGACAGGGCCAGATAACCCCATCCTATGTTGGAGAAGAGCAATCAAGTTATCATGTTTGATAGTGTCAAATGCAGAGGACAGGTCAAGAAGGATCAGAAGACAAGGAACATCTTGGTCAAGAGATCTCAAGGCGTTATCAACAATGTGAGTTATAGCTGTTTCTATACTGTGTCCCACTCTAAAAGCCTGACTGGTGGAGGTCAAGGAGCTGAAATTTCTCGATGTGGTTGCAAAGCTGTGTGTGAATGCATTTCTCAAGGAATTTACCTAAAGACATGATACTTGTGATCGGATGGAATTTTCTGGGATCCGCTAAGTTGGCATTAGGCTTCTTGGGGATGGGCATGACTTGCCACATCTTAAGGCAGTCAGGGATCCTCCCCTGCAAGAGAGTTTAGTAAATAATATATGAGGTTATTACAATTTTGGATATTAGTTAATAAGTATAGATTAACTTTTCCTTTTTGAAAAATAAATAACTATAAAATGAAATAAGATATTAAATATTAAATACATTTTATATTTAATGTTTGCATTTTGTGGATCGTGTGGCATTTTTAGGGTTCAGGGATGGGTAGTGTATAGGGAATTGAGGCTTTTCTTAGGGTTCATAGTCGATACTGTATACAGGTTTTGAGGGTTATTTAGGGTAGCAACAGGGTTCTCAGGGTCCATCAATATGTAGTACATAGGGATATTAAGGGGATTTTAGTGTTAAGGGATAGGTAGTGTATGGGGCAGTAAGGGGTTATTAGGGTTCAGCCATGGGTAGTGTATAAGGTAGTAAATGGGTTCAGAGGTAGAGCTGTGGGGAGGATCAGGGTTTTAAGTGGGTTTGAGGGTTCTGGGGTGGATAGTGTCCAGGGGTAGTAAGAGGTCCTTAGGTTTGAAGGTGGTAACGTGTTTCTATGAATATATTGTTTTATGTAAAAAAATTGATATAATTAATTGAGTTAATAAAATTATTTTTTTTAAAGTCATTAACATTTTAAATTAAATAAATTTGTTTAATATTCATTATATTTAAACAAAATTAATTTTAAAGTCAGTTCAATTATAAAAATATCTATGTATACTTATATGTATTTATATTTTCAAAAATATATATGCGTGTATATATACATATAGATACATGTGTGTTTATCTATAATGTATTTATATCTATCTTTATACTTATAGTTAGGACCTATTTTCCGTAGGAAATTTGCAACATTCTATTCCCAATAACTTTAGCGCCGGTTGACGAATCATCGCGAAATTTCAAAAACTCATGAGGCGCTTCGGTCCACCCCTATCTTGAAAGTTTCGGGGTGATTCGTCAAGCGGGGGGCGAGAAAAAAGGGGGTCCCAAAACGCGATTTCCTCATGCAATTTCCTATAGGAAACTTTAGACACGGCTACAGCTTGAACTGCTTAACAGAATTACACCAAATTTAGCAAAAAGGGAGCCCTTGGTTCAGAAAGATCCCTTTTGTTAAATAATGTAAATCCGTTCAGTAGTTGCTGGGAAAATTTAAATTAAAAAAGTTTCGATATCTATGGCCTCGGAGGATCCGTGGACCCACCCGATCACGAGCTGCATGCTAATTGGCTGTCAAAACTCCAAACCAGGAAGTGTTGGCAGCCATCTTGTGCAACTGAGGCACAAAAAATCAGTAGAACAAATGTGCAAAACGCAAAAAGGGGGCAGAGTAGAAACACCTGACCCCCTAGGCCTGCTTAGGGGTCCCAAATTTTTTTTTTAAATGGGCAAAATCCATGGATCAGATCCAGCCAAAAATTTAAAAAAACAAATCGCGGGTTTCCGCACTTTGTTTAATTAAAGACCCCGGGTGGGCCAGGTCCCGGAGGCATGCGAGAAAAAAGTGTGTGGGAGCCCAAAATCCCCCATCCCCCAGGGCAAAGCATGAATATTTGTGGGGGGCACACGGCCTCCCCGCAACCCCAGGGACGGCCACCCCCGGGGCTCTAAATAATTATGATTGCGGGGGACACACTGCCCCTGCTGCCCCGGGGACCGCCACCCCAGGGGGCTTTTTTGTAAAATAAATGTAACCTGTGTGGGGGGGTTCAAGCCCCCCCCACATGCCCCGGGGACTGCCACCTCCCCAGGGCACTAAATATTCAAAATAGAGGGTCCATTACGGACCCCTGAGCCCGAGGACCACCACCCTGGGGCTTTGCATTAAGTGGAAGGGGGGGTGAGTGGCACCCCTCCTGGAGCCCCAGGGACCGCCACCTCCCAGGGCCGCCGGCTCCTGCAGTGTCCCGAGGCTCCCGTCCTGTCACTGCAAATGGCTTTGCTTCATTGAAGCGAGAGCAGGGAAACCTGCTCCCGCTTCAATGAAGCAGAGCAGAATTGCTTTTCCATAAGTGGAGCTGCATGTCAGTAGCTCCCCTTATGGAAAAGCAATGCCGGATCCCGCAGGACGCCGGGAGCCGGCGGGACCGTGGGGGTATTGGGGACCGCCCCATGATCTGCAACAGAGAGGGCCAGCCGCGTGTGATGGGGTTCCTGGGGCCACAAGTGGCCCGGGAGGGTTGGCCACGCAGCCCCACTCCCAATAAATAATGGCCGGCCCTGGGGTATGTGGTCCCCGGGGCCAATAGAGGCCTTAGGAGGGGGGCACGCAGCCCTCCTCCTTAGCGTCTTTTAAGTTGGGGAAATAATTCCCCTTCAATCCTGAGGACCCCTAGGGGCCAACTAGTCCACCAGGTGTTTCCAGTAAGTGCCACTCCGCTGCGTTGCAGAGAGGTGGTCCAGTCCGTGCAACTTTTTACACCTCTCTGCAATGCAGCTCTGTGGCGCTAACTGGAGATACCTGTTGGGCTAGTTGGACCAAAGGGAGACTCAGGATTCAAGGGGACTTTATCCCCCAAATTTAAACGGCCACAGGGTGTGTTTGCAAACATCAGCTCAGCACCACCTCCCTTCACCAGTGTGCAAAAGTGCCCTTTGGCATGTTTTAAGAGGTAGTTTTAATCCCCCTGCCCTATTACGTACTAGGGTCTTACAGAGGAGGCCATGGTAATCACAGGAGGACCTCAACGCATAGTGTTCCCTAGTGTATCTAGGTATTTTAAATGTATTCTAAGTGTCTTTTAGCATAGCACTGGCTCTAGGACTGGTTAGTCAGACAGTTACCAGTACCCATCTGAAAAAGTTGAGGCTACTGGATGATTTTGCTACAAGGCCTCTTTCTGCTCCTCTGTTTGTTCTTTCTGCACGTCTTCCTTCTTCCTGCACTTTTCTTCATCTTTGAGGACTTCTGATGCTTCTTTCTGTATTTCTTTTTCTTCTTTCTGTGTGTTTTTCTTCTTTCTTCACATGTCCTACCTCTGTAGGCATAGTTAGAAACTAGCATTTAAAAATCCTTTGAAATTAACTGAAACAAACTATAGATTTCAGGCACTTACTAGTTACAAATTAGCATTTAAAAACCCTAGGTTTCAGGGGCGATAAAGTTAGTTTGACATTTCACTCGTACAAAACCATTGAAATTCCCCCGTTATAGTTAGTTCAGCTAACTTTAACTTGCGTGCCCGCAATCCACTGCTGATGACGTCACATTTTACATCACTCGTGACATGGTCAGTGACATCACTCATGAAATCACTGATGACATCTCAAATGACATCACTGATGACATCATACTTGTGATAGAGTGGCAGACCTCCTCTCACCCTAATATAACCTTTGATACACACACTCAAAAATAGAAACTAACATTTTTAAAACAATGGACATACCAATATCACTTACAACACAGCTATTTAGTAATTCCAAGATCTACACACACATGCACTCATTCACCAACATTCCTATACAGTCACTCATACATGTACTCACTCATCATATGTACTCATACACCTATACATCTGTTACACACTAACACTCATCCATAGAGTTATTCACACACATAGTTACACATGCAAACAAAGTATCAAACATCCATTACATTACATATACAGTAATAAACACACCACCACAATTCTACAGAAACTTACACATACTTACTCTCTTAAGCAATTGCTATTAGAAACACATACTAATTGATACAAGAAGTCTTCCAATCTCTCACTCTCACATATACTCACTTATATACACCAAACCTCACATATACTAGTTTAAAACACATGTACTTACTCATAAAGACACTATTGAGACAGTAATTCACTCACTAACACACCCATGCACACACTCATCCACCCATACAGTCCTGCACACATGCCTTTTTCAACACATACAAACAATGAGTCACTCATTCATGCATTTATGCACTACGTAATACCCCCATCGAACCATACAGACACTCAGACACTCATACTGATACTCAAAAAAACAACTAATAACCCATATAGACACTCATGTAGCTACTCACCAACTGATGCAGCCACTTATATACAAAGTGAGAGACTGATAGAAATATTTATATATTTAAACATTACTCACTAACCCATGTATTCACTAAGATACACGTAATCAGTCAGTTATACAATCAATTATTTCACCAAAAAATCAGCCATTTAGACACTTATATACCCATTTATTCTTCCATCGACCTTGAGATATACATATATAAAACATATTTAATTTTCAGAAAAACACACATTCTCTGGATGATGTCTTCAGTGATGTTATCAGCGATGTCATGAGTGATGTCACTGACCATGTCATGAGTGATGTAATATGTGACATCATCAACAGTGAATTGTGGGCGCGCAAGTTATAGTTGGCTGAACTAACTATAACGTGGGAATTTCAATGGTTTTGTACGAGCGAAATGTCAAACTAACTATAACGCCCCTGAAACCTTCAGTTTTTTTCAGTGAATTTCTAAGGTTTTTTAAATGCTAATTTCTAACTATAACGTGCCCGAAACCTATGTTTTTTCAGTGAATATATATATATATATATATATATATATATATATATATTACCTACTGGCGGTCGCCAGTAGGTATATATAGTTAGGATTTTTTCCCTATGGGATTTTTGAAAATTCTATGTCTAATAACTTTGGCGTTTGAGGACGGAATTGGCTGAAATTTTCTGGAAAATGGAACATTTTGTTTCTGAGCAGCCCCTGAAAATTTGGGGGGGGTTCGTCCAGGGGGGGCCGAGAAAAAAGGGGGGTCCCAAAACGTGTTTTTAACATTGAGTTTTCCATAGGGCGGTTGGCCTCACTTTTAGCCCAAACGGCTGAATGGATTTGCACGAAACTTGGCAAAATTGTAGGGACTGGTAGCCCGATGTGCCTTTTCTAGGTCTCAATATATGTGCTCCAGTGGATTTTGAGAAATTAACGTTTAAAAAAAGATATATATCTGTAAGCGCGCTCCGGGCAGCGCTCCGGTCCGCGGACCTTAAGCGTACCGGAACTTCGCGTAGCTAAGCTGATTGGCTCTCCGGTGTCTGTCAACATTCTAAACAGTCCGGAGCGGCCGCCATCTTGTCTCTCGGTAGGATTGAGAGACAAGAGGAGGCCAAAACAAAGGCGAAAATGACCATAAGGGGGCATACTAGATCCTCCCTGACCCCCTAGGTTTAATGTGGAGGTTTTAAAAGGGCCCCGCGGGGCAAAAAAAACAAACAAATTTTTTTTTTTTTTTGCGTGGGGAGCGCCCGGTCCGCGAACCAGGAAGCGTTCTGGGCAGCGTACTGCAATGAAAAATGAATGATAGACTTTTCAAATGCTGTATGTTAATTGATTGTTGTTTTTGTTGATTATTTTTTATTTTCTTTATTTTTTAAGCATTTTTTTTAATGTGATTGTGTTTCATAATTTATTAAACTTTCTAACATTTCATTGTCAGAAATTTCATAATTATCATGGAATATACATTGTAGTCTCTGAGGGTGTAAAATGTCCTCATTTGAAAGGAGGTTATCTACTGCTTGTACACATTGCAGTAGTTCATTGTCCCAAGTTTCATCGAAAAATTCAATGTCAATTTGATCAATTGTATCAATCAATTCTTGGCTGCTGTCTTGCAGGGCCATTTCAAAAGAAACTTGGTTTTCGCCTTCCATTTTGCCTGAAATTTGAATTAAAAAAATATATATTAGTAGAGATAGGGCAATGTTGGGAATAATTTTAGATAGGCATTTTTTATCAGTGAATTTATCTTTGGGCAGTGTATAGTATCAGAGTGGAAGTAGGAATATAAAAATGTGTATGTGATTTAACGTAAGTAAATTCATAATTATACAAGAGAAGCCTAACTCCATCCTTAACTATAACAGAGAAGTCTCTCTAAATCTATAACTACTACAGAGGGATAGTATATATCTATCAGAAAAAGTTTACCATATTAACTTATAGTGCACAATATACTTCAGTTTTAAAAATAAAAACTTACCTTTAGAAAGAAGTTGAAGGAATTAGTGAAAATACTATTGAAATGTACAGCAAGAAGTAGTAGTCAAAATGGCTGTGTTTTCTTCTCTTCCTTTATATATATTCAGGTATATAACCAATGAAATGTCAGGTAAAAAAAATAGAAAATGAAAGTAACATTTTCATTGGTTGTCAATTCCAACACTTCAGATGTGTTTTGTGAAGTAATTTACCTCAGGGTATTTAGAGAGGTCTACAGGCTAAATGACTAAATGGAATTCCAATCAAATTTGTGAAAATGGTAGGGATTGGTATGTAGTATGAGCTAATCTATATTTGGTGAAATTGTCTCCAGTGGCTTTTCTGTGAACTACTTTCCCACCTTTTTTGATGGTGCGCTTCCCAGGGAGCGACCCGGTACGCGAACCGTTGAGCGCCCCGGTTCGCGAACCTTAAGCGTTCCGGGAGTCCACCATTTTGTGTTTCGGTCGAATTTAGATACAAGATGGAGGGCAAATAATGTTCAGAATGGGTAGAAGGGGGCACGGTAGACTTATCTTGACCCCCTAGGTTTTGTGAGGGTGGCTGAGGAGGCCCATATGTGCGAAAAAAAAACATTTTTTTTAAAAATTTCGCGAGGTTAGCTCCCGGTTCGCGTACCGGGTAGCGCCCCGGGGAGCGTACTTTGTTGAAAATTAGTGAAAATGTTAGAGTAAAATAATAATTGGGAGTGATTAGATGTAGGGTAGCTCTGAGAAGAGCTTTTGGGTTTATGGTACATTTAGGTACTTATAAGTAGGTACCAATGCACATTCTTAAATTCAGAGTGAAAACTCTGTTGCCCTCATCTGAGAAGTGAACTCCATCTCCTCTGTAGATATCTTGCATGTAGTAACGCAAGTTATTGTTGTACAGGGAGCCCATTCCATGGTCTCTCATGTAAGCTGAAACAGATTTGTTTACATGCTTCCTCGACTTCTCAATTTGTGGACAAAATTGGTTTGACCACCTCCATTTCTGTCTTTGGCATATATTTGAATATACCAAGGCAGTCTGAGGAAAAAGTGCCATTAATTGCTCAAAGGTGTCCTTTAAAAGCATTTCCAGACCTACACCAGTCAAAGTGCCCAAGTCATTACCTCCACAGTGCACAATTAACAGGTCAGGTTTGGGCAAATGCATAAAGGTTTTCACCAATGGTATCAATTGGTGACATTTTAATCCTCTGTGGCCAAACCACTTAATTTCCACATCTTGTAAATTGAGGTTAGGTAATTTCCTGTTTTCAACGTACCTTTGAGCCCAGTGAATATAACTATGTCCAACAATCCAGACAGAAAACATGGTGAGAGAAGGTTCTCCTGCAGTCAGATGAAGTGTGGCAATGAAATGGCAGTTGAAAAAATGAGAGTTTAAAATGAAAAAAACTGTGGAGTTTCTGTGTTCATGAAGCAGTAACAGTGATTGGTGGATTTTGATTGCTGAAAACAGAAAGTTAGGGTGCACGGATGTGTTCTTTGAAAGATGTATTTTGAATGGTCAATAAAAAATCATTAAATGAAAGAATGCACTGGATATGCAGGTGCACTGAGAGTTCAGAGTTCAATTGCAACAAAGTTGTGTGAACTTGCAAACACCAGAAGTCTTCCAAGAGGTGGTTGCCATGCAGAAAAGACAGAAAGGGCAGAGGGGGGAAGGGTTTTCATTTGAAAAAAAGTGAGGGAAGAGTTTTGATTGGGTGACATGAGAAATATGTGTGAAGAATTACAGCATTTCTGTGCTTTTGATAGCTGCAGACTCTGGAGTGCATACCTTTTGCTCTGCTGAAGACAAATTGGTGTGTTTCTGAGACTGTTTTCAAACTCAAAGTATTTGCTAAGGTGAGAAAATATTTCTTTAATTTAGATAGAGAATAGTGTGCTTTAAGGAGAAAATTATGAATTATGTGGCGCAAATTGCTTGTAAATATGCTCCCACCTGTGCATGGAAAATTTAGATTTTGAATGTTTGTGTTACATAGCCATGTTAAAAGTGACCCAACCATGCAGGAAAGGCAATCAAAAAACGCTTTTATGTGTCTTAAGGACATTTTAAGTAATTTTCCCATGTGCAGTGTTTTGAAATTATGAATTGAAAATCGTTTTTGAGGTAAAGGAATTGTTTTTAAATTTATGACAAGGACATAATGGTGTATGCTTCTTTATAAGGCAATTGACTGTCCCTGATGTTATTTTTCCCATTTTAATGTAAGACTTTTCTCTGTGGCGCAAATTGCTTGTAAATATGCTCCCACCTGTGCATGGTAATTTTAAATTTTAAATGTTTGTGTTACATAGCCATGTTAAAAGTGACCCAACCATGCTGGAAAGGCAATCAAAAAACGCTTTCATGTGTCTTAATGACATTTTAAGTCATTTTCCCATGTGCAGTGTTTTGAAATTATGATTTGAAAATCGTTTTTGGGGTAAAGGAATTGTTTTTAAATTCATGACAAGGACATAATGGTGTATGCTTCTTTATAAGGCAATTGACTGTCCCTGATGTTATTTTTCTCATTTTAGTGTAAGACCTTTCTCTGTGGCGCAAATTGCTTGTAAATATGCTCCCACATGTGCATGGAAAATTTAGATTTTGAATGTTTGTGTTACATAGCCATGTTAAAAGTGACCCAACCATGCAGGAAAGGCAATCAAAAAACGCTTTTATGTGTCTTAAGGACATTTTAAGTAATTTTCCCATGTGTAGTGTTTTGAAATTATGATTTGAAAATCGTTTTTGAGGTAAAGGAATGTTGTTAAAATTTATGTGCGCCATATGCCCCCAAATTTCTTTTTCAGGGGTGCAGCAGGGTGTTATTGAGACACCCCTGCAGCTTTGGAAAAATTCCTAATTTGTGATGAGCACATTGTTAATCGCAAATTGCACCTTCATTTATATGAGCCTCCTAGCCCATGGAAATGAATGGGTAATTTGCAATTAGCAATTTTCTCATCGCAAATTTGGAATGGTAAAGAATCGCTATTTATTCCTTAAAATTCGCTTTTTTGGAAATGCAATATAGTTATATGATACATATGGCGGTTGATGTCTAACAAGATAAGAAGCTTAGGCATACATTTATGATGACTGGCGCAATGAAGTAGAAATCACTTACTTCATTGGTAGAGCTTTACATGTATTATCTCCTCTGTATTCTTCATCAAGCGTAACTTTAATCTGCAATCCTGAGTAGGCCTCACTTTAAACAAACCTCTGGATAGGCCACATCTTATTGTTATCTTGATTTAATCATTTAAAATGCTAGGGACACATTTATGATAGGTGTATGCCTCTTTTGCGCCACTTAGAAAACATTGTCCATGGGGAAATGACTTAAAATGTCCTTAAGACACATGAATGTGTTTTTTTAAAACGTTTGCAATTTTTTTGGGTCACTTTTAACATGGCTATGTGACTCAAACAGTCAAAATCTAAATTCGCCATGCACAGGTGGGAGCATATTTACAAGGAATGTGCTCCATGGGGAAAGGTCTTATAATGTAATATGGGAAAAATGACATCAGAGACACTGAAATGCCTTATAGAGAAGCATACACCATTATGTCCTTGTCATAAATTTGCAAACCATTACTTTTCCCCAAAAACGATTTTCAAATCATAATTTGAAAACACTGCACATGTGGAAATGACTTAAAATGTCCTTAATTCAAAATGTGCGATTCCTTAAATGCAATGTATCAAACAAAAAATATGTAAAAAATGATATTAAGGATTTGGAAACTACCACCAACTTCTAGTTTGTGGTAATTTGCGAATTCTTTTCAAAAAGCATTTTTTTCCAAAAAACAAAAGGTCCCATATGACGCCCATACATGCCCTTAGGGCATGTAGGTGTGCCATATGCCCCCAAATTTATTTTTCAGGGGTGCAGCAGGGTGTTCTTGAGATACCCCTGCACGCTTGAAAAAATTCCTATTTTGTGATGAGCTAATTGCTAATCGCAAATTGCAACCTTCATTCCTATGAGCCTCCTAGCCCATGGAAATGAATGGGTAATTTGCAATTAGCAATTTGCTCATTGCAAATTAGGAATAGTAAAGAATTCCTATTTATTCCTTAAAATTTGCTATTTAGGAAATGCAAAATAGTTTGATGGTAGATATGGTGGTTGATCTGTAACAAGATAAGAAGCTTAGGGATACATTTATGATGACTGGCGCAATAAAGTGCACATTACTTACTTCATTGGTAGGCCTTTACATGTATTATCTCCTCTGTATTCTTCATCAAGCGTAACTTTAATCTGCAATCCTGAGTAGGCCTCACCTTAAACAAACCTCTGGATAGGCCACACTTTATCGTCATCCTGGATTAATCATTTAAAATGCTAGGGACAGATTTATGATAGGTGTATGCCTCTTTTGTGCCACTGTGCATCACTTTTATGATGCAGCGGTGGTGCAAAAGATTTGCTATGAGGCGACAACATTACAAATTGATGCATTTAGGCAGATATGTCATGGTGTAAAAAAAACGTACCACATGAAACCGATGCAGCAGTGATGCAAAAGATGCACCATGTCGTAAGACAGGCCTCACTTGGGGCCATATGTATCAAGCTAATTAGCATTCGCAAAGATCAAAATTCTACGAATTTTGGCCTTTGCGAATGTTAATTAGACAAATGGTATGTATCAAACAAGTTTGATGCAAAATAAGGAGTAGCAAAATTTGCTATTCCTTATTTTGCAATTGCACTGAAGGATTTGCAAATTTTGTGACTACTTAAATGCAATGTATCAAACAAAAAATATGTAAAAAATGACATTAAGGATTTGGAAACTATTGTGGTAAATTGGTGGTAATTTGTGAATTCTTTTCAAAAAGCTTTTTTTAAAAAAAACAAAAGGTCCCATATGACGCCAACACATGCCCTTAGGGCATGTATGTGTGCCATATGCCCCCAAATTTCTTTTTCAGGGGTGCAGCAGGGTGTTCTTCAGACACCCCTGCACCCTTGGAAAAATTCCTAATTTGTGATGAGCAAATTGCTAATCGCAAATTAAACCTTCATTCCTATGAGCCTCCTAGCCCATGGAAATGAATGGGTAACTTGCAATTAGCAATTTGCTCATCGCAAATTAGGAATGGTAAAGAATCGCTATTTATTCCTTAAAATTCGCTATTTAGGAAATGCTAAATATTTTGATGATACATATGGCAGTTCATCTCTAACAAGATAAGAAGCTTAGGGATAGATTTATGATGACTGGTGCATCACCAGGGATGTGCCAGTCATCTTGCGCCACTGTTCCGCCACCCATGGTGTGCTGCATTTACAATGCGGCGCAGCATGGGGCAAAAACGGCACAGATGCTTGACGCATCTGTGCCGTTAAGGTGGCGCATTGCTGGAGTTGTATCGCAAGTGCGATGCAGCTCCAGCAAGGCTCAGGGGTGCACCATCTCCACAATGTTGCGTCAAGACCTATGCCTGCTTCAAGCAGGCGCAGGGTTTTGACACAGGTTTCTCCTATCTGATTGTAAATGCGGCACACCATGGGTGGCAGAGCAGTGGTGCACGTTAACTGGTGCATGCCTGGGGATGTGCCATTTAACATAAATCTGCCCCTTTACATTTAAGTATGTGCAGGGGACACAGAGTCGGTGAGGCTTATCCAAGGTTAAGAACAGATGAGTCCTGTTCAGTGAAAAATTAGACATAGGCTTCACCTGCTCAGCATCGCTGGACATGGCTAAATAATAGCTGCAAAATGTTACTCTTGTTAAACAATTTTACTATTATAATCTGTGAGATTTGTCTCTTACTCTGCAACATCTCATTGTTGTTATCTTTCTTTAAAGATAAAGACAACCTCAACATGAGCGACAATCTGCAATCAGTTGATTTTGACCTCATCATTGAACTTGTAATTGAAACATCAGTGGATGTTGATCCATTGGATGATTTAAATCATGAGGATGAAGAAGAGCGTGATGAGGATGCAGATTTGTCCGAATTATATGATATAGGATAGGAAGCTGACCTGCTTGAGCCTTTGGAAATATAAACATTTATTTTTAAAATTTATAATTAATAAAAAGTAAAAAGGTAAACCGTTTAATTTAAAAATAAAGACACCTTCAAAAGCAGGTTATGTGTAGTGTCTTCAATAAAATATTAAAATATGCTCATAAAATTAGATCAGATTCACATATAAAATAGCATAGGTAACATAAATATAAATGTCATTTCTTTTCTGGTATTTCTGTATTGTAAATTTGCCAACGACTAAAAAATCTTCTAATTAAAATGTCAAGTAGTGTGTTAAGTTTTTTATCACTGTTACTGATTTACTGTTTGGTAATAATGGTTAATACCATTATTTATTATATTTTTCCACAGATTCAACTGCAGATCATTTCAAGATTTCACCATGCCTACAATAGAAAGACAGGGAAAGGCTGCAAAACGTCAAAGACAGCAGGTGAAAAATAATACGCAGCAGTCCTCTAACAAAAAGATTTGTCAAGTCACGAAGAAAGCACCGGGTAAGAGCACAAAACACTTTATAAGAAATATGTGTAATAAAAAAAATATTACTACAGAAAATGTTTCAGTCCATAAAACGAGAAGGAAATCAAATGGAAAAGAAAGGCCAATGAAAAATGTTACTGCTAGAGCGAGAGATAACTCTGTGCATGATAGTAGAAGGAAACAACAGTTTAGGGAGATTCGTAAACGAATGTTCCGGAACAGGATAATTGGCAATTTGTTAAAAAATATTAAGAAAGGTCAACATAAACTAGTTTTTTATAAGACAAAAAAAAAAGTTGAGAAAGTTATTGATCAGGCATTTGAAATTAAACGTAAGTTATTTATTTTGATAATCAATAGAATTAGGAAGCTAAACAAGGCAATTTTTGATTTCAAAAGAAATAGTAGATGGAAGAGAATAGTTAATCGTAGTAATTTTTGTGAAGTTTTTTCTGGAGAATGGATGCATAGTTCAAGCTGTGAGGCATTTTTTAATGAGGAGAGTTATTTCCAGGATAATGATTTGGTGCATGCAGTTGACACCAGTGGTCGTGCTTATGAAGTGAAAGATGGTTGTCCAGTTGAAAAAGAAAAACTTGTGACAACAGAGGCAGAAGAGGTGTTAGGTAATGAGGTTTTAGGAAGACGTGCTAAGGGTCCTGTGTACACCTGGAAGTGTAGTAGTATTTGCAGTGTGCGACAGGATTCCATCAATTTGCTTTGTGATTTTGTACGGTCATTTAATAAGAAAAGTTTGAAGCAGAAAATGATGTTGTTGCAAGAATTAGATCCTTGCAGAGTAAGAGAAGTGACAGGTTTGCATGGACATTCACTGGCTTGTCTTTCCAGGAGAGTATGCCAGAGTGTTTTTCATCATTTCAGGATGCTAGCAGTGCATCATAACAAAGTGAGGAAATTAGTTAGAATGTTGTATTATGCTAAGAGTCCAGCAATTATGCTTAAACAATTATGCGCTGCTCTTTTGCATGGTTCTGAAATAGATGTGAAGAATATATGCGAAGAAATTGAGTTTTGTTACTTTGGAAGTAAAGAGGAGAATGTTGAAATTGAGCAAGAAGAAGAGGGTCTTGTGGAAGATAGTGTACAGGTTTCCAGTACAGATAATTTCCAGAGGGAAATTGCGACGTTTGAGGTGAAATCAAGTGAGAGGCCGAATTTCACTTGTGTGTGTTGTCGACGCACTTATTATAAGAATCAGACTAAGTTAGTGGATTTATATGCAAAAAGTGAAAGGGAAAATAATAGTGAATGGAAGGATTTTGCAACATACTTGATGGTAGAAAATTGTTTTGATTTGGGATTGGATCAACGTGTGTGTACTTATTGTTCTTGCAAATTAAATCAAAACCAGATGCCTGCTAGAGCAGTTCATAATAATCTGGAATTGGTTGAGATTCCTTCTGAATTGAAGGATTTAAATACTTATGAATCTATTTTGATTCAAAGTATCCATCCCTTTCAGGCTATTGTAAGAATGGAGCCAAAGACAGGGAAATTGCCTCCATCAGATTTACAGAGAGGATTAAAGGGAAGAGTTGTTTATTTGCCTCTAGATTTGAAGAAAAACATTAACACAATTGGAGTAGAAAAAGTGGAAGAGGAACCTCTGGTTATCTTAGTTAATGGGGTTCCGACAAAGAATAAGAAAATATGGCAAGATTTATTAGATGTTAGGAAAGTTAAAAAGGCAACATTGTATTTGAAAAAAAATAATAAATACTATAAGAATGTATATGTAGCAGAAGAGGAAGTAAGTGAGGAAGAGGATAGCGATTTGTGTGCTGGTCAAATTGAGAAAGTAGAACCCTCTACTAGTGAAGAAATATATGAACATTATAGTGTTCATCCTTTGCATTCCAAGGAAGTCATGGGGAATGCTATTGAGTTGTTTCAAATGAAACAAGCCAAAGGGAGTCCCATTAGTGTTTGGGAGGAAAGTTTGGAAGCTCGGTGTTTCCCTTAGCTTTTTCCAACAGGTCAGGGAGGAAGATATGATGAGCGACCTCATCAAATTCCTGCTTCTGAATACCGGACTTTGCGATTGTATGCAGGAGATGCTAGGTTTCGACAATGCATTCCTTATTTGTTTCATCTCCTGTTTGAAAGCGATCTGTCTGGACTGTCATATGCAGTGAACCACATCTTGAAAAGTGGTATACACATGCAAAACATCTCGGCAAGTGACTTTATGGATAAAGTCAATGTCCAAGATAGTATTTTGGATTCTCACCTGATTAATCTCATGGCGTGTCAGCGTGGTACTAATGAGTACTGGTACCGTCGTCATGGTGATTTAAAATGTATGCTGAGGAACTTAGGTACTCCCACATGGTTCCTCACTCTGAGCTGTGCCGAGTATGGCTGGGAAGACTTACTTGAATTTCTACGAGAGGCAAATGCTAACGTAGATAACATCGAATTCAAGACACCCGGAGAACTGTGCTCTTTGGATCCAGTCAATGTATGTAGGTACTTCAATCATAGATTTGAAGCTATGATGTCTTTCATCATGAATAAGAAGAATCCACCTCTTGGAGAGGTGTTGGATTTCTTCTGGAGAAAAGAGTAACAAGCAAGAGGTGCTCCTCATACACATATGTTGCTGTGGATCAAGGATGCACCTAAATTTGGAACGGATCCAGAAGACTCAGTGATGAGTTTCATCCAACAGTATTCTACGTGTGCTGTTCCAAACGCAAAGGAGAAGAAAAGCCTAAGAGAAAAAGTTCTGCGTTTCCAAAGCCATCGATGTGGAAAGTACTGCCGTCGTAAATTCCGAAACAAGGACAAGTTCTACACTAAATGTCGTTTCGGCTTTCCACGACCGGTGATTTATAAAGGAAGAGTAAATAGTTTGATGTCTTCGCTGCGACACAATGTCATGAAGAAATCACCTAAAAACACTTACAATTTGAAGAGGAACGAAGAGTCCAAGTACATCAACGACTACAACCCGGTGATTTTGTCCATGTGGAATGCTAACATGGATATACAGTTTGTGGCTGATAACTGTATGGCTGTGGCTCGGTATGTGACGTCTTACATCACCAAAAAAGAGAAGACAGAATTGAAGGATATGTGGGAGGACATTTCCCATGAAAAGAGTCTCAGCAAGAAGTTGTACAGTTTCAGTCTGAAGATGTTGTCGCATCGAGAAATCGGAGCGTACAAATGTTCTGACCGGTTGTCTTCAGCAAGTCTCTATGCCAAGTCCAGGAGTATCGTTTGGGCGAGTCTTGGTCTTGCTGCAACGCGTAATCGAGTTCTCAAACCTGTGCGGGAAATTGAGTATTTGGCGGAAAAGGAGCCAAACACTACCGACATTTTGAAGACAAACATGTTGGATACATATTATCCAAATCGAAGCAGTCACCTCGAGAATGTTTGTCTGTATGAGGTTCTGCAAAATTACATATTCAAGAGGAACATCAAAGAAGATACTGAGAAAGGAGTGTATGCTGTAATAGGAAGTGAGGGATGTCTGGTCAAGCAAAGAAAATGCCACTTGGTAAACCATCGAAAATTGAGTGGCGAATCTCCTGAAAAAAAGGAGTTTTTCTATTTAGCACTTTTGCAACTTTTCAAGCCTTGGCGTGCAGAAGAGGAACTGCTTGGAGATTTCCTCTGTTACGAAGACTCTTTCAATGCCGCCAAGGAGACCATAGAATGTCCTGCTTTTCCCAAATATGTAGAAATGTTGAATGCGGAAATTGAGCAGGAAGCAACGATTGCAGCCGAGATTGCCAGAGACAGTTCTCAGGACAGTCAGAGTTCTGCTTCATTGAGTCAGGATCCACTAGGAGGACCTGTTATTGAAAATGAAGCTGCCACTGCTATGAATGAAGTGGAAAGAGCCATGGCACATGTCCAGGAGGATGCGGTTAACTTAGAAGAGTTGGAAAGACAACTTAACGTTGAGCAGAGGAAAATATATGACGAAGTTACCATGCAAATTGATCATGGATTAAGTCATGATAAGAAAGAGTGCTCATGTACGTCGTTGAAGCCTGTCCGACTGTACGTGAGTGGAGAAGCGGGAACTGGAAAAAGTTTCCTCATTAAAGCAATTTCATGCTATTTGCAGGAAAGGACAGAGTCATCGCTGTCTTGTGTTGTCACTGCTCCAACTGGACTGGCCGTTATGATATATGGGGTAACCCAATTAAAGTCCTAGGACCTGGGTATTGGTTATTATAGAAAAGGTGGTCCTAGACATCAAATTCCACACACAATGTTTGATATTAATTCAAAAAACTTTTTCAATTCTTTTTATCATGCAGCATAGATCCTGCAATGGAAAAAAAAAATTTAAGAACAGAAACACAAATAGCCCAAAGAGAAACAAACAAACAGGTGTCCAGTATACACACAAACAATCGATTTAAATGTTGTAAAAGTAGAGGAAAGAAAACTCTACAATTTATTCTCAGTAAAAATATATATATAAATTTCAAATGTTTCAAAATCTAATACACAAATATACAATCATTGCAAAAATCAAATGGGGTTACCAAAAGAAAGATAGAGCATATAGGGTGGGAAAGTCAGTGCTCATGTGAAGGAGAAAGGAGACCAAGAGGTCGGGAAATGATGAATCACAGAATTGTTATTGAGTCATTGGTTTTGATTCAAAAAAGAGCCTGCCCTCAATGGTTATTGCAAAGAAGTGTCAATTTTTAGACTTTGCGACGGTCAGTTTATTCAAAACTTTGTATCTTCAGTGGGAGTGGAGTGGGCAATGGCAGTCGAGATGCAGGCTCAACAAGAGGGAGATTGTCGACGTTTCGACCCAAGGATATGAAGGGCAGTTTGTATCCTCATGGACGGGTCTTCATCAGGACGGGAAAAAAAGGATAAAGGGAAGAAGCTAAGTTACATTGTATGCATGTAACCCCAGCCGTGTAGACGGACACCTGTAACAAAAGAATTTGAGGGCTCAGTATTTGGAACCAACACGCATGGAGGTTTACCAGAGATCAGTACTACCAAGGCACTCACCCTTTAATGGTGTGCCACTTTGCATAAATCAATTCGGTTTTAAGAAAGCCGTCCGTGCGTGCTCTCGAGTACTGGAGAGAAAATGAAAACACATTGCCATCAGTGCTGTGTTTCAATTCAACATAAAAGACATGGGCTGGACTAAGACAGTACTACATATAACGACGTTACATGGAAACATTCGACCACGCTGGTGGCACTCACCCTCGCTGTTGTGCGCGACCGATGATGAGCGATCAGTCCGTCAAACAAAATACACGCTGTGTCTGTAGACAATAATGCGTATTTCAGTAAATAGAACACCAGTCCAAAAGTTAAAAAACAGGAAGGGAAATTTGTTTACCCAAGCGTACCTGCTCAATAGCACTGCGTGGCCTATCTTTGGGGGTCTGTTTGTCCGCGGCTGCTGCGTGGAGAACACTCCAACATGCTAGTGGCACTCGCCCTCGCTTTGTAGGGCAATCGATTAGTCCGTTGAACCCAATACACGCTGTGTCTGTAGACAATAATGTGTATTTCAGTAAATAGGGCACCATACCAAAAGTTAAAAACAGAAAAAGCTTGTTAACCCAAGCGTACCTGCTCAGTAGTACTGCGTGGCCTATCTCTGGGAGTCTGTTGGTCAGCAACTGCTGCGACGGGCTCAAACGGCGCCAAATTAAGCAGTGGACGTTGGGAGAGCGTGCGCGTCACTGAGACGGCATGTAAGAGGCGCCGTCGTTGCCTAGCAACATGTGTAGTTGTTTGGAAAACAGACTTCACGTGTAGGGAAGATTTAGGAAAATGTATGACATCGAAAATAAATAACACAATACATTTTTACACGATGTAAAACGAATTATATACATGCAGATTTGTTTGGAAGACAGACTTCACGTGTAGGGAAGATTTAGGAAAATGTATGACATCGAAAATAAATAACACAATACATTTTTACAAGATGTAAAACAAATTATATACATGCAGATAACAGAATCATATACATTTTCCTATGCTTGCCCATGACAAGAGAGAGAACAGCAAAGATCTTAATACAGGGTAGCCATTTGTCTTGTCGTTTCCTCATATTCATTAAGGCCCCGATTAACCGTATCAAAAATATGCATCCATTTGCATTCTCGAAGGCTAAGTGTACTGGCAAAATTTCCACCCCTTACATTAACTTGGACTTTCTCCAGGACCCACCAACGGATGCTCTCTGGTGGATGTCCAAAAGTCAGAAAATGATCCACCAAGGGGGCCCCTTGTACCTTACAGCGAATTCTGCTTACATGTTGCAGAATGCGGGTTTTTACCTTCTGTATGGTCTGACCAACATATAGAAACCCGCAAAGGCATCTGATTGCATAAATAACGCCAGCTGAGTTGCAGTTGGTTTGTTGGCGCATGGTGTGGGTGTAGTTGTTGTACGTACACTGTTTAATTTCCAAAGTCATGGGACAGGCTTTACACGAGCCACATTTATAGTGGCCGATTACTGGTGGAGTGTTCCAAAGGGTTGTTTGTATGTTGCTAGGTTTACTGTGCAGGAGCGATCGGACTACATAGTCCCTCACACTCCTTCCTCTTCTAAATGCATGCATCGGAGGGTCAGAGATCCCTATCTCATCTGCCACTAGATGCCAATGCCCATTTATGATTCTCTTAATGTCACTACTCCTGGTGTTAAAAGTAGTGACACAGGTCATTCTGCTGTTGGTATCCTTCTCTCTTGTTTTTGGTTCGAGGAGAAATTCCCTGTGGCAGAACCAAGCTTTTTTTCGGGCCTTCTTGAGCAATCTCCTTGGATAACCTCTGTCCACCAAACGCTCAATTAGTAGCGAAGATTCATTGAAGAAATCAACCTTACGGCTACAATTCCTCCGCAACCTCAGGAACTGCCCAAAAGGTAGGTTATCCCTGAGGTTGCGAGGATGATGGCTTGTGTACCGAAGGAGGGTGTTTCTTTCGCTAGGTTTTCTATAGAGTGTGGTTCTGAGGTGTCCCTCATCTTCAACTATGCTGATATCAAGGAAATTAATCTGATTATCACTAAAGTCAAGTGAAAACTGAATATCATTGGATCGGCTATTAAGCCAAACATGAAAGTCCTTCAACAGTTCCTCACTGCCCTGCCATATCATCAACACATCGTCTATATAGCGTCGATATAGGACGATGTTACCATGGAAAGGGTTGGTCTCATTAAGTATAAAGTTATGTTCATAGGCGTTCATGAATATTATAGCTAGATCCGGGGCAAAGCTTGCCCCCATGGCTACGCCCTTTGTTTGGACATAGTAGTCTCCATCAAAGTAGAAGAAATTTTTCTTCATGGCAATTTCTAGAAGATCCAGAATAAAGGTTGTCGGGACCTGACAAGGTCTCGGCCTCTCTTCCAGAACCCCTTTGATGACTTCAAGTGCAGCCTCTTGTGGGATATTGGTGTAAAGCGAAGTTACATCCATTGTTACCAATAGGTTTTTATTGCGGTCAAATGGGTACTCATCCACCAGTTGTATTACCTGCATGGTATCTCTTAGGTAAGCCGTGGTTGCCTCAGCAATAGGTTTTATAAATATATCCACGTACTTACAGAGAGGTTCAAGCACTGAACCACAACCGGAGACGATCGGTCGTCCCGGGGGTTTCTCTAGACGCTTGTGCACCTTAGGGAGCGTGTAAATCGTCGGTAGCCTGGGGTGGCTATTATTGAGGTACTGGTATTCGTGTTTAGTCAGAAAACCAGCCTCTAAGGCCCTGCTAGTGATGGATTTAATATCGGTGCTTATCTCATTGGTTGGATCTGCTTGGAGTTTTTTATAGTTGCCTTCCACCTCAAGCTGTGAGATTATCTCATGCTTGTAATCATCCCTGCTCTGTATAACGATCGCCCCACCCTTATCGGCTGGTTTGATCACAATATCAGGGTTTTGTTTAAGAGTTTCCAGAGCCAGTCTCTCTTGTCTGCTAGTGTTGAATTTCGTGTATTTCTTCTTGGCCAGCACCTGGTTGATGTCCCTCATCACTACCTGCTCAAATGCCAGAATTTTATTGGATATCATTTGTGCCGATGGCGTAAAAATAGATGGGGGTCGTAGGCCCGTGTTGCTGAAGACTGGTTTGAAAGGGACTTTATTAAAATGATGTTTAAGTCTCACCTTCCTAAAAAACTGGTGTAACTCAGTCTTCAAGTTGAATGTGTTGGGAATGCTCGTGGGGACAAAAGAAAGGCCCTTTTCAAGTATTTTTGCCTCCTCTGGTTTCAGGGTATAGGTGGACAAATTGATTATCGAGCTGCTCTGTATAGTCTCGGGTTGAAAAGCTACCATCTGTAATGTTTCTGCCGTGTTCTGATTTCCCCATGCTGTTCCTGTCTGAAGTGGACCTGTTTCTTTCCTGTTCCACCCCTCCCTTGATTCCAGTTCGATTGTCCACGGCCCCTGCGTCTCCCCCAGGGACGGCCTCTGCCTTGGTAACCTCCCCATTGTTCCTCCTCTAAAAAAGTATTTGAGTAGTCAGGGTATAGATTACTGCTAGTGCCTGGTCTTTCCTGCTCGTTTTCCGAGTTGCTGGTGGCAGAGGAGTCGGAAAAAGTGGTATACTTCCTGTAACCGCCCCTCCCCCTTGTTGAGAACCTCCCCTGAGACTCTTGCTTGTAATACCCTTCCGCCAGATAAGGATAGACAGTTTTCTTGTCATAAAACTTTAGATCCTTTGCTAGTTTGTCCAATTTGGTCGACTGGGTGAAAGTATCAAAGTCTTTTAATGTTTTTTCTAGACGTTCCAACGCTTCTTTAGCGTTGTTCAAGGCCTTGTCGTCTATTATCTCCTTCCTAAGGTCTGCAATTTCTTTTATCAGTCGTTCCACTTCTTCAAGGGCGGTCTCAACTCCAAGCACCATCCAGTGCCTGGAGCAATTGTTACTGATGAAACTGAATTTGCCCTTGAAGTTGGGATTGTCAATAAATATGGCCGGTTCGTTTCTCACCTGTAGACCTATCGGAATCACATTTGCCTGCAAGTATTGAGTCAATACATGGCCATGTAGCCTAGTACGAATTAACTTTTTCTCTAATCTCTCAACTTTATTGATTTTGTCATTCAAAGTGAGGTCAATGGGAGTTGTAGAGCGCCCTAAAAAACTACCACCCTTCTGGGCCTCAATAAGTTTATTAATATACTCCTCACTGTAGGTAAGAGTGTCTTTTTCAGCCATAACCTAACTCAATTCTTCGTGATAAACACTCATATAAAATTTGCACACGTTGAGTACATTTAACACACAAAACACCCTCGCAGGAATTCCTGCACAAGAGATCGTTATGATATATGGGGTAACCCAATTAAAGTCCTAGGACCTGGGTATTGGTTATTATAGAAAAGGTGGTCCTAGACATCAAATTCCACACACAATGTTTGATATTAATTCAAAAAACTTTTTCAATTCTTTTTATCATGCAGCATAGATCCTGCAATGGAAAAAAAATTTTTAAGAACAGAAACACAAATAGCCCAAAGAGAAACAAACAAACAGGTGTCCAGTATACACACAAACAATCGATTTAAATGTTGTAAAAGTAGAGGAAAGAAAACTCTACAATTTATTCTCAGTAAAAATATATATATAAATTTCAAATTTTTCAAAATCTAATACACAAATATACAATCATTGCAAAAATCAAATGGGGTTACCAAAAGAAAGATAGAGCATATAGGGTGGGAAAGTCAGTGCTCATGTGAAGGAGAAAGGAGACCAAGAGGTCGGGAAATGATGAATCACAGAATTGTTATCCCCACGAGCATTCCCAACACATTCAACTTGAAGACTGAGTTACACCAGTTTTTTAGGAAGGTGAGACTTAAACATCATTTTAATAAAGTCCCTTTCAAACCAGTCTTCAGCAACACGGGCCTACGACCCCCATCTATTTTTACGCCATCGGCACAAATGACATCCAATAAAATTCTGGCATTTGAGCAGGTAGTGATGAGGGACATCAACCAGGTGCTGGCCAAGAAGAAATACACGAAATTCAACACTAGCAGACAAGAGAGACTGGCTCTGGAAACTCTTAAACAAAACCCTGATATTGTGATCAAACCAGCCGATAAGGGTGGGGCGATCGTTATACAGAGCAGGGATGATTACAAGCATGAGATAATCTCACAGCTTGAGGTGGAAGGCAACTATAAAAAACTCCAAGCAGATCCAACCAATGAGATAAGCACCGATATTAAATCCATCACTAGCAGGGCCTTAGAGGCTGGTTTTCTGACTAAACACGAATACCAGTACCTCAATAATAGCCACCCCAGGCTACCGACGATTTACACGCTCCCTAAGGTGCACAAGCGTCTAGAGAAACCCCCGGGACGACCGATCGTCTCCGGTTGTGGTTCAGTGCTTGAACCTCTCTGTAAGTACGTGGATATATTTATAAAACCTATTGCTGAGGCAACCACGGCTTACCTAAGAGATACCATGCAGGTAATACAACTGGTGGATGAGTACCCATTTGACCGCAATAAAAACCTATTGGTAACAATGGATGTAACTTCGCTTTACACCAATATCCCACAAGAGGCTGCACTTGAAGTCATCAAAGGGGTTCTGGAAGAGAGGCCGAGACCTTGTCAGGTCCCGACAACCTTTATTCTGGATCTTCTAGAAATTGCCATGAAGAAAAATTTCTTCTACTTTGATGGAGACTACTATGTCCAAACAAAGGGCGTAGCCATGGGGGCAAGCTTTGCCCCGGATCTAGCTATAATATTCATGAACGCCTATGAACATAACTTTATACTTAATGAGACCAACCCTTTCCATGGTAACATCGTCCTATATCGACGCTATATAGACGATGTGTTGATGATATGGCAGGGCAGTGAGGAACTGTTGAAGGACTTTCATGTTTGGCTTAATAGCCGATCCAATGATATTCAGTTTTCACTTGACTTTAGTGATAATCAGATTAATTTCCTTGATATCAGCATAGTTGAAGATGAGGGACACCTCAGAACCACACTCTATAGAAAACCTAGCGAAAGAAACACCCTCCTTCGGTACACAAGCCATCATCCTCGCAACCTCAGGGATAACCTACCTTTTGGGCAGTTCCTGAGGTTGCGGAGGAATTGTAGCCGTAAGGTTGATTTCTTCAATGAATCTTCGCTACTAATTGAGCGTTTGGTGGACAGAGGTTATCCAAGGAGATTGCTCAAGAAGGCCCGAAAAAAAGCTTGGTTCTGCCACAGGGAATTTCTCCTCGAACCAAAAACAAGAGAGAAGGATACCAACAGCAGAATGACCTGTGTCACTACTTTTAACACCAGGAGTAGTGACATTAAGAGAATCATAAATGGGCATTGGCATCTAGTGGCAGATGAGATAGGGATCTCTGACCCTCCGATGCATGCATTTAGAAGAGGAAGGAGTGTGAGGGACTATGTAGTCCGATCGCTCCTGCACAGTAAACCTAGCAACATACAAACAACCCTTTGGAACACTCCACCAATAATCGGCCACTATAAATGTGGCTCGTGTAAAGCCTGTCCCATGACTTTGGAAATTAAACAGTGTACGTACAACAACTACACCCACACCATGCACCAACAAACCAACTGCAACTCAGCTGGCGTTATTTATGCAATCAGATGCCTTTGCGGGTTTCTATATGTTGGTCAGACCATACAGAAGGTAAAAACCCGCATTCTGCAACATGTAAGCAGAATTCGCTGTAAGGTACAAGGGGCCCCCTTGGTGGATCATTTTCTGACTTTTGGACATCCACCAGAGAGCATCCATTGGTGGGTCCTGGAGAAAGTCCAAGTTAATGTAAGGGGTGGAAATTTTGCCAGTACACTTAGCCTTCGAGAATGCAAATGGATGCATATTTTTGATACGGTTAATCGGGGCCTTAATGAATATGAGGAAACGACAAGACAAATGGCTACCCTGTATTAAGATCTTTGCTGTTTTCTCTCTTGTCATGGGCAAGCATAGGAAAATGTATATGATTCTGTTATCTGCATGTATATAATTCGTTTTACATCTTGTAAAAATGTATTGTGTTATTTATTTTCGATGTCATACATTTTCCTAAATCTTCCCTACACGTGAAGTCTGTCTTCCAAACAAATCTGCATGTATATAATTCGTTTTACATCGTGTAAAAATGTATTGTGTTATTTATTTTCGATGTCATACATTTTCCTAAATCTTCCCTACACGTGAAGTCTGTTTTCCAAACAACTACACATGTTGCTAGGCAACGACGGCGCCTCTTACATGCCGTCTCAGTGACGCGCACGCTCTCCCAACGTCCACTGCTTAATTTGGCGCCGTTTGAGCCCGTCGCAGCAGTTGCTGACCAACAGACTCCCAGAGATAGGCCACGCAGTACTACTGAGCAGGTACGCTTGGGTTAACAAGCTTTTTCTGTTTTTAACTTTTGGTATGGTGCCCTATTTACTGAAATACACATTATTGTCTACAGACACAGCGTGTATTGGGTTCAACGGACTAATCGATTGCCCTACAAAGCGAGGGCGAGTGCCACTAGCATGTTGGAGTGTTCTCCACGCAGCAGCCGCGGACAAACAGACCCCCAAAGATAGGCCACGCAGTGCTATTGAGCAGGTACGCTTGGGTAAACAAATTTCCCTTCCTGTTTTTTAACTTTTGGACTGGTGTTCTATTTACTGAAATACGCATTATTGTCTACAGACACAGCGTGTATTTTGTTTGACGGACTGATCGCTCATCATCGGTCGCGCACAACAGCGAGGGTGAGTGCCACCAGCGTGGTCGAATGTTTCCATGTAACGTCGTTATATGTAGTACTGTCTTAGTCCAGCCCATGTCTTTTATGTTGAATTGAAACACAGCACTGATGGCAATGTGTTTTCATTTTCTCTCCAGTACTCGAGAGCACGCACGGACGGCTTTCTTAAAACCGAATTGATTTATGCAAAGTGGCACACCATTAAAGGGTGAGTGCCTTGGTAGTACTGATCTCTGGTAAACCTCCATGCGTGTTGGTTCCAAATACTGAGCCCTCAAATTCTTTTGTTACAGGTGTCCGTCTACACGGCTGGGGTTACATGCATACAATGTAACTTAGCTTCTTCCCTTTATCCTTTTTTTCCCGTCCTGATGAAGACCCGTCCATGAGGATACAAACTGCCCTTCATATCCTTGGGTCGAAACGTCGACAATCTCCCTCTTGTTGAGCCTGCATCTCGACTGCCCTTGCCCACTCCACTCCCACTGAAGATACAAAGTTTTGAATAAACTGACCGTCGCAAAGTCTAAAAATTGACACTTCTTTGCAATAACCATTGAGGGCAGGCTCTTTTTTGAATCAAAACCAATGACTCAATAACAATTCTGTGATTCATCATTTCCCGACCTCTTGGTCTCCTTTCTCCTTCACATGAGCACTGACTTTCCCACCCTATATGCTCTATCTTTCTTTTGGTAACCCCATTTGATTTTTGCAATGATTGTATATTTGTGTATTAGATTTTGAAAAATTTGAAATTTATATATATATTTTTACTGAGAATAAATTGTAGAGTTTTCTTTCCTCTACTTTTACAACATTTAAATCGATTGTTTGTGTGTATACTGGACACCTGTTTGTTTGTTTCTCTTTGGGCTATTTGTGTTTCTGTTCTTAAATTTTTTTTTCCATTGCAGGATCTATGCTGCATGATAAAAAGAATTGAAAAAGTTTTTTGAATTAATACCAACTGGACTGGCAGCACATAATATTAAAGGGATTACTTTACATCGTTTACTGATGCTGCCAGTGGAGCATGACAACAAATTACAATATCACAAGCTATCTGGAGATGCTTGTTTTGAAGTTTCAAGAATCTTGAGGAAAATGAAACTTCTTATCATTGACGAAGTAAGCATGGTTTCCAATGTCATGCTTGCCTTTGTGCATTTGAGGATGCAAGAAGTTCTCAAAACAGAGTATGATGTGTTATTTGGTGGCAAACACATCATTGTTTTCGGAGATCTTTTGCAGCTGACACCAGTGAAAGGGCAACCTGTGTTCAAAATGCTCACGCATGAAGATACCAGGAAGTGCCTAGGCAGCATTGGCAACGTCAATATATGGTTAAACTTCAATTATGCTGAACTGCATGAAAATATGCGTCAGGCGAAGGATGAAGTTTACAAGACTATTCTACAAGATGTTAGAATTGGAAAAGTGACCGAGCATGGGAAAGAAGCTTTACATGCACGATTACTGTCAAATTTATATCCAGAACAAGATGTTGTGCCTGAGAATATTTTTCAGAAAATTACTGAGAAGAAATCTGGAATATGTTTGATGCCAACTCTTGCAGAATGTGCCAAATTTAACAACAAAATGTTGCATTTAGAAAAGCAAGAGATTGTGAAACTGGAAGCTATTGATAGAGTAGAGCATATGGGATCAACAATTATTTTGTCTGAGAATCTGAAAACAAAATTGGATTCATTAGAGAAGAGTATATCTAAAACTGCAGGTTTTGAAAAGACTCTGAATGTGTGCTTGAACTGCCGTATAATTTTAAGAAGGAATTTACATGTTGAAAGAGGTCTGGTAAATGGATCAATGGGTAATGTTGTTGATTTTGTGAAATACAGAAATAGAGATGGAATTGAATTTTTTAAAATTAAATGTGATGGCATTGAGGAAGTACAGCTAATTGCTCGTTGTTCTGCTAGATTTTTGCTTGTAAAAGACTTATATGTTCGCCGTAAGCAGTTTCCTGTTTGCGTGGCATATGCGGTGACAATTCATAAATCGCAAGGTTTAAGCGTAGACAGTGCATTGGTGAATATTGGCAGTTCTGTGTTCAAGGAGGGTATGGCATATGTGGCATTGTCACGAGTTAGAACTTTATCGGGATTGTACTTGATTGAGTGTGATGTCACAAACATTTGTGCGGATCTAGATTGTGTTAAGGAATACAATAGGTTAAGAAGAGAGTATGCGCCACATTTGCCTCAGTATCCTTTGTTTGAGAAACGTGTGGTAGGCCGGAAACGAAGAAATGAGAACAATACTGGGGAGGTTGTAGCAAAAAGACAAAAAGTCAATGAACCTAAAATTACAAGCAGAAACAAAAAGGATTCTGTTGAAGATGTTGTTGGTTTTCAGTTTGAAAACAGTTCTGGTGTCAACTGCTATGCTAATATAGTGGTTAATGTTTTATTTTCTCTAAAAAATGTAAAAGAAGAGATTGTGGTCAATTCTGATCAAAGATTTTGCAGTTTGTTAAATTCTGTGTTAGAGAAATGTACCACTGATAGAAGAAACATAGAAAGTGTGTCTGAAATTCGAAATCTGTTAGACAGATGTTCAGGCCAAACACAATTCTCTCAAAATATTCAGCAAGATTGTCAGGAGTTTTTAATGTATATGCTTGATGTATTACATGCTGAAGGTGTAGATGTAGATCAGCTGTTTGGGCTTTCTTATCAATGGCAGCATGACTGCGAGAACTGTATGGTATCAAGTACTACTAGTGTAGACTCAGAAAGATTTATATATTTAACTTTGCCAGACAGTAAATCAGTCTCCTTTAATAAGCTAGTAAAAGCAGCTGATCACAACATGGAGTGTAGCCAATGTAAATCTGAAATGATGTCCACATTATTTATACAAACATATGGCCAGTATGTCATTTTAATGTTCCAACGATGTAGGCCTGATGGAACAAAATTGACAACTTTAATTAAAAATTTTGTAGCTTCGCAGTTGTCAATATCAGGAAGGACTTTTGTAACTGCAGCAATTATATATCATGACGGCCCTTCAATAACATCAGGACATTACACAGCTTATTTAAAGTCTAGAAATGGCTGGTCATTCTGCAATGATTCTGTTTTAATTTTCAAAAAAAAATTGCCGTATGACCTTAAAAACTCTTACCTGGTGTTTTTAAAACCAACATTTTTGGGAAAGAATCTCGGGATGTGCTCTGTGGAATTTCAAGAAGTTCTAATGGCTCCTACACAATTTGGCCTTGAGGATAAGTGTAGTTCAGAGACATAACTTCTAACCATAGGACTGGACATTATGGAGAAATACGTGCACTTTGAATGAGTTCAGAAAAACTGTTTCTTTTTATAAACTAATTGAAGCAGCCAATCAAAACATGGAGTAGAGGGAATGTAAGTCTGCAATGCTGTCTACTGTTTTACATTGCTTTGTGATTAAAAGTGATGTAGAGAATTAAATAATTGTAGTAGTCATAGAGGTAGTGTAAGTCTGCTTGTATCAGTGTCATAGGAAAAGTAGAACATGACTGAGCAAGAAGGGGAAGATATTACTATTCCAGGATTGTGAAAATGATCTTCAACATTTTAATTCTGAAAGTTGCGGAAATGCCAAATGACGGGATTGGCTTACAAGAAATCCAAGAGTTATAAATGGCTCTGACAAGATTTGGCCTTGTGGAAAATTGTGGTAGAGAGCAAGAAGTCATTTATTGCATGTAACATGTTTTTAAAAACGATGGAGATTTTCTTTCAGAAAGTGGCGGGCTGAAAGTAATAACAGCACAAAAGAGTGTAAGCTGTTCATAGGACATCCTTGGACGTCATGGAAAGTAAGTTAACTTTAAGGAGTTCTGAATTTTGATTTCTGATGTTGTATGGGTTTTTTAAACACAATCATTTTGATTGTGTTTTTTTTTCCCCGCTGTTACATGATGAATACCTTCAAGTCACTGTTTTTAGTGAATTTTGATACATTCTGAGAACAGCAAAAATAAACCATTTAACATGTATAATTAATTATGTACTGTTTGCATTTATGATGTATATGTAGAACTGTGTAGGAGGCATGGAGAAGGTGAGGCTTCTGTAAGTGTCAAAGTTGTTGCATGCAGTGCTGCACTTCTGCGTATTCTTTCATATGCTAGACTACATCTGCACAATGAGATACCTAAGCAAAGGAAACGCAAGTGATGTGATTGAGAAATGAGCAAAATAAATTGCACGTATTTCAATTACATCACCTGTGTTTCCTATCATTACGAATCACATTGTGCAGATCAAGTTTAGGTCTGTCCAGGGAAACATAGGAGGTTTCTACTTTGTTGAAGAGTGCAGTGGACATGACTCACTTCATTGGTAGACTTTCACAGATATTATCTCCTCTGTACACTTCAACAAGTGTAAATCTCATCTTGAACTCTGAGTAGGCCTCACCTTAAACAAACCTCTGGATAGGAGACATGTTATTGGCATCCTGAAGCGACACTTTTCTGAAACAAGAGCAATGCAAAAGATGCACCATGTTTTAAGATAGGCCTCACTTCATCTGTATCAAGATACTGTTAGTTTAAAATGTATATCTTTAGGACTGTGTAGGGGACCTGGAGAAGCAGAAGCTTCTGTCAGTGTCAAAGTTGTTGAAAAACTATTTGTCCTTCAATCTTTTCCCTTGTCTTTTGTAATTTTTGAATACATGTTTTAATATTTTTCAAATGTTGGTTCTCTCTTTCACAGATTGAAAGTATAAAAATAAAAAGTGAGTAATTTAACGGCAATTATAAGGTAAATAGTTGTACTCTTTTCGTTACATTTCTATCACATTCACCTACTATTAGATCCACTGCTTCACTTCTTTAACCCTCAGTTTCCTGCCTTTGCTACTTTCCTCATTCCTTTCTCTATTACCTACTTACTCAACTCCTTCCACTCTTTTTCTCAGTCCCTCTGTTCTCATAGTTCCTCAGTCTTGTTCACTCACTCCGTCTCTATTACTCTTAGTGTCTGTGAATTACTTTCCCACCTTTTTTTTTGGACCGCTTCCCGGGAAGTGGCCCGGTTCGCAAACCAGCAGCGTTACGGGAGTCCACCATTTTGTGTTTCGGTCGAATCAAGATACAAGATGGAGGGCAAATAATGTTCAGAATGGGTAGAAGGGGGCACGGTAGATGTATCTTGACCCCCTTGGTTTTCTGAGGGTGGCTGAGGAGGACCATAGTTCTTCACTCTTGTTCACTCTCTCTGTTTCTATTAATGTCACTGTTTCTGACTGATCAAAAAATTTTTTTAAAAAAAAGAACAGTAACTATAAGGGAAGGAAACAGACAGTTATGTTAAAAGAAAGACAGCTATAGGGAGTAAACTAAGGATACTGTTACCCGCAATCCACTGCTGATGATGTTACTGACCATGTCATGAATGATGTAATATGTGACATCATCAGCAGTGGATTGTAGGTAACAGTATCTCTTGTTTACTCCCTAGAGCTGTCTTTCTTTTCACATAACTGTCTGTTTGCTTACCTTATACTTACTGTTCTTTTTTTTAAAAAATATTTTTTTTGGTTAGCTTCCGGTACGCGTACCGGGTAGCGCTCCGGGGAGCGAACTAAAAGAAATAGAGGTTGGCAGAGTTCCAAATATTCTACCAATTTTTTTATAACGGGGAGGTAGTTCTGAAAATAACTTTTTTTTATGTTTTTGTTGTTTTATATTTTTTTTATTATTTTTTGAACATTGTTTTACTTTTTTTGTATTTTCTGAACGTTTTTATATTTTTTTTGGTTTTTTTTGGGGGGGGGAAACAAAAACGATCCATTGTAAAGGGCTCAACAGGAGCAACAAAAAAAAAAGAATTTATTTTTTGGGGCGTTTCGGACAAACATTAACATGATTCTGAATAGCTCTCATAATCAAAATTATGCTACTTTCCCTGTAGCAGATGAAATCGCCGCAGTGCACGCACACTTGCTTAACGTGCCCAAACAACATTTGAATGTTTGGGATCATCTCCCTCGCCTCTGGTCCCGACACCTCTGGAACAACCGATCTTCTTGCCATTGGAAGGGGATTTTGTTGCTCATCACGTAGCTGGGCAGCACTATAATTATTTGGGTGCCACCTACTCATATGCCGATGCATAGTGTGATTGCCGTAACTGTATTTTTTTTCAGTTCCCCTTGACAATCTATCACCGCATATACGGCAAAACACGTAGCGTGCATTCACTTTTTTTTGCCCCTCAGGAAATTTATAGAATTGCCAAATGTAATTCTCTTTTCGATTGTACCTCCTGGGCTCCTCTGGCAAAAACCTTGGCTCTTCCTCCTCTTCCTCCTCTTCCTGTTCTTCCTCTTCTTGCAAAATTACTTCAGCAGGTGGTCCTCTCTTATTTGGATTTGGTGGAGGTGGTGGGTTAGAACCAGCTGAAGCTACTAATGAAGCCATGTCAAAGTGTAAATAAAGGGTCTTTCTCTCACCAAGATGAAAGTCAGAGTGAGGAAAGAAGGAGGGGTTTTCATCATTTTGGAAAAGCAAAAGTTCTAAACCAATGAAAAGTGTTCATTTTAGATCACATGACCTAGTATTACATCATTAGGAAACCAAAAGTGAAATGAACCAATGAAAAGTGTTATTACCGAGTCACATGACGTGCTGTGTTTACGTTACGCGGTCGGCGCCGCGCCGCGGATCGCTTCCGGTTCGCGTACCGCTGCGCTTCCGGGTACGCTAACGTAGCACGTCATATGACGTATCACGCGAGAACGCGAAACGTCATGCTGACGCGACGCGTCACGATGTTGTTTTCTAACGCGACAGTTGCGCAAACGGAACGTTTACCGGTTCGCAGACCGGGTCGCGGCTCCGAATTGAGCTAACGGGAAGCTAACCGGTTCGCGTACCGGGGGCGAAACAATAAAAATAATAAAAAAAAATTGTATTAAAAACATGTAAAAAATATTTTTCGATTTAAAGAAGAATACATTGTAAAGGGTTTGATATTTGCTATTAAAAAACCATTGAAATTCACTGAAAAAACCATAGGTTATAGACCATATATAGTTAGGAATTAGCATTTACAAAACCTTGAAAATTCACTGAAAAAACCATAGGTTATAGACCATATATAGTTAGGGATTAGCATTTACAAAACCTTATTTTACTCACACAAAACCATTGAAATTCCATATATAGTTAGTTGTACTAACTATATATCGCGCACCCGCAATCCACTGCTGATCATGTCACATATTACATCTTTCATGACATGGTCAGTGACATCACTGATGACATCACTGATGACATCTCAAATGACATCACTGATGACATCACTGATGACATCTCAAATGACATCACTGATGACATCACTGATGACATCTCAAATGACATCACTGATGACATCACTGATGACAACATCCAGTGACTGTATTTTTCTGTAAAGTTAAAATATGTCTTACATATTGAAGAATGAGTGGATGTATAAGTGTCTGGATGAAGGATTTAGTAGGTGCATGACTGACTGACTGTATGAGTGAGTGGTTAAATGTGTCTCATTGAGTGCATGGGTTAGTGACTAAACTGTCTTAATTTGTGCATCATTATGTCTGTTGTTCTGTAAACTGCTGCATGTGTTGATCAGTAGCTATATGAGTAACTATATGGGTTATTGATTGGTTGCCCAAGCATTTGTATGGGAAACTGGGAGTGTGTGTGGGTGGCTGGGAAGGTGTATGACTCTGTGCATAATGTATGGGTTCAAAAGTGCATGTGGAAACAGCTGTATGGGTGGTTGACTGTGTGCATGACTGTATTGGTGAGTGAATGGATATCTCAGTGCTACATGTCAAAGTAAGTACATATGTAAAACACAGTACATGTGAGAGTTGACATATATAAATAACTGTGCATAAGAGCCAGTGAATGTGTGAGTGGCTGTATGGATCATTGTGCTCTTGTATCCAGGATTGTATAAGTGAGTAAATATGTTTAGTATATGTTTGAATAAGTAAGGTGTGTTTAACTGTATAGTTAAGGAAATGGAGGTGTGATTGATTGTTTGCATGACTGACTAGGTGTGTGTGTAACTTCATGGATGAGTGACAATCTGCGAGTCTGTGTTTACACTGAGTGTATCTAAGGTTATATTAGAGTCTGAAGAGGTTCATCGTATTATCACATGAATGATGTCATCAGTGATGTGATCAGTAATGTCAAATGAGATGTCATCAGTGATGTCATCAGTGATGCCATTTGAGATGTCATCAGTGATGTCATCAGTGATGTCATTTGAGATGTCATCAGTGATGTCATCAGTGATGTCATTTGAGATGTCATCAGTGATGTCATCAGTGATGTCACTGACCATGTCATGAATGATGTAATATGTGACATGATCAGCAGTGGATTGCGGGTGCGCGATATATAGTTAGTACAACTAACTATATATGGAATTTCAATGGTTTTGTGTGAGTAAAATAAGGTTTTGTAAATGCTAATCCCTAACTATATATGGTCTATAACCTATGGTTTTTTCAGTGAATATATATATATATACACACACACACAAACAACATGTAGATAAAAGATAAAATATATGTGTATCTATATATATAGAACAGACACAGACAGTACATCAGTGCTCATCCCTACCCAAACTCCAACTTGCACGTTTACTGATATATTTTCATACATTACGTGTCAGAGATATATAATATATATATAAAACCCATCCTCGCCAGCTCCTTTCTGAAACATTTTGCACTGATCCATCAAAATGGGGCCAAGAAAAGGGGCTTTAAAAAAATTAATTTACCATGTTAATTGTCGTTGGTAAATTTGGGAAGTGTAACAGAAAAAATCTAAAACAGCTAAATAGAATTACATATTTCTCAGAAAGTTAGAAGTTTACTCTCAAAACGTGCTTTTAATTATCTGTCTTAAACATCTTCGTCTGTTGGAGAAATTTGTGTTTAAAGGTTTTTGTGGATATTATGAAGGGGTTAAAAGTTAGATTATATATGGGCTAATGGTGTCCAGATATGCTCTGGGTGGCTTTGGCACTTTAGAGGGGGCTAGTCAATCCTTATTTCCTAGACACAACCTGAACACTATGTTGTATAGCCATTACAGAACTCATGGACATGGTCCCTGCGTCCTGTACACGAATTTAGGAAAAAATATGGTGGTAGAGAGAGCACAGCCTGACTTCAATTGGCACATGGTGGGGACTCATATAGACCTCATCCTCTTGATTGACTGGCCACAACATGTTATGTTATGTTACATACTTTTGTATTGCGCACAGCTGCCCCAGCTAAGGGGCGTCCTGGCGCATGGCAGGTAATATGCAACACCTACAGGGAACACAACAGAAGGAGAGACAAAGGCGAATTTATTAAAACAAAAGAGTTTTTAAAGCTTTACGAAAAGCTAAAAGATCATCTAGCAGCCGCATCTCTACTGGAAGAGAATTCCAGAGCTCGGCCGCTCTGACCCGGAAGGATCGGCCACCGACCCGACACAGCCTGTATCGGGGGATCACAGTAAGTGCTTGGCCCAAAGATCTCAGGGACCGAGAAGGCACATACCAGGACAGAAGGTCCGCAAGAATTTGAGGGCCCCCACCCCTCAAAATCTTGAACGCCAAACACAGCACTTTAAACTGGATTCTTGCCCTGATAGGCAACCAATGCAGTGATCTCAATGTGCCGGAGACGGAACATGTTCGGGGTAAGCCAACAATGGCTCTCGCCGCAGCATTCTGAACGCGTTGGAGGCGGGTAACCTCAGCCAGATTGGACCCTACCAGAAGAGAGCTAGCATAGTCCAGGCGAGATAACACTGTAGCCTGGACTATCAGCTGCCTGGTCCGATGGTCAAAAAACTTCAGGACGGGACGCAGCAACCGTAGGATACCAAAACAACAGGCCGCGGTTTTCTTCGAATGGCCCACAAAACTGAGGGAGGGGTCCATCCATACTCCTAAGTTCTTTAATTCTGTGACCGGAAGTGGAGCCGGCCCCAGCTCCGCAGGCCACCACCTGTCCCCCCATAGTTCCGACCTCCTACCGACGATCATGATCTCCGTTTTCTTTGCATTGAGCTGGAGACAGTTGTTCTTCATCCAGCTCGCCATCGCCCTAAGTCCACTCTGAAACCTGGGGGCATCCCGGTCCGCATCCCCGCTGATCGTAACCGCTAGCTGAGTGTCGTCGGCATATGAGACCATGGTCTTGTCCCATTGCTTGACGACCTCAGCCAGCGGTCTCACGTATAGATTAAACAACGTGGGACTCAGCGAGGAACCTTGCGGCACCCCCTGTTTCAAAGGATGGAATTGGGACTGGAACGGTGGAACGGCAACGCTAAAGAAACGATCGTCTAGGAAAGACCGGAACCACTGGAGGGCAGGGCCGCCCAGCCCAATCTCCTCCAGGCGATGCAACAGGATGGGATGCGAGACAGTATCAAACGCGACGCTCAGATCTAGTAAAACGAGCGCCGCTGTCTGCCCCGCATCCATCACCGTGCGAAGATGTTCAGCCATGGAGAGAAGGGCGGTCTCCGTGCTGTGACCAGCACGGAACCCGTTCTGGGTGGGGTCCAAGACGTTAGCTTGGATAAGGTGGGCCGAAAGAACTTTGTTGACATGGGCCTCCAACACTTTGGTCGGCCACGGGAGCAAGGAGATAGGCCGATAGTTTTCAGGTTTATCTGGGTCCAGAGAAGGTTTCTTTAAAATGGGAGAAACCACCGCCCGCTTCCAGCTAGCGGGTACCGTGCCTGACTCCAACGAGATGTTAATCAAGGAGTGTACCACGGCCCGTCCCACGAACGACTGATCTCTAAAAAGAGTTGGTCTGAGCGGATCAGCGGGGGACCCCGATTTAACCTGCTGAGCCAAGAGGTCAAACCCCTCAGATGTCAACGGGGGCAGCACGTGCAAAGTGGTATCTCCATAGATGTTAATCGGAGACTCAACTGGAGGCCCTGTATAGGGGAACGTCTTATAGATGTTTTGGACCTTTTCCAGAAAAAACAGAGCAAGAGCCTCACAGTGAGTGGTGGAACCAGTCGTCGGGGCACAGGCTCGCTTTGCTAAAAGATCCTTCATCACTTTGAAAATGGTTTTGGAGGGGTTAGAGCTGTTGCCGAATTCAGCAGCGTAATAGGCTGCCCGAGCACGGCAAACAGCCCGATGGTAAGTTTTGACGGCGGCGAGATAAATAGCTTTTTTCCCGTTATCGTACGCCTTCCGCCAAGCCCTCTCTGCTCGCCTACAACTACCCTTGAGTGTACGTAAGGCGCCATCGTACCACGAACTTGAGTCCCTAGAGCTGATCTTACAAGCGGTGATTGGAATAAGGGCGTCAAGCGCCTTGGAGATCCAGGAACAGAACCTATCGTAACCTGTGTCAACAGTTACCAAAGGTTCTAAAGGCTCCGCGGCGAGGACACGGTGTAAGTCCTCTAGTTGTAATTTACTCCAATGCCGCCTCGCGACCAACTTTGCAGGGGGAATAGTAATCATTCCCGGCAAGGGGGTACAGATGGCAACCAAAGAGTGGTCCGTCCAGCCAAGGGGTGTAACGGCAGTGACAGAAGCGTCTGCCAAGTTGGTGAACACATGGACACCATATTGTGGCAGTTTTTACAGTACTCAAGGATATAGACTCATTTGAAATGCATTGTAGAACATGCCAGATTTCGAGTAACACAAAGGGAGCACATATGAAGGGCAATAACAGATTTTAGTCACAGCTTAAATCATTTCTTAGGGATCTTTTATTCTCTTTAGTACTGTGGTGTGTTCTAATGTGTATTTTCCCTGTGAAAAATTCTGACCTTCTGCTGGAAGCTGATTTTCCCAGAGAGGTTATAGAAGGTGCTCCAGAAGCTAAAGTAAGAGCACATTTTCTATCAGTTCATACTATTTGCCTCAGCCAAGTGAGGATAAGGTCTGCTATTGTGAGTAAAACATACTTCCAACAGAAGCAGCAGCCTGCCAGTTGATTCTCCAGTATTCAACTGCAGCTACCCACTGTGCTCTAATGGACAACTAGAGCACTAACATTCTATATTCATGATGAAACGGCCACTCCTGAAGCCATTTTGATGAAATTAAGGGAGCCTTTGGGCATTAATCAAAATGTGCATTGCTAATGAATAAGCAGCATATTAATGTACACTAGATTACACATGTACTTGCTTATGTGACACTACTGCTGTTGAAACGGTTTTGCTATGACTTGTTGAAGTGTTCTTTCTTGGTTTATGTTAGGCTTCAGTTAGGTCTCAACACCATCTTGTTCAATATCGATATTCATGCGAATTATTCCTGCTGAATGTAGTCAAGCAACATGCAGTATTTCTATTTCCAAATGACGCTGTTCTTGAAGAAACTAGTGTGTTCCGACATCTCTGCGGGAGACATCGTTTCCAACGAATGCCATACAACGCATTCCATTACAACGCCGTCGTTGCAACGACCGCGTTGTTACATGGCAAACCATTATAACGCAAGTTGCTACAACGACTTACTCTAGAAGTCGTTACAACGACTTGCTCTAGGGGTCGTAACAATGACTTGCTGTAGGGGGCAGAAGGTGTTGGATTTAAAATCCAACACCTTCCCTTCTGTTACACAGACTGGATTTAGAATAGTAAATTATACTATTCCAACATCCATTGTCCCCTACAGCAAGTTGTTGTAACGACTTGCGTTGTAATGGTATATGATGTAACAACGCGGTTGTTGCAACAACTGCGTTGTAATGGCATGCGATGTATCTCATGCTCTGTAACGTCGCATATTCTAGCTCCGCATGGTGCTAGGTCAGAGGGGATAAATCCATATTCATGCAGTGGGTTAGTGCTTAGGTTGTATGATGATTGTAAAGGCAGTATTTTGATTTGTTGAAAATGTATTACTTTTATTCTGACCACAGCGACTTGGCACTTTCCATATTTCTCTATGCAGAAATATGTTTTATAAACCCTCAAACTTGGGGGAGAGCCAGATGAATTTTCGGGTTATACTAATGATGCTGTCTGAAAGCTCACTGATTTTGTTGTACATTTCGGATTTAGCCTATTATTGATTTTGCTCATTTCCCTAATATATCACTACAGAGAGCTTTATGTCAATGATTTATACATCTTAATTTAGATTTTCGGCATCTGTACTTTAACATTTCTGTATTGCTCTCCTCTAAATTGTGTAGTAAAAATGTTTTCTAAAATTCCACTCTATAACTTTGTATTGAGTCAGTTCTTTCTTATTTGACTGTCATTTTTATTGCTGTATGTTCCTGTTCCTTGCCTCTTGGACACATTACCTCATGAAATTGAGGTTTATCACCATCTCTGATCCATCCAACCACTGAATGTGTTTCCTTTAAATAAGAACAAAATGGTTAATTATGTCATAGAAAATATGATTCGTGCCCTAGAAAGCTAAAATGAGGAAAACGTTTCCATGAGTTCTCAAATATCATTCTTACGTATGGCATTAAAACATTCTGACCTGCAGACAGAAACATGTACTTTCAACACTAGCAGCAGTCTGCCCGTTAACTTCCCAATGCTCTCCTGCACCTTCCCATAGCCAACACAGAGTTCTGATGAATGACAAGAGTGCTACATTTTGTTTTTCCAGGCTAAAAGTGAGAGACTCACGAATGCCATTTTGCTGGAATAGGAGCTGTTAAATTTAGAATGGCAGGTTTATGTAAATAATCATACAGATGGGGCTAGTAGCATAAAAACAAAGTGTTGAAAATGAGGGGGAGGGATGGCTTTTAGATAGATAGATAGATAGATAGATAGATAGATAGATAGATAGATAGATAGATAGATAGAAAGACAGACAGACAGACATACAGACAGACAGACAGACAGACAGATAGATAGACAGATAGATAGATGCGCTTCTGCATTAGCCTACCATAGACAAACTAGTGCCATAATTCTTCACAACATATATATATAGTGAAACAGCAGTTAACAGTAAAAAGGACTACATGTTCTTCAGAGTTGTATAAGTGCCCACCATTTTGAAACATTGCACCATCATTAATACAAAAAAGTAGCAGTGTTCACAGGTTGCGACTCTTCACAATTCCCATAACAAGCATTACACTAAATCTAATGTAAAGTCTGACAAATAATGTTTATATGGTTCAGTATAATTTTCCTAATTACAACATAATTGATATGTCCATAAGAGCTTATATATGCACTGCCCTTACTTCTTAGAGGTGCAAAGGCTCCGCCATATTGGAACATTGTACTATCAATAATACTGCATTGCAATCTAGCATGATTCAATATATACCTTACATTAGCAAATCATAAACAGAGAATAATATGTGAACTAATAACTTTGGCACAGTTTGATGAATCTTCACAAAACTTTTGAGAAAGTGCTCTTTTTTGTGTAGTTCTTTCCTGGAAGAGTCGAGGAAAAAGTGGGGTCACAAAACATAAAATCCCTATGCAATTTCCAGAGACATTTTTGAAAGGTTCTGAAGCCAAAACGACTTCCATAGTTGGCAGGAAGCTAGACCTCAGGCCAGAATGTGTGCTTTTTTTCATTTGTGTAAATCTGTTCAGTAATGTTTAAGATATTAAGGTTGAAAAATATTGGCTCATCTGGATGGTTGGCTACACACGACTCTCGGGTCCTGCACGCACACTTAAAAAAATATAACATTCTGATTGGTACACTGGTCTTTTTTCCCTTGAGCCACCTTGCTCCTGCATGAGTGAGGATCCTGCAGAAGTGAGGGGTCTAATTGTCCGGCTGGAAAATGGAGACAGATTTTCTGGCAGGTAATGAAGGAGTCTGGGGACCCAGGGCCAATTACGAGTTTGGCAGGCCAGGTACCTCCAAACTCGCAGTGGAGGTGTGGTGGCAGTTGGGCACTAGCGGTCCTACTGCTGTATTACAAGTACGGCGATTGGACCTCCAGAGAACCACTGCAACCACCAGGCATCCATAGTCTCTGGTGATGGTGCAGCGATCTTGAGGGCGCAATATGCTTAGTTATGCCGCTGCAGCACTGGCAAGCATATTCCACGTTTCCTCTCTGCCAGCAGTTCTCACGCCATAAAACTGCTGGCAGTGAGGGGGCGACCCATGCGCATGGGTGTGCATGCAGGGGGGCACATGTTGTGACCCCCTGTGTGCATGCACACCTGTTCCTACATCCTGTAGAACCGAGTCACAAGAAAACAGGGAAACACAGGTTAAAAAAAAGAAAAGGAGGCAGGGTAGAAACACCCTGACCCTCTAGGCCTGCTTAGGGGGTCGCCCAGGGACTCCCAGGGCAAAAAAAACATTTTTTTTTTTTTAATGGTGAGATTTGTGCACCCAGCGCAAATTTCGGCCCCCAAAAAAAGAAAAAACGAAGTGTGGGCTCCCGCGCTTCATTATTATTTAGCCCTTGGGTGAGCCAAGTCCCGGAGGAATGCAATATTGTAATATTGTAATTGCGGGGGCCCAGGGAGGCCCCCACAGCCACGGGGACCGCCACCCCTTGGGCCTTTCTTTAAATATACATGCCTTGTAAGGAGGCTTCCTGCCCTTGTTAGCAGGGTGCAGCATGACGGCCCTCCAGCCTCGCCGCCACCTCCAGCATCAGACTACACATCCAAGTCCCTGGGTCCTCGTAACAAAATGCAGATGGAAAGTGGTTCTGCCTGGCTTTTCCCTTATAGGTCCCTCCAGCGGCCAGGAGCCGGGGGTCGGCGTGACATCACCTCCTGTGGTGCTGGTGTGCAGGAGCAGAGCGCTGGGCACCCTACACCTGATAGAGGCGACCTCTGCACTGTTCTCCAACTTGTTGGAGAGGCAGCAAGCTGTGGCTGGAGCAGCGCGCAGGCGGGGGCAGAGCCAGAGCGCAGGACAGTGGTCGAAGTGGGAAAACAAAAGTAGGGGAACTGTGGGTGGAGAATCAGGGGGCGGGAATAACCAAAGATTGGATCAGTGGGCGGAGTCAGGGGTGTGGCTAGGAATAGCAAAACATACCAATTTTTAGTACGTTTAGCATTTCACTGACCAGTTACAGCTTATAACATTATTTAATTAAAAGAATGGATATGTTTATTTGAGGTTTAATTCAGGAAAAAGCAAACACGCATAGGGAATACAGGTTTATGTAAAGCATGTGAAATATAAGCAGGAACAACATGTAGCCTTAATGCTTTTACTCTCATTGTTCAGAAATCCATGATTATTTTTTGTCTCAAACATTGAGGACATGAATACAGGGCATCTCCTGTACACATGTGTTAAGCAGGGCATAGAAGAGAAAGGGACTCTTCAGGAGAATCTAGACTCAAGGAAACCCACAAAGGCTCCTTCATATTCATGCCAGCCAGCTAGCTGCTCAATCATAATATAGCAAAAAGAACAACTGGTGGACAGAATCCAGAACAATGTCATACATTCACCCCAGTACAGAGATCTGGGCCTAAATCCATTGTTTCTTTGCTCACCATGCGATTCCAGTTTGGACCCAGCCATATGCAAATCAGTCTTGATACTGCACCCAATGAGAACAGTCCAGCCCGAACTGCCAGGCCAGGTCCTCCCTGGACCGGAATCAAGCATCCTAGGACCGGTTTCGGGCTTTCAGCCCTCATCAGCCAAGATAGCTTGATTCCAGTGGCATGGAGAGCACGGGACTATTATCTGAGCATACCCGTCCCACTCGGAGGGACAAATGCAAAAAGAACAATTGATGGACAGAAGGCAGAACAATGTCATACATTCACCCCAGTACAGAGATCTGGGCTTAAACCCATCGTTTTGTGCTCACCATGCCATTCCAGTTTGGACCCAGCCATATGCAAATCAGTCTTGATCCTGCGCCCAATGTGAACAGTCCAGCCCGAACTGCCAGGCCATATGTATTCAAGTGTCCTTTCATTCGGGAAGTGAACACAAAGCAGTACCCACTGAACTATGCACGTAACATATTGCTCTTTGATATGCATGGTACATGTTCTTTGCAGCAGGCATATTACCACTCTGCACTACCTTAGATGAGTAAAACAGCCACTAGACAAAACATGCTCCCATCTCTCTCCAGCAGGTACATTGATCACCAAAGTTATCTTGGCACTTGTATTGTTGACCAAAACCTGCTGAATATACAAAGAACTTTGCAGTGTTTTTAAAACTCCTGCACTTGTACAAAACCAGTCCCCCCCAAACTAAACTGGCCCCCTACCCTTCCAGTCGCCCTGGGAAACGCCTGCTCCTGCCCTTTCACTGCTCCTGTCCAGTCAGTACTCCTGCTCATGCTTGATCAACACTCCTGCTTCGTCAATTCCCCTGCCCCCTCCCTTCTCCTGGCCCCTCCCTTCTCCTGGCCCGTCACTTCTCCTGGCCCGTCACTTCTCCTGGCACGTCATTTCTACTGGCCTGTTCCCTTCTCCTGCCCTGTTCACCGCTCCTGCCCTGTTCACCGCTCCTGCCCTGTTCACCGCTCCTGCCCTGTTCACCGCTCCTGCCCTGTTCACCGCTCCTGCCCTGTTCCCTGCTCCTGCCCCGTTCACCGCTTCTGTCCTTTCACCGCTTCTGTCCTTTCACCGCTTCTGTCCTTTCACCGCTCCTGTCCTTTCACCGCTCCTGTCCTTTCACCGCTCCTGTCCTTTCACCGCTCACGCCCGGTTACTGCTCTAGCTCATGCCCCGTCACTTCTCCTGCCCCGTCACTTCTCCTGCCCCATCACTTCTCCTGCCCCATCACTTCTCCTGCCCCATCACCTCTCCTGCCCCGTCACCTCTCCTGCCCCGTCACCTCTCCTGCCCTGTCAATTCTCCTGCCCCGACACCTCTCCTGCCCTAGTACCTCTCCTTTCCTGTCGCCTCTTCTGTCTGGTCACTGTGGTCACTGCTCCTGCCCAGTTCACTTCACTCCGTGTACAACATTGACAAAGGTGTCAAGTTCCCCACAGTACTCTGCTTGGGGAAAGCTCCTCTCTAATCAACTCCGATCTCAGGGGCACTTGATATGTTAAAGGCAGAGGGCGGCCGCATTGTCATTCTAAAGGGGCTAATCTGCCTCAATCGGAATGACAATGGCCTGCCCTCTGTCTGTGCGAGCTCAGGGGGGGCGGGGGCTGCTGCAGCCTCTGGAGTACAACAGAGAAGTGCGAGCAGCCCCTGGAAGCGGAAAGAAAAAATCATTTTAAAGTTGGACTATTCTTGCCGTCCGGGACGCTTTTTTGAAAGCAGAAGTAGGGGAACGGACTGAACAATTTTTTAGAAGTAGGGGCACGCCGTGCCCTTCCGTCCCCGCCCACTTCTATCACTGGCGCAGGAGAGGGGCGCATCAATGGAATGTGACAACGTATGTGCATCAAACGGAAAGAGGTAGGCAGGCAGCAAGCACGAGGGAAGGTGAGGGGGTGAGGGTGACAGAGGAAGAGGCAGCGCATATAAAGGGACGGCGACCACCAGGCAGGGGAATCTTAGAATAAAAGTCCGTCTATGCGCAGGTCATGCCCTTCTGGCAGGGGCGTAGTGGCCGCCTCTCTGGCGCCTCAATGGTGGAGCACTCACTTGCTCCTATGGTCTTAGTTCCAACCAGAGGCATCCACAATCCGTAGATTTGGTGCTGGACCCCTCCTGGCGCCAGGATCGCCCCAGGCCTAGATCTTTTATCTGCGTTTATTTAACATACAGTTAGCTTCAGTTCAGCCACTAACGGCGCAACCTCACAAACAGCTTGATCATGATTTTAAGCACGAGCATCTATAAATGACCAATGCTTGTCACGGGATGGGGATGCTCTGCGCAGGACGCTGCTAGTTTTCTGTTAACTGGAGAGAGGGCACTTCGCAAACGGCAAATAACAATGAATACAGCATGTCAAACATAGCACATAAATATGTTCTAGAGACCCGGAAGCTCCTGCTACTTAAAATGTAATCTTCAGTATCATGGGACTTGAACCCAATTGCCAAGTGCCAAGAAGCCAGGCATGCTCACCTGTAAAAAATACCCAGCCAAGCCACTCAAGTTACCGTGGAAAATACTGTCATGCAGCAGCTAAGTTTACAAGTACAATGCAACCCTGCTCCTATTATGATCCTTGATTGTGGCTAAATATGCACTAGAAGATCTCTGTGCTCTATAGTGTACAGTTAAGCATTGCTGTAGCGCAACATTATGCATGTGTCGGGCAGCACGTACATTGTACAGGTTGGCTAATTGGTGAAAAGAAAGTACGCATTTTTCTTTTTTCTACCCAAGGACAAGTGATTTCTATGCTCGCCGACGCTTGTGGACATGCACATGTTAAAAGAGCCGACGTCAGTGATATCTCAGCACTGCCAAGTGCAAGTTGTAGAGATGACAGGATGCCGGTAAGTAGTAAATCCTTTATTATGTGTAACACACCTGACACCAAGGTACGTCTGACCGCAAGTGCCAGAGGCAAGCCTGCCGGTGATCAGGTAGAACACCCTGACGTCATAGTGCACCGGCAGGCAGCGCGTGCAGAGAACATGCTGCGCGTGCAATAAGAACAAAGCAACAGTTATATAAACACTACACATCTCCCTTCCTAAACCACTAAGGGGCCCATGGATAACATGAGTGGTTGCAGATGGGAAAAGAAGAACCCGCAGCTAATCACACACGTAATCTTGTAATTTAGCTGGAGGCTTAACTACTCTTCCATATCGGCTTACACTGGGTTCATCCTCACAACTGTCGTCCTGTGACGCGACATCTTCATAAACAGAATCTTCGGAATCTGACCCAATATCACTGTTGGTCAGACACCTGTACTTCTCTACTGCTACCTTGCTCTGACCACTACTGCCGTCTTCCAACCGTGATGTACCTGAGTTGTCCTCAATCTCAGAAAACACCTCGTATGTACCTAAAGATACAACGTTGGTACCCTCTGGTCGAGACCCCTCAGCTCCAACACGGTCCAGAATCCAATCGTAGTCCTGAGAACAGGAAACTTCATTGTCTTCCATAACAGAATCGTAATCACACTCTCCACCTCCCTCCTTGCATAAGGACAAAGCAGAAAAATGCCATGACTTTCCATCGCTTAAGAGGGCTGAATTACAAAACACTTTTTTTACTTCCATTGGTTGAGAGTATTGTTTTTTTCCCTTTCTGGTGATCCTTGCACTTTTTACCCTCACATAGTCGCCTTCCTTGATGCTAATTCTCTTACTAGCATGTTTACTGTCAAAGTACTTTTTGCAAATTGCTTGCGACCTTTTTACATTCTCCTGTATTTCCTCCGGAGACCACATGACTCTTTCTGTTTTGGCCCAACTTATATTATCCTTTGTGATTGGTGTCCTTCCTCTCAAAAGTACAAAAGGACTGGTGCCAGTTGATACACATGGTGTAACTCGGAATGACCAAAGATTCTTTATTATTTGCTTCCTCCATGACATGTTACTCTGGTTTGCCAGTTGGATTATTCCTTTAATCACCCGATTAAATCTTTCTACAGCACCATTACCAGCCGGATGGTACACAGATGTAGTTTTGTGCTCAACACCATGTTTCTTCAGAAACTCCTTGAATTCTTTAGAAATGAACTGTGGGCCGTTGTCCGAAACAATGCATTTTGGCAGTCCCTCCCTTAGGAAAAGTTTGCGCAAAAACCCTACAACACTTTTTGCATCAGCTTCCTGCACCACTTCTACCTCTGGCCACTTTGAGAAATGGTCTACAAGAACAATCAGATACAACAGTTCATTTCTTTCTCTAATTGGACCACACAAATCTATACCCAGTCTGACCCATGGCATGTTAGGACAAGATAGTGGTTGAAGAGGTGGTCTCAAAGTTTGTTTTGTCTTATCTGAATTTTCACAGGCCGTACAATTTCTTACACTTCTTTCAATATCCAAGTCATACCCTGGCCACCAGTAAGAATTCCTTACTCTACTCTTGGTCTTACCAATTCCAAGGTGTCCTTCATGGCAAATGTCTAGGAGTTTTGGACGTAAATCCCTAGGCGGAATCATCTTTCCACTCCTTAAAATCAGCTCACCTTCCACTGACAATTCATTCCTGAGTTCCCAAAAAGGACGTAATTGAGCTGGTATTTTCCTCTTGTCCGGCCAGCCCGCCCTTATGTATTTTTTTACCTCAAGTAAAGTTTCATCTTTCTCCATCATTCCTGCCCATTCTCCAACCGAAATACACTGCACCTCTTCCAGAATGTTTGCAATACAGAAAGTGTCTATACCTGAAACCTGTTCTTCATCATACGGTAGGGGCAAACGGCTTAGACAGTCCGCCACCTTGTTTCTCACCCCAGGAAGGTATTCAACCTCATAGTTATACTCTAACATTTTCATGGAAATCCTAGATAATCTGGGGGAAGCAACCAGGAGACCCTTTGTGGACAGCACCTTTATCAAAGGTTTGTGATCGCTTCTAAGGGTGATGTTATACCCCCAAATGTATTGTCTGAAATGGTTAAGTGCCCACGCACACGCTAGTGCCTCCCTCTCAATCACGGAATACCTCACCTCTGTAGGAGTGATTGACCGAGAGGCAAAAGCAACGGTAACTTCTTTACCTTCTTCATTGACCTGCGAAAGAACTGCACCCAACCCCTTGTTGCTAGCGTCTGTGGTAACTATGCTCTTCAGGAAGGGGTTAAACCCTTGAAGGGGTGGAGCACCTCAAATGTCTTCCTTTATCCTTCTAAACGCCTCTTCACAAACTGCATTCCACTCAAATTTATTCTTTTGCTTAATGAGTTCCCTTAAATGTAAGGTTTTAGAAGAAAAGTTCCTTACGAACTTAGCATAGAATTCAGATAAACCTAAGAATGCTCTAACCTCATCTTTATTCTGGGGTGAAGGCGCATCCCTAATTGCTGCCAGCAGCTCTTCTTTTGGTCTTATACCATTCCCATCAATTTCATGCCCTAAATAGGTGACCTTATTGGCAGCAAATTTGCATTTACGTAGATCTGCTGTAAGCCCATGATGTTCCAGCAACCCTAGGACCCTGTTTAATTTGGCATCATGTTCACCTCTGCTTTTGCCTGTTACCATGATGTCGTCTTGGAAAATCAATAGATCTTTTTCACCTTTAAAGAGTTCACTCATCAATCTCTGAAACATGGCCGCAGCAGAGGCCAGCCCAAAAGGTACTCTCTTGAATCTATAACACCCCAGCGGGGTCACAAACGTTGTAAGACTTCTGCTATTAGGATGCAATGCCACCTGGTGGTAAGCGGAGCTTAGGTCAATTGTAGAAAACCATTTAGCACCATTTGTAAGGGACAGCATCTCGCTAATCTTTGGCAAGGGAAATTGATCCACCAAAATGTTTTTATTTAAATCGCGAAGATCAATGCATAGACGAAGCTTGCCATTAGACTTCCTCGCGACCACCAAAGGCGAAACCCACTCTGCCGATTCCACCGGTTCAATAATTCCCTCCCTCTGCAACTTTCTAAGTTCATTCTCCACCTCACCAATGATGGAAAATGGTATGTTTCTAGACTTGTGTATGCAGGGTATGGCGTCCCTCTTAAGTTTTATTTCGTGGACGAAACCTCTAAGCTTTCCAATGTTCTCTGAAAATACCCCAGGAAACCTTTTCTTATAGAAATTGTTACAATCTTCTTCAGTCTGTAAAATGAGGACGGGATCTGGACTGTTGGGATCTAGAATAATACCTAATTCTCCCTGATCCATCCCTCCTAACACGGATGGACCCACTTTGGAGACGTACAGTTTGCAAAATGCTTGACGGGATTTAAATATGAACTCGAGTTCCCTAAAACCTAACATTTCAATGGGTTGATAATTGAATGATTTAGGAAAAACATCTGGTTTCAACAATTTTTTCCCTATTACCGGTACAAATTTTTCCATCCATACTTCCTCATTCACTATGGTATATGGCGAGCCCGAATCTGCCACAATGGACACATCAACCCCACCAATATTCATGTCACAGATAGGTTTCTTTTTTTTGTTTAGCTTGTCTTCTACAATTAACACAAATACGTTCATATCATCTTCATCTGAAGATGTAAATCTTTCTTCTTCCTCTGAAATTATCGCTTTTACATTTTTATTGCCCTTTTGTTTCTTAGGACACATTACACCAAAATGTCCTACCATACTGCAATTAGAAAAATTTTGTCTCACTGCTGGACAAGACCTGTCATTGGCTAGATGGTATCTACTGCCGCATCTATAACATCTTCTCTCATCTGATAGTTTACTTTTATGGATAGTATCCTTACCTTTTTCGTATCCAGAACTAGGTTTTACATAGCTCCTCTTTGAACTTATGACTTTTGCTACAGTAGATTTATCCTCAACAGAGGACTTTTCCTCTAGTAATACTGCTCTTGCACATCTCCCTGTTAATTCTGTACATTTTACAATTTCAACTACTTCTTCCAATGGTAATTCACCTTTAGCCCACAATTTTTCCTGTACATGTTTATTTGAGGATCTCATAACGACCTGGTCACGAATAAGTTCATCATGTAATGCCCCAAATCTACAGGTAAGTGCTAAGTTTTTCAACGCAGCAACATAATCTTCAATAGATTCTTCCTGTGTTTGCTTGCGTTGAAAAAATTTGAATCTGTTAACAGAAATGGAGATGGTAGGCTTGAAATACAAAGTCAAATCTTCTAATGCATTATCATAAACATCTCCAGGCCTAGTTTTTTTGTTTATCTTATTATATATTTTCATCGCCTTTGCTCCTAGACAGTGAAGTAGGATTCTCTTTTTCTTCTCCGGGGTCAACTCCTCTTCCCCCTCAAAAGTGGATAAATAATTTTCAAAATACTCCCTCCACTCCTCCCATTTGAGTGCATCATCCCCAGTAGATGGTATGAAAGGTTGTGGGGGTGATAGATTCCAAACATTACCTGTAGCCATCATATACGTTAACTACTCTTCAAAATAGTGAATGAATAATATATTTTACAATATTTTCTAACTGAACCAAACCTCAGGACACTTTAGAAATTAGAAGAGTGTATTTTCCATTCCATTTTGTAGAAAACCATACAGTGTTATTAAACAGAATTTTACTGTCAGTTTATTTCCTTCTTTTAAGAGTAAAGTCTATTCGTTATCCTCAAACTCAGATGTGCGTATCATCGGTAATAATAACACGCCACTAATCCTTGTGAAAGCAAATTTAATTGCTAAGAGGGTAAATCTCCCTTGAATCTGCTCATCGACGCAAAGAAAACAGCTTTCCTATTCAATTAATAGGTGTGCGTATCACCAGCAGATGACACACACGATAACCCTTGTCAAAAATGGCCGCTGACGTAGCCTCACGCTGCGTTCCATTGACGTCACAAACCAACCTGACAGGAATTTTCCTCAGGCTTTCCGTGTAGACACGCAGGAGGGCGGGACTCGCATCGATTTCCACATACGAAGTCGCTCCTAAACTCAAGCGTTTTCTTCTGCCCCTCTTCCACGCCGTCTCAGACTGTGTCACGCCGTCTCAGCAAGCGAAGGCAATTTTAGACAGGCAGACCATCTCCTCACAAGTTCCACCCTTCAGTCTCAACAAACGGCATTCGGCGAGAGGGCGGGGAGCAAACAGAACTTAAAATTGCAGGCAGTGTACAACGGGAACCCCCGAGACACTCTCCAGTCCTACAAACTTCCTCATTCACGCACAGGAAAACACATCCAAAGGGTAATTTTGGCTCACCCTTTAATTTCCTGCTTTCATTGCCGGTGATTCGAACGTGGGAAAACAGATGTTGCTCTCGAGGACAGTAACGCTGCTATGCGTTTCACTTCTCCTCATCAGTCTCACACGTCGGAAAGTCAGCAGCTCAATCTTCTGTTCCGCAAAGAAATACTTCCAGAGATGGAATTCCAACGATGTGATTGCGGACCAGGACGTACCCAACGCCGACTTCACGTATATTATTTCTCGTGGGTTCCTTGTGGTGTCAAGCTCTCCGCCTCGTCGCCACTTGTAGAGATGACAGGATGCCGGTAAGTAGTAAATCCTTTATTATGTGTAACACACCTGACACCAAGGTACGTCTGACCGCAAGTGCCAGAGGCAAGCAACTCCCCCAACTGTCAGCCTGCCGGTGATCAGGTAGAACACCCTGACGTCATAGTGCACCGGCAGGCAGCGCGTGCAGAGAACATGCTGCACGTGCAATAAGAACAAAGCAACAGTTATATAAACACTACACAAGTCAAGCTGCACTGCGAGGAGAAGTCCTTTCCCGTTCACTTTTCTCTTTCTTGGCATTCTTCCATGAGCCCTCCCCCTGTTTTTGTCTTGCCTTGATGTGTAGGTGCGGATCTCGTGGCGTAGATTGACAGGTGCCTCGAGGGATCAGCAATATATTGTGTTTATCTAATTGCTTATAAGAGAGGTTACCACAGAAGTTGCATTGCTATCCTTTGCTTTCAATGTGGCGTGCAAAGCTCTGTCTCTAGCCTAGGCAATAGTGCTGTGTTTCACCGCCAAGAATCCTACACCCTTTTGTATTAGTATTCAGGCAAAAGCAGGGTTGGTTCACTGATGCACTATTTTACTATAAAGGGTCTGATACCCAGTCGCAATTCTACAGAAGCGTTTCACGAGCAGTGGCCTAGCAGGCGTGCCAGGGGCCCTAATCCGAGCACGGACAATGGGCTACCGGCCCTTAGCCAGACGGTAAAAAACAGCAACTCTAGGGCTGCCCGAGACCATTATGCTCCAGTGCCACTGCACCTGCTGCACCACTGATAGATAAGCCCCTGGTCAGATGGTTGATACGCACCAAAGCAGCGATAAACAAACCATATTTTTCACTGATGTGATACCAAAGTTGAGTCCTTTAGCAGGAGCCCGAACCTGCAGTTCAAGTTAAGTTCTACCCTTAAAGTCCCACAATTCGAATAGCCTATTCAAAGTAGTGGATTTGTTTTGGAAGCCAACCGAAGCATAACATTGTAAAGGGGTAAATGTGAAGAACAGACATTTCTCGCCTCAGGGTTATGAGAGATGTCATAGATAACTCATGCTACAGACTTGTGCTTTACATGTCACTCAATATGTTTGGTGTGGCTGTATCTATAAAATGTTTTTACTTCCCCCATAACATACCAATTATTTTGAGGAATGGCTAGTAACTGTAATGAAATGTATAATTACTATTCTAACTCCATGTGCGCTTTGATAGTTGGGTAGGTTATAAAGCTGACCAAGGCAAATCTAACTGTGGTTTTACTTTTTTGATACACTCACTAGAAAGTACCTAAACAAATTATGGAGAAGGGTCCCCAAAACACACCAGTCCACACAAAGATAGTGTTTGTCTGGTTCTGACAATGTATACACCGCGCTATGAGGTCCAAGGTGGTCCCCACAATGTGGAGTGTAAATACATAAGTATATGTGGGAGGAGTGTGGGGTAACCTATAAGTTCACCACTCCTTACCACCCTCAGGGAAATGGGTTGGTTGAAAGGTTCAACCGGACCCTAAAAGGTATGATTATGGGCCTAGCGGAGCCCATGAGACGGAAGTGGGACGTCTTGTTACCATGCCTGTTGTTTGTCTACGGGGAGGTGCCTCAGAAGTCCTTAGGGTTCAGTCCCTTTGAACTCCTGTATGGCCACCCTGTTAGAGGACCTCGCTCACTGGTGAAGGAGGGTTGGGAAAAGTACCGTGGGACAACCCCCCAGGATGTGTTCAGCTATGTGATGGCCATCCGCAACCAGACACAACGCTTCAGGAAGCTCGCTCAGGCGAACCTGGAAGCAAGCCAGGAAGAAATGAAAAGATGGTACGACCATAATACCACTCTGGTCGAATTCCAACCTGGGCAGGAAGTGTGGGTGATGGTGCCAGTGGAGCCTTGTGCGCTCCAAGACAAGTGGACTGGGCCATATGTGGTGTTGGAAAGGAAAAGTGAAGTAACCTACCTGGTTAACCTGAGGACTCCCAGGCAGCCCCTGAGAGTCTTGCATGTGAACCACCTCAAACCACACTTTGAGAGGTCTGAAATGACAATGCTCATGGCTACAGATGCAGGAAGAGGATAGTGATCCTCTCCCTGACCTCCTGGCAGTTAAGAAGCAAGATGGGTCAGTGGATAGTGTGGTCCTCTTGCCCACCCTGACCCCAGAGCAGCAGAGTAACTGTGTTGGGTCAGTTCTCCTCCCTGTTCTCCCTGACCCCAGGAGTCACCAACTGGTGCGTCCATGATGTGGACACTGGAGACAGTCTGCCTGTGAAACAAAAATTTTACAGAATAGCTGACAAGGTCAGGGCCAGCATCAAGGAAGAGGTTTCCAAGATGTTGTAGCTAGGGGTGATTGAGCCCTCCAGCAGCCCCTGGGCTAGCCCAGTGGTCTTGGTACCAAAAGTTGCTGCGCCAGGTGCCACTCCAGAACTCAGGTTTTGCATGGACTACCGTGGGCTCAATGCGGTCACGAAGACTGACGCACACCCCATCCCCAGAGCTGATGAGCTCGTGGATCGGTTGGGAGCTGCCCAGTACCTCAGTTCATTTGATTTGACTTCTGGGTACTGGCAGATTGCTTTAACTGAGGGGGCCAAAGAGAGGTCAGCATTTTCAACGCCAGAGGGGCACTTCCAGTTCCGAGTCATGCCCTTTGGGTTGAAGAATGCCCCTGCCACATTCCAGAGACTGGTTAACCAGGTACTGACCGGGCTGGAGGAATTCAGCGCCGCATACCTGGATGACATTGCTGTGTTCAGCTCCACGTGGGAGGAACACTTGCAACACCTCTGTGAAGTGTTGAAGGCTCTGCAAAGGGCAGGCCTCACTATCAAGGCCAGCAAGTGCCAGATAGGGCAGGGATCTGTGGTGTATTTGGGATACCAGGTGGGGAGCGGCCAGGTGGCGCCCCTGCAGGCAAAGATTGATACCATTCTGGCTTGGGAGCCCCCCAAGACACAGACAGAGGTGAGAGCCTTTTTAGGACTCACCGGGTATTACAGACGGTTTGTCAAGGGATATGGCACCATTGTCGCCCCCTTGACAGAACTCCCTTCTAAGAAGTTGCCCAAAAGAGTGGACTGGACCGAAGCCTGCCAAACTGCTTTTGATGCCCTGAAGACTGCCATGTGCACAGCACCGGTGCTCAAGGCACCTGACTTTTCCAGTGAGTTCATAGTACAGACATACGCTTCAGAGCATGGTGTGGGAGCAGTACTCTCACAAGTCATTGAGGAAAATGGAGACCAGCCGGTAGCTCGCTGCCACCAATGTTAGAACTGGGGGTCTCTAGTTGGCAGGGGTAGGTACCACTGTCCAAATAGGGACCCTTGCTTCTAGTCAGGGTAAGGAGGAAACCCTCTGAGATAACCCCTGCTCACCCTCTAGGTAGCTTGGCACGAGCAGTCTAGGCTAACCAGAGGCAATGTGTAAAGTATTTGTACCAACACTCACAGTAACACAGTGAAAACACCACAGACTGACTCCAAAACAGTTTAGAAAAATAAAGGTATTTAATCTACACTACACAAGACCAAAACGACAAAAATCCAACATACACAGTTCAAGAATATGGTTTCAAAAGAGTTCTTAAGGTTTACGATAAAGTTCTTCAGGTTGCGATAAAATAAACCACAGATGCGTGAAAAGTTCACAGTTGCGTCACGTTTACTCACAGTACCTTTTAGTTGCAACAAAGTTCCAAAAGCAGAAGCTGGTGCGGTGGAAAACAAGCGATGCGTTGCTCCTGAGACCCTGGGGAGGCAATGTGACAGCCCCGCTGCAGCAGCGGGCGTGTTGAGACGAATCCGGTCAGCATGGGGAGGAAGGCCACTTGTGTGGATTCCGGTGCGGAGGTTCCGTAGGAAGTTTGTTCTCGCAAAAGGCACGATGCGACTATCTTTGGAGTTGCGACGATCTCCGGGGCGACGATGCGCGGACCAGCGGTGATCTTCTCTCTCGCAGCTCCTCGACGCGATGGGTTCTGCGATGACACTCGCAGCGACATGATGCGGTCCGCAAGCAAGTGGTGCGGCGATCTCACCCAGCGACGACAGGCTCTGCGACGACACTCGCAGCGATGTTAGACTTTCCCGCACCAGTCTGGTGCGTCCCGCAAACAAAGGATGCAACGGCTCTGGTGTCAGGCGCTGCAACGATCTCGGCCTTCGTAGCGGCGGGAATCTTCTCACACTGTCGGGGATGCACTCCGCAAGCGAGCGATGCAACACTTTTCAATTGCAAAAGTCTCTCAAGTTTAGTTTAAAGCTTCCCAGCACAGGTACAACTTCCAGAGGCCCCACAACTGGATCAAGCACTTTAGGAAGGACAGAACTCTCTCAGCAGAGTTCAGGGAAGCTGGGGGTGAAGTCCTTTTGTTCCTGGGACTTCAGAACAGGGAGCCACCTCTTCTCAGGCCCTTGGAGATTCCTTCAAGACAGGGGACACAGCACCACAGCAAAGTCCTTACCCTCTCCTTGGCAGCAAAGCAACAGCAGGTCAGTCCAGCAGAGCAACAGCAGGACAGTCTTCCTTCCTCCATTTCAGCTTTCTCCTTGGCAGAGGTTCCTTCTTGATTCCAGGATGATCTAATTTTCTGTTGTCAGGGGTCCTGTACTTATACCCCTGAAAGTCTTTGTTCTCTTTGTGCAAGTGGGCCCTGAGCCCGGTCTGAACCAGTTCTGGGTGTTGCTTGAGCACTTTGTTTGCCTGGCTTCTTCTTTCCTTTCAGAGTGAGGGGCAGGGTTGTCAGCCGCCCAGCAGGAGGTGGAGCCAGCATTGTGGAAGGCAGGCACAGCCCTATTCAGGCCCAGGTGCTAACTCCTCCCACCACTAAGGTTGCAATTGCAGTCATTCAGCCTAGGGCTGACTCAGCCAGCCTCCTCGGGAATCCCCAGCCCCTGTCACTCTCAAACCAGACAGTCAATACACAAACAGGCCAAGGCACACAGAAGGGTCAGGCAAGAGAACAGCAACTTTCTAAAAGTGCTGTTCTCAAACACAGGATTTAAAAACAACCTTTCCTAAAAGATGTGTTATTAAATTCTGAGTTCAGGGATACTATATACTTATGTCCTATCTTGTTCCTATGAGAAGAAATGCTGGTAGCCACTGTAGCCAGCATCCCCCATGTTAATCTATTAAAATTATTTATTACGCGCACTAACACCAGCGGTTTCTTGGCGCTCATTGACATATTGCGTTGACATATGGCGTTGATCGAGGGTGAACATATAGCGTTGATCAAGGGTGAGGGATTAATCATAGGCAGCTTGAAAGAGCAGGGTTTTTAGAAGTGTACGAAAGCAGTCGTACGATGGGCAGAGACGGAGAGAAGAAGGTAGGGCGTTCCAGGTGGAGGGAGCCAGTACGGAGAAACTCAGACCTCCATGCTTTTTCCTTTTAAATCTTGGGACCTCCAGGAGGTTTAATGAAGCTGAGCGAAGGGCTCTAGGAGGAATGTGACGGGACAAGGCTAAAGAGATGAACCTAGGGGCTGCGTCCGAAAGCGCCTTAAAAGTCGTGCATGCCAGTTTGAAAGTGCAGCGTTTGGAAACAGGGAGCCAGTGCAGACTACGGAGGAGGGGAGTGACGTGCTGGTGTTTGGGCTGACGAAAGATCAGGCGAGCAGCCTGATTCTGCACCAGCTGAAGACGGTGGAGGTGACATGCAGGAATTCCTGCGTACAGAATGTTGGCGTAATCAAGCCTGGAGGTGATGAGCGCAATGACCACCTGGATCAGGGCCTCTTTAGTAAGAAACCTACTGATCTTGCGGATCCGCCTAAGGTGGAAAAAACAGGCAGAAGTGATCGCGTTGATATGTGGTCTCATTGATAGATCTTCGGAGATAATCACCCCCAGGCTTTTAACTGAGCTCACAGGAATAGGAGCAGTCCCTAAAGATGTAGGCCAGAAGGTGGTATTCCATGGGTGATTGGGGCCGCCCACCAAGACGAGCTCAGTCTTGGTGGGGTTCAGCTTTAGGTGGCTATGGTACATCCACTCTGCGATGGTCAGCATGGTGGCCTGAAAATTAATTCGGGAGGAAGGGAGGGAGTCTATGGGGAAAACTAACTGAAGGTCGTCTGCATAATTAAAAATAGTGACCGGGGAGTTACGAAGGGAGGCTAAAAGTGGTTGGAGATATAAGTTAAAAAGAAGAGGGGATAGTGCAGAGCCCTGTGGGACACCGCAGGAGAGGGAAGTGAAAGGTGCGGAAAAAGTGGAGAGGTGGACAGACTGTGAGCGCTGGTGAAGGAAGGATCTGAGCCAGTCAAGGGCCACTCCTTGAATGCCGGCATTGTGGACACGGTCGATCAAGATGGTGTGATCGACCGTGTCGAATGCCGCTGAGAGGTCTAATAGGACAAGGGCTTGAGGGATGTTTTTGTCAGCTCCTTTCCTAAGGGTGTCCATGACTGCTACAATGACCGCCTCGGTGGAGTGGAGGGGTCTAAATCCCGCTTGTTGAGGGTCTAAGAAAGATGATTTCTCAATGAAAGAGCTCAAACAGCGGGTGACGTAGGTCTCCAAGATCTTACCCAGGTAGGGGAGAAGGGAGATGGGTCTATAGTTGATAGTCTATAGTTAATCTATGGAGCAAGATAGCCTGAAAAATGAAAATGGCTGCATTCACTATCAGAGCATGTCACCTGCACCAGTACATGCTCCACCTTTTGCATGCACTGAACCCTGCCCAGGGGGGTACCTTGGGCCTTCCATAGGGGTGACTAATGTGCATGAAAACGGAAGGGTTAGGCCTGGTCAGTGGGGACACTGACCAGGAGGACATGGCAGTTTCTAAACTGCACACAGGCACTGCAGTGGCAGGCCTGAGACACCATTTTAGAGCTACTCCGGTGGGTGGCACAATCAGTGCTGCAGGCCCACTAGTAGCATTTGTCATCACCAGCCCTGGCACACCCAGTGCACTTTACTAGGGACTTCATGGTGATACAAATATGCCAAACATGTATATCCAATCAGAATAACAATTTACATAGGGAGCACTTACACTCTGGCACTGATCAGCAGTGGCAGAGTGCCCAAAGCATCTAAACCAGGAAAAACGAAATCCAGCACAGCATCAAAAATACAGGAGGTAGAGGCAAAAAGATAGGGGGAAACCATGCCAAAGATGCCAGGTTTGAATGCCTTTCAGTCAACCTCAATTCGCCTCACCACTGTCCACTTCAATGCCTTCTCCTCTACCATCCTCCGGGCAACTCCACCGAATTTGGCGCTCAGCTGACGGATCTGATCACCCAAACCGTTCTCAACAGCGACTTCAAAATAATTCTTGGCGACCTCAACCTAAGATGTAATGTAACAAAAAACCAACACATCCAATCTCTCACCTCCCTTCTACAAGACTACGATTTGACCCAGCACTGCAGAGAGGAAACCGACCATAGAGGAGCAATCTTTGATGCAATCATCACGGATTAAAAGACAATCTCGATTGACCAAATCATCCCGGTGGACTGGTCGAACCATCACGCCATTCTCTTTCATATAAATCATTCGGTTCTATCCCTCCAACCTACTCAAACCTCCCCCAACTGGGTCAGAAACTTATCAAGAGTCCCTCCTGACAAGATAGAAGAGGGACTTAGCTCACTCCTCCCTAACTCGACGGAACTCCTCTCAACCACGGAACTCACCTCGCTTTACCACTCCAACCTGGAGCTTGTCCTAGATCAACTGGCACCTCGGAAACTAAAAAAACCAAGAAGCACCCCCTCCAGGTCTTGGTTCTCCACTGACATTAACAAAGAAAGAAGACACCTAAGATCCATGGAAAGATCCTGGAGGACCAACCCTACCTCCCTCAACCGGGACCAACTCAAGGCAGCTCGCAAAATCTATTATAACCATATAAAGAACAAAAGGTCGTCTGTGCTGCTCTAGACAATGCTAAAAACCGCCCCAAAGAACTCTTTAACATCACCAGGAACCAAACTTCCATTGCTGTGATAGACAACATGGTGGTGTCCAAATCCCAATGTGACGACTTTGCCAGCTTTTTCAATGAAAAAATTGCCAAAATTGATCGATCATTCTGCACTATGCCCTCCCCCCTCCCCTCTGCAACTACCCACATCAGGCCAGCAACTGCAGCCATTCGCTGGTCCTCCTTCCGGCCTATCCACGTTGAAGTGATAAGGAATCTCATAGCCACCGCCAAACCCTCGTCCCACTCCCTTGATCAGCTTTCCCCGAGATTGACCAAAGACCTGAAGCTCACTCTAGCCCCAATTTGGGCCAAGATCATCAACAGCTCTTTGAGCGAGGGCTCCATCCCTGACTGCCTTAAAGTAGGTCAAGTCACGCCACTCCTAAAAAAACCCGGCCTGGACTACAATGACATGAACAACTTCAGACCAGTTTCTAACCTTCCACTCTTATCAAAAATTCTGGAAAGATGTGTGCTGTCGCAACTATCCCATCACCTAGAGAACACGAATCTTCTCAACCCACACCAATCATCGTTCAGAAAAGGCTGCAGTACAGAAGCCGCAATCCTAAATGTCCTGGACGATCTACACATGTCGCTCGACTCCAACCAATGTAGCCTTCTCATCCTCTTAGACCTCTCGGCTGCATTTGACACAGTGGATCATGCACTGCTACTCAATGTTCTCCAGGAGAGAGCGGGTCTGGAAAAGACGGTTCTAAAATGGTTCTCCTCCTTTCTCAACAACTGCACACAAAGCATCAAAATTAAAAGCTGCGAATCAGACACCCTCCCCATCAGTAGAGGAGTCCCACAAGGGTCAGTACTCTCGCCTCAACTTTTCAACATCTGCATGGAGCCTCTCACTTCAATTCTAAGGAAGTCCAACATCCCCTTCCACCTCTACGCGGACGACACACAACTCTACCTGGAAACCACTTCGATCGCAGACATCCACAGACTGAACTGCACACTTATGGAAGTTCAACATTGGCTCTCATCCAACCACCTCAAACTCAATGAAGAAAAAACTGAAGTGCTCCTCATCTCGAACAAAGATGAAAACCCCCAAATACTTGAATGGGTCAAAGCCTTAAATGCCCTGAATGTTCCTCTTGTTCCTACAAACTCATAAAATCCAGAGGGATCACCCTTGACCCCAAACTGGACATGAAAGAACACATCTCAAAAACTGCCAAAAGGGCTTTCCTTAACCTGAAACTTCTCTAAAAACTGAAACCCTTCCTCCCCACGAAAGACCTGAAACAGGCCACTCAGGCTCTGGTACTCTCCAGAATTGACTAGGGCATTGCTACTCTGACTGGAACAGCCAAATCGCACCTGGGACCTCTGATCTCTACCCTAAACGCCGCAGCAAGAATGGTCACGGGAACTAAGAAATACAATCACATCTCCCCGGCTCTTAAGGATCTGAAGTGGCTCCCCATTGACCAACGAGCCAGCTTCCATACAGCCTGCCTCACACACAAAGCCCTGCATACAGGCAAACCAGAATATCTGGCCAACAAGCTCAAAAGGGCCGGTCAGTCAAGGAACCTCAGAAGCTCCAACACGCTCCTACTCATTCCTCTGAAATCCCTGAAACACAAAACATCCAGTAAATCCTTTGCGGGTAATGCTCCCAAATATGGAACGCCATCTTCCCACATATCAGAATGACCGCCTCCTTCCCGAAATTCAAGATGTTACTCAAATACCTCTTCCTTGAGCGTTCTGGATCATATTAAGAACTCCACGTTTGACTTTGAAAGACCATTATCTCTGCGATCCCAGAGCCGGATGACTTGCTTTCGATTCTCCACCCTGTTTTGCGCTCTTGTTGCTATTGTACAGAATTTTACTTCGCCCATGTGCTCCCTGCCCTGTTCTCCGTCCTCACTGTCTTTCTGATGCCTATTTGTACTTGTTGTGAAGCGCTCTGATACCCTCGGGTCCAGCTAGCGCTTAACAAAACTTTAATAAATAAATAAAAAATAAATATATATATTTTTTCAATGAAAAAAACATAGGTTACAGGCATGTTATAGTTAGAAATTAGCATTTAAAAAACCTGGGAAATTCACTGAAAAAACCATAGGTTTCAGGTGCGTTATAGTTAGTTAGACATTTCACTCATACAGAACCAGTGAAATTCACCCGTTAAAGTTAGTTCAGCTAACAATAACTCGCCCCCGCAATACGCTGCTGATGACGTCACATATTACATCACTCATGACATGGTCAGTGACATGCAAAACACACAAGATGATGGACGGAATGTTGCACATTGGCAAAACATTCACCCCCAGTCACAGATCTGGGTTTAATCCATCGTTATTTTGCTCACCACGCCACCCCAGTTCAGACATTGCCATATGCAAATCAGCTTTGACCCTGTGCCTCATGGGACAGTCCAGCCCGAACTGCCAGGCCATGTCTTCCCTGGAGCGGGATCAAGCATCCTAGGAACGGTTTCTGGCTATCTGCCGTCATCAGCCAGGATAGCTTGACTCCAGTGGCGTAGTCAGCACGGGACTCACGTCTGGTCATATCCTTCCCACATAGGGCGAACAGAAAAACACACAAGATGATGGACGGAAGGTTGCACATTGGCAAAACATTCACCCCCGGTCACAGATCTGATTTTAATCCATCGTTATTTTGCTCACCACGCCACCCCAGTTCAGACATGGCCATTTGCAAATCAGCCTTGACCCTGTGCCTCATTGGAACAGTCCAGCCCGAACTGCCAAGCCATGTCTTCCCTGGACCGGAATCAAGCATCCTAGGACTGGTTTCTGGCTATCAGCCATCATCAGCCAGGATAGCTTGACTCCAGTGGCGTAGTCAGCACGGACTCACGTCTGGTCATACCCTTCCCACATAGGGCGAACAGAAAAACACACAAGATGATGGACGGAATGTTGCACATTGGCAAAACATTCACCCCCAGTCATAGATCTGGGTTTAATTCATCGTTATTTTGCTCACCACGCCACCCCAGTTCAGACATGGCCATATGCAAATCACTCTTGACTAACCCTGGGCGTAGTATGCGTAGTGGGGCTACGCGAAGCTACACAAAGTGGGCGAGAAACTACGCCCACCTACGCACTTCGCGTAGCCCCACTACGCGCCGCATGCCCCCCTCCCCTACATACCTAATTTTAATATATGCGCAAATAAAAATAAATAAAAGGCACTTACCTTATCCGCTGCGTCCCGGGGCTCCCTCTGCTCGTTCACGCCGCCGTCTTGATAACCAATGCGCATTGACAACATATCAGAGTCTTCAGTGCCGTGTGTCCTTGTCAGATTAATGGGACGGAGACGGTGGTGAAGTGTGTGCATATATATATATATATATATATATATATATTACTGCACACTTTCCGTATCCCATTCCGGTGTCAGAAAAAGAAAGGCCGGCACACTGGTATCCGTTTCAAGAATTTTAATCACCAAACCCCCCTCACCCCTTACAGACGCGTTTCGCCTTCACAGGCTTCGTCAGTGTAACGTTAGTGTGCGATTGAAATCACCATTTTAAAGTCATTGGTCAGCTGCACTCTCCATAGACATAGAAGAGGGACATATTTTTTACAGCATTTTAGTGGCCATCTTGTAATGTGCAAATTACATTATTGTACCGGCTATACAATGGTGAAAATGTGAAAGTGCATTGTGCTCATTAAAAACAAGTAACGTTGTAAAATAGACAGTCAATACTTTTCATCAATTCAATTTTCACAGTAAGAATAATTAGGTCAACAATTGAGATATTTACAACAATTCATTTCTCAATGTGTCCGTTTTAGGTTATTCAGCCCTGAATGGGCGGTTTTATCAACAGTGCAAACCAAAAAAGATAACTAAGGCATGACACATCGTTGGGAAAGTAGAGATGTTACCCAGTTCAGTTTCATTGTCTACTATGAATCCCCAATCATTGTGACACTTTCCTGTTTACAAATGAACCCACAGTTCTTCATTATTATTTAAACCCCAAGGAGTAATAGTTTTAAGATTAATAATATGTTTGGACTCCAGGATGCGTAGAGACTTTTCCCTGTCCCCTCCTCGTTCAAGTTTGGGGGCCTGATCCGTGCAATAGAAACTTAGTTTCTCCCACTTGCTTTGATGGTGTTGTGCAAAGTGGCGGGCTACTGGATATGATTTATCGTTGTTAGTGATAGCCCGCATGTGCTCGAGAATCCTGAGTTTAACAGGTTTAATGGTGCTGCCAATATATCGCAGCTTGCAAGGACAGGTGAGACAGTACACAGTATACTCCGAGTTGCAATTAAGCAACTGCTTTATTTTTATGTTGGGTTTATTATCGCCTGTGCGATTTGGGTATTCAGATATTTTGTCACTAAATTTACATGCCTTGCATTTGAGACAAGGGAAGAAACCAACCGATTTCGATATTTTGATGGGTTTTGCCAATGATTTGAAATGGCTATGGACCAAATGATCTGCCAAAGACGGACATCTTTTATAGGTAATCAAAGGCTTTTTTGGCAGATGTTTCTTGAGGACTTTATCAGCAGTGAGTAGGTGCCAGTGTTTCTGAAAAATATTTATTATTTCACCTGATTTGGTATTAAATTCCGTTATCATACGGACCTCATCAGGTGCCTCTGTTTTCAATTTGGGAACCAGGAGATCCCTCCTGTTTGTTTTAGAGGCTTTATCACTGGCTTGTTTGAGGATATTGATATTATATCCTCGGCGTTCAAATCTACCATTTGCTTCAGTTGCTGCATGCTCATAGTCTTGTTCAAGAGAACAATTTCTCTTTAGGCGTAAAAACTCGCCATATGGTACATTTTTTACAAGACTTTTTGGATGATAAGATTTAGCATGCAGGACCGCGTTGCCCGCTGTAGGTTTTTTGCACAAGCGGGTGTGCAAGATGTTATTGTACACAAATACTTCTAGGTCTAAATAATTGATGCTATTTGTGCTGATGGTGCTGGTAAATTTTAGATTAAGCGTATTTTCATTTAGTATGGTAATATACTCTTCTGCTGATTGACGATCACCCTGCCAGATTATAAATAGGTCGTCAATATACCTAGTCCACATAAGTATTTTGTCAGTCCATTTCCGATTGGAGTCACTCCATGCCTCATGCTTCTCCCACCAGCCCACGAATAAATTCGCGTAGCTGGGGGAGAAGCACAAGCCCATTGAAGTACCCCTTTTCTGATTGTATAAAATCCCATCAAATAAAAAAATATTGTTAAACAAACAAAATCTGATCATGGACAAAATCATTGCATTATGGCTTCTGAAATGTTCTGGTTTATGATCTAAAAACCATTTGACGGCACAAAGGCCTTGTTCGTGGTTGATGCAGGTGTATAAATTTACTACATCTAAAGTAATTAATAACATTCCTGAGTCCCATGTGACATTGTCTATGACATTTAAAAAGTCTTGAGTATCCTTCAGATAGGATGGAAGGCTTAAGACGAATGGAGACAAATATGAATTGACAAATCTGGAAGTATTTTCGAGAAGGCTTCCTATAGAGGACACTATTGGGCGCCCCGGAGGTTTTTTTGCATGTTTGTGCACCTTTGGTAGGTGGTAAAACGTTGGTAGTATTGGCGCTTCACATTTCAAAAAGAAGTATTCATCCATTGTTAGCATGCCTTCTTTTTGCCAATTGTCTAACATGCTGTGAAAAGTTAAAATGCTTTTGTTGTACTCAGTTCTTTGTATCGGAGTATAACATTCTTTGTCTTTTAACTGTCTGAGGGCCTCTGCTAGATAATATTCCCGGTCAAAAATCACGATGTTTCCTCCTTTATCAGAAGGTTTGATTTCAATTGTAGTGTCTTCCTTTAATGATCTGATAGCTTTCCATTCTCTTTTTGTTATGTTTGATGTTTTGTGATTTATTTTTTCTTTGTTCCAGATGAAATTTTGTCTAAATCCTCTAAGACTGCTTCATTGAAGAGATCTATTGCGTCATAGTTTGTGATGGGCAATTTTTTTGATTTATTTTTCATATGACTAGGGTCACGTTTTTGTACAATGTTGCTCTGTGATAAGATCTCCACAATGATTGGATTCGACATTGGTTCTTGAGTCGGTGTCAAAAGAACGTCCGCTAGTTCTTCGCACGTCTGAGTTTCGTTTTGGTTTTCAGTAGAAACTTCAAGGTTGTGTACCATACTTTCATTGTTAGGATTTTGAAGAAAGATTTTTTTAAACTTTAGTTTTCTGGTATATTTGAATAAATCAATCCGTGTTTTCACCGGATCAAAGTCGCTAGCCGGACAGAAGCTCAAACCTTTCTTGAGGATGGAAGTTTCATCATCCGTTAGAATTCTCTTGGAAAGGTTGATGACGTTGTTTTCTTGTTCGTCCATTATCTTCTGCGGTTCAACCCTCTCCTGGTTACTCTTGGGGAAGCTGTCGCTTGTTGGCCCCCACCTCTTGTTCCTCTTGCCCCTCCGCGTCCTCCTCTTTGCTTTTGTTGAGGTGCTGGTGGATGATTTCTCTGTTGGGGGCGGAGACGGGTTTCTTTGATTACCTCGAACTCGTCGAAAAAAGGATCGTTAGTCGCCACAGTTCTTTCTTTGTTACTCTCCAATTGTTCGCCTTCTGAGACTTCAGATTCCTCAGTTTCCTCATCAGTAGGTGTCACATTTGCCTGTGCCATACGTTTTCTAGTGGCATCGAACTTCTTGGCGAATGTTAGGATTCTTCCTGTGAGGTAATCTTGTTCGTCTCTGAGGAATTTTGATTGTTTCCGTTTTCGGATGGTTAATTCATAATTTTTGATCCTTTGGTTCATGGTATCCTTTAATTCTTCTTTTTCTTTGGAGTCTTTTTCTTTCGCTATTTTTTCTTCAAGATCTGCTATTTCTTTGAGACATTTTTCTCTGTCGCTCCACGCATATTTTATTAACATTCGCACCATTCCTTTAGCTGACTCTGCAGTGTACTCTGCCCAATCTTTGAGTAACGCTGGGTCTGGGTTTGGGTTTTCATACGATGGAACAGTGTAAATGCGTAATCCTCTTGGGATCCTTCCACAGTCAATGTATCTCTCAAGTGAAGTGGCCTCCCACCACTTCCGAATTTCTCTTTCTTGTGTCTTCTCTAATTTCGAAAATAGTGCCTTTAGCACACTTCCGGAGGCAGTTGTTATTATCGTTTTGCTTGACTGTGTTTGTCTGGTGGCAGAGCTTCTAAACATGAAATTAGCAGCCGATTCCCTTTCTCCTGAGATACCATCTTCATTAGACATTACTGTGTTGAAGTGTTAACAAGGGGGTGGTGACTGAGTCACTGTAGTTTGGGGTTTGGTGTTTACTTTTTCGGAACCTTCGGGAATGAGGCTAAGCGTATTAGTCAGACATTTCAGTCGGCGTTCACTCACCGGGCTTGCCGTCCGTTCTTGGTAGTCGTCAGCCAACGCTGGCGTGTTACCCGTCTCCGTCCGGCAGACCCGTTTGCTCCCGCTTTCGTGTGGAGTTCAGCCTGTAAGCCTGTTCTGCCTGTAAGCCGCTGCACTTTTTGCCGATGTATTCACGATATTCTTGCTTATTTCTCCTCGGGGCCAACGGTCATATTAGTTTTTAGCACGGTTCAAAATCACCGCCGTCGCTCCACTGCTTCCCGGGTGCCAGAGACGCCAGCGTTGGTGAGACGCTTCAATATTACTGCACACTTTCCGTATCCCATTCCGGTGTCAGAAAAAGAAACCCTATGAAATTCACTGAAAAAACCATAGGTTTGACACCAGTTATAGTTAGCTGGAAATTTTACTGATATAAAACCAATGAAATTCCACGTTATAGTTAGTTGGACTCACTATAACTTGCGCGTGTAATGCACTGCTGATGACGTCACATATTACATCACTCATGACATCACTGATGTCAATTTCAGTGAATTTCATTGGTTTTTAATATGCTAATTCAGAAATATCTCGTGTCTGCAACCTATACTTTTGTCAATAAAGTTCTGGCAATATTTTTTTCGGAAAAAATCAGTTTTCTTCACTGTTCAAGTTGCATAGAGACTCCTTGTAAAGCGATACAGAATTAGAAAGTCTGTACCTTGCCTTTTTTTCAACGCATTAAAATTTGTCTATAAATAAAAATAGCCTTTCTAAACTTTCGTGCACGACCCGGTGTGCGCACTCTCGGCAACAGTTCTCAATAAAATGGATAGCGCATTTCCAAGCTTTCGTGCGCGACCGACTGCGCGCACCCGCCTATATATTTCGTGAAAACTTTGCAATCTGAACTTATTGAATTTCTTCATAGACCCATCAAAGAACTTATAATACGTCAAAGAGACTAAACCTAGGCTTCTTTTTTAATATTATGAAAATTTTCATTAAATGGAGCCGAATGTCTTTTTAAACTTTCGTGTGTTACCGAATGTACACACCTTGGTATTTTAAAAAAATATATAAAAGGTTTTATATTTTAACAATTGTATGCTTGAATCGAGCTCAAAAGATATATTAAATCCGAATATGTTTGAATTTACTTTTTTTCACGTTTTGAAACTTCGCTGAATTAGACCGCTACTTCCAAATGACGTACGTGACTAGATACTATCACCGCGTACACGTCCTGAGACGCGCATGTGAAGTCATGTGACTTGAAAACAACACTTCCAATTGGTTCTTAGTAGTTTCTATTCTGCAATTTACACAGAGGACTCCACCCACTTCCCTCACTATCTTTTGTACTCTCAAAAGAGAACAACGTTCAACATCCTTCGGAAGACTTTGCTGAAATGGCTGCCGCCCCGCATTCATCTTCCGAATCTGAAGGAAATGAGCGACTACCTTTAAAAAGAAAAAAAGAATCTTTCATCTGGCAATTTTTCACTTATCCTGAAGATCAAAAGAAAGTAAATGCACCAAAAGTAACCTGCACGATATGTGACTCGTTTCTCTCAAGAGGAAATCCAACAAAAAAATATTCCTTTTCCATACATACCATGGTGCGGCATGTCAAACAAGTGCACCCTGTGCAATTTGCAGAGGCATCGACAAAAGCTCTGGCCACGCTATTACCATTAGAGGTGGCCAGCACATTTTCTGATCGACGACCTGTATCTCCATCGAGTGCACAGAAGGACTTGAGATATTTAACTATATATGGTCTATAACCTATGTTTTTTTCAGTGAATTTGCTCCGCCGCCCACCCCGCCCAAAATAACGAGAAACCCTATGCAAATATTATAAATATATACAACACACCAACAAAGTAACATGGTAAAACGTTTAATTAAATAACTATTTACATGGCAGCCTGCTGCAACATCTCCGCCAGGAAAAGGCATGGGGTGCACTGGAAGGGAGAGGCGGCGCAAACGAGCCTCCCCCACCTCCCCAGGTGGAGGTTTCTCAGCTACACCCCAGCGCTTCACTGATCTCCTTGTCCTCAGTCAAGCATCAATAGTAAGATTTTCATAGGTGAGTGTAGGTTCATAGTTTGCCATCCACAGACTAAAAGCCTGGAGTGGCAGTGAAAAAACCATAACTAGGTAAGAAGGAACGCAGAGGCGGTAGAAAGGACTCTGCATATGCTTGGTCCCGGAGATGCTTCGATGTCACAGCCTTCCACAAATGTCATAAGTCCTGGATGTTGGGTGCCATAGTTGAGGGTTTGACCTAAAGACACGTCCTGCGGTGCCCTGGTCCAACCATCACATATACCTGCGCCAGGAGACGGCGTGGGGTGCACTGGAAGGGAGAGGCGGCGCGAACGAGCCTCCCCCACCTCCCCAGGTGGAGGTTTCTCAGCTACACCCCTAAAGACACGTCCTGCGGTGCCCTGGTCCAACCATCACATATAGCTGCGCCAGGAGACGGCGTGGGGTGCACTGGAAGGGAGAGGCGGTGCGAACAAACCTCCCCCACCTCCCCAGGTGGAAGTTTCTCAGCTGCACCCCAGCACTTCACTCGACATAGGCGGCCGGCTCCCGGGGTCTGGCGGAACTTTTAGCCTTTTGGTGACTTTTCCATTCTGGACCTTGTCCCACAATCCGTTTGACCTGAAGACACGTCCTGCGGTGCCTCGGTCCAACCATCACATATACCTGCACCAGGAGACGGCGTGGGGTGCACTGGAAGGGAGAGGCGGCGCGAACGAGCCTCCCCCACCTCCCCAGGTGGAGGTTTCTCAGCTGCACCCCAGCGCTTCACTCGACAAGCTGAGTTGCGCCCGCTCCTGCGGCACATTGCCTCGCTCGGCCAGCTCAATTACGCCTGCACTTGCTATTACAGCGTCTCACCCGCCATCCGGCTGAATTGCACCCACTCTTGCGGTACAGCGACAGGCGGCTGCCACGGAGCTCAGGAAATGGCGGTCGGCTCCACAGACTTGGGCCCGGCCTGCAAGGATGGCTCTGGACAACCCTGGAACTCGAACGCTTCACTGCTACCAAAAGCGTCCCATCAGCCTTGAAGATTCTACAAGAGTCACCGGGGCCCCCGACTCCCGCAGAGTTCCGGTGGGAAGCTTCTGCCATGATTGCTCGCAGAATGGCCACGACGTAGCCACGGGGTGCTCTCATGCTAACGCCAGCTTCAGTCTGAAACATCCAGAAACACTGTAGACTACCAATTCAATCAGTTCCGGTGGAGCCCCAACGACGTATCGCGTTGTTGCATAATGCGTCATATGACACGCCGCGTTAGCGCAACCGGAAGTCCTCCGGTGCGCGGGGCGCGAAGCGCAGCTTCCCGGAAGCAATCCGGGGCGCGGAGCGCGTAACGTAAGCATAACAGGTCATGTGACTTGTTAATAAAGCTTTTCATTGGTTTAGAAATATTTTTATGAGCATATTTGACTATTTTATTAAAGACACTACACATAACCTGTTTTTCAAGTTATGTTTAATTTTAAATGAAACGGTTTACATTTTCACTTTTTATTTCCAGTAAATTTTAAAAATAAATGTTTATAGTTCCATATGCTGAAGCACGTCAGCTTCCCACCCTATGTCATACAATTCTGACAAATCGGCATCCTCATCATGTTCTTCATCATCCTCAGGATTTAAATCATCTAAGGGATCCACTTCCACTGACGTTTCAATGACAAGTTCAACGATAAGATCGAGATCAACGGATTGCTCATTATCACTCATGGTTAATGTTGTCGTTATCTTTAAAGAAAGAGAACAACAATGACATGTTGCAGAGTAAGAGACAAATCTCAGAGACTATAATAGTAAAATTGTTTAACAAGAGTAACATTTTGCAGCTATTATTTAGCCATGTCCAGCGATGCTGAGGAGGTGAGTCCTATGTCCAAGTTTTCAGTGAACAGGACTCATCTCTTTTTAACCTTGGATAAGCCTCACCAACTCTATGTCCCCTGCTCATACTTAAATGTAAAGGGGCAGATTTATGTTAGCTGGCGCATCCCCAGAGATGCACCAGTTAATGTGCACCGCTGCTCTGCCACCCATGGTGTGCCGCATTTACAATGTGGAGCACCATTGAGCAAAAACAACACAGATGCGTCACGCATCTGTGCCGCAAAAGCAGCACATTGCAGGAATCACGTCGTAAGCGCGACATGTCTACTGCAATGCACAGGAGCAAGCCACACATTGCATGGTGCATCACTCCTTATGCCTGTTTCAAACAGGCGTAAGGATTTGATTCAGCAATGCTATAAAGCTGACTCAGTGAAATCTTCTAAATTTCACTGTGTTAGTTTTACAGGGCTTTCATGCAAATGAATGCCCACCCTGCAACAAAACGCCTATATGAAACCTGACGCAGGTTTCATGTGGTGTAGAAAATGAAAATGTATATGTACATAAGCGGCGTTCATTTGTGTTCACCCTCACCACTGTTGGAGTTAAAGCGAAAGTCACGGCACAGTGGCCCTGCCATCTTGCCCCCTTTTAGGCCCCATCACGAACATAGATAGCCCCACATAGCAAAACGTGATCTTATCGCCTGCCCAACTTCAGATCTGACCCCCCCCCCCTTTTGCTCTCATGTCCTGTCGGAATGTCCGGCTGTAGATTACAATCACATGTTACATTTGGGAGGGGAAACGACATCAGAGCGACAAATATTAGAAATATACCACACGACAGCAAAATAACAGGTTAAAACATTTTTATTCTTGAACGAAAATATATTAAAACAACTATTTACATGACAAACGGCCGCAGCAACAAACCCACAATGCATTTCGCCGTCTACTTGACGCCGTCCCTGTCCCTCCTTCCCCAAAGTAGCAATGTTGGGCTACTTTTGGGCTGCTTTCTAGTAGGGTTTTTGAGCGTCAGAAAGTCTACAAAAGCCGTCGGCAACGGCCTGGGGTGGAGAACCATTACGCGAATAGTCCGGAGGCGACACCACGCGCCAAGGCCTGTCCCCAGGATGAACCAAGGGATCCGTTCCTGGGGCCGTGGCAAAGAGCGGCCGGCCGCCATCGGCCAGAGAAGGCATGGGCCCTACCCGAGTTGTAGTTGTCTTCCCATTTTCTTCTTTTTTCGGCGCCTTGCAGGCCACAAGGGGGGGATGTCTTGCATATGCCTCCGACCCCCCCTCTCTGCATTGCCTGGTCCGGCCATAACAAATGTCAGCAAGACGCCGTGGGGTGCACTGGGAGGGAGAGGCGGCGCGGACGAGCCTCTCCCGCCTCCCCAGGTGGAGGCCCCTCAGCTGCACCCCCAACGATCCACGCACCCGGCAAAGGGTTCGTCCACTGTGGCGATATAGGGACGCTCCACGAGCCCAGCAAAGGGTTCGCATACTCTGGCGGTATAGGGACGCTCCACGAGCCCAGCAAAGGACTCGCCCACTGTTGCGGTACAGCGACGCTCCACTCACCCAGCAGGGTCTCGTCCACTGTGGCGGTGCAACGATGCTTCGCCCAACAGGCTTGAGTCCATCTGCTCCTGCAACCCAGTGACTGCCGGTGGTTGCAGATCTCCTAAAAATGGCGGTCGACTTTGCAGGAATGGGCCTGGCGTGAAAAGTTGGCCTGGTCGCCTGTTAACCAGAAAATGGGCCCCTGTCTTTCCTTTCAAAATGCTGCCAACAATATTTTCTGAATGGAAGACACCTGTCCAGAGGCGTTCTCCTCAACTTTGAAGATTCTACGAGAGCTGCGGAGGGCCCTCGGCCTCCGCGGGCCTCCGACCGCCCCCGATGGAAAAGGACTGCCATGATTGCCCGCAGAACGACCAAAGCGTAGCCACGAGACGTTGGCGCTCTCATGCTGACGCCAGCCTCAGTTTGAATGACCAAAAATCCTGCAGACTACTGATTCGATCGGTTCCGGTGGAACATCAGTATGACCCGGTAGGAAAGATTGTTGCCCCTCCCTTTTCTTTGATTGATGGTTGATGTCACCGGTCCCTTCTGTTGCCCCTTAACGGAACTTCTGGACTGCCGAAAGAGATTCTGGTCCAACCCCGAGTTGGTGGAGACATTTTGACCATACTTGGGCCCGCCTGACCCCACCCAAAATGGCGCCGATATAAACGAAACTCGCAATTCCCCGTTGTGTCCCGGATGCTCAGACTTCAGATCATGAAATATGGATGCAGTTCTTGAAGCACATGGCGGGAAGGGATGAGTATTGCTTGAACATTCGGACAATGAATTGATATTAAGTTCTGACGCATCATTAATTACAGTATTATTGAAAGGTCGATTTTTCAACACTGATGGTACTTGCCCACAATGAATTTTCGATATGATTCTATTGCACTTATCGTACCTTGATGAAATAAAATGACCACCGACTCAGTTATGTTTTCCTCAGATAAATATGCCCTCTTGTACAGCCCCAGTCTGCTCCGTGGCTGGCCCACGTAGTTTTAGGCCTGCATTTGTGCGTCATCACTTACGTGGTTGTATGCCTGCATTTGTACGTCATCATTTTTGAATAAAGATTTTGTGAAAACCAAATATAATAGTAGCTCTTGAATTGGTAAGTTCGAATACATAGCCATTGTTTCCGATCTACGTAAAATACAGGCGAAATAAAGCAAGTCGGTTACTGAAAGGTCAAAAATCAAAGTGCCCAGAAATAGTGAAAATGTAAATGATCCAAGTCTGTTACGTGTATTTTTTTCTTTTGTGCAACATAAGGCAATCGATAAAGGTCCCGGTGTTCTGTTTTACCTTGTATGCCACATATCTCAGGGAAATTGTTTCAGGTGTACACAAAAGAAAAACTCGAATTACTAACAATTTTTGGGGCAGATTTACAAACCCCTATCTCCATGGGAACGTCACTTTTTGCGATATTCCCGTGGCGATATGGGTTTCGCCCTATGTACAAGGCACCGCTGAGCCACTTACTATGGCTTAACGCTGCTTTGCAAATAAGAACCACTTTCATGCAATACTTAACGTGAAAGAGGTGGGCAGTGGATGTTGCGATGGGCGTTCCACTGCAACAGCCATTGATTTTTTAACGCTGCCTCCTATTTACAAGGGCAGCGTAAATAGGAGACTGCGCCATAATTAAAACCAGGAAACACCTGGACTTAACTTGACGAAACGAGGATAAATGCTTTATTTCTCCTCAATTTTGCTTTTTTCATGTGTGCTGCCTTATGCAGTACACATGGAAAAAGCAAAACGCCTTGGATTTTTTATGTTCAGGAAGGAGGATCTTCCTGTACATAAACAATCTTCCCCTGCACGCAGTCACACTTGCACTATGGTGCAAGGGTGCCTGCATTGCCGCTACCCTGCTAAGTGTAGCGCAAGCGCAGGGGGAAACACAGGGCTGCACCATATTCTTGTAATTATGGCCAAAACCCTCGTTTCCGAAGTGGTGGACCGTGTCATTAAGCCAAGGAGGATAACGACACGCTCCTCCACTTCTGTGAATTTACAAAAAACTAAATAATTTAATGGGAAGATTGGTGCTGCATCCCAGTGACAAACCTTTACATGGCTGGTTTTATTTTGCTGTTCGAGGCTCCTGCTCCTGCAAGGGCCAGTCTGGAAACCAATAGCAGCCCTAGAAAATGTTTTCAGACCAGACCCCATACGGTGCATACCAAGTGCAATGAGTGAGCCTGACCACTACAGAGGGTGCTTTGGAATGCTCTCCCCCAAAGGTTTTTGGGAAACAATGGTGCAGTCTACAACACAGTTATCATTACAGATTGAATTTTATTAGCTTTCAAAGAATAGTAAATGAAGACCTTATTATGCACAAGGATACGACAATCTGGGAAGAAAAATACGTTACTTACAAAAGCAGTAAGTAACCCACTGACCTATGCATATAACATTTTTTTTAATTAAATACATGGTACATATTCTTTGCAGTAACCCTCTGTGCTACATTAGATAAGTTGAAGTTGCCACTGGACAAAACTCTCCTCTCTCCAGCAGGTACATTAATCACTGGTGTTATCTTGACACTTTTATTGTTGCTCCAAAACTGATAATTCTGCAAGGAACTTTGAAGTGCTTTTAAAAGTGCTGCCTGCGGACCCCCTGAGAATGGGTCAAGGACCCCTGGGGGTCCGCGGACCACAGTTTGGGAAACACTGGTCTAACCACTAGCATTTTCATGTATCGTTCCTAAACTGAAAGGCCAGAGACCTTCATCCATTTATTAATGTTAAAAGTAACGCACCGGCGGCGCAAGGCCTTCATAAATCTGCCCCAATATACTTCCTCAGAAGAGTGTATAATTAATTTTGCTAAACCATATTCATTTTTCATCAACTATACCGTTTGTATTTTATGTACTAGTGGCTATACCGATTACTTTGTTTTTTACAATGTCTGCACTCGTATTAGATAAGAAACTTGCCTTGAAAACAGTGCATTTCTGAATAAACATTTCAAATATACACGTTCTCTCTTTTAATCCATAATCTCAACTAAAATGATTGTATATTGAAACAGTATTCATGAGTTCCACGTAACTTCAGCTGTACTAACTTAATATTTTCTTTTGTCGACCTGATTTACTCATACTAGAACCCACAGGCCTATAACAGCCCGTGAACCCTTTCTTTTACAGTACATGACAAAACAAACAGTTACAGACTTACCTTTACCAATGCTTTGTACGATGTACAACAGTGACAGTCACAAAATAGATATTCGTTTGACGGAAGTCTCAATTATGCTGCTATCACTGCAACCAAAATTCAATGGCACAGATATCCAGTCAATACAGACTCATATATGTCTCTTCAGCCAATCATATTTCCTCCCGCAAAATTTTGTATTCAAATTCACATTTCAGTTGGTTGTCCCTCACAATATTTTCAATGTCACATAAAAGTCACCCATCACCCACTGCCATCTCTGGCTGTTTCCATGGTAACACCTCATTCTGCACCTGGCTGAAGGCACAGGTCAAAAGTTCATATCTCAACGTTCTACAGCAAACTAACAACACTGTTTTCCCTCCAGAAACACCTGCCTATCCACAGCTCTGTTACATGTCATTTTTTTCACACCCAATACTACTTTTTCTTTTACATAACATTAACATGCAACGTAGTCTTCAATCTTCACGTATTAGAATCAACCAATCATCTTTTGTTTTTCAACCACACCAAGCCTCATCCATTTTTTTTATCCTGAATTTCAGCTTCTAACTGCCATTCCACTTCCACAACCCATCGGAGCACGACTGCATCTGCCTTGAAAATGAAGGTTTGGGTTTTAGGACACAGCTATATTCACTGGAGTGGAAAATATGCAGCAAGCAGACGAATTTCCAACCTTGATTTACCAAATGTGCAGATAACGTGGATTGGGCAAAGAGGATTAAGATGTCACCAATTAATACCATTGGTGAAAACTTTTATGCATCTCCCAGAACCAGACCTTATAATTGTGCACTGTGGTGGGAACGATCTAGGCACATTGACTGGGGTAGGTCTGGAAATGCTTCTAAAAGACACCTTAAGACAATTGATGACACTTTTTCCTCGAACTGCCTTGGTATATTCCAATATATGCCAAAGACAGAAATGGAATTGGTCCAATCAACATTGTGCACAAATTGAGAAAGCAAGGAGACATGTTAATAAATCTGTTTCTGCTTTCCTCAGAGATTATAGCATGGGTTCTATTTACCACAACAACTTGCGTTACCACATGCAAGACATCTATAGGACAGATGGTGTTCATTTCACGGATGAGGGAAACAAAATCTTCCTCTGCAACATCAGACTCTGCATCGGTACTTACTTATAAATGCAGAAACAACTCAATAAACACAAGGGCTCTTTTCAGAGCCACCTTATATCAAAGCACTCAAACTTCTGATTTATCTCCATTTTCACACTCTTGTAAATAGGTGTGCGTGCCCGAGTGCGCGCACCCCGCAACTTTTTTTCGAAAAAAAAAAATATATATATTTTCGCCTTTAAGGACCTAACTGCACACCCTGAGAAAACCTACGCAGCAAAACAACCTCTACCTTCTCCCCTTTCCATGTTCCAATGCTTTGAAATGACAATATATTTACTCGCAGTGACAAAATGGCGGTCAACACTTCCTGATTTCCTTCTAATCGAACGTTAACAGACGTCACGCAGCAAAATAAAAATTCCGCTCGCGCGCAGCCGCTCGAGTGCGCGCACCCGTCCGCGCTTATAGATATATAATTGACTTTAACTTTAATTTTCTCAGCAACTACTGAACGGATTTACACCATTCCACAAAAAGCGTAATCTGCGAGCCAAATTTCTTATAAATCCATTCAGCCGTTCGACCTGTAGCCGTGTCTAAACGTCCTATGGAAAATAACATGGAGAAAACACATTTTGGGACCCCCCTTTTATCTCAGCCCCCACTTCACCAATCCCCCCCAAATTTTCAGGGAAGGAGCGCAGTGGACCGAGCCGTCTTCTTTGAGAAATTCGCAAAGATTCATCTACCAGGGCCAAAGTTAATCCAAATAGAATGTTGACGATTTCCTATGGAAACAAGGTCCTAACTATAACTACCTACTGGCAACCGCCAGTAGGTAATATATATATATATATATATATATATATATATATATATATATATATATATATATATATATATATATATATATATATATATATATATGTATATGTATATGTATATATATATTCACTGAAAAAACCATAGGTTATAGACCATATATAGTTAGGAATTAGCATTTACAAAACCTTGAAAATTCACTGAAAAAACCATAGGTTATAGACCATATATAGTTAGGAATTAGCATTTACTAAACCTTATTTTACTCACACAAAACCATTGAAATTCCATATATAGTTAGTTGCACTAACTATATATCGCGCACCCGCAATCCACTGCTGATCATGTCACATATTACATCATTCATGACATGGTCAGTGACATCACTGATGACATCACTGATGACAACATCCAGTGATTATGTGTTTCTGTAAAGTTTAAATATGTTTTACATATTGAAGAATGAGTGGATGTATAAGTGTCTGAATGAAGGTTTTAGTAGGTGCGTGATTGACTGCATGAGTGAGTGATTAAATGCGTCTTACTGAATGCACGGGTTAGTGACTAAACTGTCTAAAAGTGTGCATCAGTATGTCTGTTGTTGTGCAAGCTGCTGCACGTGTTGATCAGTAGCTATATAAGTAGCTATATGGGTTATTGATTGGTTGCACAAGTATTTGTATGGGAGACTGAGTGTGTGTATGGCTGGCTGGGAGGTGTGTGACTCTGTGCAGATCAATGTGTACTTGTATCAGTGATTCTATAAGAGAGTAACTATGTGTTAGTATATGTTTCAAAAATGTAAGGTGTTCTGTGTTTAACTGTATAGATGAGAAAATGGAAGTGTGATTGATTCTTTTCAGGACTGACTAGGTGTGTGAGTAACTCCATGGATGAGTGGCAGAGTGTGAGTGTCTGTATAGGTGTATGAGTGCATATGATAGTGTTGTAAAGATGAGTGATTGTATGTATGAATGATTGTATGAGTGAATGTGTGTGTAGACATAGGAATCAGTGAGTGCGTATGTAGTAACTAGTATTGGTGTGTCAATGGTTTCAAAAATGATACTCTCTATTTAACACTGGGTGTAACGGAGGTTATATTAGAGTGTGAGGAGATGCATTGTATTATCACATGAATGATATCATCAGTGATGTGATCATTGATATCAAGTGAGATGTCATCAGTGATGTCATTTGAGATGTCATCAGTGATGTCATCAGTGATGTCACTGACCATGTCATGAATGATGTAATATGTGACATGATCAGCAGTGGATTGCGGGTGCGCGATATATAGTTAGTGCAACTAACTATATATGGAATTTCAATGGTTTTGTGTGAGTAAAATAAGGTTTAGTAAATGCTAATTCCTAACTATATATGGTCTATAACCTATGGTTTTTTCAGTGAATTTTCAAGGTTTTGTAAATGCTAATTCCTAACTATATATGGTCTATAACCTATGGTTTTTTCAGTGAATTTCATTGGTTTTTTAACAGCTAATATCTGTAGCTGTAAAATTTATTCTTCTTTAAATCCAAAAATATATTTTATATGTTTATGAATAATTATTTTTTTAAATATTTTTTTTTCTTCGTTCCCGCTTCGCGAATCGGGAACCTTACAGTAAAAAAATGTTCAGAAAAATAAAAAAAAAAGTTCTTTTCAGAACTACCTCCCCGTTATTAAAAAATTGGTACAATATTTGGAACTGTGCCAACCTCTATTTCTCTTAGTTCGCTTCCTAGTTCGCTCGCTGGTACGCGAACTGGAAGCGAACCAAAAACAGTAAGTATAAGGGAAGGAAACACACACTTATGTTAAAAGAAAGACAGCTATAGGGGAGTAAACTAGAGATACTATTACCCATAATCCACTACTGATGATGTCACATATTACATCATTCATGACATGCTCAGTGACATCATCAGCAGAGGATTGCGGGTTTTTTGGCAACATGCCTTATCGACGGTTTAATAACGCTGCCTTTTGCTTTATATAAGTTTTCAAATTGTATGAAATATATACCAATAGGTCTTTATGAACCTTTAGGTAGTGCTTTTGTTCATGAGGTCTGGTCGCTTCCATACACATACAGATGTTTCAAAGATGATCAAGAAGTTTATCTGAATGGAGAGGAATGCACTGAGACGCCAGATCATTCACTAATGTGTAGGCACATACAGTTACACGATTCATGCAACAAACAGCGACCAAATATGGCTTGCGTGATGCAAGGCACGCCAGTTCCTGCTATCATCCCCACGTTCAAGTTGTTGGAAAATGGTAGTTATTTGATGCTCAATAATGAAGATTGTTCTGAGTTAATTAAAAGTATTCCTTTTATCGTAACAGTAAGTGAACGGGTTATTTGCTGCAGAAATGTTCTATTTCCTCCCACACATGAACATAGGGAGTTTTCAATCTGGCCACAAATACCAACCTTGGGACACGTTTCAACGGCATGACAAGAATAAGAGCTCTTTTGTCTCAGAGAGAGGTGGCCTTGAGTTCGGCCCGTGAAACTTTCGTACTTCACATAGCGAACACCCGTACACAGGTTTGCCTTTCAATTTCAGCAACATGTTTCCGACTATCTTTAACGCATCCTCCACAAAATCCCTGGCACACTTTTTTAAAGTTGTTACCAGTGGTCTCGTGACTTCATTTGAGAAAATCTTTGGAGTCATCCCTGCTCCCTTTCATTCCATTTTCTCCACTCTGGTTCGTGGATTGCATTTTTACTTGCATTACCAGCGGACGCTCTTGTACTTTTTTACATTTTTAAATATGGATGTCCCTCCTATGCAACCTCCGACCCTGCAGCTGCTGACACTGTTCCGCAATCGCATGCTAGAATATTATGGCACAATGCCGTTGGCGATATTAAGCACGGCATATGGATTATCTTTTCGGTTCTCCTACTTCACCTGTGTCCAGCCTGTATTTCACTGCCTGACCTGTGATTTCGATTGGGCCATTGATTTGTGTCTCTGCGGACCGGTTTCTCCTGACGTCGACTTTAATCAGCTGATGACTCCTATCATTACTCACGAGTTGATTTGTCCTGGCGAAAGGATTATGGCTGTGGCATTGATGCATGGACTACTTGGTCCCTGGAATTTACTGGCGGCAGCACAGTCTTTCTTGGAACACAGCTTTCTTGAAAACCCACCGAGCTGTCCTCTGATGGTGATAGAGGATCCGGTGCTGGGAGAGCACGTATGTTCTTTTCCGCTTTTAAATTGGATGGCTGAACTGTTTTCGGATGAAGACGGTGACTTCCTGTTGGAGGCTGTTGCAGCTTATTTTGCATACACAGTTATGTCATAGACCTTTTTCATGTTTCATATGCTGAGTACTAGCATTTCATTGACAATTCATTGACTTAATTGTCAAGTTTTTATTATTTACCTTGCCTATTGGCTTAAGACTCGATAAAGTACTTGGCTGTTTTATTTTTCTTTAGCATTGAATTTTCCTAGTTTTTAATGCTTTACCTTGCGGACCGTCCACATATAAACTTGCAATCTGCTCTCATGAGATGGCACTTCTATTATCTTATTCAGTTCGTTTCCGGATCATGAGGAGGTGTCATCTAGGTCCTGGATATCTTTACACCGTGTTAAGTTAGCATGGGCTCATTACCGGTTTAAACGCCATTTTTCCTTTTTTGCAACTTCTGCACACGACATTTAGTTGTTGCTTTAGCTTTCCACCTAGTAGTTCATCGTGGTTTACATGAGAATAATATGTTATTGGTCTACTATCTGCTTTACTTGTTAAACTATATCTGTACAGCGAGTGCTAAAGTTTCAAGAACAACACGGTACAGAATTGTTATGAGGTCTGATCTCCACGACTTCATACTCATAACATAAGTGCAACTTCTGCCAATTCTGGGCATGAGGCGGGTTTTATATTGCTTTGCCGAACACACATACACAACAGTTGATGCGGTTCACATGAAGAGAGAGCTGGTGTATGCTGATGTGATTCCTTCAAATCTAAGACACTAAAGTATGGGCACGCCCTAAACCAACACAAAGAGACCTTCTTAGCAAATAATATAATATGTGTATTAGGGAGGGTGAGATATAAGCAGCCGCGGGCCGTGGAGGGAGTTACGGTGAGGCAGGGAGGCGGGGAGGGGGAGAAGCAGGGTGGAGCCCTCTCTACCTTGCCCCTCCCCCTCCCCGCCTCCCTGCCCCACCGTAACTCCCTCCACGGCCCGCGGCTGCTTATAAGTGTTGCTAACTCTTATTCATTTACAGCATGTTAACATACTGTCACCATTCGCTTTTTATGTACTAGTAACTATGCTGGTAATTTTGCTACTGATAATATGTGTACTTGTATTCTCCACCCTGCTTCTCCCCCTCCCCGCCTCCCTGCCTCACCGTAACTCCCTCCACGGCCCGCGGCTGCTTATAAGTGTTGCTAACTCTTATTCATTTACAGCATGTTAACATACTATCACCATTCACTTTTTATGTACTAGTAACTATGCTGGTAATTTTGCTACTGATAATATGTGTACTTTTATTATCTAAGGTACTACGCCTGAGAAGACGGCATTAGTAAATAAACATTTCAAATACACATGTGTTCTTCTTAACTCCATGTTCTGGTTTCTAAGAAATATATAACGACCGACTGTTCATGAGTTCCACGTATCCTGAGGTACTATAAGTTCATATTCTGGATTGTCTAAACATTGAGAGTTTGTTATATCCAATGTGACACTGTACCTAGCTTGCTAAATAGTTTTTGATTACTAACGTGAGTTTTGGGACACCCTAATTCGCCGAGGTTCCAATCCTCTGTCCACAGTTCTGTGTGAGAACAGAAACCCTGCGACAGGGGCACCCCCGACCCTTGCTGGACCTTCATCACACTTGCGATACAACTCCAGCAATGCGCCACCTTTACGGCACAGATACATCACGCATCTGTGCTGTTTTTGCCCCGTGATGCGCCGCATTGTAAATGCAGCACACCATAGGTGACGGAACAGCGGCACAGAATGACTAACACATCCCTGGTGATGCGCCAGTCATCATAAATCTATCCCTATGCTTCTTATCTTGTTAGAGATGAACCGCCATATGTATCATCAAAGTTATTTGCATTTCCTAAATAGCGAACTTTAAGGAATAAATAGCGATTCTTTACCATTCCTAGTTTGCGATGAGCTATTTGCTAATTAGCCGAATGTAGCCCAATGAAGCCCAATGTAGCCCAATGTAGCCCAAAGATGGCCGCCAGACACACAAAAAAACAAATGTAGCCCAAATATCAGCCAGATGTAGCCCAACTATAGCCCAGTGACAGAATGACCAATCAGCTTCGCAAACCTCCGTTACGCGAAGCGGAGCGCTGTTACAGATATATATCTTTTTTTGAACGTTAATTTCTCAAAATCCACTGGAGCACATATATTGAGACCTAGCAAAGGCACATCGGGCTACCAGTCCCTAATATTTTGCCAAGTTTCGTGCAAATCCATTCAGCCGTTCAATTATTATTTTTATTATTTTTTTTTGCCCCGCGGGGCCCTTTTAAAACCTCCACATCAAACCTAGGGGGTCAGCGAGGATCTACTATGCCCCCTTATAGTTATTTCCCCCTTTGTTTTGACCTCCTCTTGTCTCTCGATCCTACCGAGAGACAAGATGGCGGCCGCTACAGACTGTTTGGAATGTTGACAGACGCCGGAGAACCAATCAGCTTCGCTTCACAAAGCTCCGTTGCGCGAAAAGTCCGCGAACCAGAGCGCTGCCTGGTCCGCGCTTACAGATATATATCTTTTTTTAAACGTTAATTTCTCAAAATCCACTGGAGCACATATATTGAGACCTACAAAAGGCACATCGGGCTACCAGTCCCTACAATTTTGCCAAGTTTCGTGCAAATCCATTCAGCCGTTCGGGCTAAAAGTGAGGCCAACCGCCCTATGGAAAACTCAATGTTAAAAACACGTTTTGGGACCCCCCTTTTTTCTCGGCCCCCACTGGACGAACCCCCCCCAAATTTTCAAGGGCTGCTCAGAAACAAAATGTGCCATTTTCCTGAAAATTTCAGCCAATTCCGTCCACAAACGCCAAAGTTATTAGACATAGAATTTTCAAAAAACCCATAGAGAAAAAATCCTAACTATATATACCTACTGGCGACCGCCAGTAGGTAATATATATATATTACCTACTGGGATCGCCAGTAGGTAGTTATAGTTAGGACCTAGTTTCCATAGGAAATCCACAACATTCTATTTGGAATAACTTTGGCGCCGGTGGATGAATCTTCCTGAATTTCTCCAAGAAAATGGCCTCCTGTGTTCCGCTCTTTCCCTGAAAGTTTGGGGGTGATTCGTCAAGTGGGGGCCAAGAAAAAAGGGGGTCCCAAAATGTGTTTTCCCCATGTATATTTCCATGGGGACATTTAGCCAGGGCTACAGCCCGAACAGCTGAACGGAATTACACCAAATTTGGCAGAGAGGTAGAGTTTGGTTCGCAGATTGTGCTTTTTGTTAAATGGTGTAAATCCGTTCAGTAGTTTCTGAGAAAATTGCAAGTAAAATCATAGCAATATCAAGAGTCGGAGTTCAGTTCGCGTACTGAAATCTGTTCAATTACGAGCTCGAGCTGCATGCTGATTGGTTGTGAACTGTCTGTCAACATTCGAAACCAGGAAGTGTTGGCGGCTATCTTGTGCCTCGCTAGAACCGAGTCACAAGAAAACAGTAAAACAAAGTTGAGAAATAAGGGAAGGGGGTAGGGTAGAGACATTCTGACCCTCTAGGCTTGCTCAGGGGGCCGTACATGGATGTCTAGGCTCTATCTTTTCTTTTCTTTTTTTCTAAATAAAAATCACGGCGTACACGCATGTAAATACCTACAATTACGAGCAGGAGCTGCATGCTGAATGGCTGTCAATACTCCAAACCAGGAAGTGTTGGCAGCCATGTTGTTTGTCGGGAGAGCAGAGTCACAAGAAAACAGTAAAACAAAGTTGAGAAATAAGGAAAGGGGGCAGGGTAGAAACATTCTGAGCCTATGGTCTTGGCCAGGGGATGGTACATGAATCTTTAGGCTCAATTTTTTTTTTTTAAATAAAAAATGGTGGGGTACTCGTGCAGTACTTGTACGCGGTGGAGAAGGTGAAAAAAAAAAGTAGAAGTCCGATTTATTCATTAGGTCCAGAGGGAAAATTATGGGGGCACTTTTTCTGCATAATGGGGGCTTGTAAGGTGCTCCGAGCACTGGGGAACGGCACTTCTCTGGTTTTATTTGGAAGTATGCGGGGGAGAGTTACGGTCCTACTCCCCACAGTCTCGGGGAGCGGCACCCCTCGGGTCTTTTTAAAAAAAAAATGTTTTGAGCACTCCTTCTCTCCCTCACCGTACACATCGTGGGGAACGCCACCTTTCTGGGGCACTGATTTGTAAAATGACTTTCCAGCTCCGATAAAATGGCAAAAATGGTCTTGATAATATGCCCTTGTTAATTCTCATGGAAGCCCATGTTCTGGTGTTAACATGGGCTTCTATGGGAATTAATAAGCGCGTATTATCAAGCCCAGACGCGGCCCCTGGAGGGAGTTGCGGTGAGACAGGTGGAACGGGGGAGGGGCAGGTTGGGGGGGTGATAAAGAACGGAATCTGGATGATTGTAGGTAAGTAAACAATTAAAATATTAAAACTAATATCGGACAACATTATCAACAACATAAGGCGATACATTATCGCCGCTTTAATTGGCAGGAAACTGCCGATAAAGCGGCGATAATGGTCTTGATAATATGCCCTTGTGAATTTCCATAGCAGCCCAGGTTAACACCAGGGTTATATCGCCTTATGTTGTTCATAATATGCCGCTTCATTCCGTGCCCTGCATGGCATTTTGCAATGCAGGGAGCGTTATGAAATTCGGGGCATATTATCAAGGACCAGTGTTAAAATTATCGATGTTTTATCATATTCGTAGCGTATGCTGAGAATGATTAGCAGTAGAAACTATGGTGCGATCACTCTCTCACTGTCAAATCAGAGCACAGGGCGTGCTATGAGAATAGTTAGAAGTGGTCACTCATTGGAGATCCGATTCAGCTGTGTGTCCTATTGTGCGATGTTAGGCAATGCTTACATGATTACGGTAACTGAGCGTGTGGTTTGATTAAAAAAAAGTTGTGTTAACTCCTCTGCATGGGAAGTTGGATGTATCCATCTAGCTGTTGATTTTGACCCTGAAAGCAGAGTCAACCAAATGAGTCGTAGAAGAGCGCTATTGTCTCAAAAAGAGGCCGCTCTTACATCTGCTAGAGAAACATTTGTCCTTCATGTAGCAAACACCTGCACAGAAGTGTATGCTTTGTTAAATACAGACGTGCCCGTGGAATTTTAGGGAGTTAATTTAGACTATCTTTAATGCGTCCTCGAGTAGGGGGTTAGCTTACTTTTTTTAAATTATAAGAATTGGTCTTGTGACTTCTTGTCGGTGTTTTTTCATTGCATTTTTTGCAGCATCTTTGGTGAATTGTGCTTAATGGTCACATTAGTTGCCAGTGTGCTTGTATTAATTTGTTTACTTAAAAATGGATGCACATCTTGCATCAGACGCAGCGGAATGCTTAGTTACTATGGTGCGCTGCCTCTTGCAATGCTGAGTGCAGCTTATGGATTATCGTTTCGATTCTCCTTTTTCACATGCGTGCAGCCTGTCTTCCATTGCCTGAGCTGTGATTTCGACTGGGCCCTGGATTTGTGTCTCTGCAGTACGGTGTCTCCCAATGCGGATTATGACCAGCTGATGAGCTCCTTAGTGGTTCATGACGTGCTCTGTTCTGGCGGCGGGATTATGGCCTTAGCAGCGACACATGGAATAATGGGACGTTGGAATGTTTTTGCAGCGGCGCTTGAGTTCTTGGCACGCCGTTAAATGGAAGATGACCCGAGTTTTCCTCCGATGGTGATAGAGGCTCCGTGCGTTGAGGAACTTGTATGTTCATTCCCACTATTGAATTGGATGCCTGAAATGTTTTCAGAGGAGAACAATGACTACCTGTTGGAGGCTGTTGCTACATACTGTCTTTACACGCTGTTGGATTAAGACTCTTTGATTTTTCTGCGTATTCTTTATTTTTTAGCTACTGCTTTCTATCAAAGAGCGAATAACTTTTTTTTGGTGAACTTGACTCTGGTCTTTAGTCTTGGAGTGTGCGTTTCTAAGTGGCACACGTTTATATCATGTGCTTTGATGAAGAAAGGGTGCCGTGGGGCTGAGGCTTTCACTCACACCCTGTTAAGTTAGCATGGGTTTATTAGAAGCTTACACGCTATTTTTGCTTTCCTGCTCTGCTTTGCACGTGTCACATACTTGTGATATTGTTTAGAGAAGGCTGAGTATTTTGTTTTATACGAGAATAATTTGGTATGCTAGATTTGTAAAGTGCCTCGCTAGTTTTGTGTGTATAGGGAGAGCGTGGAACATCAAAGTTATCTTGAATACTGTGTCTGTTCAGAATGATCCTCGGAAGTTCGAGTCAAAATACATATGCAGTTGTGTCCACCTTTGATACTTGCGCTTTTCATAATGCACTGTGGAGGCAAAGTTACACATAGTTGGAGAACATTTATAACTTGATAGTTTGTGGAGCACTGAATGTGATCTATTACTGCTGATTACCAGAGGTATGGGTCTGACCATGTAATCCTATGAGACTTTCTGTAGTTATAAACTAATCTGCTAGGTAGGGAGGGTGAAATGTTGGTATATTTTAAATGTGTTTACCTTTATTATTATAGGATGCTTTTTCCGTTTGTATCCTATAGAATAGTAACAATGCTGACAACCTTGTTTGTGATAATATGTTTGGTTGTATTATCTAAGGTACTGTGCATGAGATTTTGGCGTTAGAAATAAACATTGCAAAGTTGCACGTTTATTTACATCTTGTATTGGACTGGTGTAAGAGTATAATGAAAGAGTGCTATTGTTATCCACGTTACTTCATGTAATCTAAGTGGCATGTTCTTGGTTGACTAGTCATTGGTGTTTTTGTTGTAGGGCAGTGGTTCCCAAACTTTTGACTCCTGAGGACCCCCCATAGAGTCACCACTGGAAGCTGGGGACCCCCAAGCAATTTGTAGGATTTAAATTTCAAACATTAAAACCGTAATTCGGAAAAAATTAACACATATGTGCACACAAAACAAATACTCAAATTACTAATGATTTTAGTGGCATATTTACAAGCCCCTATCACCATGGGAACATCACTTTCTGAGAGTTTTCTGTGGCGATAGGGGCTTTGCCTTATTTACAAGGCAACGTGAAGCCACTTAACACAATGCTTACCCTGAAAGGGGTGGGCAGTGCGTGTTGTGGTGGGCGTTTCCTCTGCGACACCCATTGATTTTGACGCTACCACCTATTTACAAGAGCAGCGTAAATGGGAAGCAGCGCCAAAATTAAGGCCAGGGAAAACCTGGTCTTAACTTGGCAAAACAATGAGAAATGCTTCATTTCTCCTCGTTTTTGTAAAACGCCTTGGATTGTTTATGTTCAGGAAGGCGACCCCTCCTGCACATAAACAATCTTAAAAAAAAAAGACATTTTGTAACTTCCATGTGTGATGCATTAAGCAGTACACATAGAAGGGACAAAATGACATTTCAATATTGTTTATGTGCAGGAAAGGGGACCTTCCTGCACATAAACATTCTTCCTCCATTAAATGTAGCGCCAGTGCTGGGGAAACACAGGGCTGCACCATATTCTTGTAAATATGGTGCAGCCTTGCGTTTCTGACGTAGTAGAGTGTGTTGTGAAGCCAAGAAGGCTGGTCTGGAGAAGCATAACTTAAGGAGTGCTGGTCTGGAGAAGCACAAACTCAGGATTCAGAACGTAACACAGTGGTTAGCATTGACTCTAACAATAAAAATGTATTTCCACCCAAAGAAACCTTTTTAGAAGCATCAGGATACTGAAAGACTGAAAAAAAGCATGTCACTAACTTGTACCTTGAAGTTTGCAAGCAGTTGTTTAATGACAGTTTTTGGTCACTGTCCTAGATTATGATTGTCACTTATGAACTGCAGTGTAACAAAAGAATCTGTGTGACAAAAGCAGTAACCCACTGACCGATGCATATCAAATACTGTTTTTTAAAATGTATGGTACACTTCTTTGCATTAGGCATATTAACCCTCTGTGTTACATTAGTTCAGTCACAGCTGTCACTGGACAAACCTATCATGTCTCTCCAGCAGGGAAATCAATCACTGTTGTTATCTTGACATTTTTATTTTTATTTGAAAACTGGTAATTAAACAAGATACTTTGCAGTGCTTTCAAAACTGCTGCCTGCAGACCCCCTGGGAATGTGTGAGGGACTCATGGGGGTCCGCGGACCACAGTTTGGGAAACACTGCTCTAAGGCGAAGAACCAATGAGTCACTGATTGCTAGTCTGGTAGGTTGTTTGTGTAGTAAGGTGGGTTTTGGAACACCGTAATACACTGAGGTCCTTAGTCTTTATGCACAGTTCTGTGTATGAGCAGAATTCCTGGAACAGTAGTTACAACAAAAAGGCTTGATAAAGGGCTTGCACTTTGAATATGAATATAAAATAGTAGAATAGTTGATAATCACAGTTAAGGAATGCAGCAATTAGATGTGTGTATGTGGACGATGTGTACATTGAGTGGAAGATTAAAAACTTGAAAAATTAGAGAGGTTGAAGAGATGCAAACTTTCCATTTCTTTGTAAAGGAAGTGGGTGTTTAGTTTTCCAGTGCATATATATATTCACTGAAAAAAAACATAGGTTTCAGGCACGTTATAGTCAGGAATTAGCATTTAAAAAACTTTAGAAATTCACTGAAAAAAACCATAGGTTTCAGCCATGTTATAGTTAGGAATAAGCCTTAAAAAACCTTAGACATTCACTGAAAAAACCATAGGTTTCACCCATGTTATAGTTAGCTGGACATTTCTCTCATACAAAACAATTGAAATTCCCCCGTTATAGTTAGTTCAGCTAACTATAACTCGCGCACCCGCAATGCACTGCTGATGACATCACATATTACATCACTCAAGACATGGTCAGTGACATCACTCATGACATCACTGAGGACATCTCAAATGACATCACTGATGACATCACTGATGACATGATCCTAGTGAAAGAGTGGCAGACCTCCTCTCACCCTAATATTACCCTTGATACACACATACAAAAATAGGAACTAACATTTAAAGAAAATTGAGATACCAATACCAGTTAGAACAACTTATTTAGTAATTCCAGCATCTAGATAGACATTCACTCATACAGCAGTAGTTGTATATAGTCACTGATTCATGTACTCACTCATCATATGTACTCATACACGTATACATCCTGGTACACACCTACACTTATACATAGAGTTATTCACACACATACACACACATGGAAATAACCTATCAAATATCCATTTACTTGCATATACAGGTCTACACACACCACTACACCTATTTCTACAGAAACATACACATACTTACTCTCTTAAACAATCAGGTATAGAAACACATACTTATTTATATAGGAACTCTTCCAATCTGTCACTGGCAATATACATCAATATTAACATATACTAGATTAAAACATATGTAGTTACTCATTAAGATACTATTGAGACAGTCATTCACTCACTAACACACCCATATACACACCCACCCATACAGTACTGCACACATGCTGTTTTCAAAACACATACAAACAGTGAGTCACTCATTGATGCATCTATACGCTAAGTAATATCCCTCACCGAACTATACAGACACTCATACTGATACTCAAAGAACAAACTAATAACCCATATACACACTCATGTAGCTACTCACCAACCCATGCAGCCACTTATAGACAAAGTGAGACACTGATACAGATATTAACATATTTAAACATTACTCGCTAATACATGTATTCACTAAGATACACTTAATAAGTCAGTTATGCAATCATTTTTACAAAAGAACATCCATTCAGACACTTATTTGGCCATTTATTCTTCAATCGACGTTTAGATATAGATATATAAAACATATTTATTTTTCAGAAAGACACACATTCCCTGGATGATGTATTCAGTGATGTCATGAGTGATGTCACTGATCATGTCATGAGTGATGTAAAAAGTGATGTCATCAGCAGTGCATTGCGGGTGCGCGAGTTATAGTTAGCTGAACTAACTATAACGGGGGAATTTCAATGGTTTTGTATGAGAGAAATGTCCAGCTAACTATAACATGGGTGAAACCTATGGTTTTTTCAATGAATATGTATATATATATATATATATATATATATATATATATATATATATCTATATATATATATATATATATATATATATATATATATATATATATATGTTATATATATATATATATATATATATATATATATCACCTACTGGCAGTTGCCAGTAGGTAGTTATCGTTAGGACCTATTTTTCATAAGAAATCTGCATTCTATTTGGAAAAACTTTGGCGCCGGTTGACGGATCTTCAAGAAATTGTCAAAACGCGTGGGGCGCTCTGGTCCGCTACTATCCTGGATGTTTGGAGGTGATTTGTCAAGCGGGGGCCGAGAAAAAAGGAAGGTCCCAAAACATGTTTTCACTATGCAATTTCCCGTAGGAACATTTAGTCGCAGTTACAGCCTGAACTGCTGAACGGAATTACACCAAATTTGGCAAATAGGTAGTCCTTGGTTCAGACTTGTGCCTATTTGTTAAATCGTGTAAATCTGTTCAGTAGTTTTTTAGATATTAAAGAAAAAAAATATATATATCTGGGCGGAGCCTAACCACACATCTCATCGTGAGATCTGATTGGCTGTCAGCACTACATCCAAGTAGTGTTGGCAGCCATCTTGGGACCAATATACATGATAGCACCTTAATAAAAAGCATTGCAGTTAATAGAAGGTTTTAGGACTTTAGTTACATTATAAATCATTTGTTGATGGTACCATACTCATTTTAGGAATTGTGGTGTGTTACAAGGTGATTTTACCATGTGAAAAAGCCTTCTGCTGGGATATCATGAATCATGTTTGAAAGAAAACTATTATCTCATGCTTTTCCCGCAGTAGTTTGGAAGGGGATCTATAAGCTAAACTGAAAACATATTTTCTGTAAATTCACATTATCTTTCTCAGTAATATGAGAATGAAGTCTGACATTCTCAGCAAAACATGTACAGCCAACAAGGACAGAGACTGTCAGTTGATTCCTTTGTGTTCTACTGCAGCTTCCCAGAGTGTTCTAAAGAACAACTAGAGCGCTAACAGTCCTACTTATTACAAAGGTATGGCACACCTGAAGCCATCTTGATTGGAAGAAAGTGGTAACTCTTAAAACATTTAATTTAAAAAAGAACTAAATGAGGGGGTATATTTTGCCATAGAAAGTATGATTAGTGCTGCAGACAGAAAGATTAGGGCACATTTTGAGTGACTTCTCAAACCCTCTTCTATTTCATTAAAAAATTCTGACATGGAGTCTCCCAAGATGGCCACCAGAGACAAAACAGCCAAATGTAGCCCAAATATCACCCAGCTGTAGCCCAGGTATAGCACAATGACAGAATGTCCCAGAGTGTTCTAAAGAACAACTAGAGCGCTAACAGTCTTAATTACGATAAAAGTATGGCACACCAGAAGCCATCTTGATTGGAATGAAGTGGTAAGTCTGAAAACATTTAATTTGCAAAGGAACAAAATGAGGGGGTTCATTTTGCCATAGAAATTATGATTAGTACTGAAGAAAGAAAACTTAAGGCACATTTTGACTTCTCAAATCCTCTTCTATTTCATTAAAAGAATTCTGACATGCAGACTGAAACATGCACCTTGAATACCAGCAGCAGACTTCCCTGGTGAGCAGTAGCTTTACTACAGTGATCCAATGAGCAACTAGAGTGCTAACAGTCAGAACTTATGGCAAATGTGTGACACATCTGAATGCCTTCTTGATGGAACCAACGTAAACAAGCATTGAAAATGCAACAGATCTCGCCCTCGTTTATGTTAAAGCTATTCTGTTTGTAATGAGGTGGCTTTTTAGCTTTGCTTTTATTAGTGTTTTTCAAACTTTCATGTAAATAACATGCATATGTATGCATATATGTATATGTATGCATGCATTTATATTTGTATTTATATAGATATGCAGATTATATATGTTTATATAAATATGTATATATATATATATATACACATACATATATATAAATGCATATGCATATATATGCATATATATGTGTATATGTGTGCGTGTAGAGAGAGGTAGAGAGGTAGAGATGTAGAGGTAGAGGTGTAGAGGTAGATAGGTAGAGGTAGAGAGGTAGAGACTAGTGGAAAGAGAAGTAGAGAGTAGTAGAGAGTGAGTAATAGAGAGTAGAGAGTGAGTAATAGAGAGTAGAGAGTTAGTGGAGAGTAGTAGAGAGCAGTAGAGAGAGTAGCAGAGAGTGAGTAGTAGAGAGTAGTAGAGTGAAGAGTAGAGTGAGTAGTAGAGAGTAGTAGAGAGTGAGTAGTAGAGAGTAGTAGAGAGTAAGTAGTAGAGTGAGTAGTGGAGAGCAGTAGAGAGTGAGTAGTAGAGAGTAGTGGAGAGTGAGTAGTAGAGAGTGAGTAGCAGAGAGAGAGAATAGTAGAGAGTAGTAGAGAGTGAGTAGTAGAGTGAGTAGTAGAGCGTAGTAGAGAGTGAGTAGTAGAGAGTGAGTAGTAGAGTGAGTAGTAGAGAGTGAGCATTAGAGAGTAGTAGAGAGAGAGTAGTAGAGAGTGAGTAGTAGAGAGTATTAGAGAGTGAGAAGTAGAGAGTGAGTAGTAGAGAGTAGTAGAGAGTAAGTAGTAAAGAGTGAGTAGTAGAGAGAGTAGTAGAGAGTGAGTAGTAGAGAGTAGTAGAGAGAGAGTAGTAGAGAGTGAGTAGTAGAGTAGTAGAGAGTGAGTAGTAGAGAGTAGTAGATAGTGAGTAGTAGGGAGTGAGTAGTAGAGAGAGAGTAGTAGAGAGTAGTAGAGTAGTAGAAAATGAGTAGTAGAGAGTGGAGTGAGTAGTAGAGAGTAGTAGATAGTGAGTAGTAGGGACTGAGTAGTAGAGAGAGAGTAGTAGAGAGTAGAGTAGTAGAGAATGAGTAGTAGAGAGTGAGTATTAGAGAGTAGTGGAGTAGTAGAGAGTGAGTAGTAGAGAGTAGTGGAGAATATTCCAAAGTTTGGCACAGCACCACTTGCACAACAAGTCCAATCAAATCATATCACTTAGAGTCCTTATTGAAGCGTTGAATCTTGGTGTATATTCAAATGCTTTTATTTTCCTTAAGTTTATGTACCACAGCCAGCCGACGCGTTTCGTTCTGTACAACAGAACTTCTTGAGGACGTTCGTATTTCGTAAGTTATGTGGGTATCCTGTTGTCATATAACTAGATATTTCTTCCAAATGTTAGACGAGTCGTAAGTACATTCTTATTCAAAGTGACTAGGTATCAATTTTACCCACACAATTCGGGCAGACTTGAGTAATTTATAGCATCCTCAAAGTCAGTCTTTCAAAAATTCCAAAGTATAGGACATGATAATCCAAATTCAAATGTTTCTTAAGAAAAGTCATTTTCGTTCGAAATATCGGCGTTTGGGCAGATATGACCCACGGACACGGTTTATGACTTTTCTTGAGAAACATTTGGATTTGCATTATCATGTCCTATACTTTGGAATTTTTGAAAGACTGACTTTGAGGATGCTATAAATTACTCAAGTCCATGGATGCTGCTGGGAACGCCCCCAGCAACACCCATTGCATGCCCCTTTAACGCAGGACACTGCGTTAAAGGGACTGATATTTATCAGGCAGGATTACGCCACAAAAAGTGGCTTAGTCCTGCCTGATAAATATCACTCAGTCTTCTGCGCCACCGGAACATCACAAAAAGTGACATTCCGGAGGGGCATCGGGCTAATAAATGAGGTCCCAAAGGTTTCACACTCGTTATAGTTAGGAATTAGCATTTAAAAAACCTTTGAAATTCACTGAAAAAACCATAGGTTTCACACTAGTTATAGTTTTACTCATACAAAACCATTGAAATTCCCCTGTTATAGTTAGTTGTACTCACTATAACTCGCGCGCCCGCAATCCACTGCTGATGATGTCACATATTACATCATTCATGACATAGTCAGTGACATCACTGATGACATCTCAAATGATATCACTGATGACATCATCCAGTGAATGTGGTTTGCTTTGATATTTAAATATGTATTATAAATACTCTACTTTGCATTGAAGAATGAGTGGATATATAAATATAAATGTGTGGATGGTGGATTTAGTAACAGTGTCATTGATTGTTTCCTTGACTAATTTGTAGAGTCTCACTATATATAATGTGTAGTTACTAAACTGTGTGAACGTCTTTATTGCTTTGTCTTAATTGCTATGTTAAAGACTATATTTGTTATTGGTTTCTTAACTGAGTATTTGTATGGGTAAATGAATGTCTATGTGGTTTGGTGGGGGGTGTGTGATTGCCAAAAAATGTGTGAATAGTTCATTCAGTAGGTATATATGAGGTTAAGACTACATGTTATAACAGTTGTTTCAGTGAGTGTATATGTTTATAGGTGTGGTGGTGATGAACTATTTCTCTCAATGGTACAGCTCCATTAAACTTGAAAAAAAAGGAAGTGTATGTGACAGTTATATCTAATTAAGTGTGCCTAAGACTTAGTGATTGTATGAGTCACTATATGGATAACTGTATACTTGTAATAGTGATTTTATAACACACTAAGTGTGAGTTACTATCTATATAAATAGATGAAGTGGTGTTTGTATAAGTGTGTAGGTGAGTAAATGTAAGTATAATCAATTGTTTGTATAGGTCAGAAGCATGTCTTTATAAGTGAATACAATGTGTGCTGGTGTGTAATGTTGAAATAGGCGTATAAGTATATTTGATAGTGTTCTGTTGATTATTCACTGCATATAACACTGAATCTATAGGTAAGTGATTAGATGTGTGTATGGTTCTATGAATACCTGAGTGGGTGTTTAGAAATTTCTATTGGTGTGTCAATGGTTTCAAATATGGCACTTTCTATTTTACAGTGAGTGATGAAAGATGATACTAGTGTGTGATGAGGTGTATTTGATTGTCACATGGATTTTATGTTATGTTATGTTAATTTGCATTTGTAAAGCGCCAATCACCCAGAGGTCTCTAAGCGCTGTAGGAATACCGCTGATGAACCCGTCCTGGCCTGTTCCTGTGGGGTGCCCACTCCTGGGCGCCCCAAAGTGAAGCCAGGCATCCTAGCATTGTTTGGGCCAGTGTGGAGATTAAGCAAGCTATTGCCCAGAGTTGCAGAGTGGGACCCATGATTAGAGTAGGCACCCAGGCGAGAATTATCGGGTCCGAGGACATTGAGCCCAAGACCCTGCCGCGACGGGAATTGAACCCTGGTCCCGGGCCAGACCTCTACATCAGGATCTGCCGCTCTAACCAGTGAGCCACACTTCTCCACAATGATGTCATCAGTGATGTCATTTGAGATGTCATCAGTGATGTCACTGACCATGTCATGAATGATGTAATATGTGACATCATCAGCAGTGGATTGCGGGCGCGCAAGTTAGAGTGAGTACAACTAACTATAACGGGGGAATTTCAATGGTTTTGTATGAGTAAAATGTCCAGCTAACTATAACTGGTGTGAAACCTATGGTTTTTTCAGTGAATATATATATATATATATATATATATATATATATATATATATATACACACACACACAAACGCACACACACAGACACATAATAACTACTGGCAATCACCAGTAAGGAGGTATAGTTAGGACCTATTTTCCATAGGAAATCCGCAACATTCTATTCCCAATAACTTTGGCGTTGATTGACGAATCCTTGCGAAATTTTCAAATCTAGTGGGGCACTTCGGTCCGCTCCTATCCAGTAAGTTTCATAGTTATTCGTCAAGCATGGGTCGAGAAAAAAGGGGGGTCCCAAAATATGTTTTCCCCATGCAATTTCCCATAAGAAACTTTAGCCGTAGCTACAGCCCGAACTGCTGAATGGAATTACACCAAATTTGGCAAAAAGTTAGCCCTTGGTTCAGAGTCATGCCTTTTTGTTAAATGGGGTAAATCCATTCAGTAGTTGCTGAGAATAATAAAAGTAAAATCACATATATATCTATGGCCATGCAGGATCAGGGCACCCTCCTGAGGGCTCCAGGAGAGGGTCACACGGCCCCCCTTCCAACATTTTCCATCAAGGACCCCCCATTTATACAGGAACTCTTCCAATCTCTCTCTCTCACATATACTCACTTATATATACCAATACTCACATAAACATATGTATTAATAATAAAGACTCTATTGAGAAAGTCATTCACTCACTAAAACACCCGTACACACACTCATCCACCCATACAGTCCTGCACACATTTGACTTCAAGGGGGCACACAGTCTCGCATTTGACCGCCCTCACACATGAACTCACCTGAAGGGACGGGCTGCTGCAGCTATGGGGACTCAGGCAGATTCCCGCTGTTTCTTGGACCTACGTTCAACCCACCTCACCTGGAGCTGGCTGCAACCTACAGTTACCCCGCCTCCCCACGCCACCAGCCTCGCAGCGCCGGGACAGTGCCTGCTGGGACTTGGAGTCCATTGAATTTTGACATGTGCTCCTATTGGTGTGACGACATCATTAGGGGGAGGGGATACAGCACTAGCAAGTATTTTACACAGGATGAGCGCTATGGGGTCGTTACTCAACAGCACAAGGCACTGAAGAAGGAGAGTGTTCCGAAATGCATCTGCCGTTGCTGGGGTGTTAGAAATAAAAGGTTCCTGCACTGTTTTCCCCTGTGGCCTCTGATCTTTTCCTCGTGAAGGGATCCTTTTGGATATTTTATTGCGCTTGCCAGTTGCGCAATTTAGATGGCCCTGCAGCGTCAAGAGCCACGGAATAAAGATTGGCAAGCTGCTTGCAGCAGTTGGACACTGAGGAATCAGTAATTCCGTTGGCCGCCAAGAACGACAGGACGTCGTGTGTGGACAGAAGTATTTGACTTCAAGGGGGCACACAGTCTCGCATTTGACCGCCCTCACACATGAACTCACCTGAAGGGACGGGCTGCTGCAGCTATGGGGACTCAGGCAGATTCCCGCTGTTTCTTGGACCTACGTTCAACCCACCTCACCTGGAGCTGGCTGCAACCTACAGTTACCCCGCCTCCCCACGCCACCAGCCTCGCAGCGCCGGGACAGTGCCTGCTGGGACTTGGAGTCCATTGAATTTTGACATGTGCTCCTATTGGTGTGACGACATCATTAGGGGGAGGGGATACAGCACTAGCAAGTATTTTACACAGGATGAGCGCTATGGGGTCGTTACTCAACAGCACAAGGCACTGAAGAAGGAGAGTGTTCCGAAATGCATCTGCCGTTGCTGGGGTGTTAGAAATAAAAGGTTCCTGCACTGCTTTCCCCTGTGGCCTCTGATCTTTTCCTCGTGAAGGGATCCTTTTGGATATTTTATTGCGCTTGCCAGTTGCGCAATTTAGATGGCCCTGCAGCGTCAAGAGCCACGGAATAAAGATTGGCAAGCTGCTTGCAGCAGTTGGACACTGAGGAATCAGTAATTCCGTTGGCCGCCAAGAACGACAGGACGTCGTGTGTGGACAGAAGTATTTGACTTCAAGGGGGCACACAGTCTCGCATTTGACCGCCCTCACACATGAACTCACCTGAAGGGACGGGCTGCTGCAGCTATGGGGACTCAGGCAGATTCCCGCTGTTTCTTGGACCTACGTTCAACCCACCTCACCTGGAGCTGGCTGCAACCTACAGTTACCCCGCCTCCCCACGCCACCAGCCTCGCAGCGCCGGGACAGTGCCTGCTGGGACTTGGAGTCCATTGAATTTTGACATGTGCTCCTATTGGTGTGACGACATCATTAGGGGGAGGGGATACAGCACTAGCAAGTATTTTACACAGGATGAGCGCTATGGGGTCGTTACTCAACAGCACAAGGCACTGAAGAAGGAGAGTGTTCCGAAATGCATCTGCCGTTGCTGGGGTGTTAGAAATAAAAGGTTCCTGCACTGCTTTCCCCTGTGGCCTCTGATCTTTTCCTCGTGAAGGGATCCTTTTGGATATTTTATTGCGCTTGCCAGTTGCGCAATTTAGATGGCCCTGCAGCGTCAAGAGCCACGGAATAAAGATTGGCAAGCTGCTTGCAGCAGTTGGACACTGAGGAATCAGTAATTCCGTTGGCCGCCAAGAACGACAGGACGTCGTGTGTGGACAGAAGTATTTGACTTCAAGGGGGCACACAGTCTCGCATTTGACCGCCCTCACACATGAACTCACCTGAAGGGACGGGCTGCTGCAGCTATGGGGACTCAGGCAGATTCCCGCTGTTTCTTGGACCTACGTTCAACCCACCTCACCTGGAGCTGGCTGCAACCTACAGTTACCCCGCCTCCCCACGCCACCAGCCTCGCAGCGCCGGGACAGTGCCTGCTGGGACTTGGAGTCCATTGAATTTTGACATGTGCTCCTATTGGTGTGACGACATCATTAGGGGGAGGGGATACAGCACTAGCAAGTATTTTACACAGGATGAGCGCTATGTGGTCGTTACTCAACAGCACAAGGCACTGAAGAAGGAGAGTGTTCCGAAATGCATCTGCCGTTGCTGGGGTGTTAGAAATAAAAGGTTCCTGCACTGCTTTCCCCTGTGGCCTCTGATCTTTTCCTCGTGAAGGGATCCTTTTGGATATTTTATTGCGCTTGCCAGTTGCGCAATTTAGATGGCCCTGCAGCGTCAAGAGCCACGGAATAAAGATTGGCAAGCTGCTTGCAGCAGTTGGACACTGAGGAATCAGTAATTCCGTTGGCCGCCAAGAACGACAGGACGTCGTGTGTGGACAGAAGTATTTGACTTCAAGGGGGCACACAGTCTCGCATTTGACCGCCCTCACACATGAACTCACCTGAAGGGACGGGCTGCTGCAGCTATGGGGACTCAGGCAGATTCCCGCTGTTTCTTGGACCTACGTTCAACCCACCTCACCTGGAGCTGGCTGCAACCTACAGTTACCCCGCCTTCCCACGCCACCAGCCTCGCAGCGCCGGGACAGTGCCTGCTGGGACTTGGAGTCCATTGAATTTTGACATGTGCTCCTATTGGTGTGACGACATCATTAGGGGGAGGGGATACAGCACTAGCAAGTATTTTACACAGGATGAGCGCTATGGGGTCGTTACTCAACAGCACAAGGCACTGAAGAAGGAGAGTGTTCCGAAATGCATCTGCCGTTGCTGGGGTGTTAGAAATAAAAGGTTCCTGCACTGCTTTCCCCTGTGGCCTCTGATCTTTTCCTCGTGAAGGGATCCTTTTGGATATTTTATTGCGCTTGCCAGTTGCGCAATTTAGATGGCCCTGCAGCGTCAAGAGCCACGGAATAAAGATTGGCAAGCTGCTTGCAGCAGTTGGACACTGAGGAATCAGTAATTCCGTTGGCCGCCAAGAACGACAGGACGTCGTGTGTGGACAGAAGTATTTGACTTCAAGGGGGCACACAGTCTCGCATTTGACCGCCCTCACACATGAACTCACCTGAAGGGACGGGCTGCTGCAGCTATGGGGACTCAGGCAGATTCCCGCTGTTTCTTGGACCTACGTTCAACCCACCTCACCTGGAGCTGGCTGCAACCTACAGTTACCCCGCCTCCCCACGCCACCAGCCTCGCAGCGCCGGGACAGTGCCTGCTGGGACTTGGAGTCCATTGAATTTTGACATGTGCTCCTATTGGTGTGACGACATCATTAGGGGGAGGGGATACAGCACTAGCAAGTATTTTACACAGGATGAGCGCTATGGGGTCGTTACTCAACAGCACAAGGCACTGAAGAAGGAGAGTGTTCCGAAATGCATCTGCCGTTGCTGGGGTGTTAGAAATAAAAGGTTCCTGCACTGCTTTCCCCTGTGGCCTCTGATCTTTTCCTCGTGAAGGGATCCTTTTGGATATTTTATTGCGCTTGCCAGTTGCGCAATTTAGATGGCCCTGCAGCGTCAAGAGCCACGGAATAAAGATTGGCAAGCTGCTTGCAGCAGTTGGACACTGAGGAATCAGAAATTCCGTTGGCCGCCAAGAACGACAGGACGTCGTGTGTGGACAGAAGTATTTGACTTCAAGGGGGCACACAGTCTCGCATTTGACCGCCCTCACACATGAACTCACCTGAAGGGACGGGCTGCTGCAGCTATGGGGACTCAGGCAGATTCCCGCTGTTTCTTGGACCTACGTTCAACCCACCTCACCTGGAGCTGGCTGCAACCTACAGTTACCCCGCCTCCCCACGCCACCAGCCTCGCAGCGCCGGGACAGTGCCTGCTGGGACTTGGAGTCCATTGAATTTTGACATGTGCTCCTATTGGTGTGACAACATCATTAGGGGGAGGGGATACAGCACTAGCAAGTATTTTACACAGGATGAGCGCTATGGGGTCGTTACTCAACAGCACAAGGCACTGAAGAAGGAGAGTGTTCCGAAATGCATCTGCCGTTGCTGGGGCGTTAGAAATAAAAGGTTCCTGCACTGCTTTCCCCTGTGGCCTCTGATCTTTTCCTCGTGAAGGGATCCTTTTGGATATATATATATATATATATATATACACACACACACAAACGCACACACACAGACACATAATAACTACTGGCAATCGCCAGTAAGGAGGTATAGTTAGGACCTATTTTCCATAGGAAATCCGCAACATTCTATTCCCAATAACTTTGGCGTTGATTGACGAATCCTTGCGAAATTTTCAAATCTAGTGGGGCACTTCGGTCCGCTCCTATCCAGTAAGTTTCATAGTTATTCGTCAAGCATGGGTCGAGAAAAAAGGGGGGTCCCAAAATATGTTTTCCCCATGCAATTTCCCATAAGAAACTTTAGCCGTAGCTACAGCCCGAACTGCTGAATGGAATTACACCAAATTTGGCAAAAAGTTAGCCCTTGGTTCAGAGTCATGCCTTTTTGTTAAATGGGGTAAATCCATTCAGTAGTTGCTGAGAATAATAAAAGTAAAATCACATATATATCTATGGCCATGCAGGATCAGGGCACCCTCCTGAGGGCTCCAGGAGAGGGTCACACGGCCCCCCTTCCAACATTTTCCATCAAGGACCCCCCATTTATACAGGAACTCTTCCAATCTCTCTCTCTCACATATACTCACTTATATATACCAATACTCACATAAACATATGTATTAATAATAAAGACTCTATTGAGACAGTCATTCACTCACTAAAACACCCGTACACACACTCATCCACCCATACAGTCCTGCACACATGCTGTCTTCAACACATACAAACAGTGAGTCACTCATTCATGCATCTATACGCTAACTAATACCCCCACCAAACCATACAGACACTCAGACACTCATACTGATACTCAAAAAAACAACTAATAACCCATATAGACATTCATATAGCTACTCACAAACCTATGCAGCCACTTATACACAAAGTGAGAGACTGATACAGATATTTACATATTTAACCATTACTCACTAACCCATGTATTCACTAAGATACACTTAATCAGTCAGTTAAACAATCAATTTTACCAAAAAAATCCATTTAGCCCCTTATTTACCCATTTACTCTTCCATCAACCTTGAGATATACATATATAAAAATAATTAATTTTCAGAAAGACACATTCACTGGATGTCATCAGTGATATCATCAGTGATGTCATTTGAGATGTCATCAGTGATGTCATCAGTGATGTCACTGACCATGTCATGAGTGATGTAATATGTGACGTCATCAGCAGTGCATTGCGGGTGCTCAAGTTATAGTTAGCTCAACTAACTATAAAGGGGGAATTTTAATGGTTTTGTACCAGTGAAATATCCAGCTAACTATAACACCCCTGAAACCTATGTTTTTTTCAGTTAGTTTCTAAGGTTTTTTAAATGCTAATTCCCAACTACTATAACGTGCATGAAACCTATGTTTTTTGTATATATATAAATATATAAATTTCACTTTGCTTATATATGCTTACCTTGCTTTGTAAATGTATGTGTGGTAAAGGTGTATGCGTGATAAAATACTTCATTGTAAAAGCAATGCATGGTAAAGGCATTGCGTGGTAATTGACGCAGGTAAAGGCGTGCATTGAAATTTGCAGGATAGGATCAGTCATACAACACCCTGGCTTCAGCGAAGGCTGGCTGGTGCTTAAACCCTGATCTCCTACACCCTCCATTATGGGGGTCTATCATATGTTGACCCTCTCCACAATCTGGGTCACGTGAGGACTGGGCCATGAGATTGATAAGCCTCCATCAGAGCTGCGCCATCGTCTTGGTTACAATACAGGCAGGCACTTCGCTGGAAGTGGCACACCCTTACCCAGGGATACTAATGCATCTGAGAAATAGTAGGCTGTAGGAAATCAGAGGCAAGGTCGTTCGTTCAAAAAGCTTTATTCGATCATTAAAAAAATAATCATAAAAGCGCATATAATATTGCAAAATACAATCCATTAGAATTTAACTCTAATACAATCATTGCTAAAAAATGTTAAAACACGTTAATAAGAGTACAGATACGAGGCAAGTCCTCGGAGTAGCAGGTGCACACAATATATCAGAAGACTATGCTTTTCCTAACAGCCATAGATTTCAGGATGTACATAGCTGTGAAAAAACAAATATCAGGCTCATTTAAAGAGAAAAGCAGCCTCATGGCTGAATTAATAGTCGTTACTGCATGTTTTTTCAACAGGGGTTTAAGATAAAAATTCTGAGGTGTAAATATAAATCGCATGCAAATAAAAAGTGCACAATACTTTGTTTCGTAACCCCATCACAAGGGCATGGTATAGAAGGATGTTTTTTTATGTGGGGGAACCCCACCAAGTGGTGTGCAATTCCAAGCCTTAATCTAATGAGGACAAACCGATGAGATGGCCTAGTGACTACCGTTAGATAGTTTTAAAAACCAGTGGTAACCATATTGGAGAAATAATACTGGGGGATTGTTAACAGCATGTTAGCATTTCTGCGTACTTGGATTTTCTTACTTATATAAATGCACTTAAGCTCTTTCTTAGGTATTACAGTTAGACTGTCTGGATTAACCATGATGTTCACGTTAAGTAAATCCCTAATAGTTGTTACAACGTAGTTAATCCAGGGAATCAGTCGGCTTTTATCTAGGCGAAGGCAGAAACTAATAATACTTCGAGTAAAACCAGTTTCCTCCTTCTGCCAGATTGCCCTCCATACCATCAAAGGTCTAAGACTGATTAGATCTGACAAATATTCCAACCCTACTTCCTGGTGGATTATCTCGTTGGAGGCTGACATGGGTAAGCAAAGCAGTTTTTAAAAAAAACAGTTTTCTTCAGCTTGCAAATCCCCATGACGACAATGCCCCCAAACGCCCGATCCGTAAAGTGCAATTGATGTAAATCTGTGAGGGTATATGTGCAACATGTCGTGTATCCGACGATCCCCCAATTTATTCACAAATTTAAAAACTCCAAAGGCACTTTTGGTCATCTTCGCTTTTACATTGGTTATCTCCTGAGACCACATACCATTACTGCTAAAAGTTATACCTAAATAACAGAATGTTTTTACGGTTTGAATTTTCTGGCCCTCAATATAAAAAGCTCTCGACCTCCTCATATTTTTGCCACATTTCATAATGAACGTTTTGGTATTATTAATTTTTCATTTCCTTCCCTTGATAAAACCAGCAAACTTATCCATTAATCTCTGCAGACCACAAAGGGTTCTCGAAAGGAGCACTGAATCATCTGCATAAAGCAGGATCGGGGTGGCCTGGCCATCTACTTGAGGAGCATCAGAGTTGACCTGCTTTAGCTCAGCGTCAATTGCATTAATAAAAAGGGAAAAGAGAAGGGGCGCGAGGACGCATCCCTGTCTTATACCTAATTTGACCCTGATTCTATCGGTGCATTCTCCCGCTTGGCCATACCTTATACAGGCAGATAATTTGGAATATAATCTAGCCAGGAAGTGTATAATCCCAGCGGGGGCACCAACTTCTAATAGCATTGACCATAGTAGGGCATGGTCAACCAAATCGAACGCGCAACTGAGATCTGCAAAGCAGAGAAACAACGAGCCCCTCTTGGCACGTGTATACTTCCCTATTATGAGGTCTAAATTTATGCATTGTTCGATGGTCCCAAGGCCCTTCTGGAACCCATATTGAGAACGTGCAAGGATTCCAGTATCCTCTGCCCACTCCTCTAACCTGGACAACAACACCCTACTCATGGTCTTAAGGGATGAATCTAAAAGGGAAATAGGTCGATAGCTCTTTGCATCAGACCTATCTCCCTTTTTAAATATGGGTATGATTATAGATTCCCCCCAACTACGCGGACTACTTTCCATTACCGCCGCATTAAAAACTTTAGTCAAGACCGGGCCCCACAACACCATATCGGCTTTAAACAGGTCAATTGGAAACCCGTCTGGACCGGGGGCTTTCCCTCCCTTACTGTTCCTGATAGCATTCTCTACTTCTGATGCTGTAATATTTAAAGGTACAATTGGCCATGGGTCAACACCCGTGATAGCTGAATTATGTACCCCCTCCGGGTCAAAAATACTGGTAAAGTGGGTGACCCAGCATTCCTCACTAACTTGGACAGTTAAGACTGGCGTGTCATCGTTCTTGAAAAAGGGACTGTTAACCATGTCCCAAAAGAGTTTACTATTTGAAAGTTCTTCAGCCCTGGTCAGGTTATTCCAGGCTTCTTCCTGTAGTTCACGCTTCCTTTGCTTCAGCTGATCTCTATATGCGACCCTGAGGTTAATAATAGCCGTCCTATCCCTAGGTCTACTAGATAGGGCCTTCTTTAGCTTCTGCAATGACTCCGTACATGCGGAGTCAAACCATCCTGTCCTTGCTTTCTTATTACTATACTTTGAAGTGGTCAGGATATTATCAGTTAAGGTACAAATCTTTTTAAAACTCATTAGGATATCCACAGAATCTCTATTCCCATCCAGGCAAATAGACAGTTCGGGCAAGCAAGCCGCCACAATTTTTACTAGAAATTTTTCATAATTCACTCCTCTCCATTTTATTCTATGACCATTGGGTCTACAGAGAACGACATCATTAACAGTGGGTTTGGCTTTCAATACCTTATTGCCCCAAATAGATAGTGTCAGCGTAATACAATTATAATCGCTGACCGCAAGATCCAGTACGCCCGAGTGTTACAGTGTAAACTGATATCCTCTGAGATCAACAAGTGGTCGATAACAGTTGTGGCATTTCTGCCAGTAAAAGTTGGGACAGTTTTTCCATCCCTATCTTTGGCGGGTTGTAATACAACCAGATCGTATTTGGCCACAACAGAATTCAGTGATTCTCCGTAAGTACTATGGATAAAGTGGGTGTAACCCTCACCTCTTACATCATTAACCCCGCACACCTTGGTTAAAGATAAAGGGCACATCGGGATATTGAAGTCCCCCCCCATATAAGTGCAAAGTTAACACCAGCTTCAAGATAAATCTTATCGAGGACCTTCTCTAGTTCATTGACTACTGCAGATGAATGAGAGGCGTCAAACATATTATTATAGTGATTAATTAGCAAAATGTTATGGCCATTTTTATGTCGTAGCCATATCATTTGAGAGTGACAACCAGCCGTTTCATATTTTATAACTTGAACAGGGAGATTGACAAAGAGTAGGATGAGAAGTCCGCCCTTTGCTCTACCCGTAGTCGATCCCAGAGCTGGAAGATTAAAGGAGACAAAGCCCTCATAATTAATAATTTCCTCACTCCAAGTTTCTTGTAGACACAGTATATCATAGTTATTAACAAAGTCTTCCCACCCAAGAGAGTCAACTTTGCTGTTCCAACCAGCGATGTTCCAACTGACTAAATTATACCATCTACAGCGGGTTTCAGTTCCGAGGTCAGGGGCTACATCGGCTATCCGGGGTACAACATCTGCTGACCTTATTGGCACTGCCTTTATAATTAATTTGCCATTACCAGATAGAGTAGGGCTACACTGGAGATTTTTCCCAACATAGTCCTCGTTGTCTTGTGACCCCACTGCTTTGGTCTCCACAGGGCAGCAATCCTCCAGACGAGTAGGTTGGTCTCGAATTAACAACTCTCGCGGTTCTAAAAGCACTCCTGGGCCCTCCTCCTGATCCAGTCAATTTCCTAATTCCTGTATTGGATGGTACAGTCAGTCTACTGCATCTAGGCAGCTATAGCAAGGTCATTTAGGCTGTAGCCTGCTTCTGAGGCATAACAGGAGGATAGGAAACGCCGAAGGGGCATTACTGCCTCTAGCAAAAGACACACAGATGATGGACGTTTCACCCCCAGTCAAGAGATCTGGGTTAAATACATTGTTCTTTTGCTCACCATGCCCCCCCCACTTTAGACCCAGCCATGTGTAAATCAGTCTTGACCTTGTGCCTCTTAGGAACAGTCCAGTCCGAACTGCTAAGCCGGGTCCTCCCTGGACTGGAAACAAGCATCCTGGGACCGGTCTTGGGGCATCACCCTTCATCAGCCAGGCTACCCTGAATCCAGTGCCACAGTGAGCCCGTTACCCCCGTCTGGGCATACCAGGCACACTTAGGGTGAGAAAGTAAAAGTCACACAGATGATGAACAAAATGCAGAGCAAATCAAACATTCACCCCTGGTCAAGAGATCAGGGTTAAATCCATTGTTCTTTTGCTCACCATGGCCCCCCAGTTAAGACCCAGCCATAAGCAAATCCGTCTTGACCCTGTGCCTCATGGGAACAGTCTACCCGAACTGCCGAGCCATGTCCTCCCTGGACCGGAAAAAAGCATCCTGGGACCGGTTTTGGGGCATCACCCCTCATTAGCCAGGCTAGCTTGAATCCATTGGCACAGTGAGCCGGGGACCCACGTCTGGGCATACCTGGCGCACTTAGGGAGAGAACACAAAAGACACACAAATGGATGGAATGCAGAGGAACTCAAACATTCACCCCCAGTCAAGAGAACTGCTTATAGTCCTGCAGCCTTTTGGGCCCTCTCACATAACAGTAGCCCGAGGCGGCTTAGAGCTTTGTGTCACCCAACAAGACACTTTTACAAGGACCTCAACGAGACCATCCAACCTTTTTCAGCACGGTCATGCTCATAGAGGACATTGCAATTAAAAATTGCAATAAGTAGAGCCCTCCCATGTATTCTCCCACAGTGGCAGGGAATAGGGTGAAATCAGTAATATCCGTTGCACTGTCAGCATCGAAATCTCAAGGCATTGCAGAGCTACAAATACAAGATATTCTGTGGCAATACCTTGTTGTTTCAAGATGTCTCCCTTTACACCCTAGATAAACAACAAGAGTTTAAATATGTAACCGCCTACCTGCTGAGAGAAACAATACCCACCAGCTAATGGTACCATTTCTGCCTTCACTTCACCCTCAGGGGCGATTTAACTTGTTATTACCAACATCAAATACATCTGTGTGGTGCTAGGCCTGGATACAGCCTCTGCAACATCAGAAACAGACACAGGACAGCTCGATAGCACAGAGACCAGTAATGAATGACCGGTTTCCCAATCTTTCAAATCACGCATAGGAGAGCGACTCTGATGATTGCTGGAGAAAGAGGCTCATCCTCCATTATTCAATGAAAACAGACCGCCCATGGAGTATCTCATCCAAGTGTATCAGAGTGTTGATCATGGTGACCGAGTGTTTGCCATCCATCTCCTGGTATGGCTCCCATAGATTTCAGCTGGGCAAGGGTGGTGGGGACCCTACAGGTTTAACAGCGGTAGCCACAATTTTTGACATGACTGCTGATTCTCAATGTGGTTCTTAGCTAATTCATTATTGGATGGCCACTTTCATTCAGACCAGTTGGTCTCTCTTCAGAGGAACATTCTCCTCGGACCTCCTAGTTTAATAAGCTAAGCATGCAAAGACGACCACTTCAGGTATGGATGCCCTATTCTGCTGCTGTGCACCAGGTCGTAAAATGTGGCGTCTATCTTTTGCCCAACAGTCTGCCAATGTGTAGAAGCGTGGCTCAGTGGTTAGAGGCGGCAGACCCGGAAGCTGAGATCGACCGTGGACCAGGGTTCCATTCCCCGCCTCGGCGGGTCTCGGGCTCAAAAATTCCACGGACTCGACAATTCTCGCTCCGGTGCCTACTCGAATCACGGGGTCACACTCTGCAACTCTGGGCAATAGCTTGCTTAATCTCCACTACGGCCCCTCGCGGCGGGATGCCTGGCTTTCACCTTGTGGACACCCTGCCGGGGTTTCTCACAGGGGAATACCAGGACGGGTTCCCTAAGCAAGCGCCAGGATGCCCTTTGGGTGACAGGTTGGCGATATATAAGTACACCTACATTTACATTTACAATGTCTCAATGCACTGCAACCAATCCTAAATTCCTGAAAGCTTGACATAAATCAAGGCTGGATTCTAAGCATTTGACATGCCAAACATTATTATCCCAGTATATGAAGGCACCAAGACGTCAATGATGCTACAGAGGTATTCCGCAACCTATTTTCAAATTACACGTAACTATGGCATTCCAAATAAGGAAAAAGGTATGAGGTTGGCTGCATCCTTTCAAACATGGTTATTAGTTTTACCAAACCAGAACTTCGGTATTTGAGTGTAGTAGATACAGGCCCTCATTATAAGCTGGCCTTAAAATGTCAATATTAACAATAACTCCAAATCCTGCACATATATGTAGCAGCAGTATTAAGTAGTGAAATAAAAATCACATCCTCTGGATACATTTCAGCAGGTCAAAACTACGGATATTACTTGGAAGGGAGTGATGCCCGGTAAATACCAGAACATGCGGATTTTGATGTAGTAAAGACTAAAATCTGCATATTATTCCATATTATCGGGGAAAGACTCATAATTGGGTGGTATTTTTGTTACACAACAAATTGCAACTCAGTGGAGTTGGATTTTATTTGGAGGAATACATGTCACACCAATTACTAGCAATCAGAGCCTCTATGTCAAATTGTATATTGTAACTGCCTGAAGCTCGGCGATTCCTCACCTCTTTAGGTTACAGCATTTATTCTTAAACAACTTTCTCAATATGGCATAGATCAGCCAGCCATCGAGCCTTGAGTCATTTCATACTACATGTTTTTTGTACAGAGGTTTGTAGATCATGGATACCATTTTGTATGAAAAGATTAATTTAACACTTTATACATTATGGGCGAGGTGTCCTGTACCTCATTCTCAAGACCCACAAATGTTTTAGGGCATGGTGCAGATGCAGGTAACGAAAAGCCTCAGTGTCTGCCATGTCATATTCAATTTTTAGTTGGTAAAATGTTTTAGACTCTTGGGTCTACAAACATCACTCAGGGTAGCTATCCACATAGCATTCCATCTCCTGTTCTGAGAAAGGTCCGCATTCCCAGAAAGTGTCTCCAAGTACAACATTTGACATTATGGGAGCACTTAAAAATTGACATTTTTCACATTCACTAATGAATTTAGTGATATTAAGTTTCTTTAAGGAAATAAACTGTCAATTGTTTTCTTAAGTTAATACAATGAAATATTTGCTAAAACATTAGTTCAAACACTTGCCTCTCTTTGTGATAGCCAAAATGGTTTTATACGTGCACAAAGGACATGTAAGTATGTGTGGCTGGAATTTGGTATCATTGTGAAACTAAACTTAATAAATACGGCTTGTTTGCAGTAGGTTTTAGCACAATTTATTGGGAATGGATTTAAATAATAAATCGTATAAAAGATCAATTGCAGTATGGAGGACAATAAACAGATGTGTTGATTTACATAAAAAGATGGTCAGGGAAGCCAAGGTGCAGGAGGATGAACTCACAGGACATGCACATTACACATACTTAAACACATTAACACTTTTATATTTTCCCTGGCTGATGGTGAGCAGACAGATGTCTGACTGCAGCCTTTAGACCATGGTGGTGATACTACTGGTTAGTGAGGGGTTTTGAAGCTAGTTTTATTGATGGCTTGTTTGGAAATAATATTGAACTCTCTGGGTGGGGGTGGACTCAGGGGGAGGGGGTACAAAGTAGGGAAAAATAGCACAAGTGGGAACTGGGATCAGGTGCGCATTAGCAGATTGCAGTAATCAAGTTGAGGTGTGAAGGGTGAAGGTCCAGGCCATACATTTATTTGAAGATTAGGATAAATATTTCATGCTGGTCTTTGCCATTGGCTGCGATTCAAACACCCCAAAGGCAGGAGGGAGAGGTGTTTTTTTAAGTGAAAGGGAGAATAATGTTTGGTTGAAAAGCTGATCCCATTAGACAATGCATACTTGTTGAGCTCCATGGAAAAGCTGTTGCAGTAATCTAGATTACTTATGACTGGTGTACAAAGGAGATTTGTAGTGGATTGGAAAGGAAGGTGATGCTGGATTTTTCTAATGCTTGGGAGCTGATGCTCTGTCCCTATCCTGTGGAAGAGATGATTCCTCAATTGTGAATCAATATCCTTAATAATCATTCCCTCGTTTCTCCTTGTGGAGGATGGAATGATGGTCTCTAAGATGGGAAGGAGACGAGAAGGGTGGTGGAGATTTTCGATTTTACAGCATTAAGTAGAAGAAAGTCAATGGTGACGTAGTAGCAGATAGTTAGGAAACAGGTAAGTGAAAGGTAGAGATGCAGGAATTTACCTTTATAGTGAAAGAGGGTAAAGAGAAGATTTGTGCGTCATCCATATATATGTATACAGTAATGGAAGAAAAAAAGAGTAGTGACATTTAGTATTCTGCAGTGGAAATGGAGGTATTTGAATATTACTGGTCAGTCATTCAATTTAAAGATAAGCTGACCACAAACCTTTTTCATATATCTTTGAGTATTTGATGGATGTGTAGCTACCAGAAATCCAAGTGTGGATCATTGAGTATCATTTTGAGGTACAATAAATGAAAAGTTTGCAACATTTAGTAGCTTATTGCCTACTGAGTTTCCTGATCATCCAAGGAGATAAAATGGAGGACAAAAGCAGAGTAACAGTTGGTGGTCATGATGATGGGAGAGGGCTAGTCCAGAGTAATGGAAAATGAGATGAAGTGATAAAGAAGGACCACTCTTGAATTACATAAAAAATAAATTAGTGAATGGTTTGACTGATCGAGATCAATTCCCAGAAGCAAATAAGTTACTGTTTTCTGTTTGCATGTGAGTAAACTTCTGAAGAGGACTCCGATTGTACCACTTCTAGTTGTTAGAAACTGAATAAGACTGTAAAGGTGATTTGATTCAAAAACTTAATTCGGTATGTAAACAACCATAAAAATAGTTGACCATAAAATAATAATACACAATTACACGAAGAGTAAAAACAAGAGCACTTACAAATAGCTTTATTTATCAATAACAATAGCAAAAGTATATGACAAAACATTTGGAGGACTTCTGTCCAGTATCCATAAAATTCATCATGACATCATAAAACAATACTTTTATGTATATTGATTGCTTTGGTGATTAAATGTGCAACTGTAAAGGCATCCTTATTGCTTTATGGCTTACAGGAGCATGAGCCAATGATTCTGATTTGTCACACAAATAAAATAAAAAGTAAAAGAGTGCAGTGCATGTGCCAGTAGTGCTGGTAAAAACTGTAAGTCAACCACCTTTGCCGCTAACGTAAGTTATTGGCAAATCATGGTTGAAGTTTGGTTTGGATTTCCTTACCCCTGGGCATGTCTTGTGAAAAATATGTTTGGATTTAGGTGAAATATCAATATATACTATTACTGGTATATCCTGTTTAAGTCACTAAAAGTTAGAGAGGCTGCCTGCAGCATTATGTCTATGTGGTTAGGTATTGGAGGACTGGGATGTGTGGGCACGAGTGCAGTAAAGTATCCCATGTAAAGAAGTTAAGAGAAGTATAAGAATAGCTATGACAGGTGATTTTGTTTGAAGAGAATTGAACAAAAAGCTGGTGACTGGTTCATCTCAGAGTGAAGTATTTTGTTGAATGAAGCAGTGTGGCCGCCATGCACATTTTTGAGTGAAATTATTCAACAGCTTCACTAGCACTAAGTGCAGAGGGTGTGGCAGTTACGTGTAGTTGGGGAGCAGTAATGTTAAGGTAAGAGATAAAGGTTTTGATAAGGCTGGAATGAAAATGAGATTAGTAGGATTAGTATAATTTTGTTTTAGGTGAACAGTGTTGAGGGCAAACAGCAGGTGTTTTTAAGATTTCATGACTTTAACATCTTTTGCAGTGGCGCATCTGGGATCGCACTTTAGTTTTTAAAGATTCAATACCAAGAAAGATCCAGGGTAGTGTGCTTGTAACGTCATAGTTCAGAAAGGGAAGTGTGATTCTAATGTTAAGTGTATGTTGTGAAGTTACTGAAGGAGTTGGGATCAGGTGAAATAATGAGATTGTTGTGCAGTGTTGTGGTGATTCAAGGATGTCTGGATATGAGTGAATGTGATGATTACTGTGTGGAGGTACTGTGAGGAACAAGCGGATGCAGATGTGGTCAAAGGAGGATAAGCACAGGGAGATTTGAGAGTGGGTGATGTGATGAGAGATCTGTATGAAGTCAAGTGGATTGCAATGTGATTGAATGGAATAAGTAATGTTTAGCGTATGGTCAACAAGCAGTTGTGAGAAGAGTGTGTTTTTTTTTGTCGTTCTTTGGTTGAGTAGTCTCTAAATATAACCAGAGGCAAAGGGGTTTCGTTGATCTAGGATGTTGTTCCAGATTCTTGAAAGTCTGGTGGATGGCAGATTGCAGTGGGTGATTGAAATGGGACAATGATGCTAATGGTCAGTTGTTCAAGTGTCACCAAGATGAAGTATGGACAGGTAGCTCTCAATAATTTGTTTAGAAGAAAGCCTATGCTGAAGTCTGTTATGCATGATTGAGGTGAGTGTGTGAAGGGCTGGTAATGTTGGACTGCTCTTTAAGTTGAGAGTATCCCTTGAGGCAGAGGCTCTGCAAATGTTCAAGTAAAAATATTTATCAAAATTGGTGGCTGCAAGAGTTTCGGAGGTGAAAGATATGGAATTTTGGAGGACAGTGACTGTAAGTAATGAGGCAGACATGTTGGATGACTCTGGAGCGAAGATAATTTGTGAATGAAAAATGTTTTGGTTTTGTCAAGTTATAGCAAGGACAAGGAGTGGGCTTTTGTAAGTTTCCAGGTATTGAGGGGTAGAGGGTTGATTCCAGCACTGCAATTGGGATTGTATCTTGGCTTACGGAGAATGGTCATCAAAAAGGATCCATTGCTGTGCATGTGGTGCTGGAGGGTTAAAGGTTCTGAGACGCAAGTGTGGATCTAAGAGTGAAGGAAGTGTGTTTCTGAGGCCATGGAATATGTTGGGACTGTGCGAAGTAGAGATATGGTTGTGCACTGTGGTACAACAAGCAAGGATAAGGTACAGCATTTTATATCTAGAGATGGATGAGCTGACAGTGAATCATCATGGATGTAGTTTAACTGGTATGTGCATTCAGGCATGATCAGAGGAATGTGGACACAGAGGGCCAGAAGTAGAATCTGCGTCCAGAGGTCAGTATGAGGTTGTTGTATTGTGAGTGGAGCATGCATGAATATTAATAGGTATCTGGTCAGCATGAAGTAGAGAGCAGATTGTATTCTGTATGTGGCTGTTTGTGTATCAGATACAAACCCCAAGAATGTTCAGAGGAACCAGGATGTAAAGGTGATCTAGAATGTTGTCAAGATCTTAAAACAAAGCTTTTGGGGGTTCAGGTGCAGTGTAAATAGCACGCACATGAAATGGGGTGGTGAGAGTGTCAATCAGTTGGTCAAGTGTTAGTGAGTTATTGTTTTGGAGTATGGTTTTGAAAGCTGTCAGTTATGTAGTCACGCAAAGGCTCAGTTTGCCAACTTTGCATGATGATTGTTGGAAATAGTTGAAGCTTGCATGGTGAGTCACTAATGCAGTGTGTATTCAGAAGATTAGGCTTGCCATTGACTAACAAGAGGGTCTGGGCTTATCCTGGTCCTGGACTTCAAGGGGTGAACCAATTGAAATCTTCATGTTGCCAGCTGAACTACTGTTCCTGTCAGGTGCTTTACACATGTGGCACAGTGGTGGCAGCATTAGTGTTCTGCTGCTCACTGTGATCTTGGGTCGTAAAACCAAGATCCAATGCACTTAAATATGTGTGTGTATGCTAGTGTGATGGTGTGCAGTGCATGAGTAAATAGAGTGACACAGGTCTGTGGTTTCCATTTTAGAAGCCCTTGACTGCTCATATACACAACATTGCTATGAGGTTGCTTTGCCAGTGAAAATGTACTGCTGAAATTCCTGAGACTGGAGCAAGGGAACTCAGACACTGAAGTGGGAAAAGTTGAGACAAGTCTCCCCCTTATGAATTCGATTAGGTCCTTTGTGATACAGAGGGCTGCTGATGGAACAGTCATTTGATGGGCTTTAGGGTTGTGGAATTGCAGTATCTGTTTGTTCTAGTCCCAACACACTCTAATTTCAACCTAAATGAAACCTTTTCCAATATTTAGTGGCATTGGGCTGGTAGGCCTTCTGTCCACAAGCCTTAAAAACATGCCAAACGGTCAAGTGGAATGTATTTGTTTTGGTACTAATGTGTCAGGCTTCCCTAGCTGAGAATAGTTATACTTTGTATTTCAGAAATATAAGATCATCTCCCCTGAAGGACAGTTTGTCCGAAATGCATTGGTAGTTGATTGACAACAAAGGAGGTCTCTAAGCGATTTTTGAGATAATGTAATATACTTGAAAAACAGTTAAAAAGATTTGTAAATAGTTGCACGATAAATAAAGGATTGGATAAACTTGGTTTCACTGATAAATAATTGAAATTGGGTGTAGCTTATCTCACACAATGAAGTCTGGCACTGCTGTATCTGTTGTTAGGTTGTGAAAGTTCCTTAGAAGACGAACAGCCCATTGTCTCTCTTCCTGAATTACTATCAGATTTGCCTATTTATAGTGAAGCTGCAGACTGCTCACACCTCCTTTGTGCATCTGTTGTGGATGCTTCAGCCGAGAGCTAATCCTGCTGTAAGGAGCATCACTCAAGACAAAGGCTTAGGGCCGTGGTTCCCAAACTGTGCGCCGCGGCTCCCTGGTGCGCCTTTTATGAGTTGCCAGGGGCGCCGCGGCAGGATTTGGGCAGCATGCAGAGTGGGGCTGCAGGGGCTCTTAGAAGGGGTGAAACTTAGCAAGGCCTCATTAACATGTAAATGGTCTTTAAAAGACCTGTCAAGTGCTTGGGTGCGGCTGTGTGTGCACCCGGGATGCCGTCTCTTTGAGTCCAATGGGTGTTGCGAGCTTTGAGCATATGTGAACTTTTCTGACCTTTACTGGTTGTCTGGAATGCTGCACTTTACTTTATTTATTGATGACATTAAAACTCTCAAACTCGTGCAGTTTAGGTGACCTTGGTATTCTGGCGAGCATTAATTAACAGAACAACAATTGGGTAAAAAATTAGATTCACACAGAAATTATGTTCCCAGAGTCTGTAGTTTTGCTACACTCTCAGGTGTGTATTCAGACAGAGTCCTACCTTGGCATCAGGACTCATGACTCGTTTAGCAGCGCATTTTACGTGTCCTTTTTGCGCCTAACAGGTCCAAGTACAATGGTCATTTGTTCCCCCACACGCAGTGTATTGCTGTATGTTTTATTGGCAGGTCTGTTGTGCACATGGTACCAGTCTCTTCTACGTTAGTGCATTCATTTGCCTGTTATGAGCGATTTATTAGCGCAGCAAAAATTCCCTGATAACAATTTTTCTATTTTTAACCATTTTGATTTTTAGATATTAATTTAATTATTTTCTCTAGACCTTCATAAACAGACTTTTTTTTAATACCGTTTTCCTGACATTTGTTTTTAATGTGGGTGATGTGAGAGACTAGTCTAATTCAGAGTGACATTTTGCAGAGAAATGTTAGTTTACGTTTCATGCAACATCCTTAAAGTTACTTTTAGATCAAAATAGTACCTCACACACACATGAGAAATGGAAGGGTGTCACAGAGATTATTTGCAGTAATATTAGTGAGCTGCTTGTCTGTTGCAAATATTGAAAACACGTCATCACTATCCATGAATATTATAGATGGAAACACATTTAGAATTTTGGAGGAATGGCCTAGTCAAACTGGACCATATATTCAAAGCGGTTCCTAACAGGGGCCGGGGACCCCCTGAATATGTTCGGCCCAGGGCCCCCAAAATCTTTAATATGTCCCAGTTTGCCCACTCTTTTAAAAAGAAAAAAAAAACCTGCGCTCGCTTGCCGTGGTGGACTCACAAACAAATTGTACGCCTCACCACTTTCAAATGTCACCAGCCGCCCCTGGAAAGGGGCAGTCTCAGGGCACAAAGGGAGCAGGCATGGAGGGAAGGGGCAGTCTCAGGGCACGAAGGGAGAAGGCATGGAGGAAAGGGGCAGTCTCAGGGCACGAAGGTAGAAGGCATGGAAGAAAGGCATGGACAGATGATGTAGTCTGAGAGCACGAAGGGGGTTGGGATGGACAGAAGGGGAAGTCTGAAAGCACAGTGGGAGCAGGCATTGCCAGATGGGTCAATCAGGGGGCACAAATGGAGCAGTCATGGACACAATGAGCAGACTGAGTGCACGAAGAAAGGAGGTATGCGCAGAAGGGGAAGTCTGAGGGCGCGGGGGCAGGCATGGACAAAGGGGGCAGTCAGAGTGCACAGGGGCAGGTATGGACAGAAGGGGTAGTCAGGGGTATGGGGGCAGGCACTGACAGAAGGGTAGTCTGAGGGCACAATGGAAGCAGGCATGAACACTAGAAGCAGACTAAGGGCGAAAGTGTATTTTGTTTAAAAAACATCTTCAAATGTGCGTTTACAGACAGGGCCTTCATCATTTTTCTAAACTATTCTAGACCAAACCCAATAGAACTCTCGGATGGTCCTTGAAAGGGGAAGGCATTCAAATATTACTGAAACAACAGTATGGTCACTGGCTTCAATACAGCCTCCCACGCCTGAGTTCACAACGCATTTACATTCTCGATGAGAGAAAAGGTATCAGCGCATAAAACAAAAGTTTGTTTTTCCCCTTTTACAACTGTTATCTTTTTATTGTATTACAAATATGATTAAATACCTTCATTGCATCCCAATTAATTTAAGGAAAACAACAGGAAGTACTCCCGAAGTCACGCTTACATCCCCACCCACCCGTCTACCGGTAAAAAAATGGAGGGGAGCCACGGCCAACTGCCAATTAGATCAAGGGAGCCACGGGTCACAAAAGTTTGGGAACCACTGGCTTAGGGGGACGAGCTATATTAGGGTGGATGACCCACTGTTCCACCAGAGGAACACGGAGTAGATTACTCCTTCCCCCTGACGGAGGGGCAGACTGACAAATGTATAAATCACCGCCAAGCTGACACCCCACACTGGACTCCCCTGGTGTCTAGTTTTCAGATATGTCAGCCATTTAGCATGGTACTATGGCAAGAAAAATGAAATTTGAATGTACCCCCACTCTGCCCGTTCATATCTGAAGTTTTCACCCATACCAATTTAAATTTCCTCTCACTTGCCATGCGGATGGGGATGCTCAGTGCACCAGGAATGCAGGAAGACTGTTGGGGCTTTAGAGGCTTTAGGGACGGGCTAAGCCCAATGACACGGCGGGCTGCCCACACTTCATATTTTGTCCTGGGGGCCTCTCACCCCCAAAACATTAACTTTTTATCCCGTGGGGAGTGGATTAGGAGCATTATTGACCTTACATTCCACTACCAGCTGTGAATGGGAGAATCTGTGCTGAACTAAATTAGGAGTCTGTCAAGTGAGCACTCTTCCTGTACTCTGCACGGCCGGTCCCTGCCTGCCTGGACTCAACAATTTTCTTAGAAAACTATTAGAACATTGTAGAAAAAGGCCCCTTTTTTGCATAGATAACCCTTAATGGTTTGCCAGATACATGTTGCCAACTTGACTGAGTGTGCCCTGGATCCCTACCAATCAGACTCCCAGGGTCTGTGTTCTTTCCCAATACTGTACCCTTTTTTCCACAATTGGCACACCTCTAGGCCACATGTAAGTCCCTTGTAAAAGGTACCTCTGGTACCACAGTCCTTGCAACCAGAGAGGGCGTCTGGTGGCTGCAGCATGTTTGATGCCAACCACAGAGACCCCTCACCTTAATACCCACACACTGCCAATGTAGTCTGTGTGTCTTGGTGCAGACCAAAGGAAAGAGTAGGGATGGCATACAGCTTTGTGTCCAATGCCCACCCACACTGCCTGTGGCATGGGTAAGTCACCCCTCTAGTAGGTCTTATAACCATAAAGGTAGGGTGTACCATACCACAGGTGAGGATATAGTTGCATGAGCAATATGTCCCAACAGTGACTGTGCAATTCTCAGACTTTGTAAGTGCAGGGAAGCCATTTTGAGTACATGGGCTAGGAGTTTGCTAGCACAAACTCCACAGCTCTATGATTAATTTACTGAAGACTGAGAAGTTTTGGTACCAAACTTCTCAGCACTTTAAACCAACACTGATGCCAGTGTTGGATTTAATGTAAAATGCACTCAGATGGCATCTTAGAGATGCCCCCGGAAAACAACCAGCCCTGTTGTGGTTCCTGAATGACCACCCACCATGTACCACATCTAGACAGGTTCTGGCCCCTGGGTCGATAGCCTCTACTCTCTGAGTCCTGAAACAAAGCACATCCCCAGCAGAGGTGTCATACCTGCTCCCCCAGGATGGGGAGGGTCCTCAAAGCGGAAGCTTTAAAGACTGCCGCCTTTGTTAGCTACCCCTGCTGTTATCAGCAACTGGCTCCCACTGGTTCTGAATCAGCAGGAAAACCTAAAGAGAAAGGGAGGTGTACCCACCTTTGTCAACCCCAACCCTCAGGTGGGGGCGGTGAAGCAAAGCACACATCTCAGTCCCTCCATCTTGAAGATGAAGGGACTACCCCTATCAGGACGAGACATATGTCCCCACCCACTGAAGGGTGGCATAAGAGGGGGTGTAGACACCCCAGGGAACGGACCCATTGGTCCCAACCTGTACCCCCCTGTAATGCCCCTAAAGCTAGTTATTTAGGGGCACCCATAAACCTTTTTCCTTAGATATGACACCCTTTGAGAAAGAAGGCCTGAAGAACCATGCTGCAGAGAATAGGACGATGGCACAGCCTGTCTCCTACTTCAGAGACCCTACGAGCTGGTGAGTCCTGCAGCCAGCAGCCTCCAAGAACCCCAGAGACCAGCTCTGCCTTCAAAAAAGACTCTTGAATCCAGAGGACATGGATTGTTCAACAAAGAATCTCCAACTTCAAGGACTCTGGATCCAGGCAGATCCACATCCCCAGCACACTGCGCATCTGACGCAAATGGCCTGAGTTTGAGTTACTCCCCTATCCTGTGAAGTTTCCCCGGCAATCCTGTCCTGGTCTGCATCAGTGGCTGATCTCTCCAGGACCCCCCGCCCCTCAATTCCTGCAGCCTCTGTTCGAAGGGTCCCCGACCTCGACAAGAACTCAATGAGTAAACATTGACACCAAAAAGGCACCCCTGCATCCTCTGTCCCCGACTTTGGAGACCCCAGCTGATGGTGCCCAGGTGTCCAAGAGCTGTTTGTTGTGCTTGCCTAGCCATTGATTACATTTGTGCAGCTTCTTGGTCCAAGGCTGCAGCCCCTTTCCGAAACCAATGACCTCCATTGGAAACCATTGAGCGTCAGATGCTGATTTGCGCCCTGCACCCGACCCCCTTGTGCCGCTGGTGGTGTAGCTTTGGTGCTGCATTGTGGCCCCTACCTGTGCTCACTACATCCCCCAGGGCATATTCTCTAAAAAAGCGGGTACCTACCTGCAAACCTTGCCTCTTCGAGGTACCCCCATGCTCTATTGGATAATATTGTGCCCAGTGACCGCTGCATCTCACCGCCCTAGTGTCGCTACTGGTGCAGTACCTACCTGGTCTTGAACCTTGCTCTGTGTTGTCCTAAACCCCGAAACCCTGGGGAAGTAAGTTGGGTACTTACCTGCAAAATGTTTAAAATAGTTTTCCTCTGTAGGATTGCATTGTAGTTCTATCTATTGCAGAGAACTGTCTAACCTTATCACTGCAAAAGCATACCACTGTACTTAATTGACATCTACAGAAAACATTGTTAATACTGTGAAGTGTATAACTGCCTTTACAAAACATTATGGCATTCTTGAAAAGTGTTGCTACTTTTAAACCACTGTGAAACTTACCTGCAAACCTAATGGTCCGAATTCAGTCTTTGGGTGCCCCTTTTTACATGGTTACCCCTTGCCAGATACATGATGCCAACTTAACTGAGTGGGCACAATCCCTGCCAATCAGACACACAGGACCTTTGTTCTTTCCCAAAACTGTACCTCTTGCTTCACACTTTGCACACCTCTGGGCCACATGCAAGTCCTTTCTAAACGTTACCCCTGCTACCAAGGGCCTTGTGATCAGAGAGGGCCTCTGAGGGCATGCCACCCTCAGAGACACCTCACCTTAACACCCACACACTGCCACTGCAGGCTGCGTGTTTTGGTGCAGACCAAACTAAAGAGTTGACACGGCCCACATCCTTGTGTGCAATATCCACCCACACTGTCTGCAGCATGGATAAGTTACCCCTCTAGCAGGCATTGCATCACTAAGGTCAGGGTACACCATACCACAGGTGAGGGCATCGCTGCATGAGCAATATGCCCCTACAGTGTCTGTGCCATTCACAGATATTGTAAGTGCATTGAAGCCATTTAGAGTACATGGGATGGGAATGTGTCAGCATAAACTCCTCAGCTCCATGATAGCTTTACTAAAGACTGAAAAGTTTGGCACCAAACTTCTCAGTACATTAAACGCACACTGATGCCAGTGTTGAATTTAATGTAAAATGCACTCAAAGCACATCTTAGAGATTCACCCTGGAAAGACTACCATCCCTGGAATGGTTCCTGAATGGCTACCTGCCATCTGCCACCTCTCTGGATCCTAAAACAAAGCACATCCTGGGCAGAGTTGTCATGCCTCCTCCCCCAGGATGGGCAGCTTCTACAAAGGGAAAAGTTCAAAGGCTTGCTGCCTTTGTTAGCTAGCCTCAGCCTCCCCTGATTTCAGCAGCTGGCTCCCACCGGTTCTGATTCCCTCTTTGGGCAGGAGAATTGGCAGAAAAACCTAGAAAGAAAGGGAGGTGTGCTAACCTTTGCCAACCCCATCCCTCAGGCGGGGGAGGCAAAGTGAAACACACATCTTGAAGATGAGTGGACTCCCCCAATGAGGATGAGGCAAATGCCCCCCTGCCCCACTGGAGGGTGGCATAAGAGGGGGCCATAGAGACACCAGGTAAGAGACCCATTGGTCACACCCTTCACCCCCCTGTAACACCCCTAAATCTAGTTATTTAGGGGCACCACTGAACCTTGCTCCTTAGATACGAAAACCCTAAGTAGAAGAACTGAAGAGCCGGCTGCAGTGAAGATGACGACAACAACTGCTTTGGCCCATCCCTGCCAGCCTGTCTTCTGCGTCAGAGAACCTACGAGCTGAAACCAGCGAGCCCTGCAGCTAGGCAGCCTCCAAGAACCCTGGAGACCTGCCCTGCCTTCGAAAAAGACACTTGTCTTCCGAGGACATGGATTGTTCAACAAAGAAATTCCAACTTCAAGGACTCCCGATTCAGGCTGATCCACGTCTCCAGCTCACTCTGCACCCGACGCCAACGGCCCGAGTTTGACTCACCTATCATGTGAAATCTCCCCTGCGATCCTGACCTCGTCTGCATCAGTAGCTGCCCTATCTAGGACCCCATCTCCCCCTCGACCCCTGCTGCCCGACTGCGACTGGAACCAGTTGAGAAACCCTGAAACCAAAAGGCACCCCTGTATCTTCCACCCCCTGACTTTAGGGACCCTAGCTGATGGTGTTCCTCAGCTATCCAACTTACCTGCTTAACCGTTAGTCACTTTCATCCAGCCTCCTGGTCCAAGCATGCAGCATCTTTCCGAAAACGATGACCTCCGTAGGAAAGCATTGGTTGCCCAACACTGATATGAACCCTACACCCGGCCACCCCTGTGTTGCTGGTGGTGTAGCTATGGTGCTGCTTTGGGGCCACCCTGTGCTCACTTTAATCCCAGGGGCATTTGCCCTAAGACAGTGGGTACCTAGCTGCACACCGTGTCTCTGCGAGGTACCCCCAGGCTCTATTGGATAACATCGTGCCCATGGACCTCTGCATCCGGCTGCCCTAGTGCAGCTGGTGGTGCAGTACCTACCTGGTCTTGAACCTTGCCCTGTGTTGTCCTAAACCACCCACAGCTGGGGAAGTAAGTTGAGTACTTGCCTACAAACTGTTTAACATTGTGGGTACCTACCTTAAAACTGTGCCTCACGAGGAAGCCCCTGGCTCCATTGGATAACATTAGGCCCAGTGACCTCTGCACTCAGCCGCCCCAGTGCTGGTGTTAGTTCAGTACCTACCTGGTCCTAAACCTTGCCTTGAGTTGTCCTAAACCCCGAAAGCCTGGGGAAGTAAGTGGAGTACTTACCTGCAAACTGTTTAACATTGTTTTCCTCTGTAGGATTGCATTGTAGTTCTATCTATTGCACTGAACTGTCCAACCTTAGCACTGCAAAAGCATACAACTGTACTTGATTGACATCTACAGAAAATATTCTTAATACTGTAAAGTATATAACTGCATTTACAAAACATTAGTGTATTCTTGAAAAGTATTGCTACTTTTAAACAACTGCGAAACTTACCTGCACTAAGTGATTCTTAGCTCTAGAAATAAAATAACAAAGTAACAATGTTTTCTACAACCTAATGATTTGAATTTAGTCTTTGGGTACCCCTTTTTGCATTGTTATTCCTTACCTTTTTGCCAGATACATGATGCCTACTTGACTGAGTGTGCCCTGTGTCCCTGCCAATCGGGCTTAAAGGGCCTATGTACTTTCCCAAAACTGTACATTTGAATACACATTTGGCACACCTCTGGGCCACATGCATGTCCCTTGTAAATGGTACCCCTGGTACCTAGGGGCCTTATGACCAGAGAGGGCTTCTGAAGGCATGCCACCCTCGGAGACTGCCTGCATGTTTTGGTGCAGCCCAACCGTAAGAGTCGACATAGCTACATCCCTGTGTGCAATGCCCACCCACACTGCCTGTGGCATGGGTAAGTCACCTCTCTAGCAGGCATTACAGCCCTAAAGGCAGGGCGTACCATCCCACAGGTGAGGGCATAGCTGCAATAACAATTTGCCCCTGCAGTGTCTGTGCTATTCACAGACATTGTAAGTGCAATGAAGCCATTTTAAGTACATGGGCTGAGAGTTTGTTAGCACAAACTCCAAAGCTGCATGATGGCTTTACTGACGATTGAGAAGTTTGGTACCACATTTCACAACACATTAAACCCACACTGATACTAGTATTGCATTTAATGTAAAAAGCACTCAGAGGGAAAATGACCATCCCTGGAGTGATTCCTGAATGGCTACCCGCCATCTGCCACCTTCTCTGGGTCCTGAAACAAAGCACATCCTGGGCAGAGGTGTTATGCCTCCTCCCCCAGGATGGGCAGGTTCCACAAACGGGATGCTTCAAAGGCTTGCTGCCTTTGTTAGCTAGCTCCAGTCTCTGCTGCTATCAGTAGCTGGCTCCCACCAGTTCTGATCCCCACATTGGACAGGAGAATCGGTGGGAACATCTACAGAGAAAGGGAGGTGTGCCCACCTTTGCCAACCCTCAGGTGAGGGAGGCGAAGTGAAGCACCCACCTCAGTCCCCTCCATCTTGAAAGATGAGGGGACTCCCCCAATAAGGACAAGGCATATGCCCCCCCCCACTGGAGGGTGGCATAAGAGGGGGCAAAGAGACTCTACGTGAGGGCCTCGTTGGTCCCAACCATCACTCCCCTGTAACACACCTTAATCTAGGTATTTAGGGGCACCCCTGTACCTTAATCCTTAGGTGCGAAAGCCTAGGAAGAAGAACCAAAGAGCCGTGCTGCAGTGAAGATGATGACAACAAATGCTTTGGCCCCATCCCTACCAGCCTGTCTTCTGCTTCAGAGAGCCTGCAAGCTGAAACCAGCGAGTTCTGCAGCTAAGCAGCTTCCAAGAACCCTGGAGACCTGCCCTGCCTTTGAAAAAGATTTGTCATCCGAGGACACAAATTGTCCAACAAAGATACTCCAACTTCAAGGACTCCTGATCCAGGCTGATCTGCGTCCCCAGCACTCTCTGCACCAGACGCCCATGGCCCGATTTTGAGTGCCTCAACTATACTCTGAAGTCTCCCCAGCAATCCTGACCTCGTATGTATCAGTGGCTGACCTATGCAGGAACACCTCTCCCCCTCGATGCCTGCAGATGGAACCAGTTGCGAAACCCCAATACCAAAAGGCACCCATGCATCTTCCACCCCCTGACTTTAAGGAGCCCAGCTGATGGTGTCCACCACCTATCCAACTTACCTGCATAGCCATAGATTGCCTTGATCCAGCCTCCTGGTCCAAGCCTGCAGCCTCTTTCCCAAAACGACGACCTCCGTTGGAAAGCATTGATTGCCTGACACTGATTTGAACCCTACACTCAGCCACCCCTGTGCCGCTGGTAGTGTAGCTTTGGTGCTGCTTTGTGGCCACCCTGTGCTCAATGTAATCCCTGGGCATTTTCTCTAATACCGTGGGTACCTACCTGCACACGATGCCTCTTTGAAGTACCCCCAGGCTCTATTGGATAACATTGTGCGCAGCGGCCACTGCATCCGGCCGCCCTAGTGCCACTGGTGGTGCAGTACCTACCTGATCTTGAACCTTACCCTGTGTTGTCCTAACCCCCCAAAGCCTAGGGAAGTAAGTTGAGTACTTACCTGCAACATGTTTAACATTGTGGGTACTTACCTTCAAACTGTGATTCTTCGAGGTACCCCCCGGCTCCATTGGATAACATTAGGCACAGTGATCTCTGCACTCAGCCGCCCAAGGGCCGCTGTAAGTTCGGTACCTACCTGGTCTTAAACCTTGCCTTGTGTTGTCCTAAAACCCTAAAGCCTGGGGAAATAATTTTAGGTACTTACCTGTAAACTGTTTAACATTGTTTTCCTCAATAGAATTGCATTGTAGTTTTATCTATTGCATTGAACTGTCAAACCTTATCACTGCAAAAGCATACAACTGTACTTGATTGACATCTACAGAAAACATTCTTAATATGATAAAGTATATAACTGCATTTACAAAACATTACTGCATTCTTGAAAAGTATTGCTACTTTTAAACCACTGTGAAATGTACCTGCGCTAAGTGATTTTTGATTCTAGAAATAAAATAACAAAATAACAATGTTTTGTACAACCTAATGGTCTGAATTTAGTCTTTGAGTGCCCCTTTTTGCATGGTTACCCCCCTTACCTTTTTGCCAGATAAATGATGCCAACTTGACTGAGTGTGCCCTGGGTACCTGCCAATCGGGCTTACAGGGCCTATGTTCTTTCCCCAAAAGGCACCTTTATCTCCACAATTGGCACACCTATGAGCCACATGCAAGTACCTTGTAAACGGTACCCCAGGTACCAAGTGCCTTGTGACCAGAGAGGGCCTCTGAGGGCATGCCACCCTGGGAGACCTCTCACCTTAACACCCACACACTACCATTGCAGACTGCATGTTTTGGTGCAGACCAAACTAAAGAGTTGACATGGCCCACATCCCTTCCAATCAGGCTTGTTATGTTATGTTATGTTATGTTATAACAATTTATTATGCGCACAGCGACCCCAGCGAAGGAGCATCCCGGCGCTTGCAGGGCCCTATGCTCATTCCCGAAACTGTACCTTTGTCTCCACAATTGGCACACCTCTGGGCCACATGCAAGTACCTTGTAAAAAGTACCCCTGGTACCAAAGGCCTTGTGACCAGAGAGGGCCCTCTGAGGGCATGCCATCCTCGCAGACCCCTCACCTTAACACTCACACACTGCCACTGCAGGCTGCATGTTTTGGTGCAGACCAAACTAAAGAGTTGATATGGCCCACATCCTTGTGTGCAATGCCCACCCACACTGCCTGAAGCATGGGTAAGTCACCCCTCTAGCAGACATTTCAGCCCTGAAGGCAGGTACACCATACCACAGGTGAGGGTATAGCTGCATGAGCAATATGCCCCTACAGTGTCTGTGCCATTCATAGAAATTGTAAGTGCAGTGAAGACATTTTGAGTACATAGGCAGGGAGTTTGTCAGAACGAACTCCACAGTTCCATGATGGCTTTACTGAAGATTGAGAAGTTTGATTCCAAACTTCTCAGCACATTAAACCCACACTGATGACAGTGTTGGATTTATTGTAAAATGCACTCATAGGGCTTCTTAGAGATGCCTCCTGGAAAACAACAAGCCGCTTGCGGGGTTCCTGAATGGCTACCCACCATCTACCACCTATAGACAGGGTTTGGCCCCTGCGTAGAGAGCCTCTGTCTCCGGGTCCTGAAACAAAGCACATCCTGGGCAGAGGTGTCTTGCCTGCTCCCCCAGGATGGGCAGGATCCAAAAAGGGGAAGCTTCAAAGACCAGCTGCCATTGTTAGCTACCCCTGCTGCTATCAGCAACTGGCTCCTGTTTGAAGGGTCCCCCCGACCACAGCAAGAACCAAAACGGCAAACCACAACACAAACAGGCACCCCTGCATTCTCTGTCCCCGAATTTGGAGAGCCCAGCTGACGGTGCCCAGGGGTCCCCCAGCTAGCCAACTTACCTGCCCAGTCATTGATCGCATCTGTGCAGCTTCATGGTCCAAGGCTGCAGAGCCCTCTTTCCAAACCCGACGACCTACATTGGAGAACATTGGGCGTCAGATGCTGATTTGCACCCTGCACCCGACTGCCCTGTGCTACTGGTGGCGTAGCTTTGGTGCTGCATCGTGGCCCCTCCCTGTGCCTACTTCAATCCCCAGGGCATTTGCCCTAATACCGTGGGTACCTACCTGCAAACTGTGGCTCTTCGAGGTACCCCCAACCTCCATTGGATAACATTGTGCCCAGCGACCTCTGCTTCCCGCCGCCCTAGTGCTGCTGGTGGTGCGATACCTACCTGGTCTTGAACCTTGCCCTGTGTTGTCTTAAACCCCCAAAGCCTGTTGAAGTAAGTTCAGTACTTACCTACAAACTGTTTAACATTATTTTCCTCTATTGGATTACATTGTAGTTATATCTATTACACTGAACTGTCTAACCTTATCACTGCAAAAGCATACAACTGTACTTAATTGACTTATACAGAAAACATTCTTAATACTGTAAAGTATATAACTTAATTTACAAAACATTACTGCACTCTTGAAAAGTATTGCTACTTTTAAACCACTGTGAAACTTACATGCACTTGATTTTTGGTTCTAGAAATAAAATAACAAAATAACAATGGTTTGTACAACCTAAAGGTCTAAACCCAGTCTGTGAGTGCCCCTTTTTGCATAGTTACTCCTTACCTTTTTGCCAGATACGTGATGCAAACTTGACTGAATGTCCCCAGAGACCCTGCCTATCAGGCTTACAGGGCCTATGTTCTTTCCCAAAACATTACCTTGGTCTCCACAATTGTCAAACCTCTGAGCCACATGCAAGTCCCTTGTAAATGGTACCCCAATACCAAGGGACTTGTGACCAGAGAGGTCCCTCTGTGGGCATGCCACTCTCGGAGACCCCTCACCTTAACACCCACATACTGCCACTGCAGGCAGTGTGGTTTGATGCAGACCAAACTTAAGAGTTGACCTGGCCCACATCCCTGTTTGCAATGTCCACTCACACTGCCTGTAGCATGGGTAAGTCACCCCTCTAGCACGCATTACAGCCCTAAAGGCAGGTACACCATACGATAGGTGAGGGCATAGCTGCATGAGCAATAGGGGAGAGGAGTTGGCCTAAAGGCTTGGGCGGTTGACCTTGAATTTGGGGAACCGGTTGGGATTCTCGGCAATGACGCTGAACATCCTGTGATTCTGGACAAATCACCTAGTCTCTCCCCCTGCCTCACAAAAATGAATGGGTCCTCGTGTAATGCAACTGGTGCTATGTAAAGCGCTCTGATACCCGAAACTGGGTCAAGTTTGCACTATATAAAAGTCTGTGAAAAAAAAATCTGTTACAGTGTCTGTGCTATTCACAGACATTGTAAGTGCAGTGAAGCCATTTTGAGTACATGGACTGGGAGTTTGTCAGCACAAACTCCAGAGCTCCATTGTGGCTTTACTGAAGACTGAGAAGTTTGGTACCAAACTTTACAGCACATTAAACCCACACTGATGCCAGTGTTGGATTTAATGTAAAATGCACTCAGGGGGGCATCTTAGAGATGCCCCCTTGAAAACGACCATCCCTGCAGTGGTTCCTGAATGGCTACCCTCCATCTGCCACCTCTCTGGGTCCTGAAACAAAGCACATCATGCGCAGAGGTGTCATGCCTCCTCCCCCAGGGTGGGCAGGTTCCACAAACTGGCAGCTTCGAGGGAATGCTTCCTTTGTAAGCTAGCCAAAGCCTCTGCTGCTATCAGGAGCTGGTTCACACCAGTGTTCACCCCTAGGAGCATTGGCTGGAAAACCTAGAGAGAAAGGGAGGTGTGTCCATCTTTGCGAGGGGTGGAGGAGGTGAAGTGAAATACACATCTCAGTCCCCTCCACTTTGAAGATGAGGGGACTACCCCAATGAGGATGAGGCATATCCCCCCCTAAAGGAGGGTGGCATAAGGGGGGTATAGACACCGCAGGGAAGGGACCCAACCTGCATCTCCATGTAACGCTCCTAAATCTAGGTTTTTAGGGGCACCCCTGAACCTTTCTCCTTAGACACGACAATCTAAGATGAAGAAGAACCGAAGAGATGAGCTGCAGTGAAGATGACGACAACAACTGCTTTCCCCATCCCTGCCAGCCTGTCCTCTGATTCAGAGAACCTCTGAGCTGAAGCCAGCAAGTCCTGCAGCTAAGCAGCCTCCAGGAACACTGGAGACCTGCCCTGCCTTCAAAAAAGACTCCACCTTCAAGGACTTCCGATCCAGGCGGATCCGTGTCCCCAGCTCACTCTGCACCCGATGCCCATGGCCCGAGTTTGAGTGACTCACCTATCCTGTGAAGTCTCCCCGGTGATCCGGACCCCGTCTGCATCAGTAGCTGACCTATCCAGGACCCCATCTCCCCCTCGATGCCTACAGCCCGACTGCGACTGGAACCAGTTGAGAAACCCCAACACCAAAAGACACCCCTGCATCCTTTTCCCCCTGACTTTAGTAACCCCAGCTCATAGTCTCTCCCAGCTATCCAACTTACCTGCCCAACCGTTGGTCACCTTCATCCAGCTTTCTGGTCCAAGTCTGTAGCCTCTTTCCGAAAACGACGAGCTCCGTTGGAAAGCATTAGTTGCCTGACACTGATTTACACCTTAGACCCGGCCACCACTGTGCCGCTATTGGTGCAGCTAAGGTGCTGTTTTATGCCACCCTGTGCTCACTTCAACCCCAGGGCATTTGCTTTAGAGCATGGGTACCTACCTTCAAACCATGCCACTTCAAGTTACCCCCTGGCTCCATTGGATAACATTGGGCCCAGTGACCTCTGCACTCTGTCGCCCCAGTGCCACTCGTGGTGCAATACCTACCTGGTCTTGAACCTTGCCTTGTGTTGTCCTAAACCCCCGAAGCCTGGAGAAGTAAGTTTAGGTACTTACCTGCAAACTGTTTAACATTGTTTTGCATTGTAGTTCTATCTATTGCACTGAACTGTCAAACTTTATCACTGCAAAAGCATTCAGCTGTACTTGATTTACATCTACTGAAAACATTCTTAATACTTTAAAGCATATAACTGCATTTACAAAACATTACTGCATTCTTGAAAAGTATTGCTACTTTTAAACCACTGTGAAACTTACCTGCAGTAAATGATTCTAAGTTTGAGAAATAAAACAACAAAGTAACAACTTTTGTTCAACCCATTGGTCTGGATTCAGTCTTTGAGTGTGAGACATCATTTCTTACCTGAGAGTGTACAATACATGCTGATAAGCCTAGCTGTTTAGCCCAGTTAGCACTAAATTGAGAGTGAGCTATTATCTATTTTAACCTCTTCCATACCTTTGGGGATTCACTGAACTCTGTACATACTATAGCTCTTTTTGGTACAGTATGTCCAGCTTCCTACAAACATCCACACCCAAATTACAAAATTTAAGTGCAAGCCAAAGCCTTTAGCGCCCACGCATTCTAAAGACATTCCTGACAATATACAATCCATATGATACAGGTAAGAAAAACAGAACTCCTGAGGAGCTCTTGATAGTGAAGGTCCTCAGTGCAACATGCAGACAGGTCAACACATCAGCCTAAGTACAGTACTATACCATCACCATCAATGAATCCACCAAAAGAAGCAGAAGGTTCTTCAAGACAATCAAGAACTGCATCCCTCCTGTCAGATTCACCTATTTCTTACTCCACAGAAAAGTGCAATGCCGTCAACCTCTTCTTCAGAGAAGAACCTGGCCTGGTAGTTCAAATTGGTCTATAATGGAATGGGATGTGGCCTGAGTAATTACCAGTGACTAAGATTAATTCAAGCATTCTATCCATCACAATTGTGTTTACTTTAGTGTTGTCCTAAATATTGTGGGCCTACAAAAACATGATTAGCTGGCTAAATGATCAGTAGTTGAAATGGGCTATCCTACTGCCCTGTGTTGTGTGTTGTGCTAGGTGGAAGTAAAATGTGAATGGCACAAAAACTAATCAGTAGCTGCAGTAGGCTGACACTGCTGCCCAAGCAGGAGGAACCTTAAAAGCCCTGAGGCAGCAGCAGACAAAAAAAACCATGGACAAAGTCATTAGCTCTTGCCTATGCAAATCCTATTGGTTTTGCCAGTCTTTTAGCCATATTGATCAGCGGCGTGGCAGCTGTTCAGCATGGCTAAAAGTTAGTCGCATGGCATAGAGTGGCATAGGGGTGTGTGGCGTGGAGGACAGTGGCAAGGAGTAGCGTAGTGTAGAGTAGAGTAGAGCGGCATGGAGTAGAGCGACATAGAGAAGAGTGCAATGCTTAAGACTGGAATAACGTTGAGTAGAGTGGAGTGGTGTAGAGTGGAGTGGAGTGGTTTGGCATAGAGTAGAGTGGGCGTAGAGTGAAGTGATAGAGTATAGTGGCATAGATTGGAGTGGAGTTGAATGAATGGAGTGGAGTGGCATAGAGTGGAGTGGTTAAACTGGAGTGGAGTTGAGGAGAATGTGTAGACTAGAGTGGCTTAGACTTGTTTAGAGTTAAATGGAGTGGTGTGCAGTGGAATGGCATAGTGTAGAGTGGAGTGGAGTGCTGTAGAGTAGCATGGCATACAGTAGTGTGAAGTAGAGTAGAATTGCATTGAGTGGCATGGAGTAGAGTGGAATGGAATGGTGTAGACTGGCGTAGAGTGGAATGGGGGAGAGGAGTGGTGTGGAGTGCCTTTGAGTAGAGTGGTATAGAGTGGTGTGGTGTAGAGTGGCATGGAGTGGCATTGTGTGGAGTAGAGTGGTGTAGTGTGCAGTAGAATTCAATTGTGTGGAGTGGTGTTGAGTGGAGTGGTGCAGAGGTGTAGTGGCGTAAAGAGGAGTTGCACAGAATAGTACAATTGTGGGTGTACGTAACTCAAACAAGGATTTAAAATTAAAATGAGTGCAAAGGTATGAAACATGAAAAGGATATAAGGGATGAATGTCTGAAAGGCAATGATGATAGGTGTACGGTGGTGGCAAGCATTATGAGGGTGTAATCTGTTGTTAGTGTGGAATTTTACATTGTAACGGCTTAAACCAAACCACATAGAATAGCAAAGGATGATCTAATAGTAGCGATCTTGGGTAAGTAGGTTAAACTTCTAAGGCAGTACATTTGGAATGGGTTGGTGTTTTCTTGGGGGAGAGAATACAGTTCTAGTTTGCACCCTAGTCTGTTCAGGCTAAGTTGATTTCAGTTCATCAAGTTCTGGAAATATGCACTTTGATTGTTCTATACTGTTCAGACCTTTTGATTTTCCATTGTGGATCAGTTGCTTCTTTCTTGGCTGTTGAACCAGCACTATGCTCTTACTACTAGGCACTTTATGCTTTGATGGACTGTACCTCCCTCTTTTGCTGCATTTGAGATATTGTTGTTTAGAGCCTAACAGCTTACATAATTTCTGCTTGTGATGGGCACTTGCCGAATTCTAGCTGCTCTTTAGGAAACTGCACAAGGCCCCTCATCTCAGCTCTCCACTCCCCACATTAGTGAGGATTCCTAGGATCTATAGACTTCATTCTCTCGACTGTTCTCCAACACTTCAGCTTCATTCTTGCTGTTGTAGATAAGTCACAAGTAGCACACTCATGGATACATTTGAAAACCTCTGGAGCGGGTGTCCTTTTTTTCACTGACCTCATTATGAAACTCCATGAAAGAGGCATCAATTGCTGACAATGAGGTTTTTCGTAAAATGGACATTTACACCTTTGTCCAGAAGTCTGTCAAGATAAGGGTAAACCATAAGGTAGTCCATGAGATGAATATAGTCATGCTTTACAAGATGGGAGCACAGCTCCAGCGTTTCTACAGGAGAAAAGAAAAATAAATGTCAGCAGTTGATTGGATTCTTCACACAAGAGATTACAATGGAAGTTATAAGGAACAGACTAGTCTGTGTTTCATGGCGTGCTTATATCTTATTTTTGAAGTACGTTTTGGAAGGAGGGGGTGGATGGGACACCCTCTCAAGCACACATACACAGAACAATTAAAGCAATGTATTCACTCACATGCACGCACACACAAACACATTCATTCACAACACTCTTCACCAAACATTCATACATACATACACGCACACATGCCCCAAACAGTTTAAAACAAAAACAAACACTTACCTGCAGCCAGCTCTGCCTCAGAGGTTCCAGAAGGCTTGGGACTGCTTTCTTCCCTCATTAAGGTCAGCCAATGAGGGAAGGCAGCAGTCCCAATGTCATCACCGAGTGGGATGGGGTCAGTGAGACTGCTGACCCCACCCTACTCTGTGATGAAATTTCACTGATTGACACTCGACCCAGGTCACTTTGGCGCTTAAAACTGAAGTGCCCAGCTTCAAGGCAATCAGTGACATTACACCTCTTCCCTGAGAGGAGGGTGTCAGGGACCTTTGCTAAGCTGAGGACATCAGGCCCACAGGAGCTGTGACTTCCTCAGCCCAGCAAAGTTCAGCTCAGGCAGCCAGGAGCCTGCGCTAAATGTGCATGTCTGACTTCTGGCAGCTTGAACTGAAAGTGAACAGTGTCTGTAAGGCGACCTTTGTGCAGCCTGACAGACACTGTTCATGAGGTGCGAAAGGAGGAGGGGCGCGGCCCCTCAGCCCGAATGGACCGGTCACTCCCCATTTTAAACTCAATAAGATGAGGTCAAATTAAAAGCGAATGTATGGACAGACAAACTTTCACCACCATTTTAAGCAAAGGATTAGCTCTGTTGGCTTCCATGCGAAATTAGAAAAATGGCAAAAGGGGTTATTTAGTTTGGTGGATGTGGGAGATCTACCAAAAAATTATGAATGTTCTGTATGCACTATTAAGAGAGCATATCCAGGATTAAACTCTAACTAGTATTGACAGTAATCCATCAGTTATTTACAGATGTCCAACATCCACCAAGCACTGAATAACCCTCAAAGTATTTTGTCATTTTTCACCAGTTATTAAGCTTAATCTATTGGGCATATTTACTAGCCCCTATTGCCACAGAAACGTCACTTTTAATGACGTTCCTGGGCTATATCGGCTTCGCCTTAGTTACAAGGCATGTTTAAGCCACTTGACGTGTCTTAATGGTGTCTTAAAGCTGTCTTGTAAAAAAAAAGGTCCCCTTTCACGCTATACTTAGCGTGAAAGGGTCAGGCAATGGGTGTTGTGGTGGACATTCCACTGCAACACCCATTGGTTTTGACGCTGCCCCATATTTACAAGGACAGCATAAATATGGGGCAGCACCAAAATGAAGTCCAGGGAAAACCTGGTCTTAAACAGGCACAACGAGGAGAAATGTTTCATTTCTCCTCGTTTTTGCTGTATCTATGTGTGCTGCGTTGTGCAGCACACATAGAAACAGCAAAAGACCACTGATTGTTTATGTGCAGGTAGGTGAGTCTTCCTGTACATAAACAATCAATTAAAAAATTTGACTTTTGCAACTTCGATGTGTACTGTATTAAGCAGCAAACGTAGAAGTTTCAAAATGCCATTTCAGATTGTTTATGTGAAGGAAGGGAAACCTTCGTGTGCAGGAAGGGACACCTTCCTGCACATAAACAGTCTTTCCCTACGGGGGAAATGCAGGGCTGCACAGTATCCTTATAAATAAGGGGAAGCCCAGCGTTTTGGAAGTGGCGGAGCGCTGCGTTAAGCCAAGGTGGCTAACGCTGCTCTCCACCACTTCCTAGTAAATCGGACTGAAAGTGTCAAATATAAATTTCATTATTATAGAGTGAGTATTCAAGAAAGTTACTATATGGTAATGTAATAATTAATTACATGTATAAATTAAATTATTTCCCATGTTCTAAATATTGTTTTTTTTGTTTTAAACGAGCATTCGCTTATACATTAAAACAGCAACCTATTTTTCAACCAATGTGTCACAAAGAAAATGGAGACGGCCTGACTATAGCATGGAGCTACTATTATAAACCACTTTCATTGGCCCAGATGATTGGTTCAATTACTTTTGCACTATCAGAAAAGTATTGCTCTTTTTGTAATTTATGTCCTTGTGAACCATTCTTGTTTGTAGCGGCCCTGTATCATTTTTAAGACCTGCTGCAACAACTACAGATCTCTTACAGAAGGCTGATTATCATACCTATCAGAAAAGAGTCCATCTTTGGTGGTCACTGCAATACCAGCATTGAGAGGTTTGAACCTGCGAGAAGAAAAACAATGTTACCCTCTTCATTCAAGGCTCCAGGGAACACCCACAATTTTACCAGACAACCCTTCATCCTCCCCAAGTAGCTTTTCCATCCTTCTTCTCAAATGGTGGTTCCGCATGGAAACAAAAACTCCAAAAACATAATTTGCAGAGAGATAAACTCCATAATATAGATTGGCTTAATCTCGACCCTATTTAAATATCTCCCTACAAAAATGTAAATGTGTATTTAATTCCTAAATTCAACCAAACTCACTACCTATATTAGTGGGTACATTTACTGTTTGGCCTCCAGATGTGACATCATTCCGCGTTGGTGCTCGATAAAGAATACGTCCAATTTTTATGTAGACATGTTCATGTAAGACCAAAATTTGGGTGATTGAGGTTTACAAAAATTTTCGGGGAAATCAATGGTGTTTTCACAAATGCCACAGAATTACTGCGCAGTAAAAATCTATCCAGGGTAATTCAATTAACAGTGCTTTGCCCAGACGATTTCACTTCTGCATTCAGAGTAAATGAGGTCGGAATAGGAAATGACAGTCAAAATCTGCACTTTTCCTGCAGTACAATCTGTTATGCCTAACAACCGAAAGTGCAGTAATTTCACACTACTCCGAATTCGAGTATAGGCTCAAACAGTGCTTATGCGCAATATTCGATGTAACCCAAACTTCTACTGATAATGGAGAGGTGGAATTGTTGGAAAATTTTGCACAGGTGGGGTTTCGGTAAATTAAGGTTTGGGACAAGTGAAGTGTTTTGAAGTAAGGAGTCGAGGGGTGGAAGGTTGGCAAATAATGGAGGATGGGGTGTGCAAAGTGGGAGACGAATTGATGAGGGTGGCAGTCAGAAGGATTTTTTTTTTAGAGTTTCATATAGCGCGAGCTAGACCCGAAGATATCAGGTAGCTTTACATGAGCACCAGTTTCGTTCAGATGAACACATTCTTTTTTTGTTAGACACTTGGAGATTAAAGTGATTTGCCCAGAATCACAGGATGCTGAGCGTCATTGCCAACACTAGAACCCGGTTCCCCAGCTACGAGGTCGCCAGCTCCTAGCCGTAAGGCTAAATCCTCCAGAAATGGCTTTCGGGTAATAGGGGTGATGGGCGTAATGTAGGAGAGTAGAATTAAACAGACTTGGCTTAAGGGAGGGACTGAAATATGATTTGGGCAGAATGTGTGACAAGTTGAGGTGATTAAAGATAACAAGAGTAAGGTTTGGTGATAGAAGAGGGTAAGGTATGGGAGTAGGGGAGGTATAAATTGGAACAAGGAAAGCATATTTGTAATAAGGCAGGTTTTGGAAATGGACACAGGTTAGGGAAGGGCCGGGATTGAACAGATTGGAAGAAAAATAGGTGGCTTTGCAGGTTTCAGGTGTAGAAGGCCTAATTGTTTTTTAACACAAAGTTTGTTGAATTTTTTTCTTAACACATGTATAATTACATTTGTTTCTAAGTAATATTGTTATCTAATTCTTCAAGTATAGGCTAGCACCGGGATTCTGGAATATATCATTACAATTTGTTGTCACATCTCGTACGTTGGTGCATATATTCCTATACCCATTGTCTGTCGTGCAATTGTGTTTTCTTCCTGCATGCAGGGTCGGTTCTAGGATTTGCGAGGCCCTGGGCTAAAAGGGAACGTGCGAGGCCCCCTCTGATTCAGATAAGTGGCCCCTTGCAAGGTGACCATTCAGAGACACAGTTGGAGGCCCATTGTCCAGCATTTCTGCGCCCCCACAGTTTTAACTTTTACTCCACAAGCATTTCTCACACCTTCAGTCCGATAGGTGTGAGAATTGATTGTGGTCTAAAAGTTAAAACTGTGGGGTCGCCAAAATGCTGGACAACGGGCCTCCCACAGAGTCTGTGAATGGTCTCCTTGCAATTGAGGGAGTGTGTCTCTATCTCCGTCTCCCTCCACTATGCCTCCGGACACCATCCATGAGAGGCCCAGGGAGGGGGCCCCCTCCAATGGGAAACATCCTTTACAACGCAACTTTTACCAAGCAGTGCCTTTACGACGCAACTTTTACCATGCAAACCATTACAACGCATTGCGCTGGGGGGCGCTCTAGGATAGGGAATAGATTTAATTTACTATCCACCACCTTCCCTACTATTCACGGGGACTGGAGTTGGAATAGTAAATTAAACTATTCACTATCCAGCACCCCTAAGCGCTATGCGTTGTAAAGGAATGCGTTGTAAATACCGCGTTGTAAAGGCATGCGTGGTAAAAGCATGCGTTGTAATGTCATACATCGCCTCCAATGGACCTTAATTGCAGGCGACACCTTTCTTTGAAATAGATCGCTGGGGATACAACAGGACACATCACCAGTGCGTGGCCCCATGCTGGTGGGCTGAGTGCGAGGCCCTGTGCAGCCACCCACGCTGCCCATGCCTAGCGCCGGCCCTGCCTGCATGGGGTATAGAAGGCCTCATGAAGTGGTGTAAGAAAGGAGGAGTTGCCTAAAACGATTTAAGGGGGTATAGGTGTGAAGATATTTCGAAAATTGGAGTTAAAGTGGATTATAAAACCGGGTTTCAAGTCTTTTTTGAGCGTTATTGCTACACTGACTCACATTCTCTGTGGCAAGCAGCGTAACCCTCTTCATCTTCCATTGAGGGAGCCTGTGTAGTTCAGTCATGGACTCCGTCTTCTCGTTGGTCTCTGGCTCCAGCAGAGGTTGCCTTGTGACCATGTCTGGGTCTTCAGTGCGAGGGCTCCCAGTAACTGACCTTTAACCCCTTAATTGCTGCCGTCGGCCAACGGTCGTCACGGCCACTACCTCCCCAGTGCTGCGCACGACCGTTGGACGTCCATTCAGCACTAGTTCCAATGGACAGCGCAGCACTGGGGAGGTCTATTTACAACGCTTTAAAGGGGTTAAATACACCCAGAATATGTCACAATGAGTTCCTCATCACAATTGGGAAAGACAATGTGCCTCGAGGCTGTTTGGGTGGGACGGAAAACCACATCAGCAATTGTGCTTTCCAAGTAATCTTTTTACCTGTTTAATTAATTTAACCAGTAAGGTGGACAGATCGTCGTGTTGTCTCTGAGGTGATTGCTGATTTTACGATGTCCTTTCCTTGCTTCTGCTACAGCGGAGTTGTCCCCATTCGAGTGCGTTGTTTTCATGTTCTTCTAGCCTCGTGACATCACAGTGCAGATGGTGTGATGTCATCAGGGGGTTTATGCTGATGCTATGGAGATATGCAAAATCCATAAAAGGGTTAGGCAAACCTCAACTCGTGCCCTGCTGGATGCTCACTGCAATACCAGAAGCCAAAGCATTGAGAGGCTCTAAACTGGGAGAAGAAAAATAATGTTTCCCTCTTCAGTCAAGGCTCCAGGGAACACCCACAATTTTACCAGACTACCCTCCATCCTCCCCAAGTAGCTTTTCCATCCTTCTTCTCAAATGGTGGTTCTGCATGAAAACAAAAACTCCCAAAACATATTTTGCATAGAGATTATATGGATTGGCTTAATTTCGACCCTACTTAAATATCTCCCTGCAAAATTTAAAATTGTATTTCATTCCTGAATTCAGCCAAACTCACTACCTATATTAGTGGGTAAATTTACTGTTTGAGCTCCAGACGTGACATAATTTCGCGCTGGTGCTAGAAAAAGAATAAGTCCAATTTTTTTATAGACACGTTAATAAGACCAAAATTTGGGTGATCAGGTTTTTACAGTTTCTGATTTATCCCCAAAAATGTTTTAAGTCAATAGCGCGGTAACAAATGCCACAGAATTACGGCGGTTTAAAAATCTCCCCAGAGTAACTCGATTAACAGTGTTTTGCCCCGACGATTTCACTTCCCCCTTCTGACCTAATGAGGTCGGAATAGGAAATGACGTGCAAATGCGGGTTTGCCACACTAAAAATCTGCACTTTTCCCCAATTACAAACTGTTATGCCTGACAACCGAAAGTGCAGCAATTTCACACTACTCCGAATTCGAGATTAGGCTCAAACAGTGTTTATGCGCAATAACCGATGCAGCCAGTCAAAACCATCTTTATTCGTCGAGGGGCGTGGCTTGCGCGCCGCTTTGGAATGGCGGTCTGCGCTTGAGCTCCGAGACGAGCGAGGACCGTCGGAGGTTCATCTCCGTCTCCAGGGACCCCACAATAACGAAAACGGAGCCTCATATGTCGGAAGGTGGTGTGTACCTGTGGCAAGTCCTTTCTGCGCCCTGGAGCTGCTGGTGGCTGCTATTTTGACTCTTCGAGGTGGCGCTCGGTGTATTTACGAGCGGCCGCCATTTTGTCTTGCCTCACACACGCAGTTCCGAGTCTCCTCACGAACGGAGGTACCATGGAGTCTATTTTATTCAGGAAGCGCATAATCCAGTGGTGGTGACGAATATTGCCTTCTGCAAGCTGGTAACGGTTTTTTTTTACGTTCTCCATGCTGTGTGGCTTTCAATGAAGCTTTTTTCTTTTCTGCATTTTTATTTTACTGTGCCTTTCTTCAGAGCGCCTACAGGGCATTTTCAATAACATTACCTGCTCTTTGAGGCTCTCTTTGCAGTCTTCTTAGTCTATGCAGGCATATTCTTCATCCCGGCAGGATCCTGACATTACGGTGTTTGAAATTTCACGTCTTTGTGCATGTAAGCCCGCCGCAATTTATGGTTTTGCGCTACCTATTGACTTTGTGCTCTCACATTTTTGCGCACTCTTGTTTATCTTTCCTTGCCTACTGAGTACACCAATATCCTCGTGCCCTCTGCCTTTCCTCAGCTCTTTGAAGTGGTGGTTTCTCCTACCTTTCTTTCTGAAGCTCTATGGCGGCCAACATGGGCTTGCCGCAGCCTGCTAAAGATTCAAAGGAGTCGAAAGCTTCTCTTAAGAGGCTCAAACAAGTATCTCCTACACCTGATTTATCTTCAAAAGATGCTAACTCCACTTTAGAGACTATTTTGACGCGTCTCAATGATGTCCATGACATTGCGCAATCTACCAAAACTAATACAGATTGACTACAGGTGGAGGTATCAGCCATCAGGAATGATTTTAAGGCTCTATCCATTCGTGTTTCTGCCACTGAGACACGTGTTAGCGGCGCAGAGGATTGTATACACAAGCAATCTAAAACTCTTTCCCAATTAGAGCGCTCAATGGCGGCATTGCGGAGGGATCTCACTGAGCAGGAGGACCGTAATCGCAGATCCAACCTGCGCATTTTTGGCCTTCCTGAAGAAGCCGAGAAAGGTGCTCCGTCTATGATTGACTTCTTATACCAATGGTTGCCTTCTACTCTGCAAATTTCTTTTCAAAGAGACTTTGAGCTGGAACGCGCACATCGTGTTCCCTCTTTTCGCTCTAAATCTGCTACGCAACCAAGGGCTATCATTTTTAAGCCGCTGCGTCATCAGCACACAGAACAAATTTTGGCTCATATGCGGAGGATTAAAGTTGTTTCTTGGGAAGGCCACCGTATTTCAATTTCTCAAGACTTTGCCAGAGACACAGTGATAAGGAGGAAAGGCTTTCTCAATCTTCGGAAGCGTCTTTCGGAGTTGCATATCCCATTTTCCTTCTCGGGCCCTTCCAAATTTCGCATTACCTTTAAAGGTCGCTCCAGAATCTTCGACGAACCTGCTGATTTGGCCTCTTTTTTGGATAATCAGATGGAACTACAGATGGAGCTTCAAATGGAGGATCCGCTTGTTCATGGTGCTTCTGGCACCTGATGTGACTCTTCTGCCTTACTTGATTTTTTCTTGTTTCCGGGTCTATTGAGCTTACCTTTTTAGACCTGCGTGCTCCATGGTTGTTGGTTCGTCAATGGCTTTCTTTCGTGACTGGTGTTGTCAGTCAAGTTTTTGGATGGTGTTTTTCCTTCATTTTGGTGTTGTCTCCTTTCCATCTCTATGATGGTGTCAGTTGGCGCATTAAGCTTTTCTATTTGTCGTCTTTTTCTCATCAGTATAGTTGTGCCTTTTCGTTTCTTATCGGTTCTCCTTCACCTTGATGTTGTTTTTTCGCTTTGGTAGTGTTCTTCTTTCTTCCTTATGGGTTGTTCCTCTTGTCTTCGTTTCCACCATCCTTATTGTTATATTTGGCATATCTCATGTTTATCTCCTTGTTCCACTCTGTAGTACTCGTCTGTTTTGGTTTCTTCTCTTCCCCCGTCCATGGTTGCGTAGTCTCGTCTCTCACCTGATTTGTACTTGGTTCTTCCGTTTTGTGTGGTCGTTCTACTTGTATGTCTTCCGTCTGATTGACTTCAACGTGTTTTGCGTTGTTTCGTATTCTGGTACCAGTCTGGTCGTGGGTTTTTTATTATCTATTATCGATAGTGGTGTTTACCTGCGCCTCACATGTTACAGTTACTGTATTTTGCATTTATTTATATGCTTATTAGTTATTGTTTTACTGATTAGAATGCTGTACCAATATTACTGGCTTTTCTATTTAAGACTGAGATAGTGGATTTCGTTTCTACTATATCTTTAGCATATTTCTGTATCATATATGGTTGGATTATTTTTTCATTGTTCCTTCCTGTTTACTTTAGCTAACTATCACGAAGTTTATATACCTTATGCATGGTGATTACTTGCTTATAAGTACTTTTGCATATTTACTATATATATAGTTTTGATCTATATTTACATTGCTATTTTTACTATTTGTTCTGCCTCATAACTACTTAATATCTTTCTTTATCGGTGCTAGTTCCTTGTAAGCTGTGTACTTTTCTTGTACTTTATGATGAGATACTTTCTTTTTATTGCACTCTTTAGTTTCCTGTTATCCCACTTTCTATTACTATGCACTCCACATGTTCCTGCATTCTCGTATCAAATTGTTATAACAAGGTTTCCATATTTAAGGACGGTTGACTAATTGTTTATCTTGGATTTTTTCCATAGTCTTCTTCATTACAGTATAGTTCCTTGTATTCCTCTATCATGGTGCTTTATTACTTGGTCTAGTAGCCACTTTTTAGTGCCTTTCTCTATCTTATTTCATTTATCTCTTTATACTGCACCCTGTTATCTTTTCGTGAAGTTTGGTTTTCTTCTACTCTCTCTTTCCTGCTATTTATACTGATGGTTTCACCTTTGCTCTATCTACTTTTCGTTTTCTTTACTGATATTTTGGTTGTTTCTTTCTTTATAATCAGCTATTTCTATGACTAAGTGTTGTTATTACATTTATTATATTAGTTGTCTACTTTATATGCTACATGTATAGTAACTTGATATATGCGTATTCAATTTCTAGCTTTCCGTAATGACTTGTTTTTCTTGTACTATACTACTATTATTTTATATTTTAGATGCTCCTTTCTCCTAATTGAGTATTCTCAGTTCTGGACTGTTTTGGGGTTCTTGATATCGTATGTGATCAGTCCTCGTGACGGTCCCTTTGCTTGCCTTCCCACGTTCCCCCTAGTATGAATTTGGTCTCTTTCAGACCTCCCCTGCTGGTTCTTCTCTTTCTTCTTTTTTCTCCTCTCTTGTCTTTTTTCTCTTTCCGGATTTCCTCCATGGACTCTCCCTCTTTGACGTTAATGGTTGATGTGTGCATGCTTGCCTTCGTGTTGGTTGCTTTTTGTTTTTCATCTATGGATTATGTTATCTTTTTTTATTTATGTCCATGTCAGGTTTGAATGTGCTGTCCCTTAATGTTAAGGGTTTAAATCATCCTGTGAAAAGGTCAAAACTCTTAGATTATTGCAAATCTCTCTCTTCAGATCTTGTCCTTTTTCAAGAAACAAAGGTCTCTACCAGAGAGGCGATATTCCTGAAGAAGGACTGGGTTTCAGACGTTGGTTGTTCCGATGCTTGTGGCAAACGAAATGGGGTCATTACTTTCATTTAAAAAAATTCAGGTTTATCCATAATCTCGTCTGATCACGATACTGAAGGTCGTTGGCTATTAACTAAATTGTCTGATGGTAATGCCGATCTTTATGTTATGAACATTTACGCCCCTAACAAGGATGATCCGTCCTTTTGGAAAACGGTTACCAAAAAATTGAATGATACACCTCATTCTGGAAATCTTATTGTTGGTGGGGATTTTAATCTACCAATGGATCCCATTCTCGATAGGAATTCAGCTTTTCACTTTCGACCTCCAAAATCCCATAAACAAATGCTTAACATGTGTTCCATAACTCATCTTCAGGATGTATGGCGTCTTCACAATCCCACTGGTAGTGATTTTTCCTTCTTCTCTTCACCTCATTCCACTTTTTCTCGTATTGATTATTTATTGGTTCACTCCTCTCTTGTTTCGTCTTCCTCCTCTCCGCTTATTCACCCTATTTTGATTTCTGATCATGCCGCGGTAACTTTTACATTGTCGTCCTTTGCTCCTAAGTCAAGAGCTCGCTCTTGGAGATTAAATACAGAAATTTTGCATGATACTGCTCAGATCGAGGAGTTCTCTAGTGCAATTGAAACCTTTTTCCTTGAGAATGAAGGCTCAGTCTCTTCCCCAATTGTCCTCTGGGATTCGTTTAAATGTACTTTCCGTGGCCAGGTTATTAAATGTATGTCAAGAAGGAATGCCGCTATTAAAAAAGAACTTACAGATCTGGAGACTGAAATAAAACAGTTGGAATCTACCTTTCGACATACTAGGGATACATCTTGCCTACAGTCCATTAAGCAATTAAAATACACATACAATACTATAGTTACCAAAAGAGCACATATTGGGGTTCAGGCTCAGAAATCCAAACGGCTACTGTTAAAAAATCAAGCTGGGAAGATTCTCACAGCTACATTAAAATTTCAGGATTCTTCCTTTAAGTCCTCTCAAATCTCTTCTATTGCTGATCATCTTGGTTCTAAAAAATTTCAGACTGAGGAAATTCTGGAGGTCTTTCGTGACTTGTACAATAAGTTATACACCCCTTCTAATCAGGCCTCTTTTGAGCAGTGTCAGGACTTCTTGAAATCTGTCCCGGTGCAGTCTGTTTCCGTGGAGGATAGCATCACCCTGAATGGTCCAATTACTCCTGAAGAAATTATTGCCGCAATTAAAGCTACTCGATCTGGGAAGGCTCCGGGGCCTGATGGCTACCCTATTCTATTTTACAAGACTTTTCTTCCTGTGGTTGTTCCCAAGCTTCAATCTGTCTTTGACACTTTTATTAAGGATGGGTCTGTTTCTGGCACAGCGGCTGACGCTACCATTGTAGTGATTCCAAAAGAGGGAAAGGATCATTCTGATCCCAAAAACTTCCGTCCTATTTCCCTTCTTAATATGGAAGCTAAGATTTTTGCTAAAATTTTGGCCAAGAGATTGGAATCCTTCATTCCTAAACTGGTACACCCCTCTCAAACTGGTTTCGTAAAGGGCCGTCTTGCGCGGGATAATATACGTACTTTTTGTCATATTCTCGGATCAGCTAAACGTTCTCATCTCCCAGCCGCAGCCTTAGCTCTTGATGCTGAAAAGGCCTTTGACAAGGTTTCTTGGCCCTTTCTTCGTGCTGTCTTGTCTGCACATAATCTTGGTGACTCCTTTATCAATATGGTCATGTCCCTATATTCTCAACCTAGAGCTAACATCAGTCAACGGTGCTACTTCATCCTTTTTTAATCTTCGTCAGGAAACCCGACAGGGCTGCCCTTTATCTCCACTTTTGTTTTTACTGTCCATCGACCCTCTCCTTAGATTGATTGAGCTACACCCAGACATTAAAGGTTTTTCTTTTGGTCCTCATTGTATTAAAACTGCTGCGTATGCGGATGATGTCCTTATTTTCTCGGATGATATTGCCTTGGCTATTCCTGCTATCTCGGACACGATTTCCCTTTTTTCAAAGGTTTCAGGGTACACCTTAAATAAGGATAAGACGGAGATGTTCCCCTTGAATGCCTACTGCTTTTCTACGCATATGGGCTCTGCTGGTTTTAAATGGCAGTCTAAGCAATTAAAAAACTTGGGTATCTATTTTTGCTCTACCCTATCGGCTACAATTACCTATAATGAAACCCAGACTATTCTTAAAATACGGCGTCTTTTGGACACATGGTCTCCGAAACACATTTCCTGGTGGGGTCGCCTGCAGACCCTTAAAATGATGATTACACCTATTATTAATTTTGTATCCTCTATGCTCCTGGTTAAGCTTTCGGATTCCTTCTTTCATGAAATTGATGTTCTGACTTCTAAATTTTTATGGAATGATAAACGGGCTAGAATGGCATATAAATTCTTGCGGAAGCCTTGTGATATGGGGGGTTGTAATTTTCCGGATTGGGAAAAATACCAAACTGCCTTTTTGGCGTCTCAAGGAGCTCTATGGTTCTCTTTTCCCCCTCAACATGTGCCTTCTTGGCTGTTAATAGAACAAGAATTGGCTTCCCCTTTACCGACTGCTTCCTTCTGCACTGCATCTACCTTGTCCATCCCATTCTCCCGATCTATTATTTTAGATACTCTTGCTGGGGTCCGGAAGGTGGACAAGAAGGTGGCGATTCCAATCCACAAATCTAGGTGGTCGTCTATTTGGCGGAATTCTAAAATTAAAATTAATATTGATCCTTCTCTGATATCCTATTGGGCTACTAAAGGGATCTCCCTTGTTAAACACTTTTATGGTTCTGATAATCAGCCACTACCTTTCTCCTCCTTAGCTCAACAGTATTCTTTAACTAATTTGGATTTTTATACTTTTCTCAAAATCAAAGTAGCACTTGCTAAGGTGCGTCTTCTTCCTACTTCTCCTACGATTACTCTTTTTCAAATTTGGATTAAAACTGGTCATGTGGCCTCTAAAATCTATACATTTTTATCAACGGTTTCATTACCCACTCATACGGTTGCCCAACAAAAGTGGTTACACCATTTTGATCACAGTCTTACTGACCATATTTCTTCAGACACCTGGCAGTTGATTGGCAAACTTTCTCTTCGCAATAAAATCGCCCCATCGTTAATGCAATCTAAATTTTTCTCTGTCAACCTTCTGCATTGGACTCCTGTCCGCTTACATTCGCTCAATCTCAAAGATGATAACCTATGCTGAAGCTGTGGGTTAATGACAGGTGACTTTCCGCATATGTTTTTTGAATGCTCCCTCCTCCAACCCTTTTGGGACCTCATTCACAAACACCTCATGCTTATCTTTGGTATTAGGTTCACACTCTCATTCCCATTAATTCTATTAGGTCCATTAGCTGCCCCAGTCCCTCTCCCCTTGGAACACATGGAATTACAACTCTTGGACCTCCTATTGACCATTGCAGTGAAAGTAATTCTTATGGATTGGAAATCATTCTCCTCTGTTTCTTATCATACTTGGTGGGCTTGGGTTTCCTTCTTACGAAGTGCTCATACCTCGGTTGACCATGCTCACCTTTCTCCATCTATTGCTAGTGGGGTTTGGACTGCTCTAGACAATTACATGGAGTTGTCCTCAAAGGGGTTGGTTGAACAGTATCCCTTTGATTTGTCTGGTTGAATGGCGTCTTGTTTGTAGGGTTAGTTTGTTGGAAATCCTTCTCTCTTTCTTTCTTTCCTTCTTCTCTGTCTTTAATCTATTCTTCTATCCTTTCTCACTCTTTTTTTTCTCTTTCTTTCTTCTTTCTTTGCTCTTTCCCTCGCTCCCCATGATTATACCAATTGTTAGTGATACTCTTATGGGTGGTCTCTGCCTTAGTCACTGCATTTATCTTATCTAATTCTTTTTGCTGTTTTATGGCAGACTACTTTTATCTATTGAATGTATTTGATATGATTCATTTTTGATTGTCCGCTCCTGATGACTACTTATCTGCTATCAATTGTATCACTATTACTTACGATCTGTACTTTCATTTACCTCTTTATACCAATAAAATTCTTTTGAAATTAAAAAAAAAACATCTTTATTCGTCAATAATCCATAAAAGCATACAACACTTCCATAAACAACATAATAATTAAAACATATATATCCGATGTTACCCAAACTAGTAATGATAATGTAGAAGTGCAATTGATGGAAAATAGGCGTCAGGTGAGATTTGGGTAAATTAAAGTTTGGGATAAGAGAAGTGCTTCGAAGTAAGAAGTCGAGGTGTGGAAGGTTGGCAAATAATGGAGGATGGATTGTGCAAAATGGGAGACAAATTGAAGTGGGTGGCAGTCAGATGGAATGGGGTTGATGATAGAAATGGGGTTCGAGTAATAGGGGTGATGGGCGTAATGTAGGGGAGTAAACTTAAACGGATTACATTTAAGGGTGGGACTGAAATATGAATTGGGCAGCATGTGAGACAATTTGAGGGGGTTGAAGGTAACAAGAGTAAGGTTTGGTGATTGAAGAGAGTAATGTATGGGAGTCGGGGAGGTATAAATTGGAAAAAGGAAAGCAGATTTATAATAAGGCAGGTTTTGGAAATGGACACAGATTAGGAAAGGGCAGGGATAGAGAAGATTGGAAGAAAAATATGTGGCATCGCAGAATTCGGGTGTAGAAGGCCCCATGAAGTGGTATAAGAAGGGAGGATTTGCCTAAAATGATTTAGAGGGGGTATATGTGTGAAGCCATTTCGAAAACTAGGTTTAAAGTGGATTATCAAATCGGGTTTCAAGACTGATTTGAGCGTTATTGCTTCACTGGCTCACATTCTCTCTGTGGCATGCAGCGTAACCCTCTCCTCTTCCGTTGAGGGAGTCCCTTTAATTCAGTTATGGGCTCCCTCTTCTCGTTGGTCTCTGGCTCCAGCAGAGGTTGCCTCCTGGCCATGTCAAGGTCTTCAATGCGAGGGCTCCCTAGTAACTGACCTTTATATACACCCAGAATATGTCACAATGAGTTCCTCATCACAACTGGGAAAGACCATGTGCCTCGAGGCTGTGTGGGGGTGGAACCGAAATTCACAGCATCAGTTGTGTTTTCCAACTAATCTTTCGACCTGTTTAATTCATTTAACCAGTAACGTGGACAGATCGTCGTGTAATCTCTGAGGTGACTGCTGATTTTACGATTTCCTTTCCTTGCTTCTGCTACAGCGGAGTTGCCCCTCCATTCGAGTAGGTTGTCTTCCTGTTCCTCTAGCCTCCTGACATCATAGTGCAGATGGTGTGATGTCCTCATTGCTTTATGCTGATGCTTTGGAGATAGGCAAAACCCATAAGAGTGTTAGGCAAACCTCATCGGTGTATTACTGTACTCTGCCCTCATTCTCCACGACAACTAAGTAAACATTCTGAAGGGGTGTGGGGGGGTCACAGATCACCTTTTAGTTTTAACATATGCTCGGAAACCCCTTTTTCTGGATCTCCGTAACACTTCGAATTATATTCTTTACTTATTTAGTTTTTCATTTATGTATTTACTTGGTGCTTTCTACAAACCTAATAATCTCTCAGCGCATTCCCAGAAAGGAATAAAAGAATAGAGCTGAATAGACAATAACCTGCGAACCACGTTAATTAGAGAATAAATACTTTTGTAAGGCCTTTTTTGAACCAGTAGGAGATGGTTTTGTTTATACCTAATTAAAGTTGTTCCATTTGATTTCTTAACGCATGTTCATTACAACACGACCACCAGCAGTGTTCAGTTCAGTTCATTTATTTGTTTCGAAGGTTAAAAACCATCATGAAAATACATAGTAATAATAATACATAATCTCAAGTGAAAACATTCTGAACAACGTGACATTAAAAAAGGGCATCAAGTTAAAAAGGGTTTTTGTGAACAGTAGAACCAAGGTGCAAATATAATACAAGACCCCATATAACATTTTAGGTCACTCCCAGACCCACCAATTGAGTCAACCCCTTGTATTTCTCAATTTAAAAGCAACTTTAAGGAAACTTGTAATAGCAAATAGAGTTCGCATTTCAGTGGCTCTTTGCAAATACAGTAAAGCGGATTTGGCATGGATAATATTTGAGTCCTTTAAGACACCCACTAAAAATCTTTGGCGCGGTGTTTTATAAAAAGAGCACAATAATACAAAATGAAGGGTGTCCTGCGGAGACCTATTGTCGCAGCCGCAGGCACCCTTCTGCTCAATTGTTTGAGTGAACCCTAATGGATAAGATAAAATATGGTGCAACAAATTGAGCCTAAAACGAGTCATTAAAAACCTCTCGTGCTGACTGAACATTAAAAAGAGGTATGGTTCCATGCCTGCTTGATTAGAAACAAGCAAATGAGCAACTGCCGAGGGTTTAGTAGAGTCACGCTCCCTTCTCTTGCCATTAAATTTATCCAGCAGTTGCCTTTGAACAGAGTGTCTGGAGTATATGTCCACCGTAGAGGGGTCCAAGAATAGCCTTTGTTCATCAATATCCCCCAAAGTATTGATAGAGCAAGCATCGCATCGCGACTTGCTCGAGTCAAGAACCTCGCCTGTGTGTAATCATTGTCAATTAATAGAATTTGTACGTCTTACTAATCTTTTATTTTTATATTCAAACGAGGTAGAGGAAGCTTGCGTACGTGTATTTCTAATACAACTAATCCATGTCTCTAAAACATGGACGCCGCTTGGAAAATTTGCTTCTGCGCATGCGTCAGTCACACTCACGTGACCTGACGTAGTTATAAGTTTGGTGGGAAGGGGTGCGCATGCGTAATACACAGCTTTCGTGAATAACGTGGTGATGCTCTTGTGACAGTGTATATGTTGCTAACATTTAAACTGCATAGTATATTTTTATAATGATAAGTTTGAAGTACAAGACCAATGATGTGTTTTTCATACCGTCACTTCTATGTTTTAATTTGTTTTCGCTTACTTTTCATGTATCCTCGACTCGGAGGGGTGCTGGGCTGGGGAGTCCATCTTGGAGGGTATTTCTGCGCAGAATCTAGAAGCAGCCATTGGCATTGAACTCAGGCCAAAGAATGTTGATGCCAGAGCCACCCTGGGAAAGAGCACCTTCACCCAGCAGAAGCATCATGATTATGTTCTATTGTAACGAAATGTATTCTTTCCATTGTATTCTGTGCGGCTTTCTCATGGGAACCCCAATTTTGCTAGGCGGTGCCCAGAGATGTAAATTAGGCCTCCAAATAGTCTATTCTGATTGGTGTGTTACCCAAAGCCTACCTTAGGACCAATCAAATTGAGGGATTCTGACACTTTGCAACATTGGGGGGTGGTACACCATCCCAAAACAGTATATCTACCCTGGGTTCACCTAGGGAAATTGTCCGACTTGTCTGGTTTAGCTGACCTGTCACTGACCCAACGCACTCAATAGGTGACTGAGGATACAGAGAGCTGCGGAGCACTCTGTCCGAAATTTGACCATAGACTAAGGTTTTACTAAACCTTAAAGTGCTGGCGGAGCACTTTGCTGGGAGTTCGCTGACCCAATCGGGGTCTTGATCGATAGCTGCAGAGAGGGTGGAGCGCAGGCGTTACTTCCGAACTGCGGTTGCTGGTCCTGTCCTGAGGGTCCTGTCCGAGAGGTCCTGTCCTGATTCCTAATCTGAGGGTTTCCTGTCCTGTCCTGGGTGTCCATTCTGCACCTGCTGTCCATTGAGGGGTATCCTTCCTTGAGGGTTTCCTGTCCTTAACTGACCTGTGGCCAGGGTTTGGTTTCCACACCAGTCTAGGTAAATATCACTCTGAAAGCTCTGAACCTTGCACCTTTCTGAATTTCTGTCTTTTGCTTCAATAAAGACACACCTTTGCATATGTTAATTTTCCATGCTTTCTCCCGCAACCATTGAATCATAAAGTCATTTGCATTTATTTCATAACACGTTCCTATGTTACCCTACTTGTTAGAAATAATATTTTGCATTGCAGTTTGTCATTTCCTGATATGGTCTAGAACCTCCTTACTTGAACTGTCTAAAGAACTTTTGCCTTGAAGCATAGCGTGTCTTTCTCCATAGACTCTCCAATAGTTATATAAATGCCCGAACTCATGTCTCATTCGCTTGAAATAATTCTAGAATACTAGTCTTGATCAAAGCCTATCCCATCTTTAGTGATTCATCTTAAACGTTCTAATTCCTGATCCTTCATTTAAACGTGTCCTGGTTTCATTAGTATAAATGGTTGCATTGACTTATTTGCTATTCAGCTATGTACTTTCTGTTATTCTGATTATTGATTGCTTAATTGCTGTGAATTTGATATTCTCTGAATTTTACTAAATTAGATAAAGACTTTAAAACTTCCAGTTGTCCGTGGTCATTTTACAAAGGTATTGAATGATATTTGTTGGGTTTGTATTTTGCTGCCTTTCCTTTTACAGCTAGCTCCCTGATCCATTGTGGTCGTAGGTGCCCGCATCGGTGGATGGTAAGTCGGGTACGCTGAAGAATAACGAAAGGAACTCCCAAATTATTGATAGTAGACCGTGAGGTCATCCGATCAATGTATATGGTGATTTAAGAAATATATGGGCCCGAAGCCGGAAGCGGCGAAATTATTGGTCGGGTGACCCGCGCGCTCTATCAGTAATTTTCTGGTAGCAGAGGTATGGTTAGGGAATAGTTAAAGGTTAGGTAGGACTAGTTAAGCTAAGTCAAGTCGGTAGCTGCTAGTATATTGATGCTGCTATAAGAGCGGCCATTTCGGGGGACTTGATTACTCTCTTGAGAATGCGCTGCTTTTGAAATATATGAATTGTTTGAAAATTGTTATTCTTGTTCTTATATTGTTATATGTATTAATCCATGCGTATGTAAAACGTTTTGTTAAGTGTTGTCGGAACTCCCCGGGGGAATTGAATGGCAAGTGGTGAATAGAATCCATTTGCCTTGAGGTCGCAGGCTCAAGGAAAGTTAGGTGCAGGTTAGGAAGAACCAGAAGCACTAACTAGGGCTTTCCTGAATACATGTGTGAATAAATGTTAGTAACGAGGTTCATTGGCAAAATTCCCATAGTGGCGTAACCTAATAAGGGTCACATCGGAAGAGTAGCAGGTTCATCGGAGCTTGGGTGAAAGCAAAAGGGTCCGCTGGGAAACCTTAGACTCGGATATATCCCGGAATGAGTGGATGGGTCTAGGGAAGTAACAGGTTCACTGATGCTAGAGTGAAGGGTAGGCGGAAGAGATCTACCCGTAGTGTGTGAAAAGTAAATGGAAGTAGTTTACTTGCAGTAAAACAACTCTTTCCTGTCTAGACACTTGAGCACTGTGGCGAATGTGTATTCGTCGTAAAATAACCAAGTACTAAGCACTTTAGAAAGAGAGAAAGTTTCCGTTACCTTGCGAAGGGAGGGAGTCAGTTGCAAAGCGTCTCTGACGTCACTCTGTGCCACACTGGGATTGGTAGAAACAGCGGGCGGGTAGCGGGGCTGGAATTGTGAAGGAGGGGTGAGCGCCGAAAGCGTGAGAACTGTCTCGCGAAAAGGCCGCGCACCCATTGGCCGAAATTATTTGAACGCGTGCACCCCATTGGTTGCACGGAAGTGCAAGACGCATTCTGATTGGAGGTAATTTGTAAACAAAGTTAAGCGTAGAAATCGTATGTGGCACTCGTATACTCCAGAGACTAGACCCGATCCAAGAAACCAAGGGTTTGAAAGGGATCAGTGGAAGGCTAATAGATACGATATTATGTACGGAACTAAGAGAAAAATGTCCCTTGTAAATAAGGTAAAGAATTACTTCAAAAAGGACAAGCCGATTAAAACTAGAGAGGGCATTGTTATTCCACCACCAAATACTCCTGCCTCTTTCATGATGTTTGACAGAGGGTACAATACATGTGTATGGTTAGAAAATTGGGTGAAATACACAAAAGACGACGGAATAATGGCCTTTCTGTTAGAAGGTACTTTTAATGGTAGGATCCTATTCAATTTAAGAACCCGAATGAATGAATTACATCCCAGACCGAGACTAACGCAGTATGAGGCATTAGAGGAATGGGAGATTGAGGCTTTCCAAAGAGAAAAGCCCCGAATGGATAAAGGGCTGACTAAGTATTACCCAAAACTGAGACAAGAAACCCGAGACAAAAAGATGAAACAATGGAGACAGAGCATGATTGTTGAGGGACTGTTTCCCATGATGCCAGCAGAAGATCCTCCTGGGGGGGGGGGAAAGAACAGAAAAGACCAAACATTGGGGGCCCTGGGAGAATCAGATGACAAATTATTAGATGATATATGCATGAGAAGTCCGCCTCCTTATAATGAGGGACACCAACCTTCGAGTGCAGGAGATATTCCCCGGAGACCCCTACAAAGGGAAGAGGTCAGGTCCGCAAGTGTAGGAGGGGATTATCTAATTCCTCCTTATACTGAGAATCTAGGACCCATAGAAACCTGAAGTATTTACCCCAGGAGACCTGTAGGTGGGGAAATGGGATATTCACGTGAAGGAGATTTTTGCCCTCGTCCCCCTTACGGAGGTGAGGTGAGGTCCTTAAGTTCAGGAATGCCATTATTACAGCCACGGGATGAAGAAGATCCGAGAATTCTAGGCACAGGAAGTTTGTTTCAGAAACCTAATTATGGCGGAGGACCGAGTGAGACACATCCCACTGCCCCGAGTTATGCTCGCATTCTAACCCCGCAGGTGTAGAAATCGTATGTGGCACTCGTATACTCCAGAGACTAGACCCGATCCAAGAAACCAAGGGTTTGAAAGGGATCAGTGGAAGGCTAATAGATACGATATTATGTACGGAACTAAGAGAAAAATGTCCCTTGTAAATAAGGTAAAGAATTACTTCAAAAAGGACAAGCCGATTAAAACTAGAGAGGGCATTGTTATTCCACCACCAAATACTCCTGCCTCTTTCATGATGTTTGACAGAGGGTACAATACATGTGTATGGTTAGAAAATTGGGTGAAATACACAAAAGACGACGGAATAATGGCCTTTCTGTTAGAAGGTACTTTTAATGGTAGGATCCTATTCAATTTAAGAACCCGAATGAATGAATTACATCCCAGACCGAGACTAACGCAGTATGAGGCATTAGAGGAATGGGAGATTGAGGCTTTCCAAAGAGAAAAGCCCCGAATGGATAAAGGGCTGACTAAGTATTACCCAAAACTGAGACAAGAAACCCGAGACAAAAAGATGAAACAATGGAGACAGAGCATGATTGTTGAGGGACTGTTTCCCATGATGCCAGCAGAAGATCCTCCTGGGGGGGGGGGAAAGAACAGAAAAGACCAAACATTGGGGGCCCCTGGGAGAATCAGATGACAAATTATTAGATGATATATGCATGAGAAGTCCGCCTCCTTATAATGAGGGACACCAACCTTCGAGTGCAGGAGATATTCCCCGGAGACCCCTACAAAGGGAAGAGGTCAGGTCCGCAAGTGTAGGAGGGGATTATCTAATTCCTCCTTATACTGAGAATCTAGGACCCATAGAAACCCGAAGTATTTACCCCAGGAGACCTGTAGGTGGGGAAATGGGATATTCACGTGAAGGAGATTTTTGCCCTCGTCCCCCTTACGGAGGTGAGGTGAGGTCCTTAAGTTCAGGAATGCCATTATTACAGCCACGGGATGAAGAAGATCCGAGAATTCTAGGCACAGGAAGTTTGTTTCAGAAACCTAATTATGGCGGAGGACCGAGTGAGACACATCCCACTGCCCCGAGTTATGCTCGCATTCTAACCCCGCAGGTGTTACATGGAAACACTTTGGACAGGTTATTAGCAGAAAAGGAACGAGAAGCGCTAGGAAATCAGAGAGCGGAAATAATACAGAAAATGTCACAGCTAAATGCAAGTCCTGAAGCCTTGACGATCCCAGTAACTATCGGACCGGTGGTTCCGTTGTATGGGGACCGTCAAGGAAGTCCGAAACCTCCCGTAATTACTCCTGTCATTGCACCGACCAGACCAGAACCCTTAATTATAGATGACCAGACAAGTGAGTGCGAGTCGGAGGTCTCGCTACTAGATCTGCCCGTTAGAAATACAGGAAAAAAGATACAGAAAAGACATAATCCTTTTAACGCAAGGGAAATTCAAATGGAATCGACCTCAGGTACTAAGAGTGTCACCTTGGTGACTCCTGAAGAAATCGAAAGATGGAGTCAAGAATTTGAAAAACAAGCGTCCCCAACGAAACCTTTAGATCTCTACAAGCTGAGAATAGAAATAGAGGAATTGATGGCAGGAAACGTAGGATTAGACCGATTAAATACCTACTCTGAAGACGAAATGCTGTTTATCTGCAAGAGTCTCACCCGAAGTACCAGAGCACTTCATGAAAAACTGACCGACACGGCTGCTAGCATGGGAATAGATATTTCAAGATCGAAACCGCTGCGAAAACCATACAGGGCAGATTTCTCAGACAAAGATTTGGAAAACTTGAATATGTCGGGGAAGAAAGCACAGGTCAAGGAACTATTGACAGTATTGCAGAAATGGGGAGACGTGGAAAGGTGGAAAGCCAGATGGGCCAAGAAAAAGGATGAGGCTAGGTCTAGGCAGACAACTCCCGAATTCTTGCTAAAAGAAGCTGAAAAACCAGAACAGTTATGCCCTATGCGCGAAGTACCAGGTGGAAAGTATGTGCACGTTCCATGGTCCAGACAGGATATTGTGTCCTTTACTAACGATTTCCCGAAATTGCGCGAGAAGCCAGTTGACTGGTATAGGCAGGTGGAAAGGTTCGTAAAGGTACAAAAATGTCTGTGGAAAGACCTGGATGGGTTTTTCGACATTGTGGTCCCGGTAGATCTATGGACCGAGTGTAAAATAGCCATAGCTTGGCCTAGTGAGGAATATCCGAGAGATGACAAAACAGGGGAACCATCGAAAGAAGTGATGAGAAAATATGAGCAAGTAATTCAGCATCTGAAACTAAAAGTGCCAGCAAAGGAAACTGATTGGACCAAGATAGATAGAACCACGCAGGAAAGAGACGAGACAGTGCACTCCTTTTATGAAAGGCTGTTGCAGGTGTTCAAAACATACAGTGGTATAGATAACATCGAGATGAAGGATATGACACATTTTATTTACAGGTTTGTAAATGGTTTAAGACCCGAAATTTGTCAGTGGATAAAAGATAACAAAATCTGTTGGCATACAAAAAAGATGGATGAGGTCCTACGGTACGCAAAGTACTGTGAGGACGAGATGGCAGAAAAGAAAAAGGCTCTCAAGGAGAAGGTTATGTGGGCTCAAGTGAAGCTCGCAGAACAACAGGAAAAACAATTGAATAAAATGGCCAAAACTACTCAGAACCAAGGTCCTGGGGGTGGGGGAGGAGGAAAGCCCCGGCCCAAAATGAGCAGGGAGGAGGCTAAGAAGAAATTTCCCTGCCACCAGCGCGGAGAAATTGGACACTGGCAAGACGAGTGTCCCTATTTGCCGGATGATAACTCCAAAACACCTGATTTAACTCCACAGACGCAGAATGAAAGACCAAGAAAGACCCAACAACAGGTAAAAACGATTCAGTTGCCCCGAGCACCAAAACAAGTATTTAAGGGAAAATCCACGCAGGGTGATGACATAGAAGTCTGGGAAAGTAATGAGAACAGAAATACAGCAACTTCGCAGTATTTACTAAATGATACCTTCCTTTGTGATGACCAGTACTGACGGGGCCTGAGAGGGGAGGACGAGGAGTGCGTACTTGGCGCCTCCTTGCCGGTAGACCAGTCCGGGCCATACATTGAAGGAAAGGTTGACGGAAATGATGTCACTTTTCTGTTGGACACTGGCGCTACCCGTTCTACTGTGAGAACAGTGGACGTTCCAAACCTACCCCTCTCGGGAGAAGCAATCCAAGTAGTGGGGGTATCTAATCAACTGATTAGTACTCCTGTTACCGAGCCCATGGAGATCTCAATTGGAAACTTTAAAGAAATGCATAGATTTGTCGTTTGTGACACCAGTCCAGTGAACTTACTGGGACGTGATTTGCTGTGCAAAATGAACTGTACCATCTTTTGCACACCAAAGGGTGTTGAAATTCAGACCCCAGATGAAGATGGCATTTATAAATTGATGTTAATCAGACCTGACTCAGAAATTAAGCGGATGACTATGCAGGATTTGCCCAAAGAACTCCAAGAAACAGTGAAGCCAGAGGAATGGGATTTTACCGGAAAAGATGTAGGATTAATGAAAAACGTAGACCCCATACAGATAGCCATCAAGGACAATGCAGTATACCCTAATACTAAACCCTACAGAATGAATGCAGAAGTGAGAGCAGGTGTTGCCCTGGAAATACAAAAATTGCTAGAAGGAAACATCATACAGGAAGTAATGAGTAGCCCATGCAACTCACCGATTATGGGCATCAAAAAGCCTAGTGGCAAGTACAGAGTAGTGCAGGACCTAAGAAAGGTAAACAAGATAGTGGTTCCCTGCTGCCCTATTGTCCCGAACCCAGCAGTGATTCTGTACCAGATTCCCTGGGATGCTGAGTGGTTCACTGTGATAGACCTGTGTCATGCATTCTTTTCCATTCCCTTGCATCCAGACAGCGAATTTATTTTCTCATTTGCTTTCAACAGTCACGTGTATGTCTGGAACAGGGTCCCCCAGGGGTACACAGAGAGCCCCTTTATCTTTAATCAGATCTTGAAAAAATGCTTGGAAACTTTGGTCTTACCTGGAAATTCTGTTTTGGTGCAATACATTGACGACCTCTTGGTGGCGTCCAAAAGTCATAAGGACTGTGTGATTGACACCATTGCCCTACTGAATCACCTGAGTGAGAAGGGACATAAAGTGGCCCCTGAAAAATTACAGTTCTGTGCAAAATCAGTGAAATATCTGGGGCACCAGATAGAGAAAGGCATCAGGAAAGTAACGTCAGAAAGAGTGAGAATAATTCAAAAGATGCAGTTACCCCGTACTCAGAAAGAAATCAGAATGTTCCTTGGAGTGATAGGATACTGCAGGCAATGGATTGTGGGATTTGCAGTCCTAGCTAGGCCCTTGATAAAAATGACCAAGAGAGGAACACCAGATATTGTAGAATGGGATGATGAAAGCTTAACAGCCTTATTTATTATTTATAGGTTTGTATTGCGCTAGAATCACTCCTACAGGAGTATCTCTGCTGCCTTCACAAAATTGCGAGATTGTCTGTGTACAGCCCCTGCGTTGGGAATGCCAGACTATTCCAAGGAATTTGCCCTGTTCTGTGACACTCGCGATAATTGCGCGTTGTCCGTCCTAACCCAAGAACATGGCACAACCAGAAGGCCAGTGGCATATTTCTCTGCCACCCTGGATCCAGTGGCTGCTGGATTACCGGGATGTCTGAAAGCAGTAGCTGCTACTTGCACAAGTTTAGAGCAGAGTGAATCCATTGTCATGGGACATCCTGTAACTGTGTATGTTCCACATGGAGTGGTAATTTTGCTAACGAGAACGAAAACTCAGTATCTCACCCCTAGTCGGCTGACTAAATACGAGAGGATTCTCGTGGGTGCTGCAAATATAACGATTGTCAGGTGCAACATTCTGAACCCCGCCACTCTGCTTCCCAACTCAATGGATATGGAAGATGGGGAGGAAAACGAGCATAACTGCATTGATTTAACAGAATTCTGCACAAAGCCACGCCCAGACATTAAAGAAACACCTTTGCCTAAACATGACATGGAATTGTTTGTGGATGGTTCATGCCTAAGACATGAACAAGGAGGCCTGAGTGCTGCCTATGCGGTAGTCTCCTTAACTAAAATTGTAGAAGCAGGTTATTTATTTGAAGTAAAGTCTGCACAAGTAGCCGAATTGATCGCTATGATAAAAGCTTGCAAAATTGGGAAAAATGTACGCCTAACAGTGTATACTGACAGTCAGTACTGTTTTGGAGTTGTGCATGACTTTGGCCAATTATGGCTACAGAGGGAGTTCCTGACTTCATCAGGTACCCCTATTCGAAATGGAAAAGTTGTTCAAGACCTTTTAGAGGCAATCCAATTACCAAAGGAATTGGCAGTGGTCAAGTGTGTTGCCCATAAGAAGGACTTTGACCCTGTATCTTTGGGAAATGATTTTGCTGATCGAGTGGCACAATTATGCGCCAGGGATCGATTGATCATAAATCCAAAACGGGGGGGGGCCTGGAAACAGCTGCCAACTTCGAGTGTTTGAAGAAGTGCCTACATGGGATGAAGTGAGAGAATGGCAGCAGGCGGCACCATGGCAAGAGAGAGAGAAGTGGAAGGAAGAAGGGTGTAGACCCAGACGTGAGGATGGTGTCATCTTGGGCCCAAATGGTATGCCTGTGTTACCCAGACACTTGCTTGGCACAATGGCTAGACTGATACATGAGGGATCACACATTGGTAGGGACGCCATGATTCTGGTATTCCAACAGACTTGGGATAGCAAAAAGTTCAGGAAAGTAGCAGAGTCCCTCTGCCAGAGGTGCCTGTCATGTCAACAGATGAACCCAGGCAAGAGAGCAATGGTGGAACTAGGGAAAATTGGGAGGTCAGGGGGTCCCTTTGTGAGAATACAGGTTGATTTCATCACCATGCCACGTTGTGAGGGGAAGCGTTATGTCCTTGTCATTGTCTGCCTATTTTCAAAGTGGGTGGAAGCTTTCCCTACTCCCCAAAATGATGCACTGACAGTAGCTAAGTGTTTACTGAAAGAACTGATACCTAGATTCGGGGTTCCAGTCACTATTGAATCAGATAGAGGCCGACATTTTCAGAATGATGTGATCGACCAACTCTGTAAAGCATTTGGGATCTCGCAAAAAGTCCACTGTGCATATCATCCAGAGGCTTCTGGAGTGGTGGAGCAAATAAACGGGACTATCAAAACAAGACTAGCGAAATTGTGTGATGCATCTGGCATGACCTGGGTAAAGGCCCTGCCTCTGGTTCTGATGGGACTCCGAAGTATTTCAGACCGAAAGACAGGCCTGAGCCCCCATGAAATCCTGATGGGAAGAGTGATGAGACAAGCATGGGTACCAGGAAGCAAATTGTTGAGTATTACTGATGATTTGGTGCTTGAATACTGCAAGAGATTAGGTGACCAAGTACGTTATATCTCTCGCCAGATCGGAGAAGACGCCGTCACCAATCCAACGACTCCTCTTCACAAACTGGTTCCAGGGGACTGGGTCAAAATAAAGAAGCATACTCGGTCGAGCTGCCTGGCACCAAGGTGGGGACCGAAGCGCCAAGTGATCCTGGTAACAACCACAGCAGTGAAGTGTGCAGGTGTTCCCCATTGGATTCACGCCAGCCACACCCAGAAGGTATTACCAGACGAGGAGCCTGGAGAAGGAGGCCGTCCAGTAGAGGGGCCTGCAGAAGCCAGACCAGAAGTAGCTGACGACGTACAGCCCAGTACCAGTCAAGCTGAGGGGTCCGCAGACGTTGGTCCAGGAGTAGTTGATGACGAGCTACCAAGAGTCCAGCCTGCTGAAGGGTTCCCAGAAGTTGGTCCAGAAGTAGCTGATGACGAGCTGCCAAGCATATGGCCAGATGAGTGGATACCATTGATTGACCTCACCGAAGACCCAATCAGAACAAGAGAGCGAATTTGTGAAGGTAGAGAGTGGAATAGAGAGGAAAAGCAAGGCACAGGCGAAGAACCTCAGGCTATTGAGAGTCACGTCAAAACTGAGGAAGAAGAAGGTCAGACAGGGACTGAGCAAGTGATCGATACTCCTCCACTGACTCCTGATGTCGAAAAGGGACAGACTAGACATAGTGTAATAATTCGAGCAGAAGAAAGTCAAGAGAACGAAGTGCTCGAACAGGATCAGACAGGGTTAGAAGACCGTGTTCAGGAAACAGAAACAGAGACATTTGAAAAGCAAACACAAAACTCACCTGAACAAGGCCAGATTAGTAACCAGGCAAAAGAAATAGATGCAAGTCCTGGAACTAGTGAGATAGGAAGGGAAGAAGAAGCGGAATTGCCACAAACTAATGAAAATAAAAGGGCAAGAGAAGAAAACGAAGTCTCAGTGCCAACTAAAAGACTTAAGAAAAGAAAGCATATTGAGCCCGGATTCATAAAGAAATTGAGACAGAGGATAAAAACAGTAGAAGAAAAACGTGCAGAAGAAAGGAGAAGTGCTCGCATAGCAGAGCAACCAGAAGACACTTCCAAAAGAAGGAGCGATCGAATAAAAAGACAAAACAAAAAGTACAAGTCTCCTGAATGGACGCTCGTTTTGGAAGAATTTGAGGATCTTGATATAACTGACGAAAGCGACGGAGAACCAGTCGCTGAGTACTCTGCCGAAGAAGAAGACGAGCCACCGTGAATTTGCACAAAGTAAGCTACTGGTGCAAAGAGACAAAGAGGGGTCGAGAAACTTCTTCTGAGCCAAAATGTCTGATTCAAACGTGAGTGGTAGACCTAGTCGCAGCTGTTGCAAAACATGCTGCAAGGTATGTGTATGTAGTGTAATTATAGTGATATTAGTTTGGATAGGACTAACAGTTTTCATTCCTTTTGCGGTGAGCAAAAATACTAATATTGACCCTACTGAGATTGTAAATACTGACATTGAAGAACTGACAACACAGAGTGTAGCAAGACATGAGAGAGTACTCAGACAGACAAAACGTGATTTAGAAGCATCAGATGAGGAAGGACTACATTACCACGGAATTAGAAACAAGACACATTTAAATGTTTTCGCAAACTTGTTAATACACTATGTAGAGACTATGGAAATTGAAGATTGCTATGTCTGCATGAAGCTACCTACCTCTGTGGCTGAAGGCGTGACATACCATCACTTGCCCCTGACATACGGAATATCCTGTAGCATTTTAGCAAGCTTATTTTACAAAAGAGGACCGTTACAGTACTATTACTCTAACAATGACGTGATCTTTTCTGAACTTCCTATACGTGGGAACCTGAATCCTGTACATACCAAAAGTGACGTTACTCGCTATATGGGCGAATACTTTCTGACTATAGGTAATATAGACATAGGTGACGCACACAGAGATAACTTGACCTGCTCTTTGCGTGAGCAGGAAAAGATTTTCCTGAACATGGCAGAGAAGAGGAGAATAAAAATAAAAAGAAAGGCAGATGACGAGAAACAGAAAACGCCAAAATGGGCTGAGGACATGGAAGGCACCTCAAAGGGTGGGGCGGGACCTGCTCTGTTGCTGGATTTTGAAAGGAAGGGAAAGCTATGTCTTCACCGCGAGAAGACTAGCTATTATAATAACATTTTCATTGGTTCCAGTGAATGTGAACATAATTACAAGGTAATTGGAGGATGGGGTTTCAAAAATGGGTCAGAGCCTGTGTTTCCTGGAATTTATTATATATGTGGGGACAAGGCTTATTTCAAATTGCCGGATCACTGGTATGGAAGCTGCTATTTTGTCATTGTCTTCCCGAAAATATACCATGTGAATAAAGTTGCTGGAAGCGATGAAAATACTAATGGCTTAGTGCGTAGTAAAAGAGAAAGCGTAGGTGAAATAATGGGTAGTATTTTCAGTGCACTGATACCTGGAGTGGGAGTGGTTCTGAACACTCACAGAATTTGCAAATTATCCACCATAGTGGATGTGTTGTCTACTGACACAGCTCATGGATTTCTGCTGGTCAATACCGAAATGGTTGCGATCAGATCAATGGTTTTGCAGAACAGACTTGCTCTTGACACCTTATTAGCAAAAGAGGGCAGAGTCTGCCGGATGTTGAAGGCGCAACATTGTTGCACTTATATTCCGGACAAAAGTGTGCAGCTCAAAAGATATGTGAAAAACATTACTAATTTGGAAAAGGAACTCAAACCACTCGAGGTTGACAGTGCCTGGAAGAGACTGGTAGATGGTCTCTCAAATGTAGGTCATTGGCTTGCTAGCTTAGGTAAAAGCTTATTGTTCAAGGTACTGATGCCAATTGGAATTATAGGTCTTATCCTATTTTTCATATTTGTCTGTTGCAAGTGTCGTAAACACACCAGAAAGCATCAAGTGAATGCCAGAGGAGTGAAACGAAGTGTGGATGAGCTTGAATTAGAGGAAATGAATAATCAGATATACAAAAAGGTGAAAAATTCTCACCCTACCAAAAATGAGAAAGAGAAACTGAATCGCTTGTTGGAAGAGATAGAGATGTATAAAGTGTGAAGAAGTTGGCATCTGGTTCCATTATTTTTGTGATGATAGTAAATATCATCAAAGAGGGGATTGATAGAGCAAGCTTCGCATCGCGACTTGCTCGAGTCAAGAACCTCGCCTGTGTGTAATCAATTAATAGAATTTGTACGTCTTACTAATCTTTTATTTTTATATTCAAACGAGGTAGAGGAAGCTTGCGTACGTGTATTTCTAATACAACTAATCCATGTCTCTAAAACATGGACGCCGCTTGGAAAATTTGCTTCTGCGCATGCGTCAGTCACACTCACGTGACCTGACGTAGTTATAAGTTTGGTGGGAAAGGGTGCGCATGCGTAATACACAGCTTTCGTGAATAACGTGGTGATGCTCTTGTGACAGTGTATATGTTGCTAACATTTAAACTGCATAGTATATTTTTATAATGATAAGTTTGAAGTACAAGACCAATGATGTGTTTTTCATACCGTCACTTCTATGTTTTAATTTGTTTTCGCTTACTTTTCATGTATCCTCGACTCGGAGGGGTGCTGGGCTGGGGAGTCCATCTTGGAGGGTATTTCTGCGCAGAATCTAGAAGCAGCCATTGGCATTGAACTCAGGCCAAAGAAGGTTGATGCCAGAGCCACCCTGGGAAAGAGCACCTTCACCCAGCAGAAGCATCATGATTATGTTCTATTGTAACGAAATGTATTCTTTCCATTGTATTCTGTGCGGCTTTCTCATGGGAACCCCAATTTTGCTAGGCGGTGCCCAGAGATGTAAATTAGGCCTCCAAATAGTCTATTCTGATTGGTGTGTTACCCAAAGCCTACCTTAGGACCAATCCAAATTGAGGGATTCTGACACTTTGCAACATTGGGGGGTGGTACACCGTCCCAAAACAGTATATCTACCCTGGGTTCACCTAGGGAAATTGTCCGACTTGTCTGGTTTAGCTGACCTGTCACTGACCCAACGCACTCAATAGGTGACTGAGGATACAGAGAGCTGCGGAGCACTCTGTCCGAAATTTGACCATAGACTAAGGTTTTACTAAACCTTAAAGTGCTGGCGGAGCACTTTGCTGGGAGTTCGCTGACCCAATCGGGGTCTTGATCGATAGCTGCAGAGAGGGTGGAGCGCAGGCGTTACTTCCGAACTGCGGGTGCTGGTCCTGTCCTGAGGGTCCTGTCCGAGAGGTCCTGTCCTGATTCCTAATCTGAGGGTTTCCTGTCCTGTCCTGGGTGTCCATTCTGCACCTGCTGTCCATTGAGGGGTATCCTTTCTTGAGGGTTTCCTGTCCTTAACTGACCCGTGGCCAGGGTTTGGTTTCCACACCAGTCTAGGTAAATATCACTCTGAAAGCTCTGAACCTTGCACCTTTCTGAATTTCTGTCTTTTGCTTCAATAAAGACACACCTTTGCATATGTTAATTTTCCATGCTTTCTCCCGCAACCATTGAATCATAAAGTCATTTGCATTTATTTCATAACGCGTTCCTATGTTACCCTACTTGTTAGAAATAATATTTTGCATTGCAGTTTGTCATTTCCTGATATGGTCTAGAACCTCCTTACTTGAACTGTCTAAAGAACTTTTGCCTTAAAGCATAGCGTGTCTTTCTCCATAGACTCTCCAATAGTTATATAAATGCCCGAACTCATGTCTCATTCGCTTGAAATAATTCTAGAATACTAGTCTTGATCAAAGCCTATCCCATCTTTAGTGATTCATCTTAAACGTTCTAATTCCTGATCCTTCATTTAAACGTGTCCTGGTTTCATTAGTATAAATGGTTGCATTGACTTATTTGCTATTCAGCTATGTACTTTCTGTTATTCTGATTATTGATTGCTTAATTGCTGTGAATTTGATATTCTCTGAATTTTACTAAATTAGATAAAGACTTTAAAACTTCCAGTTGTCCGTGGTCATTTTACAAAGGTATTGAATGATATTTGTTGGGTTTGTATTTTGCTGCCTTTCCTTTTACAGCTAGCTCCCTGATCCATGGTGGTCGTAGGTACCCGCATCGGTGGATGGTAAGTCGGGTACGCTGAAGAATAACGAAAGGAACTCCCAAATTATTGATAGTAGACCGTGAGGTCATCCGATCAATGTACATGGTGATTTGAAATATATGGGCCCGAAGCCGGAAGCGGCGAAATTATTGGTCGGGTGACCCGCGCGCTCTATCAGTATCTTTAACATATTTCAGCCAGGGGATTTGAAGGCATTTCTCTTTCATCAGGCAATCCCGCATGATCTGTCTGGTTAATTCCGCGTTGGGGTTTGACCAAATTTTAAGCCAGGCCAGTATGGGTCTCAGTCTAATCAGGTCGGCTATAAATGTGGTTCCCAGCTCTTCGTGTGTTATTGCTGCAGGGATGCTCAGCGGAAGTTTTAGCAATTTTTTTAGAAATTTATCTTCCTCTCTTTGTATTGGTAGTGCATCTCTGATACCCCACACTTCCACTCCGTAGATGGTCTTTGAGATGCTAACTGATCTGTACAAAGTCATCACCTGCTCTGGGGACCAGCGTCCCATTCTACGTGCAAAGTTTAGTATAGCTCCATTAGCTGAGACTAGTCTCCTCGCCCTCTCCTCTATCAGAGGGGCGAAATTTAACTTCTCGTCGAATAAAAGGCCCAAGTATGGAAATGTTTTGACAATGTCCAAGACATGATCCCCCAGTTTAAATACGAAGTTCTTCTGTGGTTTCTTCCCCACTATCATGATGAAAGATTTTGTCATATTAACGGAGAGGTCCAATTTCCTCATGAAATCCAAGAAACCCTTGATTAAGAGCTGCAGACCGACAGCCGTCCGGGCTAGGAGGACCGCGTCGTCGGCGTACAAAAGTACTGGTAGGTGACGCGAGCCTACCTTTGGGCAGTCAGTTCCCAGTGCTATCAGGTCGTTCTCCAAGCCATTTATATAAAGGGAAAATAGGAATGGCGCCAAGATACACCCCTGCCTCACCCCGCCCGAGCACGGGAAGGGATCAGTACTCGCCCCCCCGCGCTGTAGCGGACCTTGGCAGTGGTGTTCCAGTGAAGCTCCCTCAAGAAGTGTGGCTCAGGGGTTAGAGGCAGCAGACCCGGAAGCTGAGATCGGTCCTGGACCAGGGTTCAATAGTGGAGAAGTGTGGCTCAGGGGTTAGAGGCAGCAGACCCGGAAGCTGAGATCGGTCCTGGACCAGGGTTCAATTCCCCGCCTCGGCGGGTCTTGGGCTAAAAATTCCACGGACTCGATAATTCTGGCCCCGGTGCCTCCTCAACTCACGGGTTCACACTCTGCGACTCTGGGCAATAGCTTGCTTAATCTCCACAACGGCCCCTCGCGGCGGGATGCCTGACTTTCACCTTGTGGATACCCTGCTATCTCACAGGGGAATACCAGGACGGGTTCCCTAAGCAAGCGCCGGGAAACCCACTGCGGGTAGCTGTGCGCTATATAAGCTCAACTACATTTACATTTACATTTACAAGATGTTAATGAGATCCGGATCAATTCCCAGGTTAGACATGAGTGTCCATAGTTTGGCTCTGTTGACATTGTCAAACGCCGCTGCTAAGTCCATGAACCCCATGTAGATGGTGCCATCAGACGCCTTGGTGTACTTGGCGGTGAGAAGGTATAGGTTAAGGCATTGGTCACTAGTTGACCTGCCTGTTCTGAACCCATACTGGGTGTCCACCAAGATGTTGTGGGTGTCAGTCCATTCTAGTAGGCGGTTGAGAAGTGCCCTCCCTAGTACCTTGGCGGAAACATCAATAAGCGAGATCGGTCTGTAGCACTGCGGGCTGTCCCTACAGCCTTTCTTATAAATCAGGACAATCACCGCCGTGGACCATGATCTCGGCAGACCCGATTTGATTGCTGCGTTCAGGACTCTCGTTACCATTGGGGCCCATAGCTCGGTGTTACTAAGAAATAGATCCAGGGGGGTCCCATCCGGGCCCGGAGCTTTGTTCTGTGTTAGCCCTTTGATTGCTTTGAGTACTTCATCCAAAGATAGTTCAAATTTTTCTGCCCTTGGCCCCCTCCATATTCCATCACCAGTGTCTACCTCCTGTTGGTTGTACAAGGATTTGAAATGAGCGACCCATTGTTCCGGCAGGATATTTGAGCTGATGACTGGGGAGCTCGAATCGTGAAAACATGGTCTATTTATAATTTTCCAAAACTGGGCATAGTCCTTATTTTCACCAGCCTCCCTTAAATCGGCCCAGACTTCTTTTTGGAGAGTCCCTTTCCTGATCTTTATCTGGGTTTTATAATTCTGTCTGCAGCGAGTGATTTCAACCTTGTCCCTAGGGGTCTTTTTTAAACTCTGTTTTAGGTCTCTTAGCGCTTTGGAACAGTTAGAGTCAAACCATCTTGGAGAGGAAAACTGTTTTGCGCGCTTCTTGGTTGTCAGGAGTCTCTCTATAATTTTAGTTAAGGATTCAAACGCCTCTACTACTCCTTTCCCCTCTGTTGTATGATCTAAACAGGTCTCTATGTGGGCTTTCCCTTCATCCACTAATTTGACATAAAATTCTTGGGGGTTAATCACTGACCACCTTAGGCGTCTCCCTTGGTCTGTTGGTTGGATTTCTGTTTGGTGGTTCACCCCTGGGTCTTTTCTAATTACATTGTTCCCTATAATTTCTATTAGAATAGGGTTGTGGTCACTGAAGGGACTCCACTCTGTACTGGTATTTAAAATCTGTTCTCTAGCACAAGCGGAAATCATTATATAATCTATTATAGACCCCCCACTTTTGCCCTTAAATGTCGGTGTTGACATGAGAAAATTGTAAAGCCTAACGGCGACCATTTAACAGAGAGCAGCTACCCCTGATGAAGGGCTGATAATTAGGCCCGAAATGCATTGGGTTTTCGAATAAAGAAAGCTGCTCTGAACCTTTGTTGTATGCGGATCTTATTTACGAGGAGGCCCGGATGGGCACACGTTAATATGAGAAGTTTCCTAAATGCATGATGATACATAAGTGGATGATTCAAAAAAGAGAAGACGAACGTACAAAACGCATGATTATTTATGGACTAAACTGGACGAATAATGATTAAAATGAAATGGTGAACTTTTGGTTGGATATGGCATCCAGAATACGCTGTGCATCTGGGAGTGGTGCGTTACCCATACGCTCCCCACATGTTTATATATAGACAATGGTGCTCAGGGCAAGGCACAACCCAGTTTTTTGCACGCAAATTGAAAAACATTTGGAAAATATTTGAATAATACCGGGACTACATTAAGTTAATTACGGAGTGCATACCACCTCATACGGTGTTGGGGATTCGCCTACCTTGAGTGCGGTTAGATCCATAACATGAGAGAGGGCGAAATTGTCTAAAAGCTTCATCAGGGTTGTACCCTCTTTACTGTGTGAAAAATGGGGGCCTTTTTCTAGTGGACAAGCTGACCAATCGAGAGTTAGAGGAAGTAGTTTGGGGCATAGGTGACAATTAAAATCCCCCATCAACAGGACAGTTGGTTCTGGCCCCTTCGTCCTTCGATCTAGTTCCTCATTTAGTCTGCTCTCCAGCTCCACTAAGATTGGGAAATTCCCCTCCACCGGTCCGGAGTTATAAAAATTTACAAACAGTAGACTCTCCCCCTGATGTAAAAGTTTAACTGCTTGTATGTTGTCCGACAAACTGACTGGGTATGACCAAGTGCCTTTCAGGTCTAAGTCTACATATAATGCTAGGCCTCCTTTTGCTCTGCCCGAATTTGTCCCTTGGGCAGGTCTAAAGAAACACTTGTAGCCCTCCAGTTGACATGGGCCCGAGTCCCTAGCCCAAGTTTCTTGGAGCGCTATGACATGAAAACGCTTTATGTATTCTAACCACTCCTTGCTTTTTAATTTGGCTTCCAGCCCTGCGATATTCCAGGATAGGATGGTCAGACCCTTCCTATTCTCTTTATCTCTTACTATTTGTGTTTCAATTAAGCTATCCTCACCAGCTCTGGGTAAGTCTATGTTGGTTATTTTGTTCTCGCCCTGACACCGGAATGAGTCTAATCTCCCAATTAGTGTACTCTCCTCACTCCCACGATTGCCCCCTATTTCTGGACCTGGACATCTACTAGTGGCTAGGCTTGCTACGCTGTTGTTTTCTGAGGGTTTAAGTCAATCGATATCCTCTAGTGATTGGATTGGGGCAAATCTATTTCTCCATTGTGCGTAGTCTCGGGGGGAATAGGGTTGTTCGAGGTGGTTTGCTAGTCTAGATCTATATGGGCGCTGTGGTCTACCCAGCGTCCACCCTCCCTCATCACCCACACGATTGTTATTCCGGGTCCTTGGGTAAAAATACCCAAGTGGGAGTGCGCTAATAGTACTGGTTTGATTCCTGTTGGGATTCTTTAGGATGTACTCAACCAGACTAGTGTCAGTGAAGTTTGCGACTATACAGTCTCCTCTTATATCTTTGTTTCTCCCCCCGATCCAGTTTGCCCTTCTTACACTTGCTATCTCCCCTCTTTCCCCATTATTTAAGGGTCTGTGAATGTTCAGCCACTTGGAGATTTTGGTAAGCAATTTGTAGTGTGTTTCTCTCTCGTTAGACCTGATTTCTGGTACCCCTGCAAAAATTATTACAAAAGGACTCGCCTCAGGGGGTAGATCTATATGTGGAGCATGAGTGTTGGTGTTATAAGCGGGGTCGGGGTCTGTATAACAGTGATTATAATTCCCTTCCCTCTGAGGGCGATCTTCCTGTCTCCATTGCATTAGTGGTTTTAAGGGGGGTTTCTCCCTCTGTGTGTTATTCGCACCTTGATTGTGTCTCCCTCTAGAGTCATCGTTGGAATCCCCTTTAGGATTTTGGGCAGTTTTGGGGGCCTCATGAATCTGGGCTAAAGCATGTTGAGAGTGACTAACGCAGTTATTATTTTGCAGTCTCTTTGAATTTGCCTTGTCTTTTGTGACTTCCTCATTTAAGTGGGGTGGGTCGGGCGGAGTTTTTGTGAGTGTGTGCTCTAGTACCTTGGACTGTTTGGAGAGCTCACACATTATTTTATCCACCTTGCTTATTATAGGCTTTAATTGTGCCACAATGAAGGATTCTAGCTGTTTTTTTAGACCTGTGACTACTGTCTTGATCCACTGGTGGAATGGGTTCTACTTGGGAGTCATTTTCTACTGTTATATACTCTTGTAAACGTAATGGAGAGTTATCTCTAACTAGTGCTTTTCTCTGTCTCTGATATCCCTTGTTCCTCCCCAATCACTTCCTTTTTGTCCGATGGGTCATGTCATTGAGCTCAGAGGTGTCTGGGCCTGAGGATTGTGCACAGGGGACATCCTCTATGTCATTGTTTGTTTGGGATATACTGTCCTGGGTATTTGGGCTATCAGCTATAAGTACATCTCTAGAGGTTGTTTGAGTGATAGCATTGAGGTTGGGCGAGGAGGATAAACTCCGTTCCATACGTTCAATTTCCCCTGTGACTTTCTTTAACTTTAGGTCAATTGCTGTGGGTTTGTTCCCCTTTGCGAGTGCGCCCTCCTTTATTTCCCCCCGTGCGGGTTTAGGGGTCGCTCTTTTGTTTGATTTGATCCCAGCCGAACGTGTGTTGGGATGGGTAGACATAGTTCCCTTAAAGGACTCCTACCTTATCACAACAGCTCTGTGCTGCGTAGGTTTCTGCCAATCCTCTTGTGTGATTCCGTGGGGGTTTGATTACCGGCTTTGGGCGGGCTTCAATACCCTGTGCAAAATCCCTATACTCACAATGCAGTACCTGGGTATATTGTCAAAGGGGGAGTGTAGGGGCTAAGAGGGATGGCCCGTCCCGTCCCTCGTTGTCCCCGGACGGCCACAGACGGCCCGCCCGGCGCCGTCCGCGCGCGTCCGCGACGCGGAGGAAGAGCCCAGTTTTAATAGCGCCTCCGGGCGCGCTGCGTGAGGAAGTGGGCGGAAGTTGTCGCTCAGCCCTCTGGGAGCTGTAGTCTCCAGCCGCCGCGATGGAGTGGGGCGGCGAGACCACAGCGTCAGGGCCCCAGGAGCGATGTGGCGTCCCGCTGTTGTGTCAGGCTTAGGTGGGCTGCCTGCGTGCTGGTAAGGATGGTCCCCGCTCCGTCGAGGAAGAGCCCGGTTTTAATAGCGCCTCCGGGCGCGCTGCGTGAGGAAGTGGGCGGAAGTTGTCGCTCAGCCCTCTGGGAGCTGTAGTCTCCAGCCGCCGCGATGGAGTGGGGCGGCGAGACCACAGCGTCAGGGCCCCAGGAGCGATGTGGCGTCCCGCTGGTGTGTCAGGCTTAGGTGGGCTGCCTGCGTGCTGGTAAGGACCACCAGCAGTGATCAAGAACTGAATGTGACTTCCTTTTCGGAGTCAGCAGTCTGTCTTATTTAAAAAGGAAAGGCATCTGATTTAAAGGCCGCAATATTGAACGCCCACAAAATAAAAATGTTGTGTGGCAAGAAAAGTGTAATTTTAACAGCTTATCAGACTGCAGTGATATTTTACATTCCTTTAATTAAATATACCCATAACTTGAACTATTCGGGTATTTCTTTATTTTTGTTGTGAAGGGTGAACGAATGGGCATCTCAACAGAGGGTACATGAACTAATATTTGAAGGAAATATGTAAAAACTACGCTTCCTTTCGAAATACAAATATCTAATTGCATAGAGGAGCACTCAAACCCCGCTCGATTAGCCCTAGTTATTCAGCCCAGCCTAGTCTTAAACTTCTTATTCATTGCATGCGAGGCAATATAGCTTGCCTTTCTGTCTAATTAGCCCAGCATTTGCTGGACGTTTTACTCGACTTTAGATTAAGCAAACACTTAACAGCAAGGCTATATTTTAAAGTGAATATCTGGCATCCAATGCTTTCTTACACAAGCTACATGAAACAGTGCTGTTCTATTAACTCAGCATCTCACCCTTCTTCTCGCTCTCCTGTGTTATGTTATGTTATGTTACGTGTTTTTTTTATAAAGCGCTCAGCTACTCAGGTAGAGTGTCCCGTCGCTGTCAGACCCCGCAGGCACAGAGCAAGAGGATAGATGACATTATTGTACAAACAGCCATGTTGCCACTTCTTTCTCACTTTGTCAGCTTCCTCCAACTGTCCCAGGCACTGATTTTAGGCAAACTTATGGGCTGATAGAAGTTGTACCAGGAACCATCATGACAGCAGATTCTCGTCTTCCCTCTTTCCTGATGGCACTCTCTCTCTCTCATACCTCTCCCTTCCATCTTTTGTTCTTCAGCGCTTTGAAGTAGCTCTTTCATGTAACAAAATCTATACAAGAAACCATTATTCCGTAAGATTCTGACATCTCTGAATTTGATAGATAGTCTCTAGCATCCAGTGCCACTTGGATAATATACTCCTTACTGGGTTGTCATGGCCATCTGAGGTGGTCCTAATTTCATCCTGTGTCACTCCAACACCACCCCAGAGGGCTTAATCACCATCCTTAACTTCAACTCCACACACACAGAAAAGACCAAAGACCCATCCCGCCACCCCTCTTCTCACCCACTCTATTATACTCCAGTTATGGAGATTGGTATTGTCATACTCCCATCAAATGCAGATTCAGGAGAATCTTGGTCTCAGAGATGACGTTTAAAAGATATTTTGGAACTTGGGGTCTGTGGAAAAAAAAGTAGGCCGGGCAGGAGTGCTGGATTTGTTCTCTTTAAGATTGGGCTTGGGATATGCAGTGATTGGCAAAACATATCTTTTGAAGCAGACTCTAATTTTTCTTCTCTTGTCCTCCAGCTTTAAGACTTTGGTGCAGTAACCCTTTTTTCTGGCCTCCACTTACACAGCTGGGGCTGTTTTGGCTCTAGTCCTCGGCATTTAGCAGCATTCCATCACCACCAACTGTGCTCCTGAAATCCTGGTTTGAAATAAGCCCAAGTCTGCCATGGGTCCCTAATGTTCCTTGAACACTACCTGAGTCCTCCGAGATTACGACCAATAACGCCTAACAGAGCAGCCACTAAGGCAGCCTCAGGTCAGTCTTGAAACTCTGTAAGCTTATGCCAATCAGTAGCCCTGGGCTAAGAGAGTGCCACGGCCATCCCTTCACCACCCTAGAAAAGATTTCTGACTTGATGCCTGATGTCTCTGATCTCTCTGAAACCCTTCCTACCCCTTATTGCTTCATCCTACTCAATCTTCAAGTGCTTCCTCTGGACATCAAAGTCTCAATTAGGATTGTAGAGAAGAAGTCAGATCTGCATCTGCCATCAAACATTGACAAAGAGAATGGGAAGAGTGCTTTTCTTACCCACTGTTCTCACTGATCTCTAAATCACTGTCATACCAGGATCCCTCTCAGTGGTGTAGCAAAGGGGGGGGCGAGAGAGTCTCGCTGCCCCAGGCGGCACAAGTTTTGAGGGCGTCGCAGCATTCACCAGCCAGCACTCACCCCCTGCTCACACATGCAGCCCCCGGGCGGGAAACTCAGAGACCGCCATGGTTGGTAGAAAGGGCTAGCTACCCCACTAATCCCTCCTGCCCCTGATTTCTATCTAAGACCTGGATCTGTCCCGCGACCAACTGCTTTGTAGTACACCCTCACCCCTTGCTCTTTATCCCCTCTTGAGATCAATGCTTATAGAAGTTTCAGTCTGTTTGTGTATGTTACAAGCAACCAACATGACTTGAAAGGACTGCATTAAGCACGTTGCATGCTAATACTGGGACTTTAGTTCATTGAACTAGTGATGAGACATCTTTACACAGTGTTCATTCATCTTCATGGCACAGAGAGCCTTCCCTGGGCCTTCTTCAGCACTGCATTAATGTGGTGGTGTCCCTTCTTCTGAGCAGTAGTGCCATCTCCCACATCTTAGACAGCAATACATTAAAGAGGAGTTGTACCATCTCCTCTGTCTTAGGCAATACTTTTATCTTTCTTGCTTTCATGTAATCTTAGATTTGTCAACATTAGATGCCCCAACTCCAGACTTGTTGCTACCAAATAATTATACGCTGCATGCAACTCTGGAGAAGTCCACCAGTGCTGGCAACCTTAAAGTGAAACCACTCAGCATCTACACATGGGGTGTAGTGGCTATTAGATGTAATGAAACTAAATGGCGCTAAATGGGGACACAGGGTAGTAGCAGAAAATCATATTGTAGAGGCCGCTGTGTGACCCTTACCATCCAATGGGGAAAAGAACACAAAAGTAGAATCCACAAGGCACGAGAAAAAGCGCCATGAGATTGCCATGCTGCCTCGTGCAAATGACCAGGCATTACTAAATAGCACAGTGCTGGCCACTGTATGGGAATAAAAGAAAGCCGTAATAGAAGTAAACCATCCAGAAGGAAAGTATAATCATCAAAGCAAAATGGCTCCACAATTGAAACAGGAGAGCTATTTGGAGAGCAAGAGGAACGCAACAAAGACAATTTGCAACGGTATCCAGTTTTTATGTAAAAGCCCTGTACCCCAACTGCCCCCCCCCCCATTGCAGTACCATGTGCTAAGTCCACCTCCTAGCAAAAAGTAAAGTGCAAAAAGAAAAAGAAAGTTAAGAGAATTAAGAATACTAGATTGCCTCTGAAGTGCACAAAAAATGATAAGGAGAACAAGGGGTTTTAACCCCAGATGCAGGAAATGTTTCAGGAGACACTACGATCCAGGCAGGGACTCCCTTAAGAGTACTTGAAGATAATAACACTGAAATTGATGGTGACGAGCAAAGTGGTGCAAATGGTAGGAGCTTTAGGCAATGAAACCCATGTGCAAGCGTTTTTCTGCCTGAATAAAAAAGCACGGTAGTGGGAACTAAACCGCTGGGGATATTTGAGAATTGTAATGTATTGACACCCCCAAGCACTAGCGAAATTTACTTTTATTGATCTATTCCCTGATCCAGTATGTTCATTACCATTGAATCAAGTATGCCAACTAGAAGTGTGTCGGGCTATTTATGCTCTTAGCTTGCTAGCCTTGCAGGATATTACATTAATTAATCACTGTGAGCGCACTAGCCCTAGATCCCAGGCTGGCTAGAGTGGGATATATATTGACATGGAGTTTTATGCACCAGTTACTCCGAATCAAATCAATGATAACATGGACCATCTGCATGTGAGTGGACTAAATATGATCCCCCAAAGTAGGGATTGGAGCGTACCATTGCAGCGAGAATGCCAGATGGAGTTGGGACAGGAGAACTCAGAGCAACACGATACGCGAGTCCTCCTCCTCAGAAGATCTAAGGCACTTTACACATTGCCTCCTGGTGTCCTAAGGGAAGCAAAAAAAAAATATGACAGTTACCAGGGGAAAAATAGAGCTGTTATTATCAATCACAAGAGGAGCCTTAAACCTGCAGTAGGTGGTGGCATTACTTGGCACTGTCTGCGAGAAGTACTGAACAGCATAATACAGCAGTTTACAAAACCTATTACACCTTTGCCGCCTCATTTTACATAAACGAACACCCAGTTTCCTGTCCAAAATTGTACCACTAGACCTGGAGAGATATGAAGCATAGATCCAGTTTGATAACCATTATGCCCAGGAATATAGCCGGCCTACAACCAAAGTTTGAGGATGAGGACTGAGTGGCATTTGCTAGTACCATGAAGTTTTACTGGTTTCAGGAGACTTTAGCTGCGAATGGTACTTTAGCTGAATCAGTGTCAGGCAAAATGGGTTTTCCACCAAAGCAAATAGATCTAGTAAGGGCCAGGGGGTCTCTCGTCCTTACAAGATCTATTGCTATCTCAACAACAAAACTAGCTTATTCGGTATCAAAAGTTTCTTTATCGCGACTCAATTATGTTTGTTGCACGTACCAAGTCCCATAAGAAACCACAAGCAATAGTAGTTGTTGCCAATGTCTATTTGAAGACCAACCAGTGTGGTAAACCTGAGGATCAATAAGCAATACTACGGGAAGTCATCCATGGAAAAAAGGCCAAGGTGAAACCTGGCGACATTCATTATCTGATAGTATGTCGAGATTTTAATATTCACCCGCCCAAATGTATATGAAACGAGGCAGCGAGCGAAAAGGAAGCAAGCTGGAGTATCTCTTTGCCTGATATTGATTGCTCTAATCCAATCAGCAGGCATAGTAAAGGGAGATCGCCGCTAACTTCCTCTCCAATCTAGAGCTAAGCTTCGATAATGGCCTAATCACCTGGGGCTCCTATGTTACAAAGCAATAAGAGTAGTGGTATCCTATTTCCAAACAACCAATGAGAACTAGTGATTAAATGCAAGTAATTGATCACGAACCTCTGTTTTCAAGCATGGAATAGTGACAGGGTTTGAAAGTCCTCCATGTTATATTGCTAGTATCTTCCCAGATAACAGGTGGAGAGATGTAAAATGGATTGCAGATAGCTACTCAGTCGACAAGAACATGCTGATGGCATCCATAGAGGAATATCTTCTGAATATTCAAGCTGTGGAAAATGGAGACCATATTGTGATAATAGAAAATTATAGGATTCTGTCAAGTGAGCTTACACGCAAATGGTCTACATCGAGAGTGGCCAAGTAGAATGGTGGTACCATAAGGAATGTAGACTTGCCAAGTCAAAGGTCTCTAACGCATATAGTTACTGGCATCATTCGTTAATCAATGATCAAATGTTTAAGCGCGAAAGGAGCAAATGCAAATGCCTACTAAGGAAGAAGAAATCAAACTACCAACAAGGAGTGTGGAGCGACCTGATTGAGGCAGCAGAAGAGAAAAATAGTAGATCCTTTTGGGGATGGGCCAAATAGTCATGGCCATCAGATTTGCTCACACACCTAGGTGGACCGGACCACTAAAAGGCAGTATATAATAGCAGTGGTGGTTTGACACATTTGCGAGAACTTGCCAACCATAGACCTAATGGAGAACTAAGCATTCTACGCCTGGAGGTAGAAAGAGCAATCATAGAGAAAAAGGCCAATAAAGCCTTTGGCCCCGATCGTGTCCCAGTGGATGTTTTGCTCTGACCTGAAGGTCTGGTCAATGGCCCTATCTAAGATGTTTTGCTCAGCAATTGGGAAAAAAAGCATCTCCTCTTCGTGGCAAACTGCTATCATGGTGCCCTTCCACAAAAAAGGAAGTAAGATGCTCCCCAATAATTACAGACCTATTTCATTATCAGAGAGCACCTGAAAAATCTTTGGCTGGGTACTTTCAAATAGGCTGCAAGGGTGGATTGACAATAATAATGTTCTAATTGATGCATAGGCTAGATTCTGTACAAGCATCAGCACTATCGATCAAGCCGTCAAACCATATATGGTGTGTGCCAAATATATAAGGGTGCTTAAATTGTCTCTATATCTATCATTTGTAGATTTAAAATTGTTGATTGATCTAGTTAACATATCCAAATCTTGGCAATCACTAGATAAAATGGGGGTGGAAAACAACCCTCCTTCAAGCTCTTAAAACTGTGCATGCAGAAACAAGTGCTACTGTTCGCTACGGAAGCTCTGGGGTATACACCACTCATTTTACAATCTGCTCTGGTGTACAGCAAGACTGTCTACTTGCCCGGCTGTTCTATTTTTCAACAAATGCAAATAATTTGTATCCAGATAGAGCCTTGGATACCCTGAAGTTGTGCAGTAAAAACAAATACTCATTCTTCTTTTTGCATATGGCGTTGTTCTATTGATGCTATTGGTGTGTGCACAAAACTCAATGCATGCATCTTTGGAGAACTTTAAGAGGATCTGTAGCCAGAAAGATATTTGTATTAACACACAAAAAACAAAAATAATGCCAATTTCAGTGGCTCCGCCTTGAAGGAAATCCGCAAGGATAACAGGCCAGGTGCTTGAAACCATTAAGCGCTAAGACTACCTGGGAATTCACTTCATTAAAAAAATGAACTGGCTTGACCATATTGAAAAGGCAACCAATTCCTTGCAGCGTCAAGCAAATGCCATCCTTCAGACTAGAGAAAAAAATGGTTGCCACATCCTGAGCGGATCACTGACATAATATAGAATGACAACATATAGACTTACCAAAATATAGTCACCAAAATATAGAATGCCAAAATATCGAATTCCTATCTACAAACAGGTAAGTACAAAAATATTGAATCCAAAATTATCGGGCAGATTATGATGGCGGTTAATCCGCATCCCCCAGGCCGGCGGAAGCCACCGCCGGCCTGGAGGATGCGGATTAACCGCTGCAGCCACATACAAGACCCACAGCCAGATTAGGATGGCAGTGGGATTGCGGTTGGACCAGTGGCGGACGGCTGGTCCGTCCGCCGCTGATCCGCGGGTGGGGAGGGCTATTTGGTGACGGTGTCTGCAAGACACTGTCATCCAAATTAGGATGTTCACGGAGACATGCTTTTCCGCGGCGGCTTTTCCGCCGTGGAAAAGCATGTGGACTTTGGCTTTTGGGGGCCCGTTGCGGGCCCCCAGGGTTTCGGGGGATGGGGGGTGCACATGGGGGGTACCTATGGTACCCCCCAACATTTACATGCACAAAGCAGCAGGCACCGCGCGGTGCCTGCCGCTTTGTGCATGTAAATGTAATACATGCATTTTTAACATTGCGGCGGGTGCTGCTTGAAGCAGCACCCGCCGCAATGTTAATAATACAGGATGTGACCGCCAGGGTGGCGGTCACATCCTAATTTGCACAGAGAGACCCATAGTCTGTAAAAAATATAGTCAGTCAAAATATCGAATTTTTTTAAATGTCTTAAAAGTAATTTAAAATTAATGAAATAATAAATATAATTAACTAAAACATACTTAAAAATACTCAAATAACCTTAAAATTAAGATATAATTAATTTAAGCTATTAATAAAAAATGTACAATATTTTACCGAAGGATAGCAGGAGGGTAACATTTAATATTACCACTCCAGTGAGTGCAACAGTAGGGAAAGCGTTGGATAGCGTAGGGGTAAAAAATAGTATTCCCACTCCAGAGAGTGCAACAGTAGGGAAAGCTTTGGATAGCGTAGGGGTAAAAATTACTATTCCCACTCCAGAGAGTGCAACAGTAGGGAAAGCGTTGGATAGCGTAGGGGTAAAAAATACTATTCCCACTCCAGTGAGTGCAACAGTAGGGAAAGCATTGGATAGCGTAGGGGTAAAAATTACTATTCCCACTCGACAGAGTGCAACAGTAGGGATAGTGTTGGATAGCGTAGGGGTAAAAAATACTATTCCCACTCCAGTGAGTGCAACAGTAGGGAAAGCGTTGGATAGCGGGAGGGTAAAAATTACTATTCCAACTCCAGAGCTTGCAACAGTAGGGAAAGCGTTGGATAGCGTAGGGGTAAAAATTACTATTCCCACTCCAGAGAGTGCAACAGTAGGGAAAGCGTTGGATATTGGAAGGGTAAAAATTACTATTTCCACTCCAGAGAGTACAACAGTAGGGAAAGCATTGGATAGCGTAGGGGTAAAAATTACTATTCCCACTCCAGAGAGTGCAACAGTAGGGAAAGTGTTGGATAGCGTAGGGGTAAAAAATACTATTCCCACTCCAGACAGTGCAACAGTAGGGAAAGCGTTGGATAGCGGGAGTGTGAAAATTACTATTCCCACTCCAGATAGTGCAACAGTAGGGAAAGCTTTGGATAGCGTAGGGGTAAAAATTACTATTCCCACTCCAGAGAGTGCAACAGTAGGGAAAGCGTTGGATAGCGTAGGGGTAAAACATACTATTCCCACTCCAGAGAGTGCAACAGTAGGGAAAGCATTGGATAGCGGGAGGGTGAAAATTACTATTCCCACTCCAGTGAGTTTAACAGTAGGGAAAGTAATGATTTAATATATTATTACAAATAAATTAAATATCAATACCAATAAAACATTAATTGAAATTAATAACCAATGTAATATTATGTAATAATTAATTAGAAATATAACTACATATTAGTTATTACAAATTAATAACCTATTCATAATTATTTAACAACTAATTAATTTTCAATAACAAAAACTAATTAATAATAAAAATTAATACCAATTAAAAATTAACAGTAAATTAATTATCAATACACAAAAAGTATTTTTATATGTAATTAATTACAATTACATTACTTCCCACCCTATTCCCCTATAAACCCACATCCCACTACAGAAAATACATTAATACAATTATCATAGTTATCAAATATTTAATTAATACAAAATAATTACCAATTAATAAAAATGAATTGCCAATTAATAGAAATTAATTACCAATTAAAAATTAATTAACTATAAATTTAAAATCAATACCAATAAATGAAAAAATTATTTCCTTAATTACAATTAAATTACTTCCCACCCTATTCCCCTATAAACCCACAACCTGCTACAGAAAATAAATCTAGAAAATTAACATAATTAACAATGAATCAATTAATACAAATTAATTGGCAATTGATAAAAATTAATTACCAATTAAAAAATAACAATAAATTCAAAATGAATACCAATAAATACATTCAAATATTTAATTAATTACAATAAAATTACTTCCCACCCTATTCCCCTATAAACCCAACCCGCTACAGAACTAGAAAGCAAAATTTAATTAACAATTATTAATAATTGCTAAAAAATAATATTTATTTTAATATAAATAAATTACTTCCCACCCTATTCCCCTATAAACCCACAACCCGCTACAGAATTAAATCACGCAAAAATTAAATAACATAAAAGTCATTACTTAAAATACATTAAACATACATTACAAAAATTAATATACACTTTTCACACATATACTAACATACAAAACACTTTAAAAAATTGATATTATTAAAAAATCGATATATTTAATGCCTATATTGTATACTTCGATATTTTGACTTCTATATTTTGAAAATCGATATTACTTACCTTAAATTCGATATTTTTAATCACTATATTGTGTCCATTCGATATTTTGTCTATTCTATATTTTTACTTCGATATTATGTCCATTCTATATTTTGGAATCGATATTATGACTGTTTACCATCCTGAGCATTATCTTACAAGTTTACAGACAAAAAGCGGTAGTAGCAGCTACTCTGGTTGTACAGTGGCTACACGCCATCGCAAATAAATGAAAATTAATTCCTGCCATCCCCTTTTGAATTTAAGTAAATCGCAGCCGCCATGGGGCATCATATCTGAGAGCGGGTATGTAAGCATCGACCCTAGGAAATTTCCAGTACAATCCCTGGCTAATCTATGTTAAGAGATACCTGAATAAAATTGGACTCTATCATCTTTGGTCCAGTTCAGCTCTTGTAGATCCCGCCACAGTTGGCTTGATAGAAGACACCTTGATGATCTGGAAACTTCTCACCTTGGACAGGCCTGTTCCTCACATTTGACTTTTAACTATTTGCAAGAACAACGTACATTAGGTATTTAGCTAACTGAAATTGCCACTATTGCACGACGCACTTGAACTTCTGCTTGGGTACTCTACCTACCAGAGGGTATTTGGCCAAGTTTGCTGTTAACCATTTTGGGACCAATTGTTGGGATTGTAAGTTTGGAGAGTGGGAGACACACCCACTTTTTGCTGTTTTGCACTAAAACGAATCACTTACGCTCCAAATGGCTTGTACCACTTTTTAAGCAGTTATCGATCGTGCCTTGACTGAAGCACTTGCACTTTGCCTCAGAACGGTTAATCCAGCAGTCTGTATGGCAGTGGCCAGTTATATTCTGCCTGCCTGGCCAGTAACAATAAGGTACTTGATAGCCCAGGCTTAAGCTAACGATTTATTATGTTGGTGTTCCTTTGTATAATCGTCAATGTTGTTGCTCTTTTGGTATAACGAAGCATTGTTGGCCTACGTATAGGACAAATGTCCCAAAGTTTGTCACTATACGTCTTTATACGGGGTTAAATATGTAGAGTAATGGAAGCTGCTGATTTTAAAGGGATGGGAGTGCTGCTATTTGTTTTTAAAGATATTTTATTGGTTGTATATTTATTATTATATTATTGACTTTGTTATACAATGGCATATTTATGTTCATAAAGGGGGATTGGCTCACAATTGCTATTGCTCCTTTACACTTACTGTTGAACTGCCGAGACGGGAAACACCCATTACAACGCAACTTTCACAACGCACTACCATTACAACTAAACTTTTACAACGCAGGATCCATTACAACGCATGCCATTACAACACATGCCATTACAACGCAGATGCTATTACAACGCATGCCATTACAACGTAAGTATGGGTAAGTATTTAATTTAATTTTAACCACTACACTATCCAACACTTACCCTACTATTACACCCCCTGGAGTTAGAATAGTAACTTTAACCCCTACACTATCCAACACTTACCCTACTATTACACCCCCCTGGAGTCAGAATAGTAATTTTAACCCCTACACTATCCAACATTTACACTACTATTACATTCCCATTAATTAAAATAAAAAAAATACTTATCCATACTTACGTTGTAATGGTGTGCGTTGTAATAGCATCTGCGTTGTAATGGCATGCATTGTAATGGCAGGCGGTGTAATGGATCCTGCACTGTAAAAGTTTCATTGTAATGGTATGCATTGTGAATGTATGCGTTGTAACGTCATACATTCACTGAGAGAGGTTATCTTGATGTGATATGAAGAGGGCGGAGAAGGAGCTGCCTGGATGAAGGGATGCAGGAAACAGAGGTGCTGATGGGGCCTCTTACTTGCATAGTCCAGCTGCAGATTCTCTTTACCATTTAGACAGTTCCCTGGCTCAGGGGATTTTAACTTCCCCACTGACTGGTGAACCAGCTTAAAGACAGATTACCAAGAGTTTCAAACTGATCTACTTCTGGTTTGAGGACTTCAGCCTCTGCAGCGATCCTCATGTTTGGACATATGAAGAGTAACTACATACCCTCCATAACCACAAACCTTAATGTCACCCTACAGACAATTTCCAAATACTTCTGTCAATGAACATTATGTTTTATGCACATAGGGAATGCTAGGTGCTCAGCAGAATGTTCTACACACACCTCCTCACTCTGTAGGTAAGGCTGTCATCAGGGGCACGAACATTTAGCCTGTGATGCTCAGTAACAGAACTGTAGACATTTTAGAGGATTGAAAATTAGTGAGCTAGATTTTGCTTGCCATTAAAATAAATTATTGTACAGGATATGGCCAAATTTAATTCACTTGCTCCCTGATACATGAAGACAGGAAACATGGCCTGAAATAGTTACACAAGGTGACATCTGCATACAAAACATTGAGTCCTTCAGTGTAAGGACAATTTGCTGCACCAAGAACAGACAGAAAACCAGACAGAAAACATAGAGGCAAATTCATTAGGTTACAGGCTGTCCTCCTCAGTAACCTGCTGGAACCTCATCTGGGAGTCTGCCAAGCCTTCCTGTTTACAGCAGCCACCTCTAGTTGTCCCATTTGAAGATGGTGTTCATGCCATAGTTTAACCGGACTAAAAGCACCAGTTCTCCAGTGAGGGACAGATCCACAACAAGTCGGCGACCTTTCATAGTTCATTCTTTCCCATTCATAGCCAATGGCCAATGTCCTCATCTAATTAACCAATAATTAAAACTTCAAATTCCGTAACATTGTGAAACTGGTATTCTAAAGTAGCCTAAACACAAAAAAGATATTTTAATACACCACCTTGGCAAAAGGTCATTTGTAGCCATCAAAAGTTTAAAATGGCAGCTCGTATTGAGCTGCCAGCAGTAAAAATGTGCTTCATGGACTTGTAGTTCCCAATATACCCTCAGCCATAGATGTCTCAGAGGACTGGCACAGTTTGCTATCCTCACCTTTAAGAATGTAATTCAAAGGGCATCACCAAAGGATCATTGGGCCATAGTATTGTACAAGACTACAATGCAAGCTTTTGCTGCTAACCAGTATTGAAGAATAAAGGAATTGTCATTTTTAAGAAATGCTTTTCTTCTTTGCAGTGCTGAAAGAGCACATCAATATCACAAAGCCCTATGCAGGTAAATTGAAGTGTGGCAGAAGGTACTCCACTGCAAACATGACAGCTAACCCTGTCCGCCAAACTGACAGTCTGCCCTCCCTGCTTAAGGTTGAAAGGATGGTCAGCCCCTGACAGCGGGGGCTACGTTGGCGGAAAGCTACTTCCAATGGCCTGACAGTATAGTACATCAGACGAAAGTAATCACAAATCCCACTCTGTTTAGAGTGTACAGACTTTTGTTTGTCCATCATCGTCAGGGAATACGTGGCGATGGGGCACAGGAAAAAATAGTGGGCCCTGCGTCCACACCATGAAAGACAACTCTTAGGGATTGAAATAATTCTGTATTTTGTTACTTATAAAGGTCCATTTAGGGAGAAAAATAAAAAATCTTAAGTTTGGAGCTCTGCCGTCAAAACCGATAGCGGCCGTCTACCCAACGTTTTGTGCCTTTAAGGGAACTGTAGTGATTGCAGTTCTTTTCAGAGTACATAGATGACCACAGGGCCAGTGGTCATCTCTAAATAAGACAGACTACAGTTCATCACGGTGGTGAACTTTAAGTCCTTTGCTACCCTAACGGATGTTATTCGGTCCGCAAGGGTCTAAATCTGTTTGTATGTTGAACACAATGTTATGGACTCAAATCTGCCTATTTTATTGTATTTGATTATATAGACTTGCATGTAGAGTCTAATTCCATTCATGTATATTGTATAATTTAACTCCCATATAATAACAGAATCTGTTATGGTAGTTAGTTGATTGGCATTCATTGTTACCATCTTTATCTCGTCCCTGGGTATATTTTTGGAATCAGTGAGAAATCTCTCAAACAAATTTGCTATAGACTTTACTCCTGCTGGCTGGACTTTTTCCCTGAACTGGAATACTATATTTATGTGGCAGTTTCTTTGGTTTGAATATGCTCTTTCTGGGTTGTGTAGATGGTATTTACTTTGTTTATTTTACTATTAGCTTGGACTACAAGTTTATCAGGCCGAGCAAATTGGCCAGCTAGGAGTTGATACTATACTATGGGTCTGTCAACTTACTGTAGGAATTTAAATATATATTAGTTCGAACTTCAAATTGCAACATTTAATTGTCTATCCATGTGTCCAGCAATGTGCTTTAATGTGTTATGGGCAAATCAGGGCTGGAGCTGTGGCCCACTACTTGAACAGTCAACTGTGGGGTAGGAGACACAAGTGCTGATCTTGGCTTTCACAGTTGACCGAAGCATAGTCATGGGCAGATCTCTATTTCCGTGTAGGTTAGTTCTGTTTCTTTGAAAGGATGGAGGATTCTGCTCTTCCATCTCTGTCTCTCTTGCCTCTTTTCTCCGTGCTTTCATTTTCTCTCTTGCCTCTTTCCTCTGTGCACTCTTTTTTCTTTGCCTTCTATGTCTTTCCCTTTTTCTTCTTTCCAGTGTTTTTTCTTTCTTTTAACAGCATGATCCCCTGTGGTGCTGCTTCCCCCGTGGCCCGTCCCTCCTCCAGAGGGGCCTTCCTACCTCTCAACTGACCCGCCCTCCACCGATCCCTACTTAATGGCAGCTGCTGCGTGGCAAGAAGAGCAAGACCACTGACCTGGTCAGTGTGACTGCTCTCCCCCATTCAGCTCCACCACTGAGTGTTGCCCCCTGAGCTCACTGTTGCAGGGTGTTCGAGGCCCTCCTCCTCCTGCAGGCTCCTGCCTGCATATTATCCCTGGTTGTCCAGTGGAGGAGCACTCTGCTCTTCTGCCGTTCTGACTCTACCTCTCTTGCCTCTTTTCTAGGTGCCCTCTTTTTCCTCTTGGCTCTTTCCTCTGTGCCCTCCTTTTTTCCTTTCTTTTGTCTTCCCCTCTTTCTTTTTTTACTGCATCTCCCCATGGTTGCTGCCCCCATGGCCTCTTCCCTCTCCAGTGTGTCCTTCCCACCTCCCAGCTGATCCACCCTCCCCCGATCCCTACTTAATGCGGGCCGCTGCACTGTTCGACAGGTGGTGCGCCTAAGGCATGTCAAATGCAAGCCCGTCTGCTCCCCTCCGTGACCAGTGCCAGGGACCCGGGTCCTCAAACTCGCCTCTGACACGACTCCAGCACCCTCCAAGCTCTAAACCCTGGAGGCAGCAACAACTGACAGCTCTCTACGCCAAACAACACTCAAGGCCCTCTCTCCTGTCTACACTGCTGTCACACCTTCACCCACCTCCATACCTCAACAGCATCTCCCAGCCTACCTGACATCACCGCTCACAAACCACCCAACTGCATCCTCCTCAAAGTACGTTCCCTACACAAGCACGTCATAGAAATCTGCGACCTCCTCAACACCCACTTGCGGGACGTCACCTTCCTCACAGAAACCTGGACCAAAGACAACTCTTCACCCAACATCGCCACCGTCATTCCCGAGGGATACAAGATCTTGTGTTAGGACCTTCCCATCCACCCAGGAGGAAGCATCGCAATCAAATGTATGACATTACAACACATACATTTACAATGCATTCCTTTACAACACAGTTTTTACATTGCAACATCCTTTACAATGCATTCATTTACATAACATGCCATTACATAGCATTTTCAGAAACTACCTTTACAACACATTCCATTACATCGCATTATACCTTTACAATGCACACCATTACAATGCATACCATTACATTGCATTTAAGGTAAGTGTTGGATAGTATAGGGGTACTAATTACTATTTTTACTCCAGTGAGTGCAACAATAGGGTAAGTGTTGGATAGTGTAGGGGTATAAATTACTATTCTAACTCCAGTGAGTGCAACAGTAGGGTAAGAGGTTGGATAGTGTAGGGGTAAAAATTACTATTCTAACTCCAGAGAGTGCAACAGTAGGGTAAGCATCGGATAGTATAAGGGTAATATGCATTGTAATGGTATGCGTTGTAATGACTTGCGATGTAATACCTACGTTGTAGTGACATGCATTGTAATGACATGTGTTTAGTGACATGCAATGTAATGGCTGCGTTGTGATGACATGCAATGTAAAGGATGTTGCTATGTAATGACTGCTATGTAAAGGTAGTGCAATGTAATGACTGAGTTGTAAAGGTTGCTTCCCCTCTCCGTGTACACCTCCAATCATCCAGCCAGTACCATGTCCATATCTAATCACTGATCCAAAACCCAAGCACTTATAAATTCACCGTGCTGTCAACTTACAGCACTCTAAGTATGCAGTTACTATCCATGAACTTGTACAATTACTCACGTATTAGCAAATGTAGTGCTACAATGAGATGTGCACTATCCATGTAGTCTTCTAACCACCTCCACACTAATGATTCACTCCTCCAATTACCCAGTAGTACCCATGCAGTCCAGCAATCACACTGTCACTCTCCGTGCACTCCTCCAATCATCCAGCCAGTACCATGTCCTTATCTAATCACTGCACCAAAACCAAAGCACTCATAAATTCACCATGCTGTCAACTTGCAGCACTCTAAGTATACAGTCACTATCCATGTACTTGTACAATGACTCAGGCATTAGCACATGCAGTGCTGCAATCAAATGTGCACTATTCATGCAGTACCCTAATAACCTCCACACTATTATTTCACTCCTCCAACAACCCAGGTAGTACCCATGCAGTCCAGCAATCACACTGTCACTCTCCGTCCACTCCTCTAATCATCCAGCCAGTACCTTGGCCTTATCTAATCACTTTGCCAAAGTCCAAGCATTTATAAATTCACCATGCTATCAACTTGCAGAACTCTAAGTATCCAGTCACTATCCATCTACTTCTACAATGACTCAGGCGTTAAAACTTGTAGTGCTACAATCAAATTTGCACTACCAATGAAGTCCCCTAACTACCTATACACTTCTGATTCTCTCCTCCAATTACCCAGGAAGAACCCATGCAGCCCAGCAATCACACTGTCACTTGCTGTGCACTGCTCCAATCATTAAGCCAGTCCCAGGTCCTTATCTAATCACTGCACCAAAACCCAACCACTTATAAATTCACCATGCTGTCAACTTGCAGCACTCTAAGTATCCAGTCACTATCCATGTACTTCTACAATGACCCAGGCATTAACAGTTGCAGTGCTACAATCAAATATGCACTACTCATGCAGTCCCCTAACCAGCTACACACTACTGATTCACTCCTCCAATTACCCAGTAGTACCCATGCAATCCAGCAATCATACTGTCACTCTCCGTGTACTCCACCAATCATCCAGCCAGTACCATGTCCTTATCTAATCTCTGCGCCAAAACCCAAGCACTTATAAATTCACCATGCTGTCAACTTACAGTCAGTATCCATGTACTTGTAAAATGACTCAGTTATTAACACATGTAGTGCTCCAATGAAATGGCCACTACACATGTAGTCTTCTAACCACCTCCACACTACTGATTCACTCCTCCAATGACCCAAGTAGCACCCAAGCAGTCCAGCAATCACACTGTCACTCTCCGTGCACTCCTCCAATCATCCCGCCAGTACCATGTCCGTATCTAATCACTGCGCCAAAACCCAAGCACTTATAAATTCACCATGCTGTTAACTTGCTGCACTCCCAGTATCCAGTCACTATCCATGTACTTGTACAATGACTCAGGCATTAACACATGCAGTGCTACAATCAAATGTGTACTATCCATGCAGTCTTCTAACCACCTCCACACTACTGATTCACTCCTCCAATTACCTAGGTAGTACCCATGCAGTCCAGCAATTAAACTGTCACTCTCCGTGCACTCCTCCAATCATCCAGCCAGTACCATGTCCTTATCTAATCACTGCACCAAACCCCAATCACTTATAAATTCACCATGCTGTCAACTTGCAGCATTCTTATGTATCCAGTCACTATCCATGTACTTGTACAATGACTCAGGCATTAACACTTGCAGTGCTAACTCAATGTGCACTATCCATGCAGTCCTCTAACCACCTCCACACTACTGATTCACTCCTCCAATTACCCGGTAGTACACATGCAGTCCAGTAATCACACTGTCACTCTCCGTCCTCTCCTCCAATCACCCAGCCAGTACCATGTCTTTATTTAATCACTGCGCCAAAACTCAAGCACTTATAAATTCACCATGCTGTCAACTTGCAGCACTCTAGGTATCCAGTCACTATCCATGTACTTGTACAATGTCTTAGGCATTAACACATGCATTGCTGCAATCAAATGTGCACTATTCATGCAGCCCCCTAATCGCCTCCACACTACTAATTCACTCCTCTAATAACCCATGTACCAATGCAGTTCAGCAATCACACTGTCACTCTCCGTCCACTCCTACAATCATCCAGCCAGTATCACGTCCTTATCTAATCAGTGTGCCAAAACCCAAGCACTTATAAATTCACCATGCTGTCAACTTGCAGCACTCTAAGTATCCAGTCCTCAAATTAAGCAAGTAGTGTCCATGCAGTCCAGCAATCACACTGTCACTCTCTGTGTACTCCTCCCATCATCCAGCCAGCACCATGTCCATATCTAATCACTTCACCAGAGTCCAAGCATTTATAAATTCACCATGCTATCAACTTGCAGCACTCTAAGTATCCAGTCACTATCCATGTACTTCTACAATGACCCAGGTATTAACACATGCAGTGCTGCAATCAAATATGCACTACCCATGCAGTCCCCTAACCACCGCCACACTACTGATTCACGCCTCCAATTACCCAGATACCACGGGGAACATCGTTTACAACGCGGTGAAAACTGGTGTTGGAATATAAAATTATAATGTTCCACAATCCACACCCTACAACGCAAGTCGTTGTAACGACTTGTGTTGTAATGGCAGCGTTGTCATGTACCGCGATCTAAAAGATCGCGTTGTACTGACATACATCCGATGCCACCCATGCAGTCCAGCAATCACACTGTCACTCTTCGTGCACTCCTCCAATCATCCAGCCATTATCATGTCCTTATCTAATCACGTCACCAAAACCCAAGCCCTTATAAATTCTAGGCCTGGGCGGTACATTTTGTTCTGCTCACGGAATTTGTGTTAATTTGACATTTTCGCGTTCCACGGAGAGTGCAAACATGTCAAAACTTTCGCAATCTGCCACGAAACAGAAGTATTTCCTTTTCCACATTTGAGAATGCGTTCTCGCACACACTTGTAAAGTGTGTTTCAGGTCTTCCATTGCAGAGCCTGGGTGCAATCTGGTACTGCCATGCTGACTGGGCAAGTGCACCCACTTGCCAGTCCCTAAACCTTCCCTTTTCTTCAGATCAGACACCCCTTTGGTAGGCCCAAGGGCAGAGTGCATTGTAAGTATAAGGTAGGACAAGCCCTGATGTGTGTGGTATGCCCTAATAGTGAATTACAGCCATTTTCGTTTTTCACTATTGCAAGACTACCTGTTCTCCGTGGGCCAGAATGGGCAGTTAGATTATTACATCTTATAATCCTAACTGACTCAGGGAACATATTAGAAATTCGAGTTTAGTACTCCTGTACTCAGAATGATAAAATACATCTTTTAGTGACGTTGATTTTAACATTCTGTGTTTGAAAATACCCCTTTTTGAAAGGAGGTATTTTCTTGTCTAACTATCAAAGCCTGCCTCTGCTAGGTTGTGTATTCCTTGTCTGGAGTTTGAGTGACAGGGGCTGGGGGATTTCAGGAGACAGGATGAGTCAGCCCAGTGGAGGAGTTGCACCTGGTACCTGAATAGGGCTGTGCCTTCCCTCCACAATGCTGGCTCCACCTCCTCTGGTGTGTCTGATGTCTCTGCCCTGCACTGTGAAAGGAAAGAAGTAGACATGTCAAAAAAGTGCTCCAGGACTGACCAGCACTGGTTTGGACTAGGCAAAAGCCCCTCTGCCCACAGAGGACACAGGATTTTGGGGTATAAGTATTGGGACCCTGATCCCAAGAATTTAGATTACTTTTGGACAACAAGAAAAAATCTTTGCTGAGGAGAGGAACTTGAAGAAACTGAGGAGCTAAAGTGCTGCTTGGGGGATTGGCCTGCAGTGGTTGCCTGACTGCCAAAGAAAGGCGAAAAGACTTTGTGTGCTTTATTCAACTTGTAAGGATCTCCAAGGGCTTGAGAGAAGAGCTTACCTCCTGCTGAAGTCCCATACCACAACCCCGAAGAAGCGTGTCACCGTCGCAGCCGCTGCCATTGCATCTTGGATGTCGCTGCAGTAGCTGTCACATTGCACCGCATCAAGAGAAGTGTCCCGCAACGAGGAAGAAGCGCGTCGCCATTGCAGCCGCTGCCGTCGTATCGTGGATGTCACCGCTGTAGCTGTCACATTGCACTGCATCAAGAAAAGTGCCTCGCATCCATGGAGAAGCATGCCGCCGTCAGAGCTGCTGTCGTCGCATCAGGGCACAAGGGTGTCGCCGCAGCAGTTGTCGCATCGAGCGGAAGCATCTCACATCGTCGGAGAAGAGTGTCGCCGCCAAAGCAGCTGTCGTCACATCACAGAACAAGGGTGTCACCGCTGCAGCTGACGCATCGAGTCGAGACTTCTAGCAACATCGGAGAAGCGGGCCGCATCAGGAAGAACTTGACATTTTTATTTCTTTGCACTGGATCATTGCTGCATCTCCATCTCTACAATACTTTTGTTGTAGAAGTGTGTCGCATTTTTAAGATCTAAAGAGAACTAAGCTAAACCTACCATTTTAAATACAGTATTGTGGATTTTTGTTGTTTCTTTTCTTGAGTTAAATCTATATAAAAATACTTCTTTTTATACTACAACTTGTGTGGTTTCCATCTGTAGTGTTGTCACTTGATTACTGTATGTGTTCACAAATGCTTTACACATTGCCTCTGAGATAAGCCTGTATGCTCGTACCAAGCTACCAAGGGGGTGAGCAGGGGTTACTTTAGGAGTGTAACTTCTTACCCTGACTAGAGGCAAGGGTCCCTATTTGTCACAAGTACCTACCTGTGCCAACTAGAGACACCCAAATCTAACACTTACCCTGATGTTTAGTGCTTCGTAATTGACCTTAGAGAGGCTAACAAAATAGTGGTTCAACAGTACTCTGTGGTTTCAGATAGTACCTCGATCTTGACAATGATTCCCCCGTCAGCAAAATTCTGTTCTGTGATCGATTTGAAGAATGATTCCTTCAGCATTACAATCCATGCAGATAGCCTGATATCTATTTGGATTTGCAATATCCGGAAGGAGCTTTAGATTCTGCTGTGCTCCACAAGGCTATCCAGAAAGTCCTAGCATCTGTAGCCCAGCTTTGAAAGCTCAATTGGATTCCTTGGAACTTCCCCCTGGTAATGTGCTGTTGCAGTACGTTGGCGACCCCCTTGTGGCTTTGGACACTGAAGATGGTTGAAAAGAGGCCACAGTTAAATTACTGTTACATTTGGCACACCATGGACATGGGGTGTCATTTTCAAAATTTCAATATTGCCGACAGGAGATCACCTATTTAGGTCACCTACTGTCGAAGGAGGGTCGCAAGACTAACACCCAAACGCATAGCTGCTGTTACTAATATGCCTGTTCCTAAGACCAAACGTGAGGTGCGTGCTTTCATTGGTATAACTTCTTATTGTCATCACTGGATCCCTAATTATTCCTTACTAACAGAACCCCTCCTTTACCTGACCACCAAAGAAGTGCATGAACCCTTGCCTTGGACATCTGCATGCCAGCAAGCTTTTGGGCAATTAAAGGTTGCACTTTGCTCTGCTCCTGTGCTTGATACTCCTAATTACCAGAAGCTTTTTGTGTTCTACGTATACACAGTAGACTGTTACATGCTTTCTGTTCTAACACAGGGATTCGGTGGTAAGCAGAGACCCTGTTCTTATTTCTCTGCTATTCTTGATAATGTTGCCGGAGCTCTCCCGAGCTGCCTGAGGGCTGCCACAGCAGTGGCAATTTCTATCAGACATTTGGCAGATCTCGTCCTTGATAATGATCTGACAGTATTGGTACCTCATGCTGTGGATACGCTATTGAATAAGACACAGATGCAGCATTTTACTGATGCGCATCTGACTGGATATTAATTAACCTTGTGTGCTCCGCACATTATCATCAAACGATGTGATAATCTGAACCCCGCCACGTTACTACCCCTCTCTTCGGATGAAAAGGACAATGATGTTCATGATTGTTTATTTCGGACTGTGGAAGAAACGATAAGGTGGGCAGACCTGACTGATGTTCCCTTACCTGACCTCCAAGGGGAACTGAATGTCGATGGCTCTTGTTTCAAACTACCAGATACTTCCACTGCAGCTTATGCATTCACAAGTTACACACTGTAGTTGAGACATACCTTATCCCATACCAATTGGCCCAAGCTGCAGAGTTGGTTGCCCTCATTAGGACTTGTGAGTTGAGTGAGGGACTGACTGTCAATGTCTAAACCCACTGCCACATGGCCATTGGGGTGGCCCATAAATTTGGGCGCCTCTGGGCGGAGACCTCACATGGGTTGTGAATATAGCATGGTTCATTGATACATAGACTGTTGTCAGCATTGACACTTCCTTATAAGTTGGCAGTAATAACATGTAGTGCTAACAAAGCAGTAACAGATGACGTTGGAAGGGGAAATGCGTTTGCAGATCGGACACCTAAGGAGACAGCTAGATCGAAGATGAAAAAGATGTTCATGGCAGGTCCCGCTAGGTGGGTCCCAGACAATGGAATGTTCAAGGACACATTAGAAAATGTCAAGGAAATACATAGTGAGGAGACCTTAGATAAACTGCCATATGGGAGGAGAGTACATGTGTACTGGTGTTTGGATGAGTAAGGGTGCTGGATTAACCGGTCTTGGAAACAGAGATTGTTGCTGCCTAATGCCTATGTGCTCCCTGTTGTTACCATGGCCCATGGCCCAGCACACATTATTGCTGAAGGAATATGTAAGCTACTGAACCCAGTATGACAGAAAGATAATATCTCTAAGGTAGCAACACATCTAGTGTAGCACTGTATCATTTGTATGAAACATATTCCTGAGAAAGGCACTTCTACATCCGCTTGTAACTGTGCACCGCCTTCCTTCTCTTTCGAGGTCCTCCGGATGGATTTCATTGAAATGGAACGAGTGAACAATTTGAAGTATGTGCTGGTTGTGCTCTGTGCATTCAGTAAATGCATTGAAGCTTACCCAACTAAAGAGAACATGGCCGTAGTGACGATGAAGGCGCTCCTAAAAGAGTTCTTCCCGCGCTACGGATTGCCACGTTTGATTTGGAGTAACAACGTAAGTCACTTCAATTGTTATTAAATTAGTGTGTGAGGGTCTGCACATTAAGCAGAAGTTCCATGCAGCTAACCACCCACAGTCATCAGGACCAGTGGAAAAATACGACTCTCAAACTAGCAAAGATTTAAGAAAGTACAGGTTTGCGATGGCCCGATGCTCTACCTTTGGCTTTGTTATCTACCAGCGGTACAAAAGGGGGTGGCGGAGTGAGCTAAAGAACGGTGATGGATTAAACCCAGATCAGCTGACTGGGGGTGAGTGTTTGTATTGTCAACGCTCCGTCCATCACCACCTTTGGTTTTTCTTTGTTATCTACCAGAGCAACAGCGCATTCTAGAACAGTTTTGTCCCCGTACAAAGTGGTCTTTGGACGCCCTGCCAACGTCTGGGGCATCCCAAGACCCAAGCGCTTCTCCGAGATGGAGTACCCCCTGCTTGTGGACCATGAGTTAACTAAAGATATTCGTTCTACCAACCAACATATTCACAACACTCTTGGTGAAGAATTTCCAGCAAAAAGGCTGCCTGGAGCCTCATTGGAAGGGGCCCCTGTTGGTTCTCCTCGCCACCTGCACCAGAGAAAAGCTTGAAGGCCAGAAGCACTGGGTGCAGGGAACACACGTCAAGAGGATCCCTCTCCCACTTCTGTATGATCAATGGGTCCACGACGGCATTGCCGACCGGGAAGGGGAGCGAGTGCCCCATTTTGTGCCCTGCTCTGATGCCAGAATGAGGTGGGCGCAGACAGACGAAGAAAGCAATGCAGCCTTTCTTGAGGCGGTCCCCCCGGAGATAAGGGCAGCCTCGGCATCTTCCCCTTCTGATTCACAGGCACCGGAGTCTCAATGCCCTGCTGAGCCTCAATTTCTTCCCATTTTTGTTGCTGAAGAAGTACCTGGGGTTGCCAGGTATAACCTGTGGCTGAAAAGAATAACAGTGCATCAGTAGGACATTCCAGGAGTTAGGGAAGGACTCAAGCTAAGGACGTAGGTGCTATGTCTAAGGTGCCTACATTAGATTAGAGAGAGGTATACAGGTGAAATGCCCTGCACACTGGACAGAATTGTTGAGGGTACTTGCCCAGGAGGGAGGGTGCCCTATCCTGAAAGAAGGGGATTGTTTTCCAGCAAGGGCTGCGATCGCGCAGCTCCCCCATGGGAGTGCTTCATACCACCGTCATTGATGAACAATAGGAGTCTACCAGTGAGGATCTGAAGGACACTGCGTGACTTGTGCCCCTCTGGTTGGTTGTAATTTCGTGGCTTAAATTCATATGGTTTCTTTCTATGTACGCATTCGGCCGTGCAGTCATGAAGGAGGAACAGCCCCTGATGACCTTCTATTACAGCAGAATAGTTCTTTGTGCTCTAGTTGGTCAACTGGGAGTAGGGTAGTACTGGTATAGTCCTTCTCATATTAATGCTAACACTATTTGGGGTAGTATGGTATTTAGAAGAACAGCACCCTATGCACACTTTGATATGGACTTACCAGGCTCCACCTGAGCACCTGTTCATTACACTGGCTGCGCATAAAGAGAGACATGGGCAGACTTATGTTGAGAACGCCTTTTTGCAGATGCTCCACCAGGTACACAGCACCACTAATGCCACAAACTGTTCGGTGTGTGGGTTACACCCCTCAGTTATGCACAAAATGATTTACTGTTCTCATTACCCCTGTCATATTTAGGTAGCTGTGAGGCCTGGTTCCAGTTGCTTTCTATGGTGTACATGCACTATCATGCTGACGCTCCCCACTTAGAAGTGTAAAGTCCCTACCGGATAGCCTCAATAAAGCATTTAGCCACCCATGGTAAAAGGAATGTCTATTAGGTTTGAAAACCCCATTCCTGCTATGCACTAGTTTCATGTTATATTAGGTTAGCAGTGTGTGGCTAAATAAGCACCCTTTGTATTCACGTTATGCAACCCACTGAATTATCCCTGTAACGTGCAAGCTTTAGCTAGCGAGCATGACTCCATTTTGTATTTCGAAATTCCTATTAGGCTGCTTAGGCTGTGCCTGTACTAGGCCTCATTATTCATATTGCTTGCCTCAGCAGAACACTGCATTTTGTTATTATTTTCTCTTTTGTTCAAGGTTGTTTCCTGACTTACTAATAAATACGCCATTCTGCCCTTGCATACCTACCTGAGTATGTATTTCTGCTCCCATGTTAGGAGACACTGAGACTCAGTGTGGTAACCTTGAGTTACAGATAGCATGTACCCATCTGGCAGGTGGTAGCCCATCCTTCTGTGCCTCCTTTGTTCATGTTCGTCCCAGGCCGGTAACTTTTCACTGTGGGTGTGGTTGGAGGCTCTTGAGAAGAATGATGAGGTGCTGTAGATTGTTGGGGGTCAGTCCCATGGCAGACATCTTAGGGTGCAGGTCAGATTGTACTCCTCTGCAGAGTATTGCTAATAAAAGCCTGTTTGTCTGACCGACTGTTCATTACTTGGGAAGGCATATCAGGTGGTTGTAAATAACTCGGGTGCCCCTAAAGGCCACTTTCTTCAAGGGGATGGTGATTCAAATTTGTGCCCGGATCCCCTTCAGGGTGGAGTGGGTATGTTAGGATGACAGAGGTCAGTTTGTGTGAGTGGCGGGACCGCTCTGGAGTTCCTCTATTGTCTTTTGTTTGGTCTAAGTCCCAACACCTCTCACACAATTATTTCTCTCAGCCCTCAGTTGGGAGTGCTTGCAGCCCTGTATGATCCTACTATCATTTGCTGTCACTACAATGACTTAACAAATGCCACCCTGGACTGTCAGGGGCTGCTGCCTCCAACCACTTTGCTACGCTCCTTCCTGGAATCTCTTAGCCATTTTTTTGTGTCACCAACACCACCCTAAACCCAGGGTATACATCTTTCTCTTGGGGTTCACATTCCTACCCTAAGTTACATGCCTGGAGCCTGTCTGATCATGCTCAATTAGAGACGCACTTAAGATGCTGCCACCTGGTGTGCCTCAAACATCCCAAACTCCTTCTAGATGCCACTGCAATGAATGAAGGGTTACACAGGAAAGATGGGAGGGTGACATAGGGGAGCTGGATGAGGGAGTGTGAGCGGCTGCGTTCATGAGCCCAAAAGAGGCTGTTATAACTGCATTATTCAGTTTGAATATCTACACCATATATACTTGACTCCACAGTGCCTGTGGAGCAGGCAAAGTGCTGATAATCCATCCTGATTACGATGTGGCGAGGAGATTGGAGACTTTCTACATACTGTGCAGCACTGTGCAACCTTTGCCCATACAATTGAATACTCTCTGGGATACACCCTTGGCTGGTGTCTAGCTCTTACGCCCTGGTTGGCCCTCTTCAAACCTGCATTATTAGGTATTCTTAACATGCTGAACGAACATTACTGAGACTGGGTTGGTATTTACAAAGCATGAAATAGCCAGTCTGTGGTGATAACCTAAAAGCCGGAGATCGGATGGTGGAGAGCTGAGATGGACCTGTCCTGCGTATGTGAAAAATCTATCAATATGGCTCAGGGATACTCCATGAAACATGAACAGGTGTTGGGTGGAAGGCAGTGGTATGAGGAGGTAAATCGTCGTTCCGTTGCAATGTACATGGGGGGATGTGTTGCCAACAGGCAACACTCATGATGTCCAGGTGAATGTATATTGAAGTGTATTCCCTTCACTGTTATTTTTGTATTTTGCCTAAAAGTGAAAACTTCATTAAAAAGATCATTGACAAAAATAACAATGAATTAAATAATTAAAATAATTAATTACGGATGTATGACATTACAACGCATGCTTTTAGCACGCATGCCTTTACAACGCTGTTTTTACAACGCATGCCTTTACAACGGATAGTGCTTTGGGGCGCTGGATAGTGAATAGTTTAATTTACTATTCCAACTCCAGTCCCCGTGGATAGTAGGGAAGGTGTTGGATAGTAAATGAAACCTATTCCCTATCCTAGAGCGCCCCCCAGCGCAATGCGTTGTAATGGTTTGTGTTGTAAAAGTTGCGTCGTAAAGGCACTGCGTGGTAAAAGTTGCGTTGTAAAGGATGTTTCCCCTTAATTACGAATCATTTAGTTAAGATAAAAAATAATTAACATAACAATCCGCTACTAAATAAAAAAATGCTAATTGAATGTAAAAATTTATAATTACACAGTAATGTTATAAATAATACAAATTATTATTAAGATATTAATACCTACAAATAATATAATAACATATATAATAAAATCCCCAAAACATATTTACGCAAATATATTAAAGTAACTGATATTATATACGATATTAAAAAAATGATGATGATATTTTGGCCATTTACCCTGTGCCTATGTCTTAGCACACCCCTACACTGATCAAAATATGGCTGGGTTTAACAACATTAGTCTTATTGTTTGGTAACATAACATAATAACATAACATGTGTATTTGTAAATCACACGTTCACCCAAAGGCATCTTGGCGGTGAGTAACGGATGTTTATTGTTATCCAACTCAATGGTACTCATTTTATCGACCTCAGATGGATGAAAGGCTGAGTGGACCCACTAGGATTTGAAACTGTGCCCATGAGGTCGAACACAGGCCCCTGCAGTGGACACATTCATTCACAGAGCCACCACACCCAGACTCAGCATGAGGGAAATATTATGCTAAGGGCATTTATCAATTTTATTTGAAATTGTACCTTAGCCTGGCATTGTTAACACTGATCAGCATTAGCAGGAATTCAGATGATGTTTTTTCTGGCCATGCAAACGAGTGTCCTGCTGACCAAGTGGTGCTTTGTCCCCGAGTCACTTTAAGGTTTCTAATTCTCTACCAGTTGGTTGGATATCCAGAGTAGAACCATTTACCACTAGAATACAGGCGGTCTTAAATGTATTTTCACAGATTGGCAGGAGACCACTCTGTTTTTGCTTGCTGAGGGCTATGGGCCTGTCTAGCGTGCACACACAGTAGAGTCCATTTGCAATTTATATTTAGAATGATGCTGCTCCATCATCTCCATTTCTTTTCATACAAATATACCTAGAAGAATCCCCAGCTCACCCCACCAGTACTCCAGAACATTATGTCAGCACTCCTTCTATCCAGAAGAATAAACCGTGTCAGGAGCTTGTGAGACTGAAGGTTTGGTTTACCACTTTAATGGGGCCGAGGTGTGTGGAGGTGGTAGCCCTCCCCGCAAGCCATGGACTCTTGCTTGTCCCAGAGACGTGGTGGTCACAGCGCCGGATTTAGACTTGATAAGGCCCTACGCTATTTGAAATATGGCTACGGCTGAGTTAGAGGCCCACTTACCTCATAATTGCCCGATTTTACAGACTCTGCAACTGCTCGATTAGGGGCCCACTTAACTCACAGCTGCTCTGGGAGGCCCAGATCGAAAACAAATGCGAAATACGGTTCCAGGCTACGATGTACTGTTTCAGGCTGCAAATCGCAGTGCCAGCCCGGAAATGACAGGTGGCGCATGACTAAGAGGAAGAATATCATGTTCTTCAGCCCTCCCCGCCCCAGCTAAGCTCACTTCAGCAAATCGGAGCAGCTGGTTTGTGTTAGGGTGGGCAAGGGCGATGATAGCTGTGAAAGACAATGAAGGATTACAAAATACAATGCTTATAAAGCCTTATATGACGTCTCAATATTTAGATAGCAGCGCGAGCTACTCTCAGAGGGTTAGCGAGCTACTACCGGTAGCTCGCGATCGACCGGTTGGAGTTGAAGACCCTGCCCTGCCCTAGGCAAATAGCGCTTTGTTCTTCGAAAAGACGCGCTAAAGAAATTGGGTGAAGAGTATGGGACATCCAGGACGTGCAGCATTGGGACTAATAATATTTTTTGGGGGCCCCCAAGAAAGTGGGGGCCCCATGCTATAGCTTGTGTAGCTTATACGTAAATCCTGCGCTGATTTTGGGTTATCAGGTATATCTGCTCACAATGTACTTTCCTAGTAAACCGTGTGATAATATTGCAACATTGAGTTTGGATTTCCTCACAATGACTCATTTCTAAAGGAATGCTTCGACTCGACAGTTGGGGTACAGAGAAGCACCAGTGACATTGAAATGGTGATTGAGCAATAGGGGGCATTCCAGTGTTTTTCTACTGGCAACATTTTTTTAAATTGAATGTCTGATCTCATGTAATATCTTCTGAAAACTGCTGTTTATTTTGACATGGACATCTATGTTTCATTTTCCTTTCTCTGGTTTCAAAGTGAGGGAGTGTGAGAAAGGAGAGAACTTCAGTATGTCAAACACATTTCTGCACATTTACATAAAACATTTGATACCTTTGCAAACTATACTTCGCGTGTAATTCCAAATATTCTAGAAGCATATAAAGTACACAATTTAACAGTGACATTTTAGGTAACCATTTGCATATGTAAGCTGAGCAAATGGTTTGACTTGCTAGTGCAGTTTTACTTATGAAATTCACAAAAAAATAACTTGTTCCTGTAAATGGATTTACTCCAAAGTCCCAGTAGCATGAATAAACTATTTCCAAATGATGGGACGTGTACATATTGGGGAAGGGATGCAAAAAGAAACCCACATTCATTTTGGTATTCAGATACTTCACCATGTACTGTCCCTACCCTAGAAACATTCAGAGATGTACTCCTGTCAATCCCAATTTGCTGGGTTGAATGGGAGAGAACACTTCCACATATGATTGGGTGAAGGTGAAGCAGTTTTTCTACAGAGACAAATAGTTTCCACATAGGGAGAAAGATGAAAAATGCAAAAATGGCATTATGCTAATGAAAAGGCATTTTCGCTGGCAAAATTGCACACTATGTACAATTACACATGTAAAACTGCCTATGCATGCACTTAATTGGGAATTCATAAACATTTTCCATCAGTACTCCTGTTCCTGCAGTTATGAGAGAGTTCCAGATGTACAATTGAGAATTTGTATATTGTGTAAATCTGCACTTAGTTGAGGAAGTAAAGCCCCAGGTGCAGTTGCATGAATGTTTTATGAGTGTAGTCATCTGTCCTAATTAGGGTTGGGCAAGTTCCTCCTTTTTTACTCATGGTCAGTGAATGCAAAGCTGCAAGCAATATAAGCCAGTTTCACTGGTTTCACATCCACATGCATAAACAAAAACTCCTTCTCCTGATTTTGACAACAAGACTTATAATGCTATCCTATCCTAGGCAGAGATTGCACAAGTCAGGAAATCAGTCTAGGCACAAAAACTGCAATATAGTGGCCCTTGTTTCCATATTTAAAAGAAATAAGAAGGTGGAATTCAAGTTTAAAAGCAGGTTCTTGCACTAACCAAAGGTAAGATCACCTAGACAGAGTAAATTGACTCATAAAAAGGGAAAAAATTAAAATTAAAATGTATAGTATCTTAAACTACACATTATTTTGTAGATTTAATTGTGTGAGAAGAGCAGTGAACAGTAAGCTCCCAGAGGCGTCTTCCTATCATCACAAGATATCAAGAGATAGGACCGATAAGGCCCCGAGTTAAAAGATGTGGCAAGAAAGAACTGACATTGAGTGGAGGGAAACCATATAAATAAAATGTCTTACATTAAAAATAGATTTTTATATCTCGACAGGATTGAAGTTGGTCCCTCTCTTTTTTAATCAACCTGGATGTGTATTAAGCATAGCTACTTTAAAGGTAATAACAGCAGCACACCACAGATAAATGACTGAGGAAATATGTCAACGACCTAGGGTATTAAAAACAAGACCCACTTGTGTTTTTCTCCTAGAATAAACAAGATGACACATCATCAACACTGTTTGATAGCATAATAGCTGAAGACAACCCACTCCGAAAAGTGACAAGGGAGTGCCAGGAAGGAAATATATACCTGGGTAAGAATATATAGTGTTCTAGGGTTAGTAATTTGATGATTAAGATAGGACAAAGATTAAAGTACCCACAACTAAATTTGTTAACAACTATGTCCCATGAAGTAATTTGATGACACATTATCTTGGCATTTATGGTATATATATGCCAGGTAGTCTTGTTTTTCATGAAGACTAAGAAATGGGGAATCTTAGTAAAACATGAGACTCAAAGACGAGATACAGATCACATTGAGGCGGGGTTACCAAATAGTAGGGCATTAGAGGTAGAATGTAAATGAATCAATGTGCAATTGTCAGATCTAATATTGGACCTAATTGGAATATATTGTGACATGTTTTTTGTAGATACCATGTTAATGAACAAGTCCTGAAGAAGGTGCAAGATTGTGTGAGGCACCGAAACGCCGCGTCGACAGTTTGTTCTCTATTTGTAATAAACAAGTTGTACAGTGATGGAATGAGATAGTTAGCTCTGTATGTTTGAGAAATTTGATGTATATTGAGATTTATGCAACAACGTTTAGTAGCAGTATTTAGGAATTGGTTTTTAATAGAGTTGAAAAACATTTTATAGTAATGTGCATAGAATTGTCTGCAGAATACATATGATATAATGTATTAGTCTTTTTAACAAACATTTTTTAAATAAATGAATGAAATTTTTAACTTTGTGTTTGCAATATTTGTTCATGTCAATACTGATCTGCAATTGATTAAGTTATAAATTTGGTAACCCACGCCTAGACTGATTTCCCGACTTGTGCAATCTCTGCCTAGGATAGGATAGCATTATAAGTCTTGTTGTCAAAATCAGGAGAAGGAGTTTTTGTATATGATTGTTGACCCAATCCTTTTCCTGACAAAAGGGTAGCTCCCTCCTCATTTATTGGTATTTCACATCCACATGCACATGATTTAAGGAAGTCAAGGATGCTGATAGAATCTCTTGCAGCACAAGAATTGCCTGCTTGAGTACTACAAGGACCTTGCGGGGTAATCCATCAGAATATTGACTACAGAATATCGCAGAGGCAAACTACTTAGGTCTAAATAACGAAAAGAAAAAGAAAGAAAAAATATGTTAGTATTTGATCTTGAAAATTACAACATTATTCTGACAAACATTACTTATACTGTAACATTTTAATACAATATAGCGTAAACATTATTTTCTCCATTTTACTATTCTCAACTTTCATTCTTCTTCACTATAAACAGGGGCCTGTATGAAGCATCATAAACAAACAGTAAGGAAAAAACAATCAATGGATTAAAAATTAATGCTGTCTAGTACATTTTTAAAATAAAGAATACTATGCATAACACTCACTGCAATTTTTAACTGTTTCTTGCATTGATATATTTGGTACCTTATGAAATCATATTGTGAAGCAGATGCTGTTGAGAATATCTTTCCTCTAGCCAAAATAATATGGAAAATTATGATGATCCATATAAACAAAATAGCATACAATACTTTGTTAAAGTTCTTGTTGGAGAAACAAAAGGGTTATCTTATTTTTCAAGACAGTTTTAGGTTAAGAATTCTGGTATCGCAGTATACCCACTCAGTATTTAACTGGAATAAGAGAATGTAGCATTCAGATGTTATATAAACTTCTTTGATGAACGGAAAAGGACTGTTGCATTTCCAATATTCTAAAGACGTTACCCCAATAGGCTGAATCATTTCTAATAAACCATAAATGCTGTAATAAAAAATACAGTACACCATTCTTTATTTACAAATAATCCTCAGAACTTGGGTTGAGGAAATGACAGATAGGAGTTTGGTAATTTCTTAGGTAGTCTTGGTTTTAATTTTAAATTAGTGTCATTGCATTCTGTCCATTCAGATTGACATCTTCAATACAAAGTGTAGTATCCAGACATTATATTTACTCCTTCATGAAAGATGATTGCCAAAGTAGTAAAAGTTCTTCTTAAAATTGAAATTTGTCTAGCTGTAAAGTTTGTTATTTCAGTATTTCTGTTCTTTTTGGAAATAATGTAGATAGAAGCACTGAGTTGAAGTTTGAGCAGGTCATATTTTGGTTGGCTTTTTTTTGATTAATTGCTGAAAAGGTATAGTTTTACAATCTGGTAATGTCAAGTACCGGAAGCGTACCAATTCATTTCAGTTGTGGAGATGAATTGCCAATCTTCACTCTTATGCTCTAATTTGTAACTAAATCCAAATACATTACTAGCATTTACTTCTTCTTCCTACAATACTCCTAGCATCACCATGGCAAATTCGTGTGCATCTTGTTGAATATTGAGAGTAAATACTGCTGATCCATTAGACATATCTATAAGATGTTGTAATCCTGAAACAGAATGTTATTCTAGTTCGGCTACTGTGTGAACGTTGGAGCAAACAATAGAGTTCATTACAAATTCTCTTATCTGTTCTTTGTTCTATTTCAGTAACACTATCAGGCAAATGGAGTTGTGCATTTACAACAATATGTACATGGCTGTTGACTCCTGTAGTGTTGTTGAATTGGTAACCTACCATTTCTTCATCATTTATTAATTTCCCCTTCTTTGATTGTTGGGGACTTTCCTTCTCTACATCCTTTTGTTCATCATTTGTATTCTCTTTTTTAATCTTCCGCTTTGGCCAGATTACTCATTTCTCATAAACTAGGTACTGGCCTAAATGAAGTGCAAATACACCCCTTAACCTCTTTGTACTCCTTTACACAGCTAGTATCAGCACACATTATTTTCCTATCATAGTCCATCAAAAACAAACGGGATAATGTTCCTGTTTGTGCTAATGCTACATATAACATTCCTTCTTTAAATACAGTACTTTCAATATTAAAAAAAGGTGCATCTACACTTAACCCTTGTGATTTATGTATTGTTACAGCATATGCATGTGGCACCAGGATTGTTTTTACTGCACATTCAAGTCTTTTTCTAACAGGAAACTTGCAACACATTGACCAATCTTCTTGACAGCATCAACTTCATCAAATTGTATTACCAAGTAATCTATGTTATCTCTGTTTGCATAATTAACAGAATGTTTAACATTCCACATTGCACTATTTACTAACCCTTCTTCAACATTTAGATTCTGACTCATAATTACATGACAGTTTTACAGAGATGTAACTGCTTCTCTGATCCTGCAGATTTTGATATAGAGTTTGCCAAAGAATCAAATTTCGCTTTTAGTTTAACTTTCAGTAGTTCTGTTACTCCCTGATGCTCCATTTTATCAGTTGCTCTAAATTTCACAATATCTTTTTTTTCCAGTTGAAGTGTTTGGCCTTTAAAGTTTGAGCACTCTTGGAGGATTGGCATTGAACAAACTATGGACTTGTGTTTTTTAAACAAAAATATGCATTAGTTGCACTGGTGTAATATTCAATGGAAGTAATTTTCTGATAAGGCAACCTTTCAAGGTATGTTTTGCTTCTTTCTTTAAAACTCCTACTCTGATGTCCTTTAGTATATCTCTGTACTTCACACCTGTTGCTTGGCACATATTTTTGAATAATTCTGTGTATTCAAAGCATTTCCAAATATTCACATTGCCAATACTTCCAACAGAATTTCTTGTTACATCATGTAGAAGTGTCTTTAAAATAGGTTGTCCTTTTACTTGTGCTAGTTGTAGTAGGTTACCAAAAAGAGTCAAATATTTTCCATCAAATAGTATTTCATAGTTTGTTTTCAATACCTGTTGCATTCTTAAATGTATGAATGCATGCATTAGATTCAACAACATGCTCACTTCATCGATAATGAGAAACTTCAGTATTTCTCAATGCTCTTGCTACCTCAAAACAAGCGTCACCTGATCATTTTTGATTTTCCAGTTTGTTGTCTTGTTCCAAAGGTAGTAATAGTTGTTGATGAAGAGTGATTCCTTTAATGTTATGAACAGCGTATCCTGTTGGTGCAGTTACTACACATGCTGCAGTGTTCTGCTGTGTGAAGAAACTTGGTATTGTAACAACATTGGGAAAACAGGCGCCTCACATTAGAAGGACCATGAAATTGGAGAGTCATGGAAGAAATCATTGACATAAGTAAACAAATTTTCCCATTTTGCCCAGTCCCCAATTCCTCCTCTCTCTGCCCGCCCCACTGCCTTCCATTCCTCAAGTTCCCTTTTTTCTGTTTTCTCTTGAATGTACTTGAAATGCATGTTATTATCTTTAATTGTTATTATCTGTTTGGTAGGCATAATCTGAACCATCGCAAGCTCACTTCCAGTCAGTGCTATTCTCCTCACTTCCCCATCAATTAATGCATTCCCTCTTGAATCATAGTCTTTGGAAGAAGCGTGTGCTGCATATTTTATTATTGCCACTCTCTCAGGTAATAGTAGGGCTTGCAGAAAGTGACCAATTTGTGATGCATGCTGTATTTGTTGACCTGCTGAGGTAAGGAACCCCCTCATTGCCTACAGCTGCCCGAATTAATGGGCCACCCCGAAAGTATATTGGCTATCTGTATTTATGATTACTCTTTTTCCCTCTACCAAAACACAAGCACCGGTCAAGTGAGGCCCTGGGTTCCCTTGACTGTTGTTAGTCTCGCCTCCTCCAATAGGTTGTGAACTGTTCCTACCGCATAGGAAACATGCAAATTCCCCATGTCATCCCTTAGATATGAACCATCCCATAAAAGGTCCCCATCGACATCTGGTAAAGTTGCGTCTCTTAAATATGGTTGCACCTTAATGCGTCTGTCAGTAGCAAGCACAAAATCATGAAAAGCATCATCAGTTGTTAGATCACTGCCGGTTATTCGCTCTATAGCTAAACATAGTTTCCAAAATAATGTAATCCCTTGTATTGGCTTAGAATCACTAACAAATAGCCCAGAACCTATTTTTCAAAATATTCAGCAAATGGAAACTATAAGGGCTTATGAGGTAAATCCCCCAATAGCACCTGATTCCGCTGTCTTGCCACCAGCCTCTATACCTCCTTGTCACTACACCTCTAGTAGAGACTTAATTCATGACCCGACTTCTTTACATAAGTTAAAGATCATTTCCTGGAACATTGCCGTGCCTAGCAAGAAATTGGCATTGCCCCATTGGAATGATCTGATAGAGGGATTTGACATTTGTTTTTTCCAAGAAACTTGGAGCTTGGGTCCTCTATATCAATCGGGCTATAGCTATTTCTACTCACCAGCCATCACCATAGGGAAAGGGGGCCCTTCTGGAGGGTTGATTATTTGTGTAAACATCATTTTGGGTTGCAGAATTATTGAACAACAAAGTGGGAGTCCTGATATCATGAGACTTATCTTCAAGGGTCCAAAGAGGGGCAAAGTCCTTGATTTATCTAATGTTTATCTAAGGGGGACTCCAGGGGGCAAACCTTCACCTATTATCACACTACTGGAACAAGTAGCTGTTTGTCACATTCTATGGTTGTTTTTGCAGAATATTTTAATTGCACTTTCGAGCCTTTGAGTACAGAAGACATGCTTGGGGTTGAGGAAGACGACAGAAAATGGTCTGTACCCCACTAAGCTTACCTCCTATCATAAGATGGTTACAGATAGCTATTCAACTTAATGCACTTACCCTGGAATTTAGCCTAAGAGCAGCAAATGGTAGAACCACATCAGATGCCCAAGGGGCCAACACTTACAATAGATATAGTTGCCCTTCTTGCATTGACTATGTCTTATTAGATGTAAGACTATAGGGGAATGACATTGATAAGGTAGTGGGCAACACAACAGATAGTGACCATAACCCCTCTGCGTGACCATGAATATTCCATGGGCCCCGTCTTGTCCTCCGTTGAGTACTCATACGCTATTACTGACTAAAGAGATGGTTCCCTCAAATTGCAGAAGGTTCCTTAAATGGCCAAAGGTTGCTGCTCAACATATAAAATTATGCAATTACTAAGTAAGAACATTTTAGAGGTACAGGAGGCAACAACAAGCTCTGATGGGCTCACGAATGTCCCCAGAATTTACTCAAGCACAATCAAATAGATCAGAGCATATTTTCAGTAATTTTCAAGTGACTGGTAAACATAACAAACATGGTGTATGACCAAAGAGCAGGCAGACCTGGTTCGATAAGGATTGTAGGCTAAAAAGACAGGTATTGGCTACAGCAATTAGAAGTAAGAACTGCCCTATAATAAAAATTGCTAGGAAAGATTACAGAGTGGCTTTGCTTCAAGCAAAACTGAAATGGGATGAAAATCGTTGGCAGGACCTAAAGGATGCTAGCACAGCTAGGGATACCAATCTCTTCTGGAACCTTGTTAGACAGATAGGCAAAAGGGATTCATATCATATATCCAATCATATCTCGTCCCAAGATTGGTATGACCACTTCAGGAAACTTTACTTGGGGCCCGATGACGCTCATTTAGAAGAGCTATGTGGTTATCCCCTCATTCCTGCTAATTACAGCAACAGCGAGTTTTTCTCGCTGGTAGAAATAGAAACTGCCAAAGCTCCGGGGCTAGATGGCCTCCCTGGAGACCTGTTTCTTGCAGACCCCCGAAACTGGGCATGCTATATTTTACTTTTAATTAATTCTATCTCTTATGGCTGCCAGTACCGGAATCCTAGAATGGGCGGAGGTGGTCCCGATCTACAAGAAGGGAGCCAGAGAGGATCCTGCCAACTACAGGCCAATCAGTTTGATTGACGCAATCCAGAAGATAGTTGGCAGGGTCCTGTTGCAGAGGATACAATTTTGGGCTGAGAACGAAGATATCCTCTCCCTATATCAGGCGGGGTTTAGGGCCAACACAGGAACGGCGGATGAGGTCTTCAGGCTTCTCCTGTTATACTGGAAAATTGTTGTGATCGGCAGAGGCAGTCTTTACCTTGCCTTTATAGATTTAAGGACTGCCTTTGACTTAGTCCCGAGGAAGAAGTTGTGGCAAATATTAGGAGACCTGGCCCTTCCTCCACCAATCCTCAATTTATTGATCCATCTCCATGAGGGCAACTATGCGCAAATGAGATGGGGATACCAAGGAGAGTTGCCGGAAAGGATTCCAGTAAACAGGGGAGTACTTCAGGGCTGTGTGATGGCACCCACCCTGTTCTCGTAATACGTGAACGGGGTGGTTAGCTTTTTGCAGGAAGAGCTAGCTGATGCCCCTGCCCTGGCGGGTGATAAGGTGCCTACCCTCCTGTTTGCGGACGACACACTGCTGATCTCTAAGGGCTACTGAAATTACTGAATAGGTTACAATATTTTTGTAATTCTTGGGGCTTGGTCATAAACACCTCCAAGACCAGGTTTATGACACTAAACCCCCACAAATCCTTCAAAAATAATCTCACCCTAGATGGGATACATCTGGAGAGAGTCAGCACATTTGACTATCTTGTTATCCGCCTACTAGAAAAAATGCAATGGAGGTCCCATCTCGACAAAATGCTCTTGAGCTTCAAACGTGCAGCACTAAGCAAAGAACACCACTCTTCACAAAGTAGGCCAATTGCCCCGGCTCTCATGGTTTATGAAGCAAAGGCAGTTGGCTTGGCACTTTACGGAGCTGAGCTATGGGGATTCGACAATGTCGATGAGATCTGCAGGTCAGAGCACAAGTTCTTGAGGGATCTGGCCATGTTACCCCGGAATGTCCCACTAATTCCTGTGATGTACGATATGGGCAGACGCTCATTTAGTGATATTGCTAAACTGCGCCTGTTTCTCTTTTGGGCCCGCCTTAGGCGGACCACCGAACTCATGGCCTATGCTAAAGCTAGTGGTGCTCCTGGCATTAGTTATATCTGCACCAGTAGATAACCTAGTACTTGACCTACATCGTCCTGGTGGTGCGCCCAGACATGGTGTGGTACACTATCTCATAATTCTGGGGGTTTCACTGGCTCTACGCTTGTCAAGAATGCTTGAAATAATAGCCTCTTTCTCATACTTTCCAATAAAACCCCCCTTGCTGAGCAGTGGATAGAACAATGTAATTGGCAAAGCAGGTCTCGGCCCAATACATTTACAGAGCATGTCCTGCTAAAAAATGAACAGGTGGTGTACAGTGATGGACCCCACCACCAGTTTCTGTGGTTTGGTCAAGTACTCATTTAATAGCTGTCCTGTTCCCCTTCTATTTCAGTTGATATAAACCACTCTTGAGCATCCCAAAATGATTCTGGTGGTGACTGGGTATTGTGCGTACTAACTTGCCATCTTTTCTTCTGGGGTCCATTGTTTTGTATTTCTTGCCAGGGCCGGTGGAGCTGGAGGGCATGTGTGTAATGTTCTGGACCCTAGTGTTTATTTGTGTTTGCGTCAAATATGTGGGGTGGGTATAGGACATTGTTTTGCTAGGGCACTGTAGTTTGTTTATGGGGCCTTTGCTGTGTCGTTCATTGTTCCTCTGTTGTGTTATTTATCAGGAGGCAGTTGGCCCTCCAGTGGTCTGGCTCATTACAGTTGAAGCAAGTTGTCCCTGGTGGTGGCTGGGGGGGGGGGGCTGCACCGTCCTCTCCCATTTTTCCCTGCTGTTTTTCTCGTTGCCTTCTTCTACCCCTTTCCTGCTGCTCATTATTTTGGTAAACCTGTTCCTGCACCTACATCAGTCGTACCTTTTCTTCCTTTACATTTTCTACCTGCATTCCCTGTAAATGCACCTGGTAGTCGGTTCAGTATTTAGGAGCCGCTAGCACCTTTTCCATCAGCTCCTGTTGTCAGCAGACAAAGGAGGTCTTCAATTTCTCTTCTTCTTCATCCCCTGGTTCTCCTCCATCCTTCCTCTCCAGTTCTACAATCGGCCACACTGCTGCTCGTTTACATTCCTCCAATAGGTATTTTGGTGCTATTATTTAGAGCAAAATATCTTAGTCCTTCCAAATGAGACCTCCCATTGCTACCATCCTGTTTAATTCCATGTAACATGTATGTGGTTCCTCCCACAGGTTAGGGAAATCCATGGTACATGACATACGATCCATCCTAGACCATGGGATGTATATATTTTGGGGAATTTGGCTTGCTCCTGGCCTGCCAGTGCGCCAGGGCATACTTCCTGTAGGGGCGGAATCAGTGTAAGTTTCAGAGCTACTAACTGTTGCACTACACCTATGATGACAACGGAGTCCAGTAGTTCCTTCCACTGGCGCAGATTGTCTATGGCATATTGCAAGGTGTCGGTTATGCTGGCATCTGTAGAAGAAGATAGTTCCGCCTTCTGGAAACTAAATATAAACAGATCCCACTCATGCATCTGGGGCGAGTGACAGGGAGTTCTGTCCGTAGTCAGGGGCTTTACGTGTTGCACATCGGAGCAGAGTACCTGTGGCTGGTAGCCATTAACATAGCCCTTACCATTCCCAGCATTGCAGCTTGATGCAACCTATCATACAACTCTGTCAGTTGATGAAACTGTAACCTACCCTCTATTAAGTCATTTTGCAGTGCGATGCACTTTGATTTGTCACTTTTTAAAAACATTTTTTTCTTGGTCGCTGGGGCACAGGGGGGATGTTGGTGGGGGTGGCAGTCCATGACATACTGTCCCACCAGACCTCCAATTGCACCGAGATCAGTGTTTTGTCGACCTGTCATATGCTTCCCCTAGAGCTATTGTATCATGTACTCTATGTTGTGCATATGTAGAAATGTCACAAATCTGTGAACACAACCCCCACAGCCAGTGTATGGTCTACAGACTTATTGCTGAATGGTTGTCGCCATATAGGATTAATTCATCTTGGCAGCACCACGCTTCCCTCTTCACATGCTTTCTTTAAATGGGTACACTCTTTTCACAATTAGCAGATAGCATATGCTGCTTCCTCCCGGATTAATACAAAGGAAGTGAGGTTTGAAATATTATCAAGATCTATTTACGAGACGCCGTGGCAGGGCGCGTCTCTCGATCTCCTCGACTGTAGTTAGCAGGGGAGGTTCAGCACCTGTGGAGGTCTCCCCCTGAACGGTGCCCTTACCATCTGAAGCAAATGAGGGAGGACTCCTCATGGGCCTCTTAATAATATTCTCTAACACTGGGTCTGCTTCTTCCCCTTCATCCTCAGCGGGTGTACACACCTTAGGAATGCTACGGAAGACCCCAGCCATGTCCAACTTTTTCTTTCTCCAGTTTTCCTTATCCTTCTGATCTCTCACCTGTTCCCAATACCATTTCTTCAGCTCCAACCATCCTCTATGCAACATTGCCTTCAAATTACTAGTTGTTCTTAAATCGCGCAGGCTCAAATTTCACATCCAAAACTAATCCCACTCTGTGGGTCTTATTCTTTTTCCTTTCAATACCAGTATCTGTCTTAAGTATGCCAAACTAGCTATGTAATATGTACAATGCAATGGGAACTGCAATTCCTTGTTCCTAGCTGTCAAAGTGTGCCATATTTCCAGGAACAGACTCAATTTCAATTTCAAAAATCTTTATTCTGTTATTCATACAAACAACCATAAAAGCACAGTTCAATAAAAACACAGTTAAAATTAGATCAATCTAAAAACCACATCCAGAATTATCAATCACAATTGATCATGTACAGTGCAATGTTAAAAACGACAATGCTAGACAATTAGCCCTCAATGCTATTTCTAACTCTTAGGGCTAGTTTTAAAAAGCCAGTTACAAATAAAGTGCAATCGTAAGTTAGCAACTGTAAATAACAAAGTGCAGGTCTAACCTGGGTTAAGTTAAATTTTTTAAGAAGAGGCTTTAGATAAAACCTCCAAGGTATATCATAAAAAGGACAAACAAATAAAAAGTGCACCAACCAAGTCCTGCGGAGGCACATTGTCGCAGCCGCAGGGTGGTAGCACTTGACCTCGGTGATTACCCTTTGGAACAGCAAGCAATAGGTGGAAGAGGTCCAGACGAACCTGATTAACAGGAAGCGATCAAAGCCAGACATCGGCCAGGACAAGTAAGGTTCCATGTTTGGTGTAGATTTCAGAACAATATATTTCCGGACTCTACTTTTATTCAGTTCCACCTCCTCACGATGCAGATACCGTGAGAGGGAAAAGGTTTTCCTCACATACTCAACATCAGCTCTGCTGATAGAGTCTGGACTTACAACGAGCTACGGGCGCCCCAGTTCTGAGAAGCAATCTTTCAGATATTTTAACGACGGGATTTTAAGCATATTATCCCAGGATAGTGCTTCTCTCAGAAGTTGCTGATTAAGTGGCAGATCTTTATTTAACCAGCATTTTAACCAGCAAGTTAATGGCCGTAGTGCTATGGTGTCACTTAAAAAGGGAATGCTTAGTTCTTCATGCACTATAAAGCTGGCCATACACCTTGGGACCCCCAGCAGTGTTTCAGAAAATTATTTTCTGCCACCACAAGATCGTTGACTGCCGTATGCCCCCATAACTCGCTTCCATAGCAACCTATCGCCACACTCTTAGCCTGATAAATTTTTAACAATGCAGCAATTGGGCATTTGCCCATTTTCCAAGCAAAGTTAAAAATGGCCGCATTTGCCCGGGTTATCTCCCCCCTTTTCCTATGGACTGCAGGGCCCCATTTCAACTGGTTGTCAAACAGGACACCCAGGTATGAGAAGGTTTTTGTGGTAGGAATCTTTTCCCCGTTAACATGAAATAAGAACGTCTCCTTATAACCTTTCCCTACGTTCATTACAAAGGATTTTGTGTTGTTAATGGCGAGAACTCGGGATTTCATAAAACTATTAAAGGTGTCAAGTAGCGATTGAAGCCCTTTAGCGGTCCTTGCCAACAAAACGGCGTCATCCGCATAAAGTAAAACAGGTAACCCTTTACACCCAACATAGGGGTAATCTGCACTAGTGTTTAAAAGGTTCTCCTCCAGATTATTAATATATAAATTAAAAAGAAACGGGGCCAAAATACAGCCCTGTCTGACTCCCCGATACACTCCGAAATCCTTTGTTGCATTTAACTCCTGGGAGTAGCGTTCATTGGCCTTCGTGTCCTGGTGTAGGTCCGCCAGCAAATTAACAAGATTTTGCTCCACGCCCATGTTGCCCATGGCCTCCCAAAGCTTAGCCCGATTGACACAATCAAAAGCTGATGAGAGGTCCATAAAGGCCATGTGAATTGTACCCTGACGTGCTAAAGTGTATTTTCCCAGGACCATGTACAAATTGAGACACTGTGAGATGGTGGAGTGACCGGGCCTGAAACCGTATTGAATCTGGGAGATTGTTATGCTCTTTCGCCCAGGCTGTTAATCAATTCAGAATTACTCCCCCGCTACTTTAACCACGGAGTCAATTAAAGATATTGGTCTATAACATGAGGTGTTGTTACGGTCCCCTTTCTTAAACACTGGGACTATCGTGGAGACCCCCATGACCTAGGGCATCATGTACAACGGCTGCGTTGAGCACAGCGGTAAGAACAGGCGCCCACAAAGATACACGTGATTTAAAAAGGTCCGGGGGCAGACCATCAGGCCCTGGAGCTTTATTACTTGATAAGCACTTAATTCCCTTTTCGACCTCACAAATAGAAAAGCACAGAGGGTTATCTTCTAAAACACCTTTTTTGAATTCTGGTTGTGGCATTTTACTATTAAAAATAGAGCTAAAATGAGAGACCCACTCTTCTTCTGATATATTAGTGCCCATAGAGGAATCGCCTGGTGATGTTATGTTATGTTATATTATGTTATTAAAATATTTGTTAAGCGCACTATCACCGATTGGTTTCTTGGCGCTAGAATCAACAGTAACGTAAGTGCAGATGATGAGGACGGAATGTTTATTACCGTGTTTGTCTGAAGAGCCAGGTCTTCAAGGCTTTCCGGAAGGAGAGAAGGTCTTGGCAGTTCCGAATCTCCAGAGGGAAGGTATTCCATAAACAGGGGGCGAGTGTTGCAAACCTGCGGCCTCCAGCGCGCTTAAGTTTAAAGGAAGGCGTTTGGAGGAGGCCCTGGTGGAGTGAGCGTAGGTTGCGGGGTGGTATATATCTGGTGATTAATAGGTCGATGAATTTGGGACTTTTACCGTGCAAAGACTTAAATATCATGCACCCAGTTTTAAATGCACAGCGCTGGGTGATTCAAATAGCGGTTTGTTTATAATTTCCCAAAACTTCGCACTATTTCCAAGAATTTTTGGGTCTAACAGGTTTTCCCAAATAGAGGCCTTCACTTCTGTTTTACGTTTAACTAAGGACTTTTTTTAATAAAGGCGTGATGCCCTAATTCGTGACGGGTCTCTAGGCCTGGCTTTTAGGGCCGCCTTTAAATCACGACTTGCCTTAGAGCAAGAGTGATCAAACCACTTTGGGCCACTACGAGCCTGCCCCACAAAAGGTACAGTTAACATTGCCCCAACTTTTGATACAATACCATCAAAAGCTGACAGGATCTCCTGGGCTGCAGGTACTGAAGACACACAAAGTGTCAATTCAGTGCCACATGTGTTACTAATTGTTTCATACAATTGGTCCGAGTTTACCATTGCCCACTTTAAACGTCGTTTACCATCTGTGCATTTTAGAACCCCCCCATCTAACCTCTTCCCACGAGGTTCTAGCGTCTTACCACCCAGTTGAATACAAACTGGATTGTGATCGCTGAATTGGTTCTCCTGAATTTTAAAACCTAATATAGAAGTACCAAGGATACCAGAAAGAAGTATATGGTCAATATAGGATCCCCCCGTCTGGCTTTTATATGTGAGTACATCATGAAGAGTGTGGTCATCCATCAAAGACATGGCCGAGGTTAGGTCAAATTCATTCAAGAGATCATTCAGCAAGTTGCCTCGGCGAGTGTGATCAAAGTGGAAGCCTCTCAGTCTGTGGCAACCCAGTAAACCCATTACAGTATTCACTGGGTTCCCGCAGGGATGTACATTGAGGTCCCCTGCAATGAGAATATGATGTGAAAGGCTCTCCAGGTTATTCCTAAGAAAATTGCCTAGGTCCACAAGCCTACACTCCCCTTTTTTGGTTTACAGCATTATAAAAATTGATCAGGGTTAATGAATCTTTCCCTCTCTTGACCATCAGCACTTGAATGTCAGTGTTATAAAAGGGATATCTTTTAACTGTGCATGTTAGTGCTAAATCGATGTACACAGCCAATCCCCCTTTGGCTCTACCGCTTCGTGACGGAACGGCTGGTACAAAGAAACTTTTATACCCTTCTATGAATACATTGTTCCCAACCAGCCATGTCTCTTGGAGGCATATCACCGGAAAGGATCTTATAAAAGTTAACCAAGTCGGGTCACTAATTGTGCCCGCTAGCCCGGCGATATTCCAAGAGATTACATGAAAACTAGAGGCTGTCAATTCTGCTGGAGCTAAAATTCGTGCCCCTATATCTTTTCCTGGGGGAACGACAGGACTGGCGTCAATACTATCACCGGCGACTATATTCGATTTAATGTCATTACTCTGTACAGTTGTTTGCGCTTGAGTAGGTTCGCAGGTTTCTACGGGGTAAACTTTATCTAGACCTTTATGATTCAGTGGTTCGTTATCTACCACCAATTGCCCTGAATGATTCTCGGCCTCATCTATTACCCTAGCAGTGTTAAATGTCATTATTTTTTAACTATCCCTTGAGGAAGATAAAGGATCCAGAGCTACCTGCGCCTGATCCCTGTTTACTACCCTACTTCGTGATTCAGGGGAATTATATCTTGCTGGTATCGCGGTTTTTTCGCAAAGTCAGTCCACTCCCCAAGGCCTTCCTGGAAGTGGAAGGAATCAAATCGATTGAAAATAGGAACCCTATATTGGTTATCATAATGATCATAGTACCTACTTTCTTGGGTATAATTTGAATGCATATTACCATGGGCCATGTATTGGTTATCATGATGATCGTAATACCTATTTCTTTTTGTATAGTTTGAAAACATATTTCTTTGGGCCATGAGGGGCGGTGGATAGAAATAACTAAGTTCAACTGTTTGAATCCTACTTTCTAAATCACCTTCCCTCCAACCGCTGATATAGTTTACTATACGCCTGTCTTTAAAATTTATAATGATGCAATCGCCTTCTAGGTCCTTTTTCCTCTGACCCACCCAATTTAGTCTTCTGACATGAAGTATTTGGCCATTTAGTGATGGGGGAATGGGCCTATATCTGGTTAGCCAATGGCTAACCTTATTTTCTAATTCGTGATCATTTTCTGTCTTCCCCTCTCCTAGAGTTGGTACACCTATCATGACCACAATAAAAGGGTGGGATTCAGGCGGCAAATCAATGCGTACATTCTTGTTAACTGGCCTTGGTCTTTTAGATTGCTCCAGCTGGCTATTGCTAACATTATTGTTCAGGCCCTCTGCTGCCCACTCGCTCACGTCCCTCCCATTTGTATTTTCCAATCCTACATCCCTAGGCTGTCCACTAGGAGGAGGCGTCTCATCCCTACTCCCACCTGTATTCTTTTGAGGCTCCTTAGATGGTTCCTTATGCCCTTTATCTAATGGTGTCGGTAGCTGTAACAGTTTGGCCGACCTACATGTGACTGATACAGGTTCTTGGGTATTTTTATTTTTTAATGGGGTCGCTGGCTTATCGTTAGGTTTATGTTGAGTCTGTGTTTCGTGGGATTTAGCAAATTTTATCAGGATTTCATTATTTTTCTGTTGTACTTCTTCTATTTTCTCTAATTTCACCCCTATCGCTTTGACCCTTTCATACATGGGGAGCATAAAAGACCTCATTAGGTGTTCCATTCTTAACATGAAGGTCTCCACACAAGTGGTGTTATCACTCGCCTGATTAGTTAGTTCAATAATTTCATGTCCTGTGATTCCCTGAGTGGCTATTGTCTGTGTTTGGTCTGCTGATGTAATAGGTTGTACTGCCCTATAAGTGATCCTCTGTGTGTGGCTCGAATTTCTCCTCTGCCGGGATCTAAATTTGCGCCTTACATCTTTCGATTTTGCCCTGGGTTTGTTAACAACCCTCCCAATTCTTCTAGATAACAATTTACCTGTGTGCCCTTTCCCTCTCAAGCACCTATTTGAGGGGGTCACTTTATCAGATAGTATACTAACTTCGTTAGTGGTGCAGACATCCATCCCTTCTGCTCCGTCTAACACATTGATGAGATTGGGGGGTTCTACATTTATCTGCATGCTAGGAGTCAGTGACAACCGACTTTCCCGGTTGTCAAAATCAGATGGTGGGGTTTGGTCTAATGGAATTATCCGATTGTTATCTTTGTCTGGGAAACCTGCAAATGATTGCATAAGGATAGAATCCTGTGAGTACGCTGTAGTAGTAGAAGTGTTTGCGTGCATATTAGTGCCCTGGATTGACTGATTAGATAGGCACATACTTGGGGGTAAAGAAAGGCGCCTCTCCGTGCTCTCTATCGCATTAACCACAACTCCTATGGTCTTTTGGAGCATTCTGTCTATAGCGGTAAGGCTTGGTAGTGGTGTGGTGACTTGTGCCTTTTTCCTTGAGGTAGATCTAGTCGACATTGGTGTACTTTTAGTCTTATTCATGTTGTTTTACTTTGGTACAGTTATAAATATACTATACCGTACCCCCCTTAATTGGAGCTATCGTGCAGTCAATATGAATAAACTTGCATCAATAAGGAAGTCCAATTTCCAAGTACTGAATCAAATATATAAAGTATGGGTTTATAAAAGTCACCTTGATCACGGTTCCAGGGCGCGCGAAGAAAAGGGGAATGGCCCAGCCCAGCCTCCACGTGCCTCTGAGGGCCACAGAGGGCCCTCCCTTTGCCCGGGCTTAGCCCGGCGTGTCCCGTGCGTGTCCCGCAACGCGGGGGCTGCAAGGTCTTTATGGCGCCTCCGGTCGCGGTGATGACGGGGTCAGAGAGCGCCGCTAGGGATCCTGGGTAGGCGAGTTCTCCACTCAGCAGCCGCAGATGACCAGCAAGCGGCGGCGGGAAGACTCGCGGCAGGAAGGTCCGGTGAAGAGCCGCTATCAGCAGTATGATGGGTGAGAAGTGTCCCAAAAATGCCGCAAAGGTTGCTAGCACCACCCGCTCCTCAGAGGCTGCAAGGTCTTTATGGCGCCTCCGGTCGCGGTGATGACGGGGTCAGAGAGCGCCGCTAGGGATCCTGGGTAGGCGAGTCCTCCACTCAGCAGCCTCAGATGACCAGCAAGCGGCGGCGGGAGGACTCGCGGCAGGAAGGTCCGGTGAAGAGCCGCTATCAGCAGTATGATGGGTGAGAAGTGTCCCAAAAATGCCACAAAGGTTGCTAGCACCACCAGGAACAGACTCACATTAAGTCCATGGCGTATGGCCACTTGTTAGGCGGGGAGTACTTGGGTGGTGAAAGCTTACTGCAATGCAGGTCATCTTTAGTCATTGAGCTCCCCATTCTACGGAAGGAGGTGGCAGCTGACCCTACAGCATGACGAAGCAAATCACTTACACTGGACACAATGGAATAATAGGATGGCGGTGAAGAGGTGTTACATTTCTAGGCGACCTGCGTCCTTGTAGCTGAAGGGAGGAGACAGAAAAGGTTGGAATAAGGATAGTGTCTGGACCTCCTTGCTTTCCACTCTGAAAAGGAAACAGTGTGGCTAGATCCAAACAGAATTGTGCAAAACATCCAATGCTGTTTTCACATACAGCATTACCTCCTTGTCCGTATTCCTCGCCACAGTACTAACCATTGAGCATTTTGCTCCTACAGAAACTCCAAGTGAAAAATTACATTCAAGTCCACCTATCTCTCCAATATGGCCCCCAGTGGCAATAACAAATCAGATAAAAGGACACATTAGTCAGAGCCTGACCTGTAAACAAAGCCGTAAACATGAAGCCACAACAGAGGGCCAGGAGGGAAGGGAAACTATGCTGTGGCGAGGAACACTAGGACTTGGAGTAATTAACCGGGGCATTAAAGTGCAAGGAATGGTGAACCCTGCATGCATTCACACATTTTCCCAGTTCATAAGTTGTGCTTTTTCCTCTCATTTGGAGGGGGCTTTCTTTGATGTTAAAGCAGCGTGGTCCTGCTTCTGAGTTTACATCATCAGCAAGGCACCTTACTTACCCACCATGACCACCTTGGAGGTTTGACTGTGAAGCAGTTTTGGGTAAAGGTGCCACCGAGGATTGACTACGGTATGGGCATAGATATTGAAAATGGTACAAAAGGGGGTGGTGATGGACGGAGCATCTGAACCAATCAAACTCCCACACCCAGTCAAAAGATCTGGGTTTAATCCATCATCGTTCTTTAGCCCACTCTGCCAACCCAGTTCAGACATGGCCATATGCAAATCAGTCTGACCCTGTGCCTCATGGGAACAGTCCAGCCCGAACTGCCAAGCCATGCCTTCCCTGGACCGGAAACAAGCTTCCTAGGATTAGTTTCTGCCATTTCAGCCGTCTTCAGCCAGGCTTGCTTGAATCCAGTGGCAAACTGAGCAAGGGACTCACGTCTGAGCATACCCTGCCAACTTATGGCGAAATAAGCGGTCCAAAAGGGGGTGGTGATGGACGGAGCATCTGAACCAATCAAACACTCACATCCAGTCAAAAGATCTGGGTTTAATCCATTACCGTTCTTTAGCCCACTCTGCCACCCCAGTTCAGACATGGCCATATGCAAATCAGTCTGACCCTGTGCCTCATGGGAACAGTCGAGCCTGAACTGCCAAGCCATGCCTTCCCTGGACCGGAAACATGCTTCCTAGGACCGGTTTCTGGCATTTCAGCCGTCTTCAGCCAGGCTTGCTTGAATCCAGTGGCAAAGTGAGCAAGGGACTCACGTCTGAGCATACCCTGCCAACTTATGGCGAACAAAGCGGTACAAAAGGGGGTGGTGATGAACGGAGCATCTGAACCAATCAAACACTCACACCCAGTCAAAGGATCTGGGTTTAATCCATCACCGTTCTTCAGCCCACTTTGCCACCCCAGTTCAGACATGGCCATATGCAAATCGGTCTGACCCTGTGCCTCATGGGAACAGTCCAGTCCGAAATGCCAAGCCATGCCTTCCCTGGACCGGAAACAAGCTTCCTAGGACCGGTTTCTGGCATTTCAGCCGTCTTCAGCCAGGCTTGCTTGAATCCAGTAGCAAATTGAGCTAGGGACTCACGTCTGAGCATACCCTGCCAACTTATGGCGAACAAAGCGGTACAAAAGAGGGTGGTGATGGACAAAGCATCTGAACCAATCAAACCCGGTTTAATCCATCACCGTTCTTTAGCCCACTCTGCCACCCCAGTTCAGACATGGCCATATGCAAATCAGTCTGACCCTGTGCCTCATGGGAACAGTCCAGCCCGAACTGCCAAGCCATGCCTTCCCTGGACCGGAAACAAGCTTCCTAGGACCGGTTTCAGGCATTTCAGCCATCTTCAGCCAGGCTTGCTTGAATCCAGTGGCACAATGAGCAAGGGACTCACGTCTGAGCATACCCTGTCAACTTATGGCGAAGTAAGCGGTACAAAAGGGGGTAGTGATGGACGGAGCATCTGAACCAATCAAACACTCACACCCAGTCAAAAGATCTGGGTTTAATCCATCACCGTTCTTTAGCCCACTCTGCCACCCCAGTTCAGACATGGCCATATGCAAATCAGTCTGACCCTGTGCCTCATGGGAACAGTCCTGCCCAAACTGCCAAGCCATGCCTTCCCTGGACCGGAAACAAGCTTCCTAGGACCGGTGTCTGGCATTTCAGCTGTCTTCAGCGAGTCTTGCTTGAATCCAGTGGCAAAGTGAGCAAGGGACTCACGTCTGAGCATACCCTGCCAACTTACGGTGAACAAAGCGGTACAAAAGAGGGTGGTGATGGACGGAGCATTTGAACCAATCAAACACTCACACCCAGTCAAAAGATCTGGGTTTAATCCATCACCGTTCTTTAACCCACTCTGCCACCCCAGTTCAGACATGGCCATATACAAATCAGTCCGACCCTGTGCCTCATGGGAACAGTCCAGCCCAAACTGCCAAGCCAGGTCCTCTCTGTACTGATAGCCTTTGTCACCCTGAACCGCAGATGACACCTGGACTGGGGAAAGGACCAAAGAAAGACTGCCCTGCTGACCCCTGGACCTGGGCAGAGAGGCTGTACCAAGTGCTGGACTGCACCAGCTGCTACTTGGGTGGCTCTTTGAAAAAGTTAATCCATATCAATGAGCTAGCTAACAAGCTGGTAGACCTATATAAAGCAGCCAGAGACACATGATGTCTACCTAATTCCATCCGGAAGGCACTGGTGGTGCCACTGCGGAAGCTCGGGAGATGCCCACGACTTTAGAGCTTATTGACTATTGTCTATTGGGACTTGTAAATGCTCAATATCGGCTACAAGATTTTCAGTCGGGTTTTAGCTACCAGGCTGATTCCAAATATGACCAAACGTATCCAACCCTATCAAGAAGGGTTTATTCCCAGTCGCAACGTGGTGCTCAATATTTGGCACCTCTTGACTTTATCGGAGGCTGATACCTATGATGTGTGAAGGTGTCTGTGTCTGTTGTAAATATGGAAAAACTCTTCAACAGTTTTTAGTAGGACTTTCTTTATTGCGTAATTGGGCACCAACTCTTAAGGCACAGATTCTTGACCTGGACCAGGTTGCCATACATAGACCCCAAAGCCAGAGTCCGCACAGGCTTGGTAATTTCTGAGAGCTATAGCGTGCAACTTCGATGGCTCACACAGTGGCTGTCGTGCAGGCTAACCCCGGATCATGCAATGGGGCAGTTTGTCCCAGAGCTTCATTGACTCTCTGGAGTTTTGTCAGGGATGGGATTCCCTTTAGATCACGAGACCCATGAATTCTGAGCAATGCAGCGTTGTTGTACAAAATGCTTACAGAAAACATAAATGAGAGTTCTGTACTCACCCAAAATATCTGTGACTATATGCTAGAAGTGCTGCCTCATGGTGCTATCTGGGGGGTTGGCTGAATGGACGGCAGTGGGGTCCTTGAGAATCAGGAACATATTCAGTGCTGAGGAGCTTCTCAAGTTTGAGGACTTACGCTCAGAATTTGATTTAATCCAAGGTCACTTTCTACTCCACAGGGCGATGACAGCTGCGGTCCGCAAGCACTGGGGAACTGGCACATCAGAGCCACTTACTCATAAAAGATAGCAATAGATCTTTTCATCCTTAGGCACCATCTAAACAGTCACATGCCTCTATTCGGCACTTAGGAATGACATGCTGCAGCCTCTATAAACCGTGTGGACACGGTGGGAGGAGGACCTTTGGGGTTCTCATACCCTACTGGTGAGGGTATCCAGGAAAGTCCGATTCAAACGATTCAACTTCTATATCCTACCTAGGGTGTATCTAACCCTGGGGAGAATAAATAGATTGTTCACCATGATTGGAGTGGCATGTCCAAGATGTGGAGAGGTGGATGCAGAACTCCTGCACATGCTGCAAAGCTGGCCAGTGGGAAGTTGCTGACGTTACTATGTGAGAGGGTCCCTGCTCCCTGGTGCATTTCTTGTTGAGCTGATTTCCACACACAGCCAAGATGAAGGTCATGGGCAATTTCAGGAGGTGGCCTTTAATTTAGCAAAGATGGAAATCACCAGGCATTCGAAGAGTCCCAGGGACCTTGTGGTATCATCTGCCATAGGGAACTAGAGCAGTGCACTGAATATGAACGCAATGTACTGCTAAGGGAGACTAGGTGGGGACGTGACTCATTGAACATGGCCCCGGGCCAGGGAGGCACTAGCGGATTGCTTAAGGGATCCACATCCCCTATTACAGATGACAACACCGAGCGGAACCCTGGCGTTGACCCCTGCTTAAAAATGTTGATATAATCACAAGCATATTTCTTGCAGCTTGCTCCCCAATGACTCAGCTACTGGCTGTGCACTCCAGGTTCCTCCTGTTATTTGTATGTCATAATGGGATGCTTTCTGATGAGACTTAACTATCTGCTGTATGGATTTCCTTGGGGCATGACTTGGGGAGGGAGGTGGGGAGTTTTGGGAGTTCGGATTGGGATAATACAAGAAAGGGCGGATGGGCTTGAATAACTGCATTGTATTCAATGTCACAAATGTTCTAGCGGTTTGATGATTCTATAAAACTCAATAAAATCAGTTTTAAGAAAATGAGGGCTGGTCCTGGTAGTGTGTTTCGGTATTTTCGAGCGAGTGTATAAAAAAACTAAAAGATCAGTAATATTTGCTTTGGTCTGGTTTTATAACATCCCTACTATCAAAGTGTGCATGAGTTAGAATAGTAATTACAGTCTTCATTACAGTCAATGCCCGGTCCTCATAATGATAGGTATGTTGCGCTGTATGTGTGTGTGTGCACATGTTTTTGCAAACAAGCTTAGCAGTAAGGCAGTGATGAATGGGACGCTGAATAAAACCAATGTTGCTCGTGGTCTTCTTGAGAACGTGCCCTTTTTACCTTGAATTTACTCTTTTTCACTTGGCTGAGTCCTGAATCTTAAAAATATGGGAAATGCTTTCCTTTCAACAGTGCATTACGTTCTCATTCTTATATCCATGTATTGGTGTTGTTACTGATTGCATTCACAAATATGATGTGGATTCACATGTCGATGCTCTTTCCCACAGTATGTAAATGATGTCTGCATTCAGGCTGTGATCAATTTCTTAATCAAAGTGGTATTTCATGGTCACAACGTTGGTCTGCATATTATTATGCTTCTTTTTCAGGTTGTAAGCTGAATGTATGATAGTTTACTTTTTGCTAATGTGGCTACACTATTCCAAGGCTTGTGTGCTGACCTTTGATGTGCACTCTAATATAAGTAAATATGCAACTTGATTGCAAAAGTGAAAGCCCAAGACTTAGTGTAGATGCGAAACTTGGAGTAGCATCATTTTGTTAACTCTTATCTTGATAAGGCAACATATATGTGTGTACTTTTGGCCTCATGTATGCGCATAATACAATTAATCATGAGAGTGTTGGCATTGTACCTATAGCATGATCAGTGGTTGTTCTAATAAATAAAAGTGTATTCAGCACGAAAGTGCGATATAGATGGATGACCTCATATGTATTAATGTATTTACAGGATTGTATGTGTGTTGCACAATTATGTGCTTTTGAAAGTACTTGCTAAGTAAGCATAACTGTGGGTCTTAAGCTTACATTTGGGACATTTAACATTGAATGATAAAGTTATTTGTGATATATTGTCCCCATTTGGAGGTGCAGACCAAACCATTCTTAGTGAAAGAACTATGGGACATATTAGCAAGGCCTTTATCTCCACTTTTTTGGCTTTAAAGGCCAAAGAAGCGGAGATAAAAATATCGCCCTATCAACAACAGGGTGCTGACATGCAAAATCGCATGTTAGCACCCTTTTTCACTACACTTCCTCTCTAATGAGATGCAAAGTGGGCGTTCCAGAGCAAAATAATAGGAGAAATGTGGCTAAGCAACATTTCTCCTATTATCAAGCTTCACGTTAACCCTGTTAGAGAAAAAAAAAGCAGCGCTAATCACGGTTAACGCTGCTTTTTTACGTCTGCTAATTTTCAGATTTAGCCATGTAATCCAATGGGAGGTGGATTACATGGCTAAGTCCACCATGGGCTATCAACAAGGATTTCCTATCCTTGTAGTTTTATCGCTGCATTATCAGCGATAACCTCCCAAAATGCCGCTATAGTTAGATTTTTTTTCGCCTAGGCGGTTAGCCTTGTTAATAACTTGATAACCAGGAGATATTATCCAGTAATAGCGGGCGTTAACAAAATTAATGCTAAGCGCCCTTAGCGTTAATTTTCCCTGTTCCTTGTTAATACGCCCCTTTCTATTTTAATATAGTGAGGTAAGGAAGTACTGGCAAGGTCAATTAAATGTAATGAAAAGAACAAGGAAGTACTACAAGTTGGCGATATCTCTCAAATGAAGGGATTCAAGGATGCTTAAGAAGTGTAGAGTGGAAAAATGTGAGGTCATGTGCCTCAAACTTTCTGTGCACTTCTTATTAATAAACTTACCTTGTAGTCAGAGAGATGTCTTTTAAACTTTGAGAGGAACAGATCTCTCCTGAGTTCTGATGTTGTGGCTTTATGCTATACATGAACTTTTGCTTACAGAACTTCTACAGAAGTTCTGATACTTTTTCTTGCTTCTGGATTAATAGGGTTTCCTTAACTCTTAATTCAGTGTACAGATAGCTGGTTACTGCAATCCTTTACCAGGTATGGGGAGAACAATACAAATCATTTGTGCACTTTACTGTTAGGGACCAATATTGTACGTCGATTTGGTCTTCCTTTAATAATTCTGTATATTTACAGTATGTTTTTTTGTCTGATTTATATTACTTTGGCTTTGAGTTTAAAAAGCAACCTTTTTTCAACTTTAAGATATGCACTCTGACTCTTAATGTGTGATCACATTTGGTCACACAGTATATGGATCTTAACTTGTCAGTAAACTTTTCTCTTCTCAGTCTACAACAAAAATCCATTGACATTAAGAAAATTGAAAGGTCGGGCCGGAGCTTCATCAAACTCCTTGTCCCAAAATGTATAGTGTCAGGGCCTTCCAATTCCCAGTTGATGTTGCCAACGTAGTTGACTGAGTAAAATCTCAAACTGACAGGTGAAACTAGCCATTTGAGATTCCATAAACAGCTGATAAATTTGGAGCTCCCAGACCTGACTCACAAAGCATTTTCTTTGAGTAGTTTTTAAAAGTAGGACATGCTCACACCTCCAGGAACGCAAGTAGGCATGTATATGTACTGAACATTCATGCAAAAGTCACACCTCAGCAAGGTATAATATTTACCTATTAATAAAAATGTTTTGTGAATCATCAAGCCTTTGGCTCTTTATTCAATAAAGTGCTTTCGAGTCAGCCATCATTTTCAATGATATGATATGATATGGTTTATCTTCGTTTAAGAAAATAAAATGAACAAAATCTTCGCAATGCATTGTTTGCTGTGGCAGCCTGCTGCCTTGCACTCCAATACTGATTTTGTTCCGAAGGTTTTTTTTTTTTTTAATTGTAGATGGTTCTTTAATTATCCTAATTCTCAAGGGCAATATTTCATAAGGGGGCAATGTATGTGCCTTTATGATACATCATGCAAAATGCAATTTTAAATATTTCTTCTAGTTTGTAGTCAAAAATTCAAACTTTACTTTGGCTTGCAGAAGAATCTACTGTTCATTTTTTGACCAGTTACTAATGGTTTTGCCGACTTGGTTGCTACTACATACATTCTTGTATGTAGGCCTAACTTTTACGGAAACAACTACAACTGACTGAGAAGGGTAACTTACTTCTAGCAGTGCCTACTGGTCTCACTTGACACTGTATTTTTATTTAACCAAGAAGAAATTCTCATATATAATCTGCTTTGCACATGATGGAACTGTGGATGCGTTCAGATATAATTGCTGTGCATTATAACCCCAATATTTCATATGCATGATAAAATATCTATCTGAGCAGTACAGCTGCACAAAGGCTAACCCAATTTCTGTTTGAATACTGTACTCAGACAAAAATAGCCCAGTGACTTCCAGTGAATGTGAACATATCATGCTCAGTTCATTAATCAAAAACTAGGTCACTTGTCAAAAATACATAACATTAAAATGCTAAAATGCGACTCTCTCCACACGAACACAGCATTTCGGCGAGGTTAGTCTCAGAGTGCACAACTGGCTCCCATTCATATCAATGTGCTGTCAATTTAGTCTCCCAGCCGCTTCTACAAACGAGGAGAAGGTTTCTGGCAGGTCAGATTAGCCACTGTGGCATTTTATGTTATGGAGTAGCAGAGAGTCAATTTGTTCCATTTTGTGCCTCTTTTGAAGGAATTTCAACTCCAAGGTCCCGGATAATGAGTATTGAAGAGAGCTCACAGTTTAACTTCATTAAGAGAGAGGTGAAAGGATATGAACAGACTGCACAGTCTTCAAGGGATCTGTGTATGGGTTTTTTAGAACTCTTGGTTACATTTCCTTGTTGGTATATCAGGACGCTTTTCTGATTTAGCATCATGGCTACATGGATAATTTAAACAAAGAATCATTGTATGTGAAAGTATGACTACGAACTTTACTAATTATAAGGGCCGATCATTTCTTTGCTGCGAAAATGAACTCCGTCAGGCTTTGTAAGAAAATATAAACAGCCTTTTCGACAGCAAATGTAAATATTGTTTTGTATGTGAGCTGAAAATCTGGACTGAACTCAACAGCCTAGATTAGATGTAATTTATTTCCTTTGTAGATGTATCCACTTTTATTAATGGAGTTGTAATGAGATGACAATGGAAAAGCAATGACTCATAGAATTAATCGCAAACTAATTTCAGTATTAGCCCAAAAAAAGCAACTTGGCAAGAGGGTAAAACACCCCTCTAAAGCACTCAGACTACCAACCTCATTAGCTTCTGTGCGTGGAACCAGATACTGAAAGAATTCCACTATCATTAGCACTGACAGCCTGTTGCTTGCAACAATCCATAACTAACTGGTATTAAAGCTGAGGAATTATTGTTGAGTAGTTATGCTGTGGGTGATGGGTATCTCAGTGAATCCCCCCTTGTGGGATATCACAACTCCAGAACAACTTAAATGACCTTCTCCTTATGGAAAATGTCCTACACCCAGCCCTACACTTTATTACAAAAGATTCTAGAAACACAATAGTCCACAAAGATATCAATGAATGTTTCTTTACTATATCCTCAACCAACAAGTCACATTAATCACCATGCCAAGATCTAGCCCCCCAGAGAGCCACAGAGCCAGATTGCTAACCCCCTTGTGCTAGGTGACAGTTCAATGTACCAATTCTAATTAGAAATGGAGTTTGTCGGTGACCCATACACAACTCGTTGAGCAGTACTGTGCAGGTGGTATTTTCTTGTCACAACTAGTCCCACTAGGTGAGTTCAGGAACAAAGTGGAACACTCTTTCATAAATGAACAACATACCCAAAATAGCACTATCAAAAAGGGAATACATCTTCAAAATGCTTTTATCTAAAACCCAAGTCTGGTGCATAAAATATGAACAGTAACCACACAAAATGAGAAGATAAATGTAGTAATGTATAACATGGTGAACAAAAACTACATGAAGTTTTGAAACATGTTTAGCAAGTTCCCAGCATTCTAAGACTCTATCAAAACTTCTAAGTGGTATGCTAGAGGCAGAAAATAGCACCTGTGGCCCCTTCTGTAATACCAACATGCCCCGGGGCACTTCATGAAATGAAATGGTCGCAGAATATTATGCAATACATGTAAGCTGGCAAAAATATTATGTTCTAAATATTGTCTACAAAAACATAGCCCAATGGGAGTTAATGGGAAACAACCTTTACAACGCAACTTTTACAACGCACTAGCATTACAAAAAAACTTTTACAATGCAACATCCATTACATCGCATGCCATTACAACGCAACAATTACAACGCATGACACTACAACACATACCACTACAACGCATGTCATTACAATGCATACCATTACAACGCATAACATTACAACGCATAGTACCCTTACACTATCCAAAACTTACCCTACTGTTGCACCCCCTGGAGTTAGAATAGTAATTTTTACCCCTACACTATCCAACACTTACCCTACTGTTGCACTCCCCCTGGAGTTAGAATAGTAATTTTTACCCCTACACTATCTAATACTTACCATACATGCAATGTAATGTTATGCGTTGTAATGGTATGTGTTGTAAAGGTAGTATGCGTTGTAATGGAATGCATTGTAAAGGTAGTTTTAAAAAATTCGTTGTAATGGCATGCGTTGTAATGGAATGCGTTGTAATGGATGTTGCGTTGTAAAAAATGCGCTGTAAAGGTATGCGTTGTAAAAGTATGCGTTGTAACGTCATACATCCGGAGTTAATACATGGAGACCAACATATGTTCATTGCAAAAAATAATTAATGTATTTGTGAATAGGCAGATTGGGAGAAATTGGGTTGATGGTTGAGAGGGGGGTGTGAGCCCTTCATAAGTATAGGATAATACTTAGGAAGGTCATTAAAAGAACGAAGGCTGACTTCTTCACCTCAGCGATACTCAGGGCTTCAAATAGTTCTCGCTGCATTTTTAAAATTCTCAATAGCCTGACTAAACCTGAGTGTTGTAAAAATGACTTCCTGCCATCTCAGATGCTCTGTGATAATCTTGCCAACTTTTTTCATGATAAAGTTGCCTCTATCATTGAAGAGTTGGGGAAGGCATCAGAGCCGTAGAAATTAAGAAATGAGCAGTTGTCCCGCATCAAGGACAAGGGTGAACTGACAGGGAATGGCAGTACTTATTTACAACAAGGGGTGGTGATGGACAGAGTCTCTGAATTAAGCAGAGTACTCTCACCCAGTCAAGAGATCAGGGCTAGATCCAACACCGTTTTTGAGCTCATTGCACCATCCCAGTTTCAGAACCTGGCTGTATGCAAATTAGTCTGTCCCTGGCCCAGTGCATCATGGGAACAGGGCAGACCAGACTACAAAAGCCAATTCTTACACTGGGAAGGAAACAAGCTTCCGGGGACCGGTTTCTGGCATTTCAGCCGTCTTCGGCCCGGCTTGCTTGATTCCTGATGGTGCAATGAGCAAGGGACTCACATCTGAGTATACCCTTCCACGCTTAGGGTGGACAAAATTATTTACAACAAGGGGTGGTGATGGACAGAGTCTCTGAATTAAGCAGAGTACTCTCACCCAGTCAAGAGATCAGGGCTAGATCCAACACCGTTTTTTAGCTCATTGCACCATCCCAGTTTCAGAACCTGGCTGTATGCAAATTAGTCTGTCCCTGGCCCAGTGCATCATGGGAACAGGGCAGACCAGACTACAAAAGCCAATTCTTACACTGGGAAGGAAACAAGTTTCCGGGGACCGGTTTCTGGCATTTCAGCCGTCTTCGGCCCAGCTTGCTTGATTCCTGATGGTGCAATGAGCAAGGGACTCACATCTGAGTATACCCTTCCACGCTTAGGGTGGACAAAATTATTTACAACAAGGGGTGGTGATGGACAGAGTCTCTGAATTAAGCAGAGTACTCTCACCCAGTCAAGAGATCAGGGCTAGATCCAACACCGTTTTTTAGCTCATTGCACCATCCCAGTTTCAGAACCTGGCTGTATGCAAATTAGTCTGTCCCTGGCCCAGTGCATCATGGGAACAGGGCAGACCAGACTACAAAAGCCAATTCTTACACTGGGAAGGAAACAAGCTTCCGGGGACCGGTTTCTGGCATTTCAGCCGTCTTCGGCCCGGCTTGCTTGATTCCTGATGGTGCAATGAGCAAGGGACTCACATCTGAGTATACCCTTCCACGCTTAGGGTGGACAAAATTATTTACAACAAGGGGTGGTGATGGACAGAGTCTCTGAATTAAGCAGAGTACTCTCACCCAGTCAAGAGATCAGGGCTAGATCCAACACCGTTTTTTAGCTCATTGCACCATCCCAGTTTCAGAACCTGGCTGTATGCAAATTAGTCTGTCCCTGGCCCAGTGCATCATGGGAACAGGGCAGACCAGACTACAAAAGCCAATTCTTACACTGGGAAGGAAACAAGCTTCCGGGGACCGGTTTCTGGCATTTCAGCCGTCTTCGGCCCGGCTTGCTTGATTCCTGATGGTGCAATGAGCAAGGGACTCACATCTGAGTATACCCTTCCATGCTTAGGGTGGACAAAATTATTTACAACAAGGGGTGGTGATGGACAGAGTCTCTGAATTAAGCAGAGTACTCTCACCCAGTCAAGAGATCAGGGCTAGATCCAACACCGTTTTTTAGCTCATTGCACCATCCCAGTTTCAGAACCTGGCTGTATGCAAATTAGTCTGTCCCTGGCCCAGTGCATCATGGGAACAGGGCAGACCAGACTACAAAAGCCAATTCTTACACTGGGAAGGAAACAAGCTTCCGGGGACCGGTTTCTGGCATTTCAGCCGTCTTCGGCCCGGCTTGCTTGATTCCTGATGGTGCAATGAGCAAGGGACTCACATCTGAGTATACCCTTCCACGCTTAGGGTGGACAAAATTATTTACAACAAGGGGTGGTGATGGACAGAGTCTCTGAATTAAGCAGAGTACTCTCACCCAGTCAAGAGATCAGGGCTAGATCCAACACCGTTTTTTAGCTCATTGCACCATCCCAGTTTCAGAACCTGGCTGTATGCAAATTAGTCTGTCCCTGGCCCAGTGCATCATGGGAACAGGGCAGACCAGACTACAAAAGCCAATTCTTACACTGGGAAGGAAACAAGCTTCCGGGGACCGGTTTCTGGCATTTCAGCCGTCTTCGGCCCGGCTTGCTTGATTCCTGATGGTGCAATGAGCAAGGGACTCACATCTGAGTATACCCTTCCACGCTTAGGGTGGACAAAATTATTTACAACAAGGGGTGGTGATGGACAGAGTCTCTGAATTAAGCAGAGCTAAAAAACGGTGATGGATCAAGCCCTGATCTGTTGACTGGGTAGGAGTGTTCTGATTAACTCTAATACTCTGTCCATCACCACCTCCTTTTTGTAATTATTTTGGCCACCATGAGTGTGGAAGGGTATGCTCAGACATGAGTCCCTTGCTCATTGCACCATCAGGATTCAAGCAAGCCGGGCCGAAGACGGCTGTAATGCCAGAAACCGGTCCCCGGAAGCTTGTTTCCTTTCCAGTAAAGAATTGGCTTGGTAGTTTGGCCTGCCCTGTTCCCATGATGCACTGGGCCAGGGACAGACTAATTTGCATATAGCCAGGTTCTGGACTGGGATGGTGCAATGAGCTAAAAAACGGTGATGGATCAAGCCCTGATCTGTTGACTGGGTAGGAGTGTTCTGATTAACTCAGATACTCTGTCCATCACCACCCCCTTTTTGTAATTATTTTGGCCACCATGAGTGTGGAAGGGTATGCTCAGACATGAGTCCCTTGCTCATTGCACCATCAGGATTCAAGCAAGCCGGGCCGAAGACGGCTGTAATGCCAGAAACCGGTCCCCGGAAGCTTGTTTCCTTTCCAGTGAAGAATTGGCTTGGTAGTTTGGCCTGCCCTGTTCCCATGATGCACTGGGCCAGGGACAGACTAATTTGCATATAGCCAGGTTCTGGACTGGGATGGTGCAATGAGCTAAAAAAACGGTGATGGATCAAGCCCTGATCTGTTGACTGGGTAGGAGTGTTCTGATTAACTCAGATACTCTGTCCATCACCACCCCCTTTTTGTAATTAGGGAATGGCAGTACGGCGGAGATTGCCTTGGGGGCTCTTTCTGAATTTCCCCTTCTTCAGATTGAGGATTTCCACAAGTTAACGGATAGCATTGTGTCAGGTTCCCCCTTAGACCAATTGCCTTGTAAAATCTGGAAGGAATTCGGGGAAGAACTCTTTGCACTATTGTGTTAGATCTGTAATCAGTCTCTTGCAGAAGGGGTGGTTCCAAGCCAGTGGAAGCAGGCGCTGGTAACGCCATTGCTTAAAAAAGCCTCCCTTGATCCAGAATGTCTAAAGAATTTTAGACCAATATCTCTTCTCCCTTTCCCGGCCAAGGTAGTGGAACGGGTAGTGAGTGGCACACTGTCTGCGCATTCAGAACAGGCTAAACATCTGGAGGAGGAGCAGTTCGGGTTTCGACCGGCTCATGGTACTGAGACGGCACTGGTGACCGTAATGGATGAGCTTCGGTGGCGGGCAGACAGGGGCCAGGCAGCAGTGTTGATTCTGCTGGACCTGTCTGCCGCCTTCGATACGGTCAACCACAACATCCTTCTGAACCGGTTGAGTGAGGTGGGAGTCACAGGAGTGGCCCTTAGATGGTTTCACTCCTTTCTCTCAGGGAGGCAGCAAACGGTGTCCCTTCCTCCTTACCAATCCGCCTCTACTCATGTCTCACATGGGGTACCTCAGGGCTCGGCCATCAGCCCCATTCTTTTTAATGTCTATTTGGGACCCTTGTTGACGATCATCAAGCGCTATACCATCAAGGTCATCAACTACGCTGATGATACGCAACTTATCCTCTCCCTGGAGGGAGAGCAGTCCATCTAAGTAGAGGGGTTTCATAGATGTTTAGAAGATATGTCACAGTGGCTGAAGGAGAATTCTCTACAGTTTAATATAGCTAAAATGGAGCTGATGCAATTTAAGACGCGTAGGAACAAGGGAGGGCCGCCCATGAACCTGTGGCCCCCAGAGTTTCCCAACCCTGGCCAGCCGGTCAAAACAGTTCGTAACTTGGGGGTAACATTTGATTGTAACCTCTCCCTGGAGGCACACGTGGGGAAGGTGGTGAGCTGCTGCCTGGCGATTATTCGCACTTTGAGGAAGATTTTTCCTCTTTTACCCCATCAAGCCCGCGTCCTGATAGCATGGAGTACGATACTTAGTCGGGCGGACTATTGTAATGCCCTGCTCCTTGAGTCCCCTAAACTCCTACTAGACAGGCTACAGCGGATGCAATCTGCCGCTGCTAAACTGGTACAAGGATGGTCAAGGAGGTCCTCCGCCTCTGGAGCATCGGCGGAGTTGCACTGGCTCCCCGTGGCACAAAGAATCAAATTCAAATCCCTGTGTCTAGTATTTAAAGCCCTACATGGAAAAGGACCCGTCTCTTTCCAGCAAAAATTTGAATGGTACGTTCCGGGCAGAACGCTCCGCTCCTCGGGAGGCAAGTTAATAATTGGATCACGAATAAACTGCTTTTTAAATGAATGATGCTTCTTGTGCGTATTCTTGGAAGAAAAGGTTCGAAAGGCCGACAGGAATATGAGAAACTATGGAAATAGGCATGTTGCTTGCATGGCAAAGTGGAAGACTTCTCCAGTGGAGAAAGTGAACAATGTGAATAGAAAGAAAAATGGATTCAAAAAGAGGAAAATGAAATTTGAATTTAAAAATACTGAATGCCAAAGCGCAATTAAAAGAGTTGTCGCCACTGTCTTCGGGGCAAGAGAAGCCCTGAAACATTCGTAGTTACGTTCAAGCACGTGCTGTTTGGGCTTGGCACAATATAGTGAGCACGCCAAATGTAGAAATTGTTAATTAAACCAAGGTGAAATTGTACGCGTTAAAGAAGGTGTGCTACCCATCCACATGTGAAATGTAAGGCTTTAGCCCGACCGGGTAAGCACCCACGATGAATCAGGACCCTTTAATTATTTAAATATTCGAACATTTCCCATGCAAGAAGAGATTTCGACGTTCGTGGAGTATGTATTGAGAGAAATTTGTCGTCAAATATATTGAAATATTTACTTGTAATAACTCGGACATTATTATTTTTTTCATGACAAACTGTTTGTTGAAAATGAAGCCCTTTTGTAATAAGGACGTAGAGAGATTTCATCACATCACTGTTTAAATGAGAAATTACTAATATTATGGGAGTTGTAGTTTCGAAGGAATGCTCAGGTGTTAATCATTTCACGGAGTTAGAGGGAGGGTCTAGACAAAGAGGCGGAGGGTAGGTAGTTCATAAAGAGTGTAGTGTCAAATTGGATAGAGCAGATCTTACACGCCGCGAGAATGACACGTTACAGCAGGTATGTGGTGAGAACAAAATGGGGAGGTGAATAAATGTTGAGAGAGGGTACATGGTAGGAAAGAAGGTGTTATTTAACATCTGCCAGAGCAGAGTGGGAGGAATAGAAGGGTGGAATGAGTTGGTTACAGTGAAACGGAAGGTTGCAGCAGGGTGAGGGGTGTTTGTCACCGAAGTAAATCAGCGTAGCAAAATACGTGTAACGAACGTTTCTTTAAAATTAAGTTCTCTTGAACACATATGAGGTGGGATATAAGTCTAATAGGATGTTTTCGTTGTTATTACAGTTTTCCCTGACGATCAGCGTAGCAAAATACGGGGTCTTTTTTTGAGCAAATACTCGAATTCCTTTGGTCCTAATATCCCTTTGTCCTGTCCCTCGTTCAATTTAGTCTGAATTTCTTTTTGGATTTCTGGGGTTGGATCTTCGTTTAATTCTCTATACCACTCGGTATTTTAATATTTGACTATTAGCTTCAGCGATATATTTATCTCTAGCCCAAACCACTAGGGCACCCCCCTTATCAGCAGGCTTCACTACTATGGTCTCATCGTTTCGAAGGTCATTTATAGCTGTTTGTTGCTCCCTAGTTATGTTTCTTTTGAGAAAAACTTTTTGTTTACCCTACTGTGTGATGGAAGAAAGAACAGTCTGTTCATATGCAATGATTTCCATTGGTACTGTATATGTAGGAGGAATAAATGTCGATTTGTTGGAGAGGTTCGAGGGCTCCATTATTCGAGTATCCTCTCTATTGTGGAAAAAAGCCTTCAATCGCAATTTACGACAAAATTCCAAACCTTCAATTTTTAAGTTCGTCAAGTCTGTGTTGGTTGCTGGTACAAATTTTAGGCCTAATTCTAAAACTGATTTTTCATGAATAGTTAGTTCTTTGTTTGAGAGGTTCACAATAGATGTCGGATTTAAGTCTTGTAATGAGTCCTCCGTGTTCTCATTTCCCATGGTTGCGGCTGTGGTTTGAATCTGACTCTGCCTCTGCCTTCGCCTTTCTCTAAAAAAGAGTTACTGCATTTGGATGGGCCCTCTCTTGGATCCGAGTCACCCGCTGACTCCGATGAAGAACTATCTGAAAATGTTAAAAATCTGTTTTTAGACCGCCCCTGATATTGGGATAAAGCTCGTCGGGATTCAATTTGTGTGTAGTAATCCTCTTTTAAATAAGGATAAACTGTTTCAATCTTGAATGACTTGACGTCTTTGTTGAATTTATTTGACCTAAAGTTAATGGTGTTGTCCCTAAAGGTTGCGATTTCTTTCTCAATTTTGTCTAGTAAAGCTTTCGCTTCTGTTACAGTATGATTATTCTCTATTGTTTTGATTAAAGCCTCGATTTCCTCCTGTTCTTTCAGACACAGTCTTTTGGCCGTTTCAACTGTATGGACCATAAGGTCTCCGCTGCACTTGGTTGCTATATAGCTGAAGCCTTTCTTATATACTGGGTCCTCTGTGAACACCACCGGCACGTTTTTGACATGTAGGCCCCAAGGTATGGTGCCTGCTTTAAGATGTTCAAATAAAAAATGCCCGTGTAATTCTGTACGAATATGTTTCTTATTGAGCCTCACTAGTTTGTCAGTTTCATTCTGTTGTTGTGCGTTCGTGCTGAGTTTGATGGAAGAGAAAGGAGAAGGTCCTGAAATTACATTTTTAATGTGGTCTTCTGTAAAGGATAGTGTTTCCTCCTCTGACATAGTTGACAGGTTATACTCCGTAACCTATTTTGCAATTTATGAGCTCCTACTCAATTTGAAGGTTATCTGAATAACCATGTACCCTCGCAGGCAAAGCCTGCTCTTTGAAACTTTAGCTAAAGGGGTTTTGTCCTACGTGCCCAGGCTGGACAATCAATAATTATACAAAAAGTAAAGGCCTGGACTCAAATTTTGAAAAGACTGCTCTTTATTTAAAAGCAGACTGGGGGCTTCGTTGTTTTAATTTCGAAAGCTCCTGTATTTTATTCATACATTTGTTTCACATATTTCATTGAATTACCATCTCTTATTATGAATGTCTGAGGTTTTGACACACCTAAACATAAAGCAACTGATTAGATCATTCTTATGATACTCGATCAAATACAATCAAGAATTAATTATGTGCGAATACATAAATCACAACATTCAATATGTTCCAAACATTTTAAGACATTTTATACATAAACAAAAAATCATCACACCAGAGTATATTCACATTACAGTCCTGACTTTTGGTTTTCTCTAATTTTATAGGACTAGTGTCACTGGGCTTGTATAGTTTATAAATTCAACAGGTCCATTTTTATAGCCCTTTAGTGAGTTAAGGTATCAAAATCCTTAAAACCGCCAAGGTGTGAGTATCCTTGGAACAGCCAGACAGCCAAGGTATGAGTATCCTTGGAAAAGCCGACACTACTCTACACCGAAAAACTACTGATAAAAACACTATCCTCCACTACCAAAGTCATCACACTAAAAGTCTTAAAGTCAACCTTCCCCATAGTCAAATGTTAAGATTCAGGAGGAACTGCTCCAGGAAAGAAGATTTTATGGCACACTCTCAAATATTAAGCAATCATTTAAAAATGAGAGGCTATCCTAGCAAGATGCTGAAACACTCAACCAAGCGCGCCTGGTTCACTCCGAGAGAAGAACTATTAAAGAAAAAAGAGAAAAAAACACTAGACAGGCCTGTCTGTGTAACAACGTTTGGCCCCTACACAAACAAATTTAAGGCAATTATTTGAAAAAATTGGCACTTGATTTCGAACTCAGAAGTTCCAATGCAAAAACCATTGTTTGCACTAAAGAAAAATAAAAGCATAGGACAGTATATTGTCTGTGCGGACATGGGAACAAGCCAGGCCAAATCAGACTTACGCTCTTTGTGGAAACTGAAACCCATAGAGGGCCACCATAAATGTGGCATCTGTGTTTCTTGTGCCAACACGATAGAAGGGGTTGACTTTCAATTCAATTCAATAAAATGGTCCCACAAAGAATTTACTAATTGCAAAAGCCGGAATGCAGTTTATGCAATCATTTGCTCGTGTCCAAAATTGTACATCGGGAAAACCACTCAACAAGTAAACCAACGAGTGGCGCAACACCGTTCTAGAATCAGACATAAAGTGTTGACTGCCCCTATGGTGCAACACTTTATAGAGAGCAAACACACAGAAAAAGATTTCAAGTGGACAGTTTTATCTGCAATCAAAATTCCTCACTGTGGGGGTAATGTCGATACCATGTTGTTAAAAAAAGAAGCATACCTAATTTTTAAATTCAACTGTGTGGTGGACGGAATGAACGAGATGTCTGAATTACAAAGAACTATTTACTGAGTCCTCTGCCCTCACCACTACCACGAAGCAATAGGTGCCATTCACAACTTGAAACTAAATTATTACGAGAAACACTGCTTAGCACTACAAGTTCCATCATTCCTTGCATCCAAGCGAATAGACAAAACACTTCCGGGTGCTCGCGAACAGGATTAGTTGCACCACGGAAACCAGGGAGTTTGTTCAGCAGCTAAAACAGAGGAAGAATCCGCCAAAACTTCACAAATAATACGAGGGGAGAAAAACAAAGAGAACCCCAACGCCCCGCACAATATGACTATTGAAACTGTAGCACAAAAATAAACCCACACCTTAACATTGAAGGTTCATGAAATAGAGAGAAACCATAGCGAGCGGACCCACACCCAGAAGAGTCACTCTTTTATTTCCTGAATGCGGAGATTGCGAGCGAGTGACCACCATTATAACTATCCCCCAAGTTATTACACGATGGGAGAAGTTTTCTTATATTGGTCCTAAATATAAGACTCGCTTACAGTATACATCGAATATCGCCAAGGAAATTTACTTGCCTCTTATTCAGTGGTTGACCAGTTAATTTTTCAGCTTCTACACTTTGCTCGAACTCACAGGGAATTCCATCCCTTATATTATAGCCCTGACGAAGTTCCTAGAGAGCAAAACGCGTTGGCTGAGGAGTTTGTTTTTAAAAAAAATTGGAAAATCAATAAAAGAATCGCTTATAACGTTTTGGATGCTGTGGACTATCTTCTCTGGTGCACCGTTCTCTTATATGTGACTTTTGGATCTGCAACACCGTTCTAGAATCAGACATAAAGTGTTGACTGCCCCTATGGTGCAACACTTTATAGAGAGCAAACACACAGAAAAAGATTTCAAGTGGACAGTTTTATCTGCAATCAAAATTCCTCACTGTGGGGGTAATGTCGATACCATGTTGTTAAAAAAAGAAGCATACCTAATTTTTAAATTCAACTGTGTGGTGGACGGAATGAACGAGATGTCTGAATTACAAAGAACTATTTACTGAGTCCTCTGCCCTCACCACTACCACGAAGCAATAGGTGCCATTCACAACTTGAAACTAAATTATTACGAGAAACACTGCTTAGCACTACAAGTTCCATCATTCCTTGCATCCAAGCGAATAGACAAAACACTTCCGGGTGCTCGCGAACAGGATTAGTTGCACCACGGAAACCAGGGAGTTTGTTCAGCAGCTAAAACAGAGGAAGAATCCGCCAAAACTTCACAAATAATACGAGGGGAGAAAAACAAAGAGAACCCCAACGCCCCGCACAATATGACTATTGAAACTGTAGCACAAAAATAAACCCACACCTTAACATTGAAGGTTCATGAAATAGAGAGAAACCATAGCGAGCGGACCCACACCCAGAAGAGTCACTCTTTTATTTCCTGAATGCGGAGATTGCGAGCGAGTGACCACCATTATAACTATCCCCCAAGTTATTACACGATGGGAGAAGTTTTCTTATATTGGTCCTAAATATAAGACTCGCTTACAGTATACATCGAATATCGCCAAGGAAATTTACTTGCCTCTTATTCAGTGGTTGACCAGTTAATTTTTCAGCTTCTACACTTTGCTCGAACTCACAGGGAATTCCATCCCTTATATTATAGCCCTGACGAAGTTCCTAGAGAGCAAAACGCGTTGGCTGAGGAGTTTGTTTTTAAAAAAAATTGGAAAATCAATAAAAGAATCGCTTATAACGTTTTGGATGCTGTGGACTATCTTCTCTGGTGCACCGTTCTCTTATATGTGACTTTTGGATCTGCTTGGCAGTAGAGTGTTGGTACGGCACACTCTGGACGCTTTGTGCACTGAACTCTGACACTCATATCATACTTCATAGGCACTTGTGCATAACCTTGTCAGCCGTGCTACCTTTCTCCTATTGCTTTTAAATAAAGAGCAGTCTTTTCAAAATTCAAGTCCAGGCATTTACTTTTTGTATAATGCTTAGGGAAAGAGCACATGCACATTAGCACTTTAGCACTCGTCACAGCGGTAAAGCGCCCAGAGAAGTAAAGCCAGCAAAAATAAATTCAGCAAAAAGGGAAGTAGGAAGGGAAAAAATAAGGGGGTGGCCCTGCAGAAAATGCCAGGTCCAACACACCCTCGTTCCAACCTAAAGCCAGGGTAGACCAATTAAGAGCTCGATGGGCTTCCATGCTTAGGGCGATAGAACATAGACAATGGACACTACTGCATGGGCACATGCCAGTTCTATGCCTTTCTGAACCCAATTGGATCCCTCTGTAAAAGTCTCTGGGTTTACCTAGCTAACCAATGAGGAACCCTTCTGCTCACCTGTGGACCGCATCTGTGTAGCACCTAACCTTACTTTGCTCATAGGTGCATCCCACTAGGCAGACAGTACCACCATGGCCAACAAAGTGATGTCACTCATTCCACCTCTTGGGTCGGACTTCTGTCAATAACTCAGTGAAAACTTTGTTCATAAGGACAACAACTAACAGAGACCACTAAAAGCTGTCAGTGTCTAGAGTCAGGCTACATGCCATCCAGGAGTCTCTACCCTTTGTGGTTTCTCAAAGTGGGAGCATCTACCCCAGGTGCCTTAAATCATTTTTCTACTTCACCTTCCACCAGTTCAGAGGTAGTACCAAGAGATTGATCACTCAGCTCAGGATTAGCACCCAGAGTATGAACAAAAGACACTGGTGAGCTCTCCCTTGCCCAGTTCCTCCCTCTGGGACCCTGTACCCTCCACTTGCGAGTGCTAGCCCCTGAAAACTGAACTGTTTGGGTGCCTGTGGTGGCTGCGTCCATTCTATGGGCATCTGGTAAATAACTGAACCTCCTCTGGGTCACCTCCACACCCCATCCTAGGGATACCAGGGCCATAGGGTGGAAGAGAACCTGCTCATGGGCTGGAGTTACCCTACACACCTGGTTGGTGTACTGCTTAGGGTAAACTAGCCTTTCCACTATCATGGTCTCTGTGTCCCGCAGAGCAACAACTGGGACCCCATTCACTGCCACCTGGTGAAAGTGATGACTCCCACCCTGAGGGGTCACCAACTCACCCTCTAAATCCATCATGGCATGGTCTATGACCTGCCCCTGCAACTACTTACCCATAAGACCACATGAGACACCCCTGTAGTGGCACCACTAGTGGGTGGTTTCGTCACACAGACCAAGTCCCTTTGCTTGTGTCCTAGCTGGGAACAATCAAAGCAGCGGGGTTGGAAATGTGGTGCTCTGGGCCACGGCCCACCAGTACCTCCTCCCTCGTTAACCCTTTCCTCCTCCTTACCCTGTGAACTGTCTCCATCTCCTTAGACCTCCCCCTCTCTCTAATGGGGAGAGCCTGAACCATCTCTCTTGTGGTCACGCCCAGGTACCTTTCTTTGGACTCTGGTTCTCATCCAGATGTCAGCCTCCATAGCAAGCACCCTGGGTCAGTGAGTGCACTATCAGCAAGGTGTTGGCGCAGAACTGGAAAACAAAGACTAAGCAGGGGCTCTTCTGCAATCAGATTATACAGTCTGTGGTAATCCTTTACCTCACTGCCCTTCACCCAACCATCCAGTGCTGTGCCCAAGGAAACCACACTATCCACCCAAGTCTGTTGGGCTAGCTGCCAATTGTACCTGAAGTTCTGCCTGTACTTCTCTGGGGTCAGATCAAACTTCCTGATTAGGGCCTTCTTCGTCGGTGGATACCTTATCCAATCACCCCCTCTAGAGCCTGTAGGGTGTCCCACCCTTCACTAGGGATGTGCCTCCACAGAATATCCCCCCAACCCTCTGCAGGTACCTTGTGCATCTGTAAAACAATCTCACACCCCTCTCACACCCCTCAAACCTTTGGTCTATGTTATCTCCTATCACAAAGTCAAACAACAAACCCTTGGGCATATGGACCCTCCAGTTAGAGTGACTGAAGAAATGCTGCCACCATCACTGTTGGTCTCAGACTGTCTGGCCTTAATTTCCAGCAACTTCAGACTCATCTCCTCCATGGTCACTATTTTGTCTTGTAAGGCTCTCTCTGCCTTTTCTCTCTCCAATTTGTGCCTAGCTATTTCAGTGTTCTTTCCTCACTCCTGTCCTCCAGCTACTCTGGGGCCAGACCTCTGGATGGAACACTGCTCCCTTAAAGTGGAAAATAGCACCCACAATATCAAAGTGCCAACCATGGACATATATTTGCATGAGACAAGGCAAAATCAAAGTCTATGCACAACCACAATGGAGCACAGGGCCCTATCTCTGCTTAACTTCAGACAGAGAAGAAGTGTTGGAAGAAAATGTCTGAGAAGGTACATTTCAGCAGGTGACGGTATCAAGGGAGAAGGTATCAACAAGAGCCACTGGGCAAAGTCGCATTGAAGATTCCTTTGTTTGGACTTAGTATCTTTTTTAGAAGTTGAAGATCTCCAGCAAAATTGCAGGCTGTAGCCGATGAGGGCTCCACGAAGACAGATACTCCTGTGAGGAGCCATGGAACAAGATGTGCTACTGTGGGTAACAACATAGCAGCAGATGCTTGATCAAAAACATTTTAAGTCCCAAGTTTTAATTATGCTATGCAGGAATTGATAGCGCACTGACCTGTCTGGTGTGGACTTTTCCTCTGGACCTCTGCTCTGTGCTGGGCTGTTCGTCACCACTCCACTCCTCGCCGGACCTGCTTCAAGGGAGCCAGCGGGGGACTTGCAATCTTTGTGTGGCGGCTGGGGAGGCTGGGGCTTTTGAACAGGGCTGCGAGTGGAACTGCAGGGACTCCATATCCCAGGAGCCCCTGCCTGGCCAATTGTTAACACCTGGCCCGCTCTCCCTGCTTGCCCCGCCCCCAGCGCCCAGGTTGCAGAAAAACTCCTCGGACCCTCGCTATCTCGGGATTGATAGCGCACTGACCTGTCTGGTGTGGACTTTTCCTCTGGACCTCTGCTCTGTGCTGGGCTGTTCGTCACCACTCCACTCCACACCACTCCACTCCTCGCCGGACCCGCTTCGCGGGTCCCGCATCGTCGAGGGAGCCAGCGGGGGGCTTGCTATCTTTGTGTTGCGGCTGGGGAGGCTGGGGCTTTTGAACAGGGCTGCGAGTGGAACTGCAGGGACTCCATATCCCAGGAGTCCCTGCCTCGCCAATTGTTAACACCTGGCCCGCTCTCCCTGCTTGCCCCGCCCACAGCGCACCACGGTCCCTTATCATCAGCACAAACTACCGCTGCGCGGTAGCGCGCGGGAGAAGCCCGGGAGAAGCCCGGGACAAGGGCAGGACCGTCTGTGGCCGTCCGAGGTCGGCCAAGGTCGGGTTGGGGCACCCCTCTTGCGTTTATTTTGTATTGTTGAAACTGCTTGTGTTTATTGTTGGGTCCACATTAGATATTGTTAAATTTGGCTTTATTTGATATCATATTTATATTACATCTCCCCCCCAGAGAATCATGCCTCTACGTTCCGGGAAAGAAAGAGTTGTACATATACAAACAGGTGGTGGGGTAGTAACTGGCCCCCTTGACGCTTTTATAACTAGGGCGACTGGTTTTCTAGAGAAAGAGATAGCCTTTGCTGAAAAACGATTATCCTTAGATCTTATCACTGGGAAGCGCTCCTCTATTGGCCGCTTCGCCACAGTGGCCAGTCCACAACCATCCTCCTCAATTCCTATTGCGTCTCTTGACACAATACAGGTGGATGTTCATCCAGTGGTGGAGAGGTTACTTTTGAATCTAATTGAAAGTGGATCACAAATTAGTAATTCCACAGGTAGTTGTAGTGAAGAAAGTCTATTAAATGTGAGTTTAGACCCTTCCGACCCCCTTTCTAGAGAATCTCACCAGAATATTTCCTCTAAGAGGAAGAGAAGTATGAGCCCCCAGATGGGGGGTACTTCAAAAATAGCCAAAACTAACAGTAATCCCCAGGCAATCCATAACCCTAAAACAAATGTTCCCATGATAGTAACTAGCCCCATGTCCCCTTCCCAAGTACCACTTACAATCCAGACTAATAATTCTGAGAGATCTAGTAATGATGATGAGGGTCTCTTAAGAAAAATGGAATTGTTGGTCAAAACTCTTATGCTCCCACTTCTTGAACGTACCAGACTCATGAATACGAAGCTCGACATTTTGGAAAACCTGGTTTTAGAGAACTCAGGGCTTCTGAAAAAGATAGTTTGCGACTATCCATCTGCACCTATTGTAGTTAATAAACCCAATCCATTGGATGCCGCTGGTACAGCCAAGCGGACCACGCAGGTCCCCACCCAGCAATCTAACACCCGATTAAAATTACCCAACCCGGTTGATAAAACATCTAGGGGTGGAAGCATAAATAAAGTGGATGCAAAACATAATGTTAAAACCCCCATTGTTGCCCAACCCCCTATCATTGCTAGGGGCTCCACTCATTCGATTTCTTTGAACAAATCAAACCCTAGAGCTGTGGGGAGGCAAGGCAGAAATATACAAGCCCAACCTAGGAAAAACCTCAGACAGGAGTTGCCATACATTAATTTACCAACTGAGACTACTCCTTTTACGATTGTTTTAACAGGTGTTGCACCCATTAAAGACGATAAAATGGAATCGTATGGGGACCTTAGAAACAAAGTAGTTTTTTGGTTAAACAAAAATAGACCCCTTCCTCCATCCTTTGCCCCAGAGATATTGAGTGTTAGGCGTGTAGATTGGGTGGGACCATGTCCGAAAGATTTGGAAGGTGATTGTATAATCATTAACTTTAGTGACCCACGTGTGGTGAACTTTATACGTAGGGAAGCCAGATATGGGAGGGTGGGAGATGTACAGTCATTGGGCCTTAGTTATTTTTACCCCAAAAGACATACTGCCCCGGCTCTTAATCCCCCGATGAGTATTAGACCTTTTGGGAGACCTCCTGTGGAAAGGAATATCTATTCCCCATTCATCCCTCCCATGTATAATCACTTTGAAGCTCTCTCAGACCTGGAAAGTAATGATTGACTCCCTCCTGTATTTAGGGGAAAGAGCCACCCCACGGACTCTGGTAATGGGGTCATGGACCCATGTAGCATCATAAGCCCAGATAGCCATGAGGGGGGACTCCAAACAGGGAAGTAGTGAACAGGAGAACGCCAAAAGGGTACACACATGATGATCCTGTAACAAGTGTAAAGGGGGTTTCATCGTATAGGCTGATGGCTTTAGATCAAGTGGTCCCCTCCTATGAGGACCCAGTGTTGAAATTAGCCTCATGGAACAATGCAGGGCTCAAAGGGAAACTGTCTTCAGATGATTGGGGAGTCTTTGTCGATACATTTGATGTTTTAGTATTCCAAGAGAGCTGGGCCCCTGAACCAATTTTTCAGGTAGGCTATCTGAATTACTACAAACCAGCTACAAAGGGTAATAAGGGTAGAGCCTCAGGAGGCTTGGTAATTTGGGTAAGGCAATCATTGAACTGTAGATCGATGGAAATCCCCGTAAATAACCCTGATATTTTGGGGATTAAGTTATGTTTGGAAAACCAGCAGAATATTATTTTAATTAATATCTATTCACGTGGCCTCCCTGGCGGGAAATGCCCGGCCATCCTAGACGTTTTGGATTCTTACTTAGAGTCGATCGGGAGAGAAAACTTTATACTTATATCAGGGGACTTAAACTGTACCTTTGAACCCCTGGAGATGGAGGATGAGGGTCTGGGGGGGGAGAAAGATGCCACGTGGGACATCCCAAGCTTGTCATTGAATGATACCAATAGGAGCACTGAGGCCGCTTTGCATTGGCTGGGACTATGCTTGGAGTGCGGTTTGAGAGCGACTAATGGTCATACGCAGTCTGATAAAATTGGCCATCCTACCTTTGACAATGGGGTCAGTAAAAGTAGAATTGACTACATTTTGGTAAAAATGGAGTACTGGCCTCAGGTAATAGATATGGTAGTTGTGGACCGTCCAGAGAGTGACCATAACCCGTTGTTTTTAAGTTTGAAACTTTCAGGTGCTGTAGGCAGATCGCAGGCAACAACGTGTGTCACTGCAGAAACCATCCTAACGAACGATAGGAGGCGGGTTAAATGGTCTAGGGTCTTGGCGGACCCTTCCATGATAGTTGGTATTACACAGGAGGTTTCCTCGGCATTAAAAGATATAAACAATCTATCCTCTAACTTGGAAGTGGTTCACCAGATTACCGATATACATGAGCAATGTTTCACTAATTTAAAGACTCTTATTACCCTTCCTCAGAAGCTTGATAAAGGAAACATACCTAGCTTAAGTAAAAAATGGTACAACAGAGATTGCAGGGAGGCATTGGGCGGCCTTAAAAAAGCTATTAAATCAAGAAAAACCATAGATATTAAACTGGCAAGGCAAAAATATAAGAGGGCCCAGTGGGGGGCGAAGCGAGAGTGGGACGAGTCCTACTGGTCCAACTTATATGAGGCTAGTCTTTCTTCCAATCTTACTAAATTTTGGGAAGTTGTCAAATGGGGTAGAAACCCAGAATCTCAGATTCCAGCCAACCACGTTTCGACGGAAGCATGGGTGGATTTTTTTCTCGTCTCAGTTTAAAATCCCTGAAGACGAAAATAGTGATTCCCCAGAGACATGGACCCTCCCCCATCCACAGCATTACCAGCTCTTGGTATTTACCAATAAAGAGGCCGAGTCCGCTCTCCGATTAGTTCAAGCCGAGAAAGCGCCAGGGATGGATTGTATCCCGGCTGATCTTTTTAAATATAATATCCAACTCTGGGTTCCATATATCATCCAAGTTGCAAATGCTATTGCAAAGGGGGCAAGGATCTCCGATTCTTGGAGAAGGGCAGAAATCCTGCCCGTTTTCAAGAAAGGAGATCGTTCAATCCCTAGCAATTATCGTCCTATAAGTTTAATAGATTCGCTGCAGAAAATTGTTGCTAGAATGATTCTTGCTAGGCTTCAAGGGTGGATGGAGATGGAGAATATTCTCTCTCCATTACAGGCAGGATTTAGAGCAGGTATCAGTACTCTTGACCAAGTCTTCCGATTTGTTCTGATCTTTTGGAAGGTGGTGCTCTTGGGTGGAGGGACTATTTTTGCCGCTTTTGTGGACCTTAGGTCCGCATTCGATCTTGTGCCCAGACAAAAGATGTGGGCTGTTTTGGACAAGATTGGCCTACCTCCTGAACTTTTAGAGATCTTGATCAGACTACACAAGGATAATTTTGCCAAAGTGAGGTGGGGGAGACAGGGGCAGGTAACGGGCAGTTTCCCAGTTACGAGGGGTGTTCGCCAAGGGTGCGTCTTGGCACCTACCCTCTTTTTATTATTTATTAATCAGGCGGTGAAATTCTTTGAAAATACCCCAACTGATGCACCAATCCCAGATGCAGATGATACATTAATTCTCTCTAAGACTCGTAGTGGTCTTCAAAAGGCAATCAATAGATTCGAGGAATTCTGTAAACTCAACGAACTGCAAATTAATGTGAGGAAAACTAAGTTCATGGTTCTAACTAAAAATCGCCCAATTAAAAGTCATGAATGGAGTCCCCTTAGAACAAGTAATTATTATGACCTATCTAGGGGTGAAGAAACACTACATTTAAGATCTGTCCGCTTATTGGGTTGTCTGATCCAGGAACATCGATTATCCCAGACCAAAAGGGTCTCACCAGTACTAAAAATTTATGAAGCAAATATTAATTCTGCAATTCTATATGGGGCCGATCTTTGGGGTTAAAGGGACCTAACACCCTTAGTAAGAGCCCAAAACAAATGTTTGCGTAAACTGGTAGGCTTACCCCAATCCTCCCCAATTAAACCACTTTTGATAGATATGAGTTGTAAGCCAATAAATACAATGGCACAATATCGGCTCGTAGCATTGTGGAGAAGGATCTGGACGTCTCCAGATCTAACCCTCTTTGCTAACGAACTAGCAGAAGTAAGATCAATCAGGGGTTCAGGTAATATCCCTTGGCTCCGGGAGGTGAAAAAAATCCTTGACAGATGGGACTAATTCAATTGTGGGTCAATCCAGGGTCCAGCGTATTTCCCTCAAAAAAAGAATACAAACTACTTTTTTGGGCCTCTGCTAGATCCCGTTCAGTTGTATTGTCCGATGCTCCCACACTATCAGGCTGTTTCTTGTCTCACAAACTAGATCCCCTATTTGAGAACTATTGGGATGTAATTAGCAAGAGCCTTGACAAAAAATTATACCACCAATTTAGAGTAGGATGCTTACCCGTGAGGTCCTTCACTAAAAATTGGGTTGGTCAAACAACAGAGTACTGCTCCCGATGTAAAGATCAAAAGGAGAGTGTGGGACATCTTTTTTTTGCCTGTCCGGCTTATCTTGCCGCGAGGAATAAATGGATTAGGCCCTTATGTCGCATGCTAAAAGTTGGAGGGTGTATTGAGGCCTTGTGGGCTTTAAGAACGAATACCTCCGAGATTGTGGTTATCGGCGTAGCAAAATTCTTAGGGTGGGCATGGATAATCAGAGCTAGACACCACCATGTATAAATGATTTTAATTTCACAATATGGTTCCTTTTAATTAATCATACTGAGTCTTTATAATTCGCTGTTGAATTTTTGTTTAAATGATCTTAACGAACTTAATGAATTTGTAATGAATTGTGATGTTGTTACATTTTATTGTCTATAATATTGGTCCCTTTTAGTATGTTTGTAAAGTGTCTTTTATGATGTAAAAATCGAAATAAAGACGTATGAACTGAACTGCTATGCAGGAACATGCTTTTTGCACTTCCATTGCGGTGCCTTTCTAAGGATCAGATATGACAGAAATGTGCTAGGCAAGTAATATAGCATTATAACCCTCAGCCAAAGGCTAAAGTCACTAAGGACCTGATTTAGATTTTTGTGGATGGGTTACATAGTCACAACTGTAATGGATATCCCATTTGCCGAAAAATAAATCCCGGAGAATATAATGGGATTTATATTTCGATGGGGGGATATCCGTCACGTTATGTCAGAGTAACCCACCCGTCAAGATCTAAATCAGACCCTTAGTCCGTGTTATAGGCCCTAGCCACAGGTGAAGGCCGATACCTAGTGAGATGGCATTTAATAGCTGGTATATCTCAAGGTATAAGGGTTCTAAGGCTATTGGATAATTCAACCTACTGTTGATCAAATATTCTACTCTAAAATTGGAGAAAAAAAGACGGAATAACATCTACACAGACCACCTCACTAGCTTTGTTCATATGAACAGAGGACCAAGGCAAGGCTGTTAGCTTTCACATAGCATGCATTATCATGGATCACCACAAAACACTTGAAAACAATCTGTATTTCTACGTGCTAGCTGTTGATGCAGACAATATCTTAATTTGGCCCTAAAGCTTCCCTGCAGGAAGCACCAAAGAGTGAATAATACGTGTAAATCATTTATTTCATTACCACACATAGATGATTCCAGGAGTGTATCACGCTAATATTGGCAGTTGTAGTTTTTCAACCGCAGCCCTGCAATTCTTTTGTAAGTTCCAGGTTACATCGATGCAAACGCCTTTGCACACGCATAAATGTGGCAGGTGCAAGGATCTTTTTACCACATGAAAAATATACGTGTGTGTGCTGGAGAGAGTCCAGGCCATGCTGTACTGTCAAAATATTTTAAAACTGCATCTAGTAGAAACAAAGTCCAAGGTAGTTCTGGCTTTAAGGAGCCAACTGAGACACTCTTGGGCTTAACTATAGCACTGTCCTTCGCTCTTACCTCAGACATGAACCGGAAGAGCCATTCCTTGTAGTAGTGAATCATTTGTTCATTCATGATGAGATCTAAGTCCTAAAAGCCTTGGCTTTTGGTTTGTTATGGTGCTAGATCATCTACCACTAACTGACATACAACTATATTGCTGTCACTACCACAAACTGCCACTTTATCCTCAAGTTACATTTTTAATGTATTTTGCCACTATGTCAATTCCCCTACACATTTGTCTTAATTGTTCTTATAATCCTTTCTTTTACTGTTTAATTTAAATGATTTTAGCCTTGACTAACACCAATGTTTATATATTTAATTAATATATATTGATTAGTTAATAACCTTCCCTTTATGAATATGTAATTCATTCACAAGCATTTCAGTTTAATAAAAGAACCCGAACCCTAATCTAATCTTTAAATTTGTTCAATTCATGTATAATGTATTTCATAATGTAACTCATTTAAAACTATTTGAATAATGTATAATACATTTAATATAGTCATATAACTCAAAATGAAAGTATGTAAATAAAATACCTTAAGAGGAACCAACTAATATACCTAATGCTCTTCATAATTTTAAATGTATCACTTAATTAGTAAACATGTAATTGAATACATTTATTTTAAATATTCTTTTGTGATATAGGGTTCTGCAATACAGTTGTTTCCACCAAGTAACTGGGTTGATAAAATTGCTCAATGTAGAGAACTCAGTGTAGTGAGGGTGTACCAGTTACCAGGATCTATTGTATGCTACCTGTTTCAATGAGCTCCTCTGTTGAATGATGAATGGCAGCAGGCAGAACGGATGAATGTGTCACTGAATGCTGCAATCTCCCTCTTAGGTGACTGGATACCTTTGTACCAGATGCAGTGATGAGGTTGGGATTCAAAACAGTCCCACTCACAACTCTCCTTTGAAGAAAGTGTTGTCTTGAAGTGAGTGAGGTGCAGATTATTAGTCATATACTCACCACAGTGGCAAAGTCCCATCCACCCTTCTGGTATCTGCTATTGTGGGGAGCCATAGTGTTGAAGAAAATCAGGAGACTCCATGTGGTTCACAACCTCAAGGGAATTCTAGCTTAACCCAGAATCACAGAGTTGAGATTTACAAGTACAAATACGCTAAGAATTCGACCAAGGTTCTGGAAACTAGATTAACCTCTTCCATGCTAATGACAAGGTCAGCTCGTCATGCAGGTCCACTGGAGCTGTGCTTATGACGAGCTGACCTTGTCATGAACAATGGGAAAAAAGAAGGTCCAGCGCAGCAGAAAAATACCCTGTAGCATTGAAGATGTTAACAGTTCTCATTCAGACACAGTGACACAAGCATTCTGCTTGGCAAGAATCGTTGACCATTCTCATTGTATTTTCAATTGGCAAATGTAGGTCAGGTTTCCAAAAAAGACAGGCATGGCATTTTATAAAAAGCCCAAGTGTTATATCTTCACCTTACTTTTAAAGGATCTCATAGGCTGGAAATGTGAGAAATGTTCCTTATATTATCTGCGACCTAATATTTGGCATAATTTGCAATCATCATGGATTGCATGAAAAATTATTTTGGGATGATTGACATTGGCCTCAGTTGGATCCATTCATCCTCTCTCTCAAGTAAAAAGCTGGAACAGCAATAATCTTGGTAAAAGGTGTGACTGACAGGGTCTCCCATGAGTCTTTGCATTGCCTAATACTTTCCAATATCTACATGTAGCTTTTATCAGATGTGATCTACCAACTTAATTTTCCTTTTTAATTGTGCTGACAATACTCTGACCAAAGATGTCACATGATCGTAGGAATGCTGGCATCAACATGACCTGCCTCAGACATCGTGACCTCTGAATGAAAAAAAACCTCATCTTCCTAAATGGATGAGAAATATTTCATAATAAAATTAAAAATTAATATTTTATACATCTGGTTTAAGCTGCCTTCTTTGAAGCAATAAGTTAAACACACTTCTGCTGTGCTTGCACAATCCCCTTGCTGAGCGGATCTTGTACAGGTATAAGCTTCAAGGCCTCCTTGAAGAGCCATTTGTGTCACTGAGGGGAGTTTGGATTGAGACTGAAGGAATAATACTAACAAAGTTACTGTAGGGGATACAGAAATCAATAGGAACAGATGACATCCGGTGTAACCACTTACGCCTCTATTCTGATGGGTCAGGAAAATGTAAGGCCTTTTGTGGTCCATTGCACAAATAAAAAATTGGGTGTATTGCATATTGGTCCTCATACCAACATGCATCAACTGTTTGCTTGCTCAATTTCCATCAAATTGAAACTGGTGCAAATTGTGCTGTCAAAAATAAATCACCAGGGTGTACAATTTATTACCAGGTTAGAGTACTGAACTGGACAGAAATAGGAGTTGTGCCTGTTAAATATTAGCACCATCAGGAATGGGGACTCTAGTGACTGAAAATAATAATTATAAAAAATAAATTCATTAACTGAAACATAATAAATAAAGTTGGATAAAAGGTAAAGTAAAATAAAATAGTCATTACCCACTTTACAATGAAGTATATGGGGGCCCACAGTATAATGAAAATCTGTGGGGAACTATCAAAGGCTAGTTCAACAATACTGTATTTAAAATATGATGAAGAGTAGAGAATAATTGGAAAGTTCTGAAAATTATTTTAATGTGCACAGCTTGAGTTACCGGATTTATTTAATCAGCAAAGATATCTTTAGAATTGTGAGTTTTTTTGGAGCAAAATGTCTAAAAGCTAGAGCGGGCTGGTGATGCTGGCTTTAGTGTAATTCCACAACTACATGTAGTCTTGACGGTGGGCTTCAGTGGAGCTAATTTGAAGACCCTGAATAACTTTAGTTGCAAGAATAGGAGTCTGGAGGACAATTGATTGTCTAAAGTGTTTGAATAATCATTTAGCTTATTTTACACAGTTTTATATTTTATACTTCATTTTTTTCTGCAATCCTTGGGTGGATGAATTTAAATCCTGCACACTGAGCACTTAAAAGAACATATTCATACCTGGTTGACAGTTGACCAGGATCAGCAGCCGAGCACCCAGTCTGTCACATTAGATTCCCCAAAACCAGATCCTTAAGGACATAGCCTACAAATAGAGTATTTGATACATTGTCTACTGGATTCCCTCCCTGCCATTTTGTATTCTGACACTTTTCTTTCAGTCTACTCTCATTCATTCTCAACTAACTCAACGTTTACATCTAAAGGATATGAAGAAAAGCTTGTTTTATTGATATGAGTGATATTCTTTCCCTTGCATAAAGTGTTTGATTGCCCATGGGCATGTGAGCTACACAAATGTATTAATGATTAGAGGTGATTTGATATTGGAGAAGAAGGTACGTCTCAAAAGCCTAAGGGATTAACAGTGGATTCAATCTCACCAATATACAATGTATCCTTGGTGAACTAGCCAAAGTTAGCTCTTAGTTTCAGGAAGTTGGTACCTCTAGATAGTGCAGTTTCAGAGTTGTACATGGTTGCAGTTTATAACTAAATCTGACTAATCAGTCAAATTAGGAGTCCTTAGGTGTTCCTCTGGAAATGTCCTCCCCACCATTATATTTTGATGCCATCCAGGCTCAGGCCAGTAGATTGATAGAGGATGAAGTATTACCTGATATGTTTTTCATTAGCAAAGATTGGTCCTGAAGGTCACACTAAGTATATTGTTTCTTCATTACTGGTATTCTGTTTTGTCAGGTTCCAGGTTCTCAAGTTCATTTTCACTGGCAGGAAGCATCAGTTCTTGTGGCTAAACAGGAATTTCCGTTCACTCTGTGCATCCTTCTGATCTCTCCTGGGTGTGCCACCTTCCTTGCTCTATGTGCACACTTAACTTCAACCATCCCAGGATGAATTTTGGTCTTAGGGTTGGACGCATCAATGCCTTGGCAATCGAAAACCAGTTTTGCAAAACAAAATCTGAGACAAGAGTAACCAAGTCCAGACAGACAGCTATCCTCCGAAAAGTGCATTTTATAAAATGTGATCTCTAGTAGAAAACTTGTTTGTGAAGCCTTCCAAACATAATCCTCTATTTAATATCCATTTCTACCAAAATTATAATATCAAGAGTAATGCTTCACTCTTAAGGATCCTTACTAGATATATGGTGATCAGCTGTACATAAAACAGTCTGGGTTGGTTCACTTGGAGACCCACCAAAGCAATCCATAGTGTCCAGAAGTTGGTTGAAGATGTCTTCATGCGTGGTTGGGTGGGAAAGAGTTGAGGTCAGGTTTATCATCATGACAGGCTGTTGTATGGGAGACGTAGGCCTTTCCACTGAAAAAGATATAGTTAAAGTTAGCATTCTACACAGTTTACATTTGATATTGATTTCTTAGGTATATTGTGACAATCAATGTGTTCACTTCCTCACAACCTGGGAAAGTTACAAGTATAATGTGCTTCGTAGCACCATGGGCAGTCTGAAGGGTAGTCCAAATGCATCACTGTTTGCAGGAGCTAATATGGTAATGTAGCATTATGTTTATGGATAACAACATATACAAAATGAGAGGAACCCCTTCTGCACCAAAGTTATAGGAATCTATTGTCAAAAAAGATCAAGCCTGTCCATGATGATAAACCTGATGCACTGCTAATGATCTCACATATTACATCACTAATGACATGGTCAGTGACATCACTAACAACATCACTGATGACATCTCATATGACATCAATGATGATATCATCCAGTGTCTTTGAGTGTTTTTAAAAAGTTTATGAGTAATAAATATATACACCAATGTGTATTGATGAATCAATGGGTATGTGAGTGTGTGTATGGATGATTCAGTGGGTGTGAAACTTTCTGCATAAGTGATTAGGTGTCTTAGTGAATGTATGGGTGTGAGTGGGATGTGCGAATATCTGTATCAGTCTGTCAGTTGGGTTTAATTGGCTGTATCGTTTAGTAGGAAGGTATGTGAGTGGTGATTGGATGGTTATCTGAGTACCTGTATATGAATGTAGATGTGAGTGAGTGAGAGGGTGTGTGATTGCCTGCATGGATGAGTGAGTGGGTGAGTCAGTGGCTGTATTGGTTAGTGAGTGTGTCTGTGAGGGGCTGTAATGGTGACGGGGGTGTATATGGCTGGGTCGGTGAGTGAATGGATGTGTCAGTGGTATATGGGTGAGTAACTGCATATGTCAGAGGCCATATAGGTGGGTGTTGGAGTATATGAGTGACTGTATGTGTGAGTGAGTGATTGTGGGAGTGGCTGTATGGCTGAGTGTGTGCTTGTGTCAGTGACTGTATAAGTGAGTGAGGATGTGTAAATATATGTATGAATAGGTGAGTGGGTGTGGGTATAACTATATAGGTCAGTAAGTGGCTGTGTGATTGACTCCATGGGTGAGTGAGTAGGTGTGTGAGTAGCTCTGTGGGCGACTGACAGTGTGTGAGTGGCTGTATGAGTGTATGAGTGGATATAGCAGTGGCTGTAATAGTGAGTGAGTTGGAATATGAGTGGTTGTCTGGGTGACTGAGTGGATGTGTGTGTAGACCTATGAATCAATGAGTGTGTGTATAAGTACTTGTATGGATGTGTCAATGATTTTGAGAATGGTAGGCTGGAAGTTGAAGAGCAAGTATAAAAGGTTATATTGGGTTTTGAGTGGGCGCATCAGAAATTCTGTGGATGATGTCATCAATGACGTCATTAGTGATATTACTGACCATTTCATGAGTGATGCAATATGCGAGTCCATAAGCAGTGCATTGCAGGTGCGCAAGATATATAACTGCTGAATTTCTCTGGTTTTGTACAAGTGAAACCTGAGCCTAACTATATTGTGTCTGTAACCTTTGTTTTTTCAGTGAATTTCTGAGACTTTTCTGTTCCACTTTCTAACTATAAAGTCCCTGTAACTGCTGTCGATTTCAGTGGATTTCTAGGGTTTTTACTAAGTAGTTGCACTTGCAGAGTGGTGGAGAAAGGAGGTGGAGCATTCGACCAACTCTCAGGAATCCTGCTGTGGAGGACTTACAGGAGGTACCTCAGGAGTAAAGTGGACTTCATCCCCAACCATTAGTGCACCACAAGCTGCATTTGTAGAGTGGTGGGAAAAGGGGGTGTGGCCTCTGAAGACCTCTTATAAATCCCACTGTGTGGGGCTTATTGGAGATGACAGGAGGGGTAGCTGTCCCCTGCATTTGCTGAGGGAGGGGAGAGAGGGGTTGTGGCCTCTGACCTGGTGAGAAATAACAGTTTTAGGTGTGAATTTACCCCCCAGTTTGGGCTGTAGATGTGTTTAAAGTTTTCTATAGAAATTAATAGCATATAAGGAAAAGCATTTTGGGACCCCCTTTTTTTCTGCTTCTGCTTGATGGTAAGTAAGTAAGTAATTTGTTTATTGTTTAGTTAGTAAAAGAGTAACAATTTACGTAAAAACAGCATTCAGCAAAAATTAGCTTAAAACAACAAAAACAATAGAAAATAAAATTTCAGTAAAATTCCTTTCATGTTCGTGAACTTACATAAAACATAAAAAAGCAATTCTTAAGTCAGTATTTACAAATTAATAAGAGACGCCCATCTGTCTTTTAACCACAAGACTGAAGTGTTCAGATAAAATTATTTCGTTAAGGACTCGCTTCCTTTCAAAAGTTTTTCATGAGCTTGCAAAAACTTTATCATTCTACAGTTCATTTGGGGGTCAGTTGGATCCAGGCCTCCAATAATGGCGGTTCTACATGAACGTATTCTCCTGGCCAGGAAGACTTTCTTCAAAAAGGTTACACGCTCAGATTGCAGCTTCTTGCAATGGCATATTAGATGAATTAAGTCTTCCTTTTCATAATCACAGAGACGGCATTCTTTTGACTCAATATGCCTCCAAGATGGTACGTCGGCTAAGGTTGGAAATTTGCCAAAGCGCAAAGCCATAAGTCGTTTTTTAATATAAATAAAGAACGCTGTGTCTAATTAGGCCGCCGGTTTAAGAGTTTTATATAATTATTAATCACAGTCCAGGAGTGGGAGGGATGGGAGAAAATACCTTTATCTGTTAGCAGCGAATTAAGTTTTGCAGCCCTGTTTAACGCCTGCTTGAATGATAAAAAAGGCAAATTTGTATTCCAAAGGTTAGAAGAACATGTTGCCTCCAGTGCACTGGTCAAGAATTTGTTGGCCTGCAATTTTTTTTGCGTTTCCAATTCTTGCCATAAAAATTGGTTGAGGTTGTTTTCACTAGCGCATTGCTTGATTCGGTACCACACCTTTATATATGTATAAAGTCTGCCCAGTGATTCGTTCATTAAACCAAATTCTAATCGCATTTGCTCTGGTGAGACAGAACTGGGAATTAGAAGAACCTTTTTATACATTTTTGTTATTAAATTGTTAAGAATTTCAGAGTCTTTACCGTGCATGGCGGCACTGGCATATGATAAGGTAGACAATGCTTTGCCTGAGATAATGGTCAGGAGCGGCCTCAAAGATGGCCCTTCCAACTTCTTTGCCAGTGAGCTAAATGCAAATATTAAGGCCCCCGCTCTCTGAGTCATATACTTTTTCTGATCTTGTAGGGATAGCTTGTCATCTATGTAGTATCCCAAGTACTTATAACAGGATGCTTTTCCCAGTTGTTTACCTTCTAGCCAGAAGTTATGATGTGCGGATTGCCGATTAGTAAGAAGCATTGTTTTTGTTTTATATAAGTTAAGTTCCAACTTATTTATAGACAGGCAATCTGAAATTACAGTTAGGAGCCTCATCAAACCAACTTTAGTTAAGCTCAATAGCACAATGTCATCTGCATAGGCAAGGTGAGAAAGTTTTAACTTGCTTAATTTCGGGGAATGTGTAATGGTATTGTCAAGTTTTCCGAAAAGATCTGATATGAAAAGAATAAATAGGTGAGGGGCCAGTACGCACCCCTGTTTTAAGCCGATAGTTGTATACACTTTTCTTGATAGTCTGGCACCTTCCCCAAGTTTTACTTGAGTCCAGGTGTCAGTATAGAATAATAACAAACCCATCAGTATCCTCTCTGGTATTTCCCATGCTTTCAACTTTGCCCACAGCAGACTTTGGTCCACGCTGTCAAAAGCATCTTTTAAGTCTATGAAACACAGATGCAAGTCCTGTTTCTCACGCTTGCATTTTTCAGCAACCATTGTAATAGATAAGATGTTGGAGATGGTTCCAATCCCTTTTCTAAAGCATGTTTGATTAATTGAAATCAGGTTTCTTTCCCCGGACCAATTGACCAGATCTTCCAGGAGTAATGATGCAAAATATTTAGCTTCTACGTCCTGCAGTGCAATTAGCCTTTAATCAATTGGGTTTGTTCTTTCTCCTCCTTTATAAATGGTGGTAATAATCAATCCTTGCCAGCTGTCAGGTACTCGATTGTTAGTCTCTACTTCAGCGAAGAGTTTCTCAAAATGTGAGCTCTAGTATTCAGAGGCGTGTTTGTAGATCGCTTGTGGAATGCCATTCTTGATTATATTTACTATGTCCTCTGCTGAATAGATAACATGATTTACTACTGGCATACATGATTGGAACAGGTCTGTTGGTAGGGACTTACAGCTGCCTCTTCTTCTGATTTCAGTTTATTCGAATTTTCGGATGTTAATGGTTTCCGTGGAACGTTTGGTAACTTTTGTTTTGCGAAAGGAAATTGACCCATTCCGTTTCCTGAACGTTTCACGTTAGGATGTTTCGATGCCTAGTCAATTGTTTTATTGTATTCCAAATTTATTTGAGTTTGGATGCCTAATGCTGAATATCAGTTTAGTCCAAAAGTTCTCAGTTTTCCTTTTTTTGAATTCCCAAATCTTCTTTTTGTATTGTTTTCTTTGCAGGAGAAATGTCTCCAATAATGGCCCTTCTGTGTTAGTTGATTGTTACTTCTTATGTGTTCTTCTTAAGGCCCTTCACAGATCTTGCACCTCTTTCGGGAGATCAGTAATTGGATAGTATCTTTTGTCCTTCACACTCGAGACTTTCATTTTCGTCTTTAGTTTGCCTAAGAAGAGAGACCAGGCTTGAATCTTATTCATAGGTTCATTTCCCAATTCAGCTAAGATATCCTTTATTATAGAGAACCACTCAATTTTGTTTGTATTTGTCCAATTAATGCGTTTTTGATCAGTTATATTTAATTGGCCATCCAGTATATTAGAAGATTGGAATCTTTCCATGCAAACATTACATTTGATGTGTTGAAACGCGTGATCCCTCAAGGGGGTGAAGTCTATATAAAAGCTGACTAGTAATGGCATTAGCGAAAGACTTATAATTGTAAAATCAAGTATTGATTGCGCCCGAGGGCCGTAGTGCGTTTTTTTTTAGCGGACGGTCTTCGTCTGTCCTTCCATTAAGCACTCGCATGCCTTGATATTCAAGTTCTGTCACTAATTGCTGGCCCAGTCGATCCTTACAAGTCTTCACCCCAGCTTGAGATTGCTGTGGAACACACCAATGCATATTGTCTGCTGTCAAGATTTTGTCTTCTTCCGGTGAGAATATCAAGTTTGAATTAAATTCTCCAGTCACTATTAAACTCCATGAAGGCTCAGCACTGCGTAAGCCGATAATTACTTTTCTTAGTATGGCATTTTTTTCCTTTTTGACTCGGATCTTTGGGTGTGTGTAATAATTTATCAAAATTATCGTTCTTTTGTTAACTATGTTTTGATCCGAGAATTTTATTAGTTGTATACTAGGGTCAGGAGATTTAAGCTGTTCCGTTTTAATTATTAAAGCTGTAGATACATAGACTGTCAGGCTGCCTGTTGCACAACCATAGTACTTACATTTTTCTGCTACTACAGTGTAGTGGACGAAGCCTGCTATCGGGAGATCTTCTTGTGACCATGTTTCTTGTAGGGCAATTATGTCGCAATTAGCCCACTCCTTTAGAGGCAGTCCATTCTCTAGCAATTTCTTCGCCCCAGCTATCTTCCACGATAGCAGATGTATACCTTCGGATTCTGCATAGATCTCCCTTTCACTCTTTGGTCAGTTTCTCCTCTTATTACTTAGCAAGCTGGGAAGCCAATTCCATTGATCTAAGTTTGAGGTGAACTCCCCTCCATTATCTATAACTGCTCTCTCTGGGGAGTAGGCTGTGTCACTTCTACTTTAGTGTTTTGTAAAATTGAGTAGACCTGAGTTTGTGTTACCCTCTTATGTAGTTTCCTGTTAATTTGCTGTGCGTGAGGTTCTTTTAAAGGAAAAGGGTAACAAGGGATAATGGGTACTGATAATTGTATGCCCCAGGTTAGAAATAGATCTGATCTTCTTAGTATCTTTTACGCTAGCTCTGGCGTTTTCCAAGTGGTTAATGTTTGTTCTTTTGTTACTTCGTTATTCCCTTGAAGAAATTGGACGGCTACTAGATCTTTTGATTGAATGTTACTTAATTTCGTAATTTCAGCCATAAGTTTCAAAATGGTACTTCTATTCAGAGTATCGTGCATACCCTGCGTTTCGTATTCCGGTGTCCATATTATCTGTTGATGTGTCTCGTTGTGCTGCGAAGTTCCCCTTTTTATAACCTTATCATCATGATTATTCAAATGTAAGTTACCCTGATTTGATATACAGAAGCTTAGTTGGCTTTGTTTCAAGCTACATTGATTTGCTGCCGTAGATCTTGATGTTGGACTTTGATGTACTTCTACAGGATCTTGATCGCCCGTTTCTTTCAATGTCTGTGGTGATGAGGCAAACTTTTTCTTTTTCTTTGCTTCTGTACAGTTTTCCGTAATTGTTTGAATAATTCCATAGTCTATTTCCTTGATTATGGGTGGGTCCCAAGCAGATTTGTTGGCGTTCAACTGGGTTTGGGGCTTTATTATTGTTTTTAACTCAATTGTTTTAAGGTGCCCCTCTGTATAATTACTTCCTATCTCTTTTACCTTATCTTGAGGCTGCGTACTCTTCTGAGTTGCTATTATCAGAATTTTTTCTTCACTATAACAATGGCTGACTAGGTCGTCTGCCAAATTTGTGGTTTGTGTGTTCTTTTGAGGCGATCAAAGGAGAGAGTAAGGGTTTGTCCACAAAACCGGTTATGGACCAGGATTACTCCTATTCCCCAAGGGCAAGTATTTTAGAAACAAAAAGAGGAGTATCCCCTGCAGATTATAACGTCAATAGTCTGGAGGGTAGACTGGATGGCATAAAAGGAAAAAATCTCCTTTTATTTAAAACCCCTCACTCACCAACCTGGTGGTGACATGCTTCATCATCGGGGTCCACCCTGGTGGCCTAGCGTCACCAGGGTGTGCTTCGACACCTGAACTACAGTGGAGCGGGTTGTGTCTGTAGGTGCAAAAAATTATGTTAAAAATTGTCCTGGTTTAACTCCAAAATTAACTTTAATATAGAGTAACTGAACAATGTTTAAAAATTAATTACGAGATGGTAGTGGGCGAGTTACGACCGGTACATCTCTATATGTGTTGGCATGTGTTGGTCGACATGTTTCTACCATTGGGACATTGCCCGGTTTCTTCAGGACCAAAATACAGGTGGACAGGCGGTGTGGGCCCCCTAAAAGGCTCACCCTACCCTGATCCCCTGTTGAACCCGCCAGCAAAATCGCTAGGGGTGGGAATGCTCATCTGAATATGTGAGCATGCATAAGAAAAAAAGTGAAAGAGACTGAGTGGAGAGCTCTAGTCTGCTTCATCAGACAGGGCGTAGGCTATTTGCCTCAGGCGAACATATTAGTTTGCAGGCAAAACGGACAGGGACCAAAGGCAGTAGGTTACTGGCCGATCGTTTTGCCTGCAAACTAATATGTTCGCCTGAGGCAAATAGCCTACGCCCTGTCCGATGAAGCAGACTAGAGCTCTCCACTCAGTCTCTTTCACTTTTTTTCTTATGCATGCTCACATATTCAGATGAGCATTCCCACCCCTAGCGATTTTGCTGGCGGGTTCAACAGGGGATCAGGGTAGGGTGAGCCTTTTAGGGGGCCCACACCGCCTGTCCACCTGTATTTTGGTCCTGAAGAAACCGGGCAATGTCCCAATGGTAGAAACATGTCGACCAACACATGCCAACACATATAGAGATGTACCGGTCGTAACTCGCCCACTACCATCTCGTAATTAATTTTTAAACATTGTTCAGTTACTCTATATTAAAGTTAATTTTGGAGTTAAACCAGGACAATTTTTAACATAATTTTTTGCACCTACAGACACAACCCGCTCCACTGTAGTTCAGGTGTCGAAGCACACCCTGGTGACGCTAGGCCACCAGGGTGGACCCCGATGATGAAGCATGTCACCACCAGGTTGGTGAGTGAGGGGTTTTAAATAAAAGGAGATTTTTTCCTTTTATGCCATCCAGTCTACCCTCCAGACTATTGACGTTATAATCTGCAGGGGATACTCCTCTTTTTGTGTGTTCTTTTCACAAGTTCCTGTCGTAACTACAGATTTACCTAGTAGCACCTCTTTCTGGAAGTCTTTGGTCGATTGTAAGGAACAAGCCTCTCCTTCCAATGTTATTGAACCCTTAAGTTCTTTTTTTGGAGTCTGAGTTGTATTAATATTCTTATCTTCTGTTCCTGCAGTAGAAGAGGCGGAGTTACATAAAGATCTTTCCGGTCTAGTTTCACAAATAAAATCCTCTTTCGGGCTTCCTGCTTTGGATTTAGAAAAAGTACTTTGATGCCAGGCTGGGACTCAGAGACAGGTTTTTGGTTTCTTGCTTTTCTTTCCTTCTTTCGTTGTCTCCTCGATTGTGTCGGTTTTGTTTCTTGTTGGTCAATTGCATCATTTGTTACTATTTCTTTTTTATTTTCTTTATATTCCGCATTCCCAAATATAGAGATTTGTGCTTCGTTATTTTGCTCTGAACTGGAGTATATGTCTGCTTGTGGTTGTGGCTGATTTGTAGAAGCTCTGAGTTGTTCTGTCTTAAGTGCTGGGATGATGAAACGTTTATTCAAAGTAAGAATCTGTTCTAACATTGTTGGTAATGAACTTAATTTATCTAAAATTGGTCCACGGGTGCAGACTGGTTTCTGCGGGGGATAAATTGATTGTACTCTTTTGATTAAATTGCTTAAATTGTCCAGTTTTGTGTTTATCCCAGCTATGTATGATGCAATAACATTCATTAAGTCTATTTTTATATCCAACTTATCTAATTGCATTATTAGCATTGCTGTTGATGTTTGCAATGCTTGCAATAACGGTGTAACAAAATCCGGTTGCCCTTCAGTGTTGCTGGAATTTACCTTTTCCTCTTTTTTTGATGTCTTGCAAGATCTCTCAATTTGTATTCGTGAATTATTATATCTGACATCTGTTAGCCTAAATTGAGTTCTGCTGAGGCATATACTGGATATTTTGTTCTTAGCTTCTTCACTTCCTGGGTCTTCCTCTAATGTCACCTCTTTGTCTACTGTGGTTTTGTCTTCCAGAGGTTCATCCGTTTTAGCTAGCGAATAGCACGAGTTAAGCCACAGGTGTGCAAGATCCTAAGTACTTGAATGTAAAGATTGTGTAGAATTCAGTTGATCTTTCCTTATAGCTTCTGCATTGGGACTCACTGTGATATCAGGGATTTGAGTTTTTTGAGTTGTAACCACACTAGTTAACATGCTGTCTCCCTTGGTTATACTTGGGGTAAATGGGAGCTCTTGCTGCACTGTTGTAATTTTAAAATCGTCTGAGGCCATGTGTACTGTCGCTATTGTTGTAAAGCTATTTTGTGTTGGTATTTCCCCAATTGGATTTTTTTTATAGTCTATTTCTTCTGTTTGTTCCCTCCTTTTAAGCGTGTTACATTTTTCACTAAGAGTTAAGTTTGATTTCTCAAGGGCTGTCATTTGAATTTCATCTTCCCTCTTCGGATCTCTCCCCAATAGATGTTTTAAGGGTGCCAAAGGAGTCATCAATCCTGATACTTCCCCTGGAGTTGCACAAAAAGATGATCCGGGGTCCTTTGAGAATTTAAATCTTAGGTTCAGTGTGATTTTTTTATTTGGTTTAACCTTTTCAAACAAGGAGGCTATTGGCAAGATTAATGGGCTTTTTAAGGTATAGCTTGCCAAGTTTACATTTGTTTTTTCGACTTTTCTCCGTTTAGAGTGTCCCTTTAGGGCAGCTGCCTTCTCACCCGGTGTCTTCCTCACTCTGCCCGACCGCATAGTTGCTCTGACTCTGGCTCTGACTATGCTCCTCTCACTGCACTCCGCCCTCCGCGCTTAGCCTTGGCAACGCGGAAAACCAATGATGAGGTCAGTCGCCAACACCCTTTGCATGTGCTTACCGATGTGTCTGGGCTCCTGCCCCTTAAGTTGATTACATAAAAAGTGCGTACAAACTACTGGGCAGCGAGTTAAAGTCACTGTTAGCCACCTTGACAGAGGAAAGTGGGCGCCCTCTGGACCCCCTCTAGACAATTAAAGTAAACTGCAGCAGCAACTGCAGCAACACCTCACGGCAGCAGCACTGCAGCGCAGTGGAAGGGGATTGGAAAGAACGACCCACAAGCCCACAGGTCAGAGGTCAGGTCAGGTCAGAGGTCAGAGGTCCTCGATCCTTGGTCCATTCAAGGTTCTGGGTCCATTCTAGGTCCACTCTGAAGCGATCTGAAGCCGCTCTTGCTTCAAGAGCGCTCAGGAGACTCCGAACCTGAACCACTAGAGTCTCTGAATTGTCTTACACACGCCCCAAACTCAGACACAGACATCCAAATTTCCTCTGTGTGGCTGCCAGAGGACACCATCCCGTTCTGGGGCCCAAGTGAGCTTCACTGCCCTCAGCGCTGACAGGCGGGTAGCAGTTAAACGGGCAAGCAGATGGCGATCTGAAGCTAGAAGAACTGTCCAGCTGACCAAAAAAAAACAGGGGACAACATCAGCTGATGTAAGGAGCACGGGCTGAGTATGAGCGGGCAGGGTACAAAAGTGACGCCACTCCTCACCTCCTTTCCTCCCCCCTGTCGTATGGCTCCTGGCTCCCAACGCTCACCTCTTCACTCACCTGTAGTAATTGCAGGGTCGGAGTGGCGCGAGGGTAGCACGGTGCAATGTCCTGTATATCCTGTATCCTGTATCTCGTATGATACAATCTGTGTTTGCTGTCCTGACCCGCCCCTCTCTGAACCTGCCTCCCGGCTGTGCTCCTGCGGTAATGAGGCTCGGACTGGGGCTGTTAGCTGTGGGTCAAATAATCCGGTTGATGAGCGGCCCGTCACCTCCGGGGGTCGGCAGTCAGGAAACGGGCAAAAATCCGTTCTTCCGGACTGCCTGCCGATCTGCCCAGAGCAGCAATGTAAGTCCCGCTCCGTGTCTGCTCCGTGCCCGCTCTGCTCCGGCACCACTCCGGACACCAAGCTCCTGCTCCTGCTGCAACAACAGAACAACGATCTCTGTCTTCTGCTTGATGGATCATCATGAAATATTCAGGACAGCAGCATAAGTGACTGGTGTATTCGTTTTTGAAATGTCGCGAGGATTCCTCAAACAACACTAAAGTAATTGGCAAATTAAAAAATACTATTCCTATGGACGCGAGACGCTGAGACTCCTGCACGCAGACACTCCAGCTTGCAATGGTCTGACATCCCTTGCGGGGTGTCCATCTCAAAACCAAGACGGAGTTCCACAGTCTCTCACTTCAGGTAATGGGGTTGACTTTATCCTAGAGGGTTTCTTGGCTTTACACCCACATACATGCTCGGTACATTCAGGTACATCTAGTCAGAGACATATCGTAGGAGTATGCATTTTACTGTCATGTATTTTATATGCTTGCCTGTATTCATTGTTTTAGCACAATGGTAGAAATATACGATCCTTTTACTTTGTTAGTGCTTATAATCTTTTATATCTGTTACTGTCTAATGTTTGTTTCAGCACACCTATTTAACACTAAAATTTAAGCTCACATGAAGTTTTGTCTGTCAGGATCAAAGATAGTTACTTGAATACAATGGTCTAGAGACACATGAAACACCAATAAGGTGATGTGATAAATATGACCTTATGCTGAAGATATTGTCTTTGTTCTACATGCAATGTGTCAGTCTCTCTTTCTCTTTGTATTAGTGCTTTTAATATATATATTTCTGTAAATAATTTTGTAAATGTAAATATTTTTTGTAGTAGGTATTATATGTGTGTTTTACATAATTTCCTACACTATATATATATATTGTTTACAGCCCTGAAGAAGCCCGTGTTGGGCGAAACGCGTAGGCTGTGGATTTTATGAATCACAATAAAAGCATTTGAAAACTACGCCATCTGTCTGGAGAACGTCAATCCTGTCATCTATTTATGTTTAATGTATGGCATTTGAAGCCAAAAATTTGTATTATACAGGTTGCCTCTCCACATCTGTGTAAAAATATAACACTAAAATGACGCTGGTTCAATAAATGGTTATTGAGAAAAGTCCCCAATGTTTATTCTGTGTATCTCTCTGAGACAAAGTGAAGACGAGTGACTGAGCCAAAAGTGGCAATGTTTCTACGATTCCTGATAGGGCAGGGTTGTCATGTTCTATAATTGCCAATAACTATAAGTGTGTCAGTGGCTGTATTTATGTGTGAGTGGCTATTTGATAGGCTGTATCAGTGTTTGGCTAGGAGTATCAGTAGCTGTATTGGAGTGCAGGTGGGTGTTTTAGTGCCTGTATCAATGTGTACGTGAGTGTGTGAGTGGCTGTATTAGTGTCTGCCTGGGTGTGCACCCTGAGAATGTGATGTTATGAAACAGTTCTCAAAAGAGTAATTAGTAAAATTCATAACTCCGACAGATGATGTCATACATCTATATGAAAACAAAAAAAATACAGTTATGATTTAGTGCTCCAATTTATAAAATGATGCAGCATAGTCACAGTTTTACTAATGCATAACTTCATTAAGCATTTCCTTTTTCCTTTCCTATGCTTGCACTATTAGTTTGAGGAATCTTATACTGAAAATAGTACCCTTATTATCAGAAATACTAATAGATATATAAGGTACTTCAGCACATGGTAAGCCTTAGAAAACATCACCCATAGTAAGCCGAATGAAGTCATACATACTGATAATGGGTCTAGAAGAAATACAATATGCCACTTTCACAACTGTAGTTCTTAACTGTAGTTGTAGAAACAAAATATAATAATTAGGTAGCTTTAAAGGCAAATTTTGCCTGAATTTTAGGTTGCTATCATTAAATTCTGTCCATTCACCTTTACTTTTCATGTCAACTGTGTAGTGACCAGATGTAACAGGAACTCCTTAACACCTTCGGCGCTCATGACGAGCTGAGCTCGTAATAACGGCCGTGGAACGCCCACGCTGGGATAATACCCCTCCTGTGCAGGGCGTTCCATTAAGTGGGCGGAGTCGTGATGAGCTCAGCTCGTGCTGAGCACAGCTGAGCTCATCACGAGCACTGCGGTGCGGCGCGCGGCCCCCTTACCCCCTTCGCCGCAGGGAATAGCCCCACGGCGAAGGGGTTAATGAAATATGATAGCCACCGTAGTATATGTTATTCTAGTAGTAGACATTTGTCCTACTTACATTTCACTTCCATTTGCTCTGCATCATTGTAGCATTCAAATAAGACATTTCCCAATTCTTCACAGACATATTGTTGACATGAGATCAGATTGACAATTTGTGCAACTATTGTTTTGTGTAGCCTGTTTGGACAATCTGCCAAAAGACACAGTTTTGCAATCGGGTAGTGTTAAATAAAGAAATCGCTCCAAACCTATTTCTGTAGATGATGTGAATGAGCAATCTTCACACTCATGGTTTCACGAGTAAGTAATTCCAAAATAACTCATTAATACATATTTCTTCTTCTCCTAATACTCCACCGATCACTATTATAAACTCTTGTGCACCCCTTTGTGTGTTTGGAGCAAATTGTTCAGATCCACTACATATATCAAAAAGGTCTTGAATGTGAGAAGCAGAATGTGTTGTAGTCCTATCAGTAAATAAACAATGCAAGAAAGCACACAGATCAGAACACAATCTCTTCTGTGATTTCTGTTCAATTGCATGTACAAGATGAGGCAATTGATAGAGTAAGTTTAGGAGATCATTTGCATAGCAGTTGACACCAGAGGGGTTTGACAACTGGTGACCAAGAATATCTCCTTTATTGTCAATGTTCTTTTCTTAATAGCTTCTTTCTTCTCTATTATTTCTTGCTTTCCGATGACATCAGTACACTCATTTGGAAACTTTCACTTTGGAAAGATGATGCATTTTCCATAACTGGTATACTGGCCTAAAAAAGGAGCATACAATCTTTAACACAACTGCATCAAACATCAAATGCAACCAAACACAACCTGGACAATGTTCTAACTTGAGATAAGGCTACATATAACATTCCATCATTAAACCCTGTACTCCAATGCTGAGTCTACACTTAAACCTTGAGATTTATGAATACTTACAGCATATGCTAGAGAAACTGGAAATTGTTTCAGTTGCACATGTAAGTCTTTCACAAGCAAAAAAACATACAGTGGCCCTTCCAATCTGCTTAGTGCTATCAAGCTTATCAAATTTAATTGTATCTCACTCCTGTTTGGAAAGCTAATGAAATCAATAATTCTACTCATAGCACCATTACCTAATCCTTCCTCAACATTTAAATTTCAGTATAAAAATACTCTACAGTTCTTGCAAACGTCTTAACATTTCTCTAATCGTGCAGCCTTTAAAGCAAATGTTTTCAATGATTTTAATTTTGTTTGCAATCTTTTGTTTAGGAAAACTGTGATGCCCTGGTGTTCCAATTTGTCTATAGTAATCAGTTTCAATATTTCTTCTTTGTCCAATTGCAGTAATTGTTTACTGAAAGAGGCACACTGTGCTAGTAAAGGCATTGGTTTTCCTTCTTGAATGAAAGTGAACATTAACTCTGCTGCTGTCTTGTTCATTGGAAACACTTTTTTAAGAAGATGACTTTCTAGCAGATGCTTTCCTTCTCTAGAATTATTACCTACTCCTTCACAATATTCCTGTATTCAATGTCAGATGCTGGCTGCATATTCCTAAGTAATGCTTTGTATTGGAGGTTTAACCAATTATTAACATTTTCAATTCTTCCCAAAGAATCCTGAGTTTCATCATGGAGCAATGTTTTGAACATAGGCTATCCTTTTACAGGTATACTTTGCAGTAGATCTCCAAAAACAATAAAGTGTTTTCCTCCAAGTAGGACATTGTAGTCTGTTTTAAGAATCAGTTGCATTTTTAACTGTACAAAGACAAGCATTAGTAGTATCTTTATTCGATTTTCCATGAAAAGCACAACATATAAATACAAATCAATTTAAAATAATGCCCCAAATCGTATACTCAGAATATAAATAATACTATAAAAACAGAAATTCATAAGACATGTACTAGTCACAATTCATATTTCCATTTTCTGGTGACTGTCCTAAATTCCCAATGCGTCCATGATTTATATCATAAGTATGCTGATGATCCAATCGTATTTTGGTATTTAATAAAGTGTCTAGTGCACAACTCCCTAACATAATTTCAATATAGTGATAGCGGTGAGATGTGAATATGAATCCACCATTAATTAACAAACTTGCCTATTGGGGGAGGAGTTAACCACTCTTTAAAAGTACGGATACTACCATATATATCCAGTAGAAAGGAATAAAACTAGTTAATCTCAGTGAACGGCACTCTCAGTACACTATAACAAATTTTATGTACATATGTGCTAGTATCACTGGAATACTTATCATGAGTTCGGCAATTATTTCTCAATAAAAAAAAATCCTAGATAATAATAAATAATAAATACATTACTAGCAATGTTAGAATCTCATGAGAATCCTAATTTTTACAAATTATTTTATCTTATCTAAAAACAATATGGACATGGCAACATGTATAGTACTTCATAACTGAGTCATTTGGTGTTCGCTGATTTCAATATCCTATTTCTTAATCTCCAGGCATGTAGCAAAAATCTAGACAATCCAATTTGTCAATATCCTGTACAATCACTTTTTAGAAGTCTTATAATCTCGGTTAATTGGTTGGCAGCCAAAATCTGATATATCAGCAGTATCCAAGTTCTTCTGATCTACTTGTACACTGGACAGAAGAATAGTAAGTGTGCCTCAGTTTCAGGTACAGCCTTACAGGCCGGACAACTGGGCAAGGTCTTGGCTATATTTCATTTACTGCAAAAACTAATAACTGGGAGATGTGATTCAAGAATTCTTCTTGGTGCATTTGGTCTTTAAAACTCAAAAACTTGCTTCTCAACTCCCCTACATTACTCTTGCTTAACCAAGTGTTGGTCACAAAACTCCAATATCTCTTTTTAAGAAGGTTTAGGGACCTTTTTTGAATACTGTTAAGGTTGAACCAGAGATCCCACATAGCCAGCTCGACCAGCCAACCCTTGATGTAATTGAACCAGAGTGTTAGTGGCCTGAGAGTAATCGAATGAGCGACTCTTTTCAGACCCAGGCCCAAATACATTAGTATCAATGGGGCATTTCTGGGCAGTTTGAGAATAGATCTCATAAATAGGTTTTCAGTTTTTTCAATGGGGACCACGTTAGTGTGACCCCTTAGCTGTGCCCCATAAATTGCAGGTCCATTGCCCTGGGCATGTAATACTTGGATCTCCGGAGTCACTGGTCTATAAATTGACTTCTATAGCTTTTTGACTAGGGCGGTCGCCATGAGAGCAGACCTTTTATTATTTGTGGGGTCCATGATTGTGAGCTGGTCAGCCTTACCCCTAAGTAATCAAATGGTTTCACCTCTCCTAATGAAGTAGAACCCAACTTTACACAACAACTGAAGGACTTGTGGCAATTAAAAAACATAAATGTAGTCTCTGAGGTGTTATTTCTCTACCAGATTCCTCATATCCCTTCTTAAATTGGTCTACTATATTTTGGAGCCCCATCGGGGTTCTGGAGATTAGAAGGGTGTTGTCAGCGAAAAGGAGTGCAGGCACCACTTGCCCTATTAGCTTGGGAGGGGTCACCCCTGCAATCTAATAATGGATCAACCAGCCCTTTAATAGAAAGGGTAATGAGAGTTGGAGCAAGGACACACCCTTGCCGCACACCTCTGTTCACCCTGACCAAATCAGTCATCCTCCCCTCGCTCCCCCAAATAATTCAGGCATAGTTGTTCTTATGGAGTCTAATGGTGATTTGCAGAAGGTTTTTTGGAATCCCTATTTTAGTGAGAGCGGGGTCTACAGACATTATGTATAGTGATTTTTTTTTAATAGTCGTATATTTCCAGAGGATTAATCAAATCTGGAACAACTGATCTATTATGCTTGTTTTACCTCTAAATCCTGCCTGCAAAGGTGATAATAAATTAATTTCCCTTGTCCAGTCATGAAGTCTCTCTTCATTTTCTGAGCGATGTCAATGACCCTGATGGACCTATAATTCACAAGGATGCTTTCATCCCCTTTTTTGAAAATAGTAATTACCTCTGCGCCTAACCAAGAATCTGGAATTTCTGCCCCTTTTAATATAGCATTAAAAGTATAATTTAAAATCACACTCATATAATAGGTTCAGAAAAATAGGAGTTTTGTCTAAACCTGGGGCTTTCCTCCATTGCAAGGTTGCAATTGCTTCCATAGTTTCTTCTATACTAAATATTAGAGAGTCCAGGTCTGTTTTTGGGATGAAGTACTCAGAGATCTATCCACCACTGTCCTGTGGTCCTATGTATAAATTGGAAAAATGGGCTTCTCAAGTCTGGTGTAAATGTGAAAATGTTTCTCCATGATTAAACTTTTTGACCCTTTGGACATCAGGTGCCTAAATTCCTTGCTATTTTTAGTTTGGGACACAGCTAATAGGTCCTGCCAGAAGTCTATATGCCAGTTTCTTTGAGCCAAATTCTGTACGTTTCTATAGGCTTTCCTTGTAATAGCTACCATGGTTCTTGAGCCAGTTTTGACAGCTCCCATAAGGTTTGCCAAGCTTGTGTACAAGTCTCATTGAACCACTTGTTCTGCTTGTTCATAGCCATTTTTTCCCCAATGCTGTTTTTATAAAATAATTTTTAATGTTGTTTAAAAGATTGGTAAATGTGTCCACCATGGATTGCTTCTCTAGACTTCTGGTGTGCATATTAACCAATGAATGAGCGACTTTAGTATAGATTTGTGCCAGGGTGTCAGCACTGCTCTCAATTGAAGGCCATTTGACCCTCCTTTTGTTATTGCTGAGGACAAGTGGATTAGGTAAATTGGATTCTATTGGGGATTGAAGGGACCCAAATACATGTATTAGTTCTAGGGATAGGGCATCATGGTCACTATCATATCTCTCCACTACCCACGTATCATGAATTCTAGATTTGCAGTTGACTCTCTTGTATGTATGATTTAACATTTGATCAGAGGTAGAGTGGTCATTGACGACCCTTAACCTATATTTCAAAGTAAGGGAAGTAACTTGAAGTGCTACCTTCACATTCTTATCTGACCTCCCATGGCTCAAACATGGGATACCTAGTTCAGCATCCTCTTCGTCAGTTACTTCAAGAGGCTCAAAAGTTATGTTAACGTCCTCTACAATGACTATGTCATGTAGTGCCCCTTCCTTTTCGAGAAGCTCATCTAGAGCGACTATTATTTGGAAATTGTGGTGTTGAGAGGCAAATACATTATAAATGTTTGCCAGTACCCTGACCTGTTTTTAGTAGTATCTTTAATATTCAGGACAATTAGATTGGTGGAGTTCATATAGTATTTTTTAATACGATCCCCAGATTAATTTTGGTCCATATAATAACGAGACCTCCTACAGGGTGACGCTTTTTTGATGATACAACTTCTGAACTATAATTTGTAAAGCCCACTCTATGCATAGTGTCAACGGCTCAGGTCGTCTGGAAAATGTAGATGTCACGACTTTCTATCAGCTTCCCCCACTCTTCACAAGTAACCTTAGACCTGAGTCCTGCTAAATTCCAGGACAACAATCTCAGTTCCTTGTTGTGCTCAGCATTTAATTGGAATTCCCTTTCAGTGACTGCACCTGCACGCATTAGGTTAACTTGATGAGCACCAGGAGTGGACCTCTACGCTTGTCCCTGGAATTAGTGGGGTATAAGAGCCTTTTCTTTATTTGTGTGAAGTCTACCTATTTTACCTGCCTACAGGATGGTATGGCAGTTGCTATCTCTCCTTTTTGTTGCCATGTACGTCCGACAATGCCTGTCACAAATACACCACCTGGACCACAAAATAGATAGGCACAAGAGGACGGCAATGTGGTTGGATAGCTTGACGACAGGATTAGGTGTTCTTCTGATGCCACCATTAGGGGTGGCCTATGGACCTTACCAAATAAATGATCTAGCTAGATTGAGGCTATGGCAGGGCCGACGATGACAGCCCTGGGAAACATAACAGAGGAACTTACTGCACTAGGGGGGTGAGGACTCAACACCTCTTTGCTATCAACAGCACAGGATGTAATTGTTCATGGTAATGAAGAAATATCCTTGCATCTGTATTTTCATTGGATATGTATTACAACTTCTGTTGCGGTTTACAGAAATAAAAGGTTGCATCTGCTGTGCCCTTGTGCACGTATAGTAAAAATCTTGCCTATTAACCATGACAGATTCTGTGTCTCATTTTATTCAGATTTAACAGGAGTTAAGTAGCACCATATCTTAGAGTAGATGTGGCACACTTAAGCTCTCCGGTTCATGCAACTTTGCTTGCTGCCCTGTGCTGCATAATGTTATGTTAAATAGACCCCTGATATAGTAACAACCAAGAGGACTTTAAACCCAATGGAGAAACACACTTCCAAAAACCAAGATTTTAAAGCAAACCTTTATCAGTATAATATCATATTGCTCCTAGACAGGGCCGGACTGGGAACCGAAACCGGCCCTGGCAAAGTGCTCGGCCGCCCCCCCCTCCCCTCGGGGGGTTGGGGGGGTGCGACCGCGCTCTTTGCTAGGGCCGGTTTTCGGGCGATTTTGTTACAGTGCCGTTTTTGCAGCTATACTGCAAAAAACGACCCTGTAACAAAACCGGCCCCCTGGGGCCCAAAACCGGCCCCCACCCTCGCGGCCAACTGGGGGATTGCCCGGTGCCTGCAAAGGCCAGTCCGGGCCTGCTCCTAGAGCTATTGCTCTGTACAGCCCATGAAAACGATGGGGCATATTATCAAGAAGGGCGTTAAAATTATCGCTGCTTTAGCGTCAGGAAACTGCTGCTAAAGCGGCGATAATGGGCATGATAATATGCCCTTGAGAATTCCAATAGAAGCCCATGTTCACACCAGAACATGGTCTTCTATGGGAATTCACAACAGCATGTTATCAAGCTCATTATCGCCGCTATGGTGGCAGTTGCCTGCCGCTAAGGCTGAGATAAATTTAACGCCGTTTCTTGATAATATGCCCCAATATATGTATGTTTTTAGTTAGTTATGTGTGTATATATTAATTAATTAATTCATTCATTAATTCATTCATTCAAATATTTAGATATTTGTTAAGTGTGCTGTTACCCCAAAAGGACTTAGAGACAAGGGAAACAAAACTGACCAAGTAAAGTCTCTCATTATCAAAGAATTATTGGGTAACTAGTTGATCGAAAAAAGAACTCAATGAAAAAGGCAAGACATTCTGTTTCTTTGTGTTTTGTGGATAAAAAACACTGGTATGGCATACCTTTCTCCTTTCATTCAATTTCAGATCACCTGCCCTTTCCCTCCTTTGCAAGTGCAAAATCCCTGGAGCAAGAAAGATTTGCTGGCTTCTGGTGTTCTATTTAGATAATAGGTGATGAATTTGTCCTGCAGATAAATAGGACCTATTTTGTGAAGAACATGATGGAAGAAAAAAAAGAGTTTTTAAGAAAAAAAAAAGTCTACGTGGGAAGCTGGTGTAGAATGTGTGGATGGTTACAAACAGCTGCAAAGTTTTGAACAAATTGGAAACACTTCAGAATGAAGTCTGGAGCAGCAAGTAGAAGAACAGAAAAATGAGTGTTCTGATAATGAAGAAAACAGGGAATGTATCATTATTGACATCATTCTTGATCAGAAAAGAGGAATCAAACAGAGTGTCCCCCATAAAGCGCTCCAGATGTTTGGATTGTCATTACGGATACACATTTCAGTCTCAATTGATTAAATACAGCACACTTCCACCTAGTAAGGTGTCCTGGTGCGAAGTGTGATCCAAAGCCATCCAAGAAATTAAAAACTCGGCCTCCAAATCTTGTTTTTTAAATCTTTAATATTTTAGTTCTTCAGGCAAGGAAGAGAGCTTTTATTAATTGGATTTCTAGTAGTCCACCATCCTGTGCAGCTTGGTTAAAGAGCGCTAGATGATTTGGTAGGTTAGACTGTATAAATGCTTCTGAGAAGCAAGCCAGTATATGGGAACCTCTTGTTAATCATGATTCAAATTCAGATAGAGGATTAACATGGTCCAATGATTAAGACATCCTAATCCAATGGGAGGTATGCAGGGGAATCCTCAACACCTCAAGATAAAGGTTGAAAGTAGGTGTATCAGGGCAAGGGAACCTCGGGTAGGTACCGTGTGTATATTTAATTCTCTAAACCCAGTATGCACTGTAACAAACACCTTTTTGGATTGTCGCATATGAGAACCAAAAAAAAAAGAAAAGAAAGAGAGCGATGATCAGCAAGGTGAGTAAAAGACTAAATTGTCTCTGCAAAAGGGGTTGGCATTCTTCATGAAAGTTTTTTCTATTCATCACTAGCACCCAGGATGTACAAAATGAACAGAAAGAAGCTGTGGATCCTGCCACAGAGTCTAATCTGATGCAAGAGATAGTGTTGGTGTGTATTTCCTGTCCGGGAAAATGGTACAGATTTAACAGGGAGGTTGCACTCTTAAAACTATATATAACAAATATAACACAAAGTATTCACAGTCCATTCTTCTTATAGGCGGGGATCATCACGTCAGGTTAGGTTTTGCTATCAAAGAAGTTAAAAGCATCACTGTGGATGATATCTTTCGCATTCTACAAGACACTTCACTGTACAAACTGCTAATTCCAGAGGGTTTTGCCACAATAGGTAAACTAGGTAGCTTATTTTAGGCTTCAACATTGCTGCTTCGAAAAACATTTACCTTTAAGGAAAATATACCTTTATGACAAAAATGATTTCCTAATAGATCATTATATAATTGGAATGCATACATTTTGATCATATGTGTAATGTCATGTATTGCTGAGGATAACACAAATAACTCAGTTTTTTCAGGAGCATGGTCAACTTGTGTACGAGTAATGCATTCTACCCAGGGGTAAATTAAACAACATTTAAAAACAAAAATTATTGAATAAATTGATAATTTTAAACAAAGGTCGGAATTTATTTCCAGGAAAAGAGAGCTTGAGGGGCCTATTGACAAAATACATTTTGTAGTACTAAATTAGTGCTAAAAAATACTATTTACAAACATAGGAGAGGAGGTTTCGCCTTCTCCTGTCCCAGCTTTTGTGCAGAAATCTCCAACGTGACTGTGGAGTCTCCACACATGTTAGTATAGGTTGTAGTAGTAAATGTGGGAGGGACATAGTCTGGAAAAGTGAGAATATTTACTACTAAAGGAAAGAGGGGTTTATGAAAGAACGTGTATTCACCCATAGGAGTAAACCCATTGCTATTCTCAACCTGCACTTCTACAGTTAATTCAGGCATAATTGACCTAAAACAGTAGTATATTACACAAGTTCAGTAAATTGCAGTAACTCCATCGCCACATATGGCACACTGGTACTGCAAGATCCTCCAACAGAAACTAATGGAGATACAGACTTAAAGTAAAACCTCATAGGAGAGTCACATTAAATGAAATGATTTAAAATAGTTGCACATATAAATAAATATAACTCAAGGTTAAAATGTATAAATAAGAATATACATATTTATTATTTAATTATAAAATAGTTTAACAATCTATCTTGAATTTAAAAATGATGAAAGATCGAATTTTAATGAAATATATCTAAATTACTTTAATTAAATATGTACCTCAATTGTATTAATTATTAATACATAATTGGACAATATATATTATAACTTTTATTTTTGCAGAGCATCAAGAAAATTAAACAACATTTGAGCAAACATTAACACTAATCGACACAGAGATGATAACTTCATCTTTTCAAAGTTAAAACCAATGACAAAATGGACGCAGGAAAACCTTTTTTTTAAAATACAGCTATCCCAAATATCTAAAACAGACTGATAGAAGATTATATAATACCAAAGTGCAAAAGGTGCAGAGAAAAAAGTGCAAGTGCTAGTGCAAAGATGCTAAGTTGCAATAATAAAGTGATAAAGTGCTTAACAGAGCATATTTCCCATTCCTCCAAACATTCTAAAAACTTAGGAATAATAGAATGGCAGCTAGACTCTAAATTCGGATTTTCCAAATTACTTAAAAAACTTAAAAAAATTCTTGTTAAATTTCCTGGAAGCTCCCACCCGTCTCGCGTAGGCTTCTTCAAAAGCCCGCAACCTTTTCATTTTGTTTAACCATTTATCATAAGTGGGTACATCCCTAGTCTTCCAATTTTGGAGAATTAAGGAGTAGGCTACCACAGAAGTAATAGAGAGGAAAGTTGCTTCAGCTTCAGTTAAAATTGTTCTATGTCTACAAATTCCAAACAGGGCAACCTCGGCATCCAGCAATACCCTCTGTTCAAATGCCTGACTTAGGGCCGAGAAGATTGCCTCCCAAAATGACCCCAACATAGGGCATGTACAAAAAATATGGAGCCAGCCCCCTTCTCTTTCCGCCTGGCATCGGAAGCACCTATTTTCGGCTTTCGGGTACCTTTTCTTGAGTGCTTTCGGAGTAAGGTAGGCCAGCCACTGGGATAGGAAGGCCAATCTTTTAAAATTGGCTGCTCTCAGAGACTCACTCCCTCGATGAAATATATGGCTTCCCATTCATTATTAGAAAAAGTACATTGTGTTTCACGGGTCACCCTTTCCAAATGATTCTTTCTCAATCGGAGTTATTTCATAGCAGACAATACCAGATCCCTATGCCACTTAATTTAGCCCCAAAAAGGGCTATAACAAGTTTGTATGGCATGTCAAAAACCCCATTCAAATTTTTAAAGAAATTAGCAATTTGTAAATATTTAAAAAAAAAGCTGGCTTCCTCTGATTCCCATTCCTCAGCAGCACCTCCTGCCACGAGATCACCCTGTTCTGGATTGAAAAATATCATAGGTCACCTAGCCCACAGCCTTCCCAATTTCCAAGTGACATGATTGAATTTGGAGGCCGAGACTCTTACATTCCCTCAGTTTCAAATACTGAACCCGGAGGAGCCTGTCACTTTGAAAAAAGACTGAAGTCTAGTCGAGTAATCCTTAAGTGTCTTGTATCTTGTTTTTTTCAGAAGTTTGGAGGTTTTTAAAAATAATGAAATTTGTGAACCGTTTTTCTGCACCATTTTGTCCACAAAGAAGTTATCTCTAAACCCATTAGAACCCAATAGGCCTGCTAGTAAACCCAAAAAAGCAGCATCGTAATAAGTTTGTATATGGGGTAAAGCCACACCTCCCTGTTCAATCGTTAATTGAATTGATGTAAGATTCACCCCTGGTAAGTTTTTTACCCCAGACAAACAGTCCATTCAGGGTTTCCATCTCTTTAAAAAAAAACATATTTATTTTAATAGGTAGATTAATAAAAGGAAAAATGAGTAGCGAAAGTATGGACATTTTGATAAGCGCTTCCCGTCTCACCAAGGTCAAAGGGAGTAAAAGCCACTGCTCTACAAATCTCTTTAGTTTTTTCTTGCATTGTTATATAATTCTTATTATATAGCTGTTCTTATTGGTTGGTCACGAAGATCCCCAGGTATCCAATGGGGTCTTAGTTTGCGGCTTGCACCCTGAGACAGGGTGGAAAAAGTTAATATTTGCATTTATAACAAGAACTTCAGTTTTGTTTGAGTTTATTTTGTAACCCCCAATTAATTCAAATTTACTAAATTACCTCATCACCACTTCCAAATTATAATTGTTGGGCTTCAAATATAAAATAATATCCTCCGCAAAAAGTTTCAATTTGGCCATACCCGAGATTGGGGCCTTAATTGCAACATTATCACACATTTTCATAACTAAAGGTGCTATAAAAAAAGTAAAAAGCAATGGGGAGAGCGGACATCCTTGTCTTGTCCCCCGATGTATTTTTACCGTGCCGGCCCGTTTCGTATTAATTACCACCTGAGCCTGTGTACCCTGATAAATGTTTTGCAACATCAAAATAACCTGAGGGGGATGCCAAATTGACCAAGGGTAAAAAACAAAGTATTTCAGTTCACCAAATTGAATGCTTTCTCCTCATCGACCATCATAATACAGGCCGTGGTAGAGTTAGTGTTACAATAATCCAAAGCCTGTATTAAAAATTCCGTATTGGCAGCCATAGACCTTCTTGCTATAAACCCGACCTGGTATTTATGAATTGTTTGCTGTGCAGCCGATAAAAACGCTCAGCCCACACCTTCATTAAAATCTATAGTCTGAATTAAGGAGGTTTATGGGCCTATAAGAATTAACATCCTTTGGCCGATTCTTGTTTGATTTTTGTCATTCACACCGCTATCAGACTGCTTCCCGAATTGACTTCTTCTTAACATTGAGATCCCTTCTTGTCTTAAAGGCAAATATTGGGATCAAAACCTTCTCTGAACACGCATATATAGGGCTTCAGCTCGAGTTGGGGGAGGGGAGAAGGGAGCGACCCAGGTGGCAGATGGATCGCCTCCTTCTCCAAGATCAAGAATGGGTTGAGAGTTTTAGAGCATGGATCTCCGAGTATTTTAGGATTAATGAGGGGACGGCTGGACCCTTCGCGGTTTGGTTTTTTTTTAAGGCCACAGCTCGAGGGAAAATAATCTCCTTTTTAGTAGCCCAGACTAGGACTCGGCGGCTGAAAATTGCTGAACTACAGGGGGCAGTGGAAAGAGCATATGCCCAGACGATCCGGGCACATCCAAAACAATTGGATAAGGCTAGAAAGGCCCTAGGGATTTTTTGGTTTTAGAAGAGATCAGCAGTTCCCGATCCTACTAACAAAAGGTCTATGAGGATAGCCAGATGGTTGGCAAACTGCTGACCAGATATTTTTTAACTTTAGGTGTGAATTTATTTTTGTTAGGAGCATAATTAAGAAATCGCACAGCAGCTGTGCACACCATACCAACAAAGGCGATATCTCATAATATTTATACCAATAAATAACAACAAAAGCAAAAAGCATAGGCAAATCTGTGACAGTGGCATGGATAATGTGATATGTAATTTCATCTGCGAGAGCATTTACAACATACGTAATTGCACCTGCTTCACGAATGGGGAGTTTATCAGGAGTGCTTTAACGTTAATAGTGGTATTGTGGCGATTTGTGAGTGGGCCATGCTGCCTGCAAAAGAAGGGGAGGCCTCACAAACTCAGAGGTTTATGTACATTCAAATATCCATTGCAGGACATTTCACTGCGTTGAAGTGCACATGCGTTTTCACCTTTCAAGGGCAGAAGTAAGTGCATTTTTTAGTGGGTCATGAGGAGGGTAAGTAATTAGAAAATAAATTACAAGTGTATCAGCACCTTTGAATCACATATCGAACTTGGTCAACATGTGAACATTGGTCAACATCTGCCAAAGTAAATGATTACCACACCTCAGTATTCGACCTCCGGTTTGTACTCTAGAGGTATCATCTTCCATCACTGGGTATTTCTAAATGAAACTTGAGTGCTGGTCCGGAGTCTGACTGTTTCAACTTCACCCTGTCTGCAAAGTGCAGTGACTTCTCTTTGCAATTTAATATGACTTCCAATCCTCGCCTATCCGGTGTGCCCTGGGCACCTTAGCTTCGTGGATACATATTCAGAAGCACACTCCTCCCCACACCATGGGTGCTCCAAAAACTTGTGCATTTTTTAAAACAGCCCTTCCTATATATATCTTCCACAGAACCCTGAAGAGTTAACTGACACGTATGTATGGTAAATTATGTTATTGTAGTAAGAATGCACTGCTCAAACTGAATCTTTCAGTAACTAAATTATGTGTAATCTACTAACACAATAACAACGTGCCAGCACGATGGCAATTTAAGAAAGGCTTGTTTGATTGTTTATGTGACTGCTGAAGAATTATTAACATCGGGAATGGAAAACGTGACTCTGCACAGTATCTCCTTTCAGAATTCGTAACATATAACATCTGCAAAGATTACAAAGGCGGCATCTTAAAACAAACAGGTCTGCAGGCACTCATATTGTCTTTGAGAACATGCTTAAAGTTCTGATTATTAACTGAAAGTAAAATTTATACCTCCCCTGCTATTTATGTCCTGATCCTTTTTTGGGTAATTGCTTTGTAATAGGGCTTTCAGGATCACAAAATGTACTCTGTGCTCCGCGACTGGCATAAATGGACTGCATCGTTGAAGTAATGGCTCCCGCCTTGAGTGAGAGACAGGGCCTGCTGGGGATAGAAATCTATCTATCTCTGGCCATTGAGCCGTACAGTAACAAAAGTGTCATCTCCATATGCATTAGCGAAGGCAAATTTATTGTGCTGCGACTACGATTGGATTCATTCTAATGGGCATGTAGAAGAAACAAGGAAAAGTTTAAAGAAGGGAAAATAACTAACAAACAGAGTGCTCCATGGAGTGACTATGCTATCCTTTCAGGGGCTATGCAGCGCAGCATAGTCTAAGATGCAAGCAGCTTCATTTGAAGCACATTGTCCATCTAACCAAGAAGGCGAGTGACTAGGATGCACGCACATAGAATGCGTCAAGGATTATTTGGTCATAATTTGTGTCTCTAAGTGCATACCCTGATGGTTGAGATTGTTCCTGCTTTTGCTGGCTAACATGTTTATGAATATATATCTCAAAAAGGGGCAAAAACAATGGCAAAAGATTCAAAAAGAGGCTGGAAGCCACCAAAGGGACCTCTACAAATGAGATTTGTGAGAAAAGGCGTTGTTGATGGAGGAGTGAAACCCTTCTCAAGTAACAGTTACAATCCTTGTCAGGGTAAACCACTAAAAGTCACAAAAATAACTTGTGCTTATCCCAGTGGTAGCTTGGCAGAAAGGCAGTTAGGCTTAATTTACAGGCAATGTGTAAGTTATTTGTGCAGAACTTCACGCCCCTTGGCATTGGTTCTGATGAAGCCTGCAGCTCAGCTGCAAGGCTTTGCAGGGCTTTTGCGTTGCTCAACGTCGATTATGAGGAGGCTGGCAGTTTTGTGGCAAAGCTTTGTGGGGTTTTCTGTCACTTGCTATTAGTTCCGATCCGATGAAGTTTTCAACTGTGCTGCAACTGGATTTGGTGGAACCTTCAGTTTAGGCCAAGAGGTGCTCTCTCCAATACCAACCAAGTGCCAAGGACCTATAATGCATGAAATGAGGAACAAGAACTCACTGCAGAGGAGCCCAGCAGGGTTCAGGCAGGCCCACTTGCAGGTCCAGACAGGTTCTGTGCAGCAGGTCCTGTACAGCGGGTCAGGTCAGCAGTTGCAGGGAGACCTCTGGAGCTCTTCATGTCCCCTGTAGCTCAGAAAAGGAGGTCAGTCAGCTGACCAATAGAGTCACTCAACCAGCCGCGGTCCATGCAGGTAATAGCGGTCGGGCAGTGGGCCGGGTAGGGGGGATTACGAGGGACGATACAGAGGGGAAATTAAACAAATAATTCATTTTCCCTCTGCATTGTCCGTCGAAATCCTCCCTCACGCGGCACCACCGCTGTTACCTGCACGGACTGTGGCTGCACTCAGCCTGGGATGAAGAGAGCAGGTCGAGTCTTCCTACTCAGCAAGCAGAACAGGCCTCAAGCAGCAGGGCAGCAGAATGTCCTTCTTCTTGAATATCCCCAGGTCCAGGAGTGTACAGCAGCGTGGGTCCAAGGGTCCCCATCATGGCCGGACTGGCCGTAGTGGGCACCGGGCTTTATCCCAGTGGGCCGCCTGGGTGGGGGGCATTTTTTGGTCCCGGGGGGCTGTTTTTGTTACCGGGGGTCGGCAATATCATCCCCCTGTAACAAAATCAGCCAAAACCGACCCTAGCAAACAGCTCGGCCACACCCCGCCTCCCTTCCCAGGGGGGCCGGCCGAGCAGTTTTCCAGGGCCAGTTTCTGTTCCCTGTCCGGCCCTGGTCCCCATTTTATACCTGGCGCCCACTTTGGATTGGAAGATGCTTCTTTGGTTTTCACCTATAGAGCGGTCTGGAATTTCCTGCCTCCCTGCCCTAGTCCCAGTCTGTCTGGGAGCATAATAGGCTATTGTGTATTCCTTTGTGTGTGAACTGAGCCAGTGCCTTTGAAGTGCGGTAGGTGACAGCTCTGTCCTCATCCTTCCAGTGATCGCCCATTGTCCCTACACCCAAGCCCTCTACTGTGATGCACTCTTGGAGGAATACACAAAGGCCAGGTACCAATTACACCTAGGCATGTGACCCAGAAATAGGCTGCAGGCACCAAATGACTAGCACAAGAAAATGGCAACTTTCACAAAGTGGCATTTTCTGAATTGTGACTTAAATTCTGAGTTTACCAGTAAAATGACAATTCCTCAGAAACCAAACATGATATTACTACTGGCTCCCAATTAAATATTATCACTTATGAAATGTAATAAGGCGACTCAATGTAATCCTATGCATGTGATAGGCATAGCAGCACTGAAAAATTGATTTTGGAGTTTTTTGACTACATGTGAAGAAAACTAAAAAATGCATGTCCAACTTTTTAAACACACTGCACTCTGCCCTATGGGCTGATTAGGGTCTTTTCTAGGGGTGACTCATATGTTTTCAAGTATTCAATAACTTATATGATTCAAATGTATTAACATTGATTGATGAGGCCAGACAAATGGTTTACTTTGCCTGGCTTAAATGGCAGTTTAGAACTTCAGACACAGGCTACAATGGTAGGAATGAGACATGTTAAAAAAGGGTAACTGGTAGCAATCAATTTACAGGCCCTGGGTAACTGTAGCAAGACTTTACTAGGGACTTACAAGTAAATTAAATGGGCCAATAGAGTGTAAATCAATTTCAGTGTGTCTACAGGAGTGAGCACAGGCACTTTAGGACTAGTTAGCAGTAGTAACGTGTGCAGAGTGCTAAGGCTAGCAAAAACAATTCAGCATAACAGGAGTGAATGCAAATGGTTTACAGGTAAGACAACCCTATGACAGACAAGTCTAACAGGATTGAGAAAAAAGTTCCTTATTGATAATGTGGTATATGGTATCAGAACAAAATAAGGAAATACACAAGGGAAAATAAGTTCTCATGATTCTAGAAAAGGCAAATAGGTGATTTTCAACAGGGAAACTATTCCAGAAGTGGGTTGATACAGAAAAAATATAACTTGATTTGAAGCCTATGTCAACCTAGAGAATGTGGAATGTTAAGATGATTTCTGGCTGTACTCCGGGATACACAGGAAGCATTGGCTGGGACTTCTTCATCAGATACACTGGCTTAAAAAAATAAGGGATCTGGAAGTGATGTACCAAATTGCAAGGGTGACTTAAGGCATGCTGATGAATAGAAGAGAAAAAAATGTTTAAGCCGCTGCTCATATATCACCAACAAGAGAGAAGGATGAAGAATAATATTGAGTTGGGCAAAGGTGATTGTGGATGTCAAGTTTTGCCATCCATTGACAACCTTCAGATGTTTAGGTCAAAAATTTTAAATAGCTAAAAAAGAAAAGGAGAAAAAAAGAAGAATTAATCTCAGCAATGATATATCACAAATTTAATTATGTACTCATATGGAAATGTATAAAAATAAATAAAAAAAGTAAAAAAGCTATTTGGTGCAACAGTAAAGGTGTGGAAAGTTTGAAAAGCAGGGACGAAAAGCAAAAGATATATGTAAAGCTGTAAATCTGTAAGTCAAAGTGAAAATCTATTGATAAAAAGTGAAAATACATCAAGGCTGTGGTGATAGCAGAGCAGTCTTGTAAGAAGTAGTATCCTACTAGAGCAGGCAACTTCAGATAGAACTGCCTGTAATCCGTCTACTGTCAATTGGTATTTGGATGGTCTAATACCACATCAGTCGAAAAACAGCAGAGGGGCCCTGAAACTATGAATATATACCAAAAGGGGAACAACCCGCCAGGGCGAGAATACTAGAGCAAAGACATTGAAAAGGGTGTTCCCTAAATATAGGGGCAATCTAATCAAACATTCAGCTGACCCACACCACCACAGAGAAAACAAATGTATTCAGAGAGAACTTCTTTTATTTTAAATTTGTTATATATACATTGTTTTTATAGAAAATTAGTTTCATTTAGACAATAAAATAATGTCTGTAGAGTTTTAGAATCATATACAAAAATACAATATAAAAACTAGATCACGCAACAGTAATTCAGAAACAGGGCACAAAATCCATTCACTCATACACTCAAACACACCTAATGTACAGTCAGATTCATGCACAAACATTCACATACGTATCATCACACACAAAAGCGCTGACGCGCGTTTCGGACAAGTGCCAATACAGGCTTCCTTCATCAGGGCGCACTTGAGATGGAAAAACAAGGCAGACGCAGTGAAGGACGTCTGACACAAGATACGAGGAGAGCGGTCCTAGTGGCGTCAAGGGCTGAAGGTGGGTATTCTGTGGGTAAAAAAAGCAACATAAGAAAAACTACAAAATGTCATATATGCAAAAAAAAAGGGAAGGAAAAGGCCAGGAAGAATAGTCAGCAAGAACCAAAATTCAAATGGCAGAGTCCACACATCTCACAAAGGTAAAGTATCCTTATACCCCAAAATACATAACATGAGGAAAGCCAAAGAAAATTGTGCACAAAGTATAGCCAAGATTGGCCAAGTGTGTCAAGGAGCCAGCAAGTGCATACAAGAGCCACCACCATAACAAAAACAATACAGTCAGTGTGTAAAAGACAAGATTGGTAGCCTACCAGGGGGTCCACAAAGGCTGGACCACTGAGAGATTTCACAGGATTAATAGGTAATTTGCTACCAGTAGCAAAATCCAGCTAATATACTCAAAGAACGATCAGAATGTAGAGCATAACACTTTAAGGGGTCTGTGATGAATCCAAACAACTTTTCAAAGAGAGAACTATGAGACCCAGGCAGTTCCGGTCGATATCATAAGACCATCCAAGTGTCTAAGGAAGATATATAGGACCACTTAGATACCACTACACTCCAAAATAAACAAACAATACGTGTAGCAGCTAAAATAATTTTTAATATAAGGAGGGGGCAAAAAACAGGAAAATGAGGTAAAAAGGGCCAACATAGAATCAGGCTAAGAATCTATAATAAGGCGATTCATGCGATTTAGAATAAGCAGAAATTCAACTGAACATATCACACAGAATCATAAGCACACAGGGGCGAGCCTATACAGGGCCTGTATTAATACAAAGTGGACTAGATAGGGGAAAAAAGAGCGCAGCTAGAAAATAAAACATATATTAATTAAAGAGGGGGCAATGAGTGCAGCTAAGCAGGCCAGCGGTGCAAACCAATATGATTCGTAACTAGAGAAAGCCAAGAAAGGTCTACCTTAACAGGGTTCCAAACAGAGCTTAGATAAGCCTCTCCGTATAGATGAAAGTATTCCCAAACGTACTAGAAATCAATATTCGGGTGACCTGTTAGGTTTAATAAAGAACAATTTTTTTTAAAAATCAAAAGGATGTAAACACACAAGGTGATGCAAGTTGATGCACAGCGAGCTAATGGATACCTCAAAAGATGGAGTCGAGTCATGTCCATTAAAGGTGCAGGGACAGCATAGGTGCGCATAGGTTCTGGGCAACGTTTGAAAAATGAAAAGGCAGAGAGCCTGTAAGGAAAAATCACAAACCGGTAAGAAATCCCCCAAAAAATAGAAAAAGATTTAGAGAGAAAACGACAGAGTGCCCTGCTTACCTGAAGAGACCCGTGGGTCTACCTCGATGGGAACCACGACGGAGGCAGTGGCCACGACTCCTTCCCCCTATGACGAAAAAATGCGCCGGTATAGAGAGTCGGCGAAAAAGCGATATATATAGTGTCGGCGGGTGCCGTGATTGAAAGCACCTGGGGAGGATGGAAATAGAAAAGGGGCCACAGTCGACAAAAAATAAAAAGAGGAAGGGAAAACGGACTCATAGGCATAGACCGCTAAAGCTGCAAGAAAGATAGAAGACAGACTCGTACATATAAACACAAGAAGCGTGATAAGTTGAAAAAATAAAATACACAAAAAAAGGGGAAACGGATAAATAGATAAACCTCGTAGATATAAAAACATAATTGAAGAAAACGATAAAGTGTCAAGACATGATAAAAATACTACAAAGGATAAAGGGTGAAAAAGAAGGAGAAAAGGATCACAGCAAACTAAATAGTTAAAATGCTTATTATCATGCGCAGAAGAACCACATCAATGAAGGGTGCATGGCAAAAAATAAAAATAAATAAGGAATCAGAGAGATCTGGGACCTAAGTCAAGAGACATCAAAAGATGGTACTTAGAGAATAACAGAGATAAGCGCAAGGACCACAGGGGAAAAAAAGGGACACACAAGGTGTGTCTCCCGAGATTTCAGAGGATGGCATTTTCCCAAGGGATGTACTCATTCAGTCCTGAGACAGCCGTCTCAAGATAAATAATCCAAAAGACTTCTCTCTTGGCTCTTAAGGCATCCATATTGCCATCCTTGGGTTGAGTTATCTTTTCGAGAATAAGCCATTTAAGATCTTCCACCGTGTGTTTAAGGGCTTTCCAGTGTGCAACAAGAGGGGCTCCAGAGCGTAGGTTTCTGATGCACGATTTATGTTCTGACAGCCTGGTCCTGATTTCCCTGCCAGTTTCTCCTACATAGCCCCTGGAGCAAGGACATCTGACAAGGTAAATGACATTGCTCGTCCTGCAGTTGGTCATGTTTTTCAGAACAATTCTTTTCTTACCCCAACTGAATTCCGGCACTGTCCAGACATTGTCACAGGCGTGGCATCCGCCACATTTGTGGCTCCCCATAATCGGGTTAGTACCTTTGATGCTACGTTGGCTAGCCATGGGTATGTCAGGAAGGGAGGCTCTTACCAGGACATTTCTGAGGTTCCTATTGCGGCGAAACGCAAAAATAGGTTTTTCAAATTTCTCCATAGTTTATCCATGTTGAGAAGGTACCACTGTGAGTTGATGATATATCGAATCTTTTCATTGAAATTGGAATGGGTAGTGACCAAAACTAGCTTAAAGTGTCCTAGTTTTTATATTGTATTTTTGTATATGATTCTAAAACTCTACAGACATTATTTTATTGTCTAAATGAAACTAATTTTCTATAAAAACAATGTATATATAACAAATTTAAAATAAAAGAAGTTCTCTCTGAATACATTTGTTTTCTCTGTGGTGGTGTGGGTCAGCTGAATGTTTGATTAGATTGCCCCTATATTTAGGGAACACCCTTTTCAATGTCTTTGCTCTAATACCACATCAACTTCACAGCTTCACACAGGAATTCAATATTTTAAAAAAGTATGCAGTGTCTAAAATAGTAGTGATTCACCATGGCAGAGGAGTAGTTCACCAGGGTTGACAGGAGAAAGGAAATTTGAAGATGAATAAACAAAATACCCAACTATGATATATTACGTTTTTAAAACTGTGTAGATGTCAGTTCAGCTTAACAACAAGAAAATTCCAAAGGCAATGGATCTCTCCTACAGAAAACATCCTTTCAGGAAACAGGGCAACATCTATATACTGCTGGATGGTGATGCCACTCTCTAATGCCACTCTACAACTCCACACCCTGATCCCCAGGCAGGTTTATACAGATATTAAACATGTTAAAGCTACCTGTAGGAGAAACATCTAAAGAAAAAAATAGACAGCAAAAGTTGAACAAGATGGTACAAGAAGAGAAAAGTATGAAGTTGTGAACAATAGGAAGTGTATCTATGAAGATTTTAATTTCATAGTTTTTAGGAATCTAGTCAATGATGGCAGAAAGACAGTGCCTTAGGCTGTCTATCCCATAGGAGACAATCTTCAAAAAAGCTGTGTGTCATCTGAGTACTGATGGGCGAAAGTGGCAGTGCTTAACCACCACAGACTCTGGCTGATCCATACAAGAGTTAAGCAAGGTCTGTCCCAGGATTACAAACTGGGGCTTGTTTTAAAGATTGGGCAAGGGATACTGTCTGACTTTCCCTACCTGGAGCAACTGAATACTTCTAGAAAGCAAGATGTCAAATCACTCAAAGACATCACCCCAATGCATATGCCCATTACCCTCAGAGGTTAAAGCACAATAGAATTCAGATTCAGCTTATTAAGAAAATGTGCTCCATTCACGAATGAGCAAACAGATGTTTTAATGAATGTATTTTTAAGCTAGTAGGTATCCTGAACCAGCCTTCTCCAGGGGTTCTGAATGATAAACAGGAGACTGACAAATCATATTATCAGACCTAAATATGCAGCAGCAATTCTTACGATTTTAACAGATGTTTAACCTAGTCTTGTTACATCAAACATAGCTCAAGACCAGTCCTTTAACACATAGGGGCAGATTTATGAAGGCTCTCGCCGCCGGTGCGTCATTTTTAACATGGGAAAAAGTGACGCACCGGCGGCGCAAGGCCTTCATAAATCTGCCCCATAGTCTAAAGAGATTTAGCTGAGGTAATACACATGTTCCAATATAATGGCTGGTGTTTAATCAGCGAATGTCAGAGTTGGAAATCGGGAGAGGAGCTAATACGATTACGGAGGAGGAAAGGAGTGAAATAGCTTCTGCCATCAGCAGACAGCCCATTTATAATTTGTGTAAGGATTACTTTCAAATCCCATAAGGAAATAATGTGGGTGGGGGTGCTCCATTGCAGAGTGAAAAACATTAGTATCAAAGTTGACAACATTTATATGAGGCTTACATGTGCTATGTAGTGGTAAATGAAACACACAAAGAGTGTTGGGGGGCTGCTTGCAATAAGTCTATGATGACTAACAATCAGCGGGTAGCATTCCAACCTATTGTTCTTTTGCTCACCATGCCACCTCAGCTTGGACCCAGCCATATGAAAATCAGTCTTGACCCTCTTCCTCATGGGAACAGTCTAGCCCAATCTGCCAAGTCAGGCCCTCCCTGAACTAGATCGCAATCAACCCAGGACTACTTTAGCCTTAGTTATGGGCTCATCAGCTGGGTACAGCTTGGTTCCAGTGCCACAGTGAGCATGGGACCCACATCCGGGCATACCCTATACCACATAGGGCGGAACATAAAACACACAAAGGGTGATGGGAGGCAGCTTGCAATAAGCTTAACCACTGGCAATTGCTTGGGCTAGCACTCCAACCCATTATTTTGTTGCTCACCACGTCACCCCAGTTTGGTCTAAGCCATATGCAAATTGGTCTTAAATCTGTTCCTCCTGGGAACAGTTCAGCCTGAACTGTCAAGCCAGGTCCTCCTTGATCCAGAACACAAGCAACCCAGGACTGGTTTCGCCCTAGTTATGGGTCCATTAGTTGGATACATCTTTGCTCCAGGGACACACTGAGTATGAGACCCACATCTGGGCATACCCATGTCACTAAGGGTGGTATATGAAATGCACAAAAAGTGATGGGAGGCTGCATGCAATAAGTCTAGCCACTGGCAATCGCTTGGAGTAGCATGCTAACCCATCATTTTTTTGCCCACAATGTAGTAGCTCGTGCTTTGTTCTGATGGGAATGATCATCGGTGCAGAACCTCACTGCGTAAGTGTTCTGTACTGAGCACTGGGGCGCAACAGTTGCTGGTTGTCGATGCCGCGACTGCTTTGCCTGTGATGGTCCAGATGAGAAAATAAAACTATTTATTGCACTTACCAGTTACCAGTTCCTTCATTACGACAGAATTTTTCAGACGACGAGTGCTGGCCATCAACATGGACCTGCGAGCCTGCTTCAAGGGTAACTTGTTCCAGGCCGTCGTGTTTTGAGTGAAGTTCGGAGACAGGAGCTTCGTTGGCACAAGGTAGAGGTGTCCGGAGTGTGGATCGGCGACATTGGACTCTTCTACAAGACACCAGAGGCAAAGCAGCATTTTTTTGCTGAGGAGGGGGAGTGAAATGCATGGACAACAACCGCATGATGACGTAATTACGGCGAGCGTATGGGAGTCCAGCTGGAACCCAAAGGAAGATTTCCTGGTTTCCAAGGTACCCAGAGATGCATCCAGTCTCTTTTGTGACACCACAAAGCCTGCTTTGAAGTTTTTTCCCCATTCAGCGGGGGAGTGGGTCATAGAGGCTTCTCTCTATGTGTCATAAAAGCTTCTCTCTAGTTTTCCTCATTCAGCGGGGAGGTGCGTCATAAAGACTTCCTTCTTCTACTTCTGCACAGCAATAATACTAAGCTTATTCTTTGCTTGGTAGACCAAGTAATACCTATTTCTTCTTACAGGTATTTTTTCACTCTTAGTTGTTATATCTTTTCCATCTTTCCTTTTTTTTCATTTTCTTCCTTCTGGTGTTTCTTCTTTCATTTCTTTTGTGTTTATGGGAAAGACCCATGTAGTAGCTCATGCTTTGTTCTGATGGGAATGTTCATCGGTGCAGAACCTCACTGAGTGTTCTGTACTGAGCTTTCGGGAGCGACAGTTGGTGGTTGTCGACGCTGCAACTGGTTTGCACGTGATGGTCCAGATGAGCAAATACAACTATTGCTGCTCTTACCAGTTACCAGTTCCCTCATTACAACACCATGCCACCTCAGTTTGGACCCAGCCAAAGGCAAATGCATCTTGACCCTGTTCCTCACAAGAACAGGACAGCCCAAACTGCCAAGCCAGGTCCTCCCTGAACTGGAACACAAGCAACCCAGGGACTGGTTTTGCCCTAGTTATGGGATCATCAGCCGCGTACAGTTTAGTTCTAGTGAAATAGTGAGCATGGGATCCACTTCTGGGCAAAACCATGGTACTTAGGGCGGCACATGAAACACACAACAATTAATAATAGGAGCCTTAGTGGCATGGGGATGCCCAGACATGGGTCCCATGTTCACTGTGCGACTGGAACCCAGCTGATGAACCTCTAACCAGGGAGGAACTGATCATGGGGTGCTTATGTTCCAGTTCAGAGAGGACTTGATAGTTTGGGCTGGACTGTTCCCATGAGGAGCAGGGTCTGGCTGGGTCCAAACTGCAGTAGCATGGTAAACAAAAGAAGATGGGTTGGAGTGCTAACTGAGCTATTTCCAGTGGTAAGACATATTGCAAGCAGCCTTCCATCACCTTTTGTGTGTTGCTGTGTAGTGATAAAAATGGGTTCTGGAGGTTAGAATAGCTAGTGAACTGCCACACAGTCATATAGTAGAATTGTTAGGCATTAATAAGGTCAGATGATTGTGATAGCTGAAACAAATCTTGTATTTCATGCTGCACACTGTTTAAAGTATTTTGGTTAAATCAGGGGTCTCTTCTGAAAACAAAAAGCAGTAGAGTCACTTGGATTAATGAGCACTCACTTACTATGCAAGCAGTGAGTGAGTGAGTGAGTGAGTGAGTGTACACTTGTAAAGCGCATGGCTACCAACGGCCTCCCAGCGCTGGAGACAAGCATAAACTAAGGCAAAGCAGCCGGCTCAGGGGAACAGTATTGTATTTAGAAGTTTGCGTGACTGTAAGTGATTGGTCTCAAGACGAATATGGTCCAGCAGTCGGTTCCAGCCCCTTGCGGCAATAACGGAGAAACGCCGGCCACCACTCCGCACTCGGGTCACTCTGAGAATGATGGCAAGATGTTTCTTCTCAGAGCGCAGTGACCTTGTAGGAAGATATCGGGGAATGATGGCACGAAGGATCGGGGTGGCGGTATCCGAGAGAGATTTGTGAGCAATGCACAATGACTTAAATTGAATTCTTTCGGCAACTGGCAACCAGTGCAGAGAGGAGATATAAGGTTTAGCGGATTCCCGGTTGTGGACCTGCATCAGAAGATGTGCGGCACAATTTTGAACTATTTAGAGTGTTCTGATAGTCGTAGCAGGAGCGCCCAAATAGATCACATTGGCATAGTCCAGCCGAGAGAGAATCAAGGCTTGAACCAGCAGTTTCCTGGCATTAAAAGGCAGTAGTGGTAGAACCTTTCTTATCATTTTGAGGATGCCATAACAGGCACCTGCTACTTTACTCGCCTGTACCCCAAAATTCGGGTTGTTGTCCAACCAAACCCCAAAGCTTTTGATATGGTATTTGGGGGGAGGCATAGAGCCTAGGCAGTTTGGCCAGAAGGTGCTGGGATCCAATTTGATAGGTTTCCCCAAAAACATGAGCTCCGTTTTAGCAGCATTCAGTTTTAAAAAGGAGCTGTCCATCCATGCATACACTCTTTCTAGGCAATTTGCCAGGCTGGCGCTATTATTGACACACCAGCTGAGTGTCGTCAGCATAGGTAACAATCCCAACTCCAAAGGGCCTAACTACATCGGCCAAGGGGCGCATATAGACATTAAAAAGCACGGGGCTTAGAGAAGAGCCCTGAGGCACCCCACATCTCAAAGGCATTCTATCTGAGACGACATTATCTTCAAAGACCTGGAAGGACCTTTCTGAGAGGAATGACTCCAACCAGTTCAGGAGCGTACCCGTCACCCCGCATTCTCTTAGTCTTATAACCAGGAGTTGGTGGTTGACCGTGCCGAAGGCCGCGCTAAGGTCGAGTAGTATAATAGCTGCGGACCCTCCGTCACTAAGAATACTCCGTGACTCCTCTATGACCACTAGTAAGGCAGTCTCTGTGCCTTGGTTGGGTCTGAAGCCAGTTTGCGAGGGGTGTAAACAGTTATTTTGTTCTAGAAATGTAGAGAGAACAGAATTATTGTATTTATCTCGCTAATTTTGGCTGTCCCAGGCAAGATTGAGATTGGGCGGTAGTTTGCAAGGACCTCGGGGTCCTTGGATGGTTTTTTCAGCAGGGCTCTGACCATAGCCCGTTTCCAGGAGGAGGGAACCATCCCGGTCAAAAAGGAGGTATTAATAAGTTCCAGGATAACAGGAGCAATAGCATCGAGGAACTTGTTAAGGATAGTGGGGGGGGGACACTATCACGTGGGGAACCCAATTTCAATTGGGCAAAATAGTTTTTTAAAGTTTTTATATCCATGGGGGGAATTATGTCGATAGCGGGGACAGTGAGTACGGTAGGGTATTCTGACACATCAGACCCTGTTGGCATTGCTAACGAGGGAAAGGTGGAGTAAATGTCTTCAATTTTCCTATGGAAGAACAGTGCCAGATTATTACATCTTTCATCTTTATCCTCTGAGGGTAAAGGGGTTACTGGTGGTTTTAGAAGGGACTTAGTGATTTTAAAAACTTTCCAGAGGGGAATCAGCAGCAAAAAGATTTTTTTCCATAATAATCAGATTGAGCAGTTCTAATTTCTGTCTTATAGGCTCTCAAGGCAACTCTATATTTAATTTTTTCTGTTGTGGAGAAACCCCTTCTCCAATTTCTCTCCAAGCGCTTACACACTTGTTTCATTTCCATACGTTTTGGGGAGTAACATGGTGCACAATGCTCTACTATTTTGCTGGATATCCATCTTTTTGGAAATAGGGTATCTAAAGAGGTCTCCAGCCACTGGTTGACATTAATGCTAGCAGCTTCGGGTCGCTCCCGAGAGCTGGCCTCATATTGTTAAGAGTCAATGCCCAGGACTCTGGGGATAGTTTGTCCCAGTTCCTATTCCACGTTTTTACCCTTTCCCGTGGCTGGCAACATTCCTGAAGGGTCCAATCAATCAATCAATCAATCATGCCATTTGTATAGCGCACTACTAACCCAGGAGGGTCTCAAGGCGCTTGGGGGGAGGGGTATGCTACTGCTCGAACAGCCAGGTCTTGAGTTGTTTCCTGAAGGCGAGATGGTCCTGGGTCAGCCGAAGGTGGATGGGGAGGGAGTTCCAAGTCTTGGCACCCAGGTAAAAGAAGGAACTTCCTCCGGCGGTGGCTCTTCGGATGCGTGGTACGGCTGCGAGGGCGAGGCTGGTGGACCGTAGCTGGCGGGTGGGCGTGTAGAAGGTCAGGCGGTCGTTGAGGTACTTGGGGCCCAGGTCGTGGAGAGACTTGTGTGCGTGGGTGAGGAGACGGAACGTGATCCTCTTGTCGACGGGGAGCCAGTGCAGGTTCCTCAGGTGGCTGGAGATGTGGCTGCGTCGGGGGACATCCAGGATGAGTCGGGCGGAGGCGTTCTGGATGCGCTGGAGTCTTTTCTGTAGCTTGGCTGGGGTTCCGGCGTAGAGGGCGTTTCCGTAGTCCAGACAAAAGGAACTAAAAAGTGATCTGACCATGGCAAGGGAATATGTGTTTCCACTCTTAGACTATCAATGTTGGAGAAAAGAGGGTCCAAAAGGTGATCCTTTTGATGGGTAGGGTCTGTCACCTTAAGCTTTAGGGCCATAGCATCTAGATTATCTGTTATAGCCACTGCATCAGCATACAGTTTTAGCTTCATCCAGGAGAAGTGTGCATTTATTGTCCTTTCTTTGCAGTAGTATTCTAAAATGTTCTTCCACTTCTGATGAGGTAAAACAAAAATTCAATGTTTTTGCTTTACCTCGATATTACTGTTTTTCATGGCAATATTCCTTCCCTCTGCCTTTAGCAGAGCAATTGATGAACATAAATGTCCTTAGTGTTCAACTACTTAAGTTGCATCTTACTCACTTTGTTAGCATTACATCCAATTGACGGTTGTTTATGTAACAAAACAGTGGCTCTTTTACTCAAACCTCGCACTAAACTCAAAACTATATGAGGGTTGTGATTAAAGGTAATAATTGTGACTTTATTCAGCCTTTCCATTCAGTTTTACATTGTTTAGTTTAGTTTTCAGTAAAGTATATTTTTCTCTAACATGTTGGTTACTATTCCACAAAATGTTAGCTGTGTGAAAGAATGAATGTGGGTTAATTCACAAAACTATCATGGTCCCATTTACAGGCTTTGGTAGAACTTTGTCATTGAGCCTCCAAATCAATAAGCTTGGGTACAAGGTCTTGAATATCCATTTTCATATGTATGCCCTGGTGAGGGAAAACCTGCTAATTTCACTTTACCCCATGGTAATGAATTGGCTTCAGGGCTGACACGTGACTACTTTAAAAAAGTATAACTATAGATAGAAAGGAGCTAAAATATCATTCAAAGATTGGAAAGAATAGGTGTGATAAATCTAACAACTTGCCATTGCTAGATTTGAAATATCTATTACAGAAAATAAATTATAGAATGTTCTTTTCTGTGAGCCAAAAACCCAGCCTTCCAGAAAACCCTCTCTGATTTGCCAGGCTGAGTAAAGTTGTTTTAACGAGGCGTGTTGTAGCCTGCTAGAGAGACAAAGGATTTCCTTTGGTAGGAGAACTAAGACTGCAGAAGCAGAAGACAGGAAGTGGGTGGAGGGGCCAAATTGTCTTTGAAGAGGAAATGACAGTTTGGGCAGTACACAGGCTCACCCCCACATCCTTCCAACCAGACTGGAACCCCAGTATTTAGATTAATAAGGGGGCAGGAAGGGGAGTGTCAGGAAATCTTAAAAACACCACTGGGTTGACTTACTTACATCTAACCCTCCAGGAGAAAGTTTCCCCATTTTTGATTTTGGAAGAATAGTGCTTTCTGGGACAAAAATGTGCCACACTTTGGAGCAAGTGGTCATACTTGAGGGTGGCATCCTGTATCCTATTGGTCAGGGGTGCTCCACTGCTTGGTCCGTTTCTGACCGCAAAAATGCTTTTACATATGTATGAAACACAAATTGTGACTCGTTCACAAATGGGAAGGAGTCTGAGGGGGCCCCTTCCCTTTTGAGAATGGAGTTTCTTTTGTAAAAGCAGGCAGTGTTCTCACAGACAGCCCATTTCCTTTAACCCCTTCCATGCTCATGACGAGCCCAGCTCATCATGAGGCACAGTGGAGCTGTGCTCATGATGAGCTGGGCTCGTCATAAGAGCTGCGGCGCGCCCACGCGCGACTGATTCCCTCCTGTTCGAGATAATTAATCAGTGGGTGGGGTTGAGACGAGCTGGGCTCGTCATGAGCACATCTCTACTGTGACCCATGACAAGCTGGGCATGTCACGAGCAACACGGCGCCGGGGGCCCCCACCCCCGCACAGTGGTGGAATTACCCCCGCGGCGAAGGGGTTAAGGAAAATGGGCTGCATTTGAAAACAAAAAAGACTGCTTTATTTAAAAGCATTTACAGACATTGTGGTATGCTGACCTCAGCAGGCCACCAACCCTAGGAAGGCATAGATTCCTAATGGCTCGCAAATTGCAACCTACCTCATCAATATGCATGAGGTAGGCCTATTTGTGACCCATTAAGAATCGCTAATGAAACAGAATAGAGTTTCATACATTAGGATTAGCGATTACCTAATTGCAATGCAGAGAAAATCGCAATTAGGTAATCGCTACTTGTAATGGTGATACGTGTGGCCCAAAATGTTAACACTTATATTGGATTGTTAAAATGTTGTTTCTGATCATTACAATCTACATGCTAACACTGGTTTTCTAGAGTTTAATGATTTTTGGGAGGTCTGCTAAGCATAAAGCAAATAATATTGGTGCCATCACACAGCCATGGCACAGACCATTCTTGATGTTTATCGTCCTTGAAAGGCCAACTCTATAATCAAATCAGATCCTGGCCCAATAATTCTTGTGTAATTCTTTCAGTATTGCTAATGCTATCTTTAACATTTCTAGTTGTGACCACAGAATTCATCAGTTTACCAGATTTAAATGCATCCGGTAAATTAACAAAATGTCTAAAACAATTATCTATGTTTGGATGTCCTTCCTTAAAACCACCCAATTATATCGGATTTAGCATTAGCACATTAATCCAGTTTTTAAGGTCTAAAAATATTATTTTTACATAGACCTTTGACCCCAATCAATTAAACTAATTAACTAGTAAATGTAGGGATTGAGAGGGCCACCCTTTTTATGTCGGGGTTTTAAAATAGGGACTTTCAATTCTAAGGGTAAATACCAGTGGAGGTAAATGAATTAAATGCCCCAGCAAAGAATATTGACCACAACTGTGCATTCCATATAATTATAATTGCTGGCATTTCATCCAGCCCTGCTGCTCTCATTATTTAAGAGAGAGAATAATATTTTTTTACGTCACAGAGAACACGGAGAACACCACTTTAATGACCGATAAAAACTCCCACAGAAGCGTGCTCACTGTTACTCTCGTATATTACCGAAAGGTGGTTGACTAAAGCATCGTCTGGCACTGTACATTTTGCCCTAGAATCTTTGCCATACCAACCTGCAAGTACCAAATACCAGAATCATTTCCCTTGAAATTGTCCCTGTAGAATAGGGCTTTGTCTGTTTTATCGTACCTTATATCATGATTCTACTGCCTGGTATTGGTTAACATCGCTCTACCAATTATATCAAGGTTCCAGCTTTATTAATTTCTTTTTCAAAACCTGACATTGGGATTTAAATCCTGTTGGCTTTTTCCCCCTTATACTGGTTACATTACCCATTACATTATTTTTTTGCCACTTTTTTGAGCAATTGAATCTTGCCAGAGTATGGAAGTCCAAATATCTTTTTATCTTGGCCAATACCATTAGATGATGATCACTTATGTGTGGGGTAATGCCGCTGGGGAATTCTACATACATTTTGATCTAAAAGGGCGATGAGCACTGTCCATTAGAGAGAGAGATTGAAAGCCCCGAATTAGCATAAAATGCTGTGCTTGATCAAAGATGTAAAGGATAGGGAGTTTTTGATTAACCAGTACAAAGAACTGGCTTGCATATCCAAAACAAATTGGCCATTTAAACAGAAAAAACTCAAATTCTCCACACATTTCAACATGTTTCCCACCATCTACATGGGGGAAATTTTGCAGGCGGTATCTTACAGATTCTCATCAAGCTGCTAACATGTAATTCTTCCTGCAATGTCTTCAAATGTAGGAAAACATCACTCATGATTAGCATTAATACATTTATAAATGATGTGCACATGTTATATAGATCATTACTAAACAGCGTACATTAATATTGTATGTCTTCTCCCATAAACTGATGTACACAGTTACTATTATTATGTTTTCTGTGTCTTCCATATTATTATAGAGATTGATTTTACATGCCAGCAATCACTCATTAATAGAACTTAGTTAAAACATCTTTCTATTTGGGCAGATATTAATCTTATTTGGCCCCAGGAAATATGTTGGTAGCGGCTTGGGGTTCCTTCTGACTACATTTGAATGAATCCTGTGAATACTAGGTGTTGGAAGCTGGAGCCCAAGTCTGGCACCACTGTCACCAAATACGAGACCCAGGACTCCTCACTCAACGTTAGGCCAAGTAAGGACACTGTTTGAGATAGCCCTGCTCATCCCACTAGTAGATTGGCACGAGCAGCCAGGCCTATCTCCAAGGCATAAGTGTAGAGTATGTGACACCACACTCACAGCAACCCACTGGTGACAACACAAATGGACTCCACACGAGTTTGATAAAACGAGTCTAAACTTTATATAAAATGATATACTATCAGACCACACAATACAAAAGCCAACATATAATAAAGGGTAATATTTGTTCCAGCTGGCCGGTAGGTTAAAATCCCAACCACCGCTTTCAAAATGCTATGCTGGTCGTAATGCTACAATGACACATGTTGCAATGGACAAACAATAATGCACTGCGTAACGATACAATCCTTTGCTAGGCAAAGGAGAAATAATACAATGCGTACAGCTACAATCATGTACTGTGCAATGAAGGAATGATGCAATGCATCAACCCCCCAATCACGTCGTTGGCAGTAAAGAAATAATGCACTGTGCACTGCTACAATCATGTACTTTGCAATTAAGGATTAATGCAATGCGCACTGCTACAATCCTGTGCCTTGCGAGGGAGAAATAATGCAATGCGCAGCACTACAATTGTGTACTTGGTTAGGCAGAAATAATGTCAGGATTCATAAGACAGTCCGGCACTTCGTTAGCAGCAATACTGGTAATGAGTATTACGAGAATCACTCTCTTCGGTAAGAGTTGTGCCCCATACGTATGAACGATGACATTATGTACAGCTTCTTACTCCGGCCCCAGTATTGCCGCTTCGCTGGTCAGTACAGGCCTCCAATCTGAGTCTAAGCAAAGGCTCACGTTGTCAGAACTGACAGGCCTAGAGATTGTCCCTCGTAGCTCGCACCCCGCCCAGGTAGTGATCCACATTACCTGGGGACGCAACCCCAATCTCCTCTCCTCCGTCAGCGAACCGGGCCTTCCATGCAGAACTTTCTCAATGGGCTTTAGCGGCTCGGCCTGGCAGCTCAGCTTCTCCGGGGCTGCCGGTCCGGGCCGTGACTCTAATGTCTCAGGTGGCTGTGGGGCATATGTACCCCAAGCCTCTGAACTTACTGAACCGGGTGCACGGTCATCACAGCACCCTCTGGGTCTCCTTGGGCACCAAGCCACACACACAATAGTGATGGGTCTTCACGTTGACTCCGAGTAAACGTTCTCCAGGCATTCCTTCCTGCATCTCAGTTGGCACCAAGACATGCGCACTGCGCTGCAGAGACTCACTTTCTTCTGGTGCACACAATGATCAGCTGATCACCTCCACAGTCTCAGGTTGCACCAAAGCATGAACACTGCTTCACTGAAACTTACTCCAACTCCAGTGCCCCGATATCAGGCGCTCTTCACCAATGCATTTGGCCGAACTACAACACGCTCACTGTGTCCGAACCTCACTTCTCCTATGGTGCACTCAATGACGAGGCGCTCTTCACCAGCTCCTCTGGTGCACCCCGAAACCCACCCTGTATGTCCAAGACTCACTCCACTTCCGATGCACACGTTGAGCAGGCATCCTCACCAATGCTTCCTGTGCACCACGACACGCACGCGGTGTGTCCGAGACTCCCTTCACCTTCGATGCACATGCCAACTAGATGCTCTTCACCACCGCCTGCAGTGCACCATGACATGCACTCTGCGAGTTAGAGTCTCACTTCACCTCCGATGCACACGTTGAACAGACTCTCCTCACAAATGCCTCCTGTGCACCACGACATGTACCCAGCGTGTCCGAGAGTCACTTCACTTTCAGTGCACACGTTGAACTGGCCCTCTTCACCAGTGCCTCCTCTGCACACAGACACGCACCCAGTGCGTCTGAGTCTCACTTCTCCTCTGTGTGTCCAAGATCACAGGGCACACCTTCCGAGGGCCTCAAGCTGCCACAATAAGCGCTCACTGCATCACTTGAAACTTTTCCAGAAACTTTTATGTTCCTGTGTTTCCAAACAGGGAGCCAGCTCACCTCGGACGCTTGGGGTAACAAGACATAGCACAAAGCACAGTCTTCTTCAAGCAGGGGGACCCAGTGCACAAATCACAGTACCATCAGCCTCCTCCTTTGTTAAAACAGCAAACTCCAGACCAGCCCCAGATCATGAAGCAAGGGTTGGTCCTTCCCAGCAGTCTCTTCAGTACTTCCTTCCTTAGCAGAGGTTCCTCTTGACCTTGAAATGGGTCCAAGCCTTTTCAGTCTCAATCCATTTCTATTTCATTTCAACATTCAAGGGTTTCAGCTCTCATAGTTATACCCCTAAATGTCTTTGAAGTTAATTGTGCTCAGGGGTCCCTGAACCCTGCCTAAATCATTTCTGGGTGTCTCCCTTCCAGCATCACCTTTCTCCCTTTGATACTGGCGGTCTGGATCCTTAATCACTCAGCGGGAGACAGGTCAATTGTTTAATGGCAGCAATCAATCAATCAATCAATCATATCATTTGTAAAGCGCACTACTCACCCGTGAGGGTCTCAAGGCCTCGTCACTGCCCGGGGTTTCTCCTCGCCTACTCTCCAGATGCAGGTCAGCCTGGTGCAATCTCAAACCCTCCCTGGGTCAAGACCTCTCCCATCTGCTCTCACCTCTCAGATCCAAACAGTCAATCCACATTCAGCAGAGACACACAGAAATGTTTAAAGCACAAAACTCACCCACTTTCTAAAAAAGTGGTTTCTGAACACAGTGACAAAACCACTTTCATTGAAAGATGTGTTATGACATTGTGAGTTCATGCATACTAAACTTCACCTCTCCATTTTAAACTTATAGGAAACTAGGCTAACAGAACACAATACCCAGCCTCCCCCATTCTGTCCTATGGGCAGGGTGGCCTTTCACCAAGGAAATTGAAATGGAAGATTTTTCACTATCAGGACATAGCACACACCTCAGTATATGTCCTGCCTTTTACTTACACTGCACCCTGCCCAGAAGTTACCCAGGACCTACCACAGGGGTGCCCACTGTGTACGCAAAAGGGAAAGTAAGGACTGACAAGGGGTTGCACTTATCAAGACAACATGCTAACTTAGCAAACTGTGCACAGGCCATACACTAAAGGCCTGAGTTCCCTTCTCCATACATCTTTGCATTACTAGCCCTGGCACACACAGTGCACATTACTAGGGGCTTTACTAGTAAGGCAAACAACCCAATCTTGGCCACTCAATTACCATTACACTTTGCACAGGTAACACACGTACTTTGACACTGATCAGCAGTGGCAAAGTACCCAGAGCATCCAAATTGGCAACTCTTTATCAGGAAAACGGTCTAGGGGGAAAGCAAAAAGGTTAGGGAACTTTAGCCAAAAAGTCCTACACTAGGGTATCCCAAGATAGCTAAGTTTCTTATACACATATAGTTGTAGTCGCCTCAAGAATTTTCTTTTAAGATTCAGAGAATCTGGGGAAATTCAGTCCAAATCTTAAACCGTAAATTTGTTAAACTTGTGTCATACTAGCCCCTCTGGATTTATAACCTCAAATCAGTTAAAATATTTCACAAGAAGAGTAATTTTTAATTACCTTTTTTTTTACCCTGCTAGTCTTCATTTCTGGTTCCAACTCCAATCTTCCTGAAAGAAATTGACTTGCCTTATATGTAGTCTTACATGTATCATGTTCTTTTGGATAGTCCCATCATGTACATACTGATTACATACATTGTGTCCCATCAACACGAAATAACGGTCCTAAACACAGGTGACCTTTTACCTAGTAGCTTACTTCTGTGTCTTTGACAACCAGGCTCTTGGTATCCTATCTTAATCCCTGTCCCTGACATACATAAACATGTCCCCTGGCATGGTAGATTTATTCTGTATAAGGGTCACCACTTTTTTTATCCATGGCCAACAGCCTGCTATGCATGAGTGTTTTTGTTTAGAAAAGGATTAGTGAATGTTTTAAAAACATATTGATTCCGGAAAGTCCCTGGAGTAACCACTTTAGTATACAAAACCCTCACTCCCCCTTACTGAATAGAGGATAATTCCTTCCAGGCTGGACCAAGACTCTGCAGGCTGATCCATTGACAGGCAGAGACCTGACATCCCTTGCGGGGTGCCATACTCTGGCATGCTTCTCTGGCATTTTTGGCCAATCTTAAATCGGGGTCGCCACTAGACCCCTGTCCGGCCAAATTTTTGGCCAAGATGGCGGCTGTGGTCAACCCATTGGTCAACCCTCTCCTGAACCTTTCTTTGAGGGAGGGGAGGGTCCCGCAGTCCTGGAAAAGGGCAATGGTGATCCCCCTCCTCAAAAAGCCTGGTCTAGACCCGGAGGTGCTGGCCAATTATAGGCCCATCTCCCTCCTCCCGGCGCTGGCTAAAATCACGGAGAAGCATGTGCATGGCGTACTTTCGAGCTTCCTAGAATCCAATGACCTGCTACACCCCACGCAATCCGGTTTCCGCCCTAATTTAAGTACGGAGACGGCACTCCTGGAGGTGTCAGAGGTCATCAGGGAGACACTGGATTCAGGAGGCAAGGCCATGCTTGTCATGCTTGATTTGTCGGCGGCCTTTGACACCGTCCCCCATGAGGCGCTCCTCGCCAGACTTTATGACATCGGTCTGAGGGGGACGGTGTTCAACTGGTTTACATCTTTTCTTGAGGGTCGCTGACAAACGGTCTGGGCCTCCCCGAGCTCCGCTGAGATGCCGCCATTGGGAGTCGGAGTTCCGCAGGGTTCTGTGTTGAGCCCGACTCTTTTTAACATCTTTATGACCCCTCTGGCAGCACTAGTGGAGTCCTTCGGGGCCCAGATCGTTTCCTACGCTGATGATACCCAGCTGCTCTTCACGTGTAGGAAAGATCAGGTTTTTCATGGAGAGAGCAGAGAGCTTTCGGGGCTGTTTAGGGATGGTCTTCAACTGGTTTCAGCAGAACAGCCTCAAAGCTAATTCTAATAAATCGGAGGTGCTGTTCTTTGGCTGTTCCTTAGACCCTGATTGGCGGGCGTGGTGGCCAGTGGATATGTGCCCCCCTGCTCAGGCTTCCTAGGTGGCAAAAAATCTAGGTACATTTAGGTAGGCTACGCATCAAAGTACGCCAATGCTATTGTCTTATACTATATATTTTTTATCCTATTAGAACTGTGGTAGAAATGTATCTATTTTTTACGATATTTCTACTGGCGATTACATTTGTTTGCTCCTGTCTTTTGATTGTCGCAGCTAATATTTTTCATACTAGACTGACGCTTGACCAATAAATAATTATTGAAACTGTTCCAATCGCCATTCTATGTGTATTCTGAAAAGCACGCACGAGTGACTGAGCAAAAGATACCGTATTGTTTCCATGATACCTGAGGAACAGGGTTGTCATGTTCAGTATTTGCAAGAAACTTTATAAACCACTATAGAATACAGGGGGTGGTAGTGGCTCCTTAGAGCTAGCTGGTCTAATGGCTGACTCATCCTGCGGGGGTGTCCAGAGTCTGTCTGCACACCAGGCCCTCAGTTTAGGTCATCCAAAACGCACCTGTCCTGGGGGTCCTAGGAACTACACAACACCTGGTTATTTAAAAAAGGTGGTTTATGCATAGCAGATTTTTCAAGGGCCACTATAGGGGCTAATCCTTGAGTAGCTAGTTTTTTCTCTGCTAATTAAATGTTCTTGTTCATCACCCAAAAAAAGTTACATATCGAAATTCTAAAGATGACACTCCTGCAATGAAACCCACTTGTTGTTGGTCACTTGAAGATATATCTATTACTGATGGGTAGTTCCTAAATGCCCCCAAAACTACGGATCTATTCAGAGGTCCCAGCTTCAATTTTTCTCTTCATTTTAAATATCAATATATATTACTAAAGGGACAGTTTGGATTCAGATTCTTCTATCCTTGTGAACTTTATTTTATTCACAGTTAAATCTACCATACCCCGATCCTGGTGGTCCTTTGTCTTTATCATCTGCCTTAGTGTTTTCACCATGGGAAAACATTTAGAAGGCCCACCCTTTGTGGTAAGATTACCATGACTGGGGATGGGGATTTTTTTCCCCTTTTGCAGTTTTGCACAGATCGCATGGTGGGAATGATACAATACATTTGGATTACCCACAAGCATTTTGCCCCAACTACATCACTATGAGACTAAGGTTTGGGAATATTTTAATATTCCCAAATATTTTAATATTTTCTTATGGAGACCCAACTTTGGCTGGAGTGATTCTTACAAATCTCAATGTAATCACTTCTCTTAATTCTCAATGTAATCACTTCTCTTAATTATTTTATAGTAACCTCTGCCATATGGTAATCCTCTCCTGTAAAATATGTGATCTCCTCTCTTTTAAATGAACATTGGGACCCTATAAATATATGTTATGGGGCTTTACTGTTCCCTGCTTGTTTTTCTGTGAGGGTAGCTGCTGAGTTGCTTACATTGGGTGGCTTAGTTAGTCTAACCAAGGCCCGCATTCTCTACTTGATGTGACTCATGAAAGCAGTGACCTGCCAAATAAGTAATAGAGCTCTCAATTAAAATATTTGTATTGTTTCTCAACTATAGGAACACTGTGCCTCAATAAGCATAGGTGATACCTTCACATGCAAATTCAATTGCTCAATTGCAACTAAATCTCAGTAAAATTTGAACATTAATTCAGCCTGATTGATTGCTCAATAATTTAACCTGACCTTCTGATTGATTTATTGATTAATTGATTGATTGATTGATCAATCTCATCTTTGTATGTACTCAGCGCTCAAAACACTTTAATTAGTGAAATAATTTCCAAATTCATGAAACCTTTGACTTTAATGCTAAAGCTGGCCCAATTTACTATATATTTTTCCCACTGTCTATTATACTTCATTTCTGATGGACCTGGCCCTCTCTGCAGAGTCGACCCCTAAACGTTTTGCCTTCACCCCTTCTGTCCTGCTACATTTATTTTTGTTGGCTTTAGGACTTCACCTCTGCTAGCCAGTGTTATAGTGGTGCTTGTGTCCTCCCCCTAGAAACATGGTAACATTTGCCCACCCCTAATTAGCACATTTAATATGCTTATAAGTACCTAGTAACTGGTACTGCATGTACCCAAGGCCTGTAAATTAAATGCTACCAGTGGGCATTCAGCATTCATTGTGCCACCCACCATTATAGCCCATATAAACATATATCTAGTGTGAGAAGTTATCCTGGCATATGTTGTCCACTATTCTAGTGGCCACCTTGCACCAGTCTATACAACCCTTATGGTGATGGTTGTAAAGTCAACCTTATAGACCAGCTATCTTAGTGGTAGCATGGACAAGCAGTCTTAGGCTAAAACTTCAGAGAGCATGTGAAGCGAGATGTTTTACCATATATAATCCCTTGAATACCAAATGAAAGGACACCACACAATGTATATATCAATTATATATGTATTTATTACTAACACAACCCCTCTGCACTCTTTATGAGGTCAGAGTTCGAGATACGTTACAAGTTACTCATTAAGCATACTATAAGTTGCACAAATACAATTCTGCCCTAGGGGCCTCACAAACCATATACTAAGTAAGTGGTATAAGGTGAATAGGCCTAGGGCCTAGGGAATCGCTGGGGCTACACCACAGGACCAAAAGTTCGGAAGTAGGAGACCCACGGGAGACATGTGCAGTGTGGGAACACAGACGCAAGCTACCATTGACTTACAATGGAGAACGAAGAAGTCACAAAGTTACTGATTAAGGTCACTACCGGGTGGACTACGGTGAAACCCCTTTAAACTAGGACACTTGGATAGTCAATACCCACGGGAGCACTGGAGTACTTGAGTTACCTCACCCAGGGAAGCCAGGTGCATAGGTGCCTTTTCGTGTCGGGTTTCGTCGATGCTTTCAATGGAGATCTGCAAAAGAAGTGCTGCAGGCGGCCGAAGGAAGAGTGTCTGGGTGGATCCAAGAGTGGATTAAGGAGCTGAAGAACCTAAAAGCAGAGGGGACAGAGTCTGGGTCACTAGCCAGTGACCAGGAAGGAACCAGGATGGAACCAGGTGATGTTGTGATGCAAACAGGTAAAGAGGTGAAACTTGTCTCTGTAGCCACGAGGACCAGGGGGCATCGACGACAAACAGGAGCTGAAGACGAGCTGTACCACAAAGGACCTAGCTGCCTGCGGTGTTGGTATGCAGATTGGTAACCGCAACCCACTCAGGAAATGAAGATTTGCTTCAGGTCAGACCAGCAAGATACGAGGTGCTTCTCTTTTGGAAGGAAGCTGGAGCAAGCCCAAAGCAACCAGGCAAGTGTTGGAAATTCAAAGGATCGTCTTCAGGGGGCTCACTAGCCAACGGGCTAGCAACTGGGAAGACACGTCGAGCTAAAATGCAGGAGCGGGCCCCACGCGGCACTTGTGGAGTGTGGAGGGCTGAGCTCTGGTGCAGATGTTGCTCGGGTTTGAGGCTTCTCGTGCCTCAATGCACAACTGCGAGTTACCTCAGGAGTCGATGCAGTTAGCAATTTTCAGGATGTCCAGGGAGTCTGGTCCCACGTCTCTCGTGTCCGCCACGGATCTCAGCTTTGCTGTGGATGTAGGTCGGAGTCCAAGAAGTAGGGAATTCCAGTCCTGAGTGGCTGAGTAGTCGGGTTCCATCGGGAGCGTCGACAAAGCAAACTGGCAAGTTACTGGTGGTGCCTGTTTGAACAGGTTTGTCACTCCTTGACCACAAGGGAGATCTTCTTCAGTCTTCTAGTCAGCATGGAATGTCGAAGTCCAAGAGTTCTGTTTCATAGTTTCTTTCCAGGGTAATCTGATGTCTCTAGACACAGCTCCTAACTTTTTACCAAACTAAGGGGCTGGATTACCTTCTAGGTCCCTCCTATGGGTAGACCCTGAGAAAGGGGTGGTTACACCCCTTTCTCTTGGTCCAGTTTCGCGCCAGAGCTGGGGCTGGAGAGCCCCAGCAACTGGTCTGAACCGGGCTATGCATGGAGCACCTTGTGTGCCCCGGGCAGTGTCTCATTTTGCAGCCCTCCCTGCCCCAATAAACTAAAAGCCTGTCAGGGGAAGTGCTAGCATCTCCCAAGGCAGGAAACCTATTGTCCAGGTCTTCTCTGACGGAGTTTCGTGCAGCAGTAGGAGGTCAGACTGGTGTCTGTGGCAGCAGCATCCATTTTGTGATGCTGAGGCTCTGTTTAACTACTTTAATCGGGTAAAGCAGTAACCACAAGTCTTCTCCCTCTAGAAGGGTGGAATGCTACCCCCTCCACCAGAACTGCCAGGGGGTAGTATTCCAAAGTGTTTGTCACCTTACACAACATGTTTTGATACAGCCAAACCAAAGTTAGCATTAACTGCGAGGAATATAATGCACTTAAGAGTATATTGTATGGCTATATCATAGAACAGCTATACGGACATGGTTCCGAAAGCTGTAGAGGGGCTCAGCTCATGCTAGGACATCCTCTCACATAAAACTAAGCACTCTGCCTCCAGGATTGTCGAGGCCTACCATAGGAGTGACTTATAGGTGCATGAGTATTTATATATAAGGTAGATATAGACATATTATACCGAAGTAAGGGATGATTACACCACCTTACCCAAGCTGAGTGATCAGCCTGTGGTGTCAGTTTGGATGGCCAGCCAGGGGTGGCATAATACATGCTTCAGCCCCTGGTAGGCCTTGGATGCACCTATGCCCTGGGTACCTATGGTACACTATACAGGGGCTCACAGAGGTGACCCAATATCCAATTTGGGATGAACCTAAAGTACATAGTATCCTTTTTTAGAGAGAGCAGATAGCCTGGGGCCCTGAATAGCAGGATCCCTGGCCAACTAAGTCGAAAACCAGCAAAACACAAGGCAAAAAGTTGGGGTAACCATATAGACAGATATCCACTTTCCTACACAACCCCCCCCCCCACCCCCAAACAAAAGGAGATAAGGCTATCCTTGACCAGGTAAGCCTATATTAACTAAGTGGCCATACAAGGAAGTACCTGCACTAGCATGGTTACCCCCTGTCTTATGGTGCACTAAGCAATCCCTCACCCTAGGGGTGTCAGAGGGTCTCCACCATTGGGATTTACTTCCTATGGGGTGTTTTGGCAAAGTAAAAGGCTGGTGCTGGGATGGAGTACTGAAGTGAGGCTCCACTAATGTAGGGCTCAGCTTCCTCCAATCACTATCCACCATATATGCCTTTCTTTCCATGACCGAGTTGCACTGTGCTCTCAGGGTCAACCTTTGGCTACCTATAGCTGGAGGTTGGGTCCCTTTGGTTGGACCACTGGAGGGACAGGCCAGGTTTGGGACCATTGAGTCCCAGGGTTGCCTGTGCCCATCAGAGTCCATCTTGGGGAATTTCTTACTCAAGGGTAAGGGAGATCCCTCAGAGTGTTGAGGAATTTTCACCTGGCTAGGGCTACTAGTCTGGGTGCCCCTAATCTGCTGATGGGGGGTTCCTTTGGACAGGGGGCCCTTTGGGGTCCTCTGGCCTCCCTGACCTCTACAGCCCTTGGCTGACTGAGGCAGGGTAGAGAGGGGCAGGTTACCTTCTCCAGACTGGGTCCCACCTTGGAAGGGTCCACTGACATCAGGGGCTCTCTCAGGTCAGGCCTGGCTACCTCTGGGGCAGTTTCTTCACGAGGTGTAGGGTCAGTTCCCTGAGGAGGCTGACCCTCACCTAATGTCTGGGGGGAGGGAGACTGTTCTTCCTCCCCAATACTCTCTGTCTGTGTGGAGTGATCCTTAGTTTCAGGCTTCACAACACAAAAATCTGTTTGAGTTTGGGCTGTGACCATCACAGCCCTACCAACCTTTTCAGGAAGGCCTACCATTTTGGAATGGGGTTCTCTCTCTATCTCAGCCCAGGCTGAGATCTCAAGATCATTGCCCTGTAAACAATCTACAGGCAAGTTTGTAGATGCTGCCACTCTCTTTGGGCCAGTGACACCTCCCCAGCTGAAACTTACTACTGCCATGGCATGATCTTTCTGCACTCCATCAATATTAGTCACCTGGTATGTGAACCGAGGTAAAAGCTGTTCTGAGGGGACTAGTCTCTCAGTCACCATAGGGATGCTAGCCCATGTGTCCCTTTAGGCCTCAGCTTTCTGACCATTGATGTGGGGCTCCTGTCTGTACTTGCCCAAGGCATTGGGACAAGTAGTGAAGCTGGCAAACCCCACGCCACCATCACAGACAAGAGTTGCTATATTGGAGGACCTGGTTAGGCCAGAGTCCACCTGAGTTCCCCAAGTAAACCCAGCCAAATTTTTGGGGGCACTCCCACCACCTGGGGGATTAATTACTAGTAGTAACAGAGGTGTTGGAGTAGTACTTGGAGGAATATTTTCCTTATTGCTGGCTTTTGGGCAACTGCTGTCAGTTTTCCAATGGCCAGGTTGTCTACATACATGACAATAAGGTTTCTTGATATTAGAGGAAGGAGTTTGAGACCCACCCCCCTCAGTGGATTTGTGGGGCCCTGTAGTGGATTTGTCCTTAGATTTATCCCCACCTTTCTCCTGAGGTTTTGTAGAATCTTTATTCTGGTCACCACCCTGATTTTTAGGCCTAATGCTGGTTCTGACCCATTTGTCTGCCTTCCTACCCAATTCTTGGGGAGAGGTCTGATCAGAGTCCACCAGGTGCTGGTGTAGATGCTGATTTTAACAATTATTAAGGATCTGCTCCCTCATAATCAAATTAGACAATCCTGTATAGTCTTTGACCTTACTGCCCAATACCCAGCCCTCCAGAGCCTTAGTGGCACAAGCTACAAAATTAGTCCAGTCCTGAGTCTGTGTCTTCTGGGTGTCTCTGAACAGCAACCTATACTGCTCAGTGGTTAAGCCAAACCCATCTATTAGAGCACTCTTCAGGACATTGTAGTTGTCAGCATCCCCATCACTAACTGTGAGGAGCTTGTCTCTTCCTTTTTCTGAAAAGGAGAGCCATAGGATTGCTGCCCACTGACGTTGGGGCACCTGCTGTACTTTGCAAGCCTTCTCCAAAGCAGTTATCCACTTGTGGATGTCATCCCCACTCTGGTAGGGAGGGGCAATCTTACTTAGGTTTCTATGGTCATTTGACCTTTACCTACCTCTAGGGATGTTGCTGCCACCAGTGGAATCTAATCTACTCAACCTTTGCTCTCTAGCAAGAGCCAGGGTCTCTTTGGCAAGGGCAATTTCTTGCCTCTTGATCCTAAGATTGACTTCCCTCGTCCTAGCCTTATGCTCTCTTCTCTGAGGTGAAGTCATCCTCATCACTGCTGAGGTATGGGACCCTACTGAGTCATCAGAGTGGTGGGAGTCACTGGAAAGTGACCTCTTCCTTCTGTGCTCAGTGTTAGGCCTACTTGGGGGCCTGGATGGGATTCTCTCCTGTCCAGCCCCAGGTAGTCCTAGGTTGACCTGGTCCAGTTCTTCAACTTGGACATGATCATCATCCTCCTCATCAGACCCCCCTGGATTGTCATCCTGGTAATCCTCGGTGGATGGATGCCCCCCCCCCCCTTCCACTACCAGTCTGATCTAGGGCTGCTGCTTTCTCAGCATCATGCTCCATTAAAAAATCTATAAGGTGTCTTAGAGTTGGACTTTGTCCTTGTCTCGGTCTCCTGAGTGAACACAAACTTCTAAGTTCATTAAAAGTAAATGTGTCATAGTGGGAAAGGATCCTGGGAGGGTCCACTTCCTCTGGGAGAGACATACTAGGCTCTCCTCTCAAGGACATTCTCTGGTGAGGTGTGGTGTATGCACCTACCTACACTAAGTGTTACCTACTAGAACCTCTCTAGGAGTTGTAGTCAGGGTGTGCTAGGCCCTTTGCTCTACAACAACTAAGTTCAGTAGGACTTAAGTATTATAAGACTTGATTTATATGTACCTCTAGGTACCTTAATGTGATCTTTCAAATGATATCTCAAGATTATATGGTAAAACAACAGCAAGCTCTTATACCAACCGCTGCACACCAATGTGAGAAGTTAGCCTGGCATATGTTGTCCACTATTCTAGTGGGCACCTTGCACCAGTCAAAACAACCCCCTATGGGGATGGTTGTAAAGTCAACCTTATAGACCAGCTATCCTAGTGAAAGCATGGACAAGCAGTCTTAGGCTAAAACTTCAGAGAGCATGTGAAGCGAGATGTTTTACCATATATAATCCCTTGAATACCAAATGAAAGGACACCACACAAGGTATTTATCAAATATATATGTATTTATTACTAACACAACCCCTCTGCACTCTTTATGAGGTCAGAGTTCGAGATACGTTAAAAGTTACTCATTAAACATACTATAAGTTGCACAAATACAATTCTGCCCTAGGGGCCTCATGAACGATATACTAAGTAAGTGGTATAAGAGCCACTTCAGGAAAGGTGAATAGGCCCAGGGCATAGGGAATCACTGGGGCTACACTACAGGACCAAAGGTTTGGAAGTAGGAGACCCAAGGTAGACGCGTGCAGTATGGGAACACCGACGCAAGCTACCGTTGACTTACAATGGAGAACGAAGAAGTCACAAAGTTACTGATTAAGGACATTTCCGGGTGGACTACGGTGAAACCCCTTTAAACTAGGACAATTGGATAGTCAATACCCATGGTAGCACCAGGGGGACTCGCATTACCTCACCCAGGGAATCCGGGTGCATAGGTGCCTTTTCGTGTCGGGTTTCGTCGATGCTTTCAATGGAGACCTGCAAAAGAAGTGCTGCAGGCGGCCGAAGGAAGAGTGTCTGGGTGGATCCAAGAGGGGATCAAGGAGCTGAAGAACCTGAAAGCAGAGGGGACAGAGTCTGGGTCACTAGCCAGTGACCAGGAAGAAACCAGGATGGAACCAGGTGATGATGTCGCGATGCAAACAGGTGAAGAGGTGAAGCTTGTTTCTGCAGCCACGAGGACCAGGGGTCATCGACGACAACCAGGAACTGGAGGAAAGCTGTCCCACGAAGGTTCTAGCTGCCTGTGGTGTCGGTATCCGGATTGGACCCAACAAGCCTTGGTAACCGCAACCCATGCAGGAAATGAAGATTTGCTTCAGGTCAGACCAGCATGGTCTGAGGCGCTTCTCTTTTGGAAGAAAGCTGAAGCAAGCCCAGAGCAACCAAGCAAGCATTTGAAATTTAAAGGATCATCTTCAAGGAGCTGACTAGCCAACAGGCTTGCAACCGGGAAGATGTGTCAAGCTAAAATGCAGGAGTGGGCCCCACGAGGCACTCGTGGAGTGTGGAGGGCTGAGCTCTGGTGCAGATGTTGCTGAGGTCTGGGGCTTCTCGTGCCCCAATGCACAACTGCGAGTTACCTCAGGAGTTGATGCAGTTAGCAATTTTCAGGATGTCCAGGGAGTCTGGTCCCACGTCTCTCGTGTTGGCCATGGGTCTCAACTTTGCTGTGAATGTGGGTTGGAGTCCAAGAAGTCTGGAAGTCCAGTCCTGAGCAGCTGAGTAGTCGGGTTCCATCGGGAGCGTCGACAAAGCAAACTGGCAAGTTACTGGTGGTGCCTGTTTGAACAGGGTGGTCACTCTTTGACCACAAGGGAGATCTTCTTCAGTCTTCTAGTCAGCATAGAATGTCGAAGTCCAAGAGTTCTGTTTCGTAGTTTCTTTCCAGGGTAATCTGATGTCTCTAGCCACAGCTCCTAACTTTATACCAAACTAAGGGGCTGGATTACCTGCTAGATCCCACCTATGGGTGGACCCTGAGAAGGGGGTGGTTACACCCCTTTCTCTTTGTCCACTTTTGTGCCAGAGCTGGGGCTGGAGTGCCCCAGCAACTGGTTTGAACCGGTGTATGCATGGAGCACCTTGTGTGCCCCAGGCAGTGTCTCATTTTGTAGCCCTCCCTGCCCCAATACACTAAAAGTCTGTCTGGGGAGGTGCTACCACCTCCCAAGGCAGGAAACCTATTCTCCAGGCCTCCCCTGCCGGAGTTTCGTCCAGCAGCAGGAGGTCAGAATCGTGTCTGTGGCAGCAGCATCCACTTTGTGATGCTGAGGCTCTGTTTAACTTTAATCCGGTAAAGCAGTAACCACATGTCTTCTCGCTCTAGAAGGGTGGAATGCTACCCCCGCCGCCAGAACTGGCGGGGGGGTAGTATTCCAAAGTGTTTGACACCTTACAGGACAAGTTTTGATAAAGCCAAACCAAATTTAGCATTAACCGCGAGGATTACAATGCACTTAAGAGTATATGGTATGGCTATATCATAGAACAGCTATAAGTACATGGTTCCGAAAGCTGCAGAGGGGCTCAGCTCATGCTAGGGCACCCTCTCACATAAAACCAAGCACTCTGCCTCCAGGATTGTCGAGGCCTACCATAGGAGTGACTTATAGGTGCATATGTGTCTATATATAAGGTAGATATAGAGATACTATATCTAAGTAAGGGGTGATTACACCACCTTACCCAAGCTGAGTGATCAACCTGTGGTGTCAGTTTGGATGGCCAGCCAGGGGTGACATAATACATGCTACAGCCCCTGGTAGGCCTTGGATGCACCTATGGCCTGGGTACCTATGATACACTATACACGGGCTCACAGAGGTGACCCAATATCCAATTTGGTATGTACCTAAAGTACATGGAGTCCATTTTATAGTGAGAGCAGATGGCCTGGGGCCCTGAATAGCAGGATCCCAGGCCAACTAAGTAGAAAACCAGCAAAACACAAGGCAAAAAGTTGGGGTAACCATATAGTCAGATATCCGCCTTCCTACATCTAGCATACCACTTCAGCCTGTAGTGCTGTTTTGAACTGCCATTTCGACCTAGGGTAGGTCATTAAAGCTCCCAAGACATGGTGCATGGTATTTAAAAAGTAGAACATATGTACTTATGTTTTACTTTTCCTGGTAGTGAAAAACTCCTAAACTCGTTTTTTACTGTTGCAAGGTATATCTCTCCCGTTGACCAACACTGGGTTACCTAAATACAAAAACAAATGCTAACTTTGGAATTGGTGCAGACTAAGATATGCTGATCAGAGTCAATAAATTGCACTTTAATATCCTTTTTACTGGGAAAGTCGGATTTTAGATCACTATTCTGAAAATGCCACTTTTAGAAAGTTACACTTTCTCATTCCAACCATTTGTGCCTTCTGATAGTACCCTGGGTTCTGCTGCTGGGGCTTGTGTGGTCCTCCAAGACAGTGACACAAAGAGGGCCGGATGTAGACAGGATAGGCCATCCTGCCAGGATGGATGGGGCAAAGCTGCACCCTGCCCCACTTACACCTCAAAGGGCTTTGCATTCAGTAAACAAAGGAACCTGACGCAAGCCTTTGGTCCCCCGAGACAGTTATGAGACTTGAAAGCAGAAGGGAAGAACTCTTCAGAACCAGATGTAGGTATCCTCCCCACACACAAAGGATGATACCTGGTGCACATATTAGACCACCATAACTACTCTTCACTTCTTGACCACTGGAATTCTCTGAAGAAGCACTGCTTTGCTGCTGAAGGGCTGCCTTGCTGCTAGAAGGACTGGGTTGCTGCCTGAGAAAGGAATACTGGACCTACTTCTTGAACCCAGGACCACCAGAGTGACTCAAAAGGCTAGCTAGTTGGCCCCCTGTGTGAATTTTAGAGATGCAAAAAGCCCCAGAGACCCTGCAACTTACTTGCCTGCTGCTAGTAGTCCCTGCTAAAGTGAGCTCTAGACCCCAAGTTCTCCCCCGCAGGTCCTTCGTGTGATGTTAAAAATGCCAAAACCTGGGATTTGGAAACATTTTCAGCAAAGGTTGCACGGAGAACCAACAGGAGACCGAAACCTACCTGTAAACTGATCAGACAAAGGTGCATGTCTGGTGGTATTGACTTTGTTACAGCTCCCACTATGATCTTCGCCACAGCAACAAATTATCTTTAGTGAGACCTCCAGGAAACAGCATATACCTTTGTAGAGCCCGGTACTGCTAAAGACTGCAGCCTCATACCAATGGGTAAATCTTAGCCCCCGAAATTCTTCTATGTCCAAAGGTAGAAATCTTCACTGGACTCAATGATGATCACCTCCAGTTGGCAAGGACAACCTGTTCTGCCTGAGCTTCTTCCGATCAAAGCTATCCCACCTTCGTCGACAGTTTTGAAGCGACCTCACCCAACAGCTCCTTTCAACCATTTTTTAAAGTCTTAAGGTAAGCCAAGACCGGGCTCAATCAAACCCAACCCTTGTATTCGAACTGTGCTCCACTGGGGTCATCCTTATCTTTTAACTTTGACCTGGTCTCTCCAGACCAGATCTCTGTGGGTGGTGTTTGATGTCTTAGGTGCTATTTTTCACAAAAAGTTTTAAGAAATCATAATTCTGATTCTACTGATTGGAGTTGTGTTGCTTTGGTATCATTTTATGTATTAAAATGCACTCTATATTTCTGAATAGGTGTAAATATTTTCTTTAATTTCTTACTGATTGGGTGTTGTATAAAAACGTTTACAATGCCTCTAAGTTAAGGCTGACTTATTTTGTCCCAATCTACCAGAGGTTTAACCACAGGTTAATTTAGTGACTTTCTATGGTTCACCGTGACAAGGAAAATGGTTGTTGCCGGAATGTGACTTCTAACCCCCATCAGCCAATAATCCAATTTCTGACAGTTTTCAAACGTTTAAATATCATACACTGCCTATAATAATCACCTGAAACACAATGTTGAAATGAACTGGGTGCCCACTGGATTTGCTCCTATATATTCATTTAAGGGCAATCCTACACAAAAAGGATACATATAGGTTTTACTGAAGAATCCAATTTTTGGCTCAGGCACTGTCATGAATGTGAATAAACCAAGAGGGCAGGGGTACGGGAAATGACATCACAAGCAATTTCACCTTTACATTCACTCACACAGACACGCTTACACATACACACACAATCACACACTCTTTCTCACATAAACATACTCTTACGTGCAGGCATATATGCAACATACATTAAAAAGCATTTTTTACTTACCTCTGCTGCAAGGGAGGGTCCTAGTCCTGCTAACTGCACTCCATTTTTTAATTACACTAAAAGTGGATAACATAGTGTTATTCACTGTTAGTGTAATAAGAAACTGACAAAAAAAACAAGGAGATTGGAGCCCCAACCAATGACCATAAGGACAAGCTGCTCCTTATTTTGCTGCCGCTGGGGACAGGGGTTGCAAATGAAGTGACAGGGGTCTCCCAGGGCAAGCCAGGGGTCACAGCTTCGTCCCCTGGTGACCTCTAAATGACGTCCATGGGTACAATTGGGCCCTACTCTTCCCACAGATTTTAACAAGGAAGCACCTCTGGAGCGATACAAAGAACTAGTTAGTAATGTTATTGCAAGTATTATTAGTACAGTTAAACCACAAAAAAATCCAAGATAACTACTTTACAATCCCAGAGTCCTTGGTTTAGTTTAGAATGTAGATAAGTATAAGCAGCCCGCTGTGTAAAGCAGAGAGTATTTACAAAATACAACCTTGTCTCAATTGCAACATCAGGGACTCTATGTCCCAGAAGCCTTTGCTGCCCTGTGCTCCCCCCAGGAGGGAGAAGAAAGCCCCATGCGAGCGCCTAAAGGCGCGGGACACCAACGCTGCGTGGGACACCGACACTGCCGCAACGCCAGGGACTCTCTGTCCCGGAAGACTTTGCTGCCCTGTGCTTCCCCCAGGAGGGAGGAGCAAGCCCCACGCGAGCGCCTAAAGGCGCAGGACACCATCGCGGCGCGGGACACGGACACTGCCGCAACGCCAGGGACTCTCTGTCCCAGAAGCCTTTGCTGCCTTGTGCCACCCCCAGGAGGGAGGAGCAAGCCCCACGCGAGCGCCTAAAGGCGCGGGACACCAACAGGCAAAGCCCGGGCCAAGGGCGGGCCCGTCCTATCCCGTCACAGCCAGGAAGAGGCAGGGCAGGGCCACCCCCCCTTTCATCAACCGCTGGTTACCTGACAGAACAAACTGCAAAGAACTCAAACCATCACTGAAGGCACCTTATTTTCCCCCAAGTTAAAAAACCCGAAAAGTGGTCCTTTGTCTGCACAGTCTTGTTGTTATGGACAAGAGGAAAGTTATGGAAGGGGCGGGGGGACCACAGGATTGAACACAGCCCAGGGGACTAGAAAAGTAAAGAAAGCAAGGAAAAGTAATAAGAAAACGTGTAATATCTCTGTAATGAATCGGATTGAGTCACTTGTTGACGAATGTGAAAGCATACTAGTGGCAGATTCCCCCCCGAGCTCAGACTCTAATAATACTCAGACCACCGGAATTGGCAAACGCCCCCAGCTATTACGCATACCTGAGATGTTCTGTAAACCACCTTGTTTGAATCCCCCCACTAGTAACGAAGAGGTGCCATAGGGGCAGTCTAGCCGAGAAATTGCTACTTTCCAGTCCCCTCCATCATCGGCACACTCTGGGCCGAGGCATTTGGAGCCTGACATCATAGTCTGCTCCAATCATTTCTCTGCCCTGGCCGATGAGTTAGCCCGTCCTGATGACCCAACTACCCAGGCTCCGTGGGACGTTTTAATCGAAACACAGACGGAGGGTGGAGTGGTCCTGAGTACCAGCAATTCGAAGCTAGTGTCAACTATCAATTCCTTAAGAAGAGAAGTTAGAGACTTAAAATCCCTAGTCCAGGAATAAACAGCCTCTGTCAAAAGACTAACTTCGCACCACACGTCACGTAATTTACTAGACACTTCCCAGTTTTCGAAACCCTTGCCAAAAACAACCAAGATTGTAGGGAGAAGGGGTCACCCAACAAAGCAATCCACATCCACTATTCCATCACTCCAACCATTTGTGCCCACTAAGACATCTTTGCAGGCCCACTGCACAAGACAAATCCCAAGTTTAACTAGTGTTCCTGACAAGATTGATTCCACTGACCGCAATAACCGTGCATCCACGTTTTTTCCACACACAGCTATAGCCCCCGACTCACAGGTTCCTGAGCGCTTCTCTCTCCATGAAAAGCACACTGTTTTCATGGTGAACATTCCCAAGTATGCGGGCTACGAACAGGGGGACTCATTAACAAATAAGGCCATACATTGGATCCGACATGTCAGAAGGTGCCGCTCGCTAATACGAGAAGACATTGCTAAGGATAGGAGGCACTCCTTTCACGACAAACAACTAGATACAATCGAGCTTACATTGACCACTCTCCGCCTAGCTGTGGGCCTACTAGCACTAGAGTACAGGACTTGCCCACCTGGCGCTTCGGGCATACAGCTTAGACACTTTCCAACAGTTGGCAATGCAAGAGTCAGGGATGAGGCTTTCGAACGAATGCCTTCCAGGGGGTCGCAACTAAATGATATTGATTAATTGGTAATAAATGTGCAAGATCCTATTGAGCATCTCCAAAACATGTTCCTACAAGCATCGCTCCTGCTGTCCCATTCACCCTACACGACCAGGAAATGACACCCTCACTAGGCTCACTTCGTACATCCCAAAGCACACATGTTACTAGGAACGCAAACACAACCCCCAACCTATCTATAGCCATGAGTCATACAATCGTATCCCATCACATACAGACCCAGCTAACAAGCGAACGGGGGTACATTGGAGACTGTGTCTCAAATCTTAAGATCCTTTCCTGGAATATAGTGGGTCTTTCCAAAAAGCTTTCTCTGCCGGAGTGGAACAACTTTGTTGAGGGACACACCATTTGCATCTTCCAAGAGACATGGAGCATGGTGCCCCTTCATAAAGTGGGTTTCACTTCTGGAGGTTTGCAAATATGGGTTAGCATTTCTCTGGACTGTACAATCACCCAGGATCGATGTACTTCCCCCGACCTCTTAAAGCTAACTCTTAGGGAAAATAAAGGAGGGAGAACCCTAGAGATCTTTAATATTTATGTCCGAGGAACCAAAGGAGAAGCACAATCGCCCATAGTCACATGTCTGGAAGCCAAACTATCTAGCTGCCCTCCTGACTCTTACTTCTTGGTAGCAGGAGACTTAATTGCACCTTCGAGCCTCTTGCAGCCGCAGACATGTTGGGCATCGAAGATTACAATGCAAAGTGGGGAATCCCCCAACTGAGCATTCCACCGGTCAAAAGGTGGACCCAACTAGCTGTGCAGTTGAATTCCCTATCCTTAGAGTACGGGCTGAGAGCGACCAATGGAAGGTCCCTTTCAGATTCAACAGGGGCACATACTTATAACAGCGTGGGCTGTTCTTCACAAATTGATTTCATCTTGCTAGATTGTAAACTATGGAGATACTTAATAGACATGGCGATAACACCCACTGTTGACAGTGATCACAACCCACTAGGCCTAATTTTAAAGACTCCATGGCCTCCCAACATCGGAGACACAGACGCAGGTGACCCCATGTCCACAAGGGAAGTAACCCCCTTGAATTGTGGAAGATCCCTTAAATGGCACAGAGTCGCCCTAGAAGAAACAAAACTGTGTGCCATTAGACAGACTCTGGCAAAGGCATCAAGTGAGATGCAAGAGGTTCTTGCGGAACCAGATGGTACCCTGAAGATACTCTTAATTTATGATAAAACTATTACTAAGCTGGGAACTTTCTTTTATACTACCTCTGGCAGTGGGCCCCCTACTTTGCGCAGGAAGCCTAACGACATGTGGTACATGAAAATCTGTAGACAAAAAAAATCTGCCTTAATTTTGGCTGTTAAAGGCAAGTCATCCCTCAGGATCCAAATAGCAAGAAGGGAATATAAGTTGGTAGTGTCCAAAGCCAAGAAAGAGTGGGAGGAAAAACAGTGGCAAGCTCTAAAGGCAGCCAGCAGTGAAAGAGAAGCTAACCACTTTTAGAACCTGGTCAGGAACAAGACCCGGCCTGACTCTGAGCTAATCACCAATAACATCCCATGCAAATCCTGGTACGACCACTTCATGAAACTTTATTCTGACACAGAGGAAACCCCTTGTGAAGGTCCAACCATCTACCTCAGCATAGGCTCTGGTGCCCCTAACAGTGATCCCTTTATCGGAATCAGAGGTGGAAACTGCCATTCAACGAATAGTTCCGGCAAAGGCAGCGGGCCCCGATGGTCTCCCTGGAGACCTCCTCCGAGCCGAACCTGCAAAATGGATAAAACGTATTACACCTCTAATTAACGCCATTAACAGCGGCTGCCCCATCCCGGATGCCTGGAAGGGGGCTGAGGTCGTACCTATCTTCAAGAAAGGGGCTAGGGACGACCCGGCCAACTATCGTCCCATAAGCTTGTTAGACTCTGTTCAAAAGGTTGTCAGCCGGGTGGTGCTGGAGAGGATTCTGACATGGGCTGACAAGCACAAGGTCCTGTCCGATTACCAGGCCGGATTCAGGGCAGGCACTGGGACGATCGAACAGGCGTTCAGGTTACTCCTCCCTTACTGGAAGGTGGTCCAGATAGGTAAGGGCAGTCTTTACCTTGCATTTATTGATCTAAAGACTGCCTTTGACCTGGTACCTCGCGAGCGCCTGTGGTGGGTCCTGGCTGAGCAGGGGGTCCCTAGGAATATTTTAGACATGCTTATTCACCTCCACGATGGCAATTACGCCCAAGTGAGATGGGGTTCCCAGGGACAGAAAACCTCCCGAATTCCAGTGAACAGGGGCGTCCGCCAGGGCTGGGTATTAGCTCCCACCCTATTTTCTTTATATGTGAATGGGGTGGTTGAGCATCTACAAAGAATACCATCTGATGCTCCCGCCCTGGCGGGCAAAAGAATCCCTACACTCCTGATTGCTTACGACACCCTTCTCATCTCAAAGACCCTCTTGGATAGCTTCCAATCATTTTGTACCACAAGAGGGCTGATTATCAACACCTCGAAAACAAAGTTTCTAATATTGAATCCATCAAGGCCATCTAGGGGTTCACCTTTATTAAATGGAGTCCCATTAGACAGGGTCACTACATTCGACAATTTAGGCATTCGCATCACTGATTCTATGCTTTGGAGGTCCCACACCCAAAAAATGCTCTTAAACCACAAAAGGGTTGTAGCGGCAATACTAAAAGAACATCGCTCCACATCAAGCAGACCAATAGCTCCCGCCCTCACGATATATAAGGCCAGAGCAGTTAGTTCACCCCTTTATGGTGCCGAACTGTGGGGCTTCACCAATGTCGAACAAATTACCAGGTCAGAAAACAAATTCTTAAAAGATCTGATGATGCTCCCCCAAAGGATTCCCAGTAAGCCCCTATTGCACGATCTAGGCTGCCACCCGCTCAGAGATATTGCCAGACTTCGCCCCCTTCTGTTATGGGCCCGCCTGTGGCGGACACCAGAGTTATCAAAATATGCATCAGGGCTAAGCAAAATAATAGACCAGGACAGGTGGCACAGGATCGGTTGGCTAAAAGTTGTTAAAAAACTCTTGTTCGATCTTGACTTCAGAGAGGCATGGGAAAATAGAACCTCCCCACCCAAGGCAGAAATCAAGAAGGCATACTGGTTGTGAGTTAACAAGAATGGCCTCCTTAATCCCAAAACAGGCAGATTGACAGAGGAGTTTATGCAGCACAAACACTCCACTTGTTTAGAACCCTACCTAGATAATATACAAAAACCATACGATAGGGCCCTGTACTTTGAGTTTAGGGTAGGCTCACTCCCCATAAGAGAACAAACTGCGAAATGGAGGCCCCCTTACCAGACACCTACTTCCTGCCCAAGTTGCGAGGCTACTCTCGAGTCAATTCCACACCTCATGTTTGCTTGTCCAACTTACAGACTACAGAGAGAACGCTGGCTAAAACCAATTTGTAACCAACTGGGCACCCGTAGCTATCATGCTGTTTTGCGCATCCTGAGAGCTGATGCACGGGAACTTTACGCTTGCGGATTGGCCAAATTCCTTAGATGGGCATGGAGCATTAGACTGAGAAACTTGAATGCCAATTCTTAATTTGCACTGTGGTCATTTGTCTGTTGATTTTACATTTTGTACGATTGCCATATTGAAATGGTTATTTTTATCTATTTATTCCTCTATTTTTAATGAATTTTTGAGATCATTGATTGTGATATTTTGTTTAATGTGAAAATGTATTTTATCCTACTTGTATAAAAAACAATTTACTCTGGAATTTGCAGCTTTTAAGATATGTATTATCAAAATAAAGCTATCTTGAACTGAACTGTGAATTGCAATTAAAATTAGAAAGTACAAAATAAAGAAAACTATTAAAGGAAAGGAAAAACTCTTAAAAAAAAATGGTACAAATTAAATAAAGGCGTATCATCTAATAATATGCCAGCTGATTGGAAACGTATAAATAGTGCATTTACTTGCAATTGCTATCCAATTACATTAGAATGCATCATCTTGGTTGTTTCTTTAATGGGCCTTCTAAACTCCCTTTGTAGGAATAGAAGAAGGCAGAACAGAGGAAAATGTGTGTCTTTGTCTGACAGAGCACTACTAGCTTTCATAGAGTCAAGGGCAATTCTAGATATAATAACAGTTTTGAAGTTGTCACAAGCAGCAGGTCCTAATACAATCCCTGCAATACTCCTATAGCTGTATGCCCAGTGGTGATCCTGAGTTTCCACCTCATTTCTAGATGTAAATTACAAAGTATTCTCTAGTCTTCTTTCAAGAAGACTTACACATTAAAAATTGCAAAGACATTTAGACACTTGTGGAGAAGTGTGGCTCACTGGTTAGAGGACCTGGAAGCAGAGATCAGCCCGGGATCAGGGTTCAATTCCCAGCTCGGCGGGGTCTTGAGTCCTAAAATGTCCATGGACTCGACAATTCTCGCTCCGGTGCCTACTCGATTCACGGGTTCACACTCTGCGACTCTGGGCAATAGCTTGCTTAATCTCCACAACGGCCCCTCGCGGCGGGATGCCTGGTTTTCACCTTGCGGATACCCTGCTGGGGTTATCTCACAGGGGAATACCAGGACGGGTTCCCTAAGCAAGCACTTAGAAACCGCTTGGTGATTTGCGCTATATAAATTCCTGCACATTCACACCGTATTGCTGGGTGGTTTTTGTCTAAAGTATTCCACATTAGATCTCCACAAAGCAGTCTGTCTGTGCTGTGATGATGTTTCGTGGATTCTAAAGCAATATTTGAGTATGTTTTCAGGCAGCCACGGCTCGTGCAGGGCGTTACACCGGGCAGTGACGTCAGGCAGAGGAGTGGCAGGGTGGGTGGTTGTAAAATGCGGGATATAGGCGATGTCAGGTAAGTACCGAAAAAAAAAAAAAAACGAAGGGGCATATTACCAAGCAATAGCGATAATTATCGCTATTGCTTGGTTAGAGACAAAATTTTACCGCTGAGCTGCGGCGATTTTTATCGCAGATAAACCTTGGTATTACCAAGGTTTATCGCAAATGCGATAAAAAACGGCCGCAATGCATGAATATCGCTGAAAAGTCAGCGATATTCATGCATTACCGAGCTAATGCTCTTAGCCATGTTATCCACCTCCCATTGGATAACATGGCTAAGAACTGCTCAGGGCAGGTGTTAGCTTTTGGAGATATTCACGCTTAGCGCGAATATCTCCAAAAGTTGGTAATAGGAGATAGCGATATTAGCGACTGTTTCCAGTCGCTAACATCTTGGCACGCCCACTTTGCATGTCATTAGTGATAAATATCACTGACATGCAAAGTGGGGCCCAAGATGGTCGCTATCCCCTACTAGCTGTCGCTAACTGGTGTTAGCGACAGCTAGGTAATAGGGAGATAATTTTATCTCCGCTTTCATGGCTTTTAAAGTCAAAAAAGCGGAGATAAACCCCCTTGATAATATGCCCCGAATTTCGTTGCACGCGCTGCATCACATTTGGCGATGCAGCGCGGGTAACGAAATTCGTTTTTTTTTTTTTTTTCGGTACTTACCTGACATTGTCCATATCCTGCATTTTACAACCCCCACCCTGCCCCTCTTCTGCCTGACATCACCGCCCGGTGTAACGCTCTGCACGAGCCGTGGCTGTTTACAGGGCAATATGATGGGGAAAATTGTGATTGTGGTTTATTCCACAGGGACTGCCCTTTGTACTATACATTTTACAAAGTGAAAGAGCTGTATATAGAGGGAAAAGACAGATGGTTTGAGTACATTTTGGTCAATAATGGCTGCAGACACGGCTGTATTTGCACCACCGCACTCCTTCACTAAAAGTTGGCAGACCTTTCTATGTTCTAGACTCTAGTAACCAGAGAATATCACATATTTTCCTCCTAAAATGGCCTACAAGAGAATTTCTCGTTTATTAAACACTAATGGCATGTTCCTATTGGACTAGATACTAGCAGGGCTGCAATGTAAATCTAATATTCTTGTGAAATACTTTAAGGATAATAAACTTGTTGTTAGTATTAAAAAAACATTATCTTCGCTAAAAAATAAAACATTTGTAGGCTAGCCTTGGTGGGTCAGAGCTTGAATAGATTATCTACAACTAGTATTTGTGTATTGCTGTTCTTTTCTGTTTTCTTCTAACTTAAAATGGGAAACAAGTCCCATTGAGAGTAGAGCAAAATCAATGTGATGGCTAAGGCTTCAGTTAATGCTCTCCATCACTTTAATGAACTGTTTTGGGAAAAATCATGAGTTCCCCTGTTAGACGTTTTCAGAGGGAAAGTTAATCTTAAATCTCAATATGGGACTAAACACTTAGCGTTTTATACCAAGTGGAAGGGAAAACATGTGAGAGAACCTTGTTTGAAAAAACGTGTAAGTCTCTGACTGCATACCATGTTACACTCTCAAAGAATTGAGTTGGACTTATCTTCTTGGGAATATCAAGCTATATCCCTTCGTTCAAGATATTAACATGGATTACAATTCTCAGTTCTCTAAACTATTATTTACAGTTTATATGACTTGTGATGGCTTTGAATACTAAAATTGCTTCTCTCTTTTCTAAAAAGTTGAACATAATGTATAATGACTTTTCGTTATGCATCTGAAACCAATTCTCAGATTGTTTGAAGAGGCATCATCGTTATGAAACCTGAAAAATAATAATTTCCAAATGTCAACAATTTTTAAACGGAAATCTTCTCTTTCATATTCTAGGGGTTAGCATGCCTCTTCTGGGGCATACCCCTATGTGCGTGATCTATCTGATGGAAAGTTGAGACTAGTAGTTCTTCGAATTAGGGTGGGTTTGAACTTGATCCAGCTCTTACAGAAGTGGCCACGTTCATTAGAACAAATAATGAAATGTGTCCTTGTAGGCTATCAGTTAAAGCTGGTATGTGCCAAGTGATATTTGATAGGCACCTCCTGCTATCCTTGCATTAGATATTCAGCATCTGCTATGCGATGTAATTCTTTGACAGAAATTGAAACAATACATTTGTGTGTGTCAAATATACACATTTGAAATCTGAATTTGAAGAAGCCCAATTGAGGTTTAGTTGTACATTGGTTTCAAAGAGTGCCCAAGACCGAGTCCTCAACTAATTTGAGCATTTCTATGGTGTTTGTGATGATGTTCACCTTTCAGTGAATACGTGGTAAGAGAGTGCTTGTTAGAAGTGAAGTGATGTGCATCAAGGTAACAATGGCGGATGTACATTTCAGCAGCAGAGGACGTTCACTATTATGGCAGCATAGAGTGATGTGGAGAAAGGTGGAAAGGATGACGTAATAGGGGAAAACATAGGAAAGAGATTTTAATGTGCCTCATGTCACATGCGTACACTTTAGCCAGACGTAGGTTTTGAGCCTAATGCATTTTGCATGCCGATAATTTGAAGCCTAAAAGAAAAAATACAAGTCTCAATACAAACGACTATCAGCTACAAAGCCCGAACACGTAGAAGTTGCATACACGAAAGGGGCCATAGGCAACTCAGCAAGTCCGCATGGTGCTGAGTGAAAGGTACCGTAAAGAAAGATACATGCATATTTGACAAATATTCGGTAAGCTTTTTTAAATTGTTCACTGTTTTTTCTTTGCTTATCCCTCACAAGTTAAATGTGCTTTCAGCTATCAATGTCACATATTTTAATTTGCTCTTTTCGTATCAAAGAAATGTTATAAAGGAAACAAAAAGTAAGAAAGTAAATATTGCACAGATATTACATATTGTTAACCATTTTTAAGGTCCACTAAGTTTAACTGATTTACCTGGCATGTAAATTAAGTCTTGGCGTGCACTGTAGATACAGAATTGTGTAATGGTGGTGACACATATAGAAACAATCATGGCAGAACGAAAAATGTCTTCCCTGATTTAGATAAACAAATGTTTTCTTTTCTGCAATGTCTGTACGTTGGATGTAAGAAAGGTTAGCGTATACTGCTTCTCAGAGTACAGTAGCCAGCGAGCACCCACTTCAGAATATGGTGAGCAACAAAGAAATACCTAATTTCTGGTACTGATGCACTAAAGCATGCAATAGGTCATGTGCAGGAACATATCATAGAAAGGGTTTCTTGATGCTCCTCCACTAATTATTACGAAAAATCAACATGCTGCTCAATCAAATGGTTGCATCCTCTACATTGGCACCACAACACTCTCTGTAGCACACTTTCTTTCAATTTAAACAATATATATAATCTGTTCCTTAAGTCAGCAGTAAACAATGGGCTCTATTCATGAACATACATTTACACATGTAGATTTACTCATGTGTAAACTTAGTCTTGAACTTAAATACAAGTCTACATTGTTTTGCTTTTCACCATTTCCAAGTGTAGATTTACAGATAAATATAAACGTACACATTCTAGTCATCACGTTAAAGGGGGCAAACAATAAAAAATAGTAACTTTTCACATGTAGGTGGGGATCTACTTTGCTGTAGTAGATATCTCCCTGTGAGAAATGTTATGGAAAATTAATTAAGTCTATTATTCTTAAGAATATTATTTAAAAAAATTAATCTTTAAGTAATATAATTTAAATATGTATTAATAACATAGAACTAATAATATTCAATGTTACAGCAGATTAACTCCTTATATTAAAAAAGATTTGAATAATTACCACAACTCTATTTATTTTAAGACAATATGTCTTAAAAATAATTAAAAATACCACTTATAGTAGCATTTTAATTTGTATTTAATATGTATTAAATTTTTTGTTGACTTAATATTTGCATGTTTATTTTAATTGTATTTGTTATTATATGTAATTTTTAACCTTAAACAAAATATACATTTTTTTAAAGTCAAATAATTACATTTCCATAACATTATTTTCCAAAGAGTAGTATTTTAATTCCCTTCCTCTTTATCTTCTATTGATGTGTACTGCAATGCCAGTGAGTGGTTTTGTGTTGTGCTTCACTTATTCCAGGCTTGACTGGAGTACATTTGCTACTGTTATGCCACCTTTAGGGCTGTAATACCTTTTGTAGTGTAATTTGTGAATAGCAATGTACGTACTCTGTTGTGAGTGGGTTTTTATAGTAATCTGTCCCTTCCTAAACCAGTCCTCACTATTCTGTCTCCCCTCCCATTTTGTAGTAGGTATTCCCCATTTTCCCTCCAGTCCACATGGTCCCCCGCACATTTACAACTACTTAGTAAACATTTTTTTTTTATTATTTAATTTTTCATGGTCAGTCAAACAGTGCAAGCTTACATATTTTATATCCGTACAATAATGATGATAAAACACACAATAAGTTTGTACATTAACATGTACGACGTAGCGCCTTAATTGACACTAAATTAAAATTTTTAGTCCCTTGTACACTTAACAAAAGAATATTACATTACATACACAGGAAAGGAGTGTGCAACGGCTATAGGCCCAGTAGCTGGTAAAGATACAGGCATGTACGTGTTTCTCCCCACCCGCCAATGGGATTGGATGAGTCTCGCCCTCTACGGAGTGCATCTTGTCTGTGAGCCGAACATTGTCTATAATCAGTCCTCTGTTTGTGTGGATAGGAGGTATCGCACTAGTGGGTCCCAGCATTCTCGTGGTCGAGAGGATTAAGGTAAGTCTTCTGCATAAGTATCTAGCTGAGTTTTACAATATGACATGTCTTTGACCCAATCTGTGTGTTTCGGAGTCAGTTTATTGCCCCATTTCAATGCTATTCTTCTTTTAGCCAGTAGTAGTGCTACCGCCAGTTGCTTTCGTCTACGCACCAGTTTATTCTTGTAGATGCCCAGAAGACATACTATAGGTGCATTTGGGACACACTCACCCAGCATATGTGCGAGGGTGTCAGTGACATCCTGCCAGTAAGATTGAAGTTTGGAATACACGCCAACGCAATAGTAGGAAGTCTGCACTGGGGGCCTGACATCTGTGACAGTGGTCATCAACCCAAAGTCCATATGCATGTAGTTGCTTGGGTGTGTAGTATACCTGGTGTATGAACTTGAAATGTATGATTTTCAGGTTGCAGTTAGACGTAGGCAGTTGTCGTTGGATACACCCAAAATCCCAGTCTTCTTGTGGAATGGCTATGCCCAATGTTGCCTCCCATCTTGCTAGGGGTTTATTTGCAGCACAAAACTGTTCATGTTGTGACGCAATGTATAGTATAATTTAGTGACTAGACATTGTTGTGTGGCATTGGTCAAGAGTATCTGCAGCGCATTGAGCAAAACGAGGGAGCACCACCATTTTTTCTATCCGCAAGAGATAGGGGGATTCGGATGCATCTGGATATTTAGTCTTCTAACTTAGTGGCTGCTGTGCCATAGTTTTCACGGATCACAGTGTCTATGTCCCGTTGTATCCAAACACCCAGGTATTTAACTGGTTCTGTCTGCCATTGCAATGGGTAGTCGAGGGATGGCTTGGTCGTCACAGGAGTGAGTGGGATGAGCACCAACTTGTCCCAGTTAATACACAGCCCGAGAAGTATGCAAATTCAATATATTCCTGAATGAGCTCGTTTAGATTAGCACCCGGGTACCTAGTGTATAAAACCATGTCATCTGCATAGAGTGATATACTAACAGGGCATAGGTGGAAATGCAGCGCAGACTCGGCGTGTCTCTGGCACATCTTACAGGCCAATGGTTCCAGTGCCAATGTGAAAAGTAAGGGCGACAGAGGGCATCCCTGTCCCATTTCTCTGTGGATGCTAAAGGAAGCAGATGTGATGTCATTAATTCTCAGCCTTACAAAGGGCGCCGTATATAATAGTGCTATCTCTTTCAGATAGGGTTCCGGGAATCCCATTCGTCTAAGAACATAGAACATATAGGGCCATTCTACAGAATCAACCGCTTTTGCAGCGTCTAATAAGGCTGCAGTGGCTAGTAGTTCTGGGTTTAACCGGTGGAATATGGTGACTATGGTACGTAAGTTTTGCGTTGTGGAGGAGGAGGGGATAAATCCCGCCTGGTCTTGCAGGACTAACTTCTGCAGTAGAGGTTGCAGTCGGAGGGTTATAATTTTGGCTACAATCTTAGTGTCCGTGGTAATGAGTGAAAGGGGGCAATAGGACTCTCAGTGGGTTGGGTCCTTGTCAGGTTTAAGGAGGGTGATCAGTACCGCTTCACGTATGGATGGGGGAGCACACCATTCTCATATGATTCCTCCTACATGGCCGCCAAATGTGGCAATAGCAGATCTTTGTATTCCTTATAAAACTCGGCAGGGAGACCATCTATGCCCGGTGCCTTAATGTTAGGAAGGTAATTAATGGCTTGGCAGAATTCATCCTCAGTTATATCATGACTAAAATATTTGCGATGAGTATCAGATAGCCATGCCAATGCAATATCATCAAAGTACTGATTCAGTTCTGTGGGATCGGGGGTGGTGCCTGCCATAGTAATCCTGGAAACACTGCAAAATTGAGGGGGTGTCGTATCGGGCCATGGCCTGGGAGTCCACAATCTTAGTTGTGTTTGATGCCAAGGGCGTAGGACGAATTTTGCTAGAGAGCACTCTTCCAGGCCTACCACCCTCCCCATATGCTTGTGCCATTCATTTCCTTGAGATGTACTTAAGTTTGCTGTCTGTGAATTCATGATATGTATCTATTTTGCCTCTTATGTCAGCCAGAACCTTGGGATCTAAAGTAGATGCATAAATAGGACTCCAACGATTAAATGTCGGCCTCTACCATGGAGAGCTGTCTACGAATATCCTTAAGAATACCAGCATGTTTACCTATACAGATTCCGTGGATGGTCACCTTGAATGCCTCCCTTAGAACCTTAGCGCTCTCTATGTTGCCCACATTATGCTCAAAGAAGTTAATGATAGCTTGTCGTAGATCAGAATTAAAGACCTGATTTTGCAGTGTGCTAGGCTGAAGGTGTCGTGCATGGCCCGGTGTATGCAAGGGTATGGTGAGTTCCAATCGGACTGGTGCGTGTTCTGAGATGGTTTTCGTTAAGTGTGTTATATCAGTGGCCCAGGCGTTTACGTCTGCAGTGGCAATCCATAAATCAATCTTGGACCATGTATTGTGAGTAGTGGATGTGCATGTGCCCTCTCTGTGATGGGGGTGCCGCATTCTCTAAATATCTAGCATGGCATAATCCTCCATCCCATCCCTAAGCAATTTAGCAACATTTTTCCTGTATCTATCATTTCCTGTGGACCTATCTGCCAGTGGGTCTAAGCACATATTGAAATTGCTGTCCCAAATTATTGAAGAGGGAGAAAGTTAGTACAGTTTGTTTTAAATATCTATGAAAAAGGATGGATCATCAATGTTAGGGGCATATGCCCTGGCAATAGTTATGATCATACCAACAAAATCACCCTGTACAATGATATATCTACCTTGGTCATCTGAATGTGAGTCGAGCATTGTAAACAGTGTGCTCGGTTTGACCAGAAGGAAAACCCCCCTGGCGTAACAGGAGTATGAGGAGGCAAGTCTGTAGGTGGCCCATCTATCCCCGATTCTAAGTCAGTGTCGCGGGTAAGGCGAGTTTCTTGAAGTCAGGTCACATCTACAGCATGTCTGTTTAAATATGCGAAGACTTTCCTTCATGGTTGAGGCAACCCATCTCTCGAGCCTTTCCGAGCGCTGCATCTCGATCTTGCAATTGTCAGTCGTGGTCTTGCTCCGGGTGCAGGTTGAGGCACAAGTGACATATGAGCCCTCTCCACTATGAACACCTCTGAGAAGGTGTCTCTGCAGAGGAGCGCAATCACCAACGACTCAACATAGCGCTCCATATTACCCGTGTTGGTCGCCTCAGCCACTCCCATAAAGCGTAGGTTGTCACAGCGTGAGTGTGCCTTGAGGTCCTCTGACTTTGCTAGCATGGCTGTCATGGCTTTGTCCATTTTCTCCTGTTTCGACTCCATTTGGCATTGTTCATCCTTGGAGTCTGATATACGACGCTCTGCCATGTCGATTCTGTCCCTGTGCACATCCAGGCGTTCAGACATGCGGTCCACTCGATAAGTCAGGGAATCAATTTTCCCTTCGATGTTGGATACAGTGGACTGGATTGTTGTGAACATAAAGTGAAAGTCAGCAGATGTTTTGGTGCACAATGCCGAAGTGAATTGAATTGAATTGAATACATTTTATTTCTGGTTACTCAAAACCATTAAAATAGGACAAGAGAACACATTCCATTGTTATAAAAGATTAAATAGTTAAAACCATAGGCTGTATTAACAGAAGAGTCATTAAAATCTAGAAATCATTAGTCCGTTTGATCTCAGCCCGCAATCTTCCCTGCTCATAATTGGGTGAGTTATACAGTCTCGACATACTAACACCTCAGTGCAAGTACTGGCCTGATTAATTAGCTGGAAAAGTCCATCAATTTCCGTCGAGTCTGTTGAATAAATTTGCCGAACGCGGCCATGTGTTTTACTGTTTCCAGTGTGTACAGATATTGCACAGCCTCCTTTAATGTTCTAATCCCTTGTTGTAATAAAATTGGCTTGAGGTACAGTCTCCGCTCCAAGCCCAAGGCTGGGCAACAAAGTAAAATGTGGGCCAAACTCTCCTGTTTATATTTGCATAGCCGACATTCCGGGTGCCCCGTCCTTATCGACTTCGAGGGATAAAGGTCTTTGAGGGGGAGGGGATGTAACCTGAACGCTATGATCCTTTGTAGTGCTTGTCTTCCCACTGATTGTGTAAGATGGAGTTTAGACTTGTGTTCTGTATGTGGAAGGCTTTGGGTTTCATGGAACCCTCTTACTTCCAGTGACTTCAGGTCTGAGGTACGAGAGCAGAAGCGAACCTGTTTTTTTATCACACTTTTGATGGCAGTATATTTGGTTATCTTGGGGTCCCAATTTTCCACTGCGAGACTCAGAGCTTCTTTGGCAATAGATAGACTAGTTGACCAGGGATTATCAGGCTCCAGAAAGATACTTTTTAAGATAGACTTCAATGTGTTCTCAGTTGCCCCCGTGATGAGAAAAAAGTATTTGTTCAGGACAGCCATCTCTTCCAATTTTTGGTGATTTAGATTAAATTCTAGCCGCACTAGATTGTTTCCGGTGCATGCGGGTAGATGGAATATCTTTTTGTATGCAGAGCAATGGATTTTTTCTAGAGCACTTGTTAATTTCCCAGGGAAGGCCAGTTGAGCGTAGTTAAGTGATGGTATTAACTTCGCCCTCAAGACTCTTTGAATTGCAGTTGTAGTGGGGCTATGTAACGAAGCGTAGAGCTTGCCAAGGGCGTAGGTGATACTTTTGTGCGTATTTTGTCTAGGTGAACTCCAGGGCGCCCTGTTTCAGTGAGCCACACTCCCAAGTAATTGTAATGTGCGATGTAGTCCAGAGTCAGCTGTCCTAGCCTCCATTTTGGCAGTTTTTTTTTTCGGGTAGTACCCAAAGAATATTATCTTTGATTTAGATTGGTTGGCAGTCAACTTGTTGTTTCCGTTGTAAATTGCAAGGGCCGAAAGAGCTTTTTGTAAGCCAATTTTGGTGTGGTCAAGTAGAACCAAGTCGTCGGCATATTGGAGTAGTTGGATCTTAGTGTGACCGATCCTCGGTGTTGCTAGTGATGCTCCAGTCAGGGCTTGGCCCATGTCAGCAGTGTATAAATTGAACAGCATCGGAGCTAATAGACATCCTTGTTTCAGGCCGCGATCTGTGTCGATTTTCTCTGTGGCCGAGGGTGTCGAAAGTTTGATTTTGACCCAAGTTCTTGAGTATAATGATCGAATAGCTTGTAATAAAGAAGGCTCAATGTTCCAGCTTGCCAGCTTCTGCCAGAGAATCAAACGGTCAACCCCGTCGAAGGCTGCCGTGTAATCAATGAAACAAGTGAACAGCGGTCAACATTTTCGTGATACAGCCTTCTGTGCGAGATATGAGAGTGCTATGATGTTATCCAGTGTTTTTTTTTTTTTACATTTTAATAAGCATTTTTCCATTTTCTGCACAAATACAGTTCATGTTACAGCACAAAACATTAATTCTACAAAATCAGAAAAATGACATTATATAACAATAGTATGGCTAGAAGAGTAAACAAGAAATGACCTAAATAGTACAAATAATCCAAAAAAAGAAACCAAGCTGGGATATGAGGAGCTATTATACCTTATATCACGCTTTCCAAGGCAGCCTCCGCCTGCCCCTTACCAACCCTACCATTTTTCCAACTGGTAATAGGTTGCTATATCTTTCGCCCTAATATCTTAGCTCTTCGCCCCTTCCTCTCATATATTGCTTTTTCAAGGTTATACATAGCAAGAAGGCTTGCAATCCATGTTTGGAACAAAGGGGGAACCTTATCTAGCCAAGTCCTTGCTATACAAATATGATAAACTGCCATAGAGACAAACATGAATTCCACTAGCGATCCCTCTACGCCTTCCCCCACCCCCAATATTATTAATTCATCTGTAATCTTTGTCTTAATCTTTAGTGAAATTACCAAGAATTCCTCAATCGCGTTTTTTAAAGAATAGAGCTGTGGACATTGTGAAAACATGTGTACAATATCTGCATCCTTAGAATCGCAGCGGGGACATATTATTCCGGACGTGCCACCCCATTGTGCAATTCTAGCCGGGGTATGATATAATGAGTATATAGTCTTATAATGTTGAGATTGTAATGTAGCTGAACAGAGCACAGTTCGACCCATATCAATAGATGCCTGAAAGCCTTCTGCGTCGGTCCCCAATTTTCCTATCCATTTTAGGGCATATTTCTCCCTGTCATCGCATTTGCATGCGGTGAGTTCTGCATAGAGCTGCCTAATTGTGCAAGTGGTGGTGCATTCTATATACTCCATTATTTTACTCTGACCAAAACCTAATAGGCCACCCTGCTTTTGTGAAAGAAAGCTTCTTATTTGTAAATACTTAAAGAAGCTGCGGCCGTCTAGCCCAAATTTAGCTTGCAGCTCCGCAAACTGTAGTATACCCCCCTGATTATCCAGGAGATTACCTATCTTAACAATCCCCTTGTTATTCCAGTCCCTCATTATTGTATCTCCAAAAATGTCTCCCGGTAATGAGCTATTTGAGTAGAGCCGTGTATAGGTATTGTACCTCCCTAGCACCAATCTTCTTGAGATCGCTTTCCAGATCATATAAGCCGCCCTTAATGTCTTAAAGCGTGTATGTTTAAAATAGCTGAAATCAATTGTGTTTAAGAATCCATTCACCGCCCCCTCACCCAATAGTGCAGTGTATACATTAGTGAATCCCGATCTACCCTCGGTTTGCCCTAGACCACCACCCCCTATCAGCCCCTAAAAATACTGCAGGGCAGCTGCCCAGTAATAAAGCCTTAGATCTGGTGCCCTCCAGCCCCCCTTCTCTCTAGATAGCGTGAAATGCCGATAGGCTCTCCTAGTCTTCTCCTGTGCCCATATAAATCTATTTAATATCCCTTCTAATATATTAAACCAGATATGGTCAAAATATAATGGGATGGCCCTGAAGAGATAGAGGAACTTCGGAAAGGTTACCATCTTTATTACATTAATGCGGCCCATCAGGGTTAGATGGAGATTATGAATCCTTTCGGTATTCTCTTTCACTTTTGCCAGCAGTGGACCCATATTCAGCTCTACCAATCTGTCTAGGTCAGCTGTGACTTTAATTCCTAAGTATACCGCTTCAGTGGCTACTCTTGAGTCTTGATATGTTACAAAGTTGTTCTGTACAATCTGTGTCTTCCCTTTGTTTATTGAGTAGCCTGACACTCTACCAAAGTTTGCTGCTTCCTGCTCTATTTCTATTATTGCTCTTCCTGGGTTCGGTGTAATGATTGCTACGTCATCTGCGTACGCGAATAGCTTATGCTCCTGCCCGTGAAGTTTGACGGGAAGGATATTAATATTTTCCTGCAGCCTTCGCAACAAGGGATCCAGTTATAGCGCGAAGAGAAGCGGCGAGGCCGGACAGACCTGTCGTGTACCACGCCTTATCCTCACTGTGGAGGTATATCCTTTATTAATCTTTACTCTTGCCGTTGGTTCCGCATATAAAGCCTGAATAGCCTTGATAAATCCTGCACCAAAACCAAACCATTCCAAAACTTTCCACAAATAGCCCCAGGAGACCCTGTCAAAGGCCTTCTCGGCATCCAAAAATACAGCAGCGACAGGGTCCCCTGCGGCTCCTGCGGCATCCAAGATGGTAACCATTTGTCTTGTGTGCTGCATGGTACCTTTCCCTGGAATAAATCCATGCTGTGCCGTATTCACTAGACTCTCGATTATCTTGCTTAACCTTTGTGCTAACGCTTTAGAGTAGATTTTTGTATCTGCGTTCATAAGAGTTATAGGTCTGTATGATCCTGGTTCCAAGGGCGGCTTATTCTTTTTAAGAATTACAATGATATCTGCCCCTGCCCATGTCTGCGGGATAGTTTCCCCCATCTGCGCTTGTCTTAATGTCTCCAGCATATCTATCCCCAAGATATCCCAGAAGGTTTTATAGAATTCAGCTAGGATTTGGTCAGGACCTGTTGCTTTCCCTGAGGGGAGCTGATGTACTGCATTTTGCACTTCTTGCATCGTCAATGACCTCTCTAATGCCTCCTTTCCTTCGTCTTTTAGCTTTGCATGTGGAATTCCTGACAAGTATTCCTCTATTTCATCATCTCTATTCCTGGGGTCACAATCATAAAACATTGCGTAAAATTCCCTAAAAACTTCTCGTACCTCCTCTACCTTATTTACGACCCTTACATCGTTAATTTCTTTTATTCCTCCGGCTGCCATGTTTTGTCGAATTCGAACTGCTAAAAGATGGCCAACTCTCTCGTTGAATTCATAGCATTTTTCCCTTTTGGATAAATAATTACCTGCAGCTTTCCTTGCAATGTTCTCGCTAGCCTCTGATCTCTTTAACTCTATGCTTAGTAAAATCTCCTCCAAATGCTCTTGACTAATAATGGCACATATAAGTTGGTCTTCCAACTCTGACAGATCTCTAATCCTTCTGAATAGTGCTAATTTCTCATTTTTACCCCTTTGAAGTGTATAGCTTAGTGTTTCTCCCCGCACCCCAGCTTTAAAGGCATCCCAAACCATCCCAGCTGCAGCCGTTCCTCTATTAATTTTCCAAAACTGCCTGATCCATACCCTCATCTTATTGACATAATCTTCTTCCCTTAATAACCCTCTCTCAAACGTCCAGTTGTACTCTTTTCGATCTCCCCTGGTAGTCTGTGGAATGGTTATCACAAGTGGGTTGTGATCTGAAAGTACGCGGGGAAACCTTTCAATCTGGGTACCAGCGACCAGGGAGCTGGAAATAAAGAAATAGTCTAATCTAGCAATCATTCTATGTGGTGCTGAATAGAAGGTGTTACCTGTCCCTGGCGGGTTGTTAACTGTCCAGACATCCACAAGTGCATTATGTTGTGAATGGCCCTACGTGATTTCCTTTGGCGGTCCCCTGAACTCCCCCGCCCGTCATACCCAAATTTAACAATCCATTTACATTGAAATCCCCGCAGCATATCACAGGTTCCGGCCATAGAGCTAATTCCATAGCTAGGAAATCAAACACTTCAGGTTCATCCTCATTCGAACCATACACGGAAGCAATTGTATAGCAGGCAGCGCCTGTTTCTCCTTCGATCAAGACCCATCTCCCCCCCGATCCTCCTTCTTCTTCTTCACCCTCATTACTCCCCTTTTCGCTATTATGGCCACCCCTCTTGTCTTAGAGTCCTGTTGTGTATGTGCCAGGACTTCAAACCCAAGTTGTTCCAGAAGGTATTTATTCTTGCCCTCAATGTGTGTCTCCTGAAGGCATATCACATCTAGTTTCAGGAACCTTAACATTGCCGCTACTTTCTGTCTTTTCCCACCCTCGTTTAGCCCACAGATATTAATGGAGGCAATTCTTAACGCCATTTGTACTCAGTGTCGTTTCCCTTATACGATAGCCATTCCTTCCGCCCTCCTGCTAGTGTGACTAATGTCGGCAAATAACCATGTAACTTCTTTTTTTGTGCTGTAATTAACCACCTATCATCACCGTCCCCTCGTGCCCCCCCTCCTCCACCCCACTCCCCCCCTCCCCCTGCCCCTCCCCCTGCCTTCCCCACCCCCCTGCTACAGGCAAATAGGTCAAACATGACCTATGTGTGGCTGCTCTCTGTTGCAGTGTCGCCTCCCCCTCCCTTCCCATCTCCTCGTGTTACAAATACAATCTTCTTCAAGGTAACTAGCCCTCCCTCATAAATAGATTAATCTGCCCCGAGTAGGTCCCTATGTTATTATGTTACAATGTTCCCTTGGCTAGCTCAGTTCCTTTGTTATTTCTACTCCTGCGATTCTCCGTGAATTCCGCTAGGAATTCACCTGCCTTAATCTCTGAGAAGAACATTCTAGTTTGGCCCCCCGTAATGACTTTCAGTTTCGCAGGAAATATTAGATACGCCTCGGAACCCTGTTGTTGAAAAGGCGTAATCAGTTGCCTAAGTTTCCACCTCCTTTCAACTGTCACATGACAGAAGTCTTCTCTTGCGAAGAAAGTGGAACCATCATATGTTTTCCTGTTATCAGGCCTGGCCTTTTCCATTATTTCTTGCCTCGCAAGAAAGTTTCCTAGAAATACTAGCATGGCCCTCGGCAGGGTATCCTGATTACCGCCTCTACTCTTTTTCTGCATAAGTGGGAATCTGTGGGCTCTCTGAACCTCAGTCTCCCATTGCCACTGTGCCTCTGGGAATGCGCTTTTCAACAATTTGACCACGTACCCTCTTGCATCCTGCCCTTCCACCCCCTCCTTCAGTCCAAGTAATCTCACATTGTTGCGTCTCTGGCGATTCTCAAAATCTTCTAGCTTCCATTTTAGATCTTCCACAACCTTTCCCTGTTCCATTTTATATGTCTGCAAGTCTGAAAACGAATCCTCAAGCCTGCCAGTCCTTTCCCCTACTTGACCCATTCTCTCCTCTACTTCCTCATATTTTTTGTTCATTTTCCTAATGCTTGCTTGGATTTTCTTCATGTCTTGTCTGGCCCTCCGACTCTCTGTCCTTGCCTCGGCGTGCATCTGTTTCAGCATGTTAAATATTGCATCTAGTGTTGCGCCCGGCGTTGAGCAGCTCTCATTACTTGCAGCTCCCTCCTCGAGATAGTTTTCTTGGTAGCCTCTAGTGGTACCGGTGTAATCCCACAGTAGTTTCTTGTTGGCACTAGATGATGAACCGCCCCTGTCCCGTCTAATTGCTGATCTTCTTTTCTTTTGCGAGCCCCTGCTCTTGGAAGCGCTGGTATGGGTTTCCTCTGAGTCTGTTGATATCTCTGTAGAGCTCCCCTCTCCCTGCATACTCAATTGGGATGAGTCAGAGCCTTCATTTAGTGAGTAAAACTTGTCCCCTTCGGGGGAACGACCTCTCCCACCTTTGACCCCCCCTCGCTCCCGCTGCGAGTCATGGCTTGCTAGGCTTTTCAGACTGCCCCAGGTTGCATCTTGTAGTTGCCTCTGCTTACCCTCAATGGGTAAGCAGAGGGATGGATGCCCTCCTACAGGCTTCGACCTGTAGGAGTTCATCCATCATTTGTGAGTTGTTGTGCTTCTCCATGTCATCCAAGCCCTCCACAGCCGCCTCTGAACCCCCTGTTGCTGTTACCATATCTCTGCCTTCGGGAGCCGCTTCCGCGGGAGGCGTGTGCTGCGGGTGCTCCTGTTGCTGGGCAACCTCAGCGCTTGCGTCCTCGAGGCCATCGGGTGGAACTCCAGCATTTGCCGAAACAGACAGGCTCCTGATCGATGTCAATGTGCCCCCGGTTGCTGTTTTGCCCGCAAATGCTTCGGACATGGTAGGCTGTCTGAGATCTTTAGCTGCAGGGGGGTTTGGATGCTGTGAGCCCCTGGTCTCTTTGATTGTGCGCCACCGCCGCCCTGTTGTAACCCACGCTGGTGATTTCTGGTCACGGGCGCGCTCAAGGATTTCGCCGCCTTTGATTCCGACATCTTTTCCTTCTCTTTGTTGGTTATGTCGGCCTTATCCAATTTCTTAGATTTCTGACCCTTCGAGGCAGTGTTTGTTGGCGGTTGGGGAGTTAATCGCTTAGTTGTGGTCGAGCTCGGCACCTTCGGAATTGTCCCAGAGCGATGTGTCATCTTCACTGATTCCCGTAAATCGATGTAAAATCTCCGCCAGTGCTTTCCAAGTATCGCAAATGCTGTAAAAACGGATCCCAGTATTGCCTTCACTGCTCGGGGCTCAGCATCAGTGTACGTTCCTTCCAGCTTCTTGGCCAGTCCTTGAAGAAGCAACATATCCATTAATCCAGCGTGAGCATCCTTGAGTCCGGAGAGGGAGTAGGTGCGACTACCCTCTACAACAGCTCAGCGGCCATCTTGCCTCGAGTGTTGGTCCCTACTTGGACAAAGTGCCTGATGTTATCCAGTGTTGATGCTCCAGATCTAAACCCTGTTTGATAAAATGGCAAGAGGCCCTCGTTGCTGCCCAATTTGAAAGTTCCACCAAAAGGGTGCTTGCATAAGCCTTGCCCTCGATATCAAGCAAAGCAATCATGCGATAATGTTGAGGGTTGGCTTTTGGTCCTTTCTTGTATATTGGGTGCAATAGCGACCCTCTCCAAGAGTCAGGTACGTCCCCGAGGAGTCGGCATTCGGCGTATAGCGTGGTTAGTTTTTCTGTCCAAAAGTCTCTATCTTCCCTTAACAGGGAGCCCGGCAGACCATTTAGTCCTGGTGCCCCATTGAGTCTAATCTTTTTTAAGATTGTGATAACCACCTTTTTTTCGGAAAATCCGAGTGGTTCACTGTTATTGAGGAATGGGTGCTGACAACTGGGCATCCAACCTCGTCCGGGTCTTTATTCCGAGGAGTTGTACTTCCTTCTTCTTGATACAAGTTGTTCACGTGCACTGCCCAGGTGTCAGCGTCAAGAGCATTCTCTCTATGATTGACTCCTTGGTTTAAAGAGTTTAGGTATTGCCAAAACTCTTGGGACTTACTGGGTCTCAATAGCTCAAAGATCTTTAGCCATTTAGCTTCAATACAGGACCGTTTTGCTGCCCAAACTTTCTTCGAGTGGATTTTTGCTGCCTCTTGATGTAGCCTTTTAGAGGTTGCTGTGCCCGTGTTCTGGTAGGCCCTTCGTTTGAGTCTTAATTGTTTTGCACTCTCTTTAATTGCAGGAGTGTGTCCGAAATTGTGCCAAGGATATGGAGGGGTTTTAGTTGTTATACCTCCTTGAAGTAGCACTAGCAATTTACGTGCAAAGTAAACCCATTCTTCCATTGCGCCCCCATGGTTGTCGCTTTGTGGCCCGTCTGCCCATTCTTTTTTCCATATCTCGAACGTATTAATTGGCACTGGGCCCCATTTGATCCTTCGCAGCAGTGTGAACAGTTCATCCCCGTTTGATGACCCAGCGCATTCTAAAATGTAGCAGTTGTCTACTGTAAGTTTTAACGTGATTGTTAGTGCAGCGTGATCGCTTTCGTTACGTTGGTCGACTTTGTAGTCTGTCATAAAGTTTTGTAGCCAGCTGCTTAATAGAATATAGTCTATAGAAGTTTGGTTATTGTATGTTGGCGGGAAGAGGGCTCCTGGGATATCCCTTAGGAAGAGAGAGTGAGCTGTTGACAGCTGGTAAGAGAAAATAAGGGCATTAAAGGCCTCTGTGGCCGTAGAGCGAGTTCCTAGTGCTACCTTAACCCCAATGTTATGTGTGTTAAAATCCCCAAGTATTATTGGTTCCATGTGTGCGTACTGTAGAAGAAGGTTTTCTATATGGCTTATTAACTCAAGCAACTTGTCCTTGTCTCCCGGCCCATGAGGATTGTAATAAACATTAATTAGGAGTATCATTAAAGGACCCTTGTTTGTCGATAAGCCTTTCAGGGTACCTGCCATGAACCTGTTTGATGATGTTTTTATTTCTGTAAATTGTATTTCCCGTGAAATCCTGGTGTATATCGAGATACCTCCAGATGGTCTGCCAAATAAGTTCTCCTTAGTTGCTGGTTTACAGTGTTCCGCAAATCCTCTTATTGATGTTGGTTTAGTGGCCCACGTCTCTTGTCCACTCCAGCTAGGAACAACAGTATCGCTTGGTTTTGTAGTAGCTTTAAAATCCCTGCTACGTTCCAAGACATGATTGTTACACTTTGAACATTAGAAGGAGCTGTTTGTGGGAGCTGTAAGGTTTTCTTGCTTCCGATGCAGCTGGCATTAGGAGTTATGATTTAGGGCCCTTGGCACCCAGGACCAGTCTTGACTGATATTGTTCTCAAGTGAGCAAGACCGAGGTCCTTGGCCCAGGGTTGTAGTTACTTTAATTGTGCCGTCACTTGTTAGATTTGTTTTTGTACCACTGTTAGTTCCATGAAGAATGGACGCTGCAGGTGGCCGAGGGTGAAATCGGTCATTCAATGATGATTTTTTTTGAGCGACCAATTCCTGCGTGGCGGTTTGTTGCTTCGAATAGCTGTGTTTCAGGAGCATTGGATATTTAGGAACAGTCCTGTGCCAAAGTGTTCGCCTGACTGCTCGGTGGGTCATCCGAGGAGGTCAACCGTCTTTTTTGATTGTTCAAAATGCAATTTAGGTTGGTTTCCGCTCAGTTTCCCCATGACAAGAACCACAGCGAGAGGCCAAGGGAGTCAGACCGTAGAACAGGCAAGTCATTGCCACCCCGCTGGGGCCCTGTCGTTGAGGGGTAACCCACCCCTATGAGCATCCACTGAGACCAAAAGTGAAGAAGGATCAACCCAAAGACCACGGACAGGGACAGCGCAGTGATCCCCAGGCTGACTACTCCGTCTAAGTATTTGTTACCCGACCTCTCATGGGTTGCCCATCCACAATGGTCTCCGAAGGGGTGCATAAACAGCGTCAGTGAATTGGAGTCAGATCAAGGGAGCACAGGTCAGTCACAACAGGGCAACAGCATGCGGGGTCCCAACAACCCGCAGGGGCACACACACCGTGTGTAGTCGTGCCCACCACAGAAGCGGGGGCACTGCCACACCAAATAATGCAGATAAGGCAGTCCCAGCTAGGGGGGTGACAAGACTATGCCATCCTCCACCACGCCGCACAGGATGATGTAGAGGGGTAGGCCACACGTTCCTCCTGACCAGGAGCAGGCCGCCATCCGTGGGAGGCACAGAGCGAATACAGCAGGGTCCCCAGCAGGGCGCCCCCAACAGCCGGCAATCAGCATAGCCCAGATCGGCCCACCGACACCCCCGCAGGCAGTCCCAGAGTGCCAGATTCTCCCACAGGCCCTGGCCATGCTCACCTCAGCGGCACAAGGCCCACAGCCATGGCACCCCAACAGAGTCTCTCCAGGTGGGGAGCAGATCGGGCAGAGGCAGGCTTTTTGCAGGAGGGTAAGGCCCAGTGGTTCAGGCATCAACCTCGGAGCCCGAGTAGAAGTCACTGCCGAGGCACCACATCCACCGCACAGACCACAGCGCAGCACGGGCCCCGCCCCGACCGTTCACCCTGAGGGTCGGTCTCCGGGCGTCAGTCTCTGCAGGCAGCAGTCCGGGCAGAGGCAGGTTGTGTAGGCATGAGGCAGTTCCAGGCACCTGCCTCAGCGCTCTGGCAGACGTTTTCGCCAAGGTACCCTTGTGCGTTGCAGGCTTCAGTGCGGTGCGGACCTGCTGCGCTCAGTTCTCACGGGGCGATCCCCAAATGTTGGCCCTGGCAGGCAGCAGTCCGGGCAGAGGTAGGATGTGCAGGCGTGACCCTTCCGGCCACGCCACAGAAGGAGCAGGACAAGCAGTTTCGGGCTCTGGCCAGGACATCACCGCCAAGGCACCTCTCCTGCCTGTCAGGCCTCAGTGCGGTGTGAATCTTGCCACGGTCATTCTCGGCGAGGGTCAATCGCCACCGGCCAAGAACAGGTTTGCAGGTCGGCGTCTCTACTGGGGCAGTAAGTTGGTGAAGTGGGGCGATTTTAGAAGTCAAGTGACCAGGATAATTGTAGGATAGGGCTTACGGCTGGAGGAGAACACTCAACTTGCAGCCATCTCCAAGCGTGGCTAGCTCCGCCCCCCAACTACTTAGTAAACTTACAGATGTGTTGATCTCCCTGTAGCAAAGAGAGGCAAGGTTAAAGTGGAGATTTTCACTCATAGTGTTGCAGTTTGCATTTTTAATAAGTAAGTAGTACTACTGCAGTACTAATTGGCATACTACAAAATGCAGTTTGCGAAAGGAGCCCAATACCTCATCCTAGGTAGCTCACTAGCTCACACAGTAAGCACTGATTATTCATTTATGTCCATCAAGTACCTAAATACGACTAAGTTCACCACAAACATAAACAACTTTCACTACCTTATTTCCTGTGTTAGGTTCCTATCCAATTTAGTTTGCTTTACCATTTAGTGTTAGCCCATGCTCATGGAAACTGCATGCAAAGTGCAAATATAATTCAGATGAATGGATTGGCTCAGCTAACAATCACTGTCTCTTTATTTTGGAGGGGTATGTCAAATATTGGTGTGCTAATTTGATTCAGCTTTCTCATACAATATCCCCATCTCTAAAGTAAGGCAAAGAGGAAACAACATTTATTTTCCAACATTTCTTTCTTGGTTGTGCATAGATTATTCATTGTATGGACTCCCCTCTAATATAAGAGAGTCTGGTACACTTTGTATACCTTTAAGTCTTTCACTGTATCCCTGAATATGAAATTAACATGGCATTTGCCTTTACACATTACATGATGAACTCTTTGGGTCTGATTACTACTCAGATAGAGTGGAATTTCTGTGTGGAATTATTCTCTGCCTGATCATCAATGGCCCAGTGTTCCTGCATTTGGAGTAAATAAACTTCAGTTGCAAAGCATCCAAGCTTTTTACCCTTGTCTTTTCTTCCACAAATCATTGTTGTTGAAAGACAAAAAAAACACCAACCAGGTGGAATACCTTGATGTCCCACTCAGCATTCAATCTGACAATACAACTCTGATAGATGCTATTTCATCACAGAGATCCCCGTCGGGGAGGTAGGGGTATCTAAACTCAGCAGCCAGTTAGAATTGCCATTCAAGCACACTATGGGGCACACAAAGCTTAAATTCCTGGTAACGAAAATAATATTTTACTTGCCAGGGCATTTAAAGCCAAGGATAAATGCCTTTCCAATGAAAAATGGAAACAGGTAATGTATGTGACCTTACCACAGAGGCAAGACTTGTACAAAAGGGCAGTTGCTTGTTGATATTGGATGATTGCTTATCCCCATACAGCTGGGTCATGGACATGTATTGAGTAGTGGCATTATGCAAACTAATTTCAGATGTAGCAGCTGCAAGGGTTTCAGGAATAAATGTAAGCCAATGGCCATACGGGATATCCAGAACTAAGGTCCCTTTAGTCAGTGCAATGGAGGGCTTCTTGCATATTCTGAAGAAGTAAGAGCTCCAGGGTAAAAAAGAAATGTCAACAGGAGAGCGTAGGGACCACATGTGCAATTTGGTCAGTGGTCATTCATGAAGCAAAGGATTGGGGATCAGTGCCTGGGAGGATTGGTATGCATGTGTGCTGTCCCTGGGTTTAACTGACATGTGTTTGCCCATTTCTAAAAGCGTAAAGGGTCTCAGGCATTCATCAGGGTTAATATTCCTGACCCTAACTTAAAGTTAGGGTAAGTAGTTTGTTATAAAAGCAGAGGGGATCCACCTCTCTGAAGGAAATATCTGTATTTGATACCTAATTCCTGGGGGCATTTTGCCTCATGGTCTATTGAAGGGGGCACATCCTATAGTCACCCATTCATCAAGGAGAAATGCCCGCATAGATCCTACCCCTCCCCTACCAAGAGACAGACCATTTAAGATTTTAGGAAAGGGCAGAAACATGTTTGTCTTACCCAGAGGTATGCAAGGACCATAGTATCCATACCTATACCCTGCTATAACCTAGCGGGACATTTTAACCATACCCAAGGTACCACCTTCATAAAAGTACACTTTTGTGGCATACCCTGAGGTGTGCTTAGTTTAGTAACTGGACCCATGCTATCCAGAAAAAATAATAATAGCTACAAACTCCTTCCGGATAGCCCAACCCAAGTTCGACTCCACCCTTGTAGTATCACCTTACCAGTGGAACGAGGTGGTCTACGATAAAGCATATCACATTATGTGAATGAGCCCACCTCGTCTAATTCTTGGAATTGCCCTTTTCAGTAGGAGACAATCCAGCATTTCAAAGAAAAAGCAGGATCATCTGATTAGCTTCATGTACTTCCCCAAGACGCTCCACGTCATTGTTGTGTGTTACATTGATCAAAAATGTTAACAACACTTCCATCAAGTGATGGTTAAAAGAATCTGACCGAAAATTGCTGTTTTTTTTTATAAAATGCATTACTACAGAATCTCTGAAGAGACAGTTCTACTTCTCTCTACTCTAGGCCTAAAACATTCACACAGTGTTTCAAATTGTTTCACTGCTGGGCTATCCAACTCCTTGGCCATAATTACAGGTGCCGAGATGTACTCTGCTATCTGCATAAAAACTTGTGCACAGGAATTGGAATTACGAGTTGTTTGATTATTATCACACTGGAGCAGTTTGCCCCATGTTAGATTCCAACAGGTAAAACTCTGCGAAATAAATCAGTGGAAAAAGCCCATAAAGAAGGAAAAACGTGATGAAATTCTGTGTGTGAAACACCGATTCTGCATGTTATGACTCATTACAAGTTAAAAACGCAGAATAACATGTGTTCATCACACTTGGAATCACCCCGGGGTTGTAGCATTTACCACATGTGGTAAATACCTCACTTTCCTGTGCCTAACTTGTAATGAAGGCCTTAAGCTATATTTAGTTTTGCCTAAGAAACAATGGCCCACTTTCGATAAATGTTCATACATATCTGTGCGCAACTGAGACGATCAGTAGGACAAAACTCTCTAGGGCCTAAATCCTGGGTGAGGCCAGGGTATTATAATATGTATGCATACAGCACATGACAGCACATTCTGCTGCCAAGACTTACTTTTAATTCTGCTGGCACTGAGCATGCTTATTAAACACAAGTAACTGGGCAGACCCAATATGTCTCTTAAACACATTCAATTAACTCAAAAAAGTCCTGTGCAAGGTAACATTATTTATATTGTTGATCGATTAAAACGGAAAGAATTCAAACACTTGCACGAAAAAGTTATCCAAAACTAAATTCAGTTCTGCACCATTTTATGAACATTTTCGAAAACATGTATTTTTCAAAGTAAAACTGTTGCCTAGAATTTTTTTTTGCGTCGCTATTTGCGAAGGATACAATTTTACCATAACATTGATCAAAACACAGCTTCGTCATGCCCTTTCAAACTTTTTACTTGCATTACATTGGACTGATGTGACTGCTGAAAGTGGCTGAGCAAAGTGAAAGCAAACAATGTATGCTTCTTCTTAAAATGAAATTGGTCCAGTGCACACTGAAATTGAACATAAGATGTTCTTTGCTTCACCCAGACTCCAATCTTTCCCTTTTCTTTGCGAGCAGATAATTGAATTTCTTATCTTAACACTGAATATATCTGTATGCTTCTCAGACAAAATGTAGAAATATTTCTATGGCTAGAATGAAATCCCCATGCACTTTACTGAGTAGAAAGAGTGAGGAAGACCATCACTATCATTCCGATCTCTATGACATGTGTTGGATGGATGTCTGTGGTTAGAAATTTAAATTGAAAAAGCACATTTCAATTATTATCTTGAAATGTACCTTAATTCTAGTTGTGCTCGATTTCATTTCCCTTGCGGATTTGGGCTAAGCAGGCAGTGTTTAAGTAAATGTTGGGAAGGAAGCATAGACGTTTCTTAATGGTATCCTTTGTTTTGTGTGGTAAAACTGGTAAGTGACAATAGAACATGCTGCTGAGAATTTCAAAATAACCTCCCTAATTTTATAAACGAAGTATTATTAGAACAGGACGACCACTGGCCGGGTGAATTACCACCACTGCAATAGAAATGACAAGTGGTGAGCTATTTTGTAATTACCAGGTAATTATAAAAAAGCAAAATCTGTTAGATTTTGATAGGTCAAACCTGCTGCCATTCAACATAGGGAAAAGTACCTGGGCCTCATTTATGAGGCCTTGCATCAGTTTTGCGCTTCCGATGCGTCACTTTTTGTGACTCATCGGCGGCGTAAAACATGCCTCCTGTTGCGCACTATTTACAAAGTGACGCATCTAAGCAGATGCGTCACTTTGTAAACCCCTGCGCTACATTATACCTGCATCAGGTATAATGTATGCAGAGGGGGCAAAAAGCCTCGTAATAGTGACGCAGTGAAATCTATGAGATTTCACTGCGTCACTTTTAGGACGCTGTTGCGTCAAAATCTTGCGCCTGCCTCACAGCAGGGGTAAGACTGACGCAAGCCCTTTCACATGGGGCTTTCCCCATGTGAAAGGACGCATTGCTGGAGTTGCGTCACTTTTGTGACACACCCCAGCAAAGCGTCACTTTTGTGCTTACAGCTACGTCAGAAATACTGACGTATCTGTAACTCCTTGCGACATGATGCGTCATACTGTAAATATGACGCATCAATCATGTCGCAAGGAGTGCGCAATGACAAGTGACGCATCGCTGCTTTCATGCAGCGTTGCGTCATTTCTCATAAATGAGGCCCCCAGTATTTAATAGGCCATCCGAATTTTGGTGCAGAAAGCACCAAAACTCACCTACTTTCTCCCAAAAGTAAGACGAGGCGATAAATACCGAATCTCATGAATTCTGAACACCTCAGTGTTTATGGCATCCCATGGGCCATTTGTAATTATTTATTTTATTTATTTATTTGAAAAGTTTTATATAGCATGAACATTACCCTTGCGTGTATAGCACTTTACAAGAAAATGAGGCACCAACATAAATCCTTAAGCATATTAAATGAACATACAGTAAAAGAGAACAATAAGCTCAAGAAGCAGAATTCTGATGATCTATACAAGAAATATGTTCATAAATAAAAGTTTTACTTTTTTTCTTAAAGGAGGTAGTGGAGGGAGTTAGCCTAATTTCCGGGGGGAGAGAGTTCCAGATTCCGGGGCGATGCCAGATAAAGCTCTGTTGTAGGTTTTCTTCCTGATGAAATGCTGTGGCTTTAGCAGTAGGGTGCTGGTTTTTCTAGAGGATCTAGAGCCGCCCGACAGCTCATGCATATTGGCGAGCTAACTTGGAGTGTGGAAGTGCAGAGCTTTGTGTGTCATACATGCAATTTTTAGCAGAATTCTTCCTTCATAAATAAGCCAATTGAGGGATTCCAAGTCAGGGAAGATATGATTGTACCTTTTTGAACCCTTGATGAGTCTTGCTGCAGAGTTAAGTGAGACCCTTTTTTGAGTTTCAGTATAAAGTTTATTAACATTCAAAAAGAAAAATCACTTATACAAATTAAAGACAATAATGTAAATATAAAGTATACACTAATATAAATAAGAGATATAGTCCAAAGGAAAGAAATTGCAGAAATAACCAGCTATAATAAAATATGCAACAATTATTAAATTATGGATATACTAAAGATTGGTAAATAATTATTCAAATAAAGTAGATAAAATAATGAAGGGAACTCAAGGAGGTTTAACGACTTCCTGTTGAAAGGGGGATTGAGGCAGAGAGCGGAGAGCACAAGTATCAAAGAATGAGACAACTGAGTCCCACAACTGTTTTCGTTTTGGAGCCAAAGCAAGTGGATAAACAAACGTTGTATCTAATCTATGATTATAACATACAGCGTACCACCAAGCTTAATACGAGAGTTTGGTGAGATCTTTCCAAGCCTTAGTAATCTGCTGAAAAGCTACTGCAAGAAGCAGGTCAATTATTTTTATGCTGAAAGTGCAATGATCCCAAATGGGGGAAACACTACCTAAAAAAATATGAGATGCGTGAAATGGGTGTGTAGTGGAAAAGATGTTATTAATTTGAGACCATATCTTAACCCAAAAAGTATGAACCGGAGTGCAATTAAAAAGCAGGTGTTATAAATCTGCATGGGGTGTAGAGCAAGTCCAGCATATGTGAGACAAGTCAGAGTATCTTTTACTAAGAGTAAGTGGGGAAAGTAAAAGTCGATTATAAATAAAAAACAAAGTCTGAACAGTGTTTGCAGCCCTGGAGGATTTCCGTAACCTTATCCATAACTTATCCCATAACTCAACAGACCATGAGATACCCATGTCCACTTCCCATGCTTCTTCTACTTTAGTCTTCATGCGTGGTGATGCTGGAGCGTGTAATAAAGAATACATTCTGGATGCCCTAGTCCCTCTGATAAGTAGAGAACGCAGTTGAGAAATGATGTGAGACTCCTGAGATGACGTGGAAGGCTGCGCGACGTGTAATTCATACGCTGATTGAAGTGCTAATGTTAATTTAAGGTATTTAGCACGGAAGGAAGAAGGAAGATGAAAAGATGCCATAGCTTCTGAGAAAGAAGTAATACGAGATTGCTGGAATATTTGATGCACCCAAATGATACCACAACTTCTCCAAGACTTCAAAAAAAAATGGTTTATTATTAATTAAAATTGATAAGTTATGCCAAATAGGTTGTTCAAAAAAAGAAGAAATAAGCGGAGATGGCAGGATTTTATAAGTGTATCTAAGAATCGGAGTGGAAATAGACTGCGGTGGACGAGAAAAAGAAAGGTATTCCAAAAAATAAAAAGGAGAAATATAAGCCAATTCTAGCATTGTCCACAGGTGAGAAAATGTGGAAGAATCTTCAATCCATCTAGAAGCCTGATTTAGTAGAAAGGATTTGTGATACAAAGAAAAATTCGGGAAGTTTACCCCACCTTCTGCCTTTGGGCGCGTTAATTTAGATATGGACATGCGAGCCTTTTTTCTGACCCCACAAGAAAGAGGATAAGATGGAATTCATTTTCTTGAAATAAGATAAAGGAATAGAGAATGAAATGTTGGAGATTGTAAATAAAACCAAGGGGGAAAGCATCATTTTAATAGTATCCAATCTACCCCACCAAGATAAATATAAAGGATGCCATTTTGTGGTGAGGTCCGTCAGTTTCTTTAAGCAATCTTTCATGCAACGCGAAACCGTACCTGAGAGGGTGGGAGTAAAGTGAAGACCCAAATATTTGATAGAGTTGGGGTTCCATGTAAAGCCTGAAGAAATTAAATCAGATGTATAAGTGACTTTAGTCAAGGCTAAAATCTCACACTTATCTTTGTTTAATTTATAACCAGAGACAGAGGCAAATGAATTAACTTCAGTGAGAAAAGCAGGCAACAAAGTAATTGGTTCAGATAAAAATAATAGAACATCATCTGCATACGCTGCCATTTTAATTGTGGACTGCTGAAATGTAAATCCCTTTATGTCAATATTTTGGCGAATTCGCAAAAGGAAAGGTTCCAAGGCAAGGTTAAATAAGAAAGGCGAAAGGGGACATCCCTGTGGAACCCCTCTGCCAAGAGAAAAATAAGAAAAAATACCACCATTCCCCGCAATAGCAGCTCTAGGATCTCTAGGATCTGAATATAAAAGAGAGATGAGGTTAGAAATTTTAGGGCCAAAGCCAAACCACTTCAAAGTCTGAAAAAGATACGACCACTCAACCCTATCAAAGGCCTTTTCCGCGTCCAAGGCAATTGCAGCAATAGAATGAGAAGAATGTGAAGTCTTAGAGAGAATATCGAAAAACAATCTAGTGTTATCGGAAAGTAACCTGCCCTTAACGAAACCAGACTGCTCTTTCCCCAATAAAGCTGGCAGAAAGGATTCTAAACGAAGAGCAAGAGTTTTAGAAAACATTTTGTAATCAATATTTACTAGAGAGATGGGTCGAAATTTTTTACAGTACTGTGTGTCTTTTCCTGGTTTGGGAAGAATACAAATGAGAGCATCAGGAAAGGAACCTGAGGAAGAACCGGATTCCCAAAAATTAGAAATTATTGTATGTAATTTTGGAAGAAGTATTGCCGAAAAATGGAGAAAAAATTCCACTGTGAAACCATCTGGTCCCGGAGCTTTGTCTTTTTTAAGAGAATTCAAAGCACTAAGAAGTTCCTTCTGAGTTATATCTGACTCTATTGAAGAAAGGTCAGGAGGTGTAGGGAAAGGTGATTCAATATCAGATAGGTATTGACAAATATCCTGGGTCGTAGAAGTTGATTCAGAAGAATATAATGTTCTGTAAAATTGAAGAAATTCCTTTAAGATGTCCTCATCTTTGTGTCTCAAAACAGAATCTTGACTGTAAATACTATCTATATTAGACTTATTTTTTTTAACTTTCAAATAATTCGCCAGTAATTTGCCGGCCCTATTTTGACCCCCGTAAAATTTAGCATTGGAGCGCAATAAATAGTGGATGCATTATTTATGGTGTCTTTATTAAATTGCAGTTTAGTAGCAATGAGCTTATTTAAACATTCTTTAGATTTGGAAGTAAAGTAAGAATGTTCCAACTTCTTAATCTTGGAGAGAAGATCAGTAGTGATTTGTTCAGCTTTCTTACGTTTGCGGGAGACATATCCAATGATGGAGTCTCTAGCAGATGCCTTAAAGGCATCCCATACAACAAGAAAGGGTACCTCGTTAGATTCATTAGGTAAGAAAAAGTCATGAAAAAAGGCAGTGAAGAAAGAAACAAAATTAGAATCAAGAAGCAGGGAATTATTGAAGCGCCATTTCCTAGTGAGGGGCGATTTCTGCAAGATGTCAAGGTGAATGGAAACTGGAGCGTGATCGGAGATCAAAATAGAACCAATATCAGAGGCGAACAAAGACTGAGAAAGATGATGTGAGATGAAGAAGTAATCTAAACAAGATTGAGTCTGATGAGGCGGAGAGAAAAAAGAGTATTCTCTTAAAGTGGGATTACATAACCTCCAAGCATCAATAAATTTAAACTGATGAATGAGTTGTTTGAAAGCTTTATGAGACTTATGGGGAGTGTATGTGCTGGTAGAGTGTCTATCTAGAAAGGGGTCAAAAACTTCATTACAGTCTCCTGCCAGGATGAAATTTTCCTCATAATGTTGGGTGATGTGGGGAGATAAAGAAGACCAAAAAGAGGCATCCCCTGCAGTTGGAGCGTATATGTTTAGAAGTGAAACTGGAGTATTATCCACAACAAATTTAACAAAGACCCACCTCCCAAGCTGATCTGCTGAATTATCAACTATCTTGACTGAGAGGGATTTATGGAATAAAATAAGAACCCCAATACGCTTTCCGTCACCAGGGGAAAAGAAGATCTCCCCAACCAACCTCTCTTAAGTTTTACAGATTCTTCAGGTGAAAGGTGTGACTCTTGTAAACAAGCAATGTCCATTTTAAGCTTGTCTAAGTGCGTTAGGACTCTCTGCCTCTTTATGGGGGAGTACAAACCTCTAACGTTCCAAGAAACAATTTTTAAAGGCATTCAACATGGCAAAAAGATGTACATAATAAGCTGAATAAGGCTATGCAATAATATGAGGAGATGAAAAGTGAATGCATAGTAATCAACATAGGCAATAAGAACAAACAGCGAAAAACTCTTAAAATGGGAATACATGAAAGATACAAAGTACTACAATTTTGTATGCAAAAAAGAGTAAGAATAAACAGAAGATGGCATTCAATGTAATAACCAATGGAAAAAACACTGTAATCAATAACAATTAAAACGAATGAAAGAACAAGTGATGAATGATACAACAATATAAGGAAAACAGAGGAAAAAAGAAGAGAACAAGAAAACGTCGAGGAAGAAAGAAGAGAGGAAAAAAAAGCAGAAAATAGACTAGGTTCCAAAGGACGGGAAGAAGAAAGAAGGAAATAGATATATATATATATAAGAAAGATAAGAAGAGAGAAGAATACCTTACAGAACATCCAAGACATGTACGGGTGGGAAGGATGGAGACCACATAGGACAATGACGGGTTCGTAACTCGAAGGGGAAGGCGGGAAGGAGAGATGACTCAGCTAATTCCAGGAATAAAGTGAGGGAGGAAGGAACACACGAGGTAATGATCTATAAAAAAATGGAGACAAAAGAACATATGGAAAACATGAACAACTTGATATTAGAAATATAAACCAGGATAAGCAATATGTAAGAGCTAACAATCAAAAGCAGTAGATATATGTGAAAAAAGTCCTTAAATCAGCAATAATGAACATCAGGTAAAATGAGAAGCAGATGCAACATCCATCCCAGTAGGGCTATGCGAATAGAGGAAACTCTTCAGCTTCAATGGGTCCTCGTAGGTGGTGGTTTTGTTGTTGAGAGTTACCTTAAAGAGACAAGGATGAAACAGACCAAAACGCGCGCCAAGCTAGCGCAATTGTGGACGCAAGGACAAGAACTCCTTGCGCCTGTCAGCAGTAGCCTTGGCGTAGTCCTGTGAGAAAAACAGAGGATTGCCCAACCATACAGCTCGCTTCATGGCTCTTGCAGCTGAAATAATTTTAAGCAGATCAGTATATTCAAGAAAGTAGATGATAACACCTCTTGGTTTCCTGGCAGCCGTAGTTGACGTCGTATTAGGAGGGGGGCTAAACGATGTGCTCTATGTATGTTGAGATTAGTGCTGTCGGGTAAAGAAAGAACTTTTGGTAGGAAAGTCTTGAAAAACACCAGGGGGTCCGACCCCTCTGACAGCTCCCGAAGACCATAAATTCGTAGGTTGTTTCTTCTATTACGATTTTCCAAATTTTCAATTTGTTTTTGCATAAGAGAAACCTGTGTGCACAGCGGGTCCACCTTAGAGACGGACGAAGTCAAAGAAGTAACATCTTGTTCCAATTGGGTGACACGGCCATCAACAGTTAGCAATTTATCTGTGATTGTCTGAAGTGTGGCTCTAGTCTCATCGATGAAAGGGCGCAACACCCTTATTTCTTCCAATAGGATATCCATGGTGGCTAAATTGGGCTGCTTTGGGGGAGAAGGAGGATATTTTTTTAATCTTTTCATAGGGCCTTTAATAGCAGAGGACACGGATGTATTTGATGTTGACGGTGAGTGTTTAGAAGATGACTCCAGCGAATCCTCTATTGCAAGGCACTGATGTCTGGAGCTCGTATGAATTAAAAATTTACGAGAGGAAGACAGTGGTTTATGCAAGTCTTTGGATAATCTGCCCATGAAGCAAAGAACGAGGCTAAGAAAAAAGCACAAGTTAGAGGCCAAAGAAAGCAGAGTGAAAACCAATACTGCTACAAGACACTAAAGATACAGAGATGTATCACCAGTAAATATGCTTAAAAAGATAAGCGAAGCATGTAATGAGATAACAGTAAATTAGAATAAATATAAAAATGCCATTAATGCAGAGATAGTGAATTCAATATCCTACTATGCAATTGGTACAAACATAGCGAAACATAAGATAATGTGATACTGAGGCAAATTTCAAACATTTACTGCAAGATCAACTGTTGCGTAATAAGAAAGGAGGTCAGGAAAAACATGCACCTAGAAAACATTTTATAAGAAATCTCAGTGAAAAAATAGTGCATAGAAAACCTGTAAGAAAAGTTATAAGAGTTCACTGTTGTCAAAGTCAGTGTAGCATGTGGAGAAAGGCAAGCGCCATCTTGAATGAATATAAAGATAAGGCATCAAAATCCAGGTGAGGCTCAGAGTTCAGGCTAGATACAGAATCAAATCTCAAAGCTGTAGTAGCAGTAATGAATATTAGCAAAAAAACAGCTGATATCTGAAGCAGCTCTAAGGGAATGAAACATTGTAAGAAACGGTTTCCTCATGCATAATTCAGAAGCTGTGCTGTGAAACAAGCCTTTGTGCTGAGGAGATAGGGAATGATTTCAACTGACAGTTAGGCGATGTACATTTAAGGAGAATAATCGTGTGGCATCAATTAACAATATAAGGCACAATTTTTCTGAAAAACAGCATCAGAAATAAGGCGAAATTGACAAAGCGCGCTGTCTTCTAGCAAGAAACCGAGCTACCGCTAGGAGCCGAGCTCCGTCAGCGAGGCTCGTGAAAATGGCGGCCGCGTCACCTTGGAGGCAAATTAGGTGCGTATCAGGGCATTTAGAACGCTGCACATGCAGAGATATCCAGTTCGTCCGCAGAATTAAGATCACCAGAGCATTTATGTGGGAGGTAGGCAAACCAAAAGTAGCTGGTATTCGCAAGCATATAAAGCCCGGAATGCCGCTAGGAGCAAGGCTCCGTCAGCGGAAACCGTGAAATGGCCGCACCCTCACCAGACTTCGTCGGGCGCTCGAGTTCTGAAAATAGTCCTTCCTGGTCCCGCAGCTACGAGCCAAGGTGTTGCTACGATAATAGAAGTCTTCCCACAGCTGTTTTCACATATTTGGCGTCGCAGCTATAAGTAGGAGTCACGCCATGCCCTCCTTCACCGCCGCTACCCGGGAGAGTCACAAAAACGCCGCCATCTCCTGCAGGCGCTAGCCACGCCCCTTAAGTGAGACCCTTAATGGGGCTATTGTGGGTCTAGGCAGGCCTGACAGTATGGGGACCACAAGTGCTTGCATGGCAGACATGAAGTCGTTTTGAGGGAGGAAAGGTTTTAGTTTCCGCAGTATGCTCATTTGGAGGTTTACTCTTTTAGTGGTGGCACTAATATGCTCCTGCATATTAAGGTTTTGTCAAGGATTATTCCTCGAGATCTTTCTGACTCAATAAATGTTGGTGTGCAATTGAATGCTGTTAGTTGCTTCATCCAATCATTAGCAGTGTGTATTTGATTGGGTGTGGCAATTAGGAGGAATTCCGTTTTTGGAGTGTTCAGTTTCAGGTGGTTGTGTGACAGCCAGTTTTGGGTATTTTGAAGAACAGGATTGCGGGATTGTTTGTCATCAGGTGATGAGTCTTTCAATTACAGTTGTATATCATCAGCCTAAAGATGATAGTGCATATTAGATGACGATAGCATATCTGTTAATGGCTCCATGAATAGGTTGAATATAGTGGGTGAAAGAGAGGAGCATTGTGGAACCCCATGTGTGACCAGATCAGTCTTAGAAAGGGGTTGATTTCCCTTGACTTTTGAAAAACGAAGTGAACCAATTTAAGACCGAATCTGTTGTTCCCATCCTGTGCTCTAGTTGCTGCCACCATGTCTTGTCTCTTTTTCCATCATTTAAAAAAGTGATCCTGTCAATGAATGGCAAACTGCAGTACTCCTCCTGCGGCAAACAATCTAAATAGCACTTAAAGGTATGCTGGTCAAACATCAGTCAACCTAAGACAGACAGACATCATAATAGTTAATCAGAACCCTTGTACTTGGTGAACTCTGCCAATAAGAAAATGTGTGAGTGTCCAAGGGTCGCACTGGCCTAGCAAGTCAGTTTCTGTGTTACATTAATAAGGAGTGCCCTTAAAGCACGACAGAGTATCCAAGGGGGTCTCAGATTTTCTGTAGCTCTCCCCCTGCCCTTCCAAACCCATCCCTCCATTCTTTGTCCTTTGTATAGTTTATAACATGGGTACTTACAAACATTTCCCCGGGGCCGCAAAGTGTGGTCTGTGGAGTGCCGGACGGCTGTATTAATGCCAGCATGGTCGGAGTGGGGCTTTGTGAGGAGAGGGGTTAAGGTGGGTGCTATCTCTAACTTGGGAGATTCACGTGTAAAAAAGAAGTAACTTGACTATTGAATTGGAATGAAATAGATTTGCACAATGTGAACCCAGAAAACCTAGGATCAGTTCTGGCTTTCCTACCTGACCACATTGTGTGATTCTAGACAATTGTACCATTTCACTTTGTCTCCATTTTCTTCATTATAAGTTATAACATATAAGAGCACCTTGAAAAACATGAGTTCGGGATAAGCACTGTCCGAAACCATCTCTCTTGTTTTTGAACAACCCAGACCACCCATAAGGTTCTAAGAGACAACTGACTTGCCTCTTAGTTCACTATTAGTATTGTTGTCAGGGATGGTGTAAGTTTGAATGTTTCTATATTAATTATTGAAAAATATCAGTTTTAAAAATAATTCTGAATGCACTGATGTAATCTGATATAATAAGGTAAATTACATCTGCATGTTAATAAGGGTTTTGGAATTTTGAAGACACTGTATCACATTTTTAAACATTTGTTGCAAAATGTCCTTAATAAAAAAATAATGCTTTTCTGAAGTTAAGTGGTGCAGGACACAATATTTGCTTCTTCTCTTTTACTTCAGTTAGTGAAAATAAACACTTACAGTTTATTTAACATCTTTCAAAATTTAACCGCTTGATCAAGTAACAGCAACAGAATGCAGTTGATCTGGAGCTGCATGGTAAGGTCAGCAGGGCTGTATGTGGACCCTGCGTCATACTTTGATTATCAATGGTTTTATAATGTTAGAGAGGGCCAGACTCCTGAAGCTGAATAGGTTTTGCCTGGAAAGAAATCATCAAGAAGTTATTCTAAGAAAGATAGAAATGCTGTCCTGTCTCACCATGTTTATCTCAAGTCTGGTACACACCTAGGGGCTTATTTACAAGCCCCTTGCACTATTTCAGCGTCACTTTTCCCATCTTAAAAAGTGACGCAAAGTGGCACAAGGGGCTTGTAAATCTGCCCCTAGTGCTAAGGTGAGATTGTGGTCTGCCTTCTGAAGGAGGGCAGTGACGCTTCATAGTTTGGAAAAAAGTGAATCGTCTAAAATACAACTGACAATGATGTAAGACCACAACAACCACGGGGGCAAATAGGTTGGACTGAATTCAGAGAAGCAGCAGAATTTAGGGTAATTAGCAAACCAGGTGTAATTCAGTTTTGATTGGTGATCTCTGAAAGTGGCGAGGTGTAGCACTTTTCCACACATTTTGCATGTTTGCTATACTGGCAAAGGAGGTTCTTTCCCTGAGAACATTATGCAAAAAGAAATAAAATAGTGCATCGTCATTTCACATTAGGCGGGTTAATTACAAGGGGAATTGCATAGCTCTTGCCCATGCAATGTGGTGCAAGGGCGACACCAGCCCAAAATGTGATTTATAAAGTTATTCAAGGCCCCTTGCATGGCCTTGAGCTGCTTCAAAAACTGTGAAGTAATACAATACAGCACAAATCGCTGCACTGCGTCACTCTGCAGCAGAGAGTCATTCTGCAGCACACCTATGAAGAAACCCCTTCCTGCACAAAATCAGTCCTCCTTCAAATCACTTAATCTCCCCGTGCCTAACAAAAATTAATGTGTCCTCATGTAAGGCAACTGGTGATATGTAAAGTGCTCTGATACCCGATTCGGGTCAAGTTCGCGCTATAAAAAACTCTGTAAAAAAAATGTATAATGTAGGCAGCCCTGCTGTTACTATGGGTGCCTGTGTTTTCACTAGGTATCTAAAACGGCACCAGCACAGGGACAAAAGGAGGAAATGCACCTTATTTTTGCCCTTACCCTGTTATGCATCGCATCTCAGCAAGGCTGCTTTCTGCACTGCGCTCCATGAATTTCTAGAATATATCACCCTAATTTGCTAAAAAGTACAGGCCTTCTCCTCGTCCTTAGCCTCAGAGACCCCTTCCTCCTCATTCCTGTAATGCTGCACTCCTGAATTGCTGTAGTCTCTACCCTTACTCCTCAGCCTCCTCAGACTCAAGAACATGCCCTTCCCAACAGCTAAACCTCTTTATCACCATCACTTCTAACTGCAATTGTACTCTTCATTACCTAGAGAGATGTATTTTATGTTCCTTGTGCCCCTCAATCTCAGTTATATGTCACCTGTTAGCCCATCCACATATCTCCTAGTCTCATTATGCCACTTAGTCCTGTGTATTTCTGAGTTACCCCATGCCCATTGTGTTTTAGACTCCTGAATAGTCCTTTGCTACCTATATCAACTTTCTAACACAATCTACTCTCTGGCCCACTCATCAGTCGTGTTCCAGTGCTTAATTTGAGCTGGTGGTTTCTGGTTTCAGGTTTTATTGTCAACACTGGCATTTGTGACAACACGCCTGTGGGAAACCAGGGATTTGTTGAAGTTTCCCCCCACTTTTTGCCCCCATTTTAATTACTAAATGCTGGATGTTTGGCTCTGATTGTGCCCTGAGCTCTTCTAACCAGTTCCAGGGCCTGTGCTCTGTGTAAAAGGTAAATGGTAATTAAGTCTAATTGCATTTAACAACCTACCTGTAAAACCCCGGTATATGGTAGGGCATGCAGGTTTAGAGGCTCAGTAGATTGAATGCACTTAAGTGTGCACTGCTGTGTTGCCTGCTGTCATTTTAAAGGCAGCCCTGCTTTGTAGGCTGCTTTTAAAATAAAATAATATTATATGACAATTTGAATTTGGAATGAAAGGTACTTCCAAAGTCTTAAACTACCTTATTTTAGTATATAAAGTAGCCCTAAGGTGTCCCTTAGGTGCTCCCTGGGTAGGGTGGCTTGTAACTATAAGCAGGGACATTATAAAATATGTGTCATAAGCCCTGGTTAGGGAAAAATTGCGAATTTTGTGTTTCCCTATTGTTGTGCATTAGCTCCATAGGCTAACGTGGGAGGGCTTTATTAAACTTTAATAAAGTCTAACTATTGACAGGTGTGTATTAAATTATACATCAAAGTGTTTAAATCAAAGTTAGAATAAATCCAACAGCTTACTAGGGTTAGACTTGTTATAACCATGACAGAAAACAAGTTATAAAACTTGCTTTTCCGTTGTGCCACAATCCAGCCTTCTAACAGCCTCTCCTGATTGGCCAGTCTTTGACAGTCTGGGCCAAACTACTCTGATGAGGTGCCCGTCATGGGCTGCATTTAGACAAAGTAGACATCTGGTGGGGGACGAACTGCTACTGCCAAGCACAGGACAGGAAGGGTGCTGGGTAGCCAAACTGGACTTCAAAGAAGGAATGACAGTTTTGGTCAGGAATAGGCCCACCCCCATATCCTGCACTCACAGCCAGATGGGAGCCCCAATAATTGAATTAGCAGTGTGGCTGTAAGAGGAGTGTTAGGGAAAGTTAACCACACACGTATGCTGAGTTGGCCAGACCTTAAGCTCCATGAGACATTTTCTCCATTTTGATTTTTAAAGAACAGTGCTTTATTTTACAAGATTATGCCACACTTTGAAGGAAGATTTCAAACCTGTGGGTGGCACCCTGAACCCAATTGGTCATGAGTCCCCCCGTTTGTCACCCCTGAAGAATGGATAAAATGGAAGAGCTGCCTCATAACACAGATCCCTTGTAAATGTAAATGTAAATGTATAGGCATTTATATAGCGCACTACTTACCCGTGGGGTCCCAAGGCGCTTCGACCGCTGCGAAACCCTTCCTGGCTTCCCTGAGAGATGGTCCCTTAATGGGTATCTCCAGGGTGAGACCAGGCATCCCCGGCGGTCTGGTGGGGCCGTTAGTGAAGATGAGGCAAGCTAATGCCCAGAGTTGCCGAGTGTGATCGCTGATCAGAGTGGGCACCGAGGCGAGAGAATTATCGAGTCCGCTGACCCTGGTCCAGAAACCTGCCGCGCCGGGAATCGAACCCTGGTCCCGGGCCGTCCTCTGCTCTCGGGTCTGCCGCCTCTAACCAGTGAGCCACACTACTTCATTGAGACTACAAGAAGAAGGACTGTTCTGCTAGACCCTTGAGCTGCACATGAGACGACTGCACTCAAAAGGATGGCACCTGCTGCACACATTGGTCTTTAGCCCTAAAAGGACTTTCCCTTGTTGTGAAAGTTGAAGGAGTAGACTCACTGAAAGCAACCAAAAGAGCTTCACGTGACCTTTGTGCTTGCCGGTGGGACTTGACCCTTGCTGTTGCTGGAGCCACTAGCGCTGCTGAAATCTTGGGTGTCTCTTTCCTCCCTCAAGCGCTACTCCTCGCCGGACCCGCTTGGCGGGTCCCGCTTCGCGGCGCTAGAGTCTTGTTGGCGCTGGGGAGTAGATACTTTTAAGACTGCTGTGGGCGAATTTCAAAGCAGGGCTGCGAGCGTGACACTACCAGGCTCAGTTTCCCAGGAGACACTGGAGCTGACCTGACCAGAGTGACCTGGGCCGCTCTCCCTGTTTGCCACGTCCCCTTCATCACAGTTAAAACAACCGGACCCAGAATCGTCGTGGGACTTCACGTGACCTTTGTGCTTGCCGGTGGGACTTGACCCTTGCTGTTGCTGGAGCCACTAGCGCTGCTGAAATCTTGGGCGCCTCTTTCCTCCCTCCATTTTGTGTTTCCCTATTGTTGTGCATTAGCTCCATAGGCTAACGTGGGCAGACTTTATTAAACTTTAATAAAGTCTAACTATTGTCAAGTGTGTGTTAAATTATACATCAAAGTGTCTAAATCAAAGTTAGAATAAATCCAACAGCTTACTAGGGTTAGACTTGTTATAACCATGACAGAAAACAAGTTATAAAACTTGCTTTTCCGTTGTGCCACAATCCAGCCTTCTAACAGCCTCTCCTGATTGGCCAGTCTTTGACAGTCTGGGCCAAACTGCTCTGATGAGGTGCCCGTCATGGGCTGCATTTAGACAAAGTAGACATCTGATGGGGGATGAACTGCTACTGCCAAGCACAGGACAGGAAGGGTGCTGGGTAGCCAAACTGGACTTCAAAGAAGGAATGACAGTTTTGGTCAGGAATAGGCCCACCCCCATATCCTGCACTCACAGCCAGATGGGAGCCCCAATAATTGAATTAGCAGTGTGGCTGTAAGAGGAGTGTTAGGGAAAGTTAACCACACACGTATGCTGAGTTGGCCAGACCTTAAGCTCCATGAGACATTTTCTCCATTTTGATTTTTAAAGAACAGTGCTTTCTTTTACAAGATTATGCCACACTTTGAAGGAAGATTTCAAACCTGTGGGTGGCACCCTGAACCCAATTGGTCATGAGTCCCCCCGTTTGTCACCCCTGAAGAATGGATAAAATGGAAGAGCTGCCTCATAACACAGATCCCTTCATTGAGACTACAAGAAGAAGGACTGCTCTGCTAGACCCTTGGGCTGCACATGAGACGACTGCACTCAAAAGGATGGCACCTGCTGCACACATTGGTCTTTAGCCCAAAAAGGACTTTCCCTTGTTGTGAAAGTTGAAGGAGTAGATTCACTGAAAGCAACCAAAAGAGCTTCACGTGACCTTTGTGCTTGCCGGTGGGACTTGACCCTTGCTGTTGCTGGAGCCACTAGCGCTGCTGAAATCTTGGGCGCCTCTTTCCTCCCTCAAGCGCTACTCCTCGCCGGACCCGCTTCGCGGCGCTAGAGTCTTGTTGGCGCTGGGGAGTAGATACTTTTAAGACTGCTGTGGGCGAATTTAAAAGCAGGGCTGCGAGCGTGTCACTACCAGGACTCCGTTTCCCAAGAGACACTGGAGCTGACCTGACCAGAGTCACCTGGGCCGCTCTCCCTGTTTGCCACGCCCCCTTCATCACAGTTAAAACAACCGGACCCAGAATCGTTGTGGGACTTCACGTGACCTTTGTGCTTGCCGGTGGGACTTGACCCTTGCTGTTGCTGGAGCCACTGGCGCTGCTGAAATCTTGGGCGCCTCTTTCCTCCCTCAAGCGCTACTCCTCGCCGGACCCGCTTCGCGGGTCGCGCTTAGCGGCGCTAGAGTCTTGTTGGCGCTGGGGAGTAGATACTTTTAAGACTGCTGTGGGCGAATTTCAAAGCAGGGCTGCGAGCGTGTCACTACCAGGACTCCGTTTCCCAGGAGACACTGGAGCTGACCTGACCCGAGTCACCTGGGCCGCACTCCCTGTTTGCTACGCCCCCCTCTACTACTCTTCTACAAAAAGCTCACGTCATCTCTGCTGCGCGGGAGCGCGCGGGAGCGACCAGGAGAAGCCCGGGACAAAAGCGGGACCGTCTGTGGCCGTCAGGGGCCGAAGGAGGCCGGGCTGGGCCTGGTCTCTAACATCCATAGCTTGTACATTTCCGCTAAAGGTTTGTTGTTTTATGTGGGATACCATAAGTGTAAAAGATGTCCTCAGACATGCTTAGTTCCTTGCCCTCTAGCGTTGGAGTTTCCATCCTTGGTCCTCTGGATAAATATTTTGTTAGGGCCAACAAAGACATTGATAAAGAACTCCTGTTAGAGGAGAAACGTGCAGAGTGTCGTCGCTCCATAGAATTGTTAAAAAAGAAACCACAGAACACTCTCCAAAACGTAACTCTCATACAAGACCTAGCTACTACTGGTAGGTTGGAGGCAGATGCAGAGTCATTCAGCTCTGACCCCATACCTATTCCTAGTATCTTTCAAGAGCATAGCATAATCCTAGATTTTTTTGTTAGCATTAGTCAAAATAATTTAGGCTGCTCTCCTATTGTTTCTAACAGCCTAATAGATCTTAACTCCCCTGCTCCCCCGATTTTTGTTACACAATTGAACTCAACTCCCTCTAATCACTCTATTGTCACTGTTGAACCTATTGAGATTACCTCACCACATATTGTCAGTAAGGCTACAACTGATAGTGAGAAACCACAGAGGGTTCCTCATTCCCCGCCAAGGAAAAGGAGGAAAAAAGGTGGGGTAAAAAGAAAAGGGGAAAACCTATTAACTCCAACACCTCCCTCATTAGGCTCTATAAATAAATTAGCTAGTCCTCTAGCGAGTGATGTATTACCAGGTACTCATTTCTTACCATCTTCTTCTGGGGAATTGCCAACCTTGACTAAGAAAGAGCCAATAGAAATATTTGAACAGCTTTTTAAAGCTTATATGCTCCCTCTAATGGAGAGAGTTAGAATTCTGGGGGGTAAAGTGGACTGCCTATTGTCAGCTGCCCACTTGAGTACAACTCCTGACTCCGAGAAACCCAGTGAGCAATCTCGATCAAATTGTCAGATAAGCTCTGCTACAGCAAAACCAAGTAGCTCAATTATATCAAAAGGAATTCCAACAGTAAATACCAAAATTGCCCCAACTATTCCTAGTAAGTCGACGGGTGTACATAAGCCACTCAAAGATAAGAAACTGTTGGCTCTAAACAAACCCCCAGCTTCGACGATTAAGACTACTACGTCCTCGGGGGCAACTAATATTAAAAGACCCACTTTAAAACATAGGACTATAGTAGACTTACCGCCTGAGTCAGCCAACTTTGTGATCCTCTTAACAGGCGTCCCCCCTATCCTCAATGGAAATTTCGAACATAAAGACAATCTGAAAAATAAAATCATTTTCTGGTTGAGATCCAACAGACCTCTTCCTGCTCATTTAAACGGAGATATAATCTCTGTAAGAAGATGCAACTGTGTGGGTCCCCGACCGAAAGACATAGAGGGTGATGTCCTGATTGTTAATTTTAAGGATCACAGAGTTGTTACTTTCTTAAGCGACTGGTATCCTGGCAAAAATGAGGGTGGAATATCAACAAGAAATCTGAGCTACTTTTACCCAGAGGCCCTCTTTAGACCCCCTACTCATGCTAGGACCAATAGACACCCTAATCCCCAGTCTCTGGCCCACTGCCCTTCACCTTTTTTTCGTCCCTTTAATAATCCAATCATTCCCTCCTTTCTTCCTGTATGTCAATATCCTCCCAGACGCTTCCCTCTACCGAATAATAACCACACCAAATACACTAATCACAATGAGTTCTGGGATATCCCGTTGTACAATCTTTACAAACCATCTTCAGGGTTGGACCTAAATGAATGACTGGATTTACCATTCATTGAATCAGAGCCCATTCGAGATTGTACGGGTATTATTGACACCCCAGACTCAGATTCAGAACCACCTTTGGAAGAAGATCAGGAGGTAATATTTCACAAAACTGGGAATGAGAAGCTTGACTCTCGTGGAGAGGAGTGGGGTGAGTGTTTTGTGTCAGATGAGGCTGAGAGCCAGGATGTGTTGGTATTAGAAAATGGACAGAAGGAGCTTAGTACACATAGAGGGATTCAAGATAGAATAAAGAAAGTTGACGCGTTAGTAGCTGGTGGAATGTATAAAAACAATAAGACCTGTTTCCATTTCACGACAGATGATGCACTGTCACAGGAGCCCTTAAGCACTAGGGGGGGAAACCCTTCATTATCGAGTGTCATTGGTACTGTTGGTCCGGGTTTGGTCAACCATCCATCCTCTTTGAGACTTATTTCGTGGAACATAGCCGGTCTACGAGGTAGGCTCCAGATTGAGGAGTGGGTGGAGCTTGTGAATAATCAGGATATACTGATATTTCAAGAGACCTGGGCAGTTGATGCCATCTTACTTCCCGGGTTCCTTAACTTTCACAAGCCTGCCTGTAGGGGTGGAGTGGGCAGACCCTCAGGGGGACTATGCGTTTGGATAAGACAGTCTCTGGCCTACCAAACAACAGAGTTATCTTCTTCTAATCCTGATATTCTTGTACTTAAGCTCACAAATCCAGGCTCCTTGACGATAGTTATTATAAATGTCTACGCGAGGGGCATTCCAGGAGGTCGTAGTTCAATAGGTATTTTTAATGACCTAGAGCTGATATTTAATCAATGTTAAAAGGAATCTTTTGTTATTTTGGCAGGTGATCTTAATTACACCTTTGAGCCCTTTTCGGCTAGAGAGATGGACTTCCAGGAAGAAGAGGACAAACGATGGAAGATCCCGCCCTTAGAATTACCTCCCATTAAAAAAGGGACAGAGGCTGCCCTTCATTGGCTGGGTTTTTGCCTAGAAAGGGGATTGAGAGCCGTAAATGGACGAACTGCGTCTGACAAACAAGGGAAGCACACCTTTGATAATGGACGCAGGACGAGCCGGATTGACTAACTTCTTATTAAGGTGGAGTATTGGTCCTCCCTGGTCGATATGTTGGTGGAGGATCGCCCAGAGAGTGACCACAATCCGCTAGTACTTAGGCTAGCCCTAGATAGTAACTGCCGTTTGAGAGCCCCCAACAACTGTAGCATAGCAGATGTGTTGTTGGAGAATAACTGTAGAAGGGTTCAGTGGAGTAGAGTTGTTGAGGATCCCGCAACTCTAAGCTTGATCTCACGGAAAGTAGTGGAGGTATTGAGTGTCATGGAGTCAACGACAGAGACAGCCGAAATTTGCGTGCTACACGATAACCTCTTTCTCTCTTTGAAATAATTTTTTACCAAAACAAATAATAACTCTGGGAAAAAAAATCAAACAACCGGGGGAAGGGGCAAGTGGTACAACCAATCCTGCCGCAAAGCCCATAATGACTTACTTATTGCTCTTAAATTACGAGATAGTGCTGACATACGAAAATCAAGGCAGAATTACAAAAGTCGCCTGAAAGAGGCCTAGTCGGCCTGGGATGATAAACACTGGCAGGACCTTGACGAGGCGAGCCTGTCTTCCAACCAATATAGGTTCTGGTTTGTCCTTAAATGGGGAAATTCATATGAATCCCAGTTCTCCTCAAACCATGTAGCCAATGATGGATGGGTCGCACATTTTGGAGTGCAATTTGGTGACCCTGGCCCTCTAGTAGACCATGCTGTAAGCTCACGAGAGGCCTATTCTAGTTCCTCGAGTGATGACCCCCTCTTCGACCGCTTAGATGTGGAGCTGGCCTTAAATCAGACTCAAGGAGGGAAAGCACCCGGCATAGACTGCATTCCCTCTGATCTCTTTAAATCAAATCAGGCAGTCTGGGCTCCATATATATTGAAGATTGCCAATGCGGTGGCAGGTGGAGCTCCGATACCCGACTCTTGGCAGGGGGCGGAAATCATTCCAATCTTTAAAAAAGGGGACCGCTCCCTACCCATAAATTATCATCCAATCAGTCTTATAGACGCCATCCAAAAAATCATCTCTCGGATGGTGTTATATAAGATCATTGCGTGGATGGACGAAAAGTCTATTCTATCACCATTGCAGGCCGGCTTCAGGCCTTGCGTTAGCACAATAGACCAGATCCTTAGATTTTTATTAATCTATTGGAAGGTGGTGGTCCTAAATTAAGGAGTGATTTATGCGGCCTTTGTAGACCTCAAGTCCGCCTTCGATTTGGTACCTAGAACCAAATTGTGGGCGGCTTTGGCTCAAATGGGTTTGCCCTTGGGTCTGTTGGCTTTAATCGTTAGACTCCACGAGAGGAATTATGCACAGGTCCGCTGGGGTATGCCGGGCCAAGTCACTAAAAAGTTTCCAGTGACCCGAGGAGTCCGTCAAGGATGTGTCCTTGCCCCGACCCTTTTCCTTCTCTTTATCAATAGAGTTGTTGATTATTTTTTACATACCCCTACAGACGCACCTAGTTTGGGAGGTATGAAGGTCCCGCTATTGATCTTTACGGATGATACGCTTCTACTCTCAAAAACCCAAAAGGGGTTACAATTGGCTCTTAATACATTTTTGGAATTTTGTGATGCTAACGACCTACAAATAAATACAAGCAAAACCAAGTTTATGGTTTTTACAAAAGATAGACCAAGATTGGGACAAGTTAGTCTTGATGGCGTAAATTTAGAACAGGTATATGAGATGACCTACCTGGGGGTGGTTTTGGACCACAGAATAAGATGGTCTCCTCAGCTAGACGTTTTGTCTTTAACATTTTCACAGCTGAGTGGGACACTGGTAAAGGAGCAAAGATCCTCGTTAACAAAAAGGGTGAGCACAGCACTCAAAATTTACAACATCAAGATCAGAACGGCTATTACATACGGAGCGGACCTATGGGGTTACGCTAATTTGTCCCAACTTGAGAAAATACAAAACAAATTCTTATGTAACTTGGTGGGTCTTCCCCAATCGACCCCTATGCTACCACTTATGTTGGATTTGGGCTGTTATCCAATAAAGGAAGTAGCTAAATTGAGAATAATCCTTTTATGGAGGAGAATTTGGGTAACTCCTGAATTGGCTTCCTTTGCTGAGGGTATTGAAGACCTCAGACGTTTAGTAGTTAGTGGCAATCTCCCTTCGTTTAGAGCTGTCAGAACCATTTTGGTAGATATGGGTCTTGCCCAGCTATGGTCTGATCCCAGGAACAGTGTGTTTCCTGGAAAGAAGGACTTCAAAGACCAGTTTTGGGCAGCTTATAGATATAGGCTAATCATTGAACATAGCTCAACAACTCTCTCTGGCAGATTCTTGAGCCACAAAGTGGATACAAACTTGGAGAACTATTGGGATGCCATATTAAAGAGTAGTTTGTGAAGTCAAATATCTAAAAAACAAACAAACCAGCTGGGTAAGACCTAAGATTACCTAATGCATATGTTCATCAACGTTCTATGTGGTCACCATTAGAATTACGACATTACAGATTCAACTTATCTATTATTGACTAATTGTGTAAACTTCTGTCAAACAAAAATATACACAACTATCAAAAGAGGGAGTAAATACACATGTATATAACGCAACAGAATTTTTATTATGACATAATAAATCAAACAAAATAAAATTTAACAAGAACTACAATTCATAAAACCTTTCTTGTATCAATTTATAATTAAAAATTACAGATAATCAAAGAATAAAAACAGTTTTTCAAATGTGAATAACTAAGGTTCCTTCCAAATCCTAAACATATAAAGAGGACCTATATTATTTGTGAATATAGGTCCTCTTTATATGTTTTAGGATTTGGAAGGAACCTTAGTTATTCACATTTGAAAAACTGTTTTTATTCTTTGATTATCTGTAATTTTTAATTATAAATTGATACAAGAAAGGTTTTATGAATTGTAGTTCTTGTTAAATTTTATTTTGTTTGATTTATTATGTCATAATAAAAATTCTGTTGCGTTATATACATGTGTATTTACTCCCTCTTTTGATAGTTGTGTATATTTTTGTTTGACAGAAGTTTACACAATTAGTCAATAATAGATAAGTTGAATCTGTAATGTCGTAATTCTAATGGTGACCACATAGAACGTTGATGAACATATGCATTAGGTAATCTTAGGTCTTACCCAGCTGGTTTGTTTGTTTTTTAGATATTTGACTTCACAAAGTGTTTATCCCTGTCGCTTGGTTTTCTTACTCCAAAACAGGGGGTCCTTGTTTTTTGCACCAATATTAAAGAGTAGTGACAGGAAACTCTTCCATCAATTTAGAGCAGGAACACTACCCTTGAGGTAATTTACACAGAAATGGAGGGGGGGGCACAGGGGACTCATGCCCATGGTGTAAAGCACAGAGGGAAACTGTGAGCCATTTTTTTTCTTTGTTTGCCCTACATATGCCAGCCCACGGAAAAAATGGTTAAAACCGATTTGCCAGATGTTAAAAACGAGAAGGGCAGGGAAAGCTCTAAGGTTACTGGGGACGGTAACAGCTCTTCCGGTGGCCATATCGGTAGCCAAATTTCTAGGATGGTCCTGGTTAATCAGAGGGAAATATTTGCAGAGCATTAGTTAGTTTGATAGTTCACTGTAATTATTACTATGCATATTACTGCGAAGCATTATGAATTATGTAAATCATGTATTATAGTGGCTCTATTGTTTTACTGTATGTTTTAAACTGTGTGTTTTATACTGCGATGTCTTTTATGGTTAAATATACCGAAATAAAGACTTATAAAACGGCTTCACCTGCATCATCTCCACCAAGAACACAGATGTCCACCTTCAACTAGACTTTGACCAGGTACATTGTGGGAGCAATTGTCTCAAAGTCCCAAGAAGAAACTCAGAGATTCTGGAACTTTGGATTGGATTGGTGTTGTGGACACTTTGGAGCCACAGAAGGAACTTTTGAAAGAAGATCCAGAAATGTGAGATCATTTGGAAAATGTTTGGTAAAAAGCTCCATAAGCTGACCGACTCATTGTCGGAAGTCAAGCTGGCGCCGTAGAACCGTGACCAAACCTGAAATTTAAGTTTGCCCCGCTGAAGCTCCAGAGATCTTTGTCATCAATAAGACTTCTAGAAACTGACTGAGGCATCCCGTTGAAGCAAGCTGCCTTTGTCGAACCCTAACCCAGCCTGCAATAGAGACTTGCTCAATGTTAAGAGAAAAATCTTCCAAAAAGTGACCTTTTCATGCAAGGCTCACCTCCATGAAAAGGCTGGCAGTGTGGAAACTCATAATTGGCACCACCATGCATTCTGCTTCCCCAGACTGACACGCCACCACCAGAGATCACAGATCCCTGGTGTTTGAGGTTGTCCCAAAGTGCTCCAACCACCGTACTAGTAATACGCCATTCAGACCACTGGTGCGGCAGTCCCCAAATGCCACCGCACACCCACCACGCGTTTGGCAGTCCGATGGACTGCCAAATCGTGATCAGGCCCTAAGTCAGAAGGTAAAAACTTGACCTGGCCCAACCGCTCATTGATTCTGACCCATGCTCCATTGCGACCAGCCTGAAACTTTAACTTTGTTCTGGTCCAGTGTAACCAGATGTCCCAAAGGGATGTATGACGTTATAACGCATACTATTACTCCGCAGACCATTACAACGCGACTTTTACTCCGCATACCGTTACAACGCATAGCGCCTTGGGGCGCTGGATAGTGGTAAGTATAATTTTCTATTCCAACACCAGTCCCCGTGGACACTAGGGAAGGTGTTGGATAGAAAATTAAACTTATTCCCTATCCTACAGCGCCCCCCAGCGCAATGCGTTGTAACGGTATGCGGAGTAAAAGTCGCGTTGTAATGGTAGTGCGGAGTAAAAAATGCGTTGTAACAGGTGTATACCGTCCCAAAGTGGATCTTTTGGTATTTAGGCACTGGGAAATATTTATTCTTAAACATTCATATCTCTGGTTCCTTACATTGGATTTTTGTCAATTCTGGTGTCATTTCAATCATAACAATATTTCATATGTTTATAAAGTGGTATTACATTTTTATTGTGTGTTGTGTCTTACTTATTTAAGGTATTGTTATTTTTAAATGTTTTACACACCTGCCTCCTAAGTTAAGCCTGCCTACTGGCAGCCAGCTACCTGGGGTTGAGCAAGGGAGTAATTTATTGAGACCTACACTGGCCTTTATATTGTGATTATGGCTTTATTGCTAGTGGTAGGTGCCTACCTGCATCTACTAATAAACCACCTTCCATCACTGCCACATGGTGGCACTTTTTGTCTAATTTTGTGATAAACACAACTGTTGTTTAATATTTCATTGTACAATACCAATCATAAATACCTAACACCCAAAGCTATTAGAATGGATTGGATGGATTGGGTGGCACATATTAGTCACTTGTAATGTATACTAAAAGATTGAATTGTCACACTTGTAGGAGTGTGATAGCTAGTAGTAGTGTTGGTACTGTCACGGGCAGTTCTGGCAGGGGCAATGGGTGATGTAAGCTGCAGTGGCCTCCTGACAAGGTCCCTGACAAGGCACTGTCTTCTGGAATTCTCAATCCTCTTAAGCTGCTGCTACATCTTAGAGCATATTTTATTCCCTGTTAGTCAACAAACGTCAACGTTCTTAATAGGAGAGACAGCCTCCTGGATAACCAAGATTAATTGCTCAGCCATTACTGTACCAGCCTCAATATTCACATGACTATGCCATTCACAATCACCCTCACTCAATCACACTCTTTCTCTGTCTCTCATTCTCCCATTTGGTCACATGTCTATTCTTTCACTCAATTTCACTCTGTCACTCTTTCTCTCACTTTATCTCTCACTCACTCTTAGTCTCCTACTAACCCTCCCTCTAAATTTCAAAATCCTTCACCCATTCTCTCTCTTTTACTCTCCCTCACTCTCAGTCTCTCACCCACTCTCGTACTCATTCTCCCAATGTCTCTCACTCCCTCACTCTCACTGACACGCTCTCTCATTGAATATCTCACTCATCTTCTCACTTATTCTCACTCACTCTCTCTGCCATTCTGACTAATCCTCTCACTTACTCTCTCACACACTTTCTCTTAGTCACTTATTCACTCTTATGCATGCTCTCTTAATCTCTTGCTCAGTTTCTCACTTCTCACTCACCCTTGGCCTCGATCGCTTCCTCATTCTCTCACTCTCACTCCCTCACTGTTTCTCACTCACTCCTTCACTTACTCTCTCACTCACTCTCATCTCGTTCCCACTCTCTCATTATCAGTTAGTCTATCTCTCTCCCTACCTCATATTCACACTCTTTTATTGCCTCTCACTCAATATCTCATACATTCACTCTCTTATTCTATCTCTCACTCACTCTATGCCACTCACTCTCTCCCAGTCACTCACTCACTCCGTTTCACTCACTCATTCTTACTCTCACTGACTCAGCAGTCTAAATATGCAAACAGCTTCTGACAACCTAGTTTAATTCTCCTCACCAGTCCAAGATATGAACTTTTGTGTATGCTTTGTTACATGGTTAGTAAACATTTTAGATTCATGATTTAAGTTCTCACTCTCACAGTGACAAGAATGATAAAGAAACAGCATATCTTGTCCATTTAGGAGCATTGATTAGGCTGCCATGCACACTTTTTTCTACTGTCAGTCTGAGGGCCATATCACATACAGCCAGCACTGTGTGGGCTACGTTTAGTCTCTGGCACAGATTTAACCTGACTAGTGTCCTAAGTAGTTGAAGAGCAGGAGCAGGGCTATGTTCTTATCTTACACACATTAATTGGCTGCTTGCCATGTCAACTTTAAAGTAATGAGCTGCTTTAAGCTAAACATGTAGAATCATTTCTTGACAAATCTAATGGAACCATACCACAATATCATACATAAAAACAGCATAGAAAAACATTACAACACAACAGTGAACATCACAACAGGCCATTAAATCCCTGCTCCTGCATTTCACCTCTGACCTTTAACAGGGGAGCAGGCATTTAATGGCCAGTAGGGTCCACTACAGAGGGCTCTAAGGCTATTAAAACAGTCTTCCCCTAGAGGGCAGAATGATCTAATTTGTAAAACAAAGGCATCACGGAGCCCAAGGGGATTGAAATACTCTCTTGCTCCATGAGGCAACAGCTGTGAACATACATTGGAATGCTGGAGCTCTGGGCTTCTACTGGCCATTAGAAGCCTGGAGCACTCCATTGTTTTCAATGGAGCTCCCAACATTTGAATGTTGTAATACAGAGGTAAAAGGTGTTTGGAGTAAGGACTGTCTTAACCTACAATCAAGGACATTAAACAATGGCAGTCAAAACTTTTTGTGATCCAGCCCTGCGGCTCTGCAGGTATGGCCCACAGCTTCAAATTAAAAAATGTGCAAGTGGTGAAACCAAATGGAAGAGACTGAGCTACCACAAGTTTAAAATAAATGTATCAGTGAGTGCTTTCTCTTTGCAGTGCAGCCAATGTGCTGGGACAGGGGAGCATAAAAAGGGCAAGTATATTTGAGAAACTAAAATATGAAACTGAATGCAAGTGTCTTCCCCAAGAATCACAATATCAATAACCTCCAACAGCGGGGGGTTTAGTAAAATGCTAAGTGTTAATAACCTTAAATTAAACAAGAAATCTTATGCATTTTTCACTACACAAAGGGTGCTACTCATGTGAAGTGTGATACATTTACTCCTGAGATACCTGAACCTTTAGAACAATGGTGGTTTGTTAAGGCTTTAATATGCTGTTGACAAGGTTTTTAAACCATATGTGAGGTTTTTCACGTGATCTCTATGGCAAACATAGTACGGATACTCAAGACTGGTACATCTGCTGGCCCGAAAGAGCCTTTTATGCTGTGGAGTGCAAACATAAAACAAGGAACAGAATATGCTACTGAAAAATAAAGAGAGGGAAGCTAACAACGGAGGGGCAGATTTATCATTCTTTCATGCAGCGCAACCCAGCAAGAGAATGTGCTGCTCTGCATGAAAGGGAGAGGGCAGGAATGCACAATATCTATCAAAATATGGCATATTCCTGTCTTCTGTCAACACTGGTGCATAAACAGTAGTCTAGCACCAACACAGGCCCCCTTGTACCATTGAGTAAGGGTGCCTGCGTTTGAGGCAGGATTGTTATTGTGTAGGAAGGGTCACCTTTCTGCACAAAAACAATCCATAGAGGCATTTTCTTCTTTCTAAGTGTGCTGAAAAATGCACTGAACTTAGGAAGAGGAAATAACAAGGAGAATTAAAGATAGCTCACCTAGTTGCACCACTGATTGGAAGACATACAATTCCCATCTACCAGTGTTCTCCTGGTCTGGGAATGTCTCCGAATACATGAGTGGATAGATGGGAACACCCCACTTCACACATGTAATGTTCTTACCATGTAGAGTAAGTAAGGAAAAGCTTTCCTCATTGCTTTCTCTTTTTAAGTGTGCTGTATTCTGCATTATTCCTCTAATGGTTGTTTTTGTGCTAGAAGGTGTGCATTGCTGCACAATAACAATTCTTCCTGTAACGCAGACACCCTTGCTGCATGGAGTAAGGGTGCCTGCATTGTGCTAGGCTTCTGAATGTGTGCGAGTACAGGCAGGCAACAGGAATTTGCCATATCTTGATAGCTGTGGTGTATTTTTGCCCTTTCACCCACTGCAGCAAATTGTCTTGCTATGTTGTACTGCATGAAAGAGTGATAAATCTGCCCCTAAATGTATAAGGAAGACAGAGGAACAAGAATCAGAGAGAACAGGTGGGAAAAGAGAATGGAGAACAAAGAATGGAGAATGCACTCTAAGTTAAGGAAACTAATAGAAAACGTGGAAGAAAGGAATGAATTGGGAAATGTATTGAGCTAAAAAATAGGGCTTCATTATGAGTTTAACCAAAAGTATTGCATCTATCAAGATGGCAGAGGACATCATCTCCGCCATCCCAATGCACTCAGATATGGAGATGAGCACTTGCCCGTTGGTCATCTCTCTGCATTGAAAGATTTCCAGATATTTTCAACAATATCTGTCCTTTTCTCTGCCACCTATTTGGCCTTTATGCAGGTGGAACATTTTGTGGTGAAAATATTTGGAATGGTATGTTTCTTTCCTATTTACATGACCTATTCAGTGGTAACAATTTTAGTTTTAAAGCACGCCACACAAAAATATGATTCTTGTTGGTATAAAGAAAAGGCATTATTGGCTTTGCACTGCTCTAACCTGTAGACATAGTCTAAAGGTAAGGATGAGTAAAGCAACACAAAATGATTAATGACATGTATAAAGAAAATGGCAAATGAATGTTTTAGCCCACCAGCCCTAGCAATGAAATACACTTCTTTTTATGGGAATGTACACATTTGTTTAGGTTTACATAATACATGTATTGATACAGGAATGATATAATCAGGCATAACATTTTATTAGTAAAAACAGTTCAGGCATTTAAGCCATAGGAGGGAAAGGAAGAAAAGAAAATGGCCATGCATCATATAAAACAAACAAATGTCTGATTGTAAACTGAGGGTGAACCATTAAATACAACTGGAAGGATATAAAATGATAGAGAATATAAAGAGACTAGAACATGGTGATCAGGGAGGTTGAATGACTTCTAGTACATTGGGTGGAGGGGCAAACAATATGTTGGCAGACTTATCTAGAAATCCCAGAGGTAGATGGGCAGTTGCCCATGGCAAATTATACAATGTAAATATAATCCTTGTTACAATATACGCTCCTATCTTAGACGATGCTCAGCCGATCCTACAGTTAAAAAACGTTATAACTGGCCTTCCCGGGTCAATAATATGGGGAGGTGACTTTAATCTTTTGCAAAATGCTGTATTGGATTCATCTAAAAAAGATCGCCGTCAGAATAAACCCCAATCTGTCTTGGCAATTCAAAGTTGCAAATTAGACCTTGATATCATGGATTATTGGCGAGTTAATAACCCACTCAAAAGAGAATATTCATGTTTCTCGGCAAAATATAATTCCACCTCAAGATTGGATTTCTTTTTAACCTCTCATGAGTTAAAATTATGTAATTATGTTTATCTACCAAACGCTTTTTCAGACCATGCGGCAGCCTCCATGGAGGTAAATCTGGGACCTCAGGATATAAGCACTATAAAACGATGGTTTTTTAACAAATCTAACCTTCTAGATCCTCAATGGTGTACAGAAATCGAAGAATTTATTGAGGAGTTCTTTTCTCGCAATAGAGGTACAGCCCCATTAAACACGACTTGGGACGCATTTAAGGCCACTTTACGGGGGTTCATCACATCTAAAGATATACCAAAATATAAAGCAAGAAAAGAGGAGAAGAACAGATTACAAACAGATCTTATAGAGGCAACCCAAGTACACTATAGGGCCAAAACAACAGAATCTAGCCAAAAACTCTCCGAGGCTAAGAGTAGGATGAGGGACTTTTATTATTTATTTATTTATTTATTTTTGACACTTGTAAAGCGCTACTTATACCCTTAGGCGTCAAGGCGCTGGGCGAAACCCATTCTAATTTCTACGCCCAGAGGATGTATGAGGATAGCGAGTATACAGGGAAGCTCCTGGCTTGGCAAACTAAAGAAAAACAGGCTCGCAACAGAATTGATCAACTAACTGACCCAATCACTAAAATACAAGCTAAGACCACAGCCTCAATTGGTGAGTGGTTCATGAAACATTATGAAGGAATCTATCAAACAACAGAAGAGGCCTCAACTGATTTAATAGGGGAGTTTTTATCTCAACTTACAATCCCCAAATTAGACGCTGAAGAGAAGGAATGTCTCACCGAGACCTTCTCAGAATCTGAGTTAGACGAAGTAATCGGCTCCCTCCCGAATGGAAAGGCCAACGGTGACGATGGTCTTCCAATCGAATTCTTTAAAAAATTTGAAGGAACTCTTCGTAAAGAACTTTTAATTTTAGTAAATGATTTACTTCAAGGAGGATCACCCCCGGATTCTTTCCGCTCAGCTGTGGTAGTCAGTATTTTAAAAAAGGGAAAGGATAGTGAGAACATAAACTCGTATCGACCTATAAGTCTATTAAATACAGACTATAACATTTTTACCAAGCTTTTAGCAAATCGATTGAATAAAATAGTGGGAAGTCTGGTAGCCAACGATCAGTGCGGTTTTATTGCAGGTAGGCAGCTCCATACAAATACAAAGTTTGTATTAGAGGCACTAGACTTTTTAAAAACTGATAAAGTGAAGGCACAAATCTGGTTTTTAGATGCTGAGAAAGCCTTTGATCTAGTGTCCTGGAACTGCCTATTTGCTATTTTACACAGTTTTAATTTCCCGAATGTTTTTATTTCTCTTTTAAAACAACTATATTTGAATTCCAGGGCACAGATTATCATCAATAATTCCAACATCGGTACATGTAAGGTAACTAGAGGCACCCGTCAAGGATGTCCCCTATCTCCAATATTATTCGCATTATTTATTGAACCTCTAGCGATTGCGATTAGAAATATACGAACTAATACAGTCCCGGTAGCTGGTATGACTAATATAAAGTTATACGCCGATGATATTGCCCTGTTTTTAGATTCCAACCCCCTAAGTCAAGCGAACATTTTAAAAATATTTTCCGACTTTCAAAAACTAGGGGGTTATAAAATTAATGTTAACAAGACGGAAGTTATTTTACTAAACTGCACTGTAGACACTTTAATACCAGAATTTAGGCAAATTTATAACCCCACGCCGAAGAGATATTTGGGAATATTTATTTCGGATAACTTAGACGAGTTATTCTCACTTAATTATTCACCGTTACTAAAAAAGGTTGAGTCTCTTTTAGAACGCTGGAATCTATTACCCCTGTCCATAATGGGCCGAGCAGCACTGATACGCATGTCGATCCTACCTCTTTTCAATTTCTTATTTAATGCAGCACCCTGTGTTATTCAGGTCTCCTTCTTTAAAAAGATAGATTCCCTAATATCTTCATTTCTTTGGGCTAAAAAGTCTCCTAGACTCGCACTTAGCACTTTATACTTTTCATTTGCACAAGGAGGGCTATCCCTCCCAAACATAAGGGAATACTATTCTGCGTCTTTTGCACACCATAGTTTTAGGTTTTTCTTTTTAGACACGAACGAGGCAGACCATTTTTTTATTAAGAAGATGCTGTCAGAGGTAAAGATAATTGATCCAATTAGAGCTACCAAAGATCCAAAGAAAATCCGCTACAAGTCCCTCCAATGGATTTTTAAACAGAAAACCCAGTTTTTGAAATCCCATTCAATTCCTAGGATAAGTAACACAACTGATTTGAACAACTTTAACCTAGGCGAAGAGGGTTGTATGGATATGAAAATAATAAATCTTTGGAAAGAAAATGGTATTAATAAAATAGAAGACTTCCTGGCTGGTAACAGCTGGAGGACATGGGATCAAATTGCCAGCCAGATGAGCCATTCTCATTCAGTTTTGAAATGGTCCTTTTTTATGTTGAATCCAATACTCAGAGAGCTGGATATAGGAAATCTTTACCTTAAGGAAAATATTTCTACAGCACTGAACAACAGAAATCAAAAAAAGATGAGTATTTGGATTAAAATATTAAAAGAGGACAAGAAGCAGGAATCTTCGAATAAGATTATTGAGAGGTGGAAAAAAAGGGAGGATATTGAAATTAATCAACAAATTTGGGACAAAATAAACAAATTTAATAAAACAATTTTCCGTGGCGCTAATTTTAAACGCATGCAATTTTATAATAAATGGTTGATTTACAGAACTCCCTCTTATCTCCACAATATCTTTCCTATAGTAGACGATAAATGTTTCCGATGTGAGGAAAGAGGGACCTGGAAACACATCGTCTGGGAATGTCCTAAAATCCAACCACTATGGAGTGATATTGAAAAATACCTCTCTTCTGAGCTTAAAACTCCCATAACATTCGATGATCTAGTCCCTGTTCTAGGCTGCTCAGCGATTAACACCAAATATGACGAATTTCTTTTCATAGCTTCTCTAATAGCTAAATCACTCATATTGCAGCTCTGGAAAACCAATCAAGTACCGTCTTTTCAGACATGGAAGGCTAAATTAATACGAACACAGGGTAGGGAAAGAAAATATGCGCTCAGATCAGGGGCGCTCAAAAAATATGAAAAGTTCTGGAGTGTTTTTGAATTGTGAAAGATACCTTTATAATCACTAGTCTGCCTATATGCACTTTCAAGACTTCTGCACTTTATAATTATTTATTGCACTTTATATTAATGTCATGGATACTTGAACGTTGATTATTTATGTATAAACATATGCCATGTATTGTACTAAAGCTTTTTACCAACCTATTCTGTAATGTTGATCTTGTTTTTATGAACTCTCAATAAAAATAATAAAAAAAAAAGACTTATCTAGAAATTGCATAATTGGCAACCAAATGTCTTGCCTTTTTAAAACTAGAACACAACAATAGGACAACACAATATTCCCCAAGGAACTGGGTATATTCAATAACACAGCAGAGATGTTCCTTAAGGAATCATTTCATCTTTTTTTTAATTTCAAATTCATCACATCAGTGAACACAATTCCACCGGACTCAAGAACTTTTTATCAAAACCTAATAATTTTTATCATAGAATTGATCTAGATACATATACACATATCTTTGAAGCATAGCATAGGCATAAATTTATCAATCAAATCATGTATGGCAACTTGATGTCTACTGCTTCATAGTTTCTGGCAATGCAGTAGTTTCTGACACTTTTTACACACAGGTATATGGAGAACATTAACTGTTTAGCCATATATACATTACTTATCAGTATACACACAATTCAAACATATTGATTAGTAATGGTATACAACAAAAAATTGTCATAGCATCGACGTTTAGGTCTCACAAACTGTTATTCTCTGAGACCATCATCAGGACATGTGTTGCACCATGAGAAGTTTTAATCTAATCATCCTTGTTTTCCGATTTACAATACAGAGTTAGATGTCTACATAAGGAAACTTTCAATCTAATCAGTGGTAGGTGGCTATGAGGCTTGTTTAACATTTTGCCTGACTTGCTGCTGCTTTCTATGGGAGGTCAGGCAATACATTTTGTCCCAAGATGGCCGACACCCCATGTAAGGGCCGATCACGTGTTCCGTAAAGGGTCATAGAGAGTGAGGGAGATGATTGCAGCACTCGACTGGTTTGGCGAGCGAGTGAGAGAGGGACGGATTGAGACAACGTTCCTTCAGTAAGTTACTTGACTAATATGATGTAGAGAGGATTTGGGTCACTTTGACGATTCATCGTGTTTATAGCAGCGCATTACGCTTTTTGTCTCCTCTGCAGATAATATACAGGCAGAGAATACCTTTGTGTGTGAGTACAGTTTTTGATTGGTTAATGATGCGCTGACATAATATCTTTGGATATATTCAGAGTACCGGAGACAAACTAAGTTGCTCATGGTTGGTTGTGGTTACTTTTTAGGACACGACGGTTGAAGCTTTAATTACCTGTCGTCCGTGTGAGTACCTAGGTTTATTGATATATCCATGTGGTTTGTGCATTTCACAATTACATAATAGGTTGCACTAGTGGTGGTATTGGACTATGGGTGTGGAGGTGTTACACACGTATTACACACATGGTAGTACATTTGATTAGAGGTGTAGTTGTTTAGTGGTGGTGTAACGTTCACTTTGGATCACCTGGTTTGGTGAGGGCAGACGATACACATGTATGTACTCAAGGGATTTTTATAAATATGTTTCTGATAATGTATATGTTGTTTTATGCTAGATTCATGGTGCAACACAGGTCCTGATGATGGTCTCGGAGAATAACCGTTTGTGAGACCAAAATGTCGAGCTATGACACTTTTTGATTGTATCACATTACTAATCAATATGTTTGAATTGTGTGTATACTGATAAGTAATGTATATATGGCTAAACTGTTAATGTTGTCCATAGACCTGTGTGTAAAAAGTGTCAGAAACTACTGCATATTGCAAAAACTATGAAGCAGTCGACTTCAAGTTGCCATACATGATTTGATTGATGAATTTATGCCTATGCTGTGCTACAAAGATATGTGTATATGTTTCTAGATTCTATGATAAAAATGATTTGGTTTTGATAAAAATTTATGGAGTCTGATGGAATTGTGTTCACTGATGTCATGAATTTGAACTTTAAAAAAAAAGATGAAATGATTCCTTAAGGAACATCTATGCTGTGTTTTTTAAAACAAGAGACATGGGATGCATATATACCGTGTGCAGTATATGGTTATAGCACACTGCATACCACAATGCCTTAGAGATATCAATTGCGTAGAATCTTTCTAGTGTCTAGTCATTTGCTGAAATGCAATTGCTAACAAGAGGTCTATTATTTGCACATTAAATGAAACATTAGCCCATGCATCAGACACACTGCTTAGCGATACGTTGACAATAGAGTAAGGTACATTGAAGAAAAATATGGAGTTCATTTGGTTCCAAACTTGTGTCCTAAAGGCAGAAATGTAGGGGCATTTGAAGACCAGGTTTTCCAAATCAGCTTGTTGTGCAGAACAAGACTAGCAAGTATCAGATGAATCTGAGTTTCTCTTATGAAGGAAAGCAGGCATTATAAAATGTATATTGTAAATGTAAAAAGTGTTTGTATCGTGTTTGCTGCCTGGGAGGATTTGCTTCCAGGTTAATATAGGCATATTGATGCAAAGATCATGTTTCCAAGCAAATGCAATGTTGGACTTGGGTCTTTCATTGGAGTAGGCTTTTGGGTATGTGTTGAGGAATTTAGTGAGATTAATGGAATGATTTGGGATTAAATGAGAGAGATTGGATGTGAGTGTATGCTTGAAAATAAAATTCTGTAAGGTCGGATAACAGGTACGGAAATTAAATGGTAGACAGAAAAGTGTTTGAGCTTGTGAGAAAGATATGAAAGAGTCATTATTATAAAATTGTTTAACTAAAATGATCCTTTTATATCACCAAGCTGACCAATAAATAGGTCTATTTTTTACTTGTATGTAGTGATTATGCCAGATAGTAGAGTTTGGAAAGGATGCTAAGTCTATGCAGGTATGGAATAATAGTTTACATGCGTTTTTGAAAATTTGGTTAGAAAGTTTTTGAGGTTTTTGCATGAAAAATTAAAAAGGAAATCAAAAAGGTGATAGCAACTCCCCTTTTAGCTCCACTCTTAGAGGATTGTGTGATGAGGAAGAATTGTGATCCAATGCAAAGATTGCTTTAATAAGAAAGCTTTATGATAATTAGTGAAATCGGGGAAAATCACTCCCCCTTCTGCTTTAAGGCCTTTGAATTTAAGTAAGGACACTCAAGGATCCTTGTTGTTCCAAAGAAAGGAGGATAACTTTGAGTACATTTTCCTATATCCATTAAGAGGAATATTCAGGGGACCAGTGGAGATAGTAAAAATAATGGGAACCGACACTATTTTGCTGGTGTCTAGTCAGCCCCACCAAGATAGGTGTAGCGGATGCCATTTATTTGTTAGTGAGGTTATTTTAATATTACAAGTTCCTGGATTAATGGAAATTGAATTACTGAGGGATGGAGTGAATTAGAGACCAAGGTACTTAAGCTATCTGGATTGCCACTGGAAGTTGGAGGAAGTAAAGTATTGCTTAGAAATAAAGTTGTTCAAGGGAAACATTTCACATTTGCTATCATTCAATTTGTAAGCAGAAACTAAAGCATGAGATGCAACTATATACAAAAAAACAGAGGGTAAAGATTGGGGTCTTGATAGAAATAGCAGAATGCCGTCAACATATGCATCTAATTTGATTTGTTGGACATTATGTGAAAAATCATGTGTGCGAGCATTCTGTTTAATTCTAGATAGAAGTGATTTAAGAGCTAGGTTAAAAAAAATGAGAAAGGGGGCAGCCATGACATACTCCCCTACCAAGGGCAAAATAGAAGGAAGTCAGACAGTTAGCACAAATGGCAGCTTGAGGAGAGGAGCATAAAAGAGAGATCATGTTGACCAAGCCAGACCACTTGAATTTATGAAAAAGGAATGACCAATTTACTCAATCAAAAGCCTTCTTGGCATCCAAAGTTACGGCTGCTAAAGGTTCATGGAAACCAGTAGACTTAGATATAATGTCAAAGAACAAGTGAGCATTATCCAAAGCCAGATTGCTCCTTCCCTACAAGGTTGGGAAGGAAGGATTCCAATCTGGATGTAAGTGTTGTAGATAATATTTTCTAATCCAAATTAACCAAAGAAATGGGTTTGTAATTTTTGCAGTAATGTAGGTCTTTTCCATCCTTTAGGATAATGCAAATTAGTGCCTCAAGGAATGAGCCAGGTGATGTGGAGGAGTCAGTAAACAAGTAAATGAGAGCACATCATTTTTTTAGAAGAAGCTTGGAACAGTGAATGTAAAATTCCGCTGTAAAACTATCTGGTCCTGGGGATTTATCCTTTCTAAGGGAAAGTATTGTTGAGGTATAGCTCTGTGTGTGAGATGTTGTCCTCTAACAAAGAGAAATAAAGTTGAGAGCAGTCTGGTATGTGAATAGAAGTGAGGTACTGTAGAATTTCAATGTATATAAGTATATGTAGATGTTTCTGAATTCATTTACAATATTTAAGTCTTTATAATCAGTTTGATCCATCTGATCTATAGTTTATTTTATGTTTAGTTTATTTTATATAATGTTAATGTAATTAGCTAATAACTTTCCAGATTTGTGTTGACCGCCATCATTTTTGGTTCTACATTTGAGGAGATGGGATGAGGCTGATTCCTTGGATATTTTATTGACGTTTAGTTTAGCATTAATGAGTTTCTGTAAGGAGAGCTGTGTATGTGAGATATAATAATCCTCCTCAACATGCTTATTTCTTCAAATAAATGCTTAAAGTGAATCTAAGAGTGTTTTCATTTCTTATCCGCACAACTGATGATAAAATCACAAGCAGAGGCTTTAAAAGCATCCCAAATGAGGTGAAGGGGTATCTAGTAACAGGGAATTATTAAATCTCTATCTTTAATTGGAAGCGTTTGGAGGTAAGAGGTCTAGAATAAATGAGACCAGGGCATGATAGAAATGAGGATATAACCAATGGCCACAGCATGTAATGATTGAGTAAGAGAATGTGAAACGAAAATATGATCAATTGGAGATTGTGTATGGTGACTGGAGAAAAGTAAGTGTATTCTCTAATGGAAGTATTGCATAATCGCCAGGCATCTGCAAGGTGGCATTGTGAATGGCATGTATAAATTATTTTTGTAAGTTATTTGGAATTTAATCCAAGGATGAGTGCCTATCTAGAAAGGGATCAGCTAAATAGTTACATTCACCCACCAGTGCTAAGTTAGCCTCTCAATGTTGTAGTAGCTTTTGAAAAATGTTCGACCAAAAATTACAATCAGGAGAGTTAAGGCCATATACATTGAATAAGACAATAGGAATCTTATTAATGCAGAGTTCAATTTGTAACCATCTCCCCTCTGAATCTATTTCCTTTGATAACAGTTGAACTTTAAAGGATTTATTACATAAAATCATAACACCATTTCTTTTGTCATTGCCTGGAGAGCAATAGACTTCACCCACCTAGCATTTGAATAATTTCATACATTCATTTTCTTTGAGTTGGGATTCTTGTAAAAAAAATAATCTGAGCATTAAGTTGTGATAGATGTGATAAAACTCTTTGGTGCTTATTTTTGTATGGCTTTCATCAAATAGCAAACAAAAGAAAAATACAAAAGAAAAACAGATACTGTGAGGAACAACAAGGAAAAGAGCACCATACAGGAGTATTGATAATAATGAGGGATCAGTTAAAGCATCATTGCTATTGAAAGGACATTATGGCCAGTATAATAGTGAGTCCAGCATGGTGAAAGAGGTGAGGGTAAATCAAACATATCAACCCCAAATAAACAATACATAATTGAGTAATATAATCATGCCATACTATGTAAATGTTACAGTACATATTATGGACGCCGTCCATAGTCCTCAGCAGCAAACAGACTCAGGCCCACACACCGGTCCCAGGAAGGTCCAACTTACCTTGTCAGCTCTGCTGCTGCCAAATATTTTTTGGCCTGGTAGAGGGTGGTTGCAGTGTTGCATAGATATCGCTAGTGGTCTCACAATGTATAAAAGTCCGTATCTAGGCCTTGATTGTGGGGACCTTGGAGGCACCCCTAATGTTTAGAAATCTGCCTCCTGGCAAGAAGCAGGGCAATGGCAGAAAAACAACGAACCCCAGCACCCAGTGATGTAACATATCCCAATAAAGCGAGCAGCAGGAAAGGGCTTAAGTCGGAGTCGATCATTAAAGCAAGGTGCAGAAAGACTTCCACCAAATATTCTACTATTGGGACATAGTTCCACTCCTGGTAAAAGAAACCGGCCTGCTCCCATGTTTGATGGTGTCCATCTTTGCTATAAATGTTGGTGTGATATATGCTCTATGTAGGTATTTAAAATGAAGAATCTTATGTCTATGATTACCCTAGATAAAACGGGTCTGCTTGCAGCAATATGCACATGTTTTATCCGAGAGTGGGTGCTCTAGATCCTCTTCCCATGCTGCGCGCGCTCTCATCTCCATTGGTAGTTGGAGCATCTGACCCCAGTTATATAAGCAAGAGACCAAGGGCCAGATGTAGGTAGGCTTTTACCAGTTGGTAACGGCCGAAATTGGCAGTTACCGACCAGTAAAATCCTTTTCCTATGTAGGAGGCTATTTTACCAATTCGGTAAATAACGAATCGGTATTTACCGATTCGGTATTTACCGAATCATCATTTACCGATTCGGTATTTACCGAATCAGTAAATGAGATGTAGGAAGCACTGTCAACAGTGCTTCTGGGCTTTAGGAATTCGTTATTTATCACCAACTATAAGTTGGTGGTAAATAAAGAATTCCTATGTAAATGCATAAATGTGCATTTACACCTGTGCCATGTGACAGACATTCATGCCCTTAGGGCATGTATGTATGCCACATGTGCACACCAGCACTAATCAGGGGTGGAACAGGGTGTCACAGTGACATCCTGCCACCCTTGAATCCTATGTAGGTAATTAATCGGTAAAAAATACCGAATCGTTAAGATTCGGTATTTACCGAATCAGTAATTACCGATTCGGTAATTGACATTCATTCCTATGGGCCTCCGGGCCCATAGGAATGAATTGCAAACACCGAATCGGTAATCACCGATTCGGTAAATACCGAATCTTAACGATTCGGTATTTTTTACCGATTAATTACCTACATAGGATTTACCGATTCTAAAATACCGAATCGGTAAAATTCTGTATTTTAGAATTGGTAAAACCTATTTACCTACATCTAGCCCCAGATGGGCACCATCTGTAGACGTAATGACAGGAGATAGTGGAGAAAAATCAGCTGGCTCCACTGTGGAAGATTGAAGTGCAATGTACATGGATGTACGTGTTTTATGTAGGAGAACCTTGTCTATATAGACCACCTCTAGTCCTCCCGCTAGGTTGTTGACTGACCATAATTGGGTATTGTGGAACAGATCCCCTATCGTCTGTAACCCATAATGAGTAAGGGCCCTTTTAGTTAATGTTTCAATGATGGGCGATGACCATGGGTTGTCAAGAAGTATGGGGAGTTTAGGAGTCCAGCATTCAAATAGCGATGCAACCTCTCCCAGGCCCAATATGAGGTTTGAAGTGTCTGTATGTCTGTGGGCAATCTAGAGAGGCCATGTGGAATGATGGTAGAAAGCGAAGAAATGCTAGCCTGCAGCCACTCTGGTTTTAGATACTGCAGCCTTGCGTCCGAGTGATACCAATAATACACAAAATGCGCTTGCTCCACTACATAGTAAAAATAGAAATCTGGAATGCCAAACCCTCCACTCCGATAGGGCATTGTCAATGTCTGCCATTTAATACACACTTGACTGCCGGCACAAACCATTCTGGTAAGCATGCCCCAGAGTGTATCAAAAAGTGTGGAAGTAAGTGGAATAGGGATGTTACGGAAAAGATATGGAAAACAATGCAATACTACCATTTTTATAATGGCATTCCTACCAGCAATAGACAGTGGGAGTTCGATCCAGCCATCTATTTGAGCCAACAGCTGGTCAATAGCAAGCCCATAGTTCAGGTGGAAGACCTCTGATGCATTGCGATGCAAGAAAATACTCAGATAACAGGGGGCTCATGACACAATCATAAAGGGAAGTCTGGAGTAAATTGGGCCATAGTGTCCATTAGCGGAAATATTTTTGATTTGTTCCAATTTATAACTAACCCGGAGAACACCTCAAATCGCACAATTTTGTGGTGGGGGGAGGAAGATTAGCAGTGGGGCCCTGACAAACAGCAGAATATCATCTGCATATAATAAAAACAAAAGGGGGCTGCAATGGTATCTTAACTCGCATTGCAAGTGGCGTTCCTGCAGATGGCGCACAAGTGGGTCTATAGCGATAATTAACAATAGCGGTGATAAGGGACAGCCTTGTCTGGTACCCCATGATAGGGCGAATTGATCAGTGAGCTTGTCATGTACATGAATTTGGGTCAGTTGATTAGTGTAGAGTAAGCATATGAGATCAGAAAAACATCTGGGGATACCCAGCTTCCGTAATTTGGCATATAAAAAGGATCAAGTCAGTGAATCATCACGCCGTACAGCTGCAACAGGAAGGCCGGGATCTATTTGGTTTATGATTGCAAATACTAAAAGGAGAATTAAAAATGTTGTTCATTTCGCAATGAAGCTGGATTGAAATGGGGGAATGGTTTAGTCCACTAATAATGATAGACATGTTGCCCAAACTATAGCCAAAATATTGTAATCCAAATTTAACAGTGACAAGGGCCTACATGAGGCACATCGATGGGAGGGTTTGCCTGGTATAAGGAGAAGGGAAATGACAGCCTCTCTTATTGTTTGGGGCAGTAATCTGCCTTCAAGATACTCAGCATACACCTCCAACAGATGAGGAATTAACAGCGACTTATATGTTTTATAAAAGATCCCAGTTAGGCCATCAGTGCTAGGAGTGCGGGTTCCATTGAGGTTATCAATGGCCTGCGAGAGCTCATCTGCTGTAATGGGTGATGCCAAAAACTTTAAGTTGACCATCTTCAAGCCAGACCATAGTCACCTCCGCCAAGTAATTGGTGAGAGCCTCGTCAGAGGGGAATGAGTGGCATATAGATGAGAATAGTGAAAGAGGACGGTGGAGGCGATATCAGTGCGGTGTGTGATCGAGGTCCCATCATCAAGCTGCAGCTGTGTAATGAAAGAGGATTGACGCAGAAGATGGAGAAGCCTGGCAATGTCCAAACCCGGTCTCTCGCCCTCACCATAAACTCTTGCACACACATATTTGCCAAGATAGTTAGCCTCACATGCAGTAAGCTCCTGTAATTCAGCTAGAAGCTTTGCCTGTTGATGTAGTGAGGGGGGAAGATCATTGGTCGAAACGCGTGCCTAGAGATTTCTTAATGCCCTCTCTGTGGTTTTGGGATCCCAGCGGATAGAGCAGAGCACCCTAGGCTGCTTAGCAATACATATGCCCCATATATATACTTTGAAGGCCTCCCAAAGTTCGGCATAGTGGGGGACGGAGCCAGTATTAATTTGAAAGTATTCGACTATGGCGTCTCTGATGTCATTCCTGAACACACTGTCAAGTAGGACCTAAGCTGGGAGGTGCCAGGGTACAGACGGACATGTAATGCCAGTGATAGAGGGTGTCAGCAGCATTAGTGAAGTCCCATGGGACTGAATAGAAAGAAAAGCCTTTGTTGGAGGGGTGTAGGGTACGCCACGCATGTGACAGAAGCGAGTAGTGCAATAAAGTGTTGAGTGCCTTAATAGAGTATGGCTTGGTGACTTGCCCCGGGCCCGTGGTCTCAAGGGCTGGGGTTAAATTAAGCTTCAAATCACTCCTCATTACAATAGAGTCAACAGAGAGCCAAGAAATGAGTGTAGAAATATTGGTGAAAAACTCTGGTGTGTTAGTGTTTGGGTAGTAAATGTTGATCAGGACTAAGTAATCCGCCCCATGGGTGCCGGACACCTATCAATCTTCAGGGTCCGCAACTACTTTGTATACCTGAAATGGTACTGTTTTGGTGATAAGTATGCATGTTCCCCTTGAGTATGTTCCATGGCCTCACAAAAAGCGGTTATCCCCCTAGCTGGAGGCAAACTGATTGGCAGGGTTGGGGGCATAGTGGGTCTCCTGCAAAAACTCAACCTGGCTTGCTACACCACTTGCCTTCCCTTTGGAGGGTTAGCTAGGCCTCTCACGTTCCAGGATATGCACTGTAGCTCCATCACCTTAGGACTTTTGGCCGGTGGTGTCATCTGGACCATGAATGCGAATATAGACATGCAACAATGTGTAGGAAGATGCCAAGTTGAGCATAGTATATTCATTCTACTACATAAAACAGGTATGAAGCATAAAACCTATAACAAGCCACACCCCACCACTCCACCTACATTGGACAGTGACCCAACTAGTATCCAGCAAATCCCATTATATCCACAATAAACAGTAGGTGATCTCCTTGGGGGGGAGGTAATGCTCAAGGAGACCACCATAGACAAGTTCTAGATTACTGAAAAGAAAAAAAGGTTGTGCACAGCCAGCTAGATCAAGGTACTGTGAGGAAGGGGTACAGTGAAGGATCAGTTCCATTCATAGCACGTAAAAATGGTTGTCCATTAGTAGGCATGACTACGTTCATGGGTCCACAGAGGGAGAGTGTAGGGAAATGGCCGCCCGCCTGCTGGCAGGGAAGAGACAGCTCGACTTATGCTGCTTCCAGAAGTCTATTGCATCGGCAGGTGAGTCGAAGATGTGAGTTTTCCCGTTGAGAGTAACGCATAACCTCGCCGGGTACAGTATTGAATACCAGACACTCGCCTTCTGCAATGTTCGTTTTATGTCCTGGAACTTGTGATGGGCATCTTGTAGAAGAGGGGTATAATCCGGAAAAAAGGATAGCAAAATGCCCTGTTGTTAGATTTCTCCCTTTTCAAGAGTCAGACGGAGAGCGGCATCAGGGTCATGATAATTCAAGAGCCAGACTATAATCAAACATAAAGGAGTGCCAGGAGCTGATCTCGGCACCCATGATCTATAGGCAGATCAGTTGCAAAAGTTGAGGAACTTGCATCTCTGCTGATCAGGTTCACTAAGAGCCGCTCCACATACCTATCCACAGGACCAGTGTTGGTAGTTTGAGCCACCCCGGCTATGTGGATATTGTTTTGGCGCAACCACGCCTCCAAATCCCCTGCCTTGGAAGCGACCATTTTGAGGAGTCATTCAGTTTGCTCCAGCCTCTTGACAATAGCAGAGTGGGCATCCTCCTCCCCAAAAAGCCTTGCTCAGTATCCTCAATATGAGTTTTGTGTTGTTCAATGCGGCCATGCATATCATCTGGGCAGACTGCCAGAGCATCAAATGTTGCATCAATAGCTTTAAACCTAGCTTGCATTTCCGCCATGATGGCTGCTGTCCCTTCGGCTGGCGGAGGCTCTGACTCTGAGTGGCCAGAATGGTCCCCAAATGGAGGGCCATCACTCTCTTTACATTGTGGCATCTTAGCTGTGTCAAAGGAGAGCTGGTGCTGCTTGGGGTCACCACGCCCCTTGAGGGTGAGAGGGAAGGCTATGTCCCAGGGAATTAGGGAGGGGGACTTTGCTGTGCAGCAAAGGGTATATGTTATGACCCATGGGCAGGGAAAGTGACTGATATCGCACGGACTGCCCAATGATGCCAATGGATTAGCCCAATCACAAAGCTGCATCAGGTCTGAACATTGAGACTTGAGTCTTGTAAGCACAATAAGGCATCCACCCACCCCGCTATGCTCTCAAGTCCACCGTCCTCTGGGGTATCAGAATCCCCACACAGCAGGCAGAGGCTTCAGACAGGCGGTGTGTGGCACAGTGAGGAGCAAATGAAGGAATCCAGCCCCCCTCCACTGGCAGAAGAAAGTATTTTGCCTAATAGGGACTTCATTGCCAAGTATCCTCTCTCCGGTGGGATCATCAGGCCCAGAAGAGAAAGGACCAGCAGCGCAAGGGAAAAAAGAGCAGAGGGATCACTCACTGTAGCACCCTATCCATTAGGCAATGCTCCCATTTGTGGAGCGTAGTATACTCTGTTCCGCATCTCAGGCCCTCAGCTGCCTCAGCCTTAATTTTAGAGAGGCCACTCAGCTCATCCTAGACCCCGCCCTCAGCCTCGTCTGTGACCCCTGATGTCACAGAGCCTCCAAGAACCGCTTCACGTCCCGGACAGGGAGGGACGCCGTGTCTCGTCGGATTATTCAGCTCACCGTTGCATGGCCTGGGGCGCTCCATGTGTCAGAGGACATCTCTGGACACCATCACCATGGCTGTGGCACGTGTGAAGCAGAGCCTGGCCGCGGTTAGTCAGTGGGGGCTCCAGAGCTTCACAGTCAAGCAACCATCTTAGTGCTCGGCTCGGCCACGCCCCAAACCCTTTGGTTGTTGATAGGGGACATAAAGCCCCTGATATTCCAGGATTCCAATGTTAAAGCCATATAAAAGAGACAAAAATCAACAAATAGTGTAATCAGACGTATTGTTAAAGAGGATATGAGAAGTATTAAAGAGACTAACAAATAGACAAATAAGGATCAATGCAAAGACATTATGGCACGGCAGTGATGCCAGTACAGTGAAGGGAAGAAGTAAGGGAGAAATGAAGATAAAGAAAAAGATAGAGTAAGAGGGAAGATATAGGGTGCAGCAGAACAAAAAAAGAGAAATAGTATAATATAAATAACTACAAGATTAACATACCTGCCAATAGTAATTAAACATGTAACTGGAAGCAGGAACAAGATACAACGAGGAAGCAATCCTGTAATAGAAAAATATGATTAGGTCAAGGTAAGATATATCACGGATCAATACTATCTTCTAAATAGTAAATGAAGAGACAATATGAACGTTATACATTGTAACAGCTACAGGCTGTCAGGAAGTCTCTTAGATGAGATAAATCTTCAAAAGTTGTAATCTTCTTGTTATATGTGACTTTAAAAAGACACAGAGGGAAGAGCCCAAGGGAACAAAGCCTTGGTCTCATGTTTAACAATTCTCTTTGTCAAATTCAGTACTTTTGGCATAGATCATGACCAGACCAAGAGACATTTTTAAGCTGTCTAGCAGCTGTGAGGATCTGCACAGTTCTGTACACTCCAAGAAGTGAAGGATGACCCCTTAGGTTTCTTAGAGGTAGTTGGAAACTTGGAAGGATTTATTTATTTATTTATTTATTTATTTGAAAGTGTTATATATAGCGCAAACCAGACCCTTAGGGGTATCAGAGCGCTTTACGGGGTAGGTGTCAAAGTTACATAAATACAAAGAAAATAATATAGGTTCAATGCTGGTCAATGATAGTATAAACTTCCTAACATAGCTACATGAGAATAAGGTACATTACAAAACATTCAATGTATAGTAAACAAAATATAGATACAGTATCCAATACCTTGTTGGACAATAGACAATAAAAGGTTCTATGTAGAAGATACTTGTGGTAGCAATGTAACAGCAGTCCATGCTCAAGTGAATTTAGCCATGACAAGCGATTTCACTTCTTTTTTGAAGGATGGGTCAACCTATGATCCTGCTGGAAGTTGAGTGGCAGCCCATCACGTAGCTTTAACACCTGTGGCAGAAACGTTTTAAAGAATAAGATAGGATTTGCTCCCTCTGTGCCTTCAGGGAGATCTTACATTCGAAGATTGTTTCTTCCATTTTGAGTTTCCAAATCCTTGACCTGGTTACATAAGGTGATCATCTGCTCTTGAAGTGAGTTTACTTTGGAACAGGCTTCATTGTAAACAGATATTTGCTGTTCCACGTGAGGCAGTCTCTTCCATATGGAACCACCTATCACTGAGATTAAGTGATGGAAGATGCTGAAGAAGAGGACCTGCGGCTCATAAGTAATGAAGGGTCCTCCATTTTGATGAGAAGTAAAGGCATTGGAGAGCATTTAAAGAGTCTACCTGTGTCTATTTAACCAGGGTGTCTTATAGGCCTGGGCATAAAATTCTGCTCCGGTTGCGGAGTTTGCAGAGTTGTTACCAATCCGCATACAGCGCAGAGTATTTCCTCTCTTGTGGCTCACCAGCGTTACGCTGGCGAGCACAGAAAATCATACACTAAACCACCTCCCGGAGAGATTTCTCGACTCCGGTGGTCGCAGCTGGTCGCTATCACTTGCTCTTAGAAACCTGCCTCTCACCTTGGGGAAGTTGCCGTAGGAGTACAACATCTACTCAAATGGCAGAAAGAAGCTGCTCCCTCTTTTCCTATGTTTTGTGCCAAGGTGCTGATCTTACAGCGTGGAACAAATTCCCAGTGCTAAAAATCAGCATGAGCAGTATGACTTACCTTACTCCTCCACTTGTCTAACTCTGAGGAGTGTGGCTGAGTTTTTATCGGCACAAACTCCACTCAGGCCTAGTGTTTGACACCAGTGGCAGCAAGCATGGCTCATGTGGGAGGGGGATGGGTGCACTGGGGGTCACCAGGGGGGTTGTGCAGGGGTGTTGATTGCAGGAGAGAGTGAGAAAAATAAAAAATCACTCACCTTTCCGCTGCTGGGTTCTGCATCTCTGCTCTCCTGCATCTGACTTCAGAAACAGGAAGCAGGCAACCATGCTCCCTCTTGTCCATGGCTGACGCTCAGCCAGGGGCTGGAGAGGTTGACATGTTTCCCATGTAGGCTGTAAAACAACCTGCATGTAGAAGTGGAAAAGTGTGCATGACTGGTTTGGGCAGCCCAAGAGAGCCGACCAAACAGTCATTGTGCAATTAGGAATCGGCAAACTACTCCTTTCTTTGGTCTGCTCTTAGTAACACAGCACCCGCCTGCAAAGCAGCACAAACATAAAATGATTATAATTTTCTGTTTTTGCTTCTCCCAATGCTTAAAATCAGTGGGGTGATGCTGCTCCTCCACGAATAACCTTGCTGTTTTACACTCTTTAATCTGTCCACACACTGAAGTTGATAGACGAAATGATGAAAAATGCAGAAAAGAAGAAAACACTGACAAGAGCTCACATACTCATTAGAAGACCTTCTACTGAGGAAAGAGGCATTGTGTTTAAATAATACAAATGTGTCTTGAGGTGTGAAGAAGAGGAGGGAATGGCCATTTAGGCACTCTCAAGAAGCATTTATATTGGAGGAAGCTGCCTTCATAATGCCACTTCGTGCGTCGTCCCACGGAGCCTCAAAGGAGCTTGCCCATTTTCGCTTGATGCCAAGCAACGCCTTTGGAATATACACATTTGATCAGACAAAATTCAGCAATTTTCCAGTAAAACCGATCCAAGTGCTAAAGGGGTTGACTCACTACCCCATGCTGTACCCTGTGAAGGGCGGCAGCAAAACAAGAATGATGGCTGAGCAGACAAATGGATCAAGTGGGCTGATCTGAAACATGTCTATGGACGTTCATATGTAAGTATTTTTATTTACATTGTTATGTGATGTGGTTGGTGAAGCAGCTAATGATGACTCTAGGTCAAGCCTAAATTAATTATTATAATTTAATTGGTATATATCTGGGGTTGTGAACTTATCATTTCTTTTGAAACATGACTAACATACTTTTCCACCAACTACGTACATTCCAAAGTTTGCAAATTAGAACATTTTCAACCTATTTATTTTATACTTCAAGTCGTCGATGCAGAATTTATAAATGTTCAACATGTTTGTGTAACATATACCTAAGCAATATGGCCTTGCCTTCTAGTCTAAGAAATTTGCCCTTTTCTGTTAGGTTTCAAATTTCAACCCACACATACACTCCTTTATCTCTCAAAGACCTTTTTCTTTAGCTCTAAAATATGCAGTTTGGAAGATTGTAGACTCCACACCCAGTTCTAGAGCTGTGTGGATGTATAATTTCACCAGTGAGTTGTACACTTTGGGAAGGTTTCATTTAACACCACGTTTAGGTGTGTAGACTGTTATGTTATAGAACACAAAAGTGGATATACAGAAGGAATTACAAGCATAATTGATAAATAATATTGAAGACTGATTAAGAAATAACACATATGTAACTGAGCCAAACCTCAGGGGAAGGGTACTATCATGATTGCAATTACATTTACAAGAATCATGGGACCTCCAAACATTATACATTTGAATACAGTGATTTTGAATAGCCTTATGCTTCATAATCCACCTTCTCGAGTGTTGAATATCTTTCACTAAGAAAGGTCTTCATAATTTTTCACTAGATGACTAATCTCTCTCTTTACAACCAATAATTCACCTTCATACCAGATTTTTATCTATGTTTATCCGGTCATTTCCAGTTATTTTGCTTAACTGTGTTGTCACAATGAGGGGAATTTGAAAGCCACTGAAAGAGATCGTCAATTAAAGTAATCCACTCTGCTACAAAACTATCGCACGGCAATGAACTTTAGGTTGTGATATAGGGGCAGAAACCTTCAGACTAATCTCCATGAAATCAACTCATCTTATTTGTATAGGATTTTCAGCTCTAGCACATGGATCGTAATTATAAGGAGAGATCTATTTAAAACAAAATGCAGCGTAATAGAAACAGTGTAATAGTAAACTTACACAAGTACATTTACACACATTTAAGTTTACTTTTGGGAATCACCATTTAAGGCCCTAATTACGAGTTGCACCATACTGTGTTCATTTTTTTCATATGATAAAATCGCCCCCGTACAGTATATTAGAGCGTAATTAGGAGTAAAACTGCATGGACTGTGGAATTTTAGCGTGGGACTCATCTTTCTAGCTGTAAACCACCCTGAACCTCTTTATTCCACACAGTTTTACCACATATCTTTGGCACGTGTTCTGAACAGGTGGCAAGTGTATGCAGCGGCCAGTGCCTTTAGGTAGGGTGAAGGAGAGGGGCAGCGGAGTGGAAGAGGATGAGAAAGCTTTTATTTTATCAGGCACAAGAATTGTAAGCTTTCATGTATCAGCGAAAAAACAGAATTGGCTGCTGCAGTAAAACTCCTATGCAAGGTTTCCGAAAATATTTAGGTACAGAAAAATAAAGTCAGGTTCTTCCTGCTAACAGCAAATTCGGATAGGAAAAAACCTAAACACTCATTTTTAGGGAGAACAAAATTATTGCATTGAAGCATTCAGTATTTTCATCCTGCTTGACTTGCACTTAGGTCGGTAACAGGAGGGCCTGGTATGCCACACTGTTCGAAGATATAGGAAAAGATTTTCTATGAGATTTTCTACGATCATTTGTTAGGAAAGAAATATAGGTAAAATGTAATTTCTTTTGCAAGTTTCCTTAACCATTTCTGATTTTTCTGTGACAGGCAAACTTGCTGGTTACCTGGCTGTTTAGTAATACTGATTACAGGTTCTAGGTTTACTTATTTGATCATTAAAGGGAGAGATGCAGCCATCCTCCTTGTGAACTAAGACCATATGCACAATGGGTTAACCGAGTTAAGCACACAAACATTTTCTAGGGGCAGATGTACCTACATTTTACATAATGCAGCGCTGCAAGCAAAGTTGCTGTGTTGCATTGCTTGAAAGAGAGACACCAGGAATGAGCCATATTTTTTAAGATATGGCACATCTTTGCTGTCTCCTTGCACTGCTGCACAGTGTGCTGCCTAGTGCTAATCTAGGCACCATTACATCGTGGTGCAATGGTGAATGTTTTACAAGCAGGATTGTCTTGTTCCTGAAGGTGTTCCTTCCTGAACAAAAACAATCCTGAAAGGTATTCTCCTCTGTCTATGTGTGCTGCAGAAGGGAGTAACGTGAATGAGAATCCTGAATCTCAATTTAAAAAGAAAAAGGTAGCAGGAACTAAACCAAGCATGCCCAGAATACTGAGGACTGAACGGGTAATGGGCAGTGACAATGGTGGACAGCGTGGCAGAAGTCACAATAGCTTGCCAGAACCTGATGGATTATCTGGCATCAGTAGTGATGAGCAAGCTATCACGGTTGAAAAAACAGATACTAGGGTAAGTTTTCCCCATTGTTTATACAAAATTGCACTCCAGTTAGAAGGGGGCATACCCAGAAAATTCAAGGCACTCTTTTCGGAGAACTTGACATATGGTTACAATATTCTTTTGGCTGAAAAAGACTGCCCACCTGATTTCGTAACGGAGTGCTCAAATGGGGAAATAGTAATTTTATCAGCTTATTCTGACCTTGTTCCAGAATCAGTGAAACATTCTTATCCCAAGCAGTAGGCTTTAGGACAAGCTCCAGCATTTTACCGCAATCATGTGGGGTAGGATGTTGAGTCACGAGATCCCAATGAAAAAAACTCTGCAGCCCCAAATGCAATATCCAATTAAACATGATGCAAAGACAAGTTAGGCAAATTCTAGAACAACTTGAATACAAATGTGTATTAGAAATTTGCACCTCATCAATGAATAATCCCTTGTTTCCCGTAATGAAAACAAACAATTGCTAGTATTGGATTGCCGACATCGGAACACATCTACTCAGAAATTTGCGGTACAAAATTCACACATTCTGTGGAAAAAAAAAAAACAACACTAGATATCTCAAATGGATTTTTCTGCCAAAATATAGCACCGAGACGCAGATATTTTCAGCCCTGGGCACATAGAGGCAATTCTGTTGATTACCTCAGCGGCATAAGAATAGCCCAGGGCTGTTTTCAGTCGGGGTAACAAAGTCACTTAAAAATTTGGATGAGGAGGAATTGTCCTTCGTTGATGATATATATCTAACGGATGATTAATTAATTGAATACTTGAATAGAGTGGACCGCATAGTTGCCAGGTTTGGTTGGCAAATTTAATTTTAAAAAATAAAGCTTGGAAAGAGCCAGGTTGGTTATGGAGATCCCCGCCTCTCCGTAGCCCAGGTGATCGAGGCCCCACCCACCTGAGGGAAGACCGCAGTGGAGAGTGGAATGGCGACCGCGGCAGTACGCGGAACCGAAATCAGCTCAGAAACGCCAAGCTCAGCACTGCATGTTCGAGTCAGGGCGAGCGGACAGACTTGAATGCTGCAGAAGAAGGCAGAAGGCTGATAAGTGCGGAAGGCTGAAGGCTGAAAATCAAATGATACAGTTCACAACCCGTAAGAGCGTGAAATGAGGCAGTCAGTCCTTGTGTGGTGAGGTCTTCTGAGGTGCAAGCCTAGGCTTTAGCCTGAGCAGCAGCAGCATCCCGTTGTTGGGTAACAACACCTGTAACAAAAGCTGAGAGAGATTGATGCCCCGAGCAAGAAACCTTTGAAGGAGCTGGCTGTGGTGTGTGGCAGCAGCAGAGGAGCTGAGACGTCAGGGTTGTGAATAAGACTTGGTGTCTGCCTGTGGTGAATTTGGTGAATCTGGAAAAGTGGTGAATTTGCAGGCAACTTGAGGATTCTTTAAAAAAAAACTATAAAGTAAGATGGGAAGACATTTGAAGCAAGCTAATGCTGTAGCCAGGGTGGATGCAGCAACGGGAATGAAAGCATAAAGCGTCTAGTGCAAGCGAACGGGGCTTTATCCATAGTAAAAGCCTCAGGCGCTACAAACCGGTCTGAACTAAATTCCAGTTCAGAGAGCTCTACAGAGGAGCAGTCTGAGCCACAATCTGTGCAACCACTACCGCAAGGGGGTGACCCCATCCCTGTAACCAATGGTTCTTATGAGGCCACAAAGGGACTGACCGGTGAATCCATGCCAGGACGTAATATAGTAGAGCCAAAGAACTGCAAGGACTTTCCTTTGTTCGCCAAAAAGAGCATTCACCCTCCAGCGATTCAAAGTCCGCCGTTTAGCCACATCAGCAACCCCAGAGGATGACACAACAACAAATCTTCTTAAAAGGCTCCCTCCCAAGGCTTCACCTTTAGCTGTGATACCCTCTGTTACAATCCATCTAGAGAAGGGAAATTCTCCGCCTTGTCTGGCAAGTTCAGGCGCCATAGTTGATCCACAGCTTTTTCCTGAGCAAGTGTCTACTGCGTCTAATGCGGAATACATCTCAAAACAACAGTTAGAGAGCTGGCTGAAACTTCGGAATATATCTGGTGTTTCTTCAACAGAGAAGGGCTTGGAACTATCAAGCAGAGTATTAATAATCGGCAAGAGAAGTTGGAGGTCCCTTCTTCCGTGGCCAACTTGCAACAGATGGAAATAAAAACGTTACTCAATCTCATATTGGAGGAAATCAGGGAGATGAAAAAATCCCAGGCACACGAGACAGCCGTTCTCCATCTTAGACTGGAAAAAATAGAAGAATCAATTTCAGGCAGACCCGCAAGGCTCGAAGAAGTAGAGTCTAGGATAGCTCACTTAGAGGACCAGATGAGCTCTACAAACCAGAAAATCAGTGATGTGACAGCAGAAAAGATCGCTCTTGAGACAAAACTGGAAGAACTGGAAAACCATTCACGCCGCTCGAATCTTTGAATTGTGGGAGTGCCTGAGGGGAGTGAGGGTACCAACACCCTTCGCTGAGTTGAAGCATTTATCAAACAAAAAGCACTTCCAGACCATTCTGGGGATCTAAAATTAACTAGGGCCAATCAGGTTCCTGCCTATCCCATCCCAAATTCCAAGTACCATCGTACAATTCTAGTCAACTTTTCTGACTACAGAACTAAAGAGTGTTTTGACGAAAGCAATTCAGCAGAGACAGTTTGCCATCGACGAGGGTACTAAATGCCGGATTTTCTCACACATGACGGTGGGGGCGGCACAAAGAGAAAAAGAATTTGTAAAGCTATTGGTTTTTTTTAAAGCACAGGGGGCTCAGGTATCCATCGCACAGCAGTCGAAGCTATGTGAGCTGGTCAAAGGAAAGTTTAATTTGATCTCGCGGGTAGAGGAAGCCCAGGGGCTTCTGGGAGATATCACTGCTTTAAGATGACTTTGTTTTGAATTTAAAGTACCAATATGAATAATGCTTGATTTTTAGTCCACTCGGGGTTGTTCCCTCTGTGTGGGGGGGCAGGTCACCAAGGGTGCAGGATCAAGTTACCCCATCAAAAGCAGGGAGGATGAAATGTGGGTTGTGGGGCCCGAGGGGACCACCACATTTCTGGGGAGGGTTCTAGAGGTGGGGGTTAGAGGTGGGTGGGGAGGGGGGACAGTAGAAGCAGCAGTAAAATGGGCAGCAGCAGGGACATTTTGGGAAAGATTGTTAGGATTGTGGGATTATTTGCGTATTTCGTATATTCTGCTGACACACTGTAAAAAATGATAAATAAGTGCTGTTTTATTTCAGTCAATGACAACGGGATACTATAGAAGCAAATCTATGGAGCATTAATTAGGTGGTTAGTTTCCTTCTCACCCCAGTTTTTATTTCTGCTGGAGACTCATTTGAAAACCAATTCCCCAAAGTTATTGAAGTAGCTGTTTATTTCTGCAGAGGTCTTTAAATGGTATGAAATGAAATTTTATTCACTACTACGGTCCAATTGTCGATGACATTACAGCCCTACTCAAAATCAGCAAGATACTCAGGGGGGCACCGGGAAAAATAATTTTTGGGTGGGGACTTTAATTTTATTCAAGATTTAAAGAAAGTTACTTCTAATAAAATTAAAAAAGAACTGAAATCCAAAGCCATAAAAGTTGCAGAGGTACTGTGTAGTCCTAGGTGGTAAATTCCGTTCCGCTCGCTGAATTTGCAGAATTTGGGTAATTTTGCTTGTTTGCAATGCTTTTTTACTGTTCGCAATCGCTGTTTGCGTGCTCGGGTGAAATATCTTGCGAACATGCATTTGAGAACGCGAACAAGCAAAAAATGTCACAAAGTCACGGAATACTGAATTTTGGGCAATTTCACGTTCTCCGTGGAACGTAAAATTACCCAAATTCTGCAAATTCAGCGAGCGGAACGGAATTTCACCACCTAGGACTACACAGTACCTCTGCAACTTTTATGGCTTTGGATTTCAATTCTTTTTTATTTTTATTAGAAGTAACTTTCTTTAAATCTTGAATAAAATTAAAGTCCCCACCCAAAAATTATCTTTCCCGGTGCCCCCCTGAGTATCTTGCTGATTTTGAATAGGGCTGTAATGTCATCTACAATTGGACCGTAGTAGTGAATACAATTTCATTTCATACCATTTAAAGACCACTGCAGAAATAAACAGCTACTTCAATAACTTTGGGGAATTGGTTTTCAAATGAGTCTCCTGCAGAAATAAAAACTGGGGTGAGAAGGAAACTAACCACCTAATTAATGCTCCATAGTTTTGCTTGTATAGTATCCCGTTGTCATTGACTGAAATAATACAGCACTTATTTATCATTTTTTACAGTGTGTCAGCAGAATATACGAAATACGCAAATAATCCCACAATCCTAACAATCTTTCCCAAAATGTCCCTGCTGCTGCCCATTTTACTGCTGCTTCTACTGTCCCCCCTCCCCACCCACCTCTAACCCCCACCTCTAGAACCCTCCCCAGAAATGTGGTGGTCCCCTCGGGCCCCACAACCCACATTTCATCCTCCCTGCTTTTGATGGGGTAGCTTGATCCTGCAACCTTGGTGACCTGCCCCCCCACACAGAGGGAACAACCCCGAGTGGACTAAAAATCAAGCATTATTCATATTGGTACTTTAAATTCAAAACAAAGTCATCTTAAAGCAGTGATATCTCCCAGAAGCCCCTGGGCTTCCTCTACCCGCGAGATCAAATTAAACTTTCCTTTGACCAGCTCACATAGCTTCGACTGCTGTGCGATGGATACCTGAGCCCCCTGTGCTTTAAAAAAAAACAATAGCTTTACAAATTCTTTTTCTCTTCGTGCCGCCCCCACCGTCATGTGTGAGAAAATCCGGCATTTAGTACCCTCGTCGATGGCAAACTGTCTCTGCTGAATTGCTTTCGTCAAAACACTCTTTAGTTCTGTAGTCAGAAAAGTTGACTAGAATTGTACGATGGTACTTGGAATTTGGGATGGGATAGGCAGGAACCCGATTGGTCCTAGTTAATGATAGATCCCCAGAATGGTCCGGAAGTGCTTTTTGTTTGATAAATGCTTCAACTCAGCGAAGGGTGTTGGTACCCTCACTCCCCTCAGGCACTCCCACAATTCAAAGATTCGAGCGGCGTGAGTGGTTTTCCAGTTCTTCCAGTTTTGTCTCAAGAGCGATCTTGTCTGCTGTCACATCACTGATTTTCTGGTTTGTAGAGCTCATCTGGTCCTCTAAGTGAGCTATCTTAGACTCTACTTCTTCGAGCCTTGCGGGTCTGCCTGAAATTGATTCTTCTATTTTTTCCAGTCTAAGATGGAGAACGGCTGTCTCGTGTGCCTGGGATTTTTTCATCTCCCTGATTTCCTCCAATATGAGATTGAGTAACGTTTTTATTTCCATCTGTTGCAAGTTGGCCACGGAGGAAGGGACCTCCAACTTCTCTTGCCGATTATTAATCCTCTGCTTGATAGTTCCAAGCCCTTCTCTGTTGAAACACCAGATATATTCCGAAGTTTCAGCCAGCTCTCTAACTATTGTTTTGAGATGTATTCCGCGACTTTGTGAAATTTTTTGCTTGTTCGCGTTCTCAAATGCATGTTCGCAAGATATTTCACCCGAGCACGCAAACAGCGATTGCGAACAGTAAAAAAGCATCGCGAACAAGCAATTCTGCTTGTTTGCGGAATTTCTGGGTGTTCGTGGAGATTTTTTACCATTTCGCAGAGATTTGCGTAACACGATTACGCAAATTCCGCCCACCCCTAGTACTGTGACAGGAACATCTCTTGATAGACCCCTGGCGTAACTCCAATCCAACTAAGCATGAATTCACTTGCTACTCCAATCAATTTCATTCGGCTTCCCAGATTGATTTTTTTTATTATTACAATCTCTGGGCTACACAAGTATTGAAATAGGGGCTAATCCATTTTCTGACCACTTCCTTATTAAGCTCGAAGTGGAAATTGAGGAGTGCAGGAGGTTAAGATCCAGGTGGCAGATGGATCGCCTCCTCCTGTAGGACCCTCAATGGGTGGCCGACACAAAAGAATGGATAGCAGAATTTTTCAAGATAAATGACAATACGGCAGAAATCTTTTCAGTCTGGGGTGGGTTTCAGGCAGCCCTTCGTGGACAGATGATTGCTTTTTCAGCCACCTAGGTTAAACAAAGGCGAGAAAAGATCACTAAACTCTAGCAGGCAGTAGAAAACGCAATGAGTAGGAGAAATACACAGTCTTTTGGGACGGGACTCCAGAGTTCAGCTAGAAAGGGCGAAGTATGAATTGAGGACGTTTTTTATAATTGAAGAGATAGCCAACTCTAGAACATATCAACAGCGAGTGAATGAGGAGAGTCAAATAGTGGGCAAAATGCTTGCCGGAACAAACAACACTCAACAGGAAGCAGCCCTGATCTCTGAAATTATTGACCCCAAGACTAGAGCCTCTTCATTTTACTAAGACGGCATAGCCCACGTTTTCTTAGAGCATTACCCACAGCTGTACACTAGCAGATATGAGATAGGAGTGGATCAAATCTTAAATCATTTCGAGGAGGTAAATCTTCCTACTCTTTCAGGACCATTAGTGGAATAACTCCATCTCGATATATCAGAACAAGAAATTGTAAATGGGTAAAGTCTATTACAGGGGCAAAAGCCTGCGGAGCGGATGGGCTCCCAATTGAATTTTATAAAACCTTTTCCAAGGATTTGACTCCCTTCTTGGGAAAATTGTTTTACAATTTTAAACAGGGAGGCAGTGATTCCCAGAGTTTTAAGGAGTCTATATTGGTCAGCTTCCTAAAAAAGGGGAAAAGTTGTAAGGATATCAATTCATATAGGCCGATTAGTCTCCTTAATGCATATTTTAAAATGTTAATGAAAGTATGGGATCAACATTTTACCCCCATTGCACAGGGTCTAATCCACTGTGATCAGACCGGGTTTGTTGCAGGGAGGTCTTTGTCTACTAACACAGGGTTTTTAATTCAGGCCCTTGATTATTCGACTAAAAATAAAATTCCAAGCCTTATTTTGATGGTCGACGCTGAAAAGGCGTTCAACTTGGTTAACTGGGATGCACTTTTTTTTGGTTTGGGAAGATTTGGCATCCCGGTCCGAATTACAGGTATTTTGAGACATATCTCTCAAGGTGCTCAAGCCCAGGTTATAGTTAATGGAGATTCAATAGGGGTAGTGAATATAACTCGCTGAACCAGACAAGGCTGCCCGATGTTGCCTATATTGTTTGCCTTTTTTATCGAGCCCTTGGCTATAAGAATCAGCTGAAATCCCCAAATTAAAGTTCCAATTGAAGGGATGGCCAAATTAAAACTTTATGCTGATGACATAATTTTGTATCTACACCCGGACAAACAGAATTTCGAACGAGTTCTGGAAGAATTCAGTAAATTTGAACAAATAGGGGGATATAAAATAAAACTGAGATTTTAACACTAAATGTTGATTGCAACTTTTTACCCCCTAATTTAAAAACCCAGGCACTGAAAGTAGAACCAATAAGATATCTGGGTATCTACGTTTCAAATCAAGTAGAACAATTATTTAGTCTGAATTACCTAGCTATGCCGAATCAAATTAAAGCCCTGCTAGATAAGTGGACACTTCTACCTTTAACTCTAATTGTCCGTGTAGCACTTTTAAAAATGTCTATTCTTCCCCTATTAATATTCCTTTTATAAATGTACCCTTGAAAATTAATTCGAAAGATTTTAAAGAAATGGACTCAATGTTCAGGGAATTCATGTGGAATAAGAAGGCCTCTAGGGTTAAATTGCCCTTATTACAGCTGGAAATGAATCAAGGGGTTTAGCCTCAGCAAGGGTGAAATTTACAAGCCCCTTGCGCCTCTTTTACGCCACCGTTGTGTCACTTTTGTGACGCAGCGGCCGCGCAAAAGATGCGCCATGGTGCAAAATATTTACAACGTGCCGCATCTCCCTGATGTAATTGCAAACACAACAGTGATGGACAGAATGTGGATCAATGTCACACATTCACCCCAGTCCAAAGATCTGGGCCCAAATCCATCGTTTTTCCACTCCACACCACCCTGGGTTAGACAATGGCGATATGCAAATCAGCGCTGACCCTGTGCCCCATGGGAACAGTCCAGTCCGTACTACAAAAGCCATGTCCTTCCCAGAACGGAAACAAGCATCCGAGGACCGGCCCGGTTTCGAGGTAACACCTCTCATCAGCCCGGCTAGCTTGATTCCAGTGGTGTGGAGTGCCTGGGACTCACGTCTGAGCATCCCCAGTACACTTAGAGCGGTAATTGCAAACACAACAGTGATGGACAGAATGTGGATCAATGTCACACATTCACCCCAGTCCAAAGATCTGGGCCCAAATCCATCGTTTTTCCACTCCACACCACCCTGGGTTAGACAATGGCGATATGCAAATCAGCGCTGACCCTGTGCCCCATGGGAACAGTCCAGTCCGAACTACAAAAGCCATGTCCTTCCCAGAACGGAAACAAGCATCCGAGGACCGGCCCGCTTTCGAGGTAACACCTCTCATCAGCCCGGCTAGCTTGATTCCAGTGGTGTGGAGTGCCTGGGACTCACGTCTGAGCATCCCCAGTACACTTAGAGCGGTAATTGCAAACACAACAGTGATGGACAGAATGTGGATCAATGTCAGACATTCACCCCAGTCCAAAGATCTGGGCCCAAATCCATCGTTTTTCCACTCCACACCACCCTGGGTTAGACAATGGCGATATGCAAATCAGCGCTGACCCTGTGCCCCATGGGAACAGTCCAGTCCGAACTACAAAAGCCATGTCCTTCCCAGAACGGAAACAAGCATCCGAGGACCGGCCCGGTTTCGAGGTAACACCTCTCATCAGCCCGGCTAGCTTGATTCCAGTGGTGTGGAGTGCCTGGGACTCACGTCTGAGCATCCCCAGTACACTTAGAGCGGTAATTGCAAACACAACAGTGATGGACAGAATGTGGATCAATGTCACACATTCACCCCAGTCCAAAGATCTGGGCCCAAATCCATCGTTTTTCCACTCCACACCACCCTGGGTTAGACAATGGCGATATGCAAATCAGCGCTGACCCTGTGCCCCATGGGAACAGTCCAGTCCGAACTACAAAAGCCATGTCCTTCCCAGAACGGAAACAAGCATCCGAGGACCGGCCCCGTTTCGAGGTAACACCTCTCATCAGCCCGGCTAGCTTGATTCCAGTGGTGTGGAGTGCCTGGGACTCACGTCTGAGCATCCCCAGTACACTTAGAGCGGTAATTGCAAACACAACAGTGAAGGACAGAATGTGGATCAATGTCACACATTCACCCCAGTCCAAAGATCTGGGCCCAAATCCATCGTTTTTCCACTCCACACCACCACCAGCCTCCCAAAAGTGGCTGAGTGAAATCTACAAGATTTCACTCAGTCACTTTTGGGCCCATGCTGCGTCAAAACCCTGCGTCAAAACCCTGCACCTGCTTGAAGCAGGCGTAAGGATTGACGCAGCATTGTACACATAGGACCCCCAGAGCATTGCTGGAGCTGCATCACGCTTGCGATGCAACTCCAGCAATTCGCCGCCCTTACGGCACAGATGCGTCACACATCTGTGCCGTTTTTGCGAATTTGTGGATGTCTTTTTTTTTGCGCGTTCGTGTGGTTTTTTGCTTATTCGCGGACCGCTTGCAGCGCACCGACCCCGAGGTTGCCCATACGGTCGTGTACGGGCGCGGCCATCTTGTTTGTGTGACGTGTGTCCGTTTCCGGCCGCTAGTTGCATGCTCGTGTCCTATGCAGAGCGCGATTACGTGTTCGCGGGTGTTTTCGCGTGCTCGCAAGGGAAATATCGCGCTAACTTACCCACGCGGTCCTCAATGGGCGCGTCCATCTTGTTTTTCATTCATTGCTATGGTTCTGTGCATGCTTTCTAATCCTCCGTTCATCTGTGCAATCCTTTGTTTCTGTGGAGTTTTTTCTATCTTTTCTACTCTAAATCTATCCCTCTTTTTTCCACGACGCAGCTCCAGCAATGCTCTTGGGTGCCCTATCTCCCCAATGCTGCGCCAAGCGGTACGTCTGCTTCAAGCAGCCGCAGGGTTTAGAGTGACGCAGCATTGGCCTAAAAGTGACTGAGTGAAATCTTGTAGATTTCACTCAGCCACTTTTAGGATGCGTTCCTGCGCAGGAACGCCCTCCCTTGAGCCGGAACGCCCCATGATGGCGCAGGGATTTACAACGTGATGCATCTCCCATATGCGTCACGTTGGTAATATACCCCGCACCATGGCGCCTCTTTTGCGCTGCCGCTGCTTCACAAAAGTCACGCAACGACGGAGCAAAAGAGCCGCAAGGGACTTGTAAATCTGCCCCTAGAGACTCAAGTCCAGTCCTTCCTTTGTACACCTGCCACTAATAAGAGTGGTGGTGGATTGATAGTTTGAGTATTTTAATGACTGGTTATGTAGTAGGAAACTTACTTTTTAGTGTTCTCACTGGTCTGCAATCACGATGGACTTTGTCTGTCACTTCGCGTGCTGCGGAGTGCTGCCTGCCAGTCCTAGTCGAACCTTTTTGTAGTTGGTTTAGTGAGTTACATAACTTTCCAAGTCGACGGTCCGCAAATCCAGCAATACTAATATCCTAGTAGACCTCACCAGATAGGTCAATAAATGTATTGCAATTGTTGTCTATTTGCTATTTCCGCGAAATAATTTGTTATTGTTCATTTGAAATGTTTGATTTGGTTGACAACAATCATCCATGTTTGGGTCTTTCTTTCATGTTGTACATCAGCTCCCCCCAGTGGCAAGAGGACAGAGGAGGAGGAGGTAGTGGCGCCAGCGGACGAGGACCAGGAAGGCCAGGATCGGTCCGGCGAGGGCTCCTCTGCTGGCCCCAGTAAGTTTTCATGTTAATATTAATAATTATACTTCCCTACCTTTTAGAATACCTATTTTTTACTAACGTTCCTCATTCGATTTTTCATACATCGTCTTTGATCTTCTTGTAGACAGTTTCTAAATTCTTATCCTGCCTCTACTATGACTCCCTGTGGTACTACTAGGTTATTATTATTAGTCTGTCTGTGTAGATAACTAAGCTTGCACAGTTGCCAAAAGGTATTAAACGAAACTCCCATTCGATTTATCAATAGCTCTATGCACTGAGTGCAGTCCTTTGGGTTGTCCATAATGTCTTTTGAAGTCTTCTAAATGTTTATGCTTTGACAATTCCCAACAAGAAACTGTAAATGACTACCAAGAAAGAATAAGATACTAGTTTACTTTTTGATTGGATAGGAGGACAATCCATACTACTATTGTTGCAGGGACAATTCTGCACAAACAGAACTATGGACACTAAATAGTGCATTGTTTATCAATTATTATAGGCGCAGTTAGACTTTCCACATACCTTAGTCATAACAGAATGTTAACCCCCCATCTCCTTACTGACTAGCTAGGGTGACAGAGTCATTTAGCTCCCTAATTCATTGATGATTGATCCCCAATGATGATTATCCAACCCAGGACATAAGACTACGGAGTCAGAGTCCAGAACTGTCAGAGCCACGGACTCATGTTTGCAAATTGCAAACCCTTTCGCTCACTCACTCATGACTAAAAACCACAGAGTCTATGTAAGTTTTAAAGCTTTATAAAAAGTAAAAACATTTATTAAAATCAAGTTCATCATACAACATAAACGGTGGATTGAAAATAGAAAAGTGCTTAGTGATATCACACATTAATTGTGGGCGAGCCCTCACCTGGTTGGAACTTCAAATCTTCTTTGTGGTGCTGAATCGTTGCTGACTCCGTCCTAGTGATGATGATCTGATGTTGCTCTTGTTCTTAGAAGGGAAGCTTCTGTCTGTTATGAGAAAAACGGTGCATGTTAAAAAGCAAGCATTCATCAGTTGTGCCAAAAACTGTAGCAAGACAAGCAACACCCTTCCCTGAAAAAAAGTGCAATTTTTAGTTTTGACTAGACAGTCACAAATTATTACATTTGTTTGTGTAGTCGTAGTGACATTTTTTAATTCCTAGACAAAATACTAGGGAGTGGTGTATATGGCATCTAAGAATCTGAAATGTATTTTCTAGGCGGAACATCGGCACAACCTTCCACCGGTGCCGGGGCCAGCGCGGAGGTGGGCACTCCTGGGGCGGAGGCAGTGCAACAGCCAGCGGAAGCTGCTGTGGGGGATGCCACGGTAGTGGCAGACAGTGGTAAGCTATTATATTCCTTACTTATTGAGATAGCAGACTGCAGAGTGTGCTCTCTGCACGGGTGGATATGTTGTACAGTACAAGTATACTATACAGTTAAGAAGACTTACAAATTTAGAACTAAGTTTTTATTAACCAGGTAGTAGCCTCCTCTAAATTGACTTCAACTCAGCTGTGAAAGTTTTTTCGAGAATCCAAGTCAGATCAGAGATGAACTTAATGGATGAGATGAAGGAAAAGGGAAAGAAGGGTGTAAGTAAGTGTGAAAGGACGAGCGAGTTAAAAGTAATGATGACTGGCAAAGAATGATACGTGTTTTTCAATGCTGCCCGAGGTGGCTTGGAATAGGATGCATGGCCGGTTGAAGGATGAAGCAAGGATGGGTGGAAGGAGAAAGGAAAGAGGACTGCCTGGGTGAGTGAAACAGAAACTGTATGTGTGCGCAATATATCCTTTGGTTGAAATTCAAATGCAAGTCAAGCACGGATGCATGGCTTGCGGTTTCCAAAATAAAATGAAAATGTTGTTTTCCCGTGAGAAAAAGTAAGGTTTGTCCACTTGAGACATTAAGAAGAATGATTGAAATTTACTTTGAATGGATGGATGCCTGGATCATGGTACTATCTGACTCATAGATAGCATATGTGTATTTAGAGAGAGTAGATGGTCACTGGATGAACTAAGTGTTACTTTGAAGAGCATGTAACACCGCACCCGCGCGTCCGGTCCAGTGTTGGAAAGGCAAGGAAAAGAAGTTGTAATTTTTCTGAATACTACCATGAATAGTAGCAGTACTTTGTATTGCAAGCACAGCATATATCCGGCGATTACGGGGGCCACTCACTACCTCTGTTAATAATTTTAGTACAACTCTGTCATTCATGTGTGGCCTATCAGTGTTCACTCAATAAAAAACAAAGCACCTAAAGTCATCCCATATGTAATCAAATACATATCCTGTGAAGGGATAGATAATCATTTTATTTATCTTCTTCATTTTCCTTTTCTAGTAGTCATTGGCACTGTAGGGTGAAAGTTAAATTAATTAAGCAGTAGCCCTTGTAACAGAGTATTCTCAGTGCCACACGTAATAGAAAAGTAAGAGCTTCACCACCTGCATGTACTGGACTGGTACAGTAACGCAAGCCCGTGTCATCATAGCGTGCGTCTGTTTTTCTCGGCTGCAAGTTGACTGCGCTGGCATTATGCCGGCTTCCAGAAGTTTATGTACCAATTTCGCTAAACAAGAGAGAAGAAGAAGAATAAGACTGGTGTACTGTCATACTCGACTCTAATGTAGTGAGTCCATAGTGCTCATAGAATCGATTCCTGAAACTCCCACTAATGTTAGAGCAAGGCTGAAGAAGTGGGAGGTTAGATAGATACAGGCCACAAATGTTCTGTACTGTTCTTGCAAGTTGCTAGTTCTACTGTGACACAACTTTCTGCTGAATTATTTTGTGTTAATCTTAAAGAGCATTGTTTACAGACTATGTTTTTCTTTCTTCCTATAGATGCTCCTCCAAACTGTCACGGAAGGAGCTGGCTAGACGGGCCCGGCAACGAATACTGGAGGCGACTGTCGCCGAATATCGGCGGCTGGTGTCCCAGGAGGAGGAGGAAACGCAGTCGCAGACCACCACAACATCCACAGGGACAGCTGCATCCTCCTCCGCGCTCCCTGAGTCAGCCAGTCAGCGCAGGCCTCCAGCGGTATGGAGCCGTGGTACCGCAGCCACCCGCCACCGCCAATCAGCCAAGAAATCAGCTGCCCCCCAAAGCAGGTGCAAGGCACGCGTTCACCGCCTAACACTCAGGGTGTCCTACCTTGAGCAGGAGCAGAAGAAACTGAGAATCCTGCTCAAGAACCTCCGCAAGGAGCATGACCACCTGGCCCAGAAAGTACGCCGGCGGCGGCATTAGAGAAGGAGAGACTGTCCCTTGCCCCTTTTTTAAAGACTTTTGGGGGGTGGGAATTGGGAGTTGGGTTTTTTGGACTTTGGGTACTTTTTATTTCATGGATATTCTTTGGGGTTAGGGAGGGGGGTGAGTCGGGTCTTGCGGGATAGTTTATTTTTGTTAGGGATATAAATAATTATTACTTTCAACTTAAACATAGCATACATGTTTTTACTGCAGTTGAGGCTGGAGGGGGGGTTAACTGTAAGTTTGTTTTTCGGAAACTTAAGTGGCTTCTTGATTCAAAAGTAATTGCCCAAAGTTTACAAAAGTAAGTGCCTCTCACAGAGTTAGTGAATTCAATTGTCCTAGGACTTTACTAGTACTACCGCCAGTCTCTCGTCTCTCATACTACTCCATTATTCTTCCTCCCCCCAAAAGCTTATCTTACCTGTAATTCGTGTATGAAATTAGGGCTAGGCACAGGGCTAGCTGCATGGCAAATGGCCATTAAGGTTGGCAATCCTCGGCGGTTGAAATGGCATCAGCCAGTCCGGCACCAAATACATTCAAATGCGGCTGGCTTTCTATCAGCCCTCTAGATCCCTGATGTCAGAGTCGCTGGCCCTGGTGTCGGTTCCGGTCATAAGAAGAGTACGGATTGGCGGTCGGTCTTTTAAGCGCCTGGCTCCTCAGTTGTGGAACACCCTGCCTGTCACCCTTCGCAGGAACGCTAACTTGTTGACTTTTAGTAAGGATTTAAAATCCTGGCTGTTTGTTCAGTAGCGCCCGCCCCCCCTCTTTCCGCTCCCCTATACGTGTTAGGTCTGAAGCGCCGGGACACTCCTCGGAGTAGCTGAGCGCTATATAAAACACCCCCTAACATTAACATTAACATCATTGTGGTGGTACTAGTGGTGGTACACAGTGGCAGTTGCAGCATATGAAAAAAAAGAAATTGAAACCTTGATTGGCCTTAGCAGAGCATTAGAACGGTACGATAGATACTATAGCACGTGACAGTACAGTAGAAGAGTGCCAAAATGTAGCCTTACAAATGCTAAAGTATTGAAAGTATAACTACTACTTGCGTGGAATTTGACATTGGCTACTACTACAAGAAATAGTACTGAAGGTGAAGGACACAACAGCGTAATCATTTGCCACGTGTAGGAGGAGGATGTTCTTAATGATCAATCCATTTCATGGCGCCCATGAAAATCTGCTTTGATTTGCCAATAGTCATGGGTCTGTGTCAAGCTGAGTAAGAATATATCCTTTGATTCTTTCACCAGCCTTGAAATGTAATTCATTTTCAGTTGCTATGACCTTATCCTCCCCAGCAAGTGTGTGGAATTATTGCTGTCATTTACTCACACATCAATGAAAACCACACAGCCCGGGGGAAGAGGGTTAGGGTTTGGAAATTGGATGGGAATGGTTTTTTTTGGGAAAGTTTTGTTGAGAGAGGGAAAAAAAACACAGCATGGACAAACAACAAATGAAGATAAACAAATCTTTGGATACGAAGATATCCATAAATATTTTAAGGGGCATAAAGGAAGTGCATACCCTTCTGCAGGCATGAAGTTGATTGCTAAATGGATGGTTAGGTTACTTTAACTAAGTAGTACTTTCTAATGAATGAAAGAATGCGACAGTACAGGGCTGCAGTTATTATGCGTTTTCACTTGCCTCTCTCTGCACTTGGAGAAACACTTTGTTCATTAAATTAGTTTGAAAAATAGCAAAGTAAAACTATACAATGGCTGGAGGGATGAATTTAGAAGCAGAGAGCAAAGAAATGCAGAGTCACACTCATAGAAGTTCACAGCAATAACATTACTTAAAAGATAAGTAGAAATGAATGGATACTGTTACTGTATGTTGTTGTACTTGTCCTGTTGAATTCGGGAAGTTGCATGAATCAAGCCATTCATCTTATTTGCGGTACTCCTCCGTTCCATCTGACGCTCCGTCGATCAATGTTGGTGACCAGCACACACCCTGTCCACTGCCTGCCTGGCGGCTGCTGAATTGCGGGTCGCTAATGTGAAGCCTGACTTCATCATTTGTTCAATTGCACAGGGTGAAAGCCGCCCTGTAAATGTTGATGGAAAAACAGGAAGTGATAGTAAAACACCACCGAGAAAAAAATATAAGTACGTACTCTGTGTAGTGCAAAAAGTGACACTTTCAGTTTCAGAATCGACAGTACAATAGTTTCGAAAGGGCGTACTCTGAGTCTCCTTTTGAAGGATGAATAAGTATGGGCGAATTTTGCGGATCTATCCCCTCAAGCTAGGTGTAGTGTAAACTACGATTTTAGAACAAAATTAGACCTTCCCAGCAGTGCTCCCAGACCCTTAAACCCAGGCGCTAAAATGTAGAATACCCCCAATCAGACCCCAAAAACGTGCGATACTGCTACTTGTCTGAGGCCTAGTGGAAAATGGTGACAAAACGTACTTTGAAAGTAAAGTAGGCCCAAATCCCCACTTTCCCAACATGGATGTTCTTCAAACCACTTGCAACCAAAATTAGACATTTCTCGACAAGAGCTCCAAGAATAGACCCCAGAACCCAGTTGCCAAAATCTCGAACACCCCCAAACACCTGCAATACTGCTAACCCTAACGAGCCCTATGTTAAAAATAGTGTCAAACGCTTTCTTCAACTAGGCCCTAACTCCCCTTTGCCACCTTGGATTTGCTTGAAACCTCTTGCAATCAAAAGTATCCATACCCAGCGTTGCTCCAAGACCCCAAAACCCACCCACAAACACCAGGAACCCCCAAAGCAGGCCCCCAAAGACAAGCAAGTGAGCAAAAATGCAAAAACTTTTTCACCTCCGATTTTCTCCAAACCACTTTTATCCGGTATTAGACCTTCCCAGCAATGCCCCCAGACCCGTCAACCCAGGCGAAAACAAGTAGAAGACCCCCAAACAGCCAAAAAGCAAAAATACAAATCACTCCGTGCGCGCTCTGCAGCTAGGCCCTAACTCCCCTTTGCCACTATGGATTTGCTTCAAACCTCTTTCAATCAAAAGTATCCATACCCAGCGTTGCTCCAAGACCCCAAAACCCACCCCCAAACACCAGGAACCCCCCCAAACAGCACCCCAAAGACAAGCAAGTGAGCAAAAACACAAAAACTTTTTCACCTCCGATTTTCTCCAAAACACTTTTATCCGGTATTAGACCTTCCTAGCAATGCCCCCAGACCCGTCAACCCAGACGGAAACAAGTTTAACACCCTCAAACAGCCAAAAAGCAAAACCGCAAAAAGTGAGAGAATTATTTTGGCCTCATTCCAAAATCACTCCATGCGAGCTCTGCAGCTAGGCCCTAACTCCCCTATGCCACTATGGATTTTCTTGAAACCTCTTGCAATCAAAACTACCGATACCCAGCGTTGCTCCAAGACCCCCCAACCCACCCCCAAACACCAGGAACCTCCCTCAAGCAGGCCCCCAATACACGAAAGTGAACGAAAACTCTAAATAGTGAAACACTTTTTCACCTTGTATTTTATCCAAAACACTTTTATCCGGTATTAGACCTTCCTAGCAATGCCCCCAGACCCGTCAACCCAGGCGAAAAAAAGTAGAAGACCCCCAAACAGGCAAAAAGCAAAACCGGAAAAACTCACACAGAAATATTAAGGCCTCATTCCAAAATCACTCCAAGCGCGCTGTGCAGCTAGGCCATAACTCCCGTTTTCCACCATGGATTTCCTGATAAACAAATGAAATCAAAATTAGACTGTGCCAGCAGTGCTCCCAGACCCCAAAACCCACCCCAAACACCTGGAACCCCCCAAACAGCACCCCAAAGACAAGCAAGTGAGCAAAAACGCAAACACTTTTTCACCTCCGATTTTCTCCAAACCACGTTTATCCGGTATTAGACCTTCCGAGCAATGCCCCCAGACCCGTCAACCCCGGCGAAAACAAGTAGAAGACCCCCAAACAGCCAAAAAGCAAAAATACAAAAATGGGGACAGAAATTTTTAGGCACATTTCCAAAATCAGTCCGTGCGCGCTCCGAAGCTAGGCCCTAACTCCCCTTTGCCACCATGGATTTGCTTCAAACCTCTTGCAATCAAAAGTATCCATACCCAGCATTTCTCCAAGACCCCAAAACCCACCCCAAACACCAGGAACCCTCCCAAACAGCACCCCAAAGACAAGCAAGTGAGCAAAAGCGCAAAACCTTTTTCACCTCCGATTTTCTCCAAAACACTTTTATCCGGTATTAGACCTTCCTAGCAATGCCCCAAGGCCCGTCAACCCAGGCGAAAAAAAGTAGAAGACCCCCAAACAGGCAAAAAGCAAAACCGTAAAAACTCACACACAGAAATATTTAGGCCCCATTCCAAAATCACTCCAAGCGCGCTGTGCAGCTAGGCCATAACTCCCGTTTTCCAACATGGATTTCCTGAAAAACAAATGCAATCAAAATTAGACTGTGCCAGCAGTGCTCCCAGACCACAAAAACCGACCCCCAAACACCAGGAACCCCCCAAACAGCACCCCAAAGACAAGCAAGTGAGCAAAAACGCAAAAAAAATTTCACCTCCAATTTTCCCCAAACCACTTTTATCCGGTAGACCTTCCCAGCAATGCCCCCAGACCCGTCAACCCAGGCGAAAACAAGTAGAAGACCCCCAAACAGCCAAATAGCAAAAATACAAAAATGGGTACTTAGAAATTTTTAGGCACATTTCCAAAATCACTCCGTGCGCGCTCTGCAGCTAGGCCCTAACTCCCCTTTGCCACAATGGATTTTCTTCAAACCACTTGCAATCAAAACTACCCATACCCAGCGTTGCTCCAAGACCCCCAACCGACCCCCAAACACCACGAACCCCCCAAGCAGGCCCCCGAAAACACGAAAGTGAGTGAAAACTCTAAAAAGTGAAAAACTTTTTCACCATGTATTTTATCCAAAACCCTTTTATCCGGTATTAGACCTTCCTAGCAATGCCCCCAGACCAGCCAACCCAGGCAAAAACCAGTTTCACACCCCCAAACAGCCAAAAAGCTAAACCGCAAAAAGTGAGACTTAGCAAATTTCAGGCCTACCTGGAATTCAGTACAAATGCGCTGTGCAGCTAGGCCCTAACTCCCCTTTTCCACCACACCATGGATTTCCTGAAAAACAAATGCAATCAACATTAGACTGTGCCAGCAGTGCTCCCAGACCCCAAAACCCACCCACAAAAACCTAGAAGCCCCCCAAACAGCACCCCAAAGACAGGCAAGTAAGAAAAAACGCAAACACTTTTCACCATGGATTTTATCCAAAACACTTTTATCCAATATTAGACCTTCCGAGCTATGCCCCCAGACCCCTGCAGCCACCCGCCAAAAAGCAGAACACCCTCAAAAAGGCAAAAAGCAAAAATGGGCCTACCTTCAATTCAGTCCAAATACCCTCTGCAGCTAGGCCCTAACTCCCCTTTTCCACCATGGATTTCCTGACAAACAAGTGCAATCAACATTAGATTGTGCCAGCAGGGCTCCCAGACCCCAAAACCCACCCACAGAAACCTAGAAGCCCCCCAAACAGCCCCCCAAAAACATGCAATACTGGTATATTCAAAACATGGCAAATTGCGCTGTTCACAAAACATTGCTGTTTTCAGCACTTCCACTACTTCGATCCTCTTGAAACTCACCTGGACAGCCACTTGTTCCAGCGATTCACAAGAATCTCAGCAAGGCAGAACAAAATCGAACCACTGCGCTCTTTGAAGAAGAAGAAGAAGAAGGTCTACAACTAGTTTTTACTTAGTTTTCACCCAAAAACACGCGGCCTGAAAACACCCAAAGAGGCCATAATTCTGCCAATTCTGGACCAAAGAACACCAAAACCCCCTAAAACATTGCCAACATCATTATGAACGAGCCTGCATCGGGCCCGAGCCCTAGAATCAGCGCGAACTATACCAACTTAATCCCAAAAACCCTAGTAAAGCGCACTGACTGAACCCTAAATGGTAGATATGCTTTGTCTGTCTGTGTCAAAGAGCCTAGGTATGCTACATCAGGAGGATGCTTCACTCAGTGGTGCCTGCCTTGACCGTCTGCATGGCCCTGCCGCAAGCATGTCCCAAAAATCCGTTCCGCTCAAGAATTTGTGATTTTTCGATACTTTCACGAGATTTGCGAAATACCAAAAAACAGCAAATTTTGCAATCATAATGGATGTTTGGCCCAAGCTTGAGGTAGTGCCATAGAGAGGGTTAAGGCAGGCACCACTGAGTGAAGCAACCTGATGTAGCATACCTAGGCTCTTTGTCAGACAGACAAAGCATATCTAATTGTATGCAGCAAGCCACATAGCCCCAATTTTACATGAACTGCTGTCTGGAGTGGACTCTGCCTGGCATAACAACAACAGTACACTGCCTCGCCCTCGACCAATACATACCACGAATAGACAGACATGTAGTCCTGCTGTAGTAGTTGTTGTAGACTGGTTTACCTGTTTGCCACTCAAGAATTGCCCATTGTTCTTCCGTAAATCGACGCTGATGATCCATCCATCCCAGTGAGTGACTGTAAAGAAAAAAGATATATTATTTAATCAATCATCATGGTATATTGGCAAGTGAGTCCCCTCCAAAGTCATTTTACATATGTTGTGAAATGCAATATAGTGGCCCCTGAATTTGAAGTACAATTTTGTTCAAACAAGGTAAAAAAAACAGAGTTGTTGACATGAGGTACAATTACTGTGTGAAAGATTAAATAATAACTAAGACAAGACATATGAATCATCATTTCATGCACAAAAAACAAACAGCAATTGGTTTTATCAGAGCCAGACAGCCATTGCTGTCCACTGCATGCCATCTTCTCAATTATTCATTACCTGTTCTACTATTTGTCCGCATCTTGTTCGGAAAGTGAGGGCCCACATATTGCCTCCTGTCAATATCAGAAGTAACAAAACAAAAAAGGGACACTGTTCCTCCACGTCTGGTGCAAATAGTCACCTGAAACGTAAGAGTGCAAATAGTCACCCGTATATTAAAAGGTTGCAAAAGGAAAAAGAAAGAGGAAAAAGGTACCCTAGGTACACAGGAAAAAACATATTTTGTCCTCTGTTGCCTGCACGCACTTTTTTTACCCTCATTGGACCCCCACCCCGCACACCCACATGCACCATCCGGCTGTCCTAAAAAGATCTCCGATAAAGAGACCCTTCCGGGGCCATGCAAATAGTCACCCGTATATTAAAAGGTTGCAAAAGGAAGAAAGAAAGAGGAAAAAGGTACCCTAGGTACACAGGAAAAAACATATTTTGTCCTCTGTTGCCTGCACGCACTTTTTTTACCCTCATTGGACCCCCACCCCGCACACCCACATGCACCATCCGGCTGTCCTAAAAAGATCTCCGATAAAGAGACCCTTCGGGGGCCCGTAGGGAATTGCAGCACCGGCCCTACGAGGAGCAAACGCCCGATGATGAAGCATGACACCCCCAGGGGTGTGTGAGGGCAACAGAGGACAAAATATGTTTTTTCACTCTGTGGGTGGGTCCTGTGTACCTAGGGTACCTTTTTCCTCTATCTTTCTTCCTTTTGCAACCTTTTAATATACGGGTGACTATTTGCACCCTTACGTTTCAGGTGACTGTTTGCACCAGACGTGGTGGAACAGTGTCCCTTTTTTATTTTGATATTGATACAGGAGCATGGACACTGGACCTTAATAGCTCCAGGGTTCCCCCTCTCTTTTTTGTTAAAATATCAGAAGTAACTCTGTCAGCAATCAGCAAGCATGATAGTCAGTCAGTAATTTCAGTCCCACTTGAGGGGACTCGTCCGAATCCATCCATCTGCCTTGAGGGAAATGGATAGGTGGAGTCTGGAGGAGGAGTATAAAGGAGCATTATTGAGTTGTGAACTTGTGAACCTCAGGAATGCAGACTGAGGCACCTTCAAATCAATAAGGAATATAAGATGAAGACAGTGCTGCTGATGGACTTGTTGTGATTAGGTGATTAGAGTTTTGTTGTGGTAAAAGTTGCAAAACAAAAAAGACACACAGGAATAAAAGTGAATAAGGACGAAAAAAGGAAGTCATTTTCAGGGCTCGGTGTCAGGGAAGTAGAGCTCGCCCTCAAACTCCATGAATTGAGATGGGAGTAGGTCAGGTAACAGAGAAGAACTTCCGTCACCTAAGTCGGTGTCCTCTTGTTCCTGCGTGCATTCACGTACTTTGTAATCTGGTGGTATCAAGTGCTGATTCATCTTGATCAGTGTTAACCTCTCCACATTTTTGGCCGAGAGGGGGATCCTTTTTGAAGTTACAATGGCACCAGCAGCACTAAAAACACGTTCAGAAGACACGCTTGCGAGTGGGCAAGACAAATAATTTATTGCCAGGTTGGCGATCAGTGACCATAGATCAATTTTCCTATACCAATACAGCAATAGGTTTGTATTAGCAAAGACCTGTGTTGGCTCATCCAGATAGGCCTGCACCATCAACTCAAGGTTCTCCACGGTTGCTCCACTTTGTGTACCATCTGTGGCCTTCTCAGCACTGGAACAGAGAAACCCTTTACGAGTTAGCCAATCCGCTTCCGACAATATTATGGCTGGGCCTGGTGCAGGTGAGGATGATGATACGGTTGCTGCTGGTGTCGTTAACGGCTGTGAGGGAAAGTGACTCCCTTCGCCCACAGATTCAGAAGTGGAACTTGACGCTGGATGGCCTGCTGATTCAGTTGGACTTCTGACGGCTCCTTGAATTTTCTGCCGATCTTTTTCGAACCGACTGGCTGACACAGCTAGCCAATGTTTGTACTTTGAAACATCTGCTTCATAAAAAGGAATGAATGCTTTGCTGGCCACTGCCTTTTTGTACCGTGGATCCAGAATAGTGGCACAAATGTAATGTTGTTCTGTATGTATGTTTTGAAGCCTTTCATTGGCAACTAGGCAGCTTAATAAGTTCTCCGCCAACTGATATGCATATTGCTTTCCAACATCATCTCTGAACATTGAAGACACGTCCTTCAGTTGGTGCTCTTGCATGACCAACAATGGGATAGCTTTGCTCAAAGAACAGTCCCCCCTACTGACTTCACGCGTGAAGACCTCAAAAGGACAAAGCATGTCTGTCAGGCTTTTAACTAGCTTCTATTCCTCCAACTCTAGCCTCTTGTCTTCATGATCAGAACCTAGTTTAAAGACATAGTCATTGATTACCATGCACTGCTCAGACAGACGCTCAAGCATGTAAAAGGTTGAGTTCCAACATGTTGCCACCTCCTGGATGAGTCCTTTGACTTGCACTTTACATTCATGTTGAATGCTCCTCAGCTCCTTCCGGGCATTAAAAGAATGGCTGAAATGTCTGCAGATTTTTCAGCAGGTGGTCAGTAACTTTTTGACTGTGTTTTCAGTTTTCAAGAAATCTTGCACAACCAGGTTTATACAGTGCGCCAAACACGGCACTCTGAACTATTGACCCTCTTGCATGGGCTTAACTATATTACTGCCATTATCCGTGGAAACATAACCAAGTATGCGACTTCTTGGTTGCAGCCATTCAGAGACCTTACTGTTAAACTCCTCTAAAATGTTTTTTGCAGTATGAGTTTTCTCCATGGCAAACATGGCTAATGTTGCATGTTTCCGAGTAGCTTGAAAAACTGTGTCCAGGTCAACAACTGCACTTGACTTGTCTCTAACCCCTGCCAAAGACCCTTCAAAAGAGACCCAGTGTGCAGTGATGCACATGTAATCAAGGGCTTCGCAACTGGTCCACATGTCTTTTGTCAAGTGGATAGTGTGAACAGCACTCTTCTGCAAAGCTGCCCCAATCACCTCCAGCACATCTTGATGTAGTGCTGGAACCGCAACTCTGGTAAAATAAGACCGGCTAGGAACCTTCCATTTAGGGCAGACTTTTGCCACTAATTCTAGAAACCCCACCCCTTCCACGAAAGAAAAAGGGAGAAGGTCCAGCGCTAGCATTTTAGCCAGCTTTGCGTTATACAGACGTACCGTTGGGTGGTTGCCTTCAAATGGCACCTCCGACCACAACATTTGGCGAATGGTGGGCTGGATCATTTTACGTGATGATGATGATGATGACGTCTTCAAACCAGTTAGGCCCATTGATGTAGTTTTTCGCATAGGTGTCTCACCCACACTCTTAGTGTGCCTCATAGATGTTGCAGGGGTAGAGGGTGTGGCCGATACCACTGCAGTGCTACTGCCAGCAGAACTGGGTGTACCAGAAAAAATGTCTATCGCTTCTTCACTTCCCCCCTGCACATGAATCAGCCCCTCGTCAGCATCAGATGCAATGTGAATGGATACATTTGGATCAGTTCTACTTTGGTCTTCCCGGATTTTCCTTAGGTGCGCATCCCACTGGATAGTGTGGTGTTTTTGGAGATGACCTCTCTGGCCTCCGGTACCATAGTTGGTACCAAGCTTACCCCGACTAACTAATACTTTACAAATCGAACAAACAACCATGTTTTCCGCCCTTTGCCTAACAGTAAAGAAGTCCCAAACTGGGGACTGGTGATGTCTGCTGAAGGTGGAGGTGCTACTTTGACTTTCAATGCCAGATGAAGTGGAGGATGGGCGTGGCTGAATTCGTTTCTGTTGTTCACTTACAGCACCACTACTTGAGGTCGAGCTGGATGGAGGTCTATGCCGGCCCTTTTGACTAAAAAAGAGGGGAGCTGTAGGTCGTGTTGGTGTTGTAGTTAACGGTGGTGGTACCAGTGCCACGCCGCCCATATCGCGCTCAGCAGCCATTCGGGCTAGGGTGAAAATGTCAATCTGCTGCATGCCTGCTGGGGCTGGAGTGATGACTGTGATGACTGGGTCATCGTCAGACTGTTCATCAGCAGCAGAAGACACCACTTCTTGTTTGTCGTCATCACCCATAAGTGGAAGCTTTGCGGGAGCCTTCCTTTTAGGCTTAGCTACCTTTATCGGCTCATGGCGTGACTCACTCTCAGACTGCATGGCTGAGTTCCAATCATGATCAAGGTAATCAGAAGGAAGGGGGCTTGAAGAAGAACTTGTAGTAGTAGTAGTATCCCTCCTTGACCTTTTTCTTGCTGGGGATCTGGAAGACAATGGATAATCATCATCAGGAGGAGTGGCTTCCTCGGATGATACCTCCTCTTGAATATCAATTTCCTGATGTGCCCCTACTTCTGGAGGAACAAGCGTTGTAGGCAGTTGTGCCGCTCCATGAACCTCTAGGTGCAACCCTCCATGCACCTGTCCATGCGCCTCTCCTTGCGGCTCTACTTCCGCCTCTCCTTGCAGCTCTACCTGCGCCTCTCCTTGCGGCTCTACTTGCGCCTCTCCTTGCGGCTCTACTTGCGCCTCTCCTTGCGGCTCTACTTGCGGCTCTCCTTGCACCTCTCCTTGCCCATGTACTTGCGCTTGTACTAGTTGCACGTGTGGTTGTCGTTGCGGCTGTTGTTGTTGAACACTCGTCAGCTCAGTTACACCCGGCGTTGATTGGATGGTACTTTCTTGTGATGAGCCAACATCACTGGTCGATGGTGATTGCGCAACCAAAGTGGCTGCCGCAGCAGCACTCATGGTCTTGGACCTAAATTTGCGTGGTGGCACTGAGCCCAATGAAGCGGAGGTGCTGCTTCCAGCTTGGTCCCCGGCGGACACCGCTGCTGCTGCAGGCTTATTTTTTTTCCCCAAACAAGGTGTCGGTGGGCCCACCAGTCTCCTTGGTAGGTGGTGCCACTTGCTTCATCTGCTCCTTCTTACTGACAGTGGCACTGGAAACTTTTTTCGCTGAGGTGCTACGGCCAACTTTCTTTGGGGCCATCTTCTTGAGATGTCAGAACAGCAGGCCACAGTTGCACGAGTTGCAGAGTTGTTTTGTCTGTGGCCACACGTGACGTCACGTGACGTTGTGCTGCACACACCGCTGCAGGACTTCTTCCTGGCACTGGTGGCTCTCTTGTGCACCTAAAAGCAATGGAAGCCAGAGGAAAATCAGTTATACACCCCAAAAAGTCGAAAAACACTCAAAAATCACCACAATCCCATGCCATCCATGCCCTCAATGATGTTTACATTCAAGACACCCCACAGAAAGACTTGGTCCATGCACCACTGAGTAACCCTGGGCATAATGGATGAAAGCAAGGCAAAATGGGTGCAGGGCTGAGCATACTGCCTGCCTTCAAAATGGCCCCTTGACCCCCACCACATGGCCAGGCCCTGCCTGTACCAGCCCACAAAATGGCCCCCACCCACATGGGCATGCCCCATCAACACCCCAAAAAATCAAAAAACACATCAAAATCACCACAATCCAATGCATCCATGCCCTCAATGATGTTTACATTCAAGACACCCCACAGAAAGACTTGGTCCATGCACCACTGAGTAACCCTGGGCATAATGGATGAAAGCAAGGCAAAATGGGTGCAGGCCTTAGCACACTGCCTGCCTTTAAAATGGCCCCTTGACCCCCACCACATGGCCAGGCCCTGCCTGTACCAGCCCTCAAAATGGCCCCCACCCACATGGCCATGCCCCATCAACACCCCAAAAAATCGAAAAACACATACAAATCACCACAATCCAATGCCATCCATGCCCTCAATGATGCTTACATTCAAGACACCCCACAGAAAGACTTGGTCCATGCACCACTGAGTAACCCTGGGCATAATGGATGAAAGCAAGGCAAAATGGGTGCAGGCCTGAGCACACTGCCTTCCTTCAAAATGGTCCCTTGACCCCCACCACATGGCCAGGCCCTGCCTGTACCAGCCTTCAAAATGGCCCCCACCCACATGGCCATGCCCCATCAACACCCCAAAAAATCGAAAAACACATAAAAATCACCACAATACAATGCCATCCATGCCCTCAATTATGTTTACATTCAAGACACCCCACAGAAAGACTTGGTCCATGCACCACTGAGTAACCCTGGGCATAATGGATGGAAGCAAGGCAAAATGAGTGCAGGCCTGAGCACACTGCCTGCCTTCAAAATGGCCCCTTGACCCCCACCACATGGCCAGGCCCTGCCTGTACCATCCCTCAAAATGGCCTCCACCCAAATGGCCATGCCCCATCAACACCCCAAAAAATCGAAAAACACATAAAAATCACCACAATCCAATGCCATCCATGCCCTCAATGATGTTTACATTCAAGACACCCCACAGAAAGACTTGGTCCATGCATCACTGAGTAACCCTGGGCATAATGGATGAAAGCAAGGCAAAATGGGTGCAGGCCTGAGCACACTGCCTGCCTTCAAAATGGCCCCATGACCCCCACCACATTGCCAGGTCCTGCCTGTACCAGCCCTCAAAATGGCCCCCACCCACATGGCCATGCCCCATCAACACCCCAAAAAATCGAAAAACACATAAAAATCACCACAATCCAATGCCATCCATGCCCTCAATGATGTTTACATTCAAGACACCCCACAGAAAGACTTGGTCCATGCACCACTCACTACACCTGGGCCTACTGGCTAGTGAGGCTTTACAGGCACCCCAAAATGTAAAAAAAAAACAAGATATAACAGTGAGCTAAAATTCCATGACATAAATGAGAATTAAGTTCAAAAAAATCACAGAAACAGTTGTATCATGCACCCATGACTAACCCTGGGCCTACTGGATACTGTGGCTACCCACCACAATATATATTTTTGTTAAAGTTGTGAAAAACGTTTTAGAACTGGAGTTGCCTCAACTGCAATGCCCCAAACAAACAACACCAGCTTACTTGTAAAATCTCAAGTCCAAAAGTGATCCAAACTCCAAAGTCCAAAAAGTCCTCAAATACAAATATCCAGCAGCAGCCACAAAAAGTAATCCTTCCAGCTCCAGATCCAAATGAAAAGTGACCAGGACATGGACAAAGCACTGGGAGGAGCCTGCTGGACAGGAACAGGAAGTTAGAGACTCTGGGGCACTTCCTTCCTCCCACCCCACCCCAAAAATTGACTCCTTGCAAAAAAAAGTGCAGCCAAATCTCAATCTGAGGAGTTATTGTCATCGAAATCATGATTTTCAGAAGGTTTATGCTGCCTGCGGTGGATTTCTTGTGCAGAATTGCAATTTTTGCAATTTCGGGAACGCAAGCTGTTCAAACATCCCGCCGGAAGTCAGCTGCGCGCCGTCGTGGGCCTTTATGACATACTTGCGTTGTCAAACTCTCACCGTGCAAGATGGCAAGCTGCGATAACGTAATTGCATTCGAAAAACTCTCGCGCGATCACGCAGCAAGATCGAAAATGGCACAGCACACGCAAAACCGGGAGAAAAACAACTCGGCAGGCTTAGAGTCAACGCCGCGTGCGCGATATTGTATTTTTCAAGTGCGACCAAGCAAAATAATTTGTAGGTTGCGAATTTGCGGATTATTGGGCAATTTCGCACGATTCGCGGATCATTGAAATCGTCAAAAATCCGCAAACTCGGCCGTGAAACGGATTTTACACCCACGCTTAGTTCAAAGTAGATTTGGCAATCGAAATAAGCCCGGGTTTTTGGAGTACTTGCAGATTGTAACTTTAATAACAAAATATAATCTACTGTCAAGTGGTGTGCCAACTAATCAGGTTAATGCTTTAAAAAAAGGAAAATTAAAGGGGGTAGGAAATTGCTGCTCTCTGTTGAGAAGATGCAAGGCACTCCCCCTGGTTGAAGAATTTCTGGAAAAAGTAACCCAGGAAACTAATTGCTCTTTCTCTCACCAGGAATGGCAGTCAATAACCCAGGTAGGAAGCAAGGCCCTAAGAGCAGACAATTTTCAAAAGGATGGACTTTTTGTCTAGGTGGTTGGCCTATTACACCCCAAAAACTCTAAATAAATGTCATGCATATGTGGACAATAAATGTTTTTGATGCCAGGCTCAAGGTGAGGGAGACTGGCTATACATATTTTTACATGTCAAAAGCTTGAAGTTTTTTGGTGTAAGATCTTCTCTTCAATAAGCCAGGCAATTAAAAAGAAGCTTGACCCTGATGCAGAAGTATCTCTTTTTGGTATCTCTAAAGTGAGGTCAGATTTGACCAAAGCAGAAGAGTCTTATATTGCGATTTGCTCCATAGTAGCTCGTTCTTTAATTCTCCAAAATTGGAGATCTGAAGAGGCAACATCCTACCCTAAATGGCTAATCAAAATAAAAAGAACAAGGAGGTTCAAAGAAGCTTATGCTAAGAGGGTCAGTGCAACAAAAAAGTTCACAGCTGTTTGGAAGTTGTTTGATAATTGGGAAACAATGATAGAAACCTAGCACCTTAGCACATTGCACTTTACATCCCTATATTTAAGGGAAGGTATGAACGCACTTTAATGTTGCAGTTTTTAGCATAGGTATAAGGCTTTCAACAATCGATGGATCTACTTCATTGCTTGCTCGCTAGCACTCTATGATCATGGGTAGAAGCGAATAAGGTTTTCAATTAGTGGTGTTCCTGAGGATGTTATAATGTAAACAGTGTTGGTAACTATGCTCATTAGGAGGCAGTTTGTATTTATAGCACTTTAACACTTTAGAAAATGTTTTGGTTTTGATAGCAAGCTCAAGTCGTATTTTTAAATCATTATATGGTCCTGCCGCACTCCCATTGTCCTTTGAAGTATTTTGATTAATTGATATGCCTCTGTATTCTGTATGGGTTCCAGTTGACAAATGAATAAGAATGTATATTATTGTAAATTGTCGATTTTCACTTCTGACGATCAATTATATTATAATGTTGGTAATGTCTTCCTGCTCTGCTCTACAAAAATAAAATAAAAAAATAAAAATGTAATTAAAAAAAATTGAAAATTGCCCACCTCAATGTCCTATGTTTAGGATACAAATTGACAAGTGAAGGCAAAAGCCACTGGGAAAAGATATAAACTCAGAAACCGTTTTTATGGAAATGAGCAATGCTCCATCCTCCAACGACTCTGAAAAGACTACAAATTATTTTAGGATTTTTTAATTTTGTCAGAACATACATTTTGTATTAGGCATAACGTGTAAAACCATTTTACGACTTGATAAGACCAGACTTTCCAAGTACAAATTGGACACAGTAGCATACAAACATTTTGATTTCTGTACAAGCGGCAATGATTGCTTCCAATCATTTACACACACGTGTAAACACCACAAATCTGGTAATCTGCATAGTCACTGGACCATCTGGGTACACTTATATCAAATTCAAAAAACGTTATACAATATCAATGACAATCAATCAATCAAGACAATTATAAAGCGCACTACATACCCATTAGGGTCTCAAGGCGCTGGGGTGCTGCTACTGATCGAAGAGTCAGGTCTTGAGGAGTCTTCTGAAGGCCAGTAGGTCTTGTGTCTGCCGTAGGTTGGTAGGGAGGGTGTTCCATGTCTTGGCGGCGAGGTGGGAGAAGGATCTGCCGCCGGTGGTCGTTCTTCAGATGCGTGGGACTGTGGCGAGGGCGAGGGGGAGGCCGGCAGAGCGGAGCTGGTGGGTGGGGGTGTAGAAGTTGAACCGTCTGTTGAGGTATGCTGGGCCAGTGTTGTGGAGAGATTTGTGCGCATGGAGGAGTGGCTTGAAGGTTACCCTCTTGTTGACGGGGAGCCAGAGCAGGTCTCACAGATGGGGTGTGATGTGGCTGCGGCGGGGGATGTTGAGGATCAGTCGTGCTGAGGTGTTCTTGATGCGTTGCATCCATCTCAGGAGCTTGGCCGACATTCCTGCGTAGAGGTTGTTTCCGTAGTCCAGCCTGCTGGTGACGAGGGCCTGGGTGACTGTTTTTTTCATTTCAGTGGGGATCCACTTGAAGATCCTGCAGAGCATTCGGAGGGTATTCAAGCAGGATGAGGAGACGGCGTTGACTTGCTTAGTCATAGATACAGTGGCGTCGAGGATGAACCCTAGGTTGCTTGCGTGGTCGGTGGGTGTTGGTGCTGTTCCCAGTGTTGTCTGCCACCAGGAGTCTTCCCAGGCTGAGGGGGTGGGGCCGAGGATGAGATCCTCCATCTTGTCCGAGTTGAGCTTCAGTCGGCTGTTCTTCATCCATTCGGCGACGTCCTTCATTCCTTTGTGGAGGTTAGTTTTTGCGGTGTGGGGGTCTTTGGTGAGGGAGATAATCAGCTGAGTGTCGTCGGCATAGGAGATGATGTTGAGGTCATGCTGTCGGGCGACGTGGGCGAGGGGTGCCATGTAGATGTGAACAGCATTGGGCTTAGGGTTGAGCCCTGGGGTATGCCACAGATGATCTCGGTTGCCTTGGAGCGGAAGGGGGAGGCTCTGTGCTCTGACAGAGAGGAACGATGTGGTCCAGTCCAGGGCTTTCTCTTGGATTCTGGCTTTGTATAAGCGTGATCGTAGTGTGTTGTGGCAGACCGTGTCGAAGGCAGCTGACAGGTCTAGAGGATGAGGGTCGCTGTTTCTCCGTTGTCAAGCAGGATCCTGATGTCATCGGTGGTGGCGATGAAGGCGGTTTCAGTGCTGTGGTTGCTGAGGAAACCGGACTGGGATGGGTCGAGGATGTTGTTTTTCTCGAGGTAGCGGGTCAGTTGTTTGTTGACGATTTTCTCGGTGATCTTCGCTGGGAACGGAAGCAGGGAGATGGGTCGGAAGTTCTTGAGGTCCTTGGGGTCCGCCTTGGGATTCTTGAGTGAGGCGATTATGTCGGCATGCTTCCAGCTCTCCGGGAAGGTTGCTTTATCGAAGGAGATGTTCATTACTCTCCGGGGGTGGAGTGGGGTGCAATGACATACAAACATAAATGCTGAAATGCATTTTGCACCTACTGAGAAAAGTCTCACAGTGGTACAAGCTGCTGTAGTGGGAGAGAGAGAGCACTAGCTCAGGGTAAAGGATTATTTGTCGTAACCCCTGTATTGTCTTTAGAGGTGGTCACCAAAACAAGCATTCCCAATGCTATAGCTTTATATCTGCGATGGATACAATGGGCTAACTCTCTCACTGCAACAGATGTAGACAACAGATTTGACACTACATTACAATATGAACAAGAATATCCTCTGCCCAATTAAATATTGCCTCTAGATCAATATGATTACATCATTCTACACTGATGGGTGTGCCCAGCCTGCCGTAGGGACAAAGCACCAATAGTTGGCTGTATTAACAATAGTAAAAGGTCACATGCATGATGGGAAATTCCATCCTGAAAAAACACACGCAGTCCCTTGTTGACTGTACAGTTCAGCTGGCAGAACTCAAGGCCCTGATACTGGCACTGGAGAATGTGGATTGTGGATTCACCACAGTTATAATGTGTGATTTGTGTTATTGTGTCCAGTCATTTAACACATTTCCTTCACTACTGAAGCCAAAATGGATTTCGAGATTCTAAGGGGTGTACAATCAAGATCAAGATGCTTTTGTGAACAAGTGGCAAAGCTGAAAGATTGCTTGCCACGGGCTCATGTAATTCACACCTTGAATCATCAATGTATTGGCGTTCACATGGTAAGGAATTCCATGGCTGATGAAAAGCTCCTACGGCATACTGCTGCAGTTGCTGAAATCACTGTTTCTAGTGGAGGATAGACAGAGACATCATGGTGGCTGTCAATGTTGTGCACAATGACACACACTTGCTGAAAGTACTCCTATTATTTATTTATTTTAAAAGTTTATATAGCGTGAACATGACCCAAAAGACTATTGGAGCACTCTACAAAGATTCCAGAACACATGTGAAGGAGACAAGTGAGGCAAAACAGCAAAATGGACATAAAACATATAGGCATGCACCTCCATACAATCAGAGGGGTCAAGTATAACATACAAATAGATTAGCATAAGAAAGCAGGAGGCCCTAACAGAGGCAGGTTGACAAGACAGTAGACAAAGGCTAAAGTCTAGATCAGAAAAGTATTAATCAGTAAAGCTTTCACTTCCTTTTTGAATGACACTGTTGAAGAATTCAGTCCAGTTTCCATAGGCAGGAAGTTCCAGATTCTAGGGGCAATGCCAGAAAAGGTCCTATTATAAGTTTTCATTTTTTGATTTTTTTTTTGGTCTAAGTAGCAAGGTGCTGGAGCTCCTGGAGGATCGACAACCAGCAGAAAGTTGCACGAGGTACAGAAGTGTGTTGAAATGAAGGCCTTTATGGGTCACCCAGGTAATATTTTGTTGTATCCTGGCCTCATAAGGGAGCCAATTTAGGGATTTCAAATCTGGAGTGATGTGGTTGCTTTTTTTGGATACTGTGATGAGCCTAGCAGTGGAATTCTAAGAAGCCCTAAGAGCTGCCAATATGTAGCTCAGTAGACCGCAAAGGGTTGCACTGCCATATTCCAACCTTGAGAGGACTAAGGCTTGCACAGCAGATTGAAATTTATCGGGGAGAAGGAAGGGTTTTATTTTCTTCAGAATGCTCAGTTGGAAGTGCGTGCCTTTGATAGTTGAGCTGATGTAATCTTGCATGTTCAAGTTCTCCAACAAGTATTATTCCCAGAGATCCCATAGAATCTATGATGTGGGGGCTGCAATTGAGAGCGGTAAAATATTTCAAATATTTTTCAATAATAAGGGATTGTTTGAGAGGGGAGATTAGGAGTAATCCTGTTTTGAGGGTGTTAAGTTTGCGATGGTTTGAGGTTAGCACATTTTTGGTTTTGTGCTGGGTTATTTTGAGGGCCTTGATATCAGGGAAAGGGATTTTCATGTACAACTGGGTGTCGTACACATACATGTGATAGTGTATGTTAGATGCTTTGAGGATATCAGTAAGAGGATCCATGAATAAGTTGAAGAGTGTGGGTCAGAGAGAGGATCCCTAAGGTAACCCAAGAGTGAATGTACTGGAATTGGAGCGGGATTGATTACCTTTAATTCTTTGTGTTCTGTTGCGGAAAAATGAGGTAAACCATTTTACCACTGAGACGGAGAGCCCCATCCAATGTTCCAGAAGGTCCAGGAGATTTTCATGTTTGCCAGTATCAAAAGCTGACGAGAGGTCAAGGAGGATTAGAAGGCAGGATTTGTTCTGATCGCGCATTGTAAGCAAATCATCAATTATATGAGTGAGAGCTGTTTTGGTGCTGTGGCCATAATGTAAACCAGATTGGAATTGAGCAAGAAGATGGTATTCATCAATGTGTTTCCATAGTTGGACAGGTACCCATTTCTCCAGGGGCTTCACCAAAGTTGGGGTGTTCATGATTGGCTGGAATTTATTAAGGTCCTTAGGATCTCCAGTGGGTTTTTTGAGAATGGGCGTAACCTGCCCCTACTTAAAGCAGTCCGGGATCGCACCTTGTAGTAGGGAGGCATTTACAATTCTAGTCCAAAGTGGGACAAAGGGCCTTTTCAGCTCGTTAAAGATATTAGAGGGAAGAGGGTAGTAGTAGTGCATTTAGGGTTTCTAGAGTTGAAAGAATGTTAAATATAAAGGTATCATCGAAGGTTGTAAATTGACTCCAATATGCACTGTTTTTGGTGCGTGAAATATTGCAAGATGAGGCTGCGGGTAAGGGGGAAGGAGGGATTGGAGGAGAGTAGGAAAGTCTATTCACTCATGGCAGCTCGCAGATCAGATTCGATCTCATTCAACTTTTCAAGGAAAAAGGAGACAAAGTCCTCGCAGCTTGGTTGTGAATGGAAACCATGGGTGAAAGTATGACACGGTTATTGGATTGAGGTTTAATTAACACAAACAGGTTTTTGAGCCGATTTCTCGCTTTGTCCAGTTGGCTTCTAAAGAAGATCCCTTTCCCATTTCTGATGTGTTTATAGGACAAACTGCTTCTCAATCTACAAACTGTACGGTGTTTAAGGGATTTAGAGCTTCTCCAAGATCATTTGGCTAGTCTCAGGCACCGCTTCTTACTTAAGGGACAGCATAGAAACCATCACACTGGTAGACAATTTGGCATTGAAGGTTACTCTCTTGTTGACGGGGAGCCAGAGCAGGGCTCTCAGGTGGGGTGTGATGTGGCTGCGGCGGGGGATGTTGAGGATCAGTCGTGCTGAGGTGTTCTTGATGCGTTGCATCCATCTCAGGAGCTTGGCCGACATTCCTGCGTAGAGGGCGTTTCCGTAGTCCAGCCTGCTGGTGACGAGGGCCTGGGTGACAGTTTTTTTCATTTCAGTGGGGATCCACTTGAAGATCCTGCGGAGCATTCGGAGGGTATTGAAGCAGGATGAGGAGACGGCGTTGACCTGCTTAGTCATAGATACAGTGGTGTTGAGGATGACCCCTAGGTTGCTTGCGTGGTCGGTGGGTGTTGGTGCTGTTCCCAGTGTTGTCTGCCACCAGGAGTCTCCCCAGACTGAGGGGGTGGGGCCGAGGATGAGATCCTCCATCTTGTCTGAGTTCAGCAAAGAACAACTTCTGGTGACCATGGATATATTGTCGCTATACACCAGTATTCCACAATGGGATGCTTTGGATGTTATTTGAGTAGTTTTGGATGACAGAATAAGACCTTTTCAAGTCCCGACAGAATTCATAATCGATTTGCTAGAGATTGCCATGACCAGGAAATTCTTTTGTTTCCAGGGAGAATATTATGTGCAGACCAAAGAGGTAGCGATGGTAGCAGAATTTGCTCCTGATTTGGCCATTCTGTATATGGACAACTATAAACACTGTCACATATTCAATTATCAAAACCCATACAGAGACAATGTTACTCTTTTGAGATGCTACATCGACGATGTACTCATGATCTGGTCTAGCAGCGAACAAGATCTGCTACCATTCCATGATTGGCTCAATAAAAGATCAAGTGACATTCAATTCTCCCTTGAGTACAATCAAAACAAGGCCATTTTCTTGGACATCACAATCAAGGAAGATATAGGTAGGTTGTATACCCGACTCTACAGGAAAAAGAGTGAAAGGAATATGCTTTTACGTTTCCCTAGCCACCACCCCAAGAGTATTTTACTCTCTTGTTTAAGTAATTATGATAAAACTCTGTGATGACTCTATACATCCTTTTAAAAGTCCCTTTGCCTCTTAGGTCCCCATAAGAGGTACATCGGGCACAATTGTTGTTCCAGGTCCTTTGACGTTTTCTGGGTTAACCCATTAGCTTGTAATTGTTTTCTGAGCAGGTACTTACCTGTGAGGGTTCTGTTTAATGTATCTGTGATTTATCTATGTTGTGCGTTATATTGAATTTGTTTTGTACTGTACCTCAATAATACCTATAAGTGTCAACACACACTCATAGCTGTGCTGCTCTATTTTGACGTAGTATATTTCTGAAAGAGACACTTTGGCATATAGTGAGGAATACTTCAATAGACTTTTGCAAGGACAAGCCAGCTCAAGTTTCCTGTGTTCATGCACATCGAGCATAGACCTCACTCTTAATGAGAAAATAAACAAACTTGTGAGGTTGGAAAAGAAGTTAATACGCACCAGACTACACAGTCAAGTACTCACAAAATATCTCCAGGCCAATATCATCCAGATAGGACTCCAGATCAGGAATGAAACTGCAATATTTTTAGACAACCCCAAATTTAAAGAATGTTACTTTTGTCTTCACTAACTATTCTCTTCATTGGATGGTGCTAGGAGTTGAGATAGCAGTGGAGGAGGTCCAATGACTAACCAAAAATATAGATGATTTAAAAAAAAGAGATCATTGATGATAAAGTATTGGTTAATGCTAAAGAGGCCCTAGAACACTTGGAGCGAACCATACAATATTTTGACAACTAAACTCAGATCAATAAGCTAGACAGACTAACAAGAGACATCAAGTTGAATGCCAAAACAATCACCTACCGTGGCCTACAGGAGGGATGCTACAAACAGGACACACAAGGGAGATACTCCACTAGAGGCTGGGGAAGAAACAGGAGGTACACCACATTTTCGGATTCCTCTGCAGCTAGTGGCTCTGATAGTGAGACTGACAGACCTGGTACAAGCACAGCTGCTTACCACCTGGAGTACCCCTATCAAGAAACCAACACGTTTTTAAGGAAAGGCCAATGGCCCGAATACAGGGGGTGGGGGCAACCATGGGGCAGGTCATATGGACTGAGGGACCCAGGCATAACTGGGATAGGAACAGGGGCAAGATGCAGGTCAACGTCCAGCCAGAGACCCACGGGGAGATACAAACACAGAGGCAGCATTACAAATGGTGATCTCCTCCCATATCTGACTAGATAACCAGATGGTTAATCTATGGGGTATGATTTGACCAACAAACTTTTTCCAACACAGGCCTTAGACCACCCTCCACCTTTACACTGTCATCTCATTTTATGTCCCACAAAATATTGGCACCTGAGCAGGTGGTACTAAGAGATGTTACGAATCTCCTATTAAAAAAAGAGTATATCATTATAACATCTTTAAACCAGAGTGTATGGCACTAGAATCTCTGCAAAATAACAAGAGTATTGTTGTCAAGCCAGCAGATAAGAGAGGAGCCATAGTGATTCAGAATTCCACTGACTATAAGACGGACATTTTAACACAACTGGGGGTGGAGAGCAACTATATGAAAGTCAGAGAAGACCCCACTAAGGAAATTTCAGGTATCATCAAGAGGGCCACTGATGTGGGCCTACAAAAAGGTTTTTTAATGATGCATGAGCATGCCTAATTAAACAATACAAAGCCTAGGATGCCCACCATATATACCTTACCGAAGATTCATAAGTGCATGGCAATCCACCAGGCAGCCCTATAATATCAGGAGGTGGCTCCATTTTGGAACCTCTATGTAAGTATGTGGATATATTCCTCAAGACCATGGCTACTTACTTAAGGGACACCATGGAAAGCATCAAACTGGTAGACAATTTGGCATTGTAATAACAAATAACAACTTCTGGTGACCATGGATATAGCATCACTATACACCAGTATTCCACAAAGGGATGCTTTGGATATTATTAGAGTAGTTTTGGATGACAGACACACACCTTTTCAAGTCCCAACAGAATTCATAATTAATTTGCTCGGGATTGCCATGGCCAGGAACTTATTTTGTTTCCAGGGAGAATATTATGTGCAGACCAAAGGGGTAGTGATGGGATCAGGATTTGCTCCCAATTTGGCTCTTCTGTAGATGGACAACTATGAACACTGTAACATATTCAATGATCAAAAACCATAGACACTGTTAATCTTTGGAGACACTACACTGGTGAGTATTTTACTCTCTTAGTAAGTAATTATCTTAAAACTCTGCTGATGACTATATAAATCTTTTTAAGAGTCCCATTGCCTCTTTAGACTCCATAAGAGGTATCTTGGGTCCAATTGTTGTTCTTACCATAGTCTAAGGCAGCAGCAGCTAGCACAAGTAAGCGCGAAGAGGCAGGGCGTCAACAGATGACAGAATAGGTCAAATTAATAAATTAATAAAACCTTGTCTGTTGACTCCCCCTGTCCCACCCCGTTCCACTGCCCCACTGTGCTTACCTGCACCAGCCAAGACTGGTCGCCGGTTGCATCTGTAAGATTTTTAACTACCATTGAACCATTGTTTGGAGTCTTTGTTGGGCTTTCTTTTTAGTTGTAAGGGGGCAATTGCATCAAGAACGTTTAAAATGGAATTGTTTTAATGCTCAGTGAGATCATAGATGTCCGACATGAAAATAGGAGGAGGTATACATATTGCTATGTGATAGGAGTTTATTTAAGTTTGCCTTTTGCACTGCTCTTTTCCAGTGTCTCTGCTTCTTTTGTTGGGATCTTTTTTTTCATCCCCAGTACTATGTTGTGGAAGCAGACATAGTGGTGACCAGACCAGTCACAAGGGACAATCGTTTCCAGATGGATGGAGTTGGGATTAGAAATGATTTGATCCAGGATCAAACCCAAGGTGCGCATAAGACTGTCACAAATTTGAATCAGGTTGAGGTGTCAGCTAAGAGGTTTTTAAGACTATTCACAGACTAATTGTTCAGTTCATTCCAGTGGAGTTTGACATCTCCGAGGAATATCTGGGGATACTGGTGAGCCACGTTGGATGAGATGGTTTCCATAGTTTGTTCCACAAAAGAGAGGTTGTCTCCTTGCGGATGGTAAAAGACATGCAAGTTGCAAAAAAGCTATTTGTTTGCTGGTGATGTTTATGTCCTATAAGTTAAATGCACAGAACTTACCATATGCTCACATTCTAGGAGTGAGGGATAGAGTCATACCTAACACTAATCACAGACTGGGGTTAATACTAACTGTACATGACAGTCTAGTTTCAGCACACACAGTTTCATTATTGCAGGAGTGATATTGGTGGCCTGGTTTTACTAAGCAGACTAAGGACTTTGTCCTCACATGTGACATCTGCCAGCAGATCAAGGGCTCCACCGTCGTACGTCCGCCACAGACACATCCATTCATTTCCAACAAGCCTCTCACTTGTGTCTATTTGGACCACTGCAGCCCCTTACAATCTGAAGGGCTTACAAGTACATTTTTGTGGCAGTGGATTCATGCTCTAGATTCCTGTGGGTATGGTCACATCAGTGGGCTGACTTCCGAACTGTTATAAAAGACTTGCGAGTCTTCATCGGGACATACACAATTAGCACACTACATTCCAACTGGGGTCCGGCATTTAGCTCTCGGGCTTACATAGAGTGCATGGTTAGTTTGAGTGTGATCTTGCAATACTCCTCACTCTATCATCCTGAGGGAAATTAAATAGTCGAGAGGAAAAACTGTGACTTAAATCAGTCTTTAAAAGCAAGGGCACTTGGCTCAGTTTACAGTTGGGTCTATCACCTATATGGGTCCAGGAGGGTCATGGGGGAACTTAAAAATATAGCATTATCCCTAGGTGATTGGACTCCATATGAAATCCTGTTTGGGGTGAGAATGTGGGTCCCAGACCTCGATAATGTTAGCACAGTGGCATTAGACACACCGTTTGACATCAATGAATGTTTGGGAGTTTTACAGGAACTAACTGAATTCCGGGATGAACAAAACAACTTTCAAGTAGAACGCACCACCACTAGGGAAGTAAAGGTTGCCCTGGCTAGACCCAGTTAGGTCCTGAATATTGGGGATCTGGTCATGGACAAAATAGTGGGCAAAACAGTTTGGGCCTGTAAATGTCCTGGCTGTCGAAGGTACCAGAAATGTACTTCTTCGATCCCTTGCCAGTCGACGAGTCAAAAGGTTTGTCTTCATTAATCTGATCAAACTACATTATGTGGCTCTCAACAGTAAGCCATGTGGGCTCCTGGGTAGCCACTGCTCTCCTCTTGTTACCTCACAGGAAGTTCAGATTGAAGTTTTGATAACTAAAGAAGATTCCTCTTTCCAATGAGAAACAGTAAACAACAGTGAAGTATTTCTTCTCCTTGTTGCAACAACAACCACCGCACATTTCGTATTGACAATAAGACAGCAATAAAATCTATGACAATGTGCCACATATTGTGTCATTTCCCTGTTCTACAAAACCTGCTGAGTTTCCAAACACAGACCGAAGGGTGTCTGGCTACTTTGTGGACTATGACGACTTCTTATTTGATTCAGATAAAACTGAGACACTATTGCTGCTGTCTGCTGGGCAATAGTGTCTCAGTTTCATCTGAATCAAATAAGAAGTCGTCATAGTCCACAAAGTAGCCAGACACCTATCAAGCTACAAGTGTGTGCTCTCTATCTTTTTCTGGTAAAGAAATAGTTTGTTACTATTTACACCTTTGTATTAGAATTGGATTACTATTCCTGGTCCTCTGGATTGGTTTGGTGATTGTCTTTTTCTTACTTATGAATAGACATTATCTCCTAGAACACTTTGCAGTGCAACTGATGAACATGATACTGAAACTACATGCATCATCACACTGTGAACAAAGAGACCTGTCCCAGGTAAACAATAACATTACAGCGATTCCAGTTCCTGAATGAATAGTGTGGGACAGGGTATCGTGATATAAACGGCCCTCTGAACTTTTGCAAATTCTGTATTTGCTGTGAATTTCTTTGAATGATATCATCACCATTAGTACTATTTCTGCTGATTGGGACTTTGATAAAGTGCATGATTGTTTGGAAGATCTAGATCTATCAATTGTATTTTCTTCTGATAAATTGTATGATGGTACATCTAATTACGGTGATATGGAGAGTTATCAGCACTATAGTTACCACTTTCTGCATAAAGCAGGTATCCCTCATGCCATTTATAATTACACACAATGGGAACATTGCCAAATTCCACCAAACGGTAGTTTAAAGACTTTTGCACAGACGCTCGCTTATTTTTCCTGTTTTGAAGCCTCACATTTTGATAGGCCTGCACCTACATCAGCAAAGAAAAATTTGCTAACAAACACCGAACTGATAGATTCTGCTTCTTTTTTCCCCAGCTGGCTGTACAGGGTTTCCACTTTTGAAAAAAAAATGTAGATACTAAGTCTGTTTGGGGGACAAAATATTGGCAGGTTCAGGAATCTTAGGCCTTGTTTAGAGCATGCCAAATACTGGTTTGGACTGTAGTAATTCCCAACGTTTTAAGATCACTTGCTTTATGGCAATTGATGAAGTGGAATAGGTAGCTACAAACACTTCTCTGTTTCATCAACAGAGTCTCTCGGTTTTGTTTCTGTGTGTGTTTTTCAGCCTCATCAACGATCTCAACTGGGTATCCACGAGCTAAAAATGTCTTTCTATTGTCATTCAATAAGGTTTCCAATTTGGTCATGCTAGATGTAATACGTTTAACCTGAACAAACTGTGAGTAGGGAAGGTGTTGTTTGAGTGATGGTGGGTGGAAACTAGTGGAAAGCAGTGAGTTATTGAGATCAGTTGATTTCTTAAACATGGAGGTCTTGATGACTGTTCCATTCACTTCAATATTGACGTCCAAGTTAGCATGTGACATCGATCCACATTGTAAGTAAACTGTATTCGTGGGTGTCTGGACACCATACAATAAGTATGTAATCTATATATCTTGTATACAGGATGAGATGATCGTACCACCTAGCATTGGATGGAATGCGCAGAAGTTCAAACAGCATCATGAAAATATTTGCGTAGCTGGGTGCCTCTGAAATCCCATTGAGGTCCCGTTAGTCTGAAGATAATATTTCTGTCTTGTTATCTGAGAGGTTCTCAACTACCATGATTCATCCAGTTTTCAAACTGCTCCTTAGTGGGAGTTATTTGATGCTGAGCGATCCAGGCTACTGTGGAATGTAACATGCCATCGCTTATCTAGTGACAGTTAATTCCATAGTTACTTGTTGCACACAGTACTGTTATCACCGGTCCACACAGTTAAGGATGCAATGGGGTGGCCTTCGACAAATGTTTCCAACCTATGCTTGGATTCTCTGAGCATACGGAAAGTCATGCTTTTGCTTTTTCTAAAGGATGTGGCCTTAACAATCACCAATGAGACGTGTGTTTTCCAGGTTGCAAGGTCCTTGTCCGAATAACAGGCGCTACTTCATACTAACTTCCCACTACATTTGGGGAGGTAATCCACCTTATCACTGATATGTCTGATACAAAGAGAGTAGCACACTTTTTTTAATGTATAGTCTCTGGGTTGATTAGCACCTTTCAGACAGTTTATGGAGTAATTCCATCATTCATTCACTCCATGCTGGGAAGTGTTTTTGGAGGTCTTCCGCTTGGCCTGCTACTTGCCGCTGGGATTCTTATTTTAATTTTTCTGCTCTGCAATGGAATTCACAGTTTCATGGAATGGAGATAGCACTGCCTGTGCTACAATGCACTGAGCGCATGATACACTGCTGCGGCACACCTCAGCTTCAAGAACTGAATGAGCACTAGTACTTATCGTCAAGGCCTGTATGGGTTCGCTGAGCACAACCTGTATTTAACCCTGGGTGGAGCTTGCTTAGTAGTACTCTGTGGAATTTCACGGAGTTAGTAGAAAAATCCATGAAATTCAACAGAGCTCCGTGGCCTGATGGAGTTACATCCGCACCCTCTCTCCCCCTGTACCTACAGCGCCGCCCTCCCTGTACCTCCCCCACACCTCCCGCAAGACAGGCCTGACCTCCTCCTTGGTGGGTGGGTTTGGCAGCACCAGCTTCCTTCCTGGTTCCTTCCTTTCTTCTGACCTGGCTGCACTTGTCTTCCGCTGCTCCGCCTGGCTCCGAGAATTCAATGAACAGGAAGAATTGAAGTGCGCATGCATGAAGGCATGCCGAACCCTGTAGGGTATATGTACAAATAGGGTAGTTTAATACCTTGGAAGTACCTTTAAATCAAAAGTCGAATTTGCATATCATTTCAATTTGAAAGCAGCTTGAAAAGCAGATCTGACCTTTAAAATGACCACTGGCAACATAGCAGTACACACTTAAGTGCCTCAAAGCTGCTGGGCCTCTAAACCTACATGCCCTACCAAATACTTGGGACTTAAAGTGGGTTGGCAATGCCAATTGTAATTACACCTAATTTCCATATAACTTTTTAATCGGAGCTCTGGCCCTTGGCCTGGTTAGCAGAGTCCAGGTTGCAGTCAGAGTCATTACCACCAGTATGAGTCAAAAAGGATGATTTTTCCACAACAAAACAAAGACAAAATTAAATCATGCGGTGGGTCTACAGCACAGGAAGCCGCTGAGAACACTATAACCTACGTAACTGTGATAATATTGGATCGTCCGACAGGTATCAAGATACTGCTAGACGTTCATCTCGTACCTTTCAGGAGTCATCCGGTAAACACTCAGAGAGAGGAGGACATTCAGAGTGCAGATCGGAAGAGCACATGAAACTGAAGAAGGACTCACAATAATCATCTGACTACAACATTAAACAGGAAGACAAACCTAAAACATCAAAATCTTAATAGCCCTTGGGATTTGTATTTGAATTGGGATTCTAAAGTAGTACAAGGCATAACAATAGTGGTTGGCAAATCACTTCAATTTACTTTGAATAATTTTTATAATGCAAAATGGAAGAACCATGTGCCCTGAAGCCCTGCAGAACTTAAGTGGTCACCTCAAGTTAATACAGGGTGAAGGCTTACTGAAGGAGATTTTAATTTTACTAGGAGATTTTAATTGTTATTAGGCCCAGCCTTAATACAGGATTAATTTCGTCTAGGGAGGGATGACATTTGGAGCATTCCGTAGAAGGGCGTGAAAGCTATCTTAAACACTTGTGGTTTAATATACACCCTGAATTTGATTGCTAATTCCTCTGATTTTCCTGTTCCTCCGACCTACAAAGGCAGGAAATGTGCTACAATCATTGATTTTGTCTTAGTTTCTTTTCCCTTAGGTCGGCTGATATCTTCTTTTAATATTCAACACAGTCTTTTTAGTGATCATAATCCTTTGACTTTAGTACTCAAAGTGCTGGGCAACCGAACTGGGTCACGTAGGGTAAATGTGGGCACCATTTCTGTAACTGTTCAAGGGAGGCACTTAAGGTGGTCACAGCAGGACACTACTGTTCTTAACCATTCTCTATTCAGTATGAGACAATAGAAGAGTATAAAGTTTTTAGATGTGTTTGTCTCAGTAGAAGAAACCCCTCATGCATTTATTGCAATTGCGCATTCAGTTGCCAGCCTATTAACTGTCCTGGCAGTTAGCTCTGGCTCAGAATACCCGAGATGGTTTGATAGTGAGTGCTCTCGTTCTCTGCAGCAAACGTGAAACAGATCCCATGTGATGGATCATGGGTGACAATTTGTCACAGCAACTATAAAGGGACATTACGGGCTGGAAAGGCTTACTACAAAAACAAGCTTGGGAGGAGCTAATAGAAGCCAGTGAACAAAGGAACTGTACCCTTTTTTCCTTTTTTGTTGGGTTATTAACAGCCCCTGTTTTTCAGAACTGGAAAAACCCAGACTAGGTCATAATATTACCTCAGTTGAATGGAAGGCTTATTTTGAGAAAGTTTACAATCATGGACACAGTGAGGAACCCAATAAGAATGCAAATCGCTCTTTTAGAGATTAATCCATTACCTTCACTATTAAGGAGGTTAGGCTGGGTATTGAGGGACTGTCCCAGAATAAGACAAGATCCCCCAGACCTTTTTTGTGATAACACAGATATTTGGGCCCCGGTTTTAACCAGGGTAATTAACGCCGCAGTAACGACAGTAATGCCGCTTTCCTGGTCTACTGCCACCATTGTCCTGATTTTTAAGAAAAGGAATAGTGACAATCCTCATTATTACTGTCCTATATCTCTCATTGATGCTACTGTCAAGGTCCTTTGCTGGGTCTTATTAAATAGGCTTTGTGATTGGGCTCACATGAACTAAATCATTTCGGAGGTGCAAAATGGGTTTTGCATTGGAAAGTCAACAACAGACCAGTGTCTAAATCTTTATATTGTAATCTCTAAATATATGATAGCCAAACTGGAGGTCTCTTCCTGGGTTTTATGAACCTCACTTTGGCATTCGGCTGGGTGAATGGCAGTAATCTATGGAGTTTACTTGGTGACTTAGGGGTCAACCCGGTGATTATAAATGTTTTAATGACCCTACACGTTAACACTACTGCTGGTGTTAGATACACTCAGAAAGGGAACATCACTGATAATTTTAAATGCTCCGGGGGGTCAGACAATAACGTATTCTAGCTCCATTTTTATTTATGTTATATATTATTGGGCTAGAATCATCCCTGATATCTTTACAGGATGATACCACTAGGATAGGTAGGAAACCGGTCCTAGTGTGTACTTTGATGACGCGGTACTACTAGCACGAACAGCAAGAGATCTTCAGGTTTTACTAGATGGGTTAGTGTCCTTTATGAATGGGATGGACCTGTCACCAAATCTGACCAAATCATATATTATGGAATTCGGTAAACAGGCCACTAGACCAAATTCTTATAAAGTAGGCATACATAGCTTAGCAAAGGTACCAACTATCTCTTATTTAGGCATTTTATTTGATAAGAAATTCAACTGGAGACATTTGCAAGATTGGAAGCATCTAGGCATGAAAAACATCAATGTGAGCTATTGCAAAATTCACCAACAGACTAGGCACATGGTCACCGGGGGTTATTTCAAAGGTATAAACCTCTGTATGTATTCTCACGCCTACCTATGGAAGTGAGGTATGGGGGTACTTGGTGATTAAGAAATTACAGACCGCACAAAACAAATATTTTAGATGAGTTTTGATAGTACCCCCTTGTATTCTGTACATAAAAAATGAGGCAACAATTACATAGCGGATCTGGTGCCTGTTTAACGCCTGTTGTGCTGGGTGAAGATTTGGTCTAGTGAGGAGGCAGGTTTAAACTAATTAGGAATTCAGGACTGCCTCTCACTTGACTGTGCACTAAAAATCCCAAGGTTAAGACATGTCAAGTAGACCCTCATCACCTTAGGTAGAACAGACATTTTTAAGAGACATGACACAGTGAAGCCACAGGATAAGAATATCATTAAAGATGTGTTTTTTAAATATGCCATGGCTTCCCGGGAGAAAAATGAGCTTAGGAAACATATGGTAAGAAGGCATGTCCTAGCTAAGTCCGTGCAGGGCATGGGGTCCTACTTATTTATTTAAACAAATGCCCATGATAGATTTTTAATTAATCATTTTAGATTTATCCATTTTTTGGCATCTCCTTCGGGGTTTGTCTCACATCAACCCCAAGCAGCAAACAGAACAGGGGCAGTACTCCTCCTCAGTTTCTCCAGGTCTTCTCCATGGCAAAGGTTCCTCTTGATTTCACAAAAGTGAACTAAACATCTGGGTTCTTGGCCCTCTGGTAGCAGAGACACCCTGTGCTCAGTCAAAACCAGTTCTGTCTTATATGGTGCAGCTTCCATTCGGACAAACTGGATGTGCAGGTCGATCTTCTGAATACTCTGGCATTATTCACGGCAGGGATCGACAGCAAACTTGACAAACTGAACAATCTAATAATAGGAGCCAAAGCTTCAACAAAGCTTATACAGTCAGTCTGCTGCTGCTCCCCAATTATTGATTCACTATCATCACTTCCAGGCGTTTTAACCAGTGTAATAAATGAAGTTAAGCTGCTGAAGGGAGGCAATCCACACACAACTCCCTGTCCGCAAACACAAATAACAGAAGATCTAGATAACCCATGGTCTACTGCAAACAAAGGCATTAAGTCAAGCTGGGGAACCACTCTCAGGCCAAACCTGCTGAGCGAACAGCTAAAAACCGTCAAACCCAACGCTTCACCAACGTGTCCTGCCCCGTCCCAAACGACGACCGAAAACGCTGGGGCCCCTAGCGAGTGTACCACCCATCCGGACCACCAAGTGACAGGGCAAACGGCCTGTTCAATGACTTCAGACCTTACTAAAGTGGAAGGAGCATCAGCCCCTCTACCACCCTGCAGTAAGAGAGAGCATAAACGTTTGCGCAAACAGAGAAACAAAATTAGGGCAAAAGCAACAGACGCCCACCCGAAATTTTTTCCCCTTTTCGAAACGGCGGCCAACAAAAAAGCCCTAAGTGAGACAACTACACCGTCACCCCCAGTAAACCCTAGTGCCAACAATATTAAAGCAGTTCCACTAGAACCCACAATTCAATTAACTGCGGGGAACGCTCACGACCCAATCAAATCAGCTGTGAGAACAGGAACAGACGAGTCCAGCACAGTGATAGAACAACAAAGGATGATTACTGACGATCCAATCTTACCCAAGCCCATAGTGCCTCAAGAAAAATCTAAATTAGCAACAGTCACGACTCTGCCCTGTGTAAACCCCAAAACAACGACAATGAACTTCACAAAAACTATTCATAATCAAAAAACAACTACACCTAAAAACAATCAGCCTTTATGGAAGGCCCCTCATCGGCCATCACAACAGGAGCAAGAATTGCACGCAGGCCCGGCTTTGAATAACTTCAATAAGATGGCTCCAAGTGAAAATAATAAGGAGAACAACAACGACTCATCACAATCCCACATCCTACTGGTTCCAGAATACAAATCAAAGGGACGGCAAGATATTCTCAACAGGTCGACTATAATAAAGTTAGCAGTTGGTATTCCGGGGCTCGCAGGATTGGTATCAAAGGACATCGAAGCTATCGAATTCCTCCCACCAAGAGGCGCCCAACCTTCTGAAGTTACTTTGGTGTCTTTTAAATCGGCCAGCTGGGTCGATTTCTGGATCATAAGGACATCCTGCGGGATTGGGGCATCCGAGTGTATCCATACTCCAACCCAGGCTATCCTCCCGCTTTATTAAACCAGCCAATTACTTCTCGGAAAGCCGGACCCATCAGACTGGAGGATCACCCAAGACCCTACTCAATTTAAAAAAATGCATCGGGCCCAGACGAACAATACAAAATCCCTCCAAGACTGGTCTCCCACGCCGACACAACCCAAGATTGGGAGTGGCTTCCAGCCATTTTGTCAACTAAAAGTTCAGTATGACCGTCTGAAGTAGAGTGCAGGGGCCCCAAGCCAAAAACCTCGGCAAAGCCAACACCCTCAGTAACCCCACCAGCAACCGTGCCTAACCTACAAGCAGACTCCACTTTCTCAATATGCTCTTGGAACATAAGTGGCCTTCACCAGAAAATTACGAACTCTGAAACACTGTCCTTTCTACGTGAGCATGCAGTAATAGTTATACAGGAAACTTGGGCACAACAAGGATGCCCCGTTATTGGTTACACAGAAGTATGGAAACCAGCACTCAGAGCTAGCCGCTATGGCCACCCCAAAGGGGGCCTGTCAATATACATATCAAACAACCTAAAAGGCCCCCACTCACGATTACTTATCGATGAAGAATGGCTACTCGGGGTCAAAATCAACTCTTGGCGGAGTCAGCGCTCACTTTTCCTTTTAAACGCGTACATTAACCCAAGTACGCGAACAAAAAGAGATCACCTGGCCCGTTTATCGGAAATTATGAGCGACATAGCTGCGGAACACCCCAACACAGACTGTATTGTCACAGGTGATTTTAATACCAACTTATTCCAATGTATCCCAGTAGACAACGAAGGGCCTTTCTTACCTTTGATCAATGAGCCTGTTACACAATCAACACCGCTCAATCAAGTTCATTGCGGACTGGGAGAACTCTGCGTGACGCGATTCTATAGCGCTGGCTACCTGGTAATCAACGGAAGATCGGAGAGAGACATCCCTCCTAATTGGTCCTGGACAAATGGTAGCAAGTGTTCCTATTTGGACTACACTATCTGCAATTCATCCTTGCTCCATTGCCTGGCATGCTTCCACATCTACCCACAAACCGAAAGTGATCACAGAGCCCAGGTCATATCATTTAACATAAAACCAGTAACTCATAAACCTGCCTCTTCAACTTGCCGTGGAATATACACAGAGAACCTAAAGCGCCTCAGGTGGAGTGAAGACCTCAGCCAGAACATCTTGCAAGAAAGCATGAACGTAATAAGAGGCGAAATCAACCAAGAAGCCTTGCCGACTGCGATATGGTCAATGCTCTGCTCACACCTGATTAACCTCTTTCCAGCCAATCAGCAGATCCAAAGGCCATCCCAGCATCGCAAGTTCACAATGTCAACTCAGAGAAAGTCACTTAAGAGAGCGAGAAACAACGCCTTCCGGTCACTCGCAAAATCTCCAGGGAACAGTGATTGTCTAATCTATTATCAAGCTGCTCAGAAGTCTTTCAGGCTGGAGATGACCAAAGACAAACAGTTGCATGAAACCCAATTCTGGTGTAAATTGGTGTGGGAGAGTAAGAGTAAAAACTCAAGAAAATGTTGGGGCTTAATTAACAATATTAATCAGAGCACATTGAGCTTCGGAACAGCAAACATACAAGAATCGGACTGGGCAACATTTCTAACCGACCACTTTAGATCCTCTGAACATTCAGGACCAACAGGTCCCTATCCTCTAAGAGAGATTAATGGAGTACACTCTGCCAATGAGGACTTGGAGGTGACTCAAGAAAAGGTGGCTATAGCAGTGATAAAAGCTAGATCAGACAGAGCACCTGGCCCAAACGACCTGCCACAGAGCCTGTTCAAATATGACCTACCCTTTTGGTCAGGAATTTTAACAAACCTTTTCAACTATGCCTTGAACACTGCAATCCCTGACTCGTGGCGGGGCACCATAATCTACCCAATTTACAAATCAGGATCCCGCTCTTCGCCGAATAACTATAGACTCATCGTCCTATTGAACATTGAGGCCAAGCATTACGCAGGCCTCCTCTTGGAGGACCTGAGGTTATGGGCAACAGAATGTAACTTGATCCCGTTGAACCAGACAGGGTTTGTGGCCAACTCAGGGACCATGACTAATCTATTAGCTGTATCAACCATAGTCGACAAGGCACTTCTAACATCTAGGCAAGTGTTTTATTGCTTTGTCAACTTCAAAGCAGCATTCAACAGGGTCCCTAGGGCAGATCTGTGGGAAAAACTAAGAAAATGGGGGATCTGTGGTAAATAAATAAATAATACCCTATTTTTGAATGCATGAATGAATAACAGATAGCTCAATAAATAAGAGTCAAAATTCGAGGTAGTAGGAGTTATGCAGGTTTAATACAGGATAAGGACAGGACAACCTGCACAGGAATAGGATGACAGCGCTGCCGGGGGCAGAATCTGGACAAGGGAAAGGAATACTTTTTAATAACAGTACATGAGCATATATACATAGCGCAAACACATAGCATTACATTGCAATAGGCGTAGCAGTGGGTGGAGCAAGAGGCGTGACGCGTAGCAGTCGCGAAAGATAAGGGTGAAAGTAGGTGTAACTGGGTGTAACAGGGCGTATGATGCAAACGTAACAGAATATGTCATGAATGGGGCGGAAACCATGGAGGGGGCTACCTAATGAGCCGGGACCTCTAACCTGGTGGTGCGCGCAAACTGGCAATGACGTATCACTAGGAGAAGCTGGGGGCTATGAACTCTGTGATAGGAGCAGAGACTGAAGTCTGGAGAGTCAGGGCGACATGTACCTAAACAGTATCTAGTATCTGATGTTTAGAGAACATGTTGATATAAACTAGAAGTCAGGAGAGGAAAGGCTAACTTGATTCTAAGACTGGACCATGCATTATTCTACATGTAGTGTGTGATGAAGAATATGAAATGACCATTAAATACAGTATTTCTCTTACATGGAGCCGGAAAGGCTAGACAATGACGGAAACTATTGATGCGGTTCAGTAGCTTAGGAATGCAGAGAAGGAGGACTGAACTGATAACTGGAATCATAACATACTTTTGGCAGACTCAGAGGCAAAGCCAGGCTGAACCGGGCACTGCAAGGCAGGAAGTAAGTGAAGGGTCGAGGATACAGGTGGGGGCTGTATCGCTCCTCAGCGAGGTTTCAGGAGACAGGAGCTGAATCTGGTGTCCAGGCCCTTTTGAGGCCTAGAAACGGGGACTTTTTAATAGAATAACGTGCACACTGAGAAACGTGGCAACGTAGCTTTACATAGACCTGATATTCGTAGTATTCACGAGAACTGGAAACTGGCATATTAGAGGTGGACACAACTATAATTGCGTCTTGAATCGAACATGGGGAATGCATATGCATATTTAATCATGCACACATAACATATGATGGATGACACGTAGGGACACAGAACATGGCAAAATTTACTTTTCCACAGATCCCAGACAAACTTTTGGAAGCAATCATCCAACTTCACTCCCGCACTTCGGTTCGGGTGAAATTGGGGTCCGGCACACACCTCTTGCGGAAAATTATGACAAACAGAGGCGTGAAGCAGGGATGTGTGCTGGTCCCTCTTCTTTTTAATCTGTTTATATCAGATCTGTCAAGTACCCTGGACGACACAAACAGTCACCCCCCAAAGGTGGCATGGCCATAAACAACCTATTGTACGCCGATGACCTGGTTCTCTTTAGCCTTACCAGGGTCGGGCTGCAAAGGCTACTCGATAAACTGTTTAGCTACACAATTACTAACCAATTAGAGGTCAACCTTAAGAAAACACAAGTTGTCCCTTTTGGTAAAAAACGACACGCCGGCGGTGGGTGGCTATTTGATAAAACAAGCCTCGCTATAGGTCAGTCATATAAATATTTAGGTGTCCACTTAGACTCCAGAGGTAACCTATTAAAACAGCGCAACAAGATCGCAGTTAAAGCCACCTCCCTGGCAGTGTCATTAAGTAAGCTTTCCAAAAACCTATCAGGCCCAACACTGGCACCTCACTTGGAAGTCATGAGAGCTAAAATCGGCCCTACTCTTTCTTACTTGTTTCTAAAAACAGGAGTGAAAACCCATCAACCAGGTAGGGATTGGGGTAGTAAGCTATATATATTGAACAATATCCCAACTGGTATGATTAAAAGACAATTATAAAGGATATGAAAACGCCGACATTGCGATTCATTCGCACGACCGCTTCTTCAACTAGAGATTATTCCTAGTACAGAACCGATCACAAACAAGATCGGCCTCCAAACCAGCCGATAAACCCTCCATCGGCCTGACCCTCGGATCTTAAGAGACCGGGACTCTCCAGAATTATATCGACAGTTACAGTCGACCGCTGATGGATTTCCAGCCTCAACTCAGCCTTTGACGTCCCTCGTGACCACCGGTTCATAATCTTTGGACCCAGGAACTCTGAATCTACGTAAGGAGCCCTTCCTTCTACCCCGGCACTGCACATGACCCTTCCAGTCCTGAAGATGATCCCAAACTGCTCGGATCGAAACGCCGTCGACCCTTCAGCCTGTATTTAGGCGCTTCCCTCATAGCGAATTTCTACGAAAATGAAATACTAAATCAATTGTTTAAAGTGTTTTGAAATCCCTATGTTCGAAGTCACTGTAAATATTCTCACTTATCACCTTGCGCCGTCCCTCGCTGATCCCTTTGTCACTTTTGTCGCCGTAGTGTCACTCCTTCACTCGTGCACCTTGTACACACTTGGGTCATTGAAAAATGTGTATTCACAATTGCAGTGCTGATATTTAACTGTAATTCTTTCCTGTTTTATTTTTTGAATATGTTGAATTAAATTGATGCTTTTAGCATTGAAAATGAATGCATAGAGCCTCCTTGTACCTCTCCGGATAATGTTTTCATATCCTTTATAATTGTCTTTTAATTATACCACTCTTTCTTACGGCATTGAGATACTCAGGGGGAAACTGAACACTGCCTTAAACCAGCACACAACCAGAATTTATAAAAGAGTTCTCCGACTGCCAAAGTCTGCATCCCCAGCGCAGATAAGACTAGAGATGGAGCTTTCTAATTATGAGGCTTTAAACGTGGGCACTTACCTAAAGCTTTGCCATAAATTAAGACAGGCGGACTCAGGCACACTAGAAGCCTTAGTCTGGCTAGAAATCACTCAGTATAACCCATGTGGAACGTTTGGTCGCCTTCTTAAGGACGCCATTGATCGAATGTCAGTGAGTGACCTATGGGTCCTGAACCCCAGTCAGTCAGCTTTTAAAATGGCTATTAAAAAATGTGTGAGAATGAGATCGCTAAACATGGATAAAGCACTTTTTACAAAACGTAGCCACTCCTGGGCACTTATGAACTCATACAGACGGCTAGCCCCCGCAACGTATCTGTCTTGTACATACTCTCTGTATCCTAAACGTAGCCTTACAGCTATGAGAATGGGTGACTGGCGTTTCTTGCAAGACCGGCCCTCCTGGCAACGTACGGTGGAAGATACAACCTGCAGAGGGTGTGGCAAAACGGGAGAAACTTTGCTGCATGTGGTCTGCCTTTGCCTTTTTTATAATTCTCAACGTAGGTGCAAACTAAAAGCTGAATGGAACAGGTTGGGTGCCCGGACCTGCAGGCAAGCCATCATCATGGCCTTGAACCCAGAAAACATAGTTTTAAATATAAGGCTAGCCAATTTTATTCAGCAAGCATACCATAATTTTAACCAATTGAGTCCCCACTGAGCCTTGCCCAGATCCTTTTAACTACTAATATACCGTACAACATCTATTAACTTCTAAGGAAGTAAAAATGAAACGACTATAAAATGTATTGTAAGAGTATTGGGCTGTTTTTATACATAAGATACTACTGGTTGCGTTCATCTTATAATGTTATTCAATAAGAAGGATCAAGTTGTGGATAACTTCTATTTTTCATACGACCGTTAAATAATCAATCGCGTTTTTGTACTTTTTTAATACTTGTATTATAATGTGAATTTTGTATTCTTCTTTTAAAGATATCTGTGTTATATCTAAATAAAGACATTTGATTGGTGCAGCTTCCTGGCAATAGGTGGAGACAGCATTGTGGAAGGCAGACCAGGTCAATTCAGGTGAAATGAAATCTCCTCCCCCTACTCTAATTGCAGCCCACGTCTATTCAGCCCACCCCTTACTCATCCAGATTCTGTGGAGCAACTGCACCTCCCCTGCCCTTGTCACTGCAAAGCCCGAGAGTCAATACACATCCTAGTAGAGGCACACTGGGTGGCTAAGCAAGAAAATACCTACTTTCTAAAAGTGGTATTTTCAAACACAGAACGTAAAAATCACCCTCACTAAAAGATGCATTTTAACATTCTGAGTTCAGGCATATGAAAGTTATATTTTTTAACAAATGCTGCTCCTTACAGGCTGAGGAAAATAGTTTTCTCCTTTGGATGCATTGGATGCTGAGCGTTCACTATCTACATCTAGTCTTGTTAATAATTTTGACTTAAACCAGGGTTTTATAGTGGACAAGGTACACAGGGATATTATACTTGACTGTCTAATATTGGATAATGCTTACTCTATCCCATGGTTAACTTAAATACGGGACACTCTAGGAACCCTGGGTTTATCCTCATGGTTCATTGAACCTTGCTGTATCTCCAATAGTGCCAAGGCTGAGGTGAAAATATTATTCATGGAGCTCTGTGCAGACACAGGAATTAAAAATGAGTTATCAAAACCATCAGTTTCAAATTATTGCAGACTTTTATTCACAGGTGAACTCCTTATGTATTTTTCATTAGATCTGCCAAGACAGGAGGGATCACTCCTTTTCTGCTTTAGAGCAGAGTCAATTCATTGGTCCTTATTTTTTTAAAACTCTTTAGACCCAGAAGGAAATATAGGGCTCGATTCACAAAGGTAAACTGAGATGAAAGTCTAACTTTAAGAATTTCGGTATTCACGAAGGGCATTTACTAGTAGTGAAGTTAGACTTTTGTCTCAGGATAACTTAAGTTTTGTTCTTAAGTTTAACTAGACTTTTAGACTCAGTTCAACTTAAGACCAACACCTAAGTTAAACTGAGAAATTTGTCTAACTTTACTACTCTTAAATGCCCTTTGTGAATACCCAAAGTTGCAAAGTTAGACTTTCTTCTCACTTTACCTTTAGTTTCTACTTGTCCCTTTGACAGTCAATCTGCACAATCACTTTTGCACTTTATTTTTAAAATTGCACACCTTAGTATAAAACAACTTTCTGACGCCTTTGTTATGCGAGTCAGGATTTCAATGGTGTAGAGCAGCCCTGCTCCACTTACAATTTTTAAGTTCACCTGAAATTTCTTACTGTGTCTGTGCTTTTTGGAAAGAAGCCATTTGGGCTAGAAAATTTATGGTAGGTTAATCTTCTGAATTATATTCCTGTTGCAGGTTAGCAGGTAGTTGCTCATATATCCCTTTCCCTTTAGGGTGATGAGTGTTTTTTCATGTTAGTTCTATTCCCTCTTTGCCTATTCGCTCACGTCTAATAGCCATGATAGCTGGAGTTTGGCTGAAGTGTCTCTGTTAAACTCTGGGGTTCATAGGAGCACAGAGCAAACCCTATTTGAGGTCTTTGTTCTACTGTATTCTCCCTTACTTTCTTTTAACCTCGACTAACTGTGATATGAGTGTTTTGATGCCTTTTTTTTTATTGCAATTTTAACTTCTTGTTCTTTAATAAGCTTGGCTATTCAATGAAATGTGGAGTTTTAAAGCCTATTAATACATACATATTTTTAACTGTTCCTAATTAAATACAATATTTATTTTAGTCTGTTTTCATGTGCAATTCCTATGTCATTTTTACTTGAACTGTATCTTTTTAACTATGTACTGAACCTTTTACTGTTTTTATCGATTTGTAATGCTTTTTAAGATATACGAATTATATCGAAATAAAGCTTGTTACTTAAAAATTAAATACAAAGTTGTATTTTGACTTTTGAGAGACTGCGGATATGTATAAAATTTTCTGTACTTTATTGGTCTATTTTTTAATCAGACTGAATAAAGATATTGAATTAACTTGAAACATGTTTCTCCTTGTTATGCTTCACCTGGGGAGGCATTGAATTTTCACACATTCTCAGGTATACCAAAAATGGTAAATGTAGTAATGAGCCAAAAATCCTTGAGTGGATGTGTGAGAACACCCACGCTTCACCCATGAAACACCTCCCCACCGCACAGAAATGCAAAGTAGCGATTAGCATTGCCTTGGGTTACTCTAGATTTACCAAGCCATGCAGGGCCATGCAAGGTGTCCTTTTGTGGCTTGATAAATCTTACTTTGGTATTGTGTCACCCTTGCGCCCCCTTGCATCATGCAAGGGCAGCACAATATCTTGATAATTGTGCCCACGCTTTTTCTAGAAGTGTTCTTCTGGGAATTAAGCTGAGTCTTCCTCAGAATATTTAATATCCTTTTTAAAGGTACAGCCGGTCACACAATCTGAGGAATGCATCCACAGACACCCCAAATTACTTCAACATACTGGGAGAATTTAATTGAGTGCACTGAAGGCGCATGACAGATAAGCTTTCCTGAGCCTAATGAGGCTTTCACTGTGTAGATTTAGCAAAGGTGCATCAGGCACCCTCACAGTATTGGTACTGTGGGTGAGATGGACATAACTAGGTAGTCAAACCTTAACCTAGGTTTGTTTTCATAACTATCTTGTTTAGGTAATATCAGATAATCATCATTGAAGTGAAACTGTGGTTCAGGCATTAACCAAAACAAAGGTGGTGGTATGTGTGAAGTGGTGGTTATGTGGCTTTTGGCTAGTGGAGTGTGTGGCTGTTGGCTGTGGAATGTTTAGCTGAATACTGGCGCAATGTGTGGGGTTGGCTGACAGAATGTGCATTGGGTAATGTGGTTAATTGGATTGGATTAATACATTTTACACCATCCTAGACACCTCTAGGTGGTCAGTACCCAAATATTCAAAGGGAATGTACATTTTCCATAGGAGTCTATCCACAATTTAAGCACTCATTCTTACGGGTTCGTTTTGCACTACCAGACATAATTGGTTCAAAGCTTCAATACTAATAACCAGAATACTGACCCCCTCACTTACTGTTAGTGAGCCATAAAGCCAGGTCATGACACCAACCACTTTACGGTCCATTAACACACCTTTCATACATGCCACACAAAGCCATACTTACTCCCAACACACACACAACACTCACCTCAACAGACCACCACCATTCAAGGGCCCATCACATTCATATGCCAACAGGAGTGAGAGAAAATTAAACTGCCACTCAACCACTTAATAGCCAACTTATAATAGAAGCACACCTCTGGCAAACCAACGCACAAGTTAGGTATCATTTTTATTGGGTTGCAGGTTTTCCTATGTGCTGGTTCAGTTAAGACCCAAAATCCACGGCTAATCAAATTGCAAAATAATGCTTGGTTTTCATTGAAAAAAAGTTAATGTTTCCATGTTAAGTCTTGGGCCCTTTCCTGCCATGGGAGCTATTCCCACCCACAGCAGTGAAGTAGATTACGGAACTTTCTGTCACAGAAATATGATAATTATTTTTGTTTTTACCCAAAATTGGAGGTTTTGCAAAACCTTCTGGGTAAAATTGCCTGTGAGAGCCAATCAGTTCACACCACCCTTGACTCCCCTGGGTATCTAGCTTTCAGAAATGTGCAACACTGGTAGGTTTACCTCCTTGCCAATTGCAAAATATGAGTTGATTGTCAATAGAAAAAGTTCATATTGCCTTTTGGGCCTTTTCTTGTTGTGGGGGCTAAGCCCACCCACAGAAGTGAGGTACCATTTTTATCTGGAAAACTGGGTAAATGTTGGTTGGTAGGAAATGTACTGCTCCCCACCAATTCCAAGACTTTCCATGGAATGTGTGAGAATGTGTGTTTTTAACCAACGTTTGAGGTTTACAAGGGCTTCGGAGTACAATTAACTGGTGAGAGCCGTGCAAGGCATACAACCCAGGACTCTTCTTGGTGTCTACATTTTATATATGTGCAGATTTGGTAGGTTTCCCTAGGAACCGGCAGAGATGGGGTCCAAAATGCACAGCTAACCAAATTGAAAAATAATGTTTGGTTTTTAGTGAAAAAATGTGATGTGTTCTTGTTGCGTTTTGGGCCCTTTCTTGTCGTGGTGACAAGGCCCACCCACACAAGTGAGGTACCTTTTTTAATCTGGAGACCTGGGGGAATGCTGGGTGGTAGCTAATATGTGGCTCCCCACAGATTCCAGAACTTTCCATCACAAAAATATGTGGAAAATGTATGTTTATAGCCGCAGCTGAGGTTTTTACGGGCTTCTGAGTAAAATTACCTGTTGAGAGTCACACAAGTCACACCAACCTGAACTCTCACTGGTGTTTCTTTTTTTCAAATTGCCAGCTTAGGAAGGTTTCCGTAGATACTGGTTTAGCTAGTACCCAAAATCCACAGCTAACCAAAATGTAAAGTAATGTTTGGTTTTCATTGAAAAAGGTTGATGTGCCTATGTTGTCTTTTGGACTCTTTTCTCTCGGGTAGGCTAGGCCCACCCACACAAGTGAAGAACCATTTTTATTGGGAGACTTGGAGAAACGCCAGGTGGAAAAAATGTGTGATTCCCCACAGACTCCAGAACTCTCATCACAGAAGTGTGTGGAATTGTTTTATTTTTAGCCAGAGTTTGAGGTTTATAAGGGATTCTGAGTACAATTGCCTGGTGAGAGTCACAAAGTCGCACCACCCAGGACACTGACAGGCATCTTTTTTTTAAAATGTGCAGGTGTGGTAGGTTTCCCTAGGTGCCGCCTCAGCTGGGACCCAAAATACACAGCTCACCAAATTGCAAAATAATGCTTGGTTTTCAGTGAAAAAAGTTGCTGTGTCCATGCATCATTTTGGGCCCTTTCCTGTCACCAAGTGAGATACCTATTTTATAGGGAGACATGGGGGAACAATGGGTGGCAGGAAATGTGCTGCTCCCTACCGTTTCAGAACAAAATATAGATTTTTAAATATGGACATACAATAATGTCGATGTTTAAATATCGAAGGGACATAATATAGAAGGTAAGTTATATTGATGGGTTTAATATCGATGTTAGTAAAATCTATGGGGTAGATGTATCAAAATTCCATTTTGCGATTTCTTGATAGCGATTTTTAAGGAATCGCTATTTAGAATTTGCAAAACCAAATGTATGTAAAAAATCACTATTTTTTAGCGATTTCTTAGTCTTCCTTATTTGCGAATTCGCACTTTGCGAATTCGCAAATAAGGAATAATTTCCCATGCATTCCTATGGGCCAGGAGGCCCATAGGAATGATTGCGAAATATTTCTCAATTTGCGAATCGCATTTTGCGAATTCGCAAATTGAGAATAATTTCAAGGGTGCAGGGGTGTCTCAAAGACACCCTGCTGCACCCCTGAAATTTACATGTGTGTGCATATGGCGCACATACATGCCCTATGGGCATGTGTGTGCGTCACATGCCACCTTCAAAAATGCCAATAGTGCACTTTTAAAAGATTTCGCAAATTAACATCATCTACAAGTTGGTGGTAATTAGCGGTTTCTTAACCAAAATTCGCAATTGAAAAACTGCTACATACATAACATTTAAGGAATCGCAAAATTGTGATTCCTTAAATGCTATGGCAAAATAAGGAATCGCAAATTTGAGCAATTCCTTATTTTGCGAATTTTTGATGCATGCCAAAACATGCTAATAGACCTTTTGCGATTCGCAAACAGCTTGATACATCTAGGCCTATGTTACTAATATCGATGTTAGTAATATCGATGTTACTAATATCGATTTTTGTATGATTTTTATGTATATTATTATGTATTTATTATGTATTTAATTTTTATTTATGTAATTTAAGTACATTTTGTATGTTAGTACTGTAGCGGGTTCAGGGTTTATAGGGGAATAGGATGGGAAGTAATTTAATTATACTAAATCAATTATTAATTTCTAGGAATTATAAATTAATTTTAATTAATTGGTAAATAATTTTTAATAATTGGTAATTAATTTTAATTAATTGATTAATTGATAATTATATTCTTTAGCGGGTTATGGGTTTATAGGGGAATAGGGTGGGGAGTAATTTAAATGTAATTAAGTAATAATTTATTTTAATTCATTGTTTTGTTAATTATATTATTGTTAATTAATTATTAATTTGTAATTATTATTAATTGGTATTTATTATTAATTTATTTTTACTTAAATATGTATTGCTAGTCATGTTTTTGATAATTATCTATTGGTATTTGTAAATAGTTCATATTAATTTAATAATTAGTTTTTGTATTATTTTAAATTGTTAATTTATATAAATTGTTATTTTTACCTTCTACAATAGCCAATACTTTCCCAATTGTTGCACTCTCTGGAGATGGAATGGTAATTTGTACTCCTACGCTATCCAACACTTTCCCTACTGTTGCACTCTCTGGAGTGGGAATAGTAATTTTTACCCCTACGCTATCCAACACTTTCCCTACTGTTGCACTCTCTGGAGTGGGAATAGTAATTATTACCCCTACGCTTTCAAACACTTTCCCTACTGTTGCACTCTCTGGAGTGGGAATAGTAATTTTTACCCCTACGCTATCCAGCACTTTCCCTACTGTTGCACTCTCTGGAGTGGGAATAGTAATTTTTACCCTAACGCTATCCAACATTTTCCGTACTGTTGCACTCTCTGGAGTGGGAATAGTACGTTTTTACTCCTACGGTGTCCATCACTTTCTCTACAATTGCACTCTCTGGAGTGGGAATAGTAATTTGTACCCCTACTCTGTCCAACACTTTTCCTACTGTTGCACTCTCTGGAGTGGGAATAGTAATTTTTACTCGTAGGCTGTCCAACACTTTCCCTACTGTTGCACTCTCTGGAGTTGGAATAGTAATTTTTACCCTTACGCTATCTAAAACTTTCCCTACTGTTGCACTCTCTGGAGTGAGAATAGTAATTTTTACCCCTACGCTATCCAACACTTTCCCTATTGTTGCACTCTCTGGAGATGGAATAGTAATTTTTACTCCTACGCTATCCAATACTTTTCCAATTGTTGCACTCTATGGAGACGGAAAAGTAATTTTTACTCCTACGCTATCCAACACTTTCCCTACTGTTGCACTCTCTGGAGTGGGAATAGTCATTTTTACCCCTACGCTATCCAACACTTTCCCTACTGTTGCACTCTCTGGAGTGGGAATAGTAATTATTACCCCTACGCTTTCAAACACTTTCCCTACTGTTGCACTCTCTGGAGTGGGAATAGTAATTTTTACCCCTACGCTATCCAACACTTTCCCTACTGTTGCACTCTCTGGAGTGGGAATAGTAACTTTTACCCCAACGCTATCCAACACTTTCCGTACTTGTTGCACTCTCTGGAGTGGGAATAGTAATTTTTACTCCTACGGTGTCCAACACTTTCTCTACTATTGCACTCTCTGGAGTGGGAATAGTAATTTGTACCCCTACTCTGTCCAACACTTTTCCTACTGTTGCACTCTCTGGAGTTGGAATAGTAATTTTTACCCTTACGCTATCCAACACTTTCCCTACTGTGGCACTCTCTGGAGTGGGAATAGTAATTTTTACCCCTACGCTATCCAACACTTTCCCTACTGTTGCACTCTCTGGAGTGGGAATAGTAATTATTACCCCTACGCTTTCAAACACTTTCCCTACTGTTGCACTCTCTGGAGTGGGAATAGTAATTTTTACCCCTACGCTATCCAACACTTTCCCTACTGTTGCACTCTCTGGAGTGGGAATAGTAATTTTTACCCCAACGCTATCCAACACTTTCCGTACTTGTTGCACTCTCTGGAGTGGGAATAGTAATTTTTACTCCTACGGTGTCCAACACTTTCTCTACTATTGCACTCTCTGGAGTGGGAATAGTAATTTGTACCCCTACTCTGTCCAACACTTTTCCTACTGTTGCACTCTCTGGAATGGGAATAGTATTTTTTTCTCCTACGCTGTCCAACACTTTCCCTACTGTTGCACTCTCTGGAGTTGGAATAGTAATTTTTACCCTTACGCTATCCAACACTTTCCCTACTGTGGCACTCTCTGGAGTGGGAATAGTCGTTTTTACCCCTACGCTATCCAACACTTTCCCTACTGTGGCACTCTCTGGAGTGGGAATAGTAATTTTTACCCCTACGCTATCCAACACTTTCCCTACTGTTGCACTCTCTGGAGTGGGAATAGTAATTATTACCCCTACGCTTTCAAACACTTTCCCTACTGTTGCACTCTCTGGAGTGGGAATAGTAATTTTTACCCCTACGCTATCCAACACTTTCCCTACTGTTGCACTCTCTGGAGTGGGAATAGTAATTTTTACCCCAACGCTATCCAACACTTTCCGTACTTGTTGCACTCTCTGGAGTGGGAATAGTAATTTTTACTCCTACGGTGTCCAACACTTTCTCTACTATTGCACTCTCTGGAGTGGGAATAGTAATTTGTACCCCTACTCTGTCCAACACTTTTCCTACTGTTGCACTCTCTGGAATGGGAATAGTATTTTTTTCTCCTACGCTGTCCAACACTTTCCCTACTGTTGCACTCTCTGGAGTTGGAATAGTAATTTTTACCCTTACGCTATCCAACACTTTCCCTACTGTGGCACTCTCTGGAGTGGGAATAGTAATTTTTACCCCTACGCTATCCAACACTTTCCCTACTGTTGCACTCTCTGGAGTGGGAATAGTCGTTTTTACCCCTACGCTATCCAACATTTACTTACTTTTTTTAATTTGTTTTACTTTTTTATTAATTTTTATTTATATTATTATTTTATATGTATACATTATTTGAAATGTATAACATTTTTATTTATTTATAAGTTATTAAAATTATTTTTAAAAGTTAGTATCAAGGAAGTATATACTATGTATTATATTTATATTAATAATATTTTTTAAATTATGTATAATTTATTAATTTGAAATATTATAACATATTGTTAACTATGTTTATTACATTTATAAGTATTTTTATTTATATTACATGTTTTTTAATTAAAAAAACAATATTTCTTTAATAACGATATTTTTTACATCAATATTTTTTTCTATATTTTTGCACTTACCTTGTTAGAGATAGCATGCCGATGATTTTATAATCGATATTTTTGTTGTGATATTTTTGTAGGTAGATATTTTTGTAAACGATATTTTGTCAGCGATTCACTTTTCTTTTAAACCTCTATATAATTTACCCACCCACCCTGCCAAATCCTCCTTGAGAAGGGCATGCTCCCTCACCACACTAAGTACAGTAGGGGTCTGATGAGAACTCCCAGTCCATACCTGCTCCACCCTAATCCAGGTGAAGCATGCCCTGTCCAGAAATAACTGAAAAAACTACTGTTCAAGCAATGCCATGTGCTTTTACACCATATCGGGGCTGATTGACTCCCTCAGAAGACCCCCCTGTTCACACCAATATGTCCCTTCTCTATTATGTACCCTACATGCAAATCCTCTTTCGTTTCTTTTTTCTTCTAACCTATTAGTATTTTCTTTGTTCATACTCCCCTACCGCACACCACTCAGTTTATCTAGATGTAGACCTACGCTTAAAATACACTTACATATATATAAATCTGCTTTTGAACTAGGGCAAATCTATTTTGTTAATTAATCTGCCTTTTTGAATTTGCACCATAGCAATTTAGTACATGCGAAACATCTTAACATTATTTAAATTGTACCTGAAAAATCTTACAATCGTAAAAAGTCCTCTTGAATTACTACCAAAAGGCTCCACAGAGGGTCTTCAGGTTTATTACTATTATCATTCAATATTACTATTATTGAATAAATGAGACAAAGATAGTACAATTGAATCAGAGAGCGCATCTCTGGTAAAGTCAGAGTTGTACGATCTTACTATTTTTATGTGAGTTGATGTAGATTTTTAAAATAAGTTTAACTATGGAACTTTCTTCGAGCATTCATAGTGTAATATGTAAAGAATTCATAATGTCACGTAATTATTGCTTGAGGAATAGAATTCCAAATGTCAAGACAATTTAAATATTTGAAAATCTTAAGGTCAATTTCAATGAGAAATGTTAGCAAGTTTTAGCATCTAAGAGTTGTCATAAAGCCAAGGGACTGCCACTTTGTCCATCAATATATATATAAACCTGTACAGCAATTCATACTGTTGCATGACTGTGACTCATTGTATGAAATTACTAGCATTTTACTTAAATTCCTGGATCCATTAAACTCAGCACCTAAGTGATGAGCAATTATAAGTCTAGATTTTTCCAGCGTTTACTGTAAGTAAATGAAAATGTACTTTTCAGGTAAAGTCAAAAGTTGCATTTAAAAAATGCAAGCATTAAATGCTAAAACAATTTTCTCCAGTTTTTCCCCTGGACAGGATAACATATAATTTCCTCTTACTTAGAGGCAATTTTCTTTCCAAGCTAATTGAACATGATGACAGGTATACTGTACAATAGAACTGAAGATGGCTCTAAACATGACCCGGAAAGCATCTATTTGATAAAGGTGTGACTGTATAAGTAGAGAGGAGATCGAAGAAATAGTGTCCGTGTAGTATATTTCAAGGTCTCTGCTTTACAGTTCGGTCTTCCTGTCTTTTGTTAAAATGCTTTTCCTGCATCCCACTTTAAAACACAGTTTCAGATTTGAACCAAGGTAGCATTAAGTGTTGACAAGATTCTATTTTTGGATGAAGAAATGTATAGTTGTCAAAGCCGTTCTCTCTAGCGATGCTGTTTCCTTGATGGCTGTAGTATGCTATTTCGAAAGAATAAGCAATGTTTTAAATGTTACAATTTCGTTGGGAGCTGAAGAAATTTCAGATAAAATCTATAATAACATAAACAATTCTTAAATATTGTTCAGTTACCTGTTGATGGTGAATTTTATCACGATAATTCTTTTTTTTAATGACTGCTTTCAGAAATGTTGTCCTAGATGAACAAATATTCAATCATAGACTCAGTTACCATACAACTAACTATTCGTTGCCCCAGGGGAAATGGATTGCTTTGAGACTTGGTACCAGATCACATATATTATACAAGTGCCAGGTAATTTTGTGTTAGTCATCAACCAACACTTTTTACTTTCAAAAAAGGTAATTTTTGGACTGACCAGTCAGTGCATTCGTCAATCCAATGTTGCCCGCCACCGATGGAAAAATGCGTGGAATCAGAGAAAAATCACACCTACTTTTGCGGAATTGTTTCCTCGTAAATTAAACTTTACAATCTTTGCAAAGATTATAAAACTTACTGAATGTTTAAGAAAACTTCACAAAGGTTACTCATGAACACATTAGTTATTGTTTTATGATTTTTATTGCGAATGGAACAAGCAAGGTAGAATTCCAAATCTTTACCAATGCTTGAATCGCTTAGCACCCAGTCATGGCCGCACTGGTAAGCCTAGTGGGGCGGGGCAGGGTGGGAGGGGGATAGGTAAAATTAAATAAATAATTTAAACCTATTCCGTCGTCTGTCGACTCCCCCCTGCCTTGCCCACCTCGCTTCACTGCACATGCCGCGACTACTGAATACACATTAAAAAGAGCATTGTAATTTAGAGGTTAATGGATGAAATTATGCAGCTGATGCTAACAATATGATGAAATCTAGATCAGTTATTAACCTTTTAATTTTTATGGACCTAAAGTGAATCAGTACAGAACGCAACGGACCTCCCACCTAATATTTGAACCTCAAAACAATACAGAAATAAGCATACATCAAACAAACACACAAATTAGGAAATATTTAATTTAATTCACAAACCAAAAATATTCAAAAGTACAATTGTTGGCTAATGGGAAGGATGGAGCTTTTGAAACTTTAGGGCCTGATTTAGGGTTGGGAGGGTGGTTTACTCAGTCACAAACGATGCGGATATCCTGTAAATCTCGTTACAAGTGCATTATAGTCCATGGAAATTATTATTAGGTCGACTAGATATCTGCCACCTTTGAATTGGCGTGACCCATCCACCAAACTCTAAATCATTCCTTTAGTTTCACTTCTAAAAGATGAAGTGATATGATAGACTGCAACATATAATTTTGTTTTTTTTCCTCCTAATGCTTGGCTTGGTCTCTTTATGTCAGTGCAATTGTGTTGTACTTCAATTAAGGCCACCAAGCGACTAGAATCCTGTATTTGCACTGCTCCCATGAATCAAAACTAGGGATACCAACTTAATTCTTAGCCTCCATTTTCAAATTCCTTTGCATTTTCAAATTGTCTGTTTTCAATTTTGTCTTTTATGTATATATAATTATTCTGCTAATACTATATATATTTTTAAACAGACGCAGAGCCTGGAGTAGGAGTCCTGGATACCCATGGTTCTGTGGACCCTAAATTGTTGTTTGTCAATCAAAATATCTTTAGTAAATAAATTGTTGCAGGTAATCTGAAGTGAAATGTCAGGTGGCGTTGTGTACCTTGTTGTTATATTTAGTTGCATTGCTATGATCTATGATCTGAAATCAACATGTCAAAGATACCTGTTAGACCTAGCATCTTTGGCATGTATTTCCTCTGTATTTTTGCTTCTGACCTCCTGTTTTTGACTGTGTGCTGCATTTAGTTTTTTCTGGTTTTAGGACTCTAGGCACTTTAAAACTGCTAAAATGCAAGCGCTCTCTTTGTAAATTGTATTTAAGATTGGTTTATCCATGATTGGCATTTTTTATTTACTAATACATTCCTCGTAAAGTGCACCAGGTGTGCCCAGGGCCTGTAAATCAAATGCTACTAGTGGGCCTGCAGCACAGATTTTGTCACCCACGGGAATAGCCCTGAACACATGTTTCAGACCAGCTAATGCAATGTCTGGGGGTGTCGTTTTAAACTGCCATGTCGTGCTGGCAAGTACAACCACTTGCCAGGCCCAAAACTTCCATGCTACAATACACAAGTCACCCATAAAGTAGGCCCAATGCAGACCCATGGGCAGGGGCAATGTATTTCAAAGGTACTGGTGTGCTTTACATGTCCTGGTGGTGAAATACTGCCAATTGTGTTTTTCACTGCAGCAAGGTCTATCTCTCTCATTGGTTATCACTGGAGCTGCCTTTTAACATCTCACAAGTGTATCTTCCAATTGGGAACAGATATAGATTTGTAGGTTGGGGTTTCTGAACTCTCAGTTTAAAAATACCTATTTTGATGAAGTTAGTTTTTAGATTGCATGTTTAAAAATGCCTCTTTTAGAAAGTGGGCATTTTCTTGCTTTACCATTCTGTGTCTCTGCCTGTCTGTAGTATCCATGTCTGCGTTTGGTTGACGGTTGGGCTCTTGTGCATTCACTCTGAACAGTCACACAAACCGAGCTCAGGGGTGCCTTGCATATCCTAATGGGCTATCACCAGGCTGATGGAACTGATTGTATGATTTGTCACTGACACCTGAATGGGACTGTGCCTGTCCTCACACAAAGCTGTCTCTACCGCCCTGTAGTGTGTCTGGAGTCAGGTCAGGGAAAGGCAGGTTCTTGTGCACTACAAAGACTTTCCTTTGACATTTACTGCTTCCAAGATTCTCTGAGGACTGGTGCGTGCTTGCCTCTTGTTAAGAGGTTTCAGGGCCCTCAAAGACTTCTCCGACCACTGCCTGGGCTACTGTGCTGTGAGTCTTGACTTGACAAGTGGTGCCAAACTCAATTTCTGGGCTCTTGGAAGTAAATCTGGTGAGAAAACCCAAGCATGGCCTCTCACCAAAGTGCAGCTGAAGAATCGATGCAGCACCACCATGCAGCTGAAGTATCGATGCATCACCTGCTTGGTAGCAGAAAGATCGCAGCATCATGAGCTTTGACCACTGTGTCACCGATATCCATGACACCCACTCTAACGCAGTCACTCCTCTACGGCTGTAGAATCAACACATTGCCTGCCGCATGGCTGTGAAATCGATGCAGTGCCTCTGGATTTTCAACACATCATACTTTGACACTGTCTTTTCCTCAAAGTAAGAAAATGAGCCCGCTTGTCAGGAAATCGACAGATCACCTCCACTCACAGTAAGGAATCAACGCAACACTTCCTCTGCCTAGCATTAAAAAACTTTGTTACCAAAAGAAGGGTAAACCCATAAGAAAGTCACTGGGACCTGGGTATGTAGCAGTACAGAAGAAGGGGTCCCAGAACAGAGGGAAAGGACAATGGAAATAACTAAATGTCAAAATGAAGAACAAAAGTATGCAACTTACGAGTACATTGTTGTGACTTGTTTCACGTACCTTACCCTGCACTACCTCCTACCACTTCCACTTCCCTCCCAACTACCCGTTGGGCACTAAGATTTGTGATTTTATGAACTCATGCTTTGCACTCAAATATGTGTGTATCTTCTGTACTAGCATTAAGAAACTGACACCTCACCTCCCCTGGGATTAAGGACTCACTTCTGTTTTCCAGCACCTCACCTCCCCTGTGCCTCTTTTTGTTTATGATTTTGACACATCCAAGGTACTTTGTGCTTAAACAACTGCATCCATTCATTTCTATGGACTGAACTTAACATTTTAATAGTGATATCTTTACATGTGTAGTTTGTGTTTTTGTTGCTTTGGTCTTGTTTTATTCAGATAAATATTGGCTATTTTTCTAAACTGGTGTGTACTCATTTTGTAGTGTTTTTGTTGTGTTACTGTGTGTTTATGTTCAAATTACCTTTGAGATAAGCCTGACTGCACGTTCCTACCTACTAAGGGAGTGAGCAGTGTTTATCTTAGTTGTGTAACTCCCTTCTCCTAACTAGTATAAGGGTCCCTACTTGGACAGGGTGTAAACCTCTGCCAACTAGAGACCGTCATTTCCAACAAAACCTATTGCCTGATAGTTACACAGAGAGGGCCCGATTTACAAAAGTAATCTGAAACAAAATCCTAACTTTACAATGTTCTGTATTCACAGAAGGCATTTAGGAGTACTAAAGTTAGGATTTTTTCTCAGTTTAACTTAAGTTTTGGTCTTAAGTTAAACTTAAGACAAACATAAGTTTAACTGAGACAAAATCCTAGTCATAAAGTTAGGATTTTGTCTCAGTTAAACTTAAGTTTGTCTTAAATTTAACTTAAGACCAAAACTTAAGTGTAACTGAGACCTAATCCTAACTTTAGTTCAACCAATGTGGGGGTTCTACATAAATCACTTCTGCTACAGAAGGGTCCAGATTTGGAAAACAAAATATGTCAGGGTATACCCAAGGAATATCTTTTAGTAGGTGGGTACCCTAGATATGTTTAATATTATTGTATTTCTGGGCATGTTGATATGCTTCAATGGTTCATCTGGCCACCATCTCCTGCCAATATGTGTCAATACAGGTCAGCACATGTCAATGGTCTTGATCAGGGCATCCTGAAACCATGCCTAAATCCAACATTTATTCCATGCACATTGATGAGGCATAAGGCTTTCGTACCCGTGCTAAGTTTTTGCTCACAATACCTTCAGATGGCAGTTCCCATGATCCAGTGAGCCTTACGTAAATTTGTGTGATGACATGAACACTAGTCACAAGTCCAGCACTTCCCTTTAGAAAGGGACCTATAAGTAATGAAGCAGTACTTCCCTCTTGATGAAGTGAGTGTCATTTCTCATGATTAATGATCAACAATGTTTAAAAAAACTGTTATATTTTTATTACTTGTAACCAGCCTTCTCAAAGTTAGCAGGTCTGCCTTTTTTAGGTGTATGTTTCTTGTGCTATATGTCTCTATGCAATACAGAAACTGCAAAGGCAACAACTGTACTCCAAGCCATAAAGGACATTTTAAAGAAGTAGCTAGACTTCATGATGTAGTAAGCCCATGCAGTTTACAATTTGCAATTACAGAAAAGGCCTCATGGAAGTCCTCAAACCCATGCACTCAATAGGATGGCTGCCTCCAGTACAACAATCAGCTGATAGAGAGCAGAAGTAAAAGTGATATTGGTAATTCCAGGGAAATGCAAGGGAACAAGTTGGAGTCCCAGGAGATGTTGATATCACAGATGGTACAATCTGCACCAAGGAGTAGTGGCACAACCTCTTCTGACTTTTGATCCCACTGTTCTCACAGGCATCCCCAAGAGGATCAGCTAGAGCTGCACATCATACTCCTGCTGTGGAATGCTCCAACTAAAAATTGTTTTTTTTACTTTTGAACTGCATAAAGGCAGATATCATTGTTGGGGACTTGGGCGATGGGTGTAAATTTTTCTTGTACAAGTCTCTCTTCATGGATATTGTTGCTATGTGCCTTTTATTTTACAGTTATATAATGTTATTTATGTTTTGAGAATTCAGGCATAATTCTTTATCATAATGTCTCTTACAGCACTGACTTTCAAATCTTGTTGTTGCCCCTGGACTGAGGCTGGTTGTTCATCTTCGTCACCACTGTCTTCCTTCATCGCAATGGGTCCGTGTCATCTAACAGCAAATTTCTATAGCATGCTGCGCACTGTAATGATGTTACACACTATATCAGGTTCTAAAGCACCTCCACTACAGTGCAGATATCTGAATCTGGCCTTTAGAAATCCAAATGCATGCCTAATGGTGCTTTGTGTGAGGATTGCTTCATCCCGGGTTGCTTCCTCCTGCATGTGGAATTGGTGACTCTGCATTACTCTTGTAACTAGGTGTTCCAGACAAATTCTGCCAATTGCCACGTGGTGGAATTTATTTCGAACAAGGTTCCAAAATGTCAGGGCAAGTGAGATTTTGGCATCCCCTAGCACCATTTTCTACCACAAGCAGTCACGGGCTGTCACAAGCGGTCATGGTCAGAGGGTTACTTCTGCTGCTCCAGTAGATTTTTCTACTCAAGTGCCAGCAAAATTAACTTGAATGGCTGCACACTCTTGCACACTGCATGGTGCCATTCATGCTGATTTTTCAGCACAGCTTGCACTACAGGTGCTTAATTGCAGCACGAGCAGCGAGACATGCACATATTCTGCTGAAGTTTAAAGATCTCCTCCACACACGATATGAAGAAAGTAGTCTTTATTGTAGTGGATAAGAGCAGGTACCTCCAGCTTCCTCCTCCAGCTTCACAGCTCTAACTCCAGCCACTTCAAACAGCAACATTCTACCCTAGCAACAAACCTTACATTCTACATGTAGGAAAACTCCACACAAATCCATTCCAATGGATGAAACGCTGCAAGTTCTGCCTAGCCTGAATATGGCCTCTCTTCTATGCTTGCTCCAGTACAGTTTTTGGGTCATGCATTGGGGTCATGAGCCACAACCTCAAGGGATAAACAATATCACCTAAATGAAAACACATATATCAAATTTTAAATAGATATATATTCATATTTATAAATTAATAGCTTCATATTTTAGGTTTAACTGGATGCAATGTTGTTCACTTGATAATATGCATATTAGTTACACTATATTCTGATATATACCTCAATGCCCGCATACACATGCAACATGAAAAAAAGAATATATATTCATGATGGCATCTCTTCAAACAATAATAGCAGCAAGTTTATATTGCATCATGCCTGATATATTGTGTGAAAAAATATGCCTCTGAAAAAGGATGCACACTGAAATGCATTGGTCACAGGGCTGTACGCATGACCAGTAAAGGTTTTATTGTTTCATTAAGGGCTTAATGGGCATGTAGACCCATGTAGACCCATGTGTATTATTCATTGGTTGAACATGATTTCAGCATAAAGAGTACATAAAGCTATGCACAGGGCAAAACAGGCAAACCTTGACTTGTGCATCACCGTGATCTCAATACAATAATGATTGATACTTTAATTATGAGATTACTAAGTGTCATTGTTTTTTCCTTAATGATCAAATATGTGATTGTTTGCAAAATTAGAAAAACTTTACATTTTCCAGGCATTGTAAATTATTGTCAATTATAGTTCACCATTAAACATCCTTAAGTGAAATTTAACATGGGAACGTGTTATACATGGCCACATAAAATTTAATTTTCTTTAAAATTACAGGTCAGGTTACTATGATGATTAGCTTAAGAACAAAACAGCTGAAAAGTGTTTTGGGATGAAATGTAAATCTGTTTGAAATTGAGTTGTTGGTTGACTGGGGGGTAAAGTTTAGTCAAACAGGAATCACGATACTGGGTATTACAATGGTAAGGGTCAGGAACCCTAAATTAACCTTTGCTCACCTTCTGATAGCTTGGCACAGAGCCATCAGGCTTAACTTAGAGGCAGTGTGTAAGGTATTTGTGCAACATTTCAAACGGTAAAACAGTGGAAACATCATTTAATGATACTTAAATAATAAAATAAGACCATAACGACAATGTTCCAATGCTCCAGAACTTAGAATATCGATTTTTAAAGGTTTTAAGTCAAAATAGCGCTAAGATGCTGTTAGAACCTGCGTTTCTGGTTGACAGAGGTATGCACCCAGCCAAAGCAAGAACACCAGTCTTAGTCAGGGTAAGTCAGATACTGCATAAATCAAACTGTGCTAATAAATTGGTAGCTTGGCACAGAGCAGGCAGGTTTAACTTAAGAGGCAATGAGTAAAGTATTTGTGCAACATGTTATAAAATAACACAGTGTAAACACCACAAATAGACTCCACATCTATTTAGAAAAATAAAGTATGCATATATAAATAAAAGAAGACCAAATGACAAAAATCCAATAAGTAGAAGTCAAGATATGAATTTCTAAAGAGTAAATGCAAAAAAGCGAATAGAAGAAGTAAGTGCCTAAAGAGTAAATTGGTCACACTGGACCGGGTCAAGGTCAAGAATTCAGGGCAGCCATGGTGGAGTGGGGGCCAGAAACAAGACCCACCAATACAGCGATTCCGATGGTGATGCGCTAGTTCTGAGTGTGATGAGCTGCTTTGGTTCTTGCAATAGCGTTGATGCGTTGATTCTGCTCGCTGGAGAGGATGTATCTATTGCATTAGAGTAAGTACCTGGGTCCACTTTCAATGAACCAGGAATAGGGGCAGGATGGAAGACTTTGCTGTCCCTGAGTCTTCTAAGAATAGAAGGCTAGTCAACTAGCCCCTGGAGCAACTCTGGTTCCAGGTATAAAGGTCCAGTCAGAAAGGGTGGCAGGGCAGCACAGAAAGGTAACAGTCTTGCAGAGCAGAAGTCCAGCAGTGTGGCAACAGTTCTTCTTGGTAAGCTGATTTCAGGTTGAAAAGTATGCAGAGCTGGTAGGATCAGAGGAAGCAAAAGACTCACAAATGATGGACAGAATGCAGAACAAATCAAAACATTCACCCCCAGTCAAGAGATCTAAGTTAAATCCATCATTCTTTTGCTTACCATGCCACCCCAGTTTAGACCCATCCAAATGCAAATCGGTATTGACCTTCTCCCTCATGTGAACAGTGCACCCGGAACTGCCAAGCCAGGTCCTCTCTGGACCGGCAAAGAAGCATCCTCGGTCTGGTTTCGGGGTTTCACCCCTCATCAGCCAGGATACATAGAATACAGTGGCACAGTGAGCCCGGGACCCACAGCTGGGTATACCCGGCGCAATTAGGGCAAGAAAACAAAAGACACAAATGATAAACGGAATGCAGAACAAATGAAAACATTCACCCCAGTCAAGAGATCTAGGTTAAAACTATTGTTCTTTTGCTCACCAAGTCACCCCAGTTTAGACCCAGCCATATGCAAATCAGTCTTGAACCTGTGCCTCAAAGGAACAGTCGAGCCTGAACTGCCAAGCTAGGTCCTTCCTAGACCAGAAACAAGCATCCTAGGACCTATTTTTGGGTTTCACCCTTCATCAGCCAGGATAGTTTGAATCCAGTGGCACAGTGAGCCCAGGACCCATGTCTGGGCATGCCAAGTGCACTTAGAGTGAGAAAGCAAACGACACACAAATGATGGACAGAATGCAGAACTAATCAAAACATTCACCCCCAGTCAAGAGAGCTGGGTTAAATCGATTGTTCTTTTGCTCACCAAGTCACCCCAGTTTAGACACAGCCATATGTAAATCAGTCTTGACTTTCTGCCTCATGTGAACAGTGCACCTCAAACTGCCAAGCCAGATCCTCCCTGGACCGGCAAAGAAGACTCCTAGGACTGGTTTTGAGGTTTCACCCCTCATCAGCCAGGACACATAGAATACAGTGGCACAGTGAGCCCGGGACCCACGTCTGGGTATACCCGGTGCACTTAGGGCGAGAAAACAAAAGACACACAAATGATAAACAGAATGCAGAACAAATGAAAACATTCACCCCAGTAAAGAGATCTGGGTTAAATCCATTGTTCTTTTGTTCACCATCTCACCCCAGTTTAGATCCAGCCATTTGCAAATCAGTTTTGACCTTGTGCTTCATGGGAACAGTCTAACCCATACTACCAAGCCAGGTCCTCCCTGGGCTGGAAACAAGCATCCTAGCACCGGTTTCGGGGTTTCGCCATTCATCAGCCATGATAACTTGAATCCAGTGGCACAGTGAGCCCGGGACCCACCTCTGGGCATACCCTGCACACTTAGGGCGAGTAAACAAAAGACACACAAATGATGGATGGAATGCAGAACAAATCAAAACATTCACCCCCAGGAAAGAGATCTCAGTTAAATCTATTGTTCTTTTGCTCACCAAGTCACCCCAGTTTAAACCCAGCCATATGCAAATCAGTATTGACCCTGTGCCTCATGGGTACAGTCCAGCCTGAACTGCCAAGCCAGGTCCTTCCTGGACCGGAAAAAAAACATCCTAGGACCTATTTGGGGGTTTCACCCTTCATCAGCCAGGATAGTTTGAATCCAGTGGCACAGGGAGCTCAGGACTCACGTCTGGGCATGCCAGGTGCACTTAGAGCGAAAAAACAAAAGATACACAAATGATGAATGGAATGCAGAACAAATCAAAACAGTCACCCCCCTGCCCCCCAGTCTAGAAATCTGGCTTAAATCTATCATTCTTTTGCTTAGTTTAGACCTGGCCATATACAAATCAGTCTTGACCCTGTGTCTCATGGGAACAGTAAAGCCCAAACGGCCAAGCCATGTCTTCCATCGACTGGAAACAAACTTCCTAGGACCGGTTTGTGGTTTCACCCCTGATATGCCAGGATAGCTTGAATCCAGTGGCACAGTGAGCCTGGGACCCACGTCTGGGCATGCCAGGTGCACTTAGAGTGAGAAAGCAAAATACACACAAATGATGAACGGAATGCAGAACAAATCAAAACATTAACCCCCAGTCAAGAGATCTGGGTTGAATCCATCATTCTTTTGCTCACCATGCTACCCCAGTTTAGACGCAGCCATATGTAATGTTGCGATGATGTGTTGCGAGAGGGTATGCAGTTCCTTAAGTGAGAGGGAGATGGGGAAGACAGGTCTTTCTTCATGATGCCCTCACACACCCTGAGAGGTTTCATGCTTCATAATTGGGCTTTGCTCCTCGTCGGGACTGCGCTGCAATGCCCAACGGGCTCACCTTAAACAGGGCTCTTTGCCAGAGATCTTTTCGAAGAAGCCGTGGGGTGCATGCAGGTGAGAGGGCAAAGGAAGTGAGGTGCACGTGAGGTGAAATTTAAAATAAGTCTGGATCAGTCCTATTCATAAACAATTTGAATGGTGTAGGAAGATCCAGCCTAGTTAAAAAGGAAGGACGCCCTATGAGGATATAATGTTCCTAACGGGCTGTCACTGTGTGTAGGGTCGACATAGTTTGTGCCTAGTTGCTCCTAAAGAGTCAAGTGGCACTTCAGGACCTACGTAATGGTGTAGTGCACAACTAATGGTCAGACTCCTAAAATTTGGGAGGGGGCTGACGTGGGGCACTAGTAGATCTGTACTGGGCATTTGGAGACCTGTAAAAAAAAAACACAAGGGTAGGGGTTTGAGAGAGTAAAAGTTTGGGAGAGTAAAACAGCACATGACTCAATGTTACATTTGCGGTGGGGTTATGCACTTAGAGTAGATTGTCAAGGGTTCGTGAGCCCAAGGGTACAATAAAGTGCAGCTATGAAACAAGGTATGTTTGGCAAGGACAGTGGTAGGTAGGTTAAGTAGGTTTAACAGCCGTAGAACCCTGTATAACCATGCGTCGTGAGAGGTGGATTGGCCTGAACTGTGTACTAGTGTGCTCGGTGAAAAGGTGGGTGCACAGCTACAACATCAAGTATTGCCGTAATTGACCTGTTGCCTGCTGGTCGGGCAATAGTGTGCTCGGTGGAAAGGTGGGTGCACAGCTACAACATCAAGTATTGCCGTAATTGACCTGTTGCCTGCTGGTCGTGATAGTTGTGGCGTTGTTGTAAGCACTCCGATAGTCATTAAGTAATACAGTGACCGGTGCGGGTCGGGTGCCTGATTAGTGGCGGGAGGTAGTTTTCATGATTGTAGGCATGCAAGCTTGGGGGCCTTGTCACAGGGCTTGACGGGCAGGTTCTTTTAAGCCCAATTCCGTGTACAAGTAGCCCTGCACACATGCATTGTCTCACCACTGCAAGATCTGGAAAGGCACCGTCGATAACATCACCAACTTCCTGACCTGGATCAACAGCCTGAACCCATATCTCAAGTTCACAGCCAACAGCTCCACCTGTGAATTCCCCTTTCAGGACCTCCTGATAAAAAAAAAACAACCCAACAGGTTAAGCACAACAACTTACAAAAAACCCACGGACAAACACTGCCCCCTCCTCTACCAGAGCTTCCACCCCTAAACCCCTAAGGAAAACCTTCCCTATGGGCAATTTCTGCGACTCCCGAGAAATTGCACCAACATGGAGGATTTTAGGAGGCAATCATTCGAACTCAATGTGAATCTATCACAACGACAATACCCTACCAGACATATTAAAAACGCCCAGAATACAAATAGACTAGTGCTCCTGGAAAATCAAGAAAAACCCAGCACGGATGTATTGACATGCGTCACCACTTTCACCCCAGAATCTAATATGCTGAAAAAGGTGATCAACAAACAATGGAAGATCCTACAAGTGTCAGACAAGACATTCAGCAAACCCAGGTTTGCTTTCAAACGCATGGCCAACATCAAAGACATGATTATCAATATGAGACCTAGGCGACATACCACACATACCAACACCCTTTGGGGTTTACCACCTGTTACTGGCCATTTCCCCTGTGGTCAATTTATAGCATGTCCACTGACAAAATTCACCTAAACCATCAGATTGAAAGAAACCTGGATATGGAAACAAAACAAACACACTAATTGCAATACCAGCAATTGTGTGTATCTCCTCACATGTACCCTGTGACCGCCAATACATTGGCATGACGACACGCCAAATCAAAACAAGAATCATGGAACATCGGAGTAATATCCGGTGTAAAAAAACTACCACCAAACTATACACACATTATGCGGAAGCACAACATTCCCCATGGGCAGCATTAAACCACTAAACTAGAAGCCCCACCTCCTGTCCACAGGCCCCCGCCCTTTTTAGTAGTTTTTACATGCTAAACGGGTGTCATGAGCACCATGTTACCAGCCTTAATAATTCCCCCTCTACCGCTGTCACACTCAGCAACTGACCCACTTCTACCACCTAGGGCAATGACTACCCAAGCCTACGTTTATGCTTTCTGATGACCCCCGAATAATGTAACAATATTGTCTGCCTACCCATGACCTTCTTCATCACAGACCCGCATGAATGACTGAACGTAGAAGTTACAAGTGCAACTCACTATATTGCACATCCTCTTGCATCCATTGACAATAGATGAGGGCCCCAACGCAATATCCTCTCAGTGACATCCAACTCTCACTTACGCCAGAGATGACTGCCATATCATTGGGATTGTGGTACTCCCTCCACTGTTGTTGCTATAAGAGTCCCTTCAAACCTCCAAATTTACATACAACTACTACAATTTGGGACTGTACAGCGTTTTATTACGAAAGCGTAATAGCACATCCCACAGTGACAAGGGCTCTCAAGCCTTTTCTCCCATCACGAGCGTCTTGCACACTGTGCACGATAACGCTCTAATAAAGTTTTATCCCCCCTTCCAGGATGGCGACAGCGGTTAGCGCTCCATGCTTCTTAGGGATCCATACAAATACGTAGCTTCCGGAAATGTTCCTCACGGGGCACAGAGAGAGGGTAGGAGTCCAGTCAGTTGCCGTCCACCCAGCCGTGAGTATGCCTTCCCCAGCAGCACTGATCATCAAACTTTGGTAACCTACAAGAGCTGTGTAAAAGTGGCGTTTTATGTTTAGACCAGGATCGAAGCAACAACGTGCTCTGTCACAACCCCGTCGGGCAGTAGATCTCGACCTGGGGGTGAGTTGCCTGGCCTCAAACTAGTTATGGTTTATGAAGTTGGTGTAAAGTGTTCCTATGTTTAGCTTCTTCCGCAAGACTGTTTAGAACTGGCTAGTAATGCTTTTAACCACTATGCATGTCGCCCCATTTATCACTAAACATGCCGCTGATACGCCCGGCACATAATAAGTCAGTCCTCACACATAAGTGCAGACGAGACATGTACTCGCAGTGGCGAGACAATGCTTGTGTGCGGGGCTACTAGTACACGGAATTGGACTTAAAAGATCCCGCCCCTCAAGCCCTGACAAGGCCCCCAAGCTTGCATGCCTACAATCGGGAAAATTGCCTCCCGCCACTAATCAGGCACCCGACCCGCACTGGTCACTGTATTACGTAATGACTATCAGAGTGCTTGCAATACCGCCATGACTGCAAGGACCAGCAGGCAACAGGTCAACTACGGCAATACTTGATGTTGTAGTTGTGCACCCACCTTTCCACCGAGCACACTAGTACACAGTACAGGCCAATCCACCTCTCACGAGGCATGGTTATAGAGGGTTCTACGGCTGTCGAACCTACTTAACCTGCCTACCAATGTCCTTACCAAACGTACCTTGTTTCATAGCTTCACTTTATTGTACCCTTGGGCTCACAAACCCTTGACAATCCACCCTAAGCACATAACTCCACCGCAAATGTAACATTGAGTTGTGCGCTGTTTTACTCTCCCAAACTTTTACTCTCTCAAACCCCTACCCTTGTGGTTTTTTTTTTACAGGTCTCCAAACGCCCAATACAGATCTACTAGGGCCCCACGTCAAGCCCCCTCCTAATCTTAGTAGTCTGACCATTAGTTGTGCACTACATCATTACGTAGGTCCTGAAGAAGTGCCACTTGACTCTTTATGAGCAACTAGGCATGAAACATGTCGACCGTACACACAGTGTCTCCCCGTTAGGAACATTATATCCTCATAGTGTGTCCTTCCAATTTAACTAGGTTGGATCTACCTACATCATTAAAATTGTTTATGAATAGGACTGATCCAGACTTATTTTAAATTTCACCTCACATGCAACACACTTCTATGCCCTTTCACCTGCAGGCACCCAATGGCTTCTTCGAAAAGATCTCCAGCAAAGAGCCCTGTTTCTGGTGAGCCCGTCGGGCATTGCAGCGCCAGCCCAACGAGGAGCAAAGCCCAATAATGAAGCATGAAACCTCTCAGGGTGTGTGAGGGCATCATGAAGAAAGACCTGTCTTACCCATCTCTCTCTCACTTAAGAAACAGCATACCCTCTCGCAACACAGTTCTCTAGGAGCCCCGTGTGCAGGATCTGTTTCAATAATGGCTCCCGGTCCCAGCCCCTCCTTTATCGAGCAGAAATGATGTGCCCATTCTGGGATGTGAAAAGCTTCTGTGTGAGATCCTGATACATTGACATAAAGGATCTTGTCAACGGACTTGACATGAAAACATGTGTTTTTGTTGAGCCAATGCAGAGTTTCAGTGTTGAAATCTAGTCTGGCATCGACGGGGATGCAACGACCTTGGGCCAGGAAGAGCGTCGAGCTGTGGTGGTTCCACAGACAATGCATTAAGTCCCATCCATGCAGCAGCGGCGATGCTTCGTTGCCAATCCACGCAGCAGCAGCGATGCGCAGGATCTGATCTGGGCGACAGTGGCAATGCATTGCTTCACAGGGGATGCATTGGTTACATTAGAGAAAACACCTTAGGCACACTTCCAAGAGTCCAAAACTGGGGGTGCACCACTTGGCAGGACAGACTCACAAATAGCAGAGTCCAGGTGCAGAAGTAGGTTGGTTGGAAGTCTTATAAAATCCCAGAGATCAGGAGGCCAGCCAGCTAGCCCTTTGAGTCACTCTAGGTTCAAGTGATTCATGTCCAGGCCCTTGGCATGTGAGATGCAGTTTACCAGGGACTTACAAGTACATTAAATATGCCAATTGGGGATGAGCCAATATTACCATGTTTAGTGGAGAGAGCACAACCACTGTTGCATTGATTAGCAGTGGTAACATTCACACAGTTCTAGAGCAAGGTAAAAAAAAGAGGAGAAGGAAGGCAAAAGGTTCGGTGTGACCCTGCAGGGCCATTTTCCAACATCTGCTATCTCTGAGATTCAATGTTTTATGAAAATTGAAGGACTGTCTGGTGCATAATGGGTAAATGAAAAAATAGCATTTAAATAGTGGTATCTGCATATCTTTTAGTCTTTTCAAAACAAGATGTGCTCCGTTACGGTTTAAATATATATGAAAAGCAACTCAAACTTCAGTTTTTATGCATATTTAAAAGCGTTTCTTCTGACGGAGAGTTCCCATCCATCTATTAAAATCTGTTTAAAGTAAAATAATCTGAGAACCCAGATCCTCACATGTAAGAATGATGAGCATTTGAGCAGGAAGCTGAGTGCAAGCTATCTGTCAAAACAAAGGAAAGAACGGTGTAATAAAAGGCCCGAGTGATTGATATCTTGCATTAAGGTGAGAGTTGAAAAAAGCAATTTTGTTTATGAGCACGATTCCAGTAGTCACATTTTTCAAGTCACATAAAGATGGAAATCTCACCTTATGGGTGCAGATTACAGTTATATTTCAGTGTCTGGGAGTGCAGACAAACAAAGCCCATTGTACTCAGAAAGGCTTCACCTTAGACTTAAATCAAGCCTGCATTTTTGTTTGCGGGCGATCAGTCATTCAGCAAGACGTTGTTAAACGCAGCCTATTTATCAAAGGTATTTTCAGTTGGCGCGCACTGGGCAGAGCCCGTTGTTTAACCCGCTTCCTCAGTTACAAATTCGAACACGAAAACTCTTGTAAGAAGTTGATGGCCTACACATTGCTACCTATTACATAATACTGCAGGCACGTTCATTAAATATAACAGTATGGTTGCTGTCCTACGTTCAAAAGGTTGAAACGCTTCTATGCATGCATCTTGTGTCCTGAAGGCAAGTCTGGCAAATTCTGTAGATTGCACATTCCCATCAAACACCAGAACACACTGGTTTTATGCCGCCAGCGTGCATCGCTTCTGGCGAATTTTCTCTAAATCATATTTTCTGACTACATGTTGCATTGATATTTCATAGAACCTCTTAATTTTAGGGCAATTTTCAGTGTGTGAATGAAGTTCATTTAAAGGTGACATCAGCACATAAATCAGGAAAACAAATATTGTAGAGAACAGAACAAGCAAAAAGGGGGATATATAAATTAGGCATTAGCTAGACCGACGTAATATACTGTATTACATATGTTTATACCTGACCTGCTTGTCAAAATGGCCGATGTATTTATTTTAAACCGGAAGTACCAGGGAAATCTACTTATTTTTTACATTTTGAGCGCACTGGTACGTCATATGATTCTTCATACTTTAAAGGAATCGAGGCTCGAAAAACCAATTCTAGAAACTATGAAAATAAAGTTCTTGTAGAGCTATTACACAGCTTTTTTATTTAAAACAGCATTTTTTTTATTTTCACTATTTATTGTAGTTCATAAATCTTTGTAGGATGACACCTTACTATAAACCTGTATAGACAATGGGGCATATTTACAAGAAACAGACACAGCGCTGCACCACCAGCCAGCTTTGTGCGCCGTGCTGGGTGTTGTGCCATATGGAAAGTCCAGGGATGCGTCATATTTACGGCAATTTACGGCGTAGGCCTTTGCCACATTCCCAGGCTTACAAGTCCTTGTAAATCTGGTGTTGCATGGGAACACCCACCACAAGGCCGGTGGAACACCTCTTTGATGCTGATTAAGGAAACGCAGCAACTTTCCCTGCTTTGCCTTACTCCATATCTATGAGGCAATGAAAAGATATGTAAAGTGGCTTTGCGTGGCCTCATAGATATGGGTCATTACTCTGAACCACTGCTGTATCAAAAAATTAAACACAGTAGTAGCACAAGCTCCTTTTAAATATGCTCCAATGTCTTCAGTCCTCAACTTTTCACCTACAAATCATAGTTGTCAGGTGTGTTTGACTAACTAGTTCAAAAGAAGCAGTACAAGACAGCAACACCCAAAATGCATTAGGTTTTCCCACATAAGTACAGGATTGGAAACAGCATCTGTAATGGCCTAAATTGTGGTGGCACTTATGTGATGCAGGCCCACTGCAGCCTCTGCAGTGCATGGAGGGGCCCAACCCTTAGAGGGACCACAAACCTTTGGGAAGGGGTTTATTCAGTCCTAGGCCAATTTATTACCGTGAGATATGGGAGACTCAGGGTTCTTTCATCACATTCTGCAGGGGAGACCCATGTTTCTGTTATGCCACTGGGACGGTGGTAACGCTAACTCTATTGTAGAAGGTGGAAATTCTGTATTGTGCCATTATGTGTAACTCCAGAATAGTGCTCAGGTTTTCAAGGCAATTTCAAACGTATGAAATACCAAGACCATATATACTGCTGTCGCAAATACACAATTTTTAGGTGTAACTATAGAGACAGCTTTATATCTTTTCAACAGCTGATCTCGTGACAAAAAAGAAGTAAGAAAAGACTGAGACAACAAAACAATGGGTCTGTCTCTTTGTTGATCAGTCCTTAGTGCAGTTCATCAGTTGATTAGTTAGTAGTTGTATAACTCCCTCTCTCTCATATGCTTTTGTTTGAGACCTTTAGAATTAGCTCCCCTTGTTGTTCTTTGGGTGTGGATGAACTGAGTACTAGGCAAGCATGATCAGAAGTGACTAAGGGCAAATATACTCCTGTGGAGATCCTAATGCAATCTGGCTCCCTGATTGAAACTCCTGACTAGAACACAAAGATTACAAGCACATACAAAGGCGTCTTCACCCTCTGACCACCGGCGGAAGATTTTGGAGTACCATGGTCAGAATATCGTCTGACGTAAATATCATGACCTACATAATGTTTACAAAAATATTGACCAACTGGAGTTAACAATAGAACATCTAAGCTGGAAGGGATTCTATTTTTATAAATGGTATTTAGGATTCAGTAATTATGTTTGGAAAAATTTCTATGTACGATATTCTGGCATAAAACCAACCACTACCCACAAACCAAGTTTCTTTACAATCACCCGCTCAAATAAAACATTTGCATAGCTACCTTTAGCCACCCACCACTCAAATTCCTTCTTTTACTCCCCTACCAACTCATTAACTACTCATTAATAATCCAGCAACACAACCACAGCGCACACGGAAACCTAGCCACCTGTTAACAAGCATTTACACTGATAAAAGAACAAACCTTCAGGCTGTGCTAATAATACTCATTTCTTTTGTCCTGGGGTTCCCCTGTATTATTTAGTTTTTAGCATAGTCTGGGGTGCTTCTATAATTCCAAGGAAGCCCCTAGTTGTGTATCTGGGGCCCCTAATGTACTGCATTAGTGTGCCCTAATATTAGGGAGACTCTAAAGGGCTATTCACAAACTGCCTTTTGTAGCATGTGTGGACGTATTTAAACTTTTATAAATTGTCTTTAAATTTAACCTAATCTTAAAACAATTATATAATAATGTTGTGAATGTATCTAGGACCCTATTTAAATATTCCCGATTCATGCCCTTATATGGTTATATCAAAACATATCCTTATAAAGGCATAGAAATCATATCCATATTTAGTCATAGCCAATGCAGTCCAAATACGGCAAGGCTACTCCCATAGACTCCTAGAAAGTACAACGTGTTCTTTAAACAAACCAAGCCTCCAGCAGCCCGGGAAATCCCCCTGCTTTTGTTTTGATTTGAACAAGAACTCCTGGAGTCCAGAAAGAACTGTAAGTTCTTAGTGACGTCTTATGTCCAACCTTACGTCAAACTCGGCACCTTCCAGGTATAAATATACCAACTTTGCCTTAAGCAAACACACGGTGGTTTGGAGCAGAGCGGCTATCTACTTGCCTGAAGCCCAGCTGATGCGAGAGCCGAAGCAATCCGATCCTCCCATTTGACGCACTGAGAGAGACGCTGTTGTTTCTCCTGCCGAGAAATCCAGCTCCAGTGTTTCCAGTCACTCTCGCAGGTTGCTGGGAAATCGAGTCCTGAGAAAGATACAAGACCTCCTTCATTCTATAACCAAGGTACGGAGCTGATTAAATCCTTAAGAGAATTCTTGATTCAGATTCTTGGCAAAACTAACTTAACTTAAAACTGCAGCTCAGTACTCCTTCCCACGTACTAGGCTTAGGTTAGGTACACCGGGGTAGGCGTATCTTAGAAGCACCAGTTGAGTACATTTAGTCAATGATTTTATGTATGTATATATTTCATCCGTTTTAAGTATCATATGGCTCATAAACCATATAAATGCTTTTACAGTATTATTTCATAATACTCCTTTTACTGTACGCACTTTACTTTATGACAAGTACTGCAATTATGGCAATTCACTTCTCTTGCACGAGAAAGAGGACTGCTCAATAAATAACAACTTTTATTGAAAACGCCAGTCTCTCTATTTCTCTGCACTCTGGTGAAACTAAGCATGCACGATTGACTGAGTGAAATAGCTGCCTATTGTTTTCACACGACTCTGGAGATATACTCCTTATTCTGGGGGGAGCAAAGTTGTCATGTTTATGCGGTTGTCAGAAACTAATCCCTTCTTGTCTAATCAGGAAAGTTAACTCCTTCCTGTTCATTCGAGAAAGTTTCTAGTGACCTCTGAGCTAGCTGGCATTCATAATTAAGTCTAACATATTCAGTAGAGACCTAGTCGACCTCAGTCCTACGTCTAAACTATCGTTTATGTTATTCCAATGCGCAGAGCCTATTGGGAAAATAGGAACTACACTACATGGCGCCCAACGTTTGGTAAGGCGATAATCTAACGCAAGACACTAGAGTAACTCAGTCGTGCTTTTCACACAGACCCCTTTTTCCCGTAAAAACTCCAAAAGACGTCTGGAGTGGGTAAAAGGTTAATATCCGCCGCAACTTAGTAGGATGAGAATCCTATGTATTAGTTTTTGGTTTAGTCAACGTTGAAGGATACAGTGTTCCAAAATATTGTGCACCTAATCTTTGTTTCCTTGAAACTTGCTCTGCAAACAAAAACTTTCTGTCAGTAAAAATGGTGGAAAGTGGCGATGAAAGGGAGAAAGCTAGAATAGCAGCTCAACTTTTAGCGGATGACACAAGTCTCCAAAAGGATGACCGAAATGTTATAATCATTCCGGTAAACGTAAGAAGAACTATAACTCTTAAACTTATAGAAAATGGACTATCACCAACTTGTGGTACAGTAATATTGTTGGTAGAGGCCCATGAATATCGGCAGACAGAGATATTCTATTCATGGATACATTTTCCAGCAGCACACGCTGTGACACAAGATTTCCACTATTACAAAATATAGGAATCTCCGGATGAATATGCTCCTTTTAAGGACATTAAAATCCCACTAACATACCAAGAGCACCTGCTCTGGTTTAATGGCGCCCTAAAACATCAAAATCACATCACCAGGCTTGGTCCACTAGGTAGACCAGGAGCAACATGGCCGGTTCTCGACAGCTATACACCACACCATGACATTGAAAAAATGTCCAGTGAAGAACTTTTTGTTAAACTAAAAGAATTAACAAAAGTATATAGAGAATTAGTTCAATTAACACTTGACGGTATTACTTGCCGCCAGAAATTGAAAGAAACAGATATAGCAGAACAACCTTTTGAACTTTCCAGAATCTTAGAAAAATCCTATGAAGTATTAGGTAGAGATAGTTTGGGTGGGAAACCAATAAAACCCCAACTAATTGAAAATCCTGGAAAAACCTTTATTAAAAATGATCTCAATACTTCAAAAAAGAAGTGGGAGGGTAATAAACAAACTACTCCCAGAGAAAAACATTTCCATTCCAGAGGAAGGTCTCCTCAACGGAGAGATAGATCTCCAGAACGAGGAGGCAAGTCTCCCCACAGGGAGCCCTCTGAGAAAAGATACAACCTTAGAGATAGGGATACATTAAGAAAACCTGACAGATATCAAGATAATGATACACCTCCCTCTCGATCTTTTCAGACTTCCTCACAGAAATCGGAAAGAAGAGGACGGTCAGAACACAGGAAGAGTACGTCAAGTCCAAAGACAGGGAACCTGCTCATCAAAGTAAAAAATTAAAATTTCCAAAAAAGAAGGTAACCAGTATTAAAATAAAACATGCCGAGGATTTTGAGGACACAACTGAAAAACAGAGAGTGGGCCCAGACAGTGCTAGACAGCGCCGCAGAAGTGACCATAGCTCGCAAGATCCTAATGAATCTTCTGGAGACAGTGGACACGAATGAATACATTCAAGTGGAAACTGCAGACACCAGAGTTAGCAAACCCCATAAATTATATTAAATAACATTACATATAGAGGGGGACAAAACTAGGAAAATAAAGGGTCTCTTTTGGGATAACCTTTCGAAAGGCTATGATATCCTTCTAGCAGAGAAAGACTGACCACCAGAGTTTGTCAGGGAGTGCCCACATGGCGAAGAAATGATTATTCCTGCCTTCTCAAATCAAATTCCAATTCATAAGAAATACAAATTTGCAAGAAAATGGGCAGTTGCCCAAGCCCCTGCATTATATAAAAATCATGTAGGATGGGATGAGGATTCTCCTCACCACAAGATTCAGTTAAAAAATCAACCTACTGCACAAAGGCAGTATCCTGTTAAGCAAGAAGCTAAAAAACAAGTCAGGGAGATCCTAGATCAACTTGAATATCAGGGGGTGATTGAAGCATGCACCTCACAAATGAACAATCCTTTGTTTCCTGTCTCCAAGCCAGACAATTCATATCGTCTAGTTTTGGACTACAGACACTTAAACTCCTGCTGCAAAACTTTTGCAGTACAAAACTCACACAGTGCAGCACTAATGAATAACATCGTGCGCAAAAAATATAAAATGACATTACATATCTCAAATGGTTTCTTTTGTCAAAACATTGCACCTGAAAGCAGGTATTTGACCGCTTTCTCAACAATGGGGGCGCAAAAACAATTTTGCCGTCTCCCACAGGGATTCAAGAATAGCCCAGGATTATTCTCAGCCAGGGTAACAGAGTTACTACAAATGTATGATGATGAGGCATTATCTTATGTCGATAACATCTATCTTACAGACGACGACCTGGAGACACACTTGAAAAGAGTGAACACCATCATACTTGGGTTCGCATCTGAGGGGTATAAATTCAACTTTAAAAAGTCACGAATTGCCCATCTAACTGTCCTGCTTTTAGGATATGAATTATCAAGTGAAGGCAAAAGCCTAGCAGACAACTTCTTAGAGAAGTGTGCAGTACTCCAAGCTCCAAAAACGCTGAAAAACGTACAATCAATCCTAGGTTTCCTGAATTTCGGAAGAACATACATTCTAAATTATGCAGAGAGGGTTAAACCTCTCTACGAATTAATAAAACCTGATTTCAAACCAATTATTTGAACTCAGAAACATACAGAAATTTTAAGATCATTACAAACAGACATGTTAACTAAAACAAAACTACAAACACGCGCAAATGAACGCAACCTTGTAATCCGAGTCATCCCAGGAAGATGCAGATTCACGTACCTGACCTCTAATGAGGGAGAAACGGTACCAATAGCTTACAAATCACATTTGTGCACACAAGCTGAAATGAAATTCAGTTCTACTAAAAAAATTCTGACTGCGGTTCAAACTGCTGTAGTAAAAGAAAGAGCCCTCGCACAAGGTAAACGTATAATAATCGTTACACCGGTACCTGCCCTAGCAGCAGTAACAAGAGAAAGCATTCCGAATGCTAAAGCTTTACATCCGAGATGGATATAATGGGTTAATTCTCTTGCTGCATCAGACGTAGTATACGAATTCGATCCTAACTTAAAAACACAGGAATTTCCCCAATATGAATATGAATGTGCTCTGCTGACCGCAATACTGCCTCTCGAACATTACGGCTGTATAATATATACAGACGGTTCAGCACAACCCGCAGTTGGGGGTAAACAAGCATACAGTGCTGCGTGCGCGATTGTTAAAGGTCGTTGGCACAAAGGAAAATTCAGACCACTGGTCACTGAAACTCAATCTCTAGGAGATTGTACAGCTCAGCGAGCTGAACTATAGACTTTTAAGATGGCGCTTGAAAATACCGATCGCGAATTCCCCACACTAATAGTGTGCGATTCATTTTATTGCGTCCAGTCTTACAACAAAACCTTGCAGAACTGGGTTCAAAACGGTTTCAAAGATGCAAAAGGTGGCACAATCAAGCATAAAATGCTTTGGGAACAAGTAGTTCTTTTACAGAAAGAACTACAAAAGACTCACGTGATACATACACTGAGTCATCAACGTGATGGCGTTCACGTTGCAGGGAATTCATTGGCTGATGAGGCTGATGAGGCCGCGAAAGCAGCGGTGCAAACGGCTTCCGTAGCTGCCATCACCCGGTCAAAAACAAAAATAGACAGCGAAATATTGCTAGCTGTCAGTGCTTCAGTAAAAGACAGTGGTAAAACACTCCCGAAAGGCTTTCCAGTAAAGTACTCATAAAAAACTGATGCGAATAATGTTCCTTTTGTTCAAATCCCTGGAGTGGGGGATAGAGTAATTCCAAACATGGAACACAGGTTAGGACTAATTTTAGTGGCACACGAAGGGCTCGCTTCTGCACATGCTGGTGTTTGCGCCACAATATCATTATTAAAACAGAGATATTGGTGGCCACGCATGAGAAAAAAACTGGAAACTATGTTTTAGAATGTGACATATGCCAAAAAATGAAAGTATCAACAGTGAGACGACCAGCACCTTCTAATCTCAGATAAACCATTAGCATGTGTTTACCTGGACCACTGTGGTCCCTTAAAAAGGGATGGCAGCTATAAAAAAGATCATGGTCGCAGTGGATTCCTGCACGAGATTCATTTGCATGTGGCCCCAGCGCTCGGCTGACGCCAGAACTGTTATAAAAGATTTATCGGCACATACGCAATTGGCATGCTACATTCTGACCAGAGTCCTGCGTTTAGCTCCAGGGCTTGCAAGGAGGCCATGGCCAGCATGGGCATTGCATTGCAGTACTCTAGTCCATTCCATCCAGAGGGAAATGCGGTAGTGGAGAGAAAAAACCGGGACATAAAGCAATCTATAACGGCAAGGGTATTAGGTTCGGGTGATGGGTGGGTCAAACATCTAACAAGTGTCCAACGTAGTCTTAATAATCTGCCAAGAAATTCTCTAAAAGGTATCACTCCATACGAACCTTTGTTCGGTACTAGAATGATAATCCACGACTTAGATTGTCAGACTTCAGTGGTGAAAGAAAAATCCTTTGACATCAAAGATCGTTTGGCTGTTTTACAGGACTTAAATGAAACAAGAAGAAGTCTAAGTAACACAAAGCTAAAGCCAACGACCACTGAAGAAAAACCACCTGTCCCAGCAAGACCTGTCTGGATTCCAAAGATTGGGGATCTGGTCAGAGAAAAGATCGTGGTGAAAAAGGAATTTGGGCCTTCTTACAGAAAAGCAGTACCTGTCTTAGCTGTCAGCGGAACAAGATCAGAAGTACTACCGCCCCTTGCTGGTAAAAAGGAGAACAGAGTTGTATTAATCGACCTGGTCAAACCACAATCATGTGGCCAATAATAAGTAGTAGGCCCAGTGGACTCCCAAGAAATAGCAGAAGACCAAATCTTGCTACAATCCAAGAGGTTCAAACTGAGAGACTAATCACTTTTGATAAACCTACAGTGAACAAAAAAGGACTATGCAACAAAGCCATGGAACTTGTGCCTCATGAAACCCAAATTGCAACAGTTCGTCAAGAAACACTAGTCTACAATGATGTAGCCTCTGAACATACATATCCAAAGATTAATGTAAATCTGGAAGCAATTCCAACAATTGACAGAACTGCATCTGGCTACTTCATCAATTTCGATGACTTTTCGAATGATCCAAGTGAACATGAAGAAACGCCAGCAACAAAAACTTTGAAAGAAAAAATGACTGAACTCTTTAATCAACTCAAAGAAACATATCTGATTTCACCATGGATTAAATTATGGATTGTGTTAGGTGTACTTTTCCTCCTACTTTGGCTCATCATGATTTTATGTTTGGGTAGATTTATTGATGGAAAATATAGTACAATGGACACAGCAAGCCAGAACATCAGCTTGACCCTAAAGCCCCAAAGATCTTCTTACATTGAAAAAAGAGAACTGTCATCGGTAAACATCACAGCCAATCCTATACCTGGGGGAATAGCATGGGATAAAACAGATTACAAAATCTATAGCCCAGTTGAGCACTTGAAATATCCACACCAGTTCAAGGTTTCATTAAGTGACTTTGTGACACCGAGTACTTTCTCTGATGATTGGGACTTTGAAAATATTAATAATATGATGTCAGATTTAGAAATGTCAGCAAAATTCACAGAACATGACTATTTGCAGGGCTCATCGAACTATGAAGAAATGTATTGTTATAATCATTATGGTCATCACTATTTGCATAAATCTGCTAATCCTAGAAATATTTTTACTTATAATCAATGGGAACATTGTCCAACACCGCCAAAAGGCAGTTCAAAAACTTTTTATGAGAAATGTCCATACTTCTCAGGGTTTAACAACACAGATCCAGAAAGGTATTATTACAGAATGTTAAATAAGACAGGATTGAAAAACATGTTGACAAATACTAAATTGATTTATTCTGAAAAATGTTATGAAAAAATGTCTACATTTGGTTTTGAATTTTGGAAAAATAATATTGAAACAAAAACCATCTGGGATACAAAAGACTGGCAGGTACAAGGTATAGAATCATAATTTAGAGCCTGCATGATCCCAGAACAGATAATATTCCTGAATGACACCATTCAACAAACAACCTGTCTTGGCTTAGCCAAGATAAAAGACTTAAACAAACCGTCTATTCAAAAACCAATGCCTGATAGTAATAGCATTACAGATGTTGAGATAGACGTGTCCCATATTTTACACCAAAACAGAACAAATCCTGATTGGAAAAAATGGTTGATCTGGCCCATAGACACTAATAACTGTCAAGATAGATTCCTGAACAAAACACAGGGGTTCAAACAGACCAGGCCAGACCCAAGATATTCCCAGAGACAACATCCAGGAATAGTTACAACATACAGTGTAGGGAAACTATGCCTAGATTGGCTACAGAGATCTACACTGCAGGAAATTAAGCAACACTTAACTTTACTGAAAGAAGGTGCTGACTTGCGAGATTTCATATTGGGACCTCGCAAACAGCATCAAAAACGTTTCATATACGCCGGTATATACGCTACTTACAACGAGGCTTGGGAAGTAATGCAAATTGAAACTGCTGAAAAAATGCGAGAAATTGATCGTATAAATTTGGAAAAATCACTGTCTGTAGTGGACAATGGGTTAACAACTCTGTCCTCCAGAATTTATTCACTGGACAGCATTGTATCATCTGCTATTGATATAATAGAGCAGGACTTGCTAATATTACAACATGGCCAGTCCTAATTATGTTCTATTGTACAGCTAGGCTGGACGTTACAAAATCTGCGTTCAGGTCATGTGCCATGGCGTCTAATCAACAAAACGTCATTATTTTCTATCTTTAACCTTACTGATAAACAAATCAGTTTGGCAGAAAAAGGAGCAGATTATACAATTCTGAGCATTGAAAAACAGAGAGACCTGTCATTGAATGGATAATACATGGTACAATTACAATTCCGATTACAACTTTCCAGTTTCAATATTGCCTAAAGTATATACCAGCAGGCCTGTATGAAAGGTTGGGTAAAGGGTACATCAAATCAACTTGGAAATTACCTTATACACATAAATGTTATATTGAAGGGAAAAAAGAGGTATTTCTTAGTGGTAATAACTGTAAAAATGCACTAAGCGGTACACTTCTGTGTCAAGGTATTAACTTGCATGGAGCCTGCGAAGGTTCATCAAATAACCTTTCATGTCACCTGCATGGCACTCCTGCAACACAGATAGAGCCTTTTTTCAGACAACTTTCCAACGGCAACGGCAATCTAGCTACATTTTAATAAATGACCGCAGCTGTTGTGGCATGGTGCCAGGAAAAGCCTATCTTGTAACCGTTACTTCCAGGGTCATTTGCTGTATGCAAGTATTTTATCCAAACAGCAATCCAGACAAGGAGGCAACATTATGGCCTTCTGTGAATATCTCTTCTATTCGAATTGATACTTTAAGCAGAATGAAGTCTATTCTTTTACAAAAAACTGTGCCTTTAACCTCGTCCAAAGAGACGTATGATCTGCAAGTTGCAAGGACAGCGGCAGAGATACATCCCCTATTATCAACAAATTGCCCCGTACATTTCATAGAAATGTTAAGGTAGATCTTAAACATGTCAGATACCAGTGGCATCGCACATGTATTTAAGACCATTTTTTTGGGACTGTTAGCACCCTTTCAAACAGTTCTGGGCATCTTCCCGAATTTTGTGCATTCGGTCTTCGGCAGACTGCCTCTTTTTTTGGGACTCGTAGCAGGAATTCTATTTTTGTTCCTTCTGTTCTGATATGGCAAGTCAAGCCCCAGACAAAACTCAGGCTACAATGGAGGAGGCAATCGTGGCGATACGATACCGGGAACGGATCACTAATGTCCTCGGCTTTGCCCGGCTAAGAGATCTGAGTACTACATGGTTTCTTTCATTCAGACCAATCTGGCAAGATTGCATCTTACCTGTGCCTTGATGTCTGCTATGCGGAGAAGAATGTGTGTTGGACGTCTGTCTTACACTACCATCAGCAGTACCTATGGATATGGATACTTTGCTTGGTTCGGTAACGGCTCATGCAAAGTGTTGTCCCCAGTGGCTACCTATTCTGATGACGGCATTCGTTGAGACTTCACCATTACGATTAGGTGGCGGTGAAGTTCGAGATGAAAGCAGCAACACACAGGTACAACCTTCTGTGAGCATTGCTGATCCAGACATCGATGATGGCAATGATTCTCACATATGAACTATTGCAGCTTTTTCTAACTTGGTCGAACTTTCACGAACTGTTATAGACCAATTTTTCTCAAGCCTGTCTGATATGATGTTCTCTCCTAACAACGATAATAACTTTTAAAACAACGAGCACACAGCGTTCCCTGAACTCTGAATTCGGCCTTCAGTTTTGATAAACAAGACTACTGAAAACAATTGGTACTATTTTTTCCCCTGAAAGCAAAATTATTTTTCCATTTCCAAAATATTTACCTTATTTCTGGCACACGGTACTCTGCTTAAAGTAGAACTATTCTTAGAGAACAGAACTTCTATTTTGAGACTCTAGAGACAATATTTTGATTCAGCCTCTAGCACATGTACAGTCTTGTATAAATATGTGATGAAATGGTCTCGACCTTCTCTTCTGTATTAAGAGCCATTTCATAAATGTAATTTTCGCAATTCATTCAGCCAATATTTATGTATGCATTATCTGAATGATACCACTGCTTGAAAACCGTACAGTACAAATACTCATTTTCGTGTATATACCATATACCATTTCAAATGCATTTTTTGTATTTTGGGGTGGGTTGCAAAACACATGCATCGTTATATGTTTAGTATTGCTTAGTATTTTATTAATGATTGACATAATACGTGGAGTGGGTGTTGTGAATGTATCTAGGACCCTATTTAAATATTCCCGATTCATGCCCTTATATGGTTATAACAAAAAATATCCTTATAAAGGCATAGAAATCATATCCATATTTAGTCATAGCCAATGCAGTCCAAATACGGCAAGGCTACTCCCATAGACTCTTAGAAAGTACAAAGCGTTCTTTAAACAAACCAAGCCTCCCGCAGCCTGGGAAATCCCCCTGCTTTTGTTTTGATTTGAACAGGAACTCCTGGAGTTCAGAAAGAACTGTAAATTGTTAGTGACATCTTATGTCCAACCTTACGTCAAACTCGGCACCTTCCAGGTATAAATATACCAACGTTGCCTTAAGCAAACACACGGTGGTTTGGAGCAGAGCGGCTATCTACTTGCCCGAAGCCCAGCTGATGCGAGAGCCGAAGGAAGCCGATCCTCCCATTTGACACACTGAGAGAGACGCTGTCTTTTCTCCTGCAATACTTTATGACAAGTATTGCAATTACGACAATTCACTTCTCTTGCACGAGAAAGAGGACTGCTCAATAAATAACATTTTTTATTGAAAACACCCGTCTCTCTATTTCTCTGGACTCTGGTGAAACTAAGCATGCACGGTTGAACGAGTGAAATAGCTGTCTATTGTTTTCACACGACTCTGGAGATATACTCCTTATTCTGGGGGGAGCAAAGTTGTCATGTTTATGCGGTTGTCAGAAACTAATCCCCAAAACTCCTTTTCATCAGGAGTTCAATGTCATCCGCCAAAGCTGGCTACGAGGGGGGAAGAACAAGCCCCCAGTGCAAGAAGACAAACCCGGCGTGGCGGGTGGAAAAGGAAGGGGAAAAACAAATTACACACCGAGAGTGACAAGAAGCAAAAGGGGGGCGCGATGGTAACAATGGACGATCAGCACCTTACCATTATAAACCTCTCCCACAAGATCCTAACAACAGCTGAGGAGACTGTCTTGAAGTTAGGCTTGACTTTTTGCCCCAACCAACGTTTAGAATATACACAAACAAGAATTGACTTATATAAGTTTATTCGTAAGTTGAAACTGTACAAATTTCACAAGACTAAACCTACATCCAAAGAAGCCAAAACCATAAAATCGAATTGGAAAGATACAGATTTGTTAAATGTCAATGATTTGACATCATTGGAAATACTTGAGGACTTACGAAAAGAGAATACCTCTGAGATCATCCCATCAGCGGTAACACCAACGCAAAGAATAAGGAATGTTGAGGTGGCACAAGAAGCCCCATCTAGTGGCCTCAAATTACCTACCAAATTTGTACCACAAATGCCCATGGACTCCATAGATACTTTCTCGGACCTAATTATAAGGGATCTGATGAAATTTAGAGAGAATAAACCAACGAGGAGGGGCCAGGACAATTTGACGAAACCACAAAGAGAAGCCTTGAAAAATCTAGAGGATGATACAACAATTATTTGCAAACCCCCTGACAAGGGAGGAGACGTCGTAGTCCTCACAAGAGAACAATACATAGGGGAAGCGATGAGACAATTGACTGATCGGAATTGCTATGAAGTAACAACGAAGACACAATACAATGACAGCATCGCCAAATTACATGAATTGTTAAATAAATGGCATGATAAATCGATGATCGACTTGGATGAGTTTTTTTTTTTTTAGAACAACCAGTCCCGTCTTGCCAACGTTTTATTACCTACCCAAGGTACATAAAGATCTAAAACAGCCTCCCGGGAGACCAATTGTCTCATCGATTGGTAGTCTCACTGAAAATCTTTCCCGCTATTTGGATCACTTTCTATTTGAGGCAGTCCTGAACTTAAAATCCTATATCAGAGACTCCACAGACTTCATTGAGCACATGGAGAAACTGGAATGGCAACCTACATACTGTCTGATCACCTTAGACATAACTAGTCTCTATACCTGCATCGACCACACACAAGGCCTTTCTGCAGTAGAACACTTCCTGAAGAAAAGACAATTGAAATTTGCTGCCCACAATTTAATGCTGTTGGAGCTAACTCAATATTGTCTGTATAACAACATTTTTACTTTCCAGGGGGAACTGTTCAGACAAATCTCTGGTACTGCCATGGGCTCCTGCTTCGCCCCCAGCTACGCGAATTTATTCGTGGGCTGGTGGGAGGAGCAGGTAGCCTGGGCGACAGAGAACCAAACATGGACTGAGAAAATAATTTCGTGGTATAGATATATCGACGATTTGTTCTTAGTGTGGAATGGTACAGTGCAGGAGGGAGAAGAGTACATTCAACATCTAAATCATTATGAGAATAATTTGAGATTTACGGGCCAGGTCAGCAAGGTGACAGCCAATTACTTAGACCTTCAAGTTAAGATTCAGGAAAACAGGGTAACGTGTTGCCTATATAGAAAACCAACAGCAGGCAACAGTACCCTGCATGCATCCAGCAGCCATTCCCCCAGATTAATTAACAGCATTCCTTATGGAGAATTTCTCCGATTGAAACAAAACTGCTCGATGAAATCTGACTTTGATGAAGCGGCCAAAGAGAGCTTCAATAGATTTCTGGCAAGGGGTTATAATGCGGAACTACTTACCACGACTCAGCGGAAAGTATCTAACATTCCAAGAGCAGATCTTTTTAAGAAGAAAAACAGAAAGACCGATGATGGCAGGTTTCGCATAACCACTTTTTCACAAGATGCAGACTGGTTTAGAGGTATGGTAAAAAGGCATTGGAACATTTTAAGAACAGATCACTTCATAGGAAAGGATGTGCCACCCAATCCTCTGATTACCTTTAGAAAGGCTCGGTCCTTAAGGGATGACCTAGTCCACAGTCATCTAGATCCAGTGGTGAAAAAGAAGCGAGGTACACTGTATGAAGCTAAAGGGTTCTTTCCCTGTGGAAAGTGCAAAGCTTGTTCAGCAAGCAAACGCACTTTGTCCTATGAGGTGAAGGGCCTTAAAAATGGCAAAAAGATCAAGAAATTCATGTCCTCTCAAACCACATTCGCAGTGTATTGCTTAAAGTGTCCCTGCGGGATGAGATATGTGGGTAGCACCATCAATTGTGTTAAGTTGAGAATCTTAGAGCACATGCGTGCTATTGTAAATAAGGATTTCACTTACCCGGTGGCTCGCCACTTTTACATAAAGCACAAGAGTGATAGGAGTCTGTTACAATACTTTTGTCTAGATCATGTACCTGAAAACGCTAGAGGGGGAGATAGACTTCAAAAGTTGCACAGGTTAGAGTCTAGATATATAGTAGATCTTCAGACAAAGAGCCCAGAAGGTCTTAATGGGGGAGAAGAACTGTCAGTACACTTGGGTATGTAACATAGATAAGGGTAATAATGACAAGAGGAGAATTGTATTGTGAAATCTGTATTTTTTGAAACTTTATAAGACTTTTTGGTGGATGTGTTGATTTTCTAGGAGTGTTTAGTTCCTTCCTAGCTGCACGGAGTGGGCTATGAATGAAATTCAATGTTAAGATGCCAATAGAGGTAGCCATAATGTATGGTATAATATGTAAATCGTGTAACTCGAATATCAAATATTAGGTCACAATAATAGGGCTGCACGGCAACCAGGTTGGTTGCCACTGCCGATCCACGGCGAGATTTGATGTGCCTATGAGGCTGTTTAAATAATTTCATTAAGTATAACGATATTTATGAAATATGATATTGAAATTGTGTTTAAACTATATATATAATGAACTAAGCAACGTTCAAAGATGGCGCCCACGATTTTGAGGGTCGCTAATAGTCCTATGTTTGTTTCCATGAACTTGAGGTACAAATGGCGCTCCGTTGCATTGCACGGGTAGACACAGAAGAAGGGAATTACCGAAACGCGTCTGTCTTTGTCAGTGGAATAAAGAACACTGCTTGCTGAAAGTATCCCGAGAGTGCTGTCGTTTTTCTCCCTGTAATGGGGAAAATTTGGAGCAGTAATATATATATATAAATATATATATATTGTTTCAATCAACGTCATGTGATCAAGCCTCGTTTGGGAGGTGAAACGCGTTATGGCGGATGGCTGGTGGGATTACTAAATAAATCACCGAAAATTCAGCACAAATTCTGGGCTCACTCTCGTTATTCCTGGTCAACTTACCGAAATGAATGGCGTTTTCTTCATATATATATATATATATATATATACAAAATATCCAAACAAAACCTCTTTCCTGAGAGAGAGTGTAGAGGCCACGCAGGGGAAAATTCCTTTTGGAAGCACTTTATTAAATTGCTATTGGCAAATGCATTTCGGCTCTTCATTTAGCCTTCGTCAGCTCCCAAGTGTCCAGGAAGTTCTGCAGTCAGGTGTCAGCAAGTCCTGCCTCCTTATAGATGTTTCAAACCCGCTCCGCCCCTTGATTTTCAGCTCACCTGTTTGGGCTCCCGATGCTTAATGAACTCCAAAGCCCAGAATCCATTGTGGTGAATACGGGTAGATGATGCGTGGCGATAGAATTAAAACCATGGGGTTATGCGGGGGTGCAGGGTATCGTGCATGTGAAATAAAATCCATTTTCCTGCATGACAATTCACACAAAGCGCCTCCCCGGTCCCCTGACAGATTCAGCCCCAGAGATCAGTATTCTTAATGACGGGGGCAGCAGTGGCAGTGCACACCGCCCAGCATGAGGTTAATAACCTCACAACAGCCTATTTGCTTCCCAAAATCTGAGGTGGGCCTGGCCTTTCAATTCCTTGGACCACAAAAGAAACTGCCGAGGCAGAGCCAGTAAAGTCCAGGCTAACTTGCGAAGCGGGGGCCTCTATTTTTGCATTTCTGGCTGACGCAGGAAAACATCCAAACAAAACATCGTTCCTGAGAGAGAGTGTAGAGGACACGCAGAGGAAAATTCCTTTTGGAAGCACTTTATTAAATTGATATTGGTGAATGCATGTCGGCTCTTCATTTAGCCTTCCTCAGCGCCCAAGTGTCCAGGAAGTTCTGCAGTCAGGTGTCAGCAGGTCCTGCCTCCTGTTAGATGTTTCTAACCCGCTCCACCCCTTGATTTTCAGCTCACCTGTTTGGGCTCACGATGCTTAATGAACTCCAATTGCAAAAAACAACAAGTGATGGACTGAATGTGGATCAATGTCACACACTCCCCCAGTCAAAAGATCTGGGCCCAAATCCATCGTTTTTTTGCACTCCACACCACTCTGGGTCAGATAATGGCTTTATGCAAATCAGCTCTGACCCTGTTGCCCCATGGGAACAGTCCAGTCCGAACTACAACAGCCATATCTTTCCCAGACCGGAATCAAGCATCCGAGGACCGGACCGGTTTCGAGGTAACACCTCTCTTCAGCCCGGCTAGCTTGACTCCAAGTGGTGTGGAGTGCCTGGGACCCACGTCTGGGCATCCCCAGCGCACTTAGGGCGGCAATTGCAAAAAACAACAAGTGATGGACTGAATGTGACTGAACTTGATTCCGTTCTGGGAAGGACATGGCTTTTGTAGTTCGGACTGGACTGTTCCCATGGGGCAACAGGGTCAGAGCTGATTTGCATATCGCCATTGTCTAACCCAGGGTGGTGTGGAGTGCAAAAAAACGATGGATTTGGGCCCAGATCTTTTGACTGGGGGAGTGTGTGACATTGATCCACATTCAGTCCATCACTTGTTGTTTTTGTTAATGAACTCCAAAGCCCAGAATCCAATGTGGTGAATACGGGTAGGTGATGCGTGGGGATAGAATTAAAACCATGTGGTTAAGTGGGGGTGCAGGGTATCGTGAATGTGAAATAAAATACATTTTCCTGCTTGACAATTCACACAAAGCGCCTCCTCCGGTCCCCTGACCGATTCAGCCCCAGAGATCAGGATTCTTTATGACGGGGGCAGAAGTGGCAGTGCACACCGCCCAGCATGAGGTTAATAACCTCACAACCGCCTATTTGCTTCCTAAAATCCGAGACGGGCCTGGCCTTTCAATTCCTTGGACCACGAAAGAAACTGCCGAGGCAGAATCAGTAAAGTCCAGGCCAACTTGCGAAGTGGGGGCCTCTGTTTTCGCGTCTCTGTCTGACACGGCAAAATATCCAAACAGAACCTCCTTCCTGAGAGAGAGTGTAGAGGCCTTGCAGGGGAAAATTCCTTTTGGAAGCACTTTATTTAATTGATATTGGCGAATGCATTTCGGCTCTTCATTTAGCCTTCGTTAGTGCCGAAGTGTTCAAGAAGTTCTGCAGTCAGGTGTCAGCAAGTCCTGCCCCCTTTTAGATGTTTCAAACCTGATCCGCCCCTTGATTTTCAGCTCACCTGTTTAGGCGCACGATGCTTAATGAACTCCAAAGCCCCCTTTCACCCCTCTTTACCAACTCATTAACTACTCATTAATAATCCATCAATACAACCGCAGCGCACACGGACATTTAAACTAATAAAAGAACAAACCTTCAGGCTTTGCTAATAATACTAATTTCTTTTGTCCTAGGGTTCCCCTGTATCATTCAGTTTTTAGCACAGTCTGGGGTACTTCTATAATCCCTAGGAAGTCCCCAGTTGTGTATCTGGGGAGCCTAATATACTGCATTAGTATGCCCTAATATTAGGGAGACACTAAAGGGCTATTCACAAACTGCATTTTGTAGCATGTGTAGGAGTATTTAAACTTTTATAAATTGTCTTTAAATTTAACCTAATCTTAAAATAATTATATAATAATAAAAAATTAATAAATCAAAAAGTATTCTAAACTTTTTTAGTTTAAAAAGAAATGTTACTTGAGTCAAAATAATCAATTAAAGTAAATTGATTCGAGACATTACTTTTAGTAACTTTTAATATGTATACTATATAATAAAAGTTACTGTACGAAAAGTCTAGTATCAATTTAATGCGAAAAGTCTAGAATCAATTTAATGTCCCTGAAAATATTTAAAATAATGGTCATTTATTTTTTTTAAGATTTATTAAAAAGAGTGACCTAAAATATATAAATATACATATATACATATACACACACATATATTTTTATATATATATATATATATATTTTTTTAAAATTTTTAAACACTGGTTCCACGAACCGTCGCTCCACTTAGTCACGGGTGCCCCTCGCCGCACGGTGGAGTGCGCGATATATTTCCAAACACTTTAGCCCCTCCGTATCCGGGACCCTTCTCAAAGGAGAGCACTCATAGTCACTTTCGCGTGGTTAGCCATTTTAATCACAGCTCTGCAGCATAACAAGGATTACAAACGCGTTTCGGCGTTCCCGCCTTCGTCAGTGTAAGCCATCGCGTTTTTTTACAGTGATTTAAATAAAATTCACATTGTGACTTCCTGTCACGTGTGCAAGGAATAAGAGTGAAAATAAAAAACGGCACAGATTATACAATTTCATCATTGCAACTGGCGGCCATCTTAGAATGGTTATCTACAGTCATCATTGCTTTTAAGCGCATACATACATCATTATATGATTATACTATATAATTCATTAATGTTATTCATATGTGTCCCAATATATTGTTACATCACACATTTCTGGTCGCCTATCATTCTTAATGGCCGTTGTTTTATACAGTTCTCATTATCATTCTACTTATTTAACACCTATTTTTGCTTTTAGAATTGGGAACTGTAGTGAATGGTTCACGGATATTATGGGTGGGAGTTATCTCGACTATGAGTGCTCTCCTTTGAGAAGGGTCCCGGATACGGAGGGGCTTAAGTGTTTGGACATATATATATATATATATATATATATATATATATATATATATATATATATATATTACCTACTGGCGGTCGCCTGTAGGTATATATAGTTAGGATTTTTTCTCTATGGGATTTTTGAAAATTCTATGTCTAATAACTTTGGCGTTTGTGGACGGAATTGGCTGAAATTTTCAGGAAAATGGCACATTTTGTTTCTGAGCAGCCCCTGAAAATTGGGGGGGGTTCGTCCAGGGGGGGTCAAGAAAAAAGGGGGGTCCCAAAACGTGTTTTTAACATTGAGTTTTCCATAGGGCGGTTGGCCTCACTTTTAGCCTGAATGGATTTGCACGAAACTTGGCAAAATTGTAGGGACTGGTAGCCCGATGTGCCTTTTGTAGGTCTCAATATATGTGCTACAGTGGATTTTGAGAAATTAACGTTTAAAAAAAGATATATATCTGTAACAGCGGACCGGGCAGCGCTCCAGTTCGCGTACTTTTCACGCAACGGAGCTTTGTGAAGCGAAGCTGATTGGTTCTCCGGCGTCTGTAAACATTCCAAACAGTCCGTAGCGGCCGCCATCTTGTCTCTCGGTAGGATCGAGAGACAAGAGGAGGCCAAAGCGAAGGGGCAAATGACCATAAGGGGGCATAGTAGATCCTCCCTGACCTCTTAGGTTTGATGTACCATTTTGCCAAGTTTGGTGTAGTTCCGTTCAGCCATTCAGGCTGTAGACGTATCTAAATGTCAATAATCGAACGGCTGAATGGATTTGCACGAAACTTGGCAAAATATTAGGGACTGGTAGCCCGATGTGCCTTTGCTAGGTCTCAATATATGTGCTCCAGTGGATTTTGAGAAATTAACGTTCAAAAAAAGATATATATCTGTAACAGCGCTCCGCTTCGCGTACTTTTCGCGTTACGGAGCTTTGCGAAGCTGATTGGTTCTCCGGCGTCTGTCAACATTACAAACAGTCCGTAGCGGCCGCCATCTTGTCTCTCGGTAGGATCGAGAGACAAGAGGAGGCCAAAGCGAAGGGGCAAATGACCATAAGGGGGCATAGTAGATCCTTCCTGACCTCTTAGGTTTGATGTACCATTTTGCCAAGTTTGGTGTAATTCCGTTCAGCCATTCAGGCTGTAGACGTATGTAAATGTCCTATGGAAAATTGCATGGGGAAAACACATTTGAAAGTGTTGAAATTTAGAACCAATTAAAATGTTACTTTGGTTTTGTATTTGTGTGTGATGAAAGTTAATTGGTTATGTATATATCTCAAATGAGAGGAAACCACAGCCATTTTGTGATACTACTGTCTGAGGTACATTTGTGAGGAATTTTTGGTGGTGAATTTCTGGTGTTTGATTTACACAGTACTAACACTTCTCCTACTTTTAAAAAGGTGAGTTGTTAATTTGTAAGGGGAACTATGTTGTACACTTGAAGATAATTTGAAAAATGTTTTCTGTTATTTATTTGCAGTCCTTCTGTTATACTAAATACTTGATAAAGTTAGTTTTATATTATGTATTACTAAAAACGATAAATGAAAGTGATTATTTTTTTCTGCAATTTACAGCAAGCAATTTCAAAATAAAATGGCTCACAATGAAGAGACCGTGGCAATTTCTTTTGCATTGTCCACTACATTGATTGAAATTGAGAGCACCAATAATGAAATATTGTCACAAGGAGGAGATGACTTGTATGATTTCATTAGATTGATTGAAATTGACAGCACCACTAATGAAATATTGTCACAAGGAGGAGATGACGAATGATTCCACTACATTGATTGAAATTGAGAGCACCAATAATGAAATATTGTTACGAGGAGATGACTTGAATGATTCCACTACATTGATTGAAATTGACAGCACCAATAATGAAATATTGTCACAAGGAGGAGATGACTTGAATGATTCCACTACATTGATTGAAATTGACAGCATCAATAATGAAATATTGTCACAAGGAGGAGATGACTTGAATGATTTTTTTGATCAATCTGTTGATGGCGAATTTATCGAATGTTTGGAGACCATAGAGTTACAAGAATCATCATTGCAGACTTTTAATGAGGAGATTCCAGATGAGATGATTGAAGAGGAAATTGCTGATGAGGACATGTTACTAGTTCTTTCAAATTTAGAAAATTCTGAAGAATAAATTTATATTTAGAAATCAAAAATTGTTTGAGACATTATTCATTTTTATTTTTAATTTATGAGGTTGTAGCGAAGTGATTGTAGTATAAAATGAGACTTATAGTATAGAGTGCAACATTTTTATGTTACATGGTAAGTTTACTCATATTTACTTCCCTTCTCCCACTATATTATCTCCAATGTGTATTTGACATCTCTTTTTCATCTCCGGCCTCCTTTCTCTCACTGTGTGTCTCTGATGCATCTTATCGCTGCTATTTTGTGTAATTACAGAAGAGAGTAAAATAAAATAGTTCGGAACGTGAAAAGGGGGCAAAGTAGAGTACCCCTCACCCCCTAGGCCTTCTCAGGCGGTCCCAAAAGGATCAGTTTCTGCTTTCCTGAGAGATTATGGTAAGAGTTCCATATACCACAATAATTTGCATTACAACATGCAAGATATATATCTCCTATTACCAACTTTTGGAGATATTCGCGCTAAGCGCGAATATCTCCAAAAAGTAACACCTGCCCTGAGCAGTTCTTAGCCATGTTATCCAATGGGAGGTGGATAACATGGCTAAGAGCATTAGCTCGGTAATGCATGAATATCGCTGACTTTTTAGCGATATTCATGCATTGCGGCCGTTTTTTATCGCATTTGCGATAAACCTTGATAATAGCAAGGTTTATCTTCGATAATTTCTGACGATGCTTAGCGGTAAAAAATTCGTTGGTAAGCATCGTTAGCGATAAATATCGCTTAACTTTGGTAATATGCACCAACGTCTGTTAACGTTCTATTGGAAGGAAATGAGGAAGTGTTGAAAAACATTGTTTGCGCCATCTTGCCTTTTTTGAAATGCAACACTTTTGTCATGCACGGCAGCCATTTTAGATGCCTTGACCAGACTCACTCTCTGCACGCTGTCGATTCGTAGCATGGCTCCCCACCCTCGCAAGCATCTTCCCCAGGCACTGGTCACCCCCGCTCTCTGTCTTATGCATGGGCAATAAACCTCCCCCCATCTGCGCTGCTCTTCCCTGAGAATCACACTCTGTGCCCGCCCGACACCTCCCTTTCGCCCTATTCACTACCGCACCCTCTGACACTCCTCTTCCTCTGTGTCCGATTGTCCAGGCTATCAGCTAGCCCTGCAGATGTAGTTTATGGCTCCAGCTGTAAAGAATCACCCCTCTTCAAAGGAGTTATAGTAGATCAAGGCCCACACCCGATGAGATCCGTCACACCACACGTGTTCCTACTATCTGAAAACCATCCTGTATTGTGATTGGGGAGGGGACCGAGCCTGAAGCGGAAGATTCTAGGAATGACTCTTTGTACATCAAAGTTTTTACAATTATGTGTCACATTAAAAATATATAGCACTCCAACAAAGTAGTAGGAATATAAAACTTTAATAACATATAAATATATACAACAAAACAAAAATAGTAAAAACATTTAAACAACGAAGAGACCGTGGCAATTTCTTTTGAATTCCTGATGAGGACATGTTACTAGTTCTTTCAAATTATGAAAATTCAGAAGATGTTGCCTGGGGGTGGGTCGTCAGTAGCAGTCTGTTGTGCGAATAGTTCCAAGGCAGCAGAACGCGCTGAAATCTAGATGGCACGAAAGTGATGTCTAGTAAGTTGCCGCCCAGCAAATAACGGCGTGGGGCGCCGCGGGGGTGAGTGAGTCCAGTAGGCACCACAGCTATTCTTACCGGCATTGCAGAATTACTGCTGGGGACAATGCCTGTGCTGTAGCAGGGTCACAGCAGAAACAAAAAGGATTCTGTTGAAGATGTTGTTGGTTTTCAATTTGAAAACAGTTCTGGTGTCAACTGCTATGGTAATGTAGTGGTTAATGTTTTGTTTTCTCTAGAAAATGTAAAAGAGGGGGAGGCAGTCCAATGTTCCGTTAAAAGGGCAAAGGAAAGGATCGGTGGTTTGAACTATCACTTCAAAAGGGGAGGGGGTGCAACAATTTTTCCTACCGGGTCACACTGTGCTTTCACCGGAACTGAGGTCTGCAGGATTCTAGTAATTCAAAGTGAGGCTGGCGCCAGCATGGGAGCGCCGACGTCCCGCGGATACAGTTTCGTCACTCCACGGGCGATCATGGCAGTCATTCCCCATCGGGGGTCGGAGACTCCCGCGGCTCCTGTAGAATCTTCAAGGTCGTGGAGGACTACGGTGGTGGAGTCAACCAGTGACCGGGCCATTTCTTCATGCTGGGCCCGCTCTTGCCAGGTCGATCGCCATTTTGAGAGTTCGGCAGCTACCGGCGATCGCGGGGTCACATGAGCGGACGGGCTCCACCCTGCCGGGCGAGATGTTGCAGCATCGCCACAGTGGACGAACCCTTTTCGGGGCGCCTGGAGCGCTGAGGGTGCAGCTGGGAAGCCTTCACCTGAGGAGGCGGGAGAGGCCTGTTCGCACCGTCTCTCCCTCCCAGTGCACCCCACGGCGCCCCGCTTGACATTTGTTATGGCCGGTGGCGATGAGGACGGGGGGGGTCGGAGGCATGTGCAAGACATCCCCCCCAGTGTTGTCAAAGCCATTTTTGAAGAAAGAAGTGGTGCCTGGCGTGTTGCCGCTGCTATTACGAAGGAGAAAAGAAAAAATGTCCCGTCCGTCTTTGGGCCGGGCTTCCGGTGGATGTCGGCCGGACGCCCCTGGCTCTGGCCCCATGAACGGGTTCCTTGGTTTATCGGCTGCAGCCGGATCCCGTCGGCCTCGGCCCCCCGACCGTTGGTGGCCGGACCGGAAGAGCATGTGGCGGGACTACCTGAAACTCTCAAGGGCCACCGCGGCCGGACTGGGAGAGACAGTGGAGGGTCGAGGAGACATTCTCCCCCCTGCAACTCTTCAGCGTTGTAAAGGCAATCCCCTGGCCGGGTCCCGCTGGCCTCGGCCTCTCCTCCGGCTACACCCTACTTTAGGATCTCCTGGCCGAGGCGTGGCAGCAGGACCCGCCTTATATGGGCTGCTCCCGGCTCGGCGTAGCCGCAACCCTGCCCCACCTTGGAAGTTTCCAGAGTGGGGGCGGATGTTCTACTGACTTGCATTTTCCATAGTCTATCGATTTTTTTGGCGTGGCAGGCGGTGGGACAGCGAGGGGTGATTTGGTTTCTCTTACTGTTTTTCTGGTCTCTCACCACTGGCATATTTCTAACGTTTTCTTGTTTCTAGGACATTAATAGGTTTTATCATTACGTTATGTTATCATTTCTTTGTTCGTTGTTTAATAAAAGTTCATGTTCATCAGTGGCCTACTGATTTTCGTTTTCCTATTCTTTTCTTTCCAGGTTGTTTCATGCTAAAGTTTCTGTTAACAGGATACAGTGATCACTTCGTTATTATTGCATATGTCCTTTTTACTAGGGGTGCTCTCTGGTCAGGCCAGATGACGTATCTCTAGTAAATGGTCCGGGTGAAACAGGTGCATCAATCAGTGGGGAGTAGATAGGCATGACAGATTACAACGGGGGAGAAAGGTCCGCATTACGTACCCTTTCACTATTTACAAAGATTTTCCTACGTATATTTGCAAACAGGGAATACCTCCAAAAAGAACCAATTCCCAAACAGTCAATGTTTGGGGAAACAATAAATCAATGAGGAACGAAATAGGCACGACGTGTTAAAGGTTTGCGTTACCTACCCTTCACTATCTGCAAAGGGAGAGAGAATATTCTTATTCTTCCTCGTTTGCAGGCAGAGAAGATTCTTAAGAGAACCAACTTCGAACAATTCAATGGTCGATTCAAACAATCAACAAGGGGTACTGTGAACACAAATGAACGCCGCTTATGTACATACACATTGGTATTATCAACAGGTTGTTCCTAATGTTTCTATTTTAGGGAGGTCAAAAAGAGATCCCATTAGTGGCCTACTGATTTTGCTCGATTCCTTTTGTTTTTTTACACGATTTTTCGCTATCTGCAAAGACTAAACAGAGTATTGCGACTCTGTGCTTGTTTGTAAATAGAGAATGAACCAAAGAGAACAATCAATCAAATGGAGAGAGAAGCAGGCACGACGGATTACAACGGGGGCAAAGGCCTGCGTTAACTACCCTTCACTATCTGAAAAGAGAGAGTACTCCTAATAGAAATGAGGGGTGGGGGGCAGCATTCAAAGCAGATCAGTGTGCATAAACACGAAAATGTTTTTACTTACCACGTACTTGACATTCAACAGCTTATGATATTTGCTATTAAAAAACCATTGAAATTCACTGAAAAAACCATAGGTTATAGACCATATATAGTTAGGAATTAGCATTTACAAAACCTTGAAAATTCACTGAAAAAACCATAGGTTATAGACCATATATAGTTAGGAATTAGCATTTAAAAAACCTTATTTTACTCACACAAAACCATTGAAATTCCATATATAGTTAGTTGCACTAACTATATATCGCGCACCCGCAATCCACTGCTGATCATGTCACATATTACATCATTCATGACATGGTCAGTGACATCACTGATGACATCACTGATGACATCTCAAATGACATCACTGATGACATCACTGATGACGTCTCATTTGACATCATTCTTGTGCTAATACGATAAACCTCTTCAGACTCTAAGATAACCTTAGATACACTCAGTATATACAGACACTCACACACTGCCACTCATCCATGGAGTTACTCACACACCCAGTCAGTCATGCAAAGAAACAATCTCACCTCCATTTCTTCAACTGTACAGTTATACACACCTTACTTATTGAAACATATACTAACACATATTTACTCTCTTATACAATCCCTGATACAAGTTCACAATGATCGATACAACCATTCACTCATTCAGTGGCTCTCATGCACAGTTATTTATATATGCCAACTCTCACATGTACTGTGTTTTACATATGTACTTACTATGACATGTAGCATTGAGATATCCATTCACTCATCAATACACTCATGCACACAGTCAACTGCCCATGTAGCTGTTTCCACATGCACTCTTGAACTCATACACCTAGTGAATAAACTGCTCACACATCTATGCACAGAGTCACACACCTTCCAGCCACCCCCACACAAACTCAATCTCCCATAGAAATACTTGGGCAACCAATTAATAACACATATAGCCTCTCGTATAGCTAATGATCAACACATGCAGCAGTTTACATCACAACAGACATAATGATGCACAAATTAAGACAGTTTAGTCACTAACCCATGCATTCAGTGAGACACATTTAATCACTCACTCATACAGTCAGTCACGCACCTACTAAATCCTTCATCCAGACACTTATACATCCACTCATTCTTCAATATGTAAGACATATTTTAACTTTACAGAAACATACAGTCACTGGATGTTGTCATCAGTGATGTCATCAGTGATGTCATTTGAGATGTCATCAGTGATGTCATCAGTGATGTCACTGACCATGTCATGAATGATGTAAAATGTGACATGATCAGCAGTGGATTGCGGGTGCGCGATATATAGTTAGTGCAACTAACTATATATGGAATTTCAATGGTTTTGTGTGAGTAAAATAAGGTTTTTTAAATGCTAATTCCTAACTATATATGGTCTATAACCTATGGTTTTTTCAGTGAATATATATATATATTCACTTAGAAAACCATAGGTTTCAGCCATGTTATATTTAGGAATTTGCATTTAAAAAACCTTAGAAATTCACTGAAAAAAACATGATTTATTTGCCCTTTAAAAGTGTGAACGTGTCAATATTGTTCTGTTTTATAATCAAAACTGTGTGATTAACAAGTTTACAGTACGTTAAGCTCTTGCCTAAGCCCTTTTGTTTGTTCCATTTAATTGTTCCCTGTCCTGATATTTCTTGTGTGATTGACTGGGTACAGGCTTGTGCCCTGTCTTGTATATTGTGTGTTATTCATGATTTACACTGACTGAAAAGTAAATATCAAGACCTCTGCCCGGCTGGGCATGTCGCTTTCAAATATAGCAACAACTTTGTCTATATTTATTGATTAAGCATTATTATTTTTAAGGGACCACTGGTGCCCTAATAATATTGACTCCCAAGGTCTCTTGCCGACTTCTTTGGGTTCCCTTGTTGTTTTCAAAAAGCCAGAACAGAGCACGTCATGAACCACTAAGGGGCTCATCAGCTGATCATAATCCGCGTTGGGAGACACCGTAATGCAGAGACACAAATCCAGGACCCAGTCGAAATCGCAGCTCAGGCAATGGAACACAGGTTGAACGCATGTGAAAAAGGAAAATCGAAACGATAATCCATAAGCTGCACTCAATGTAGCCAAAGGCAGCACTCCGTAATAACTAATCATTCGGTTGCGAACCATCAACAGCCAGGACTTATTGTCGTCTGCTGCAGGATGTGCATCCATATTTATGTAAACAAATTAATAAAAGCACATCGGCAACTAATGGGAGTATTAAGCACAATCCACCAGAGATGCTGGAAAAAATTCCAAAAAGACACCAAATATACTTTATACAGAAGTCACAAGGCCACTGCTTCTAACTTTAATAAAGTAAGGTAACCCCATAGTCAAGGACACATTAAAGATACTCTAAATTAACTCCCCAAAATTCAAGAGCACGTCTGTATTTAATAAATCATGCACTTCTGTGCGGGTGTTTGCTACATGAAGGACAAATGTTTCTGTACCAGATATAAGAGCGACCTCTTTTTGAGACAATAGCGCTCTTATACAACTCATTTGGTTGACTCTGCTTTCAAGGTCGAAATCGACAGCCAGATGGAAACATCCACCTTCCCATGCAGAGGAGTTAACACAACTTTTTTTAATCAAACCACACGCTCAGTTACTGTAATCATAAAAGTGATGCCTGCTAACATTGCACAACAATCTCCATTATTTCAAAGTAAATAACTCCCGTTTCCAGTAAACTGAACGTTGTTATGATAGCAGGTGTCGGACTACCTTTCAAAACTGAGTCCAAATTAGGCGCATCTTGTATACAAGAGCCATGCAATTGTATATGTCTACAAATTAAGGAGTGATCTGGTACTATTGTGCAATCCTTGCCATTCACATGAACTTCTTTTCCCTCCCTCAGACACCTAAATGTAAATGGTAATAACCAAGCTTTATGCAGATAAGCGCTCCCTAAACATCCATATCTGCCTATAGCATATTATTTTATGCAAACCTCAATCTTAACCAGGTTAAAAAATAACGTTATGATACTGTGGATAAGCCACACACCTGAATTGGATCTCCAATGAGTGACCACTTCTAACCATTCTCATAGCGTGCCCTGTGCTCTGATTTGACAGTGAGAGAGTGATCGCCCCATATTTTGTACTGCTAATCATTCTCAGCATACGCTACGAATACCCTTTGACGATACACGTCGCATCCAAGCTTCCGTGTGACGTCATGTACGGCGCCCCGTACAAAAAAGACGCTAATGTTTTTAATTGTTTAAAAACATATATTCATGTATTTAATGAACATACTAACAGAAGACTTAATCTAGGATAATTATGGAAATTTTTTTTAAGTTTTAAAAATCCTGTATTACTTCTATAGTGTATGAGTGCAGGTGCGTGCCCCTCCGCCTGGTACCCTAGACTCCACCACGCCAAGACCTGGTTCATAAGCACGCGTGATCGTCACCACAAAACCATTAGCACACATATCGCTTTTCCACACATGCTTATACAACTAGTATGCATTTACCACAAATGATAAACGCATAATCTTAATAATGTTTTTTGTAGACCAACACATGTTGTAATGGCTGTGCCTTACGTCCTTCTAATTAGTTTCTAGGTATTCGTGTGACCAAGTCTGATAAGATCGGAGGCCAAGGACAAACACCGTCGTATCTGTGGCACGAAATCTCATCAATCACAGAGAAAATATGCGCAGGGTAAAATAAAAGTAACAGGTATAATAAAAATAACAGAGGAAAACTACTAAAATGGCAGTTGGACGGAGTATGTAATCAGCGTTTGGCGCCTCAACACTACATTTCAAATAAATATACATAGAATATTTTTATTAACCTCTTCAGTGCTGCGCGAATTTCGCTGCAGTGCTGAAGGGTTTAAAATCGTATTGGTTCATGACGGAAATGTTCCGTCATCAGCACCGGAGCACCGACGCTGATGACGGAACCGTTCCGTCATGAGCATGGAAGGGGTTCATATATTACAAAAGCATACCACCGGATGACACACATGACCCGGGAAAAGAAAGCGGCAAATTTAATACCTAAAATCAGGGGAGGTTTGCTTGGCGAACTTGAAGAAAAAGAAAAAAAGTCTACTTGCAAACAAGGCTGCACATGCGTAGAGAGTACAACTGATGCAGGAAAAAAACCTGAAAGTTTTACATACTGTCATAGAAATATTGCTCTAAAAATTGCCCCTGTAATTTGCCCCCCTGGGACCTAATGAATAAAACGGACTTCTAGTTTTATTTCACCTTTTCCACCGCGTACAAGTACTGCACGAGTACCCCGATATTTTTTATTTAAAAAAAAAAATTGAGCCTAAAGATCCATGTACCACTCCCCTGACCAAGACTATAGGGTCAGAATGTTTCTACCCTGCCCCCTTTCCTTATTTCCCAATTTTTGTTTTACTGTTTTCTTGTGTCTCGGCTCTCGCGACAAACAAGATGGCTGCCAACATTTCCTCTTTTGGAGTATTGACAACCAATCAGCATGCAGCTCCTGCTCGTAATTGTATGTATTTCCGTATGCGTACGCCGAGATTTTCTTTAAAAAAAAAAAAAGAGCCTAAACATCCATGTACGACCACCTGAGCAAGCGTAAAGGATCAGAATGTTTCTAGCCTGCCCCCTTCCCTTAGTTCTCAACTTTGTTTTACTGTTTTCTTGTGACTCGGTTCTACCGAGGCACAACATGGCCGGCAATACTTCCTGGTTTCGAGTGTTGACAGACAGTTCACAGCCAATCAGCATGCAGCTCGCGCTCGTACTTGAACGGATCTCCGTCCACGTGTAGAACTCTGTATCTAGATATCGCTATGATTTTACTTGTTATTTTCTCAGAAACTACTCAACGGATTTACACCATTTAACAAAAAACACAATCTGCGAACCAAACTCTTCCTTTCTGCCAAATTTGGTGTAATTCCGTTCAGCCGTTCGGGCTGTAACCCTGGCTAAAGGTCCCTATGGAAAATTGCATGGGGAAAACACGTTTTGGGACCCCCCTTTTCTCTCGGCCCCCACTTGAAGAATCAACCCCAAACTTTAAGGGAAGGAGCGCAACCAAGCTGGCCATTTTCTTGGAGAAATTCATGAAGATTCATCCACCGACGCCAAAGTTATTCCAAATAGAATGTTGTGGATTTTCCATGGAAAGTAGGTCCTAACTATAACTACCTACTGGCGAAGCTCATGTTAGATGTCCTTCACATCTAACATGAGCTTCGATTGGAATTCAACAGAGCATATTATCAAACCTATTATGGCCACTTTAGCGGCAGTTTGCTGTCGATAAAGTGGCGATCATTTTGTCACCCAGGCTTGATAATATGGCCCTCTCTCGTTTCACAACTAAAGCTAACACTACAGTTTTATGAGTGCAGTGTACCTGGTACATTTTACTTGTTATAGTGCCGCGCTCAAGTGGTGTCTATATTGAAGTGCCTACTGCGTTACTAACGCCCGTTATGCCCAATTATTTCTAATGCATTCCTATGAAGGAGTTGTAGATCTAGGCCTCTGTGCTTATCGTTGTATAAACCCTGCGGCCAAACGCAAAAGGAAGTAGACTTCACAACTTCACTTGAACAATTCTTCTACACGTCCAAGCAGACAGCAGTGTCTAAGTTTAAGAGAGAAAGAGAAATGATGTCACAGAGAGTGAGAGAGAGAAAGAGAGAGAAAACAACATTAAAACTGTCTGTCAACACTCCAAACAAGGAAAAGTGTTGGCAGCCATCTTGTGCCTCGGTAGAACCGAGTCACAAGAAAATAGGGAAACATAAGTGAAAACGAAGAAAAGGGGTCAGGGTAGAAACACCCTGACCCCCTAGGCTTGCTCAGGGGGTCCCACAAGGACCCCAAGGCCCCCCAAAAAATATTTTTTTTTTAAATCGCGGGATACGCGTATAGTACGTGTACACTGGCGATTCCCCCCAAAAAACTTAAGGCACCAGCGGGCGCATTTGCAGAGGGGGAACTAATTCCCCTTGAATACTGGGAGTCCCTGGGGGCCAAGTAGCCCACCAACAACCTCCAGTATGCGCCAGGGGGCTGCCTTGCAGAGACGTGTAAAGAGGCCACGCCCCTTTTTACACCTCTCTGCAACGCAGCCCCCTGGTGCATACTGGAGGTTCCTGGTGGGCTAGTTGGCCCCCAGGGACCCCCAGTATTCAAGGGGAATTAGTTGCCCCTCTGCAAACGCGCCAGGGGGCTGCCTTGCAGAGACGTGTAAAGAGGCCACGCCCCTTTTTACACCTCTCTACAAGGCAGCCCCCTGGAGCATACTGGAGGTTCCTGACCCCCTAGGCCTGCTCAGGGGGTCCCACAAGGACCCCCAAGGACCCCACATTTTTTTTTTTTTTTTAAATCCTGGGATATTTGCAGGGTATAAGTACACTGCCGATCCCCCAAAAAAGAGTAAGGCACCACTCTTAAAACGTGTCCCCTGGCACGTTTGGAGAGGGGGAAATCATTCCCCTACAATACTGGGAGTCCCTGGGGGCCAAGTAGCCCACCAGGAACCTCCAGTATGCGCTAGGGGGCTGCCTTGCAGAGATGTGTAAAGAGGCCACGCCCCTTTTTACACCTCTCTTAAACGCAGCCCCCTGGTGCATACTAGAGGTTCCTGGTGGGCTACTTGGCCCCCAGGGATCCCCAGTATTCAAAGGGAATTAGTTCCCACTCTGCAAACGCGCCAGGGAGCGCGTTTGCAGAGTGGTGCAATCCGTCACCTCGAGCCCTGCCCCCTCCATGCACCACCTGGCGCGTTTGCAGAGGGGGAAGTAATTTCTCTTGAATACTGGCTCTCACCAGGTACCTCCAGTAAGCGCCACGGAGCTGCTTTGCAGAGTGTTGTAAAAAGGGGCGTGGCCTCATTACACCTCTCTGCAATGCAGCTCCCTGGCGCATACTGGAGGTTCCTGGAAGGCTAGTTGGCCCCCAGGGACCCCCAATATACAAAGGGAATTAGTTCCCCCTCTGCAAATGCGCCACGGGGCTGCGTTGCAGAGAGGTGTAAAAAGGGTTGTGGCCTCAGAACACCTCTCTGCAATGCAACCCCCATGCGCAAATTGTTCAAATAATGTTGCCACAGTGGGTTGCGATATGCTTGGGGGCTGATGCACCGCATCCATTTATTTCTTCAGTGGCATCCTTATACATTATTTAAACAATTTGGGAACGGCCTGGGACCCACATGGGTAAGAAAAGAAACACTACAAGTTCCAAGACGCCACACGACTGTGGCCACGCCCACTGGGGGCGGGGATTGTTACCATTCAAAGGTGGCTTCAAAAACTGCTAAGCCGTTCACCAGATATCGCTTTCAACCCATGATTAAGTGCTGCAAGAGCACGAAACGCGTCGGGTGGTTGGATGAATCCTGAGCGAGGCATTGTGAGTTGCTGTTCCGCTGCATCCTTCAGTCATTAAAAGGCAGATACCTACCTCCTTGTGTGGACTCTTCTTAAACAGGCAAACTGTTGAGTTGATATATATATATATATATATATATATATATATATATATATATATATATATATATATATATATATATATATATATATATTATTTATATATCTCAAAGGGGATGTCAGGGAAGGACGGTCCCTGTAGTCAAACATTCATCGAAGGTGCGCGTCAAATCACACTCATGGTGTGTCCCTGTATCCCTGCATCTTGATGACTGTTTTACTACGGCGGCGGTCCTCCCCTGGCATACCCTATGACGTCTGCTGAACAAACAAGGCATCTATGACCATAACAGGAAAAGGTCCTATCAGTATGGTTGCGTGCATGTTAACTATAATTTGATTTCGGAGCAAAAAAACAATAAACCATCTAAAGCACAGTTAAATCAATGGCCTGAGGAAAGCCGAATGACCCTCTATGGGAAACATAATAGCTGTAACAAGTCAACCTAATAGATGCCTGGGAACATTATATCCTAAGAGCATCACACTGTTCTGTTAACCTGGTCCTAAATTTTATATCATTAAAATTTGGCATTTTAGGATTCAGAGGCTATTTTATTTCACCCATGCTCCCTGCCTTCGCTCACTTCTATTATCACAACAGTACCCCTTACAAATGGGTTGAGCCACCCATTCACGTTCAGTGTTTGGGTGAGAGTCCGAAGATGAAGCAAGCCATGGGTGGTACCTGTAGGTGAGGACCCTATATAAATATACATGTTTATATATTTGCATACAAATACATACTGGTCAATAGATAGACACTATTAATCATATAATTCACATATATGAGAAATTATGAAGGGAGCACCAATTTACCTGGGTGCATGTCGCTCACTCATCTTAGATACATATATAAACCCACACACCATGGCAACTGGGTTCCACTCACTTTTGTTTATTGAGTATACAGAAACTGCTAAGCTGAGGGCACACCCACCTTAAGACTTCTCAATCCTCCCTAGTTTGATAATTTCCTTGAGGTACACTAGCACCAGCAATCAAAGTGCAGTCTAGGAGCAAGACACGATGTACCCTTTCTAGAAGACCTTCTAGAGGGAAAATCAGCCAAAGCTCGGTGACTAGAAAACCAAACATGGTAAAACACTACGCTGCCCCTGCAGACGGTCCCTCCACCTCTGGGGTGGCGGACGGACGCAAGTCCGTCCGCCATCCTAATCGGCCCCAAAATCTGTCATTTTCATAGTGGCAATGGGGTGTAATATTCAACTGGTAAAAGCCAGAGGCAAAGCTTTCAGTTGCACAGGCAGTGCAACAGCAAAGTTGAGGAGCCAATTTAATCTGTTTTCAAGCAACTCACTCAACAGGTATTTATGAGTGTATCATTTAATGTTTGTATTCCTTTAGGTCTTGGGGGGAGGGCTGAGAGGTCAGAAGTCTTGCTTACGGAGATGGAGAGCTAAGGAGGGTTGGATGCTATCACATGGGTGTTGCAGAGGTTTTTTCAGGTTTTCTGCTGGTCTTAGCTGCTTTGTGATTGAATGATTGCACCATCAGTCATCCAATGTCAAATCAGTTCAGTTCATGACTATGCAAGTGTGAAGTAGCAACTGGAGACTATTTTCAGCCAAGGCCACAGGAGCACTATAAGTGATTGGCAGCTAATGAGTGCCCACTAGAGTGGGTGAGACAAGTTGCAGTAAACTGATGTTCTACAATAGCCCAGTTGTGATGCGGTACAGAATCAAGTTCCAGGAAGTCAAAGAACAATTATGTGCTTGAGAGCACTCAGGTGCATGACTTACAATTTGTCATCTGGTGGATCTTTTTAAGTTGACACAAGGGAGCTATCAATAACAAAACTACTCAACTTTCGTAAACCACATTTAGGGGCTCAATATGATGGAGGATTTTCCGCATCCTCCGGGCCGGCGGAAGCCACCGCCGGCCCGGAGGGTGTGGAAAATCCTCTGCGGACCCACCAAAGACCCACCGCCACATTAGGATGGCTGGTGGGTCCTGGTTTCAGTCCGCCGCTTTTCCGCCGCGGTTGACTTACAACCACGGCGGATAAGCTGTAACATGGCTGGCGTTGTCTATCAGACACTGCCAGCCATATTAGGATGGAATAAAAAGTATGCTTTTCCACGGCGGCTTTTCCGTTGTGGAAAAGCATACGGACCTTCACTTCGGGGGCCCGTTGCGGGCCCCCTGGGTGAAGGGTGGTCGGGGGTGCACCATGGGGGGTACCTATGGTACCCCCCTGCATTTGCATGCACAAAGCGGCAGGCACCGCGCGGTGCCTGCCGCTTTGTGCACGCAAATGCTGTGCATGCATTTTTAACATTGCGGCGGGTGCAGCTTGAAGCTCCACCCGCCGCAATGTTAAAAATAGAGGATGTGAACGCCACCCTGGCGGTCACATCCTAATCTGTATGGAGGGACCGCCGCTGCCCCTGCGGACGGTCCCTCCTACTCTATGGTGACGGACGGACTCAAGTCCGTCCGCCATTATAATCGGCCCCATAGTCCCACAATAAGGAATAGGAATCAGTGCTTGAAGCTAAATAGTTTTATTGCCAACTAATAATCAGATCAGTATATATGAATATCAAGAATATTTAAAGAAAATACAGGATCATAGCTGGGAAACTGAAATATTGCAATAGGTTCAGCCTACATAGAATACGATATGGAATAATAACAGCCAAAGCAATACAAAAACAGAGAAATAGGAATAGGTCTCCTTAAAGAAAATCAAATTCTCAGTTTTCAATTCCTTAAAAAAAGTTGTATATACTTCTAACGGTAGCCTATCGGGCCCTGCTGCTTTACCCGAGGCTAGACTATTAATAGCTCTTACTAATTCTTCCATAGTAATGGGTTCCTCAAGTCTTTCTGCATCTAATATATCTATTTTTTTTCAGTCAAGGCCCGGTTACAGCTTTTCCGCAGCCTGTATACCAGGAGGTTCGCCTGTATAAAGTGCCTCATAATATCCCTGGAATACCTTTAATATCCCTTCATCCGTATCAGCCAAGTTCCCTCCAGCATCTACTACTGGTCCAATTCTTTGGGCCTCTTCCCTTGATTGCACCCTTTGTGCCAAGCGGCATCCCCGTATTCATAGCTTTGACCCCTATTGATAACGTGCTTCTTGGCTATTTCTTCGCTCCAGTGTAGGTGTACTTTAGCCTTACACCTAGATATGTGCACCTGTATATCAGAGAACTCAAAACCAGCCTAAATCCCCTGCATAAGTCTTTCTTCCGCTGCAGACAAATTGCCACATAATTCCTGCACATATGTATGTAGCTGCGTCTGCTTATGTAGCCCAAAGCTCAGGGTTTCACCCCTGAAATCCGCTTTTAGGGCATCCCACACTGACCCAATCTGAGCCATGCTTCGATTTATAGCCAAGAATTGTTTAACCCACACTTTCATTTGTGCCACACACTCGCTATCCAGAAGCAGCTTCCTATCAAATGAAAATGTTCGAGGTCTAGTTCCAGTTTTAAACATGTTAAGATTCAATACAAGAGGGCAGTGGTCTGTGGAGATTCGCCGGTGAACCTTCATGTTAGCACCTGACAGTAACAGCCCGGATATAAAAGAATAATCCAGCCTTACCAATTTCTGGTGCAATGTGAAAAAAATGTGTACCTGGACTCCGACCCCCGCAGTGTTGCCCATGCATCCACCAGGCCATGATCTACTACTAAAGACTACAGTGTCTTAAAGACTTTTGGTTTTCATCCCTTATAAGACTTGTTGTTATCATGTAACAGCCCTACCTCCAGATGTATGTTTAAATCTCCGCATATAATTAGTAGAGTGTGCCATAATGCAAGTTCCACATTTAGACCTTCGAATACTGCAGCCTCGTCATAATTCGACCCATATATTGAGCAAACAGTGCGTGCACTTTTGTTTACCATTTATACATTCCACAATGACCCATCTCCCGGCTTTATCTGTTAATACTCTTCCGGTTCCTTGTATATGATTTTTAGTTAAAATAGCTACCCCCCTTATGGTAGTGGATTGCTCTGTGCATGCCAACACATTAAACCCCAATTCTGCCACCAGTTTTCGTGTACTCCATGGGATGTGAGTTTCTTGAATGCATACCAGATCTAATTAAAGCAATCTCAACTCTGCCAAATTCAGTTGTCTCTTGTTAAGCTATTCAATTCACAAACATTCAGGGAGCCAAGCCGAATGCCAGCATCTTTACACCTATCCCCCCATATTCATCACAATCTTGAGCATTAGGACCATATGGCCAAAATCATTGAATTTCTTGATTAATCTCATTGTAGCGTCATGGATTCTTTTGCCCGTACCCAACCCTCCCTCTCCCGTCCCCCGCACGGTTTCAGCCGAAGCCGTGCCCTCCCTCCACCTTCCCCTCAAAGGCCTCGGTTATGGACAAGCTTTTATCCCCCAGACCCCTCCTGTTCCACTGTCTGCAAAACCACGCTTTTTTCCTTTAGCACCTGCTTTGCCAAAATTGAAAGAAATTCCCAAAGATTCACTAAAAAAATACAAGAAGAATGAAAAGAAGAGCTAATCTAATCCATACATATCACTGTTATTAAATAAAAGTGACACATCTAGTACCCCATATCACTTTCCTAGGTTTATCCCAATATCAATTCTTCAATGAATGCAAATACTCCTTAGCTGCTGCTTCTGTGATAAAAAAAACACACTTGATCATTATATATAATCCTAAAATTGGCAGGCAGGAGAAACATGGCGGCAGCAGGTTAGGCTGTCGTGGTGCTCCATTCCGAGCTCCTGCTAGAGGCCGCATCATTGTGCAGAAAATGCTTTAGAAAACGTTTTTCTGTGATCGGAGTAAGGAGGGAAGGTGCGCCAGAACTATGAACATTATGAACATTTTTTAGAAGAAACAAAACCTGTAATTTGGCTTCGTGACCAGCGGTCTGTCGACCTTTTCACTTCAGGACGGCCGTCTTTCTTCACTGTCACTCTCCATGTGTTTTCCTTTGGTCAAGGTGCAACGTCTGCACTCGTGGGAGTTCGGCAGGGGGATGGATGTATTTAGGGATTTGGGTGCAACAGTTCAACTAGGTTTTTCTGCCATGCTGAAAATAATGTACAAAAATAAGATGTTTAATATTCGTACAGTTCAGGCGGCAGATGAGCTATTGCTGACCCTGGGGAAGGATAAGGGACCCTCTGGTTAAAATAAACATAGGATTATAAGCGTATAAGCTCTTTTCCTTTTGCAATTTATGAAGTTAGATTGGAAAGTCTATCATAAAGTAAAACAAAACAGAAAACAATAAATAAGAAGAATGGAAAAAAGGAAAAAATTGAGAAAAAAGGGTGAAAATATTAGTTATTATTCTTTATTCGTTAAGGTGGACAGTAGGGGTACAGTAGGGGTAGGTGGAGTATTGTCAGAGTATAGTCGGAATAGAAGGCGCTTTCAAAGATTACCATGGGGGAGTCTCTTGCTCTTCCTTCCTTTTCCTTCTTCGCCCTCCACTGCCTCTATACTACCCTTCTCTTATCACTTTTTTTTTTTATAAATTAGATGTGGTCACTATGTAGGAGCTCGGGTAGGGGTACTATCTACTGAACTTGTTCCGGTTAGATAGATAAAGGGTTTCTCACGGGGGGGGTCACCCAGGGCACTGGGGCACTAGGGGGGGGGGTGTAGAAAAATTAAAATTTTCCTCATTTTCTGTTTGGTTTCATTTAGTTTTAATAGCAATTTTATATTGTCAAAAAGTGCTAGCCTCGCATAAATTGCGGATCATTTTTAACCTTCTCTTTTTGAATTCAATGAAATCAGGTGGTACGGTACCTTATGAGTAGTCTCAAGATTCTCTCCTGGAATGTTAATGGCCTGCGCACTAGACCTAGAGCGGATAAGATCATGCAATATCTGCGTGATTCAGATGCGCAGGTCATTATACTCCAGGAGAAACATTTAATCGAGACAGAGATACTCGCACTGGTTAAGAAAAATAGGTGGATCGATGTGTCGATATCTAGTTCACAAAGGATGAATATCAGGGGAGTGACTATCATTCTTAAAAAATTTGTTAGAACTAGAGTAGTTTCGCAGATGGTTGACCCAGGTGGCAGATGGGACATCACCACAGTAGATATTGCAGGTGCCCAAATTACGTTGGTTGTGTATTATGGACCTAGCCAAGACGATCCTAGGGTGCTGAAAGCTTTATTCTCACAACTTCTGTTTTCTCCGGAACCGACCATTTTGGCGGGGGATTTTAATATAGTATTGAACCCCTTGTTAGACAAGACCCCTAGCGGTAGACCGTTGGCCCTTTCAAAATCTAGAGCTTTCTTGTTGAATTGCATGAAGCAATATGGTTATGTAGATATCTGGAGGATCAAGTCAGGACAACAACGAGGAGTTTATTTTCATAATTACAAGTATCACCACCAATCAAGAATAGACTTTTTGTTTAATCAGTCACAAGTTAGTGGACTCCGTTAAGAGTGTTCGTTACTTTCCTTCACATCTCTCAGATCATTCATCAGTATTTTTGGAACTTACCGGAGTCACTAAAACCTCTTCCAGATCTTGGTCCTTCGATCGTTCTCTACTTTCATCATCTGAGGATATCTCCTTCATTAAAAACGAAGCCCAGTACTATATGCAAGTCAATATGGGGTCAGCTACCTCCGGTGTAGTATGGGATGCCTTTAAGACCTGTTGGAGAGGTCTTATCACAAATAAGGTCACTTTCCGGAGGAAGCAGTATAAACAGGAAGTTGCCTCCATAGAAGCTGATATACTCAAAACCCAAGCTGATATCGATGCTAATATCACTGCTTCTGAATCTATTTTATCATCATTACCTAATAAGTTACTTTCTTTAAAAGGACAGCTTGGTTCTGTCTTAAATCAGAGAATTTTACAGAAATGGGAGGCTAGCAAAATAGCTCATTTCCAGTATGGCGAAGGGGCTGGTAAATTATTGGCCTGGAAGTCTAAAACAGATCAGGCCCGTAACAACGTTGAGTCTGTCACAACAAGTGCTGGGACTTTTTCTTCTGACATAGAAATCAGAAGAGCATTTTGGGAATTCTTCGAGTCTTTATATTACGAAGACAAAAGGATTGCTCCATAGCGTACCGAGAGTTGGCTGAGTGAGATCTATTTACCTCTTCTTTCCCCAGAACAACGTACCTTTCTCGATAGTGCTATCTCCGAGGAGGAGGTTAGGGTTGCAATTCAGGGCAGTAAAGTGGGTAAGGCAGCAGGTCCAGACGGCTTACCATCTGAAATATACAAATCCCTGGAAAAATAAATAACTCCCTTTCTTACTATTTTATTCAACCAAAAACTACAAGAAGGGTTATCACCTCTGGATACTTGGGAAGATGCATCAATCACTCCTATTTTGAAGCCTGGGAAGCCGGATTCTAATTGTGGGTCATATAGGCCAATCTCGATACTAAATGCAGACTATAAAATCTTTGCTGCTATTTTAGCGAAAAGGTTGGGTCTGGTTGCGCCTGACATTTTACATCTGAACCAGAAAGAGTTTGTTAAGGGTCGGCAACTTTATGAGTTGACATATGACTTGATAGGGGCCATTGACATAGCAACCACTGATTCCATACCTGCCCTCTTTCCCCTCTCCTATTCGATATCTATATAGAACCCTTTGCTCAAAAATTAAGAGAGGATATCAACATCAAATCCTTCATTTATAGGGGTTGGGAAAAGAGGGTGGCCCTATATGCGGACGATATTCTGATTTTTTCATCTGAGATCCGCACTGCGTTTCCAGCAGTTATTAAGCTGGCTTTGGAGTTCGGTGGAATTTCAGGATACGAGGTGAATGCCTCGAAGACTGAAATGATAGTTTGGAATGACGATGCTAGCGAGATAAATTTGAGGTCCAGTCCATGTCTCCGATATGTAGGTCTCAGTATTGTCCAAGATATAAATCAGATTGTTGCAACTAACTTTGCTGCTGTGGCTAAAGATTGCCGTAAATTAATGCAATCTTGGTCACATCTCCCATTATCTCTGTTAGGTAGAGTCAATTTGGTGCATAGACTATTTTGCCCAAGATTTCGTTTTTATTTAATTCAATAACTCTTCATTTTGATGCTTCTCTATTAGCTAAATTTCAGGGAGATATCTCTTCTTTTATTTGGAATAAACGAGGTGATGAAGCAGAAATTTCTATGATACCAAATACATTTGTTTCCAGGCCTATAGTCTTCTTTGAACTAATAAAGGATTGACACCAGCAGGAATTCACAAAATGGTTGCACGTTCCATTTTGTGTGTCAGTCAGCTGCAACGTGCAAAGCATTCCAAGGCTTTCAGAGAACAAGCGTGCCAGCTTCCAGCTAGCTATTGCAAAACCTCACATTTCAGTAATAATGTCGACATGACCTGGCCGGTAACGTCCATGCCAAGTCCACGTATGCCAGAAGCACAGATTTCATCTTTATGGAAAAATCCAAATCTGCCCTTGTAAATGGCACGTGGGCAGCAACGCCAGGTTATAGACATATTTCGAGCCTTAAAAGGGTATCACGCCACAATTGCCGTTCACTGATTGGTCCAGCAGGACATAGTCTGATCTAGGTTATGTGTGTTGTGATGCCCATCCTGTAGGGCTTGTACCTATAAAATGTCTCTGCACTGTCATGCCAATTGTGCACTCAGTAAGCTTTGCTGAGGCCTCCGTGTGCACGTATATTTTGCATTCTGGTTGGGTTCCCAATAAATCTTGCAAAACTTGTGTGCTGAGAGAGAATTGTTTATTTCAGTGTTGTAATTTATACTTTGTTTTTCAGCTTCGACAGAGGTACAAGGATCGCATGGAAGAAACATAGGCGTCGTAGGGAGAAAGGTGGCCTATCAGCTCCGGACCTGCAGATCTATGCATGTGCGCTCCAACTTTCCCATGCCCGAATGCTATTAAAGATGCCCACAGATGTGGGCATCGGTAGAATGTTTTCAGCTTTGTTAAATGGGGAAGGAGTTGGTCAATCAGGCTTTTTATTTAAATTTGGTGACCCCAAGTTCTTTAAAAAGATCAAGTTGAAGGTGCTGCAGGGTATGGCAAAAACTTGGGCCTGGTTGAGGTCATCAATAAAGCTGGGTTACTTTTCTAGCAGGTCTCCCCTTTGGGGTCTTCCCGAGAGCCCAGGTTGGCTGAGTGACAGTCTAGCAGTTCCATTGAGAGACGCAGGTATTGAGGTTTGGGGAGATCTGTTTGTGGAAGGGTGCTTGCTCCCGTGGGAATGCTTAATAAACCTAACCTAACCTTTCAAGATTTAAGTACATACAGATAGTTAGTTGGGCTCAATCACATGCCTCCCAGTCCTCCCGGGGAAGTAGTTCACCATTAAGGGGGGGGGGGCAACTTGAGTCCCTGCTTTTGGATAAACCCCCCACTAAGAAGGAGATCTCTCTATGGTACAATCTAATCCTGGAAGAAATTGATGGTGAATTCCAACTACCTGAGTCCTTGTGGGGCACTGCATTTCGTGGCCAAAATATGCAAGATCTTTGGTTGACATCCTGCAAGGTTCTGTGGGACATTGTTAAGCCGGCTTGGCTTTGCCAAAATCACCTCTTAACCACACATAGGGCATACTATTCCCCACAAAGGCTGTCAAAATTCTCCTCGGGAGGCCCTGTGACATGTGCCCGGTGCGGCCTTGAAGCAGCTCCAGATGTGCATATGTTCTTTGACTGTCCTCATCTGGCTCCATTCTGGGACTCAATAGATAATACACTAACGTCCTCACTCGGCTTTCAAGTATCAGTCGACCTCCGCCTTATCATTTTTGGTGTTTTAGATCATGCCCGGAGTCCAGCATAACCTCTTGTATTCCATCTTATTGGCAAGAAGGGAAATTTGAAGAAGATGGAAGGATTCTACTCCTCCTTCTCTTAATGATTGGTATGCCTCAGTTCTGCAAATCTCAAGGTTAGACCTTGCTAGGGCCGGAAAGCAAGACAAGAGATATTTTTGGCGTTTGCTAAACTGGGTCCATTGACGGTATCTTTTTTTTTTTATCCCCTGGTCCAAAGATTATGCAATCATGGTTTAATTCTTCCTGGTAAGCCTTTTTCCTGTAGGAATTGTGGCATGTAATGGAAGTAACGTGCATATTCGGTCTTACTCCTTGTCTAAGTCTCCCAGGTGTTGACCTCCATAGAAAGTGTTGTTGCTGTTGGGTGTCGGATTTACTCGTAAATAGGAGCCCTGCCAGTTTTGCAACTGAGGCAGCATGACGTTCTTTCTAATTTGGTCGTCGACCTTTGAAACCATGGTGTTAATGAGGACAAAAAAAGAAAAAGAAAATCTTAAGCTTGGCAGGGTTCAATAAAAACGCTTGCGCCTTTTTATCCCTGAATGGAGTAATGAACTGACCCAATTGCCATATTTTCTCTACGGTAAGGGGACAATAATCAGGGAGCATAAAAAACTCTATCCCCTTCCCCTTTTTCTTCTGATCTGGTCACGCCAGGCCATATACAGCCTCTCTTGCCAGAAAATTGTTGCCTGATTTTAAGATTACCCTTGGTCTGCTTACATTCTGCCCCGCTCTGTTGCGCACTGTAAAGGGGAACCTATTTGCTCGGAGGATTTCCCGATCACAATCCCATTGGGTTAGCCCAGGAAAGGCATCAGAAAACAACTTGCCTAAAAACATTTGCAAATCTTGCCCCTCTGCCCCCTCTGGAATGTCTAATATGCAAAGATTATTATGCTGTAGGCGATTCTCCAAGTCCGTAATCTTCCAAAGAGTATTGTCCTTTGCCACCCTCCGCACTAAATTCTGGAGCTTGCGACACGCTCCCTGAGTGCGCAAGCTCTCTGTGCGGGTCTCCTCCCTATGGGCCATGATGCTCCGGTAAATGAGAGCCAAGGAGATATCTTCGGGGTTCTATGTCTCATTCAGATTGAATTGTCCCAAAGGCTGCCCCATTTACTCCGGTGTCACCCATAAATGAATAATCCCACTGGAAGGAATCTGTAATTTTCATCATCATAAGGCCTGCATTCTCCCCCGAATCAACCTTTTTACGGACTGTATTATGGAGGCCCCCGCCCCTGTTTGGACGGAGAACTCACGTCTGTCTCGTCCCTCGAGGTATCAGACGGTTCGTACATTGAGAAGAAAGGATAATCTCCCAAGTCCCTTTCCCTTACATTGTCCTGGTTGTCAGTCTTACTTCCACTTGCCCCCAGCCCTTCGCTTTCCACGTGTATTTTGGCTCCTTTTCCACTTTCTTCCCCCTTTTCCCCCATTTCTCGGTGTTTATCACCCACTATGTTGTCCTTATCCAATATCAAGTCCGGTGTTAAGTCCTGAGAGAGTTTCTCCCCCAGTGTACCAGCTTCAACATTCTGTGTTTTCATGTTCATTTTAAATGTAGGGGGCATAACTTTCTTAGGGGTCGATTCCGATCCGGAAAAATCCCCGTCCGTACGAATCGTATCCGGAGCCGTTTCCGTACGACTCGTACGGACGCCGTACGACCGGACGATTCCGATCCCGATCGGCCGACCCGGACGCGAATCGTACGGTACACGTTGATTCGTACGGAAAAGCGCATGATCACCTACACACCGTACGGCGCGTACCTCCCATGATCGCAGGGGTACGCGCCGTACCCCTGTGATCATGCGGGGTACGTGCAGTACACCCAGCGTACATGGGGTACGTGCCGTACACCCACCGTATATGGGGTACGGTGCGTACCCCATGTACGCTGGGTGTACGGCACGTACCCCGCATGATCACAGGGGTACGATCATGGGGGGTACGTGCCGTACCCGGGGGGGGCGTTCCGTACCTGTTTCGCCGCGAACTCTGCGTTTACGACTGTTTTCGGCTCCCGTAGGAAAAGGGTCGTACGGCGCATACCCGACACGAATCGTACTTGCTGGGTCGTAAAAACCAGCCACGAACCGTAGTGATGTCGCGTACAGCCGGTTCCGAGTGAGACTCGTACGGAGATTTCAGTCGTACCGAGTCCTGTACGACTCGTACGGAGTTTGGCACCTGGTACGGATCGTACTTCGTCGTACGTACGGGACGTCTACGGGTACGATTCGTATGGGGAAAAAACTCTTCGTACGACGATTCGGAGCGCATTTTACCGGATCGGAATCGACCTATTAATCTTTCCAGCCAAAAACAACGTGGGAACGGACTTCTTACCGCTTCTCCGTGGTAGACTCCAACTTCTTCTTCTGGGGTTCTTGTACTGGCACTTGTCCGCTGCCTCCACAGTGCTCCTCGTCTTTCCCCATCCTACTTTCGGGGGCATTGCAGTGTTACGCGGTCTAGCTACCCGGGCGCCTTCCGACCTCATCAGCGTTCCGCATGCACCACTGCGCGCACACACGGAAGACCGCCCAGCTGGAGTCAGCAGCCTCCAGACCTTCACTCGGGGAAACCAGCAGAGGCTCAACAGCATTGCCACCGTCGCGCACCAAACCAGTAGCTGAGTCTACAGACCCCTCACACCCTGCCCGATGACCAGCTCCGACAGAGCGCTGCCTTTGGCGTCCTTGGCACCATCGGTGCGGTGCGGTGAGTCTAACAGGGGGGGGAAACTCCGGGAGCTGACCGCACATGACCGCACTCACAGCCGCCATCTTGCCTCTCCTCACAAATAGACAGATATGTTTACCACCTTTCTTCAGGCACAGACAGGAGCCCGCCGCTGTCCTTGGATGAAGCTAGCATAATAGTTTTTTTTTAAAAAAGACAAGCCCTCCGAACAGCCAGGCGCGTATCGCCAATATAATTAATGGATGTAGATGGCAAAATCTATGCCAAAATCCGGTTGGCTGACGTTATTACCCCGCTAGTCTCAGCACGGCAACATGGATTCATACCGATGAGGGGGACTTCTAATCATATTAGCCGTGTAGTTACCTTGTTAGATATAGCCAATACTATGGGGAATAAATTCCTTTTGATTTTATTAGACGACGAAAAAGCATTTGACCGGGTCACGTGGGAATTTTTATGGGCGGTACTAAGGCAGGTCGGTTTTCAGCAACATTTCCTTAAAGCTAAGATATGTATTATGGGTCTTGAGTCAGGTTCAGTAAATATAACACAGGGAACAAGGCAAGGGTTCCTTGTTGTTCTCCTTATATATTAACCCCTTTTTAATGATGCTGGAGCAAAGTGCAGGAATAGAACCAGTAATCTGGAAAAAAGTGCATTATCGGGTTCTTGCATATGCTGATGATGTGGCGGTGGTCACCCCAATCCTAGGGGGGCTATGTCCAAGATAGAACAATTAGCAGCAGAGTTTGGAGCCACGTCAGGATATAAATTAAATGTGTCTAAAACACAAATATTATGTATAAATCAAGAGTGTTTTAATGATCAGCGGGTTGCAAGCGAGGTATGCTATCTAGGGGTTACAATAAGAACATGTTTGAAATCCTTAGTTGAGATCAACTGGGGTAATATTCTAACTGCGGTACGAAAGCAGCTAGACCGGTGTGAATGTTTACATCTGACACTGGTTGGGCGGTGTAATGTTCTTAAAATGCCTATTTTACCCAAGGCTTTATATATTTTTTTAGATCTGTTCCTTTAGAAATGCCAGGTGCACAATTATCTATATTACAGTCGATATGTGCGAGGTTTTTATGGTCACAAGGGAAACCCCGGAGAGCAATGCGCAATATGGTTCTACCACAGGAAAAGGGGGGATGGGAAGTTCCTGATTTTACTTTATATTATATGGCTTGTATGTTGCAGCGCATGTACATTCTGTTCACAGGAACAAAACAGTTTGATATTGATGAATCAAATGTTATTGGGTAGTGATGCGAAAAACCAGTTGTTTGTCAACTTGGAACCCAGCTAGAATAAAAAAACAGATTCAAGGTTCTGAATGCTGCGTATAAGGTGTGGAAAGTGTGCAAAAGTTGTACAGATTCAAGAGGGTCTCTCAGTATACCTCGTTCTCCGCCACCATGCTTTTGCCCCCGATATTTTGGGACCGGATTATAGATAGATGGCGGACAAAAGGTATTCAATACATTGAGGACCTATATGAGAATGGGGACATGATGTAATTTGAGATGTTGGTAAAGAAGTATTGCCTCCCCAGAACTGAATTTTTCTAATTTCTGCAAATCCGATATTACCTACTTAAGCGCCAATGGAAGATTGATATAAATCCCGTAACTTAAGGTGTAGGGAAAGCGGCAAGAATTTGCTTGTTATATAACTTATTGCTAGAAACTAAGGAAGGGGATTTAGATAGGTAAAATACTAATTGGGATAACAGCCTTGGGTGTCAAGGGACACGTGTGGAAAATTCCATTGAATTGGCAGGGAGATTACTGATGTCCACCAACCTCCGTGCACAGCACTACAACACCACTTTTAACCTCTATTATACTCCAGCTAGGTTGTTAAAATGGGGTGGCGTTAATGATGGCAAGTGTTTTAGGTGTGGAGCAGAGGATGCAGGAATTGTCCATATATCTTTTATAGGTGGGCACTTAAGTAAATTTTGTTAGGGACCTAGAAAAATTCTTGGCGGAACTGCTCGGGGGCCTGATTAAATTGACTGCATCCCATGTGTTGTTAGGGGTAATGGAGGGAGACGGATGCGACCAGCTGGCATACAGACACCAATATCTGATTTTTGTAGTCACCCGGTTGTGCGTGACATCAATGTGGCTGCATAAGGATGCTCCGACTTTCGAGCTATGGAGCGCAAGATTTTTTTCCATCTTTAATCGAGAATACAGCTTATATGCATTGAAGGGGGCTCGGAAGAGGAAGTTAGGTAGAGACATTTGGGGGCCGGTGGTCTCCTATTTGGATGAATGAAATGCTATGAAATAAACATATGTATTTTATGGAATTATGACATGCAGCTTATATTGTACCTTGCACTCTTTTCTTCTCTTCTTCTCCGTGGATCAAAAGCAATATTCAATATATTTTGTACACTGCACCAAGCACTTAAGTACTGTTGTAAAGAGGGGATAAAATGCGAGAGTTGGACATAATAATGACTCTTTTCCTCTGCTTTTACTAAATGTATGTTTTATGCTAGCACTGCTGGATCTTCTTTTTCTCTTTCCTTTATAGGACCATGTGAGTGTGTTTTTTTTAACCATTGATTGTATACCTGAAATGTATTTATTGTTCTTTGATGTGGCTTCATGGATTAATAAAAATATATTTTTTTAAATAAAAATCGAATTATTTCTCCAAAATATAAATGAGTTCTAAAGTCATCTAATCGAGGCTCTTAGTTTAAAATGAGTATGGTTCGTAGAATAGGGTCTCAAGGAAATTTGGAACTGTGAGAAGGTGTCAGCATGTTAAGGACCCCAGTAGAAGTCTTTCATAATTGGAATAAGTGTTAAGTATAAAGCATTAAACTTGCAAGAATAAAGGATTCGGAGAGATCTGTACCCCTCCAAGTCTAAGGGAATCTGCTGTTTTCTAATCAAGTGAACACTAATTGAAAAAAGTAAAACTTCAACAACAATCATATCTCTTCCCACCCGTCCAGGAACAAATCATTTTGCTTCTCTTGGTATGCATTTGCAACATTACCAGACGTTCCCAATCCACAGAACTTGGAAAGTTACTGCAATCTTGAGCATTCCTCATTCCTGACATGCGATCAATAGGAGGCTTCATCAGCTCATTAGGTCTTCAAGATTCTTGCCCTTACAATCAAGAAACTAGAATAGACAACAATACTTCTTTTTCTAGCTAATTAAATCATGAGAAAGCACCTGCAAAGGAAAAGAACAAACTGGCAGAGCAAAATACATTTCAAAATTGAAGTCTATAGTCAGGCTAACTTTAACAGAAAATTTAGCTGTGCACTTCAAATACATGGTGTGCACATATAACTCAAGAACAAATGCAAATGTGAGTAAAAGCATACATGGTTACACTTTCAAATATGACTTTCAGAATACGTGCAAATGTGACTTATAGTATTAAAGCAAACGTGAATACAGAATACATATCTTGATGTTAAACTGGACATTTGCGCACTCGTTTTAATAAACATGTAGGATATAAGGGCATTTCTGTGATGTGTAAGAGTGGAGTCTAAATTGCGCTACTCCATGCCCAAAGCCCAGCGCCTGGTAAGTGAGAGTCCCAGCTGCTGGCTACTTCAAATGACAATGACTCTCTTATATGACTATCTCCATGTTTGCCCCATAATTAGGAGTCTTTGCCTAAGCAGTGCAGGGTTTCATTCCGTGCAGTCCTACCCTTATTGCAGCCAGAGCTCTACAGTAGTGAAATAGATGGAGCAGGTTAGTGAATGCTTGGTGGAGTGCATTAACCCTGTCAGCATTATTATCTTTTTCTCATCAGCACCTGACTGAATGTTTGCTTTTCTGCAGTCTCTGTACTCTGCATGTGATTGCATTGAAGAAAGCAGCATGGCCAGAGTTCTGCAGTTGCATATTCCCAAATAGGGCTCTGGGGCTGTGCCCCCTGAAATTATTTCCTTCACATTCCTGTACAAATATTAAATAGATTGATATACTTTGAGATACGATCATATCTCTAAACAAATCAATGTATTCAAGTCTGGGCTGTTTGTCCCAGGGTGCATGCCGTGCATCGCTCTGAATCAGGAGACAGATGCCAGGCAGAAAATCAACTTTCTGAATTGTGACGCACGATGCAGGGCTTTCCGTACTAAAGCCCTTCATAATGAATCATTGCCATTGTGGTCTATGGCAATATTCTTTATAGGCCAGAGACACTGTCAGCATAATGATTTGGGGTGTTGAAGTTCCCTCCTTGCATGAGAGCAGCCATCTGTCATTTATAGGTATAGATTCCAACCTTTCCCATTCATCACATGTAGGAGTGGATGCAAGCACATGTGTTTTGGTGTCTTGTCCTAGGTAATGGTAAGTGTTAGAATGCTAACCTTCTGTTATGTATATTGTTCTGGGACCACTCGCCACCCTAACCACCCAAACTGTAACACCCTTAGCCCTGGCAGCACATCACTGGATCCATAAGAAGAGGAGCAGCAGAACTTGTTCCCTTGTGAAATGGATGCAAAAGATGAGCAGCCTAGTAGTCTTGTTCTTTTATGAAGCTGATTCAAATATCCCATTCAAGGGTAAAGACAAGATATGGGCTTACAATGGACAGTTATCTGCTGCATGACATTAAAAGTGTCTTGATCTTCTATTTCATCGTGTTGTGTTTCTTTTTATAGTTTTTTACGTGCATACTTTGAGCTGAGCATGTGTTTATGAGGGGCTTTGATTGAGAGCTCTGACACTGATGGTGAAGCCAAAGAAAAGTGCCTGTCAGTGTATTGGCCTCTCTGCAGAGCTGACAGATAAATGGTCATGTATTCCAGTTGTAATTTCAATTGTGTGAAAATGTTTGTGAAGGGGTGGACAGATGGTAAAATATTTTCAGGGCAAAAGTAAAATAAATTGCTTAAATGTGAGTGAGTGCAGTGTATATTTTGATATGATGATGTGAGGGAGATACAAACAAGTGCATTCAAGGAAGAGTGAAAAGAGGGTGCTGAAGAGGAAAGAGAGGTGGTAGAAGGTGTACAGATATTTTTTCCAATTGTTTCCTCTGTAAGAGGATCCAGCCTGGACCCCACGTTTGTTAATTAAGCTTGCCATCACCACATTCAAATGTCACCAGCCGCCACTGGAGCTTTGTACTCTCACCATGTGCATTATGTGACATCCATGGCTTTTTTTATTTGTCAAAAAATATATTGTTTGTATAAAAGGACTGTTAAACAGTTTAGAAAACATGAATGACTCCAGAAACATGATTTGGATTTTAATTTAATTTTTCTCATGGCAAACTAATTTCCTGCAACTCCTGACAGTTGCTTCACCAACAGACTATGACATTATGTATGTTTTTTTTAATGAAACACACACTGCAAATTTGATTGGCTGTAGGCCGTCTCACTAAGTGAGACCAAGCAATTTCCCCAGGATCACACTATTTGGTGGAATGGGTGTCATGGAAACTGAAATGCAAGTCTCCGATTGCTAAAGCAATCTTAGACCACCAAAGCCTCTTGAGACATGGTCCTCACATTACTTTGCTTGGTGAAGTCAAAATCATAATCAAATTGTCAGACTGGTTTATAGTTCGAATCTTGGTATCATGTACACTTTAAAAATTCAGGTTTGGCCAGTGCTCCATTCACAGAGACACAAAGGATTCTGTGTATTTTTGTGCTAGTAAGAATTATATATTATAAAGACCTAAAGATGAATGCTTCACAGAGATTTTGGACCAGAGTGTATGTGATACTTTGCTAATCTTGTTTTCAGCTTAATATAGGCTCTCATTTTCTGCCAAGATCGAGGGCATGACTCACTGAAGTGGGCGTTTGAAGCTGCCGGCTTTGCCTGCAACATAGAGATAAACTAAAGGGAGATGTGATGCAGAGGGTGGGGTGAATCATGCGGGTGCTGTGTGATGGATGCTGGACTGTAAAAGTCTTCAGACAGAGTTGGCAATTCAATGGCTATAAATAAGTTGATGCAGCGGAAATCACATTCTATTTGTAGGGGCGCATTATAATCACACACGGAGAGGACACCCCCATAAAACCCTTCATTGTAATAACATGAATTTACGATTCCTGTAGCCATGTTTTTGGATCACATCATCCTCAAGTTACTATTAGAGGAATACATTGAAGAGCACTGACCGACATCACAGGATTGTAGTGGATCATACTTTTTGGAAGCAGAAATACAAATGCTGACAATTGACTGGTGACAGTTTAACATCAGGCTTACGGCTGAACCACATTTGATGAACAGGACTCAGCTACGATTGATGGCTGCATTGCATAGTACTTTTCTAGAAGAATACATTTTTTTTGCTGCATGCCAGTGGAATATTCCTTTTGCCCCGATGAAGCCTTTTGTAGGTGAAACGTATTGGCTGCGCTCCAGTGAAAACTCACAATAAAGTATATTAACTATTTCTACAGTGAAGATCTATGAGCATTGATTCAATGTCAAATATCTATTGTTGAATGTGTTTTATGTGAAGTGTTCATGTTGCCTCACATTAGTTTTTGTATTAGAAATGTCTAATGTATGGTCAACAGGCAGCTGACCATTGAGGTGGACAACATTTTTTCTCTTATATATTGTATATATCAGGCAGTGCAGCTTCAAACTCCCTAGCTCATTTCTCTTCTGTTCTAGTATTAATAAGATGAAGTGTTAGGATTATGAAATGTATTAACATGAAACGTGACATGCTTAGGCCCTTGTCAAAGTAACATAAAGTATTAGTGAGACATTTAAAGGACACGACTAATAATATGTTTAGTACATGAATAATTGTAAGTTTCATAACACAAGTTTATCTTGTTAATGTTTCGGCTAGTTACATTTACTTTTCTCGCTTAATCTTTATGTTACTTGCAATTAATCATGTACTAAACATATTACTAGTCGTGTCCTTTAAATGTAGGTAAATGCATTAGCTGAGTGTTCCTTATATTGCTATGCAGCTTCATAAAGCTCATATGCTGGTTTGTTATGTTAGCTGAACATCGTAGGCCTAAAATGTAATTCTCTGGAAACTCTCTCTCTTTGGAATTAACAGTTTAAATTTCATGTGCTGTGGAAATTGTTATTTCTCACATTTTGTGTAGCAGGTGAGAGAAGCATTCTTTTTAGCTACAATATTAGTCAGGCAAGGAGAGAAGAAGTAACAATCATATCGCTTGAGTCGATAAAGGGAGGTCGTTGTGTTTCGCACAGGAGAAGGCATGGAAACCAAGGACAAACTGTTGCAAGGAAAGACACTATTGTCTCATGGAAAGCTACCTTTAGGATTGATCCCAGAGCAGATGGTGTGATCTGCTTTGACTCCTGGGAAAGTTATCTATAACAATGTGCTTTTGGGAGTAGGGAAAGTGGCAACTTCTTCTTCTGCCTTCGGAGAGAGAGCATCTGAGAACAAGCTTTATCTGAGCAGCTGTATGCTACATGACCCCTTGATGGTGGAGAGATTTCTTAGGAAGACCACATGCTGACACTTTTTATCCTTCCTTCCTAAACATGCTTAAGTGGAGATGCCATCTTGGTGCTACTATAGAGATATATTAAGGCTTTTTACTCATCATCCCTTGATGCAATGAAGTTTGAACTGATGCTTTCTGATCCATTGCATTCTGCCTCATGAGCAAATTGTTTTGTTTATGCTGCATCGCCTTAATTGGATAAGCAGATTTGGCTTTATAATGAATCAACCAGACTTTACATACTTGACTGTGGTTACCATGTGTCCAAAGGGATTCTTCCTTAATTGACTGGCTGAATAGCACATTTCCTCCCCTCTACGCTTTCATGCTGCTTAAAAGAATCATCAGATTGTGTCTCTAGAACAGGTCTAGAACTTGTGGGCCCGTCTCTTTCAGTTGGTAGCATTGTAGGATGGTTAGCACATGAAGCAAGGAGAAAATCTAGCATTAGTCTAGAAAGTGAAGCCTAGAACCACAGAAGCCCCAAAATAGAGCCCAATGCCCAAGAACGGAACTCATCAGAATCTGACAGAGTTTGATGGTGCAGCGAGATAAGTGGCAAATGGAGGAGTGAGTTTTAATAATAGGGTGTATGTTGTGTGGTAGATTGCAGGAACGATTTGATGGGGTGATGTCTTGCTGAGTTGGTGTGAGAGTCGAGTGAATGTGGTTTCGGAGCAGATGTCATCCAAGGATTAAGTTTTGAGTTTCAGGTCCTGAAGTGGCCTAAGATCTCGGGATATATCTTAAAGGTGCAGAAGACAAGATTGACATTGTGATTGGCTGACCAAAGTATTGAGAAATTGTGGTGAAACATCATCAGCAGTTCCACCTAAGACTGGGAATTTAGTGTGAATGGGACATATGGGAATCATTTAGTGGACCTTGTGTGTAGAGGTGAGCAATACTGATTTGAGCCATTGAGAGCCCTTCTTTTCAAACAAAATTAAGGTGATGCTTGAGGGGGCCCACTGGGGCTTGCAGTACCCTGAGGTAGTACTTTATTAGGTCCCCATGACACCGTAGGTTAGGGCTCTAGAGGCCCAACTTCAATCTCAGCCTTGTTCTCCTGTCTTCCTGAGAAGCCAGCAGCACAGTCTTCTATGACTTGATCTGAGTCCATTAAAAGCCTGGTGAAAGTGCCAGGACGGGCCAATCACCCATAATTGAGGACTAGAATACATTTTGCTTTCAGAACTGACAGCATGGGCTCAACAATGACATTTTGTAGGTAATTGTTTAGTTGATTCAATGCATGGATGATGCAAGTAGATTACGCTCTGAGGTGCCTATGGTTAGCTGCAGGTGTTGACCTCTCTGTAAACCAAATCCCAAGGCTTTGTTTATGGGACCCAAAATCTTGCTCAGTGTCAACGTTTTACCTAAGCCACACTGGCTGCCTGTTGATAAAAGAATCCAATTTAAGACATAGTGCTTTGCTCTCAAAATTCTGACACAACACGCGCCCCCTGTCTTAGCGGATCTGCTAGCTCCGTATCTACAGCGATGTACATTGCGCTCAGCCGATCAGTTTTTAGCTTGCACCCCCCAGTCCTACGAGCAAGAGCCGGGCCGCTCTTCTAAGGCATTGGCATCTGGACTCTGGAATTCGCTTCCTGTGTCCATCAGAGGTATTCAGAACCATCTAGCTTTTAGAAAGGCATTAAAAACCTGGTTATTCCCGGCTTAACCTCACTCCCTCTGCTTGTTTTCCTGCAATGTGTGCCAGGGTAGCGCTGGGACGCACCGCTGCTGGGGTAGCCATGCACCGTATAAATCCTTTTAACTTAACTTAACTTAACTTAACTAGAACTTCTGTCAGGACAAGAGGCTCCGATTAAGCTTATCTCGATTCTTCACTGCAACCACAGCAACCAGTCCGCATACATGCAAAACCTTCCGATTCAGGCGGGAGACTATGATTTGAAGATTTTCCCTCCAAGATATTAGAGTGCCTGGACAGAACCTTTGCTTGACTTCGCAAATTGCCAGCCACACAATACTGTCTGTCCTCCAAGAAGTGACTTGCGCACTTTTGAAAGGTACAGGAGCCGAGAAATATTGAACTTACCCTGGATGCAGGAGGGAATAATTCAAATGGAACGAATACACTGGGGTACAGGAACCAAACAGTGTTGACCGAGATGACTCAGTCATTGAAGAATATAACTAGATACTACGCCCTGAGGAAGTCCACGTAAGTTGGATGAAATACATTGGCTGTTTGGCTGGCTGAACAATTTTGATGTGAAGAATAAAATAATTTTGGAATTTCAACAATTGGATGGACATAATCATTCTTGAACTCTAAATTAGTGGTGCATTACACATTTGTGAATGATTCAGCATTGGTATGGTGACTGCTCTCAGGAAACAGCGGGAGTGGTGGATGTGCGCACCCCATGACCACAACACTTAGAACATTGGACTTATTGCGGGGTATTCTTTTGGGGGAGGTGCATTTCATGCGCATTTGTATGTCTAAATTTGGCTTGCTGTTTTGTCTTGGTAGTGACTTAACTTAATTCAACTTAACTTACCTTAACCTAACTTAACTTAAGCTGGCAATGTCCCAGTTTCCAATGGGTTTGTTTTTTATGGGAGTATTTGCAGAGAACAACTACCTTGGTTGTGCTCTGCTTTACTCACAATTGTTTCTCCTGATTGTAACAGTGCAAGGCTTTAAGGGCTCTCTGTATCCCGGCCCCAGTGTGGTCCATAATTGCTGTATCATCAGAATACTGCAGGATAGGCAGTATCACCTCACTCATCCTTGCAGTCAGCAATCAGGCACCTGGCAAGGCTGCCCCTAGGTCTGAAATGTAGAGATTAAAAAAGGACGGGGGCAAGACACTGCCCTGTTTTAGCCCATTTTTTGTGGGCACTCTGACGGTAGCTATTGTGGGGCTTGTTTTCACCCTTACCCATGACACCTGATATAGTGATATAATTTCCTTGAGGAACTTATATTTACAACATTCTCAGTAAGTATTTCTTTAGACGTGGTATTGGGAGAATAAAAAATGTGGATGGGCAATGTAGCTTAATTACATTGGAACAGGAGTCAGATTCCCAGGTAGGAAAAAGCATTTCAAACATACTGCTCTAAAGAATGGAAACATTTATATTGTGATAATGGAATACTATTGGTTCCCTGTCAAAAAATTGTTTGTTCTATTTGTGGGTATATATGACAGCCCTTCACTTCAAAACTGAGATTCCTATGCACATAGTATGCAAATGGGAAACTGAAATAGGATATGGAGGCTTGTTTTAGTTTGCTCTACTATTCATTGTAGTGATGACAGGTCTAAGGCTAGCAAAAAGAATAGACGATGGAGGGAATGCTGAACAAATCAAGCATTCATTCCTAGTCACAGATCTGGGTTTAATCCAATGTTCTTTTGCTCACCATGCCCCCCAATTTGGACCCAGCCATATGCAAATCAGTCTTGACCCTGCTCCCCATGGGAATAGTACAGCCCATACTGCCAGGCCAGGCCCTCCCTGGATCGAAAACAAGTAGTCCTGGTACTGGTTTCGGAGTATCACCCCTCATCAGCGAGGCTAGCTTGAATCCAGTGGCACAGTGAGCATGGATTCCAGATCTAGGCATACCCTTGCCACTTAAGACAACAAACGCAAAAAGAACAGATGATGGACAAAATGCTCAACAAATCAAATATTCACCCCCAGTTACAGATCTGGGTTTAATCCATTGTTTTTGTGTGCTCACCACACTGTTCCAATTTGGACCCATCCATAAGAAAATCCGTCTTGATGCTGCTCCCAATGGGAAAGGTCCAGCCAGAACTACCAGGCCAGGTCATTCCAGGACTGGAAAAAAAGCACCCTGGGAACAATTTCAGAGTGTCACCCTTCGTCAGTCATGCTAGCTTGAATCCTGTGACCCAAAGAGGATGGGACCCACGTTTGGGCATACCCTTCCCGCTTAGGGTGACACAAGCAAAAAGAACAGATGACGGATGGACTGCTGCACAAATCAAACATTCACCGCCAGTAACAGATGTGGGTTTAACCTGATGCTGGCCAGGTGTATACTAATTTCTGTACCATGCTCACTTGCCACCACATCTCCGTCTACAAGGCTGACATCAGGGTCTTCTACTAAAATGTATTGATTGGAAGTGGTCAGTTGCTCACTAAACCCCATCCTATATTTATCTTGATGGCTAAGGTCAATAACTGAATCTGATCCCATTGTGAGAATATAATTGTTCTAAGTGTCGGCATCCCGATTGATCACTGTGCACCTGAGGGAAGAAATATTTTCTTAAATAATGCTAAGCACATTCTTTGTTGTATCTTTTGATTATTTTAAATTGTATATCTCATTTTTTTTCAATATTACTTTGTTGAAACTCCTTAACGGTTCCCTCAAGTTTTTCCAGACTCTCTTTAGCATTTGCCACACTTTGGTCACCAAGAAACCTTTTTCAAATTTCTCAATTTTGGCTTTGATATTTAGAATATATTTCAAAGCTGTTACTTTATTATGCTCACCTGACCCAGAGTATATCTTTATGTTAGCAGAGGATGATAACTAGATATGTTTAATGAACTTATAATTGATTTGATTTTAATTTGATTCGACCTGGAGTATCGGACACAGAGGAACAAATTTAAAAAGCTCTGCGTTGTTTTTGTGTTTCACAAGGCTACTCAGGGGTTTCAGTAATATTTACCAACCCATCAAAGGGTCAATTTGAGCTGCCTTACGTGGTTTTGTAAAGAAATGTAATGTATGTCATTTGTTCATGCTGCATTATGTTGTATTTCAACTTGGGAGGTATTCCATGGGTAGAGCAAGGAAGTTCCTAACTCCACAGATGTATTTTGGTGCATTCCTAAATTTACAAAAGCTATTAAACGTAGGAATGCTCCACAATGTTACACATTCTCCAGAGAGGCATAACAAGGAGATTTTTTTATTGCTATTTCCTCTTTTAACGTATGCTGTAATAAAGGCACCCTTGCACTACGGTGTAAGGGTGTCTCTATTGGAGCTAGGCATCCCACAGTGCCCCAGTGCAATGAGAGAGCAGTAATGGTCCCTATCTTTGTAAATATGAAGCATTTTTCTCTCCCTTTCATGCAATGCAGCGCCACAACTGTGCTTGCTGCCGTGCATTGTATGAAAGGCAGCATTCCCCACGGGTCTTCAATGAGTTCAACCCTGTTCAATACATAGATTTCTCCCCTGGCCACTCTGGTCAAATCCCATGGCATGAACATCATATCATATGCTGATGACATTCAAATCAACCTCTACCTTTCCTCAAACCCCATTAGAGTTATAGAGAGGTATTTTTATATAACGCGAACTAGACCAGAGACATCAAGTATCAGAGAGCTTTATATGAGCACCAGTTTTGTTACAGAAGGACATAATAATTTTTGTTAGGCATGGGGAGATTAAGTGATTTGCCCAGAATCACAGGAATGTTGAGAGTTGTTGCTGATACTCGAACCTGGTTCCCCAGCTTCAAGGTCGACTGCTCTAGCCGTAAGGCTACATCCTCTCCATTAAGAGCAAAACCAATTTCCACAGGTGCATGACCAGTGTAGCCAGCTGGATGCAAAACAAATGCCTCAAAATCAACACCGAAAAAACAGAGGTACTTATTTTCAGAAGCAACACCTCCCCATGGGACAACTCCTGGTGGACAGCAAAACTGGGCCCCTCGCCCATCCCCACAGACCACAACAGAAACCTTGGCCTCATAGCCGACAACAAGCTCACCATGAAGAAGCAGATAAAAGTTGTCTCCTCAGCCTGCTTCCTCACCTGCATGCTCTGGAAAATATTCAATTGACTCCCCATAAACAGCAGATGCACAGTCACCCAAGTCCTCATCACCAGTTGTCTGAACTATGGAAACTCCCTATAAGTGGCAATCATCTCACAACTACTGAGCAGACTACAAATCATTCAAAATGCTGCAGCCAGGCTCATCATTGACCTCTCAAGAAGAACCCCACCACTTCAGAGTGCTCCACTGGCTCCACAACCAAAAAGGTGACAGTGCAAACTGCTGACCACTCCTACAAAGCCCTGCACAACAAAGGACCAGCCTACCTCCAACCAAAGAATGAACTTCCACTAACACAGCAGACAACTACGTTCCGTCTCCCTCTCTCTCACTCACACGTCCTGCTTCCACAAAAGAAGAAGCGGCAGCCGCACCTTTGCCTACCAGGCCGCCAATACCTTGAATAGCCTCCCACTTCACCACCAGACTGCATCCACCCTACAGAAGTTCAGAGGTGGGCTGAAAATCTGGATGTTTGATGGACAACTCCCAGCAGCAGCCCTCCCCCAGTGCCTGGATACCCTCACGGGTACTATGCAGCACTCTACAAAGTGTGGATTGATTGATAGTTGACTAAGCTAGATTAATGGCTAAAAACTGCAGACCTTGGACCTTATTTTGAGTTTTGCAGCAGGGATATTTTGTCACAAATGGGTTGGGGTCTCACCTACTACATTTACAGGACGGTGGATGGGATATCTGCCAAGTTTTGAGGATTTTGAGTATCCTGTCCAGCAAACACTAAATACAGCCTAACGTCTCCCAAATTTGGGCTAGTAGGGAGACCATACAACTTTCCTTTGACAGTGCTCAGTAGTTTCCATAACCAGCTGAATCTGGAGACAAAATGCCTGACAAAGCATTAGAGATGCTTGCTCTGTCTATCCTGCACACGGGGTTTATCAAAGTTGCACTGTCTGGCCTTTTTCTCTGATTTAATCAAGTTTTCTGTGGTTTGATCTGTACCTATGATCCATTCAAACGTTAATTTCATGTAACATAACTGTGATATAGAGAAGCTTGCTCTGTCCATCCGGCACATGTGGTTTAGCTAAGTTGCAGTATAATGAAGATTTCTCAGTTTTGAGCTACACCTGTGATGCATACAAATGTTGATCTTCCTATTCTGATTGTGTGATTTAAAGAAGCCTATTTGAAGCTAACTTTGTCTGCCCTGCACCTATGGGTAAGGGAATTCTACTCTGCCTGTGCTGCAACTATTGCTTAGAGAAGCTAGCTTTGCCTGTCCTGATCTTGTGGTTGAGTTTGTTCTTCCTGTCGTACACCTGAGGATTGATTAAGCTTGCTCTACACGCCCTACATCTATAGCATAGGAATGTTTGCTCTATTTGCCTTGTACCTATCATTATTATTCATCGGGGGAGAGGGGTTGGCCTAACGGCTAAGGCGCTCGACCTCGGATCTGGGTTCGAATCTCGACAACGACGCCAAAAACCCCCTGAGATTCTGGGCAAATCACTTAATCTCCCCGTGCCTAAAAAAATGAAAGTGTGTCCTCATGTAACGTAACTGGTGCTATGTAAAGCGCTCTGATAACTGATTCGGTTCGGTTCTAGTTCGCGCTATATAAAACGCTGCAAAAAAAAAAAAATAGTTACGCTTGTTATATGTAGCTGGACTGTACACATGGCTTGCTTAGGGAAATCTGATTTATATACCCTTAACATATTGTTAAAGGATGATTTTAATCGTTCCTCTTCGCCAAGAGTTTAATGAGGCTTGCCGTGCTTGTCCCTCATCTCTACGTTGAGGCCACTAGTTCTGATTGCTCTGCCCCTGCCGCTTATGGAATCCTGTCTACACTTCCTGTATGTAGGGAAGAGTTAACTTATGTAACAGTACACCTCATCTCCTGCCACTGAGAGCATTATGTTACGTGAATTTGTACTGCGCACAGCTGCCCCAGCCAAGGGGCGTCCCGGCGCATGTCAAGGTAACACGCAACAACCACAGGAAACACAACAGCTAAAAGTGGGAAAATAAGATTTCTGTCTGATCAGCCAAAGTGTCTCAAAGGCTAACATAGAATGTAAAAAGCAACGGTATAACTTTCCGAGGCAGAGGCCTGTATGTTTGATGTCAGTGTGATCCTTTAGGAAGGGGTGTACCGTTTATAAGCTCACCATCTGCAGTTGCACCACGGTCGAGAGGTGTGAAGGGCTCACGACTCCCCAATTACAGTTACCTTATGTCACTCTTGAGGAGCAGGGGGGCCATGTCCTTCCTTGCACCGGTCGCCGGAGGTATTTCACTGTCTGCCCTGTTTTGGGTGTAGACTTTCTTCACAAAATATGTTGTGGAAATTGTAAGCCCAATAACCTCGATCCCTAAATGCAATTTGTGAAATAACGCTCAATTTGTAATATGAAATAAGTGAAGGCGCAGTCTACACCCATAAAGAGGCAGATAGTGCACAACTTGGATGCCTGCTTTTGCAACAAAATGTCTTTGTGTTCTTTTGTTGCTTATTTTGCTTTTGCGCTTTTCATTGTTTAAATTCTTTTTTTTTTTACTGTAACTTTATTTAAATAAAGTCGAATAAGAATTATCTTCTTCTATATGTAATTTAAGCTCGAACTGGGCATTCCATCCTTTATTGTTTTATGATAATTGTGTTGCACTACATCTTAACAAGTGGAAAGCCATGTTTTGGCGCCAGAAATTCTCACAACCTCTTAATTGTTTTAATTTTTTCAATTTGCATTATCTTAACGAAGTTTAAAAATATGGAACTAAAATGTACCATGTTCTTTGCCTGGGATTTTCCTACTGGTGTGCAGGGCCGGATGAGACAGCGGCGTGCCACTTTTTGTTTGCAGCATCATGTTCTGACTCTTATCCCAACTGCTGGAAGTCCAACATCGGACTACAGGAAAAGAGGAAAATATGTGAAGAAGGTTAGCAACTGCCACTGCCTTCACTTGCCCTCCCTCAGGTCAGTTCCGGATTACCAAACAGGCATAGTATGCACCACCTATAGAGCCCACTCCTGTTATGAGCCCCACAACAACAGCTCAAAATAATATTTATTTTATCTTTAAAACAAAAATTACAATCAAGCTTTCTTAAATATTATTCCCAAAAGATTAAAAAAATGAATCAACTCAATGAAACGAAAACGTCACATTTAAGACTCTAATACTGTATTAATGTAATGTACCTATTAACAATTTAAATTACATAAACCAGAGACAACAGATCCACCAGTTTCCTCTTAAAAGCTCATCCTCTGGCAGCTGTCAGTTTGTGAAAAAAATCCAGTGCACTGGGTCTTAGGAGATAATGTGCGAGGGGGCCCCCAACATTTCAATGGCCTTGGGGCCTCCACAGGGTTTAATTAGGCACTGGCTCATGTGATATTTGGGAAATACAATTCCCGACAGCATTCATGGACGTCATTTTGAGGCAGCCAGGGGTCACAGCTGTGACCTTTAACTTGCTCCCTGCTACTCCTCACGACACCTGGCCTCAAAGGAGGCAAAGTGTTGCCCCCCCCTCCCCCCTCCGAAACCAGGGGTCACAAAGGAAGTGCCAGGAGTAGCAGGGAGCAAGTTAGAGGTCACTGCTACGACTCCTGACTACCTTCAAATGACATCCATGACACCAGAAGAGTGCTTAATTGACCGCGACGCCATCGGGCGGTGCCGTGAGGGGAACGGCTTTGCAAGCGGAGACGCCGTGAGGCAGACCAGCACACCGGACCACACTTCCCAGCAGCCTCTGGGGCAGTGCGCCCGTGACGCGCCGGGAGCGCCAGGAGGCGCTAGAAAAGGGCTGACCCCCGGGAGCCCAGGGGGGACACCAGCAGAGTGCTTAATTGACCGCGACGCCATTGGGCGGTGCCGTGAGGGGAACGGCTTTGCAAGCGGAGACGCCGGGAGGCAGACCAGCACACCGGACCACACTTCCCAGCAGCCTCTGGGGCAGCGCACCCGTGACGCGCCGGGAGTGCCAGGAGGCGCTAGAAAAGGGCTGACATCCCTCTCGCCACGCGAGTTGCGCGCGGGAGCGACCGGGTGAAGCCCGGGACAAGGGCGGGGCCGTCTGTAGCCGTCCGGGGACGATTGAGGACGGGCCGGGCCACCCCCCTTGGTTCGACCTGTGAGTACCTGTAGGTGATTATTTGCAGATGTAACTTTGTTCATTTTAATAACATTTACTTGAGACCCCTTATCAACCACAAAATGTCAGTCCAAACTACTTTACCGGATAACTATTTGCTGAAAGTAGTTTCCAGAATCAATAGTGACAGAAGGAAATCACTGGGGAAAAGTACTGTACCAGACCTCCAACTGATTCCATCTGCGGATCTAAATAATGCAGATATTAATATTGGCAACGAGGCAGCCACAGTAGTGGAGTATGATAATATTGGTGTCAATGTTGATTTAACTACGGCTGCAGACAATTCAATTAGGGTGGAAGATGACCCATGTGAGAACTCCGAAGGTACACCTCAGCAGTCCGTTAGGGCTACTAAATTTATGCGAGCCTGTAAGAAAATGGTACCTAAGCGGGTAAATCACTCTATCAGAAAGAACAAAAAAGACGCCATACACAAGGAGAGCGCCGAGGAAATAGGGTCATTATCAAATGACAATTTTGTCTCCATTAAGCCTGATCAAATTGACCTGTTACTGAGTACTATCTATAACGAATTAAATATGGTTGTAGAGCCCTTGTTAATCAAAATTGATGATCTGCAGGCGGAAGTAGTAAGACTAAGGGCCGTGGTGGACCAGCATGCTGGTAAATTGGAAAAATCTATATCAGATATCAAAATGCCAGCGTGCTCAACCACTGTCTCTGCAAAGGATAGGGTGCTGTCACAATTACGACCCACTAATAGTGCCCCTTCCACTAATACTAGGAAACAACTGCCTAAAGAGCTATCTGTACCGAAACATACAATGGTTCAGGAGGCAGGCCGACCTTCACAGCAACTAACGGCTGGGTCGATAAGCACAGTGTCGGGTACTTTACAGAATGATGTTAGACCTATATCAGCTCCAAATTGTGCTAAGACAGCTCCGGTACCAGCTGTCTTAGCTTTGCCTGCTGCCACAGGGGGAACTAATGGGGTACCCATGCGGATATGTAGGCGCCCAGTGGACGTTCCACCTGAATGTGTACCCTACGTTGTGGTATTAACTAATGTCCCGATCTTAACCCAGGTCCCTACTACCCAGGAGTCAGCGGAATCTTTGATGAATAAAACAATTTCCTGGTTAAACCGCCACTGTGGTTATCCAGTTGGCTACTCTGATCAAATTATTTCTATCAGAAGAGTCAATTGGATCGGTAATACCAGAAAGACATGTGGGGGTGACTGCGTGATCATTAATTTTAAACACCCGCAACATGTTGCGACTGTTCTACTTAGAGCAGCCTCACTCGCGCAGTCAGAGACAGATGTAGTTGCTAGACCACTGGGCTATTTTTATAACCATCTTAGCAGGCTGCCCTCTGTTAATTGTGGGGAGGGGGTAACGAGCAACTTTACTTATCCATCTTTTGTAAATAGACCTGTGTTGCCTAATTTCCGTCCTGGTTCCCAGGATGGTACATTTACCCCGCCGATGCATACGGTGAACTCTGCGACAGGCGGGAATAAATTCGTAACATATACCCCCAACCCATTTACAACCTATGGTAGCACCCCTTTGCCTGTTAGTGGGATGGTCTATCAAGTGCCAATTCAGAATAGGTACCAGTCGTTGAGCTTTCTGGATCAGAATGATTGACATGAGATTGACCTTTCCCGGGGTGATGCAACTAGTAATAATTGTGGAAAAGAAACTATGTCCTTAAATGAATTGGACGATAAAGTGATTGTAGATTGTATGTTGGTAGGGGGAGATGCCTCAAATTCAATGTATAACATAGAGCTTTTTAACCTAGAGGATAACATGTCCATATTTAGTGATGGACCGCCTATTATCAGCCATGAGAGTGATAGGGTAACTTGTCATATCGCCAGCTGGAATATTGCAGGCCTAGTGGCCAAGGAGGATATGTTAGGATGGAAAGATTTTGTGAATTTATTTGACATCATTTGCCTTCAGGAAACCTGGTGTAAAAACTTTAGGGGCATTGATGGCTTTGTATCCTATGAACTTCCTGCCTTGGCCTCAACCCATGGCAGAGCTAAAGGAGGGTTGTTGGTGTTGATTTCAGTCAAGTTGCCTATCTCGGTGGAAAACTATGTAAAAGTGGGGGCTCATTCACAAATTCTATGGCTAGCGCAAGAAGCGGGTAGAAATATACTTTTGATTAATTTCTACAATAATATATTTGATAGCACTAGACATGTTGCAATTAATGAATTAGATAGGGCATTGACTAACTGTGTTAAAAATTTTAATGGTGTTTTTGAATTTATTTTTGTGGGGGATTTTAACGTTTCAGTATGTCCATTATCCTCTCAGAAGTTATGCGGTGTGTATAATCGTTTGGGGGATGCTGATGTTCATTTTCCCCATCACTCCTATGGAGAGACCCTGAATAACTTTCTGATAGACTATGATATGGAAATTATGGAAAATGTCAAAAATGATGAGGGTGAAAATATACCGACTTTTAAAGGAAGGGGCGCTAATACTATCATTGATTTTATATGCATGTCTTCAACCCTTATTCCGCTATGTTCTGTGCCCAAGGTGGTTGATGTTATGCTAAGTGATCATAACTGTTTAACTACTGAGGTAATAATATGGAACCATGTCTATATACGTGAACAAGGTAGTATTGTTAATATTGAACCCCATAGGCAGAATGGTTATAGGTTGAGGTGGAAGGGAGAAAAAGCGGATATAACATCTGAGTCCATCATCACTAGTTGTCTAATGGAAATCACGGCAATTTTAGAACAGGGTGAAACCTCGGCTGACAGTATTGACCACTTTGATAGAATTAATTCAACCATCAATAAGAAGTTTACCAAAGAGGTTGGGCACAAGAATAGATACAAAAGGGGGTGGTTTGATCATGCTTGCTCTACTGCCCGAAGGGACCTTAAAGAGGCCTTGGCAGTTAAACCAAGAGACAAGAGTCTGGTGAATCAACTTAGGCAGGATTATAATTTGATCCTTAAACGTAGAAAAGCCGAATTACAGCAGGAAGCGTGGGACAACCTCAGCCAAGCAGCAGAATTGAAGAATTGTACCTTGTTTTGGTCCACGGTGAATAGTCCATTCCTAAAAGATGAAAAGGTACCAGAACTCACATCAAATGTGAGTATGGAATCTTGGATCCAACATTTCTCCATTATTTTTGACTCGAGTAATAGACCTGTCCCCAACGGAGAAGGCTGGCCTATCGTAACCTTAAATATCACCATAGATGAGGTTATGGTTAGCATAAGAGCCAGTAAGGGAGGGAAGGCCCAGGGACCCGATGGAGTACCCATAGACGTGTATAAGACCGCACCGGAGATTTGGGGCCCATTGTTGGCTAAAATCTTCAATGCAGCTATTTGCTGTAAAATACCGTCTACTTGGGAGGAATCAATAATCGTTCCTATTCATAAAAAAGGTGACCGAGGCAATGCCAAGAATTATCGACCAATATCCTTACTGGACTCATCTGTCAAAATTATGAGTCGGGTCCTTTTAGTAAGACTAGAGGAATGGGCAGAAACTAATGAGATTTTAACTAATTGTCAGTTTGGGTTCAGAAAAGGACGTGGCACCATTGAGCAGTGTCTGAATCTAGAGCTTTTGGTAGGGAAATATACCCAGGCCAAAAAAGGGTCGCTTTATTTATGTTTTGCTGACCTAAGCAGCGCTTTCGATATGGTAGACCACGCTATACTATGGGCCAAACTGATAGAAATGGGGGCTCCTGAAGGTATAATCTATTTCCTGGCCCGCCTGTACGAAAAGCTTAGCACCAGTGTTACGATACGGACCTAATGGGGAGTGTACGACCAAGTTCAGGATCGGGAGGGGAATTAGACAGGGGTGTGTTTTAGCACCCCTGCTTCTTACCCTCTTCATAAATGAGGTGGATTCTGTCCTGCAGACAGTCCACGGCGGATGCCCCTAGAGTTAACAATCTTAACATACCCGTGTTACTCTATGCGGATGACGCCGTGTTACTGTCCAGGACTCCCCTGGGTCTTCAACGTTTGATGGACTGCTTTGTGCAGTTCATCAAAAACAGGAAACTGGTGATTAATAAATCTAAAACATATGTGATGGAGTGTGGGCCTGGACGAGCTAAAATGAAAAGTAAATCCCATTATTTTATTGATGGTGAACCGGTCCAAAAAGTTGAAAATTTCTGCTACTTGGGAATTACTTTTTCAAATAATGGTAGATGGGATATTGAACACAAAGCTGTTAAAACAAAGATGACTAGGAGTGCTAATGGGGTCTTTGTATTTGCCAAGAAGCTGGTGAGTAGACGCATTAAAGACATGTTAAAAATGTATCAATCTAGATGTCTCTCTGCAGCCCTTTACGGGGCAGGTGTATGGGGTGTGTCACCAGCGGGGAGCCTTCAGGTAGAGGAGAATAATTTCCTGAAAAGGCTCCTGTGTTTACCCAAATCTACCTCCAACACCTTGGTTCACAAGGAAACAGGGATTCAAACCCTAAATGATATGATCATGTTAAGACCCTTATTATTGTGGCGCTCTATTTGGCTGAGTGATGGCACCTCATTGAACAGAGCTATTATTGAGGATTGCCTTTCTTTGGACCAGCATCTTAAGATCCCTTGGATTAAATACATTATTGAATGCTTCCTAAAGATTTTTGGGCTTAATGTGATCAATGATCCATACAGTGCCTCTGATATCTCTAAATTAAATATGAAAATAACTTTTTTGAATTTTTGCAACGAAAGGCATTCCCTGGAGGATTCTAAACTATCCACATGTATACTGTACAATAGCATGAATGATTTTACTGGATTTCACCCGTACTTGATACAGGTAACCAGAGTCTCGCACCAGTTTGTACTAACCAGAATGAGGATGGGAATAGTACATTATCTTGTTGCGTGCCCTAATATTAAAATGCGCCCTAATGGACCCTGTGCATGTGATAATAAAACGGAACAGAGCACTAAGCACTTTCTCTTATCATGCAAATTGTATAGTGAATTACGGAAACTCTTTCTAAAGCCTATGTTGAAAAGATTTGGAGTGAGAACAATCACGGACTCTATGAAACTGCTTTTTAATTTGCACCATCCGGACATTTGCTTTTTTACTGCTACATTTTTGCTCAAATCAATCAGTGCCAGGAAAAGTATGTGTTTTTAAGCATTTTAAATGTTTATTCCATCCCCCTCTGGATAATATATGTATTATGTGTTTTTCTTTTAATGAAATGTTTGTATCTGTAACTGTATGTGCTTTTATGGACATGTTTTTTTAATGTTCCGAATAAAGCTTTATGAATTGAATTGAATTGACATCCATGACAGCAACATGTTCTAGCCATTTTGAGTGTGTCATACAGCTAAAAGAATGTGCAAAGTTATTTTTCTCACTTTCACTGATGTTATTAAAATTATTTAGAGCAAGGTCTTGGCTGCTCAGTCAGCTACCCAGATAGCTAGGACGACTGGGAGGCCTACATTCAGGTACAGACAGAGAGTGCAATGTGTTGGTTAGTGAGGAACACTTGCAATCTCACCTATGATATTGCCTGGCTGGCTATGTGGCTGCAAGGATCGAGGGCAAAGCCTCTCAAGAAACTATGTTTAGTGCCATCCACGTGTCTTTTTGCTCTGGCAGGCTGTAGTCTGCCATATTCTGGGATCTCCAACAGGCAGTCGGAGATCTCTGTGCTTTCAGCAGAGTTCCCACGATGATGCTTTCTCTGAAGGCACTGAAGGTTTGTTGTGTAAGCACCATATTTAATGTGCCTACGCAGCAAATGTATTTGTTTTTCAAACAAAAAACGTCCAAGGCGGGAGTTTGATTGAGAAACAAAAATCCAATGTCCCTGACTCACTGGGAGTTTTCTCCCAGAACGTAAGGGTCATTTTGTTTATTTCCTGTTTAGGATTACCAAGCTTTCCTTGGTTGTCCCAAACAGGAAAATATCGCCCTAACTAGGGTGAACAATGTGAGGTTTCTTAACTGATGTCCCAATGTCAGCCCCGTTGTCTGTCAAAGATTTCTTCCAGCTGCGCCAGCATAGGTTCTGCCTTTCAAAAACATGGCAGTTCCCCTTACTAAATATAATGGGATTGTTGTGGATAGGGTACTATGCCATGTTTTAGTGGAGTAATCTGTCTACCAAACTTTAAATGAGACCCTTAGTCATTAGGGCCTGCCCCATGTTAACTGTTTAAAGTGCACACTATTTATTTTGTAAATTGTCGTAAGTACCACTCCTGTAAGACAGCTATTTCTGCACCAGTTCTCAGCTGTAACAACCACAGACATGGGAAGCAGTAGTGTAGAGCAGATTGAAACAATCTCTTTCTTTGAGCACCATTGCAAAGTATATTTATTTTACACAGCTTACAGGAACTTTTATCAGGCTATTTTAAGGCAATTTAATAGTTAATTTGGAACTTCCAATTTTAAATTAGAATCAGAACAAAGTTAGCAGCACACAGATTGCCTTGTCTGAACAGACTATTCCCATTACACTGAGCAATTGTCATTGTCAGGAGATAGGATACATATTCTGCCTAAACTCAAGCTCATTTCAGTGACACACATTTTTATCTGGAATCACCGTGGTTTCACACGATACTTGTCACCTTTTCAGTGGCCACTTTAAAAGACTCTCACACAATGCACAGGGTAGGAGAGTGGAATTAAAACTGGGACTGTGAGGGTCACGTTTAATTCTTATTAAAATCTTTAGATACCCTTCTTATTTTAGATTGCAGGAAAGGGAAAGGGTGCTTCTGGCGATCTTTCTCTGTGTGGGACATTCGGTAAGTGCTGTTAGGAAATAGTATTTTTCCTCTGAAGTTCACAGGGTGAACTGCAAGTTGCATGCGTAGAGTTGAGATGCATCTTAGTGTTTCGGTGCATTGCACCTTGAGATAGATTTGATGTTGCAGGATACTCTCGATGAATAGGATATGCACCTTATGCTGCCCATTTGGCGGAGATGAGCATTGAATGACTATTGTAAATAGTTTATGGATCACCACCAATGGGCTCTTTTGGTACCCTTCGGCAATCCTGATTCAGGCACAAAAAGTAAGCTGTGGTGTAATTAGTGTGAGTGTAAAAATTTTCATAAGCTACAGACCTTAGAACAGGGCTTGGGGTGGGGAACAGGGCATACACATGTTTTCCCAAATTCCGAGTTGTGGAACTTTGAATGGTGCAGCATTAGTGCTCCTGACAAATGCTGCACCAGTGATATCAGTATTCAAAGAGAGTGGTATTAATATGAAAAGACTGTGGGACTCATGGTGAGCCCACGGTAGCAAAGCTGTTTACTTCTTAAAGCAACTTGCTTGTGCCCCTGCTGAACGCAAATCTGATTGGAGCTGAACATGTAAATAATACCTCCTTCTCTGCTGCACTGATGATTTCCAGACTGTAGAGACCTTGATAAAAAATGGTCTTCACCTCTGGATTTATCTATTGCCTCCATCAATCTTGTCCAGAACAGTAGTGACAGTTTCCTGCCTTGTAGTCCATTGGAATATTTGGAACATCTAAGACTAAGTCAGGCTAATCTAAGGCTGAGAAAAGCCTGCATGCTAAAAGATTCTCTCCTACCTTGGTTAAATCCAGCCTCAAAGGCTTCAGTGACGAAGAGCTGGGGACCATATACAGCTGCTTAAAGTCTAAATGGGGTCTTTTTCATTACAACTATCCTTTAAGAAACCTGCAACTTGAACAGTGTATATTGTAGTCCACCACGAAGATTTCAAATATTTACACCTTTGAGACCCTCTGGGCTGAGCAATTGTGCAAGCCAAAGCAATCCTGCCAAACATCAAGCTGCACCTGCCACAGATATATTTGAGACTTCTGTGTAGAATCTGTTGAAGTCCTTTGCCTTTGAGTCATATACAAATAGTATGGACCTTGACTCAATCAACCTCCCATAGTTGGTTGACTTTTTGTTGAACACTGCCTCAAAGGATTTTCACCTCATTCAAGGTGCTCAAAATGAAGACACAACATCTGCATTTTTTACGTTTTACTCAGAACAACTTAAACTCTTGCAAGGCAGCCATCCAACTGTTTTAAACTGAATCTGCAAAGCCTCAACCTGCATTTTTGAGCCTGCTTACCAGCTTGCAATGAACTCAACACTCTTCAACTTGGATAACTTTTCACAGATATACCAGTTCATCTTGAAATAGTCTCATCCTACCCAAAAGGTATGTTTATATTAAATCGATCACACAATTTGCATTTACAGCCTGAATACAGTGGATAAAAAGTTCCTTTCCACCGCATCACCTCAGTAGTTTGGTGGCTGTAAACAGTTTGTCCAGCAGGAGGCTGCTTGAAACTTTTAGTTCTTGATCCCGAGGCTTCTCCAGTGGACATTTTTACAGTAACTAAGACATATATACTTCCATGTCAGTCCTGGCCCCTCCCCAGTCTATTAATGGCATAAGCATGCCATAAGCAGCACTGACATCAATAACCCACCTGACTGCGCGTATCGACCAACATCCCAGAAAGCCTGATTGTTTGCACAATAGATGTGACTCTAGCATTTATGGACCGTTATGCAACCTTCCTATATAACTATATACGTAGAACAGGTGAGTATGAATGTTTTCTGTTGGCGGTGAGTGATGGAAAAACATGTGCCGTCATCAGCACTAGCACCTGTATACTGCTTCAGAGTAACACCACACCTGACATCACATAAGATCCCGTTAGCATACACATCAGATAAGGTCTCCTGAAAAACAGAGGGGACTTGGGGGCTTTGAATGTTGGTGTTTATTCTTTTTTCGGTAAAATTGCGTTACTCCTATTAATCTGTTTTCCTCTGTCTCTGTCTCTGCAGATGCAATGGCAATGAGTTGCGTGTGTTGAAATCCTCCTTAACCCCTTCCATGCGGGGCTAATTCCACCGCGATGCGGGGAGGAGGGGGTCCGCGCGCGGCGCAGCGGTGCTTGTGATGAGCTCAGCTCGTCATGAGGCACAGTGGAGCTGTGCTTACGACGACCTGAGCTCGTCACGACTCCGCCCACTCCTGTAGAATGCCCGCACGGGAGGGGAATTAGCCCCACGTGGGCGTTCCGCGGCAGTCATGACGAGTTCAGCTCGCCATGAGCACAGGTCCACTGTGATCATGACGAGCAGAGCTCGTCATGAGCACCGAAGGGGTTAAGCAATGACCTGGCAAGCTCAACTGTATAGAATGTAAATTCTTCTACAAATGATTCCTACTTTTCCCTGCTCCCCTTGCATGCAGACCTCCTTCTGAAAATACATTCCCTTGTGTTCTACAACACCAGATGGACAATCAATCAAGCACCGATCACCAGCACAGCAGGCTGAACTACGGCAACTTTCCCTATGCCTGAATTTCCAAAAAACTCCTATATAGACTCCTGGCTATCCAGAACACCACTGAAAGACTCATATTCGACCTCCCACAACACACCCACAACACACTGAACCTCAGGAAGCTTTACTGGCTTCCCATTCACAAGCACCACCAATTCAAACTTCTCATGCATGCATACAGAGGCCTGCACAACACTGGGCCAGAATTCCTGAACAGTTGCATACACTTTAACCAACCCTACACTATGCCTCATAATCACTATTTGACCTGGCATCTTTGGCGTGTTTTCCCCTGACTTTCTGTCTCTGCCTCCTGTATTTGTGATGCTGTGCAGGATTTTGTTTTTGCTGGTTTAGATGCTTTGGGCACTTTCCCACTGCTTATCAGTGTCAAAGTGCAAGTGCTCTGTGGGTAAATTTTTATTATGATTGGTTATCCATGATTGGCAGATTTGTTTCATCAGTAGGTCCCTAGTAAACTGCACTGAGTGTGTAAGGGCTGGTGATTCAAATGCTACTAGTTGGCGTGTAGCACTGATTGTGCCACCCACATGAGTAGCCCTAAAATGGTGTCTCAGGCCTGCCACCGCAGTGCCTGTGAGCAGTTGCTAACTGCCATGCTGACCTGGCCAGTGTCCCCACTGGCCAGACCCAACCCTTTCCTTTCTGTACACATTGGATGCCCCTATGGAAGGCCCAAGATACCCCCTGGGCAGGGTGTAGTGTATGTGAAAGGTAGAGCATGTACTAGTGTGGGTGACATGCTCTGATAGTGAAAGAATGCCAATTTAGTTTTTCACTATTGAAAGGCTATCTTGCCCATAGGCTAGAATAGGGAATGCTGTGTTTAATGTTTACCTGTATATCTTCCCATAGGAGCAAGATAGAACATTGAAGTATGGTATCCCTGAACTCAGAATTTAATAACCCATCTTTTAGAAAGGATGGTTTTTAAATCCTGTGTTGGAAAACAGCACTTTTAGAAAGTGGCTGTTTTCATGTCTGACCTTTCTGTGTGCCTCTGCCTGTTTGTGAATTGACTGTCTGGTTTGTGAGTGACAGGGGCTGGGGTGGCTCCAGGAGGCTGGGTGAGTCAGCACTAGGCTGAAAAGCTCCATCTGCATCTTGAGTGGTGGGAGGGGATAATAATTGGGCCTGAATAGGGTTGTGTCTGCCTTCCACAATGCTGGCTCCACCTCCTGCTGGGCGGCTGACAACCCTACCCCTCTCTCTCAAAGGAAGAAACTGTCCACTGGTAGAAGACACCCAGAACTGGTTCAGACCGGGCTCAGAGCCCTCCTGCACAAACGGAACAAAGACTTTTTGGGGTATAAGTACAGGACCCCAAACCCCTGATCATCCTGGAATCAAGGTGGAACCTCTGCCAAAGAGAAAAGCTGGAAGACTAAAGAAGAAGGACTGCCCTGCTTTGTGTTTTTGGGTTGACCTGCAGTTGCTATTCTGCCAAGGAGAGGGGAAGAACTTTGCTGTTGCTGTGTCCCCTTGCTTGAAGAGATCTCCAAGGGCCTGAGAAGAGTTGGCCTGCTGTTTAGAAGTACCAGGCACAAAAGGACTTCACCCTCAGCTTCCCCAGAACTCTGCTGTGTGAGTTCCGACTTGCCTAGAGTGCTTGATCCAGTTGTGGGGCCTCTGGAGGTTGTTTGGGAGCTGAACAAGAGAAAAGAAGGGGAACTTTATTTCCGAATCCGCCGATGTGACGCCGCGACCTGCACCGAGGCTGGGAGCCGCTCGTGCAGTCAATGACTTGAGCTCCTGCCCTGCTCCGCAGCTCCCACGCCCTACGACATCCGCCTTGCCTCCCCAAGGTGTCAGGAGTGCCTCAACTCTTTGTTTTTCGACGCCGCAGCTGTTTTTGGAACTGTTATTACAGATACAGATACTTTCGGCCAAATGTAACCCCTCTGTGGATCATTTGGTACAAGTTCTGGAACTCTTTTTAAAGTCATATTTTTAAACTGTGTATGTTGGATTTTTGTAGTTTTGGTCTCGTGTAGATTAGATAAAAATACTTAATTTTTCTAAACTGGTTTGGAGTCCATTTGTTGTGTTTTCACTGTGTTACTGTGAGTGTTGGTACAAATACTATACACATTGCCTTTGAAAAGCCTGTTTGCTCATGCCAAGCTACCAAAGGGGTGAGCAGGGGTTATCTAAAGAGTGTATCCCCCTTTCCCTGACTAGAAGCAAGGGTCCCTATTTGGACATTGTTACTGACCTCTGCCAATTAGAAACCCCCAGATCTGTTTTAGGAGCGGGAACATGGCGGCCGGAAGCTAACAGCCGTGACGGAGCGCTCCTGACCTTCTCCTTCTGGGATGTGTGGCCCGTTGATGAAATGAATTGAGGCCCCATTTCTCTGCCTGCTTTTTGGACTTACCCTGCTGTGGCCGGTCACTGGTCACCGGTCGCCGAGTGTCTGCATTGTTGTTTTCCGGGCTGCAGGGCTGTCGCTCTGGGGGCTCCGAGCAGGCGTTGCCGCCTCCTGGTTCGCGGCCGCTCCTCTTGCTAATTGTCGATTGCCGATTGCTGCTGTCTCTGTCTTGGTGGAGGGGGGTCTTGTGCTGCCGCTCCGATTCATTTTGGTTCAGGGCCACTTCTGCTGCCGCTTCCTCTGCTTCTTGGTCAGGTTGCTGGTGTGTTTTCACCGGCGTGCTTTCTGTCTCTGGGCTGATGCTCTGGGCTTTCGTGTCCTGCCTCCAGCTGCTCTTCTGTTACTCGCCATTGCTGGTTTCCTGCATCTGCAAGTGTGGGGGCGTTTTCTCTTTCCTCAGCTGGATTTTTGGGGGGGCTTTTTGGGACTGGAAAACTGTTTTTTTTCTCCTTTTTTTTTGCCTCCTCTTTGCTGCCATGCTTTATTCTGCACGTCCTTGTGGGAATCTGCTTGGAGCTTGCAGACATCGTGGCCCTCCTGCATGCTACCTTACCTGCTACCTTACCTGTTTTCCCGGAAATATCTTGTGGACAATTTTTTAAGGTGAAAATTGATCTTAGTGTGGGATGTGCGAATGGTACAAGATAGCGGGGGGGGTGGTTTCGGAGCTCCCCTTAAGTCATGTTCTTGGGGCAGCTAGAGTGTGGAGACAGCGTGCCCTTTTGTTTCAGCCCTGCTCGCCTTTGAATACTGTATTGACTTCTTTCTTCTATATTTCTCGGCAAACGGCGGGACCGCAAGATTCAAAAACCTTACAGGAGGACTACAAGCAGAAGCAAGAGGAGGTAGGAGCTGAGATTGATGTAGGATGTGTGATTGCCCAGGCCAAGGTGACCTTAAAAAATATATGCTCCTCTCCAACATCGGAAGGATACCTTAGCATACTTTAAAAAATTCTGTTCCTCAATTAATCTATCGTATGGAGAAGGGAGTGGATAGCAGCCCTGACAGCAATGTGAGCCTGGTTAAAGTAGTATCCCCGTGCGAACCTGCGATTTGTCAGTATACTCTGCGTATAGGCCTCCTAGTAGCCTCCTAGTAGCCTTGCTGTAATTACAAAACCAAAGTCTGTTTCACCCCCCATAGTGGTAGTAAAGGCTACCACTAGACAGACAATAATGCCTCTGTAGTAGAGGCGACGCCCCCAGGCAGGGGGAAAGTTCGCAAGAAAAAGCCTAGGGAAGGCACTCAGGCCAACATTACGCCTTCATTGAAATCCTTTTATAAAGTTATTTCCACCAGCACTGTGACGTCTGGGCAAAACAATAGAATGGAAAATAGCTTAAAGGGTACGGATATGGATAAGGAGAAAGCGGTGGCTTTAAATATGGCAACTGCTTCCACCCCGGTGGCAACTTTGGTCACTACAACTACAACTATAGCTTCTAGTACCGCCGCGGTTTTGGAGGTTAGTGAGCTAAGCACCCAATCTTCCACAGAATCCTTGGCTACCGTAAAGTGTTCGTCTGCACAGGACCATATAGTATCCATTTATCCATCAGTAGAACTATCAAATAGTTTCTCGGTATTAGACATTCAGTAAACTGAGCAGGTTGATGTTCCAATAACTTTAGCGAAAGAGAGTGAGTCTCGCCTGAACATCAGACGCCCAGAACTTCCGAGCTACTTAATCAATCCTTTTCTGCTCCTAGTTTTTTGGATTTCTCTGGGCCTCCAGGGATGCTGACGGACATTCTGTTAGGCCTGAAAGAGGACATCGGCAGGAGGTTTACTACCTCAGAAGCCAATCAGGCAGCTATCCAGGCCTCTTGTGAAGCGCTTGCCCAGAAAGTAGAGGAGGTTTCTCAAAGAACGGACGCTCTTGAGGCAGAATTACCAAAAATAAAGGAGGCCCTGAGTATATCTTCTGATTCGGTGAATAAAATGGTTAAACAAAACCAGGATCTGAAAGATGATATAGAGCGGTTGGAAAGTCACTTGAGGAAGAACAGTTTGAAAATGTTAAATGTCCCGAAAGATGTAGAAGGGAGCGACTTAAAGAACTTTGGTGTTTCTCTTCTGAAGACTACCATCTTGAAAGACTCAGAGGATGTAAGCACAGACTTGTATAGGGATATTCAGAGGGTCCATTGTGACCCATTCAGGAGAGTTCAAGGTAGAGAACGTCCTAGAAAATTTTTGGTGAACTTCCGGCTACTAAGCAATGGGAATTGGGCAAGAGAATGATGATTTTGAATGCTCTGGGGGCTAGGACTCAACTGAAATTTCCCGCACTATTACGTATAATGTGGAATAACCATATGTATAACATTCGCCAATTAGAAGAAGTTGATTCCCTGATAGAGAAAATTAGAGAAGAAAGGTGGGGTGTGAGCAATGGCGGAGGAGCAAGCGCTAGCAAGGTGTGATTGGTAATTAGCGGGCTTGTTTAGTAAAGTTGTGATATTTGGGTTATTTTTTGTTTCTCTTTGAAAAGTGTAAATTGATTAAGGGGTATATTTGAAAACTTAGCCGATTAAAGTAATAAATAGCAAATAATGATTGCCACACATCAAAGGGGGCGGGGGGGGCTCTGTCTTAGGGCTTTGCCCAGAGAAGAAGGGAGGGTTCCCTATGGGTGTAGAGGGTCAAGGGAAATCACAGATGGGAGAGAGGGTGGGGTTCAGGGGGGATGTTGGGGGTAGCACGGGTGGGGTTGCAGAGGGAGAAAATCTAAAAAAAAGGTCATTTTTTCACTGTAGCCGTTAGTGGAAGTATACTTTTTAGTCTGTTCAATTGTGAGGGAAACTTAGTACAGAATGACATCGAATGAAATAAAGTTCCTGTCATGGAACGTTAATGGTCTCCGATGCCCCCGAAGACAGAGATTAATAATGAAGTATTTGGAGAAATCCCCTGCACAGGTTATCCTTTTACAAGAAACACATTTGCGCTTTCTTGAAGCAAGAGCAGTGTTTAGTAAATACAAATGGGTGAAGAGCTTTTCTTATTTAGAGCTAATTTAAAAAGCTCCATTAAGGATACATTATCTGACCAATCTGGGAGATGGATTATGGTGCAGGTGATAATGGGGGAGTGGAACTCACCATAGTGTCTTATTATGACCCTAACGTTACCAATCCGGCTTGTCTTCTTAAAGTCCAGGCCATATTGGCAGAAGTCACCATGCCAATAATAATAGGTGGCGATTTCAATATCCTCCTTAATCCCTCTAAAGCCAGGTCTAACTTTAGTCGCTCTGTGGCAGCTCAACGCATGCGTCGGACAATGATTAACATTATGCATGAGCTCGGGTTAGTTGATCTATGGAGCTCTAAGAAGGATGGTGAATCTGGTTTTACTTTCTTTAGCAAAAAGTATGGTCATTCTTCCAAATTAGACTATATCCTTACAGACAGGTCATGTCTGGAGCATTTGGTAGATATCTCTATTCTTCCATCTATCTTGCCCGACCATGCCCCAATAACTTTTATATATCGTAAGGGGAAGACAAAAACATCCCTAGGTGGACTTTAAAAAGGACAATGTTGTCGAATGAGGAGCTAATAAGAACTATTAAAACATCAACTGTGGAATACTTCACCGAGAATCTGGGCTCAACATCATTGGAGTATGTTTGGGATTCGTTTAAAGCCCATACTCGTGGTGTATTGCACAGCTGGATAAGCTCCAAATGTAGGGATGAAAGGTTAGAATTTAAATGGGTGGAGGAGAAGATCTCCAGGTTGGAAAGGGTTAGATCTAGCTGTCCCTCAGAACAGCTGCACAAGTCCATAAGGACTTGGATGGTCTCTGTTTCACCTATAAGGATAAGTTAGATCAAACACTCAGAGCTCAATGGGCTGTCCATAATATGGAAAATTTTGAATACGGTGAAAAGGCAGGGGCCACCCTAGCACGGAAGATCAAAGGTGACAGAGCTAGGAATAATATCAATAAGCTGATGGTAGATGAAAGTGGCACGGTATCCAGTCATCAGGAGGATATGCAGAGGTGTCTCCTGTCTTTGTTTTCCACTCTATATAAAGAGGACAGGGCACCCTCTATCGCCTCTATTCAAGATTGGCTTAAAGGTAAAGCTTTACCTAGTCTGTCAAAGGAGGGCCGAGACCTCTTAGAAACCCCAATCTCTGACGATTAAATAAGGAACTGTTTAAAGAAGATCAAAAATAATAAAGCGGCAGGGACAGATGCACTTCCGGGGGAGGTTTTTAAAATCTTAGAAGAAGTTATTGTACCTAGACTTAGGGAGTTGTATAATTTAGTTTTTAGTCCGGAGGGCAGAATACCCCCCTCATGGAAGGAAGCAATAATTGTACTGATCCCGAAGCCCGGCAAAGACCCCCTTAGACCTGACTCATATAGACCAATTTCCCTGCTGAATGCAGATTATAAGATCTTTACTAGCATTCTGGCAGGGAGGCTGGTGAGGGTTGGTCCGCAACTGATTAAAGACGACCAAAAGGGTTTCCTGCCTGGAAGATTCGTACAGGAACACATTTTACAACTAATCGGGTGTATTAACTTGGCGGTGGCACGGTCGGAACCCTTGGCGGTGGCCACCTATGATGCCGCCAAGGCGTTTGACCATGTAAGTTGGTTGTACCTTTGGGAGACCCTAAAAGTAATGGGTTTTAGTTTTCCGTTTATAAATGTACTAACACGCTGTTATGAAGGTGCGTCAGCTGCCATTTTAACGGACTACTGACTCCAAGCTTTAAAGTTCAAAGGGGAACACAACAGGGGTGCCCTACTTCACCCTTATTGTTTGATATCTATATTGAGCCCTTGGCTCAGGTCTTGAGACTTGATGAACAGATCACCCCATTCCAGGTTTCTGATTATAAATGTAAGCTGGCCCTTTATGCGGACGATCTGCTGGTGTATACCAACAACCCAGCAGAAGTGTTTCCTAGGGTGGAAAACACCTTGGCCGAGTTTGGCCGGTATTCTGGTTACTTGGTCAATCCCTCCAAGACTGAGGTCATGTGCTGGGCAGTGGAGGATTATACTGGGAGGTACTGTGGGGAGTTTAGGTACTTGGGGATTGTTATAACACATAATATAGAGGATATCCCCACGACAAAAGTCGCAAAAGAAATTGATCATTGTTTATTGAGATGGCAGAACCTTCCCCTTACCATTTATGGCAGGGTAAACCTGGTTAAGATGGTTATCCTGCCAAAGTTGATGTATCTGTTTGGGGCTGTCCCACTTGATTTTCCTGCAAAAATTACTGGGAAAAATTCAGAGTAAGATAGGGAGCTTCATATGGGCCAATAAAAACTCCCGGCTATCATGGAAGAATTTAAAACGGAGGTTGATTAAAGGTGGCCTCGCTCTCCCGGATATATTTTTATACTCTCTTGACTTTTTGTTTAAAAATATTTGTTGTTTACTCTCTAGTCCTTCTGGTTCTAATTGGGGGAGGATTTTGAATGTTATGGTCCATTTTGACGGTGGTAATACTGGGTTTTTATATAAATTTGGAGCTCCCCGTTTCTTCAAAAAGGTCCGGTTAAAAATAATGAGGTCAGAACTTAGGGTGTGGCAAAACCTGAAAATGAAGTGGGGAATAAGATATTACTCCGATTTTGCCCCTATTTGGGACTCCCCTGAGCTCCCTGCCTTCCTGAATGACATCTTGGCTATCCCAATTAGGAGGGCAGGAATTGTTATCTGGTTCGATTTAATCTCACTGGACGGAGTACACCCATGGGAGGTGTTAAAGGGCAAGATAGGGGACTTATACTCCTGCTTCAAGTATTTACAAATATGTTCTTGGTTTGCCGCCGAGAGGGACCAAATAGGTGGAAATTGGGAAATTGAGAATACACTCCAAAATGCAATTCCCAATAAAAAGGAGGTAGGGATATGGTACAGGGCGCTAATTGACACAGAGGATTTAGATCTTCCTCCTCCCTAAAGGGTATGGAATTCATCAGTTTTGGAAGATGTTTCTGCCGATCTATTTTTTCTCTCCCTTCATAATCTAAAAAAAACCCATCAAGTCTGCCTCTTTAAAGAAGAATCATTTTTTTGTAGTGAATAGATTGTACTACACCACAAATAAAATTGCTAGGTTTGTGTTAAACTTAGCCCTGAAATGTCCTGGGTGTGGTCTAGTGGAGGCGGATGATTTGCATATGTTTGCATAGTGTGGAACCCTAAAGATCTTTTTGGATAATGTGGGGAGGCCATTGGAGGGTTTTTTTAAAGTTAAGATTAGTCTCAACCTGTCATTAGTTTTTTCAGTATCGAGAATAATCTTACAAATCGATTATCTAATAAATCGATTGGTTTATTCTTCTGCTTGATATTAGCAGCCCATAGAGAGATTTGCAGGTTGTGGAAAAACCCTGAGCCACCGCAATATGAGATCTGGTTGAGAGCAGTATTGAGTATGGCGAGATTGGACCAAGGGGAAGGGAGTATCTGGGCACCGTTAAACATCCGGGGTACGGAAATGAGGTTGATCTAATTACCCGCAGTCCAATGATTACACCAAGCCTCACACAAATGAAGCTGGCCTGGTTGGCCTAAAAAGCGAATGCAAGAGCGTGGACCAGGGCGCCTAGTTCGGAAAAGGGTTTTTTCTATGCGAATTTGCAGATGCTTAAGGTGAAATGAGAACACAAAAAAAAGAAACCCCCAGATCTATCACTCACTCGCACATATTCTTTGCATCTTCAAAACCTCCTAAATTGCACCCAAGACATGAAATGGACTCCATTAACACATGGGCCTCCTCCTCACTTGAGTTGCACAAGAAGCTGAAGACCTGGCTCTTCCTTTAAGCACTTTGGGGATCACAAACCTGCATACCCTCTCGGGAGATTAGTGCCCTATGCAAATCAATATAACATACCATGAAACATCCCTCGTCAATCCGTCTGGCCTCACACAACTCCCTGATAAAGTCTAAATGTGGCCAACATATTCTCAATATTATGAAACATGTTCTTCCTTACTTAGATTATATTTTTTTAATGCATTCTCTGATGGCTTACAGAACCACTTTTATTGCCTTCATATATACTCTAAACGATAGTCTTGGGGCATATTTTTTAAAACTGTCACATTAAGAATGAAAAGAGTATCATGTACATTTAGTTTGGAATATATATGTATGCTCCAATGTAAGTGAATTGCAGGGGGATTCACAAAAATGATATAGAAATTAGAAATGCAAATTTATACTTTAAAGATTTTAATGTAAAATCGAGGCATTCACTGAGTCATGTTTGATCTACTTCACAAAATCCGAAATCCTAAGAAGTGTAATTGCCGTTCAAGAAATGTGTAGCCTGATTTATAAATTACTTGTGAGAAATGAGCGGGTGCGTGCACATGCACAGTTTTTGCAAGATGATCGACCCAAGTTGGAGCGAGATGGCAAGTATGAGGAGGAGGGCAGCCCGTGGATGCCGCAGTACAGGTAAGTGTTTATTTTGTCGTTTTTATTAATGTATAATTGATTTTTAATAGAGGGGTGGAGGCAGATGGCGAAGTGGAGCAGAGTTCAGTTCCACGAAATTTGTTCCCAACTCTGTGGACCTCCACATAGTCCCGCTCTGCCAGCTCCGCCCGGAGTTACTCTGAATCCAACTGTGGTATCTGTACAAATGTGCGTCCAATACTGGTCAATTCTGTGAGCTGAACCATTACGTGTGGAGTTTGTAGTATCAAAGTGAAATAAAGTCTAAAAAAGCCTAACAGCCATCAAGCTAAACAGCAAAGAATAACATGGAGTTTGGGGTCAATTAGGTATCCCAACTTTTGTTAGAAAACAACTGGCTGTGACGTTTAAATTGGGAAACATTTGGTAGTGTTTTGATTTCAAAGGGGGCTTAAAATGTCAGAGGCATTTGTGTTAGCTTTGGCCAAGATTTTCTAGCCCAAAGGAATGGTTCACAAGATCTCACTTGGGAGCTGGGATTTCAGTGTAGGACTTCGTCACAATTTACAATAGTTGTCACTTTGGAACCATATATGCTTCAAATATTGGTGAAACTGTTTTAGTATCCAGAAGTTCTACTTTAATTAGCCTCCTTATTGTTTGTGGCTATTGAATGATTCACTCCTAAAAGCAAATATTGATGCTTTTTAGAGGCGGAGGTCATGGTTGATCATTAGTGCTGGAGGCCATTGATGTCCTCATAGGCTTGGGGCCATTGAGTATAAATAATGCAGGGGCCAATGTGGCTCAATATACATGTTGCAATTTATAGACATTACAGCTACCTGAGTTCACTTAATGTATCTATCCACCCTGGCCATGGATATTCATAACTCCCTGTGGTCATTGAAGTTTTTTTAATGCCTGGGATAATTGAGGTTCATTATACCCGAGGATTCTGCGGTACATTACAGCCTGGGACTGTTTTCTTTTTTAAGGCTGTAGGCGACTGAGGCTCATTAGTAAATGGGACCTTTAAGATTTGAGATTACACTAGGCCTGTACTGCTTATGAATGCATGAGGACATTGACATCGATTAATGCCTACTGTATGTGTGCATATTTGCCTGTAAGGCTGTGTGGTGCATTTTTATCTGCTAGCCTGTGTGTGCTGATGTTCGCAGTTGGGGTTTTGAATATGCATGCATGTATATGGGTTTAAAGCACAGTTTGCTTGACTGCAAAGATGTGTGATATATGTCAACAATTGGCTGTCCGCATGTGTGCATGAACAAAAGTCAAACCTATTGGCTTTGTAAATGCTTGTTTTCTTCATCATTGGCCTCCTCGTGTATTGGACATCCCATTATTCACCTGACTGACTAATAGGAAACCAAGTGTAAAGTTATGAAGTAAAGGGTGAGTTCCGCCAATGACAAAGGTTCTCAAAGCATAGAGACAGCTGGTACGAGAAGTTGGCAAACCCAGGACATATTATTAATCGCTTTATTTCAGCCGTAAACAGTTAACTTTTTAACCATTTCTGCCATTCACTTGTCCTTCAGAGTTTATTCAACCATTTCCAGGCTACTGGTATTGAGAGATTGTGTCCGTGTCAATATTTTTCGTAAAAGATTTTATTAATTTTAATATAAACAACAGTATTCAAATGACATGATTTCTGTTCATTACAGGGAATCAGCGATACATACTTCTCTTACTCAAATACAGGTTAAGTTGACCATAGCATGGCGTCTACGATATTCCAAAGCTTTAATGACAGCTTAGGGAATTTTGGCAGTGTTCTTCCCAGTAACTTAAGGGACACCCATCTCTTTCATGAATCGTTATAAGTTATATTTTTTATACCACACTGATAATAGGGGGCACCCGCTACATATATAGGCCGAAACGCATCATGGCGACACAGCGCACTAATCAATAAAGTAAAATACAGTCCAGTCCTGTTTCTGGTTCCATTTCTCAGGGAATCGTAAAAGAACAATACATATATATATATTACCCACTGACGGTCGCCAGTAGGTAGTTATAGTTAGGAGCTATTTTCCATAGAAAATTCGCACCATTCTATTCCCAATAACTTTGACGGCGGTTGACGAATCTTCGCAAAATTTTCAAAACTCTTGGGATGGTCTGGTCTGCTCCTATCTTGAAAGTTTCAGGGTGATTTGTCAAGTGGGGGCCGAGAAAAAAGAGGGGTCCCAAAAAGTGTTTTCCCCATGCAATTTCCCATAGGTGCCCACCTGGTGCCTTAGCGGTGTACGGAGTTACTCGCTCGGCCGAATCCTCTTCGGGAAAGCCCTGAGAGCAACTGGGTAAGCTAGGGTTCTGACCTCAGTGCCCAGACGCCCGGCCCAACCAGAACAGGACCATGGGATGGCCTGTAAGGGGGTTTGTCGTTTGTCTATCAGGTGATCTCAGAACAGTCTGGTGACTGTTTCTTTTTGTAGTTGAATTTTGTTGGTCCGGAATTCTTTTGAATCGATTCCCCGAACAGGAGTCGACGGGCTCTGTTCGTTTTTTTGAAGACGTCATTTGCATAGAATAAGTAATTGCCTTGCAACACTTTACAGCACTTTATTGTGAGAAAATAGAGGAATACGAGTGTGAGTGGTGAGAAGGACGCGTCCGACTGTGAAGGGTTTCTGTATGAGTAGAATTGTGTGAATATCATTGTAATGCCTTGTTTTAGTAAAATATGTTTTGGGTGCTGCTGCCGGCGAGGTACACGGTTGGAAGAAAGACAGCCTGCCCCTCCCGAAGGCAGTCCCAGTTTTGATATGTATGTGAAACACGGTCTTCAACTGATTTTGTTTAACACGCTGTGGCATAAGTATACTAGAGACAATTCCGATTTGCAATGGCCTCTAACGGGGTCATTTGACGAGAAAAAGATTATTTACATCCAGAATAAACTATTTATGAAGAAAAGCCGCCAGTCGATGTTTGATTCCTTAAAGCTATGGTTGAAGGAGGCAAAACGACGACGGATAAGAGAAGAGAAATTGGGAAAGCTTAAATCAGGACAGACAGTCACCCAGAAAGCTATAGCTTATGATAAAGGGAAGGTGGAAGAGAACATTGTGCAAATGGATAGGCAGTTCCGTTTAGAGACGGACAAAGGTTATGTGGCTCGACCTGATACTGGAGATGATTTAGAGGACTTATTAGAAGCCCGACCACCCCCTCCTTATGCCCCACAGGGCTTATACCCAGCCGTGCCTTTGGTACGAGCAGACCAACTTGGAGCAGCATCGGCCGTTGGAGCACCGGGGGGAACGGTTGCCACGGCCCCTGCTGATGGGTCAGTACGGAGTGCATTACTTCCCCCTCCCACTCTTTGACAAACTACCTCACCCTTGATATCTTTACAGCCGGACGCGGCTGTCCCCTCCTCTTCACACCCCGTATTTCTCTCCCCTCCGATTCAGACCGCTATAGATCCCCGATATACGGCTTGCCTAGACACCACGCCCAAACGCCTTAGACCAGACTTGAGTGATCAACGAGTCTATACTAGGTTGCTGTTGGGTACGGAAGAAAGGAGAGCCATAGTAGTTCAGGCATCCCAGTGGATGCGATACGCCATTTATACCCTGGAAGACATTTGGAGCACCATGAAAGATTTTGATCCCGTTGCACAGCAACTGGCTTTGGAGAACATGGCGATCCAACTAATTTCACTATGGGAACAGTGTTTTGAAGAGGGACTCCCTCCTCAAATACTACGTGATATAAGAGATCGAGCTCATAAATTCCAATTACAGGCTGATGAGGTATATCAGAATGTAGAAACACTTGTACATTATCGTGAACGAATGCACCGAAAGTGTGCCGATTGGGGAGCACAGCACCCCATGAGAGAGGTGCACCCCCTCTTTTATCCTGAATTACCTGAATTAAGGGATGCCAATAATGTAGTAACTAGGGCTCGTGTGGATGCGAGGTTTCAGGAACAATGGGTTTATACCCCTTGGAAACGAAGCGAGGTCCTCACTTTAAAAGCTCCGCTCCCTGACCCCTGTAAAAATCCCACTGCTTACTACAAGGAATTAACCGAGGCCGCTAATTCTGCTATTAAGACGATACCCGATATTGAGCTATTTTTTGATCTTTTGATCCCGGTACCCATTTAGAGACAGATACATGACACGGACCACGGCCCCGAATTAGGAGGTACGTGGGAACAACTAAAAGCCTGGGATAAGGAGCGAAAGCCCGGAGAGAAACCTAGTGACGAAGTACTGGCAGTCCCATATAAATGTATTACTTACATGCAGACTCTCCTCCCTCCTAGAAAAGTTGATTGGGACAAATTAACAGCCTGTAAACAGAAGAAAGATGAAAGTGTGTCGGACTTCTTTACCAGATTTGAGAAGGTTTTTATAGATTTTAGTGGGCAGGACCTATCCACGGAAGGTAGGGTACGGTTGTTCGTGAATAGGTTTGTTACAAATTTGCTCCCCGAAGTTATGTCCCGTCTCCAGGCAGCCGAAAGTACCTGGACTACGGCTGCCCCGTCAGTAATTCTCAGTATGGCCCATTATTATGAACATCGAGAAAATGAGAGCAAAGAAAAGTCAGAAAAGAAGACTAAGGATTTAAAGACTAGAGTTCTGTTGCAGCAAGTTAGTAGAGGACAGAATACAGGACGGGGAGTAAGTGGCTCATTTCAGAGGGGTGCAATGACGGGGAGGGGTAGAGGAGGTCCTCCAAATATTGGGATAAATCAATGTTCATATTGCAAACAGGAAGGGCACTGGAGGGCAGATTGTCCTCTGTTGCTGGCACGAAATGGTCCTAACAGAGGAAGAGGAAGGGGCCGAGGGAATATTGACCAAAATAGTATGCGACGTGAGGAAATGCAGCATGAGGGTTGTCGGAAAAATATTTTGATGATCCCCAAAACAGACAGTACTACAACGAGACCTATAGGGATGATGGGTATGAAGGACCGGATTACGCATGAGACAGCCAAGGACAGAGCGGGGGCCGCTTTACAGTACCAATTGACCAGGAGGGACCTTATGTACAAGGTGAACTGTTGGGAACTTCGGGAAAATTCCTAGTGGATACTGGGGCAATCAATAGCTCAGTTGCCCATACGCTGGTCCCAGGGGCTGCTCTGTCTGGCCAAAATAATGTATCAGTGGGATTCTCTGGAATACCGGTGGTAAGCCCCGTTTCTAAGCCTCTGCCTTTTACTATAGGCCCCATTTCTATGCATTCGCCTTTTCTTTTAACTTCAAATCGTGGAGAAAATCTTTTGGGCCTGGATATTTTGAAAAAGTTAAATGCACGGATTTATTGTTCCCCTGATGGTGTCTACTTGACCATGCGAAAGCCATCTGTGCAAGCGGCTCAATATTTTGCGAAAAATGAGAGCCTTCCCCCTGAGTTTTCTACAATTCCTCGGACCCTGTTGGCTACGGGAGACACTGATGTTGGTCTGCTAAGAATAGCCCCCGTGTTGATAACCTTGAAACCTAATACTCAGCTGCCCCGCATTCCTCAGTATAAAATTTCACCAGAAGGTGAACAGGCCCTGTTGCTCATTATCCGTGACCTCATTCAGAGAGGAGTGGTAGAAGAGACAACTGCTAATATATGTAACAGCCCGATTTTACCGATGTTGAAGAAAACACCAATTGATGGTGCCCCGGATTATAAAAATACATATCGTTTTGTGATTGACCTTCGAGAGGTTAACAAGATAGTGGTTCCACAATACCCAGTGGTACCTGACATTACTGCAATTCTGACAATGATTCCCCATACGGCTGAATATTTATCAGTTATTGATTTAAAAAATGCTTTCTTTAGCATCCCCATTCACCCTGATAGCAGACATATCTTCGGATTCTCATTAGCTGGCCGAAGCTTTAGATTTACGGGTGCACCCCAAGGCTATACAGAGAGTCCTAGCATTTATAGTCAAGCCTTGAAAGCTGTTCTTGATGAATTTATTTTACCAGCAGGAAATATGATCATCCAGGATGTGGATGACATCTTGGTGGCCTCCGATACAGAGGAGGGTTGTAAGGAAGCCACGGTTAAATTGTTGAAACATTTGGCTGAAAAGGGCAATAAAGTATCCCTTTCTAAATTTCAATATTGTCGACAGGAAGTGACCTATCTTGGCCACTTACTGTCGAAAGCGGGGAGACGATTGACTCCAGAACGGATATCTGTGATAGCTAACATGTCTGTACCTCGTACTCAACGTGATGTTCGTGCTTTTCTTGGCATAACCTCTTACTGTCGCCAGTGGATACCTAACTATTTACTCCTCTCTAAACCCTTGTTGTATTTGACAACCAAAGATGTGCATGAACCCCTATCCTGGACAGATGAATGTCAAGAAGCCTTTGATTCTTTAAAGTCTGCTCTTTGTTCTGCACCTGTCTTGGGTACTCCAGATTACCGAAAGCCTTTTTCACTTTATGTGCACGAGGTGGACGGTTGTTCGCTTTCAGTGTTAACCCAGGGTTTTGGCGGGAAGCAAAGACCCTGCGCATTCTTTTCCTCAGTCCTGGATCTTGTTGCACGAGCTCTCCCGAGTTGCCTGAGGGCCACTGCGGCAGTAGCAGTGGCCATCCGACAATCAGAGGGAATAGTCCTGAATACGGACCTCACAGTCATGGCACCGCATGCTGTGGATATCCTTTTGAATAGAACCAAGACCCAGCACCTTACGAGTGCTCGATTGACAGGGTATGAGTTAACATTATTTGCACCCCATATCACAATTAAAAGATGTGCTACTCTGAACCCAGCCACATTATTGCCTCTCCCTTCAAATGATGGAAAGGACAATGTCCATGATTGTATATTTAGAACTGAAGAGGAAACGAAGGGGCGTGTGGATATCACTGACACCCCTTTACTAGAACCCCAGGGGGAGTTGCATGTAGATGGCTCTTGTTTTAAGTTACCAGATGGCACTGCGACAGCTGCCTACGCTGTTAAGACATTAAAGACTGTGGTAAGAACTGCAAGGATTTCCCATCACTCAGCCCAGGCAGCTGAACTAATAGCTTTGTTAAGAGCATGCGAATTGAGTGAAGGGCTGAGGGTGAACATTTTTACAGACAGCCAGTGCGCCTTTGGCGTGGCCCATAGCTTGGGGAGGCTATGGAGGGAGAAGGGTTTCTATACCACACATGGTCAGAAAATTCAGCATGGCCCTTTAATTGATCGATTGTTATTTGCTTTAACATTACCTGAGAAAGTGGCCATCATCAAGTGCAGCGCCCATAAGAGAGTCGTTGATTCAACTGGAAAGGGAAACGCTTTTGCTGATTCAGTAGCGAAAGAAACAGCCCAGGCTAGAATGAACCCCATGTTCCCTACCATATCGGCCCGGTGGGTGGCAAGGACATCCCTTTCTGACAATACTATTGAAAGCGTCAGAGAATTACAGAAGGAAGCAACCATAGATGAAGTACAAAGATGGGAACAGGAAGTAGGGAAGTTAGATAAGAATGAATGTTGGATAGATCGATCTGAGAAACAGCGGTGGTTGCTGCCCAATGCTTTGGTATATGCTGTAGTGACCATGGCCCATGGTCCGGCCCACATTGGTGTTAAAGGTATTTGTGCGGTGTTAGACCCAGTATGGAACAACCCAAGCATTCCCAAAACTGCAGCACGTATAGTAAAATACTGCCCTGTGTGTTTACGTCATAATCCTGGGGGTAGAGAATCTGTGTCTAGCGGAAATTTTGCCCCACCGTCCTTGCCCTTTGAGGTAATACAAATTGATTACATTCAGAGGGAAAGAGTGAATAATTTGAAGTATGTATTGGTGGTGGTATGTGCTTTTAGCAAATGGGTTGAAGCCTACCCCACCAAAGAAGCCACTGCAGTTGCAACCGCTAAAACCCTGATTAAAGAGTGCTTCCCCCGATATTGTTTACCCCGGGTCATCTGGTCAGACAACGGGCCTCATTTTAATGCCCTGCTAGTACAAAGTGTTTGTGATGGACTGCAGATAAAACAAAAGTTCCATGCCGCCAGACATCCCCAGTCGGCGGGTCTGATCGAGAAATATAATGGCACTCTGAAATTGAAAATGGCTAAAATCTGTGCAAGCACTGGGCGAAGAAGAAAGCACTGGATCCATGTCACGCATCTGAAACGCCTGCCGCTGCCTTTGCCATTTGATCTGAGGAATCGAGAAGGAATTCCGAGTCAGGAAGGAGAGCTGAATCAAAGCTTTGTGCCTTTTTCAGACGCCCAAGAAATAGGGCAACCGAGTGAGGTGTCACCCAGCGTGGAAAGTACGACAGCTCGACCAGCAGAGGCTGTTGTTCCCAGGGCACCACAGGTTTCGAATGCCTCAGATGCCCTTGCAGCAGAATTGTTTTCTGACCAGGAGCAACCTGGCCGTTGTAAATACGACCTGCGGCCCCGAAAACAGCGTGGTACCCCAGCTTCCAATGGTAGGAGTTAGACAGACACTTAAGTTGAGAAGATCGGATAAGAATTGCTGGGGTACTGAGCGAGACACTGGACTGAACCCGTTGAGAGCTTGGAACATTGTGTTAAATAAGCTCTGTTCAGAAAGAAAGACTGAGTTAAGGGCCGCGGCCGTACTACTAGGATATAACAGTTGGTTCTCTTGATGAACGATAGGAGTCTACCTGTGAGGCTCTAATGGACACAGGGAGAAGATCCCTTAGTGGGAAGAAGAACCCTCTGGTGGTGTGCGTGCTTTGTGGATACAGAGATTAGATTTGGACTTGTAGAGAGGAACCGAGTTAGATTTTGGACTTATAGAGAGTATGTTTCCTTTTGCCCAATTTGCGATGGAGGATGAACAACAACTTGCCCCTCGACGGTATATCGACGGTATATCGATAATATGCAATTATTTTCTGGATGTCCCACCAGAGTGAAGGTGGCATTCGTTGCTTTTATTTTTATAATCACAGTAATTTTGATGTGTGTATTTGTGTATCTAGAATTTCAGCACCCTGTACATACTTTGATAGGGACTACCTCTGCTCCAGAGGAACACCTCTTTTACTCCTTGCTTCCACATAAGGCCAGACATAGAGAAACTTATTCAAAAAATGTTTTTATTGAAATGCTACCTCAGACCCATAATACAACCAACAAGACAAATTGTTGGGTCTGTGGTTTACTCCCGTCAGTAATGCATCAACATGAATTATTCATTTCCCTACCCTTGTCTCACTTAGCTAGCTGTGAAGCCTGGTTCCAATTATTGTCACTGATGTATTCTCACTATGTGGCCGAACCTAAGATATATACCGAAAAAGACTATGAGGCCATTTTGAAGTATATAGAACAACACCAAGGATTTGATGCTGAAGGGAATGGAGGAGAGGGATCCTTAGACCCAAATGCTTGTATGAATGTATAAACTGAATATAAAAATGCTACTTGGCTACAAGAAGAAATGCAGGATTTCGAACTTTTCAACTCCACCATGTATTTTCAGCACTTTAAAGAACGAAATGTCACCAATGACAAAGCTATGCCAATCCCCATTATAAATGGTACTTCCCACTTTTGTATACAGGGACGAGGTCATATAAAGGTAGGAAGCAGTAGATGTAATTACACTTACACCTTGCAGACATATAGTACTCCTCCCGTGATTACTCCTCCCAATGTATATTTTGTGTGCGGTGAAAACGCATATACATGGCAACCCCGGGGATGGGCAGGGCGATGTTACCTCTCATTCCTCTACCCCCCAGTTTATATTGCCCCATCTGATTATCATAAGACACATCAACTAGTTAAAAGAGAGATAGAATCTAACCGGAGTATCAGGAGTTTTGATACTGATAGCATTGATCAGACTGATACCTCCTTGCAAGAGTTTGAAGACTTTGCTAAAGGTCTCACTCCTTTTTGGGGACCGACTTTCAACAGCCGTAGTATAAGACGTCTGTCAAGAATAGTGGAAAATGTGGTCCAGACCACCACTGGGATTCTGACTAATATTACTGTTGAGCTTCAGGCTACGAGGCTTGTTTCGCTTCAGAACCGGATGGTTCTTGACGTCATCCTCGCAGATTCAGCCCCAACTATACACCTTGCAATACAGAAGTTACACCGATTAGCTAGTGAAGCACATGGAGACAATGGTACTTGGTCCCTTAGTGGATGGGTCTGGGGTCTTCTACCAACCTGGGGTTTGAAAATATTCATGATTCTGGCTGGAGCCTTTGGAGTCATATTTACTTGCTGTCTGTGTCTCCATTGTGGTCCAGCCTGCTGTTCTTTCTGTGCGGCCAGAATAACATCTGCCTTGACCATCTCTCGTCAGGCCAAAGTCGAAAAACAAATGATTCAGAAGGAAGTTTCAGATCTTATGCAGATTGATGAAGGAGTGTTCATAGAATAAATCCAGTTATATTGGCTATAATAGGCCAAAAGGGCCGTCTGATGGGATATAAATATGATAAATGCATGATATTGGCCTAGTATATACAATATAACCTTATAACCACACGTTAGCATTTCATTATATCATTGTATTATTGTATTTGTGAATGATTCACTTCTGTACCGCTTAAACCTATTGACATGACTGGAGCCATGATTGTTTCGTTTCTCCGTTTCAAGTACTGTTACCCTGAAACCACGTGATTAAGCTTTCTGCACGAAACTATGATGGCTGGGTTAGCTATTTGCTCCGCTTGCTAACTTGTAGCTCAGGGAAACCCAAGGTCACACCTGCCCTTCTTGTGGGATGCGCACATTCTAGCAGAGCCCGTTCTTGTACTCCCCAAGCTACTGATAGACAGGGAGGCACCTTATTGACTTGCCCCCAGAATAGCTTAAGCTTAGCTACTAGCAATCAATTGTGCATTATATGGGTCTTCCTGCTGGCTCACTGACAAGTTGTATCTTTCCTAGTAAGGTGACATTGTGGGATGTGTGAAACGTATATATGCTTGGTATCAATTGTATGTAGTCAGTCTCCTCTGTGCACCCCCGTGGGTTGAGTAGACTGAGGCTCCCCTGTCAGGGTTCGTATTTGCTGAATAAACGATTGAACTTTCTCCATTGCCGACTGACTTATTATTCATGAGTAAGGTATATGGGCTATTGGTGAGTATGGTTTCATTAGTGTAAATATTTTGATTCCTTCAGGTCCGCCGTTGTGAGTGGCTCGTGGGCTGCGCTAAAACTACATGTTGGATATATATATATATATATATATATATATATATATATATATATATATACACACACACACAAAAGTTTGCCTTGAGGCAAGAACAAGCCGACTGCAGGGTGGCGTTGCCATGATTTTATTGATATCAGCAATCTCAGTCCAGAGTAAAAGTCTCTCTCCATTTCTCCTTACGCGTTTCAAAACCATGCGGTTTCTTCGTCAGAGGAACATCGCTTTAAAGGAAATAGCCCCAAGCATTTAAGCGCATGTGCAGTAGCAATTATTCTCAGGTGAGCTTTGTATTCGGCATGCTGGTGCTTGTAGTTTTCAAAGTGGCAGGCATCATTATTACCCGAGTGGGTTCCGTTCAGAGCGTGGATGAAAGTTAGTAATTAAAATACCCAAGTGGGCGGCCGGGGCGGCTGTTATTTTCATCTTTCTGCCCCGCTGTGCCATACTTCACGACATGAAGTGTTTCAGTCGTCAGGCCCCACAAGATCCCTCGTGGTGGCGAGTTCTCTGCGGCCAGGCATGCCGCACTTAATATACACACGAAAGTTTGCCTTGAGGCAAGAACAAGCCGACTGCAGGGTGGCGTTGCCATGAATTTATTGATAACAGCAATCTCAGTCCAGAGTAAAAGTCTCTCTCCATTTCTCCTTACGCGTTTCAAAACCATGCGGTTTCTTCGTCAGAGGAACATCGCTTTGAAGGAAATAGCCCCAAGCATTTAAGCGCATGTGCAGTAGCAATCATTCTCAGGTGAGCTTTGTATTCGGCATGCTGGTGCTTGTAGTTTTCAAAGTGGCAGGCATCATTATTACCCGAGTGGGTTCCGTTCAGAGCGTGGATGAAAGTTAGTAATTAAAATATCCAAGTGGGCCTCCGGGCCGGGGCGGCTGTTATTTTCATCTTTCTGCCCCGCTGTGCCATACTTCACAACATGAAGTGTTTCAGTCGTTAGGCCCCACAAGATCCCTCGTGGTGGTGAGTTCTCTGCGGCCAGGCATGCCGCACTTAATATACACACGAAAGTTTGCCTTGAGGCAAGAACAAGCCGACTGCAGGGTGGCGTTGCCATGAATTTATTGATAACAGCAATCTCAGTCCAGAGTAAAAGTCTCTCTCCATTTCTCCTTACGCGTTTCAAAACCATGCGGTTTCTTCGTCAGAGGAACATCGCTTTGAAGGAAATAGCCCCAAGCATTTAAGCGCATGTGCAGTAGCAATTATTCTCAGGTGAGCTTTGTATTCGGCATGCTGGTGCTTGTAGTTTTCAAAGTGGCAGGCATCATTATTACCCGAGTGGGTTCCGTTCAGAGCGTGGATGAAAGTTAGTAATTAAAATACCCAAGTGGGCCTCCGGGCCGGGGCGGCTGTTATTTTCATCTTTCTGCCCCGCTGTGCCATACTTCACAAAATGAAGTGTTTCAGTCGTCAGGCCCCACAAGATCCCTCGTGGTGGCGAGTTCTCTGCGGCCAGGCATGCCGCACTTAATATACACACAAAAGTTTGCCTTGAGGCAAGAACAAGCCGACTGCAGGGTGGCGTTGCCATGATTTTATTGATATCAGCAATCTCAGTCCAGAGTAAAAGTCTCTCTCCATTTCTCCTTACGCGTTTCAAAACCATGCGGTTTCTTCGTCAGAGGAACATCGCTTTGAAGGAAATAGCCCCAAGCATTTAAGCGCATGTGCAGTAGCAATTATTCTCAGGTGAGCTTTGTATTCGGCATGCTGGTGCTTGTAGTTTTCAAAGTGGCAGGCATCATTATTACCTGAGTGGGTTCCGTTCAGAGCGTGGATGAAAGTTAGTAATTAAAATACCCAAGTGGGCCTCCGGGCCGGGGCGGCTGTTATTTTCATCTTTCTGCCCCGCTGTGCCATACTTCACGACATGAAGTGTATATATATATATCCACAAAAGCAGGTTAGCCCCAAGGAGTAATAAAAGGGGGTGGTAATGGACGGAGCATCTGAACCAATCAAACACTCACACCCAGTCAAAAGATCTGGGTTTAATCCATCACCGTTCTTTAGCCCACTCTGCCACCCCAGCTCAGACATGGCTATATGCGAAGCAGTCTGACCTTGTGCCTCATGGAAACAGTCCAGCCCGAACTGCCAAGTCATGCCTTCCCTGGACCGGAAACAAGCTTCCGAGGACCGGTTTCTGGCATTACAGCCGTCTTCAGCCCGGCTTACTTGAATCCAGTGGCAAAGTGAGCAAGGGACTCACGTCTGAGCATACCCTGCCACACTTATGGCGGCCGAAAGTGGTACAAAAGGGGGTGGTAATGGACGGAGCATCTGAACCAATCAAACACTTAGCCCCAAGGAGTAAAACCACAAGAAGGTGGATGGTTCACGACGTTTAATGAAAAACTTGCAAGCAGGTGGCCGACACGTGATATGCATCAATAGTTCATATGCCAAACGCGTTTCAGGAGTCCCATTTTTCCCTTCATCAGTGGCAGATCATGGCGGATAAGAGCATTGTTTCTTGCGCACCTTTTATTTTCAAATCACCTGCCTTAGTGGGCGTGGCCTTCCCAAAGCCTTCTGGTGAATGTAGTGCGCTAAGGTACTCCCTTGTGGGTATCCTCGTATCGCTCATGCAATTGAAAACAAGTTTTACCCATGTGGGTTCGTGCACACACTTGCCGGTATGCCTGCTCTGCTTTACAGAAGTCCAAGTGAACATCCGCTGGCACTCGTCCTGCACAAGCGCCAACTCCTTCTTTCCGTAGGTGCAGCACCAGTATGGCGCCGACACTGACCTGCTATCAAGCAGTGGGTCTTCTCTCCACAGCTGGGCAACAGCCGATTCAAATCCACACAAGCAGGTTAGCCCCAAGGAGTAAAACCACAAGAAGGTGCATGGTTCACGACGTTTAATGAAAAACTTGCAAGCAGGTGGCCGACACGTGATATGCATCAATAGTTCATATGCCAAACGCGTTTCAGGAGTCCCATTTTTCCCTTCATCAGTGGCAGATCATGGCGGATAAGAGCAATGTTTCTGGCGCACCTTTTATTTTCAAATCACCTGCCTTAGTGGGGGTGGCCTTCCCAAAGCCTTCTGGTGAATGTAGTGCGCTAAGGTAATCCCTTGTGGGTATGCTCGTATCGCTCATGCAATTGAAAACAAGTTTTACCAATGTGGGTTCGTGCACACACTTGCAGGTATGCCTGCTCTGCTTTACAGAAGTCCAAGTGAACATCCGCTGGCACTCGTCCTGCACAAGCGCCAACTCCTTCTTTCCGTAGGTGCAGCACCAGAATGGCGCCGACACGGACCTGCTATCAAGCAGTGGGTCTTCTCTCCACGGCTGGGCAACAGCCGATTCAAATACACACAAGCAGGTTAGCCCCAAGGAGTAAAACCACAAGAAGGTGCATGGTTCATGACGTTTAATGAAAAACTTGCAAGCAGGTGGCCGACAAGTGATATGCATCAATAGTTCAGGGGCTAACCTGCTTGTGTGGATATATATATATACAGGAAATTCACCCAAATAATCCAAAAGTCGTGGAAAGACAAAATAGGACCCAGAGTTCTTAGTGCAAGGTATTTTATTCAATTAATACACCCAGCACTACTGCCAAGATGCTTTTCGGCCCTCGGGAGGCCTTGATCACCTGACACCATGAGGAGTGACCCACATTTTTAAAGTGACAGTGCAACACCATGTGATATAGTGAGAGTAGAGATTGTAGAGATACTGTGCAATTATATGTATCATGTAAACATTGTTATCACTATAGCAGCAAATTGTTAGTTTGTGCAAATTCATTGATAATATGTAAATCCGCATTGATTAATTCAAAATATACACAACTCTATGCAGTAGGTAAAGGGATAAAATCACATTCTGTACATATGGGCATTAATGGATGCTATAATGCTCAAAGCATAACACCCCAGTGGGTAATTACAGAAATTGCATTCCAAATGCCTTCCATAATTGCTGCCCTCTATTGTACCTATCACAGTGCAATAATGTAAACATAATAGCTCATTAATGAATTGTCCAAATAACAAAAAGTGTGCAAATACGCAAATCGTCATTCATTAATTTTAGGAGTCCAGGGGATACATTGAGGTAGGACCAGAATAAAAAAACACCTGTATAGCATGTCAATTGGGCAGTCATGGCTGCATTCCGTCCATCATCTTGTGTTTTTTGCTTTTCACCCTATGTGGGAAGTGTATGCCCAGACATTGGTCCCATGCTCACTACGCCACTAGAGTCAAGCTATCCTGGCTGATGACGGGTCATAGCCAGAAACCAGAAAACTGCCTGGAACTCCTACATCCCACCACCTGTCTGGCTGCTGGTGCTGGTTGCAGCAAAGGTTGTCTGTGTTGCTATTAATAAAAACATAAGCACCAATTTTAGATACCAAATTCACCACCAAGTAATTATTGTGCACAAAGTACAACAATAATACTTTACTACAGTTTGGTTAGCAGTATCTTCAATCAAAACTATCACTTTGGGATGTTTGTCGGTTTACAGCATGATAAAAAAGCCTGACAGTCAACTCAACCAAAAACGTTTTTCTCCTAATGGAGAGGATTGGCTGGGAAAGGATGAGCGTGAAGGACATTGATGGGGTTGAAGGGAATGGTCACCAATGACTTATGGTCTTGGTTGCTAATGGGTTATCATTCCTTTCCTGCCATGCTGCACTGTCTTGGAACCTGCTGGTAAACTGTATGAATAGGACAACATTGGATGATCTAAGGCTAAGGTATCTCTTTTTGAGTCTTTGATCAAGAAAGCCTTCTCAACCAACATATTTTGTGCATGATATTTTACATGAGCCTACAATCTTCTTCAGGGTACAAAGAGTCTGCTCTTTTAGTCCCAGAAAACCACAAGACATATAACAGAGGGGGTGAAGGAAAGATTACTAAAATGACAGAAGAAGAATGCTACAGACAGGAAAAAGTCATCTGCAGAAGCAGGAACAATACAAACACTATATAGGGGATTTTTTTTAAAGTAGATGTAATAACAAATACCCAAGGCTAAATTACTTTACTAGAGGGGAGAGGTCAAATTAAGAAATAATATTAAACAGAACTTACTGTGGCCAGCAGAACCATCTTCTGCAGCAGTAGTGGTGGTATTTGCACCCACTTTGGTGCTAGTGGTGGCAGCCCTTTTCCCGTCGATGCCCTCTTGCCCCTGGGTGCTGATGGAAGAAATAAAGAAGATTAAAAATGATTAGTGGTAGAGTTAATTTCTAACAAAATATTTTGACACACAGCAGCATTGTACTTTCTAAATCAGATCCATTGGCCTATTCCCAGTTTCCTAAACCTAAAATTTAATTGTCAACGACTAATGCATTGCAACAGGTGATCTTTGCTTCTCTGACCCCTTTCATGGGCTAAGTCAGTCTCTAATTGTATCTATCCAGTATTTGCAAAGTGCAAACTAATCTCCCCTAGGGATCTCAAGGTGCTAGGGGCCGTCGAGGGGATTAAGTGAGCTATTGCCAAAAGTCACAGGGTGCTGAGCTGATCTGCCGTCGGCGATCAAACTGTGATGACCGTGCTCCAAGGACAGATGCTCGGGCCACTGTACCACACATCTCCTTATTTTTTTATTTATTTATTTGCTTGTATAGAGCAGGAATTCGACCCCCGAAGGGGTAACTCCGCGCTTGTGTTCTTACCAGAGCTATATCCAAATGAAGACAATCAGGGCAGGAAGAGAAAATATCTACATGGTCAGGAACAAATGAGTCTTTAAGCATTTCCTAAAAGTGGCAAAATTGGGATTTTGCCTAAGAGTGAGGGGCAGGGAGTTCCAAAGGGTGGGGCCTCTATAAGAGAGAGCTCGGCCTCTCTGTCTTTCCTTTTTGATCCGTGGTACCTGGAGCAAAGATTGGGTCTGAGAGCGCAGAGAGCGACCTGGCTCATAAGGTTTAAATATTTCTGATAGGTACTTAGGACCAATGCCAGACAGGCATTTATGAATTGTACAGCATATCTTAAATTTCACCCTCTGGCGAATAGGCAGCCAATGTAATTTGTTCAACAGAGGACGAGAGGGGGATCTAGATGGAACGTTCAAGATCAGTCTAGCAGCTATATTTTGGGATACCCGTAGCCTGCCAAGTTGCTCCTCATTGGCAGAAATAAGCAACCCATTACAGTAGTCTAGTCTACTGATTACCAATGCCTGGACTAAGGTCTTCCTATGGCTATCCGCTAGATAGGGGAACACCCTTCTCAGGAGTCCAATGACCCTAAGACAAGATCCCGGTACCTGATTAACCTGATCTTTGAGTGTCAAAGATTGATCAAGTCGAACCCCCAAGTTTTTTACTATCTCTTTGGGACAAGGGACAGAGCCTAGGTCGGGAGGCCACCACTCAGGTGACCATCAGAGCGGAGCCTCTCCGAAAAGCATGACCTCCGTCTTGCCCACATTACATTGCAGGCAGTTGGAGGTCATCCAATGGGATACAGCTCTCATTCCTGCAGCAAAGAAGTTTTTGACTACTGGCGTCATTGTCTGAACAGGGAACAGCAGCTGGGTGTCATCTGCGTATGATATCGGTGTGAACCCATATTCTCTCACAATTTCAGCCACGGGGGCCACATACACATTGAACAATGTGGGGCTTAGGCATGAGCCCTGTGGAACCCCCTTGGTGAGCTCCCTAGAGATGGAAAAATGGGAGCCCAGTCGAGCGGCCAGTAATGAAACTTTCTAGCCATGCCAGAGCAGTTCCGCCTATCCCTACCCTCTTCAGACGACTGATAAGAATGTCATGTGACACCGTGTCAAAGGCAGCGGACAAATCCAACAGCACCAGAATCATGGATCCTCCTCTATCCTGTGCCATCCGGATGGTATCGGTCACGGAGAGGAGAGCTGATTCGGTGCTGTGATTAGGTCTGAACCCAGATTGAGAAGGGTCCGGACCGTCCGCTGCCTCGATATATTTAGACACATGTGTATTGAAATGTTTCTCAGTCATCTTACTCAGATGGGGCAAGAGGGAGATCGGGCGGAGGTTGTTCAAGTCTGACCATGGCAACGCCGCATTTTTACGAATAGGGTTCACAATCGCCTTTTTTCGGACACTGGGCACTTGTTCTTCCTTAAGAGAGAGGTTGATTAATGTTCGAAAACCTGGGGAGAGCAGGCTTCCCAGAGAAGCTATCATTTTAGCGGGCAGGAGATCGGTTGGGGATCCTGGCTTAATTTGACTATACAAAGCAGTGACCTCAGACAAACTAACCTCCGGGATCGTAGTAAATCTGCTGCTTTCATTCTTTGGTTTCCAAGAAGAAAAAGAGTCAACATTGCTCTTACAATTTGAAGATTGTGTTATTTTCTGATATATAGACTCAATTTTGTTCTGGAAAAATGCGGAGATATCATCGCATAAGATTTGTGTAAAATCATCAGGGCTTTCGCAGGCCACAGGTTTTACAAATGATTGGAGATTTTTATAAAGTTCTCTGGAGGAGTTCCCTGCATCTGCTAGTTGTAAAGCAAGACTGTTTTTCCTAGCCAATTTTATATTTTTATGATATTTAGCTGGGGCCTCCAAGTACGACTTTCTACTACTGGGTGTATGCGTCTTTCTCCAGACTTTCTCCAACTTTCTACACCCCTATTTCTCTACCCTAAATTCTTCTGAATACCATCCCTCATGCTTAAATTTGGGATACTGTTTGTGTAGTTTCAAAGGTGCAAGCGAATCCACTGCCTCTAAAAGAGCTTTATTAAACTTAATGAGACCTATTTTGACATTGTCGTTCTCAGAGATAGAGGGTTCTTTCCAAGCCTTCTGAAGTCCTTCAAAGGTTATTTTATGCCATTGTCTGCGCCGTATTGCGGGGAGTGGCTTTTGATGTGGCAAATGAAGACCTAGTAGGGTAAATCCTACCATGTAGTGATCAGACCAACTAACAGGGGTTGGCGGACAGCATTTTATTTTAGGGCAGTTAGTTAGAATGAGATCCAGAGTATGTCCACCCAATTGCGTTGGGCCACTATTCTGGATTTTCAGTCCTAATATCAAAAGATCAGAGAGCAGGGAAATTGTGTCTGGGTGATTAGGTAGGTCAGTGTGAATATTAAAATCTCCAAGGAGAATAAAATCTTCCTTGGCTTTAAAATAAGGGGCTAATAGCTCCATAAGAGTGAGCGAAAAACCTGAACACGGTCCAGGGGGGTCGATAGACCAATGCTCCCTTCCAGTGTGTTTTAGAGGAGGAGCAGATCCTAAAAATCATGACCTCCATTTGAGCGCAACATCTTTGGTCGAGCAGGGAAACTTTCAGGCCTTCATTATATACCACTGATTTGCAATGTATACTACAAATCAGGGAGATTTGGGCTGTATGAGCCACTTAAAGGCACAGTCAAAAAACCTAACACCCTGATCTACTACTATCTTAATAGTGGCAGGACAGGAGGAATTGGCATCACTTTTTAAAATCAGCCCAAACAATGTGAAGCACCTGGCTCGCTCATGCTGGATTAGAATCCAGACAGTACCATTAATTTGACATCCACTTCATTCCTATGGTGCAACACCCTCCCTGTCAGGCTGAATCTGACACCATGCACCACTACTACCTGGCCAGGGCCCATGTTTTGTCAAGGGTTTGTTGTTTGTATTGGCCTGCCTATAATGATTGTTTTTGTGCAGGGCGGTGTCCCCTTACTGCATAAACAATTCAGGGTACTGTGCAATATATGTGCCACCCTTGCACCATGGTGCAAGGGTGTCTGCATTAGCATGGTTGGCAACACTTGGTGTTGCACCAGGAAGTGCAAGAGCAGGAATGTAACATCGCTGGATAAATTAATAAATATATCACATTCCTGCTCGCTCCCTCTCTTGCAGCACTTCAAGTTGACTTGCTGCCCTGTGTGAAATACATTTTAATAGCTCCGTTCCCCGATGCACTCATTGAAGTGTATAGATGATAAAACATCGCATTCTTGTGACACACAGCTATGTGTATTTATTTAGGTGAGTGTCCACACTAAGATAAACCACTTGCAAGTTTCCTCAGCATGTTTCCATCCTCTTGAATAAAATTTCTTTTTTTTGCACCAGAGGGCACATTTGTTCACAATACTTGGTACACAGATATAACTCTTCTATATATTTATACTCCCATTTAAAAAGGCTATCCCCCGCTGCACAGGGCTGAAAGGTGAGTGCAGTGTGGGCTTGGCTGCAGTGGTTGACTGCATGCAGGGTGCAGGCTGCAGGGTCTGGTCTCCTGCCAACACCCTGCCATGCACAACAAAAGGCCCTGTGCAGTGTTGGGTATGCTCCCTTTATGGGGTGTTTGTCACTGGGCATGGCTGCAGGTCAGGCCTTGGTGCCACCCTCCCCACTGCGAATGCCGCATTCTCCACCACAGTAACCAATGGTCCCACAGGGTGTAAACCTTGCCTGGTCTGCAGCCTACTGCCATCATAAGGGGGAAGTGGCATTATACCCAAAATGTTGAAAGCCCTGAAAATGGGCAGGGCTGCACCCCTAAATGCCAGCAGTGACCGCAGGGGGTGGGGGTGCACTGGCGCTGCTGTTGCTTGCTTCTGCCATAGCGCAGCGGAAAGAGGAAGGAAGTGGAACAGAAGGAGGAGGACAGAAGGAAAGGAAAATAAAAAACAAAGCGCAAAAAAGTCACAAAAAAGTTAAAAAAACACAGAGAGAAACATTAAATACACACAGTTAGACAGATAGTGATACAAATAAGCAGATAACAGGTGGGCATAAGATTGGGGTGATCAAATGGGGGAGGATTTGGTTGCATAAGAAGAAGGCTAGAGAAGAAGCAGGTATAATGAAATGGCGCCGCCCATGCGCATTGAGTGGTGCATTCGTTCTGATTTTCAGCGTGGAATGTGCAATCGGCATGAAAAAAACAGAGTGAACGGCGAGACAAGAATCTGTCTGCCTGTTGGCGGAATTCTGTAAAATCTCGCTGAATTTTTTGGGCAACTCTGTGGAATTCAACAGAGTCAAATTCAGCAAATTACGTCCAGCTAATGGAAGCCCCAGCAAGGATTTGAGGATCCTTCGAGGATCCGTTGTTTCTGCAAGAAAATCTCTTTTATATTTTAAACATAGGCTCCCTTTAAAAAAAAATCAAACAAATCATGTAGATTCATAAAATGGTGCCAACGTTATTAATGTGTTTTCTATGGAAACACTCACTCTACCATAAGTACACTGATGCTAATATACATTTTTTTATATATATATATATCTATATGCCTGTGTGTGTGTACGCGCGCTTGCGTTTGTGTGTGTGTAAATGTATAATTCTCAGGCAATACTGATAGCTGTTGCCTGGAAAATGTTATGACTTTTTGGTGGTAATGTTGCGCCTTTTCAGTAATGTTGCAGATGCAGCCATAGGGGATGATCAGGAACCAATGCACATTAAATGGCATATAGTGATTTGTTTCCTGTGACACTGCAATAAGCACTGTGGAGATGGTGGCAGATGGCAGAGAACATGTTACTTTGTAGTTTTGATCAGGAAATTGACAGACTTAACTTATATGGAGTATGTTGGTAAGTTATTTGTGACATGTACATGTACTTACCTCATTGTCTCGCTAGTCTATTGCCACTCCAAGGATGTGTGCTGCTGCTCTTGTGCCTTTAAATGGTTCACGCAATGAGTCTGAAATATAAAACCGTATGTTTGAAGAAAATGATCATATCATGCCTCTGTATCAAGATATGGGCTCAGAATAAAGTGTGTTGGTTCTTTTTAGAGTTTCTGTTGTACTTTATGTGTAGCAATTGACCCTATGTTGGATATGCATGCATTTGACAGGTGTTGAGACTTTTTTTGGGGGGGGGGGGGGCAGACATGTGTTGGCACTTGCTCTCATGACAACCCTATCTTGATTGACAGACAGCCCATGCAGCTGGTGAGGTGCATGATGTCCAGGATAAGCTGTCCTGTGGGCTGAGGCTTGGCATACACCAAGCGCACCAGTACAGCTGCCATTTATTTTCTGTCATGCTTAGCTTTTGTATATCTATTTTAATATAGCCAGATCGCTTCACGTTCCCACCTCCATTGCATTTACTGTATTAGTGTATTCTTGCCACACAGCCTGTTTCCCTTCCTCACACAGTGCACGTCGAGGCAGCTCATGAAGAGGACCATTGTGGTCAGTTGCAAAGTTTACCACAATATCTGCTTCCTTCTCAGTGAAACCCTTCTTTCTCTTTAGTGGTCATTAGTGTGTCTTATGAGTCTGGCTGTGGGATGATGTGAAGCACAAGGAAAAAGCTCAGAGCTGTAGAGGGTACTCGTATTTATATTATTAGAATGTTATTGTTTCATAAAGTGTTTAATCGCAGGCAGGTGTGCCAAATCTCTAATCGCCTCCAGTTCAAATATTGTGCAACATATATGCAATATTCTCTTTAACCAATATACTTACATTTCTGTGCCTGTTTGCACATGGAATCTTACATGTAGCAGCTGTGACTATGCCAATGTTGACATATGGCTTAGTTTCCTTATTTGCATGTGTAAATACAGATGTTCCCCAATGGAATATTTGGCACATTAACTTCGTCAATGTTCATAATTCAGAACAGTACATATAGTCAGTCAGATGCCTTCTCCCATACATGTGCAGTATTCAGTTCGGATCTTTTTCCTTTGTGAAATTGGCCCCATGCCTCCGGATTCCCAGCCCATGAGCTAACTACTAGGTCACATCCCTACTACAGCTGGTCGCTTTTGATATGAAGCGCCTTCTTCATACACATCTTACCCATCCATAACAGTTTCACTATGATCTGCTGTTAGCAGACACTTCTGTCTGACGTTTCTTTAAATTATTTCCTATAGCTCCAAAAAAAGAAAATGGGTTGTTCATGTCAATGTAAGTGTTTTTATGACTGTGATTACCATGCTTCATTTTCTTTTGAAATTTTGCATGGATCAGGCTTGTTATAAAATTCTCGCGCACTCTGTAGCTCTGGATGTCCCAGCTTATCAAAGACTCGATGCATTGAATCAAGTTTCCACCGCCTAACAACATGAGACACGTTTTCCATGGAGAAGAAAGCTCACTTTCTTCTTCGGAATCAAAAGGATGCTGGCAGGATGAACCGGAGAAATGAAGGCAGACCTAACATTTGTATTCTGTCATTTCGCAGTGAGACGCGTCGCTGTTCTCATGTAGGACACAGAGGAGGGGGATTCCTTTGAGGTTTTATGATGAGAAGAGAACGGCAAGCACCACCATTTATCTTCAAGTGTTGAATCCCATTCATTTTCTAGACATGTTTTTTCCCTCTGATGATGAATGAGTCCAGATCATCTCAAAATCCATTACAGCGTTGAATCTTACATGATATGAAAGATGGCATGGCGTATTGACAAAGTTTTGTGTCATTTTGTTCAGATCGTCTTTACAAATGGGGTATTTACCACCGGTTAAAAATCCTCAATTCTGACAAAGAAATGCGATCTAGCTGCAGTGAAAAGGTAAATTAACCAAGGTCACAAAGACATATTAACCACACAGATTCCTGAGAAGAGAATTTCTTCTGTACCTTTAATTAGTACTGGGATGAAATATTTAATAATTTCGTACTTCTTGCTCCACACATTATAAAAGTGGAAGTCATGCCCCAGAAACACGAATTAAAGATGCTGACCCCTTCTCCTTTGTCATGAACTGTAAATACTGGGCCTTTGACCCATAGGTCTTATTTATCTGTCTCCCTTAATCAGAACCTGTTGGATACTTTTCTGTTTTTAAGAAATTCTCTTTATCTCACTGTTTTCTATATTTTACGTGTTTCCTTTTCCTTGGATTGTTATATAAAGAGAATCTGTGTTTTCAGCACTCTAGTGTTCACATACAGAAATCATATTTTTTTAATCTTTGTTTATCAGGAGAAGAGCCAACCAACACAAGCGGATAGGCAGGATTTCTAGCATTCCTTTTGTATGCATACCAAGACTAAGGGTTGGATGTAATTTTTGTTACGCTGCATGATTTGGAATAACTACAGAAATTTAGGGCCAGATGTACAACCGTTCTAATTCGCCAATTGCGTTGTTTTGCGACTTGCAATTTGCAACTCTTAAATTGGAATTTACAACAGTAACACAAATTGAGATTGGGGATGGCTAGCACTCCCAGGGATGGATGCCTCCTGGGATCAGCAGGCCACCATGTCTGTGACCGCTTTTTCAATAACGCTTTAAAAAAAAAAAAAATACAGCCCGGTTAAAGGAAAACGGAATGCATTTAAATAAGAAAAATGAAAAATTACTGTTTAATTTTTTAAGTATAGGCAGAGGTCCATGAGACCACTGCCTGCTCTTACAAAATGTTTTCAATGCCTGTCACAAAGGGGAAGGAGTCCCCTGGGCATCCCTTCCCATTTGAAATGGGTGGTAAACTGCGAGTACTTTGCATTGAACATTGTAGTGCGAGTCGCTATTAGGAAGTTATGCCCTTGGCACGCCTCTTCCTAATAGCGAGTTGCAAACCCTATTTTGCGGGTCTGTGATAGGTTACCGAGTCATAAAATAAGGTTTGTAAACAGGGCAGACCTATTTTGCGGTCTCAAATGGGCCACTTTGCCGTTTGCAACTGCAAAAAACAGTCCTACATCTGGCTCTCTTTGTAACAGAATGTATGTTTAATGCCTGAGTGTATGCTATTATGCCAGGTCATAATTAGGTGTCCTAATAAGATCTTCCTCTTCAAGGGCTCTGGCTCAGCTGCACTGGCTCCCAGTGAGACAGAGGGTGCAATTTAAGTCCCTCTGTCTGTTCTTTAAAGCTCTCCACGGGTTGGGTCCTGCTCGTTTGCAAAGGAAGTTCTCGTGGCATGCGCCGGCCCGCAATCTACGCTCCTCCTCGGCCAGGTTGGTGACTATACCTAGGTTTAGGAGATCTAGAGCAGGAGGTAGATCGTTCAGCGTGGCCGCAGCGAAATTCTGGAACTCCCTCCCGGCGGAACTTAGGCATGTCCCCGACCTTCTTGTACTCAGGAGGCACTTGAAAACATGCCTTTTCTCAAACCCTTAGCTCTCTATTAGTTGACCCCCTTTCATTAATGAGCTTTTCAGCGTCAGGATGCCTTTTTTAGGTGATAGTGCGCTTTAGTATTGAAGTAAATAGATAAATAAATAATATGAGAGCATAACAACAATACGATTAGGAGTTTTGACACAAGCTTGATCTGTGTTTCCAAACACGAGCAGCAGTTTTGTAAAACGGGCAGCGGACTTTATTGAGTGCAAAACTGCAATTCCAAATGTGAGCATCAGTTCTTTAAAGCAGGCGCAGGAAAATCAACTTGAACATACATTTTCACGCCTTTGTACAGTTTCAAGAAAAGGTGAGGATATGGGCACCTTTTAGGTTAGCAATGACCCTTTTGTTTGTAGTGCTCATAGATGAATAGGGTATGAGCACAGTTGGTAGAGCAATACATATCCTTCAGCTTTCTGGATACGTATCTGTCCAATAAAGTTTAGGGTACTTGGACTCATATGTTGTTCTTTATATCTCTCCCTGTTTGGATACCTGGATTTATATATTGTCCTTTACATCTCTCCCTGTTCTATTCACCGTAGATTTTACATGATATTGACTCTTGAAAAATAAGAAGGAATAAGGAATATAAAAAGAATTGGGACCACAACATCCAAGGCCAGTATTCTGGGTCCATTCTACAAATTTATCCATACACTTTTTTTGGTGAGGGCACTATATATTTTCATTGTTGTATTAAAAAAAAACGACCATTTTTTTTCTGTTTTAGGTTTAAGGAGTCCTGTTTTTCCCCTAGGCCTCTTTGGACATTTTTTCCCCTAGGCCTCTTTGGACATTGGCTTGTTGTGAATATATATTTTTCTAATTCTCTTCCCTTTCTCTGATTCGTTCATATGTGATGCTATGCACCGTCAGGCGCTGAGAGCATTTTGGGATAGTATATAGGATTAACCATATGCTGAACGGGGGGGTCTATTTCTTGGTCAACCCTTTTCTTTGTCTCTATGGGGATGCCTTTATGAACATATGTTGGATGTAAATATGTCATGTTTTTGTGCCATGTCTCGTTCTATGTCAATAGGATTAACCATGCGTAGATGTATGTTTATATGTTGGAATTTTTGATATATTCTTTTGTTTGTCTAAATGTAAATATATATGTATACATATATATGTGGTTATTTATACGTTGTCTTATTTTGCAGCCCTGAGGAAGCTCCTTTTACAGGAACGAAACGCATTGGCTATTGTCGAGTTGTTTTTATCAAGAAAAATATAGAACTTTTTTTAAATAAAGTGACAAGTTTGTGACTTCATCCCTGGTGCTCCCTCCACCCTCGCATTACATTTTCACGTTTTGTTTATATAGGTGGACCGTTCAGGTAATTTTTTAAGCACCAAATACATTTTTCTTTTTCTTTTTTTATTTAAGGGAGAAAAGAACAATAGAGATAAGTACTGTTGGAAGTGATTACCTTTTGTGTGGTGTACACCAGATGTTTTCCTTGAATGTATTTGTGAGAAGTTGGCCTGGTATATGTTGTTCACTATTCTAGTGAGCACCTTGCACCAGTCCAAACAACCCTTATGGTGATAGTTGTAAAGTCAAACTTATAGACCAGCTATCCTAGAGGTAGCATGGACAAAGCAGCCTTAGGCTAAAACTTCAGAGAGCATGTGAAGCAAGATGTTTTACCATATGTAACCCCTTGAATACCAAATGAAAGGACACCACACAGGTTATATATAAAATATATATGTATTTATTACTAACACAACCCCTCTGAACTATTTATGAGGTCAGAGGCACAAGCACATAACAAGATACTTAATTATCATTCAATAAGTTGCACAATATACAGTAGAGCCCTAGGGGCACGTAAAACCATATACTAAAATAGTGGTATAAGAACCACGTCACAAACAGAGAATAGGCCTAGGGCCTATGGAATCGCTGCGGCTACACTGAGCTAAAAAGAGTTAGGAAGCAGGAGACCCATGGGATGCGTGTGCAGTGTCTACAAACACACGCGAGTTACCATAGGGAAACAATGGGAACGTAAGAATTGGAAACTAGTTCTTTTAGGACACTTCCGGATGGGCTAGGAGAAAGCTACAGAAAACTAGGACACTAGGATAGTCAATACCCACAGGAGCACCGGAGTACTCACGTTACTTCACCCACAGGAGCCGGGTGCATAGGTGTCAAAGTGTGTCGGGTTTTGTCGCTGAATCCTATGGGGACCTGTGAAAAGATGCTGCAGGTGACCAGGAGAGAAATGTGCGGTTGGATCCAAGGGCGGATCGAGGATAAAGAGTACCTGAAAGCAGAGGGGACAGAGTCTGGGTCACTAGCCAGTGACCAGGAAGGAACCAGGAAAGAACCATGCGATGTCACGAAGCAATCAGGTGATGTTGTGAAGCTTGACTCTGCAGCCACGTGGACCAGGAGGCGTCGACGATAACCAGGAGCTGGATAGGGACTGTCCGACTAAGGATCTCGTTGTTGGCGTTGTTGGCTTCCAGATTGGAGTCAATAGGCCTTGGCAAATGCAACCCATGCAGGAATCGAATATTCGCTTTGAGTTAGACCAGCAAGGTCTATGGGGCTTCTCCTTTGCAGGGAAGCAGGGGCCCACCTGGAGCAACTAGGCAGGTGGTTCAGATTCAAAGGTTCATTGTCACAGAGGCCACTAGCCAACGGGCAAGTAACCGGATAGATGCGTCGAGCACAAAAACACCAGCAGACCCCACGCGGCACTCATGGAGTGTGGAGGGCTGTGCGTCGGTGCAGAAGGTGCTCGGGGCTGAGGCTTCTTAATCCCCAATGCACAACATCGAGGGTGCCTCGGAAGCTGCACAAGTAGCAAAGAGCAAGTTATTCAAGATGGCCGGTCCCACGTCTCTCGTTGCCTCCACGGGGCTCAGCTTTGCTGTGGCTGTGGATCGGGGTCAAAGAAGTCTGGAAGTCTGGTTCTTGTTAGACTCTGTGCTCGGGCTCCGGTGGGAGCATCAACAAACTAAACCGCAGATCGCTGGATGGTGCCTGTTTGCACAGGGTGGTCACTCCTTGACCACAGGTGAGATTCTTCAGTCTTCTAGTTGCAATAGAATGTCAAAGGTCCAGAGTTTTGTTTCAAGTTTTAGTTCAGGATAAATCTAAAGTCTCTTGACTCAGCTCCTACCTATATACTAATCTGAGGGGCTGGATTACCTGCTAGGTCCCTCCTATGGGTGGGATCAGGGAAGGGGGTGGTTACACCCCTTTCCCTTTGTCCAGTTTCGCACCAGAGCTGGGACTGGAGTGCCCCAGCAACTGGTTTGAACCGGGCCATGCATGGGACACCTTGTGTGCCCCAGGTAGTGTCTCATTTCATTCAGACCTCCCTGCCCCTATACACTATGGCCTGTCTGGGGTGGTGCTAGCACCTCTCATGACAGAAAACCTATTGGCCAAGCCTCCCTCGCTGGAAGGACTCCCAACAGCAGGAGGTCAGACTTGTGTCTGTTGCAGCAGCATCCATTTTGTGATGCTGAGGCTCTGGTTAACTTTAACCGGGATTAACAGGAACAACATGTCTTCTCCCCCTAGAAGGGTGGAATGCTAACCCCGTCGCCAGAACTGGTGAGGGGATAGTATTCCAAAGCGTATGACACCTTACACGACATGTTTTGATAAAGCCAAACCAGAGTTACCATTTAACTGCAAGGATTATAATGCACTTAAGAGTATATGGTATGGCTATATCATAGAACAGCTATAAGGACATGGTTCCAAAATCTGCAGACAGGCTCAGCTCATGCTACAGCACCATCTCACATAAAACCAAGCACTCTGCCTTCAGGGTTGTTAAGGCCTGCCATAGGAGTGACTTATAGCTATATATGTGTCTATATATAATGGTAGGTATAGGACTACTATACCTAAGCAAGGGGTGATTACATGACCTTGACCCAGCTGAGTGATCAGCCAGTTGTGTCAGTTTGGATGGCCAGCCAGGGGTAGCATAATATATGCTGCAGCCCCTGGTAGGCCTTGGATGCACCTGTGCCCTGGGTACCTATGGTACACTATACAGGGGCTCACAAGGTGATCCAAGATCCAATTAGGTATGTACCTAAAGTACATGGAGTACATTTTACGGTGAGAGCAGATAGCCTGGGGCCCTGAATGGCAGGACCCCAGGCCAACTAAGTCAAAAACCAGCTAAACACTAGGCAAAAAATTTGGGGGTAACCATAGTCAGATATTCATCCTCCTACAGTATTTGCTGGCTGTAGTACTCTATGTACATTACTAGCAGTAAATGGCCTCAGAATCCCCTTGCAACATGAGTAATCACAAAGTGTAACCGGGGCCTGTAAGTTAAATGTCACAAGTGGACTGCAGCACCCCACCCATTGGGTCATCCAACACTGTAGCTGTTTGAATATGACTACATGCCGGTCATCTGTATCTTTGGTTTCATAAGTTTAAACTGCAATTTGATTTGTCAAAATATACCCCCTTGTTCTCTGCACAGGGGGAAGAACGGGTATTTCATCTTGGTTTTGAGTAGAGAGGTGCAGTGTGGGATTGTTTGCCGTAGAGCACACATATAATGGGGAAAAAGTGGGTAGAGTCACCCCTGGCACCTTTCACCCAATTGGTTGACCTGGATTCCTCTCCACCCACAGGAAGGTGGCAAGTATGAATGTGGTAACATTACCCACCTCTAAACACTTTCTTGACCTGTGGAAGAACAGAAAAGGACGGGATCTTCTGTCAGTGACCTGCAAAGAACCTAGAAGACTGGACCTGCTCTCCCAATTGAACCAACGAAAAAGAAGCGTACTCTTGTGTTCATAAGACTGTGCTACAGGAACACAACAAGCTACAAGAGGCCTTTTCTGTAAATGTCCAGCAGGCGATTTCTCATTGGGCCTGCACTGGACCAAGCTGCTGGCCTCTGCTAGAGTGAGGCTTGACCTCCAAAGGCTGTTCCTAGCCCATAGATGCTTGGATAGTGTAAAAGTGTAAAAGTGACTCCACCTCACCCTTCCTGAAATGTGGAACACATACCTTTTTGGCCGTAAATGCCTTTGGAGGATCGGGACTAACCTGCCGACAGAGGTGTGCTGCCACTGGGCTAAAGGTTCTCTTGCTTGGAACTTTTTCCACAGTAGCAAATTTGATTCATCACGACATCATGGTGAAAGTAACTGGCCTTGTGGATCCCTCTTTAGTTACAGCCTTGTGCCATTGGAAGAATTAAATCACAAAAAAGTTAATAAGCCTGGAGGTAGAATCTTGCACATGGCAAAGGCAGGAAAAGTATCCAACTGGTGAAGGACCTTTTCTGTGTGCAAAATTGAAATTTCTCCTGCAAGGACCTTTCCTCACAAAGCAAAATGGTTTCACCGAGACCTTGTTCAGCAGCTGTGTGAAGATATAGAGCCATTTTCAGCCACAGCCTGCTACTTTGCCCCATTGGGGATTTTTGAAATTGTCACTCACACCATAGTCACCAGCAAATTGGAGTATGGGAATGCCCCGATGCAAGGATCATCAAGCAACTCAATAGAAGACTACAAATGATCCAGAACTTGGCAGCAAGACTCGTCCTCAACCTCCCACACAGAGCTCACATCACGTCACAGCTCAGGGAACTTCATTGGATCCTGATACACAAATGTGCTCAATTCAAACTCCTCTCACATACATTTAAGGCACTACATAGGTCAGGCACTGCCGACCTGAACAGTTCCTCCACCAACCACCCAGACATCTCTGTCCTGCGGGACTCCTACTCACACACATTCCAAACATACACAGAACCAGATAGGAGGGACAGGCTCTCTCTTACATCGCTCCTAAAGTGGGGTTCGGCCTCCCATTCCACATCAGATCCTCTGCCTCTCTTCTTGAGGAAGCTGAAGACCTGGCTTTTCAATTAATCACCCTACCATAAGAAGGGCTATGCACACACTGGCTCAGTGCCAGGAAACCCTTGTGGTTGATAGAGTGCTTTACAAATACACATAAAATGTCACAGTCTGAAGGTAAAACTTCTATCCAGATTAAAACTGATTTCTGTATTCAACCCTTGATCCACTTCAGTATCTGCTTTAACTTCCGCCTAAGTACCGGTCAAGCACAACAAAATGACAGTGATTGATAATTTATGCTTTTTTACTATATTTTTCCCATTTAAACTTTCAAAGTTAATAACTTTAATTTCTCTCGTTGAATTCTGTCATTTTGGTTTCATCTTATTTATTAAATGTAGTCTATTTTTCTAAATTGATTTGCGATTGTTCTTGGGTTCTGTTTTAACTTTACTACTGTTTGAGTGCTGCATAAAAACTTTATACATTGCCTCTAAATTCAATTTGTCTGATCTGTGCGTAACTACCAGGTGATTGAGCTCCAGTTAATTTAGTGATTTTGAGATTTCACCTTGACAAGGGTTGTGGTTATCATTTGAGGTTAAGAACCCATCCCTCTTCTTATAACCTGGTTCATACAGGAAGCTACTTGTTCTGAAGATGCTTACATCTACTTTGTTAAGCCCTTGTCACTTTGGATTTGGATTATGGAGGGAAAGCATCACTCTCTTAAATAAGTAAGTAAGAGTGTATTATGTGTGATTAATTACAATCTGATATAAAATTATGCACACAAAAAATCAGCAATACATTACATTGTAAAATGAATTTAAAACTAACCAGCATAAAAGGACCTTTCTATCAGTTGAGTCAAGCACAAAAAGTGCCGTGCTAAGTAATGTTAAAATCACATATTCAATGTGGTTTTTTAAGCTAAAGGTGTTTGAGGCCCTGAGGTTAAATCATTTTAAAATTTAGATTAAAAAAATCACATACTGTTTCCATGATTAGCATCATTATCCCAAATTATTAAGTATCCTTGCTCCCTCCTGAAAATGTAGTCGCTTGACAGAGGTCTAAAGTGCACTGGGACTAGAGGCAATAATTTAAGGCCGCTTTACACTGTTAGATGTTATTTATGAGAAGGACCACCTTTAGTAATACCTGCCTCTTGCTGTTCATCCCAGGGCCATAACAATGTGCAATAATGACATTTAGAAATTGATAACTATGCTAGAATTGCCTTAGTTCTTTTATTGAAGACAACAGGAACTGCATGTGAATGACTGGGAGTCTCACTGACTTTTTTATTTATTTATTGACCACAAAGCTGTATGCCAGGAAGTTCACATTATACTCTTGATCTTGGCAGACTAAGCTAAATTCCTATCATATTTATGGCCTCTGGAAACTCTAGGGTAGATGTAAAAGCTTTCGAAATGTGTTACACTATATTAATTCTAATGCTGAGGCACAATGGCCTGGAAATCCCTGATGACAAAAAGTATTGATGGCAAACCTTTTGCTCTTGTTACACCCTAAATTGCTGTCCCTGATGGACGTTAAAGCTTTGCGTTGAGTCTGCAGAGGGCGTGTGTGACTGATGCTTAATAGTTGATGTCTTGCTGTATGTTTGTCAGTAAGCCAGATGCCCAAGTATTTATAGGATGCAGTGTACCCCCTGGTGAAAGGGCCAGAGTACCATACTTTTTCTGATTTTCTACTTTAATTGCCAAAAATCATGACTTTCGATATTGGCTGACTTAATTGTTGCTTATTTTCACAGTTTTAATTCTATAATTGATTCAAGGCCCTTTGCAGCCCAATATAAATATGGTATAATATTACAATATAGTATTTTCAAGCAATGATTCTGTATCTTCAGTGGGAATGATTTATTTATTTATTTATTTATTGAAGTTTTGTATAGCGCTAGCTGGACCCAGAGGTATCAGAGCGCTTCACAGCAAATATAGATAAAACAACAACAAGCAGGAAATAGAGTCAGTGCAACAGTAACTTGAGCGGAATAAGGGATGGTGATCTAGCTAGTCATAGATATGCGCTGAAGTAAGCAGTATAAAGACTAAAAAGAAGTGGAGCAAGTACACAGCATTGCTTCAGGTCCCTATGTGTGCAAACCTTCTTTGATATGGTGAGCCCGTTCCTAACCTTCACTGACACCCATGTATCAGAATATAGTGAGATGATGGCCTGGCGTTTCCTGCCAGCTTTTTCAGAGATGCTGTGTAATAAAAAGAACCAAGGAAATAATGACAGTCCTTTTTGGGTGATTGCACAGTGAGCTAGAAATGAAATTACCACAGTGTTGCCCTTAGTGCTACAGTTTGATCCAAAGTCTGCTTTAAAAAAAAAGGTACGATGTTATCATCTTTGGATAATTTTCTAGCTCCTGAAATAATTATTTTTACATCGGCTATGCCCTTAGCATCTGATAGCACAATTAAGTGATATCTAGTTGGGTCTGATCTACTGCCTTTATTTTTATACAGGGGGTAAAATATTGACCCACGCCAAGAGACAACAAACTTACCTGTGAGAAGCGAACCCTACACAGAGGGGTCAGCCGGTGCTTCCAATAACCTGTGTCAGATTTGAACAGGAGACCTAGGGGCAGATTTATGATGACTGGCGCATCCCCAGGGATGCGCCAGTCATCCTGCGCCGCTGCTCCGCCACCCATGGTGCGCCACATTTACAATGCGGCGCACCATGGGGCAAAAACGGCACAGATGCGTGACGCATCTGTGCCGTTAAGGTGGCGCATTGCTGGAGTTGCGTCGACGCAGCTCCAGCAATGCTCGGGGGTGCCCTATCTGACCAATGCTGCGTCAAGCCTTACGCCTGCTTCAAGGAGGCGCAGGGTTTTGACGCAGCATTGGCCTGAAAGTGACTGAGTGAAATCTTATAGATTTCACTCAGCCACTTTTGCGAGGCGCACCTGCCCCGGAACGCCCACCCTGCGCCGGAACGCCCACAAGCGGCGCAGGGCTTCACAACGTGACGCATCTGCCTAGATGCGTCACTTTGTAAATCGGTCGTAGGGATGCGCCACGTTTACGGCGCCTTGCGTGACGCAACAGCGGCGTAAACGTGGCGCAAGGGCCTCATAAATCTGCCCCCTAGTATTCCTTTCATGCGTGGGGTCTCACTTGCTCATATACTGCTTAAAAGTAGAGTGGTACTTTTTGTGTAAAATATTTGGACACATAATTCCATGACTACCTCCTTTTTTCTAAATTTGAAGAGTCAAAATGTATGACCAAATTAACAAGATGCAACTTTCTTCTCTGTAGAGGTGAGAGATGACATTCTCTCAATTGGCAGGAGCTACTCCATTTTCACTCTGGGATTACTCTTCCCCATTTAATCTGCTGAAATAGTTCCAGAACTGAGATTGATTTTTAAATGTGAAATTTTACGTATAACGATCCATTTATTTTTAGCATATTTTTTATTTTTCCACCCGCAGTTTTCTTTTGTAGTCTTCTTTAAGTCTGTCGAGCAGCCCCGTGGTATGGAAGTCTGCAATTTCTTTCCTTGAGCTGCTTGATGAGTTCAGGGACTGCTTTTTTAAGTTTTTTAATTCCGGAGTGAACCATTTGTTTTCGCCAGAGTGAAATTGTTCTGAAGTTAACGTGTTTGTGATCACTTAATGGGGCATTTTGCAGAGACGAGGTAACTTCCGTTCGAACTGTTAATAATATTCATCTGATGTCTACTGACCCAAGGATTTATCATTGAGTAGTTTGATGGCATTTGATGTTTTCCACTCTTGTATTTTCTCTGCATTTCCTGTGATCCATCTTATCCTCCTTAATTTGTTGTTGAAAGAGCCATTACCACAGTGAGCTAAGTAAATGCCTCAGGGCTGTTTGAGGTCTAAGGTTATAAGAGTGGGAAAATGGTCAGTTTCATCGCACCGTAAAATTGAGAAATCAGGACAATGGACGAAAATAAATAAAGAGACGCAAGTGTAATCTAAATTGGATCCTACACGGTTAAATATATGTGTAATGTTGCCTGCTGAAGTAAATGTACTGCATAATGGCAAAGAAAGCAGCAAAAGACTAGTAAGTTATTCAGCAATTTGTTTTCCCAAAATGTCTACCGTCTACAGGTTACTTGCTGCAAAACCAGTTGGGCTTGTGACTGCTGAACGTATTGTTGAGCCAGCTGGTTTATTAGTAGCGTTACATTGAAAAAGCTGCTTATAAATACCTCTAAACTGGCAAAGTTAGAAACACTTGTCTCAAAGTTCTGTAAGAAGTCCCTTGCTGCAGTCATTGTGATCCTCAGTAAGTATGTTTAAATAACCATTAATCATAACATTCTTGTATGGTGTATTATTAAAGGTTCCGTTTTCGATTATGATAGGGCATCTCCAAAGGTTTCACAGTGATATCTATAGCTGTTGAGATACATATCGACAGGTCTACTGATGGCCTATCAAATCTGCTATGTGAAACAGCCAGTAGAGCAAACACTTGAGAGTAATCAATATGAATTGGTATTTTACACAACATTTCCTTGAGGCAAAGTTTCTGTAGGAAAAAGCATGTATGATTGTTTATCAACGGTTTTTTAGTGCTGCCACAGTCCAAGACACAATTGTGAAGGAATATACCTCCAACTCAGGGGTTAAAAACAAAAGGCTATTTTTCATTATCCTTCTTATGATATTTAATTCCACAGTTAGAGAATATTCATTTATAGTTGTACACCTGGTCACATATTTCTGGAGTATTACAGGTAACCTGTGTTGTCTCCCTTTGTAAATTAAATGGATATTCAATTACATGGATGAATAGATCATCTTGGGAATTGGGGGACATAAGGTCCAGGATGTGTTGCAAACGGTGAACTTTATTACCTCAGTGAAGGACATCCTTGTGACCTCTGGACACATATTCTGCAGAAAAAATGTAGAGTTGCTGGGGTCTTTTGCCAAGTGGTTTCCTATGTGGTCCCTTTAATCCAAACTCAGTGCCTAGTGCTAATTCATGATGCCATCCAATGTTTTGTGATTGGGCAATTTTGCAGGGGCCTGACCTCAATAGTCAAATACCTGCTGAACGGGTAAGGATAACAATGCAAGAAGGGGCCATCCTACCCTGGGTGCACCAGTACCCACTCTTCAAAGAAGCTGATAAGGGTATGGAACCCACAATCCAAGCACTTGTTGATCAGGAGGTCCTCCGGGCATGAGTCTCCCCTGCAATACACTGATATTCCTGGTCAAAAAGAGTAAGGGAGGGACCTGGCGTCTCGTGCAGGACCTGCACCCCCTCAGTGAAATTGTGGCCCTGGAATTCCCTGTAGTGCCAGACCCCTCAATCATACTAACAAACATACCAGCAGAGGCTCACTATTTTTCTGTGATAGAGATCAAGGGTGCATTCTTCTGCACCCCAACAATACTTGTCTGAGTCCACTGTCTGAGGGGTTCAGCTGCTATACCAGAGGCTACTGCAAGCCTACTGTTAGTCCCCCAGTATCTTTAATTGAATATCGAGAAAAAAGCCTTGCTAACTTTCAGTCAAATAGCACCCTGATGTCGTGACGACATCGTGATATGCAGTCCCTCTGAGAACCTATGTTTTCAGGACACCATAACTCTCCAGACTGCACTTGCTCAGAGAGGGTACAGAGTACAGAAGGGGAAGATGTAGTATGTACAACAGGAGGTTAGTTATCTGGGACAACTGATCTCAGCAGCCTGTCGGCAGATCACACTGGAACACGCAGATTCCATCAGGGCAATGGCATCACCAAATAAGGGTATGCAAAGTTTTTTAGGACGATGCGACACCATCCGGCAATGGGTCTTTGACTACAGCACGATTGTTGGCCCCTTACTCGAGGCTATCAAATAGGTCAAAGCTGGCCACAAGGAGCTAGCATGGATGCCTGAGATGCCCAATGCCTTGGGCAAACAATTCAAAATAGGAAGGAATTCTTACATTTGTGCATTACAAGTACAGTACTTTTTAGCACAAGGATGCATTTAAACAAAAGTACAGAAAAACACATGTGCACTCATTTTGTTCCCATGCGTTTGTGGTATGTCTTTACAGCGAATGGCACCATTCGTCATACATTATTAGCGTGAATGGTTTGTAATTAAGTGAAGTAGGGTAATGATATAAAGCTACATTCCCAAAATTACCCAACTTATGTCAGCATAATTTAAATTTTGCCCCGGTTTATTATGAAAATATTCATTTCTGTGGCTTGCTTAGTGATAGAGAGAGGGTCGCCTAGCTGGCTCTGCCTGGCCTCTCTTCTTTAAATCTCGTTTTATACCAGGTTCCTCGTTCGCCCTCTTCCTCTCCACCCCCTCACTTTCTTTCCTTCTCCCTTTCCCTCTGCCACATCCCCTCCACTGTTGAGAATGTTTTTACTAAAGGAGTAAAACCCAGCATGTGCCAGCATCATTGAGCATCCGAACACATCTGTTGCTCGGTGTATGTCAACATGAATGCCATATGGATGTTATGATATCCTGTAAAAGCACTCTCTGAATCTTTCTCTTTTCCTGGTTCTACAGTAGCACTCAATTCGGCATCAGAAATGTGTACCAACAGTCGGTTGCATGTCACAATATCCAGATAAGGAAATCAGCCTGCAGTAATATTGACTTCTCAATATTGACTACTGCTAGATCGTCAAGGTAAGTATATATAGCTAAGGAAAGATTGATTTTTCTTAACTTAATATACACTTACCTTAAAGAAACAGTGGTAGTGGATATGGTTGGAAGGATATTGCTGCCGGTGGATATTTCAGACAGGGGTTTGTGAGCTGTCACTCACCAGTTTAATATCTACAGCAATTTTGTTGGAAGGTCCATCAGCCCACAATTGCAATCCCACAGTCCAATGAGTGTTTTGATAATGGCTGTCATTTCTCTTACACCCACTTTATAAATATAATTTATACACAGTTCTTCATGCCATAAGTTATGATTTACATTTGAATGGATATCTCAATTTAATATCTAGTTATACGAAGATGAGTGATGTAAAGGTGTGTTAAATGTTCGCTTGGAGAATGTTTTTTTCTTGTTCCTGTGACTTGTCAAGAGAAAGTGCTTATTATGTTTTATTTAAGCATCAATGATAATGACAGGTTTCAAGCAGGTGTTCACGAAGTAAGAGGAATTCATACTTAATTTCATTCTGATGATTAGCGGTAATATCAGGGTAATTATATGCTTAACCGTTTCATTCTAGAACTGCAGTTATGTTATGAATGTGTTTATTGTTATTAAAATTGTCTCTCTGGGATGTTGAAATGTATACTTTTATTTAAGTTTTTTGCATCGCAGCATAGTTCCTCCTTGCCATGAGAACTCTTCAGTGCTTACTTACAAACAGGCACCAGCTGGTTGCAACATGACCCATTAAAATATCTACAGGAATCAGGAATGCGGAGTTTACTTCACAAATCTGGTAAAAGCTGCGCATATTGAACCTCCCTTACCAGGAAATATTACGTTTCATGGAATTCCTTTAGGATCCCATAAATTATCCTACTGCTGTTTCAGCAGCTACTAGCAAGAGTTGTCTAAGTCGATAGGTCTCATTCATGAAACCTATTTGTTTTGCCCATACTTGTCTCCTAGGTGGCCATCACAGATGCATCAAAGATCTTCTGCAATTCTTAGGCCCTATGTAGGTTGTGGTTGATGGACTCTCCAGGTCTCGATATTGGCGAATGGACTTTTACTACTGCTACTTTTTTATGACATGGCAGGATAACATTGCAGAAAAACATGGACAGTTTTTCACACATTAGTATGTGCCTGCTCTTATCCTTTACAGCATAATTTTACAAGGCCCAGCAACTAACCGCCAACTGGTAAGGCAGTTGGAGGATTGATTAGTTGATGGGCCAGACCTGAGTTCTTGAGGTTTCTCATTGAGTTGTTTTCTATTTCATTTTTTGAGTACCACCGGTACACAAAGCAGGCCACTTTTGATTTCTTTGTTTTCTGTGTGACAATAAGTTATTCTCTAACCTCATTAAAAGGCAAGTTATTTAATGAAATAATGTAAGAAATTCGGTTATTAATTGGGGTGGATGTGAGTCCACCACAAGGAATAAGGCCACACAATTGTTAAGGTAAAACGCAGGATGAATAATTTAAACCTGAGCTCCCTCCACTGGTAGCCAGCAGCGCAGAGCAGACAGACTAAACTTAGGAAAATTTGCAAAGTATCTAGCAGTAACAAAACAAATCAAAACTTAGAACAAAACACAATGAAGGTGAAAATCCAATACGGGAAACAGTAATATGAATTTCTAAAGATGTAAGGCAAAAAAGCTATGGAACTATAGCGAAAGGAGTAACTGCACTGAAGTGTGGAACGGATGCACCAAGCAGTTTCATCATGATCAATGACTTTTCCTTCTGAGTTAGTCTCTGAAATGGAAGTCGAAATACTCCAGTGGGTCTAGGTTGCAGGATGTTTCCTCCAAAGTCCTCTTGAAGCCTGATAGCTGCTAAGTGCTACCAATGACCACAGTTGACTCTTAAAGATTGTTGGCGCTATTTTAATTTAAAACTTTACAGATTCATATCTCTGCTTCTCTTACTGGATATTTGTCATTTGGTTAATTAGATTATGCTCTATTTTTAAAAATTAGAGTGGGATTTTTATAGTGTTGTCATTTCAACTTTTTTTTAAACAATTTTGCTACTTCTAAATGCTTTAAACTTTTTCTTAAGATTGACCTATCTGTTTTATGCCATAGCTAACCAAGGTTTGGGCTCAGGTTCAAAGCACTGAAACCCCAACTCGACCTAAAAAGATAGTGCCATTCTTACTGTGGTGGACTCCCATCCAATCTAACTAATAATTCACCTACTCACAGTGGAGCACAGAAAACTGGCATGATAGGTAGACACTTCTCCATCTATGTATTGCAATGGAAGCACTGATTGCGGTCCCATTAATAGGACCGTAAAAAAAGCTTACAGTTTCATCTGTATACATCTTAGTTGCAATTGATACAGCATCAGGACCATTTAGCAGTCCAGTGAAATAGGCTTGGTGGGATGTTATACAGATCATATTGAGTGTGGCTCTATGCATAGGGAGATGAACAGGAGTTAAACACTTCCTATTTAAAAATATTAGGCCCTAGATATCTGAACCATTTTTTGTCTCTTGATACATTCTAACTCTTGGTTAGAACCAGCGAGTGGTATAATATTTCCTATGGATACCCACAATTTCTGGTCAATGCAAACCACTCATACACTCCTGGACTGGGTCCGAAGGCAACTAATTCTTGCCAGTCCTTACATGCTTCCTTTACCGGAACCAGAAAGTAGCGTGGATTGAAAACACTGGACTGGAGGATGTTTGCACTTTCAAAGAAGCATTTGCAATGCAATCAGTCTTTCCTTTGGGACCTTCTATATATTTAGCTATGCAGCACAATAGCATGGGTGCTCAAACATCTACTCTTCGTTAACATGGAGGGAAAGAAAAAACCAAACTGCGTGACTCGCAAGGTATGGGAACACTTGGAGAGAAATATTGCCTTTCAGTGGGAAATGGTATGGGCCAAAGCTCTGTTTTTAATATAAAATCAGGGCATTCAGTGGTCATACCACTGAAAATACAAGATTTCAAAAAATAGTATTATCTACGGGTGCTCGTGGAAGACAATTTATATGGTCTGGAACCTAGAGAATGCCAAAGTGATTCTGGTATTTTAGTGACCTCTGCTGGTCGTTTTCTATCAAGAAATTTAAATAGAGCCAGTTTCCATAATTTTTTTTTAAAGAAAGCTCCTCAACTGAAACCAATCCTGGTATTTTACTGACCTCAACTGGTCGTTTTCCATCAAGACAGTTAAATAGAGGCAGTTGAACAAGCAGAAAGCAATTCTGGTATTTTACTGACCTCTACTGGTAATTTTCAATCAAGACAGTTAAATAGAAGCAATTGAACAGAAAACAAAATTTTTAAGCGGAAGCAGACAAGTCCTAGGGCTGATCTCCAGAGCCCACAACGTACATACATATATAAGTATATACTAAAGTATACACAAGAGTTCTTGAATGCTCGACCTAAAACGGATGTGACATGTGAGCTGTTGCAAGCAATCAAACTCACAAATTAGGTTGGTCAAGAGTGCATATATGCATAGGTTATTTTATTTAGTGTATTTACAGGTGATAATTCCTTCAGTCATTAGTGCTATTTTCATTTTGGTGGGCTGGTATTGTTGTTGTGAACCTTTACTACCTTTCACTATTGCAATTTGTAGGAGTTGACAATTAGTATTTCCAGACGTTTTCACACAAGTGGCCCCGACTGGATTGCTTTCTTCAAGGCGAATGTATGTCTTTCTTGATTTTGCCTCTCACTGTCAGTGAAATTTAGAGCCGTTGTCGTGGGGTGTGGCAGCCATAGCATCAAGATTTTCATGAATGCTCAAGAATATCTCACCCAACAGGTGGTTAAGGGTGGGCTGTTTACTTGCGCACTTTTTATATTCACAATTTATATTGACTTTCATTCATTGGGAGTTCAATCTCAGGACATTTCTAATTTCTCGAAACACGAACTCAAAAAGTGCAATTAATGTGCTAGATAACAGCTCTTTGGAGAAGAGCCTTTTCAACTTTTCTGTGGCCTCGTTGCCTGTACTGAAATTGGATCACCTTCATTGTAAATGTACACTTTATATACAATCAAGAGTCCACACCAATGGTACAGTCCATCTCTGCACGATTATGTACAGGATTGCTGGAGGAAAACTTTTCGTACTCCTTCCTTTCACATACGCTCTGCATTTTCCAGTCTCACATTTACTCCTAAACTTATGCAACTATAGAATATTAAAATGGGTGAAATAATGTATTTGAAATTATAAGATGTACAAAAAGTACAATGCTATTAGTCTTAGTCCAAGAATACGTTTCAGAAAAATGCCTTTGCCGAGCACCATCTCACAGCTGTTCTTAAAAGCATCTCACATTCACTCTTATACTTAAGATGATCTCACTTTTCTCCCCAGTATTTAGCACTATGTAGCCCCTTTGCCTACCAGGTCATGCATTTACCTAACAAAGCGCTATCCTGTTTCTAAATGGATTTTAAGCCTATAATAAGTAGGGTCTCTCCAATGTGCCAAACCGCATCTCGCCCCGTGCCTAATAGGATGCCACCACTCTACCTAGCAGAATATCACTCCTGTACCTGACAGGTTAATGGCCCTCTACCGGACAGGATAATGCCCCTGTGTCTGATTAGATTTGACCCCAGTACCTAAAATGTACCCCAGGATCTAACAGAATGTCACCTCAGTAGCTATAAGGAACTCATCGCTTTGCCCAGGAAGATTTCCCACTGTTCCTGACTGCACCTAACCCCTGCACCTAACATAATCCGATTAATGTGCAAAACGCAATCAACACAATGTTTGGCCTATACCCAACAACATATCACTCCAGTACCTACCAGGATCTCACCCTGTTGCCTAAAAGCATATCAACACTAGCACATCTTCAAAGTAAGCCTAGTGAGGGTCAGTCTTCCCACATTTATGAACCTTCTTCTCCACAACCACTCAGGTGCCACCCCTCTTTGTGCTAGTCATCCTGCTGGATATTTGAAATGACCACAGATGCAGTGAGCAGGGTGTGTAGCATGGGTTAATTCGGCCACTGGAGGAACAGATTTACCAGCAATAACCTGCTGTGCAGCAGGATATGTGTGCTATGGAAGCTCCTCTCAGTCAGATTGAGACTCACTTAAAGGACCTCCTTGTATGTTTTACAGACAGACACTTGCCTTTGATAATATTCAAAATGTTACCATCTCAGAACGTTTCAGGAAGAGAGAGCAAAATACCATACTTTGGTCATGGGAATGATAGAGGCAATCAACAACAAAATTGCAAATGTTGATTTTCGCAGCCAACACATGAGGGAGATTATGCAAAGGCATCTGCACCAACACCTCCTGCATCACATGCACCACCTCCACCTCCTTCACCACCTGCACCATCTGCACAGCAAGTACCACTTACCCCACCACCTACACAACCACCTACAACATGAGCAGTCTCAAAGACTCTTACTACTAGCATTGCGTAGGCGGAGTAGTAGGAGAAAACCCACGTACTAAGTGTGTTTACTCAATATCTTGAACATATTCATTGTCACCAGTTTTATTAATAAAAATATGCACATTTTTTACACCACAAATCTGTGTAAACCATTTGTAACTGTCGAATGTTTTCTTTTGCATTTACAAGATAAGATAGTGATATTTCTGTTATCCTATTTGATCATTTTTAAAGTGTAATGCATGTACAAAATACAGTCAGATATAGACAACATCTTCTGAATAGCCAAACATTTCCTATGTCTGACATACATTTCATCCTTTAGTATGGAAAGTAAATGCAAGAAAGACATTTATTTGAGGTCAAAAGATTTATATGTAATCAATTTTTTTTTTTTAAATGTGTATTGAGGGGTAAAGAAAAACTTTGGAAGGGCCAAAAGGAAACAAAATGGATTCTGAATTCAGAGGGAAAAGCTACCTTGGAGTGGGCTGGGCAAATAATAAAAAAAAACTTCAGGGACTCAAAGGAACCAGCCTATATACAATGAGGAAACTTATAAAAGTCCATAGTCCATAAAGGGTCGAAAAAGAATATTCTAATGCGTTGTAGCCTTCCCTCACTAGGTACCTGGCTGAGTCCGACAGAATAGCTAGGTCAGAGACCTTGTGAGAGCTCAAACTCCCGAAAGATGTGGCAGCCATCTTGGGGCACGGTATATAAATTCTGCACCTAGTCAACACGCCTTTGCTTAGCTTATTCTCTTGCTCTGAGAGTGGAGCCCCGCATCCCTTCCCTGTCTCCCACACTCCTGCTTCCCCGCCCTTTTCCTTACATAATTTCCATGTCCCAGCTCCAACTTTATCAGCAAAGGGGATTATTCTCTTCGAACAACAACAGCCTCCTCTCTGGATCCAGTTAGCCTCTTCTTCAGACTCCAGCTCTTGGAAGAAAAACACAGAAGAGCAGCGCCAATACTTGGAACCACGAAGTCCACAGCTCAAAGGACTCATGGTCAGTGCACTGTACGTAGAACTCAATTAAAAACATATTGTATCACTACTCTCAATTGCTTTGTTTGGAACTTTCTGCTTGCTAGTTTTACAAAGACTCAAGCTGGACAGGCAAAAATTCGTAATTCCTTTGTTTCATCAAAAAGTTTCTCTGAGTTTTTAACCAGGAAAACGTCCACACGTCACACCTGATGTTTACTCTATGATTACAGCTCTGAACATAAAAAGGAGTAAGGGATTGGCCTAGAAAAAAAGTAATTTTGTTTCATAATTTAAGTGTTGCACGGTTGATTTGCTTATATGTCCCATTATTCTTAAATCCCTATGTGCATATTAGTACACTCCAGCCGATAAGACCGTCAGGAATAAAACTAGGTGTGAGCAGTCAGACCACTCCTTTCTATTTTGAGATAAACTTGCTCATAAGACCGGGACTCCAGTTGGCAAGTGTTCTGGGATCAATACAGTCATCTCTATACCTCTCTCATCACTAACCCGCTTTCCTCTGAAAAGTGAACCACCAACACTCGTCGCCAGTTTGTGTTTGAGGGGTGACTAATGGGGAATAGGGTGGAGGATCGTCGCTTTTACAGAACCTGTGATTCAGGTGAGTGGACCACGACGTCATGATGGAGTACCCATTCACCAATCTCTAAATCAGACCCTATTATATTCTATTATATTCTAGGAACTTGTAAAGCACATGGCTGCCCAATGTGCCTCCTAGCGCTGAACACAGTACATTTAACCAGATAAGACAAATAGCCAAGTTTCCAACACCTTCCTCAAATTCAATCCATCTTCGGTCTTGCATACCCAGAAATACAAGAAATTCCATAATTTTGGAACAAAATACATATTGGTGTGATCACTACTTCTAGCATTCTGCACTTTTGGGGTCACCATCCGAAATGCAGTAGAGGATCTCTGGATTGTGCTAGGTGCATAGGATTCTAGCAAGGGATGCACCAACAGAGGGACCTTTTATGATATTCCCAATGTGCCATACATAGTGCTTTAGATTGAATCCTCTGTTAGACAGGTAGGCAATGCCAGGAGTCTGGAAAAAACCCAATAGAGTGATGCTAAGGGATCCTTACAAGAAGATGGCCCGCTGTATTTTGCAATACCTGCAATCTTCTTAGTACATATTCTGGGCATCTGAGATAGGAGGAGTTACTGTATCCAAGGCACAACAAAACTAGGGCCTGGACAATGATCCTCCATGAGTGGGAGAGTCTTTCTAGACTTCCTAGTCTCCAAGAGTAAGCTCTTTCTAAGCATTCTGTAATGCCATAGCTATTGGCCACTACCTTTATTACCTGTACCACAAAAGTGTGTTTGTTATCCAGCCAAATGCCTAGGTATTTTATCATCGTGTTTAGCATGGATAGACTGCCTAAGGAGTCGGGCCAGCAAACCACAAACCAACAATTAAAAATCATAGCCGAACACCATCACTTCAGGTTTTCCCTGTTGAGTTTAGGTTCCTATCCAATCTGCTATATCCTTCATGCATGGATAAAGCTGATTGGCTTTAGAATGGCTTTCTAGAGTCAGAGAGATTACTATCTGAGTATCATCAGCATACCACACTACTGAGAGACCATAAGATTACACAATCTCAGCCAAAGGACTTTTGTACAGATTAAATAGTGTGGGGCTCAGTGTAACTCCCTGGGGCACTCAGCACTTCAGAGGAAAAGACTATGAGTAAAACAGCTAGTCGTATACCAGAACGCTCCTGTAGTCAAAAAATTAAAATATATTTTTTTATTTGATCTTCTACTCCTACATTCTATAATCTCAGCAAAAGCACTGAATGAGTTACAGGGCCAAAGGCCACACTCAAACCCAACAGTATGAATGTTGCTAAGCCCCCTTGATCAAGAGTCATGTTAAGTTTCTTCATAACTCCTAAAAGTGCAGTCTCTGTGCTGTGTACCACCGAAAGCCAGTTTGAGTAGGATGCAACAGGTCGTTGTTTTCCAAAAATGATCATAAATTCCGATTGCCATGCTTTTCCGATGCCTTGCCCACACCACATACCAAATATATCGGTCTGTAGTTTTCTGCTAAGCAGGAGTCTAGAGAGGATTTTTAAAATATTGGCTCTACAACTGCATGTTTTCCAGAAGGGTGGAACTGTGCAGCCCCAGAAAAAGAGTTTCAGAGCCTCTTGAAGTATTGAGTAAACTGCATCTTTCCCCTGAATCAAAATGTATAATTGGACAGGATTGAGCAGAGAAACCAATTTTACGGCATTTATCAGAACCACTAAGTCTCCTTCCCTGACAACAGGAAAAGAGGTAAATGACTCCCATGGCAATTTGAATTAACAGAAGAGGCAGACTTCATCTGCGTTGCCTTGGCTGCGAACGAGGCGCATATATCAGTGACTTTTTAAAGGAAAATGTTAGCCAAATCTTTACAGCATACCACTGATGGAGTGGGCACAGGCCCCATGCACACCGGATTTGTAAAGGAATTAACTGCGAATACCGGGAGTCCCGCTCATAACTCTTTAGTAGAATTTGATGCATTGACTATTTGTAGATGGAACTTGTGCTTCTGGCCCTTAGTTTTGCGCCAAAGGTGGAAGTGGGTGTGGCCGCTGCCTCATAGCACAGCAACAAAAAAAGCAGAAGTGGGGCTTTCAAGCATGCCACATTGCTTCCGTTCTGCTCATATGTATGTAGGAAGCTTGCAATGTGTTAGCCCATAAGGCCATTTGTGAAGGAAACTTGACATACTACTTATAGTGCGTGAAAGTAATACAGTTAATGCATGTATTGACCCCTCCACTGTGTCTGAATGAAGCTTTCACTGCTGCTACAAGTGTTCCCCACTATCTGAGAACTGGAAGCTTGCACCATGGTACCCCTGCTTTGTGAGAGGCAAACGTGCACTGAAAATTAGTGTACTGCACCTGTTGTATATGTGCGGAGATTAACTTTAATTTGCTGGCTGTTTCTGGTGTATGTGTGTACAATGTTTGGTACTGTATCTGTATGCATTTGGAAACATTGAATGTGGATGCCTGCCCTGTGTATGAGGAAGTTTGTATTGTACTTTCTCTATGCAATGGAAGTGTGTTCTTCTGTAGCCAGGACTGTACACATTCTGCCTGTTTAATGGAAACCTGCACTGCTGCCCCTGCTGTGATTGTTGTGAGTGTGAGCCAATAGAAGCATACTCTGCAAACGGATGTACTGTACCTGATCTGTTTGTGAGGGTAATTTCACAGCTGTTGTCAGTGCTCAACACAGAATTGAAAGCTTACCCTACTGTACCTTTTGAAATGTGAGTTAAACTTGCACTGACTATGTCTGATCTCAGTACAAGTATCCATGTTTTATTTCTGGTTTGCATGTGTCTGAAGCAGTCGGCAGTAGCTGCAGCGTGTGCTATTGAAAAACGCCATGTTTTCCGAAAATAAGAGAGGGAGATAGTGGTAGAGGGAGTGATACAGAGTAAAGAGAGAGAGTAAGAGAGAAACAAGTGAGAGAGGGATATATATATATATATTTACTGAAAAAAACATAGGTTTCACACCAGTTATAGTTAGGTGGAAATTTTACTCGCATAAAACCATTGAAATTCCCACGTTATAGTTAGTTGGACTCACTATAACTTGCGCGTGCAATGCACTGCTGATGACATCTCAAATTACATCACTGATGACATCATCCAGTGAATGTGTATCTTCCTGAAAAATAAATATTTTTTATATATGTATATCTTAAAGGTTGATGGAAGAATAAATGGGTAAATAAATGTCTCAATGGATGTTTTTTTGTGTAAAATTGATTGGTTAACTGACTTATTAAATGTATCTTAGTGAATACATATATTAGCGAGTAATGTTTAAATATTTAAATATCTGTATCTGTGTCTCACTTTGTGTATAAGTGGCTGCATGGGTTGGTGAGTAGCTACATGAGTGTGTATATGGGTTATTAGTTGTTTTTTTGAGTATCAGTATCAGGGTCTATATCAGATATTTGGGCTACATTTGTTTTTTTTTGTCTCTGGTGGCCATCTTTGGGCTACATTGGGCTACATTGGGCTACATTTGGGCTCTAACATATATAGCCCAATGTAGCCCAATATATATTTTTTCAAAGTTAATTTTCGTAAAAACCACTGGAGCATATATCTTGAGACATAGCAAAGGAACATTGGGGTACCAGTCCCTACAATTTTGCCAAGTTTGGTGGAAATCCATTCAGCCGTTCGGGCTAAAAGTGAGTCCAACCGCCCTATGGAAATTAACATGGGGAAAACATGTTTTGGGACCCCCCTTTTATCTCGCCCCCCCCCCTTGACGGATCCCCCCGAAACTTTCAGGAAAGGAGCGGAGCGCAGCAAGGCAAAGTTAAGGAAAATTACAGGCAGATCCCTCATTCGGCGCCAAAGTTATTCCCAATAGAATGTTGCGGATTTCCTATGGAAAACGATCCTAACTATAACTACCTACTGGCGACCGCCAGTAGGTAATATATATATATATATATATATATATATATATATATATATATATATATATATATATATATAGCGAGGGAGAGAGAGAGAGAGCCAGATTGGTGTCCTTTGCTTCTGTATCTTTATTTGTTTCTAGTTGTTCAGCAGGGAGCTTCTCTAGGTAGACAAGAATCATTGAGCTGATGCTATTTACATCTCACTCTTCCAATTCTAGCTTATTTTGTACTGGAATCTCCAGGTTCAGCCTGTTGGTAAAGCTGTCCCATAGCATCCAGATGGTGTGTGCATACCATTCACTGTATGCTTCCCACGTGCTAACTTTTAGGTTACAAATAATTTTCAAATCTTGAATGCATATACCTTTTGTTTGCAGGAGGAAAAATGGGGTACACACAAACAAGCATTTCGATGTTTCTCCCTCACCGTTCCTCTCTTTCCTATGTGTCTCTGCTGCAGACATTTTAGCCATCAGGGCTTGCTTAATAAATGGCCGCTTAGGCAGCTAGAATAATACATTTACAGAAAAAAATGTTATGAAGATGTGTTATGTTTTATACCGAATGAAAGATTTCTGTGAAGACTCCCCTTCCGCTTTTGCTTCCCTCCCCAGTGAACTTGTCTTTGTGTACTCTCCCCAATGCTTGCCTCATTAAGAGGATGTGGCAGAGTTTGTGGAAGACTCAAGGAATGAAGAGACTCTTATGTGGATGGAGGGCACTGTTACCATGTTGTTATAGTAGTGCCGGAGACACATGGTTTTTATAGGAAACATTGTTTACAACGCATGCGATACATCGTATGCCATTGCAAGGCGGTCATTACAATGACTACATTGTTACATCGCATACCATTACAACGCAAGTTGTTACATCGACTTGCTGTAGGGGCAGAAGGTGCTGGATTTAAAATCCAACACCTTCCCTACTGTTGCACAGACTGGAGTTGGAATAGTATACTATTCCAAAATCCAGCACCCCCCCTACAGCAAGTCGTTGTAACGGCTTGCGTTGATAATGGTATGCGTTATAACAACGCGTTGGTTGTAATGACCACATTGTAATGGCATGCGATGTACTGCATGCATTGTAACGTGGCCTATTCGGTTTTTATAGTCTGGAGTTAATTTTGTGAAAACTGCTAGCATGCAAAAGACAGTGGTGGGGAACAGATCACAGCCCATCAAAGATGCAGTTACAGAACAAGTCACACTAGCTAGGAGGAATGACAGGGCACTTTTCACCAAATTATAGATGGAGGTATGAGGGCACCTCACACCCATTTAGAATCGGTATGAAAAGTTTTACAGCTAAAGTTTGTTGCATCGCTCATATGGATTTGCAGATCTGACAACAAGCAACATTTTGTTTACCCAACTCAATTGTGCTAATTCGGGAGGATGGAACACATCATTGACAGGAAAGGCATTTGATCTTGGGATCTTTCGCTGACACAGAGAGATGTCTGTGGCAAGCACATCATCCCACAAATTTACTTTTCCAGCACACACACCTCAAGAACACACAAACCTGTCAGTCGGATATAAAACAATAGCTAGAGTGTAGGTCACACAGCATAAAGTGCTGGGTATGCACAGTTTGCTATCTACTGGGCCTGAAAAACAGTAAACAGTGTGGCCATTAAAATATCTATCATAATCTGGAACTAGATCACAGTGTACAATTGATATTTTAATTATATGGCAACGTCATCCATAAATTAATATAAGGACTGTGGGCCCGATTCACAAAGGTAAAGTTAGGCGAAAGTCTAACTTTATGACTTTCGGTATTCACAAAGGGATTTTACTATTGGTGGTCATTGCACAATGGAAACACATCCTACCCTGTAGAAGGTAAATCTGCCATCTTCTGGAATGGGCCACCTTTTTGCATCATGCGGGTCCTTATGTTTAAAGCTGCCCTTTTCGTATATTGTTTAGGCAGGCTAAGGTAATGATTCTTTTGACACGTAAGGTTGAGTCAGTCCATGAGCAGTTTGGAATGTGGGACATATTCCCAGTGCAATTATTGTATTAATCAAAAAGTCTGACAGTTTATGTTCCTGCCTCCTGATCATTTCCATCATCTTCTAATCTCAGGAGCCTCTTCATCTATTGCGCTGAGGAAAAGGTTCAATTGACACTGGCCCATATCAAGAAAACTGAACAAACAAGTCTACATGGTGCATTGAAAAGCGAGTGGGCTTCTACAGAAAGTTGCATCATGAGCTGTACCAGACAATGCTTTGAGTTAGTAGAGTCTGTTTACACTGACCTACTGGTGTACTATTCATGTACAACGTAGCACTCATTTTGTAGTCAGTTTCAATTTGTTAACATGTTTGTTTGCAGTATGCAAACATATTGTGCTTTTTCATTGAGCAGTAGCTATGTTCTAGATGTATAAATTCACAATACCTTTAGCCACATTGCATCAGTAGTTCAATAATGTATTGAATGGCCTTCAAGAGCGTTTGACATAAAAATCCCACCCAGCTTGCACCAGATTTGCAAAATAGTTGGAGAAGAAGCACCAAAGACCCAAAGCGACTAAGCACTCAAACATAAATGGATGAAAAGACATGACCAGGACAGTAGAAGCCGATACACTCACCAACTCAACATCTACAGAAGATCAACTACAAAAAAAAGAAAGAAATATTACTTATCTCACCTCGTCTTTCTGTTGTGTCCTCACCTCAGTCTGGTGTTTAGGAGGCTCCGATGCTATGACAGTCTCTATCTTGACCTGGAGGGGCTGCACCTTACCTCTGCCCGGCAGGTTTCCCAAGTACACCACAGACACCTGCCCTATTCAGCACTTACTGGCCTTGATAGTCTGGACTGCCTGCTTGAGAGCCTAAAGCACTTCCTGGAGGTGAAAAGGGTAATCCTACTCGCTGCTACTGAAGACAGTTATGACATCCAGATAGGTGACACTGAAGGCCTCCATTCCAACGAGGACCTGGTTCACCAACCTCTGGAAGGTGTCAAGGGTATTCTCAAGTCCAAAGGGCATCACCCTAAACTAATAGTGGCCCTCTGGAGTGGAAAAAGCAGGGCTCTTTGTTGCTCCTCCTGTTTGGGTGATCTGCCAGTACCTTGATGTAAGACCGAACATTGCTAAGTACTGGGGAGCCCCTAGCCAGTCAATAAGCTCATCAGCACAGGGGATGGGATGAGCATCTGTCTTTTTGAATGAATTTAATCCTCTTCTGTTCACATAGAACCTGTGTTCAGGTGTGGAGCCAGGTGGGCCGGATTTTGGTACCAGAACCACAGAAATGGACCAAAGCTACTGAAGGATTCTATCACCCCATCTCCAGATTTTTGGTAACCTTTTCCTGACTGCTGGCCCTCAGGTTATCAGACAACTTGTAAGACGTATTCTTTATGGGGAGGTTGTGTCCTGTGTTCATATCATGGGTACACAAGTGGGTAGTCCCAGGGATGAGGGGAAACAGAGAGGACTACAGCCCCATCACTTGGTGGCAGTCCCTCTGCTGTTCAGGAGTCAGACTGGGGGAAAGGATTATTCCCTGAACAGAGTCATATTTCTCCTTGGTGTCCAAGAGGTGAAGGAGAGGTCCAATCTCATTTTCTTCTTCTCCACCGGTTGCCAACAGCATGATAAGCTCAGACCTCTCTATGTTGGGTTTGAGGCACTTGACATGGAGCCAGGGGGTGCCTGGCGGCCTTAAGATCTACCAGGTAGGGGGCCCTACCTTTCCTCTCATTCACATCATAGGACCCAGTCCAGTGGTCGTGGGGGGCACAGGGCTCCACAGGTTCCATAACCCAGACTTTCTGCTCCGGTTGCAAGTCCACAGTGGTAGAATTGTGGTCATACCATTGTATCATTGCATCCTGGCTGGCTTGTAAGTTGTCTGAAGCTTGCTTCCACAACTTAGATTTACAAATCACCAACCGAGGACATCTGCTTGTGCTAGACCGGTGTAAACTCAAATTTCTGCTATGCGATTGAAGGCAGGCTGGATACGGGACTCATGCAGGGCCTGCTGAAAAATTACTTTGGATGGAGGAAGGGCAAATAATAGATGCGAGGAGCAGAGGAGGAGGTGCTTAAAAGTCCATCCTGTAGATGGATCTATGCACTGGTTCAGATCTGCGCAGTCAATGAAGGCTTCGTTGACGAATCCCTTTGCAATGAAGATGTGTTGTTGCCGTGCAGTCCATTGTCGGTGAGCTGCATGCTCTGTTGAAGCGTTGTCGTCCCACAGCCGCTGCGTTGGCGTCGATTCTGATAAGTGCAAGTCATTGATGCATGGATTCTGCTGAGTCAGCACAGAACAAGTCACTTCCAAGGGCCCAAGACTGGGCTGGCACCGCTTGGCAAGGCAGGACTCACAGATGGCAGAATGCAGGTGCTGTTTTCAGGGTTGAAGAAAGTCTTTGATGGCCCTGAAGCTTCAGACCAGGGGGCAAGCCAGCAAGCCCTTGGAGTCACTCTGGGTTCAAGTGAGGTGGGCCCAGTCCTTTTCCTCACCAGGACAAAGTCCAAAAATTAGCAGGCAACAGGCAGCAAAGCAGAGCATAAAAGCAGTTCTTCCAGAGCAGAAGTCCAGCAGAGAGGGGGTTCTTGTAGCAGCATATCAGTCCTTCTTCCTGGCAGTGTTCATCACAGGTCTTTTAGTGTACTGTTGGGGTAGAGTCAGATGGCCAATATTTATATCCTGTTGTGCATTTGAAGTGAGGGGTCATTCAAATTGGAAGTCCTTTCTTCCAAGCCCTGGCTCCCGACTATCAGTAGTGGGTAATCAGCCGTTTGTATCGGGACAGGACACTACCTATTCCATTGAAAGTGTCAGCTCTTTCCTCGCTTCCTGCCAAGGAAGGGACATCAGAATGGAGATGAGTGCTCAGACACACCTAACCTTCCTGTGTTTGTGGCTGTCTAGAGAGAATGCACAAAGTAAAGATGTCACCCACCCGAGATGTATATTGGAGACAAGCTGCAGACACACAGAGCAGTAAGAGCAGAAGAATGCCCACTTTCTAAAATTGGCATTTCAAAAACAGTCATGTTAGTCCAACTTTACTAGTAAAGAGGATTTATCATCACATTTCCAATGATATACACTATGATACAGCTACTCCTTTCTAATACAAAATTACAGCTGAAAAGTGTATTAAAGAATTCCCAATGTTAACTAATGTGAGGAGTAGGCCTCACAGTAGCGAAAACCAATGTCAGTGTTTTATTAGTACCAGGAACTGCAAAACTTAAAGGTACATGTCCTATCATTTACTTACACAACACCCTGTCCTATGGATTACCTGAAGGGGTGACATATGTAGTAAAAAGGGAGTTTAAGGCTTTGCAAGGGATTTAAATGTCATGCCGAAAGTGGCAGTAAAGTGCACACACAGGCCCTGTAATGCCAAAGGGCTACTTATGTGGGTGGCAACATCCGGGCCGCAGGCCCACTGGTAGCAATTAATTTACAGGCCCTTGAGTAGATGGCAGATGCTACTCCTGGGTGTTTCTAATTGTCACTCGGGTCTTTTATTCGTGCTGCCAGTGTCACTAAAATGAACGTTGCTCAGTCTGAAGATGAGAATGTATGACCTTACTTGTACATATGCAGCGGCAATATGCTCCAACTGTGATATTGGTTCGTCAGAGGCAAAAGGCATGATTTTGCTGTGTGTACGGCAGTGCTCTACGATTCTCAATTTCAGACTCCAACAAATAAGCATGCAGTTGTTGTCATTACAGCCCAGCTCTGAATCAGATTGGGTTCATACTGACAAGTGTGAAAAAACGTGCCACACACAGCTGTGACCATAATAAAAAATGGCAATGACCCAAAAGCCATGATACTACTCTTTTATTAGTTCTGCAGATCCAATTTGCAAGTTTTTCCGCGGATTGAATTTAAAATGTATGAAGTGTCGCCGTGTGTTCCTGTAAGTACCCTGGAGTGCTTCTGTGACAGATGGGATGCATAATTCTCGAGCGAATGACTGGACCAAAGATGTGGCATGTTTTTTTCACATCAGCAAACTTGAGTCCACCCCTCCTAATGAGAAACATATTTAAATGGATACAAGTGTTCATCCTTTATCCTCTTATAAGACTAACTGTGACTGGAATGATGCTAGTTATTTTGATCAATGTTTGCTCTTTTATATTTATTTTGAGTGACAGTGGCAATTTAAAGTGTATAATTAATCAAAGGCTGCATATTTGTGCAGAACTCTATTTGTAGACAGGTGATATTGAAAGGAAGGTACACAAGTGACTTTTTTCCAATTAGAGTGGCACTTTTGCTGTGCCTGCCAAACGATAACGTAACACATATTTTTTGTTTAATTCTTCTAAGTATTCTATCGGGTAATCACAGTAATTGTCTTGCCATGTCCCAGTAAAGCAGAATGTTTCACCTATGTTAAAGCTGGGTAGAAAAAAAAAACAATTTTGCTCCAGATGCGAACACAGAATTAAATACTTTGAAAGAGGAGACAGAAGTAATTTGCTATAAAGTTAGAAAAGTGTTGCAACATTTTTACTCGCCTTAATTAATTTTAAATAAGCAGAAAATGGTGGGTGTCTCAAATGGGGACACTGTTGATTCCACAGACAATGGGGCATATTATCAAGGGATTTATCTCCGCTTTTTTGGCTTTAAAAGCCAAGAAAGCGGAGATAAAATTATCTCCCTATTACCTAGCTGTCGCTAACACCAATTAGCGACAGCTAGTAGGAGATAGCGACCATCTTGGGCCCCGCTTCGCATGTCAGAGATATTTATCACTAATGACATGCAAAGTGGGCGTGCCAAAATGTTAGCGACTGGAAACAGTCGCTAACATCGCTATCTCCTATTACCAACTTTTGGAGATATTGGCGCTAAGCGCGAATATCTCCAAAAAGTAATACCTGCCCTGAGCAGTTCTTAGCCATGTTATCCAATGGCAGGTGGATAACATGGCTAAGAGCATTAGCTCGGTAATGCATGAATATCGCTGACTTTACAGCGATATTCATGCATTTCGGCCGATTTTTATCGCTTAGGAGATAAACCTTGATAATAGCAAGGCTCCTAAGCGATAAAAATCGCCGCAACACGGCGATAAAATTATTGCCGCTAGGCCAACATAGCGATAATTATCGCTAGTTGTTGGTAATATGCCCCAATGTTCCTTATACGTCTGTATTCATTGACGACATTTTCCAGGAGAACAGAACAAGGGTGCCTGAGCTGCCCCTGTACACACGCAGGATGATGACTGTTGTACTAATGCACAACCCCAATTCCTTTTTATTGGTATCAGCAGAGAATTGTAATGAGAATTTTCCATAATTCACTTTTATGATCTGTTTCACAAGGAATTTCGGGCATATTATCAAGACAGGCGATACAATTATCGCCGATTTAGCGGCAGAAAACTGCCGCTAAAACGGCGATAATGGGCTTAATAATATGCTTTATGGAATTCCAATTGAAGCCCATGTTAGATGTCCTTCACATGGGCTTCGATTGGAATTCCATGGAGCATATTATCAAGCCCATTATCGCTGTTTTAGCAGCAGTTTTCTGCCGCTAAAGCGGCAATACTTTTATCGCCTGTCTCCTACATTTCGTATTTGAGCAAAGCGATTAAGAATCTTTAGTACACAAGACACCCTTGACAAATACGCATAGCTGGAGAACGAAGGGGTTTTAATTGCAATGATAATGATGATAGGGACAGGTCCCTGGGTTATTGAGTTGACCAGTCTGAAGCGCAGTGTTTTCTGTGATCGAGAAGGGTGATTCATGACTCTAAGGGGTCTTCTTTCATTAAAAACGTTGTATTAGTCTAATGTAGCTGACCACATGGTGAAGAAGGTGACCTGTAATTCTGCTGTGACAGACGCGTTTCTTCTGATATTGTGAAATGTTAATTATTTTATTGTTTCATGTTGTACGTCTATAGGACTTGTGGTCTGTGAGTGATTTGAGTTTGGTTATTGTTTCCTGGTTGCTCACAGACTGAAGCAAAGGCCGTTTCGTGGTATCAATACACAATAATGTGGCGCTAGGTTAAAAGCCAGTAGTGTTGCACACAGACCACATCTTATGTATCAAGGTGCAATTCTGTGGAAAATACAATAACATTTTCTTTGGAAGATTGTGGAGCAGCGTAATAGTATCTCCACTCTTACACATCACAGAAATGCCATATATACAGGCTCTTAGCACCCTATATTAACAGTGTGGCTTAACATTATTGATGTAAAGTGAAGCACCAAACATGCTGCTGAAGTGTATTCACTGTACCAAGTAGTCGCTCATGTAAGCGGGTGTTCATTATAATGTTACAAATTGTAGTTTTCGTTCACAGTTATACTTGTGAATTTCCAGTTATACTGCTTTTGCTGAAATTGCATATTTTATGTTCCCAAGTGCTAATGTTTTGAATTCATTTTATAAATGTAGATGCATATATAATCATGTATTCAAAGTGTACACTGACTGTCTGACTAAGTTAGCTTAACCAAAAGTCTTAAGCATGTGGTCTTCAATGTTTAACCTTTTTTTTGTTGCAGTTCTTTATAGTGTGAACTAGACACAAAGGTATCAGAGGGATTTACATGAGCACCAGTTGCCTTACAGACAGACACATTAATTTTTAGGCAAGGGCAGATTAAGTGATTTACCCAGAATCACAGGATGTTTGGGCCTCCAGCCAGACTAGAACTGGGTTACCCATCTTCAACGTCGTCCGCCCTAGCCATTGAGCCACACCCTCTCCTTCAACATGAAAGTTATGCCTGCTTTGCTATGGTCTTTAATTTGCAGGTGCATTCATATGATTTCATAATTAGTGAAAGGCATATTATGTATTAGAGATAGTGAGCTCCAGGAGGAGATCTTTGGCAAGAAGGAGAGGTGCTAACAAACTAAGAGAAGACTCCTATTCATGTTGTATCAGGAGCAGGGAGACATCCAAGGTCATCCTGCTGTTCAAACCATAGGTTAGGAAAATCGAATTAAGGGGCCGTTTATGATATCGGTTTTCCCGCATCCTCCGGGCCGGCGGAAGCCACCGCCGGCCCGGAGGATGCAGGAAAACCGCTGCGGACTGAAAAAAGACCCCCCCGCCACATTAGGATGGCTGGGGTATTTTTTTTCCGTCCGGAGCTTTTCTGCCGCGGTCGCCTTCCGACCGCGGCGGAAAAGCTATAACATGGCTGGCGGTGTCTATCAGACACCGCCAGCCATTTTCTGATGGTGTAAAATGTATGCTTTTCCGCGGTGGCTTTTCTGCCGTGGAAAAGCATACGGACCTTCACTTCAGGGGTCGCCTTCCGACCGCGGCGGAAAAGCTATAACATGTCTGGCGGTGTCTATCAGACACCGCCAGCCATATTATGATGGTGTAAAATGTATGCTTTTCCGCGGCGGCTTTTCCGCCGTGAAAAAGCATACAGACCTTCACTTTGGGGGCACGTTGGGGGGTGCACATGGGACGTTCCCTCCTACTCTGGGGTCACGGACGGACTCAAGTCCGTCCGCGATCCTAATCGACCCCTAAGTTGCCAATTTCACTGTGAGAAGGTGGAAAACTACTGGAGTTGATTATGTGGAATTCTTGAGTGTTCTGTACGTTTCATTGGTGTTCACCCTTTAGCCTTTAGAGCAGACACCCTTTGGACTCTGAGAGGTACAGACCTCTGTGCTCTTATTTCCATTATGTGGTTTTATGTTTTATGCTATATATTGCCTCGAGGTAGAGAACTTTTATGTATGTATGTATGTATGTATGTATGGCATACTTGTTAAGCGTGACTGTCACCCGACGGGTATCCTGGCGCTATGATCTTTCTAGGTCTGTACGCATAATGCATTACTGTGACAGCTGGCTACAATGTCCTTGGAAAAAGAAAAGTTTTTAATCCTTGTTTGAAAGAGGATAAATCTCCTAAGCTTCGTAGGGACAGTGGCAATGCATTCCATGCCCTAGATGCAGTGTAGCCTAAAGAACGGCCACCCATCCGTATTCTCCGGATCTTAGGGACTGTCACTAAGTAAGCCGAGGCAGAACGAAGAGATCTGGTAGGGGTATACCAGCGGAACAGTTCCTGCAGGGAAGTCGGACCTGAATCCTGAAGAGCCCGAAAGACCAAACACAGGGCCTTAAATTCAACACGCTGGGGAATGGGTAACCAATGAAGATCCCTGAGTGCTGCTGAAGAGGAATCAAGGCGCCGCCGGGAAAGTGCCAGTTTAGCAGCAGAGTTTTGGACTTGCTGCAATTTGCCCAACAAGGTGACGGGGGCCCCCAGAAGTAGTGTGTTGCAGTAATCAAGTCTGCTCAAGATGATACTCCGCACTACTTCTGGTCTGGCATGGGGCGGGAGCAGTGGAAGGATCTTCCGTAAGGTGCGCAACAGCATCATACAGGTAGACACTGTTTTATTTACGAAGCCATCCAGTTGTAAATTTGATTCCATCATCACTCCCAGATTTCGAACAGAGTCGGCTGCAGATACCGTGCCCTGAAAGGATACGGGCCAGAAGTCTTGCGGAAGAGGACGCTGGATACGATCTGCAGAACAGTGAAGCATCTCGGTTTTTGAGCTGTTGAATTGTAAAGAGTTATTGCCCAGCCATTCCGCCGTGGAAACCATACAGTGATGGAAAGTCTGTTGTGACACTGCATCCTTACCCTCAAAAGAGAAGATGAGTTGTGTGTCATCGGCCTAGTTGGTGACTGCGATGCCAAAAGATTTTATGAGTTTGATCAGGGGTCGAAGGTAGAGATTAAAAAGAATAGGACTGACGGCTGAGCCCTGGGGTACGCCCTGCTCAACCCTTTTAATGGTGGACTTAAAGGGAGGCAGGGTGACTACCTGATGTCTGTTGGCAAAGTACGAGGCTAGCCAGTCCAGGGCCAGACCCGCTACCCCAGCTTCCTTCAATCTCCTGATCAAAATACCATGGCTGACCGTGTCGAACGCTGCCTACATGTCGAGCAGCACTAAAAAGGCTGCTCGACCTTGGTCGGCACGCGAACGAAGGTGGTTCAGAACAGTCACCAAAGCTGATTCGGTTCCATGGGCTGGCCTAAAACCGAACTGCGCCGTATCCAGACAATCATTTGTCTCCAAAAAACTCGACAGGTGTTTTGTAACCAGTTTTTCCATGATTTTGATTGGAAAAGGGAGCAATGATATAGGGCTGTAATTTGCTGGACACAAAGGGTCCAGCGATTCCTTCTTCAGCAGAGGAGATACTGCCGCAAGCTTCCAGTTATCCGGGACCGCGGCAGACATGAGGGACTGGCAGCAGATTGCATGGGGAGGGGAAAAAAGCTCATTCCTGAACAGCTTCCAGAATTTGTGCGGAAGCACATCCAAGGGGGAGCCTGAGGCGACTCCGTCCGCCAACGAACAGAACTCCAAAAAGGAAGGAAGAGGAAAACTGTCTAGTCGGGCTTTACCAATCTCCACTTCTGAGACGGTTAGTAAGTCAACCGCAGGTGTCATAGGATTCAAGTTACTCAGAATAGTCGCGATCTTATCCTCCAGGGCCTTAGCCAATGAGTCGCATAACAATTGAGAGGCTGGAATAGCTGATATGACACAAGCTGGGCGGGACAAATCTTTAACAGTCTTAAATAAGGTTTGAGCTTTATTTGATGCTGACAATAAGGTCTCCTCCAAGAACCTGGCTTTGGCGCATTTAATCTGCGACTTATATATCGCCAGTTCTTGTTTGAAGCGCTGTTTGTCAGACTCAAGATACTGCTTTCTCCAAGCCCGTTCAGCGCGCTTGCACCAAAGTTTTTGTTGGAAGAGCTCCTTCGAGAACCAGGGCATTGCGGTGTTGGTTCTATCACGCATTTTTCTCAAAGGAGCCAGATTGTCCAAAGAGGCGGTTATTTGCAAAGTAAAAGAGTTGTAGCTTTCATCTACATTACCTCCCAGCTCAAACGTTCCATGGAGCAAGTTCGGTAAGCTAGCATCTTTCAAGAGCCTCGACCACTGTCTACCAGTCTTAACAACTCTTGAGCTGCTATTTTTTAAGCGGCCCACTGGGAGGACTATAGAGAAGAGGACAAGGGCATGGTCCATCCAGCATTGTTGAAGGATATTCTCGACAGTCACCTGGCTGGAGTCTGCAAAGATAAGGTCCAGAACATGACCCTTTTGGTGAGTAGGGGAAAGAACTAACTGTTCCAAATGTATGTTACAGCAGGCCTGGGTCAGGTATTTAAAAACAGAAACTGTAGGTCCGTCTGGCCATAGATTAAAATCCCCTAACACCATCAATCTGGCGTGGGAGTTAGAGAGATCGTAGCTCAAATCCGTGAGTTCAGTCACGGCAGATAGAGCACCGGTAGGGGGTCTGTAACATAAGAGGCCAGTGTACAGAACACCGCTCTGCTCTTTCAAGGAGAAACCCATGAGCTCACAATCAGGGACCTCCTTGATTTCCAATTGGGAAAAATCCAACGAATCTCTATATATTAACCCTATACCTCCACCTCTGGCCCCAATACGAGGATTATGTCTAACCTTGTATCCTTGAGGGCACACCTGACCTAACTCCACTGCACTATCAGTCCTGGTCCAGGTTTCCGTCATGAACAAAGCGTCAAGCTCATGCTGTTCGATGAGTAGCGCTATCTCCGTGGAATGTTTACAAAGAGATCTCACATTTAACAAACCACAGGACAGGGATTCCTGACATCTATTGGATGTGGGCTGATGGCCGGGTAGTTCAATAGGTTTCCAGCTAAGGAGCTCCTCTTTAGTATAAATTAGGGGGGTGAACCCAGGGGCAGCCTTTCCAGCCGCCAGCGCGTCCGGAGCGCGAACGGGCGCAAACGGGCTTACCTCTATGGCACCTCCGGCGCGCCAATGACGCGCCCGCTGCACGCCTACACTGCGCGTAGGGACCACCATTGCTATTTATCACCGTAAGCGCGGGAGTCCACCGATGCGAGCCTCTAGACCGCCAACCAAGATGGCGCCTAGTGAGTGGCCCGTTCGCACTACCACTCACCCAATATGCGCCGCGATGCGAGCCCCAACAAGCAGCCCTACTATCTGGATCCCGCAAAATGCGAGTGCTACAACAATTACAGTGCGGGTAAGTCCTCCACTAAGTTAAGGGCCTCTAAAGTAAATAAAACGCGAGTGCGCGTGTGACAGCGCAAGTGTGCACAGTGCTAGCGAATTAAAAGTAATAAAAGCTGGCGATTATAATAACGCGCATGCAGGTCCCAAAAGATCTACCTGAGCGCAGGGAAAAGCTCTTTAAATACGGACCAAAGCGCGGGAGTCCACCGATGTGAGCCTCTACTATGCTAACACATTTCAGCTTACCTGATTTAACTAGGTCTCCCTAGCATTCTCAACTTTAGTTTAGGACTTGTTTAGGTGACTTTAGATTTATTCATGTATAGACAGGAGGATCGAAACCTGCACACTGATCATCCAATCCTGTTTCTTATATTTTGTATTACTTCAACTTAATTTCTAGTATGCTTCATGTCACTAAATCTTAGGGTCTGGTTTATATCTTCGCAGAATCGGTTCTGCCATCGTTTTTCCATCGGATTCCCCTCCCACCTACTAGGCAGTCCGCCTGCTCTATTTAGATGCTGGTGGGTAGATGGCAGAATGACTGTCGGAGTGCCACAGACTCTGCCAGATTTGTTCACCTGTGTTGATGGCGCCATAGGCAAAAGTGGCTGTTGGAGGGAGTACAGTGAGTTTCTCAGTCAGGCCATTCATGATGTGCCTTCCTGCCAACGTAACTGTAGCGGTGAAACCTCCCCAACTGAGTTGTTGGATTGGAATGGATAGAAGGCCGGACTCAAAGGTAGGCTTTTTATTTGTTACCTTTTGAACTATCTGTTGATATTAGCTCTGGACTCATGCATTTACAAATCACTTTTACAAGCAATATTATATGCATGTCTGATGCATATGTGTGTAATGTGTTCATTTATGAAATTTAAAGAAACATACCTGTATAATAGGTTTCTTTTTAAAAATGTGATTCAAACTGACTTCATGATATGTACACAAATATTGAACACAAATCTAAAAATATAAAAGTGTCCAAACAGGTGGGCTTCATTAATTGTCATTAACTATCAAATTATAAACACATGCATTACACATAATTCAAATGAAATTACATTTAATACAATGTAGAACTTGCAGCAGACAAAGAAAAACATTTGTTCTCTAATAAATGTAAAATCACTGTTAGTTATAAACCTGAAGCATCCTATATGTATATTAGTGTCACATTTACCCTTGGCTACTGCATTTTCTGTAAATATGCACATTTAAGTTATTAATATTTTTTTAAGGTTCGATGCATATGTGTTTACTTTTTTATCTCTTATAAATTTAAAATAAATGCTCCTGTATTAACACTTAAATCATTTTCTAAAACAATTTTTTTGCTTAAGTATCCATTATCATGATGAATGCTTGCACCAACAAATCTATTTGTATTACATTTTATTATCACTTGTATTTGCACTGTACAGCTATGTTACTTAAATAAGCTCTTGTCTTTACTGTCATTCATTCATTAAATCTTTATTTCGGCACAAATGCCATAAAAGAGCAATGCATATATTACATTACATTTCATTATAATAAAACATTACAATAAATAAAACATTAGTTTAAAAAGAAGAAAAAAACTACGACAATTTGGGAGCTGGTTGGAACGGAAACATTACATTCATATGTCAAAATAAGGAGCATCCTAACAATTCCAAGCAGATTAATTATATTACATTACAAACGATGCCCCAATTTTTTCCTTGTATAGAATATGGAAAGTAGGAATCTACTAACACTAAATGTTATTTGTTGAGATGTGTTAGTTGTTAGGATTCTCACAGCCTGTGCACTGGAGCTCAGGCCTAAAAGAAGGCAAATGGGTTTAATCCATCTCTTTCTGGCCTGTGTATAACAAGGACAAAAAAGGAGGATATGTTGCTCGTTTTCAATCTGATTGCAAGTACACATAGAGCAATTTACATCCATTATCGGAGTTCCTGCAGCACGATTCCTAGCCCATCGAGCCAAGGTAGTTTTTATTTGTAAGTTTCCATATCTAAATTTTAAAAATAAAGTTTTGGCTAGTGGGGGCTCTATTTCATCCATAAAAGTCTCATACATAGGTTCATCCTTAAAGTTTAGGAACCTTGAAACCAGGGTCCCACTAGTACTATTACCTATGGTCCTATTTTGTATGAAGCTCCAAAAGGCCCTTTTTAATATCAATTTGGGGTTTGATGGTAATTGGTCGGGGTTCTCCCAAAAGTGTTTCAGCCCTATATTACTTAACCAAATCTTGATATGCCTTAACCATGGGGTGTCAACCTGATTATCAAGTTTCATAACTTCTTTTAGTCCATCTCTATAATCTTGAAGTTCAGGGACATGCCATAGTCTGACCCACAGCATCAATGGTCGAATCAAAACTTGATGATCAGTTCTTTTGAAGTTTAGGTCAAGTTCCAGGGGGACTAAGGGTCTTTACTGTCAAAAACCTCACTAATAATATGTATCCCATATTTTCAACATTAACATTGTTAATAATCAATACATTTGACATGAATAATAATGTCAGGACAAACTTTGTTCACATTTATTTATTAATAAACAAGATACTTCTCTCATATAAAATATCTTTGCAAAACATAAAACAGGTAAATAATAAAACGTGTGCAGCACTACATCTTGTTGTACTGTTGCCCAAAACTTGCCTCCTAAACAGACGGGGAACATCCTCAAGAAGGGGCATCTAGTGTGCAAAGAGGAAGCACCTCAAGGATCCTTCTTGGGAGGGCTGGGTTTGGGTTTTACAGGGGTTAGGGACAGGTAAACGGCAAATTCCTCCAGAGAGGTGGGATAGTATTGGGGTTGGAAGCTAGAGGTAGAGGGACCTGCAGTGTGTGATGTGTGTATGTCAGTTCTATGAATCAATGTGTTAACAATTACTTCAATGTTGTACCAGTATTTGTGGATCTGAAAGCATGTTTCCCTTGTTTTGGTATCTCACAATGGTAAAACTTTCTTCAAGTAACAAGTATTTTTCAAATGTTTAAATTATTGAATGGATTTAGTAGTTTCTTCTCAATGTATCACCCCCTATGTATTCACGTATGCTGTAGAAAAAACTAAGAGATATTTTTGGTAGGATTTGCAAAGGACTTCTACAGCATAAGTAATATACATAGGGCTTGATACATTTCTAATCCACTCTAGTACAGAGCACAAACATTTGTTTAATTTGACTCATAAATATTCTTTTTCCCATTTTTTTTCCCTTGAAAAAAGATTTTAAAACTATGCTGGCTTTCACTTTAGGTGAAAATTGGTTCAACATGACAGTAAATCTTTCTTACATTGATTCAATACAATTTTTGATTCAAATGTTGAAATGCAAATCACGATATACAACAGATCAAGCCTTGATGCAGTCCTACGATTTCATAATAAGGCATGAGTTGTTCCTGAATTTGAGTTTTCAATATGGGATAACCCAGCATCAATGTCTCATGCCATTCCATCTGCAAAAGTCCCTTTGTGTATTCTTTTTTTGTTCATTGTAGATGTATCATCTGGACATAACAAAGGACATTTAAAATACAATTTTGGATATTGGTTACTCTGTCGCCAATGAGTACACATTCCTGCCTTTTATAAAAAAAAAAAGTATTCCAAACCAAAACTTTTAACAAAAAGCAGATACGCTTATATGCACATTTGTGAACATATTTGTGAGATGTTTTTAAAATGTAGGTATTTAATCTAGTGTTTCTAGTAATGGTGCCCACATGCTCATTATTGTTTGTTTACAATGCCAACTCACTAATGTGACAAATGGAACATCCACCATATCATAAATGCATTTTATGTATTGCTTAGTCAGGGATATGTCTGCTCCAATTCAATTATTCAATCAGGTGTTTGTTAAGCGCAACTACTCACCCGTAAGGGTCTCAAGGCGCTGTGGGTGTTCATAAGTTTCATTTCATCAAGGAGGGGGTCTGTCGAAGAGCCAGGTTTTAAGGTTTCTTGCGAAGATGGGGAGCGATGTTATCTGTCTGAGGTGGAGCGGAAGGTCATTCCAGGCTCTGGCCATGCAGAAGGAGAAGGAGCAGCCTCCTGATCTGGTCTTTCTGGTGCAGGGGACCACGGCGTAGGAGAGCTGGGCTGATTGTAGGGTCCTTGAGGTCCGTGGAATTTGAGTCAGCTGTTCAGGTATGCTGGTCCGGTGTGGTGGAGGGCCTTGTGAGCGTGGGTTAGCATCTTGAAGGTGACTCTAGCTTCGATGGGGAGCCAGTGGAGTGTGCGCAGGAGCTGGGAGATGTGGCAGTGTCTTGTCAGGTTGAGGACCAGTCTTGCGGCGGCGTTTTGATGTTCGGTAGCTTGCGGGTGCGGTATTTGTTTTTTCCGGCATAGAGTGCGTTGCCGTAGTTGAGCCTGCTGGTGACTAGGGAGTGACAGTCTTTCTGTGTTCGAGGGGGTACCATTTGAAGGTCTTACGTAGGAGGCGGAGGGTGTGGAAGCAGGAGGATGAGACAGAGTTGATCTGGCAGTACTTTGGTACTGAATAGAAATATAGTGGAATCATTTTCCACAAATTCGTATACAAAAGACATCAACATACACCTTGGACAAAACTTACACCTTCAAGAACTCTTCTTGTGCATTGGGCATAGGTCAACCTTTATGTTGATGGCATCATTCTTTTGCTGTAGCAAATAAAAAGGTATGCTACATAAACAAGTCCAAAAAGAACATACCTCTTTGATGCTGTTGAGGTGTCTCAACTGCCCATCATGCAAGGGATAGGCCATTGCAAGTGTGCAGGGCATTAGGGGAGTCAAGGTGTGGTGCACATATTTCCCATTTAGGGAGGACTGCCTGAGCTGGACTTTATGGCCCAGCATCATAGGGCCTCTCACCTCTTCCGGCAATGGATGGGGCGTCACTTTTAGACCAAAGGGTATGCACCTTCTTGTCGATGGCCTTTCAGATTGCTTTCTTCTGATGGGTGTTGATCTATATGGTTACAAAAAATGAAATACATTTTTTTTTGTGACTCTTGATTGTTTGCATTGATATAACATGGGCCCGATTCACAAAGGTAAACGTAGACATTTTGTCTAAACTTAAACAAAACATCTACGTTTACGACTTTGGAATTCACAAAGGGCATGCATGAGTACTATCTCCATGTCCTTGCTAGGGAACGATCTACAGACATAAATATTGTACACTCCAATGAGGCCCATGGAAGAACATAAAGTCCAGTAGAGCGGGCTTTTGGGCTCCTAAAGGCCAGATTTGATATCTGGATAAGACTGGTGGAGCCCTCCTCTACTGATCCAATAAGGTCTGCCACATCACAGTGGCCTGCTGCATGTTACACAATATACCCCTGGGCCAGAACATCACATACATTGGAAAGGATAGACACCATGAAGAGCCACAGGGTTAGGGTATTTACATGTCAAGATGTTATTAAAAACTTCTTCTCATGACTGTGAGTATATATTAACAGTTTATTACATTACATGTTAAACGTCCTTTTAATCAGAAGAAGATGACAGTTTGTGCAGGAATGTTTTACAAAAGGCAAGTTCAGGAAAATACAATGCAAAGATATTTGTTGATCAAAGTGAGTACTCTGTTCATTTATATTGTTAATCTTTGATTGTTTTTAAAAAATGTGTTCTCAAAATGTTTCATTTGTTATGTGAAAATTCTGTAAATAATCAATGAATTGCTTTTATTTTTTTAATCTGTTTTAGGTTCCTTCACCATGTCATCTTCATTTGGACATTTCAAACTTGTGACATTTGCAGGTATATACTGCTTTTGCAAAGTATAAAGGGAACATGGGTTGATCATGTGAAAGACACACACAGACTTTGAGTGTACATAGCTCGTACAAAGACTAATTGGACAGTGATTGATTTGAAGTTTTCAAGAGTGTGTTTGACTTGTTTTGTGTGGAATGTTGGCACCGACCCAATATGTGCGTCTTAAATTGCTGTGACCACATGTAGTAGTCGACACAAAGCATAATAATCTACCTTCACATCTGCAAAACCCTCATTGTGTGTTAAGTGTCTGAGGCTGTTGATGCGTGTTATCATTGAAGAAAGAACTTCTTGTAGCACAACACTTCACGTTGTTTGTGACATTATACCAGATACTGCAACCCTGCTTTGGAACAATCCTGTGGCCACTAAATTGTGTATTGCCATGATTTAGATTATTGATGTTATTGATGTGGGAATCCTATTGTGGGCCAGGAGATGTGGCCAGCTAATGACAGAAATCAATAACAGTCAGCCTATTTAATCTGAAGTTCTTCCATGGTGGCATGGTCTGGAAGTGTAGATGAGAAAAAGGCACTTAGTATTTGGGTTATAAATGTGTTGTAATGTTTAATAAAAAAAGTCAAACATTTATTTTTGTCCAATTTAATAAGCTACTAGTTATTGCTCTGTGGCTGTTTTTTTGCTATTTTTCGAAAAATGTGAGACACATTACCTACATGGAAATTATTTATCACTATACAATCATTTAAATGTTTACATTTTAGAATGAATGACAAAGAAAAAAGAAACAATTGAGAGATGAAATACAACAGTCTGTGACTTTGTCAGTTTGTTGTATTCAACATAACCAAACAAAAGTAAAACAGAGGATGAAATAAAATGTAAAAAAAACCATAAAACAGTCAATCATGGTAAATGAAACCATTCTTGCAGAGGCAAAATAGTTTGAAGTCCAGTATCAAAAATGCTACTGTCATCAGCAAGGCACATGTCCACAGAGTAAATGGTAGTCACACACTGAAGGAAATTAGGTTCTGTGTCTCTAGCTGTTGGTGGTGGTCTTGCCATCCTCTTCTGTTTGTCCACGTGAATGTCTCCTCCTGACGGATGTGGTGGTTCTACAGTTGCAGGGGCTGAGTTGGGTACATCTGTTTCCTGTTGTGGCAGGGACTCCCTTTCTGTTTCTGTGGCAGAGGGAGATGTAGTTGGGTCAGATGTAGTTGGACCACAGAAAGGTGAATATTTTGCTGGAAATGCCATGCACATTTAGTTGAAAATATCATGCAGCACTCCAGTCAGGGAGCCAACATTGGAATTCAGATTCTCCATCAGCACATTGTGCTCCCTCTGCAATGATTTCATCTTCCAGAGCTCTGTCAGGACCTGGCCCATCATGTATTGGGACTGATGAAGGGAGCCCAGGACTTGGTTGATGGTGATCTGGTTGGCAGTGAAGCTAGTGGCCTCACTTTGCCGACCCTCAGATTACCTTCTACGACCCCTGCCACCACTATCCTGTGCCCTTGATCCAGTGTACCCCATCCCACTGGTTCTTGGCTGAACTGGAGGTAGTGATGTATAAACAGCAGCCTGGACTTGGGAACATAGATAGGTGTGATGTTGGCTTGGACACAGGAAGTGGAAGTATCCATAGGCTAATGTGTGGTAACAGCTGGGGTGGGAGGTGTAGGTGTGGGGTGAGTGAGACTAACTGTAGCTGTCTGCCAAACAGACCAGTTGGACCCGGCTGCTCCTCGTCACCCAAACTTGCAGGACTACTGTAGACCTCACTGAAGGCTTGATCCTGGTCTGGAGGTGAGGTATCCTCAGTGGTGGATGGTTGTGCACATGCTCTGGCTGTTCGACCTATTATGAATTAATAAAATATTCACATTTTGAAAATCTGGAATTTATATATATTATTATTTTGAAGCAAAGTTATGAAGCAACCTAAAAATAAAAGAGTTAAAGATTAAAATGATTGTAGCTTTCAGTGGTATTATACCAGGTAAAACAAACAGTTTAACTAACACACAAAACTACTTAAAAAAACAGGCGAATAGATGTTGTGAAATTCCAAAAGATGATTAGAATGTATACAAAAGATATACGTGACATTTCACACAACATAGTAGAGAGGTGACCTGTGAATTGAACCATTCCAAGACCTAGCAGCTAATATTCTGACATTTGCACAACTTAGTAGGAAATATAGCATTAATCATCATATGAACATTGCAGACTACATCTTAACAAAAAGAATCACTTATAATCATCATACAACATTACATTCCTTAACATTTTAAATTAAATCAACTTTGATTTGTGAAATACATTGCATCAATTTGATGAAATACCAGTGATATGACAACATGCTTAATGAGTAAGCATGGGTAGATTTTGCGAATTGGCAATCTGCGAAATTGCGTATTTACGGATTCGCAATCCGCAAAATCCGCGAACTCTCGCGAATTTTGCGGATTCCTTTTTTTTTTGTGTTCGCAAGTGTTTCTGCCATTTCGCAAGGGTTTTTTACCAGTTCGAAAACGCGAACTTACTTGTCGGGTAGCAACGGTCGCGAACATGTTGTTTCTACGACTGGTTCATCACAGCACCCTCTGTTTCACCACTGCCACCCTCTGTTTCACCACTGCCACCCTCTGGCTCACCCATGTCACCCTCTGACTCACCCATGCCACCCTCTAGTTCATCACTGTAGATTATGGGGGGAAAATCACACTTGCCCTGCCTCAACTGACATGAATGAATTAGGGGCTGATTAATGTGTCACTGAATTTGAACTTCCAGGCTGGCACATGCTTCCTTATCTGTAATTGCTTTCTGTTGCAGTGTAATTTTTTTAACAGGACCTTTGTTGTATACTTGTAGCTATTCTCTGAGCCTGCTGTGAATGTCAGAGCAGGGTCATAGAATAGTTGCAAGTAGGCAACTGAACTCTGAAGGGGCCCCTCAGGAAGCACTACAGGGAATGGTTACTAATGATAAGATTGAACTTTTGCACCTGCTGAGTGCTTTCAGTTTTGCAAAAATCCAAATATCCAGCAGCATCCACAAAAAGTAATCCTTCCAGGCACTACAGGGAATGGTTACTAATGATAAGATTGAACTTTTGCACCTGCTGAGTGCTTTCAGTTTTGCAAAAATCCAAATATCCAGCAGCATCCACAAAAAGTAATCCTTCCAGGTCAAGATCCAAATCAAAGTGACCAGCACATGAAGAAAGCACTGGGAGGAGCCTGCTGGACAGGGACAGGAAGTTGGAGACTGTGGGGCACTTCCACCCCCCCTCCCAAAATGGACTCCTTGCAAAAAAAAAGTGCAGGCAAATGTCAACCTGAGGAGTTATTCTGATAAAAATCATAATTTTCAAGGTTTATGCTGCCTGCTGGTGGATTTCTTGTGCGAAATTGCACATTTTGCAATCTCGCAATTGCGAGATTGTCGCTGCCCGCCTCATCTACGTGTTCGCAAGTGTTTACTCCCGCGAAATTGTATAGTATTCTAGTTGGCAAGTGCGACCAAGCAAAAAATCCGCTTCACACGGATTTACGAATTTTCGTCAAGTTTGCGAGAGTTTGCGGATTGCGAATTTGCCGAAAATCCGCAAAATGCTTGTTTCCAGTCCAGGGAGGACCTGGACTGGCAGTTCAGCCTGGACTGTTCACATGAGGCACAGGGTTAAGACTGATTTGCATAGGGCTGGCTTCAAACTGGAATGGCATGGTGAGCCAAAAACCAATGGATTTAGGCCCAGATCTCTGTACTGGGTTGAATGTATGACATTGTTCTGGATTCTGCCAATCAATTTTTCTTTTTGCATTTGTCCCCGGAGTAGGACGGGTATGCCCAGACATTATTCCCGTGCTCCCCATGCCACTGGAATCAAGCTATCCTGGCTGATGAGGGGTGAAACGCTGAAACCTGTCCTAAAATGCTTGGTTCCAGTCCAGGGAGGACCGGCCTGGCAGTTCGGCCTGGACTGTTCCCTTGAGGCACAGGGTCAAGACTGATTTGCATAGGGCTGTGTTCAAACTGGAATGGAATGGTGAGCCAAAGAACAATGGATTTAGGCCCAGATCTCTACCGGGGTGAATGTATGACATTGTTCTGAATTCTGTCCATCAATTGTTCTTTTTGCAACATGCTAAATGAAACACAAAAGTAGTTTATAACGTAGCATGATATAGAGATTGTTCTATACATAACACTTTGACATATGTGAAAATTTGATGGGAAAGAGAGAATGACCAAGTTAACGTTGCTATCCGAGTTTCGAAAACCTAAAACAAGGCATCATGGTAGTTGTAGTCATTTCAATTCTACATTAACAACACGTGAAAATGTGTAAGTTCAACATATCTAATGAAAATATGCTGTCGAAAAGAAGAGACATTTACAATTTAACGCCTTTGCTGCTCTGCCTTTTCCCCGTGCTAAGCCTTTTTTTGGCTATTTGGGGTAGTTCGCGCTTCGGCCCTTGTAACTTTTTGACCACATAAAGTATCCACACCAAATTTGCATCCTTTTCTTCCAGTATCATGGATAATTTAAAGGCACCCAGGGTTTGTTGATTCCTCTGGAGGGGACCCAGAAATAAGCTAAAATACCGCAATTTTTTATTTATTTTTTAAATGGGAAAGAAATTGCTGCAGATGAAAGCATCTGGTTTTGTCCCTGCAACTTTTATCAACAAAGGGTTTCTGGTGCTGAAATCACCATCTTCTCAGCTTTCAAGAACTGACAGACATTTGTCAGAAAACCAACATTTTTTAGACAGTTTTGGCATTTTACTGGGACATAGCCTATTTTTGCTATTTTTTGTGCTTTCAACCTCTTTCTAGTTAAAAATGGGTATAAAAGTAATAATGGATCCTGAAAAGCTATACATTCCTGAAAAGTAGACATAATTATGAAATCAGAAAGGGGTCATTTGTGTAGATCCTTCAAGTTTTTTTAATAGAAACTAACAGTTGAAAATAGAAAGAATTGAAAATGAGTTGAAAAAAAAACACCCATTTGTGCCAACGTTTTCACTTGTAACTTCTTCTAAGTATGACAAAAAGCAATATACCGTTATATACGCTGGACCCTTCAGGTTGTGGAGATATATAGGACTTATAGGTTCACCAAGAACCAGGGCAACGCAGAGCCATTAACTGAGCAGCTTCTTGCAATGATTTTGTATTGTGTACTGGTATATAGCAAATCATTTGTGAAAATATAAATAGTGAAAAATCGGTACGAAAGACACCTATGTATTTCTGAAATGGGAACAAAATGTAGAGTTTAGAAACAGTAGCTATTTGCACCCATACTAGCATGTGAATAATGGGACATTTTTCAAAGTGACTTCTTTTTTACACATTGTCTTACATTTGGAAGGCAGAAATTCATTGAAAGTCAATAGGTAATAACTGTTGCTGTACAATTCTGTTTCCCTAAGTCTCCTGATAAAAAATAGTACCACACTTGTGTGGGTAGGTCTAGTGCCAGCGAAAGGATATGGCCCAAAATGCAACATGGACATACCACATTTTTTCAGTGAAAACTGACCCTTTTTTGCAAAGGGCCTAGCTGTAGATTTTAAACCCTAGCTCTGCAGGCACCTAGGGAAACCCAGCAAACCTATACATTTTTAAAAACTAGACATCCAGGGGAATCCATGTGGCGTGACTAGTGTGGCTCTCACTAGGTTCTGTTACCCAGATTCCCTTGCAAACCTCAATCTTTGTCAAAAAATACATACTGTTAGTCTCCTTATTCTCTGAATTATATACCAAAGGGGTGCGTCCAGATGAGGGGGGATTAAAGGAATAGTTAATTACCATAGGACTCCCCAGGATCACAATGGAAGGTAGAAATTGTATGGATGCTCCAATTACTGAGGGGGGAAACAAAGAGCAGCTCCTCCGTATAAAGAACAGGAAAGCAGCGGGACCAGATGAAATACCTGTTGAGCTCTATAAAGCAATAACGGAGGAATTTGTTCCAAAAATGAAGTTATTATTCAACTCGATTTTCTAAGGTGGAAGGATGGATTCCAAGTTCATGGAAGGATGTCACAATTGTTCTGATCTTAAAACCTGCGAAGGATTTGAGGAAGGCTGACATTTATCAGCCAATCTCCTTGCTAGATGTCAACTATAAACTATTCACTGGTATCTTGGCAGGGAAATTGGCAAAGTAAGCTCCTTAGTTGATAAACGTGGACCAGAAAGGATTTGTCCCAAAGAGACAAATCCAAGAACTTACGTTGTCACTAATAGGCACTATTGATCTTGCCATTACATGCTTGTTACCCCTGGCAGTGGTCACAATTGATGCTGCCAAGGCATTGATCGGGTTTGTTGGGCATTTCTGTGGGCGGTATTAGATTCAATGAGTTTTAGTGCTGGCTTAATCTCAACAATTCCAAAGGCTGTATGAAAACACTCGGCCAAAACATTTTTTAATTGCTCCTGGAAGAGGAGCTTTGGAATTGAAAGAGGTGTGAGGCAGGGCTGCCCTCATGTCATCCTTCCTGTTTGACCATTACATCAAACCATTAGATAATCTGGAATCCTCTCAAGCAGATCCCGTAGCTGCCTCGATTCCGGCCGGGGCCCTGGCTGGAGCCTCACCAAACGTAATCTAGCAGTGAGCGAGGGTTGCTGGTCCTCGCCCCTGGAACGTTGCTGCCTGCCCATTTTTGCAGTGGGGGTCACATGTGCAACGACGGTCCGCAGAGCTTCCTCCTTGGAGCGCCCCTAGCCTTCACGGACCGGGGAGTCGGGAGAGCCCAGGCGAGACTGTGGGATGTGCTCCATGAGGCTGAACCTCGCCTCCAATACCACAAACATCACGCCCGGATCCCCTCGTGGTCCGAGGAAGTGTGGATCCCTTTTTAGCTTGGCGCGATGAAATGAAAGCAATTACCCATCCCTGCCCAATTAGATCAGCGCACAACAACGACGTGAGCGCTTACAATTAACCGCTCTTTATGGAATATTGCTGATCAATTGAATAAGCTCACAGTGCCCCAACAGAATCCCCTCGGCTGGACCAGCTATAGCTCTCAACGCGACCAGACCATGTACACAATGAATCCAGCGGCGACTGCATGGATCCTTTAATGCCTAACACTGTTCGATGAAAACATACAGCTGTACTCATACTCTTACCTCCTAGCTTAAACCCTACACCGGGCTAGGGGCCCACAACGTGTTATTTCCCCAAAGCCTCGTCAAACCACTAAAGAAACTGAAGCACTTTTGAGGATCCTACACCGGGCTAGGGGCCCGCAACGTGTTATTTCCCCTTTGGGCTCCAGTCTCTCCTGCAACAGTGAGTACATTGTTCGTTTCACACCGGGCTAGGGGCCCGCAACGTGTTATTTCCCCTTTGTGCTCCAGTCTCTCCTGCAACAGTGATCAATTGTTCGTTTCACCCCTTGTACACCTGACCTCCCAGATTCCTGCCCTCCTATCTATAGTACACCTGGCACCCTAGTTACCCCCCCCTACCTGCAGCGCACCAAGGAGGTACAGATCGTCATGCCCAGACCCAACCATGAGGAACATACTGCCCCAAAAGGCCCGGCGCGCTCCTTGTACGAGTCGAACATGTGCTCATGTTGGATACGTGAGACACGGTAGGGCGTCACCGTAGCCTGTCGAACAGTCAACAAAGAAGTAACGCTAGCCTTTCCATAATCTGTGGCCCAACGCGGGCACTATGACTGCTTTAAACGCTCAAACTCTACCCTCTAACAAAGCTGGCGCCTCAGCTCCATACCTTCTAGCCCACCTCTAAGCAAGGAAGTGCAGCCTGACTCACGCTATCGGAAAGCAGGGACTGTCCGCCCGATCACATGTTAACGTGATCAACGCTCCCCTGCCTTCCCGTGACCCCAGGACATCTCCAGAGCGAAACTCACAGGTATCGGAGCCACCTTCAGCAGTCAACATCTCCCTCCCCGCAATCCTCTAGTTGATGCTGGATCGTCTACAATTTGGCTGTCTTCAAGGACTCTCCGGCTCGCGGACACCAGATACAACCTTGGTGAGTCGCGTCACCTAGCGCAACACCGTAACTAAACTAGGTACTCTCACGCCCTTCCCTACCTTCAGGATGGCTCGAGACCGACTTTCCCCTCAAGTATTATCTACCCACCTGAAACCCCACAGCCGTAACTCCTTCACCATCATCTTCCCCCCCTCCTCTCTACTAAATCGAGATGCTCTTTCAAACAGAAACTTATCCGTCAACATAGGGAAACCCTAATCACAGACATCTACCACTCGTCTGCAAATGGTCCGACTAAGATGGACCTTATATTCCATACTGAGAGACCTGATTACTGGATCTCCATGATCAGAACGCAACTATTTATCGCCAAAACCACATCCACTCCCCATAGTTGCAAACTTACCACTATACTCCCTTTTAGATCGGTCGGTAGAGGCTACACTATGGTGACCATCTACACCAACGGCACAGTCCTTATCCAGGCCAATAACGAGAACCTTAAAGCCTTCGACGTCCTTTTCCCCATATTAAGAACAACCTCCCCAACCCTACCTCACCACGCCGCAACCCCCTCTCCACCCTCCCTCACTACTAACAGAGAAGACTATGATCCTCTCCTCCGTGACATCTTTCCTGCCTGCTACGCCCCCCCTCAACCCGTTGTCTCGCAACGGGCATTTACTACCAATCAGCCACAACAGGAAACTCCAACCCCTCCTTCAATCCCTTCTTTCAACAGCCACACCTCCCCCAGTTACCGCCTTTCTCATCCCCCAACTGACAATACTTCCTCACCTCCAGGAACCTCACGCCCAACGAACTTCATCCCAACTCACAGTCACTCAAAGCCTCCCCCTGTCCCTTCCCCTCCCCATCCTCTGTCTTCAGTAACCCCCCTCCGCTCGAGTCTCATCCCTGCTCACAGTCACTCAAAGCCCTCCCCTGTCCCTTCCCCTCCCCTTCTCCCGCCTTCTCCCCTGATCCCTCAACCTGATCCCTCAACCTGATCCCATGAGCCTCATCCCAGCTCACAGTCATTCGAAGCCTCCTACTGTCCCTTCCCCTCCCCTTCCTCCGCCTTCAGGAACCCCCCTCCCCTCGAGTCCCATCCCAGCTCACAGTCACTCAAAGTCCTCCCCTGCACCTTCCCCTCCTCTTCCCCCGTCCTCTCCCCGGACCCCTCAACCCCCCTACCCGAACCACAACACACCTGGCGCTACCCCAGATACGCCCATCCCCTCCCTCAACTCTGTGTCACAACGCCTCACGGCTCTCGAAAACCAGATTGTCACAATCACCCAGGGCCTACTGGAGATCCTTTCTAACCTAGGTATAGCCCGCAGACCCTCCAAATGCCCCCCGCTGACGGCTCACTCCGGCATCGCTAACAGCTCTCCTAGGCCCACAGAAACCTCTAGTACCCAGCTTCACTATCCCCCCTCACGATCTCGGAATCCTGCCTACAGCAGACTGCAAAAACCGGAGACCCCTTCCCTAGGTTCAAGACTCATACTCCTTCCCACACTCCTCCAAACCCCCTATCAGACACAAAACACTTGACTTCAAGGCCTTTAAGATCAGCAGCACCTATGTCAGACAGCGAAGCAGCCCTACTAGCCGCCACATACAACACCCCCGCCTTAGATTCTCCCAAATCCAAAATCCAAGTAATCACAGGTCACCGGTAAGTCCCTCCCAGCACTAAACCTCAGAGATACCCGGTCCTCACCGCCATACCAAGGGAGATCAAAGATAAATCGGCCAGCAATCAAGAGCAATTCTCCAATTGCTTGCTAATCAACTGTAGATCGGCCTCACTGCACGCAACAGAACTAGCTGAAGCCAGCCTCACTCACGATATTGACATTGCGTTCCTCACAGAGACCTGGCTAAATAAGATATCCCCTCCCTGTCTTGACTTGCTGGTACCACCCGGCTTCTCCCTCATTACCAAAGACAGGATAGAGCATAGGGGAGGAGGGGTGGCTATCATCCACAAGGACAGCCTGGACATCTCGGAAACCACCTCTTTTGACTACGATTCATTCGAATGCCTATTCACCATCATCGAGACCAATGACAAAGACTCTCTACGGTGTCACCTGCTCTACCACCCACCAGGTAAAAACAACCCTTTTGGAGAACAACTTTCTGACCTGATTGCACAAGGCGCACTCGGTGACTCCAATAACCTAATTCTTGGGGATCTGAATCTTCGCTGGAATGAGACACACAATCCCCTAATCCAATCGCTGTCCAGCCTCCTTCATGATAACTGTCAGGATTTGATTTCTAAACTGCGCCTGCCTAGTTACTAAACTACATCTCCCAGAATTCCCTGCGGTTGTGGGAGCATAAAAGAGGGGGCGTGGCTTAGAGACTTCGTGTGTAATTTGTATTCTTTGTTCGTGGTCGAGGAAGACAACAGGTCGCTGTCTCCAGTGCGACCATACTTGTCTTTGTGGAAGAAACCTGTTCGGGGTTTGTTCAGGAAGAGAGAGCTGCCGCGTGAGTAATTTCTTCACGGGTAAATTCCTGAAATCTGACTGTGCATGGTACTGTTGGAGTTTGGCGTCTTGCCGGTACATGCTGCAGAAGGAAGGAAACTTTGTAAGAGCTTCACAGCGGGCTCGCTGTGACTGACTATATTTTCTAAACACACAGGCGGTCCTGGTAAGCGTGTTCCTTCGCGTTTAATTCATTCCTGAATTTGAGAAGACTAGTTGTTCACGAAAATGTTCGAGTGATTTTGAAACTCTGTTCAGTAAACGTTTCTATCGCAATATTGGTGGCTACAAAGACGTATTTGGAGTCAGTGTTTGAGCGGAGGGTAGTGGGGTAGCTCCCTACATTCTACCGTGTCAAAAGGCTGGTGTTTCTATGAATGACAAATAACTATGAACAAAGTATAGCGCGGATAATAGTGGTGGGAAGCTACATTATACCGTGCAAGAAACATACAATTGAGGATTAAACACAGTGGTGTTATATTTTGCTTTATTTGGAACTTTTCGTTCTTGGGAAACTTTTGTTGTTTGCTGATGAAAGACAGACTAACAAATGGATATCTCATATGGAAACAATACACTGTATAAATACTAAACAGGAGGGTATGTTCTAATTAGAGTGGTTACATTTATCTTTAACTGAATGGAGGTATTCTGTGGCCCTAACCTGTGTGTTTGTTTTGAATAGGGAGTTGACAACTCATGATAGTACTTGGTGCTAGAAACAAGAGGAGAGCGGTGAATGCAAAGGACACAGGTGAATATATCGAGTAGTTAGGGTAGCGAGAATGAAATGAGAGTAGGATTATTGAATGCGTTATAATCCTGTGTGTTTTCTCATTTCAGCTATCCCTTCCCCGCTGTCCCCTTCCTTCCCCTCCTGTTTATTATTTTTCTCACAATTTTCCCTTACTTGATCATTCGAACACCCTGTGTTATACTAGGGGTGTTGGGGCGGTCTGGAGGTGGAACCCATATTGCATTGGCCGAATCCTGCTGAGCTTAACCCTGACAGAATTACACACCCAAGAATTGCGCTCCGCCTGGTTCGGTTGGTGTAGATATGTCGTCCATGGAGGACCTACTGCAAGCACTGGTGTTGGTGCAGCAGGAATTGGCAGCATCTAAGGCTGAGGCCATTGCTTTAAAGGATAGGGTAGAACAACTGTCAAAAAAACCTTTTTCCTCTGGTCCGTCTCAAATACAGGTTACTGTGCCTCCCCCATTCCTTTGGCGAATCCTGAACGTTATGCGGGGGACCCCCGTAAAATCAAAGTGTTTCTCACACAAGTGTTACTTCACTTCTCTTGTAAACCTGCTGCGTTTTGCGAGTAATCATTCCAGGGTGGCTTTTGCCATTTCGTATATGGTAGGCGAAGCGGCTAACTGGGCTGTTCCGCTGGTAAAAAACGATGATGCAATCCTCTCCAACTGGTCAGCTTTTAGAGCTGAATTCGAAAAGGTGTTTGATAGGAGGGCTAATACCTTTAGCGCAGATAAAGAATTGATGGAGTTGAAACAAGGTAGGGGAGAACTTATCACCTATTTGACATCCTTTAATCGGCTGGTGGCTGAATCTGAGTGGCCAGAAGGCAAACGTATGTCACTCTTCTATCAAGGGCTTAGAGATGAGATTAAGGACGTCATTGCTCAGATAGACCCTCAACCCACTTCATGTATAGATATGATAAACCTGGCCTTGAGACTGGATAGTAGAATGTCTGACAGAAGTGGGGACAGGAAGCGATGGGAGAAGGGGAGATATCGGTATGACAGGTATTCCGGTAAATCAGCGAGTGCCTCGACCCCTGAACCAGAACCCATGGAAATAGGTGCTGTAAGGGCCCCTTTGTCCAGAGAGGAACGAGAGAGCAGGAGGGTTCAGGGGTTGTGTATGTATTGTGGCCGGAAAGGTCATTACGTCAGGGAGTGTCCAGTTAAAAAACAGGGAGCTAATACCTGGGATAAGAACAGGAAAGTGGCGGCCTCCTCTGTAGTAAGGGTGCAGGAGGAAAGGGAGTCCCTACCTCAGAGAGACGAAGAACCCCCCCAGTGGAAGCTTACCTCTTTGTCCACAAATGTCATAGGAGAGACAGAGCCTCATCTGGTTCTTAATATGGTGGTCGAATGTGAAGACAAAACACATAATGTCCTAGTGATGTTGGACTCCGGTGCTACGGGCAACTTCATAGATAACGGGTTGGTTACACGTCTAGAGTTGCCAAGAGTTCCTAGGGAAAACCCAGAGGAGGTGTTGGCGGTGGATGGGCAGCCTATTAAATCAGGACTCATCACTGAGAGAACAGCTGAGATGAGGGTATCCATAGAGGTGGATGAGGGAAGACATTCAGAGATGTTGGAATTGAATATCATAGATGCCCCTCAATATGAGATCATTTTGGGTATGCCATGGTTGATATATCATAACCCTTTGATAAACTGGAAATGCAGAACGATTAAGTTTCTGCCTGAATTTTGTCAAGAGCATTTTGTTCCATGTGTGTGCTCTCATGTAGCAGTGTTGGCTAGTTCTTTCATGATAGCGACTGCAGCAGAAAAGGATGTGATGTTGCCAGTCGAATATTCATCCTACCAAGATGTTTTCAGTGAAATCCAAGCGGAATCTTTGCCCCCACATCGGGATTATGATTGTCGCATAGACCTGGTAGAAGGGGCTACCATTCCTACATGTCGGGTCTATGCGCTGTGGGTCCCTGAAACCGCACATTTGAAGGAGTACTTGGAGCATTATGTGAGGTTGGGGTTCATTAGACCTTCAAGATCTCCTGCAGCCTCGCCGCTGTTTTTCATAGCGAAAGCCAATGGCGATCTTCGAGCATGTGTGGACTACCGCGTCTTGAACAAAAACACCGTACGTAACCGTTATCCTCTCCCCCTTATTTCTGTATTACTCGATCAGGTGAGAGAAGCAAGTATTTATACCCGATTGGATTTGCGGGGTGCTTATCACCTGGTCAGGGTTCGTGAGGGGGATGAGTGGAAAACGGCATTCAAAACGCGGTACGGGTTGTATGAATACCTGGTTATGCCTTTTGGGCTGTGTAACGCCCCCGCAGCATTTCAATTTCTCATTAATGATGTTTGAAAGGAGTATATTGATTTGTTTGTGGTGGTCTACATAGACGACATTTTGGTATACTCGATGGAGACATCTAGACATAGTGAACATGTGTGTATGGTCTTGGAAAAGTTGAGAGAACATCAACTCTATGTCAAATTGAGTAAATGTGAATTCGGGGTACATACAGTTGAATTCTTGGGGGTGATGCTCAGTCCAGAGGTACTACAAATGTCAGAGCGAAAGGTGCAAGCAGTCCAGGAGTGGCCTGTTCCTAGGAATGTAAGGGAGGTACAGAGTTTTCTGGGCTTCGCTAACTACTATCGAAGGTTTATAGTGCAGTTCTCACAAATAGCGGTACCCATCACTAGATTGGTGAGGAAAGGAGTCACCTTTGCATGGACCAGCGAAGCAGGGGAAGCCTTTGAGAGATTGAAGTCAGCATTTATAACGGCTCCGGTGTTAGCCCATCCGAACTTAGAACATCCTTTTGTGGTTTAGGCTGATGCCTCAGATGAAGCAATAGGAGCAGTGCTGTCCCAAAGAGACAAACATACAGGGCAACTACATCCCGTGGCATATCTTATTTATTTATTTATTTATTTATTTATAGTGTTTTATATAGCGCGGACAAGACCCGTGGGTATCAGAGCGCTTAACAGGAAGGAATTACATATAAAGATAATAAAAGCAATACTAACAACAAGAGAATAGTGAGGTAGAAGGCAATACTGTATGGACGCGATTAAATATATATATTCATAATGATTGTGCAATTGTCATTATATAGAGAGCAAGGCTTGGCTTGTGTCATGGTAACAAACCATGCTCGTTGAGGTAGGGTTATAAGGCGATTCAGTGCATATCAAGGATAGTAAGTATAAATAAATCAAGTGCGGAAGAGGTTATATATAGTGGTTGTGACATATAGTTAAAGTTCCACAAATATGGATAAATAAATCAAGAGAGATAGAAGTTATATAGTATGACGGTGAAATATAGTTCAAGTTCACACATGTATACGAGGTAGCAGTGATGTGTCAAGCCTCGGCTTGCGCACGGTATCAGTTCGTTGTTCGATGATGATCTCCCAGTTTTCCATGGAGAGGGCAGCACTCAGTTAGCGAAATTGATCATCCCGGTGATACTTAGGTTACACTAAGTAGGGTATTTACTCATCAGGTGGCTCTTCAATTCTCGTTTGAATGTTACTGTATTTTGAATCTTCCTGATGTTTGGAGGGAGTGAGTTCCAGATCCTGGGGGCAGCTCCGGAGAATGCTCTGTTGTAGGTCTTTTTCTTGTGGAAAAAGGCTGGTCGTAGTAGCAAATCTTTTGCGCTTCTCGTTGTTCTGTTACCTCCTGAGATCTTAAGTTTCTTGGCTAGGTATCTAGGTGTGTTGTAGTGAACCGCTTTGTGCGTGATACAGGCCATCTTCATTTGAATTCTGGCTTCATAAGGTAGCCAGTGTAGTGCTTTCAGGTGAGGAGATATGTGATCGAATTTCTTCGATCCCGTAATGAGTCTCGCCGCTGCGTTGAGGCAGGCTTTTAGTGGTGCTGTGGATGTTTTTGGCAGGCCCGCCAATGTGGTGCAGCCATATTCGATCCTCGAGATGACTAGTGATTGTATAGCCAGTTTTAGATCTGTCTCAGTGATAAAGGGTTTCAGTTTTCTTAAATAATTCAGGTGGAAGCGGGCGCTCTTGGCCATTGCGTTAATATGGTTTTTCATGTCGAGGTTCTTATCTAGTGTAATTCCTAGTGATTTGGCTGAGTTAACTAGGGTCGGGGTGCAGTTTAGCGCAGTCACCAGTTTAGTCCACTCTATAACTTCAGATTGGCTCCTTGTCGGTGAGATTAGCAGGAATTCGGTTTTCTGGGCGTTTAGTTTCAGATGATTCATTGTTAGCCATCGCAAAGCACTCTTTAGTGTCTTGTTCATTAGGTCAATGTCCTCAAGGGAGGCGATCTTTATGTATAATTGCGTGTCGTCCGCATACATGTGATAGGATACCTGTGATTTTAGAAGGATCTCCGTGAGAGGTTCTACATATAAGTTGAATAGATCTGGGGATAGCGTAGAGCCTTGTGGGACCCCTATTGCGTTGGGGCTCGGGGAAGAAATTGCTTGGTTAACCAGGAATCGCTGAGTCCTGTTCTGTAGGAAAGAATTAAACCATTTCAGCACGTTTCCAGACAAACCCATCCTGTTTTGTAGTCTGGTCATAAGCACTTCGTGTTTTACCGTATCAAAAGCTGATGATAGGTCTAGGAGGATCAATAGGCAAGATTGATTTCGGTCTAGGGCTTGTAGGGCGTCATCGACAATGTGCAGGATCGCAGTTTCGGTACTGTGCCCTGTTCTGAAACCTGATTGGCAATCATCCAGTAGCGAGAATTTAGCGATGTGTTGACTTAGTTGGCCCTGCACGCATTTCTCAATGAGTTTAGCCAGTAGAGGGATGTTGGTCACTGGTCGATAGTTGTTCGGGTCTGTAGCAACAGCTGTCGGTTTTTTAAGGATGGGCATCACCTGCCCTGTTTTTAGACAGTCAGGGAGGGTTCCTTGTGCAAGTGAGGCGTTTATTATCTCAGTCCAGATCGGAACTAGCGTGTGGCTGATTTCTCTTACACATTTTCCTGGTAATGGGTCTTGAAAGTGGTTGTTCGGTCTAAGTGCCGCCAGCGTTCTGGCGATTTTTTCCTGGTCGTATAGTTCAAATGTGTCCCAATTTGCCTTATTTTTAGTTTGGAGGCACTCTGGTGAGAAATTGGACTCGTTACTGGATTGAGGTAGTGCCTTAAGGTTAGTTGCTGCAATTGTGAGGTCATCTTCAAGCAACATAGATTTTTCGGTGAAAAATGAGGAGAATTCCTCGCAGCTTATGGGAGTTTCTGTATTCTCTAAGACCGTTTTGGCTAGTTTATTTGACTGTTGTTTTAAAATCTCAAAGAGTTTTCGTGGTCTGTTTATGGCACTGTCCAATTCATCTCTGAAAAATTCTTTTTTGGAGTTGATTATTTTTTTGTTGTATTCTTTTCTTGTTTTCCTGAGCGCTTTCAGCTCCGGGGAGGAGGGATGTTGTCTCCACCTCCTTTCGGCCATTCTCAGTTTGCGCCGGTCCTCATTCAATGATTCATTAAACCAAGGATTTCTTGGTTTCTCTGATACTTTTTTCGTTTTTAGGGGCATGGTGTCATTGACGATATTACCAATTGAGGTTATGTAATGATCGGTCAGCTCAATGACATTTTGCTTATTGTTGGGTGGCTTCAAGTCTCTCTCACATCTTTTAACCAGTAGTTCAGTGTTAGCCTCCTTCGTGTCTCGGATCAGTTTCTCGAGCTTGCGTGGTTGCACGGTCCTGCCCTTTGTCAATGTAGGTATCGTGAATGTTATGATGTGATGGTCAGACCAGTCACATGGGTCTATAGCAAGGATAGAGGTCTCATCCTTTTTTGAGATAATCCAGTCTAAGGTCGCTCCTTGTGAGTGAGTGGGTTGGTTGCAGGCTTGTACAAGTTTTAGCTCATTGAGGAAGTCTTTAAGCGCGTTGACCAGTTTATCACCGCCGTCATTCCAATGGAGGTTAAAGTCACCTAGGAATATGTTATTGGCGTCCGAGTTAGAGTTGGTCGTTATGATCTCCATCAGTTGTTCTGTGAACTTAGCGTTCTCTCCTGGTGGGTGGTAGAATGTATGCAGTTTGCAGCTTTGATTCTTTGGTGTTCTCACATTAATACCAAGGTATTCACAGGATTCTAAGGGGTCAGATTGGAAATGACAGACCTCGATCTCCGACCGGTGAATGCAAGCTATGCCTCCTCCCACATTCCTTGGTCTGTCTAGCCTGACGATGTTATATTGTGGTGGTACTAAGAGATCCATGATAGGAGATGATGATTCATTGAGCCATGTTTCCGTGAGGATGGCCAGGTCAATTTCCTTATTGATGATGAGGGCGGCTATGTCTGCTGCATGTTTAGTTGCCGAACGACAATTAAGTAGAAGACAGTTCAAGGGTTTCTGTGATTTAACGAGTTTTCCATTATCCGTTTCAGATGCAGTAAGCTGAATATGTTGAAGATTTTGGTGGATTGCTTTCCTGTCATTCTTTCTAGTCGTTCTATTAGAGTCAATAGGTACTGTTTTGATATTCTCCTCCATACTGCGGGCAGGTTGCTCATAGGACCTGAGTAAGGCTCGAGTTTCTTCAATCGACAAGGGCTTTGTCCTGTTAGGTCTGTTGTGTCTAAGTACCAGATTCTGGATGTGTGAAACCTTGGTATGCGTGCTTATCGTCATCTCCCAGATTTTTCCAATTGTCTGTGAGACTTTCATTGAGTTTTGTGCTAGATTACCTACAAGTTTTTGGAGCTCCTTGATTTCTTTCTGTGTTCGGGATGAGTTCTCGTGTGATGTAGACCTGGCTGGATGAGCATTGTAGTTTGCTCTTCTCTGCAACTGATCTGATCTCATTCCCACAGATCTTTTCTTGGTAAGGGGTGTTTTTGTGGATATGGATCTGTGGGATTCCAGTCTTGTATTCGCGGAAGGAAAGGAGGGGTCGATATCATCTACTTTGTTCATTTCGTTGGCTTCATAGAGGGATTCGCTTGGAGCTGGGATACATTCTTCTAGCGCAGTGGAGTTGTGCGTTAGCGGCACCGGCTCTATCCTTGGGACCTTATTCTTCACTTTGTTTCCAAGGTTGGTGGCCATCGTTATCCTTTCTCTCTCAGTCTCTGGTGTTGCCATCGCATTTACGGTTAAATCTTCAGTGTTATCGGTTTGGTTGTTCTGGCCATCTAATAGATTGGTGTCTCTAGTGTTGGAGTCGATGTTATCACGTGTGATATCTGGTAGTGTCGCGTTTTGTTGAGGGTTTGGTCCTTCTGAGTCATCCTCTAAGTTTTGGAGAGTTAGCTCAAAGCTCTCAAGTTCTCTGTTGGTTACTTGCATCGGTTCTTCCTTGTGGGTCAGGCTATGCTCTTCATTAGCCGGATTGGAAGACCTCCCTGTTCTTTCGGTCCTAATCTCTAAGGTTACCTTCTCAGTTTCCGTTATATCTCCACGACTGGGGGTTTGAGAGTTGTGGCCCCCTGGTTGGTTGATGTCCCCAGTTGGATTGACACTGTTGTCCCGCATGATTTCATGCTGGGTCATGGGTGGTTGGTGTCTTGGTCTATCCAGGGTTTCTTTTACAATTAGGAAAGTCTTCTCAAATTCCTCAAGGTCCCTATTGGCTGCTTGTATCAGCACTATTCCCGTTTTATATAACGTGATGCATAGTTCAGCATTGCAATTTCTTGATGGGGAAGTCATTATTTTTGTGCCATGAGGGATGTTTTTCATCTCTATTATGACCAGCATTTCTGTGAGTGCATTGCGCCATTTCGCTGTTTTATTTGTGTGAAAAATCAAGTCATTCATTATGGTGCCTTTGACCATATCAAAATATGGGTCGGCGAACAATGTGTCCGGGTTTTTTCTCAATGTGTTATATCTCTCGAAGAAATTGAGTTCGGCTGAACTCAATTATACAATAGCCGAAAAAGAACTGCTGTCTATAAAAAGGGCATTCCAGGAATGGAGACAGTATTTGTGGGGTGCACGTCATGTCATCACTGTGTACACTGACCATCGAAACCTACAATACATGACTTCTGCGAGACCCTTGACGCAGAGACAAATGCGTTGGATGCTCTTTTTCACAGAATACAATTTCGTGGTTACATTCAGACCAGGTTCTGAGAATCGCAAAGCTGATGCGTTATCTAGACAGACTTTACCAGTAGTGCCTAAAGAGGAAGAGGTACAGGCTATCATACCAGCAGACAAAGTGGTGTGTGTAGTGAGGGCGGAGACCTTCTTGGATGAGGTGAAAGCACATCAATACCCTGGAGGTTGGAATGCTTGGGCAAACGGTAATCCAGCAAGACTGGTGAAACAGGGATTGCCATTTCAACAAGAGCGTTTGTATTTGCCCAACGTACCTTTGCAAAAAAAGGCCTTTCGATGGTGCCATGAAGTACCAATGGCAGGTCACCCAGGCATTCGCAAAACTGTGGTCACCGTTCAAAGACATTTCTGGTGGGAATCACTTGTAAAGGACATTACATTGTGGGTGGCCCAATGTGACGTTTGTGCTCGATCCAAGGGGGTGAATGCAAAAAAGGCTGGGAAGCTTATTCCGATGCCTACTCCTAAGAGGCCCTGGTTGAACATTAGCCTGGATTTTGTGTCGGGTCTACCTATGGATCGAGGATATAATGCCATATTGGTGGTTGTAGACAGCCTTACTAAAATGGGACATTTCATCCCTTGTAAAAACTTGCCTACCGCCAGTCAGACGCTACAGTTGTTGGCCAGTAATGTCATCAGATTACATGGATTACCTAAGGTGATTGTCAGCGATAGGGGGGCCACAATTTATAGCCCGTTTTTGGCGGATGTGGTGTCATGCGCTGAATATTGATGTATCCTTGTCTACCAGCTTCCATCCTCAGACAGATGGACAGACTGAGAGACTTAATCAGACTTTGAAAAAATACCTGCGATGCTATTCCAAAGAGGCCCATGAATCCTGGGTGGAACTGTTATGGATGGCTGAGCTGGCGTACAATAATGCATGGCACTGCTCGACTGGTATGTCCCCTTTTAAAGCTAACTATGGGTTTGATGCTCACACCTTGCCAGTGGACATCCCAGATGAGATTCAGAATCAGCCTGCGGTGAGAGAGCAAGTGAGACTGCTGAGGCGTGTGCATAAGGGTGTGCATGCCCATCTGGTACGAGCCAAAGAAGTGTACAATAAATGGGAGGACAAGCATCGTGCGGAGGGTCATCAGTACTTGGTGGGCGATAGAGTATGGCTGTCGACCAAGATTATCCAATTCAAACTGCGCAGCGTATTCCATCCTCGATTCATTGGTCCTTATCCTATTGTTATGAAAATCAATCCTGTGGCCTACAAACTGAAGTTGCCAGGATCTCTGCGTACACACCCTGTGTTTCATGTAAATTTGTTGAAACCTGCATTATCCTCTAGGAGGGCGTTACCTCCTCCAGTGATCAGTGATGGTGGTGTTGAGTATGAGGTCAGGAGTATCCGTGATTCCAAGTTGCGCGGAGGGGTGCTCTGGTACCTGGTGGCTTGGGAGGGATATTCCGCGGAGGATGATTCCTGGGAACCCTGGTCCAATGTGCATGCCCCCAGAGCGGTGAGCTCTTTTTATATGCGATGCCCGGATAAGCCTGGTCCTAGGAGGCGCTAGGGACGGGGACATACTGTCAGGATTTGATTTCTAAACTGCGCCTGCCTAGTTACTAAACTACATCTCCCAGAATTCCCTGTGGTTGTGGGAGCATAAAAGAGGGGGCGTGGCTTAGAGACTTCGTGTGTAATTTGTATTCTTTGTTCGTGGTCGAGGAAGACAACAGGTCGCTGTCTCCAGTGCGACCGTACTTGTCTTTGTGGAAGAAACCTGTTCGGGGTTTGTTCAGGAAGAGAGAGCTGCCGCGTGTGTAATTTCTTCACGGGTAAATTCCTGAAATCTGACTGTGCATGGTACTGTTGGAGTTTGGCGTCTTGCCGGTACATGCTGCAGAAGGAAGGAAACTTTGTATGAGCTTCACAGCGGGCTCGCTGTGACTGACTATATTTTCTAAACACACAGGCGGTCCTGGTAAGCGCATTCCTTCGCGTTTAATTCATTCCTGAATTTGAGAAGACTAGTTGTTCTCGAAAATGTTCGAGTGATTTTGAAACTCTGTTCAGTAAACGTTTCTATCGCAATATTGGTGGCTACAAAGACGTATTTGGAGTCAGTGTTTGAGCGGAGGGTAGTGGGGTAGCTCCCTACATTCTACCGTGTCAAAAGGCTGGTGTTTCTATGAATGACAAATAACTATGAACAAAGTATAGCGCGGATAATAGTGGTGGGAAGCTACATTATACCGTGCAAGAAACATACAATTGAGGATTAAACACAGTGGTGTTATATTTTGCTTTATTTGGAACTTTTCGTTCTTGGGAAACTTTTGTTGTTTGCTGATGAAAGACAGACTAACAAATGGATATCTCATATGGAAACAATACACTGTATAAATACTAAACAGGAGGGTATGTTCTAATTAGAGTGGTTACATCTTTAACTGAATGGAGGTATTCTGTGGCCCTAACCTGTGTGTTTGTTTTGAATAGGGAGTTAACAACTCATGATAGTACTTGGTGCTAGAAACAAGAGGAGAGCGGTGAATGCAAAGGACACAGGTGAATATATCGAGTAGTTAGGGTAGCGAGAATGAAATGAGAGTAGGATTATTGAATGCGTTATAATCCTGTGTGTTTTCTCATTTCAGCTATCCCTTCCCTGCTGTCCCCTTCCTTCCCCTCCTGTTTATTATTTTTCTCACAATTTTCCCTTACCTGATCACTCGAACACCCTGTGTTATACTAGGGGTGTTGGGGCGGTCTGGAGGTGGAACCCATATTGCATCGGCCGAATCCTGCGGAGCTTAACCTTGACAATAACAACCTGCAACAACATTGCACCAAGGAGACTCATTACAAAGGAGCCACACTGGATGCTATCATCTCACAAAAGAAATCAATCACGATCAACCACATTCTTCCCGTCGACTGGTCAGACCACCACATGATCCTCTTTCATATCAATCACCCCATTACCTCACATAAACCCCCCCAAAACACCCCCAAATGGACAAGAAACCTCTCTCAAATACCCCTGGATATCCTGGATGATCAGTTAAGCTCTCTTCTTCCTGCCAACAAAGCGCACCTTTCCACCAATGAGCTGATCGACTGCTACAACTCCGAGCTAGTGTCCATACTCGACAAACTTGCGCCACTAAAGCTCAAAAGAAGCAGAGTTAACCCTTCCAGAACGTGGTTCAACGCTGACCTCAACGCAGAAAGGAGAACTCTAAGAGCCAAGGAAAGAAAGTGGAGAAACAACCCAACGGCCATCCTTCGTGAACAACTGAAAGCAGCCCGAAGGAAATACAACAACCACATCAAAAACAAAAATCCAGCTTCTTCCGCGAGGCACTGGACAAAGCCAAAAATAGACCGAAGGAACTTTACAGCATCATCAGGCAACAAACGTCCAAACCACTGTCTTCTTCTGTGCTAGCGTCCAAAGATCTTTGCGACAATTTCGCCCACTTCTTCAACGAAAAGATCACAAAAATTGAACTTTCACTTGACCCCAACAATTCACACCCCAAGAAGACCAGTTCGGCTGCTCCTCAGGCTCTCTCTCCCGGCTCTTTGAGCACCCCCTGGCTTAGCTTCCGCCCCGTCCCAGACGCAGAGATATTCTCGCTGATCTCGTCCTCCAAACCATCAGCTCATATCTCTGACCCCATCCCTCCCTCACTAATCATGAAAATGAAACACTCTCTTGCACCTATATGGGGCAACATCATAAACAGCTCCCTAAAAAACGGAGTGGTCCCTGACTGCCTAAAAATTGGGCAAGTTACCCCCCTGTTGAAAAAACCAGGTCTTGACTCAACAGACCTGAACAACTTCAGACCAATATCTAACCTCCCTCTACTAGCCAAAACATTGGAACGCTGTGTACTCCTGCAACTGACTCATCATCTGGACAACATCAATCTCCTAGACCCCCTCCAGTCTGGCTTCAGACAAGGATGCAGCACAGAAACAGCGATGCTGAACATCATAGACGATATCCACGGATCTCTGGATTCAGACAAATGCTGCCTCCTCCTTCTCCTTGACCTTTCTGCAGCATTCGATACGGTGGATCACAAACTCCTCACCAAGGCTCTTCAAGAAAGAGCTGGCCTCGGCGAAGTAGTTCTCAAATGGTTCTCCTCATTCATACACAACCGAACACAAATAATAAAAATCAAGAATTTCACCTCCGAAATTCAACAGGCCAATAAGGGCGTCCCCCAAGGTTCGGTGCTCTCGCCTCAGCTTTTTAACATCTATATGGAACCACTCTCCAAGCTACTCAGAAAAGCCAACATCCGCTTTCACCTCTACGCGGACGATACACAAATCTATCTGGAAACTTCCTCTCTCACTGACATACATAGACTAAATGATGTCCTGAAAGATGTTCAACAATGGCTGACAAACAATCACTTGAAACTGAATCCAGACAAAACTGAGACACTCCTCATCTCGAACAAGGAAGACAACCCTCAAATCACCGAATGGCTAAAAGCAATCGATGCGCTTAAAGGAAATCTTACTCTAGCCGACTCTGTTAAATCTCTTGGCATCATCATAGACCCCAAACTAAACATGGTAAAACACATCAAGAATGCAGCCAAAGGTGCTTTCTTTAACCTCAGATTGTTGAACAAGATCAAACCCTACATTCCTAACAAGGATCTCAAACTGGCCACTCAATCTCTGGTACTGTCAAGACTAGACTATGGGAACGCAATCCTAACAGGCATCCCGAAATCGAACTTGGCACCGATCAAAACAACACTACATGCTGCAGCTAGAATGATTACCGGCATCAAAAAATCAGATCACATCTCCCCAGTATTCAAGGAACTCAAATGGCTCCCAGTAGAAATGCGTAGTAACTTCAGAACCGCCTGCCTAACCCACAAAGCCCTACATACCGGCAAACCTGAATACCTGGCAAATAAACTCAAAAAAGCAGGCCAAGCCAGGAATCTGAGAAGCTCGAACTTCTTCCTGCTCATCCTACCCAAAACCAGAAAGAAAAGAACAGCGGACTGCTCCTTCACTGGAAACGCCCCCAAAATCTGGAACTCCATCCCCCCGCACATCAGAACTATTCCTTCTTTTGTGGAATTCAAAAGGCAACTCAAATCCTTGTTCCTGATCCGCTCCCTTGGCTGTGGATAACCGGGGTCAGAAAGCAACCCCTGAACTATGTGACTACAGTGAATCCCATAATCAAAGAAGCTCGGCAACTCACCCATGTTCCGCTTACAATGTCACTCATTGAATGCTTATACCTTACATATGTTATGTTCATGTTCATGTTTATGTTATGTATATGTTTATACAATTTTTTGTCATTCTATTACTGTAAAGCGCTCTGCTACCTCCGGGTCTTGACAGCGCTATAGAAAACTTCCTAAATAAATAAATAAATAAATAAAATTAGCATATCTATTATGAATAGATGACCAGATAGTTCCTATTCATACACTTCTTTTCAGGACTTGATACTATACACCTCTGACCCCCCACCCCCCTCCCCCTAAACAATACCTATGGTGGAGCTCGCTGAGTTTAGCATCACAGGCAGCCCGCGCCTCCGTCCCATTCCCCTGGCGAAGTGCCTTTGGCACGAAATGCATTGGGACCTGATTGTTGGATGTATTAATATATTCAAGATGTGATTTACAACATTGAATGATAATTTCGTTTGACAAAATTAAAACGGATTCAAAGATCACAATTTGGATTATGTTTCATGTTTGAAGCAAAGAACTCACAGAACTTTTGAGTTATTTGATGAATGTCGCCTTCACGACTTAAAAAGCTGCACCCAGAGGGTCGCCCTTAAATATTTATGGATCGCATTTTTATTGTTACATTTGACACATCCAGGAAGACGAGGTGATACCTCCGTGGCACGCTACAAATATATTGCATTTTTCTTGAATACTTTACGCTTGTGCACAGTTCAAAAAAACTTTGGTATAATTTAAAAACTTTTAAATGCTTTTGGGATGCCCGACTCCACTACCTGGGGAACACTCTTGGGGTAGATGATCAATGAACTCGGACCAACAGCTTTTCTGTATAAATTTGGAGCCCCAAAGTTCTTCAAAAAAGTAGGTTGAAGGTTTTAAAGACAGCATTAAGACTCTGGTATGGTGTGAGTAAGATGCTTAACATCATGTATTACTCAGAATTTGCACCAATTTGGGACTCCACAGGCACACCAGAGTGCATGAAGGATAGGCTGAGTCTTCCTCTGAGGCATGCAGGTGTATCCACGTGGGGGGTCTGATGTCAGTAGAGGGTTTATTTCCCTGGGAGGTGTTGAGAGCAAAAACCGGTGAGAGGTTATCTAGGTTCAAATACATCCAGCTTATGTCTTGGTTTTCGACATCCACCCTAGAGATTTGAGGGTTGTGGGATTTTGAGGTCTCTATTCAGCCCTAAGAACAAGGAGGTACTCAATTGGTATTGGAAATTCTTGGAGGCAGAGGATAACAAATTGGTGGCTCCCCCTGTAGTCTAGACAGATATATTCCAGAGAGAGAATATACAACCATTATGGAAAGCCTCTTTGAATCTGTTATATTCGGCTGTCATCAATTAAAGCCCTAAACAACATCATTTCTTTGCCATTAATAGGCTGTATTTGACTCTTCAAAACATGGTTAAGTTTGTGTTGCAGCCTAATCCTAGGTGTAAAAGAGGTGACTGTCTAAAGGCCAATGATGAACATACTTTCTTTACATGTCCCCTGAGACCAAAGAATATTGGAATGGAGTTGAAAGTACTAGCTGGAGCATCATGGGGATATCTATTGCCCTAAATTCTGTGTTAGTCCTTTTGGGGGTGGACAAAATTATAAGTAGTGCTCTGAACAGTAAGCAAAGCGGCCTGGTTTTCTATCTGCTGCTCCTAGCTAGATGACAGATCTGTAAGCGGTGGACTGATCCAACCCCCATGCTATGGAGTGGCTTAAAGCAGCTAAGTGGACTAGTCGTATGGAGGTAGAATGTAAACCAGGAAGATCGGCGGAGGTATGGAATGATTTTATTAGGTGGTTCCCATAGGTGGTTAGGTACCGGGCGGCACTGAGGGGCTGTCCACGAATAAAACACCACTGCCCTATGATTACACCAGGTCACCGTACTTGGGATTGGCCCATGTGGTGTGATCAGAACGATGGAGGCTCAAAGCGAACAAATGCAACGGGCCACGAGGCGGATAAAGTGTGTTAAGATGACCCAAGATTTGCAGACGTCATGATGATATGAGGACAAAAAAAATAAAAGGAAGACGAGCAGTCCAGAGCTCCCCCCCAAAAATAGATGTCTTCTGGGGATTAATCTTCTCCTGAGAGAAAAGGGACTGTGGTCCAATAGGGTAAGTAGTTGCATCTCTCTGACCAGCACTGGCAGAATGTTCTCACAAAGGACAAAGGGAGAGCAGGATACTTCTTCCAGAATGAGAGGAGCCAGGCTCAGAGGAGAAATATCGCTCAATGCCCCCTCATGCTGCCAATTTGATACATCCATGATGCTGTGCAGGGTATTGGACAGTCAGTAGGCTCTCCTAAGAAGCATAGCTCGGGGAGGTAGAAGTGATGTGAACTATTGGGATTATATAAGGACTCTCCTCCTCCTGCATAGGGCAGAATGTTTGGGTTTCAGGGGAGAAAAAGAAGATGCAGGAAATACCCACACCATAGATGAACCTGTCTGGAGTGAAAAGATTCTGGATTTCCATTTGCATTTTTGTTGAACTCTGTCTATAGAGCTAATACAAAAAGGATGGACATTCTGGAGACCCTGGCAGATCGGACAGCGCTTTGACTTGACTTCTGTGTTCTGTGTGTGGTATAGGATTCTGTAAGACACATAGACACCCTGCAAGGGCCAGAAGCCTTTGGCACTTGGTGAGTACAGGAAGGAAAACTTGTCTGACTTGAGAACTCTGGTTTTTTGCTGCATGAATATCTTAGGTCAGGAGACTACAAAACACTGTACAGAAGGGCACATCTAAAGGTATTTTAGCCCACTGCTGCTAAGAGAAAGTAACAGTAGTGGAAAGTGCTAACATATTACAGAGGAATATCAAGCAAACAAGCAAAACCATCAAAAATATGGATGCCAGCAGGCCCTAAAAGAACATTTCAAGTCGCTGGTGAACACTACAAAAGCAAAAACACCACACCCAACCCTCGAAACACTCACTGCATCTTCTGATCCCACGGAATCACTCCCTACTAGCCTGTGGCCTGCAGGCCAAATTCGGGAGCCATGAGTATAACTGTGTTATTTTATAGATTATCTACATTCTTAGAGCGGGGGTGCTGACACCGCAATGCTCACCTGGGGAGTCCTCTGGTCTGACCTGGGTGGGCATTCATGAAAGGAATTCTTCCTAGGGACAAGGCATGCCTAGCGCCCTTTATGGCTGCTTGGCTGCTTCCATTTGCCAGAAACTCAAGCATGGAGTGAGGAACAGAATAGGAGACTTGCACCCTTCCCTGCTGACTGCCTACTTGCAGGATTCTTGAAGTGGAACACAGGGCTGGTGAGTGAGCAGAAGACCACATGGTTCCTGGCACATACTGTGCGGATCAACAAATGGTACTTCAGAAAAGGGGCAGAGACATCTTTTTTTAGAAAATAACCAGCGGCATGTGCAACAAACAAATAGCAAAAAGCAGAATGTTCCTTTGGACACATCAACGATCTGCAGGAAATCTCTCTGCTGAGGAACCACCCCAAAGCCCACTGGGCCTTTTTAAAAATGTGTGGTTTGTTTTCCAGAAGAGCATGCCCACAACCAAAAGTGTTTATTTAATTTTAGGGAAATTCTAGGGATGTCATTGCTCTTAGAGAGCCTTGCAGGATTTTGAGCTTTATGGCAAACAAAGTTTCCTAGGTCCTAGCATCAGTGACCCCAGGAGAAAAGTAGGTGCATTTCAAGTATTTTTAATGTTGTCCTTTGTTGTGCTCTAGTAGTGCATGGCTTTGTTGTCTTATTAGGTTTCAATGGTTAGGCAATATGCTTTAGTATGACAAATAAACCATTTACAACCGGGCCTGTCTGAGACCACATGAATATTTTTTTTAAATATTGAGGGTCCTATTTATAAGGCAGTTTGCATTACTCTTGAACCATGCACCATGGTGCAAGTGTGATGAAAACCTTTAGACAGATTTTTGAAGCAAAGCAAAACCACTTTGCATGGCTCTGAGTGGCTCCAAAAACTGGGAGTAACACAATCCAGCGAAAATCGATGCATTGCGTTACCCTGCCCTGGAAAGGCATACCTTGAGGAGTACTGCTGGACTCCTGGAGGCAAGATGGCGTCGGTGTGAGCGGTCGCAGAGCGTCACTCTGTGAGTCCTGGTCTGAATATTAGCCAAGCCCATGCGGCAAAATAGAGAAAACGGAGAGCGGATGTAAAAATGTAGAGAAATGCAGAGGATTGTGTAACCGCTAATCGCTCCATGTCAGACTAAAAACAGCAAGGACTGTGAGAACCATGAGATCGTGGAGATAAGGGTCTGATAACATTGAGGGAGATTGGCCTGAAAACATTGAGCGGATATACCTACTGGGTGCGTGTGCTAGCGCTTGCGCTAGTGTGCTAGATGTGAATGTCCCGGTGCTCCAGTACTCCAGTGTTCCGGAGTTATACAAGCATCATTCAAGCAAGCCCTTCATCTTGTAACAGCTCGTAGCAGCTGCAGCCGCAACAAGACCTAGAGCTCTGCATAAGAAACCCACAGCTACAACCTCAGCCTGTACCCAGTGAGCCTGTAAGCCGGTAACCTGTAACCGTAAGTACCATAAGTACTGTCTTTACTGACTATTCCGAGTCCTGATTATGGTCTACACCGCGCAGCAGTACCTTACTCAGGGGAAGGCTGTTTATTTTCCTGCCGCCTTCTGCTGGGGGGAGACACGGGAAAGAGCCCTGGTCTCATCCTGAGTGCCTTGAGAACGGAGGATCGCGGAGGACTGAGGGGTAGCAGCGACCGAGAAGTAGCGGATTGAGCAACAGTTAATAACATCAAATCACATAGAGCTGTGGGCTCTCAAACGGACTACCGGGTAACCCTGTAAGGCTGCAGCATGTAAAAAGCAATACCTCAACACTGCCACAGGATAGATGACATATCCATTGCTACCCGCTACCCGCTATTAGTCAGCTTCAATACCAGTAGCGTGCATCCAGGGATTCGGACGAGTCAGCGTGTTCGGCACCCCGCGCCTGCACTCTACACCAAGCCCAGCCCTGCCCAGCCCTGCCCTGCCCTGCCCAGTCCCTTACTTCATCTTTGATCATTGCCATCGTCGCCGTATACCCCCGACCACCTCCTGTCCCGTCCCGTCATCGTCGATCTGTGATCTGCGACTCTGCTCTCGGCACGGCGCGGCCATCGTCTGCTGACTCAGAGAAGACGTGCTTTAAGGCCCACGCTTTCTGGCTTTCTTTGTTGTCAGGGAGACACGGCGTGTTGGTAGATTTCGGCGAGTCAGCAGAAAAGGCAGGAATGGCAGTGAATGAGGAGCCAAGGAGCCGAGGAGTAGAAGAGCAATAACACGAGCAGTATATGGGAGTAAGGGAAGCAGAGGAAGCGGAGGAACTGGAGGGAGCGGAGGAAGCGGAAGGGACAGAGACGGGAGTTGGGAACAGCGTGGGGCTGGGATCATTATTAAAACCTCCTACGGAGGACGCTGCACCCAAATTTACGATCAAACTTCATGTAACCAATTTAAAACTGCCGCTTTATATGCTCTCATGACATAGGCTTCTTTGGGAACAGCAGAAGGAGAATCAGTGAGACAAAAAGAGGAGCCCTGATAGCTCTCAAGATAGCCTCTAAAGCGGCAAAAGGACTAGTATTAATAAACTTGAACACAACAGCAAGGGCAACAGAACCAGACGCAGAAATAAAGGGGCAAAGACAGATACTAAATCAGTTATGAGTACAGGCACTGGCTCAAACATTGGGTATGGCTGGTATGGTTGGAAATACAAGATTGGGGAGCAAATAATGAAGATAAAAATGCAGGAAAGAACCAAGAAAATGAGAAGGAGAAAGTGAAAGGGAAGGAGAGGGAGAAGGAGAAAGAGAGGGATACTGAAGACCAGGGCAATCTGGATCTAATAGCTAAGAAAGCAAAAAGACTACAAACAACCAAAAGCTTGAAAACAGCTGCAAAAAACACAGGACAGCCGGTAGCTTCTCAGCCCAGGATCTCTAATATATTTAGTCCATTGCCCAAGGAAGGGTTGAGCAACTCCGCAAAAAGTGAAAAACCATAGAGAAAACAAGCTGGCGAAGTGAGCGGAACCTGCGGTGATGAATCTGGTGCGTCCATGGCCGAGCAAAGAGAGAGTCACCCAAAGCATCCAAAGGGAATTATGAGCCACGATCCCTCCTCCACTTCTCCCTCTCCCATTACGCAAACATCATGCCTGGGGAAAATGCTACATTCAGAAAATGAGGCATTTTCCGAGGAATCAGAATCGGATATATACGAAACAGGTGTGTCCATCTCCAGCGAGACAAGCGAGACAAGCGAGGCAAGTGAGGCAAGTGACACAAGTGAAGGCCAAAAACCTGAACCTGAAGTAGACAGTCCGGAGGTCTCTGGTGTCACCGAACTTAGAAAATTAACCGAATCTGGACAAGGCACGAATTCGAAGAAAAAGCTGGAAAAACAAAGGATAAGACACAAAAGACAATTTAAATTAACATACGAAGAGACTACAGATCCAGGGAGTAACAGGGAACAAGCCAAAGCAAGAACTAAACGTACACGAAAAAGTCCATCCTCTAAATCAACAGGAGAAATAGAACAACGTCAGTACAGCGTGGATGGGACAGAAGGGGGAGGTCAAAAGCAAAACGGTTGTGGCTCAGAAATGACTGCTGAGCCCTCGCTGAGTGAAGTGCTGATCTCCAATAGGAACTTCCATAAGGACATTAAAAATGACAGTCAAAGGAACCATGCTGCCATTCAAAAACTACAAGGCGCAGTTAAAAAAGTGGGCAATACCTGTACAGAGATCTCTGATAGAATGGCTTAGTATAAGCACGCACAGAAAACCTGGAGATTGATGTTGCCAAGCTTCAAAAACAGGAAAAGGAGCAAGATGGAATTATCAAAGACCTCATGCTAAAGGTTGAGGATCACAAAAACAGAGCTAGAAGAAATAATCTGCGGTTCTTAGGAATTCCTGAAGGCATTGAGGGAAATGACACAAGGGGCTTCATGGCCAACCTCCTCAAATCAACCTTCCCGGAACTTAAAGCTTGTGATATGGATAGGGAAATACAACGTGCCCACCGTTTCCCTTGACGCTACCTAAACACTCTCATAAGCCATCTCAATTTCCAAGGGCCATGTTGGTTAACTTCGGGAACTTCCTCCTACGAGAAGCTATTTATGATCTTGCAAGACCTACAAGTAAGAGGGAACACAAAGACTTTATGTTTTTTGTCAGACCAGATTATGCCCATGCCACTGTAGAACGAAGGTGGAGAATGAGACAATTATTTACACCCTTCAAGAAAATTAGAGCAACCGTCTTCTTGCGAAATCCGGCTCGGCTGAAAATAGTCTTTAAGGACACAACGAGAAGCTTCACAAGCGAAATCCAGGCCGAAGCATACTTACAAGAAATCTCAGAGATAGGGAAACGAAACTCAGGAAAATAGCCAAAACTGTAAAAAGGAAATGAAGAAAGAAAGGGAAAAATTAAAAAAAAGACAACAGGCAAAGCGATCCAAATCTGCAACCAGACTAGAAGACTATTTAAAATAAATCTTAGAGACACGGAATTGAAGCTCAGTAAAATAGCTAAAAACTGTGAAGGAAGAAAAAGACAACAGACATAGCGGTGTAAATCTGCAACCAGACTTAAAGTATAAATGCATTTAAGCATGGGGAACAATTAGGAGGGGTTGAGGGGGGGGAGATGGCCAAAAGCTTGTCAATGCATTAAGGCTTAGAGAAACGATTAATCTCTCAAAATGACCCCACTCGCCCCATCCTTATGTCACAACCAAAGCACACATGGCCAGGCCACAGGGCTAGCTGAGGCGCTCTGACCATACAGACGCCCACACCTGGGTACCCAGGGACCTAGGATGCCTCATCGGGTGGTAAGGGGGGGAGACGGGGGCAGGGGGGGCTGGGGAGGAAGGGAGGGAAGGGGGAAGAGACCAAGGGATGATACATAATCAAGCAGGTAGACATTGGGCCTGGAGCAGGGCTAATGAACTGCAAGGATTTCAAATAGTCATGGTAAGAATAAGGGGCAAAAATTATAAGTATTGCCATAACTCGAAGAAAAAAGAAAGGGAATGGCTAGATTAAGAATTGTGTCTGTAAATATCTGCGGCCTTAACGATCTAAAAAAAAGGCGAACGGTAGCGACAGGACTGCATGCTACGGAGGCCAACATAGTCTGCCTACAGGAGATGCACATAGAGGGGGGTCAGCAGCATTTGCTGAAATCATTAGGGTACCAACTCATAGCCGCCTCAACACAGGGTACACAAGCAAAGGGGGTAGCCATCCTGGCAAAAGGGGGGGGCCTACAATTTAGTAGGTCAAACTCCGATAAATTTGGAAGATGGGCCATTACAGAGTGTAACTACAATAATGGGCAAAACAAACTAACGGTATGCACAATTTACGGGAATGTGGGGGATGACCCAGATCCACTGCTGAGCATTTCCAATGAATTGGTGCATTGGCCTTTACCGTTAATAATATGTGGGGATATCAATCTGCACTTACCTGGGGATTGGTCGCCGGGCCCAGAGTTTAAATATCTGGGGAGGAAACCAAACATCTTTAGGGCATTTAAAGATCTTTGCGAGTTACATGGCCTGACGGATGGATGGCAATTGGGACATCCCGGGGACCAGGGATACACATACTTTTCCCATCCACACTCTTGTCATGCCCGGCTGGATTATATACTCATCTCGAATTCAGTAAAAGACATATGTACCGTAAGGAAGCACCCGAGTGTATTATCAGATCAAAACCCATTAGAACTTAATATAGCGTACGGCGGCGGAACTCCCCCTTTAAGGTCTTGGACATTTGAAAGAGCTTTCCTAAAAAATGATGAGTACTGCCAACATATGAGAACTTGGCTACAATCGTTTCTATCCATAAATATGGGTAGCACTTCTATTAAGGTAGTCTGGGATGCGTTGAAGGCCAGTATTAGAGGTGAGACACTTCAATTTTCTGTAAGGACCAACAGAAAAGGCAAACAACAGGTAGCCACACTCCAACAGAACTTGATTAGAGCAGAGGCAGATCTGATAGTAGCTGTACAAACAGGACAGGCTGTGGAGGAGCTAGCGCGAGTAGCCATTGCTAGAAACAGGTTCTCAGAGATTTTTACGGAGAAAGCTATTACCAAAGCTAGCATCCATAAAGAAAAAGCGTATGAGCTTAGCGAACAAGTGGGTCACCAGCTAGCAGTGCGTACAAGGGAAGAGATGACAGCTAACATGGTCAAGTCAATTAAAGACATTGATGGTGGGCTGAGAATAGAGGCATCGGAAATTAGAGCGGCTTTTCAGAGGTATTACCAAGCACTATATCAGGAGCCAGAAAGGGATCAAGAGGACCCAGAGGAATATTTAGCTTTAGACTTGGGTGCTTGCCTCGAGCAAGAGGACCAAGCTGGGCTGGACTCCCCCCTCAGCTGGGATGAAATATTGTTATCCTTAAATTCATTGGCAGCAGGCAAAGCAGCAGGGGTGGATGGGATTCCAACCGAGTTCTTTGTGAAATTTTCAGACCAACTTAAAACAATCATGATGGAGCTCTTTCAATCGATACTCCAGGGCGGGAATCCACCACCATCATGGTCCTTCGCAAAGATTATGGTCTTCCTGAAGAAAAATAAGAACTCCTGGAAATGGACTCCTATCGCCCCATAACCTTGATTAATGGGGACTCAAAGATTTATTCTAAATTTTAAGCAGGGCACTTAGCTCCGATTATTCATAATATTGTCTCAACCCGCCAACATGGGTTTATCCCCGGCAGATCGACAACCGATCATATACAAAGAGTGATCTCGCTATTCGACCATGTAGATACGACAGGAGACCCTATGGCCCTTATTCTATTGGATGCGGAAAAGGCATTTGAAAGGGTCTCCTGGAAGTTCTTATGGGCAGCCATGGGGAATCGTGGAATAACCAGAGGATTCATCAAGGCCATTCAAGGACTTTAAGTCAATCCGAGTGCTGGGGTTGTGATAAATGGGACTATGTCTGAGAGTTTTATGATTACAAGGGGAACTAGACAGGGATGCCCCTGCTCACCGCTCATATTTGCGGTGTATATTGACTCCTTTATCCGCAAACTTGATAGCAATCCTCTAGTTCCTCCTATTCGGATTAATAATCATGAAACAAAAATTCTAACCTATGCGGACGATATAGCTCTAGTCACCACCGATCCTAAAGTGGCAATTAAGATTGTTGAGGAAGAGGTACAACAGTTTGGTAACACCTCTGGATATAAATTGAACACAGGGAAAACCCAGATTGTCAACAATGGTAAAATTGTGATGAGGGAAAACAGGGTAGTGGAACAAGCTGTGTATCTTGGTGTTAGTATAACCTCCAAATTAAATAATATTGTGAAGTTAAATTTAGACCCATTGATAAGCCGTACCAGAAAAGATCTGGTTAGACCGGATAATTTGCATTTGACCATTGGCGGCAGGTGCAATGTGATTAAAATGCTGTTTTTACCTAGGTTTTTATATTTCTTTAGAACAATTTGCCTTGAGTTCTCCCCATATTATTTTAAAAGTATCGAAGCTTTGTTTTCTAGATTCATTTGGGGGTTTAAGAAACCTCAACGGGCTCTCAAATGGATGATGCTTCTGAAAGAAAGAGGGGGACTAGTCATGCCAAACTTTACGATCTACTACTGGGCAACGGTGGCCCAATATTGTATGAATTTGATAGCTAACGAACCTAGTAACCACCTAATTCCAACACCGCAGGAATTGATACTGGGGGAAAGATGTGAGGGGTTCCTATGGCGCCACCTAAACGACAATTGTTATAAGAAAGTTAAACTTAAATCTATATCCAGCATATTTAAAGTATGGAACAATATACGTAAATTGCTAGGAGTGGGACGATATTCTTGTTATACCCCCGTTAACTGCAATCTCGAGCTCCCAGAGATATTTCAGGATGGGTGCATGTTTAGGTGGAATGGGTAAGGGATTAGGCAGCTAGGCTGCTTTTATACATCAAATCGTCTGAAAAATTTCTCAGAGTTGCGCGCCGACTATAATATAAGCCATAGGGATTCTTTTTAATTCCTACAGATCAGGGATTTTTTGTCAAGAAAAATGAGGGGACGATTAAAATTTGAAAGTAATGCAGCAATAGATAACTTATGCAGCAAAACCACTCCTAGAATTGGGGAAATCTATAAGAACTTCAATAGTTTTCTCCTGGACGATTTAGATAAACATTTTTTTAGGTGGCAGACTAATCTGTCGGTGCAGCAAGCATCCCCATACGTGCACTGGAACTATCACAGACACAGCTTATGTCCATTAAGCTACAAGCACAATTCTACAAAACATTTTTCGCCTTGTATTATACCCCCTATAAATTGGCCAAATGGACAACAGGACACGGAACTACATGCCCGTGCTGCTCATTGTTCGAAGCAGATATTATCCATATGTTCACCACATGCACTGCATTATCAAATCTATTAGTAGATATTTCCAATTTCTTATCTGTGTTACTCCACGATTTACTATATCTACTGAAGAAATTTTGTTAGGAGTGGCGGAAACGGTGCGGCCCATACACATGCTAGGGCTAATCTTTGTGGCTATGGCGGTTCTTAGACTTTGTATAGCCACCTCTTGGCTGGATCAACAACCACCTGCCTTCACGACATGGAGGACAAGACTACTCTCAACATGTAGTCTTGAGGTGGCCATTTATAAAAATAAAGGGCTAAATAAAAAAAACGTGGTATGCTGATATGGGGACCCGTATTACAGTGGATACTAGATAACTCCTAGATACTAGATGCTGAACCAGATGCTGAATGTATGGTAATGGGGGTAGCATGAGATCTTTGAGGGAGCTTAAGCCAAGCCTTGCCTCGAACCAATATATCAAACTGTTAAGAATGTTGTTCCATGCTTCACAAAGTCTCAAAATATGTATGTAATAATATTGGGTCAAACTAAGAGCTGGATTGAGACCTTGGTCTCTGGGGGGTGGGGGGAGGAGGGAGCATATTAAATGTTTACAAATGCCACTAAAAACTTTTTTTTTTAAAAAGGAAAGGCATACCTTGGGTGTTGCGTGGATCTTTCCTCGTGACTCCTATGGTTTTTGACACATTCCAAGATTTTCAAGAACTTGTAATGTGCCATAATATTACACGTTCCAAGGGAAGTCATAACAAGGAGAAATATCTCTATTTCTCCGCATTTCTTTATATTTCTATGTGTACCATTTTCTGCAACACACAAAGAAAGAGGAATATCCTCCCAGGATTGCTTTAGTGCAGGAAGATGGCCCATTCCTGCCCTTTCTCTGTCATGTAGTGCAGCACAGTAAGGTGACCCTGCACTGCACTGCATGACCTCCACATAAATAGGCCCCTGAAAGTCAAAGTAAGCGCACATTTCATACACAATCTTGTAGTAATGAAGTCCAGACAGGTTGATGTAGTTCAGGGTGATTTATTGTAGATATATATATGAGATAGGTAAGTCCAGTACCTCAAGAAAAGAGTACATTAAAGAGGCTAAATATACCCACCAAAAGAAATACAATCAATGACAGATGAATCTTTGAAGTGGCAGAATCTGGCCCCAATGCCTAGGTTGGTTCCTCTAAAGCACCTTGGGGAATGCTTTATCCAGGTACAATGTAGAATAGTCAGAAAACAGCAAATGTGTAATGCAGGGATCTAGGCCACAGGACATACACATCCACATAAATGAATAGAGCCTGCTTATCAGAATCACCAAACTACTATATTTAGGCCAGCCCTTCTCAGCTGAAGCATGTTTCTACTAAGTTTAACAGAACTATAAAGCTGTTATGGTATAAACTATGTGAAATGAGAGTAATAATGAACCTACTGACCTCTGGTGCTGTTGTTCTTCCTTGATGCTTTTGAATGGGGGAGGCTGAGGATGAACGTTTCTGATACACAGGTCAGTATATATTTAGACATACACATCCACATAAACAGGTCAATATATATTTAGAATGCACATTGGGATAACATTAACTCGAAAAGATAATAAAAAATCAGAATAAATTTCTAATTTTAAATTCTTGGGACGTAGGATTGCGATAATATTTTTAATTAATACCTGCAAATGAGCAGAAATTATCTCTATGCCATTGCTTCTTCAATGTGTTAATTTCTTCATTAGCTAGATCAGGTTCTTGAAGGAGGATATTTTAACATCTTATTTTCACTATCGGAGTCAACATTCTTTTTCTTTGAACTGGATTCCTTAGACCCTTGATATTCTAATTAATTATGATCAATTCTTGCATTAACAATTAAAAAATACAACGGTGTTCTCTCTCAAGGCAAGCAATAAAACATAATAACACCTGAAAGCACAAAACTGAGATCCCATAAGTGCAAAGGAAAGATGAGATAAAGTAAACAAATAGAAAAGACAGACAAAAGTTAGCAAATGAAAGACATGACTGTTATGTGTATTCAGAAAAACAATGAAAGAAAAACAGAGAATGGAAGAAAGTCACATAACACCATACCTAACTGAAGAAGAAAATGTGACCTATACTATAAGAAGTAATCAGATCGATCTGAAGGAACACAACACAATGGGCACTTGAAACCGAATGTATGAAGTTACAACGCATACATTTATAATGCATGCACTTACAACGCAGTTTTTACATCGCAACATCCTCTACAACGCATTCCTTACATTGCACGACACAACATCGCATTTAAAAAAACTACCTATACAACGCATTCCATTACATTGCATACTACCTTTACAACGCATACCATTACAATGCATACCATTACATTGCATTTAAGGTAAGTATTGGATAGCCTAGGGGAACAAATACTATTCTAACTCCAGGGGGTGCAACAGTAGGGTAAGTGTTGGATAATGTAGGGGTTAAAAATGACTATTCAAACTCCAGGGGGTGCAACAGTAGGGTAAGTGTTGGATAGTGTAGGGGTACTATGCGTTGCAATGATATGCATAGTAATGGTATGCGTTGTAATACCTCCATTGTAGTGACATGCGATGTAGTGTCATGCGTTGTAATAGTATGCGTTTTAATGCCTGCGTTGTAGTGACATGCGCTGTAAAGGATGTTGTGATGTAATGACTGTGTTGTAAGTGTAGTGCAATGTAATGACTGCGTTGTAAAGGTTGTTTTCCCTGAAACCACATCACAGAGACAGACAACCTGTACAAGTTAAAGACAGTGATATGGGATGAGAATAATATGAAATCTAGAAGTATGGATAACATACAAATAGGGAAGTATATAATCCATACAGCATTAACCTCTTCGGTGCTCATGACGAGCTCAGCTCGTCATGAGGCACAGTGCTCATGACTGCGCCCGTTAAATGAAACGCTCGCATGCTGGGCTGATTCCCCTGCTGTGCCGAGCGTTACATTAAACGGGCGCTGTCATGACGAGCTCAGCTCGTCATGAGCACAGGATCACGGCCTCATGACGAGCTGAGCTTGTCATGAGCATGGCGACGCCGTGTGTGCCCCCCCGCCCCCCAGCACGGCAGGGGAAAACAGCCCGGCACTGAAGGGGTTAAAAGAAAAGATGAGTCAAGGGTTAATCGGTCAACATCATATTACTCTCCATTGTGAAGATTAATAAATTCCCTTAACTTTGTGGGATTTTCAAAAACTGTTATTTTATCTTCATGCCTAACTCTGAAGGAGAAATGATGCATACTATATAATGAATCATTCATAGATCAATGGACTAAGATCGAGGAACTCCTTCATCTAGATCCAGCACTCAAGAAATTTTTTGAAAAATATCTTTTATGGCCCATCCAGTGCATCAGTTTTTTTCTTTTTTTTCATAATCCTGGACAGGATTTCAATAATGCCAGAGTAATTTCCGGAAATCCACATTACTCTTTGATGCAGGATTACAAATAATAAAGTGCCTGCTAGCAAAATTAAGAGTCATTTTAGAGAAATAAATCCTATGACGAGAGCACATTTAGTAAGCATCAGTGGCTGCCTGCGCTGCTGTTTATGTTCTGTTGCATTTAGGTCTATTTTCTTAGTGCAAAATGTATCCTCATATCAGTTTTCAACACAAGGTGTATTTGCACTATGAGATTAGTGCAAAATGCTGATGGTAAGCTGGGGAAAATTCTCCCCCAAGTGTGCATTTAGAAAGCGTGTGGTCATGCTTCTTGTTATTCATGATCTATTGCATTTAGCGCTATTTGTTAGTTTTAAATGCATCGTTGCATACATTTTTGACATAGGGGACCTTTTGTGCTACGAAAATAGTGCTAAATCCAGAATCACATCTCAAGCCATGATATGTAATGCCGCAGAAGTTTTGAGTAATTGTGTGTGATTACTCTTCACAGAATTACTCAGGTTACGCCCTCATTACTTTTTTTTGCAGAAAACACTGTTAAGAAGTCATTCAACCTCATGGTTGGAAATGTTACTAGTTTCAAGATTTTTTAGACTAATTTAGTGAGCTGTTGGCATATTAAGGTGTAAAGAATTTTAGGAATATTCAATTCCAAAAGAGCTATCATATATTGGCCTTCCAAGCCTTCCAGAACACTTCACAATCTGAGATTTTTCCTTCTGTTTATATTTTCCAAATCATCTGTTAGTCGTTTGAGTGAGTCAAACTCTTTAGACAGTCTTAACTTTCTTCATGCTTATATATACCTCCACTTCCAGATCCAGGTCCACAACAGAATGACTACACAGAACTGTCACTACAGACCTCCCGGACCCCACACCCTGTTCACTAACACCAACATCATTGCAGATCTCATCGCACACTGTGCCCTCGCCTCCACAAACTACGCACTGCTCAGAGACCTGAATTTCCACCTTGACAACCTCAGTGACCCCAACTCCACCACCCTCCTAGACAACCTCACCAACATTGAACTGAAGCAGCTTGTCACCATCCCCACCCACAAGGCAGGACACACCCTCGACCCCATCTTCGCAGGAGAAAACAACATTCACTTCAGTCACACCTTGCATCCCCTCTGGACGGACTACCACTGCGTCCACTTCTCCTTCTCAAAACCCACCACACACAACCCTACACTGCAGCCCCGCACAGAAACTGGAATAAGATCACCGAACTTCACACTACCCTCAGCTGCACTTCTCCACCCGCCACAACCAATGCCAACTCTGCAGCCAACAAACTCAACAGATGGATCGTCGACTGCACTAAAAAGGCCCCCCTCCAGAATTACGACAGACAACGCACCACTAAAGCTACCTGGTTCACCATGGACATCTGAGAATCCATGCACATGTGCTGACGACTTGAAAAAGCATTAAGGAACAGCAAAACCTCGGAAGCATGCACTGCCCACAGAACCGCTATGACAGAACACCACCAACTCATCAAAGAGGAACTTCATCAGGGACAGATCCCTCCCCAACTCCCACAACTCCAAGGAACTCTTCAGAATCATACAAGAATTCACCAAACCCCCAGCAAAACCTCTGACGTCCCTCCCTCCCAGGACCTCTGCAACAAACTTGGTTCCTTCTTCCATCACAAGATCAGGACTCTCTACGACAAATTCAACAAACAGAATCAAGGTACAGACACAACACTGGCCACCAGCAATGCTATACAGCCAACCATCACCGCCTGGACCCCTGCCTTCACAGAAGACACTGCAAAAGCAATGAGGAGCATACACTCTGTATCTCCCACAGATCCCTGCCCAACACACATCTTCCACAGGGCCACCTCCGCCGAAGCACCTGAACTATGACATATAATCAACTACACCCTCAAAACAGGCACATTCCCTGATGACTGGAAATGCACAGGAGTTAAACCCCTCTTCAAGAAGCCCTACCAGACCCAATGGACCTCAAGAACTACAGACTCATCTCTCTCCTCCTCTTCGTTGTAAAAGGCACTGAGAAGATTGGCAAACACCAGCTCACAAACTTCCTAGAATCCAACTTGATCCTCAACATTTCTCTATCCGGATTCCACAGCAACCACAGCACCGAGACCACCCTCCTGGTCAGAATGAACGACATCCGCACTCTCCTCGACCAAGGCCACAAGGCAGTGCTCATTCTACTAGACCTCTCAGTAGCCTTCAACATCGTCTCCTATGGCACACTAGCCACCAGACTCCACAACGCCAGCATACAGGGAACTGCCCTAGACTGGATCTGCTCCTTCCTCTCTGGCCAAAATCAAAGAATAAGACTTCAGCTCCGAACCCTCAGAGATCTGATGCGGAGTACCTCATGGATCCTCCTTCAGCCACACGCTCTTCAACGTCTACATGGCCCCACTCGCAACCATCGTCAGAAAACACGGACTCAGCATAGTATCCTACGCCGATGACACCCCGCTCATCCTCTCCCTCACCAAGGAACCCAAAATCACCAGACACAGTTTTGAGGAAGGAATGAAGGACGTTGCATCCTGGATGAGCAGCAGCTGCCTGAAGCTCAACTCGCAGAAAATGGAAATCCTCGTACTTGGATCCACCCCCTCTATGTGGTACGACACCTGGTGGCCCACAACCTCGGCAACCCTCCCACAGACCATGCCCACAACCTCTGCATCATACTCTACTTCTCTATCACCATGAACTGACAGATCAACGCTGTATCATCCATGTGCTTCAACACTCTCCGCATACTCCACAAGACCTTCAAACGGATCCCCGAGTCCAGAAAGACCGTAACCCACGCACTCATAACCAGCAAACTGGGCTATGGGAACGACCTCTATGTTGGAATCAACAAATCTCTACTCCACAAACTTCAGACCATCTAGAATGCAGCAGCCAGACTCGTCCTCAGTATCCCACTACAAGACCACATCACCCAGCAGCTATGAGACCACCACTGGCTCCCCATCAAAAAGAGAGTGACCTTTGAGTTGCTCACACACGCCTAGAAAGCCCTCCACAACACCGGACCCCAATACCTCAATGAAAGAATCTCCTTCTGTGCCTCCAAGAGTAACGCTGGGTGGAGCTTGCGTGGTAGCACTCAGTGGAATTTCACGGAGGTACTAGAAAACTCTGTCACTCATTGCCACCCCTGTCCCCTGCCCACACCTGCTAAACCGCTGTTACCCTCTCCCTCCCCCCTTCCCCCTAAACCCCCCTGCCCCCTCTCCCGCGTAGTAAGCCCTGCTGGCCGGGAGACTTACTTTCTCCTCCACTCCTAAATCAGAGGACTGCCCGCTTCTCTTGTTTTGGCTCCACTCACATTCCGCTGCTCGGCTGCTCCAGTTCAATTAATTAACAGGAAGAACTGCAGTGACCATGGCGTACTGTGTAAAGGCATACTTCACACAGTATGCCATGTGCACTGCAGTTCTTGCTGTTAATTAATTGAACTGGAGCAGCCGAGCAGCGGAAGGTTAGTGGAGCCACAGCAGCAGGAGCAGGCAGGACACCGTGGGACTGGAGGGGAAGGTAAGTCTTACTCTGCTCCGATTGCAGAGTTTTGGAAAACTTCACACTTGAATCAGAGTGTAGAGTTTTAATACTCTGCAAACTTCGCTGGCGAAGCAGAGGTATCCACCCATCCTTATCCAAGAGGAACCTTGGCTCCGCCGACCTTGCCCTGGCCGAATTTCCATGCATACGCAGAGTCAGAACGGGAGAAAGATATTTCTCCTACATCACATCCAAGACCTTGAACGACTCCCCCTTAGCATCAGATTAACCCCCATACTGCAGGCATTCAGGAAGTGCCTCGAGACCTGGCTCTTCGAATGAGCTGGAGCTGCCCGAATTCTCCCCAGGGGCCTGAGACCCTCACAAGTGAGTAGTGCATGCTACAAAAACCTTATTGATTGTTATTTTGGTTACTCTTCTATATAGGCAATATTTCTTCAACTCTTTGCAATGTTTGTTTTTGTTAACAACAACAAAAGGCTTCGGAGATTTAATTTTTTCCAATAGATGCTCTAACATAAGTGAAGTGCGAGATTTCTAAGAGAAAGACATAATTTGTTTCGGTTTTTTATATGGACCAGCAACTTTGAGATGGATTACAAAATATTTTTGACTTATGCTATTTCATGTTCATGGTGGTACGTTAAGGTAGTGCTCGCTTCAAACAACTTTACCACAATATAATGAAAACAGGATTCTGGCGGGGTAATTTGTGGCAAGAATGTTTGTGTACCTTTGTTGTGTGCCGTTTGGTTTGGGTGGTAATGTTTTTAGTTGGTTTGTGCAGCATTATTGCATTGTGATTTTGTTGTGTTTGCTGTTTTGAATTTACTTTAGACTTTTGTGGTGTGCCATTATATTTTAATTGTGTTGTTATTTTACTTTGTGTATGTTATCATTTTGATGTTAACTTCATGTGATAGAACCCTTTGTCCTCAGAAATTGCACTATAGCTGCTCACCACCAGGACTTGTGATGGCACTACTATGAATCTGCATCTTAGAAAAAACTGGAACTTGTTGGCTTTATAAATCACAGTGTGCATTTTCAATGGAATAGAACCAGGTGAATCGAAGCAAAAAACTATTATTGGTAGTATTTTCTTTCTTTGTCCACCCTGCAGGGAATAATTTACTGAATATTCAGACTCTCGGTAATAGATAGTAATCTATTAGATTTGCTTCCTATTGAATACAGAAATATTAACTATTCAGATGTGGAAAAATTCTCCTTGAAAAAATATCAGCTTGTTGAACATTTCTTTAGAAATAGGCTGCAACAATAGAGCTAAAATGGTGGCTCAATGTGAACAAAAAAATGAAATCTCTATAGAACTGCTTAAAGTCCAAGTTAATATCAAATATGTATAGAAGTGAAAATGCCACCAGAACTTTAATTTAACAAATCACAAAAGCAGAAAAGAGATACTGATGTACCGGTGCAGCTTTGTCAGTGAAACAGCATGAAACAACACAACATGGTGGGCACGACAAAGCAGAAGCTGAGGAGAAAAGACAAAATCAAAACAAGCATTTGCATAGCTAAAAGGTCTCAATTATATGACAACTAGTGGCTTGACCAATGCCTTTTAGCCAAGTTTTAGAGCAGCACGGCTTCTATTCAGCTTAGCTAAAAGTTAGTGGCATGACATAGAATACAGTGGCACACAGCAGACTAGCATATAGTGAAGTTGAATGGTATGGAGAGAAATAGAGTAGACTGGTGTACAGTGGAGTGGTGTAGAGTGGCGTAGAGTAAAGTGCTATGTTATGTTATGTGAATTTGTAGGGCATGGCTAATCCCTCGTGAGGCTATCCGGGCACTGAGTAGAGCAGGCCTGAGGTGAGAGGAGGAGATCATGCCTGCTTCATCTGAAAGAGACATATTTTGAGGTTCCTTCAGAAGTCCATAAGGGAGGGGGAATTTCTGAGGTGTTTTAGGAGGTTGTTCCAGGTTTTAGCGGCGAGGAATGAGAAGGAGCGCACTCTGCTTCAGGTCTTCTTGATGAGAGAGAGTGTACTCTGGCCTGTGATGCAGATCGAAGATGGGTTGGTAAAAGTTGAGGCAGTAGTTGAGGTAGGCTTGACTGGTGTTGTGGAGAGTTTCATAGGCATGAGTGAAAAGCTTAAGCTTACATCTTTCCTTGACTGGGAGCCAGGGGACATTGTTGAGGTGTGGAGAGAGGTGGATGTTTCATGGGATGTTCAGGATGAATCTGGCAGTGGCGTTCTGGGTATTTTGGAGTGGGAGTAGGACATGGGTTTGGATTCCGATGTAGAAGGCTTTTCTGTAATCAAGTCTACATGTGATATCAGCCTGGGTGACCTTTTGTCTGCTGTTCAGTGGGATCCACTTGAAAATCTTGCTTAGCATTCCCAAGATGAGGAAACATGATGAGGAGATGGCATTGAACTGTCTGCTCATGGAGAGGTTGGTGTCCCAGATGATCCTGAGATTTTTGACATTGTTGGCAGGGATGGGGGTCAAGTTCAGAGGACCAAGAGGTGTCCCAGGGAGAGTGATTGTCCTCAAATATTAGTATATCAGTTTTATCTGTGTTGAGCTGGAAGCAGTTGTTTTTTCATACAAGCAGAGACTTTGCTCATGCAGTTGGCGAAGTTTGCTTTGGCGGTACTGGTTGAATCAGTAAGGGAGAAGATGAGCTGTGTGTCATGGGTATAGGATACTATGTTGATGCCGTGGGCTCTGATGATGTCCACCAGGGGCATCATGTAAACGTTGAAGAGTGTTGGGCTAAGCGACAATCCTTAAAGAACTCCATAGATGAATTTCTTGGGTTCTGAGGTGTATGGGGTAATTCTAACTCATTGGGTACTGGCTGTGACGAAGGAGAAATTCCACTTGAGGGCTGGTCCGCACATACCTAAGTGCTGCTCACAAGGCAGGGAAGGTCCAAGGATTCCAAGGCTAAACAATGCTTAATAAGCTAGTTATATAAGTAAATGGAGACACACTCGGAGCTCTGGACCTCTTGAGCTTCGTAAGAGAAAACGAGTTTGAGAAAAGGAGAGTGTGTTTTCCGTGTGAGGTCAGTATTATACTTGTTGAGATGAATGTCCGTTCTTTCAGTTTTTCATATATGGGATACGACTACTTCAAATTGCAGTGTGACATCTTTATTGATTTGTTGTGAGACATAGACAGCCGACACGTGTTTCGCCCCCTGTTGGCGAGTTGCGCCGGGGCTTTCTCAAGGCTATTTACACAAATGCCACGTATAATACAACTGTTTCCATATTTTCAAAATTCCAAAGACAAGAGTTTCAATACTCGCAAAGCAATATTCTTCTGTGAGATTACAGAAGGCTTGAAGAGTGCAGTCCGGTCCCTGCTTGCGGCTCTCGGTGTTTGGTATGTGTATGGGCAATGTGTATGGGCAATTGCAGTGTGACATCAATAAAGATGTCACACTGCAATTTGAAGTAGTCGTGTCTCATATATGAAAAACTGAAAGAACGGGCATTCATCCCAACAAGTATAATACTGACCTCTCACGGAAAACACACTTTCCTTTTCTCAAACATACCTAAGTGCTGAAGCTTTCTGATGAGTGACTTGTGTGAGACTGTATTGAAAGCTGTGAAGAGTTCGAAGAGGATGAGTGTGGCCATTACTCCTCAGTCCAGGATGCTTCTGATGTCATTAGTGGAATCAATGAGGGCTGTTTCTGTACTGTGGTAGGAGCAAAAGTCTGATTGCGAGCTGTTCGAGTTTATGGAGTTCTAGGTGGTCTCTGAGTTAGGTTTTGATTGCTTTCTCCATGACTTTAGCTAGAAGAGGCAGGAGCAAGATGGTTCTGGAGCTGCTGAGGGTGTTGGCGTCTGCTGTTGGTTTCTTCAATAGGGTGTTGACTTCTATGTTTTGAATATTTGCATAGAAAAAAGTGACATCGAGAGGAGTGTCATATATAATGGTATCATGAGATGTGGAGCGGCATAGAGTGGAGTGGCGTAGAGTAGAGAGATGTAGAGCTGCATAGAATGCCGTAGAATGACTTTGTGTGGAGTGGAGTAGAGTTCAATGGAGTGCCATAGAGTAGAGTGGCTTTGAATAGACTAGAGTGGCGTAAAGTAAAGTGACATGAAGTTGAGTGGCGTAGAGTGGCATGGAGTGCTGCAGAGTGGAGTGATATAGAGTGGCGTGGAGTGGCCTAGAGTAGAGTGGACTAGTGTAGAGTGGAGTGGGGTGGTGTAGAGTGGCGTAGAGAAGAGTGGTGTAGCAAAGAGTAGAGTGGCATAGAGTAGAGTGGTGTACAACAGAGTCAAGTTGCAAAGAGTAGAGTAGCATATAGTGGAGTGGCGTGGCATAGAGTAGAGTAAAGTAGAGTAACACAGTTGTGGATGTAAGTAACTATAGCGTCAATAGAAATGGCAGATAGGGTAAAAGCACCATGCCTTTGTTAAAAGTAGGAAAACACAATGTACAACTAGGAATAATGAATAGTGTGTTTCAAAAAGACGAGGACTAAGAAAGACGAGGAACAACTTTGTCTATGTTCCAGGGAGGGTCCAACACGAGGAAGGAAGGGAAACCAAAACAACTAATCAAATATTGTCTGCTGTTTGTAAGCACACTGAATTGTATACAATATGTCTTGCAGCACAGTGCATGTTCTTTGGTGGCAAGACCTAAAAATTAAGAAAATACAATAAAAGTACAAAAATAAATGTACCTTCCATCACCTCGAGTGCTTAACCAACAGGCACTTCTCGTGCTGTGCGTATATAGCTCAGTCCAGCACCACTCAAGAAATACACCAATAACCCTGCAGAGAGTGAGCTCAAGAGGCTACCTTACTAGGTACCTGAGCCAAGCTCCCAATAGTTTTGTATTCTTATCATGATCATTTTTGATATCCGAGGACACTTTATTTTTGGGGTGCCATGAGCTGAGCTACCTCTTATTTTAATGTCGATGTTCATGAGAAATCAAATTGTTTTCTTCATTGTAAGGTAACCATACTAGATGTGTACAGCAATGTATATTGTGGGTTCCCATCTGTTGCATGTTATTACCTGCTGTTAAAGCTGATAAAAATGAAGTTAAAAACGTTTGTGATAATTGTATTTATTGTTGAGCAATATTATTCCAAGCAACTCTGTTATAGGTTGTGAATAATAATTTAATAATAACAACAATAATAATAAAACACTAATGTTAATAATAACAATAAAAGTCGTGCTTTATGAAGCCACGTTTAATCATGTTAATTAATCTAGATATATTGATTTAAGACGCCTTTTTCATAAAAGTTTACTTTTTCTTTCGTGCATTTTTTTAATGAATATTACAATTCTATTAACATTGCGTTCAGTTCAAGCATAGAATACTATTTTTATGTAGATTGATCTTTTTTAGTCCGAAATATAAAAACAAAAACACGGAGACCAACCAGTGCGTCTACTTGAAAATGTGAAAGAGCATGTTTATGGCAGAGGCAGCTGTTTCCCATGAGAAGTTTTTAATCCGAAACTGCGCCTCTATTGAAATTAGCTTTCAGATTTCCATGAAAGGTTCACAAACATGCAGAGCTGGGATTAGAGATTGATTGCACATCCTTCTCCAGAAAATGTTGGTAGGCTTCTCTGTAATACCCCAACCTTTCCGAGGCTCCAGCGTTCTATTTGTGCCTCTATGCAGCGTCTGCAATTGCAAATGGGGTGGGATGGACAGGCAAACAAGCGATAGCAGAATACTGAAAAGGTCAGTAATATAAGGCATTTCCATTCAGACACCACATCACACAGCTAAGACTGACAGGAAATGGCAACGCTGGAATTCATTACCATGGAAATCCTTCTGAAAGAGACCAAAAATGAAAGATGCCAGAAGTCGTAATTATATTTATAATGATTCCACAATATTTTGTATATTTTATTGTGATGCAATATTTTACGTGCTTATGGTAGAGCACCATTTAAAAAAGATGTTCCTCATCACCAAACGACTACGCATCTGTTGATGTGAGGTATCAGAACCAGGCTATGACGATGTGTACAACATTGCCTCGACTGACACCAGAGAACTACAAAACGTGTTTTTTTTTGTGCAGAATTGCCACTCTTACATTTATTTTTGCCTCCTCCTCATCTGAACTTAATTTCCTCAAAATTCGTCTTCTGATGCGTCCCAGCAATCATATAAAGTGCGTATTCGACAGAGTCTCTGTTTTATTTAACAACGTTTCTGTTTAACTTATAAAGGGTAGATGATTGAGCAAAATCAAAGTACATTGCCGCTGATTCTTAAACATATGTATAGATCGGAGCTTAAACATTTATTGTTTGTATCAACATATGGACTTTTGGGAAACTGAAAAAAATATCCAGATGGACATACGTGAATCAATAACACCTGTTTCCTCAAATCCTGCACCTCCTGATTTCCTGCAGAAGAGCAATCTGTGAATTGAGGCTTAGGATAGGAGCATATACATGAAAGCATTTTTGTGTATGTACAGCAATACTCAAGTAGAACCATTTTCCTACCTACAAATGTTTTTAAAATCTATGGCTTAAGAGCTCCGCCTACACTTACCATATTTCAGATGTGCAGTAATCTCATCCCAGAGAGTGGAGAACTCCACACACAAAAGCATATGTTTCATTAGTTAATGTGATAGGAATAAGGATGGGTGGTTGAGAAATGGAAACGATCTACTATGAAATGGGGAGTGGGAAAATTAAGAAGCAGTTTAGGAATGGACATGCACATACTAAGGTACAGCCACAAAAAAGTAAGACAACTGTAATTCACAAATGTGAACTCCTAAACCAGTTTCAGTAAAAATACTGAAAATATAGGCTTAAATCGATCCCAACCAAGCTTTGTAATCAAGCACTACACATGGCTACTGATACTGCTACCCGCTCTCATAAAAATAAATGGAGGAAATGACTAACATTAATATAATTAATTTGGAAAATAGAAAAAATAAAAAGTCCTATACTTTAATTTCATATTTTGTATTTTTTATAAACAGTTTAAATGAATTAACAGGAATAATTTTATAAGAAGTAATTTAGCACTTATATTGTACATTCTACTGCAAGGTGGAGGTAGTGAAAGTTAGGACTCACCACACCCAGAGGAAACAAAGACACGGCCAATAATTTGTTTCACCCCATCGGTGAATATCTTTGATGCCCTGCCTTCAGTTTGAGATACAATTAATTCTGGAGAAGAGAGGGTATATACAAGCAGAGGATAAGCATATTTGGTTTGTCCTGGAAAACTGTCATTGCAAAATGCTGCTTCTCAGCTGAAGAGATCCACCACAGGTTTGCAGACTGGTAGCTAGATCTCATCTCACCTATTTCCAGCTCCCCCTCTATTCCTGTAAATGTCAAAATACTGACTGCACTCCATTTGAAGGAACCTGGATCTTTCTAGAGTGTCAATGAGGACACCAACAGCTTACTCAATCCAATCATGATGCTTGCTACAGATATTTGGATACATCACCAACCTAAAGCATTAACTTATTGTCTAGCCACATTCACTGACAGAAACGTAACATGTAGCAAGTCAATTCTAGGGAATGGACCACTTCAGCACTGTATTAGGTGTCATTTATTGCACACACTGCAGCCAGCAGACACATGGAGTACAATTTCTGCAAAGGACAATGCTGGCATTCCATGAATTTGCAAACATTTTGAGATTCCAAGGGCTGCTTCACTGATGTATCCTCCCTTTGTGGGAAGCACACATGAAATATACATCTTCCAACAGCCACCTCTTGCATGTCAACTGGTTGCTGGGAATATTAGAGACATGTAGCTGCTAGATAAGTGTAGCAAGCTCACACTGGCTGTAAGTGAGAAAGTGGAAAATGTCATCACAAACATAATCAGAATCTCAGCACATCAAAATACAGAACCCTGAAAATGTTATGTTTTCGTGTAAAGAATGGAATTTTAGCATTGAGCTTACTTTTTAGAAAGATACTGAAATAATAAGATTATTTGTTGAGAGGGATGGGAGCCCCACTCAGGCTACAAGCAGAATCCTTGTCAGGGTTAACTCAAAAGTCAATAAATTCACCTGTGCTTAACCATCTGGTAGCTTGACACAAAAGCAGTCAGGCTTAGCTTCGAGGCAATGTGTAAAGTATTTATGACACACAGACAGTATTTAGGTGAAAACACACATAAGAAAAATCCCAAACCAAATTAGACAAAATAGAGTATATTCTAACAAATAGAATGATACTAGAACAACAAAAATCCAATTAGTAGAACTGGAGATATTCAAGTTTAAAGATTTTAGAAGAAATCATGCTTAAAAGAACAAAGCACCAATTGTGTTTGTTTGATCACGCCAGATTGGACAAAGTCACAAGTTCAGGCCGATAATATGAAATGCAGGATGGGTACAGGGATCAAGTTAATCCTGCTGAAAGTTGTACCATATCTCCTTGATGCATGGCATTGCATTGCTCTGCGTCATTTGATCCAGCGCTCTCACCAAAATATTGCACAAATGACACTATCTACTACCACAAAACTTACAATACAACACTAGGCCCATATCAACAATAGAGCGCTTGAATCATGAGGCGATAAGATCTAAATATAGTTGTTTAAACCATCTGCAATAATCAAGACCAGCTTGTCATTTTAGAAAGTTTATTTTAACACATCTAGAAAAACTTAGGTTTTGGTATTTTATTAAACAAGCATTAGAAAATGTCATAAAGAAAGATGTATTCAGAATTAATAAAAAGAGCATAAATCAAGAATTATTATTCATTAGCAGGAATAAGTAAAATTAAGCATTTTCCAAAATCCTAACTATATCTCTGTCTCTACCCTCATCACCTAGTAATAAAGTAATTAATAAAAACTCCTGTCCTCACGTGTAAAGTCCATCAGCATAACATCGTCCTCCAGATTTTCTCGAGCGTAAGCCAACTATGTGTTCTCTGAACCTATTCTTATACCCTAATTTTAGCTGAGCTAACTATTTTTCACATTCCAGCAGACGAATTCTAGTTCTCCATTGGCTGAACCACCTCGTACCACAGTAAACTGTGACACCTCCTTCTTGCATGCCCGGGCAAATTCACTAGTCCATTGTTCATTTAGAAGTCTTGGCAGTTCTTCCTTAGGCTGCTACATTTTGTAGCAACAGCTTCCTTTTAACCTTGAGCTAGTCAGCTCTGAACTCCCGTGGCACGTTAGCAAACGTTAGCAAATTTCTCCAAAAAGTCATCTTTTTAGCAGTTCATTCCAAAACCTTTCAAAATAAAAGCTCAGAGGCCTTTTCCATCCTTCTCAGAATTATTTTCACTTGAGCCATTTTCATCATTAGGCCTCTTTTCAAAGAGCGTCAATTTTCTGCGCCACTGTCCCTGCGCCACTTTTAAAAGGGTACTATTTTCCTGCAGCCATCTCTAAGCTTCACTTGTAAAACTATTATATAAACAAACACAAAGAATAATTAATGCAAGAAATACAGTTTGTTCTGTTGCCTCCCATCATTGCTAATAATTAACCCATTAGTCTAAATTACCTAGCAGTAAAGCACAAATAAAGCAGCATTTTATATCTACCTGTCTTCATGAATCCATAAAACCTTATGTGCACCTAGAATAGTAGAAATGACATCACATAGACAAGGGAAGCAAAATAAGCACATGCCATTATTTTTAAAAACAGCTGCTATTAGTTATGACATGACAATAGACAAGATTAATTTATTATTTTCCACATACATAAGAATGCAACATAATGCACATTTATGAGCACACATGTTAGTTTCCCACGTGTTCTGTAATGTAATGTAACTTTAAACTAGGTTGAATTAGCACACACAGCACAAATTGTTAGCATTATTAATTTATTTATGGAAGTGTGACTTCACGGATTTAAACAGAATTCTGTTTTCTATCCCGCTCCATCAACTCCCTCATCTGGTGATTAACAAATCACCACACCACCACCCAATATTTTAGCAAAGATTTTATCTAAGATGAACATAATTCAATTTCACCTGTGTTAGTATTTCTAAAGACTTATCTCATCAGTTTATCTAAAATTCTCATATTGAGTTTTAAGAAACCCCTCTAGTTCTATTTCTTTCTCTTGTGTAACATACGACTGAGCTTCAACAAATGTGTTGCAAAAACTATAACTAATAAAAAGTCAGTATCTTGCTTGTCATATTAACCTAAAACTTCTCCTTGTAAATTTCAAAAAGAACAATAACCTAAATTAACCAAAGCAGAATTATATTTTCATTAAGCTTGCAAAGAAAAATAAAACAAAATTTTTAAAAATTTTACCTAAATTTTCTAAAAATTTCTAACACCCCCCTTTTTCAATTTTTTTTTAATTTTTTTTTTTTATACTCTTTAAACCTTCTAACAGTTTTTCTTCGACCTAATGTCACAAATTAATTTTTCAGCTAACAGAATTTCTTCGACCTTGTGTCATCTAACACATTTTCTTCAGCCTTATGCCAAAAACAGAAAACCTAAAAATTTAACAGGTATGTACTTCAATCATTGTCACTTTTGTTTTCAATCTCTTTTTGACTCTCATCATTTACCTCCACTACAGGTATCACTTCTATTTTCTTTCCTGCCTCACTTTTCTTTACAGAATCTTTTTGACTTGATATCTCATCAATCTGCTCCTTTGATCTGTATCTCAATTTGAATTTTAGGCCTTCATTTTCTTCTAGCCATTCATCACATTTTCTTGGTAATTTCTTCTTTTGCTTTGTCACTTTACATTCTGTTCTCCAAGCTTCTTTTCTGAATTTTCTCATCTGAGAATCTTCATCATTTTCATCAGTTTCAGTGTCAGACATTTTCATTCTGGACTCAGGTACTTCTTTACTCAGCAGCTTCACTCCGTTAGGAACATCATCTTTGTAGCTGGTACTTGGCAATTCATTTTCTTCTTCAATTACCTTCAACTTCCCAGTTTCAGAATTCTTGTTCCTGCTTTCAGAGCTTCTTTTCTGCTTTTCAATACTCTCCTGGTCTTGAATTACAATCTGATCACATTCTTCTTCTGCTTCCTTTTCTGGCAGATTTCCATCATTTTCTGAGTCTTCAGTCACAACCTTCAAGTCTTCTTCAATCAAGGCTTGTTTTCTCTTCATGTTCTCCAGATGTCGACCAACTTGTCGATCTTCAAGATCTGGATTCTCTTCAGGCTCTTCTTCAGAATCTGAATTATCAATTGTGACACTATCCTCATCAGGATTTTCAGGTGTAGATACACGAAAAGTATGGCCAGTGTCAATCCACCTCTTCAGTCTTTTGCACTTCTCTGCATTTATTGTGACAAGACTGACTGACCTCTTTTTCTGCCACCTTGGCACTAGAGAATTTCTTTTTAGACAAACCTTTTTCTTGATTCTTTTTCCTGGTAACAATTCAAGTACTTGCTCTTTTTCTCTAGTTTGCACTTCAGTTTCATCTTCATCAAACACAGAAATCATTTCATCTGATAAATTCCTGCAGTTCTCCAAATTGATGCTATCATTGATAGGCATCATTCTTTTCTCTGGTATGAATGTCTGTCTCATGACCTTGTCCATCATAATATCACGTGGACTTAAATCTGTCTTTTTATCTGTAGTGTTTCTCAGAAACATCAAAACAAGTGGAAGGACATCTGTCCACTTTGTACCTGCAGCTAGGCATATTTTTGCATCTCTGTCTTTTATAGTAACATTCTCATGCTCCTCAACATCTGAAATTTTTAGTCTATCTGTACAATGGAGCAATCTGATTTCAATATGTTTTCTGTTATCTGATAACTTTGCAACAGTAATTTCATCATGACGCATCTGAAATGTTTCAACCCATTTTGTAATCAAACAGTAAAACACAAAAATGTAGCACAGTTTGTCATTCAGTGCCATCCCAATGAAATCCATTTGTAATTTGGTCAATGAACCACTCTCCTGTAATTCTGTTCCCAATCTCATAATTGTTCTCTTAATTAAGTTCACTTGTTGGCAAGCCAGACACCTCTGGTAAAGAGATTTTACAAATCTATGGTACATTCTGTCCATGTCAGTAATCATGCTATTTGGTAAAACTACTCTATCATCTCTGTGTGACAAAATTTCATCCTCATCTCGCTGTCTAAAATCTGCACTCAACCATGTGTTTTCTTCCTCATGAGATGCATCATCTTGTAAGCCTTTGACTACCTGCCATGTTTCAACTACAGATGTTAGTATTAGTGAACTCAAAGCATGTTCATCATTCATTTTGTATGCTGCACATATCACGACAGCAAACCTTTCTGCCAATTCAATATCATCAATCAACTTTTTAATTAAATTTGCATTTCTGAAAAGTGAACCTGCAGAAGTCAATGTTTCAATATGTTGATCAATTGTTTCCTTTACCTTGATGTCTTCACTCAAAAGACCATCATTTTCATTCCAATATTCTGGAAGTGCATTTAATCCTTTTGGACTGTTTTCCTGTTCTTTATTTAATCCTGTATCTGTATTCTCTGACTGTTCATTAATAAAATTTTGCAATGGCAATGAAGCCATCTTAATCTCTTGAATCATTACCTGTCGCTGTATTTGTAGCTGTTCATTCAGCTCATTTATTTCAAACTCCTTTTCATTTGAGCATAATTTTGACTCATCAGGCTGTATCAATTTAATCAGATCAGTATCAGACTTCTCACTTACCAGAACTGAAGTCATCTCTGTTTCTTGCTCGGTTGTAATCCCCACTAATTCAATCTCAAGTACAATAGAATAAACCTTTTCAGTTAATGGGACCTTTAAAACTGCGGAATTAATTTCATCTTTTCCCAGTGTAGGCACTATCTCTTTTTCCATAATTTTCATGGACTCCTTTAAATCATTTGATGAATTTACATGATCAGGAATATTAATTCCAGATGTACCAAGCATCTCATCATGTTTTTCGGTTGCATTAATTTTAAAAGAAATCTGAGCTGACATTATGTCAATCTGATCTTGGACTTTTGACGTTGCATCAATCTGTTCTGAGAATCTGCTCAAATTCCTGTCCTGATCTGTATTTACAACATCATTTTTAGACTGATTAATATTTTCTACTCTGACACTTTTATTCTTTACATTCACTAATTTTGGAATCTTTAATTTGCTCTCGCATTTTGCTACAACCTTTTTCATTTTCTTGTACAAGGAAGACATTTTCTTTAATTAATTTGATAAATATACTCTCTAAATTTGCCTTGTAGCGCTTGCTGATCAATTAATTAATTAATTTAACAAGGTCAGGTGAAGTAAAACTTTATAATTTGGTCAATTTAATATTTCTCCTAATTTACCTGTATTACTAAATTTAATTTAACCTGTAAAGAAAAATATCAATTTGCAAAAACAATAGCAACGCAAAATTTTTATTTATAACAGTAATACTAACATATAATCACATGTGTTTTAAATGTACTTATTTTTCACTTACACACCTTCTGCAACATATACCTGTAAAAAATTAAGCCTAAATGTGCTTGCTTTTAATTTAAATAAAATGTTTTGCTGCAAAAATGTATGAGAAATAAAACAAGGTCAGTAAAGTGATTGCCTCAGGACCGAAATGTTGCCAAGCACTAAGCTCTTAGAACGTTAAATAACAGCAGGTACTAATAACAATGCTCATTCTCTACCAGGCGCTCTGCTCACTTATTTATAAAATCAGTTATTAGGCATAAATTAGGGGTTTCTTTCAAAAAAAATTTAATTTGATTTATGTCATAAAAAAAACGAAGCTCTGGGCACTAACACTAGAAAAATCGAAGCCCTAACATTCTCGGCAGATGTAAACAACACTTCGGCCAATCACAGCATCGCAAATGCCTTGGCCAATCAGAGCACGGCGCTCCAGCCAATCAGAGTGCTGCTTCCACGACGCGCAACCAATCACAACACAGCTGTAGCTGTAACACTACTGCTGCTGCTATACTCTCTCTCCTCGCGCTCAGCGTCTCCCTCCCCTCGCGGTCAGCCCTTCATACATCTGCGCACCTGAAACAGCGGGGTAATGTTAATTTATGTGGAAGGTTATGGCTCATAACATCGTGCCATTAATTCTAAAACAGCGCACAGCACTCGTCGCTATACACAAATCAGGGACACACAACAAATCAGAAATGACACGCACTTTTCTTTCTTTAATTACTAATTAATAGCGCGGTTGTAGCGGGGATACTTGTAACCATTTATCTCAGCAGTGGTGACGTGCATTGGCCAATGGGAGCGCAACCACTCCAAACACAGGAAACGGTGTTAGCGAATTCCAGCACTGCTTTGCACAACGCCTGAACCAATCAGAGCGCGGCTGAGAGGGCCTCGCCCAATCAGAGCGCGGCTCTGCCTATGACGCGACGGCGTTCTAGCCAATGGCAGCGCGGCGGCTGACGCAAGCAGCCGCTGCAGCTGTCAGCTCTCCCCTTCGCTCCTACTCGCTCCTTAACAGCCCCTCCTTCACCAAATATTTTTGTAATACAGCGTGTTACGCTTGTGGCATATTATTAGCTAAAACAAAGTTCATGGCAGTTGCAGTTTCGAGCTCCTTTCCCTCGCGCCTCGAATTTTATTGTTTCTTAAGCTTTGGGGCACTTATATAATATCTTATCTCACGAGCAACCACTTTAAACATAAAAACGCTATCAGCGAATCACAGCATAGTTCTACTATGACGCGCCGGCATTTCAACAAATCAGGGCACAGTTTTGCCGAGATGCTTAAGACACATTAACCAATCAGATCGCGGCGATTCTCACACACCCATAGTCGCTGCGGATCCAGCTCTCTTTCAGCGCTTCCACTCTTTACATTGCCTTTCCCTTACCAGGTGTGTTTATAATAGTATTCACTAAGCATCTATAAAACGAAGGAAATAATTAGATCGGGTACACTTTTAAAATGGGAATAATTCATTTAGCTATGATACTGGCATTATTTACTCGTATATTTGTTTTCAATTTACACTTCTAAAAACGGGGACACTTCAATTTATAAGCAATTTAGATAATTGTGGTGGTACACATCAACTAAATGCACGACCACCTAAATCAATATAATACTCTCACTGGTTTGTAGTGAGGCTTTTGGCTTTTAACCAATCAGAGCCTAGCTTTATTATGACGCTCCGGACGCTTTACCCAATCAGAGCGCGGCCACTTTGACGTAGGGAGCTGCTGCAGCTGCAGGCTCTCTCCCCACACGTTCTCACTCCTAAAACAGCCCCTCCCTTACAATTTTCGATCGGGGCACTTTTTAATGTTTTTAAACTACGGAGAACAGATTATTACTATATTTAAAGTGTGGAATGTTTATAAGGTGTTTATAAAATTAATACTGATCACTTTTTACTTACTTAAAAATGTTTAACGACGTGGAATACCTTAATTATAGCCTAATTAACACAGAACATTCTAAAATGCTCCTGAATGTTTTAAAATAGCACAGTTCACCTTATTATACTTTTTAACTATGCTGAACACTTTTGAATTCAATTTTATTAGCGTGCAGAGCTTTTAAATGTATTTAAACACTGCACATCATCATAAAAGTCTTAGAATGGTACAGACTTTACCTAGAACATTCCTAAGTACCTTAGAATTACTTTTGGTACATTTTAGTGAATATATAAAACGAAACTCATCTGTCTGCTTCTCTAATTAGGATAGTTTACATACATTCAAGTATCCACACTTCGGAATAGTCGGCGCTATTCACACTAAGGATAATTTTCATTTGCCAGTAGAGCAACTCTTACCCTACCCTTCTAACACGTAAGAATATGAACTCATTTTCCTCTGAACGCACCGCGAAGTGACAGTATCTAAGAGTTCCACTTGAACATACCTTACAAAACAATCACGCACTTTCACACTGAAAATTCCCTAACTTCAGTCACACATGAAATCCGTACAGGACTCTCACCTGTTTATAGAAATCATGCACCGTTAGCAAAATAACACCGTTATCCGTACAGGGCTCTCACCTGTTTATAGATATAAAACATGTACCCGTACAGGACTCTAACCTGTTTATAGATAATCATGCACCGACATTACCCTGCCCTTCACTCAAGCTTGGATATAACTAATACTCTTATCACAGTGAGTTTTATGGAAGGCGCTTTGTCCCTATTCTCATGCTGCTCTAATTTCTTAGAAAACCCTCACTATTACAAGATTCACACCTAGCCCTAAAACTGTGTTGCACGGCGACAACACTGTATTGCACGGCGACAATACTTCTGGTACACGGCGATACCAACAGTGATACTCGGCGATATCACAGAAACAGATCAGATATTCTGCATGACTACCTTCTCATCACACAGTTTTTGTACCGGTACACACATAGCACAAAATAAACAAACTCAACATGTGTTAAAACTTAATCCTATGATTTTACCAACATATATGTATCATGCATGTAACATGTATGTCAAAAACAACATATATAAACCGTCCGATGGCTACCAGAAATTGATCCAGCGCTCTCACCAAAATATTGCACAAATGACACTATCTACTACCACAAAACTTACAATACAACACTAGGCCCATATCAACAATAGAGCGCTTGAATCATGAGGCGATAAGATCTAAATATAGTTGTTTAAACCATCTGCAATAATCAAGACCAGCTTGTCATTTTAGAAAGTTTATTTTAACACATCTAGAAAAACTTAGGTTTTGGTATTTTATTAAACAAGCATTAGAAAATGTCATAAAGAAAGATGTATTCAGAATTAATAAAAAGAGCATAAATCAAGAATTATTATTCATTAGCAGGAATAAGTAAAATTAAGCATTTTCCAAAATCCTAACTATATCTCTGTCTCTACCCTCATCACCTAGTAATAAAGTAATTAATAAAAACTCCTGTCCTCACGTGTAAAGTCCATCAGCATAACATCGTCCTCCAGATTTTCTCGAGCGTAAGCCAACTATGTGTTCTCTGAACCTATTCTTATACCCTAATTTTAGCTGAGCTAACTATTTTTCACATTCCAGCAGACGAATTCTAGTTCTCCATTGGCTGAACCACCTCGTACCACAGTAAACTGTGACACCTCCTTCTTGCATGCCCGGGCAAATTCACTAGTCCATTGTTCATTTAGAAGTCTTGGCAGTTCTTCCTTAGGCTGCTACATTTTGTAGCAACAGCTTCCTTTTAACCTTGAGCTAGTCAGCTCTGAACTCCCGTGGCACGTTAGCAAACGTTAGCAAATTTCTCCAAAAAGTCATCTTTTTAGCAGTTCATTCCAAAACCTTTCAAAATAAAAGCTCAGAGGCCTTTTCCATCCTTCTCAGAATTATTTTCACTTGAGCCATTTTCATCATTAGGCCTCTTTTCAAAGAGCGTCAATTTTCTGCGCCACTGTCCCTGCGCCACTTTTAAAAGGGTACTATTTTCCTGCAGCCATCTCTAAGCTTCACTTGTAAAACTATTATATAAACAAACACAAAGAATAATTAATGCAAGAAATACAGTTTGTTCTGTTGCCTCCCATCATTGCTAATAATTAACCCATTAGTCTAAATTACCTAGCAGTAAAGCACAAATAAAGCAGCATTTTATATCTACCTGTCTTCATGAATCCATAAAACCTTATGTGCACCTAGAATAGTAGAAATGACATCACATAGACAAGGGAAGCAAAATAAGCACATGCCATTATTTTTAAAAACAGCTGCTATTAGTTATGACATGACAATAGACAAGATTAATTTATTATTTTCCACATACATAAGAATGCAACATAATGCACATTTATGAGCACACATGTTAGTTTCCCACGTGTTCTGTAATGTAATGTAACTTTAAACTAGGTTGAATTAGCACACACAGCACAAATTGTTAGCATTATTAATTTATTTATGGAAGTGTGACTTCACGGATTTAAACAGAATTCTGTTTTCTATCCCGCTCCATCACATTCCAATCAGGAACTGAGCATTGTAGTGATGTGAACTCCTGCAGTTGCGTCAAGTTGCATCACAATGCATCAGTTCTGATCATGAGCTGTGAGGACTGCAATGCAAGGTTATCTGCTGAGCTGTGTCCCACTGCATTGGATTTGATGAAACCCACACTTAGGCAGTCAGCTGCACACTCTGATGGCAGTCAAGCATCCAGGACCTTGGGGATCAGGACTCACTTCAGGTACAGAGCAGCAGTAGTACTCAGGCAGGGACATGCAGTTCCGGGGCAGCAGGTCAACTGGGCAGTTGCAGGGAGGTCTCTGAAGCTTACTGTGTGCCTGTAGCTCACAGTAGGTCAGCCAGCCGACCCTAGGTTTTACTCTGCTTAACCTGTGATGAAGGCAAACAGGTCCAGTCTTCCTTCTCAGACAGTAAGACAGCCATTCAAGCAGGATTGTCCTCTGGCAGCAGGATATTCCTACTTCTGTAAAGTCCACGGGACCAGAAGTGTTCTGATTTGGAGTCTGAGAGTACCACCTTTTATCTACATCACCAGTCTTTTGTGTCGAGGGCAATACCTGGCCTACTCCCTTGCACTTCCTAGGTTCTGCTCCCAAATATCTGGTGGGACAAAAGTCTTGTGTTGCAGGCAAGGTCTTTTGAAGTTTAATTGAGGACTGGGCACAACTTCTCCACCAGCCATCTTGACAGAGGGCACATCCTATCACACTTAAGCCCTTTTGTTCCCATGTCTGGGAGGAATACACATTCCACAACAAGAGAGCCAAACACAGTCATATGGCCCAGGACACTGGCAGAAGCCAAAAATGGGTGAGGCAAGAAAATGCTAACTTTCTAAAACTACACAAAAAGATGATGGCTGGAATGCTGTACATTGTCAAACATTCACCCCAGTACAGAGACCTGGGCCAGAATCCATTGTGTTTTTACTCACCATACAATTCCAGTTTGGACTCAGCCATATGCAACTCAAGGCCTTATTGAAATCTCAGCGGGTGGAATACTCCTTCAAAAACGTGATGGATAACCCATCTGCCATATTACGATCTCCATAGGATATGATGGGATCGTAATATAGCAGACTGGATATCTGTTACATTTGTGAGTATTCCCCTCAATTAAGATCTAAATTAAGTCCTCAGTCTTGACCCTGCTCCCGATGGGAACAGTGCAGCTCAAAGTGCCAGGACACGTCCTTTCCTGACCAGAAACAAGTATTCTATTGCATATTCAAATGTGCACGATTTTTGTAGCCTGCTACATGTTGCACAACTTTGCATGTGGCTGGACTTACACATAGACCTTGAACTGCAGATCCATCCAGTTCCCAGCGTGGGACACAGACCAAACACATCAGGTACAGACATCTGTAGAGGAATGGTCAACTAATGGCCTTGTTTCTCACCAGAACTGCTAGTTTGGTTGAGGCATAACGGTGGTTTGACATTGATGAATCATTGATGAATGAAGGACTTAAACACCATCTACAGGTACCATCCTGAGACACAACTGAGCCTACACCATAATGTCATAAACAAAGATGTACGTCTAACTGTGATATGCATATAGTAAAACATTAGTCAATCACTCATTCATTCATATTGTTACAAGTGACACTTCACACGTCCTTCACGTACAATAATGTGTGCTTTTTGCATTCTAATAACCCTCAAGGTAAATATAATTGATTTTCACCTCACATTTTCATTATAATATTTGTGTTCTTCAAGAAGTCATAAAATATTTTAATTCTGTAATTCTTCATCTAATATTATAATTTTTTTCATTTGTACACATATGTGTTACGCTTTGTGCTTAGATTTAAATTATAATATTCAATTTCCATCCCAGATTTGTCCACCTTCACAGTCAATAATGACATACTGAAACAGGAAGTGGGCCATTCCTTAGACAAACATCGACCAAAGCACAGTACACAGCAATCCTGAAGCTTCTGTTGCTCTGTATGCCCCTTCAAATAACCGAGTAATGCAAAGCTGAGGTCTTCAGTTTTTTCTTAGGAAGAATTAGACATCATCTGTGTGAGAGTCCTCTAAAATTATTTTTAACTAAATGAAGAGAGGTTAGACACTTAAATAGACAATGCAACACAAATATAAATATGGAGGGACATTTCACGTGCAGAAGAGCAGTAGGCGTACGTTTGATAAAAGCCAGGAAGTGCTGCATGCACTCAGAGGATCTCTGGTGCAGGCAAGCCTAAAAGTGCAGCTGGGGCAAGGTACTGGAAGATGCAACAGCATCTGCCTGGGTGTATTAAAAGCTGAGAGGATATGCCATCCATTCTGGAGGTCAGAAGGCTGCCAAGGTCTCCATGTTGGTTTGCTTGCACCTCTCAGGTTACGCACAACTCCCTAGTTATTGCTTTCATATCCCAAGACAGCATCTGTGGATCAGTAATCGCCTACCTTATGACTTCCTTGAAAGGTAATGTGTAGGGTGAAGGGAATTATGAGGTGACTAGTTCAATAGGCTGTTATTCTTCCAGGCGGTCACTTGATGGAGGGGCTGGTATAAAGGGGGTTCATTTGGAGGCTCTGTTGGTATGGGAGCTCAATGATGATAGAGAGGGCCATATAATCAGGTGAAGTTAAGCCTGCCCTTGGAATACCACTAAGGCTACCAAGGTACCAAGACATTCTTCACCAAGAACAGCAAACAAGATACAGTACAAGCCTGGCTCAATTGCATGAACCTTGATGGCTTCAAAACCCAACTCTCACAGAATGCCAATTCACTTGGATTTATCCTGGACACCAAACTCTCCTTCAAAGTTAAAATTGCCTGACTAGAACCAGATTTCTCTTCTAAAGAAAGTCCAACCATTTCTTCCAGAAAGCGACTTCCAAACTGCTGTCCGAGCTCTTGTACTTTTGCATCTGGACGTGGTAATGCCCTACACCATAGCCTCACAGACTCCACATTGGCCGCCCACAGAGGCATCCATGCCACTGTATTTCCCATCCAAAGCCTGAAGAAATATGATCATATCCCCTTCAGCTAGTTGGAACTCCACTGACTTCCCTTGTGAGCACGCACCATCTTCAAAACCAGCCGCATCATTCAGAAAAACCATCACAACCGCCACCCTCCTCTTCTGCAGATAAGTTCACCATCTCCGGTGGTTCTTGGCTCAACAGCAGACAGGATATTATCAAACTTCAGACTATGAAGTGTAAAAATGTAATTACCAACACAAGAGAACTTTTCCATCCTTGCATCCAAGATCTGGAACAAGATTCCTGTATCTATCAGGACTGCCCTAATTCGCTTTAGTAAAGAGTTAATGACTCGCCTCTTTAAAGAACACTACTTCAAAATGCATTTTACTGTCAAGGTTTTCAAGTCACTCTTACCTGAAAGATGATTGTAGTCTTACCTGTGAGGTGCTTGACAGGTTTTGCAGAGACGCTATGGGCCAGAACATCTAATTATAACCAAAGAATCGTATAAAGAAAAACTGGCTACAGAATAGAAATCTAGGGAGGAGGGCCGGATTCGGACGCTGATGAAATTCCTGTTGTCGACCTGCGAGGCAACAAAAATATTTTGAACTTTCTACTAATGTGGGTTTTTTACTCTAGACTAAATAACTCCTATCACAGTTCAGAGAAAAATATTTAGTGCCATTGTCCTACCTGTGAATCTACAGGAATAGTCAGCGTCCCGAGCGTTATCGTGTGATGAGCCTCTTGACTGTGAGAAGTCGTGAAGAGTGTTGTCAAGTCGTTAAATATGTAGTTGTTTTTGGGAAGACCTTCGTTGCGCGATGTCACCTTTTGATACTTCTGCAGTTATAACAATTCAATTCAAAATAGTCTTTATTCGATTACATAATCATAAAAGACATTTACAATTTTAAAATAATAAGCATAAAAACATTAGAATTCATCCTTACAAAATTCAAGATCCCCATAGAAATGATCCAAAGTTACATATTCTGGACATGCAAAAATACAATAAGTTAATATAAAATTCATTATAAAAACAATAATATCCATAAAACAGCCACCATCTATAAACCAGGTATTGATGAAACCAAATAATACAATCACATCTCTTACATTCATTAATTACTCAAACCATGGGCACGGATTATCCACATGCCATGTAAGAATTTGGAGATAGCGATTATACTTAATTCATTCCCATCTGTTTTTAAAATCCTTAAGGCTTCAGTGCCGGTAGTAATCCCCATCAACTGACGAATCAGCTTTAACCATTTATGCCTCAAATTCCTATAGACTGGGCAAATAAAGAAAACATGGGCAATAGATTCCAGATGTGTTGGGCAAAACGGGCATTCCAAACTGGAACCTGTACCCCATTTACCTGTAAATGATTTGATAAGAAGGGTGCCTGTTCTAAATTGGTGGTACCATTTCCTATCACAAGGAACCGTAATTAGGTCCCAGTACTTTTCGTAAACGGGTACATGTTTGGTCTCTAAGAAGACCTTTGACAGGGAAGTACTCGTCATAGACGAAAAGCGTTTCATCATAACCATATTCCAGTATAGCCCCTTTAGTTCTTTACGGGACGGAAATATGACATTAGTTGGATTTTGCCACAACATATTCAGCCCCAAGTCACACAATGTTGACTTAATCTGCTTCAACCACAAAAATGTTCCCGCACCAGCTGCATCCCTGACCTCCAAGAGAGCATAGGCATACTCGGTAAGCTCCGGGGTGACCCAGAGCCTTCTCCAGTAGGCCACGGGTCTAAAACGAGCCACGTCCTCCAAATACTGGCTTCCCAGATCATAATAGAGTGGTGATAGAGGAGTGGATAGGGTTAAGCCCGTAATAGCCCTCATGAATTTGTTTTGCGAGGTCGAGAGTGCAGATAAATTACTAAAACCCCATAATTCTGCCCCATACAATACCGATGCTCTAATTTTTGCATTGTACATTTTCAATATAGGGGCAATCGGCTGGGTGTGGGATGGCCGGTGTTCTTTTAACAGAGCCCCAGACAGTTAAGCATGTCTAAGCAATAACATGTCCAAATGTGGATTCCACTTGAGTTTGGGACTTAATGTAAGTTATAACACAAACTACATATTAGCCTTTATTTCCACATTTCAAAAGAACCAACACGCTTTTACAATTCTTGCACTTCTTTCAAGTTTATCTGTTCACTTACTTCTGGCCCTTTTTATCACACGCTCCTGTCTTGAAAGAAAAAAATAAAACATGCTCCTAAAATATAAACCTTACTGTTTTCTCTAATATCGCTAGTACATTGTCCCAAAAGTTTCTTAAAATAAACTATCACAACATTTTTTTTAGTGCTCAATGCCTTGAAAGTCTGAAGGTTTACAAAGTGGTTCCAAAAACTCTTTCCTTGATTTATTTCAAGCAATTATCATCTGTCTTGCATAGGGAGCCTTTGAATTGAAGAAAATAAAGGTTCACTTAGCTTTCTTTGTTTCTTTTAGGGGCTTGAGTCGCTCCCGATGAAGTCCCTGCAACCGGATTCCAAAGGTAATCCCCCCCATTGACAGCAAGTCCTTGTCCTGAAGATCCGACGGCTAAGTGCCTTCTAGAAACCCGGGTGTGGCTTTTATACCTTGCCACACTCGAGACCGCACCCAAGGAAACGTTGACGTCGCTCGCGTTCATATGCGAGACGACGTGTCTTCAGAAATGGTGCTTTTTTCTGCAGCGCAATTCTGACTGCCGCTTCTCTGCCTTTTCATAAGCAGCGCACCAGTTCAAAAACGAGCTTATACTTGTACTTTTAATCGTATGGCATCGCCACTCTCCTCCACCTAAATTATCAGTGAGAATTTAATCACTACAATAACGTGCCATGAAACATGCCCTAAATAAGTTACAATAAAGATTATTTCCAAACACATGGTTCCACTAAACATGGGTAAACATTTACAGATACAAATATACACAACACTTATACTGGAGAGCAGGATGCACGGGACAGGGGTGGGTTTTCTAGCTGGACATAATTTAGACTTATAGGGTCTATACGTGTGTTGCGTCATAGGGACTGCACTCATGACATTAACGTCCACAACTCAGCTTCCTCTTCTATTACTCTTTAAGCTTGCCTTGACCATGTACAGTGTTCCGCTGCCTTTTGTTTAGATTTTCGCTATGTACATAATGCATTTATACATGCTTGCATACTATTTATACATGCTTGCATACTATTTTCCTCTTTTTGTTCAAGAGTAGCATCATCATTTGACTTTTCCTGTGATGTAGCACCTAGCTCTATCACTTCTGTGCTGGGCTTCACAGACTCTACCTGGTTTCTTTTAGAAAGAGAACGAGTGACTCGACTAGTGGAAGGAAACTTTTTGCTTGAATTTGGTTAATCTTCCTCTTTAGTGATGCTCATGTCTTTCCATGACTGCCAAACAAGTGAGTAATTTCTTGTTTTTTTCTAATTCTTTTTATTGAACAATAAGAGGAAGTGTGCAACAACAAATACCTAGACACAGTTGTATACAGAATGCATTCAAATGAGACACAGTGAGTTACTACAGTCACGGCGTAGACGGTTCATCAAATAATGGGAGAGTTGGTGGGACACGTATGTTTCCCTAGTAGGCATTCCACTTGCTCCATATAGTAGACCATTTTCTAGGGCACCCGCGTGCAACCTACACTGAGCTTTCTATGACTATACACCAATCCATATCTGGCTTCCAGGCCTCAAGTTTTGGCAGTACCTCTGCTCCCCACAACTGCGCAATATTTCTTTTAGCTACCATTACGCCTAGCGTGACCCATAGTCTGTCTTTGCAATTCAAGTCTGTGGGCTCCCCACCATCAGAAGGCATCGTTTCGCTTCAGGCTTAATGCAATTTCGAGGGCCTCACTCATACAGTCATGTATCTTCTTCCAGTAGTTCTGGACATGCCCACATTCCCATATTATATGGATGAATGTGTCTACTTGCCCACATTGCCTTTCTGTCATTTACTTTTCCAATCTGAACTAGGCAGGGCCCGGTTACATAAACTCTGAGTAAGATTTTAAGTTGAGTGAGGCGTGATCCAACCTGACCTGGTCAGTGCCGGTCGCTCCTCACGCCCCATCGCTGCCGCTGCCCTCCGGAGATAAGTTCTGAGGCTGCATTCATTTGGTATTGTTGCTGCATTGATTTAATTTTATCGTCCTCCGTGCCCCTGCTGTACAGTTGTGTTCTGAGGCTGTATTCATTTAGTATTGCTCCTGCACTGATTTTATTTCATCGTCCTCCGTGCCCCTGCTGATACTGTTGTGCCTGCTTTATTATTGTGCTTAATTTAGTTTTGTGTACATCGCGATCCCCGCCGCTGCTCCCCCGCACCCGTCTCCCAGCTGCTCCTCCCTCGCTCCGCCCCCCCACTTTCCACTTATGACAGATGAACGTACGCGCAGCGGACGCGCCCTATGCGCGCCGAAGGCGCGCCAAAGGTAAGCCCGTCTACACCCGTCCGCGCCTGGACCGTGCCCAGCGCCAGACCCCCTGGCCCACCCAGAGACCATTCCACCCGCCGAACTTACGACGCCGCAACCCTCTCTGCACTTAACACCGGACGCCTTATCGACTGTCACCGAGCCGCCCCAGGAAGTACCCATGGACCCTTCACTTGCCATTCCTGCAAGTTCTGCTGCATCAGGACCCACGCTGCAACCACTAACACCATATTGAACTCCAACAACAACCACCTGAAGTGCATCCTGCTCAACACCCACTCGGTCCACAGATACGCCATTGAACTATGGAACCTACTCGACACCACATCGCCGGACGTCCCCTTTCTCACGGAAACCTGGATGAACGCCTCATCAGCACCCGACATCGCCATAGCCATCCCGGATGGATACAAGATCATCCGAAGAGACCGCATCAACAAAACAGGAGGAGGCATCGCCATTGTCCACAAGAACACCATCCGCATCTCGACCAACTCCGACGACACCCCCTTAGCCACCGAACACTTCCACTTCCAAATCCAAACCCACCCCAAGACCACACTCAGAGGCACCCTCATATACAGACCCCCAGGACCCCGCACACAATTCAGCGAAGACTTTGCTGACTTTGTCAGCCCACACGCCCTCCCCTCCGAGGACTACATCCTCCTTGGGGACCTCAACTTCCACCTGGAAAATAACAATGACAACAACACCACCACCCTGCTGGACAACCTCGCCAATCTTGGACTCAGACAACTGGTGAACACCCCCACCCACTACGCCGGTCACACGCTTGACCCAATCTTCTCCTCCAGCAAGCACATCACCTTTAATTACGTCATGGGACTCCACTGGACAGACCACAGCTACGTCCACTTTAGCTTCAGAAAGACTACCACCCACCACCACCCGCAAGGAATTCCCCGCCGAAACTGGAACAAAACTACCACCGACCAGCTCACCACATCTCTGAACCAAAAACCCCTTGCTACATCAACGGACCCAAATCAAGCAGCCATCAATCTCGCAAAGTGGATCACCCACTGCGCTGACGAACTAGCACCCTTGAAAAACCATCCCAACAAGACAGGAAGCAAAAAAGCCTCCTGGTTCAACAACGAACTCAAGAACTCCAAAAAGAACTGCCGCACCCTTGAGAAAACCTGGCGAAGAAACCCCACCACAGACAACATGACCGCCCTCAAGAACGCCACTCGCAAACACCACCAGCTAATCCGCACCACCAAGAAATCAGCGTTCAAGGATCGACTAGACAACAACGCTCATAACAGCAAGGAACTCTTTAGCATTGTCAAAGAGCTCACCAATCCCAACGCCGGCAACAACGACATCACTCCCTCTCAAGACCTCTGCGACTCTCTAGCCTTGTTCTTCCACAGCAATATAGCAGACATAGACAACAGCTTCGGCAACCAGTCCACTCTCCCCACCACCGAACCGAAGCCCCCCACCAACACCCTCCACGCCTGGACCCCGATCAGCACTGAAGACACCATCCACATGATGAACTCCATCCACTCCGGATCTCCAACCGACCCATGTCTCCATTACATCTTCAACAAGGCCGACTCCGTCATCGCACCCCAACTTCGGGACATCATCAACTGCTCATTCGACACAGCAACCTTCCCGGAAAGCTGGAAACATGCCGAACTCAGCGCCCTCCTGAAGAAACCTACAGCAGACCCCAACGAACTTAAAAACTACCGCCCCATCTCACTCCTCCCGTTCCCCGCCAAAGTCATAGAGAAGACCGTTAACAGTCAGCTCGCCGCCTTCCTTGAATCAAACAATTCCCTCGAGCCAACCACAGCACCGAGACCGCCCTCATCGCAGCCACAGACGACATCCGGACCCTGCTCGACAACGGAGAATCATCCTCCTGGACCTCTCCGCAGCGTTTGACGCGGTCTGCCACCGCACCCTTGTACAACGCCTCAGGGACGTCGGGATACAGGATAAGGTATTAGCTTGGATCATCTCGTTCCTCGCCGGAAGAACACAGCGAGTCCGCCTCCCCCTTTCAGATCAGAGGCCACCGAAGTCATATGCGGCGTTCCACATGGATCATCGCTCAGCCCCACCCTCTTCAACATCTACATGTGCCCCCTCGCATCCATCGCACGCCAACACAACCTCAACATCATCTCCTACGCAGACGACACCCAGCTGATCCTCTCCCTCACCAAAGACCCATCAACCGCCAAAACCAATCTACACGAAGGGATGAAAGACGTAGCCAAATGGATGAAGAATATCCGCCTAAAACTGAACTCTGACAAGACGGAAGTCCTCATCCTAGGCACATCTCCCTCTGCCTGGGATGACTCATGGTGGCCCCCGGCACTAGGCAACGCACCAAAACCAACGGACCATGCTACCAACTTGGGATTCATCCTAGACTGCTCCCTCTCGATGACCAGACAAATCAACGCCGTCTCCTCATCATGCTTTAACATCCTTCGCATGCTCCGAAAGATCTTCCGATGGATCCCCAACGAAACAAGGAAGACAGTCAACCAAGCACTCGTCACCAGCCGTTTGGACTACGGAAATACCCTTTATGCCGGAACCACAGCCAAATTGCAGAAAAGACTTCAACGTATTCAGAACGCCTCCGCTAGACTCATCCTAGACATACCCCGCCACAACCATATATCCGGTCACCTGAGAGACCTGCACTGGCTCCCCGTCAACAAAAGAATCATGTTCCGTCTCCTCACCCACGCACACAAGGCACTCCACGACCTAGGTCCCAGATACCTCAACACTCGCCTGACCTTCTACACCCCCACCCGCCACCTTCGATCGTCCTACCAAGCCCTCGCCACGATTCCACGCATCTGGAAAGCCACCATGGGAGGAAGATCCTTCTCCTACCTGGCGGCCAAAACCTGGAACTCCCTCCCCACCCACCTCCGTCTCACACAGAACGACCTCTCCTTCAGAAAGCAACTCAAAACCTGGCTGTTCGATCAATAGTGAACTCATCTCCCTTAAGCGCCTTGAGCCCTCCGGGTGAGTAGCGCGCTATACAAATGTTTAACTTGAACTTGAATCTGGAAGAGATCGCCACCTCTCGCAGGGAGGCCACTGCCTCCTGCCTCTCCTCATCATTGAGCTCCAGCTCGTCTCCCTCCCAGCGCTCTCTCGTCAGCCCAAGGGGATCAGAGGTGTTGTTGGCCAATTTTTTGTAGGTCAAGGATATCACTTTCGTAGGCAAGTATCCGTCGAGCAATCTATCCTCCAACGTCGAGGGTTCCCGGGGAGAGGCACCTTTTGGTAAATTTGACTTGAGCCCATGCCAGACTTGCAGGTATCTGTCATATTTCTGCTGGAGCGCAGCAAATGTCACCACCAGGCCCTTTAGCCGTAGGTCCCTAAACTTTGAGATCTCAATTAAGCACCTCTTCTCAATGCCTGTTGAGGTCCCCAGGGTACCCAACTGCTCGCGATCCGACAAGGGAGTAGCTAGCGTACGTTTGTGGTCCCACCCCAGGCTTCGGGTTGCCACGTACTAGACCTGTACTGAGTGCATAGTCGGTCCCGTTAAGGGAAACCGCCGGGGTCTAAGGTATAGTGCCCTGTTGTAATTACCAACCAGCAGTAACCATTTATCCATTCTATACCCTGGGTCATCCCCACGGTGATAAGTGCAATGGTTGATCGTGGCTAGATGGGCAGCCCAGTAATATTTTCTAATGTCCGAAAGACCAATCCCACCATCGTACCAAACCAGTACTCATTTATTCAGAGCTATGCAGGGTCTACAGTCCAACAGCAATTCCCTCTGCAGGCCCTCTATTTCCTTAAAATATCACGCTGGAACCAGTTCAAGGGAGTTCTGCAAGGCGTAGAGGAAGCGTGGTGATGATATCATCTTAAAAAGCACTGCCCTTCCCAGCAGCGAAAGAGGAAGCGCCTTCGAATTAGTGACATCTTTCCTCAGCCTCTGCAGGGGGGAAAGTAGTTTACACTCATACCGGATTTTAGGGTCTGTGGTGATAAAGACACCCACATATTTAAAATATACTCTAGCCACCTGAATAGGGCAACCCCTGGGTGGGGGAGGAGGATTTCCACTAAGGACGTACATTAGGGACTTGCTCCAATTAATCATATACCCTGCGTATTTATCAAAGTTTGTGAAAATATTTAGCACTCTATGGATCGACACTTTCGGGGAGGCAAGATACAAGAGAGTATCATCCGCGTACAAGGAGAAGCGGTCCTCCCGACCTTCTGTCCACTTAATCCCCTGTAATATTATGTGATCTTTACGGATCCATGCCGCTAAGGGCACCAGGGAAAGGGCAAAGAGCAAGGGTGATAATGGACAGCCTTGGCGGATCCCATGACTCAGCACAAACACCTTCGACTTCTTGTTGTTAACTGCGACCTGAGCTAGGGGTTCAGCGTAAAGGAGCCTCACCCACCCGATAAAGCCGGGCCCAAACCCCACCTTTGCTAAAACTGTGAAGAGGTACGGGCATTTAAAGTATCGAACGCCATTGTGGTGTCCAATGAAACCACCAGTGCATCTTCCTGAATCGTGGCCTGTCTTCCCAACACGCTGTCCAATCTTCAAAGGTTCAACGCGGTATTACAATGGGACATGAAGCCCAATTGGTCAGGGTGTACCAAATTGCTTATGACTTGGACCAAGCGGCTGGCCAGTAGTTTAGCGAGTATTTTTGTTTTCTCGTTCAGTAAGGAGATGGTCCTATATGATGAGCATTTACCCCTTGGCTTACTCTCTTTGTGTATTGTGACCAGTGTGGCAACCCTCTGGTCCTGTGGCAGCAAACCCAACTCTCGGCTCTCCACGAACATGGCCCGTAAGTATGGGGCTATTCTATCCGGCTTTAGCTTGTATAATTCAATGGGTAGACCGCTGGGGCCCAGAGCCTTACCAGATTGGAGATTTCTGATTCCCTGCGCTATTTCATCATTTGTGAAGTCACTGACTAGCGTGTGATTTTCCTCGTCCAACAGAGTGGGCAGCTAGATATCTAGGAGTAGAGCCTGTGAGTCTTCCTCTTGGAGATCTGTGCTTGAGTGATATACATCCCTATTGTGCTCAGCAAATTCATTAGCGATTGCCTGCAGTGCTGATCCATTAACTTCCCACCTGCTTCATCTATTTGTTCTGGCACTAGTCTACTCGCCATTTCTTTCCTGTCTAGCTAGGCAATCAATTTCCCCACCTTATCCCCCAAGTCATACACTCTACCGTCCTTATCCCTCCCCAGTGTTTTGGCCATATCAGTACCAATGGCTTTATATTCTTCCCTTTTAAGCTTCAGGGCTTGAAGTTTCTCCTGCGTGACCTCCTCCCCAGTCTCCTCCTCCAAGCGGAGGACTTCATTCTCCAAGTGGACCAGGTCCTTTAATTTCTCCTTACGCGCTCTAGCTATCAGCGAGAGTGCTTGCCCCTCATTTCCATTTTGAAAGCTTCCCCTATGGTTTAGGATGACCAACAGACTCTTCGTTCTCCAAGAAATACCGATCAAGGGCTTGTAGGCTTTTTTGACCACAGGATTCCGAAGGTACCATAGGTGCAAGGCCTCCCATCCTTTTCTCTCCCAGGACCAGTTGGGACCACACCGGGGAATGGTCGGATATCCCTTGTGCCATGTGTCTAATTTCATGAATGTTTGCTATCTGAGTTGCTGGCACCAGGAGAAAATCTATCCAGGAAAGGCTGCTGTGCACACCTGAGTGGGAGTTGTGCTGAATACTTTCTGGGTGGCACGCCCTCCACACACCTGAAAGGCCCAAGGCATCCAGAAAGTCCGGGAGCCATCTACTTGAGGAGCCAGTGTCGCGGGGGGATGGCGATCGAGAGATCCCGACACTACTGAATGAAAATCTCCCCCCCACGATTAAGTGGCCAGTGAAAGCATGACAGTACCTAAGTCCCTGAACGTGCGGCCCTGAAGGCCCGGTGGGACATACACCGCCATAAATGTGAGCGTCTGCCCCTCCCATTGTCCCGAGACCACAGTATACCTACCTATCTCATCAATTCAGGTGTTCCGTTTGGAAAGTGGGAATGAGTGCTTGAACATAATTCCCACCCCCCTGGAGCCCCTGGCGAAGCCGCAGTGCACCATCTCTTCAGTGCTTTACAGGAATTACCTCTCAGGTGGGACTCCTCAAGGAGTACTACATCCTGGGAATGTTGTTTGATATGTTGTAGTACTATACAACGTTTCAATTTGTCCCCAAGCCCGTTGACATTCCAACTCAGGAGTTTCAAATTTTTGTCCTAGTGTGTGCTCATTATCGCATATTTGATCTGTACATTCCCCTTGCTGTTTGCGGATACACTGTGTCGATTTAACCTGTATTTGTGATAACCACTCAACCGCTACCCAACTACCCACCACCCTGCTTCCCTGCACTCTGGGCTTGCAACTGCCAATCTGACTAACTATGCAGAGTGCCTATCACCCAAAGTGGAACTAAAAGAAGACTTGTGTGGGGGTGAGACGCTCAACCACCCCGCTCCCATCCTTGACTGATAAGCTAAGTAGGCGTGGGTGGGTGCCGGCCGACATTAGTAACATACATTAGGGCAAATAACACGGCTGGCAGAATAACATCCCTCAATGTGACACATGGGATCTCTACCACTTAGAGGACTGAATGTAATAACAATGTCACTATAGGCCAAGGGCACCTTACTTTTTAACAGAGTCTCAGCCTTGGATCTGAATAGGTTAATATTCAACAAGCGTTGTGTTCCCCTGCCCCGCTCCAACCCTCCAGCCATCCGCAGCTGCTTCAAGATGATCGAAAAACCAGACCTTTCCATCTGCCTCCACCTGGAGACGGCTGGAATCAGCATTGCGTATTTGATCCCTTTGTCTCATAGTTTTTTCTTTACTGCGAGAAAAGTAAAGTCCGGGAAGATTAAGATATCTGCGTTTTCGTAGCGTAGAGGCGGGGCCACCCTGGCATTTTGCAATATGGCATCCGTGTGCCGGTAATTCAACAACCCGTTCGACAACAAAGAATTTCGACAGTCCCTTGGGTTTTAGGTGTTCGAGTACAAGGTCCTCGAAAAATAAGTTGGTCGCCTGCCCATCCGCCTTTTCCGGCACCCCGATAATTTGTACGTTATTTCATCATAGTCATCAAGCTTGACCTCTGCGAACTTTCTGAAGGCCTGGAGGTCTTTAATGTTGCGTTGCAATTGTGAAGTGTTGTGTACAAGGCTAGAGATAGTAATCTCCATCTGCTTAACTTTCTGCCTGATTTTGGTCAGGTCCGCCCTGATGAGCATTACCTCTGATGTAATTGTGTCCATCCTCTCTTCTATAGACGATCGGACCCCCAAGATTGCTTCCATGATATCCTTTAGAGTGAGTTCAGAGGGTTCTCCCTCTGGTCCGGCCGCCAGTTTGTTCTTGGATTGTTGCTCTGAAATTTTCCACTTCGGGAGAGTGTATCTGTCCAGCTTGCTCTGCTGGGTCACCTTGGGGCCCCTCGGTCCCGAAATCTCTCTCATCACTTTTGTGTCCGTCTCTTTCTACCCCACAGGAGTATCTTCTTGTAGTGCAGGTGTGTCACGTTGCAACAGCCCCCCTGGGGGCAAGTATTTCAGAGGCCTAAGACGCTGATGCAATGTCGGGGGGGACAGGCCAACTCATGCCGTACCCTGCAGTGGAATGTGTTGTGTAGGCCTATGGTGACAGGCAAATCAGCTCCTTTTAGCAGCACGCTCCAGTGGGCAGCCCCCCCGGCTCCAACCCACTAGCGCTGTTTATTTGGGCTGTGCCCCTTCACTAATGCTGAAAGTTGAAGCAGAGACCCCCCTTGGGGCAGAACCTCGCTTGGGCCCGATCAGCCCACCAAGGTGAGCCGGGGCAGCCACGCACCGTCAGGGGAGTATTGATCACAGCAGCTGCATACCCTGTTCGCGGGTCCAGGCCAGTCCAGCTCCTCTGCCACCGCTGATGGCCGCTCCTACTTCAGTCACCGGCCACCCAAGAATACTCAGCCCTCCGGGGCCTCAAGGCACACAAGCTCCGGTGTTTCAGGCTGGCCCTCACTCAGCTTCTGGTGGCCACAGTGTTCGGTAGCGGCCCTGACCCACCGGGGTCGGATAGGTTCTCACGGAGCTCTGGGGGCGCCCACAACAGTCCGAACCCAGCAGAGCAGGAAGTCGGCCTCTGGAGAGGCCCCGCTCACCCTTCGATCATCAAAGGCAGCCATGCTGGATCATCCCAGCTTCTTTGGGAGCCACCGCTCCTTATCTTTCCTTCTGTTTCCGGCTGACCTTGGGCTCGCGTCAGGCACAGATCTAATTTGATGCGTGACCGTGCACACTTTCCTCACAGCAGTCCCCGGCTCCAGGTTCAGAGAAGGCCACAGGTCGCAACAGCCGTATCTCGGAGAATAAGTGTCTAGAAGAGGTGATTTTCAGATCAGCAGCACCCTTATGAATTCCGACGGTTCCCCCATCCCTAGGTACTCGGATTATTGTTGCAGATAGTAGGAAGGGAATCAGTGTTTCGGGAGCTGCTCTAACTATCAGCCATTACGCTGCACGAGGAAGCCACGCCCCCCCACTGAGTCCTTTCTTGTTTTTCCCTCCAGCTGCTGTTTTTCTCTGTACGTAACTGCACTGTCTATTGAAAACTAATGGCAACAAAAGAAAGCTGTGAATGTGATAGAGTGGCTCTGTCAAACACCCCCTTTACCATGCAAAATTGTTCTTTCCGCATTTACCTTTTAATGATGGTGGTCTCTCATAAACCATTATATATAGCTAAAGCACATGCTACTTCACCTTCAAACATGACCCTTTGTCTTGGCTCGATCTAGCAAACCTGCACCTGAGAACACAGTGTACCTTTAATTACTGGAGCAATTTCAACTTTACATGCACTTATTATGGCATAGGAGAACTTAGACATGAGTCTGTGGTCAAAAGAAGATGGCTGAAGGGTGGAGCATCCATGGCTAGTTTGTAGACATGGCTAGTTTGTGGACAAGTGAAATTATAATGTGGTTTGATGCTGGATCGAGATGAGGAGATTGGGAGAGAAGACATACAGAGCATCACTTTCAACAAAGACATATGATAACTTTTTATTTTTATATAGGTTCAATGCAAAACATTCAGGTATTTTTCGCATGTAAACAAATAATGTGAATGTCAGAGTTCTAAGTAGTAATAGTGTTTCCATCACTTTTTTAATGCCAATTTTGAGTAACTATGTTAATAAGGGTGCAACATTTGTTTTTAATTTTTTCATATTTGTATCTAAAATATTCAAATTATATAAACAGAATCAATCATAAGGGTTATGCATAAATCATAATGTTATGTGAGTCATTTCAAAGCTAGCTGATATGACGACGATGACATTACTTTAAAACATAGAAACTTTTTCTTTGCAAAGTTCACGTGTGTCAAGAGATTCTTACCAAATTTATAACGTGATTTTTTTAAATGCATGCAAATAAAAAATGATGCAAAACATTAATTAAAATCATTTTACAAGGCAACATACCACAAATCACTAGATAGGTCATCTTGGAGGCGTGGTATGCCCGCACATGATGATGGCCACCTTAATGGAGAGCTCCGCTCCAAGGGAGTCTGATGGAGCAGATTTCATCTGCAGTCAGGCATTGTTTTATTTTTGTGCTACAGACAGACTGCATTTAAATTGCCACACACATTTTGGTGCAAGTTAAAAAGATGGCACATGAAAAATATGAAAGTGAGGCCTATTCAGTCTGAAATGCTTTTGCTGAATTAACATGTTTTTTTTTGCAATGTAGAGAAGGGTGGCCTTTTTAGCTTTGAAGATTAATAGAATGTGTTCTCTCTTCCCAGCTCATCCCTTGCAATCTAAATTCACTATTTCTTTCTTAAGAGACTTTGACTTGTTGCATATTTTGATAAACATTTCAGTTAATAACACCTCTTTTTATAATGTGTGTGAATTAATAATGCACCAAACACTACACAGGGGACTAAATGTTTTTTTGCATGAAAAGCTATCTAAAACATTAAAGCATGTTGTTGTGTGCGCTATAGTAACTGTGTGTGCTTTTAAAATTACACTAAAGCATGAAAATGCTATTTTGCACATTGCACATTTTTGCATGTTGTACACAAAGTAGAAAAAGCAGCTTTATACTAATCGCTTGGCTAGGTAAACATTTATAAGGTGTATTAGTATGGAGTTGGGAAACATAATGGGCTGATTTACATGAAAATAATATTTTCTTTGTGTCTGTTTTATTTTTGGGGCCTACACAAAACATGGCTGCCTGTGAATCCAGCAAGGCTATGGCTTGCATTAAAAGAGAAGAGAGCATGCGCAGACACCAGCTTTCCTAAAGAAGTCAAGGACATCTTGAACTATACATTCTTGTGACTGTGCCAATGTACCAGTTAGTTAAAAGTAACCATCTGATGCACTGTGGAAGGAAGGAAGGACGCATTGGAATGAAACATGTTTTCCTAGTAAATGTTGCAAACGTTTATAAATGTATTAAATCATTTGCGCTTCTTTTGTTAAGACTGGTAAAGTCAGGTTTTTAGAATGAGTCAGGGTAGTGAGAACTCATGCCGTCATGACTGACCAATCACGTACAGGTTTTCCTGAAAGATGCTACATCTTTGTGTACTCTGCCAATAATTAGAGTATAAATAATGCCCTTTCCGGAGGAGGGGCTGGCTTTCTCAGCTCAGCTGGCTTCTAGGCTCATTAGGGGGGTGTGTGAGCTCTTGAGAGAAGGAACAGATTAGGCCAGACATCCTATGGGTTAGGTACGAGAAACGTCCCGGGAGATTGCTGAAGGGCGGAGTTGGCGTCCGATGAGAGTCAGGGGGAGGTTTCTTGCTTCCACGTCATATCTTGGCACTGCAGGCCACATTCATTTGAGGCCTGTGAAGGAGGGGCTGCTTTCCTCTAAAGACACAGACAGACAGAGAGTGCAGTGGATCAGCATAGAATTAGATGCTAAACTTTAAGTTTATGCTTTGACTAAATAATTAGGTCTAAAAAGATTTATTTCATTTATGCATTTATTTCTCTTAATGGGAGATTTTTTGCAAACTATTTAATTATTGATTAGCTTTGCAAGACTATTTTTCTTAGAAACTCTTTAAGAATTTTGACTGAGATTTTGAGCCACATTTTCTTTCCTACATGTAATGCTTATATGCCGACTGTAATGTGTTCTGTATTAATGCTATTTTTCCTGTTTTCCAAATTCTGTAACCTGATTGATATTTTACTTATGAATAAAGGGTCAGAGAAAAACTTAACTTTTGACTTGAAATAAAACCCTTTAAAATAATCAACAATTCTCTTTATTGGCTTGAAATAATAAATTGTATTTTTGACTGTTCAGGTTTATTTAAAGTCTCCTGAAGGTAATACATGGTGTGAAGGGCCCAACACCTTTTGAGCGGTAAATTAGAGGTAGCATGAAGGTTTTACATTGAGAAACTACCAGAAGAAATTACCGCTCCATCAAGTCTCCGAGTGGGGGCATTGAAGTTCTGACGGCAGCTGGGGGCCCACATCGCAACACTGCAAAGCAGTCTGACACCTCGGCTGACCTCGGACCCCGAAATGTGGATGGAGGGTGATGTGCGGAGAAGATTGGGCGGGGTGAGACTGCAGGGCCTTGAGGCGTAACTGAAGCCTCAACCTTGTGTTGCAGTCCAACCCTGCCCTTCACTACCAGCGTGCGGCCTCTGCCTTGCCAATCCTGTTCTTCGAGACCTGCTGGGAGACTGCTGCAATCCTGCAACCGGCCCGGGATCACAGGAGAGGATGGCCCCCGGGATTCAACAACTGCAATCCTTCTGGTTCCCGGGCTCCCACTGACACAGGACTTCGGATCATCCTGTCTGCGGCCTTTCTCTTCAACAGAGGGCCTATGCTAACCCTCAGCCACTGATGAACCACTACATGGACATGGGGGGGATTGCCACCCCTTCTCCACTCGACGAGAAGCCCCTAATTGCCTCTACCCTTCCAGGCCCTCTAGATTACAGGAGTACAGCCTTGGTGCCTGGAGACCCACAAGCTGAGGTGGGGAAGCGTGACAAACTCAGGAGACTTTTTCTGCCTACCCCTCACCCTTCATCTTTTGATCTGGGAAGGTTGTGCATGAGTGAATAAACAGATGGTGGACATTGTTGGTGTGACCCATGCTCTGCCCTCCCCCTCTGGACCACAGGACCACACGCTCCAATGCACACCGGTCGGTCAGCCCTCTCTCGTCTTTGTACACCTCCCTGCCCCCTCTGCCACAGCAGATCCTTAAGTGGTGCTCCTCTCCCTCCGCAGCCCATGATAGGAGCAAATCAACACGGACAACACCACGGTGAGTGAGTGAGTGAGTGAAGGGAGACTTATACAGCACAACTTAGCCCAAGGGCATCAAGGCGCCAAACAGATCAAATAGTCTAAATTCACCAGGTGCAAGTCTACGAGTAAGCCTCAGCAAAGAACCAGGTTTTCAGTGCTTTGCAAAAAATTGCCAGAGAGGGTTGTCCAACCAGTACTGGGGGGAGGGAGTTCCAGAGCTTAGGTACCAAAGTGGAGAAAGCTGTACCTCCCCATCTAGCTTTTGCAAATCTAGGAACTAAAAGATGATTTTTATTTGATGAGCGGAGAGCTCTACTGGGGGAATAAGAATGGAGGAGGGACTTAATGCCCTCTGAACCAGAACCAGAGCCATACATAGCCCCATGAGCGAGGCAGAGGAGCTTAAAAGAAATCCTAGACTGGATAGGCAGCCAGTGAAGGTTTTTCCTGGCCAAGGATACAGAAGAAAGCCTAGGAAGATTGAGAAACATCCTGGCCGCGGCATTCTGCACTATCTGTAGGCGATGAACAAGACTCTTGTTTAGGCCCACATGCAGTGCATTGCAATAATCCAATCTCGAGGAGACGAGAGCCACGGTGGCTTGCTTCCGGGCGTCAGGGGAAAGATAGGATGAGATCTTTCTGAGTATCCTAATAATACCACAACAGGTGGAAACAGTCCTACTGACCTGCTGGTCACAGGAAAGGGAGGTATCTATCAAAAATCAGAAGAGGTGGCCCCTCACCTGGCATCCCCTGTGATACTCTTAGCCACCTTCAGCTTGGCCAGCACACCCAGAACAACAGACCCCCCCCCTCTGGGCTCACCCAGGGGTGCCCTAAGAGACACCTTCTGATGTGATTGTGGTGGGAAGGGTGCCCAGCTCCATAAACGGACCATTGAAGAACGACCGCCCTGACTGCTCCACCCCTGTCCCTCTGCCGGTCTAGCTCCTCAGCCAGCGTGTGACCTGACACAGCAGCATTAGACCCTGTGCTGAAACACAGCACAAATATTCACTACAAAGCACAGGAGTAAGTCCTCCAGGCAGCTCCTTGTCACAGAGGCGCTGAAGCAACCACACACAATGGCTGTCAAGGGTGATGTCCCTCTACCCCTTCAATAGCCCCTGCACCAGGTGAGACCTATGGACCACATTCTACAGGAAATCTCCTCAGTCAGTCGACGGCTGAAAGGAATGGACTCCAACATATCCAAGCTAGCGGACAAAGCAAAATCGAAGCAAAATCGATCAGAGCGGACATAGCGGGGTTACCTGTGTGGGCTGAGGGGCTGGACCAGAGACTGATGGCAGCGGAGGGACATCTTGACACCACGCAAGACAGGGACCAGGAACTCCTCTTCCTTTGTGGCAAACTAGTCGACTTGGAGGACCACAGCCGAAGGGACAATGTCCGCTTCTTTGGTTTCCCTGAGTCAATTGAAGGCCCAAATGCCTGAAAGAGACTCCTCTGAAACTTACGTCGGCTCATTGCCTGCTTTCTACCCCATGAGCAGATGCGGCAAATACTGACTGCGGCTCATGAACGGAGGTTGTTCATTCATGAAGAAAACAGCATTCAGATGGCCGCTGATTTCACCAAAGAGACTAATGAAAGTCATTCCTTTCCCTAAGGCTTAAAATACATCAGTCAAACATCAAATATGGCCTCTTTGAACCTCATGGGCAGTACTCTACACACCGCCATATTCACAAACCTGATAGGGTGCCTCTCTGCACTCCTCCTGCACTACTCCTCCTCCTGCCACTGTTTTTATCCTCCCCTAGACTGCCTCATCTCTGGGTGGTACTCTACGCAATGACCCCCCCCCCCTCAGTAGACTGGAATCATACTTGGGTGGATTCTTGCTGGGGTTAGACCTGCGGTAGGAAGTTTAGTACTCCCTTCGCTACCTAGTACCTGATAGCTCACTCCTCCACCCCCCTGTTCTACGTGTCCTCTTCCACCTCACTTCCCCTTCAATCTCCCATGCTCAGACACAACGCATCTCTCACCACAATGACCCAGTCCCTTCACCCCCCTTCCCCAGCTTCCCAATCTTATTACGCAGCACCCTAAAACAAGGACCTTCCCCGGCCAACCTCATGTCTTGATGGCCCAGCAGAGTCCTACCCCAAACATAAATTGCCAGCCGGTCACCCGACACCAGTGCCCTCACCGTCCCGCTCCCCATCCATCCCAGTACCTGTGCTCTCTTCTCTACCTAACGTTTTTGTCCCTTCACTTTCTCTTTCTGTTTTATTTTTCTTTTTTTCCCTTTTCCTGCTCCCTCACTTTCACGTGCCCCCACTTTTCTCTCATCCAGATACCTTGCCTCCACCCCAACAGCTCCCCACCGACCCAACCATACCGATCCCTGCTGGCCCTCTAAAACCAGAATCTCCCTCAGGGCTATTTTACCACATCTCCTGTCCAGGGAGAACCCTTGCCACACACCACCAGAACCCCCGCTCCCTGCTCAATGCGACCCCACACCATGAGCCCTACACACCCCATGCGCGCTATAACTGGGAGCGTCCACGGCCTCACACACTACATTAAACGGAAAAAGATACTCTCTTACTTGCAGTCTAAGCACGTGGATGTTGCACTACTACAACAGACCCACCTTGACAATATGGAATCAGACAAATGATGCAGAGACTGAGTGGGGAAGGTGATCCACAGCAGTGAGCAGAGCGGAGACACAGGGGGCAAAAGGACCACACGAAAATGTGGGGTGACAGTGGACCAGGATAGAATTAGATGCTAAACTTTAAGTTTATGATTTGACTAATGAATTAGGTCTAAAAAGATTTATTTGATTTATTTCTCTTAATGGGAGATTTTTTGCAAACTATTTAATTATTGATTAGCTTTGCAAGACTCTTTTTCTTAGAAACTCTTTAAGAATTTTGACTGAGATTTTGCGCCACATTTTCTTTCCTACATGTAATGCTTATATGCCGACTGTAATGTGTTCTGTATTAATGCTATTTTTCCTGTTTTCCAAATTCTGTAACCTGATTGATATTTTACTCATGAATAAAGGGTCAGAGAAAAACTTAACATTTGACTTGAAATAAAACCCTTTAAAATAATCAACAATTCTCTTTATTGGCTTGAAATAATAAATTGTATTTTTGACTGTTCAGGTTTATTTAAAGTCTCCTGAAGGTAATACATGGTGTGAAGGGCCCAACACCTTTTGAGCGGTAAATTAGAGGCAGCATGAAGGTTTTACATTGAGAAACTACCAGAAGAAATTACCGCTCCATCAAGTCTCCGAGTGGGGGCATTGAAGTTCTGACGGCAGCTGGGGGCCCACATCACAACACTGCAAAGCAGTCTGACACCTCGGCTGACCTCGGACCCCGAAATGTGGATGGAGGGTGATGTGCGGAGAAGATTGGGCGGGGTGAGACTGCAGGGCCTTGAGGCGTAACTGAAGCCTCAACCTTGTGTTGCAGTCCAACCCTGCCCATCACTACCAGCGTGCGGCCTCTGCCTTGCCAATCCTGTTCTTCGAGACCTGCAGGGAGACTGCTGCAATCCTGCAACCGGCTCGGGATCACAGGAGAGGATGGCCCCCGGGACTCAACAACTGCAATCCTTCTGGTGCCCGGGCTCCCACTGACACAGGACTTCGGATCATCATGTCTGCGGCCTTTCTCTTCAACAGAGGGCCTACACTAACCCTCAGCCACTGATGAACCACTACATGGACATGGGGGGATTGCCACCCCTTCTCCACTCGACGAGAAGCCCCTATGTGCCTCTACCCTTCCAGGCCCTCTAGATTACAGGAGTACAGCCTTGGTGCCTGGAGACCCACAAGCTGAGGTGGGGAAGCGTGACAAACCCAGGAGCCTTTTTCTGCCTACCCCTCATCCTTCACCTTTTGATCTGGGAAGGTTGTGCATGAGTGCATAAACAGATGGTGGACATTGTTGGTGTGACCCATGCCCTGCCCCCCCCCCTCTGGACCACAGGACCACACGCTCCAATGCACACCGGTCGGTCAGCCCTCTCTCGTCTTTGTACACCTCCCTGCCCCCTCTGCCACAGCAGATCCTTGAGTGGTGCTCCTCTCCCTCCGCAGCCCATGATAGGAGCAAATCAACACGGACAACACCATGGTGAGTGAGTGAGTGAGTGAAGGGAGACTTATACAGCACAACTCAGCCCAAGGGCATCAAGGCGCCAAACAGATCAAATAGTCTAAATTCACCAGGTGCAAGTCTACGAGTAAGCCTCAGCAAAGAACCAGGTTTTAAATGCTTTGCGAAAAAGTGCCAGAGAGGGTTGTCCAGCCAGTTCTGGGGGGAGGGAGTTCCAGAGCTTAGGTACCAAAGTGGAGAACGCTGTACCTCCCCATCTAGCTTTTGCAAATCTAGGAACTAAAAGATGATTTTTATTTGATGAGCGGAGAGCTCTACTGGGGGAATAAGAATGGAGGAAGGACTTAATGCCCTCTGAACCAGAACCAGAGCCATACATAGCCCCATGAGCGAGGCAGAGGAGCTTAAAAGAAATCCTAGACTGGATGGGCAGCCAGTGAAGGTTTTTCCTGGCCAAGGATACAGAAGAAAGCCTAGGAAGATTGAGAACCATCCTGGCCGCGGCATTCTGCACTATCTGTAGGCGATGAACAAGACTCTTGTTTAGGCCCACATGCAGTGCATTGCAATAATCCAATCTCGAGGAGACGAGAGCCACGGTGACTTGCTTCCGGGCGTCAGGGGAAAGATAGGATGAGATCTTTCTGAGTATCCTAATAATACCACAACAGGTGGAAACAGTCCTACTGACCTGCTGGTCAAAGGAAAGGGAGATATCTATCAAAAATCAGAAGAGGTGGCCCCTCACCTGGCATCCCCTGTGATACTCTTAGCCACCTTCAGCTTGGCCAGCACAACCAGAACAACAGACCCCCCCCCCCCCTGGGCTCACCCAGGGGTGCCCTAAGAGACACCTTCTGATGTGATTGTGGTGGGAACGGTGCCCAGCTCCATAAACGGACCATTGAAGAACGACCGCCCTGACTGCTCCACCCCTGTCCCTCCGCCGGTCTCGCTCCTCAGCCAGCGTGTGACCTGACACAGCAGCATTAGACCCTGTGCTGGAACACAGCACAAATATTCACTACAAAGCACAGGAGTAAGTCCTCCAGGCAGCTCCTATTCACAGAGGCGCTGAAGCAACCACACACAATGGCTGCAAAGGGTGATGTCCCTCTACCCCTTCAACAGCCTCTGCGCCAGGTGAGACCTGTGGACCACATTCTACAGGAAATCTCCTCAGTCAGTCGGCGGCTGAAAGGAATGCACTCCAACATATCCAAGCTAGCGGACAAAGCAAAATCGAAGCAAAATCGATCAGAGCGGACATAGCGGGGTTACCTGTGTGGGCTGAGGGGCTGGACCAGAGACTGATGGCAGCGGAGGGACATCTTGACACCACGCAAGACAGGGACCAGGAACTCCTCTTCCTTTGTAGCAAACTAGTCGACTTGGAGGACCACAGCCGAAGGGACAATGTCCGCTTCTTTGGTTTCCCTGAGTCAATTGAAGGCCCAAATGCCTGAAAGAGACTCCTCTGAAACTTACGTCGGCTCATTGCCTGCTTTCTACCCCATGAGCAGATGCGGCAAATACTGACTGCGGCTCATGAACGGAGGTTGTTCATTCATGAAGAAAACAGCATTCAGATGGCCGCTGATTTCACCAAAGAGACTAATGAAAGTCATTCCTTTCCCTAAGGCTTAGAATACATCAGTCAAACATCAAATATGGCCTTTATGAACCTCATGGGTAGTACTCTACACACCGCCATATTCACAAACCTGATAGGTGCCTTTTTGCACTCCTCCTGCACTACTCCTCCTCCTGCCTCTGTTTTTATCCTCCCCTAGACTGCCTCATCTCCGGGTGGTACTCTATGCAATGCCCCACCCCCCCCTCAGTAGACTGGAATCATACTTGGGTGGATTCTTGCTGGGGTTAGACCTGCGGTAGGAAGTTTAGTACTCCCTTCGCTACCTAGCACCTGATAGCTCACTCCTCCACCCCCCTGTTCTACGTGTCCTCTTCCACCTCACTTCCCCTTCAACCTCCCATGCTCAGACACAACGCATCTCTCACCACAATGACCCAGTCCCTTCACCCCCCTTCCCCAGCTTCCCAATCTTATTACGCAGCACCCCCACTAAAACAAGGACCTTCCCCGGCCAACCTCAGGTCTTGATGGCCCAGCAGAGTCCTACCCCGCACGTAAATTGCCCACGGGTCACCGGACACCAGTGCCCTCACCGTCCCGCTCCCCATCCATCCCAGTACCTGTGCTCTCTTCTCTACCTAACGTTTTTGTCCCTTCACTTTCTCTTTCTCTTTTATTTTTATTTTTTTCCCTTTTCCTGCTCCCTCACTTTCACTTGCCCCCACTTTTCTCTCATCCAGATCCCTTGCCTCCACCCCAACAGCTCTCCACCGACCCAACCATACTGACCCCTGCTGGCCCTCTAAAACCGGAATCTCCCTCAGGGCTACTTTACCACATCTCCTGTCCAGGGAGAACCCTTGCCACACACCACCAGAACCCCCGCTCCCTGCTCAATGCGACCCCACACCATGAGCCCTACACACCCCCATGCGCGCTATAACTGGGAGCGTCCACGGCCTCACACACTACATTAAACGGAAAAAGATACTCTCTTACTTGCAGTCTAAGCACGTGGATGTTGCACTACTACAGGAGACCCACCTTGACAATATGGAATCAGACAAATTACGCAGAGACTGAGTGGGGAAGGTGATCCGCAGCAGTGTGCAGAGCAGAGACACAGGGGGCAAAAGGACCACACGAAAAATGTGGGGTGGCAATTTTCCTTTGGAAATCTCTTCCGGTAACAGTGAATAAAACATGGATGAACCCTGATGGACAATACAAATTTGCAAAGATCAAACTAGGTGACCACCATATATGTGTGGGGTAAATTTACACTCCGACAGGGGCGAAAAAATCATTTTTTCTACAGTTTATGTGGAAATAGGCGCCTCCCAATATCTCATTGGTGGAGACTGGAACCTAGCGAGGGACCCGGTCCTGGAAACGTAGGGACTCCAGGATAGGAACAACCCAGCAGACATGGCCCTGATGGAGGATGTGATGCTAGATAATGGTTTGGTGGATCACTGACGTCTGAGGCACCCCACAGACACAGACTATACTTTTACTTCTTTGACACACAGCACGCTCTCTAAACTGAACTATTTTCTCACATCCCACAGAGTGGTACAGCTTACACTGGAATCCCAAATCCAGGAGGTGGCCCTCACAGACTACTCTCCAGTCCTTCTCTCTCTGGAATTGGGGCTGGCCAGTCTGGGTTGCAAGCCCTGGCAGATAAACATCCAGCACCATCGGACCCCTACCAGCAAATCCCAGACGCACCACTAAGAGTATCTCTCTGATAATCGTGGTTCCGTGAAATCTGGTAGGACCCTATGGGCCACAACAAAGATCTCCATACGAGGCCAACTCATGTGAGACACAGAACAAACCAGCAGACAAAATACAGCCCAGCAAAAGGTGCTGGAAACTGACATTAGGACATTTACTCGCCTGTACTCCACACATTCCTCCTACAACATCGCAAATCTCTGGATCAGGCCCGGATGGCATTAAATAGCCTCTTCACCTCCAAAGCGGAGTACGCCTTGCAGAGGATGAAGTCGAGACACTAAGAGCAAGGGTAGAAGGCGTGAAGGCTGCTAACAGCACAGCTACGCCACCCCAAAGTGGCCAAGGCTATACCAGCCATAACATCGTCGTCGGGTGAGACCTCAACCAGCCCCCTAGGACATCGTAAATTAATTTGTTTTATTTTACAAGGCCCTCTATACCCCAGAAGAATCTGCTGAGGAGAGTAAACGGACCACCTATCTACAGGAGGCGGAACTCTCCCGCCTCACAGATGAGGGCAGAGAGCTGTTAGAAGGGGAGCTTAGCAAAGAAGAGATAGAATCAGCAACAGCGAAACTACCTTATCACAAGGCCCTGTAGAAGATTGCTTCCCAGCAGAATGCTACCACAGGGCAGGTGAGGGCATGGCCAGTACAGTACAGGCGGCATTCTGTGCCCTCCTTTCCAAACAGAGCTGTGATAGCAGTCTTACCTAACCCAGGGAAGGATCCCTTGCTATCCGACTCATCACACTGCTCAATTGCGACATTAAAATCCTGGCCTGCGTCCTGGCATCCCGCCTCTGGAAAATCCTCCCCTCATTGGTGCATGCCTCCCAGGTGGACTTCATGCTGGGCCGTTCCTCTATAAACCACCTACGCACCCACGCACAGACGCTTTGGACAGCCAAAGACCTTACCTCGGATCCGCTTGCCCTCTCGCTCGATGGGGAAAAGGCGTTCAATCACATAAAAATGGGACTACTTATTTCAAGTGTTGGAACACTTCGGCCTAGGCAACCAATTCATTGCTAAGGAGCACTTGCTTTACGGCAACCCAACCGTGCAGATGAACTGCCTCCCATCAGATCCCTCTCCAATCTGCAGAGGAATATGCCAGGGATACCCCATCTCCGCACTCCTCTTATTTATGGCCATGGAACCCCTCATCGTCACCATCCATAACTCAGCCAATATCATGGGCATACACCACCCGGTCAGCAACTTCAAACTGTATCATTGATAATTTCTCTTCCTTCTCTGGGTATAAAATCAATTGGGATAAGAGCGAATCACTCACCGTTTCAGACAGGACCATGAAGGCAGCCATCCATGGTTTCCCCTTCCACTGGCAACATTTGCGCCTTAAATACCTTGGCATCCTAGTGAACAAAGGCCTGGCTAGAATGGTCCTGGACAACTTAAACCCATTGATCACCCAGATGCAGCTCAACTTTGAGAAGTGGAATGTGCTGGGGCTTTCCGTGTGGGGCAGAGTGCAGGCTGTCGGAATGGTAATGCTCCCACGCTTTAATTACACACTTGGGATCCCCCTGTGCAGATAACCCTCACAGCCCTGTGCCAGATAGACTCCCGGATCAAAGCGTTCATGTGGGGCTCCTCAAAACCCTGCATAGCATCGTCCATGTTACAAGCTTGCCATGCCAGCGGGGGTCTGGGCTTCCCCTCAGTAGAACACTATGTTCTGCACCTTTCCCAGCTTGCTCATTTGCTGCCAGTGATCCAGGACACACCATAATGGGTGCCCTTAGAACAGCATTTGCTCACTGCTGAGATGGGGCTATCCACCCTATACAAGACGGGGACCCATGCACGAGACACCACCCACCCGATACAGTCCGCTATGTGCAAAGCCTGCCACCGAGCACACTGCCTCTTGGGCTCGCACCCTCGGCTACACGAGAGCGCTCCCCTGTGTGTGAACGTTGCCATACGCATATGCGGACGGGAACTGTTATGGCCTACATGGCAGGCAGCGTGGAATTCATATGCTTTATCAGCTCCTTAGCAACAGTTCCCTGAAAACACTGGCGCAACTGGAAGAGGAGTTTGGCCTCCCAGTGACGCAGCACTGGAAATATACCCAAGTGCAGCACTGCGTACGACAATGTCTGGGACCCCACCTGGCGCCCCTACCCGAATCGTCTGTGGTGCTATACCTCCATACATGGGGGAAACACAAAGGGGTGATGTCTGGACTATATGGAGTGCTCTCATACCACCTATTCTTGCAACCTCAGTTGCGAACGATGTGTGTCAGGTGGCAATCACGGATCTCAGTCTCATATGAGAAAGACGAATGAGTGGACATACTAGAAGCCCTGGACAAAGGCACTAGAAAGGCGCAGCTGAAATTTTGTCTCTACACGACTGGTACTGGACACCCATGAAACTGCACAGAACGGCCTACTCCCGCATGCCAATAGCTGGAGATGCAAAAATACCCATTATGATACAACATATGTTACATGTGAATGCCCCTCAGTGCAGCCCTTCTGGTCATATGTGTGCCGGACTCTGAGCGTCTCTATGCCACTCCACTTTCCGTTTACCACCTTCCCGATCCTTTTGTGTGACCTACGACAATCGCCAGAACTATCAAAACCCCAACGTTGCCTCTTTCACAGATCAATGACCATGGCCAAACTCTGTATTCTACATCAATGGAGGGTGTTGTAGCTGGTAGCCATGATCCAAACCGCCTCCCCGTGAATGAGTCATTTACAACCTGCAGGACCAAACTGACCTGTTCTTGCAGACAAAGGCACCCTTCCTGCACACATATGTGAACGCTGGAGACTCTCCACACTACACAGTGGACCCTAGCCTCCCTCTGTTTCAGGTTCAGCGCCCACGCCACAGCCACCATTCATCATCATTATCCACGACACAGCGTGTCAGATACCTACCTCACTGCATCTCCCCAACCTCCCACCCCTCCCTCCCTATCCCTCCTACAGTATCCTCACATAGTCAAAGACACCTACCTCCCCTGAACCCCCTTAGTACTCACCACCAACGGTTACTGCACCTGCACACTAATTTCATCCTCGTACTGTACCCTTTGTCGCCGGGTGACCTGACACTCTCTGTTACCACTCTTCCACTCATCTAGTATCGCGCCCTCCCCCTGCCCCTCCCTCCCTTCTCTACCCCTCCCTCTGCCCTCCCCCTCCGTTGACTCCACATCCCCGCTGGAGACTATCCCCACCTCATGTTGCTATCCATGCCCCCCAGTCATTTCCCTTTAACCCCTTCCCGTCCCCCCTCTGGCACCCTGACAGAACATCGCGGAACCCCCTGGCCCTTGCACCCCAGATAGCGACCCACCTGCCCACACCCCTTTGTGGAAATTAACCGTGACTGATGGAGTGAGGAGACTAGTATGACATCTGGGATACGCCCTCCCACTTGCCCACCACGCCCCTTCCGTCATCATCTCCTGAACTCATCACAGCAGACTCACGTATCAACGGATACCGGGAGCGTGGTGGAGCCGGGGAGGCTCTCCTTCTCCTCCTTCCCTGTCCCTAGCCTCCCGCGGTCCCCCGCTCCTGTGGATGAAGCCTGTACCTAGCCTCTAATGTACCAGCACAAACCTGAACCTGCTCACCCCAGCATTGTCACCGAGAGCATGATACCAGATCCAGACACACCCCCTAACACACCCATCCACCACGGGACACCCCCCTCTTTCCCAAGGCCCTGTTGAGAGTCTTGCTGCCCTGGGGACGTCCCCGCGAGTACTATGCTTGGTTTGCTACCCTGACCCACAGAGGACCACAAATCCCTCATCGCTTATGACACCCACCCCTCTGCTCATAGAGCCCAACCCCACAGACGCAGGAGATACACGGTGCGGTACAGAATGTACAAGAACATCCCCCACCCCAAACATACCAACGCTCCTTCCCCTTCACCCCCCCATTCATAGGCAAGCAATGTTTTCTGTTAATACAATGCAGTTGCTAGCCATCTGCTATTCTGATGACTGGCGAAACTTCCCTTGTAACCACTTCACACGTGCATATTCTGCGATACTTTAATAAAGAATTACAACACAAAAAAAATGATAGATCATCGTGTTATGAACAGAGATTCGCACTAGTAAAGATGCTACTCGTAAATCTCTTTGTTAATAGCAAACAATCATAAACTTACATAAGAGTGCAAGTTTATCTTTGTGAATCAGGCCCTGAAAATTATATAAGTAGTTTCGGCCATTAGTTCATGGTCACAGATATTGTGGACATTCATAATTCAGAAAATTACAGGTAGACTTGTCCATTTCCATATTTTGGTAATGTTCAGTCACTTGTCTTAACTAGCTGCCCATCTACACCTAAATGTGCCCTACGCTGCCCTTCCGAAAGGGGTGTTATTTTTGGATGGGTTCTGGGTTTGTTCTATGTATGCAATTAATTGTATGCTGTCTTTCCGCTTTTTGTACACACGCAACTTCATATGTGCTGGAAGTAGGGGTGCTGGGACGTTGCAGCACCTCCAAAATATTCAGCCTCAGGTTCAATAGGCAAATGAGCAATAAAGATGTGTCTTTATCTTGACTCATTTCCGGTGCATTGAAAATTAAGATCATGTGCCAGGCTATGTATTCTGTCATATCACTGAACAAATATTTCAAAATAGGTCAGTAATTAGGAAAATGCAAATCAAGCACGTTTGTGTAATTCTGAAGTGTGCTAAAAAAAAAATTGTAATAAGATCAAAATAAATCAAGACACTTTACTTGGGAATGCATAAATGATAAATATTCCCCGAAATCCAAATTCCACATATTAACTTTTGTGCGCAATATAGTTTCATCAGTTGATGACTCACCAGACTACCATTATAATATCCGGCAGGCAGCGCATCACTGCCAACATCAAGACACAGTAACTAAAGCTGTGTTTTTATTTGTATACAGCATAGGTCTGCGTTCTTTTTTAGGTTGACTATAGAAACATAACCATTCTCAAAACACACATTTTTCACTTGGGCTCATTAGAGCATGTTACTGAGTTCAACAAATGAATATATTTATAAATATTTACTTTTAGATCATGGTTGCATACGTCTTATATTGGACCTCTTTTAGTTCGCAACATTGAAAGCTATTCAATTTATCACTTTCTCTGTATTTATTTTTTGAAAGGCCAGATTTGCAAAGAATTAGTCTCTCTAGCTTTTATACTTCTTTGATCGATTGCATTAGTAAAACTCTTAGGGGGATATTGTCAAGAACGTGTGATAATTACCGCAAAATTAGCTTAACTCAACTCTTCACATCGCGGACTATCACGGGAAAATAACGGCGTTTTCACGTGGTATTCTCAACACGGGTGTATCATGCAATAGTCTCACGATAACGCGTAAATGATCGCGGTAAAATCAACGGAACGCGGCAAAAACAAAAAACACGAACGCGAAAATAGTAGCGATGTCCAAAACCAGCGATAACCAGCGACAGGCCTGAAATACCCAGGCATCATGCGAGAAAATGCACCATAAAAGCAGAGTTATAAAAGCGTTGAGATGGCAATGTACGAGCTCAACCCCACATCCGTGATGTAGAACAAATGACCATTGCCCCTCATCAAATAGGCATCTCATCACAAACAGTCACAATGTACATTGACATACAGTCTGCATGTGAACTGCGCCAATGCGAAACATACATGGAACACACTGTGAAACAGCATCTCCCCTTCACATAGCAGAGGGACAAGCAATACCTCCTGCAGATGTGTCATGTCCATGATCAATCAATTATGAAAGCATGGACGAATGTAGGGGCAGTGAATCCCACTTACGTACGTGTTGCCCATGTTGTGGGACCTGAGTCACAGGGTGCATCCCGGCATCACGGTGGAACATATCTGACCCAAAAAAAGAGCCCTGTTGTCACTTGTAGGTCACAAATGACAGCAAAAATGGAATGTCTTGGGACACATGTGAAATGCTGAATAGTGGGATTCCGTACTAACTGTGCACACAGAACTGGTAGGTCGAATACGTGATAACCAGAAAAGCCTCGCTGCACAGAGGTGACACATCCACCATCCATTAACAAATCCTAAAATTGTCAGCACTACATGTCGCACTCACAATTGTTTGAGTGATGTGCTTGTACAGATAAGTGACATGCATTCAGGGAATGTGTCTTGCAATACATTTATTTGCACATGCTGTGCCTGTGGTCATTTTGTAGTGTCCCATGATTGCTTAGGACTGTCTCAATGTGACATGCTCATGTGAAGAAATTGTCAATGATAGTGTTCCTATGGGCTATTCCTGCTGTGGCTGCAGTGGAGTGTGGTCCACCTACCTCATCTTCCTCATCATCGTCTGGTGCATCTGGCACTTGTATTCATGGGGCATTGCTGTGTTCACAGATGTTGTGCAACACAAAACATGCAACAATCATCTTGCACACGATGTCTGGGCTGTACAGGAGCCTTCCACCTGTGATCTTCAGGCACCTGAAACGTGAGTCAACACGCCAAGTGTGCGTTCCACGGTGCCCCTGGTGTGTTTGTGGGCCAAATTGTACTGACTCTGGGCCTGTATGTTCAGGGCTCGGAGGGGTGTCATCATCCAAGCGCAAAGTGCATATCCTTGATCACCTGTGACAGTGCAGAGAGACATGAGTCAATATTAGGTTCTGCATGATGTGTTGGAAGGGTCACTGGTTCATTGGTGTGTGATATGTTTGGACTGAGTGATACTGTATGACATGTACTGCTTGTTGCAAATGAGCGGCATCAATGTGTCTTACATAGCCTCACTGCTGCTCCTCCCTCCCCCAAGCCTATTCACTAGTGTGTGCAGCACGGTTGCATCACTTGCAGCCCTACGGCACACCATTGTCATGCATGTCTGCGCATGTCCACAAGCCTGACAACAGCACAGTGACGTTGTGCACTGAAGGTGGCTGGCCACATGTGTGTAGGCCTATGGCAAGGACAGGGCAGACACAGATGTAGAGTTCATGTCTGGTTGAACTCGCCATGCGGTTGAGGGTAGACCTTTGGCTTATGCTGCGGTAATAGCGCCCCACACAATAGTTGGCATGTATGATCCTTGACCCCGAGTGGGCTTGCGCTCCCTCATGTACCTCTCGGCCGACCCCTCACTCCAGGGGCATGCTACTTAGCAACATTGTGGGACGGGTGGTGCAGACACTACAAAAGAGACACAAGCATTAGTTACTTCCTTGGCAAGGCCTAAACTTAACCACGCCCAGAGCCACGTGTTGAAGAACCACACCCCTACGCTGTACTGCCGTACGCTGGTCCACTCCGCTTACACTCACTGGGTGGTAGGACATAGCTACATGTCCCAGGTCTACCCCACTGCCTGAAGTGACAAGGATGCGCCCGCTGTACACAGCACAATGTAATGTGGTTTGGCCTGGGGCCCTCATTTATACGTAATGACCACACGGACACATTTAGATATTTTGTGAAACTTGCTATGGGCACTTGTGCCCGGCCCCTTTTATTGCCAGGGTCACATGTCCAGTGACGCCTGTGCTGGATAGGTGTTGGGTGAGTGGAAGCCAGCCCTCAGGGAGTGGTTGGTCCTGGCAACAAATAAAACAGTGATCAAACAATCAGAAGTTCAAAGTTCAAACAGCAAGGGTCCATGACTTGAGCTGCACAGAGTAAGTGGCCCTGGATGCACTGCGGTCGGTATGGGTACACCGCCATGAGACGGTGACTTGCGAGGCACTGTGATAGGGCCACAAGACCTGAGCGGGTCCTCGTTGATGTTCAAGGAGAATGTCGCGGAGTGTTACGGGGGACAGTGGAAGGTGTCCTTCCAGGGCATGATGCAGAGGGCAAAAGCAAGCAGAAACAGGCATATGGAGGAGTTGAATGCTACAGACTCCTTTTTACCACCATGTCAGCATCAGCTACATTATGATGAAAACAACGCCCAGGCCATGGACTCAGACACTGCCAAAGTTTAACCAGAGAGTGTCCATGACTTCCGTGGCACAGAATCAGTGGCACCAGGGCTGGAGGGGATGCAGTCTGTGATGAGGCCTGTACAATGATATGAACTATTCCATGAAGAGATCAAGACTCAGTTCCAATTGTGTGACCTAGTCGACTGCAGTGTGTGCCAGAGGCAGCTGTCAGCAGTGGCTCACAGCCACATGTCGTTGGCTTGCGATGCACAGGGTTAGTGTCACCAGTGCAGTTGTTGGTAGTGTTCGATCACCTCCGTAACGGAGATCCTTTTCTGCTCCGAACTGAACCACGTCTTCCTCTTACTCCTCTCCTTGTGTACTGTGATATGAACTCTGCCATTGAAAAATCAAGACTCAGTTCCTAATGTATGACCTACTTGACCGCAGTGTAGGCCGAAGGCAGAAGTCTGCAAGGCCCCACAGATACGTGTGGTTGGAATGCTAGGCACAGAGTTGGTGGCACCACATCGAAGGGAGTATAGTGACATTAAACTCACCCATAAAATATGTACTCTGCCATAGTGTAATCAAGACTCAGTTCCAAATGTGTGACCTACTTGTCCGCTTTGTATGCCGGTGGAATACGTCAACGAGAAAGGTGTACTACGGGCCTTGCTCATGGAGGCCATGATGGTCTGAGAAGGCTGCCAAGGTCGCAGGCCTCGGGCTTGGAGATTGCACCAGCACATGGTGGGCTCTCTTTGACACACGGCGGTGTCGGCAGGTGAGTAGTGAGGCCTGGGTGCACAGGGGCCGGTAGGACGGGTTCAGGGACCAGCGTCCCAGGGTGCAGCAGGCGCACAGGATCACAGGCAACACCGCTCACAGCGACGGTGTCGGCCTCGTGGCGGGGTAAGAGGCGCCACCATGGCAGACATTGTGGGCATTCCAGAAGAGAACCACGCCCACAGCTACGTGCTTTTTATTCACACCCTTATGCTGGCCTGGCGTACACCGGGCCAGCCCACTCGGCTCACGCTTACTGGGGGGACATGACAAGCTACATTTCCACGATCTTCCCCACTGGCTGGGGTGACATGGTTGCATCCCCTGTCCACTATACTCCATACACCAGCGGTGTATGTCGATATGAATATGTGTGTAGTCTGCATACTGCAGTCTGGCCAGCACATCCACGCCACACTTGGCATTGTGTAGATTCTCATTCATGTGTCACTTGCCTCCTTTTGCACATGCCTGGTTCCCACCTCATCCCACAATCGGCTATAATGTGGGTGAGGTGTCATGCCATTTGTGGCTTGTGTACATGGCTGGCCCAGGTTCCCACAGTAAGTTGTACTGTCGTGTCTGGTGTGTGGGCATGTTGTTTGGCATGTTGTATGTGAGTTTGTAACTTGTGCATTCCCAGAGTTGTGATTTGCATGATTGTGGAGTTGAGGTGTGTGGTGTGTTCATTTGGTACTTTCCAAGGAGCAGTGCATATCCGTAGGTGCCATCCTGGAAGCGCTCCTTGATGATGGACGGTCGGAAGATGTATGAATCATGCACACTGCCTGGGTAGTTGGCGACAACATTGGTGAAGAGTCCCCTGTGGTCCACTATTGCCTGCACATTGATGGAATGCATATGCTTTTTGTTGCGGTAATTGTGTGCAGTGTCGACATGGGGGCACAAGTAGGACATGTGTGCAGTCAATTGCCCCCAACACATGTGAGAAGCCAGCCATGGCATAGAAGCTTTGCTTGGTCTCCAGCTGTTCCTGCCTAGGGTGGGGGAAGAATAGGTACTGGGGTACAAATCTGATGATGGCATCCAGGACAGTTGTGAGGAACTTGGATAGGGCTGGCTGTGAGACTCCTCTGACTCTGGCGGTTGTTGGTTGGAAGGTACCAAAGGCCAACAGCTGCAGCACAGCCAGCAGCTTTGTCTGTGGGGGGATGTTGGTTGTCCTCAGTGTTGGTACTGTCAGCCTGTGTGCAATGATGTTCAGGATGCGGAGGATGGTTGTCCTTTTGAGCCTGTAGGGGCAATGTCGTTCTCTGGTGTTAAGTCTGTGAGACTGGTGTGTTTACTGAAGGTCCGCTGTCTTTGTCTGCGCTGCCTCTGTGATGGTCTGGGTGGGGTGGACGGGGGTTCGGGGAGCCGGGGTGGGGCAGGCCTGGGGGTGGTAGGTGTTTTGGCCCTGTTGGGGCTCCGAGATGCATGATCAGTAGCTCCATGGCATCTGTTGATCTTCAGGTGTGGCTCTGGCCTTGTCTCCCTTTTCTGGTGCAGGTTGGCGTCTGACTTTACACCAGGTCGGAGCAGGTGTTAATTTCTTGCTGCTAACGCGCCTTATCGGCTGTTTTGCGTTCTTATCACCAATTTGGTTGGTTGTTGAGAATGTTGCGGTGTAGTGTTGTTGCTGCTTTTTGCACGGAAACGCCTACTCTGCATCTCATTATCAATAGTTGCCGTGGTCATCTGTGGCGATGTTTTTGGCGCCAGCTATCGCAGGTAAACTGGTGATATGGGCTGTTAGCACCAGCTTGTGAATGGGGTGATACATTTATTGCCAATTTGGCTGCAATAAAGTGCCGATAACTCGGCAATACATCCTTGAGAATATGCCCCTTAAAGTGCACAAATTGCCACCAACCCTGATTAATCTTTCTAAAATAGCCCTAGCTCATTGTAATCTAGTGAAAGTCACTATAAAAAGATTTTTCCACCAAAATGACTTTACTCTTTCTTTTTATTTTATAAAAATTGTTATATTCAGAAAACGGTTGGGAGACAGGCCTTCTACCTGGGAGGGAATCTATATTCATGTGTAACCAAGGAATTCTTCTGATTAAGACTCTTTTACATTTAGGGGTGTGCCATATGTGCCTAATTTCATTTTACACGATTATGTTAAATTAAAAAACGATGTGAAATTGAGCAAAACTACAAATGTGCCGCTTAGCACTATTTCAGTGTAAAATGTGTCCATTGGTCTATTTTAGACACAAGATAGCATTTTGTTCTAAAAATCATTACACAAGCACCATGAACAACAGCCCCTCATGCTCGTTTTGTGCTCCTGGAATAGATTTTTATTACAATAGACTTGAAATTACATGGCATGACGTAATGTTGTAATTTTGCATATCAAGGATAACATCAAATGCTGAAAATTACCCAGGATTATGCCAACATATCTTCAATCCTAGATAATACTGGTTCATGGTCCAGTAGGGGAAGAGGGGACAGGTTCTGCAATTTTGTCTTTTAATTCAGTTGAATCCTTAAAACATATTCTTTACTTTTGGCAATTTATGTTTTAAAGAGAGAACCATTTAAAAGAATATAATCACATGTTGCCCTGTCAGAAAGCTCACATGTTGGGAATCTGGACTCCTATTCTATCACTTCACTAGAGAAGACCCTATCTGGCACCTTTGGCACCAAATCAAACTTTCCAATATATGTATGCCCTGTTCATTCTCTACATAAACACCCTCCTTAATTGTTTTAAATTAGTGACTTTCTTCAAAATGCCATATGCACCAGATCCCTCTGAACTAGGCTTTTGACCTGGATGGGGGTTAGCAATGCCCAAATCCCTGGATGAAATCGGGCCCGTGATGGATGACCTTGACAGAGCAGGATTAATCCATCTCAATCTTAAAGTCACCTCTGATAGAGTGGACAATATTAATTAGTCATTAGTAGAGTGGTTCTCAAATGGTTCCAATCCTTTCTAGAACGGGTGTACACAAAAGCATCACACTACCACTTTCAAAATCAGAACAATTTTATACTAGGTGAGTGTCCCATTTCAACCATGTTTTTCAGTGTCTGAGTTATTCCACTATTACATTTGATCTGAGAATTTGGTAGCTGGGCTCTCTCCTGTGTTGATGTCAACAGGCTAGACAGGCAAGCCTCATCTTAAGCAGTAAAGATGGGGAACTCTGACAGTTATGAATGGAAACAAAATCCCATTGCTTACTGTGAGCAAGATAGAGCTGCTGTTGATTAGCAGTAATATCACCTAGAAGGATTCTGCCCTTTGGACAGTTAGGGGCCCATTATCATAGCGGGCGGATCGCCACTTCCGTGTCAGCGGTGGTGTTCCGCCCGCCGAAAGACCCATCATCACCCCCGCCATATTAGCATGGTGAGGGGCACCGCGGCGGACCGAAAGACCGTCCGCCGCTTTTCCGCCGGTCAGATTACCGATCGGGTGGAAAAGGCCTTCAATATGGTGGCCATCCATATTAGGATGTGCATTTTCAGGGCTTTTCCATGGCGGAGACTGCACCATGGAAAGGCATGAAGAGTTCAATTCGAGGGCCCGTTGCGGGCCACTCGGGGTGGGGTGCTGCACTTGGGGGTCCCATTGGCATACACAAGGTGGCAGGCACCGTGCAGTGCCTATCACGTTGTGCATGCCAACATGCATGTATAGCATTGTGGCGGGTGCTGCTTACAGCACCACCCACCACAATGCAATATATGTGGGATGCCACCACCACCGTAGCGGTGGCATCCTGATTGCCATGGTGGGACTACCGCACCTCTGGCGGTAGGTCCTGTGTAGCGTTACGGTGGTGGGCAGACAAAGTCCGCCCGCCATCGTAATGGACCCCTAAGTGTTGGACTCAATTCCCAAACCCGACTAGTGAAATCCTTGGAGTTATTCTTGACCAGGAGATAACCCTCAGAAAGCAAGTGAATGTGGTAGTAAGCTCTTGCCGCTATCTTATGTACATGCTCAAGAAATTATTTCCCTTTTTTTTCAAAGAGGACGTCTGTCATATTTTCTTAATGCGACAATGTATGTACTTCTTAAATCCTCTTCAGCAATTCCAGAACAGTGATGGGATTTCACATATGTGACTGCGCCCTCATTGTCAGGAAGAATCTGCACCGCCTAAACATATATCAAAAGGGACGGCCTACAAGGACTTTGTTTGCCCTTCCATTATGGTAGCTGCCGGGGGCAGTTCACCCCAATTTCAAGAGTCCCATTGACCCCGCAGGAGGGAACAAGTGCTACAGAGCGTGGTTGTTTGCCCCATAGTGCAGTCAACCTGTGTTTGCTCAACTAGCAGCAAAATGCTTTATAAGGGTACGGAGAGAAGATGTAGCCTTACGGCTAGAGCGATCGATCTCAAAGCTGGTGAACCAGGTTCGAGTCTCGGCAGGGATGCTCAACATCCTATGATTCTGGGCAAATCACGTATTCTCCGCGTGCCTAACAAAAATGAATGTGTCCATTTATAACTAAACTGGTGCTCATGTAAAGCGCTCTGATACCTGATATCTTCGGGTCGAGTTCGCGCTATATAAAACTGAAAAAACAACAACAAAAAAACGGTATGTCGTGGCCCATTTCCGTAGTTAAACAGGGTAATATGTATTCTACCTTATCTACTGTTGCTCTACCGAACTACACTATTTCTTCTTCTCCAAAAACCACTGAGATTTTGCGTGCCAAACCTGGCCTCATCCCTAGGGATTTGCTTAAACCTCTACTGGACTTCACCAATTCTGTGGAGTCAAAGATTGATGTGGCCCTGAGTAACAGAAATATTTTATCTGCTCCCAGAGCTCCAACATTAATTTCATCTTCTTTCCTTTCCACCTGAGCTCTAACCATCCAGGATAATGTCATTGCTTCTTTAGTCTCATCTTCTGAACTTCCCAGGCTCACTGCATTGGTGACCAACTCCTGTATCAGTAGCACCATGCGCCATCTCATAATAGCTGTGAATGGGGCACTAACCTCACCCCACATCATTTCCTCGATCAGGGAAACCGCCACTTGGCATAACCATGAATTGCCAAATATAAGTTTACCCCATGACTTTTCCCCATAGATACTTATACCAGCTAGCGTCCAAGACATAACTGCAAGTGAGGCAACTTTCCAGCGCAAACATAGGGTGACCGACCTGCTGTGTAAAAAACAGCATTTTAGCATTAGCAACTTTAAACATATACTCATGGGAAGAAAGATGACATTGATTGAACTTTCTTAAAAATACTTTGATGGTGACTGTGTTATTGTGAGCTTTAAGACCCCATTGCTTGTTAGGAATCTACCATTGAAGGTCCCATATTCTGCAGCATTTAAGCAGCTCACAGTCTTACCACTTGGGGTTTTAAACTGAACATCTGCCCCTGGGATATGATCACCATACATTCAGCCATTCCCCTGCCAACCCTGACAGTGCTGTCCTGGATTCTATTACAGAATCAATTTCGTACCGTGCAGTGCCTAGAGAAACAAGATTGGCTTTCCACCTCTCCACACTGCTTACCTATGGGTCATCAACCTGCTAATAGCGGGCAATTTCCACTGGCCCAGCTCCTACACCACCAAAGGGTACTCTGAAACTAGGTGTATGAAACATAGCTAGAATTAATTCAAAGATCAGCTTAGCTGAATGGCCCTCTTTTACCAATGTTTTGATATTATCTTGTTCCAAGAGACATAGGCTATTTCTAATTTGCACTTTAATGGTTTTACTTGCTATCCAAATTCACTGTCCCCTCAGGATCTGGCAGGGCGAAGGAGGAGGGTTCTTCAGGGTGCAAGCTACTGTCTGGGCTCATATCACTGAATTGTCTGTAAATCACAGGGGAATTTCACAGTTTTTTCACCTTAAACAGCTTTTGATTCTCATTCGTCAATTTTTATAACAATGATTTTTCTAGCCATGGGAATCGCAATCTTATGTTCTTATTTAATATGGTGGCCAGCATTAGTACTAAGCCGAAAGCTTCACTGTGCATGTCCAACTTGGTTCTCTGTGTCAATTTCAACATAAGGTTTTTGGGGAACACAACTTTATTTAGCACCTTCAAAAGGTGGACTGACATAGAGGTGTATCTCCACATAGATCCTAATGGTGTCCAAATTTCATAAGTATATCACCTTATAAACACCTAACAAACTGATATGCCTGAGCCCAACCACAGGCCAATGTTTTGGGGCCATGGTGTTGCTCTACAACTGATTATATGTTCTATTCCAGGAGTCTGTGTTGCCACTTCATTGAGGGGAAGTTATTGATAGAAACAATGGTGACCAAAGTTCTCTAAGCTTAACCCTCATGGTACAAGTTGCCACTGGTCTTCGCATTCCGAAGGTTAACTTATGCATACTACCAAAATTATGGTCTCTATTTGGAAGTATTAGAACATTGGAATGTTGAGAACTCCATTGAAGACAATCGGGAAGTTCAGGGCGTTTAATGGGATGTATAATCCCAGACTTTGAGCATTTTAATGTTTGTCTTCGTGTTTCTCCAATTGTAATTAAGAACATTCTATCCTTACTGGGTGAAATGTTTTAATAGCCTTATAACCCTTCTGCCTCAGGCGGCTATACCAGTTGGTAAAGGCCCTTTCCCTCATTATAGGCCCTTGCCTGCGGCTCGGGCCTATAGCTCAGGTGCACAGCCTCTAACACCCGGTATAGCCCACGGTATACCCCTATATTCTGAGTCACAATTTGGATTGTTTCTATACTTGCCTTTCAATTGAAGAAAGCAGGTGGTTGTTTAGCACTTTTGTATGCTGAAATGCTTAATTAAGAATCCTTTGACGTAATCCAGGCCTGTCTTTGTAATGAGCTCCCTGCGGTGTTACAATTTTACCTGCACATATGCTAACTGCAGTTGTTTGTAGCCCTCACTAAAAAGCCCGCAACAGGGAGAAGTTGCTCTCTATAGAGCCCTATACATACCCTGAATCAAATATAGGAAAGCAGAAATCAAAACAACATATTGCGGTGACCGGATGACAGCTTGTAGCTGAAAAATTCAAGCTGGTTTTGACAAACTATTAATCAGCTAAAGGATCGTGACTGCCCCTTATCTGATTTGGGTTTACATGTTTCAGCAAATTATTGGCATCACATATCCATGTTATCTATTGTACAAATGAGAAGGCTGCATACCTATGGTTCATTGTGGTCTTATCTTTGCAAACTACACCATTAATTTAACATTTGATTTTCAGGAAGTCATCTGCGCAATCTCTTTCATCCCCTCTGGGAATGCTCTTGGAGAAGACAGAGTCCCAATGGGCTTGTGTTAGGCCAATAAGGATCTCTGAGCCCCTTTACTCACACATGTTTTATACTGTGTCTGCAAATGTGGCCTATAAAACTCATGGACTCTTCCAACATTTTCCCCATTTTCAAGAAAGGCAACAGATCTGATCACCGATGCTATAGGTATATTTCTTGAATAGACTCCACGGTGAAGGTGTTGGGTAGAGTGCTTCACATTGGAATTCTGGATTGGCCTAAAAGTAATGAAATCGTGTGTGAAACACAATGCGACTTCAGCGAATTTTTATGTACAGTGGAGCCATGCCTTAATTTGGAACTTGTTTTTGGCAAGTACACTGCCTCTAAAGACTGACCACTGTAGCTGGCTTGTATGGATTTATCCAGCTTATATATTTAAGATGTTAGCAATGGCTCTGTTTTAGATGGCTGTGTACAGAGAGTATCTATAAATAAGTTCCCGAGTACTGCCTGCACTCTTATATGCAGACAATGACATTATTCTGGCGTGAACTCCGGAAAGCCTTAAAAACTTGGCAAATGTCTTTAAAAATGTGATTAACAATCTTAGCCTTAATACAAATCTGTGTAAATCCAATGTCATGTCTCGTGGCTTGAAAACATCTAGGTTGTGCTCTATATCCATCAATAATATAGCTCTTGGAAGTATGCTACAATTGATCTACCTGGGGGACATTTTTGGCCAGCCGTTCAGCATGGTCACCTTGTGTCACCGCTAGACCCACTAAGCTGTGTCACTCTATAGGGGCCTTATTTAACAACGCTTCTAACATAGAGAGCTAGCTAATTGTACCACTTGTGCAAATGTATATGAATCAGTGCATACCTATTGCAACATTTGGAGCTAGGGTTTAGAGTTTTAGCAAAATAACTGTTTTACAACTGTAAGAGAATAGATTTTGCCTAGGCCTAGACCAGGCGAAATTATAATTCCACTTGTGGAGCTGGCAGAATTCGGTAACTTCACGCTACATGTGCAACATGGAGTTCCCATTAAGTCACACTATCTGGGACATGGCAGAATAATAATCCTGTTGATGCGCACAAGACTTGTGTTAGCGTGCGCTGGAGAGCGCAATGAGTTTACCAGTTGCTAGCTAGTGCTAGTGAGATTTGCGCAGCTTTTGGTGCGCACAAAACCTTTCAACACCATTTTCCTGATGCTGGCGATTGCAAACATCCATGGCTGCTTCTTAAGCAGAGTCTCTACTCAAGAAGCAGTTAAATTACCTCATACATATGTTTTCTATTGAAAATCCTACTCAGGTTGATTTTTAGAGTGAAAAGCATTATGTTTTTATTTTACTTTTTTTTCCTCTTCCAATCCAGCAGGCAACTCCCAGTGCCTGGTCACTTTTCATTTTAGATTTCACGGTGGAAGGATCACTCTCTTTGTCTGCAATTCCTGTTGCATAAATACCTTGGATGTTGAGGACTTTATTTTTGTAACATCACAAGTAATTCAAAGACTTGCATAAGGGTGTTGTTTGTTTTCTAGAGGGCATTCAAAACACACAAGATGATGGACGGAATGTTGCACAATGGCAAAACATTCACCCCCAGTCACAGATCTGGGTTTAATCCATCAGTTATTTTGCTCACCAAGCCACCCCAGTTCAGACATGGCCATATGCAAATCAGTCTTGGCCCTGTGCCTCATGGGAACAGTCCAGCCCGAACTGCCAAGTCATGTCTTCCCTGGACCGGTATCAAGCATCCTAGGACCGGTTTCTGGCTATCAGCCGTCTTCAGCCACGATAGCCAGATAGGTGTGAGTGTTTGATTGGTTCAGATGCTCCGTCCATCACCATCCCCTTTTGTACCACTTTTTTCTAGAGGGCATTCACCAGTATTTATTTGTACTTTTATTACATTCTTTAAAGTAGATTGTGGTTTTGGTAGGTGGCCTGGAGCAGCAGTAGGGGTCTAGTTATTTTTTAACATTACATTTTTTATCTTTTGTAATCGAAAAAGGTTGGACAGTTTTCCATGGTTTGAACTATTTATTTTACTATGTGGCCTAGTCTGCCCACGGGTCATCCAGCCAGCCAGTCATTGTTAGGCCTGGGCTGATCATACAGGGTTTTGCTCTGGGTAATTCCACTGAGCTACCAAAAAACTCAAGCAAGATTTTGCTGAACTTCGCAAATAGGAAGAAAAATACTCGTACAACTCTTTGCGCTGTCTGTTCACACTGGTAGCTCATTTCACACTGAAAATCAGCATGTACGGTCTGAGCGGTGTGCATGGGTGCAGCCCTTTTGTTTTACCAGCTTTCCCAGCCGGGCTGAAAATAAAGTCCGGGTCTTCCACTGATCATATCTCTCCCAAACTCTTCCCTATACTTGCCCCTGTACTCGTGGAACATTTGACCAGCCTTTTTAACATCTCACACTCGGAGGCAGACTTCCCGACTACATGGAAAGCAGCAAGAATAAGACCAATCCTAAAAAAGCCCACGGCCGATCCTAACATCCTTTTAAATTACCGGCCCATCTCATTACTCCCATATCTTGGAAAAAAGCTTGAATTCCTTGTCAACAAACAGCTTGTGAGCCACCTTGAAAACCAAGCACTCCTAGACCCTTCACAATCAGGCTTTAGGGCATCACACAGCATGGAGACAGCGCTGGTCGAGGTTGCTGACAATATTAGATTGGCTTTAGATAAACACCAATCAACCATTCTTGTCCTGCTCGACTTGTCTGTGACCTTTGACACCATCTCCCATCGCATTCTAATTCAACGGCTGTGGGAGAATGGTGTCAGAGGAAACGCCCTAAAATGGTTCACTAGCTACCTATCCGATCGTACAACAGGTGTCCAGATTGAGCCCAACACTCTTTAATGTCTATATGACACCATTGGCCAGAGTGATCAGAGCCTACGGTTTTGATGTTCTGTCCTACGTCGACGATGCCCAGATTCTAATCACACTGGGTCAGATCCAAATGAAAACAAACAGCATTTCAAAAATTGCCTGACCCATGTTGAGAAATGGATGAACGCCAATCACCTTCAGTTAAATGGCAGCAACTCAGAAATTATGCTTTTTGGCAAAGCTGCATAACACTGGACTTATGATTGGTGGCCAACTAATCTGGGAAGTTGTCCAACGCCCAAGGAATCAGTCCAGATCCTGGGTTTGCACATGGATAACAAATTATTCATGAAAAACCAAATCAATCACATTGTGGGCACTTGCTTTGGACTAATGCGCTGCCTGAGGAAGGTTTTTGAGTGGATTCCAGTCGAGGCCCGGAAACCCCCAGTTCAGGGTCTAATCATAAATAGAATGGACTATGGGAATGCGCTTCTATTCTCCATAAATGAACATCTCCTGAACAGGCTCCAGGTTCTCCAGAACACTGCAGCTCGACTGGTTCTCAATCTTCCGGCGAAGATCCTCATCGGCTCCCTGTTTAAAAAGCCTTCACTGGCTTCCGGTGAAAAAACAAATTCTTTTTAAAACTCTATGCTTGGTCCACAAACCCATGTATGGAAACGGTCCAAAATACTGGTCTCAAAAGCTAAGATGGTATCAGCCTCGAAGAGAAGTCAGATCCAGTAATGAGTCTCGACTGACGTCCCTGAGAATACAAACCACCAGAAACGGAGGTCGCGCGTTTTCTTTTCTCGCCCCGCCTCATGGAATAAAATGCCTCTAAATCTCCGCATCATCCCTGAACACAGCTGTTTTTGCAAGAAGCTAAAGACTTGGCTTTTTTGCAAATTAAACCACCTTGTTTCTCCTGTCAGAGTCGTCTGCAAGCGCCATGAGACTCCTCGGATGTGATTTGTGCGCAATACAAACGTCCTTGACTTGACTTGACTTGACTCTGCTGTGCTTTCCTTATCCCACTCACCGCCCCTCATTATATTGCTCTTTTATCAGTGTGTGTCTTTCTGTGTGTGTTTTTTATGTTTTAGTCTTTTTTTAATGAGTGTTCCAAATTCTTCAGTTCTTCCTTTCTGCTTTGTTTTAGCCTACTTATTTTTTTCTTGAAACAGCACATTGCAGAAAACAGGCAGCAAGTGGTGGTGCCAGTGCAACAAGTCACACACTCTGTGGGTGCCGGCACTGTTCAGTGGTGCAGTCCCACCCAAATTTTACAGAGGCAGAGGTGGGTGCACTTTTTTTTGGGGTCACGAGCCAGCTCCCCTCCATGCTGGCAGCAGGTGGAAGGCCTGGTAGAGGATACGTCCTGCGGTTGCATTGGCTGCTGTCGGGTAGGATGCACCTGTTGGTGCTCCATAGCATAGGGGTTCAGTGCACCACACAGCAGCCAACGTAGCACTGGGCAAATCTAATCAATCAAGAACAGTACCTGTCGAGGATGTGGGGTTCAGTGTGTAATTATTATTTTTTTTCCAAAAATGCTTATATTTTTTTCAAAATAGCATACTTTTTACTCTCAGAGCTAAGTTAGGTTTATATTACAAATATTATCTCAGCGTGATCTAGACAAGTGTTGAGTGCTATCTACTCATATTCATTGGTGCTCGCTTGGGCTGCTTATTTAAGAAGTAATGCAGACTTCTCTGCCCTGTCACTAAGATAGAGGTACAAAAGGGAGTTTTCGTTCTCTGTGCCTTTCTTTATATAGCTCTTACAGTCCCATCTCTCAGTGATGTGTAGTATGCATTGAAAGGGAAGACTGATTTGACCCATCAAAGAGGGTGGAGAAGCACAGATCATTAGTTGCAATGCATTAATAATTTAGGTTTTGGAAATTAAGTATAGGGCTTAAGTTTCGGGAAGAAGGAATAGGGCAATAGATTTAGAAATGTACAAAGCTACTGCTTCTGCCTGGCAAAATATAGTGGGATTAACTGTACCCCCATTCTATTTTTTTATCTTCTTCACCATAAGTTAGGATTTTAAAATAGGATTCCAGAGACACCAAACATGAACCAGTCATATCTTCCGATTTGGAAATTACCCGTATAAAAGGTAATAAGGTCATCCTAATGTTACCTTAAGGGAGATATAGACCTTCCAGCAGTATAAAACGAATTTAAGAGTTTTTCACCACCATGACATGTAAAACCTAAAAGTACATGTCTTTCTTTTTAATACAATGCACCCTGCCCTTTGGGATGTCTGCGGCCTAATCTGCTTGTGACCTTTGTGAATTAAAATGAAAGGTTTGGGCCTGACAAGAGTTTTAACGTGCCAGGGCGATATGGTAGTTTAAACTTCACATGCAGGCTCTGCAATGGTAGGCCTTAGACATGTTTACAGGGCTACTTATGTGGGAGGCACGATCAGTGTAACAGGTCCACTAGTAGTATTTAATTTACAGACCATGGGCAAATGTAGTGCATTTTACTAGATACTTATAAGTAAATCACATATGCCAGTAGTGGATAAGCCAACGATACCTCATTTTCTGTCTGTCTGTCTGTCTGTCTGTCTGTCTATCTGTCTGCCTATCTGTCTGTCTGTCTGTCTATCTATCTATCTATCTATCTATCTATCTATCTATCTATCTATCTATCTATCTATCTATCTATCTATCTATCTATCTATCTATCTATCTATCTATCTATCTATCTATCTATCTATCTATCTATCTATCTATCTATCTATCTATCTATCTATCTATCTATCTATCTATCTATCTACCTATCTATCTATCTATCTATCTATCTATCTATCTATCTATCTATCTATCTATCTATCTATCTATCTATTAAATAATCAGGTTAAAAACATCTTGCTAGCCATACAATCATCCACGGCCAAGAGAAAAAATAATCTCCACTTCTTCCACATTTCTCTCCTGAACATGTCTGGGCATGTGATGTCACTGCACATGCTGGTGGAATCCCTGTCCTACTGTTTCTATGAATTAAGTAGGACTGTGTATCCAGACAACATAACCGTCAGAATATGAGGATTGAGACCACACATATCGTCAGAGTATGTTATCCCAATTACTGGCTAGCTCACAGTGTGCGATCTGAACCCCTAACCTTTTTTTTGGGGGGGGGAGTTTTATATATAACGCAAACTTAACCCAAAGGTATCAAGTATCAGAGTGCTTTACATGAGCATCCGTTGCATTGCACAAGGACACATTCATTTTTGTTAGGCACGGGGAGATTAACCTCATCACTGCGGCGCGAATTCCGCCGAGGTGCTGAACATTCCGATCGCGGGCGTGATCATGATGGCTACCGGCCATCATCAGCACACGCCCACTGTGACCCATGACGGCCAGGAGCCCTCATCAGCATGGAAGAGGTTAAGGGGCACAAGCATCATGCATTTTACCGGTCGCAAATGGCCAATTCGCAGAATCGGCCCATTTGCGACTGGTAAAATGCTATTTGCGATGCATCAAGCCCAAAGGCATTTGCAAAACAGGTAATAGCAATTTTTGCGATTACCTATTTTGCAAATCCAGTTAGGGAATCGCAAATTGCGATTCCTTAATTACGATGCATTATGCATTTGCAAATTACCATCAACTTCAATTTGATGGTAATTTGCAATTCCTTTGAAATATGCATTTTTCAAAGTGCATTGTGGTGCACACACATGCCCTTAGGGCATGTGTGTGCACCACATATGCATACTTATATTTGTTGGTGGTGCATCAGGGTGGCCTTTTGCCCCCCCTGTGCACCCTTGGAATTGCATGCGCAATCTGTGATTACCTATTTGGTAATCGCAAATTGCGAACACTTTTCCATTCAGTCCTATGGCTTCTAGGCCCATTGGAATAAATGGGAAGGCATTCCTTAATTGCGAATCGCAATTTGCAATTCGCAATTAACGAATGTGTGGGAATCGCTAATATTTTTGCGAAACCTACATGCACAAGGAATTGTGATTCCTTAATGGCGATTCTTGGAGAATCACTATTAAGGAATCACTATTCCTTAGCTTGATGCATGTGGCCCATGTGATTTGTCCAGAATCATAGGATGTTAAACGCCATGGCCAAGACTCAAACCTGGTCCCCCAGATTTTAGATTGACCACCCTAGCCGTTACGCCACATCCTCTCCCTTACCAGGGTACCAAATGGTATCGGCAACCTCAGAACATGACCACTCTAACTCCCCAAGGAAATCGTGGAAACAGATCTGCCCTTTCATTGTTACTCATGCATGCCCAAGGGAGATACAAGAGGGATCCGAATCGGCTTTTCAAACATTTATCGGAACAATTCTGTGAAAAAAGAATGACTTGCAATCTTGCAATTATTAGGAGGATCAAACAAAGCAATGTTACCAGCTTTACAAGAATGGTGAAAAAGATAAACAGTTCAACCATGATAACATTACAGTGTAATTATGATTATATGTATACATATATTTCTATCTAATACTACATGCAATAGCATGTGCCAGATCTATTGGGACAATTGATCCCCCATACCTGTGTATGATGTATCAGGAAGCCAATCTGGTGTAGAGCAGGTGTTAGACCTGATATCATTGACGTGAGGTTCCCCTGTATTTTTGCCTTTGCCTCTTGTTATTTTGCTGTGTATGGACTTCGTTTTTGCTTGTCTGGATGCTTTGTGCACTTTGTCACGTCTGTTCAGTGCCAAAGTGCAGGTGCTTCCTGTAAATAGTTGCTATGGATTGGTGATTCCATGATTGGCATATTTGATTACCTAGTTAGTCCCTAGTACAGTGCACTGTGTATGCCCGGGGCCTGTAAATAAAATGCTGCGAGTGGGCCTGCAGCACTGATTGTGCCACCCACATCAGCAGCCTGTAAATGTAACTCAGACCTACCACTGCAGTATCTGTGTGCAGTTTGGTACTGCCATATTGACCGGGCAAGTGCACCCACTTACCAGGCCCTAAGCTTCCATTTTCTTACATATTAGTTACCCCTAAGGTAGGCCCAAGGTACCCCAGCGGCAGGGTGCAGGCAGTGTATGTGAAAGGTAGGACATGGCCTGATATGTGTGGCATGTCCTGATTAACTCTGGGCGGTGAACTAAGCTCCGCTCGCCTAGTTTGCGTAGTTTCGGTAACTTCGCGCTTCGCGTAGACCGCCAAGTTACCAAAAACAACGCAATTTGCAACATAGCGTAGCTGTTTTTTGTTCTTCACGTGCTCAATATGCGTTCTTGCGTGAGCGATAACGACTTACCGTGATTCTGCGTGAGCCGACTCGATTTTCCATCCTTTGGTGAGCGCCACGAGATTTTGAATCCGGCCACACGATCCTGTGAGAATGTTCGAACGCGAACATGTCATTAGGACGTGCGATCTGACTTCCAGCGGCAGTGTTGGTAAGATAGGTTCCCGAAGACGCAAAAACTACAGTCTGGCAAAGAATATCTCTCGAACATCATCAAACTTCTCGAAAATTATCATTTTGCTCAAAAAAACTCCTCAGATTGTGATTTGGCTGTAGTTTATTGTGCAAGGAGTCCTCGTTCTTTTTTTACTTTTTTTTCAAGAGGAAGGAAGTGCCCCTGAGTCTCCAACTTCCTGTTCCTGTCCAACAAGCTCCTCCCAGTGCTTTGTCTATGAGCTGTTCACTTTCATTTGGATTTGGAGCTGGCAGGATCACTTTTTGTGTCTGTCTGCTGCATCATATCATTGGATTGGATTTGAGGACTTTTGGATTTGAGATTTTAAAAGTAAGTTGGCGAATCGGTGTAGTAGTTGTTTGTTTGTACCTACTTTTTGGGGGGGATTTTCATTGTTTTTAAAATGTATTGTTGTGGGTGGCCTGTAGTTTCAGTAGGGGCCGAGTTGTTTTTCTTTGAAATTTCAGCCAGTAGGCCAGAGGTACCCATGGGTGCATGTTTCTGTGGTGTCTGTGGAATTTAAACATCATGTAGGGCATGGATGGCATTGGATCGAATTGCTAAATGTGGTTGTGGTGTATTTCACTTGTTGGATACCTTTGTTGGATGTGTGTGTGTGCTTGCTGTGTAACATTCCAACCTTTCGTACCCCTATTGATTTTCATTTTTGCATTTTTGTATTAAAGCTGTGTTGTTTAGCTGGCCTCCTTTGTCTGGTCATATATAGGCCTGTTTAAGTTCATTGTTTTCCATGGCCTGTTGTGACTGTGGGTGACCGGTGCCTTGGCGCCATTTCCTGGTGTTAGTTTAGTAGTGTGCTGCTTTTTTCCATATAGGCCTGCATGTAATTTCTTTGTTCCCCATGGCTTATGCTTGTTGTTGTGGCCTGGCCTTGTGGGTGGCAGCCATTATGTGTAGTTAGGCAGTGTGCTTGCTCTTGCCATAGGCTTCAGTTCCAAGCATGTGGCCTAGTCTGCCAGTAGGCCCAGAGGCCAGAGGTAGTCATCATGGATGCATAAAAACAGTTTGTGTGTTATCTGTTGAATGTTAATATAATTTATGGCATGGATGGCATTGGATTGAATTTCAAAACATGATTTTTGGGGTGGAATTGCAGTTTTTTGGTGTGTGTTACATAAAAAAGCCTTTTCAGGCAGTAGGTATCCCTAGGCATTCAGCTCGTGCAGTTTTGTCAACTCTGCACTGCGCGATACCACAGACTTACATTTTTTGTCTTCTTCGCTCACTCAATATGTGTGTTCGCCTACACAATAACGACTTTTTGTAAAGCTCGCAATGCCGAACACGCAGAATTTACAATCTGGCGAAGAATATATCTCGAGCAGCATAAAACCTTCTTGAAAATGAGGATTTTGTTCATTTTGCTAAAAAAAAAAACCCAGGTTGTCATTTGGCTGTAGTTTTTGGAACAAGGAGTAATTTTTCTTTTTTCCCAATATTTCTAAAAGAGGAAGGAAGTTCCCCAGGGTCTCCAACTTCATGGTCCTGTCCTTTGTGTTAACTTTCTTGTTATTATGGGTGGCTTGACCATGTGGGTGGCAGCCATTTTGTGAAGTCAGGCAGTGTGCTTTTGCCATAGGCTTGCCTTGTCTGTCTTCCCTTTCTTTTTTGTTGTGGGTGGCTAGCGGACATTTTGTGGAGGCATCCAGGCTGGGTGCTTTTGCCATAGGTCTGCATTCATTGTCTGACTTCACTTGTTATTGTGTGTGGCGGCATTTTTGTGAAGGCAGGCAGTGTGCTTTTGCCATAGGCTTGCATTGTCTGTCTTCCATTTCTTTTTTTTGTTGTGGGTGGCTAGCTGCCATTTTGTGGAGACATCCGGGCTGTGTGCTTTTGCCATAGGCCTGCATTAATTGTCTGTCTTCACTTGTTATTGTGGGTGGCCTGGTCATGTGGGGGGCAGTCACTTTGTGTAGTTAGGCAGTGTGCTTGCTTTGGCCATAGGCTTCAGCTCCAAGCTTGTGGCCTAGTCTGCCAGTAGGCCCAGAGGTAGTCATCATGGGTGCATAAAAACTGTTTCTGTGTTGTCTGTTGAATTTGTAATATCATTTATGGCATGGATGGCATTGGATTGAATTGCAAAATGTGGTTTTGGGGTGGAATTTCAGTTTTTTGGTGTGTGTTAATAAATAGGCCTTTTCAGGCAGTAGGTAACCCTAGGTGTTCAGCTCACGCAGTTTTGGCAACTCTGCACTGCGCGACAATGCAGACTTACACTTTTTGTAAAGCGTGCGATGCCGAACACGCAGAATTTTTCAATCTGGTGAAGAATATGTCTCAAGCAGCATACAACCTTCTGGAAATTGATGATTTTGTTCATTTTAATAAAAAAACTCCTCAAGTTGTCATGTGGCTGTAGTTTTTTGAGCAAGCAGTAATTTTTCTTTTTGTACATTTTTTAAAAAGAGGAAGGAAGTTCCCCAGAGGCTTCAACTTCATGTTCCATGTGGCTGGGGGTCATTTTGTGGTGGTAGTTAGTAGTGTGCTGTTGTTGCCACATAGGCCTGCGTGCCTTTCCACTGTTCCTCTCGTCTTACTGCTTCCAAAATCCATCCCCATTGCCAGCTGCATCTCCCTGATGCTGCATCGATCCCACGTGATGCACTAATTTAGGCCAAACAGGCTCGACTACATTTTAGTTTGTGTTCTTTGCTATTCTTATTCTTCCTGAGTGTACACAGTACATGGGGAAAGCCCTGGCCTTGTTGTCAAAGTCTCATAAATGGCTACGCTGTTGTTGTTCACTGAGTTACTAAAATTTTATAATTGTGACCACTACACACTAAGAAGTTATATATTATATTAGTTTGATTGTACTATCTTTTGACTGATTTTCTTCTCTCTTTTTTGCTTTTAGGTGCACCAAAGACTAAGGAGGAGGTGTGTCATCATTGCCCGTTGTCGTTGTGCTGCCAGACAGACGTCCTGCTGCTGTACACAACGTGACGTGTGAGTGACCTGAACAGACATCTCTGCAACTTGTGCAACTGAGAGCTGCTGACATCTGAAGAAGATGACCCCAAAGAAAGCAGGTACCAGGTCGTCCAATACCAGGAAAGGTGCTATTGTGAAGAAGGAAGTGACACTGAAGTGTGGTATGCTGCCCGAAACCTTTTTGGTACACCAAAACTGAATTCAGCAGCAGCGGTGTCTGGGGGGGAAAGATGGGGGCAGCACCTCTGCATCAGTGGGCCCAACCCAGCAACCCAGCCCAAGCACATGAGCGTGGAAGAGGTAGCAAGCCTAATAGTGCAAAGCAGTGATACTGAGCCTGAGGTAAACGTATCGCTATCTCAAAGTAGTACCCAATCAATGCAGGAAGAAGCACAGCAGATAAGTGGTCATCAACAGCCACAACCACAGCCCGCAATTGTAGTTGTTCCTCGCGAAGTAGGGGCAGTTCAGGAAATTGAGCCTCATGCAGAGGAAGAAGAGGAAGACACTCATTCAGAAGATCCATTGTCTTCCAAATCCCCACCAAGGAAAAGAAGGGTTAGTCCATCAAGCTCTTCGCCAAGCTCCCCGTCTGATGATTTTGTTGCCAATTGGAAGTCACAAACTGAGTGTGAGAGGGAGACATGTCCCAACACCGGGCTAGGGAAAATCAAGGTTCCAGAAAGCCTTACACTTATGGAGGTTGATGTAGAACAGCAGGATCAATATGATGATGACCCAGTCATCACGAACATCATTCCCGGACCCGAGGAGATCGAGACCAACATTATTACCCTATCCAAAATCGCTGCGAGGGATGTAGCACGAATATCTCCAACACAGGTAACACCAACACGACCTACAGCTTCCATATTTGCATTGGCAAAGGCCTGACAGCAACCTACATCCAGCACAACCACCACCTCAGCAGAAGTAGGTAGGGGTACAGCAGAGAGTCAAATTCAATGCCCACCCTCCAGTTCATCCGGCATTGGAAGTGGTACCTCCAGCAGGAGGCAAAAGATAGCCTCCCCAGTTTGGGACTTCTTTACGGTTAGCGAAAAGGAGGAGAACATTGATAAGGAGGAGAACATTGCTATATGCTCCATTTGTAATACCTCTGTTAGTCGGGGTTAGCTTGGTACAAACTATGGTACCGGTGGCCAAATAACCCATCTGAAAATACACCACTTGATCAACTGGGAGGACCACTTTCGCAGCATAAAAAACTGCAACCATTGGTGTTGGCGGGGATTATCGATGAGTTGAAGAAGAAGATCCGATCACGGTGAGAGAGGAAGGACAGGGAGACAATATCTCTGGTAGTAGTACACAAAGTATCCCTGTCCCCAGCAGTGCAGTGTTAGCGTTGCCTACATCATCAGCAGCATCTCAGTGGCACAAGACTAAGAGTCAGCCTGGGAGAACAAGGAGTACCTCAATGAAAACAAGTGTGTCGTTGAGCCTAAGGAAAACCACGCAGCCTACCATTAACAGCATGTTTAGGGTGGAGGGGCAGTACGAACGCAACCACCCAATAGCACGTTTGTACAATGCGAAGCTGGCTAAAATGTTAGCACTGGACCTTCTCCCTTTTTATTTTGTTGAAGGGGTGGGTTTTCTGGAATTTGTGACAGCAATCTGCCCGAAAATGCAGGTTCGCTGCCGCTACTATTTAGCCAGAGTTGCTGTTCCAGCACTACATCATGAGGTGCTGGAATTCCTTGGAAACGCCGTGAAGCAGAGTGCTGTTCATAGTATCTACCTGACAACAGACATGTGTCCCAGTTGCCAAGCCACTGATTACATGTGCATCACTATACACTGGATCTCTTTCGTGGGGGTTAGAGACCAGCTATCTGCTGGTGTTGACGCTGCTGAGATTTTTCATGCCACTTGCAAACATGCAACTGTAGCCATGTTTGCCATGGAAAAATCTCATACTGCTGCAAATATTTTGGATGAGTTGAACAGCAAGGTCTTTGAGTGGCTGCGCCCAAGAGGGCTTAACATTGGTTTTGTTGCCAAGGACAATGGCAGTAATGTAGTTAGGGCCATGAAAGAGGGTGGCTATTTCAGGGTCCCGTGTTTGGCACACTGCATTAACATTGTTGTTCAAGACTTTCTGAAAAAGGAATACATAGTCAGCAACTTACTGGCCACCTGCAGAAGAATATGCACGCATTTCAGCCATTCTTTTAAAGCCCGGAAGCAGCTGAGGGTCATTCAATGTGAGCATAAAATACCAGTCAAAGCACTCATCCAGAAGGTGCCAACATGTTGGAATTCAACTTATTACATGCTTGATCATCTGTTTGAGCGGTACATACCACTCAATGTTTATGTCATGCAAAGATTAGGGGATCCTAATGTGAAAGGCATGGCCGTTGAGATGGGCCAATGGGACCTTGTTAAATGCCTGTCAGAGATGCTACTTCCTTTTGAGGTCTTCACACGTGAAGTCAGCAGGGAGGACTGTACAATGGGCCAAGCTATCCCATTCTTGCACATGCTAGAGCAACAGCTGAAGGAGGTGTCTGAAACATATGCAGGTGTGGATGACAAACAAGACACACAATATTTGGCGGAATCCTTAGCCGTTCGCTTATCAGAAAATACAAGGATTCAAAATAGCATTGTGTCACATCCACATTCCATTATTGCCACAATTTTGGATCCATGGTACAAACTATTTTTGAACAGTAAGGCAGCAATTCCTTTTTCAGAAGTGGATGTTGCCAAGTACAAAACCTGGATAGCTGAGCAAGCCATTGACTTTGAAAACAAATGGCTGGTAATTAGAGCCCCCCTTCCCAGCTCAGAACAAGTACTACAGGGCAGATTCCAGAGTCAAGTTCGACTTCAGAGCCTGAGGGCAGTGCGTTTGCCTCCCAGCAGTCACCGACACCAACACTACCAATAACCTCAAAAACAGCAAGAACAGGATCATCCACACTACAATTGCCAACTGATTGGTTTCTACTGCAGGGTGATGGTAAGTCCAGTGCTGAATCAAAGGCAAAAGAGGCTGAGCGCATCGGAGTTCCCCTGACCATTGAGCGGAAAGTCCAGGCCTTTCTGGATGACCCAACAGAGGTCTTCATGGATCGAAACCCATTAGTGTATTGGTATGGGAAAAGAAGCCAATGGAAAGTACTCAGCAGGCTGGTGATAAAGTATCTGGCTTCCCCCTGTCGCAAGTGTCTCTTCTGAGCATGTTTTCAGTGCTGCTGGTGCCATTGTAACTTTGAAAAGGACCAGCCTCCCACCCAAAAGCGTAGAGAGGTTAACCATGATCAAAATGAATCAGCACTGTATACCACCGGACTAAAAAATACGTGAATCACATCAGGAAGAGGAGAGCGACTAAGATGATGTAACTAGTGGGTTACATGACCTACTTCCGTGCGAATATTCAAAAAGTTAAAAAAATAGGATTATGCTGTTCCTCTAGTGCCAAGGTTTTAGAGTCAGGTAGACCGGAACCAACTGTGCCCCGGCAGGGGTTTAGAGTTTGGAATCCATATGTTGGATTGTAATGCCCTCACATACCCTTTCAGGTGTCATGCTACATCATTTGGGCTGCTCCTCGTCGGGTCGGCGGTGCAATACCCAATGGGATCCCTATAATAGGGGAACTTTATCGGAGATCTTTTATCCAACAGATGTATGGTGAAGTGCGGGTGTGGAGAAAAGAACTGTGTAGATTTAGTAAGGTGCTTAAATTAGGGTTCGGAGTACCTAGAAGGACAAACTTTATTCTGGGGGTCTCCTACCTTAAGTAAAAACAGACAACAAGGCACTCACCCAAGTCTAATGTCTCGGGTTAGGGTGTCTTTGTTGAAAAGTGTAGGTCAACATGATTCTCGCTTTAAGTTCATTCTACTTGCGATTCTTCAGGACTGGAAAGGTTAGACTATCTCCACGTAGAATTAGTGGTATTAAATGTTATCACAGGAAAAGTGTCTACTTATTAGTGTACCTGTTTGGACCTGGATCAACCTGTAAGGGGAGAAAAAATAGTGGCATCATTCAGGCTAATATGGTACATAACAAAAGTAGATACGGTCTTTGTGGTGACCCTGACTTATTATCTATACTCATGTGCAGTGAACGCAGTGGCGTTGAGGACTTCTAAAAATGTTGAAACTTAACACAAGTGGTGAGATCCCACAGTGAGCTAATGTGAATTATTGCCTCTGTGGAACTTCAGTAGTGCAGCAGCGATGCATTGATGTGGACTCACCCAATTCTGTTGAGTACCCAGGCATCAACAGTACCCGGTGGGTCACGCATAAGGCTTTGCTCCTATGTGCAACTGACTTAAAAGGAGAAATAAAAATAAAAGCAAATGGCTCCAACATTATTTTATTTGTTACGTAGAATGTCTCCAACATTACCTACTGTTATCAGGTAGCCATCTCCAGCGTTCTTTTATTTATTGTAAGGCTCACTCACTCAATCCTTCTTATACATATGATACTCCTGGACTTGGGCCTTGCCTTTTGGTGTGCATATTTACATTAAAATATGTGAAAACATTTGCATTTTTAGTGTATGCATTGGTTTCTTCTGTTGATCGCTAACCGGTAGCTGTAGCCGGAATCTTTACTCTCCCATCTACCTTGAACACACAGAGTTGAATCAAGTGTCCCGTGTTCCACCTGAGCGCGCTCGTAGCTGTTCTGTTTTTTTTAGTCGGGGATCTTGAGCGGTCATCGTACTTGAATCCCTACACCCACCGTGGACCGTGAAGCCGCCGACTCGCAGCTCCTGCAGAGATAGTTATCTGTGCCTCGCGCTCTTTAAGAGATATGAGTGCGTTCGTATTTGGAAGCCTACTCCCCCCATGGATAGTGAAGCCACCGCAGTGTAGTTCCTTCCGAGTTAATAATCTGTGCCTTGCGCTCTTTAAGTGATAGTGGTGCGTTCATTGTTAAGCTGTTTCGGCTACGGGGCATGTTCGTGTTGAATGCAAAGTCTGACAGCCTATGTCAGTCTAGTTCTATCGGTCATGGTGTTTGAAACCACTGCCTGGCAGCTACTGTTAAGTTAATGCACTGTACCTCGCGTTTCATAAAAATGGGGGAGTGAGCTTGTTATTGTGATGCTTATATGGCTGAGGGGTGTGCTTGTGTTGAATTAAAAGTCTTACCACCTATGCCGGACTACGGGGCTTGTTCCTGTTGAAGTAAGGGACTTGCCGCCTAAGCCGGATTAGTTCTACCGGTCATTGTATTTGAAATCGCGCTCCCCCTGAAAGGTAAAGCTGTCATGTGCTCATAAAATGTCCCACCACCAGCGCGAGACCGATTCTATCGTTTACATTGTTGTAATCACAGCATGTCACCTAAAGTTACTCACCGTTATGCGTTCTGCGCTCGTCCACGACCTACCCACTCCACCGGGTCTGGGAGGTGGGGAGGTTGATGGCTACAGAGATTTTATCCCCTTGCTTTGTCATGTGACTGGGGGTGGAGCGAGCATGACATGGTGGTAAACCACCCAAACAGTCAAGGCCTTGTATTTGGTGGCCATATTGGAGTGGTGTGTGTGCCTTTTAAGCACAAAAATTACCTGTGATGTATGGTGTTTACAGTGTAATGTGCGTGTTGCCATGAATAACCTGCCCCCCATTTTTATGTGGTTTATCAGGGAATCTTACCGTTATTCTGTGATAGGTGGGTATATTTAGCAGTCTCTGGACACTCCACATCACAGTAGGGCTCCTCTTGTCTAATCTGGCAGCCATTTTAAAGTGGGGTGGCTGCTTCATTTAAACCCAGGTTATTAGAGCGAGTGAATGTTTTTTATCCTGCATGTAAGTGAAATGGAGATTCTAATCTATAGATTTCCTGTGATGTTGTTTTATGGGAACCTAATGCATTCAGGGCACTCACCCATAATTATGATGGAAATTAATGGTGTGCTGAGGATCATGTCAACATAACCAGCGTAAATACCCTGGTCAGTCAGATTCTAATTGAGCTTCATGGTATATCTTCATTCAGCCCCTTGTCATTTGTGGATAATCGATGTATCCACCTCTGCTCTTTCGCAAAAAGGCTTATTTTGGATACTTTAGGGGATGATTCCAGAATTACCCATTTCAAAGAGTCTGGTGTGTGATTTTCTTCAAGGTAGTGGGCACACATTTTCATGACATCGAAAATTACTTCGGTGTTCTGATATGCGTAATTTGATTGGGCGGGTCGTCATCCCTACGTAGTAAAGATTGCAGGGGCATGCAATCAAATATATGCAATTGGATGTATTGCAATTAGTATGAGACCTCGTCTCCCATATGAACGTGTTGTTGAGTGAGATGGTCTTCTGTACAGAAGTAAAGGTGCAAGCAGTGCATGTACTACATGGGTAGTGACCTTTCACCGCTGGTAGGTGCCACAGAATTCCCTGTTGATTAGTTGTCTTCACCTTAGGTCTAGTGTGGATAAGCATGTCTTTGATGTTCTTTGAGCGTTTGAATACGAAACGTGGTGGATCCAGGTTCATGGAGCCTGTGTTCAGTATGTTCCAGTGTTTTTTATTGCTTTTGTTAGTCGCTTGGAAGCTGGTGTAAAGGTAGTTACACAGGTCAGAGTCTCAGTTACGTTTTTTTCTGTGTTCTAGCAGGCCTTCCCTCTTATTATTTCTTGCTCTCCTCCTCGAGAGTGCAATGCTCCTTGGTGGGTAATCTCTTGCAGTCAGGTTCTTAGCAAGGATCGTTGATTCAGACTTTTATTCTTTCACTGTGCTACAATTTCTCCTTACCCTCAGAAACTGCCCAAAGGATAAGTTTTCTTTAAGTGCTTTGGGGTGGTGGCTGCTAAAGAGTAGGAGGCTATTGCAATCAGTGCTCTTTCTGTGCATGGTTGTCGTCAGATGTCCCCCTTCAATTTTTATAGTGAGGTCCAGGAAGGCAATCTGGGTGGGAGATGCGGTGATGGGAAATTTCAAGTATTGGTTCAGGTTGTTAATCCACTTGAAAAGGGTACCATAGGTTTCGGAGTTCCCTGTCCAAAAAAATCAGGATGTCGTCAATGAAGCGCTTTCATACCCGTATATTGTGGCGGTATGGGTTTGAATCATGAAGGAAGTGTTGTCCCTGAAAGGCAGCCAGATAAAGCCAGGCACACTGGGTGCGAAGGTACTTCCCATGGAAGTACCTTGTGTCTGGTGGTAAAGCTGAACCCTGAACTCAAAAAAGTTCTCCGTCACCGCCAGTGTGGCACATTCCATGATTAAACTGGGTGGTGTTAATGATTCCCAAGTACCTGAGTTGAGATCTTCCTCAATCACATCTAGGGTTGCTCTCTGGGGGATGTTGGTATGGAGGGCTTCCACCTCTAGAGTGATGAGGAAATCAATCCCATTTGTTTGTTGGAACTGGTCATGTAAGCGCAGGGTCTGTGTGTCTTGTATGTATGATGGCATACGTTTCACCAATGGCTGCAGGAAATGATCACAAAATTGTGACAAAGGTTCTAAAATAGAGTCAATTCCAGATACGATTGGACGACCATGCACTGGAGTGACCCCCTTATGGATCTTTGGTAATATATAGAAATAGGGGGTCTTGGGTTCTTTTTTAATGAGGAAGGAGGCCTCCTTCTTGCTTAACGACCCTTGGTGCTCTGCAGAGTCAACCAGGCCTGTGATGGTTTGTGTCAGCCACCCCCCCCGGACTTCATTGGACAGATCACAGCTGCGTCCACTTCAGCTTCAGAAAAACCATGACCCACCACCACCCGCAACAGGTTCCTCGCAGGAGCTGGAGCAAGATCACCGCCGACCAGCTCACCACCTCCCTCAGCCAGAACCCTCCCGCCAGCGCAACGGACCCCAACGAAGCAGCCCGCACCTTCACGCAGTGGATCACCAACTGCGCCGATGACCTCGCACCACTGAAGAACCCCCCCAGCAGACCCGGCAGCAAGAAAGCCTCCTGGTTCACCGATGAACTCAAAACATCCAAGAAAAACTGCCACACCCTTGAAAAAGCCTGGCGCCACAACCAAACACAGAAAACATGACTGCCCTCAAGAACGCCACCCGCAAACTCCACCAGCTGATCCGCACCACCAAAAGGACAACATTCAAAGAACGACTGGACAACAACACCCACAACAGCAAGGAACTCTTCAGCATCGTCAAAGAGTTCTCCAACCCCAACGCCAGAAACAACGACATGACACCCTCGCAAGACCTCTGCGACTCACTCGCCACCTTCTGCCACCGCAAGATCGCCGACATACACAACAGCTTCAGCGCACAGACCATGCACCCAACCACCAAACCAACGTCCCCCACCACCACCCTCTGCAACTGGACCCCGGTCAGCACTGAAGACACCACCCGCACGATGAGAACCATCCACTCCGGATCATCCAACCGACCCCTGCCCCCACCACGTCTTCAACAAGGCCGACTCCGTCATCGCACCCCAACTACCGGACATCATCAACCTCTCCTTCAACACCGCCACCTTCCCGGAGAGCTGGAAGCACGCCGAGCTCAGCGCCCCCCTGAAGAAACCAACACCGGACCCCACCGACCTCAAGAACTTCCGCCCTATCTCTCTCCTCCCTTTTCCTGCCAAAGTCATCGAGAAGACCGTCAACTAACAGCTCGCCGCCTTCCTCGAGACAAACGGTTCCCTCGACCCTTCGCAGTCCGGCTTCCGAGCCAACCACAGCACCGAGACCGCCCTCATCGCAGCCACCGACGACATCAGATCCCTGCTCGACAACGGGGAAACAGCGGCCCTCATCCTCCTGGACCTCTCTGCAGCATTCGACACTGTCTGCCACCGCACCCTAGTACAACGCCTCAGCAACATCGGTATCCAAGAGAAGGCACTGGAATTGGTCATCTCGCTCCTCGCCGGAAGAACCCAGAGAGTCCGCCACCCCCGTTGAGATCCATGGCCACCAAAGTCATCTGCGGCGTACCACAAGGATTCTCACTCAGCCCCACCCTCTTCAACATCTACATGAGGCCCCTCGCAGCCATCACACGCCAACACAACCTTAACATCATCTCCTACGCCAACGACACCCAGCTGATCCTCTCCCTCACCAACAACCCCGCCACCGCCAGAGCCAGCCTACACGAAGGGATGAAAGACATCGCAGAGTGGATGAAGAACAGCCGCCTGAAACTGAACTCAGACAAGACGGAAGTCCTCATCCTGGGATCATCGCCCTCCGCCTGGGACGACTCCTGGTGGCCCCCTGCCCTGGGCACCACCCCCAAGCCAACGGACCACGCACGAAACCTGGGATTCATCCTGGACTCCTCCCTCTCGATGACCAGACAAGTCAACGCCGTATCGTCATCATGCTTCAACATCTTGCGCATGCTCCGTAAGATCTTCTGATGGATCCCCACCGAAACCAGGAAGACAGTCACCCAGGCACTCGTCACCAGCCGACTGGACTACGGGAACACCCTCTACGCGGGAACCACTGCCAAACTACAGAAAAGACTCCAGCGCATACAGAACGCCTCCGCACGACTCATCCTGGACATCCCTCGCCACAGCCACATCTCTACCCACCTGAGAGACCTGCACTGGCTCCCCGTCAACAAGAGGATCACGTTCAGACTCCTCACCTACGCACACAAGGCTCTCCATGACATGGGCCCGAAGTACCTCAGCAACCGCCTCACTTTCTACACACCCACCCGCCAGCTACGATCGGCCAGCCTCGCCCTCACCACCGTACCACGCATTCGCAGAGCTACCGCTGGAGGAAGATCCTTCTCCTACCTGGTGGCAAGACATGGAACTCCCTCCCCCTCCACCTACGGCTGACCCAGGACCACCTCTTCTTCAGGAAACAACTCAAGACCTGGCTTTTCGAGCAGTAACAAACCCCCCCCTAGCGCCTTGAGACCCTACTGGGTGAGTAGCGCGCTATACAAATATTGTTGATTGATTGATTGTCAGACGCTCTATAGGCTCCTGGAAATAGGGGTGTAGTACTTCCTATTGCTCAATTGCCTCAGACATTCTGTGTCATAGTCAGAGGTGGCCATTATGACCGACGCCCCGCCCTTATCAACTTGTTTCACACTGATAGTGGGGTCGTTGGCTAAAGATTCTATTCCCATCATTTCTTTCTTCGAGATGTTGCTGAAGTGCCTAGAGTCAGTGATTGCTTTCCCCCTTATTAAGGACAGCCTGTTCATAGGTTATCACTTTGTTCGGTACCATTCCATTGTTGGGGGTGAAGGTCGAGGGGTTGTGCAAACCTGAGTCATCTTCTGGTAGGAAGTCTTTACTGTCACAGAATGCTTTCAGATGTACTTTGCGGAAAAAGTGGTGTAATTAGCATACTTGTTTGAAGTTGTCCACAAAACAAATCCCAGACTTTTCTGTAGTACCTCTTCTTCTGTTTCGGTCAGTTGTCTGGGTGACAGGTTAGCCACTAGGTTCTCTTTTTGGTGTGAATCCTGGTTTCCATTACCCACTGTTGTGGCTCCTCCCATTGTACCCTCTTTTCCTGTTGGTTTCCTCTTCTTTGCCCGCGCCCTCTGCCCCAACCTCTGCCTAACAAAGGCTGGCTCATGTATGGGGGTCCAAATTGAGGTTGGCCTTGGAGAAACATTGGGTATTGCCAAAACGCTGGTCCCTGATAATGAGGTGGGGGATAGGTGTTGTATCCTTGCCTACTTCCCCTCCTCGGCTGGTTACGCTTCCAGTTTTCCACACTGAAGTCGCTGTTACTAGAGCCACCTTCTGGTGGAATTAGAGCTAGTATCCGAGAAGTTACCCATTCCGGGTGGTACAAAGTCTGCTTTAAGATACAGGTATACCTTTTCCTTGTCGAAGTGTTTGATGTCTTTCTGGAGTTTCACATCTTTTTGCTCCATAAGGTACTCCTTATGTTCCGCAATTTAGGTTGGATTTGAAACTGGGGCCTGGTACCACACTCTTAAGTGTGCTCTCTGCTATTTGGATCCGGGTCAACAATTCATCAGTCAGTCTTTTGACTGTGTTGAATATCAATATGAGGCGGTCCCTTGGGCACTTCCATGATATCTGTGACCATTCTGTCTTGAGTAGGCCATCTTCCCAAAATATTCTGGGGAAGTTCTTAACAATGAGGCCATTTGGTGAAATATTGGCCCTCAGTTATTCGGTCATTAAAGCACCATGTAGGTTGATTTTGACCCATTCCCTCTTCATAGTTGATTACGTTTGCCAATCTTCTGATTGACTTCCCATAGCGTCATCACTGTCAATTCCCAGAATTGAGGGGGTCCTTAGTATTTCTGCTGCTTGGTCCTCTCCATAACTTAGACCCTGGCCTTCCATTGCTTGGTTGGAAGGGTCAAGTTTGGGCTGCTAAAATAAAAAACTCAATAGGAGATATCCACTCAAATGTAGTGGAATCAGATTGTCAAGGGAGGGGGAAATCTTACCCACCGAAAACAGGTCCCACGGGTTTAGCCGTGCTTGAGTCTGAATACAGAAATAGGGACTAGGGGGCTTTTTCCTCTCTCAAGGGAGAGGGAGGTCCAGCATAAAAAGGCCCCAGTGTAAATATTAAAAACAATAGGAAAATGCTGTTCCTCTAGTGCCAGGGTTTGAGAACCAATTGTGCCCCGGTAAGGGTTTAGAGTTGGGAATCCATATGTTGGATTGTAATGCCCTTACACACCCTTTCAGGTGTCATGCTTCATAATTTGGGCTACTCCTCGTCGGGTTGGCGGTGCAATACCCAACGGGCTCCCTATAATAGGGGCACTTTATCAGAGATCTTTTATCCAACAGCCGTATGGTGAAGTGCAGGTGTGGGGCCAGAGCTTTGTATATGTAGGAAGGTGCTTAAAATAGGGTTCGGAGTACCTAGAAGGACAAACTTTATTCTGGGGGTCTCCTACCCTAAGTAAAAACAGACCCTCGCCCAAGTCTAATGTCTCGGGTTAGGGTGTCTTTGTTGAAAAGTGTAGGTCAACATGTTTCTCGCTTTAAGTTCATTCTACTTGCGATTCTTCAGGACCAGAAAGGTTAGACTATCTACACCTAGAATTAGCGGTATTGAATTTTATCACAGGAAAAGTGTCTACTTATCAGTGTACCTGTTTGGACCTGGATCTACCTGTAAGGGGAGACAAAACGTTGGCATCATTCAGGGTGATATGGTACATAACAAAAGTAGATACGGTCTTTGTGGTGACCCTGATTTATTATCTTTACTCATGTGCAGTGAACACAGTGGCGTTGAGGACTTCTAAAAACATTGAAACTTAATACAAGTGGTGAGATCCCACAGTGAGCTAATGTGAATTATTGCCCCTGTGGAACTTCAGTAGAGCAGCAGCGATACGTTGATGTGGACTCACCCAATTCTGTAGAGTACCCAGGCATAAACAGTACCCGGTGGGTCACGCATAAGGCTTTGCTCCTATGTGTAACTGACTACTTCTGTGCAAACCACCAGAGTTTGAGGACGAGCTCCTCTTCCCTGACAACTAGGCTTTCAAATTACTTTCTCCCTTCCTTTAGTTGTGTTTTTTCTGTCTTTTTCTGCTTCAAATCAAATTACAACAAATCCATTACCACTGTCTTCTCTTTTTATTTCCCTATTGGAGTTGCACCTCTGTGCATTTTACTGCCCACTCCTCAGAGTCCTGCTCCATCTTCCTGACTCACCCTAAATACATTTCCCTCAAGCCAGACATTGGATGGAGAATAGTACAAGAAATGTTGCCTCTAACAGTCCCTCCAGAAGAAGTGGCATGTGACTATAGTTATCCTCCTTTTGTTTCGGAGCCGAAACTCATCACTGCCAGAACTAGGCTACAGCAGTGAAAGACAAGAGACGCTCCGAAGAGCAAACTCAATTGACCAATGACTGCTACCAAGGCCACGCCCCATCTCACAGCACTGACCATGTGAACCAACTTCAATTGCAACAAAGTGCCACGGATGCTTAAGAAAACCGAAACAGCGACTAACACTCAAAATGAATGTGCAGTAATAAATAATGAGGACACTGACTCTGTAAAAAAAAAACACCTGTCAGAAAGAACTAGGCATCTCACAGCCAAAGAGAAGAGCAAGACAGGTAATGATGGCATGTATTGTATGCAGACTCAGACGGATTGCTGTTTTTTGTGTTGATGTTGATGATGTTATGCATGAATGAAGTTGAACTGTGCTAGTAATTAATCTATAAACCAAAAGTGACTCAAGTGACAGTCAATGTTTCCCTTCTTCTTGTTTAATAACCAAATTGTACTCCTACTATTGCAGGCAGATAATGCGATATGCGTTGCAATTTATAATATGGAAAACTACAGACTGAGTTGGAGTTGGCCAACACGTACAACACCATGATGATGACTATACTATCTTTGCAGTCAGTTAGTTGGATCAGAGATGATTGATGGAATAACTCTGGGCATTTCAATTCAAGTGGCATAAAAGGTAAATAAGCCAACAACCACAGCAGACCTACATGTCTGGGTAGTGGTGGAGTTGAGTAGTCACGAGTGTACTAGTGGAGGTATGACTGACAGCTGTGTGTTGAATTAGTTACTTACTTTGAAAATGCTATGTTGCTGTATATAATGTGTCCTCCTGTAACTGTTTCTGGTAAATGGCGCTATAAACAGACGTGTTGTTTAATAAAAATTGCACTCTATTGCAGGGCTATCCATTGGATACCATGAGATCATGATGACCACATATACTCTTCGCAGTCAGTCAGTACTTAGGATCGGAAATGATTGATGGAATAACTGCATTTCATGAAGTGCCATAGAAGGTAAACACTAGTCAACAAGAACCACAGCAGACCTACATGTCCGTATAGTGGTGGAGCCGAGTGCAGTGGTATGACTGACAGCGGTGCATTGATTTATTCACTTAATTTTGGAAATGATGGGTTGCTGTATATGTGCTTTGTCGGGCTTTGTCAAAATTACAGCTAAATGGAGGTTTGGTTACAGCCCAGTAACATGGGCATGCTCCGCCTTGTTGGTGTAGCTTAAAAAATGCTGTAATAATAAACAGAGTAGACAGACATGATGTATCTATCCATGCCACCTCAGTCTAAAAGTGTTCTCTTCTCTGTCTTGTTGCACTCCTCCGTAACTAATGCATTTATTTCATTCATTGATTTTTCAATTTCCCATTTGTTTTTCCATTTACACTTACAGGCCAAATTTTACACTGTGCTATACTTGAAAAAACAACGCACACTTACCTTCCCAATGAATCTACATATGCCAGGCAGGCAGTGGAATCACCCAAAACTGATGGACGGAGCATCCATGGAAGGGACTGAGGACCAAGAGGAATGCTGAGATTCAACTACCCATTTGATCAGGATAACACAGTAACAGTATCAACTTTCTACATCTTTGAAGCAATGTGGTTCATTTTTTGTCTTCAGTCATTAATACTGTGTGTTGTTATTATTAATAATATAATTCTTTTTGCTCTCTGTTTATAGGTTATAATTCGTCCCTACAGCTATTTTAAAATGTTCTTTGCTATCTTTAAAAGTAAGCCCGGTACAACAGAACACAAACTTTATGTAATCTGTGTCTCTCTCTATGACGGCAGACAGGCAAGTTAACACACTTAGGGCCATATTATCAAGAAAGGGCGATACATTATAGCCGCTTTTATCGGCAGGTAACTGCCGCTAAATCAGTGATAATGGGTTTGATAATATGCCCTTGTGAATTCCCATAGAAGCCCAGGTTAACACCAGAACCTGGGCTTATATGGGAATTCATAAGGGCATATTATCAAGCCCAATATCGCCGCTTTAGCTGCATTTTCCTGCAAATAAAAGCGGCAATAATGTATCGCCCTTTCTTGATAATATGTCCCCTATAGTCTACAAATATTGTGCTTTTTTTTGTTGTTTATCCATGTTTTTCTTTGTCAAACCTTTCCCAAAAGCCCCCTTCCAAACCATTTATCAAACCCTAACCCTCTTCCCCTGGGCTGTGTGATTTATTGAGGTGTGACTACATTAAATGTACACTAATAATTGATCACACGCTTGCTGGGACGGACGTGACAAAAGCAACACTAATTCAATTTCAAGGCAGGGGGAAGATCTTCTTCTGCTTGCCCACCCATAAGTATTTTTGCGAGTTAACTTTTTTTACAAAGGAACCTAATCAATCATTATTAATTGCCGGCATTGATTCGATTGTCATCGTTCATGCTATTACACACAGCACTAAAGGTTATGCTTATGTCTAGTGTAGGCCTAGTTGAGCGACTCAGAAACAATGATTTTGTAACTTGTTGTACTTGGCTATCCCCGCAACCATTATGTTTTATTTACTTCGCTCTACTACTCCTTCCAGAGTCTCTCACACACGTCTGACTGACTCTTATTCATTTTTTGTAAATGCTACTGCCAGTGTCTACTACTAATACCACCTCAACAATGGCATCTGGTTCTGCATTCTCTTCCGAAACCCAACCTGCATCGTCATGCAGCCATTGCTGTGCCTAACTTAAACATCAATCACAGGTAAGAAAAGAAAAGATGTTTGGGGGAGGTATAATAATGGACTAGTAGGAGAGACTGACCGTACTAGTCAGACAAGTCACTTAATGAGGGGTACTGCATCTATCTGTTTGTGTCTTACAAATGCATCCAATTATTTAAACCAAACACTGGCTGTGGCCCTGCACCAGCAAGGAAACAGTGTGACGTAAAACAGTAACCCCACCCACAAAACATTAACCACATTGTATGTAAAGTATAAATATAGATAATTTAATCCCCTAACAAAAATAAATTATGTAAAAAATCCCACAACAACACCTAACCCACCCCTCTCCGTAACCCCAACCAATGTCCAAAACTTAAATGTCCCCAAAAAATCCAACGTCCAATTGTAGCTCTGGGTCGCCTGTAACCATGGAGGGTGAAGGAAATCCTCATAGCGCTAATACAGCCGCAGGTGCAGGACGCCACAGGGCAGGATATCAAGTGAGTGTTAGTCATCCACTTAACCCACCCAATCCAGGCCCGAGCAAGAGGGCCAGGGGAAGTAATTTGATTCTTGATTTACCCCCGGTGGCTGCGCCACTGGTGGCCATCTTCGTAGGCGTACCTCCATTAGCAGAGGGAACGACAGAATCAGCGGCTGACTTAATAATTAAGGCTAAGTCTTGGTGTGCAGAAGCCAGTAGCGGTGGGACTCGAGTGGCTGACAGGATCATATTCGCTAACAGGGTGGGCTGGAGCGGGAAACGACCAAAGTTAGTACAGGGGGACTGTGTTGTTATCAATTTTGACAGCCCTGACATGGCCGATAGACTATTCTGGTACGGCTCTGATGTTAGGGGAGGAGATCAGATGAGACCAATCCCCGTGGGGTTCTTCTATCCACCACCTATGACTCAAACTTGGCCTAACTACTCAGCGCAAGTAAGAAGGTGCCCAAACAATGAAGTCAGTACGATAGGGCAAGTGGGTTACACACATTACACACACTCTAAACCAAGGTGGGACCTTATCCTGACTGTCCCAATTAAACAATCTACACACCAAAGTAAGGAGATTGATGGGCTACCCCTGAGAAACCGTTTTTCTCCCCTATCTGACATCGAGGAAATTGATTGACAGTCAACCATTCCACTGTCCGACAGTGTTAGTACCATCTCCCCTGTTGATCACGGGCTTTGCAAACTGGTCAGTTGGAACATAGCTGGCTCCAGATCGAAGAGGGCTGATGCTGCCTGGACTGGGTACATCAGCAGCCATGACATCATAGCGTGCCAAGAAACTTGGGATACCTCCCCAAACTTCTGGCTGGATGGTTTCACCACATTTGCAATTCCAGCTGTACCGAGCACAGCTGGAAGACCAAAGGGAGGCTTATTCCTCTTATTCTCACTGAATCTCAAGGGCACCTTTAAGATGATCCCAAGTGGATCACCAACCTTACTTATCGTAGAATGGGCAGTATCACATAGCTGCAAAATTTTATTATTACATTTTTATAATTCTTGGGATAGGGCCAATGGAAACGACCATATAGGTGCCCTGGACCACGCTCTTACTATACTCAGTCAAAACAAAAGTTACACTAATTTTGAATTTATTTTATTAGGAGATTTTAACGTTCATCCATGTGGTGACCCGTGTTTTTTAGGTGAACAGGAGGGTCGGCTAGGCACAGGGACCCCCCATTTTGAGCACACTAAGTCGGGGGAGGCCCTTGAGGAGTTGCTTGCCAATCATAACTTGTATGAAGCCAGTATCTCAGAGGGAGGGATAAGAACTGTCACGTTTAAAGGTTCTGACCCCGGTACCATCCTGGATTATATCTTCTTGACCCCGGGCATATTACATAGGGCTGTGTTCTACAACGCTATAGTCTCAACCTATAGTGACCACAACCGGGTCTTGCTTAAGTTACTCTGGGAAGACCACATGGGATTTAAACCTCGCCCTTACATTCCGGGGCCTGCCCTATGCCCTGTAGATCAAGGAAGAAGACACAAATGGGCCAACGTAGCACCGGGGAACTTTATGGATGACTTATTTCCCACCATTGAGGGGTATGTAACAACTTGCCAGGACCCTTGCGCTTCTGCCCTACAGATCATGGGGGCATTCGAGTGTATTTGTGTCCAAATCTCGGGAGCATTGATGGCCAAGCCATCTCAGATGGAGAATAAGAAACACAGATGGTTTGACACAAAATGCTCTAAAGCCCATAAGGCGTTAATGGCAACCCTAAAAACCTCCCCGAGAGACAGGTTAGCGGTAGCCTCGTTGAGAAAGGAATATAAGGCAATAATCAATGAGAGGAAAAAGGTCATAAAAAATTTGGCCTGGGAAAAATTGATGTCTACTGACATACTTCGCGACAGCTCTCAGTTTTGGGCCATAGTTAACCAACCCCTCTTTTCAGATGTGGACAACACGGTCTTGGATTGTGTTGTTCCAGACGAAAAGTGGATTAGCCACTTTAGAGAGGTATATGGTGACAACGAGCATGGCGCCCCCAAAAAGCCATGGACGGCCTTGGAGTGCGCTCCCCTAACTTTTAACCAAGCCGAGGTAGAGAGAGCTATCTTGGAGACCTCTAAGAAGAAAGCTCCGGGGCCAGACGGGGTCCCGGCTGACTTCTACAGGTACTCCCCTAAATTCTGGGCAGGGGTTTTAACCCACGTTTTTACAGCTGCAAACAAAAATATTTTCCCTTGTAGTTGGTCCACCTCAATCATCGTGCCCATTTTCAAAAAGGGCCAACGCAATGACCCAGGGTGTTATAGGCCCATTTCCCCCCTAGACTCTGCAATTAAGAACTTAGAGGCAACATCGAGGGGTGTGGGGGCTTATCAAATATCCAGTATGGTTTCAGGGCAAAAAGAGGTACCTTGGACCAGTGTTCCAACCTTCACCTGTTAATATCCAAGTATACGGTTGCCAAGGAGGGGTCCTTGTTCTTGGCCTTCATGGACCTCTCCTCGGCATTCGACTTGGTGAACAGGTCAAAACTATGGGAAATCGTATTGGTGTCTGGGATTGACAACTCACTTCTGAATTTCATGGCATCACTGCACCAGGACCTGTTTGCCACAGTGCGAGTTACGAAGGAAGGCCGGTGCACTGATCGTTTTAAATCAGAGAGAGGAGTCCGCCAGGGCTGCATCCTGGCACCCCTCCTCTTTACCATCTATATAAATGTTCTGGGTAAACATCTTGAGGCACTGGAGGGGGACGTCCCGTGTGTAGGAGAAGTTAACATCCCGGCTCTCCTTTAAGCGGACGATGCAGTCCTGATAGCTCGCACTGGGCTGGGCCTTCAGCGTTTATTGGCATCATTTGGCGCCTTGATGGACCATCTTGATTTAAAAAATAACGCGAAGAAGTCGCACACGATGGTGGTGGGCCGCCAGAGAAATAGGGGTAAGCCTATATCCTTCTTCTGTAAGGGTGAGGCAGTGTCCAGGGTGACAGTTTTTCCTTATCTCGGGGTTAGTTTTGATGACAAGGGCTCATGGGGACCTCAAATTAAGATCAAGAGTTTATCTCTGGCGAGAGCCTCCTCAGCCCTTCTAGGATTTGCAAACAGGTTAGGGGCCAGGCCCATGGAGGCACTTTAAAAAATTTACAATTCTAAGTGTATATCTGTTGTTATGTATGGGTCTCCACTGTGGGGGTACGTTTCTCAGGACGCAATACAAACAGTGGAAAACAAGTTCCTGATACGTCTTCTCTCTGTCCCTCAGTCTACCCCTACCTTTTCTATTCATGGGGAGGTGGGCCTAGACTACGTTACCGATAAACCTAGACTGGCTCCTTTATTATTTTGGTTAAAGACCTGTCTAAATGATGAATTAACCCTCAACCATGCTATTTTACACGATGTTATGACCCTGGACTATGTAAAGAGAATAGCCTGGCTGGAGTACGTCAGACATACTTTCTTACAGCTAGGACGCCCGGAACTTTTTAATTCCCCTTCCTGCATCAAGAGGGAGGATATCAAATGGACCAAATCGATCTTTATGGATAGGGCCAGATTGACTCGGTAGGAGCAAGAATTGAATAAACCTACTGTCAGATCACATTATTTGCTGCTGAGTTCCCCTTCCCTTGAGCCCTATCTCAAAACTGTAACTAAGCCCTTCATTGACATTTGTTAATAAAATTTAGATTTAATTTAATCCATTATTCCCTAGGCAGTTACCCGTCCTGGAGTAAACCAGAAGAGGGCCCTCCGTGCAAATGTGATGATTTTTCCCACCAGGACACTATGCATTTTATCATGTTTTGCAGTTTATATTCGGATGCTAGGAAAAAATATCTGGTCCCAATTTTAAGAGAGACCGGCTTTGTTCAAGTCAGGCCAGCTCTAGTTTACTTAATGTCCTTGGGCAGTACTACCATCATATCTGGAGTAGCCAGTTTTTTGGTGGCGGCTCACGGAACGAAAACAAATTTGGTGGCATTGGGGGACCTTACCTAGCTCTTTAAGCTGCACTTCATTTATTATTTTTCTGTATTGCCTTTGTGTCCTAGTGATGTATATAATGCTCTTGCCTGGTCGTTGTAAATTTATGTAACCTGTAAATCTGTAAATTTGTATATAAATGTCTTAAAGTCTTTTATGATTTTTAACAAATCGAATAAAGTGAACTTGACTGACAGACTGACTGACAATGTCCAATTGTGAAGAAAAAAACCAACACCCGATTTTTACCCATCAAAAGAAGCTACAAAAAAAGGGGCAATTTGACAGGGTCTTTAGTGGCGGGATAGTCTTTTAATATCCATCTCCATGGCCTTAAACTTTTTCTTCAGCTCCCCTAACCTCCTCCTCCAGTTGGGCATTCCGGAGGAGCATGCGGCGCGCATATGCCCTGCAGTTACATCCACAGGGGACAGCAGTAGTGCTGGATGTTGTAGGCGGGTGGCGATGTTTGGCTGCCTGACCGCGGCGCGGAACAACTGGAGGGGCCTGGCCGGGGCCCGGGGCATTGGAGGAGGCTGCAGCTGCTGCCTCCTCCTCCTCCTCCGCCAGAGCCACCAGCAGATGGCCTCCAGCGTCCGGCGCCGGGCCATGACAGCCAACTCCTTCCTCGTTGGCTTTTGAGGACCTATATCAAGAAAGAAAAAAATTATATTCTACCAAAACTCTTAGCAAAACAGTAACACAAAAATAATTCAACACATAGTGGCATAGTAGCTGTAGCACTAGCAAGCACAGTGCATAATAACATTTGTGGTATATATCTGTCCTCCCACTTCCTCAGCCTCTAACATTTGTGGGAGTTTCAGGCATTATACTAGCACTATGGCTCAGTACACCAGTCTTCTTTTACTCTTTAGTTTAGCAAAATTTCATAACCTCGTTGTAGCCAGCATGCCAGGTCAGTCAGCTTGTGACCAAGACAAACATATTCAAGTCTGCCTCATGATGCAGACTCACATTAGTTCTATTTACTACTGTCTGCAGGTGGGGACGCTCGTAATTTTCTATTATGGGTGGCACTGGACATAGTCTCTCAGTTACATCAGGGGCAATTGCTCAATTTCACTTTCACCCTGCCCGGACTACTACTAAAAGGCAGATTATTTATCTGATCCAAAGACCATTGCTTATATATGGGACAACGTCACATGAGGTACTTTATTTTGATTGATTTTGTAACCAACAGATATGCCACCACCCATAGCAGACTGGCTGACAGTAAAATTAACATAGGTAGGGAGTGGTCCTCTAAGTTGGAGGAAGGTGCTGATAACTACATACATACATATATATATATATGATTTGCTTGCAAACCACTGTGAGTCAAGGGAGTATTCTGAAAATACAACTTATATTGCCCTCGGCTTGGCTACTGTGGCACGGTTTCTTTTACATTCTCTTCAAAGACTCTGGTCTGTATACAGCGACAACCTATGCTATCTATGATGAATACATCCAGGCATCCATCCATTCAAAGTAAACATCTAACATTCTTCTTAATCTCTCAACAAACCTTAGTTTGTTTCACCAACAACCACCCATGCGTCCTTGCTTGCCTTGGCTTTGAGTTTGACCCAAACACCGCTGATGATTCTTGCTATCCTATCCACCCATACGGTGTGGGCACCCATGCAGGCATCTTTTCTTTGATGTTCCACCCACCCTTCAATAACCCATGCATCTGATTCCTATCAGTCACCTATGCATGCTTCCAAAGTATCCTTCTCTGCCAGTCATAATACATCTCGCCCGTACTTCCTCCTCCCACCCTTCTTTCCCTTTTTGTTCAACACATCAATCAAGGTCATCTGATCTGATCTGACTTTTAGTTTCCTCCATTTTATTTTCACAGCTGATTTGGAGTCAGATAGAAGAAGAGGCCATTGATACTCAACTCACGCTGCTAATGCTACTACTGCTAAAGCCACTGCTAGTAAAAGGGTGTCTTCTTCAACCGTTGTCTAATGTTCACTGCAACTTCATAATTACTAAGTCTCAACAGTACAGTGATTGTACAGTACACCCTTCCGGCTAGTGTAATGTCAATAAGTAAGTAACATATCTTACCACCGCCCGCCACTGCTGCTTGCTCACCCCCTGGAGTAGCTCCTGCAGGTTCGGCTGCCACATCTCCTGCACCCTCCATAATGGCCCCATTGCCGCTGGCCCCAGCACTGGTGGCGTTTGGTACTACGCCTAGAAAAAAACATTACACATTTTTAGATGCCATAAACACCTCCCCTAATTCATTCTTTTTCACTAGCAAGATTGGAAAAAAAGTTAATACATAGAGTCATATACAACATACATCACAAGCCCAATTTGGGTACTAGAGTACAGTAGACACTAGTAGTGTTATTATGGTCCCTAGGGTCATTGTAGTCTACTCTACTCTTTGCAAAGTTAGCCTGACCCATGCACAATTTTAGCTTATTGTCTTTTGCGCATGTTACATCACAGCTTGTTGTGTAAGACGCCTTTGAGCCCACATGAGCTCATACAGCTACTGTCTGAGCGTTGCATACAAGAGGTCGGAAACAAAGCCACTTTCTGGTCAGTCTGTATTGCTTGGCCAATACCATAACATGCTACTTTTTTGGCATGGCTGAGAAATGCTTGCATTATACTATCTAACGTGCAACATTTTTATCATAACAGACAAAACATTCCCTTCTACTAACGAACAAGAGCTTTGCAGAGCTTATGATGTAAACAGTACTTCTACGTTTCAAGGTGAGGGGTACCCCAGAATTCGCACAGGGATCATTTGACTCTACGGTGGAATTGTTGTAACAATGTTTATTGTTTTAATCTGATGCATTTTGCTTTTTTAGCTGGCTCTTATAGTATAATGATTAATGATTTGAATTGTAGAACAACGTACAGAGCCTGTTATTTTAAAATAAACCTATTGAACTTCAACTTTTACAAAGACTGGTATTTGGTGTGGTTGACTTACACGAGTGAATGAGGTAAAGGGTGTTATTATGCTCTGAGTTGTCTAATCATTGGGTATCTACGGTGGTTTCGGGGACCAAATGAGAGAGTATAGCTTGTCGGTCAGGAGATTGGGTGTTCTCACTGAGGTGTGAGGAAGGTCCAAACTCCCATCACCCACATCCTATATTCTTGTGCCTAGTTATGTAGCCTATCAAAAATAGTCAAATATCTGGTTGGGTATTTTGTTGGTGGGAATTGTCGAAAAGCCTCAAGAAAGATTAGGACCAGAAGAGGACAACACAAAGGACTAGACTCCGTGGCTAGAGCTATTGGTGAATCTGAGTTTTATTTAAAACCTTTTAAATAAAAAGTGGCCAACTGGGCAAGCTTAGCTACAGACAGACTAATAGTAGTAGTACAGAGAGTCATAGGCTCATAGCAGAGGCAGTTGGAGGCAGGGATAACAATAAGAATTTAGAAACAGTCGAGATCGAAGAAGATTTGGAAAAAAAATAGAATTAGGAAACAGAAATAATAGGTCTGAAAAAATAAGGTGCAGTAAAATGTAGGGAAATATAATTATTAATATAACCACTGGAGGACTTACTGGGGCCAGCAGCAGAGCCCTCAGTAGAGGAGCGCTCCTGGCCATGGGAGGCATCTTCATCTTGTCTCGCCGCCTGTGTCCCCATCTTCTTGCCCCTGGGTGCTGATCATGTAAGATATAACAACGAAAGGGACAAACATTAACAATTGGTGTAATGTGAAACAAATAAAATATTTAAAAAACATTCAAAAAACATTTTAGGGAACAACAATTGCAATAAAATTGACCTATCTCATCAGATCGACTAGTACTATTATTGTGGGATTCGAGGACCGTCTACTTATTATTTATGAACACTAATCCAGTGTTGCATTCAGATTCCAGAATATTAACTAAGCCTATGTACCACTTGACATAGCCCACATATTCCAGACTGGCCAATTGTTTAATAAGTCTCCATTTAAATTTTAGCCCTATAAAATGCAGAGGTGTAGGATATATGCATACATTTGTGCATACACCAATTTGTTGGTTGCGTCGGATGTTCTGCTAGTGACACTGCTAAGCCTTACCACTCACTGAACAAAGTACAAAAGGTTCTACTAAGGACTGGGGTAAGCAGCACTCAGTGACAGAGAGGATGCGTCACCCAGACCTCTCAAAAATTGCCAACTAATACTCACTAAACCTACCAATCCATCCACCACTATCTCTTCTTAGTGACAGGAGGACAAAGGAAGGACTAGTGTCTCTGTAGCAATAGCATTACCTAACTTAAGTTCTCTAAGTAAACTCTTACATAATCAACCCAAGCGAGCGCAAAGTTGCAATTAAGTAAGAGCAGTGCCGAGCACATGTGTCCTACAATCACAGAAGATTTTAAAACTTAATTTACCTGCAATTCAGGCAGCCGTATTCTTGCTATTCGGAAAAAAATTATACACAATACTTATACTACTAGTATATTAGCTACTCACCAAGCCCCAAAACCTCAACCTCAACACATAGCAGGTCCCGCAGGTCCTGCTCCCAGGCCAAGATATCGGACCACCAGTGGGATAGCTGGTGATAAGTGCGCTCGATCCCGGACTGGCGAAACACAGCCCGGTGCACCTTCACCTACCGGTGGTGACACTCCTGGGTCGGGTACCCGGAGCCAGGCCTGCTGTCAAGGACCTGTTCTCAAGTTCTTCGATGCCCCGACCAGGCAGCTGATGATCCAGGCAACTATCATCTCTCGCCTGGATTATGCTAGCTCTCTTCTGGCCGGGGCCAACCAGGCCGAGTTAACTCGCCTGCAGCGGGTTCAGAATGCTGCGGCTAGGGCGATTGTCGGCCTGCCCAGATTCTGTTCGGTGACAAATGTTCTGCGCTCCCTACATTGGCTTCCTGTAAGGAAGCGTATCCTCTTTAAGGTTCTGTGTCTTGCTTTCAAGATCTTGAGAGGTATAGGCCAGGAAATTCTATCCAGCTGTCTTTCCTTTTATGTTCCCACCCGTACCCTCCGTTCCCAGGGTCTGGCCCTTGCTGTGGTCCCCAGATTCAGACTTAGTCGTATGGGTGGCCGCTCTTTTAGTGTAAAAGCTGCAGCAGCTTGGAACTCCCTCCCTGTGGAAATTCGCCTGTTGGAGGACCTTTTGACCTTCCGGAGGGCTATAAAAACATTCCTGTTTTAATTGTTCTTTCCGTATTATCATTTTCTTGTTGTGTTATGTACTACCTTGTCTCTGCGCCGGGATGCTCCTTGGCTGGAGTATCTGTGCGCATAATAAATTAATATAACATAACATAACATAACCTCTCCGAAAAGCTTCCTGGACTGCACCCCTGGTTGGCGCAGTCTGCCGCAAGGCAGGTTGCCCCTAGGCGCAGGCGCCTTGCCCTTGGAGCGGCCATTACCCTTAGGCATGGTTCTGGGAACAGCGGGAGGCACAAAAGACAATTTTGAAGGGAAAAATAAAGTTAGGGGAAGGAGTAGGAGCTTCAAGAAAGAAGTAATATAAAAGTAGAAAAGTGAGAAATAACTCAGTAAAAGTAGAAATAAAATGCAAAATATAGACTGCGGGACAGAGAGGGAAAGATAATAAATAAAAAAAGATCAGAAAAACATTGTAAAAAGCTAAGGATGGCCAAGATTGAGGGAGGATAGAAAAGCAGGCCCCAGAACCACAGCATAGAGTGAAAAACAAGATGGCTGCACCCGTCGTGACCGGATGGATACGTTTGCGCGATATTTCTCCATAAGCACGCACAAAACGTTGTGATCATGTCAATCACGTTCCCGAACATGACATGCGCATCGCGAACACACTCTCCGTGACCCGGAACAGGATATAAGGCATCGCGAACAGGCGGGACAATGGGAAAAACAAGATGGCCGCGCCCATAGGCGAACGCATGGGTAAGTTCGCAGGATACTATACCCCGAACACGCAAACAGACTCCCGAACACGCAATACACATTTGCGAACAAGAAAAAGGCATCGTGAACAAATGGGACAAGCAACTACATGTGCTTGCCTAGCTCGCGAAGCGCATGTGCAACTTTGCGTAACTACATGTAGCGCGACTACACATACTACGCCCAGGGTTAGTCCTGATAGTGAAATACTGCCAATTTCATTTTTCACTATTGTAAGGCTATTTGTCCCATAGGATGGAATGGGGAGTTTACTTGTAACATCTTATAAACATAACAGCCCATGGGAACATAGGAAAATAATAGTTTGATGTGCCTGAAAAAAGAATGTTGAGATGCATCTTTAGGGAAGTTGATGTTTACATTCCGGGTTTGAAAATGCCACTTTTAGAAAGTAGGTTTTTTCCTGCCTAACCACCCAGTGTGCCTCTGCTAGGTTGTGTATTTACTGTATGGCTTTGGAGTGACAGGGGCTGGGGATGTGCATTCTGTTCAGACAGCCACTTGGGGGAGGTTAAGTGTGTCCTACCTTCCCACGGTGAGTCAGGGTTGGGCTGAACAGACCTGGGCTGCATTCAGAGTGGGGGAGGAGATTTTATTTCACACCTGAATGGGCCTGGTCTGACTTGGACAATGCTGTCTCCACCTTCTGCCAAGAAGTTGCACCAGAGAGGACAGCACTGGTTTTCGCTGGGCAAAGAGCTTCTCTGCCATAGAGAACAAAGGAGTTTGTATTATAAAAAGAGGGACCCAGACCCTAGGAATCAATAGGAACCTTTGCCAAGGAGAAGAGCTGGAGAAACTGAGGAGGTGTACTGCCCCTTCACTGTCTGCTGTGTGAGGTTGACCGGCAGAGGCTGTTTCTGCCAAGGAAAGGACAAGGATGTTGCTGTGTGCAGTATCCCCTGCTTGAAGAAGATCCCCAAGGGCATGAAATAGAGCTTGTCTCCCGTTCTGAAGTCACAGGGACACAAAGACTTCACCACTAGCTTCTTGCTGAGATTTCTGACCTGCTAAGAGGTGCCTGCTGCTGTATTGGACCTCTGGAGGCTGTTTGCCACTGGGAGATGGAAAAGTAACGGAACTTCGAGAAGTATGACGTGTCCGCACTTGTTTCCGACGCATCGCTGAAGAAATCAATGCAGCTCCTGCCGCGGCTCGAGAAATCACCACACGCCGAATACTGTGCACTGATCTCAGAAGTCCAAGATCACTGCACAGATTCTGATGCATGCCCTGCTGTTCAGTTGCAAGAACCAACCCAACCGCAATGAGAACCAATGCATCCCCAATCCTCACACATCGCATCTGGGTACCACGCCGGCCAAAACACAGGGGTCGCAGTAAGAAACCGATGCATCACCTCCCCAAACAGTAAGAAAGTGACACATTATTTTCCCTTCAGTACCAAACCGACACATCACCACCCCTGCATGGCAGCAAGGCACCAATGCATCATCTCCCCTGAAGTTAGGAACCAATGCATCTCGTTCCCTGGGTGTAAGGAGCCGACGCATCACCTTCCCTGTGACAGTTTTTGTTTGTGTGTGCAACGCATCCAAGATACTTTGTGTGAAAGGTGCCACATCTGCAATTTGCTTTGAACATAACTATTTTTAACTTTTAAAAGTAATATTTTGATTACTGTAGTGTGGATGTTTGTCGGTTTGGTCTTGCATGGTTTAGATAAAGATTACTTATTTCTCTACACTGGTGTGGTGTCCATTTGTAGTGTTTTCAAAGTATTACTGTATGTGTTCACAAATGCTTTACACGCTGCCTCTGAGATAAGCCTGCCTGTTCCTGCCAAATCACCAAGTGGGTGAGCAGGGATTATTTTTAGAAGTGTATCCCCCTTGCCCTGACTAGGAAGAAGGGTCCCTACTTGGACAAAGGTGCAAACCCTTGTCAACTAGAGACCCCCATTTCTAACAGCAGGCTACCGTCCTTTGCAGGAAGACAGCGAGATTCATCAGGACTGAATCTCAGTCAGATTACACAGCATTCTAGGATCATGAACAGTGCTCCTCTGTCGAATTTGGCCCAGAGGTGGCTTATGAAATAAAAGCACTTTTCCAATTGCATCGCGTCAAAGGTGTAGCATTGATGTGATTGACACTCAGAGCTGTGTCCAACCAGACAACCAAATGCAAGGGCATCGCGGTCAATGTTCCTGAGCCTTGGACAGAGTGTACAAATGACATGATAAAATGCATACTAAGAAATGTGCTGCATTCGGAATAATTTCTAAGTATATTATTGTGTAAGTGCAAGGAATGTAAAAATTCACAATAAGAAAAAGATGTCAAGTTTAAATGAGTAGCTAAAATTAAGACTTGTGTGCGGGCCTTTTGAACCCCACCTAATTCCCTTCCAATGGAAAGCAGGAATAATTTGAATCAAATGAATTATAGGGGAACATTATACACTCACATATTCTTTTATTATTTTTATTGCCCTATGTTTTCTGCTTACTTTATTCTGTTTTGTTCTTGTTCTCTCTTTTACTGTTGCTGCCCTCAACAGGGTCTGGCTTCATCTCCTCATCAACATTATGAAGTCTTCCCAGGGTTGCATTCCTCTACAAGAGATAGATGGATGGATGGATGGATAGATAGATAGGTAGATAGATAGATAGATAGATAGATAGATAGATAGATAGATAGATAGATAGATAGATAGATAGATAGATAGATAGATAGATAGATAGATAGATAGATAGATAGATAGATAGATAGATAGATAGATAGATAGATAGATAGATGTTAGCAATGGGGGATCTCTAATTGTCAGAGATATGCACCTTTTTCCAAGTAATGACCCTTGCTTCTAGTCAGGGTAAGGAGGATACACACTTTAGATAACCCTTGCTCACCCCCTTAGTAGTTTGGCTTGAGCAGACAGGCTTATCCCAAAGGCAACGTGTAAAGTCTTTGTACTCAAAACACACAGTAACACAGTGAAAACACCACAAATGGATATCACACCAGTTTTGAAAAATAAAGTATCTTTAGCTTAACCAAACAAGACCAATAATGACAAACATCTAACATACATAGAGCAAAATAGCACTTAAAAACTGTTACTTGCAGAAATAGCACTTGTAGAAACAAATAGCTCCACCTGGGGCTATTACGATGTTGACTGGGTGTGAGTGTTTGATTGATTCAGATGCTCTGTCCATCACCACCCCCTTTTGTACCACTTTTGGCCGCCATAAGTGTGGCAGGGTATGCTCAGACGTGAGTCCCTTGCTCACTTTGCCACTGGATTCAAGCAAGCCGGGCTGAAGACGGCTGGAATACCAGAAACCGGTCCTCGGAAGCTTGTTTCCGGTCCAGGGAACACATGGCTTGGCAGTTCGGGCTGGACTGTTCCCATGAGGCACAGGGTCAGACTGATTTGCATATAGCCATGTCTGAACTGGGGTGGCAGATGGGCTAAAGAATGGTGATTGATTAAACCCAGATCTTTTGACTGGGTGTGAGTGTTTGATTGATTCAGATGCTCCGTCCATCACCACCCCCTTTTGTACCACTTTTGGCCGCCATAAGTGTGGCAGGGTATGCTCAGACGTGAGTCCCTTGCTCACTTTGCCACTGGATTCAAGCAAGCCGGGCTGAAGACAGCTGGAATGCCAGAAACCGGTCCTCGGAAGCTTGTTTCCGGTCCAGGGAAGACATGGCTTGGCAGTTCGGGCTGGACTGTTCCCATGAGGCAAAGGGTCAGACTGATTTGCATATAGCCATGTCTGAACTGGGGTGGCAGAGTGGGCTAAAGAACGGTGATGGATTAAACCCAGATCTTTTGACTGGGTGTGAGTGTTTGATTGATTCAGATGCTCCGTCCATCACCACCCCCTTTTGTACCACTTTTGGCCGCCATAAGTGTGGCAGGGTATGCTCAGACGTGAGTCCCTTGCTCACTTTGCCACTGGATTCAAGCAAGCCGGGCTGAAGACGGCTGGAATGCCAGAAACCGGTCCTCGGAAGCTTGTTTTTGGTCCAGGGAAGACATGGCTTGGCAGTTCGGGCTGGACTGTTCCCATGAGGCACCGGGTCCGACTGATTTGCATATAGCCATGTCTGAACTGGGGTGGCAGAGTGGGCTAAAGAACGGTGATGGATTAAACCCAGATCTTTTGACTGGGTGTGAGTGTTTGATTGATTCAGATGCTCCGTCCATCACCACCCCCTTTTGTACCACTATTACGATGTTGTGACAGGCATAAATCCAAATTACGGTGCCAACCACGAGGTGTGCTGCGTCAAGCACAGAGTCACACAGACCCTCAAACAACCGTACCTTAGAAAATAAAGTCTGTGGATGATTCACAGCATTGCGGAGGTGAGGCGTTGGTGCCGAGGTCAAGGCTGCTTCCCTAGTTGCCACGGAAGATGCAAGGCATCGTGTCTGTGAGGATGCGACCTGTCGAGTCCAGGACAGAGGAAGTCGGCAGAATCGGTGGTGAGGCATCGGCTCTGGTGAGATGATGCGAAGTCGAAAAGTTTGTGAAGTCACCCTCGTCGTTTATGGGCTCAGCAATAACAGGATGCTGGTAGCGTCAATGTGAACGCTAGCATCTGTAAGGCCTAAAATTGGCAGGTGTGGCCAGATGTAGCGAGGCATCGAAGGCCGTCGGAGCTGCAGTGCAGAAGGGGCAGTGCATTATGCACTTCACAAGCGGTGCCCTTGAACTCGGTGTAGGTCGCAGCGTCACTGGCGGAGTTGTTTTTCTTGATTTCCTTAAATTTCTTCCAGCTCCCAACAGCAGGAGCAACCTCCAGAGGCCCAAAACTGGAATATGCAACTTCTGGCAGGTCAGAAATTCAAGCTGTGGAGTACAGGGGAGCTGGTGGTGAAGGCTTTGTGTCCCTGAGACTTCAGAAAAGGAGGCCAGCACACACAAGCCATTGGATATTCTTCTTCAAGCAGGTACACAGCACAGTTTCAGTCATTGTCCTCCTCCGTGGCAGAAGCAGCAACTGTAGCCCAACCCAGCAAAGCACACAACAAAGAGGTAGTACTCCTGCATAGAGCTCTCTAACTCTTTTCCTTGGCAAAAGGTTTCTCTTGAGTAAAGAAGTGTTCTAATTATCCGGGGTTTAAGGTCCACGACTTATATCCCATGTTGTCTTTGTTCCCTTTGTGGCAAGGGTCTCTGAACCCAGTCCAAATCAGTTCTGTTTTCTCCAGTGCAGAATCACTACAGGATGTGGAGACCGCATTGTGCAGAGGCAACACTGCCTGTTCAGGTGTAGGTGAAACTCCTCCCACCACTCTAAATGCAGCCAAGGTCTATTTAGCTCAGCAGTGAGTCACACAGGTAAGGCACGACACACCTCAACCCTCCCAGTGACTGCCTACAGTGAATGCACATCCCCAACCCCTGTCACTCCAAAACCAGACAGTCAATACACATAACAGCAGAGGCCCACAGACTGGTTAAATAAGAAAGTGCCTACTTAAGTGGCATTTTCAAACACACAATTTAAAAACCATCTCCCTAAAAAGATGTGTTACCAAATTCTGAGCTCAGAGAGCCTAAACTCAATTTCTCCATCTTGTCCCAATGGAACGTTCTACTTGTACGATGTTACACAATAACTCCCATGTCAGGATATGGGACAAATAAACTTTCAATAGTGAAAAACGAAATACACAGTATTTCACTATCAAGACATGTCACACACACCTGTACATGTCCTACCTCTCACAAACACTGCACCCTGCCCATGGGGGTAGCTTGGGCCTACCTGATAGATGTCTTACATGTAAAAAAAAGGGCAGGTTAGGACCTGGCAAGTGGGTGCACTTGCCAGGTCAACATGGCAGGTTAAAACTGGGAACAGACACTGCAGTGGCAGGTTTGAGATACATTACAGGCTAATTGTGTGGATAGCACAATCAGTGCTGCAGGCCCACTAGTAGCATTTGATTTACAGGCCCTGGCACACTCAGTGCACTTTACTAGGAACTAACCAGTACATTCAATATGTCAATCATTGATGACCAATTACAACAATAATTTATACAGAGAGCACATGCACTTCAGCACTGATCATCAGTTGTAAAGTGCCCAGAGTCCTAGAGCCAAAAAACACAGGTCAGGAAAATTAAGAGGAAAAAGCAAAAAATTTGGGTATAGCTCTGCAAAGAAGGCCATTTCCAACAATAGATTGATAGTTTGATAGATAGATAGAAACTTTTTCTTATTTCAATACTTTTAAAATCAGTTTGATTTCTCAGAGTGTAATGTGGTCAGGCCTCTAATAGATCACTAAAATCTATCCTAATTTTCTGAGCACATGTACCTTACTTATTTTAGCTTCAGATGAACATTTTGGTTTTTCAGTCTACCAGCTCTGTTAATCTAGATCTGGTAGACTGCATTGTAAAAGAGGGTAGCTGAACTTATAGTATTGGAACAATTCAACAATGATTTGCAACTCCTGAGCAATAACAGTTTCAGGTATTGCTAACCCTAAACATAGGTTCCCCAATTTCAGTGGTATGTGCACTTTTAAATGGATGCCTACATTCTGTGGAGGAGCACTAACACTGAATCTTTACATTTTCTGACCAATATGGAGATCCAGGTCTCAGGGATATAGGAGACATTTGGCTACCTCCCATTGGATTCCATCCTCTGTCCAAGAGCCACTTTGCACCTGAACCTACTAGATCACCTGTTGAGACATAATTGGCCCATGAACTGTGCCTGGTTAGTCTCAAATAAATCCAAAGCTCTATATGAGGTGACACTTCTTCAGGCTAAACAGCAGCTCAGTAGGTTTTTGATCCCCAGTTCTCTTTGAACGATCAGTTTGATCGGCTTGACACATGAATCATAGTTTTGTCTCAGCCGTACTGTTGCAGGGATTCTGGACATACATGAAACTATGCGCACGAATACAGGACCTCAGTTTATAGGGGTATATCAACCTACCATATAGTGTCTCATTCATTCTCCTCCAAATATCACGAAGCTACAAATGATTAGACAACCCAGAATACAACACTCCCGACTCTCTCAGGAATAGCGGGAGCAAGACATCTCTTGCTCTCACTAACATGTGAAAATAGGCAGAGTCACTGAAATAGTTCAAAATGTTTATTTTATCTATGATGCTCTACAATACAGTATAGGAGCCACTACCAGCAGCAAATGCATAAACTCAGCACAGTTAGCATTGTTACAATTCCATAGAAAACAGGAGAAGTCATTTTATAGAGACTATGTACAAAACTGAAGTTCAAAATCAGAACTCAAATGAAATGTAAATTTCTTTTCGACCAAACACGGATATCTAAATCAACATGCCCCAACAAAAGCAAGCTACAGTTTCCACAAAACCTGCATAAATACCCAAAATTGATCGAACTGCATCTGACTATTTCATTGACTTTGATACGTTTTCATTGGATCCAAGTGATCCTGAAACAGTGCCACCCCCAACAAATTGGCAGAAGCAAATTAAAGATTTTCTAAACTTTTTTAAAAAGACTTACCTGGTATCACCTTTGGTGGAACTCTGGGCAACTACTGGGAAACTTTTCTTTCTTTTCTGGATAGGCTTAGTAACTGTCTTTTGTATGCTTATATATGGAACTTATCTTTGAGAAAGCTCTGCTGCACAAAAAGTGGATAAGTAAGCATGATGAACTGAGTGAAAAGTAGTAAATTGTTTCCACAGTCCTGAGGGATCAGGGTTGTCATGTTCGATGGTTGCCAAGACCTATTCTCTCCTTGGTAAGAGGAGATTCTAGTGGGACTGTGAGCTAGTTGGTACACAAGGCCAACTTACCCAGGGGGGTGTTCAGAGTCAGTCTACCACCAATCCTACAGTGTATGCTGTCCAAACGCGCAGATCCGTATAATTATTATAGGAACTACACGACAGAGGCTCAGAATTCAATTCCATGTATCCCACAAAACCTTTCTTTGGAAGTAATCAGAGTGAAGGTGGACCAGTGGTTCTACAGGAATTTAAGATCAGTGAAGACCTCACTTCTAGAAACCATTAAGATCAAAATTAGTGTGGCTATAAATGCATCTTGGAGATTATATATATCAATACTGCATGAAAAAGAGGAGGAGGGACATTCTGGGTTATTAACCCTTCTTAATACAGTTAAAAATAAAGATGCAAGGCTTTTTCCAACATCTACTTGCATATGACAGTAATATTAAATATGCAAAGCCTGAAAAACATTCACCAGAAGATTGTTGATTTTTGTATTTTTCTCCATTCTATTATAAGGCAGTGGATCCAGCTGCTGTGGAGCCAAGGACTGATGAACTTCTTATTGATGCTTGTAAGTAACGCCTTAACACCAGTGAGGTTCTACTTCTGATTAACAAAAAATAGAAGGCATTCCCCACTTCTAGATCAAATCCTACCTGACCTATAAGAAAAATACAAGCCAGAATTATACAGGAAATACATAATGAGTGTGAGTAATGCCAGTTTGAAATGAAAAAGGAACTCACCACACTATGGGGCATATTACCAAGACAGGCGATAACATTTTCGCTAAAACTGCGATAATGGGCTTGATAATATGCTCTATGGAATACCAATTGAAGCCCATGTTAGATGTCCTTCACATCTAACATGGGCTTCAATTGGAACCTAAAGAGTACTGTAGCTGAGAATCCATTCCAGCCCCCCCAATCAACACCCAAACATAATGCACATTGGTCGACCTTCAAGCTATATGATCAAAAAGATATTGTCAAAACCATGCTTACCATAAAACTGAACAACCATTACAATAATTCTCTCCCCTCAAAATGTTGGTCTACAATCAATCATATGTTCATCTCCATTTGGTCTAGGATTATTTATGCTGCGCTATCTTCGGTTCCTTACCAGACTGCCAAAAAACTGTCCAAGTTACCTACATCTTAAAAAAACCTACTGAAAACCCCTCGGACCCAAACAGCTTTCGACTGATAACAAACATTTCCATGCTAGCCAAAGTACTGGAAAAATGTGCTCAATAACAACTGAGTCAACACATTACTGAATTCAAGCTTCTAGATGACTGGCAATTGGGGTTCAGACCAGATCACAGTACTGAGACAGCAGTTCTGCACATAGAAAATGATGCTTTACTTGCTCTACACCGCAAAAACTTGTCTTCTAGTTCTTCTTGACCCATCGTCCACATTCAACACTGTAAACTATGTAAAATACTAGACCGATTTAAGAAAATAATGGGATTATCAGGAACAGTCCTAAAATGGTTCAAATCTTTCTTAGAGAACAATTTGCAAAGATTACTAGTGAACCAAAAACGTTACCATCCCTGATTCAAACTGGAATACCACAAAGATCAACTCTATCCCCATCCCTATTCAATCTGTATGTCGAACCACTAAGCTAAATATTACAGCAGGCAAACATCTCCTTCCACATGTATGCAGATGACACACAGTGCTTAATTTGTGCTGGTGCTTTCCGGTGCTTAGCACTGGCACTTTTATTTGAGGGCTGGGTCTACACACATTTTCTGCTCACTAGTGCACACAGTCTTCCCGGTGAAGAGCTGATTGCAGCGCATGGTAAATCCTTACCTGGCTTTCAGTGTTGCCGCGATTTGTGCGTAAAATATATAAATTTGAATGCCGTTAACACCCACCTTAACGGAGGCACACAGAGGGCACACACACCTCCAGAAACTGCCTGGGCAAGGTCCTTGCCTCAGTCTAATTAACGGCAATCATAGCGCTAGTACGCTAGCAATGAGTGCTTGAAATGGATTATTAGCCCGACCCCCTCCCTCCATGGAGAACTGTCAAGTGTTTACACATGTGATTACTGTCTCCACTTTCTGCCAGCCCGAGCGCACTGCGCAGCTGCAGCACAGTCAACTCAAGAAGCAGTGTGTCACACAGAAACAGGCCTATGATTAAAAGTGTTAAACCCAAAAGGCGGTAAGTATTGATTTAATTCTCCTAACGTGCACAAGTATGTCTCGTTTAATGTTTGAGGTAGGAGCCTAGAAAAGTGTAACCTTTTGTTTCTTGTGCTTGTTTTTATGTAAAAGTACCGTAACTTAATTTGCAAATTCCACTGCAAATAACCTGCCCTTCAACGTTGTTTGCCCGGCTATACGAGTGAAAATAAGGTGTTTGCGTGGTGTTTCTACAGCAACCATCCTTCCAGCTGCGTACCCCCTCTTTCATTGCTTGATGCGTACCGTGTTATGTTCTTAATTACTGTAGTTTGCAGTTGGGAGATCATTAAAAACAGCCTCACCTAACCCCCTTTTTCATGAAGATGTCTGTGAATTATATGTGACACTAATATGTTGCGGGTTCGTTTTTGAGGAATGAACACGTAGTGTGATACATTAATACTAAACATAACCAGTCCCTCAATTGGGCATTCTTTTTTGGGCATCAGAATGCACCTTGCAATACTGTAGCATGACATAACCTTGCTTAAATGTGTAAAAGCCTATTGCTATGCCATTTATTGGTTTCTTCTTTACAAGCGCTTAAAGGCATGCACATGAAGTAGTTGATGCCACTGTTGGTTTGTTTGTGGAGGTTCTTTGATGGGATGTTTTGCATCTTACTTAAGTCTGGCTAAATGGTACACCATCTACCTCCGCCCCCGAACAGTACAATCAGTGATATAAATGGACAGGTGCTGTCCAATACTGAGTACCTGCACTTCTTTAACTTGAAAGGTAGAGTATCTGCACTTTAACTTGAAAGGTTGAGTACCTGCACTTCTCAACACTGCTGAAAACACATTTAATGAGAGAGTACCGGCACATCTCAAAAGCAACAAGGTTCTCTATTTTGTGAGTACCTGCACTTCTATAATTGAATGTAAAACACTGAGTACAATCCAATCAAGTTTTCAGGCTGTGTAAAACGAATATGTATGCAGAACATTCACATGTAATCAATTTCAGCCACGCTTATGTCCATACTTCTGGGCGCGAAATCCAGACTGTATTTTACTACTTGTTCGATCAACAAGACCAGTTCAACTCTTATGTAATATAATTCAACATGGGCATTACTTAATTGTCAGTTGTTGGAATAAGATACAATTTAAAGTCTGCTCTCTAGTTCACCAGGCCATACACAGCAGCAGCCGCCCACCTTACATGGGAGTCTGCAGATATTTGGAAAAAGCACGCCGAGCCGATAGCTAGGGCAAATAAAGAAAAAGTGAAACCAATGGTAATAGGGAATGAGGAGGATGAGGTTGCTTGAAACATGGATGCTGGAGATTGCAGTATTTGTGACCAAAGAAATACTATAGGATAAACCACATCATAATTGCAGTTAAAGTTTAAACTATGTCCATAAAATAATTATTTTACATTGTATTAAACAATACTACAATACACACATTTGGTAGACGTGAGTGCAATAGAGTATTTAAAAAATGTGTCTTGGAATCAGTCTAATGAAATCGCAGCTCATTACACGGCACATTTAATACATTCTTCGCACAATAACATCCACTTTGTGATCAGGACATAGGTCTAAGAAGGAAAAACTCAAGCTTTACAGTGTCAGATGTAGTATAGTTAGTTACCAAGAAAGTGGTTTCCCCAGCAATGGTAACCATGTTAAAAGTGTTCCCCAAACTATTCTCGTGGCTTATTCACCAGTTCTGTATTTTGGAAAGGTGGGCAGCTGGGTTGATCACGAATATTTGATCGAATGAGCCTGCGTTTTTCACGATGGCTGCCCACCGCTTATGTGCTCAGAGGCATGGCTAATGTGTTTATACAGTTCAATATATGGTACATGTATAGGGTATTTGGATGACTTCTTGTAACTTGTGAGACAAGACTCTCAACTTGGATTTTCTTTAACATCCTATTGCATTCTGGGATCTGTAATCTTGCGTTACTTTAATTATACCCATTGTACTAAAACTAGATTCCACAGTTTACTAAAACAAAAGCACATGACTGGATAAGCGTTTCCCTAATGATGAAAAGGCATCAAGTAAATACACAACACCATCCCTTTAGATGGATTTTTTTAGCAACACCAGTAAAGTACTTTGGTTTCCATGGGTGATGTGGGAGTGATTTATTCCTGCGAATAAAGCAAACCATCACTTCATCTGGCCATCAACCTTTGCTCCATACAAAACCAGAGCGCACCATGTCATGAGCATCATTGTGTTTTTTTAACCAGCATTCCACCGGGTCAGAGAGGGCATCAATATTCTTTACAAAAATGTTATTGGAAAAACAATAAATAACTTTCCGCCTCCATTCTTGTGTATCCGCCCCTTCTTTACTTTCCCTGTCCATCCACTCTTGTCTTTATGTCTTTTTTTGCCAGCTCATCTTTCCCCAAGTTCCATTTTTTCAACAGATGTACTCTATTTCCCTCTTTTTAGATCCTCTTTCTCCCATATGTCTCTATCTATTTCTTTTGATTCCATCCTTCATAGCACTCGCTCTGTCTTCATTACCGCGATTACTTTCATTTCTTTGTGTCCGTCTCTCTCTTTCAGACTCTGTCTTCGCTCTCTCTTGTTCTTTCAGGGGGCCACCTTATAAAGCCAGCTCAGTTCTGCAGAGAGTCTTGCCCTGATTACCTTGACTAATTCTTAAACAAGTTCTTTTAAATACTGTTTCACTTTTTAATATGGGTGATATGTGCGAGTCTATAATGGACATTTTGCAGAGACATGTTGTATTTATTGTCCATGTAACTTCCATGAAAACAGCACCTCTCAAATGAAAAATGGGAGGGTAACATTGAGATTATCTGCAGCAATATTAGTGCGCTGCTGCAGTGTTAAATATTGAAAACACAAGTCATCATCCCTGAATATTAGATGTGAACACATTTAAATTGTGGGCGAGTGTTCCTTGATCACATAACATGCATATGCCTAATGCCTGAATTATGCACTACGGGGCACTCATTGTCCACAAAATATGTGGTTGCCAAAGGTTTGAAGCCCTGGGCTAAAAACAGCTGGCCATATAATATGAATATGCCAGAGGCTTGCAGAGGTGGGCAAATATCAGCTACCCATATGATGTAAATATGCAGAGGCTTTCACAACTTGCAATATATAATAGGCCAACCAAACAGAAGCCTGCACAGGTGGACATTTCTGACTTGGGTATTTGAGGTTTGCAGAACTCCATTATATGCACTGCAAAGCTTAAGTTATCTGCATATCTGAAAAGTGTAATTTTCATTTACTTTACTACAGCATTACATACTGTGCATATACAAAGGGTCTGAATTGCATACTATAGGCATACCTGTGACATTACATTTTACATGAGTCTATAATATACACACATTTTTCGATATATGCATATAATCAGAGGTTTTATATGTCCATATTGGGCATATTACAGCACTGAATGATGTATATAAATTAGTAACAGGCAAGGCATATGCCAGAGAGGTGCATACGGTGTATCTAGCGTAGTCCAATATGTTCTTCATGTGATAGATGCCTTCATAGTGGGCTTGTTCCTCTCAGCTCTATAATATCATATATTCTTTGGTAACAAGATGTACATATATATCAGTGGAATGCAAATTCCCTAAATTCTCAGAGCAAAATAATTAGAAGTGTGTAAAGTGTGATACTCTATTCTACTATTAGCCTGATTGGGGGCAGTTTAGGGTGTTATTTGAAAATCAAGCATGGGGAGACACAAAAAACAACAGAGGTAGATAGTAATTCCAGCATTACTTTGGAGTCAGGCCTTTCATGGTCAGGTAAAGTTCATTATCTTTGGTTCCAAAAGCTATGACATCCAGTCTCTTTCGTGGGTTTGCCTCGATTGTATTAACAACGTGTTTTGCTGGAATTCAGATTGGGTATTACATCTGGCTTTCAGTGCCAGTTGAGGATGCGGGTGGAGCCAATAGAGTAAGGAGGTGGAGCCAGTGGAGGAAGTGGGAGGAGCCGGTGGAAGTGGGTGTGGCCTCCTAGAAAAATTTTAGCACCTGCTCTTAATATTTTACAAATTAAGCACTGATGGCACACAGCTGTTCATGAAGATTATTTCACTGGAAGAGATCAACACGATGACCCAGGCCTAAAAGAGGACCATTCAATGGCTACCCAACAATCATCTTAAGCTTTACTCGCAGGAAACAGAATTCCTTCTGATTTCCCCCCAAAAGCTCCACAATGATAAAGGAATAGACCAATATGATCACTGCACTAAACTGTACCCCGATTCTAGTGAACTCAACCAAGTCTCTAGGAACTATGCTGGATATGAAACTAAACATGTAAACCCACATCACCACAATGGCAAAAAAGGTCGACTTCCATCTGAGTTGTCTTAGAAAACTGAAACTGTTCATCAAAACCTCATACGTTAAAACAGCAGTCCAGGCATTGGTCATCTTGAGGATTGAGTAGGATGCCCAACTTTAGCAGGCCTACTAAAAGCGTGCCTCAATGCAGCCTAAAGACTCATAACAAGATCAAGAAACCTGACCACATCACTCCACATTTCAAAGCGCCTAACTGGCAACCATACGAAGCAAGAATCCAACTAAAGATGGCATGTATTATACAGAAAGCATTACACTACAAAATACCACTTTACGTTGCCCCAAACAATTATGATATCTGGAGGGAGTAGATTTTCTCGGAGCACCAGAGATCTTTTACTGAAACCTGCATTCTTCTGTAAGAAGAGAACGTATGATAGAGCGTTCTCTGGAGCTGCACCAAGAATTTGAAATTTGCTCCACCCAAACATTAGAGAATCCCGTCCACTTCACTATTCAAAGAGGAAGCTAAGACCTTTCTTATGAGCAAATTCCTCCCATAACTAATAGCAGACGGACATTTCTAGAGTTCAATTTGAGAACAACAGACAATCTCTCGATCAGATCACTGACAGAATATTGAGGAGCAAAATATCGATGACAAAATACAGAATGCCAGAATATCGAATTCCTATCTCCAAACAGGTAAGTACAATAATATTGAATCTAAAATATTGTTGTAAATAATATAGTTTGTAAAAATATTGAATTTTTTAAATGCCTAAAAAGTCATGTAAAATAATAACATAATTAATATAATTTAGTAAAACATACTTAAAAATACTTAAATAACATAAAAATTAATAAATAATTAATGTAATAATAAATACCATGCATTTTTATTTTTTAATACATATATATATTAACTTAATAATATAAAAAAATATTAAATAATTTTAGCGTAGGAGCGGGAGGGTAAAATGTACTATTCCCACTCCAGTGATTGCAACAGTAGGGAAAGCGTTGGATAGGGGAGGGTGAACATTCCTATTCCCACTCCAGTGAGTGCAACACTAGGGAAAGTGTTGGATAGTGGGAAGGTAAAAATTTATTTTCCCACTCCAGCGAGTGCAACAATAGGGAAAGCGTTGGATAGCAGGAGGGTAAAAATTACTATTCCAACTCCAGTGAGTGCAACAGTAGGGAACGCGTTAGATAGCATAGGGTTAACAATTACTATTCCCACTCCAGTGAGTGCAACAGTAGGGAAAGCATTGGATAGCGTAGGGGAATAAATTACTATTCCCACTCCAATGAGTGCAACAGTAGGGAAAGCGTTTGATAGTGTATGGGTTAAAATTACGATTCCCACTCCAGTGAGGGCATCAGTAGGGAAAGTGTTGGATAGCGGAAGGGTAAAAATTACTATTCCCACTCCAGTGAGTGCATCAGTAGGGAAAGCGTTGGATAGCGGGAGGTTAAAAATTACTATTCCCACTCCAGTGAGTGCAACAGTAGGGAAAGTGTTGAATGGCGAGAGAGTAAAAATTACTATTCCCACTCCAGTGAGTGCAAAAGTAGGGAAAGTGTTGGATAGCGTAGGGGTAAAAATTACTATTCCCACTACAGAGAGTGCAACAGTAGGGAAAGCGTTGGATAGCGTAGGGAAAAAATTACTATTTCCACTCCAGTGAGTGTAACAGTAGGGAAAGCGTTGGATAGTGTATGGGTTAAAATTACGATTCCCACTCCTGTGAGTGCATCAGTAGGGAAAGTGTTGGATAGTGGGAGGGTTAAAAATTACTATTCCCACTCCAGTGAGTGCATCAGTATAGTGCATCAGTATGGAAAGCGTTGGATAGGGGGATGTTAAAAATTACTATTCCCACTCCAGTGAGTGCAACAGTAGGGAAAGCGTTGAATGGCGAGACGGTAAAAATTACTATTCCAAATCCAGTGAGCGCAACAGTAGGGAAAGTGCTGGATAGCGTAGGGGTTAAAATTACTATTCCCACTCCAGTTAGTGCAACAGTAGGGAAAGTGTTGGATAGCGTCGGGGTAAAAAATACTATTCCTACTACAGAGAGTGCAATAGTAGGGAAAGCGTTGGATAGCGGGAGGGTAAAAATTACTATTCCCACTCCAGTGAGTGCAACGTTAGGGAAAGCGTTGGATAGCAGGGTAAAAATGACCATTCCCACTCCAGTGCCTATTAACAAATAACTGAGAGAGGAGAGCAAATCTCTTACAATATGTAACTACTATGGGCAAAGTGAGATGTTCGACATGTATGTATGGCTCGCTTCTATGAACTTTACTGAACTTGTTCTTTTAAATAATGTTAGATGTTTTCATAAAATGAAACTATCAGGCAGAAAACACACATCCTATGTTCCCATATTGTTTACTTTCTATTTTAATTATACAGACTGACAGCACATCAAGCAAATAAACACCATCTGGACATTTTCCAGAACAAAATAATGATTTATTTTTGCATAAGAGACATGAAGGTAGAGTTGTATAATCAGGCTTTTAAATCAAAATGCAAAATAAATGAATTCTGCTTCCCACTCGTACCTTTGATTTTCTCTGTTATGCACATACAAATGTGTTTTCATAAACTCCTGTGACCCGTGTGATTAAATGTACGCTGAATAGGCCAATCAAATCCGCTAAGAAGATATTCATTGATTTGTGTGACTCATTTGGTCCGGGTGTGAATAGGATTGGAGCTATTATCTCATTTCGATTTCTATGTGGTGCACGTGTGGTACATATTTTTCTATTTTTCACTGTGATCTGGCTGAACTGCTACTGACTCGTAAGCTAAGTAATGTTTGTTTCTTTAACTTGTACTAGAAAACGTAATATTGCATTATTAATTTTACATAAACAAACAAGGTAAGTCTTCAAATGCAATATGTCTAAAGGCAGACTGTTTCTGCTCCTAGATGGTAATCGTTTGCTTGGTTATGAGTCAAATGGTTTGTTTCTCTCGAATGTATGAATTTGAAAATGCTACAAATTGTTCTTGTCTGTTTTCTAACTGCGGGGTATATTCACAAGAACGTTTGTTACACATCGTCAAAAAATGTTAACGCACCGGTACACATCGCAGCCTATCGCGGGAAAATAACCCAGTGTCAACGTCGAATGCACAACAAGGTGGTAGCATGCCGAAACCTTGGGCAATGTCCGCGATACAAACACCTCGATGGAGATAAAAACACAAACCACAACACAAAAATACATGCGAAGAGCCCATTCGCGATGAGGAAAGCAGGGATAAGCACCGCCAGGCCCGCGACACACATGGCAGGTGGGGATGAGCACAATAAAAGCCTTAAAAAAAGCGACAATCCAAACAGAAAACAACAGCCATGCACAATGGAGGCAACCCGAGCCAGCATACAACCCCACAAGCCCCATTGGCAATAAAACATTGTACATTGTAGGCCATCTCGGACAAGGTGAATGCAGCCTGAGAGTGGAGGTGGACAATGGAAGAAAGCCAGAACATCTGGAATGATGCAAAAAGCACAATCAGAAACACGCCGACAACAAGATGGCAGCAATGCACACCGGAGGTTAGAGGCAAGCGTCACACAAGGAGCTGGATGACATGGTGTCGACCACATCAGTCTGGAGACGGTGGCAGGACCAGGGACTGGAAACTGACCAAAACAGACACAACGCCACCGGGAAAGGAACCAGCAGGGACCCAGGTGAGATGGGCACAATGGAACACATGCACAATTAAGCTCAGCACCAATGCAGACAGACCATGCCCAAGAGGGACAACACCAACCAAGAGCAAAAGTCACACAACCCGGCAATATCATACCACAGAACAAGCACAGAAGTGGAAACCACACTACCTGAAGGGGGAGAAGGGTGAGCCAAATCAGAGCTGAAGGAACATATCACACACAATGCAGCACACACACATAGGAAGCAGAGCACCACAACCTCAAACAGAATGTGGCACAAACACCAACATTTGCACAACCGAACACAGGACACACATGCACCCGCCTGGTGCTTGTTAACAGCCACATGCTTCTGGCTAAGCACAACACACAGATATGACAATGCACAAGTACACACCCACAGTACTTACGGGGTAGCAATACACGTATTGCAGGGAGCCAGAGAGTCAGTGACACACACATTGGCATACAAATCAAGACACAACACAGTTGGAAACATTTCAAGTGCGGGAACTTTATCAACAAGTGCGTGACAATATGGCCAAGAGAAGTGCCACGATATGCAGACCAATGCAGCAGCATGTCTGAATGAGGAACATAGGACAGCGCCCATGTCCACCTCGGGGGAGTCCATCACCAACACAAGTTTGTGCCAACCTGCGTCGGTTGTCTGCGCAAGGATCAGGCAAATGCAGCCATGTCCACTGTCATCTTGGGACATGTGACCAGATTCCCAACATGCAACCAGGCATCGGGATAAGTGCAATGGGCTCTCTTCGTCCACCACATCTGACATGTCGTCGACATAATCCATCAGCTGACCTGGACAGATGTGCTGAGTACAACCACTGGCCCCAGTGTGCACCAAAGCCCAATCGGGTAGCGGCACAATGTGCTCACTGCACATGAGGACTTGTGCAATCTCGCAGGTCCAGTGTCCAGCCTGCATGCCAAACATCCATGCATGCCACAAACGGGCATCACAGTGACACTCCTGGTCGTGGACCAACGGGGGTGCACACACATGCCATAATCCAGGTCAGCTACCATTACGTTGGAGAGGCAGACATCCATGGACCACTCACATATAAGCATGAGCTAAAATTCAACACAGGCTGAACGCAGGTGACATCCACTAGGCGGAAGCTCAGCCGGTATCTGATCCCCAAGACGGCCAACGGCAGTGCCCCTAGTACATGCAGCAGACGTTCACGGTACAGGTCCATGTGACTAGATCTGGGCATGTGTTCGGGATGGTCTGCCATGGCGTCAGTGGCTCTGCTAAAAGCGGCACTGGCTTGCCCTGCGCCAGTCCTGTGGATGAAATGGCACAACCTGGTGCAATGAGCAGTGTCTGTGTGCAATGGGTGCAGGCCTGGGGTGAGGTGAGAGTACGTGTGAAGGTCATTTCATGCACGCCAACTACGACCAAGAACTACTTCGAGTGGGATGTGTGAACATTGGTCTCACTTCAGAAGTGCGTAGTGTGGGAGTCTCAAGCAAATGCCATTGTATCTGTCAGGGGGTCTTGGCCACATGCCAGTTCCTGATCAGAGCTGCAGATGTGCTACAGCCTGACAGTTCACACAAAGGACCTTTCATCCATACAGTTACTTCACCATCTGCATGCATACAGGAGATGCACTGGGCCTGGCGTGGGTGTGGTGGGATGTCTGCAGCCCTGGGAGCACTGTGACGCTGGCCTTTGAAGGTGTGGGGCCACGTCAATTGACTGGACAGGGCAGACACAGGTGTACAGCCCATGGCTGGCTGGGATGGCGCTGCAACTGAGCCCAGGCAAATGACTCAAGCATCCACAGGACTGATACACCAGACACTTGGCATGCATGTGCCAACAACCTGTGTTATTTGGCGCTTCTGGAGAAGTGTGGCTCACGGTTAGAGCGGCAGACTCTGATGCAGAGGTCTGGCCTAGACCAGGGTTCAATTCCCGTCGCGGCAGGGTCTTGGGCTCAATGTCCTCGGAACCGATAATTCTCTCGCCTCGTGCCTACTCTAATAATGGGTCCCACTCTGCAACTCTGGGCAATAGCTTGCTTAATCTCCACAACGGCCCTACCGCTAGGATGCCTGGCTTCACCTTGGGGTGCCCAGGAATGGGCACCTCACAGGAACACGCCAGGACGGATTCCTCAGCGGCACAGCACGGGGACACACTGGCTAGTGTAACCAGGCGCTTTATAAGCTCAGTATTATTATTATTACATGTCCCCGTATGGGCAGACCTGGCCTCCTGGTGCATGCTACATTGCAACATCGACTACTGTGGCCCTGGTGGGGAATACACCCCAACACAGAGACACACTTACTGCACTTCCTGCCCAAGGCCAGGTCCGAGCCACGCCCTGCCCCCCTGTCGATTCCACACACCCCTGCGCTGACCTGATGTACGTCAGACCAGCACACACTGCTTGTGCATGCGCGGGGGTGCATGCAAAGCTACATGTCCAGGGTCACTGCCAACGCTGAGGGGACATGGTAATGTCTGCTGAAGACAGCACACTGTGATGTTGCAGGGCCTGTGACCATCATGCTGACACAATGACCACAAGGACACACTTGCTTAGATAGTGTGAGTAGATATGAGCACATGCACACGGCCACATTTATTATCAGGCAAACATACTGAGTGACACCTGTGTTGGATGTGTGTGGGGTGTGTGCACACCAGCAGACAAGGGCTGCCTGGTGCAGTCACAAATCGACAACAGTGTACATCGCAAAGGACACAGCCATTCAACCATAAAGGCCCTATGACTTCTGCTGCACAGAGTTAGTGGCCCCAGATGCACAGCAGCCTGCACGGGCCTTCCGTTAAGGGACGCTGACTTGCAGGGCACTGGGGCAGGGTCACGAGTGCATAGCAGGTTCTCGTAGATGTGAAAGGAGCTTGCAACGGAGTGTCTTGGTCGGACAGTGGAAGGAGTACCCCCAGGGCATGATGCATAGACTAGGACCCTGCTGCAACAGTCTCAATGGTGGGGATGTATAGAACAGACACATGTTGGACACCAAGTCGGGTCCAGCATGTGGAAGATGCAGCAAACTACCAGGCCATGGACTAAGACGCCACCAAGGTACAACCAGAAAGTGCCGATGACTCATTGCGCACAGAGTTAGTGGCACCAGTGCTGTTGGGGATGACGGCTGCGATGAGGCGTGTCCAATGGTGTGGACTCCTCCACATCTTACCGAAGACACAGTTTCACATGTGTGACCTACTGAGCAGCAGTTTAGGCCTGAGGCAGCGGTCGGCGCCGGGCCACAGACACATGGCGTTGATGAGCCCAAGACCACCGTCACAGAGGTCATCCAATATATCTGAAGAAGGGTCCCGGACGTGACCAGCACAGAGTCAGTGGCCCCGGATGAACTGCGGCCGGAACAGGCACGCCAACACGGGATGGTGACTTGCGGTGAACAGGGCTGATGGCACCAGGTCAGTCATTGTAAGTGTTCGAACACCTCCGTGACTCTGATCTGGCTTTCGTCTGCACTTAGCCACATCCTCCTCTTACTCTTCTCCATGCATTCACTGGTGGGGACTCTGCCATTCATGAGTCACGGCTAGTGCTGGATGTGGGACCGCCTGGTCCGCAGGGAAGGCCTGGGCCCTCATCCACGTGTGGCCGGCTGGCATTGAACAGGGTTAGTGGCACCTCGTGTGGCTAGCTGGTATTGCACAGGGTTAGTGGCACCTCGTTTGGCCGGCTGGCGTTGCACAGGGTTAGTGGCACCTCATGTGGCTGGCTGGTGTTGCACAGGGTTAGTGGCACCTCGTGTGGCCGGCTGGCATTGAACAGGGTTAGTGGCACCTTGTGTGGCCGGCTGGCATTAAACAATGTTAATGGCACCTTGTGTGGCCGGCTGGCGTTGCACAAAGTTAGTGGCACCTCGTGTGGCTGGCTGGCATTGAACTGGGTTAGTGGCACCTCATGTGGCCGGCTGGCATTGAACAGGGTTAATGGCACCTCGTGTGGCCGGCCTGCAATATGGAATTATGCCTCACTTGTTGAAGGGGGTCTGGTGCTGTGGCCGCTGTCACTGATTTGGGGTCACTGCCATTCCGGAATCAGGAAACTGTTCCACATGTGGGACCTACTGGGCCACAGCAGAGGTCGCGGGACTGTTGCTTGGAGCTTGCACCAGCATGTGGTGGGCCCTGTTTGCCACACGCCGGTGTAGGCAGGTGAGTGGAGCCTCCTGGGTGCGCTGGGGCAGGCATGGCGGGTCTGGGGACCGGCAGCCCGGGGTGCAGCAGGCGCTCAGGGCCGCAGGCCTCGTGGCGGGCTGAGAGGTGCCGCCCTGGCTGACGCGTGGTCCATTCCGAATGAGAACCAAGCCCAAGGTGATGGGCTTTTAGTTCACAACCTTCGCAGGCCTGGCGTATGCAGGTCCAACCAACTACTCACGTGCATGCAAGGGGGGACGTAGTGTGCGACAGTTGGGCGTTCTGCCCTACAGCCTGTGGGGGCATGGTAGCATCTGCTGGCCACTACACTCCATGCACCAGCAATTCATCTCCACATGGCCATTTCCATGGTTTGCACTCTGTGGTCTGTCCGGCACGTCCACGCCACACATGGCATTGGGTAGGTTCACATTCCTTTGGCACTCACCGCTCTCTCACATGCCTGCTCCATGCCCCTCCTCACATCCTGCTATTGTGTGTCTGTGGTTCCATGCAGTGGCTGGGTTGTAGGCATGGCAAGGCCGGATTCACTATGGAGTCGTGTTGTCATGTCCGGTCGGTTGGCATGTTGTGTGTCATGTTGGATGTAGTTGTGCTGCGTGCCCATTGGCAGTGTCATGAGTTGCATGACTGTGGGCGGCAGGTACGTTTCAGGTGGGCCCGTTGTCTTTGCGTACGCTGCCTCTGAGGTGTTCTGGGGGGGAGGGGTCCTGGGGGAGGTGGCGGGCCTGGGGTGGTTGCTGTGGGTGTTATGGCCCTCATGGGTATCGGCATTGCATGATAATTGTCTTCATGGCATCTGTAGATCTTCCGGTGTGGCTCTTGGCTCGGCTCCCTTTCATGCTGCAGGTAGTCATCCTACTTTACAACAGCAATGAGCAGGTATTAATTCCCTGCTGCTACTGTGGCTTATCGCCTGTTTTTGTTTAGCATCGCGGATCTTGCATTTTGTTGTGAAAGTGTTGCTGTGGATTTTCCATGTGTTTTGCACAGGAACGCCTGCTCTGTATCTCATTAGGGTTAGTTGATGGTGTCCACCGTGGTGATAAATTTGGGGGCAGTTATCGTGGGAATACTGGCGATGTCTGCAGTTTGCACCACCTTGTGAATGGGGTGTTAAATCTAGCTCCACATTTGTTGCATTAGGGAGGGGATAAATCGGAGTTGAGTCCTTGTGAATATCCCCCTGAGTCTTTTGCTCAAGTCATCAATAGTGTCCTTGACCCCTTCCACGCGGGGCTAATTCCCCCATGGGCGCAGGGGAGGGGGGCCGCGTGCAGCGCCACGTGATCGTGACGTGCTCAGCTCGTCACACTTCACAGTGGAGCTGTGCTCATGACGTGCGGAGCTCGTCACAACTCCGCCCACTCAATGAAACGCACTGCACAGGGGGGGAATTATCCCCGTGTGGGCGTTCCGCGGCTGTTATGATGAGCTCAGATCGTCATGACCACAGCTCCCCTGTGCCTCATGACAAGCTGAGCTCGTCATGAGCGTCGAACGGGTTAAGGAAAGTTTTTGCAAATGAACAGTGTTCACTCTGGGAAGCCTTTCTTTTTATGTGGGGAGTCTCAGCACTCCTAAACTTACTGAAAAGCGTGAACTTACACAACCGTGTGAGTTCAGAATCAGGATATTTTTATTGTTTAGTTAATAAAAACCATAACATTATATCAACAAGGTTCAATACAAAACACCCTTAAAGTATGCATTAAAAAAAAATAAGCCTGCTAAAATTATGAATTACAGCAGGGCCTGAGCACATGGTTTATAATTAATACTAACAACATTGTACGATTCATTAGGGGCCAGAAAAATCCATGGGGACTATCCCATAAAGTGCTGTTGTGCTTTGTCCATGTGTTACACGTATGGCACAGTGAAAATACGTCAGGCTTAGTTTCTAAAACCATTGCAAAACACCAACAAGATTAAATACAGCGCACCATTAAAAATTGTGCAAAATAATTGTGTACGTTTACCTAGGGTTAGAAATGTATGATGTATGGGTGTTAAACAGGCACATTTCTTGGCATAAAATCCCATACCGCTCAGGTCAGCCCAAACAGAAAGTGCTTTCACACGAATTCATAGTACATAAGTGTGAGCAAAGTTCAGGTAAAGGATGCAGCGCTGGGAGGGATCATCTGTCAAAATGTGTGGATAGATATGAACACAATAACAACATTTAGATAAAATTGCTATTACTATGTTACAGATATTAGCTAAACACTTGCGCCAAGACACTGCTTCACTCGAGTGATGCAGGTAAGAAGGCTTGTTAACATTACCGATTTGCAGGTGGAGCCCGTGCAGGTAAGACCGGTAGGGTCAGGTGGGGGGGGGCGAGATTTCAAAAGACGTCATTGGAAAATCAATTACTGAGTTAATTTTTCCTTCTGGTCGTCTGTCGAATACCCCGCAACCCGCCCCACCACCCCATTGCCCTTACCTGCACAGGCCGCTTCTGCCGATTCTACTTAACAACAAAGTGGTATGTTGCAACCATGCACTCCTGTCTCTTAACTCCAGGGTGGGGCACTAGCTACGTACCTGGATGAGGGTATCCCTTGGTGTGATCCACTAGGTCTAAGCAGACAGGCTTCAAAAAATAAAAAGATTTCTAGATGGAACTTCCCAAAGGGTTTATTAAAGTTGATAATACTATTGCACGAGGGCTCGTGGACTAGAGTGGAACTTGGGGGCAATGGAGCCTTATCCAAAAAGATTGGTACCACCAATGACCTTAGACAAGGACATATTCTGACACCGCTACTGTTTTCAATTTATATTGTGAATGCTATGGTAGGATTAACACAGTTCGGTCATTTCCACCAAAATTTGGAGCTAGGGCTATATCAGCATTGTGTTGCGCTTATGATACGGTGTTATTGGACCTTACACCAATTGTTCTTCAGAGGCAAATGGATGCTTTTTCACAACATTGTAAGATAAAATGATTTGACAATAAATATGGATAAAACGAAGGTTATGGACTTTTCGAAAGGAAGAATGCCGTCTAATAGGTTTAAGTGGTGGTTGAGAGGTGGTAAAAGAATATAGATATATATTTAGGCCTCGTTTCAGTTATAATCTAAACTTTAAATCTCATATCGACCTTCAGGAAGTGCGTTCCACGACTATTACTGGTGCTTTATAAAGACTACATCTAGCCGTGGGGCATAAGTCTGTTCAAGACCTACAACCTTAAATTGTACATCTACCACTAAATGGGTATGAGGTTATGACATTCAAGAACATTTAAGGTCTGCAAATCATAATACCTGGAAAAGATGGGTTGGGTTACCCAGAGGCTCAGATAACAGTGCCTTGAGGCGAGAGCTGGACCTCAGTAACATGTAAATTAAAAATAAAACAGCGGATCCTTAATAATTGAGCTTGTCTTTTAAATTCAGAAGAGGGCTCCCTACAGCACATCATGAAAATCTATTTGCTCGAGAAGAAGTAGGCCAATGGGTCGCTGATATACAAGATATCCAGTCATCACTGTGGTATGCGCCTCTAAACCTCTGTTTTCCAGCAGAAACCAGCATTAAAAACTTTGATACAGGAGTGCTCTAGAACTAGCGACTTAGCAGATGTAAGCAAAAGAGTCAATCTGCAACACCTATTGGGGGCAGATTAAAGTGGGCAAATTCAGGCTTATCTGCATGACATACAAAGTAGATATGCCAGGAGGTTGGCCTTGAACTTAGGCTGAGATAGGTCCCAGCCTTTATCAAGTGGAAAGGGGTTAGGCCGGCCGGGACGGAGAATGATATTTTCCCTTCTGCTAAACAGATGCATTGCCTCTCTCTCATATAACTGTTTTTTTACGTATGCTTTGATAACCTAATAAGAAGCTTGTTGCTGTCTTATTTTTAGAATTTTACAGGTGCGCAGCATTAACAATCTAATGATGGTAATTTTAAAGTGTAATAATTTGCCTCTGTATTGTGTTTTTTTAAAAATCTTCTCTGTAGTCACCGAAAGGTTAGCTTTCTTGACTAACTCCTAATGTAATATGCACATATAGAATGTTGAGGTTTGGGTCAATTCATTTTTAATTCGGTGGTCTCTATGAAACCTATTTTAATTATTAGGGAGACATGCTTAAATACGACCTGAATCATTGTGTGTATGTATTTTGTTAGCTTATTTTTTAATTTCTTCTTTGAATCATATATGGTTTTTATTTCTTGAAGAACGTATATTTTCTATGTGATAAGTGATTTTTGCACAAAATAACTGCACTCTCATTTGCCAAAATTATAATGCTAGAATTGTACTTTGCACAAAAATGTAATAATTTTTGTGCATTTTTGATCTGTAGTTGCATGCCATAGGGTAATTTTAGAATATGTCATACGCTCTCTTCAGAAGAGTTTTGTCCTGCATCTGTGTCCAGTTTATTATTGTACTGTACTTAACCCTTCACAATTTTAATTGGTCTATCCCTTATAACAAAGAGTCGAGGTCCGTCTCTGCCCTGTTGTAGCTGTCTTTAGCACTTTGTTGATTCCATTTTACACAACGGACAAGAGATAGTGCTTTGCAAAGGGCCAGTTTTGGCAGTATATGTATTCACAAAAACACTGTATATCTTGATTGCTGATTTTATTATTTTGTTGTATCATAATTTTAAAGATATGTTGAAACAAGAGTATTGGCATGATAACAAACTAAATAAATTATATACAAAATAAAATAAAAAAGTTTGCATCACTTTTTGCCTGCTCAAAGTCTTAGTAAGTCTGGATAATGTCCAATTTACAGCAGAAACAAGACAAGCAGGAAATTCTTCCCTCATTCCCGCTTTTTTTTAAACCTGTTGATGATGTTCCAAGTAGATGCACATTAGCTAATTGAGATTCGAATTACTGTCCAAGCGAATATCCAATCCTTGAAATGAGGATTCAGGTCTATTGACTTGTTAAGATAAAAATCATAAAAGGACTTTCAACATTATCATTATTGTACTAATGGAAGATCCATATTGTTTTCGTTGAAAACAATGAAGACTTGCCATTCCATTTAATCAAGCTGCTGATATAACTCTTTTTTAAGATTTTGTCCTTGGGGGATGTTATTTAAGATACATGTTATTCAGTTTGGAGGGATTGATTTTCCATTCTGCACTGTAATTTCTGTGTGCTCTTCTAAACAGATCTCACATCTCGTGGGATCGACAAAATAGTTTCCGTTTGCATATCAAACCGAGTTAAAAGTTGACTATAGATCACTGGCTTATCAAATGGGCCTTCGCTCTATGAATCCAATTTCATAGTCTCTGGGGCATATCTACAAATAATTCACGAAACACAGCACAACAACGAAAGTTTCTGCACTACGTTGTGTGTAAGGGAGAGAGAAGAACGGCACAGATCTACTTAGAAATAGGGCTTGTTTCTGTCTCCCTGTGCTGACACATTTTAAGCTGCCCTGCAGCAATGCACAAACCTTTGTCCCATAGTTGCAAGGATGCATTTTTTATATCAAGCATACCTTTTGTACTGTAAAGTCACCCTTCCATTACAAAGTATTATGCTTTGACATAGTTTAACTTTGTTATACTTTGTAAATGTGCTGTACAGCCAAAACCTTTTCTCTAACATCGCGACTGCCTGGAGTAGGTGTGCAAATCTCTGTCTACCAATGTTAGCAAAAAGGGATTTGCATCAATACCCATTGGCGGGTGCATGGGAATACCCATTACCATCCATAATAAGATCCACTGACTCACAGTAGCACAAGGTAACACAAAGTGCTACTTTTCTTTACTTTGGGGCTACTATCCCATGGAAAGTATGACTTGCTCTGGAAAGTAAATACCAAAAAACACCACTTTGTGCTGGTTTGCATCACTTTTGTAAAGCAAGCCTGGCACAGAGTATTGATAAATGTGTCCCTCTGTTCACATTTTGCTGGAAAGGAAGGGAGTGCAAGTTTAGATTCATCAGACATTGAGCGGAGTTGGGCCTGATTGAGATTTTGTCTGACAGGTCAGTCCTTCACAAATGTGAACGATATGCAGCCAGCCTTATTACAAGTGCGTTATATCTTAATGCACTTGTAATCCAGCAGATACGATATCAGCCATATTTGTGATGGAATCCCAAGCCATCAAACTATAAAGTAATTCCTTTGCTGACCAGCAAAATCCTAAATATGTATGCTTTAATGGTCCAGTGACTGTGTTACTAACTTTAAACCAGTAGTTCGAATACTGTCCTGGGTGTTTGGCTAAAATCATGTGATTTGTGCAAACCACTTAATATCTTTGTGCCGAAGATGTAACAATAGAATGTATTAATATGATTATAAGATGTAAATACTCTCTTGATATTCTCGAGCACTCTCAACATACTCGTGATGTACAATGGTGAAATGCTCCCCAATTTGTTTAGCACGACACCAAAAGTACTATCAAAAGGATGAAGCACAAATTACACTTTATAACAACACAGTTTACGTTATTTTTATTTTGCAAACTGTTCACAGTCTACCATTGAGCCAGACTAAAAGAAGTGGGTGCATATTAGCAAGAACCTCGTTAAGATTATCGTTGTATTAGCGGCAGGAAACTGGTAAGGGAGGATATAAGATTTGTTAAATACATTTAATTTGCAAAATGAGGAAATTCGGTCTATCAGTTTCAAAAGGTAAGTGCATCTACAGGAGTTCAGATATATTACTCCAAACTCCACATCTATGTACCTTGAAGATATATGTACGGATTGGTATATATCTATATATACATATGGATTTAGTTATAGAATGTTAGAATTGGGGGTCTCTGGTTGGCGCAAGTAGGTACTTGTGACAAGCAGGGACCCTCTCCTCTAAGTCAGGGCAAAGGATGACCCTTCAGAATTACCCTTGCTCACCCTCTAGGTGCGTGGCGTGAGCAGCCAAGGCGGTTCTCCAGGCGTTAGTCAGTTAAGCATTTGTAGACACACACACAGTAAAATATACCAATCCCCCCACAAATGGACACCAGGCTGTGAGTATATAAAAATACGCTTCTTTATGTAAAATATATATATCTCTTAGGTCAGACTTATCACAAGATCAAATAACGTTTTTGGGGTGCCCACAGGTTGTAAATAGGCAAGCTTTCTTTGTTGTAATTCAAAATGTACTTTCAGTCTCTAAAACGGATGTTTTCCCTGCAGTGTACCTTCCAGGAGGGTTCTCTTGAGTCCTGGGGGATATTGGGGGTCACACTGCTCCTTTCCAACTTGTTGCAGCCTGCCCAGGGGCTCCGGGATACTCTTGGCCTGTTCCGGGCCGAGATCGGGGCCCGACCGCCCAAAGCTCACGCTTCCCGCGTGGGACGCATTCGGCCCTGCCGGGGCTGTCGATGCGGGCGGCCCCCACGGGTCTGGGGGGCTCAGGCAGGGGTGAGTGTTGGCCTCGGGGCGGCCCACGGGAAGCAAGGGCCAAAGGACCTGGGGCCGCTTCTGTCACTGCGGCCGGGGCGCTGGATGCAGCCTGTGACTTCTCCTGCCCGCCTGGATCGGATTCCAGCGGGAGGGGCTGAGGCGCTCGCACAGAGCGGAGCGGCGCCGCGAGCAGGGACAGAGAGCGGTGCGAGTCAGCTGCGAAAGGCGGCTCGCACCACAGCTGATCTGGAGGCCGGGGGCACTCGTAGGCAGGGCGGCTGGCACAACAAAAAGGGCAAAAACAAACGTTGCGGGCCCCGAGCCCGTTGACGGTCTCGGTGGCGGCTTTCCTCCGGGGACAAAGGCGAGGTGCCCAGCGGCTCAGGCAGAGCGAGGCTGGCACCCGAGGCGTCCGTCCAGTTCGGAGGTCTGTCCCCTGGGTCTGTTTTGCGTCCGGTGGGGATTTCTGGCGGGAGGGTGAGGCACAGCAGCGGGCCCTCTTAGGCGGTCGACACAGCGATCCCCTCAGCGGGGGAAGAGCGGCTCAACGGAGCGGAGCTCTTCCTCGGCGGGGACGAGGAGACACAGTCGGTCACGGCCTCAGGGAGGGGCTGGGGGGCACCACAGCAGCGAGCCTTCCAGGCGGTCAACACAGCGATCTCCTCAGCGGGGGGAGAGCAGCTCAACGGAGCGGAGCTCTTCCTCGGCGGGGACGAGGAGACACAGTCGGTCACGGCCTCAGGGAGGGGCTGGGGGCACCAAGGTCACAGCTCCGGCAGTAGTAGATATCCCGGTTAATTACCGGCAGACGAGCAGAGGCAGGTTGAGCCAGATGGTCCTGTGGCTCAGGTCAGGGGGCAAGCTCAGTCAAGCCCTTGGAGAATGTTCAAGCACAAAGCAGCAAAGTCTTTTCTTATCAAGTCTTTTCCTCTCCTTTCTCAGCAAGGCAAGCAGCAGGCCAGTTCTCCCAGCGTCTCTTCTCCTTCTAGTCGGGCAGAGGTCCTTCGTGGTGAAACAGGATTCTAATTTACAAGGAGCAGGGCTCCTACTTTTATACACAGTTTCTTTTGTTCTCACTGGCCAGGGGGGCCTCTGCATAACTGCTCTCAGCTCCTGAGCACTTGTGGTGGATACTTCTGCTTCTGCATTCAGTGTGAGGGCAGGCACATCAGCCGCTCCCCAGGGGGGCGGAGCCGGCATTGTGAAGACAGGGGCAGCCTGAGCACTCTGTTGACAAGCTTCGGTCCTTCCTGGGCCAGGTGCAGGCTGAGTCATCAGTCGCTCCCCAGGAGGGCGGAGCCAGCATTGTGGTGGCAGAGCACAGCCTGATGCATCATTCAGGGGAAACTCCCACCACCCACTAAGGTGTCATCTGGCTATTCACTACCTGTCAACTCCCAGCCCTGTCACTCACACACACCAGACAGTCAGATCCACATCCAAGCAGAGGCGGGCTGAAATGGTTAGGCAAGCAAATGCTAACTTTCTAAAAGTAGCATTTGCAAACACAGGATATTAAAATAAACTTTACTAAAAGAAGTATTTTATTATTCTGAGTTCAGGCATACTAAACATTAATTTCTACCATGTCCCCTGAGCCTGCTGGGATTATAGAGTGTAATAATTCCAGCAGCCCATCTGGCCTAGAAGGGAACTGGTAGCCTTACAATAGTGAAAAACGAATTTGGCAGTAATTCACTATTAGAACATGCCACACACATCAGGGCATGTTCTACCTTACACTTACAATGCACCCTGCCCTTAGGCCTACCATAGGGGTGACTAATATGAAGTTAAGGGAAGGTTTAGGGGCTGGCAAGTGTGTGCACTTGCCCAGCCAGCATGACAGTACCAGACTGCACGCAGGTTCTGCAATGGCAGACCCTAGACACATTTTAAGGCTGCTTCTGTGGGTGGCGCAACCAGCGCTGCAGGCCCACTAGCAGTATTGGCATTCACAAGCCCTGGCACTCCTGGTGCACTTTACTGGGGACTGACAGTAAATCCAATGAACCAATCAGGTATATCAATCACATATATACTTTTCACAGTGAGAGCATATGCACTTTAGCACTGGTCAGCAGTGGTAAAAGTGCCCAGAGTCATTAAACCAACAAAAACAGGTCAGAGAGAGTCTTGGAGGAAGGCAAAAAGTTTAGGGATGACCCTGCCAAGAGGCCCAGGTCCAACACAACCCCCTTCCAGCCAAAACGCAGGGTAGACCAATCACCACTGTGATGGGCTTCCCTGCTTTGGGCGATAGAACCTGGACCTGGCCCGCAACAGCAGGGGCACATTCCAGTTCTACGCCAATCTGAACCTATTTCAAATCCTCTGTCCATACTCTCAGAGTCCACCAAGCCAATCCCTGGGGCACCCTTTTCTTCCTCTGTGGACACCACCTGTGCAGCCTCTAACCTTAACTGGCTCACAGGTGTGTCCCAACAGGCAGTCATCAAATCACAGTGGCCACTGACGGTAGTCAGGGCTGAGACCCAGGCCTCATGCCTCTCAGGGCTCTCAAACCTCTGTGGCCTCAGAGAGCGGGGGGCAGTAGCCCCAGGTGCTTGGCACCCTTTGTCCACTCTCCCTCCTGTCAGGTCAGGTATGCCATCCTGGCACTGACTCACCAGCCCCAGGCCTGTACCTGGCTGCTGGACCAAAGACTGGGGTGGGCTCTCCCACAACCGGTCCTCCTCCTTGGGGCTCTGTACCCTCCCACCTGGAGTGGTACCCCCTTCCAGAATTGTCAGGGCACCTGTGGCAGGTGATCTGCACAATTCTCCCACCAGTTCAGGGGTGCTATCCTGCAACTGGGGCACCAGGTCAGGGGGGACACCCTGCACCTGGCCCTTAAACCTAGGGTCTAAACCCTCAAGTCGCACCGGGGTCAGAGGCGAGGACTCCCTCCCTCTGCACCCCCTTCCAGGGTCCGGCCCCCTCCCAACTGGAGTGGTACCCCTAGAAGTGACATGGGTCAGGACACTGATTACAGCGGTCCCACCCTCCAGGTCAGACAACACCTGAACCTGGCTCTCCAACTCAGGGACCCAAACCTGCAGTTGAACAATTGCCTGGCGCACCAGGACTTCTCGGGGAGCACACATGCCCCCCCTGAGGGTGGCACATAGCTCCTGTGCCGTGCAACAGTCTGCCTGGCGCAGATCTCCCAACCCCTGTCCCTCTGACAGTGCGGGAAGATCCCCCAGGACAGAAGTGGTGTCCCCCTGGTCATTCACTGGGGACGCAGCCCTGCTGGCTGGCCCCTGACCCACTGGTTCTTCCACTGGGGACTCTTTCCCCCTCTCGCCCCTCCATCTGGACCTCTGCACCCTCCCAACTGGAGCGGTACTGCCAGATACCAGAACTACTGGACCTCTGTTTACAGAGCCTCCACATTCTCTAGCCACTGGGGGATCCCCCTCAAAGGGTGACTCATCCGGACAGCCTAGGCTCCCCTCCTGGTGTTCCCTTAAAGAACCATCCAGGCTCTGAGACTGAGGTTGGGCACTACCGGGACAAAACCCATTCTCACTCCTTCCCCTTAAGGACAGGACGTGAGGCCCTACACCCCTCTCACTATTACAGGACCTAGCTGGGCTACTCTGCGCCACTTCCACCACTCTGGGCTGGAAGATACCTGAGCCACTCCCCACAGGATCACACCCCAATGCCTCTCCAGACCCTCTGGAATCCACCACAAGGTCTGCCTCCAATGTGAGCTCCCTGGGGTCAGAGAACTCACTCTCAAACAGGTGTTGGCATAGCTCTGGAAAACTGGGACTTAAAGTATGCTCTCCCACAATTGGATTACACAGCCCCCTAGCAGGGTTAACCAAACTATCCTTCACCTCACCATCCAGCGCCTCACACACATACTCCACACCATTCTTCTGAGACTGGCCAGACAGTAGCGGACTGTCTCTGTCACGCAACCCACACTCTTCTGGGCGGTCCTTACACTCACCCACCAGGACCTCAACCATGGGGGAATCCCTCCCACCACTAGGACCATGAACTCCTACGCCAGCCACCCTATTCCCTTCAGGGACGCTGCGCACTACTGGAGCTACCTCATGCCCTTGAACCTCCTGGTGTATGTTAACCCCCTCCAAGTCAGGTGCCATATCTCTAGGTGCGCGCGCTATGCTGTCAGCACTAGATACCTGAATGTTGCTGCCACCATCTGAGCTGGACTCCACCTCCAACTCAGCAAAGCTCAATCTGCGAGCTACACAAATCTCTGGATGTTGGGCGGAAGCCCTCCTGGCTTCAAGCTCCAAATCAAGTTCTTTCATCCTAAAGTAGTGATCTCTTTGGCGTTTTAGCGCCTCCATGGCTAATTTTTGGCTTTCCATTGCCAATTTATGCTTGTCCATTTCCATTTGTCCTTTTAATTTCGCCATCTCTATTTCATGCGCCCTGGTTGCTGCCTTGTCTGCCAACTCCTCTGGCGACAAGCATCTGGTTGCTGCCTTTTCCATCCTCACTGAACCAGGCATGACGTTTCACAAGCACATGGAGATCTCCCAGCAAAATTATAAAAATGGAAACCTGTGGCTACGTTATAGATCTGCTCTCACTATGTGGTGATCAGTAATTCACTGTATGTAAACTACAAATGCAAATTCGCAAATCCCACCGCTGCCACCAATGTTAGAATTGGGGGTCTCTGGTTGGCGCAAGTAGGTACTTGTGACAAGCAGGGACCCTCTCCTCTAAGTCAGGGCAAAGGATGACCCTTCAGAATTACCCTTGCTCACCCTCTAGGTGCGTGGCGTGAGCAGCCAAGGCGGTTCTCCAGGCGTTAGTCAGTTAAGCATTTGTAGACACACACACAGTAAAATATACCAATCCCCCCACAAATGGACACCAGGCTGTGAGTATATAAAAATACGCTTCTTTATGTAAAATATATATATCTCTTAGGTCAGACTTATCACAAGATCAAATAACGTTTTTGGGGTGCCCACAGGTTGTAAATAGGCAAGCTTTCTTTGTTGTAATTCAAAATGTACTTTCAGTCTCTAAAACGGATGTTTTCCCTGCAGTGTACCTTCCAGGAGGGTTCTCTTGAGTCCTGGGGGATATTGGGGGTCACACTGCTCCTTTCCAACTTGTTGCAGCCTGCCCAGGGGCTCCGGGATACTCTTGGCCTGTTCCGGGCCGAGATCGGGGCCCGACCGCCCAAAGCTCACGCTTCCCGCGTGGGACGCATTCGGCCCTGCCGGGGCTGTCGATGCGGGCGGCCCCCACGGGTCTGGGGGGCTCAGGCAGGGGTGAGTGTTGGCCTCGGGGCGGCCCACGGGAAGCAAGGGCCAAAGGACCTGGGGCCGCTTCTGTCACTGCGGCCGGGGCGCTGGATGCAGCCTGTGACTTCTCCTGCCCGCCTGGATCGGATTCCAGCGGGAGGGGCTGAGGCGCTCGCACAGAGCGGAGCGGCGCCGCGAGCAGGGACAGAGAGCGGTGCGAGTCAGCTGCGAAAGGCGGCTCGCACCACAGCTGATCTGGAGGCCGGGGGCACTCGTAGGCAGGGCGGCTGGCACAACAAAAAGGGCAAAAACAAACGTTGCGGGCCCCGAGCCCGTTGACGGTCTCGGTGGCGGCTTTCCTCCGGGGACAAAGGCGAGGTGCCCAGCGGCTCAGGCAGAGCGAGGCTGGCACCCGAGGCGTCCGTCCAGTTCGGAGGTCTGTCCCCTGGGTCTGTTTTGCGTCCGGTGGGGATTTCTGGCGGGAGGGTGAGGCACAGCAGCGGGCCCTCTTAGGCGGTCGACACAGCGATCCCCTCAGCGGGGGAAGAGCGGCTCAACGGAGCGGAGCTCTTCCTCGGCGGGGACGAGGAGACACAGTCGGTCACGGCCTCAGGGAGGGGCTGGGGGGCACCACAGCAGCGAGCCTTCCAGGCGGTCAACACAGCGATCTCCTCAGCGGGGGGAGAGCAGCTCAACGGAGCGGAGCTCTTCCTCGGCGGGGACGAGGAGACACAGTCGGTCACGGCCTCAGGGAGGGGCTGGGGGCACCAAGGTCACAGCTCCGGCAGTAGTAGATATCCCGGTTAATTACCGGCAGACGAGCAGAGGCAGGTTGAGCCAGATGGTCCTGTGGCTCAGGTCAGGGGGCAAGCTCAGTCAAGCCCTTGGAGAATGTTCAAGCACAAAGCAGCAAAGTCTTTTCTTATCAAGTCTTTTCCTCTCCTTTCTCAGCAAGGCAAGCAGCAGGCCAGTTCTCCCAGCGTCTCTTCTCCTTCTAGTCGGGCAGAGGTCCTTCGTGGTGAAACAGGATTCTAATTTACAAGGAGCAGGGCTCCTACTTTTATACACAGTTTCTTTTGTTCTCACTGGCCAGGGGGGCCTCTGCATAACTGCTCTCAGCTCCTGAGCACTTGTGGTGGGTACTTCTGCTTCTGCATTCAGTGTGAGGGCAGGCACATCAGCCGCTCCCCAGGGGGGCGGAGCCGGCATTGTGAAGACAGGGGCAGCCTGAGCACTCTGTTGACAAGCTTCGGTCCTTCCTGGGCCAGGTGCAGGCTGAGTCATCAGTCGCTCCCCAGGAGGGCGGAGCCAGCATTGTGGTGGCAGAGCACAGCCTGATGCATCATTCAGGGGAAACTCCCACCACCCACTAAGGTGTCATCTGGCTATTCACTACCTGTCAACTCCCAGCCCTGTCACTCACACACACCAGACAGTCAGATCCACATCCAAGCAGAGGCGGGCTGAAATGGTTAGGCAAGCAAATGCTAACTTTCTAAAAGTAGCATTTGCAAACACAGGATATTAAAATAAACTTTACTAAAAGAAGTATTTTATTATTCTGAGTTCAGGCATACTAAACATTAATTTCTACCATGTCCCCTGAGCCTGCTGGGATTATAGAGTGTAATAATTCCAGCAGCCCATCTGGCCTAGAAGGGAACTGGTAGCCTTACAATAGTGAAAAACGAATTTGGCAGTAATTCACTATTAGAACATGCCACACACATCAGGGCATGTTCTACCTTACACTTACAATGCACCCTGCCCTTAGGCCTACCATAGGGGTGACTAATATGAAGTTAAGGGAAGGTTTAGGGGCTGGCAAGTGTGTGCACTTGCCCAGCCAGCATGACAGTACCAGACTGCACGCAGGTTCTGCAATGGCAGACCCTAGACACATTTTAAGGCTGCTTCTGTGGGTGGCGCAACCAGCGCTGCAGGCCCACTAGCAGTATTGGCATTCACAAGCCCTGGCACTCCTGGTGCACTTTACTGGGGACTGACAGTAAATCCAATGAACCAATCAGGTATATCAATCACATATATACTTTTCACAGTGAGAGCATATGCACTTTAGCACTGGTCAGCAGTGGTAAAAGTGCCCAGAGTCATTAAACCAACAAAAACAGGTCAGAGAGAGTCTTGGAGGAAGGCAAAAAGTTTAGGGATGACCCTGCCAAGAGGCCCAGGTCCAACATAGAAAATCTAGACTTACCTGTTGATTTGTTTTCCTTGATATTCGGTTCTTGATATTTTGTACTATCAATATTTTGACTATGATATTTAGTATGTACACTGGAGTTTCATACTGGTTAGTTATAAACATCATACTGGAGCTTGTCACTGAGTCTTTAGTATGGAGAGCTGATCCATTGGACTTTCCACTTGCCATCCTACACTAGTGAGAATTAAAGGAGTGACAGCATTCTTCTTATGCTCCGTTGCAACAGCTGGTAATGGCAAATTGGTCATCAGATGCCACGATTCACGCAACAACCCTCACACTTCCTCGTCTTCTCACCATTTTGCTGGAGGGGTCTGCAATCAAGGAAAGCAAGTGTCAGGCTTCTCAACATATTGCTCACATTTTGTCTGGATGTGAACCTTTGGTTTTGAAGGGGCGGCTTTTAGCAGGGCCACTCACACTTCCTCGCTGTGGGCCAGTCTGTGTGTGATTGGCCGCACTCCTTGACCATCTGGCTACAAAACACTCACAGCAGTGCAGGGTGTTCTGCAAGCATAGGCAAACAGAGAAACAACTCACATTGTTTGCAGTCATTATATGGAACGGAAAGACCTTCAACAGTAAATTGTTCTTATGTTTTTTGGAGCCGGCATTCGTTGAACCTGAACATAATAAGGAATAAAGTAACTCAAAAGGTAGGTAAAAATTAAGGCAAGACACTTCGGAGCTGGGTGACCTTATATAAGATATGGTCACTCAACCTCATTATGAATTGAAATGTCCGTCTCATATACTATTAAGGGTACTGTACACCATATATAATCTCCACACCTTTTACTTTATGAACACAAACAAGGCCCTTTTCCGCAAGAGCTTTTGTGCAGCGCTGAAAACCTTCCGAATGCTGGCATTCTTTGTTTAGTACAAGTGTGACAGGCTGGAAGTTTTAGAGTTTTTTTTGTTCAGCAAGGAACCTGGTTTTCCCACTAGGGAACATCATGCCATATGTTGTTTTCCGCAGTGCAATGGTGTGAGGCGCCTAATGATGAAAAGCTGGCTTCCTTTCAAAAGGTGAAGTGAAATACACCCACTTTTAGCTGTGAAAGCATCTATTAGTTCATATAATGGCCTTCCCCGCTGAAATAAAGACAGAAAGCAGCACAAATGGAACCGTCTGGTTCAAGCGCATTCCTCCTGGTTTGTGGAGCGCCTAATGCAAATGTATACAACAGAAGGTCAAACGAGCTCTAAAACGTTACTTCGCCATCACATGCTTAAAAATAATGCATGGGATAATCTTCTCTGCCCTTTTTTCGTGAAACGGTACACTATTTTCATCATTTCCAGTTTTCCCAGGGCCCCCTCTCCCTGCTCTCTAGAATGTATTAATTCTCAATAGTATGAGTCATGACACTCCCAGAGGGCTGTTTGCCACTTTAAAAACAAGTATGAAAAATACACCGGTACTGGATGTCCTTGTTGAGTTAATAGTGAGATTTTTTAGATTTTTTTTCAAGGAAAATTGCATGACTCCTGTCTTTCATTTGGTACTGCAGCGCTGACCTTTTTAAAAATATCCTGACATTAGTCAAGGGGTCTGCTGTCTAGACCAGTAAAAACATGCAAAAGATATAGGCTGTTTAATGTAGATCTGCAAATGCGCCCTCATAACAGGAATTCTTTAAAGAATGTCAATCTTATTTGCCACAACCTAGTACAGTGACACTCGCCGACAAAGAAAGAAATGTCTTTTTTCGTGGTTTAAGAAAACCAATGGAGGCAAACGGAATTAATAGGTTAAAGCAGCAATATGTTCAACACTGCTATTCAAGACTGAAAAGGTACTGCAGGAATTCAATGCCTCAGTGTTTGTCAGAATCAGCATGGTCAGCGACTAGCTGCCGCCTCCCCCCCCAATCCGGCACCCAACACCCAGGAACGTGGACACGAGACGTCTTTACTTTTTGGAAGGCGGGCGCTAGTCGCCCGGCCGTATTTATTAAAGTATGAAATTAAAGGTTTTAATTGCATGATCAACAATGAATACAAAAATCAGCAGGACATTCAGTTCACATTCTTATCAACAAGTTTGAGAGCCTGACCTTAACAAAACTCTAATACATGTTGTTCCTAACTTAGACTAAGCATCCTAACTTGATTTTTGTACATTTCTGGCCATATGGCAGGGTCACTACCGGTGTCAGGTCCTACAAGCTGCGCCTTCCCCCTAGAAGTGCGCATGCGCAGTGTTACCCCGGGAATTGCCCGGTCTACGCCCTAAACTCCATTTACCCACTAAAGGAGGGCCCTTACTCTGCGCCGGTGGCGTCATGAGTCCACGCGCGCGGGGTGGCTACCAGCCTAAGGAAAGCGTGAACTACTCCTACCCGCGCTCCTTTGCCTATTACCTTGCCCCTGGAGTTGTGGGAGTGGCCCGCAGGCCCCTCCCCCTGGGCGGGAACCTCCATAGGATGATGCCCGCTCCCTCAGACCTCAAATATGTGCTCACCGATAATGACCTTACCGCATGCCCCATACCTAATAAATACGACGACCTATGGGAAAAAATTCTAAAGGACAGCTACACTGGCTAATAAATAACAGTATCAACGTATAGCTAAAAGGGAAAAAAGGCCTAACGACACATGGCATTAAATTACAATTCCTTACACATGTTACACTAAATAACAGTACCAACGTATAACTACAAAGGGAAAAAAGGCCTAAAGACACATGGCTTCAAATACAATTCACTACACCCATAATTAGCTAAAAAGGGGAAAAATTCCTAAACAAACTTATCACAAAATACAACAGCAGATCCGTCTCTCCTGTGGACGGTACCTTTGAAATTTACCATTGAACCAGACATAAAACTTACTCAAAACTTTGTTCCAAGGGATGGTGGGTGGGAAAACCAAGAGGCCCCGAACGCGGGGCACAACGTACAGCGGGGGAGCGTCCAGGGACAAGGGGGTCTCCTGGGCGCTCCCCACCTCTTATTCCCGAGGGGCCGGTTGGCCCCTCCTATTGCCCGTCCCCCCTGACCCGGAACCACTAAATTGGATCCGGGTCAGGACGGCCGCCGGCCAATCGGCGGTGGGCCGCACCCCCGGGGCACGCCCCCACCGCCGAATGACGAAAAGGAAACAGGGGGGGGCGGCGGTCGCCGCGCCGCCATGCGTGCGTGGGGGCCGAGGGCCCCCCCTTTTCACATGGTCAGCGACTAGCTGCCGCCTCCCCCCCCAATCCGGCACCCAACACCCAGGAACGTGGACACGAGACGTCTTTACTTTTTGGAAGGCGGGCGCTAGTCGCCCGGCCGTATTTATTAAAGTATGAAATTAAAGGTTTTAATTGCATGATCAACAATGAATACAAAAATCAGCAGGACATTCAGTTCACATTCTTATCAACAAGTTTGAGAGCCTGACCTTAACAAAACTCTAATACATGTTGTTCCTAACTTAGACTAAGCATCCTAACTTGATTTTTGTACATTTCTGGCCATATGGCAGGGTCACTACCGGTGTCAGGTCCTACAAGCTGCGCCTTCCCCCTAGAAGTGCGCATGCGCAGTGTTACCCCGGGAATTGCCCGGTCTACGCCCTAAACTCCATTTACCCACTAAAGGAGGGCCCTTACTCTGCGCCGGTGGTGTCATGAGTCCACGCGCGCGGGGTGGCTACCAGCCTAAGGAAAGCGTGAACTACTCCTACCCGCGCTCCTTTGCCTATTACCTTGCCCCTGGAGTTGTGGGAGTGGCCCGCAGGCCCCTCCCCCTGGGCGGGAACCTCCATAGGATGATGCCCGCCCCCTCAGACCTCAAATATGTGCTCACCGATAATGACCTTACCGCCACAGGCCAGCATTGTTAACCGACGATCTGGCCTCCCCCTCTAGCCCCTGCCTAAGGACACCCTCCTCCTTTCAAAACCCTCTAGCCAAGCCCAGACATTGTCAGACCAAAGGACATTACCCTCCTCTGTCAAATGAACCCCGTCCTTCAAGTAATACTTGTGACCCCAGATGCACCCATGAGGTATTGACTGTAACAAGGGGGTTCTAAACAACCTATCCAACCGTGTGTTGATCCTCTTTACCGAGTGATTCAACGCCCTGACCGAATGACCCCCCCGCCACTGTAGTCGAGGTATGAGTTGTGACCATACTAGTGTGCACCCGGGGCAGGTCCTGGCTATCCAACCCGCCGTTGAGATAATCTCCTCTATCAGAATGCGCCTGCCCAGTGTTGCCAAATCATTCTCCCCAAGGGGAAGTATCACCACTGACGGTGGAGATTGCTGGCGTGCTAAAAGCCCTTGGAAGAATCCCCTAAACTCGTGAAGACATAACCCCCCTCTGCCAAAGAACGTGATGTCCAACCCTAGTTGTGCCGCCCTTTCCCTCTTGTCACCTGACAGGAAGACACATTCTGCTCGCTTCACATATGAATGACCAACAATCCAGACATTGTTCTTCCTTATCTCCTGGTCGCCGCTCCGTGCTGATGAATGTTGCCGGTGCCCGACGACAAATTCCCCCCCTGCGTAACAGGTCTGAGAAACTGTAAGAGAGCGGAAAGAGACCAAGCGTGAGTGACAAGTAATCATAGCATGTCAATCCGAACATAACGTTTATAGCAGTCTGAAGACCATCTCCCAATTGTCTTCACTCTTTCCACCGGGAGGCCCCCCGCCACCGCCTCAGTTGCTGCCCCAATCCTGAAGGAATGAGAGCTAAAATCTTTGGGGTCAAGACCCGCTTTCCTAACCCCCATCTCCAGCACTTTCCTGAATTGATACCTGGTCAAGGGGCTCCCGTCGGCGTGACAGAGCAATGCCCTGCCCGTTGAACCTACCAACAGTCCGTGGAATAACTCTACGTGCCTCACCGGGCAGCACGGGTTGGCGGGGGCCCGTTGTAGAATTATGGTGTGACCCCTAGCTTCTTGGTCGGTTTTTGATTTTCGTATATTCACCCACATGGTGTCCCCCATTATCGCTACACCAGCCTTTTGCAAGCCGCCCAGTACAAAGAAGCCCCGAGCGCGGGGCACACCGTTACGGCGAGGGAGCGTCCAGGGACAAGGGGGTCTCCTGAGCGCTCCCTATCTCTTTATTCTCGAGGGGCCAGGTGGCCCCTCCTATCGCCCGCCCCCCCTGACCCGGACCCACTTCCCAGGATCCGGGTCAGGGAGGCCGCCAGCCAATCGGCGGTGGGCCGCGCCCCCCAGGGCACGCCCCCACCGCCGAATGGCGACAAAGGAGAGAGTGGGGGCGACGGTCGCCGCGCCGCCATGCGTGCGGGGGGGCCGAGGGCCCCCCCTTTTCACATGGTCAGCGACTAGCTGCCGCCTCCCCCCCAATCCGGCACCCAATACCCAGGAACGTGGACACGAGACGTCTTTACTTTTTGGAAGGCGGGCGCTAGTCGCCCGGCCGTATTTATTAAAGTATGAAATTAAAAAAGGTTTTAATTGCATAATCAACAATTTATACAAAAATTCAGCAGGACATTTAGGTACATACTTCTTAGCAACAAGTTTAAGAGCCTGACTTTAACAAAACTCTAATACATGTTGTTTCCTAACTTATACTAAACATCCTCATCTAGAATTTTTGTACATTTCTGGCCATATGGCAGGGTCACTACCGGTGTCAGGTCCTACAAGCTGCGCCTCCCCTCTGGATGTGCGCATGCGCAGTGTTACCCCGGGAATTGCCCGGTCTACGCCCTGAACTCCATTTACCCACTAAAGGAGGGCCCTTACTCTGCGCCGGTGGCGTCATGAGTCCACGCGCGCGGGGTGGCTACCAGCCTAAGGAAAGCGTGAACTACTCCTACCCGCGCTCCTTTGCTTTGCAGCATCTATTACCTTGCCCCTGGAGTTGTGGGAGTGGCCCGCAGGCTCCTCCCCCTGGGCGGGAACCTCCATAGGATGATGCCCGCCCCCTCAGACCTCAAATATGTGCTCACCGATAATGACCTTACCGCCACAGGCCAGCATTGTTAACCGACGATCTGGCCTCCCCCTGCCTAGGTCTACCCGACAAAGTTCTCCCTTTAGTAACCCCTTCCAGCCAGGCCCCGACATCATCAGACCACAGGACCCTCCCTTCCTCCGTCACATGGACTCCCGTTACCAGGCAGAGCCAATACACCCATTACCAGGTAGAACCAATACACCCATGTTGGATCATCTGCAAGCCGAGTGGGGGCTTGAAATAGTTTGTCCCACTGTGTGTTGATCCCCTTTATCGAGTGATTCAACACCCTGACCGAGTCCCTGCCACCCCGGGATAAGTTGAGACCCTACTACCGTGCCACCCAAGTCCTGAAGACCCACCCACAGTGGAGAAGAACCCATCAATGAGTATTCGCCTCCCCAGTTTGGCCAATTCAGCCCCCCCTAGGTGAAGTATCACCGCTGACAAGAGGCCCCGAACGCGGGGCACAACGTACAGCGGGGGAGCGTCCAGGGACAAGGGGGTCTCCTGGGCGCTCCCCACCTCTTATTCCCGAGGGGCCGGTTGGCCCCTCCTATTGCCCGTCCCCCCTGACCCGGAACCACTAAATTGGATCCGGGTCAGGACTGCCGCCGGCCAATCGGCGGTGGGCCGCACCCCCGGGGCACGCCCCCACCGCCGAATGACGAAAAGGAAACAGGGGGGGGCGGCGGTCGCCGCGCCGCCATGCGTGCGTGGGGGCCGAGGGCCCCCCCTTTTCATTATTCCGACACTGCTGAGCACTGAAGCACAGGGGAGGGCCTGTACTGTAGCGGGAGGGAATTGCAATGGTGGACATTAGGTCAACACTGACCAGAAATGGAGCTTGAAGAGTTTTCAGATCTTGAAGGTAAACGCCTAATAGTGTTCTTTTAATGACTATTATTAGCAATTATTGGTAGTTGTCTTACTTTAAGTTAGAAAATGAGAGATGTGGTGTAACACAACCAAATTCAGTAATGCAAAATATCTACAGAGAGAAAATTAAAGGTTCAGGATTGGTTCCATCGTTCAAACAAATTCGGGCCTCAGTCACAATATTTTTTTGCATACAAATATGGTAAAAGAGGTTGCTGCAGAAACAAAATACTGAGACTGATTCATAATCCACGTGTATGTTGAGGTTGTGCGCCTGTGAAGATAGCTTAAATATGAAGCACATACTTAAATAATCACCATGGATTCAAGATGTGTTTGACACTAGCATTGTTACATTCATGCACTGGCCATCACTGAATGCCGGAGGGCAGGGGTAGTGAAAACCTAGGTCTTACATGTAATATTGTTGTACAAGTCCCTGCGGATACACAGGTACTCCCACATAATACATCCTCCCGTAGGATATTTGTATAAATGGAAATTGATGTCACCGATGTACACTGCACGGCACTGCATTCCAACTGTGTTTTCTTATAATGCACTGTATCGTATCGTCTTAAAGTTTTCTAATAGTGGAAAGAATTCAGATCTGAAAGGGCTTTGTAAGTTATTTCCTGGCTATTTTGAACTATTAATTCATTCGATATGTTCGCATTTATATGTACGAAAGTAACAATTTCAGGCTACCATATTTGCTTTCATTTCCTTTTGTACCTTATAAACTGTTTCGATGTATACGCTTGAAACTCTCTTTGACTCAATATTATTTACTAAAACATGAAATACAAGAGTGAAAGATGGTTTCCCTCCCACATCTTAAAGCTTGACATGCTTATAAGCACATTTATAAAGCAGTCTGCAGAGGCGTGTGTTTAAAGTAAATGTGACTTAGACAAGACACTTACATTTCCTATCTTTTCTTTGAAAGATCATTGAAACTTCAAATTCACAGAGTGTAGGTACTTACACAAGGAGACCAATGGAATCTTACGATTTAAATTGTTTAAGTTTGTCAGTGTTTTGAAGTGTGTGCTGTTGCCTGCTTTAGAAAACTGCTTTTTCACATTTCCTTTGCTGAACCCTTTGTAGATCATGCCTCACTGTTCGTCTTGATCCTTAATCTCCGGAAAGGAAGGCTGGGCCAACTGCTTGGCTTTAAAGGCCAAATCAAACAAAAGACTGGCGAAGTAAGAGCAACTTCATCACTTGGAAATACCTCACTGTCAATAGAAAGTGTTGAGAATGACCTTCTTTTGCATTGTGTACCCCAAGATGTTTGACTTGACAGTTTTTGCTGGCTGTAGAACTGGCTACTTACTAGTGATAAAGTGCCAGTGCTCAAGCTTTCAACAACAGGAAATTGACATGCGCCGTATTGGCATTTTTAAACTGCCTATAACTCTATACTATATGGTACCTAAAGTGTATTGATGGCCTGTAAGTTAAATGTCAGCACTGGCCTGCAGCAAACATTGTGCCAACCCACTGCAGTGACAGTGCAAACAAGCTTGCCATATATGGCATATCACTGAATGTTTTGTTTGCAAATTTGACCTGTCAAATTAAGCACTTTTGACAGACCTAAACCTGTCTTTTAAATATTAATAAGCCACCCCCAAATAGACTACTGCCCGTGCAGGCAAGGTGCATATTATTTAAGGGAAGGTCATGTAAAAGGTACATGCTAAACACGTCCTTACAGTAAAAAGCCCCAAAAGGTTATTTTCACAGTAGCAGGGTTAGGTGTTTTTTTTATTTTATAGGAAAGCATTGGAATGCAATATTGCTACGGAATTAAGTTTTGGACTTTTTAAAATATTTATTACAAACCCAATTAATTAATGAAGTCAGATTTATAATAAACATTTTAGAACAGGTACATTTTGAATGTTACCCTAAGCTCCTAGAAGCCCACTTGCATGAACTTCTAAATGTCACCCAGGAGATGAATACCCTCCTTAAAGGTGGGTGAACTTGCTCCCAGACCTGAGACAAAGGCCTTGGGTGTGGAGACATTTTCTGTTTCTCTTGCAGACTGACCATTAGGGCTGTGCCCAGAAAGTTAATTAACTTCAGAGGGATCTTCACTGTCACAGACAAATGGACCGAACATCTGGGTACCAGTGGGCCACACATGCAGCACGGCCAGCAGCTTTGTCTGAGGTGGTATGTTGGTTGTCCGCTGTGTTGGTACCGTCAGCCTGTGGGCAATGTTGTCAGGATGTGGAGTATGGTTGTCCCTTTGTGCCTGTAGTCGTCAATGACATTCTCTGGTGTTGGGTCTGTGAAGTTGGTGCATTTTCAGAGGGTCGCTATCTTGGTCTGCGCTGCCTCAGTGTTGGTCCGGGGGGACGGTGGGGGTCCTTGGGAGTGAAGGGTGTTCTGGGGGTGGTGGCGGTGGGTTTTGTGGTCCTCTTGGGATGTCCGACCTGCATAATCAGTGGCAACATGGCATCCGTTGCCCTTCAGGTGTGGCTCTGGCCTTGGCTCCCTTTTCTGGTGCAGGCTGTGGTCCGACTTTACACCAGGTCAGAGCAGGTGTTAATTTCATGCAGCTAACATGCCTTATCTCCTGTTTTGGGATCTTATCGCCAATTTGGCTGGTCGTTGAAAATGTTGCATAGTAGTGGTGTCACAGCTTTTTGCACTGGAACGCCTACTCTGCATCTTATTCACGATAGTTGAGGGGGTCATCTGTGACAATGTTTTTTGCTGCTGCTATCGCAGGTAAACTGGTGATATGGGCAGTTAGCACCAGCTTGTGAATGAGGCGATAGTTTTATCGTGACTTTGGCTGCGATAAAGTGCTGATAACTCGGCGATAGATCCTTAAGAATATGCCCCTTTGAGTGATCCCAGGCTGGCATTGGTCATATACGAATGGGTATGCATGAGGGTGTTACATGAATGTCCCATCTACCTGAATGGCAGAAATTAAGTTTCACAACACTGGTAGAATTCTCACTGCTGTATCTGCATAATACCATATTAAAATTTCACGTTCTGTATTAATAATGTCGAGCTTAGAATCACAAACCTTATTTGGGTATCTAACTGATACATATGTGTGTAAAAATTATGTGAATCAGACTCAATATTATTATTCTTCTACTAAATAAATTTTTCTGTATGTTCCAGCTTATCTTTAAGTGTGTGAATTATTGGTATTTAATTTTAAGCGAACACCTATAAATGTACAATGCTATGTTCCAATGGTTTTGCATCACTTTGATTCAGTTTTAGTTCTTTTTAATGCTGCTAAAATCTCACCAATAAAAGATTGGACGTGATCACTTATTTTACCATACAATATTCCTTCTCTTTCAAAGAACAAGCGATTATCACTGGAACAGCTGTTTTAAAAACCTTAAATTGGTCTCATTTTTAACCACTTTCAAGCTTAAATTCCTGCCTGATGTGCAGTTTTTAATTTGACCATTTCACGCATGCAACTTATTTCTGTAACAAGAAGCAAAGCTGATTTTTTACAACAAAGCTAAGCATTTACATGCGAAAATGAGTGTTTTATGCTGCTCTCATCCGTGCCCTTCCTTTCCAGCTGTCACGGCCCTCCTTCAACCCCTTCCCGGCATCCATTTCTATTTAACATGTGCTTAGCATAATCATGGTGACCTTTCCCTGTGCTGCAGCTCCCAGAGACTGCTGCTTGCTGGCACCGATGCTGCCTGAGCACTTCTATTCCGCGTAGCATTATCACTTATTCTTCCCATGTGGCAAAGCAGCCATTTTTGGAATCTGCACAACCTTCAGAGTCTTTTAGAAACTAGATTATTTGTTCTTAACAAAGTTACAGAAATGAGATGTGCCAAACACCTGAACCAATTGAAAACTAAGCACAGAAGTATTTCAGAGGAACTATAATGATTCATTATAGCACGTTTCCAAACCATGAAACGCCATGAGGCCAGTGCTTGGTTTGCTGAACAAAAAAAAAGTGATGGGGCCACAGTTTTTCTCAGAAGCCTGACACCGGCGGTGTTGAATATCAGAGATGCTGAATATCAAGGCTGTCTCATCTTGATCCCACTTCATTCCTCTTGCTTCCGCCACTTTCCGTCTCTTTATATATGTAAATTAATACTTGTATAGCGCACTACTCACCCGCAAGGGTCTCAAGGAGCTTGTACGAATACCGCTGTAGAACCCATCCTGGCTTTCCCTGTGAGGTGTCCACTCGTGGGCACCTCCAAGGTGAAGGCCGGGCATCCTTAGTGTTTTGGGGGCCGTTGTGGAGATTTAGCAAGCTATTGCCCAGAGTTGCAGAGTGGGACTCCATGATTGGAATAGGCACCGAGGCGAGAATTATCAGGTCCGTGGAATTTTGAGCCCAAGACCTGCCGAGGCGGGGAATTGAACCCTGGTCCCGGGCTAGACCTCTGCATCAGAGTCTGCCGCTCTAACCATTGAGCCACATTTCTCCACTCTTTGAGGTTCTTTTTCACCTCTTTTTTCTCCCTTTACCACTGTTTTACTACATTTTGCTTCCTCTCTCTTACTTCATTTTGTGCCTTTCTTTCTGGAGCTCTTGGTCAAAGTCTGATGATAAAAAACATAAGACCCAGGGGTATATTACCAACAACTAGCGATAATTTTTGTCTCTAACTTGTTTAGAGACAAAAATTATCGCCGCACATCGGCGATTTTTATCGCAGATAAACCTTGCTATTAGCAAGGTTTATCGCAAATGCGATAAAAAACGGCCGCAATGCATGAATATCGCTGAAAAGTCAGCGATATTCATGCATTATCGAGCAAATGCTCTTAGCCATGTTATCCACCTCCCATTGGATAACATGGTGAAGAACTGCTCAGGGCAGGTGTTAGCTTTTGGAGATATTCGCGCTTAGCGCGAATATCTCCAAAAGTTGGTAATAGGAGATAGCGATGTTAGCGACTGTTTCCAGTCGCTAACATCTTGGCACGCCCACTTTGCATGTCATTAGTGATAAATATCACTGACATGCAAAGCGGGGCCCAAGATGGTCGCTATCTCCTATTAGCTGTCACTAACTGGTGTTAGCGACAGCTTGGTAATAGGGAGATAATTTTATCTCCGCTTTCTTGGCTTTTAAAGCCAAAAAAGCGGAGATAAACCCCTTGATAATATACCCCCCAGTTCTCCAAAAATCAATACTGGTGTGCCCCATTTGCAACCATGTTTCATATGAACCACTGAAGAAACAGCATTATTCAAACAATGTCGGCCTTTTTGTTATGAGTCATGTTGCTGCCTTCGAATATGCTATACACCATTGTTTTCATTGAAATGTACAGAAATTGACTATGCAGGTCATTTATGCCTTAGCGGAGGTGGAATATTTTCTTTAAAATGTCAGATGTATGGCTCTGCAAACCTATGGTCCCCAGACTTAATTTAGCTGTCGCAAAGTGATTGGTGTCACTGACAGAGCTGTAACTGGCTCTGTGTTTGCAAACCTTTAAATGGAGGCCCATATGGTAGAACATGGGTACTCACAAACTTTCTGTCAGGCCAAAATTATAGTGTGGTTTGTGGCCGAGGGCCACACCGGTAGGGGTGGGGTCAGTCAGGGCGCGGTCAGTCGGGTGGCGGGGCTAGAGTAAAAAAAATCAACCTGTTTCAAAACATTAGACAATGTGACAATGCTGTATTTCAAAAACATATGTAACTACAAAGAGCACATTTTGATAATACATTTTTACTGACAGACTATAGCAATCTTAAGAGGCATTGCATAGCTTCATACACACTGTGACCCCTATTCCATCACAGTCTCTCTCTCTCTCTCTCTCTGCCAGTCAGTCTCTCCCTCAGTCAGTCAGTCTCTCTCTCTCTTAGTCAGTCTCTCTCTCAGTCAGTCTATCCCTCTCTCTCTCTGTTAGTCAGTCTCTCTCAGTCAGTTAGTCTCTCTCAGTCAGGCTCTCTCTGTCAGTCTCTCCCTCCGTCTCTCTCTCTCTCTCTCTTAGTTTGTCTCTCCCTCCCTCAGTCAGTCAGTCTCTCACCCTCACTCAGTCTCTCTCTCTCTCAGTCAGTCACTCTGTCAGTCAGTCAGTCTCTCTCTCAGTCAGTCTCTCTCTCTCAGTCAGTCTCTCCCTCAGTCAGTCAATCTCTCTCTCTTAGTCAGTCTCTCTCTCAGTCAATCTATCTCTCTCTCTCTCTGTTAGTCAGTCTCTCTCAGTCAGTCTCTCTCTGAGTCGGTCGCTCTCTGTCAGTCTCTCTCTCTTTGTCTGTCTCTCTCTCTCTCAGTCTCTCTTAGCCAGTCAATCTCTCTCCTAGTCAGTCAGTCTCCCTCTCAGTCAGTCTCAGTCAGTCAGTCAGTCTCTCTCTTAGTCAGTCAGTCTCTCTCAGTCAGTCTCTCTCTGTCAGTCTCTCCCGCTGCCTCTCCCTCTCTCTCTCTTAGTTCGTCTCTCTCTCCCTCAGTCAGTCAGTCTCTCACACTCAGTCAGTCAGTCTCTCTCTCTGTCAGTCAGTCTCTCTATCAGTCAGTCAGTCTCTCACTCAGTCAGTCTCTCTCTCTCAGTCAGTCTCTCTCTCTCTCTGTCAGCCTCTCTCTCTGTCAGTCAGCCTCCCTATCCCTCAGTCAGTCAGTCAGTCTCTCTCTTTCAATCAGTCACTCTTTGTCAGTCAGTCTCTCTCTGTCAGTCAGTCTCTGTCAGTCAGTCTCTCTCTGTCAGTCACTCTATCAGTCTCTCTCTCTCCGTCAGCCAGTGTCTCTCTCTAAGTCAGTCTCTCCCTCTCAGTCAATCTCTCTCTCAGTCAGTCAGTCTCTCTCTCTTTCTCTCTCTCTCTCTCAATCCACTCTCTCTCCCTTCTCTCTCTCCCTCTGGGGGGCCATGAGTACATTACCTGCAAGGTCCGCTGGCTTCCAAGGAAGGCCTGCGGGGCCGCCGATGGCCTGCAGGCCCTATTATGAGTACCAAGGTGCTAAAAGGTTAGTAGCTAAAACGATTTAGAAGTCCCGTCTCTTTAGAGTGGGCCTTTTGCATAACGACCAAGGTTTCAGTTTGCTTTTGTATGACATTTTCATAATTTCAGTGTAATTCTGAGTGACATTCAACAACTATTAGTAGACTATGTATCTGTTTAACACTATGGTTTGAGCAGAGGATTGATTTTTACATTAATTAGGCAGGTGTGTGCTTTTGTGTTTTGGTCTTCAAATCTCCGAAGTTTGTTTGGCTAACTGTGATAGCAGGATCTTTCCACGCCATAATAAATTGAGAATCCTATACCTTCTGTTGTAGCGCTATTTTGTGGCATTTAAAAAACAACACTCAGGTTTTAGGCCGTCTGTCCCAGCAAAGTGAGAAACTGGAACTATCGCACTTCAGGACACCCTGTAACAATCTCAGGCGTGAGGTAAACAGGGCCAGACTGGGAACCAAAACCGGCCCTGGCAAAGTGCTCGGTCAGCTCCCAGAGGGTTGGGGGTGCAGCCGAGCTGTTTGCCAGAGCTGTTTTCAGACGATATCCTTACAACGGCTGATATTAAATCGGCCCTGTAACAAAAATGGTCCCCGAGGGCCAAAAACCATCCCCCAACCCTGGCGGCCCACCGGGGTAATGACCAGTGCCCGCTACGGCCAGTCCAGCCCTGGCGGTATTGCGGGAAAAATATCGGAAATGCATTATTCTGACGGAAGATAAGTGACACTTGGCAGTGCTGCTTATGATGGAGATTTTTCATGTCCCCTACCACCATTAAGGCCATGAAATGTTTGCCACGGACTGTGAGAAAATTCAAAAGCACTCTATGCTCTAAAACCAGCAGTGGGGACGGCCATCAACTGCTGAGCATGGTGTTATGCATGACTGAAACCTAAAAAGAGAAGCTGCTAACAAGCTTCGAGAGAGAAGGAGCCGAGTATATATTAAAACAGAAAGCAATATAAAAACTCAAGACTTAACTCTAGCTTAGGCAATGGTGTTCGATCTTGAAGAAAAGAACCAACAGGAAGGTGTCATATCCAGTTCTTGCTTTTCTGCATTATGGCAGTATGGGAGTCTTACTTGGCGCAGTTTTATTTCTTTAGGCTTGGTAACAGTATTCTGTAAAGCAGAGGAATTCCTCACTCTGTGAAAGACTCTCACAGGAAGACAGATGAGGAAGTGATGTAACCAGGTGTTCATGTACAGCTCTTCGATGGAGATGCGCTATATAGAAATGCCACAAAAACAAGAGCCTGCAAGTATTATTTTCTTGTTTTTCACAGTAAGATAATTGCCATCCAATTGTCACACAGCTGCTTAATACTAATATATATTTTTGTGCTTCTCAGGTTATAATTGTCTTATTATTTTGTGAAACGATGTTGCCATTACTTATTTAATAACTTGATTGGAGGTGTTTCATTTAGGAGCGCTCCTCGTGCGGCTCGTTTCCCAGCATTTCTGCAGACCTGTCTTTGAAGAGGTGCACAGTTTTCCTGTTTTAAGAAAGACAATTTTCAATATTTACTATTCAAGTCATGAGTAGCACTATCAGATCACACCTCTCTATATTTCGTCCCTCAACAGTTTCAATAACAACAATCTTGCACATAGCATGATACGTGTAAGGCAGATGCTTTTCTGAGGTTCAGCTAGGCGTTGTTTTATTTCAACAATTCAGCACAGACTTAATTTCACACCCTAAAATTGATATTTATGTTTTTATCCGACGATGTAACAGTCTAAAAAGAAAAAAAACATGCAAGGTACACATATGGAGGATGAGTAATAATTATATATTCAAGCATAACCTCTATTCCTTTATGGAAAATCCTATCAGTAGTCTTGCTTACAAGCTCTGTCATTATCTGTAAGCATTGTGGCCAAAGTGACTGGTAAGGAGTGCGAATCCCCCAGGCAGTTCTTTCTCTTTTCTAGTACTGTCCTGTTTGTAGTAGAAGGATGGATTTCCCCCTATTTTTTTCCTTATTGGGTGATATAGTGAGCAACCCGACTCTGCTTAATGCCCTGCTAATCCCCACAACATCTGACCACCGGACATGGGATGAAGGCTGTGAATAAAAAAGAAGTGTACCACTCGGGTCCAGTCCCAACTGCATGACACAGTGGGGCATATTACCAAGCAATAGCGATAATTATCACTATTGCTTGGTTAGAGACAGAATTTTACCGCTGGGCTGCGGCGATTTTTATCGCAGATAAACCTTGCTATTATCAAGGTTTATCGCAAATGCGATAAAAAACGGCCGCAATGCATGAATATCGCTGAAAAGTCCGCGATATTCATGCATTACCGAGCTAATGCTCTTAGCCATGTTATCCACCTCCCATTGGATAACATGGCTAAGAACTGCTCAGGGCAGGTGTTAGCTTTTGGAGATATTCGCTCTTATCTCAAAAAGTTGGTAATAGGAGCTAGCGATGTTAGCGACTGTTTCCAGTCGCTAACATCTTGGCACGCCCACTTTGCATGTCATTAGTGATAAATATCACTGACATGCAAAGTGGGGCCCAAGATGGTCGCTATCTCCTACTAGCTGTCGCTAACTGGTGTTAGCGACAGCTAGGTAATAGGGAGATAATTTTATCTCCGCTTTCTTGGCTTTTAAAGAGATAAACCCCCTTGATAATATGCCCCAGTGTCCGTATATTAGATAATATCTCAAATCTCCCAAAAATAGTTGGAGCTCTCGTGGACGAAGTAAAAAATGTGTCCACCTTGCAAGGGGTAAAACCTGCAGAAATTCCATCTATAACCCTTGGTATAAAACAGAGCCTCTGCCAAATCCATGATAGTTTAATTGTACACATTTTTCATCCAGCATAAAGTGTCAAAAACCATCAATGATGAAAATGATGAAATGACTAACGTTCAGTATGACTCTGTGATTGGTAATGTTGAAAAGGCACCCTCAGTGGAGCTGTCAGTAAGTGACAAAATGCATGTGCAAAATGTATCAAATACACCAAATTGCTTTAACTTCCAAGCAAGCCTAACAAAAAGGGCCAGAAAAAAAGCTTAGAAAGGCTCAAAAGAAGTTCCACAAATCAGGCAAACAAAATTAAATCTCAATCTAGACAGCAAATAGTGGGATGGTTAAACCAAGATTCAAAGAAAAAAGGCTCAACTCCCCCTGCAAACAATGAGAAATCTCAAATATAAACACCTATTTATGAAAGGTAGATTTTATCACATTGGATACAAACCGATTTAATCAACATCAAATGTCCAACATTACTAGTGGAAGAGACCTTGGTAACTCTCTGCTTACTTCACCTTAACAGGGAAACCTCAGTACACCAAAGATCGTAAGCCCCAGTCCAGGTATGGATCACACCAATGGGACATATGAAGGCACGAGCCAGACCGATTGCTCCAGTACCAATGCTAAGATTATCTTTAACCCTTTGTATACATCCAGAGGCCCTCATGATATTCTTAATCGAAGCACTAAACTAAAACTGACAACTTCAATCTCTACTCTATCAGAGCTCATGTCAGCTAACGTTGATTCAATCCTAACTTTGTCACATGGTCAACTACTTTAATAGCAAATAAAGTGTTTGAATGCAGATTGCACTTTGCAGAGTGGGGAATAGAAGTCAAGAAAGATGTTCCTTTAAACTACCTGACATCATTGATCCCCTCAGTGTCATTAACAAGGCGAAGGGCACCCTACACCTACAACTAATAGATCAAAACAGCCTACCCCTCTTTTATGAGATGCTATCGGTCCTCTTTTTAAACCAACAAAAATGTCATGTCTCACAATAACAAACACAGCTTCAAGCCATCGTAATTGTGAAAAAATTGCCAAGATGAAAGTTTTCATGGAGGACTGGTCTTGGCTTCCATTGGTCTTATCCAAATCAAAAGCTGACTGTGAGGATTGAGGCTTAGCCAACACCCTCAAGCAGCAATTGCCCACAAGAGTATGTTCGTGGAACGTACACAGCCTCACAAGGCTAAGATGCAGAGGCCATAATATTCTTGAAAAACTTTGGAATACTGATCTTACTAGAAATGTGGAAAGAGCAAAGCACCCCAGTCATTGGCTACCTAGAATTTATATTCATTGCCACCTGTACATCTCAACAAAGCCGAGCCAAAGGAGGGCTTTTGCTGCAGTAGAAGCAATAAACTGGATTTTCTCGCACTGGGCACTTCTAAGTAAATGGTTTTACTCAGATTCTATATTTCACCCACAGAGCTAATGGTCCTCCGATGTAGTTCATTGTAGTGAGGGGTGAGAAATCAGTATGTCCAGCTGTCGACCACCCAATAAGGACCAATAATTGGCAACCAACTCATAAATTTGAAAGGTTCAAACATATTACTCTCAGAACGATGCTACAAAAATATAGTATTTCAGTTGGGATACCCAACCTCCAATGGTTTAGTCTAACAATAATTATGCAAACTAAGAGCTCAGCTATTACCACACAAAACAAGAGCAAAAGAGCCTGATGTTCTGAACTTTTTCTATGACTTTCTCTATCAGGCATTTAGAAATCATACAATTTAAAGCACAGTTTCTGTAGAAAGAACATTAAGACGCAACGAAAATCTCAGATAAATGTAGATAATTTGGTTAGTATATAAGAGATCCAAAATCAATGCATATAAGTAACAATTTCAGGAGCTCAGTCATGAGTCTAACAGCTCATAGTAAAAAACACACATTTAGTCAAAGTAAATATTTTGCTATATCAAAGAATTTAAAAGCGGATGGTTTAGAAGTCATAATTCCTACCACAGAAAAAAGGAAGGAGGATGGTTCACAAGAGTTCTGTTAGCACTGGCAAAGGGATCAAGTAAAAGTCCAGTAGGAAAAAGTCCATCGCAAGGGGAATAGAGTATTACTCAGGAAAGTTCAAGTCTGGTCTCTCACCAGAGAGTCCCAAATCATCCGGCAGGCAAGCTCACCACAAAGGGGAAAAGGAAAGGGGCATGAACAGATAGTCTGGCAGGCAGCCCCTGAGTGATTCCTAACCTGCAAGGGTAACATCTGGGGGATTACAAAAGTAGATAGCAAGTGAGTGGGTGATTTCATAAGTGCACATATTATGCCTAAGTGATTGTATCAGTAATGCCTGAGTGATTACAGCACTGCATATGTTGCACCTGCATCATTGTAAGACTGCATGCAGAGTATTTGAGTGTTTTAACAAGTGCATGACAATTGGGCCTAGACCTGTAGAAAGCAGCACACTGGGTAAGTACAGCAGAAGATAAAACGTGTCTGGTTAATTTCATGAGTGCAAACATACACATCAAATGCATGGATAACTATATAAGTAGCAGTTGAAAGGATTCATCAGACATTGAGAACTGCCTAGGTGAATACCTAAATGCAGCAGAAATGCATGCATAATTGGAAGACTGCAAGGGTAGTTTGTAGGCAATGAGATGGCTACACAGCAACAGCCTCCATCATTGCATAACTGTAGCGGGTACTACACAAGTAGACCCCTGAGTGATTCTTAGCCTGCAAGCGTAATATCTGGGGGATTACTGAAGTAGATAGCAAGTGAGTGCATCTTTAAAAGAAAACATTTATGCAGCATCTTCGCCATTCTATCTAAACTTATGCGGCATCATTGAAATTTACTTTTTTACAAAATACAAAAAAGATACCTAATTATTAATACCTTATGTGTACATCCTTCAAAGCACAGTTTTGTGCTGCATCTACACCATTCTACTAGTACTCACACTCTGGACCCTACCACAAAAAAAGCAACAACAGCTCTTTCTTATACACCATGCACAATATAATGTATAAGACAAATTAAAATACATATACAACTAAAAAGATACATGAGACAGAACTCCATACCCTCCTTAATATTTGTCAGAATCCACCTCCAAACTTAAAGGACCAGCTACAATTATCTGGTATAGTACAAATATACATAGCCACATATTAAAAAAACTACCATAATCAGTAATCCATATTTAAATATACACATAAAACTGCCAACATTTAATTTAAACAACAGTTAACTGCATTTGAACAAACTATAAGAATCATCTCTACATTTAATAATATATTTCAAACATTAAAATTCATGAATAATGTATTTCCTTTAAAAATAAAGGTAACACATAATACACCTTACAAATGTATAACTTACCTTCCAAATTTGGTTTGTAGAATATAAAATATCAGAAACTCAGAATGGATTTTCTTTTGCACACAATCAATGTATAGCACTTCTCTCAGCAAAGCAAAACCAGTAATGACAAAGTTTACTTCTCTTTTTCCACACAAATACATGTAAGTAACAAATCACATTGCTTCTCAGATTATTTCAAATTCTAAAACACATTTCTATTTTTTAGACATATCAACCCTTACCAACTGACTTCTAAAACTAACCAAACTGCCTCTGTATTATTTTAGGAGTTACGGCTCCACCGTGCAGCAAGGCGATGGGACCGCAAATCTATACAGGAGTTCAAACACATATCACACATAAATGTACCACTATTTTTTAATAATACACCACTTTTAAAGATAGCACTGACTTGGGAAATGTCACTGTAATTACATATTACTGTTTATTTAAATTACAAATTCACACTTTAATGCCACAATTAACTGGTAAGCCTACCCCCATTCTGCTTGACCCCGATTTCCATAGTAACAGATCATGGAACACTCAAATGCACTGACAGGTCACAAGTTCACAGTTTTTTTTCAAGTACACCACACAATGTTGCAAATGCAAACAGCAGGTGTGGTTGACATTTCCAAAATATCAGCTTATCCTCTCAACTATACCTTCCGGACATGTTTTGCTAACCAATAAGATGTATACTGTTAACAAAAAGTTGAATGCACCCTACTTTGAATGTACAATGTTCTTAAACAACCAATCATTTCTCTTCTTTTTTTAAAACTGCATCTTGTCCACCATTTTAGATACCTCTCATTCTACCAAGTGACTTCCTCAACTACAAACATCTATCCATTACTTCCAGACATCACTTCCATGATGCTTACCGTGTGGATTGTTGGGCACTGCTATGTTTTCTGGTGCAAAAGGTATGCTGAATGCAGAGGTAATGACAAAGACCTAGCTTTGCAAAAGTGGACATTAAATGGATTGCACAAAGAGGATTAAAGTGGCACCAATTGATGCCTTTGCGTACAACATCTTTGCATCTCCATCCCCCTAACCTCATGATTGTGCACTGTGGTGGCAATGACCTAGGCACACTGACTGGGGTAGGTCTAGAAATGCTAATGAAGGGCACCTTTGTACAATTGATGTTGCTTTTACCTCAAGCTCTATTTGTCTACTCTAACATATGCCAAAGACAAAAATAGAACAGGGCAAATCAATTTTGTCCACAGATTGGGAAAGCTAGAAAAAATGTCAATACAGCTGTTTCTGCTTATCTTAGAGACCATGGAATGAGATCCATATATAACAACAATCTACATTTTTAAACGGAGGGCATCTACAGGAGTGACAGAGTGCACTTTAGAGATGACGGAAACAGAATCTTTCCCAACAACCTAAAGATCTGCATACGTACTTACATGTAGTTACAAGAAACTAAAAAATAAACACAAGTGCTCTTATTAGAGCCACCCTATAGCACAAAAGTTAATCTTACTTATTGAAAATATTAATTTTCTTTTGTCTTTAATTTTTTATAGAGTCGTGAGCTCAATGCATTTACAGTGGGGGGGCCACAATGGGCGCGATGGAGTCGTGACTCCAAGCAAGCAAAATAAAAAAAAGAATGCTCCCTATTGTAAATTATTTAATTCTGCCTCGGGGACCCCATCCCCAAGGTATACCCATTGGGACCCTGGGGGGAGCCTCAAATTTCCCACAGTCCCTGCTGGCTCCCCACCTCCTGCGGGAGCATGCATTGCTTTTCGACAAGGGTAGCTGCAAACATACAGCTCCCCTTGTGGAAAAGCAAACTGTTTTGGATTTTGGAAGTGAGAGCAGAAAACCTGCTCTCGCTTCCAAAATCCAAACCAGTGCTATGACAGGGCGTAAGCTGCACGGCTCCCGTCCTGCCATAGCAAACACCAGTGTCCCGAGGGTGGCCACCCTGGGACACTGCAGGAGCCGGCCCTAGGGAGTGATGGTCCCCAGGGCCTTAAAGGGCTCCAGGTAGGGGGCAGCATGGCCCCCCTCCCATCATTTAACATAGCTCTGTGGAGGTGGTGATCCCCAGATCTCGGGGTCAGTAACGGACCCCCGCATTGATAAATTTAGTGCCCTGGGGAGGTGGTGGTCCCTGGGGTGTGGGGGGGGGGGGCTCGAGTCCCCAAAACAGTTTTTTATTTATATGGAGCCCTGGGGAGTTGGTGGTCCCCAGGGCAGCATGGGGGGGCTGGGAACCCCATGCATTTTGTTCACAACCCCGGAGAGGTGGCGGTCCCCGGGGCTGCAGGGTGCCAAATGCCCCCCGCAGTTGATTCTGAAAGCCCCAGGGAGGTGGTCGTCACTGGGGCAGCATGGGGGAATTAGGAACCCCCACACATTTTTTTTACAGCCCAGGGCAGTGGGGGCCCCTGCTAATTAATTTGCAGTGCCCCCGCAACTGGCGCACCCGGATGTTTTTTGAAAATGAAGGGCAGGACCCAGCGCTTTGTTGTTTTTTTTACAATTTTGGTGTGATTTGCAACCCCATCGCAATTTCCTCCAAAATAATTTAAAAAAATGCTTTTTTTGGCCCTGGAGGTCCTTGTGGGACCCCCTGAGCAGGCCTAGAGGGTCAGGGAGTTTCTACCCTGCCCCTTTTTATTGTTTTTTAACCTCTATTTTCTGTTTTGAGTGTTGACAGCCAATCAGAAGTCAGCTTGTGCTCATGAGGAGTCCCAACTCCTCCTCGGTGTTCAGATATTGATATGTTTCATTTTTAAATTTCTCAGAAACTATTGAACGTATTTACACCATTTAAAATAAGGGCTCTTTCTGAACCAAGGGCTACCTTTTTGCCACTTATGGTGTAATTCTGTTCAGCAGTTCAGGCTGTAGCCTATTCCAATTTTTCTTATGGAAATTAACATGGAGAAAATGCATTTTGGGGAGGCCTGGGCGATGAACTTTTCTCCGTTCGCGGAGTTTGCGGAATTTTCTGCACTCCGCAATATGCAGCAGAGTTTTTTCCCCGCTTGCGATCGCAAACGGTATTTCCACATGAGCGGCAGAAATACCAGCACAAACTGCAGTTTGCACTGCACTCTGCCACTCGCAGAACTTCGCCGAGTTTTTTCGTAAATTGGCGTAAATTCCACATAGCAAATCTCCGCCAACTACACCCAGGCCTAGTTATGGGACCCCCCTTATTTCTCGGCTCCCTCTTGATGAATCACCCTGAAACTTTAAAGATAGGAGCTGACCAGACTGGGCCATTATTTTTGTAAATTTCCCAAAACATCTTCATCCGGTGCCAAAGATATTGGAAAAAGAAAAAACACAATTTGAATAGAAACGAGACCCTATTACTACCTACTGGTGACCTGGTGACCGCCAGTACGTAATATATATATGTATATATATTAAACCAATAAACAAAATTTAACAAACATAATAGAAAACAACAAGGTGGAAGACTCCTGTGAGGACTATGGATGTCGACGACAGAGCCTGTAAAATATAGCACAAAATAAGGACCAAGTATGGGTGAAATTTGCTAATTCGCGGTATGCGAATTTGTGAGAAAGCGAATTTGCGGTCCGCATAATCTGCGAATTTGTAGATTTTTTTATTTTTGCGTGTTCGCGGGGGTTTGTTCAGCGCGTTGACCGCGAAGTTACCCATGCGGTCGTACATGGGCGCGGCCATCTTGTTTTCAGTGTACGCGTTGCGTATTTCCGTTTCCGGGCACCATTTGCATGCTCACGTTGTGCATTTCCTATGTGCCGGCTGCAATTGCGTGCTCGTGTCCGTTTTTGCGTGCAAGTGGGGGAAATATCCGCGAACCTACCCACGCGGTCCTCAATGGGCGCGGCCATCTTGTTTTTCCATTCACTGCTATGATTCCGGGCATGCTTTTTCAATCCTCCCTTAATCTTTGCAATCCTTTGTTTCTTTGAACTTTGTTTTAATTTTTTTACTCATTATCTATCTCTTTATTTTTCTACATCTATATTTTGTGTTTTTTTCTACTTATTTGGTTACTTAAAACTACTTTTTTAAACTCTTTTCTTTTATTTACTTTTTCCCTATTCTTTCTTACCTATTTTATTTTCCTGTCCAGGACCATGGCAAAGGGATCAGGGAAGAACATGAAGGGGAAGGGTCCTGCACCCCGTACCCGGCTCCCTTGCGGGCGCTTAAGGGGGGAGGCAGTAGTAGCCCAGGAGATTTTCAGCACGGTGGAGGTGGCCGCACTGATTTTCTACATCCAGCGCCACCTCCCCAAGACTGTCGTGGCAGGTCCGTTGCCGGGTACGGGCTCCGGGAGCGTCGCCAGCAATGGGGGAAGGTGTGCCGAGCCATGTATTGGGAGTCTGGGGTCCGGCGCACCTACAACCAGGTGACGCACCGGTGGTCCGACATTCTGGACCGGGAGCACGACCTGCTCGACCTGCTTGGAGTCGAGATCCCGGGCCTTGGTGAGTAGTAGTAGCTAGTATTTAAACATTACTTTGTTTTCTCCTGCTCTGTGTTATGATATTGCAATTTGTTTTTTCCGAAGAGCAAGAATGCTGCTGATTACATTGCAGGTAAATTATGTTTCAGAATCTTCTGTGATTGCAGGTGCTCGCCTGCTCACTGGCGGTGCTACTATGCTTACTTGTTTTCAATTTTGTGCTCATTTGGCCTGAGTGAATATGTATGAGTGTACTTTACAGAACTGCGTAATGCTAGACACTAGAGATTACATTGCTGGTAAATTATGTTTCAAAATCTTCTGTGACTGCAGGTGCTCGCCTGCTCACTGGCGGTGCTACTAAGCTTACTTGTTTTCAATGTTGTACTCATTTGGCCTGGGTGATGAATATGTATCAGTGTACTTTACAGAACTGCGTAATGCTAGACACTAGAGACTGAAGTCCAGTCCTTCCTTTGTACTCCTGCCACTAAGAAGAGATAGTGGTGGTGGATTGATAGTTGAGTATATTATGAGTGGTTATTTAGTAGTAAACGTTTTAGTGGTCTGCAATCATGGCGGAGTGTGTCTGTCACTTCGCCTGCCAGTCCTAATAGAACCTTTTTGTAGTTGGTTTAGTGGGTTACATAACTTTCCAAGTAGACGGTCCGCAAATCCAGCAATACTAATATCCTGGTAGACCACATTAGATGTTAGTACAATTGTTGTCTATTTCCCCGAAATAATTTGTTATTGTTTTTTTGAAATGTTTGATTTGGTTGACAACAATCATCCATGTTTGTGTCTTTCTTTCATGTTGTACATCAGATACCCCCAGGGGCAAGAGGACACAGGGGGAGGTAGCGGCGCCAGCGGAGCAGTAACAACACCATGAAGTCCAGGATAGGTCCGCCGAGGGCTCCTCTGCTGGCCCCAGTAAGTTTTCCTGTTATTAATAATTATTATACTTCCTTTTTCTTTTACAGCACCTATTTTTTCCAAACGTTCCTCATAATTCTATTGTTTCCTAAATCGGCTTTGATCTTCTTGTAGACTGTTTCTAAATTCTTATCCTGCCTCTACTATGACTCTCTGTGGTACTACTAGATTATTATTAGTCTGTCTGTGTAGCTATCTAAGCTTCCACAGTTGTCAAAAGGTGTTAAACAAAACTCCTATTCTATTCAGCAATAGCTCTATGCACTGAGTGCAGTCCTCTGGGTTGTCCATAATGTCTATTGAAGTCTTCTAAATCTTTATGCTTTGACAATTCCCAACAATAAAATGTCAATGGCCACCAAGAATAAGATATTAGTTTACTTTTTGATTGGATAGGAGGATAATCCATACTACTACTGTTGCAGAGACTAGGACTATTCCAATCTGCACAAACAGAACTATGGACAAGAAATAGGCATTGGTTATAAATTATAATAGGCGCAGTTAGACTTTCCATATACCTCAGTCATAACAGAAGTTGAACCCCCAATCTCCTTACTGACTAGCTAGTGTGTCAGAGTGATTATTTAGCTCCCGAATGCAGCGATGATCCCCAATGATTATATAACCCAGAACATAAGACTACGGAGTCAGAGTCCCGACCTCTCAGAGCCACAGACTCATGCTTGCAAATTGCAAACCCTTTCGGTCACTCACTCATGACCAAAAACCACAGAGTCTATGTAAGTTTAAAGGTTTATTAAAAGTAAAACAACTAGCTCTGTGTGTACTCTGTATATTGCATTTCCGTTGTGCATTATATAAAAACATTTAATAAAATCAATATCAACAAATCGTGAACGACTGAAAAGTGGCTGATTTCACACATTAATTGTGGGAGAGCCCTCATCTGGTTGGAACTTAAATTCTTCGTGGGGATGAATCGTTGACGACTCCGCCTAAGATATGATGATGATCTTGCTCTTGTTCGTAGAAGGGAAGCTTCTGTCTGTTATGAGAAAAATGGTGCGTGTTAAAGAGCAAGCATTCATCAGTTGTGCCAAAAAGTGTAACATCACATGTTATGGATAAGAATGAATAAAAAACACCCTTCCCTGAAGACAGGGACATTTTTAGTTTAGACTAGAAAGTCACAAGTTATTAAATTTGTTTATGTGGTACTAGTAAAAATGTTTTATTCCTAGACAAAATAGGGAGTAGTGTACATGGCATCTAAAAATATTAAATGTATTTTGTAGACGTAACACCATCGGCACAGCCAAACACCAGTGCTGGGGCCAGCGTGGAGGTGGGCACTCCAGGGGAGGATGCGGTGCAACAGCCAACAGGAACTGCTGTGGGGGAGGCCACGGTAGTGGTGGGCAGTGGTAAGCTATAATAATCCTTACTTATTGAGATTGCAGACTGCAGAGTGGGCTCTCTGCAGCGGTGTATATGTTGTACAGAACAAGTACACTTTACTGTTAGGAAGACTTACAAATTTAGAACTACGTTTTTGTCAACCAGGTAGAAGATTTTCACCCTTGACTTGTCATTAGCAATTGCATTAGCGGCGGGAGTTGGCGAGTAATCAATGGCCTCCTCTAAATTTGACTTCAACTCAGCTGTGAAAGTTTTATTGAGAAGCCAAGTCAGATCAAAGATGAACTTGATGGATGGGATGAATGAAAAGGGAAAGAAGGGTCTAAGGAAGGACGAGCGAGTTAAAAGTAATAATGACTGGCAAAGAATGATACGTGTTTTTGAATGCTGTCCGAGGTGGCTGGGAATATGATGCATGGCTGGTTGAAGGCTGAAGCAAGGATGGGTGGAAGGAGAAAGGAAAGAGGACTGCCTGGGTGGGTGAAATAGAAACTGTATGTGTGCGCAATATATCCTTTGGTTCAAATTCAAATGCAAGTCAAGCACGGATGCATGACTGGCGGTTTCCAAAATAAAATAAAAAGGTTGTTTTTCCGTGAGAAAAAGTAAGGTTTGTCCAGTTGAGAGTGACATTAAGAAGAATGAATGACATTTACTTTGAATGGATGGATGCCTGGATCATGGTACTATCTTCCTCATAGATAGCATAGGTGTTCGTCGACAGAGTAGACGGTCACTGGATGAAGGGTAACTTTGAAGAGTATGTAACTCTGCACCTCCGTGCCAGAGTAGCAAAGCCGAGGAAAGAAGTTGTAATTTTTCAGAATACTACCATGACCTGTAACAGTAGTTTGCAAGCACAGCATATATCCGGCGATTATGGGGAGTCGGGGACCACTCACTACCTCTGTTAATCATTTTTTTACAACTCTGTCATTGACATTGATGTGTGGCCTATCAGTGTTCAGTCAATCAAAAACAAAGCACCTAAAGTCATCCCATATGTAAGCAAATATCCTGTGAAGGGATAGATGATCATATTATTTATCTTCTTCATTTTCCTTTTGTAGTAGTCAGGGGCAGTGCAGGGTGAAAGTTAATTTAATTCAGCAGTATCCCTTTTAACAGAGTATGGCCAGTGCCACACGTAATAGAAAAGTAAGAGCTTCACCACCAGCATGTACTGGACAGGTACAGTAACGCAAGTCTGTGTCATCATGGCTTGCGTCTGTTTTTCTCGGGTGCAAGTTGACTGCACTGGCATTATGCCGGCTTCCACAAGTTTAAGTACCAATTTCGCTAAACAAGAGAGAAGAAGAAGAAGACTGGTGTACTGTCTGAGTCTAATGTAGTGAGTCCATATAGTGCTAGTAGAATTCCTGAAACTACCACTAATGTTAAAGCAGAGGCTGACGAAGTGGGAGATTAAATAGATAGAGGCCACAAATGTTAGGTACTGTGCTTGCAAGTTGCTAGTGGTACTGTGACACAAATTTCTGCAGAATTATTTTGTGTTAATCTTAAAGAGCATTGGTTACAGTATGTTTTTCTTTCTTCATATATACGCTCCTCCCAAACTAACTAGGAAGGAGTAGGCTAGACGGGCCCGGCAACGGAATCTGGAGGCTATTGGCGCCGAATATCACCGGCTGGTGGCCCAGGAGGAAGAGGACATGCAGTTGACATCAACATCCACGACAGCTGCATCCTCCTCCACCCACCCTGGGTCATCCAGTCAGCGCAAGCCTTCAGTGGTACGGAGCCGTGGTCCTGCAGCCACCCCCCACCGCCAAGCAGCAAAAAAAATCAGCTGCCCCCCACAGCAGGAGGTTGGGAGGCTGAAAACTCTGCTCAAGGACCTCTGCAGAGAGCATCGAGACCACCTGGCCACAGGACACCGCCGGCGGAAGTAGAGGAGAGACTGTCCCTTGCACCTTTTTTAAAGACTTTTGGGGGGTGGGAATTGGGCGTTGGGGTTTTTGGACTTTGGGGACTTTGATTTCATGGACATTTGTTGGGGTTAGGGAGGGGGTGGGTCGGGTCTTCTTGTGGGATAGTTTATTTTTGTTAGGGCTCCAATAATTATTTATTTCTACTTAAACATATCTTACGCGTTTTTTTTACTGTTTTGTGGGGGAGGCGGGGGTTAACTGTACGTTTGTTTTCCTGAAACTTAACTGGCTGGTTGATTCAAATTGTCTAATCGCCCAAACTTCTACAAAAGTGGGACTGACAGAGTTACTGAAGTCAATTGTCCTACTACTTTACTAGTACTACAGTCAGTCGCTCCTCTCCTCCTACTCCATTACTCTCTCTCCCCCAAAATGCTTATCTCACCTGTGAATCGTGTTTGAGAAATAGGGCTAGGCACAGGGCTGGCTGCATGGCAAATGGTGATTAAGGTTAGCTATGGAATCCTGGATGGATGAAATGTGTGTTTTCATTGTGGTGGTACTAGTAGGGGTACACACTGGCAGTAGCAGCATATGAAAAAAAATGAAATGAAACATTGAGTGGCCTGAGCGTAGCATTAGAACAGTGCGATAGTTAGTACAGTACACAAGAACAGTGCCATAAATTGTAGCCTAAGCAATGCTAAAGTATTCTAAATATAAGTACTATTTGCGTGGAGTATGGCTACTACAAGAAATATTACTGAAGGTGAAGGACACAGCAGCGTAACCATTAGATACTTCACATGTAGGAGGAGGATGTTGTTGATGATCAATCCACTTGATGGTGCACATGAAATTCTGATTTGATTTGCAAATAGTTACTCATGGGTGTATGTCAACTCAAGCAGAATAAGAAATTCAGAATCTATTCCTTCACCAGCCTCGGAAATTGATTTTCTGTTGCTTTGACCTTATCCTCCCCAGCAAGTGTGTGGAATTATTGTTGTCATTTAGTCACATCTCAAAGAAAACCACAGAGCCTGGGGGAAGAGGGTTAGGGTTTGAAAATTGGATGGGAATGGGGTTTTTTGGGAAAGTTTTGTGGAGAGAGGAAAAGAAACACAGCATGGAAAAAACAACAAATGAGGAAAACAAATCTTTGGATACGAAGATATCCATAAATATTTTAACACCTTCAATGCTAAGGCAATTCCTGCTGGGTGCTGAGCATCCTGAATCCCCATTGTTCATGACAAGATCAGCTCGTCATAAGCACAGCTCCAGTGTACTGCATGACGAGCTGACCTTGTCATGAGCATCCAAAAGGTTAAGGGACATAAAGGAAGTGCATGCATGAAGTTGTTTGCTAAATGGTTGGTTCGGTTACTGAAAACTAGTACTTACTACAACTTACTAAGTAGTACTAAACAATTAGACACATGAAATTCTAATTTGATTTGCAAATAGTTACTCATGGGTGTATGTCAACTCAAGCAGAATAAGAAATTCAGAATCTATTCCTTCACCAGCCTCGGAAATTGATTTTCTGTTGCTTTGACAGTATCCTCCCCAGCAAGTGTGTGGAATTATTGTTGTCATTTAGTCACATCTCAATGAAAACCACAGAGCCCGGGGGAAGAGGGTTAGGGTTTGAAAATTGGATGGGAATGGGTTTTTTTGGGAAAGTTTTGTGGAGAGAGGAAAAAAAACACAGATGGAAAAAACAACAAATGAGGAAAAACAAATCTTTGGATACGAAGATATCCATAAATATTTTAAGGGACATAAAGGAAGTGCATGCATGAAGTTGTTTGCTAAATGGATGGTTCGGTTACTGAAAACTAGTACTTACTACAACTTATTAAGTAGACCTAAACAATTAGACAGTACAGGGCTGCTGTAATTAAGCAATTTCACTTGCCTATCTGCCCTCAGAGAGAACAAACACTTATTAGTACATTAAATTAGTTTTAAAAATAGCCAAGAAACTTATCAAATAGCTGTAGGGATTAATTTGAAGCAGAGAGCAAATAAACGCACAGAGTCACACTCATAGAAGTTCACAACAATAACATTATTTAAAAGATTAGGAGAATTGAAGAGGATACTGTAACTGTATGTTGTAGTTGTCCTGTTCAATTTGGGAAGTTGTATGCATCCAGCCATTCCTCTTCTTCGCGGTACTCCTCCATTCCATCTGACGCTCCGTCGATCAATCTTGGTGACCAGACACACTGTCCACTGCCTGCCTGGCGGATGCGGAATTGCGGATTGCTAATGGAAAGCCTGAGTTAATTGTTTTTCCCATCGCACAGGGTAAAATCCGGCCTGTAATTGTTGATGGAAAAACAGTAAGTGATATTAAAACACCACGGAGAAAAAAATATTAGGTACGGTGTGTAGTGCAAAAATAACACTTTCAGTTTCAGAGGCGACAGTATTACATACAAGCATCATTTCTAAAGTGCGTACTCTGAGTCTCCTTTTCAAGGATAGTAATTAGCACACAGCAGGCCAGGGCCATGCAGACGGTCAAGGCAGGCACCACTGAGTGAAGCAACCTGATGTTGCATACCTCTTTGACACAGACAGACAAAGCATATCTAATTGTATGCAGCAAGCCACATAGCCGCAATTTTACATGAACTTATGCCTGGACTCTGACATAACAATACTGCACTGGCTCGACCACTCCATACCATGACTAGACAGACATGTAGCTCTGCTGTAGTTGTTGTTGACTGGTTTACTTGTTTGCCACTCATGAAATAGCCATAGTTCTTCTGTAAACCGACGATGATGATCCATCCATCCCAGTGTGTGACTGTAAAGAAAAAAGATATTATGTAACTTTGTTCATCAAGACTCATCATCATCATGGTATATTGGCAAACTCAATGTTGTTCATGCAGTTGCAGTCTACACACACAGTGAGCCCAAGGACATTTTGCATATTAAAAAATGCAACGTAGTGGCCCCTGCAGTAGAAGTAGAATTTGAATTAAACAAAGTAATAAAAACAGAGTAGACTTAAGTTACATTTAGTGCGTAAAAGATTAAATAATAACAGATATATGATGATTCATTTCATGCACAAAAAACAAACAGCAATTGCTTTTATCAGAGCCAGACAGCCAGTGCTGTCCACTGCATGCCATCTCATTATTCATTACCTGTTCCACTTTCGGGCCACCTCTTGTTCTTAAAGTGGAGGCCCCCAGGGCAGCCTCTCGTGTCAATTTCAGAAATAACTGTCAGCAATCAGGATATAGTCTGTAATTTCAGTCCCACTTCTTTTGAGGGGACTCGTCTACGAAGTGACAGTTTCTTCTTTCTGCGTAATCCAGCCATCTGCCTTGAGGGAAATGGATAGGGGGAGTCTGGAGGAGGAGGATAGAGGAGCATGACTGAGTTGTGAACTTGTGAAATTCAGGATTGCAGACCGCTGCACCTTCAATAAGGAAATAAGACGAAGACAGTGCTGCTGATGGATTTGTTGTGATTAGAGTTTTGTTGTGGTAAAAGTTGCAAAACAAAGAAAGACACACAGAAATAAAAGTCAAAAAGGACGGAAGAAAACAAAAAGGAAGTTTTTCAAGCCTCGTTGTCAGGGAAGTAGAGCTCATCCTCAAACTCTGTGAATTGAGATGGGAGTAGGTCAGCTAACAGAGAAGAACTTCCGTGACCTAAATCGGTGTCTTCTTCTTCCTGCGTGGATTCACGTATTTTGTTGGTGGTATGAAGTGCTGATTCATCTTGAACATTGGGCAAGAGGCGGGTCCTTTTTGAAGTTACAATGGCACCAACAGCACTGAAAACACATTCAGAAGACACGCTTGCGAGTGGGCAAGACAAATAATTTAGAGCCAGGTTGGTGATCAGTGGCCATTGACCCCTTTTCCCATACCATTACAGCAATTGTTTCTGATTAAAGAAGACCTCTGTTGGGTCATCCAGATAGGCCTGCACCATCCACTCAAGGTTCTCCAGGGGTGCTCCACTTTGCATGCCATCTGTGGCCTTTGCATCAACGCTGGAACGAGAAAACATTTGATGAGTTAGCCAATCCGCTTCCGAAAATATTATGGCTATGCCTGGTGCAGGTGAGGAAGATGATACGGTTGCTGGTGTCGGTAACGGCTGTGAGGGAAATTGACTGCCTTCGGCCACAGAAGTGGACCTTGACACCGGATGGCCTGCTGCTTCAGTAGTACTTGTGGTGGTTCCTTCAATTTCCTGACGCTCTTTTTCGAACCGAGTGGCTGACAGAGCTAGCCAATGTTTGTACTTTGAAACATCTTCTTCATTAAACGGAAGAATGCTTTAATGGCCACTGCCTTTTTGTACCGTGAATCCAGAATAGTGGCACAAATGTAATGTTGTTCTTTGTGTATTTTTTTAAGCCTTTCATTGTCAACTAGGCGGGTTAATAAGCTCACAGCCAACTGATATGCGTCTTGCTTGTCAGTATCACCTTTGAACGTTGAAGACACCGCCTTCAGTTGGTGCTCTAGCATGCGCAACAATGGGATAGCTTTGCCCAAAGTACAGTCCTCCCTGCGGACTTCATGCGTGAAGACCTCAAAAGGACGAAGCATGTCTGTCAGGCTTTTAACCATGTCCCATTCCTCCAACTCTAGCCTTATGTCTTTCATAGTAGAACCCAGTGCAAAGACATACTCATTGATTACCAAGCACTGCTCAGACAGACGCTCAAGCATGTAGAAGGTTGAGTTCCAACGTGTTACCACCTCCTGGATGAGTCCACTGACTGGCAGTCTACGGTCATGTTGCATGTTCCTCAGCTGCTTCCGGGCCTTAAAAGAATGGCTGAAATGTGTGCAGATTCTTCGGCAGGTGGTCAGTAACTTGCTGACTTTGTTTTCTTTTTTCAAGAAATCTTGAACAACAATGTTAATACTGTGCGCCAAACACGGCACTCTGAAATAGCCACCATCGTTCATGGCCCTAACTATATTACTGCCATTATCCGTGGAAACATAACCAATCATGCGCTTTCTTGGATGCAGCCATTCAAAGACCTTAGTGTTAAACTCCTCCAAAATGTTTACTGCAGTATGAGATTTCTCCATGGCAAACATGGCTACTGTTGCATGTTTCCGACTAGCTTGAAAAACTGTGTCACTGTCATCACCTGCCTATAACTTTTCTCTAACACCTGCAAAAGAGACCCAGTGTGCAGTGATGCACATGTATTCAAGGAATGGCAACTGGTCCACATGTCTGTTGTCAGGTGGATAGTGTGAACAGCACTCTTCTGCAAAGCTGGCCCAATCACCTCCAGCACATCTTGGTGTAGTGCTGGAACCGCAACTCTGGCAAAATAGGACCGGCTAGGAACCTTCCATTTAGGGCAGACTGTTGCCACAAATTCTAGAAAACCCACCTCTTCCACGAAAGAAAAAGGGAGAAGGCCCAACGCTAACATTTTATCCAGCGTTGCATTATTAAAGACGTGCTGTTGGGTGGTTGCGTTCTAATGGCGCCTCCGACCAAAACATGCTTTTAATGGTGGTCTGGACCGTTTTACGTGATGATGATGATCCAGACTTCTTCAACCCAGTTAGGCTCATTGATGTACTTTTTCGCATTGATTTCTCTCCCAGACTCTTAGTGTGCCTCATAGATGTTGCTGGAGTAGAGGGTGTGGGCGCTACGACTGCAGTGCTGCTGCCAGGGGTACTGTGTGTACCAGAAAAAATGTCTGTCGCTTCTTCACCTCCCCCCTCCCCCCTGCACGATCAGCCCCTAGTCATCATCAGATGCAATGTCAATGGATACCTTTGATTTTCTTGTACTTTTGGCTTCCCAGATGTTACTTAGGTGCGTCTCCCAAGGGATAGTGTGGTGTTTTTGGAGATGACCTCTCTGGCCTCCGGTACCATAGTTGGTACCAAGCTTACCGCGACTAACTACAGCTTTACAAATCGAACAAATGACTAGGTTTTCCGCCTTTTTGCTAACACTAAAGAAGTCCCAAACTGGGGAGTTGAGATTTCTGGTGGTGGTGGTGGAGGTGCTACTTTCAGTTTCAATGCCAGATGAAATGGAGGATGGGCGTGGCCGAATTTGACCCTGTTGTGCACTTACAGTTTCAGCACCACTACTTGAGGTAACGGAGGTCGAGCTGGATGGAGGTACCTGCCGGCCCTTCTGAAGAGAAAATATGGCATCTGTAGGTCGTGTTGGTTTAGTGGTTACCTGTGTTGGTGGTGGTACCAGTGCCACGCTGCCCACATCCCACTCAGCAGCAATTCAGGATAGGGTAAAAATGTCTGTCTGCTGCATGCCCGCTGGGGCTGGAGTGACGACTGTAATGATTGGGTCGTCGTCATCATCAGACTGTTCATCAGCAGCACAATACACCACTTCTACTTCTTGTTCGTCGTCATCACCCATAAGTGGAACCCTTGCGGGAACCTTCCTTTTAGGCTTAGCTATCTTTGTGGGCTCATAGCGTGCCTCCCTCTCAGAGGGTGGGTTCCAATCTTGATCTAGATCATCAGAAGGAAGAATGCTTAAAGAACTTATACTAGCCCTCCTTGACCTTTTTCTTGCTGGGGATCTGGAAGACAATGGTTCATCAGGAGGAGTGGCTTGCTCAAATGATACCTCCGCTTCAATCTCGATTTCCTGATGTGCCCCTACTTCTGGAGGAACAAGCATTGTGGGCAGTTGTGCCTCTCCATGCGCCTCTACTTGCGCCTCTCCTTGCGCCACTCTTTACGCCTCTCCTTGGGCCTCGCCTTGCGCCTCTCCTTGTGCCTCTCCTTGCGCCTCTCCTTGCGCCTCTCCTTGCGCCTCTCCTTGCGCCTCACCTTGTACCTCTCCTTGCACCTCTCCTTGTTGCACCTGTGGTTGTCATTGCGGCTGCGGTTGAACACTCGTCAGATGAGTTACACCCTGCGTTGATTGGATGCTACTTTCTTGCGATGAGTCAACGCCAACATCACTGGTCGATGGTGATTGAGAAATTAAAGTGGCTGCCTCGGCGGCACTCATGGCCTTGGGCCTAACTTGGCGTGGTGGCAACTGAGACCAATGAAGCTGAAGTGCCGCTCCCAGCTTGGTCACCGGCGGACACCGCTGCTGCAGGCGTAGTTTTTTTCCCCAAAAAAAGTGTCTGTGGGCACACCAGTCTCCTTGGTAAGTGGCGCCACTTGCTTCTTCTGCTCCTTCTTACTGGCAGTGGCACTGGCAACTTTCTTGGTAAAGGAGCCACTGCCACCTTTCTTTGGGCCCATCTTCTTCAGATGTCAGAACAGCAGGCCGCAGTTGCACGAGTTGCAGAGTTATCTGTGGCCACACGTGACGTCATGTGACATGACGTTGTGCTGCACACACCGCAGCAGGACTTCTTCCTGGCACTGATGATGAACGATGACTGATTTGTGGTTCTCTTGTGCACCTAATACCAAAGGAAGCCAGAGGAACATCAGTTAAATAAATGTTGCATATGTCGTGCTTCAATTAATATTTGCAACTAGGCATTTATTTTTACAATACACCCAAAAATGGAAAGACCCAAAATAAAAATTGCAATTCTAATCAAAAATGGATGTTTACATTATTAGAAGAGAGACCACACAGAGAGAGTTGTGTCATGCACCACTGAGTACCCCGCGCCCATTGAGCACCCACATGGCCAGGCCCTGCCTGGACCAGGCCTCAAAATGGCACCCATCCACATGACCAGGCCCTGCCTGTACCAGGCCTCAAAATGGCCTCAACCCACATGGCCAGGCCCAAACAACACCCCAAAAACTCAAAAAACACACACAAATCACCACAATTTAATGCCATCCATGGCCTAAATGATGTTTAAATTCAAGACACCACCACAGAAAGACTTGGCCCATGCACCACTGACTACCCCATGGCATATAATGGGTGAAAGCAAGGCAGACTGGGTGCAGGTCTATGGCACTAAGCACACTGCCTGGCTTCAAAATGGCCCCTTGACCCCCACCCACATGGCCAGGCCCTGCCTGTACCAGGCCTCAAAATGGCCCCCACCAACATGGCCAGGTCCAACAACCCCCCACAAAATCAAAAAACACACAAAAAATCACCACAATCCAATGCCATCCATGCCCTAAATGATGGCCCGCAATCTTTTCAGGGAGGCGGAGGTGGCCGCCCTTGTTTTTTTTATCCAGCGCCACCTCCCCTTGACCTTGGCAGCAGGTGGCAGGCCAGGCTCTGGTTACCTCCCAGAGGAGCGTCACCGCCGGTGGGCGAAGGTGCGCCGGACAGTCTTCCGCCGCACGGATATCCGGGGCACCCACCAGCAGCTGGCCCACCGGTGGGCAGACATTCTGGACAGGGCGCAGGACCTGTTGGACCTGCTAGGTGTTGAGGTCGTGGGGCTTGGTGAGTAGCTAGTAATATTAATATATGTATATATAGTAGTATAAGTATTGTGTATAATTCTTGGACGAATAAGTAACATGATTACTTGTGCGCTTAGTTACATTGCAGATCAATTCCGTCTCAAAATCTTCTGTTACCGTATGACACAGGTGCTGCTCGCTCGCCACTTCTCTTACTGGTTTGTAACTGTGCGCTAGCTTGGGCTGGTGATTATTGATGTTAGAGTTTACTTTAGAGAACGGAAGTTAGTTAATGCTATTGCTAGAGTCTAGTCCTTACATTGTCCTTTAGTGAAATAGTGGTGGATGGATAGTATTAGTTCATATTTTCTTAACGGTCTGCATGACGCGGCGCCTCCTCTGTCACTGAATGCTTACTTAGTTCTTATTTATCCCACCCCTCCATAGAACCGGTTTGCAGTTTGTTTACTGAGTGGTAGGCTTAGCAGCAATAGCATTGTCACGTCATAGGACGCAAGCAACCAACAATTTCGTGTATGCACAAATTTATGCATGTGTCCTACTCCTCCATCTCATCTATGCATGTTTGCGGGCAAAAATAAAATGGAAATGCCGACTTACTGAACAATTGGCCCGGCTGGATTCTGGAATAGGTGGTGTAGGTCAGGAGGTACTGGCTTCGTTAGTATATTCTGCAATCAGAATGTTTATGGAACATTTGATTAGTGTTCTATAAGTAGACGGTCTGTGAATCCTACAAGCCAGTAGTCATTTAGACTTCGAAGTAAATTTTATTGCAATTGTTGTTTCCTAAAATGTTTGAGAGGATTTTTGAATGATGTATTTGTTTAACAGCACTCAATGTTTCTCTTTCTTTATTATTTCTTACATGATCAGCCCCACCCAGGGGCACGAAGACGGGGTCCCAGTCGGCGGGACAACCACTAGAGGAGCGCTCCTCTACCGAGGATCCTGCTGCTGGCCCCAGTAAGTCCTCCAGTGCTTATATTTTTATGAATTATATTTCCCTAACTTTTTAACGCACCTTATTGTTTCAAACCTATTAAGCCTCCTTCCTAATTAAATGTTAGCTAAACCTTCTTTGGTCTTCAATTTGTTTTCCAAATTTTGGGTATCTAATGCCATCCCTGACTAGTTTAAATTCCTTCAAACTGCCTCTGCCCAATGACTCTTTGTGCTACTACTATTTGACTGTCTTTAGCTAAGCTTGCCCTGTTGGCCACTCTTTAGTTAAGGTATTCTTTGGAATAAAGCTGTGATAGAATAGCTGTAGCCACTGGGTCCACTCCTGTCTTTTGCGTTGTCCTCTGTAATCTCTAGTCTTTGTCAATTCCCACCCCAAAAATGCACAACCAGATGTTTGCCTACTAATTTTTGTTAGGTTATTATACTACTACTATTGTTGCGGTTATTCTCTGCACAGGCACATACAGAACTATGCACAAGAAAATAGGATGTTGGTGATAGGGAGGTTGGACCTTCCTTACACCCTAGTCACAGAACTCAGTCAGAAGAACCCACAATTCAACGACAGTCTACCTACCTAAGTGTCTCAGTCATAGTCATTTGTCCCACTCCGTCCCGACCCCCACAAGAAGATAGTTAGATATACCCAATGATTTTCTTACACAACCCAGAACAGAAGAACACCCTTTCGCTCACTCACTCGTTTAAGTCCACAACACCCCAGACACTCAAAATATACTACAGAGTCTATGTGCAAGTTCAAAAACTTTATTTTTTTTAACAACAAGCTTTGTATTGTTGTAACTTGTAAGTTGTTCCATGAAAACATCCAGCTCCACCATGCAAAATAAAGAAGATTAAATACTATACATTTTTGTACAACTAGTGCACGATAGAGAACTGTGGAAATTGTGGGAGACCCCTCACCGTTGAACGTATACTGGTTACACATGCATCTTTCGAAAGCTCTGCTAATCTCTGGTTCGTAGAAGGGAATCTTCTCATTGCCTAGGAGAAAAATGTTGCACGTTAGACAGTGAATAACTATGGCAGTTTATAGCAGTCATGCCAAAAAAGTGTAACATTATGGATAAGCAAAAGGGATTAACAATACTGTAAGTAAGTAAGTCAACCTCTTTAGTTGTATGCAACACTCATGTGGCCTCAAAGGTGTCTTTCTTACTGCAGCAAGCTGCAAGGTAACAACATGGGCAAAACAGTAGACCCGGATCATTCTAAAATGGTTACATGGCCCAGGCTAACGTTCCAAAGACTAGAGTAGGAGTAGAGATTAGATGACCCTAGGGACCATCTAATAAAGTAAAACTAAACTCTGTCTAATGACTGCTGTACAGTAGTACGCAATTTGGACTAGTTACACTTACAATGCTTTATGTTGTACGTAACTATATTTTCAATCTTCCTTCCTGGTGAAGTACAACTAGTAAAATAGGGGAAGTTGTGCAGGCATCTCAAAAGGTGTACTTGCTTTTATAGGTGCACAGTCACTACCAACGGCCAGTGCCACTGCCGACGGGGCCAGCAGCGATACTAATGCCACGCAGGAGGGGACAGTGGCTGCGGCACCTGCAGTAACAACAGTGGGGGAGGAAACTTCAGCGGTGGGCGGTGGTAAGTTATATTCATTACTTATTTGCATTACTAGGTGGAAGGGGAACATTTCCCTCACTGTGCTATGAGACTTATTAAGAAAGTATGAATTTGAAATTGTACTGGACAATATACAATGGTTGAAGAAGACACCCTTTGCAGCATTACCAGCGTGAGTTGAGTAAACAAGGCCTCTTCTATCAGACTCCAACTCAGCTGTGAAAGTTATGGAGAAGACTAAAAATCAGATCAGATGACCTTGAGGGATGTGTTGAACAAAAAGGGAAAGAAGTGAACTAGGGAGGAAGGAGGAAGGACGAAAGACCATAGAAGGATACTTTGGAAGGTTCATGCACGTGGCTGATATGAATCCGATGCATGGGTTGTTGAAGGATGGGTAGAACTGGAAGGTGAAAGAGAGAAGATGCATGCCTGGTTGGGCAAAACAATATGGGTGAATGGATATAGTGGATAGCAAGAATCATGAGCGGAGTTTGTGACAATGAAACCCAAGGCAAGGAAGGAGTGGCCGCATGGGTGGTTGTTGGTGAAAGTGAAACCAGCTAAGGCGATAATAAAGAATGATAGACATTTATTTTTATTGGTTGTTTTCCCCCTAAATGTATTGTATTCATCATAGGTGGAGACTGTCACTGGAAGCAGAGTCTTACTTTGAAAATATAAAAGGAGATACAAAAAAGACTGGTGTTCTTCTGTGTACTCAAGTCCACCCATAGTACTAGGGCCAGTATAATGCCAGAAAAAACTTCAACAAAAGTTACAGGCAGGGGAAGCAGGAGGATAGATTAGATAGATACTAAAAGTTGCCACCATTTGTATGTACTGCGCTTGGTAGTGCTACTATGCCACTATGTGTTGAATTAATTTGGAAGAGTTTCAGTTACAATTCTGTTTCTTTTTTTATAGATACTCATACTCCTTCCCACAAACCATCAAGGAAGGAGTTGGCAGCCAGGGCCCGGCAAAGGAAACTGCAGGCCATTGTTGAGGAGTACCGCCGGCTGGTGGCTGAGGCCGAGGAGGAGTAAGAGGCTGCAACTGCTGCTTCTACCAATGCCCCAGGCCCCAGCCAGGCCCCACCTGGAGGAGTACGGCGCCGTGGTCAGGCATCTGCTCACCGCCGGAATTTAACAACATCTGCGGCCCCCCCACATGGATGCAAATGTAGGTGCTGTGCATTTCGGCAAAAGATTATCCTCCGGGTGTCAAAGTTGGAGGATCAATTAGAGGAGCGTGTGAAGATATTGGTGGACAAACACCTTAAAGCCCGCCGATTGTGATGGACCCTGTTCATTTGCCCCTTTTTTAATACTTTTGTTGGTGGGTGGGAATTGGGTGTTGGGGTTAACTTATTTTTGTGGGACATTCTTTGGACTTGGACATTGGTTGGGGTTAGGGTGGGGATAGGGGTGGGATAGGAGAGGACTAGGAGGATATTTTTTTATGTACATCAATAAATGTTATTTATTTTCAACGTACACATATGATGTTGTTTTGTGGTGGGGTTACTGTTGTACGTCACAAGGTTTACTCTACATGCAGGGCAGCGGCCAGTGTTTGATTGAAATAATTTATTAATTGACCACATGTAACAACATCATGCCAACAGATAGATGCGGTACCCCTCACTGAGTCATATTTGTCCTATTTGTACTACCAGTCTCTCCTCCATTATACCTCCTAGCAAACGTCTCTTCTTACCTGTGATTGATGATGATTAAGTTTGGCACTGCAAGCAAAGCCTAGTTGTCAGGGAAGAGGAGCTCGTCCTCAAACCCTGGTGGTTCTTCCAACAGAAGTAGGTCCTGTAACTCACTAATTATTTTTTCTGACTCGCTCTCCTCTTCCAGCTCTGATTCACGTACTTTGTAGTCTGGTGGTATCAAGTGCTGATTCATTTTTATCATGGTTAACCTCTCCACTCTTTTGGGCGAGAGACTGGTCCTTTTCACAGTCACAATGGCACCAGCAGCACTGAAAATATGCTCAGAAGAGACACTTGCAACAGGGCAAGCTAGATACTTTATCGCCAGCCTGCTGAGCAGTAGCCATTGGCTTCTTGTCCTATACCATACACCAATGGGTTTTGCTCCATGAACACCTCTGTTGTGTCATCCAGATAGGCCTGGACCAACCGCTCAATGTTCATTGGTGCTCGGGTTTGCTCGTCCTCTTTTTGCTTTGTGACAGCAACGGACTTACCCATCCCTTTCTGTAGAAACCAAGCAGCTATTTTTTTGCTTGTGTCTGATGAATCAGATCCTGTTGGTGCGGTTGTTGTTATTGTTTGTGTTGGTGACTGCTGGGAAGCAAACACACTGCTCGCATGCTGTGAAGAAGAACTTGACTCTGTAGGATGCTCATGCTCAGTAGTACTTGCACTGTCCTGGGCTGGCACTGGCAGGCCTCTAATTGAGAGCCGTTCGTTTTCTAAATCAGTGGCTTCCTCGGCTATTACAGTTTTGTACTTGGAAACATCCCCTTCTGAAAAAGGAATTACTGCATTACTGTTCACAAATAATTTGTACCGTGGATCCAAAATTGTGGCAGTAATGTAATGTTGATGCGACACAATCTTATTTTGAATCCTTGTATTCTGAGATAAGCGGCCGGCTAAGGACTTCGCCAAATTACATGCTTCAAGTTTTCCTTCAACACCTTCGTATGTTTCAGACACCTCCTTCAGCTCTTGCTCCAGCTTATACAACAATGGGATAGCTTGGCTCATAGTACAGTCCTCCCTGCTGACTGCACGTGTGAAGACCTCAAAAGGAAGTAGCATCTCTGTCAGGCATTTAATGAGGTCCCATTGCGACATCTCAACTGTCATGGCTTTAGTAACACCAGTTGGATCCCCTGTTCTTCTTGTCATGACATAAGCATTAAGTGGTATGTACTGCTCAAACAGCAGATCAAGCATGTAATAAGTAGAGTTCCAACGTGTTGGTACCTCCTGGATGAGTGCTTTCACTTGCATTCTATACTCACGTTGAATGACCCGTAGCTGCTTCCGAGCTTTAAAAGAATGATTGAAATGCGTGCAGATTCTTCTGCAAATGGTCAGTAAGCTGCTGGCTTTGCTTTCATTTTTCAGAAAGTCTTGAACCACAATGTTAATGCAGTGTGCCAAACACGGGACCCTAAAATAGCCACCATCTTCCATGGCCCTAACTACATTACTGCCATTGTCGGTGGCAACAAAACCAATATTGAGGCCTCTTGGTCGCAGCCATTCAAATACCTTGCTGTTGAACTCATCCAAAATGTTTGCAGCAGTATGCGATGTCTCCATATCAAACATGGCTACAGTAGCATGTTTGCGAGTATCATTAAAAATCTCAGTAGTGTCAATGCCTGTAGATATCTTGTCTCTAACACCTGTAAAAGAGATCCAGTGTGCAGTGATGCACATGTAATCAGTGGCTTGGCTACTGGTCCACATGTCTGTTGTCAGGTGGATACTATGCACCGCACTCTGCTGCAAGGCTTTTCCAAGCAATTCCAGCACGTCGTGGTGTAGTGCTGGAACAGCAACTCTGGCAAAATAGTAGCGGCTGGGAACATTCCATTTTGGGCAGAGGGTTGACACAAATTCCAGGAAACCCACCCCTTCAACAAAAGAAAAAGGGAGAAGGTCCAGAGATAACATTTTAGCAAGCTTAGCATTGTACAAACGTGCTATTGGGTGGTTGCGCTCGTACTTTCCCTCCTGCCTAAACATGCTAACAATGGTACGCTGCTTGGTATTTCTTTCTGTTGTGCCCGATGCTGTCATTCGCGTTGCAGACTTTGCACCCGTACTCCTTGGTGTCTCCGGGTTACTCTTACTCTGGTGCCACAGAGATGTTGCTGATGCGGAGGATGTGGGATCTACCACTGCAGTGCTGGGGAGTCGGACAGGGGTACTAGGTGTACCACTACCAGATAGAATGTCTCCCTCTTCTTCCTGATCGACCTGTGGACCTTCTACTGCTTCCCCACCAACATTAATGGTTCCTGCTTTTATGAGACGTAGGTGGTCCTCCCACTTGATTTAGTGGTGTTTTTTCATATGGGTCATTTGGCCTCCGGTACCATAGTTTGTACCAAGCTTACCACGACTAACAGAGGAATGACAAATGGAGCATATAGCAATGTTCTCCTCATTTGCGCTAACTGTAAAGAAGTCCCACACTGGGAAGCTTAACTTTTGTCTCCTGCTAGAGGTGCCACTTCCAATGCCGGATGAACTGGAGGTTGTGTGTAGAATTTCACTATGTGGCTGCGCAGTAGTACCGCTACCTACTTCTGCTGAGGTGGAACTTGTGCTGGATGTAGGACGCTGCCGGCTCTGTGCAAATGTAAAAATGGAAGCTGGAGGTAGTTTTGGTGTGGCCTGTGTTGGTGGTATGCGTGCTACATCCCTAGTCGCAGCCATTCTCGCTAGGGTTAAAATGTTGGTCTCCATGTCCTCAGGGCCAGGAGTAATGCTTGTGATGACTGGGTCTGACTCGTCATCACCATCATTATCCCGCTGTTCAACATCGCACTCCATAAGTGGTGGGCTTCCTGGAACCTTCCTTTTCCCTAGCCTGGTCTTCTTGGGATGTCTCTCCCTCTCATGCTCAGATTGTTGTGGCTCCCAATTGAGATCAAGATCATCAGAAGGGATGCATAGCGAAGAACTCAATGGACTAACCCTCCTTTTCCTTGGTGGGTATTTGGAAAACAATAGATCTCCTGCATGAGGTGCTGCCTCGTCATCTTGCTCTGCATCAGGCTCAATTTCCTGAACTGCCCCGACTTCGGGAGGAACAACAACTACTATTGCCGGTGGTGGTTCTTGAACAACAACTATTGCAGGCGGTGGTTGTGGTTGTTGTTTTCGTTGAACATCTACTATTGCGGGCGGTGGTTGTGGAACACCTACTATTGCAGGCGGTGGTTGTGGTTGTTCTTTTCGTTGAGCATCTACGGGCGGTGGCTCAGGTTGAACATCTACTATTGCGGGCGCTGGTTGTTGTTCACCACTTTTCTGCTGTATTCCCTCTTGTGTGGAATGTGTACTACTTTGAGATAGCGATAAGTTCAGCTCAGGCTCAGTATCACTGCTTTCCACCATTAGGCTGGCTACCTCTTCCCCACTCATCTGCTTGGGCCTGGGTTGGTGGCTTGGGCCCACTGATGCAGAGGTGCTGGCCCCAGCTTGGACCCCGGTCACTGCTGCTGCAGGCGTACTTTTTTTTTGCCCAAAAAAGGTTTTCGGGTCAACACCAGACTTAAGTGTCACTTCCTTCTTCTGTTCTTCCTTCTTCTCAGCTACTTTCTTGGTCTTGCAGGACCTGGTACCTGCTTTCTTTGGGCCCATCTTCTTCAGATGTCAGCAGCAGCACTCAGTTGCACAAGTTGCTGAGAATGATGTCTGGTCAGGTTAGTCACACCACACGTGACGTAGTACAGAAGAACGTCCGTCTGGCAGTAGAACAGGCAATGAATGATGACACCTCCTCTTCAGCACCTACAAGCAAAGAAGGCAGAAGTTAACAACATCAGTCGAATGTGGATTTTTTTTAGCTTTAATTTTAATTACTACTAGAAGTATTTGTACAACCAGTAAGAGTAAGAATAGCAAAAAACTAAAAAGCTAATGTAGTGGAAGTGGAACTTGTTTATCCTAAATTTGTGCATCATTTCGGATGGATGCAGCATCAGTGACCTGCAGCAGATAGCAATGGGGATGTGAACAGTAGTAAGCCAACAGGAACAATGGCAAGACACAGGCTAATTTGTCAAAAACAAAACAGCACACTACTACTACCACCCCAGCTCCACATGGGCACTCTCATCACAGGTACATGGGTAAAGGGCAACGGCCAGAAAACAATAAAGTCAAGCAGGCCTATATCCCTCCCTATATGGCCAGAAAAAGGAGGATGCCTGCATCACAGCTTAATGCAAAAAAGAAAATCCCCATGGCTACAAGGTTTGAAAGTTACACAACAACACAAACAACAAAGGCATTTAGAGTTTTTTTCACCCAAACAGTTAACTACACCCCAAACACCACATTTGAAAATTCAATGCATTGCCACCCATGCCCTAAATGATGTTAAATTCAACAGACAAAATGGACAACGCTACATCAAGCATCCCGCTGACTATCTCTGGGACTCTAGGCCTACTGGCAGAAAAAATCACACAAGTTTGTAGGCCTGCGGCAAAAAAACTAAACCACGATGGAAGGTCACACAACATGAAAAGAAAGAGAAGACAATACATTCCTATGGCAAAAGGACAATGGTTGGCTGCTGGACAAAATGGCCGCCAAGCTGCCCACATTGTCAGGCCACCCTCAAATAATAACAAAGTACATAGAGGACAGAAACAGTAAGTGGTCCATGCTCCAAAAACTAAAAGCAAATGACAACCTGAGGAGTTTCTTTTAGCAAAATGAACAGCATCTACATTTTCGGGAACGTTTTAGGCAACTCGAGAGATATAGCTCGCGAGAATGCAAATTCGGCGTGTTCAGCAGCGCGAACTGTACAAAACGTCATTATCGCGTGCCCGAGCAGGCACATTGAGCGTGCGAAGAAGACAAAAACTGTAAGGTCGCGTTGTAGCACTGTACAAAGTTACCAAAACTACGCGAGCTGAATTCTAGGGTTACCTAGTGCACATATTATTCCACACACACCCAAAACCTGCAATTCAACACCAACAAAACATTTTGCTAATCAATCCAAAGCCATCCATGACCTATGATGTAACACTTACAACTTAAACACCCAAAATCAGTTGAACAACTTTCATGTACCCACATGATGAGGACTCTAGTAGTACCCTTGGGCCTACTGCCAGAGTAGGCCACAAGCTTGGAGGCCTATGGCAAAAACACAGTGGCTACAAACACAAAATGGCCACCACCACCTGGCCAACCCACCCACAGAAAGTAAATGAACTCAAGCAAGCCTACACTAACTACATGAACTACTAGGGTTACCTAATTTTACTAAAAAAAAATTAAATTCCACTACAACAGAGTATGCCATTAAATCCAATGCCATCCATGATGTTTTACAGACACAACAGAAACATGGGTGGACCCTTGGGTACCTCTAGGCGTACCGGATGAAATTTCAAACACATACAACTTGGCCCCTCATGAAAGTACAGGCCTCCCTCAATAATAATTTTTAAGAAAGATTGAGAAGCACAGAAAACTGTAGTTAAAAAAAAACCCAAACCAAACAAACATTTATAGTACACCAATTCTCAATTCTCAAACTTACTTGTAAAAGAAAAGTTCAAATCCAAAATTCCTCAATAAATCCAATTAAATGCTATGATGCAGCAGAGATACACAAAGAGTGATCCTTCCAGCTCCAGTCCAAATCCAAATGAAAGTGAAGAACACCACATGGACAAAGCACTGGGAGGAGCCTGGTGGACAGGAACAGGAAGTTGGAGACTCAGGGGCACTTCCTTTCTCTTGAAAAAAAGAGTAGAATCAAAAAGAGGACTCCTAGCCCCAAAAAATACAGTCGAATCACAATCTAAGGGGTTAAATGAAAATTTTTGAGAAGATTTTAACATGCTCGGGAGATATTCTGTGCCAGATTGCAGTTTCTGCGTGTTCGGAATCGCGATCTTACCACCATGGCGCTGCAAGGAGGATCGCGCGTCCTAATGACATGTTCGCATGTCCGAATGACGTTATCGCGTTCTCACAGTCGCATGGGATTGTGCGGCCGGATTCCAAACATCGTAGCGAATGCGACCGGGAGAGAAAAGCGAGAAAGCGAACGCAGAACCACGGTAAGTCATTACCGCGCACGCGAGAATGCTATTGAGCAGTAGATTGCGAAGTAGTCGACAGCTTCGCGCTCGCAGCGAAGTTGCAGAAAATTCGCAAACTCCGCGAACAGAGCGTAGTTCTCCGCCCAGGGTTAGCCAATACACAATATATTTTTTTTTAAGTTGTGAAAAAGTTTAAAAGTTTTAGTTGCAGCAACTGCAATGCCCCAAACAAACAACACCAACTTACTTGTAAAATCTCAAATCCAAAAGTAATCCAAAAGTGATCCAAACAAGGGACCAGGATATGGACAAAGCACTGGGAGGAGCCTTATGGACAGGAACAGGAAGTTGAAGACTCTGGGGCACTTCCTTCTTCCCACCCCCCAAAAATGGACTCCTTGCACAAACAAGTGCAGCCAAATGTCAATCTGAGGAGTTATTATGATCCAAATCATCCTTTTTAGAAGGTTTGTGCTGCCTGCGGTAGATTTCTTGTGCAGAATTGCAATTTTTGCAAGTTTGGAAAAGCGAGCTGTTCAAATCTCCCGCCGGAAGTCAGCTGCGCATCGCATCTACGTGTTCGCAATTGTTTACTCCCGCGATGCGTGATCGCGGGCCCTTATGATGTAGTCGCATTCTCAAACTCTCGCAGTACAAGATGGCGGGCCACTTTGACGTACTCGTGGTCGAAAAGTCTCGCGCAATCACGCAGCTAGATCCAAAATGGGGCAGCGCACGCAAACCGGGAGGAAAAACAACTCGGCGAACTCAGAATCACGGTAAGTCAACGCCGCACGCGCAATATTGTATTTTTAAAGGGCGACCAAGCAAAATAATCCGTCAGTTCGTGAATTGCGAATTTTTTGACAAATTTGCGTGATTCGCGGAACGTGAATTTGCCAAAAATTCACAAATTCCGCGAGCGAAAGGATTTTACGCCCATACTTAATAAGGACGGTGTAATGCGCATATCAAAGGACTGAGAGAGAGAAACAGAGAAGGAAAAACAAGCCAGAGAGAAATAGAGAGGGAAGGAAAGAAAGGGAGTGAGAAAGGGAGATGGGAGAGAGAGATAGAAGGAAAGGAATGAAGAGAGAGAGATGGCGGATATCACATCAGATACTCTGCCGATCTCAGATGTGTTGCTCAGTCCTAAGTCATGAATGACGGAGACCACATCAGATTCTGCGTGAATCTTACAGATTTCGTTAAGTCCTGAGTCCTGAATGGCGGAGACCACATCAGCTTCTACGTGGATCTCACAGATGTCGCTGAGTCATCAATGGCGGAGACCACCTCAGGGTTTGGTGCCGCTAAGCCTGTGGAACTCAAGTTCATGCCACTTGGTGGTAGGCTCCTGATGGCCACATGAGTTTGGGGTGGCACTAACCTTATGCATGTAAAGTCCACGCCAAGGGGATGGTGGGCCGCTGACGGCCATACAGCTGAGGGTGCGACTGACCTTCTACACAACTTTTCATGGACTCTTTATGGTTGAGATCCGTGGAGCGTTTACTAGCTAGTCAGCATCGGCAATAAAGGATGTGACGTTGTTGATCTATTATATTTGCGTGGTCACATGGCCTGTGCCGCATATGCCGGATGGGTGTATTGTGTGTGCAAACCTGCCCTCAGGGAGTGGCTGTGAGATGTTGAGAACCAGACCACTGACCTGCACATCAACAGCGAGTACGCTTGCAACAGGTAACTATGTGGGCCGCACTGGGAGCAATGTCTTGCCTTGATAAGGCGACGTGGAGATGACTTATGGTGCAGTGAGTTAGTAGCACCTGAAGCACACAGCATGTGCACATCCTATGATGATGCGGTGTCTCGGTGGGCCGCGAACTGGACTGTGTCATCTGCAATTGCCACTGTATCAGAATTGTGAGCCCTACTGTCCGCAGGGTAGATCAAAGGCATTAGTTAGCATAAACATCAAGGAATGCCTTTTGCCACCTTGTCTTGACAAAATCCGAGGACATAGAGTACAATTCTCTGTGCAATTAATAAATCAAGGCTGAATTCAAATTGTGAACCCTGCTGTCCGCAGTGTAGAACGAAGGCAGTAGTCGGTACAGACATAAGTCTGCGGTGCTGTGCCGCTGGGTTCGCAGGGTGGAGTGTGGAGGAGATCCGCGGTCATGGCGGCAGCCACGTGCCAGGCCTATTTATTCATACTCCTACCCTGGAGTGGCGTACCTTCGACCAACCCACTCCGCTTCCGCTTCCGGGGGGGGAACAACACAGCTACATGACCGAGATCTTCCCCACTGCCTGAACATGGTAGCGTCCACTGTGCACTACACTACAAGTATCAATAGTATATCTCCACATGGAGAGGTTTGTGCTTTGCATAGTGAGGTCTGTGCAGCACATCAGCGTTACACTTTGCATTGTGTGCATTATTATTGATGGGTGACTTGCCTTCTTCATATATAGTTGGTTGCCACATCTCCCAACATTCAGCTATTGTGCAGCTGAGGGGCCATGGTATTTTGGGACGGTCTGTTGTCCTGTTTTGCACTGCCTCGATGTTAGTAGCGGGGGGTGGTCCTGGGGAGAGGTTCTGATGGTGGTGGCGCTGGGTGTTGTGGCCTTGTTGGGTGTCGGAGCTACATGATCGTTAGCTCTATCATTTGTTGGTCTTTAGATGTGGCTGTGAGTTGGGTCTAAGTCATGCAGTATATTGTCAACCTCCTTACACTAGTTAAAGGTTGATGTGAATTTGTTACTGGTAAGTCGGCTTATCGTCTGCTTTTTGGATCGCATTGCAGATTTGGCTGGTTGTTCAAAATATGGGGAAGTGGCGTTTTTGTGTTTTTGTGCATGGGAACGCCTACTTTGCATATTATTAGCGTTAGTTGTGGCTCTCGTTTGTGGCGATTTTGTTGGCGGAAGGTATCGATGGGAGAGTGGTGATATTTGAAGTTTTCACGAGGTTGAGAATGGGATGACAATTAAAAACCACAAACAAAAAGATATGTTTAGTGTACATTATAATTAAAAATCAGCATTAAAAAAAACATAGGTTTCAAGTACGTTATAGTTATAAATTAGCATTTAAAAAACCTTTGAGATTCACTGAAAAAACATAGGTTTTGCAGACGTTATAGTTAGGAATTAGCATTTAAAAAACCTTAGAAATTCACAGAAAAAACATAGGTTTCAGGGATGGTATAGTTAGTTGGACATTTCATGCATACAAAACAATAGAAATTCCGCTGTTATAATTTGTTGAGCTAACTATAACTTGCGCCCCCCTCAATGCACTTCTGATGAGGTCACATATTATATCATTCATGACATGGTCAGTGACATCACTGATAACATCACTGATGATATCTCAAATTACATCACTGAGGGCATCACTGATGACATTATCCATGTGACAATCAGATGCACCTCATCAGACCCTAATATAACACTTGGTACACCCACTCTAAAATGCAGACTATATTTTTTGAAACCAAGAACACACCAATACCAGTTAGTACATATCCACTAACTAATTCCTAGGTCTACACACACATCAATTCATTCACCCATACAGTCACTCATATATACAATCAGCAATCAGTACAGCATTATCATATCCAGTCACATATCTATACAGACACGCAGACACCGGCTCTCATTCACAGAGTTATTCACACAGCTAGTTAGTTATGGAAATAATGAATTACACTTTTATTTACTCACCTGTTCAGTTATACTCATACCACCTCACTTATTTACACATATACTAACACATACTTTCACTCTAATACAATAACTAATACAAGCACACACTTATCCATACAGGCACCCTCACAATCACTCACTCTCACATATAGTCATTTAAACAGTCTAACACTCACATATACTGCTGTTCACATATGCAGGTACTCACACTTGTACCACTGAGGCATCCATTTACTCACCACCCACCCACACAGACACTCAGGCACCCATACAGATACTCAAACAAGCAATCAACAGCCCAAATAGATCCTCGTTTAGCTGCTAACCAAACCATGCAACTGCCTACACACCATCTGACAACCTAAACTGTGTGAATGGCTGTATCAGTCGCTAACACATGCATTAAGTAAGACACAATTAATCACTCACTTATACAGTCAGTCACACACCTACTTAATCATGCATCCTGACTCTTATACATCCATTCATTCTTCAATACACCTTGGCATATATATATATATATATAAAACATATTTACATTTTATAGAAACACATAGTCACTGGATGATGTCATCAGTGATGTAATCAGTGATGTCATTTGAGATGTCGTCAGTGATGTCATCATTGATGTCACTGACCATGTCATGAATGATGTAATATGTGATGTCATCAGCAGTGCGTTGCGGGGTCGCGAGTTATAGTTAGCTCAACTAACTATAACAGCAGAATTTCTATCATTTTGTACGAGTGAAATGTCCAACTAACTATAATGTCCCTGAAACCTGTCCATAATGTCACGAATGGGGGGGTCCCACTGAGAGGATTGCGGAATATATTGATCTATTTTTTGGTCCTCTGGTATGTGACCTGCCTTCCTACATACAGGACACAAAACACATTCTCAGTTCATTGGCGGATCTTCAGTGGCAACCAGGAACCATCTTCTCTACCTTAGACGTTGTGTCTTTATACACCTGCATTAGACCAGACCTGGGAATGCGTGCTATCATTAAACTATTGCACAACAGACCAGCTATCCAGTACCAACACACAAACATGCTAATCGTCATGATGGAGTTGATCTTACAGAACAACTTTTTCATGTTTGACAAACACTGATAGAGGCAAACTAGGGGAGTGGCCATGGGATCGAAGTTTTCACCATATTTCGCTAATCTTTTTATGGGCACATTGTAGGCAGATCTAATCTGGGGAAAGAAAGGGGCTCAATGGATTGACTCCATTATTTTTTGGGGTAGATACATTGATGATTGCCTCCTGTTATGGTCAGGCACACATGAACCACTGAAGGAATTTTTCACATGCCTCAATAACAACACATGGGAAATGCAATTTACCATGGAATCAAGCACCACGAGAATTGAGTTCTTGAACATAGAAATATATGTAAAAAATTACCAACTTCACAGTAAGCTTTTCAGAAAGAAAACTGCATGCAATGCAGTTCTGCATGCAGAGAGCTCACACCCTCCACATCAGATCCAAGGTATACCGTATATTGAATTCCAAAGGGCCAAAAGGAATTGTAGTGAAGACACGTAATTCCAATTGTGCTACGCAAACATGAAAAAGAGATTCTTGAGAAGGGGCTACCCAACTAAACCCCTAAAGAAATCTTAGAACAGAATAGCCAAGGTATGAAGGGAGGACACCCTACGAGCAAACAGCTTCAGAAACAACCAGTGAGAATGATAAGCAATTTCAATGATCTACATTACCAAGTAAGGAAAAGTGTCACTAAACACTGGGGCATCTTACAATCTGACGAATCATTCAAAGAACATATCGCCAACCATCCTCAGATCACGTTCAGGAGGGATAAAACGCTAAGATGTAGACTCAGCCCCACCGTCCCACATGGCACAACGGGGGCGACCTGGTTGAGACCACACACTCTGGGTTTCTATAAGTGCGGATTTTGTGGGCTGTGCATGTGGGCGAAACATGGCATCAAACATTTCACAGATTTTGATGGAAGAAAGTATGACATCAGGTGTAACATCAACTGTAACTCTAGATTCGTTGTGTATATCATAGAGTGTATGTGTAAAAAAATCTATGTCGGAAGCACCATCAGACCTTTGAATGAGAGTATCATAGAACACATCCGAGCCATACACAAACAGGATCCGAAATACCCGGTAGCATTGCATGCAGCCACATGTCCTTCACAGGGAATAGAGAAGAATGTATCCTTTTTTGGTATAGATGTAACACAGCCCAACGTCAGTGGCGGCAACAGGGAACTTAGACTTAGACGGACAGAAGCTATGTGGATCATGCGCTTGCCTACGGTAGAACACAGCCTTAATTTAGATCATGAAATGCTATACTTTTTGGGTGACTAACTTTGGCACCACATATGTGTGGAATAAGCACCCATGTAACCTAGTCCACAAAATACCTTCTGTGCCTTGGGGAATAATAAAATGTGCCTTAGTACCTCCCCACTCTTCTCAACGTGTGGTCATCTTTCTGAATGTTGAAACATTTACATTAAGTATAAACAGTTCACACTCAGTTGTAGGTACTGTGACATGTATTTGAATTATGCACAATTTGACCTGAAAATAACATCCATGTACTTGATCTGAATTAATAACTAGAGTGTGTGAAGAATCATTCTCGCACAAACTGCATGTTATGCTGTTTTGATTTCCGCGTGTGGTTTTCCGTGTTCTGCTCTGAACTTTATGATGTATTTATTTATTATGCATATGGCAATTGTAGGCATTTCTGTTCAAGATAGCTTAAAATGGAGCAAACCCTGGATTCTATTCTGAACTCTGCCATGTGTCCATATCTACTTTCTATGTACATGTAAATTGTAGACATTTAATGTATTAGACCTTGTCTTTTAAAATGCAGCCGGCCTTATTCACGCGATACACACCAACCCGGCCTGGCACACAAGAACATCGGTTCATACCGAGCACTAAAACGGTGGCTACACTCTTGTTCTAACTGTCCTACCTACTCTGCCTGTCTTGCACGAATCCACTTCTAAATACACTGCTTAAGAGTTCATTGCACTTACAGTGCGTCTTCTGCTCCAACCATTACATCGGTCGGGGATTTACATAATTTTTTCAAATAATTTTTTACGACTGAGATATGCAGGTAATGGAAGTTATTTTTACACATTTTGCCGGTCCTGCGAGTTACCGGAGTGTTTTTATTAGGATACTAATGTTAATCCGCGTCTGATATACTGCTTGGGTTCTGAGGCACTTACAGTGCGGATCTTTTCACTCCAATCGTTGTATTAGTCTTGGATTTATTATTATCACACTTCACAATTGAGGGATGCTGGTAATCTAAAATGATTTTTACAAATCTTACCAGTCCGCAGGTAACAGAGTGATTTATTATAATATTAATGAAGTGCGTTTTCGAAACCCGAGTCTTTCCTCACAAAGCTCCATTGCTTTCAATAAAGCCGCGGAGGGTTGACGTTCTAGCGTCTGACTCACAATGGGATCAAACCCCCTTCATCATATAAACCACTTCCGGTGCCGCGATCACGTGTCCACAACCCGGAACACAGTGATCCGCCGGAGGGGCTTCCTAGGCGCACCCACCTTTAAGTAAGAGTATACAACTTTTGCTGTACACATTGTCAATAGAACATACATATAGGATCCCAACTCCGTAATTAATGCACTTTGATCTGGTTGCAGGTCTTTTACAATGCTGGAATTACACGTTCCAAACTTTCCAACCCCCTTACAGCATCCTGTTACGCGATCTGCAGTCTCACCGGTAAATGATTAATTTCTGTGATTATTAGAAGTTCACTCTTCTTAGTCTCATTTTAGTTTTTGCTCTCAATCGCTGACAAGGGTCATTGCTTATGTACCCCTGCAGCTGGTCCACCTTGATGTGGTGTGACGATTTCAATTCTTTGAGGAACACTGTCAGGATATCACCCAATGCATACCGGATATTCATCATCACCGCAGACTTGGTGGGCAAATATTCTCTTTTAAATTTGGCGTTCACGACTAGTGTCTCGACCAGAAATATTCAGACATACAAGGGTGTGTTGTGGTAACCAACATACGATTAAGAAACTCTTTTCTCATGGGCATTCCCTTTCTCTTCTTTATACTGTTAGATACGTCCAGATTGAACTGACTCACCCCGACTGGTTTTTGCCCAGCCGGGTTGGAATAATCACCGGCTGAGCGGTAAGCTCTAGGGTGTTTTTCTCCTTGGTCCGACCTTGTCACTTTTTCTATTTTTACATTCTCCTTTGACCTCCCTCGGCCTATCATTGTACAGCTACTCTGTGCGTCTTCCTTTTTTTCCCCCTTCCTATACTCTCCTCTGCACTATTGCTAAACTCGTTCTTACACCTATCCATATGTTGAGCATTTACTCACTACCTTCATTTCTATTTTCCCCTTTTTTATTGTTCCCTCACAGACAATTCGGACACTCTTCATCTGTATTCAGGTATAGAATGGACACCATGTTTTATTTAAATGCAATGGTTCCATGGCATGTGGTTTTCACTCAACAATATTAATTTGTGTGGGACTATTCTTTTACTCACAGTTAGAACTCGTGATGTGCACTTCCACCCTCTCAGCACTTGCCGTCATCACCTCTCAAGATTTGCACGATTCTAGCAAAGAACAGTATTATTTTCCTTTTGTGGTGTTGTGGGTTTCCACCTTCACTTTGACACACGATCGCCCGAACCAGAAATTTGCCTTTTAAACAATTCTCGAGAATGAAGTATTTGGATGTATGTATCACCCCTATCCCTTGTATCCCTTCCCAGCCCTGAGGAAGTCGCGGAAGTAATTTCCACATGCGACATAACGCGCGTTGGCTGGTACTCCCACTGATTACTGGATGATAAAAAACATTATTAGGCAGAACATTACTCAAGACAATTTCCTTTCCGTTTCATGTATTTTGTACTGTAGCGCTTACTTTTACATACTGTGTTACCTTACTATTTATGTGTGCCTACGTTTTCATTTTTCTTGTTCAGTGAGGGTTTTCACCCACACACAATTGGTGAGTTATTGGGCTTATCCCCTCTCCCAGTTGTAGAAAGAAGTACCAGAGGTGCTGAATGAGGCGCAAAGGGTACAGAAAGAGCAAGAGAAGTACAGAAAGAGGCAACAGAGGTACAGAAAGAGTCAAGCGAGGTACAGAAAGAGTCAAGAGAGGTGCAGAAAGAAAAAAGAGAGGTGCAGAAAGAGGCAAGAGATCTGCAGAACAAAGCAACAGAGGTGTTGCAATAGGCAAGTGAGGTTTAGAAAGAGGTAAAAGAGGTACAGAAATAGGGAACAGGTAGGCAGCCTGAGGCAAGAGAGGTGCAGAAAGAAGCATGGAAAGTGCAGAATGAAGCAACAGGGGTGCAGAAAGAGGAAAGAGAAGTACAGAAAGAAGCAACAGAGGTGCAGATGGAAGCAAGAGAACTCCAGAAAGAGGCAAGAGAGTTGCAGAAACAGACAAAAGAGGTACAGAAAGAGGGAACAGAGGTGCAGACAGAGGCAAGAGAGGTACAGAAACAGGTAAAAGAGGTACAGAAAGAGGCAAGAGGGGTGCAGACATTTGCAAGAGAGGTGCAGAGAAAGAACAAGTGCAAAGGAACCAATAGAAGTGCAAAAGGAGGCAAGTGAGGTACAGAAGGAGGCAAGAGAACTGCAGAAAGAGGCAAGAGAATTAGCAGAAACAGGTAAAAGAGGTACAGAAAGAGTGAACAGGTGAGCGGACTGAGGCAAGAGAGTTGTAGAAAGAGGGAAGATGGGTGCAGAAAAAGGCAAGAGGGATGTAGAAATTTGTAACAGAGGTGCAAGAAGAAACCAGAGCAGTGGAGAAAGAACCAACAGAGGTGGCGAAAGAGACAAGAAGGGTACAGAAAGTGGCAGAACAAAGCAAAAGAGGTGCAGAAAGAAACAACAGAGGTGGAAAAAGAGGCAAGAGGGGGTACCGAAAGGGGTAGGAGAGGTATACAAAGAGGCAAGAGGGGTACAAAAAGAGACAGGAGGGGTGCAGAAAGGAAAAGAGAACTGCAGAAAGAAGCAACAGAGGTGCTGAAAGAAGTGCAAAGGGTGCAGAAAGAAACAAGACAGGTGAAGAAAGAAGGAACAGAGGTACAGAAAGAAGCAAGAGTGGTGCAGAAAGAGAGAAGAGAGGTGTAGAAAGAGGCAAGAGAGGTACACAAAGAGGCAAGAGAGTTACAGAAAGAGGAAAGTGAAGTGCGAAAGGAGGCAAGAGAAGTGCAGAAAGAGGGAGGATGAGTGGAGAGAGAGGCAAGAGGGATGCAGATAGAAACAAAAGAAGTGCAGAAAGAAGGAATAGAGGTGCAGAAAGAGGCAAAAAGAATACTGAAAGACGTAAGAAGGGTACAGAAAGAAGCAAATGAGGTGCAGAAAGAGGCAACAGACTTGCAGAAAGACGGAAGAGAGGTGCAGAAAGTACAAGAGATTTGCAGAATGAGGTCAAGAGAAGTACAGAAAAAGAAAGAAACATGCAGAAAGAAGCAACAGAAATGCAAAAAGAGGCAAGAGAGGAGCAGAGGGAAGCAAGAGTCGCTTGCACATCATTAGTACCAATTTAACACCCACATTTAGCAATAAGTAGCAGATGATCATTCTCGGTTTGCCAAGGGCCTTTCACCATGTCACCATGCTGTAACACTTGTTGCTGCATATTTGGTAGCCTTTGAGCCGTTTGAGCTCAAAACAAGGCTTTTTTTGTTTAAATCTGCAGATTAGGGTGCGGATGATGAATTATGTGGCTAATGCAGAAAATTAATATTTGTGCAAAAGTCAGTGCAGCCAAACAGTCACATAATTCCAGTGGCCCTGCTCATACCTCTGACTAGGTCCACAAGTGCTCCTCAGTGATTCAATTTTTTTGTCTCACCGAGTACATAGTTGAGCTTCTATGGAAATGAGGAAGACTAAACCTGAGGTTATCACTACACAACACAGACTACCATTCCACATAATTAATCTCCATAACACATAATTCCACTCTACTTAATTCCAATACATTAAATACCACATACTTTCTATCCACATAATTTCAATGGACAACATACCACATAATTCCACTACACACAACCCCGGGGACTACCTCCTCCCCGGGGCTTTATTCCAATGGGGTGGGGGGGAGCTTTTCTGGCATATTAAAAGCCCCTGGGACTGCAACCTCCCCAGGACATTCTCAAATGATTAGTGTGGGGGCTCGAGCCCCTGATACAGCCACGGGCACCACCAACTCTCAGCGGCAACGTTTATTGAAATACGGGGGTCTGCTGCAGGGCCCCAGGGACCACCCTGGGGCTATTTGTATGTTGAGTGGGGGCTGTGTGGCTCCCCTCCCGGAGCACCTGATGGCCCTGGGGACCTTCCCCCAGGGCTGTCTCCTGGACATTGCTGTTTGCTATGGCAGGGTGGGAGCTCAATGAAGAAAGGAAGAATTGCTTTTGGGCAAGGCGAACTGCTTGTTAGTGGCTCCCCTTGCCCAAAAGCAATACCGGCTCCAGCAGTAGTCAGGGATCTGGCAGGGACCGTGAGGGCATTGGGTCTCCTCCCACAGACCCCAACTTGAGGGATGGCCCCATTACTCAAGTGGACTTCATCCCCCAAGCAGCAGAGCACCAGGAGGCGCATTTTGCAGAGAGGTTTAAAAAGGAGGCTTGGCATCGGACCACTCTGTGCAATCCAGCGTGTGGGGCTTACTGGAGGTACCTGGTGGGCTAGTTGGCCACCAGGGACCCTTATGAGGAAAGGGGACTTCATCCCCCAACCAAGAGCCCGCCAGGAGGCATGTTTGCAGAGTGGTGGAAAAAGGGGGCACTTCTCAACAATCCCACTGTCTGGGGCTTACTTGAGGTAGGAGGTAGGCTAGTTGGCCACTAAGGACCCCCAGCAGTGAAGGGGACTTCAATCCCCATCCAAGAGCGCGTTTACAGAGTGGTGGGCAAAGGGGGTGCGGCCTGGTATGAGAACTTAACAATCCTGCTGTGTGGTACTTACTGGAGGTAATAGGAGGGGTAATTGGCCCCAAGGATGTCGTTGGGGGTCAACTACCCATCTTGTTACCTCCAGTAAGTCCCACAGAGTAGGATTGCTAAGAGGTCTTCGGAGGCCACGCCCCCTTTCTCCACCACTCTGCAAACGCACCTCCTAGCAGACTATAGGATGGGGGATAAAGTCCACTGTACTCCTGAGGGACTTTGGGTGCCAAGAAGCCCTCCTGGTACCTCCTGTAAGTCCTATGCAGCGGAATTCCTGAGCGCTGGTCGGAGGCCCAGCACCCTTTCTCTACCACTCTGCAAATGCGACTACTAGTTAAAGAAGCATCTTTCTGCACCTCTGAGTTAGAGGTAGTTTTAATCCCCCTACCCTATCATGTACTAGGGCCTTACAGGGGAAGTCATCCCAATCACAGGGGTACCTCAACCCATAGTGTACCCTGGTATATGTAGGTGTTTTCACTGTATTATGAGTGTCTTTTAGCATAGCACTGGCTCTAGGTATGGTTAGTCAGACTCAGTTACCACCAGTACCCATCAGCAAAATGTTGGGGGCACAGGATAACTTTGCAACAAGGTCTCTTTTAGCCCCTCTGTTGGTTCTTTCTGCATCGCTCTTACTTCTTTCGGCACCTTTCGTTGTCTTTCTGGACTTCTGTTCTGCTTTTCTCTTGCTTCTTTCTGCATCTTTCTTCCTCTTTCATATGTACTACTTATGTAGGCATAGGTTGAAAGTAGCTTTTAAAAAACCTTTGAAATTCCCTGAAAAAAACCATAGGTTTCAGGGACGTTATAGTTACAAATTAGCATTTAAAATACCTTTGAAATTCACTGAAAAAACATAGGTTTCAGGGTCATTATAGCATTTAAAAAACCTTGGTTTCAGGGACGTTATAATTAATGGGACATTTCACTCGTAGAATACTCGTACAAATGCAGCCTTTATAGTTAGATGTGCTAATTATAGCTCATGCCCCGCAATGCACTGCTGATGGCTTCACATTTTACATCACTCATGACATGATCAGTGACAACACTGATGACATCACTGATGACATCTCAAATTACATCAATAATGACTTCATCCATGTGATAATCTGATGCACCTCCTCACACCCTAATATAACCTTTGAAACACCCACTTTAAAATACAGACTACCATTTTCGAAACCATAGACACACCAATACCAGTTACTACATACCCACTCACTGATTCCTAGGTCAACACACACATCCACTCACTCACCCATACAGTTATTCATACATGCAGTCCATCACATTATTACCTTCGCCATTAAGGAAACTGTGAAACTGACCTCAGCTCAATCCACAAGACCAAAAGTGAGGAAAAGAGACCTGAAAAAAATAAACCCCAACACTCTGCCATCCTCCTGTTACAACCAATTGTTACCTCCTGCCGGGTCTTCCGATGTACATGATCTCACCAATCATTACCTCTCTACCATGACCTTGATAATAAATGAGGTAGCACCTCTTCAATTAAAAAGACCCTCGATAAAAGATACCAAAGCCTGGAACAACGGAATACTCAATGAGGACAGGCGTTCACTCAGAACTTCTGAACGTGCTTAGAGATCGATGCCATCCACCAATCACCTCAAGATTCTCAGAACAAAGAGAAATGCATACTTCCGAAAGATCAAGCAGACCAAAGTTGACTTTTTCAAAATACAACTTGGCCAGGCAAGAAATCGTCCCCAAAAACTTTTCAAACTTATCAAATCACAATCGAAGGTGGCTCCTCATCGTCCACAAGACATAATGTGTCCGCAGCCAAACTGCAAAGAGTTCTTCACCTTCTTCACTCGGAAGAACGCCACCATCAAGAACGACCTCCTAACTGATCTATCCTTACACGCGAGACTGCATCCACAAAACCCCCCAGCACTCCCAACTGCATCATGCCAAATCACATCAAAGCCTAACTGGAAAAACGAGGCAGCCTGGTCCTCATTTACAACCTACTCCAAAGAAAATATTGGCAACATTCTCAGTGCCCTGAACCTGGCCAATCACTTCACTGACCTGCTTCCTGCAAACACAGTCAAAGACCTAAGTCCTCTGCTTCTACCTCTCTGGTCCAAGATCATAAACAGTTCACTTCAACAAGGTTGCATCCCAGATTGCCTCAAAGTAGGCCAAGTATCACCTACACTAAAGAAGCCCATGGCCGACCCCAAGGACCTTAACAACTATCACCCTATTTCCAATATTCCCACCTTGACCAAGCTCCTGGAAAAATGTGTGCATCTACAGCTAACAAAGCATATCAATCACTTTGACCTCCTTAACAAACACCAATCAGGCTTCCGGGCAGGTCATAGAACCGAATCAGCCATGAGACACATAATTGATGACACACTGCAAATCCTCGATCAAAATGGTTCCTGTTTACTCATCCTTCTAGACCTCTCCTCAGCCTTCGATACGGTCAAACATGAGAACCTATTAAACCTCCTGGAACATAAAATGGGTTTATCAGGGACAGTACTAAGTTGGTTTACCTTATTTCTCCAAAATCGGACACAACAATTCAAAGTCAATAAATCCCTGTCCAAGCCAGTCCCAGTGACTTTGAGAGTCCCACAAGGGTCCTTACTATCCCCTACACTGTTTAATCTTTGCATGGAACCACTGACCAAAATTTTAGGAATCTATAACGTGCAATATCACATTTATGCCGACGACACACAACTATACCTTAAGATCCACACCCTAGAGGACATCAAATTGCTTAATACAACGCTTAGAAATACCCAAGCCTGGCTGGCAGAAAATCATCTCAAATTGAATGCCCTAAAGACTGAATTCCTTCTAATAGCTTTGCCTGCATAAATCCCCAAAATGCAAGATTGGATCAAACACATTACGGCACTTAACGTGCAACCCACCATTGTGGACTCGGCGAAGTCACTAGGAATAACACTGGACACCAACCTTAACATGCAAAATCATATCAGCAGTGCTACAAGGGGAGCAAACTTCCAAATGCACACACTGCGGAAGCTGAAACCCTTCCTACCACACAATGACTTCAAGCAAGCAGTACAAGCTCTAATTATTCCTAGAGTAGAATACTGATGTGTCTCTCTATACAGTCTACCCAAAGCTTCGACAGCTCCATTACGAGCCTCAATAAATGCAGCAGCAAGACTCATAACTGGCTCTAAAGAAAGTTCCCATATTTCCCCGGATCTGAAAGCCCTAAACTGGCTACCCTTTGAAGCCAGAATTCATCTAAAAATAGCTTGCATGACGCACAAAGCCATGCATCACAATGCACCCAGCTACTTAGCACAGAAACTGACGATCTCGGTGGGATCAGACCCTCAAGAAATGCAGAAAAACTACTTCTGAAACCACAAAAATTCAATAAGCAAAAAACATATAACCGAACCTTCTCTGGAATGGCACCTAGAATTTGGAATGCCTTACCCCCAGAAACCAGACTCAATCCTTCCACTGCCTCATTCAAAAAGGAAGTAAAAGCCATCCTCATGGCCAAATTCACATGAATAGAGTCCATAGAAACCCTCAACCTGAACAGGATAAATACCCTTGTAAGCAACTTTTGCACCATATCGTCCCTAGGTCTCACACTACGAGACAGATTGTATATCGCTTCTTACTTATTTGCTGTTTACAATATGCCCCTGTACATTTGTCTTAATTTGCTCTTCTTTTTTGATGTATAAGTAACATTTATTGACTGTACACTGCTCTGATATCCGCCAGGATATTGTTCGCGCTCTATAAAACTTTCAAAATAAAATAAATAAATAAATGCAGTCCCTTATCAAAACAGCACTATCATTTACACTCATACACCTATACAGACACTCACACATCGCCATTCACCCATAGAGTTACTCACACACCTAATCTATCATGCAAAGAATCATTCACACTCCCATTTACTCACCTATACATTTATACACACACCACCTCACTTATTCATACAGATACTAACAAATACTTAGTCTCTTATAAAATCACTGATACAAGCACACACTCATCCATACAGCCACTCTCACAATCACTTACTCTCACATTTGGTAATTTATAAACTTCAACATTCACATACCCTGCCTTTCATATATGTAGTTACTCACACATGTACCACTGAGACATCCATTCACTCACCAACACACCCATACACACACACACTCACCCACCAATTCAGCCCTGCACAGATACACTCTTGAACCCATACACCCAGTGAATCACCAACTCACACATCTATGCACAGTCACACACCCCCACCTACCCACACAGACACTCCAGCACACATACAGATACTCAGAAAAACATTTAATAACCCATATAGACATTCATGTAGCTACTCACCAACCCAGGCAGTCGCTTACACACCAGCTGACAAACTGATACAGACATTCACACAGATTAGACACTAATGCATTCATTCAGTAAGACACGTTTAATCACTCACTTATACAGTCAGTCACGCACCTACAAAATCATCCATTAAGACACTTATACATCCACTCATTCTTCAATACACCTTGGCATGTACATAAATATATATATATTATTTATCATTTGCAGAAACACACAGTCACTGAATGATGTCATCGATGATGTACTTTGAGATGTCATCAGTGATGTCATTTGAGATGTCATCAGTGATGTCATCAGCGATGTCACTGACCATATCATGAGTGATGTAATATGTGGCGTCTTCAGCAGTGCATTGCGGGGGCGCGAGTTACAGTTAGCTCAACTAACTATAACGGCCACATTTCTCTGGTTTTGTTAGAGTGAATTGTCCAACTAAATATAACGCCCCTGAAACCTATGTTTTTTCAGTGAATATATGTATATATGAGTTGAATATTGATGTGGAATTATCAAGTTCATTATAATGGGACAAATAGTCCAAAGTTCTGTTTTTATCTTTAAATAGTTAGCCAGCATTTTACCAGCTTTATTTTGACCTCCATGGAGCTTAAATTTGACTTACAGTAAAAAGTTACAAGCATCAATAGTATCAAGTTTGTTAAGATCAGACAGATTCAATCAAGTCATGCAACACAGAGAAAGATTTAGAGGCAAAATAGATATGTTCAAGCACCCTCAATGTGTTGGAGTAAGAGGAGATATTGAGCTTCCACGTTTTTTTTCTCTTGGCAGAGTAAGCCATAATTATGGATTGAAAGGAAGCCATGGAAGCATCCATTTTATTGACCATGGATCTGTCATTGGAATTGTTAAAGTGAAAAGATTAGTGTATAAAAGTAGCAGTTTCAGTTACAAATTGTTTTTCAGATAATAAAGAGTTATTGAACCTCCAACTGCCTGTTTTAGAGTCAATGTTGGAAAAATCAAAAGAGGACAGTACTGGGGCATGATCAGATATAACAATGTAGCCTATTTCAAAGTATTCTATAGTAGTGAGAAAGGATTCAGGGCCTGATTATGATGCTAATCGGATCTTGTCTGATCCGCACCATGGCGGAAGCAGGACCGCCTGACTAGAAGTTGCCAGTCACGCTGCCCTGATTCTGATGCGACTGCCTTCAGGGCGGTTGCACTGTGCATATTTTCTACTGTGAGGTGTTCTGAGAACTGCAGCACACGCCCTACCAGATAATAAACACTTTGAAAACATACCTGCTCCGTGTGGCAGGCCCCATAGAGAAGCACCAGGTGGGAAGGAGTGCCAGCTTGGGCCCCCCAAAGTAACTTTCAGCCTGCCCTTTCTTCGCTGTTCACCTGCCATGAAAGGGCAGGCGGAAAGGGACATTGTAATCACTAAGGTGGTATTTATTGCAGGGATTACTGACCCTCAAATGCACCGGCGGGCTCCTTGAACCCGTCGGAAGTGCAGTGAACAGGATCTCTGCTCGATGCCTCCGCCCGCCGCATCATAATTATGGTTGTCCATTTTACAAACGTGAAATAATCGTCAAATTGCAGTACCCGATGGGACTGCCTTATGAGATTTGTCTGGTTTAAATTTATATTTGACATTGTATCCATAAAAGGATCCAACCATTGGTTAAAGCTGCCTGTCATTATAATATTGGAATTACAGATATTGGCAAGTTTACCTTAATAGTGTGCCAAAAATCTGGGTCAGAATTAACTGGCCCATTATCATTAAACAAAGAAATATTTGTTATGAATAATAGCATTGACCAGCATCCATCAACCATTGGTATCATATTCAGCGGGTATAACCTGTATTCTTTGAGCCTTATGACCAAGAATAGCAACACCACCCTTACTATCAATTGCAGGAGAAAATAAGACCTCACCAACACATTGTCATTTCAGCAGCATTACAGTGAGTTTCCTGTAAAAAAAGCAATTTGGGAATCAAGCTTAGATAAATGAGAAAGTACCTTTTGTCATTTGACCAGGTGCTCCAGTCCTTGAATGTTCTCCGAGACTACATTAAGCATATTGGACACATGAGGATACAAGTACAGGGATATGGGTGACAAGCTGCAAAAAGGTAAGGGAGACATAATGACACAGTTAATAAAAACAACATGGGATAAGAGTAGGGTGGTAAAAACAAACTGAATATTGTATAAGCACTCACAGAGTATCGATAGTGAAAAATGGAAAACAGAGGAGAAGGGATACATAAAACAGCAGAAGAAAAAGCAAATCAAGGATAAGCATCCAGATCTGAAAAGAAAATTACTGAGAAGTGGTACGAGATGTGTCAGAACCACAGCAAGAACAACAGCAGAGAGCAAGCCAGTGGATAAAAAAAATTATACAGAAGAATAGGAAAAAACAGTACATGCAAGTCTCTTAAGATTTTTGATCAGTAGTGGCCCTGACATGAATAAACAACTGGCTATGGCTTACTGAAAGAGTTGGATTATTTATTAAACAATTAACATAAAATAGCAAATCATTTGCATGACATCATCATAGAAGTTAAAAATCATACATAACATGTAGTTTATTAAAAAAATACACAAACCAATAAAGGTACAAATTAAAAACTATAGTTATCTATAATAGATAAGTGGCAAGAATGTGTCTCTACGCGCGTTTCGGCGGCCAGCGCCTTCTTCATGGAGTAGCCACACAATTTCTATAAAGTAAAAATACATAGGTTACATATTTGTAAAATTAAATTAAAAACAACATAGTTATACAGTTTTATAAGACAAATCTAACATCAAATGTTATAATTAAGCAGCCAATTAGTCCAGTTTCTATTTTTAAAAACATAATTTGTTTCCCATGGTCTTTCTTATCTTTGTCATTTTCTTACATGATCTGTCTCAATCCACAAACACAATGATTTGGAGGGGGATTAGAAAATAGGGGATTGATGGATTTAGCGGAAAATGATTTGTTATGTATACATAGCGGTAGTCATGAATATACCAATCCTGTATCATGGAGGTTTAGATAATGGTAAGATAATTTTTAATGGCCACAAAGTGTGGACCCAACCAAGAGAAAGAGGGGACGGTTTTCCCAACGTTAGCTATTCTTGAAGTATGATTGGTAGATAGATACCGGACAAGGTCAATACTTTGGTTTCCTTAGAAAAATAGAGAATGCAGTCTTTCACTTTTTCTATTGTGGTTGTCTAACAATTGTTACTCTCTTGGTGTTGTTTTTCTAAGATACTTACTCTAAAGATCTATTTTATAGCACCGGTTAGATCGATTTTTCTGTTTCTTTTGTGCTTCTTTTGTAAACAAGTAAGTCAGAAGCTTAGATAAAAAGAGAATATAATTATTTCTAGCTTTTATTAATAATTTTAACAATTAAATACATATATTTATATTTGTTTTTATACCTGGTTACTAGGAGGATGAGTCATTAATTCCCGCCGACCGGAACCCTTGGTATGGAGAAGTGCTGGATAGAAATCAGAGAGTCGAGTTCTTCACAAGTGATTTCTAGGCATCTAATTAGTCGGGGGAGTATAAAACCAAAAGATATATATCTCCGCTTTTCTTATACATAGTGATTTCAGTTAGGCGCGGTATCTTATAGGATAACAGACTTATAATATACTAATCGTGTTGACTAGACTAGATATGTTCTTACCTATGGATTCAATATTATTGTTTTCGATTTCTTGGCCCCAACTTGTGATCTTATGATGCGATCTGTTATAAGTTGAGCTCTTTTGGGTGGCTTCTAGGTGATCCACAGAGGGAAGAAGAGGAACGCACAGGATTAGATCCAAATATTGTGATTTCTCCTATGGCGAGTTTAAGTTAAAGGTCAAAAAAACTCTTTGAATTCTTCTGCTCTTACCTAAGGAAGCTGGATCTTATGTTCCGGGTGATTTTCAAATAATGTTGTTAGAAGGGGTAGGTAATGTTAAAAGATCTCCCTGCCTGTGGGTGTAAATAGGGACGATTATTAGGCTCTGTTTAAGTGACATGAGGAAAGGAGTTTAGATTTTGGTATAGGGCAATTTATTTAATCCGGTGTCTTACCTCAGGATAATGGGCAGGGCTCAGTACGTCCGGCGGCGGGATGGTCCGTCTAGTGATTCAAAAGCGCGCGAAATGCGGGAAATGGTAATTAATGGCACGTTAGGGGATCGCGATTATATATTGATGTTAATTGGTGTGAATTAATCACACCTGTTTTATCGCTCCGATTGGTTTGCCTGGCATGACATTATCGGCACAGGTTTTTCCGATGTAAACATGCAATGGCGGCGTGATTCGGTATGCCTCACTGATTGGTTGTAGCACGCTCGCGTTGTTGTAGTTCGCGAGTGAAGACAGACTTCGTTTTGTAGTTTAATTAGCGGATTCTTTTTAGTCTGTCATCGTGTGTGTTTTCATGCTGGAGACCAGGCGTTCGTATAGTATTAGTCTTGTCACGCTCGAGTAGCTGATATTCGCAAGTGAAGAAAGATTAATTTTTCTAATTTTAATTGGAGGAATCTATTTATTCTTTCATTGTATGTTTTTTTTTAAAAATAAAAGAAATCTGGCTTTTTCAATATCTAAGCCTATGGAATATATAGAGAGTTTGAAAAAGTTCCAATACCATAGTTTATAATTAGTTTTTCTTTGTGTTGATTCAACACTTCTATTCTATGCGTTTGTCGCGGATGAAAAACCCTTATCAAGGATATATTAATTTTTATTACGTGGATTTGAAATTAATAATTCACAGGTAGCTTATTTATTTCATTCCAGAGCCTGTATTGGTCTTGTATTATAGCTGTTAATGGCAATGGGCCTCAGAAAAACCATATATATATTCCTTTAGTCATACAGGCCCAAATTTTTTTTTTAAAAAGATATATCGCACTCTTATTATTTTTGAAATATTGTCATATACGTATGGTTTCTTTCTTTATAGTTATTAGAGGCATTGTTATTCTGGTAAAACCTAATTATATTCATGAATGACTGGAATATATATGTCTACCTTAATTAAATAGATACCTATATTTTGTTTCAGTAAGGGGGGATTTATCAGCAGATTGTATGTTCCCACGGAACTTCATTATCAACAGATTGCGTGTTCCCACGGAATTTCATTATTCAATCCTTGGCGAAAAGTGTTAAAAATAAAAATCCAAAAGACTTCCCTTTTCTTTCGGATAGCTGTACCACCTTTGGAGTCTGGGGTATGGATTTTTTCTAGGATTCTCCATTTGAAGTCATCAGCACAATGGCCCTTCTCTATAAAGTGCTTTACCATAGGGCAAGCAATCTTTTTGGTTCTTATGGCTGAGCGGTGTTCGCTCAGGCGTGTCTGGACCATACGTGAGGTTTCTCCCACGTATCCTAGGAGGCAAGGACACTGTATGAAATAAACCACATTGGTTGATTTACAGTTCCACATTTCCTTTGCTCTTGTTTTGTGTTCGTTGTGTTCAAATTCTTCGCCTCGTAAAATATTTCCACATGAAATACATGAGGAACAGGGAAAAGTCCCTTTTAGTGGATGATTTGTTAGGATTGGTCTTTGACTGAAATTTTCTTCTCTGATGCTGTTTTTAAAGCGGGAGTGAACAATGAATTCTTTTATATTTTTATTTCTCTTGTGAGCAAAGAGTGGTTTCATCAATTTTTGTTCATTGGAGCTGTTGCTATTGAGTATATGCCAATTCGAGTTTATAACCTGTTTTACTTTTTCATTTATTGTTGAGTGTTTTGTTATACAGACTATTTGTTCGTTGGGTTTTGGTGATTTAGTTCTCAGAAGACAATCCCGATCATAGTATCGTGCTCGTTTGTAGGACTCTCTCACAAGACGGTGGGGATATCCTCTATCAATGAATTTAGTTCTCATTATAGCAGCTTGCCTGTCAAAATCATTGAGATTCGTACAGTTACGCCTGACGCGTAAGAACTGGGAAAAGGGGATGCTATTTTTTTGTGCCCTTGGGTGGAAGCTGCGATAGTCTAGTAGTGTATTCCTTGCTGTAGGTTTTATGTGGAGGTCTACTTTTAGAGTGCCAGCATCATTCATAATTTCAATATCCAGAAATTCTACTTTCTCGTTACTTATGTGTGAAGTGAAATGGAGATTAGGGTTTGCTGCATTTATCCATTGGAGGAATTCCTCCAGGGTTTCTCTCCCAAGAACACCTAGCCCTAACATCCATGTCAACTAACAAAAACTTAACTTTTAAGGGGTGCGATAAAGGAGGTGGCATAGTGATTATCGACACAATCGATTATGAAACCAATATGCTCAAAATGTTAGATGACTCTACGTTTTATGTCCCCTTGAGATCTTATTCTATGACAAATCTTTCTAAGAAAATTATGTCTCTAACCCAAAATGCCTTAGAAGACGGGTTTATTACAGTCAAAGAATTTGACTTCCTTAACCATAATCAGGGAAAGACTGCTTGTATTTATGGTCTCCCCAAAATACATAAGCATGCCACTAACCCCCCTTATCGTCCCATTGTCTCCACCATAGGTACTGCAACTGAACCACTCTCAAAATACGTGGACAATTATCTACGTCCTTTTATCCCTAAAATTGACTCATACATACGCGATACAGGCAACATGATACAGAAGATTGAGGGAATTGCATTCAATTGTAATAATGAGCTGCTAGTTACAATGGACGTAGAGTCCCTTTACAGCAATATCCCTTTGACTGACGCCATGAGAACCACTAGTTGGTTTATTGATTTACACAACATTCCATGCCCTAAAGAATTCCTACTTGCTTGCCTAGAGATCGTATTGACAGAAAATATATTTGAATTCGGGACGCACATTTATCGCCAGATCAAAGGAGTAAGCATGGGTGCTTCAGTAGCCCCATCAATAGCTAATATCTTCATGGCAGCCTTCGAGAAAGAATTCATTCAAAATGAGATTGCCCCCTTTTTTGAGTCCATCTCCCATTGGTCCAGATACATTGATGACATCTTTTTTGTCTGGACCGATGGGAGAGAAACCCTGGAGGAATTCCTCCAATGGATAAATGCAGCAAACCCTAATCTCCATTTCACTTCACACATAAGTAACGAGAAAGTAGAATTTCTGGATATTGAAATTATGAATGATGCTGGCACTCTAAAAGTAGACCTCCACATAAAACCTACAGCAAGGAATACACTACTAGACTATCGCAGCTTCCACCCAAGGGCACAAAAAAATAGCATCCCCTTTTCCCAGTTCTTACGCGTCAGGCGTAACTGTACGAACCTCAATGATTTTGACAGGCAAGCTGCTATAATGAGAACTAAATTCATTGATAGAGGATATCCCCACCGTCTTGTGAGAGAGTCCTACAAACGAGCACGATACTATGATCGGGATTGTCTTCTGAGAACTAAATCACCAAAACCCAACGAACAAATAGTCTGTATAACAAAACACTCAACAATAAATGAAAAAGTAAAACAGGTTATAAACTCGAATTGGCATATACTCAATAGCAACAGCTCCAATGAACAAAAATTGATGAAACCACTCTTTGCTCACAAGAGAAATAAAAATATAAAAGAATTCATTGTTCACTCCCGCTTTAAAAACAGCATCAGAGAAGAAAATTTCAGTCAAAGATCAATCCTAACAAATCATCCACTAAAAGGGACTTTTCCCTGTTCCTCATGTATTTCATGTGGAAATATTTTACGAGGCGAAGAATTTGAACACAACGAACACAAAACAAGAGCAAAGGAAATGTGGAACTGTAAATCAACCAATGTGGTTTATTTCATACAGTGTCCTTGCCTCCTAGGATACGTGGGAGAAACCTCACGTATGGTCCAGACACGCCTGAGCGAACACCGCTCAGCCATAAGAACCAAAAAGATTGCTTGCCCTATGGTAAAGCACTTTATAGAGAAGGGCCATTGTGCTGATGACTTCAAATGGAGAATCCTAGAAAAAATCCATACCCCAGACTCCAAAGGTGGTACAGCTATCCGAAAGAAAAGGGAAGTCTTTTGGATTTTTATTTTTAACACTTTTCGCCAAGGATTGAATAATGAAATTCCGTGGGAACACGCAATCTGTTGATAATGAAGTTCCGTGGGAACATACAATCTGCTGATAAATCCCCCCTTACTGAAACAAAATATAGGTATCTATTTAATTAAGGTAGACATATATATTCCAGTCATTCATGAATATAATTAGGTTTTACCAGAATAACAATGCCTCTAATAACTATAAAGAAAGAAACCATACGTATATGACAATATTTCAAAAATAATAAGAGTGCGATATATCTTTTAAAAACATTTTTTTGGGCCTGTATGACTAAAGGAATATATATATGGTTTTTCTGAGGCCCATTGCCATTAACAGCTATAATACAAGACCAATACAGGCTCTGGAATGAAATAAATAAGCTACCTGTGAATTATTAATTTCAAATCCACGTAATAAAAATTAATATATCCTTGATAAGGGTTTTTCATCCGCGACAAACGCATAGAATAGAAGTGTTGAATCAACACAAAGAAAAACTAATTATAAACTATGGTATTGGAACTTTTTCAAACTCTCTATATATTCCATAGGCTTAGATATTGAAAAAGCCTGATTTCTTTTATTTTTTTTAAAAAACATACAATGAAAGAATAAATAGATTCCTCCAATTAAAATTAGAAAAATTAATCTTTCTTCACTTGCGAATATCAGCTACTCGAGCGTGACAAGACTAATACTATACAAACGCCTGGTCTCCAGCATGAAAACACACACGATGACAGACCAAAAAGAATCCGCTAATTAAACTACAAAACGAAGTCTGTCTTCACTCGCGAACTACAACAACGCGAGCGTGCTACAACCAATCAGTGAGGCATACCGAATCACGCCGCCATTGCATGTTTACATCGGAAAAACCTGTGCCGATAATGTCATGCCAGGCAAACCAATCGGAGCGATAAAACAGGTGTGATTAATTCACACCAATTAACATCAATATATAATCGCGATCCCCTAACGTGCCATTAATTACCATTTCCCGCATTTCGCGCGCTTTTGAATCACTAGACGGACCATCCCGCCGCCGGACGTACTGAGCCCTGCCCATTATCCTGAGGTAAGACACCGGATTAAATAAATTGCCCTATACCAAAATCTAAACTCCTTTCCTCATGTCACTTAAACAGAGCCTAATAATCGTCCCTATTTACACCCACAGGCAGGGAGATCTTTTAACATTACCTACCCCTTCTAACAACATTATTTGAAAATCACCCGGAACATAAGATCCAGCTTCCTTAGGTAAGAGCAGAAGAATTCAAAGAGTTTTTTTGACCTTTAACTTAAACTCGCCATAGGAGAAATTACAATATTTGGATCTAATCCTGTGCGTTCCTCTTCTTCCCTCTGTGGATCACCTAGAAGCCACCCAAAAGAGCTCAACTTATAACAGATCGCATCATAAGATCACAAGTTGGGGCCAAGAAATCGAAAACAATAATATTGAATCCATAGGTAAGAACATATCTAGTCTAGTCAACACGATTAGTATATTATAAGTCTGTTATCCTATAAGATACCGCGCCTAACTGAAATCACTATGTATAAGAAAAGCGGAGATATATATCTTTTGGTTTTATACTCCCCCGACTAATTAGATGCCTAGAAATCACTTGTGAAGAACTCGACTCTCTGATTTCTATCCAGCACTTCTCCATACCAAGGGTTCCGGTCGGCGGGAATTAATGACTCATCCTCCTAGTAACCAGGTATAAAAACAAATATAAATATATGTATTTAATTGTTAAAATTATTAATAAAAGCTAGAAATAATTATATTCTCTTTTTATCTAAGCTTCTGACTTACTTGTTTACAAAAGAAGCACAAAAGAAACAGAAAAATCGATCTAACCGGTGCTATAAAATAGATCTTTAGAGTAAGTATCTTAGAAAAACAACACCAAGAGAGTAACAATTGTTAGACAACCACAATAGAAAAAGTGAAAGACTGCATTCTCTATTTTTCTAAGGAAACCAAAGTATTGACCTTGTCCGGTATCTATCTACCAATCATACTTCAAGAATAGCTAACGTTGGGAAAACCGTCCCCTCTTTCTCTTGGTTGGGTCCACACTTTGTGGCCATAAAAAATTATCTTACCATTATCTAAACCTCCATGATACAGGATTGGTATATTCATGACTACCGCTATGTATACATAACAAATCATTTTCCGCTAAATCCATCAATCCCCTATTTTCTAATCCCCCTCCAAATCATTGTGTTTGTGGATTGAGACAGATCATGTAAGGAAATGACAAAGATAAGAAAGACCATGGGAAACAAACTATGTTTTCAAAAATAGAAACTGGACTAATTGGCTGCTTAATTATAACATTTGATGTTAGATTTGTCTTATAAAACTGTATAACTATGTCGTTTTTAATTTAATTTTACAAATATGTAACCTATGTATTTTTACTTTATAGAAATTGTGTGGCTACTCCATGAAGAAGGCGCTGGCCGCCGAAACGCGCGTAGAGACACATTCTTGCCACTTATCTATTATAGATAACTATAGTTTTTAATTTGTACCTTTATTGGTTTGTGTATTTTTTTAATAAACTACATGTTATGTATGATTTTTAACTTCTATGATGATGTCATGCAAATGATTTGCTATTTTATGTTAATTGTTTAATAAATAATCCAACTCTTTCAGTAAGCCATAGCCAGTTGTTTATTCATGTTATTATTATTGTTATCCGAATACTAATTGCCTAGGTCGTTGCCTTTCAAATATATTACTTTCCCTGATCTAGGAATCATACTCAGGGGGTCCTTGTTAAATATACGTCGTCGTGGCCCTGACATGAGACATAGTATTCTGGAGAAACATTTTCAATTGAACAAGATGATCAAATGATTTAAAAGTGTCTTCATATGTTATCTTGCATAAGCAGGAGTGGAGAATATCATTGTGTATGCTTAACTGCCTCATGCTAAGGTCTCAAGGCAAACAATTCCTTTCGCTGAGCACTGGCAATAGTATAGATATCTAGAGTTGTGAATATATTATGGCCTGACCAAACAAGACATTGTTTATTGTGGGTGGGTTTCAGGACCTGTAGAAGGTCTGAAAATTCAAGAGAAAACATAATAATTACTCTAGGTTTAAAAGAAGGAGGATTGAGTTGGCCCAGATGATAGGTTCATTGCAAATTGAGAGGAGGAGAAGTAGGAATGCCAAGAATTACTGAAACTAACTTTTTCAAAAGTCAAAAAGATTCGGACCTTGAGGTTACGTAGTTTATGACTCCGCTTCGTATTTAGCCTCCATTTTGTGTCTAGACGCCATTTTGTGTTGCCTCACTCAGGCAGCACGGCGAGCACGGTGTTTTTGCCTTTTCAGCTACTACGTGTCTTGACTGTTAAAGAGTAAACCCCTGCCCTTGTTCACGAAACCGATGTCAGGGTCTGGCCGAGTCCACTAATCCATGTCTAGACTGATTGATCCCTGTCTCGATTGACTGATTGGCTCTCACTATTCTTCCTGACTTTATCTTATTTGACTGGCCTTCGCTATTCTCTTTGTGTGTTCTCTTGTTACATAAACTATCCTTTGAAGCATTCAAACATGTTCTACCACCTGCAAATTGAATTACGGGCACTAGTGTTGATTAACTTGAGGGGAGGAGAGCACACGGGGTCTGAAGGAAGGGTGTGTTTTGGACATCCGATAGCTTGTTTTCGAACTATTCCTATTCGTCAGTTTTGTATGTTTGGGAGTGGGCATTGTAAATCTGTACACTATAATAGATTGTGCGCCACGGAATTAAGTGGCAGTCTCCTGAGAATTTACCACTGGTGTACTTCTAGGACCACTGTGCTTAGCTGCAGCTAATAAACCTGATTTTCTACGTCCAACAGAGTGTCTCGTGTCTCTGTCTGACAAGGCAGATGAACCCGGAGATATTAGGCGTGCCCTGCGCCGCTGGGCCCATAAGGCCCGGTTCTCCAATTGGCGGCCCAACGTGTGGGCGACTTCAGTGGTAGTGGTTCAGCCCGAGGGTCGTGAGGAGCTTCGCAAGAAAATTCTGGAGGATTCGCGAACCACGTGAGCGACCCCTGTATGTCGAAGTGGACTGAAAGTCTTTTGAAGCGCTGCTACTCCTTTCCGACGGCTGCTGACGACTGCTGCCCTGACTGTCACCCTGCCTTGGCCCATCTGGTGATGATTGGTATCGCGAGACATTAGACGGACATCTGTTGGCGTGAGAAAATATTTAGTTAAGTATTCGTGGGTAGCGCCCACTCTTTGTTTTGTTTTTTGTTATTCGATCAGTGCACTAATCGAAGCCAAGGGGTAAGTAAGTTTTGTGCTCTGACTATATTGTCTTCAAACCTCTTGACGTTTGGAATAAATCCAGTTCGTTACGAAATGCCTGGATTTAGTAAGTTTAGGAAATTCTGTTGCTTTGGTTGTTCTAGGGATTCCCGGCTAGAGGATTCTTGTCCGATTCCTCCGGTTGGAACTCCCACTTATGAGCTCTATTCGAAACATGGTCTTGGTCCTATTATTTTTAATGAAACATGGATCCGGTACACAAAGAAAGATGATGTTTTACAGTGGCCACAAAATGGTAGCTTTGAGCCTGACATATTAAATAATTTGGAAGCGATTTTGTTTAAAAGAAAAGCCCGGCCGGCAATGTTTGACTCTTTCCGCCTCTGGCGTAAGGAAGCCAAGCAGAAGGAAATTAAACAAGCAAAGAAAGATAAAAAAGTGCAAGACATGACGATATTACAGGCGGCCCAACAGTTTAAAAATGATGAGACTGATCAGCTGATTGAAGTTTCAGAACGACAGCATCGTATGGCAATAGATATGTGTTATCCTGTGTTGCCTACTTCCTCGAAGAGTAAAGGTCCTGACGAGGATCCTTTCATGTTCCATCTATTGACATTACCTCCACCTTATGTATTAGGTGCTAATGCACCTCCATTACAACCTGCTGCTAATCCAGTTATTCCGGTTCTGGCACATTTGCCTCTTCCAGTGATTCCACCTTCTGTCCCTCAGTTTTCTATGCCTCAGTCTTCTTCGTCGTCAGTTTCTTTTGCTCCTAGTTCTTCTCCTGCCGTACAGAATACGTTGTCTCCTGTTCTAGTGTTGGATTCCCCTACAGCTCGACAACGATTAGTTAATACTGTTTCCGGTCTTTTTTTCACCTTTTCTTGGGCCTCTTTCTTTTTCCGCTTCATCTCAAAGGCAATCTCGTAGTTAGATTCCAGATCCAGAAGAACAGACTAAGTTAGATTCTCTCGCTCGTAATTGGATCATGAGTAGTCCACAGTATACTGTGCGTGATATCTTAGACACTTTTCTTCAATGGAATGCGCCTACGCAGAGATATGTCTTTAATGTTATGTGTAACATTCTTATCAAAGCATCGGGAGATATTGATTTGGATTTACCTCCACAGGGTTTGTTTGAGATACAGGATCAATTTGATAAGGGACTTATTGTGGGTCCTGATGTAGAACATGCTGTTCAAAAGCTTGTTACTTTCCGGTCTTCCTTTTTCTCTCAAACTCCTCTTGAACCTGATCCTGCGGTTCGGTGTAAAATGAAACAATATCCTATGCGAGAAGTTCCTCCAATATGGAGAGATGAAGTTCCTCAAGCAGGTGCTAATCCAGCCATTCCAGCTCATTTTCAGCGTATATGTGTACATGATCCTTGGAAAAGATCGGAAGTTTTGGCACTTAAACAGTCCTTAACGGACCCTCGTAAGAATCCTGCTGGGTATTATAAAGAGTTGTCCCAGACTGTTGATGCATGTATCATGAATTTGGCAGATATTGATTTACTGATTGGCAATGTAGTCCCACAAGCTATATGGGCTAAAATTCGTAGGGAAGATCATGATCAAGCTTTAGGTGGTGCTTGGGCTGCTGTAGTAGCCCCAGATGCAGGACAAATAGATGGTGCCAAACCCGATGATTTGATCACGGAATTACCTGGTAGAATAATAGCTCTTATGAAAACAATGATGCCTGCTGTACGCGTTAACTGGGATAAGTTAGCGACATGTAAGCAAAAGACAGATGAAAGTGTCTCTGATTTCTTTACTCGTTTCGAAGAAACTTTCATCGACCATAGTGGTCAAGATATGAGTACTGAAGGTGGACAGCGATTATTTGTCGATAAATTTGTCTTTAATTTGCTTCCAGAATTATTGCATAAATTGAAACAATCAGAGAGTTCACGGGCCGTTTCGTCGACTGCCCAGATATTAGCTACTGCTCAGTATTATGAGAATAGGGATAAGGAAGAAAAGGAAAAAGCAGAGAAAAAGACTAAAGAATTGAAAACGAAGATTCTTTTGCAACAGGCTTATCCCCCTCGTTCTGATCAGCCCCAATCGCAACAGCCTCCACAGTTTCAAAGATTATTGCAGAAACCTACATCTTTTGTTCCGCGATCTCAGTTGGGTCCTAATCAATGCACCTATTGTAAAGAGGAAGGTCATTTTAAGATTAATTGTCCGGTTCTACTACAACGTACCGGTGGACAATCTGTGCCACAAGGTCGTGGTGGTTTTCAGTCAGCACCTAGAGGTAGAGGGCGAGGTGCGGTGTCTCAAGAACAGCGTTCCTTACCTTCGCAGAATACTATGAATTATTTTGATCAGCAAAAATCTCAGTCTGCGCAATATTACAATGACGATTATTATGTAGAGAGTGAAAGTCCTGATTTCCAGACTAGCTAGGACAGCCGTAGACAAAGTAAGGGAGTCATATCAGTTCCACTGGTTCAGAATGGACCTTATGTTGATGTTGTAGCATTGGGTGTTACAGAACGATTTCTTTTGGATACTGGTGCAATGAGAAGTTCTATTATACATTCCAAACTCCCTGGGGCACCTTTGTCTGGCTTAACGAATGTTTCTGTAGGATTTTCTGGTGCCCCAGTTAGTAACCCTATTTCTTGTCCTTTGCCTATTTCTATTGGTCCGTATGATTTAGAAGCTCCACTTCTTTTGACGACGGGTTGCAGAGAGAAGTTATTAGGTTTGAATTTGTTAAAACGCTTGCATGCTACATTGCATTGTTCCCCCTCTGGTGTACATCTCACTTTGGGTGATAAATTGACTTCTCCAATGTATGTATCTCAAGATCAACTGCCACTCGAATTGCGTTCACTTCCTGCTACGCTTTGGGCTACGGGTCCGAATGATGTTGGTTTGCTTCAAATTCCACCTTATGTGATTGCTGTTAAGCCTGATGTTAAGTTGCCACGCATTCCTCAATTTAAGATCTCTAATGATGGTGAGAGAGCTTTGTTGGCTATTGTTTATGACTTGGTTCAGAAGGATGTGGTTGAAGAGACCAGAGGAAATGTTTGCAATAGTCCTGTTCTGCCTGTTCTTAAACATACAGCTCCTTCTCAGCCACCTGTGTATCATTTCGTGATTGATCTTCGAGAGGTCAACAAAATTGTTGTCCCTCAGTTTCCTGTTGTCCCGGATATTACTGCTTTGCTCACTATGATTCCTGCTTTGGCAGCTTGGTTTTCGATTATTGATCTCAAAAATGCTTTCTTTAGCATTCCTATTGCTGAGGAGAGCAGGGATCTTTTTGGCTTCTCTCTCGGAGGCCGAAGCTTCCGATTTAAGCGTGCACCTCAAGGCTACTGTGAGAGTCCCTCCATCTATAGTCAGGCTGAGCTGGGATGGGGCAGTGAGCTAAATAACGGTGATGGATCAAGCCCTGATCTTTGGACTGGGTAAGAGTGGTCTGCTTAATTCAGACACTCTGTTCATCACCACCCCCTTTTCTGAATCATTTTGTCCACCATTAGCGTGGAAGGGTATACTCAGACATGAGTCCCTTGCTCACTGCTCCATCAGGATTCAAGCAAGCCGGGCCGACGACGCCTGAAATGGCAGAAACCGGTCCCCGGAAGCTTGTCTCCTTTCTGGTGAAGAATTGGCTTGGTAGTTTGGTCTGCCCTGTTCCCATGATGCACTGGGCCAGGGACAGACTAATTTGCATATAGCCAGGTTCTGAGCTGGGATGGGGCAGTGAGCTAAATAACGGTGATGGATCAAGCCCTGATCTTTGGACTGGGTAAGAGTGGTCTGCTTAATTCAGACACTCTGTTCATCACCACCCCCTTTTCTGAATCATTTTGTCCACCATAAGCGTGGAAGGGTATCCTCAGACATGAGTCCCTTGCTCACTGCTCCATCAGGATTCAAGCAAGCCGGGCCGACGACGCCTGAAATGGCAGAAACCGGTCCCCGGAAGCTTGTCTCCTTTCTGGTGAAGAATTGGCTTGGTAGTTTGGTCTGCCCTGTTCCCATGATGCACTGGGCCAGGGTCAGACTAATTTGCATATAGCCAGGTTCTGAGCTGGGATGGGGCAGTGAGCTAAATAACGGTGATGGATCAAGCCCTGATCTTTGGACTGGGTAAGAGTGGTCTGCTTAATTCAGACACTCTGTTCATCACCACCCCCTTTTCTGAATCATTTTGTCCACCATAAGCGTGGAAGGGTATACTCAGACATGAGTCCCTTGCTCACTGCTCCATCAGGATTCAAGCAAGCTGGGCCGACGATGCCTGAAATGGCAGAAACCAGTCCCCGGAAGCTTGTCTCCTTTCTGGTGAAGAATTGGCTTGGTAGTTTGGTCTGCCCTGTTCCCATGATGCACTGGGCCAGGGACAGACTAATTTGCATATAGCCAGGTTCTGAGCTGGGATGGGGCAGTGAGCTAAATAACGGTGATGGATCAAGCCCTGATCTTTGGACTGGGTAAGAGTGGTCTGCTTAATTCAGACACTCTGTTCATCACCACCCCCTTTTCTGAATCATTTTGTCCACCATAAGCGTGGAAGGGTATACTCAGACATGAGTCCCTTGCTCACTGCTCCATCAGGATTCAAGCAAGCCGGGCCGACGACGCCTGAAATGGCAGAAACCGGTCCCCGGAAGCTTGTCTCCTTTCTGGTGAAGAATTGGCTTGGTAGTTTGGTCTGCCCTGTTCCCATGATGCACTGGGCCAGGGACAGACTAATTTGCATATAGCCAGGTTCTGAGCTGGGATGGGGCAGTGAGCTAAATAACGGTGATGGATCAAGCCCTGATCTTTGGACTGGGTAAGAGTGGTCTGCTTAATTCAGACACTCTGTTCATCACCACCCCCTTTTCTGAATCATTTTGTCCACCATTAGCGTGGAAGGGTATACTCAGACATGAGTCCCTTGCTCACTGCTCCATCAGGATTCAAGCAAGCCGGGCCGACGACGCCTGAAATGGCAGAAACCGGTCCCCGGAAGCTTGTCTCCTTTCTGGTGAAGAATTGGCTTGGTAGTTTGGTCTGCCCTGTTCCCATGATGCACTGGGCCAGGGACAGACTAATTTGCATATAGCCAGGTTCTGAGCTGGGATGGGACAGTGAGCTAAATAACGGTGATGGATCAAGCCCTGATCTTTGGACTGGGTAAGAGTGGTCTGCTTAATTCAGACACTCTGTTCATCACCACCCCCTTTTCTGAATCATTTTGTCCACCATAAGCGTGGAAGGGTATACTCAGACATGAGTCCCTTGCTCACTGCTCCTTCAGGATTCAAGCAAGCCGGGCCGACGACGCCTGAAATGGCAGAAACCGGTCCCCGGAAGCTTGTCTCCTTTCTGGTGAAGAATTGGCTTGGTAGTTTGGTCTGCCCTGTTCCCATGATGCACTGGGCCAGGGACAGACTAATTTGCATATAGCCAGGTTCTGAGCTGGGATAGGGCAGTGAGCTAAATAACGGTGATGGATCAAGCCCTGATCTTTGGACTGGGTAAGAGTGGTCTGCTTAATTCAGACACTCTGTTCATCACCACCCCCTTTTCTTAATCATTTTGTCCACCATTAGCGTGGAAGGGTATACTCAGACATGAGTCCCTTGCTCACTGCTCCATCAGGATTCAAGCAAGCCGGGCCGACGACGCCTGAAATGGCAGAAACCGGTCCCCGGAAGCTTGTCTCATTTCTGGTGAAGAATTGGCTTGGTAGTTTGGTCTGCCCTGTTCCCATGATGCACTGGGCCAGGGACAGACTAATTTGCATATAGCCAGGTTCTGAGCTGGGATGGGGCAGTGAGCTAAATAACGGTGATGGATCAAGCCCTGATCTTTGGACTGGGTAAGAGTGGTCTGCTTAATTCAGACACTCTGTTCATCACCACCCCCTTTTCTGAATCATTTTGTCTACCATAAGCGTGGAAGGGTATACTCAGACATGAGTCCCTTGCTCACTGGTCCATCAGGATTCAAGCAAGCCGGGCCGACGACGCCTGAAATGGCAGAAACCGGTCCCCGGAAGCTTGTCTCCTTTCTGGTGAAGAATTGGCTTGGTAGTTTGGTCTGCCCTGTTCCCATGATGCACTGGGCCAGGGACAGACTAATTTGCATATAGCCAGGTTCTGAGCTGGGATGGGACAGTGAGCTAAATAACGGTGATGGATCAAGCCCTGATCTTTGGACTGGGTAAGAGTGGTCTGCTTAATTCAGACACTCTGTTCATCACCACCCCCTTTTCTGAATCATTTTGTCCACCATAAGCGTGGAAGGGTATACTCAGACATGAGTCCCTTGCTCACTGCTCCATCAGGATTCAAGCAAGCCGGGCCGACGACGCCTGAAATGGCAGAAACCGGTCCCCGGAAGCTTGTCTCCTTTCTGGTGAAGAATTGGCTTGGTAGTTTGGTCTGCCCTGTTCCCATGATGCACTGGGCCAGGGACAGACTAATTTGCATATAGCCAGGTTCTGAGCTGGGATGGGACAGTGAGCTAAATAACGGTGATGGATCAAGCCCTGATCTTTGGACTGGGTAAGAGTGGTCTGCTTAATTCAGACACTCTGTTCATCACCACCCCCTTTTCTGAATCATTTTGTCCACCATAAGCGTGGAAGGGTATACTCAGACATGAGTCCCTTGCTCACTGCTCCATCAGGATTCAAGCAAGCCGGGCCGACGACGCCTGAAATGGCAGAAACCGGTCCCCGGAAGCTTGTCTCCTTTCTGGTGAAGAATTGGCTTGGTAGTTTGGTCTGCCCTGTTCCCATGATGCACTGGGCCAGGGACAGACTAATTTGCATATAGCCAGGTTCTGAGCTGGGATGGGGCAGTGAGCTAAATAACTGTGATGGATCAAGCCCTGATCTTTGGACTGGGTAAGAGTGGTCTGCTTAATTCAGACACTCTGTTCATCACCATTCCCTTTTCTGAATCAATCCAGGAAAGGGAACACCAACTCCGGCAGGTCATTTTTCTCCCCCTACGTATCCTTTTGAGGTATTACAGATAGACTATATTCACATGGAACGTTTTAACAACCTCAAGTATGTTCTGGTGGTGGTTTGTGCCTTTTCCGGATGGACAATACTGCTTTGTCCACTGCCAAAGTTCTTTTGAAGGAATTTTTCCCGAGGTTTGGTTTGCCGCGCATTGTCTGGAGTGACAATGGGAGTGAATTTGTAGGCCAAATTATGCAGATGGTGTGTGTGGGTCTTGGTATTAGACAGAAATTCCATGCGGCAAACCACCCTCAGTCAGCGGGTTTGGTAGAGTGTTATAATGGCACTCTCAAGCTTAAATTGGCAAAGATACAGGCCAGCACAGGCCTCTCTTGGCCTGATGCCTTGCCCTTGGCACTCCTTTCAACAAGAACGACAGTTCATTCTCGTTTGGGGCTTAGCCCATATGAAATTGTTTTTGGACGCCCAGCCAATGTTTGGGGAGTCCTTCGACCCAAGAAATACTCGGACATTCCGTATCCATTGTTGGTTGACTATCTGCATGACCTCACCACTAAATTATCTGTTATTCGTCAACAGGTCCAAAACGCTTTGCCGAAGGCCTCCTCAGATCCAGGACACTCCATCCAACCTGGGGACTGGGTTTGCTTGAAAAACGTCCAGAGGAAAAAGAACCTGGAACCTCTTTGGGGGCCCCCGAGACAAGTCTTGTTGACAACTCGTACAGCAGTGAAGGTCGTTGGGAAGAAAAATTGGATCCACGGCGTGCACTGCAAAACGGTACCATTACCGTTACCTTATGACCAGTGGGTCCGAGAAGGTGTTGGTGATATCGAATTTGAAAAATTACCCAGATTTGTACCATTCAGTAGTGCACACCTGGACTGGACAAGTTCTGAAAAAGAAGACGACGACGTTTTGCAGGAAGCTGTACCATCTCACTTGCTTCTGAACACGTCAGATCCAAAAACTTTGTTTAAAGACCAAACGATACCTGGCAAGACGCGGTACAACCTACGACAAAGGTTGACCAAGGACAATTGAACTTTGTGTTTTATAATTTTGTTTTTATTAAAAAATATTCCTTTTCCATTCTCCATCAAGTTGCAGGGTCACGGTAGGAGTCTTAGGCTGTGACCTGAATAGTGACTAGGTCAACAGGACTTGCAGTGTCATAGGACGGCTAACAATCACAGCCAAGTGATTAAGGAAGATTATCGTGAGCAACGCCTTTAGAGTAATGGATAACGAAATGGAAGGGGGCGATATTAAAATGATGAAAAAAAAACATTATAAGAAATTACTGTTTAGTCGTTGTGGCGTAGCATTATGCATTTTAGTATGTTTATGCAGTTTATTAGCATGTGTAGGATGGATTGTACACATTATGCAGCCAGCACCTGCTCCTACTTCTGTCTCTTTGATTTCCTCTACCACTATTTCTCCGCACAAATTCTATGCACTCCCAGACCATGAGCAGATGAGGAGAACGGAATATTTCAATAATTCATTTATCCAATTGTTACATCAGCATCAATTGGTAGAAAATACAACTGACTGTTGGGTTTGTGGGCTCATGCCCCACAATACAGAGAGAGGGATGCCGTATCTAGTTCTCCCATTTTTATATGAAGGTTCTGCTTGGGCTTATCTGGCTATGTTTTCTAATGCATACCAGAATCAACTTCGATATCCTCCTGGTGGGTCCTATAATGGTGGAGTGGATTTTAGCCTCAGTCCTTTGATAAAGGGAATAGTAACAATGGCAAAAATAGCTGACATTAGTAAAATTCCCAAGGATGAGAAGCAAGCATATCATGGGTGGAATGTGACTCGCTATATCACTAGCCTTACTGACAAGATTAAACAGAAAAGATCTTCACCGATCTGGACTATACCTCATAAAGGTAATTTGTGTTTACAAATAAATGGCCAGAACACTAAAATCAAACAGGAAAAGAATAATTGCTCCCATACATATGTTTACACACCCTCAGTTTCTTCACCGTTAGTACCATCTCAAGGTACATATTTTATCTGCCATGATAGAGCCTATACATGGCTTCCTACATATTTCTTGGGAACATGCTATATAGCTTTCCTTCTTCCTCCGACCTATACTGCTCCTGCAGACCACCACAGGAAGAGATATGGTAGAAGGGTTATCGATGCTGAAGACACAGCTGGACAAGAGGGAGGAGATTTTCTGAAAGGGTTTCTTCCCTTTTGGGGTCCAATAGTTAATAGTAGAAACATCAGACGTCTAGTCCGCGTGGTCGATGCTACCATAAACGTAACTTCTGGAGCATTGAATATCCTGACAGTTGAACTTCAGGCGGATCGTCTTATGACTTTACAAAACTGGATGGTTTTAGATATCGTCCTTGCAGATAGAGGAGGAGTTTGTAAATTAATTGGGTCTAGTTGCTGCGTTTACGTTCCTGATAATGCCCCTAGAGTATACCAAGCCATTTCTAAACTGCATGTCATCTCCGAGTCCATTCATCAGGATACTGGATATTGGTCTGTGATGGGATGGTTTTGGGGACTACTGTCCACATAGGGATGGAAAGTATTAACTTTCCTTGGAGCGATTCTAGCGATCATCTTTTCTTGTTGCCTCTGTTTACAGTGTGGCCCAGCCATCTGTGGACTTTGTGCCACTGTATGCGTTCCAAAACCAGTGTCACAGAAAACAGAGAATATTAGAATGATGTTACAGCAACACCTCAATGACCTCATGACCATTGACATCGACTCAGACTAGCATGAGTCTTTTTGTGCTTTGCATGAATATTGCAAAAGGAGGGTCTGAGGTTACGTAGTTTTTGACTCCGCTTCGTATTTAGCCGCCACAGTGTTTTTGCCTTTTCAGCTGCTACGTGTCTTGTCTGTTAAAGAGTGAACCCCTGCCCTTGTTCACAAAACCGATGTCAGGGTCTGGCCGAGTCCACTAATCCATGTCTAGGCTGATTGATCCCTGTCTCGACTGACTGTTTGGCTCTCACTATTCTTCCTGACGTTATCTTATTTGACTGGCCTTCGCTATTCTCTTCGTGTATTCTCTTGTTACATAAACTATCCTTTGAAGAATTCAAACATGTTCTACCACCTGCAAATTGAATTACGGGCACTAGTGTTGATTAACTTGAGGGGAGGAGAGCACACGGGGCTCGAAGGAAGGGTGTGTTTTGGACATCCGATAGCTTGTTTTCGAACTATTCCTATTCGTCAGTTTTGTATGTTTGGGAGTGGGCATTGTAAATCTGTACACTATAATAGATTGTGCGCCACGGAATTAAGTGGCAGTCTCCTGAGAATTTACCACTGGTGTACTTCTAGGACCACTGTGCTTAGCTGCAGCTAATAAACCTGATTTTCTACGTCCAACAGAGTGTCTCGTGTCTCTGTCTGACAAGGCAGTTGAAACCGGAGATATTAGGCGTGCCCTGCGGCCCTGGGCCCATAAGGCCCGGTTCTCCAACCTTCAAATGCTTCTGGCAGACCATAGAGGTGGAGATTATAATGACTTTTTCTGTTTTCTAAATCTTCTTCATGAAGTTTGAGTTTCAGGATCTCCTGTGCAAGGAAAGGGATTTTAGTAGCCACATTTTGATGAGAACTATCATACTGCTTCACTTCAATCATGTTCTCCTCCATGATGATCCAATGATCCTCAATCTATTGAGGTTTCTTATTGGTTGCACAAAAAAGGTTACAAGCCCCTCACCTCATCAAGGATGGAGTCCAGAAATAGATTATTATAAGACATAATGGGTGATGGAGGATCACTCTTCACCTTTTTAGCTCTCGTGATAGAAGAGGAGGCTTTAGCACTTGAAAGTAGATCACTCACCACTTTGACGTAGGATGCAGTATTAGGAGAGATCTTCTGAACTGATTTACTCTGCGTACAAAATATAGTAATGATGACAATATAGTTGTCTAAATAACATCAAGAAGAATGAAGTATTATGTAATGAAGCAAAAAAAATGGTGGATCTTCAATCATAATGTGGCATAAGATGGTATTAGGTATCTAATAAAACTCCCTAAAAGTCATTGAAAAACTCAGAAAGTGTTAACAATTAGAAACCTGTTAATTAAAGTACCTCAGGCATAGCTTGTAAACAAAATAAAATGAGGACATTACCACAACATTAAGCAACTCATAGCAAATTTCCTTCTTGGACATCGAAAATATGTTTAGTTAAGAATTGCAACATCAAAGATAATGATAACCTATAACAGCATTGAAGTGAAATCATTCAAAGTTCCTGGTTATATAGGAAGGTCAACTTGTGAGGTAAAATAAATAGAATGTATGTAGAGGGGACTCACATTATCCACATGGTAAGAAAATCCATAGTGGCGTCAAAAATGATTGTTCCTGGCCTTTCATAAACTACCTTTGCTTGTGGAACTATATGAAGCAAAAAAAGGATATGCGAATGGAGAAAATGATGGCCGCTCAAGTTCTTACAGGAAATCACCACCGTGGAATTTAGCAGGTTCAGAAGAGGACAGCATTGAAATCCCCCGAGTTGGGAGTTAAAAGGCTCCCAAAGGCATGCCTAGGAGAAGACGTTTGAAAGGCTGAAAGATGTTTTCAAAAAATGAATAGGGCCACACAAAACACTGGAGCTCATACGTCTGCTGCCATCTTGAACAGCACAGAAAACCTGCCACAGAATTTCCATTTTCAAACAAGAAAATTATTTTGATATTGTTAAAGGGAAATATAGCCATAAAAATACTTGATGTATTTTAATATTTGGTAACGGTAAAGAGCTGTGTTGATCCTTTCATTATAAAAATAAGCTTTATGTTGCTTCCCAGTAAAGCCCCAGCGTACAGTTCAATTATTAAACCCTTCCGCATCAGTATCACTTTTTTTAATTGTAGAAATATTTAACTGCCATTCAGCCATGTCAACACCGAAGGTGAATTCAACTTCCTGTCAATGAAGGCACTCAAATCCTGCTCTGCTGTAATAGATTCTTGAAATGGTTGTTCAGCACAGCAGGTACAGTGCACTATATCTTCAGTAGAAGTTTAACAACAGCATATTTTCTGGAGAAAGTAACCTGTAATACGATTACATCTGAAGAATGTAGCCAATGCAAATAGTAATACAATTGTTACTAAATTCAATCAATTTTCTAAAGCAGTGTTCATTAAAAGAGCTGATTTGTAGTTAGATTGTTTTTCTTTGCAATTGCTCCTGAAGAGAAGATGTTCAAAACGTAATTTTAGACACACGTTGCATTGTATTGGAGTTGTGTTTAAAAGAAGCAATTGGCATTGGCTGCAAGGCTTTTTGGCTTCATAAATGCTTGTCTTTTTTTCATTTTTGTAAAACTATCTTTTTCAGGAGCTGCCAGACACTTCCCAATGTAGAAAATATACATTGGCTAAATGCAAAAATATGTATTGTCCTAAAAAGCACATACACAGTAACAGTCCCTGGTACTGAACAGACCTTTGCATCAATATTCTTTTTGTGAAAGAGCAGAATTGAGTCACTCGCAGTCAAGTTAGACAATTACTGAAGTGGGTTGTCCTATTCTCTTATGCTGTATCGAACGGAAGAAAAATGTGAATGAAACAGCAAAAATCCAGTACGTGAAGAGGGCAGGCTGTAAGCCCCTTTAAGTAGATGTCATTAGAGATGTCATCAGTGATGTCCCTGGCCATATCATGAGTGATGTATTATGTGAGGTTATAAGCAGTGCATTGCGAGGGGCACGAGTTATAGTTAGCTCAGCTAACTGCAACTGCTGAATTTGACTGTTTTTTGTACAAGTGAAACCTGAGCCTAACTATAAAGTCCCTGTAACCTTTGTTTCTTTCAATGAATGTCTAAGGTTTTTTAAATGCTAATTTGTAACTATAATGTACCATTAACCTTTAATTTTTTCGGTGAATACCTATATTTTTTTAAGTAGTAGTCAGTTGCTCTCTGGAATGCCACTGTGTACGATTTACAGGAGGGCCTCTTAGCTCCCAAGGTCCCTCAGGAGTAAAGTGGACTTCATACCCCATCCAGTAGTGCACCAGGAGGTTTGTTTACAAAGCGGTGGGGATAGGGGGCATGGACTCCTCTTATCAGTCTTGCTGGAAGTAGCAGGAGGGGTAGCTGGCACCCACAGACATCATTGTGGGCCAACTACGCCTCCTGTTACCTCCAGTGTGTCCCACACAGCAGGATTGATGAAAGGTTTTCAGTGGACACACCCCCTTTCTCCGCCACTCTGCAAATGCAACTCTTGGCACACTACTACAAGGGGAGTTAAATCCCCATGGCTATTAATTGTCCTTAGGTGTCACCTACCCTTCCTGTTACCTCCAGTGAGTCCCACACAGTGGGTTTGCAGGGAGGTTTTCAGTGGCCCTGCTCTCTTTCTCCACTACTCGTCAAATGCACATCCTGGCACACTACTTATTGGGGGATGAAGTCACCTTTGCTCTTGAGGGTCCTTGGGGGCCAACTTCCTCTCCTGTTACCTACAGTAAGACCCACACAGCCGGCTGGCTGAGACGTCATCAGAGACCACACACCCTTTCTCCTCCACTCTGCAAACGTGCCTGCTGGCACACTACTGGTTGGTGGAAGAAGTCAACTTTAGTCCTGAGGTCCACAGGAGTAAAGTGGAATTCATTCCCCAACCAGTAGCGTGCCAGGAGGCACAGTGGCAGAGGGGTGGAGAAAGGGGGCATGGCCTTCAAGTCCTCGCAGCAATCCCGCTTGAAGTAACAGTAGGGGTTCCCGGACATCAAGGACCCTCAGCATCCAAGGGAACTTCCTCCCTCAATCACCACTGCTCCAGGAATGTGCATATGCAGAGTGGTGGTGAACGGGACGTAGTTTTTTATTGGTATAATTTTTAAAACAATTTAAAGGAGGAGGCTGCGTGGCCCCCTTCCATCTGCCATTTTTGGCCCTGGAGACCCCATCGCCCAGGCCTTGTATTTTTTTGATGGGTAAGGGGGGCCACACAGCACCCTCCCCGGGCCAATTGTGGCCCCAAGAACTTCATCCCCAGGGGCCTGGCCATTTAAAAAAAATATATCATTCATAGGGCGGGGTGCTGAGCAGCGCTCATTGCAGGCTGATTTTGGCCCGAGGACCACTGTCTCCAGGGCCAGGCCTTTTTTTTAAAGTAATGGGAGGGGGTCAATGGCCTGTAGTGTGGGTGTCCTGTGTGGGTGTCTCATCTATGTCACCCACTGACACTAATGGGGACCGTGGGGGCATGTCCCTACCAGCTCCCTGCCTCCTGCACAAGCCAGCATTGCTTTTACACACAGGGAGCTGCTAATTGTGCTTCGCTTTGAGCATTCAAGAACAAAATGCTATTGCGTGCTAGAAGCAGAGCACTGTTTTCATATGGCGTTAAGATTCAACTACTTTAGTTTATCTGTCTTTGTATGGAAGCTTACAAATGTTTGTACTTTTTTAATCCCATTGTTATGTTAAGTGTTCTTATAACACGCAACAGCTTCTCCGAGGAGTGTCCGGGCGCGGATCCAAGATGAGTCATTGAACTATACCACCATCATTTATGGGAACAGGTGAGTTTTTAAAAGTTTCTTGAAGGCTAACAGGTCTTGTGTATTGCACAATGGAAACGGAAGGGCATTCCAAGCCTGGGCAGCCTTAATGGCCAAGGAGCAACCGCCCATCTTGTGACGGATGAAGTGGGCCACCCTAGCTAGAAGGAGAGCTGAAAAACACAGTTGTCTCGGCGGGACATAAAAGGAGAACCGCTTCTGTAAATAGGCAGGCCCATTACCATAGAGGGCTCAGTGATCAATGACCAGGGATTTAAATGTGACCTGATCCACCACGGGAAACTAGTGGAGTACGCAGAGATCTTCACGCATGCTGCTCCTCTTAGGGATTGCCAAGAGCAGCCTGGCGGCTGCATTCTGAGTGGCCTGGAGTCTATTTAGAGAGTATCCAGGGATGCCCATGTACAACGCATTAGCGTAGTCCAATCAAGAAAGGATCAAGGCACGGATGACCGTCTCTTTGGCAGGCCTAGAGAGGAGAGGTAAAAAACTCCTTAGTGTTTTGAGAAGGCCAAAACAGCTGACTGAGAGCTTTTTCACCTGAGCAGAAAAGGAGAGCTTATCCTCAAACCACACTCCTAGGTTTTCCCATTAGAGGTTGGTAGAGGGAACCCAGGAGGCCGGATTGTGTCTCTGAAGCCTGAAGGGAATTTACCGTAGAGTAGGATCTCTGACTTGTCTTTGTTACATTTGAGTTGGGCCGCCGCAAGCCACTCAAAAATCGAAGACAAGCAGTGCTGAACAAAGGACACAGAGACCTCATCCTTTTCCCAGGTAAAGAGAAGCTGGGTGTCGTCAGCGTAGGCTATCACCTTACATTGGAGGTATTGTTCTCAGATTATCAGAGGTTTCCCACTATGAGTCACAATTTCAGCTCTGAGCTCTAGTCAACCTCTGTTACAAAGATACTTTGACATGCAAAAGTTGATCAACAATGTTGTTTGTTTAGCTGTGCCACAAATAGCAGTCCTTTGTATTGCACTCAAACCCACCCATGTTAAAGTTTTGAAATCTGGACCTTCATACCTTGAGGAGGTGCCCTAGTCCACTAGTGGGTTGGTGCATTCTGCACAGTTGGTTTGAAGTATGCCGGACAGCTGTGTCTCCCACTTGGTAAGTACTGGTTTTGTGCATGAGGACCAGAGTGGGGCTGATATCCTTACATCAGAAGCTCTACTTAAGTGAGTTGTGGGGTAAAGAGAAGAAATAGTCTGGATTGCATTTTACTAAATCGTTATTTTCCAAAGAGAAAGAATGCAGCAGGAATGTGTCCAGTATGATGTATTTCGGTATTGTTTGTGGGGAGTGGTAATGCACTGTTCATTCCACTGCGATCTCAATCTCAATTTGAAGCCATAGGATGACACATCAAGAAAGTAAGCTGGTTCACACCGGCATTCCAAGAATCCAAGCGCTCCTGCTGATGACTCTAAAAGACATGGAGGAACAACAAAACCCCAGAAACACGTACTGCCTACAAAGCAGCCACCATACCACAGTCCCACCTCATCAAATACACAAAGAAGAACTTCCTCCAAGACAAAATCCTCACCAATGCCCACAACTCTAAACAACTCTTCTCCAGCATCAAGGACTTTGTGAAATCCAGCGGTGAAACAACTCTCAAGACCTCTGCAACAGACTGAGCACCTATTTTACCTCAAGATTAAGACAATCTATGACAACTTCGGGAACGAAGACCCCTGGACCACTCTAGTTCCAACCCCGAGCGACGCCACCCAACTGACCCTGCTCACGTGAACCCCCTCATGACAGAAGGCACCTCAAAGACCATGAAGAGTATCCACTCAGGAGCACCGTCAGAACCCTGCCCACCCCTCATCTTCCACAGAGCCGCCACAGCCATCGCACCCAAACTATGCCAGACGATCAACTGCTCCTTTGGAACTGCCACATTCCTCGACAACTGGAAACATGCCAAAGTCAACCCCCTCCTGAAGAAAGCCTCCACAGACCCAATGGACCTCAGGAACTTTAGGCCCATCTTCCTGCTTCCCTTCGCAGCCTAGGTCATCAAAAAGGCTGTCAACACACAGCTAGCAAACTTCATCAAAGCCAACAACGTCCTGGAAATCTCCCAATTTGGGTTCTGCAGCAACCACTGACCTACGACCGCCCTACTCGCCGCCATTGACGACATCTGTTCCCTCCTCAACCAGGGTCAATCGACAGCCTTCATCCTCCTGGACCTCTCAGCTGCCTTCAACATCTTCTCCCACTACACACTAGCCACCAGACTCCACAACGTCGACCTCATCAGAAAGGCCCTTGACTGGTTATGCTCATTTCTCACAGCCAGAACTCAACAAGTCAGACTCCTGCCCATGACTGGGAACCAACAGAGACCAGATGTTGTGTGCCCCAGGGATCCTCCCTCAGCCCAACCCTCTTATACATCTACATGACCCACCTCGTAACCATAGTCAGAAACCACAGGCTCAACGCCGACGACGCCCCTCTCATCCTCTCTCTCACCAAAGAACCCAACCTCAACAGGCACAACTTTCAAGAAGGGATAAAAGATGTTGTCACTTGGATGAAGAAGAGCTGCCTGAAACTCAACTCCGAGAAAACAGAAATCCTCATCCTTGCCTCCATCCCCTCTGCTTGGGACGGCACCTGGTGTCCCCCCGCCCTCGTAAACTCCCCTACCCCGACAGACCACACACAAAACCTTGGCACCATACTAGACTCATCGCTCATGATAAACCACCAGATCAACGCCGTATCCTCAGCCTCCTTCAACAGCCTCCTCATACTCCGAAAAACATTCTGATGGATCCCATCCGAATCCAGATAACCGTTCATGCATGCCTTCATCAGTAGCAGACTGGGCTATGGCAGAACTCTCTACGCCGGAATCAACAAGAAACCACTTCGCAAGCTCTAGACCGTCCAGAACACCGCAGCCAAACTGATCCTAGACATCCCGTCACAACCACATCTATTTATTTATATTTATTTAGTGTTTTATAGAGCGCAAACCAGACCAGTGAGGGTATCAGAGTGCTTTACAATAGTATCGGGTGGGATAACAGGACAGAGGGGGAGGAGAGCAGAAGGGATAGGGAACAAATAGAAAGATACAGTACATGGCAAGACAAACAATCATAATATCCTACTACCTTTTGGGAAAGGAATAAAAAGATACAATAAGCAAGAAAAGCAGTCACAGCACCCTGGAGGATTGCTCGGAAGAGCCGGGTGGGTAACATAAGGAGAGGGGGCCAAGGGATGGTGCTGTAACAATAGGTAAAGTCAGGTTACGGAGGTGAATGTAACGTGAGCATTAGGAGAGGAATTTGCCCCTTAGGAAAGTTTTGGTCTCCTTTTTGAAGTGAGCTAGAGACGGTATTCTTCTGATGGCGGGTGGGAGTGAGTTCCATATTCTTGATGCGGCCCCCGAGAAAGCCCGATTGTACGTTCTTTTTTTCTTGAAGCGTGCAGGTTGGAGCAAAACGGCTCTGGCGGACCGGGAGTTTCTGACGCCTCCGGATAAAACAAGTTTCTGTGCAAGAAAAGCAGAGGACTTGGAGTAGAGAGCCTTGTGGATGATGCAATCCAGCTTAAATTGGATTCTGGCCTCAAGAGGAAGCCAGTTCAGAGCTTTAACATGGGTCGAGATATGGTCAAACTTCTTAGAGCCAGTTAGAAGTCTGGCGGTGGCGTTGAGGCAGGCTTTCAAGGGTGCCAAGGAGGTCTTGGGTAGGCCTGCGAGGGTGGAGCAACCATATTCTAGCCTAGAGATGACTAGAGCCTTAATTGCCGATTTTAGATCTGGGGGATCGAGGAAAGGTTTCAGGTTTCTTAGGTATTTCAAATGAAATTTGGCAGTTTTGGCCATCGTGTTGATATGGCCCGGCATGTTCAGGTTGCCGTCTAAGGTAATTCCTAGGGATTTAGCAGAGTCCACAATGGTAGGAGAGCAGTTTAGCGCTGTGATAGCCTTGATCCAAACTTGAATGTCTGTATTGGCGTTAGGTGGTGAGATTATGAGATTTTGATGTAGAGCTGTGTGTTGTTAGCATACATGTGGTAGGAGATATTGGCAGTACGCAGCACCTCTGAGAGCGGTTCGAGGTAAAGATTGAACAGGGTAAGGGACCATGTTGATCCTTGAGGGACTCCAACTATGATCGGAGAGGAAGCGGATAGGTTGCCATTGATCAGGACTCTCTGTGAGCGGTTCTGGAGGAAGGACCTAAACACACCGGAACGGTGCCATCCAGGCCCATCCTAAGTTTAAGGCGATTCAGGAGAATTTCGTGGTTAACTGTGTCAAAATCCGAGGATAGGTCAAGGAGGATCAAGAGACAGGTTTTGCCTTGGTCAAGGGCTTGAAGGGTATCATCCACAATGTGGCGGAGTGTGGTTTCCATACTGTGCCCAGGTCTGAAACCAGATTGCAAGTCGTCTAGAAGATGGAAGTTGGTGATGTGTTGGCTCAGCTGTTGTTGTACACATTTTTCCAGCACTTTAGCTAGGAGAGGGATGTTTGAGATAGGTCTGTAGATGTCAGGAGAAGCAGGATCTAGTGTAGTTTTTTTTAAAAAGGGGTGCAACCTGGTGGGTTTTGAGAGAGTCAGGAATCGATCCCTGTAGGAGGGAGGAGTTGATTATTATCATCCAAGAGGGGATGATAGCCTGAGAGGCAGCGGCAAGGCAGTTTGACGCGAGAGTGTCATAGAAGTGGTTGTAGGGGCTTAAAGAGGAAAGGATTTTTTAGACCGATTGTTCATCATAGACTTTGAAGTTGGACCATAACGCTAGGTTTTTGAGGGAGGTATGGGAGGGTAGCGTGGAGTGTGGAGAAAGAGCCGGAGGGGTTTGGGAATAGGTAGCAGGCATGAATTCCTTTCCTAGGGCAGAGATTTTATCACAAAAGAAGGAGAAGAATTGCTCGCATGGGATTGGAGATATAGGGGTTTCTTTGGAAGATTTAGCTAGTTTGTTGGATTGGTGTTTGACTAATTCGAATAATTTACAAGGTCTATTCTTAGCGTTATCCAGTTCTGTTCTGTAGAATTCTTTTTTAGAGTTGATGATATCTTTGTTATAGGCCTTTCTGGAAGATTAAGATGGTCTGCGGGAGGGTGCTTTTTCCAGTTCCGTTCTGTTTGCCGGAGGGACCTCCTCTCATTGTTAAGGGATCTGTTGAACCAAGGGTTCCTGTCTTTGATCTGTGTTCTTTTCCGTTTTAGTAGAGTGAGGTCATCAATTATATTGGATATCGTTGTGGAATTGTGTCCAGTGAGGTTGTTGACAGTGGTGATATGGGGGGAGGTCGGATGCACAGCGGGAAGCCAGTTTCTCGTGGTCAAGGTTGTTGGTGTCTCTGATCCATCTTTTGGGGATCACCGGTTGCGGTGTCCACGTCTTGTGAGTGCCAGGCAGACAGAAGGTGATAGCGTGGTGGTCAGACCAGTGGCAAGGATCTATGGAGGTAAGCTTGATAACAGATTCCTTAGTGATGATCCAGTGTAGAATGGCACCTTTCGAGTGAGTAGGGAGGGAGCAGGCTTGGGTAAGGGATTGGTCGGCCAAGAAGTCTCTGATGGCATTGACCTGCGGGTCCTTATGATCGTCCCAGTGCAAGTTGAAGTCGCCAAGAAAAATGTCCTTGGAGTTATTGGAGGCCTTGGCTGTAATGATTTCCATGAGGTAGTCTGTGAAAGTGTCATTCTTGCGTGGGGCGTTGGTAAAAGATGTGCATTCTGCATTGAAGGGTGGTGTTGTTGCAGACGGAGAGGGCAAGATATTCTCAGGAATCCGTTGGTTCGGCTAGAAGTTCAGTGATAGGGAGGTTGGAGCAGTAGATGCAGGCAATGCCCCCCCCCATTTTTTTGTGATTGCCTGTCCAGCCTTACGATGTGATAGTTGGGCGGGACTAGAAGGTCTAGTCAGGGCGAAGAGGATTCATTAAGCCAGTATTCCATCAGGAATGCAACATCCGTTTTTTGGTTAAGGATGAGATTTGCGACATCAGCGACAGAGCAGCAGTTGATAAGGAGATCTGATAAAGGGGGGGCGGTATCCGTGTCGTGACTAGGGGCTGAGGTTGGGACTAGAGCTAGGTTACTGTTGACTATCCCTCTGTTGCGAAGAGTAGCTGATCTATAGTGATTGATTGCAACCGTACGTATAGGTTGTTCTGTCTTCGGGTTAGAGGAGCATAAGGATGCATAGCTAATGAGGAGGTCTTCAATGTTGTCCTCCAGAGGGCTGGTCATAGCAGGTGTAGGTTTGTAGGTTAGGAGGAGGGCCTGTACTTCTTCCTCTGCGAGGTAGCAGGGCTGCCTGTGAGGGTGCAGGTGTCTCAGGGATAGCGGGAATGGGTGGTGAGGGGGCTTGGAGTAGGAAGTGGGGGGAAGAGTTCTGTGAGAGCCTGATATTCGAGAGAGTGAGCTCGGTGAGGTGCAGGAGGTTTTTGAAGTCCGTAAAGGACTTATGGATGCTCAAGGTTAATTCAGTAGCTTTGCGGTGGAGAGTATCCAAATCTCTAAGAGAGGGGTGCTCTTGCAGGCAGGGGGCCAACGGTATGGGGACAGACCTGGTAGAGAGTGCAGTTGGCTTAGTAGAGTGGCTAAGACGACCAGATTCATGAGTTTCAGTATCCCCACGGTAGGGAGAATTTGAGGTAGCGGGTTTAGGGATGCTACTGATGGCTTGTGTTGGTGGCCTGGTAGGTGGGCTAGGACGTCTAGAGGGTTGGGTCAAGGGGGGCTGTCAGGATCCATAGGAGAGGGATGGGAATGTAGGTTGGGAGGTTGGTAGGGAGGATTTGAGGTAGTGGGTTTAGGGAGGCTACTGATGGCTTGAGTTGTTGGCCTGGTAGACGGGCTAGGACGTCTTGAGGGTTGGGCTAATGGGGGGTTGTCAGGATCCATAGGAGAGGAATGGGAATGTAGGCTGGAGGTCGGGGTGAGGGCTCGTCATAGTTGGTAGGCGCTGAAAGCATAGTTGGGGGCTCTGACAGCCTGTGTTGGGAGGCCTGTTGTGGGTTGCTGGTGGGAGGGCAAGTTCCCTTGGAGGTTTTGGTGGCGGGAAGGGCAGGGGAGGGTGGATGAAGGGGAGTCTCCACTGGCTCCCCACTGAAAGTAGAATATCCGTCAAGCTCCGCACACACTCATACAAGGCCCTCCACAACAGCGGACCAGCATACATAAATGACCGTCTCTCCTTCCAAGCACTCAAGAGACACCTCCGGTCAGCTGACCTCTACTTTGTACCATCCCACGCATCTACAATTCAGAAAGGCCTTCTAGTACCTCGCAGCCAAGGCCTGGAACTTCCTCACCCTCCATCTCTGGCTAATCCCTGCAGTGCTCCAGTACAGGAAGGACCTTTAGACCTGGCTCTTTGGATTACCCCAGCGCTCAATGGACCCGCCTTCCCCTAGGGCCTTGAGTCCCCCACGGGTGAGTAGTTGCACTTTACAAACCCCTGATTGATTGATTGGAAGCCTAGGCCGTGGTTGATGTATGCTGGTCCTTGGTTGTGCAGGGCTTTGTAAGTGTAGTGCAGAATCCTGAGTTGGCAAATCTTGTGGACAGGGAGCCAGTGGAGCTTCTTCAGGTAAGGGGTTGTGTGTGTCTATGTGGAAAGTTAGAGGATAAGTTTGCCAGTGAGTTCTGAATTGTTGGCAGTCTCTTCAGGAGGTCTGCAGTAAGTCCTGCATAGAGTATGTTGCTGTAGTCCAAGCCGCTGGCGACAAGGCCTTGAGTGACGGAGCATATAGTGGAAAACTGTGAATCATTTCATGATCTTTCATAGCAGGTGTAAATTGAGGAAGTAGGCACGGGAGACTGTGTTGATCTGGTTCTCCAGGGTGAGTTTGTTGTCCAAGATGATGCCGAGGTTCCAGGTGTGGTCCGTGGGGGTGTGAGAAGGTCCCAGGTCAGCAGGCCACCAGTAGACATCCCATAGGGAGGTGTTGTTCCCGAAGATCATTACTGTCTGTATTGAGCTTGAGGCAGTTGTTTTGCATCCAGGCAACGATGCTAGTCATGCACAGGTAGAAGTTGGCCCTCGTAGTGGATGGGTCTTCAGATCGAAAGAGGATGAGCTGGTTGTCGTTTGTATAGGAGATAATCTTCCCTCCATGGTTTCTTATGAAGTTGGTCAGAGGGGTCATATAGGCGTTGAACAGAGTAGGACTGTGGGGTGTACCTTGAGGGATGCCACAGATGATCATCTTGGGCTACAAGGTGAATGGTGGAAGGTGATTCTCTGTGTCCTTCCAGTGAGTAAGAATGAAGCCCATTTGAGGTCGTCCTCTTAGATTCAGATTTCATGAAATCTCTTGATCAGGTTGTGGTGGGACATATTTCGGAGGCTGCAAGGAGGATCAGGGCAGCCCGGTCTAGGAGGGTTCGGATAGCATCTATGGCTGTGATTAGAGCGGTTTCTGTGCTGTGGTTTGTGCAGAATCTATATTAGGATGCATCCAGAAGATCATTGATCTTGAGGTCAACATTCTTCTCGATCTGGGCTTATACTTGAAGTAAAATGAAATAGAGTGCCCCGTTGTGACTTTGACTACTGTTCTTGGAAGACAGGGACAGGAAAAATGTTGAAGCCAGAATTAGGAGTTTGGATTTTTCACCCAGAGAAATAATTCTCAGTGTAATTACAAGACAATTCTCTCTAGACCCATAGCTATTGGGCCTTTAAACTTTGGACTTGATAATTCCTGGCCCAGAGACACCTAGCCTATCTGTATTGCTGGCAGAGCAGGGGCTGAGGACGGCATCACAGCCAGGACCTGTCTTACCCCTAAAGCAGTGTGCAGGAGCAGATTATCCTCCAGACAGGTCTAAGTATGTGACAGTACCCTGTACCCCATCTGTGCTACCCTCCCACAGACACTTTCCTCTGGCTTAAAGCAGGCAGGAAATATCAGCGGTTTTATCACTGGAGTAGACAAAATTCAAGGTATAGGACTCAGGGGCAGATTTACAAGAACTGACGCATCTCTGCATATTAGCAAATATATATGTATTTATTCTAAAGACATCCCCTCTGGACCATTTATGAGGTCAGAGGTAAAAGTACAATACAAGGAACTTAATTAGCATACGATAAGTTGCACAGTATACGTTATGCCCTAGGGGCCTCACAGACCATATACTCAAATAGTTGTATAAGAACCACATGAGAGTTAGAAAGCAGGCCTAAGGCCTGTAGAACCTCTGGGGCTACCTATAACCACCTAAGGGTAGGATGCAGGAGGCCCACGGGGGACGCGTGCAGTGTCTAAACACAGCCGCGGATCACCATTGACTTTCTATGGAGAATGAACAAGTTACAAATTTAAAGATTAAGGGCACTTCTAGGTGAACTAGGATGGAACTTTTTTAGACTAGGACACTTCGAGAGTCAAGACCCACGGGAGCACCGGAGTACTTGTGTTACCTCACCCAGGGAAGCCTGGTGCATAGGTGTCTTTTGGTGTTGGGTTTCGTCGTCGATTCCTACTGAGAGCTGCGAAGAAATGCTGCAGGCGACCAGATGAAAAGTGTCCGGGTGGTTCCAAGGGTGGATCGGAGATGTGAAGGACCTGAAAGCAGAGGAGAAAGAGTCTGGGTAACCATACGATTCCTGTTGGTTTGCAGGTAAAAAATATTCCTGTAATCTTTATAACAGACAAAACTTATCTTAATAGAAATGCTAAATGCTCCATAGATTGGATGGCCCTCTCGGTTGAGACGGCACTGAGATTGAATGAGGAAGAACTTAAAGCAATTGAAGAATTGGAAAGTGAGATTCTAGGAGATAGCACGATCAAAGATGCCAAAAAACTATTAGAAGCAGCTGAGAAAACCATTTCTGATTTTGCTATACATAATACTAACCTCAAAATTTCTAAGGTAGCAAGGGATATAAAGAATTTCAAGACAGAGGAGATATATCCGTATTTGAAGGAGGATTTTTTTACAACAAATAATCCAAACTCCCTGAATTTACAGTATTGCGGGAGGTCTAGAAATAAATTTCTTACTTTTTCAGACACCTCCTCTGACTCCAGCCAAGGTTCAAATAGTGGCTACCAATCCTATCAACAATACCCAAGATCACGACCTCCTTTTCTCCACAGAGGAAGGTTCAGACCATGGAGAGGGGTACAGAGATGGAGGGGATACAATTATCCAGGGGATGTATATCCCCCACAGATGGGCCTCCAAATAGGAGATCAATATCAAATGACGGAACCAGAGCTCTTCCAAACCAGGAGAAAGACCTACAGACGATAACTCTTCAGACTCAGGGGAACACACAAAGCGAGATTATACCAATTTACAATCTATCGCATTACACTCTGTCTGAACATGAGATATCTATTTTGTCCAAGGGTCTAACATTTGTCCCTATTAGATTACAAAATCCCATTGACACAAAAACTGAAATTTTGGCTTTCCTTAGAAAAATACGGTTGAAAGCTTTCTTTCTTGAACATGAAAGTCTCACAGTACTTAATATTAGTGGACTTCAAAATAAATCCAAATTCATTCCTGATAGTGTCTTATTACCACCCGAAATATCTATCTTCGAAAATCAGGTACTAAGAGAGTTAGACCTACTCCAAAGTAAGAAATGCTTCTACAGACCTAATTGTAGTAAATTGGAATTCCTTGCACTAAAAAATCTATCCCAAAATTCTAATATAACTGTTAAGCCTGCAGATAAAGGCGGGGGAATTGTGCTGTGGGATACCGCCCTATATGAACAAGAGATTGTTAGACAATTATCTAACCTAATGTTCTACAGGCCGTTAGATACAAACCCTACCTTACGTCTGAAAGAACAAATTAGGAATGTCACACAGGAAGGTTTGGACTGTGGTTGGTTATGCAAAAGTGAATTTGAATTTTTGAACAGTGAGCAGAACAAAATTCCCAACATATATGTTCTGCCTAAAATTCATAAATCGTTGACTAATCCACCAGGGAGACCCATTGTGGCAGCGTGTGGATCCCTGTTGGAACCGTTAGCCCAATATGTGGACATATTTTTGTTAAGGGGTTGAGTGCGCTACAGGGGTGTAGGCGCATCCCTGCGATGGGCACACTTGTGTGGAACTGTGTGTTGTGGAACAACAACAACAGGGGGTTTCCCAAGGTTCAAAATAAGGTTCTCTTGTGAAAAGTTTCAGAAATTTTTAATCAAAGTTTTTCATTCTTGTGTTTCATATTACACTCATATGAAATGACAGACCATCGAATTAATCCATTATTTATAGTTGGCTCCGATGCATTTCGGACAAAAGTGTCCTTTCTCAAGGAGCACTAGAACAAAGAGAATATATGCCAATCAATATATACAGAATAACATCTGATGCAACATAGTCATGATAATGTGACTGACTTAGTGTATCAACCTCATGCGCCCAATTGTAAAGGGGTGTCACAATAGAAACGGAAGACCGAGTGGAAGAAAGTGCGGGGATGCCAGTTAAAGGTGTATAAAGGCGATTTTCCCAAAGTACATGCAACCGTGAGGAAATAGAAGCGGTAATAACGTGAAACGAGTGATAGATCAGAGGAAATGGAGATATAGAGGTGAAGGAGAGGGGGTCCTGGGGGGTGGTTGGTGGACGTTACGGGGGAAAGTAAAACAATGAGAGAATCAAGCCATCGGCTCAAGCGGGTTTACATGTGCAAACTAAGGCAGTGCTCGGCGATCCTACAATGAAATAGGATCGGTGTCAGCGAAATTAAGGAAAACTGACGGCTAAGGGTAAAAAAAGCCGCGAAGGGAAACGGGAAACTTACTTGGTCTGCTAGAGTTGCGGAACCATAAACCGGGTTCCTCGAGGGTGAAATTCCGCGGAGTGAAAGCAGAGTTATGGTGGGTGGTGGGAAAATCATGGAAATGGAGAAGGGACTCCGGAAATTGGTGTGTTAAAGTAGTGGGTAAAGCCGGTGGCCATATTGGAGGGGAGGGTGAATGACAACGAAAGGTATAAGCAAGTAGCAGAACAAAGTGGTCATGCATCAAAGAGTGCCCACAAGTGGCATTTAAAGAAAGCAGCTTAATTCTGTCCGGTCGTTAAGACCACACGGTTTCTGGGATTGTAATCTGTAAATCCAGGCGGTTTCCCTCTGCAGTAAAGTCTTGTTATTGTCTCTGCCTTCAATTTTGGGAACAATCTCCAGGACCATGTATTTGAGTTGAGCCACGCTATGGTTGGCTTCGTTGAAGTGAACGGCAATATTAGACTTGGTGTTTTTAGTCCTTATATTAGATTTATGTTCGTTTAATCTCGTTTTTATTTTCCTGCTTGTTTTGCCCACGTAGACTTTGCCACATGGGCATTTTAAGAGGTAGATAAGATTTGAAGAATCGCAACTGGCATCTACAGTTAATTTGATGTCAAAACCTCTCATGGGGTGGCAGATGATGTTTCCTTTCATTACATTATTGCAATTGCTGCAATGATGGCATGGTCGTGTGCCAGTGTGGGTGACTGAGGTACTCGCCGTGATTTGCTTAGATAGGATTTCCTTGAAGTTCATTGGTCTGGTATAAGCAAAGATCGGGGGATCGTGAAAAAGGTTTCCGAAATCAGGTTCCGATGCAAGGATGCGCCAATGTTTCATTATGATCTTTTTGTACTTGTTGCTGGAGGTTGAATATCTGGAAACTAATACCATTCTCTGGCCTTCGGTCTTAGGTTTGCTTTTGAGAGCTTCCGTTCGAGAGGTGGAGGACGTGCGGTCCATAGCTTCCTTGAGGATTGTCTCTGGATATCCTCTGCAACGGAATCTAGATGCTATGTTTACTACTTGCTTCAACCTAGTATCTGGATCGGAGACGATGCGGGTTACCCTCAACATCTGGCTGTAAGGCAAATGTCTTTTTAGGGAATCTCGATGAAAACTGCTGAACAGTAAAGCGTTATTCCGATCAGTAGTCTTCCGGAAGAGGTCAGTCTGTACTCCCTGTGAGGTGATCTTAATGAGGACGTCCAAAAAGGCGATCTCTTGTTGGTTAATTGTCCAGGTGAGGTCAATGCGGTCATCTTTGGTGTTGAGATCAGTTAATGCAAGTTCAAGATTTGCTTGAGAGTCTTTCCAAACGAACAGTAAATCGTCTATGTAGCGTACATAGAGTTTAAGATTGTCCATCCATTTTTTGTTTTGATAAATGTGATTTAATTCAAAATCACCCATGTATAGATTTGCGTAGGTGGGAGCCGCACAATTTCCCATGGCCATTCCGGACATTTGTAGGAACCAGGTTTCATCGTGTTTGAAGTAGCTGTGGTATAGGGTGTATACCATGAGTTCAAGGATGAATGGTTTCAAAGAGTCACTGATATCCGATGAGAGCAATGCTTGTTCCACCGCGTTGATCCCTCCTTCGTGGGGGATAGAAGTGTACAAACTTCTTACGTCCGCAGTACATAAGATAAGTTTCTCGTTCTGAAGGACTTCTATTGTAGAGAGTTTGTTCAATAGTTGTGTGGTGTCTTTAATGTAGCTGGGTAATTTTTGGACCATGGGTTGCAAGTAACGATCAATGAATTTGCCTGTAGGTTCGTGAATCGAACCCCTAGTTGAAACAATGGGGCGAAACATATTTTTGTTCCCATTAGTTAAGGAAATACCAGCGTATATTAGAGATACGATGCATTTGATATCGAAGGTGGAGGGGTTGGAATTTGATCCTAGCAAACAATTACTCTCCACTTTCGATATCGAATCACTATATACAAATATACCTCAGGAGGATGCTCTGAGTGTGTGTGAATTTGTTTTAGACTCCAGACCTCGTCCACATCACGTACCTACCAAATTCATTGTCCAATTAGCCCGAATTTGTTTGAAGAACAACTTTTTCAACTTCAAAGGCCAACTGTACCTGCAGGTCTCAGGGGTGGCTATGGGCTGTAGTTTTTCACCCGAAATTGCCAATTTGGTGATGGGACAATTTGAGCAAAGATGGATATATAGCGACACCAACCCATTCTTACACCTGGTGGGTCTTTGGTGTCGCTATATAGATGATATCTTTATGATATGGAATGGGGATTCAGAACAACTAATCGAATTCCACTCCTGGCTCAACAATAGAACTCAGGAGTTCAAGTTTACAATATCAAGTGATCACCATAAAACCAATTTCTTAGATGTATACATTGAACATGAGGATGGTAAACTATCTGTTAGCTTATACACTAAGCCAACAGATCGTAACACCCTTTTGCACTTTAATAGTGGCCATCCTAGATCACTTAAAGAAAACTTGCCGTATGGACAGTTCCTCCGTATTCAGAGGAACTGTAGCAAGAAAGAACAATATTTTACCCATGCCAATCTGCTAAGAGAAAAATTGATTTTGCGAGGTTACCCTAAAAGATTGGTAAAGGAGGCACTAAAAAGAGCTTGGTATACGCCGAGAGAGACTCTGTTGGTACCCAACGAGAAAGATACAAGTAACACTCCCTTAACCTGTGTTTTAACTTATGGTCCTAGGGCAAATAGGGTGAAAAAATTGATTTTGAACAACTGGAAACTGTTGGGTGAAATCAACATTCCGAAACCATTATTTGCATTTAAGAAGGGCCGCAATATTCATAATCATCTTGTAAGAGCTAAAACCGCTGCACCCACACAGGCACCTAAAACCACGAGGGGATTGTTGGGACTGCCTCCGGTTGTGGGTCATTTCAAGTGCCGCAATTGTGTGGCATGTGAGATGACGCTAGACTCAAAGGAAGTCAACATCAATGGAAATTTGCACATTCAAAAGGTATTCTCCAATTGTAATTCTAAAAATCTAGTATATTGTATCAAGTGTCCATGTAATCAAGTTTATATTGGACAGACTACCCAGACTATCAAAACGAGGGTCCTTCAGCATAGATCCCGCATCAAGTACATGACCATAGGGGCTCCTTTGGTCAGCCATTATCAGAGTCACAATCATTCATTTAACAATATATACTGGACAGTATTATACGTGGTATCTAACAGAAACACGTTAGATACTGAGACTAAATTAAACCAATTGGAGGCCAGATTTATTGAAAAATATCAGACTTCCAAAACTGGACTGAATGACAGGGATGAAATGTGGTCACTTATCTGCTAAAGGGCTTAGCTGATTCACACTACTGTTTAAAAACTACCTTCTGGTAACATTTCCAACATATATGAGGACTGAGTATGTTTTAGTGTACGTTAAACTCACTAATAGTGTATACAATGTATATATTGTGTTTTTTATAGAACTAAATTGAATTTTAGAATGGAAAAGGCATATGGTATCACACTGGTACTTGGGTTGCTCGTTTTTACTTGCTTTCTAAATTGTAAAATTATTTTTCTTTTGAGCTTTCTGACTTTGATTTATTATATTTTTTGCTTGAATGATTCTTTTATTTTTATGAGAATTAGTGAGTGTGCAGATATTCAGATAAATCGACATGAATGGGTCACGAGTGAGATTACAGGGCCGCCATGTTGGTTGAGTGGTGTGAGTGTTCGTAGTCCGTTGTTTGTTTCTCCTTTTCTTGGAGATGTCTGGTTGGTCTAATCAGGACAGGCGGGATTCCGCCCGGGAAGTTAATTAGCCCGATATTTCTCCTTCTGTTAGCTGTAATACACGCCAAGAATCAGGAGACTCTGGCTCGTTTCCCAGATGGGAGTTGGGTTTAGATACCCTGCGGATGCCGGTAAGCGTAATTTTATTTGTCTACGAAGCTTGACCTCACCCTATAGATCTGGGAATGTTTGGTTCCAGTTTCGATGTCCTTGGAGACATGTGATACTTGACTCGGTCTTTACTTGTAACATGGGGCAACCTTTGAACTGAGTGAACTTTAATGTTAAGCAGTAACTCTATTTTAATATAAGGGTTGAATTTCGACATTTAGGACACTCTTATATCTTCTCATTAATCTGGTGTAGCGGACTCGGGTCAGTTTGTGATTTTTTGACGCTTTACCTTTGATCTAGGTGATTACATCACAAGCATGAGATTCTAATGAAATTTGGACAAGTACAGGTGTGCCTTATATAGGAAGTTCGTCCTGACTTGTGTGACACTTTTGAACTATATCAACAACATTGGACGACCATACCCCTATTGATTTTGTTATTTGGATAATAACATTTGGTATGTATAGCTAATTCGGTTAGTTGTAATTGTTTGTTTTTCCGTGCTTTACCTCACACTTTGGCACTTGACACGGTGATGAAAGGGTCTGCAGGTTTAATGACGTTTTTACTTGATTTAATAAGTGTATCCAAATATAATGATCTTTGGTGATGGCTTTCTGATCACGTTTTCCTTTTCTGGTGTGTAAATAGCCTTCATGATACCTAAACCTTGAGGATGTTTTCTTCTCATAGTGGTAGTGGCCCATACGGGTGCCTGTGTCCGTGGAACAGACTGTTAAAATTCTGCAAAATTCTGAAAAATTTGTTATACTTTTTTTAGGTGATTAATAATGAGTTTTATTAATTGTGGTATATTTTTGTTTTTCTTAGGATCATTTAAATGAATTTTGTTGCCCTTTGTCCTGATGAGGCCTAAAAATTAATTGAAAGGCCGAAACGCGTCGACAGTCATTATTAATTTCGGCACCTGTTTTGATTTGGAGACTTTGTGGATATATTCCCTGGGAGCATCATTTGGTTTTGAAGCCATAAAATCATTTGGGCTTCTTATGCTTCTTGCTATTTTGGTGTCCGAAAAGGAAATAAGGCCAAGAAAAGACAATGCCATGTTTTCCTTGTAAATAAATCATTGGGCTCCTTACACAAACCTTGGATTAAGGGTCCACAACAATAAGACATTTGGACCATCTGGATTTAGATTATAAATTTTGTTTTTTGGACTCACGCATGTCATTCCTTACAAGATTGAATATTGTTTGGTTGATTTTAAGAATGTATAAAATGAAAAAGGATCTTTAAAATAATTCACAAACTGAATTACTGTTTTGTTGTGTTTTTTCCTTATTTATTTGTATTTGTAATTTGGTAATAACCATCGGATGAACGTCTTAACAGATGAGAGATATATATCATACAACTTAGGTTGCGAAGAGACAGATAAATAATATTTTTTGTTCTCATAATTAACTTTCTTGTAGTAAATACCTTGGCATCACTTTTTTTGTAACTCACATCTCTGCATATTAGCAAATATATATGTATTTATTCTAAACACAACCCCTCTGGACCATTTATGAGGTCAGAGGTAAAAGTACAATACAAGGAACTTAATTAGCATACGATAAGTTGAACAGTATACGTTATGCCATAGGGGCCTCACAGACCATATACTCAAATAGTTGTATAAGAACCACATGAGAGTTAGAAAGCAGGCCTAAGGCCTGTAGAACCTCTAGGGCTACCTATAACCACCTAAGGGTAGGATGCAGGAGGCCCACGGGGGACGCGTGCAGTGTCTAAACATAGCCGCGGATCACCATTGACTTTCTATGGAGAATGAACAAGTTACAATTTTAAAGATTAAGGGCAATTCTAGGTGAACTACGATGGAACTTTTTTAGACTAGGACACTTCGAGAGTCAAGACCCACGGGAGCACCGGAGTACTTGTGTTACCTCACCCAGGGAAGCCGGGTGCATAGGTGTCTTTTGGTGTTGGGTTTCGTCGTCGATTCCTACTGAGAGCTGCGAAGAAATGCTGCAGGCGACCAGAGGAAAAGTGTCCGGGTGGTTCCAAGGGTGGATCGGAGATGTGAAGGACCTGAAAGCAGAGGAGAAAGAGTCTGGGTCACTAGCTAGTGACCAGGATGGCAAGGAGAAGATGCCAGCCGATGTTTGGTACTTTAGGTGAAAGAGGTGAAGCTTATATCTTCAGCCACAAGGTCCCGGAGGCATTGATGACAACTAGGAGCTGGATTCGAGCTGTCCCACAATGGATCTAATTGACTGCTATTTTGGAATCCAGATTGGACCCAACAAGCCTTGGCAACAGCAACCCACGCAAGATGTCAAGATTGGCTTTGGTGCAAACCAGCAAGGTCTGAGGGACTCCTCCTTTGGAGAGAAGGGGGAACAAGTCTGAAGCAACCAGGAAAACTCAAGAAATCATAGATGGCTCTTTGTGGGGGCTCGCTAGCCAACAGACTAGGAACCGCAAAGGACCTCAAGCGGAAATGCACAAAGCGGGCCCACGGGACACACGTGGAGTGTAGGCCTCTGAGCTTCAGTACAAAAAGTGCTCGGGGCAGGGGCTTCAAATTCCCCAATGCACAGCTTCACGATACCTCGGGAAGTAGGTGCAGTAGCAAAAATGCAGGATGTCCAAGAGTTACAGTCCCATATCTCTCATGTCCGCTACAGGTCTCAGCGTTGCTGGGAGTGCAGGTCAGTATCAGAGATGTCTGGAAGTCCATGTCCTGTGTCGCAGATTCTTCGGGATCCGGTGGGAGCCTCAAAAATGCAGACCAGCAAAGATGCTGTTGGTGCCTGTTTGGACAGGGTGGACACTCCTTGTCCACAAGGGAGTTTTCTTCTGTCTTCCAGTTGAAATGGAATGTCGAAGGTCCAGGAATTATGTATTAGGGTTTTGTCCAGGGTAATCTAAAGTCCTAGGGACTGGGGTTCTATACTTATAGCAGGTTTAGGGGTTGGACTAACTCTAAGGTCCCTCCTATGGGTGGACCTGGGCAGGGGGTGGTTACACCCCTTCCCTTTTGTCCAGTTTCACACCAGAGCTTGGGCTGAGTGCCACAGCAACCAGTTTGAACTGGGAAATGCATGGAGCACCTGTGTGCCCCAGGCAGTGTCTGAAAAAGCATTCACTGAATGCAACCCACCCTCCCCCAATACACTAAAGCCTGTCTGGGGCTAGCACCTCCCTGGACAGGAAACCTATTGTCCAGGCCTCCCCTGCCAGAGCATCCAGCGGCAGGAGGGCAGACTCGTGTCTGTGGCAGCAGCATCCATTTTGTGATGCTGTGGCTCTGTTTAACTTTAACCGGGTTTACCAGTAGCTCCATGTCTTCTCCCTCTAGACGGGTAGAATGCTACCTCCGCCGCCAAAACTAGCGGGGGGGGTAGTATTCCAAAGTCTTTGACACCTTACACGACATGCCAAACCAAAGTTAGCATTAACCACGAGGATTATAATGCACTTAGGAGTATATGGTATGGCTATATCATAGAACAGCTATAAGGAGATGGTTCTGAAAGCTGCAGAGGGGCTCAGCTCATGCTAGGGCACCCTCTCACACAAAACCAAGCACTCTGTCTCCAGGATTGTCAAGGCCAGCCATAGGAGTGACTTATAGGTTACTGTGTGTCTATATATAAGGTAGATATAGGTAGGGTGCACCTATGCCCTGGGTTCCTCCTAAGGTACCATATACAGGGGCTCATAAGGGTGACCCAGTAACCAATCTGGCATGTACCTAAAGTACATGGAGTCTATTTTATAGAGAAAGCAGATAGCCTGGGGCCCTGAATAGCAGGGTCCTAGTCCAACTAAGTCGAAAACCAGAAAAACACCAGGCAAAAAAGTGGGGGTAACCATATAGTCGGATTTCCACCTTCCTACAGTACATGTCCTACTTTTCAAATACTCTGTACCATGACTAATGGTCTGTTTAAGACCTACCCTAGGGGTGGCATATTTAATAAAAATGGAGATTTAGGGGCGTGGCCAAGATGGCGACGGAGTAGGACGCACTTTCAGTCCCTCGGCGCCTTGCCTTGTACAGCTTTGATTCTAGCCCTGTTTGGTGCCCATCTGCACCTTTACCTGCGGTGCTGAGCAGCTGGGAGCTGTCGGGCATTAGCTGGTGCCCTGCATGTCACACCGGGTCCGAACTACGAGGGTGCAGCGATGTGAGGCCTGGGGGGCCGTGTATGCCTCGTGACCAGCGGAGCGGGGGGGCTGCGAGGCCCCGGCGAGGAGTGATTGGCTCCGGGGTGCAGCGGAGACAAGTTCGCCGCCGTCCCACACATCAAGGTTTGGGCGGCAGTGCCTCAAAGAGTGAGGAGCTGTGTGGAGGCGGGCCTGCCGGCTCCCGACAGAAGCGAAGTTTGAGGGAGCCGGTGCCGGGGCTGTCGAGTGCTGCCGGTGGCATCGGCCGGAAGGCGGCCGCCATCGAGAGGGGGCCACGCCGTTCGGAGGAGAGCAGGCCCGGAGAAGAGCGAACGAAGGCCAGTGGGAGCAGAGGGACAGAGCGGGCCTCGCAGCGCCTCCGGAAACAGTGAGTGGGAAGGTCTGGGGTCTGCGGTTGGGCCTCAGCCCCGGAACGGCTGCGGTGCCGAGCGGAGGCTTGAGGGGCTCTGGGTGATACTCTGCGGCTCACGAGCTACCCCGCCAAGCGCTGACAGTGAAGCGGAGGAGGGGGCGCACTCCTGACGGCGTGCAAGGAAGGCAGGCCGCGCTGGCGAGGTAGGCCCAATCGGGGCCTACCAGTGAAGTGGCGGCGGGAGCGGCCTGGAGGGAAGCGCGCTCCGTAGCAGAGACCTGGAACCCCTCGTCGACTCTCGCCCAAGCTCTCACCCCTCCTGTGACGTTGACGAACTAGAACAAAACATAGGTTCCTGGCTCGAGTCGGCCAGCGACCAGTTTGCTCCCCTATTTAAATTCCCTCGCACAAGGCATCGGAATTCCCACAGGTGGTTCTCGGACGACCTCAAGGCTCATAAATTAAAAACTCGCCAGTTAGAACGCACTTGGAGACGTGACTACTCTGACTTAGCCAGACAGTCCTATCTGGCCGCACGCAAAGACTATAAATCAGCCATCAGATCAGCTAAAATGGAACACTTCTCTAATAGGATCTCGTCGGCAGCTGACAAATCCAAGGAGGTGTTCAGAGTCCTGAACGAGCTAACTACAGACTACAGAACCCTCCCAGCTCAGACCCCCACCCAAGAGGCCTGCGATACTCTGAACTCCTTCTTTCTGGAAAAGATCATACAAATCAAAAAGTCTATTCCCCCCTTCCCCAGTCATCTCCCCTGGATATTTCTTCTAATAATTCTCTGACCTTCACTACCTTTCCCGCTCTGGATCCTACCTCCCTAACGGAACTTGCCACCCGTGTGAAATCTGGCTCCCCCAATGACTGTTGTCCTCCCTCTGTCCTGCGGAGTATATGTTGCAATCTGCCAGATTGTATTCTACACTTACTCAACAGATCTCTTAGCAGCGGCATCGTCCCCACTTCTTTCAAGGAGGCCATCTTACTACCCCTCCTCAAAAAACCTGGCGCCGACCCTGCAGAACTGTCGAATTATCACCCGATTTCCCTCCTTCCCTACTTTTCTAAACTCATTGAGGCCCATGTCACCCGGTGCCTGTCAAACTTCATTGAATCCTCCTGTCATCTCGAGCCTAATCAGGCTGGTTTCCGACCTGCTCACTCTACAGAGGCCGTCATCCTGGCAGTCCTTGACACACTCAGGAGCAACGCGGACGTGGGACGTCCCCAAGCCCTCGTCCTCCTGGACTTGTCTGCCGCGTTCGACATGGTGGACCATAACATCTTCCTCCACCGTGTCGAGCAGGCAGGCATCCAGGGCTTCGCTCTTGAGTGGGTCAAGTCCTTCCTCACTGGAAGAACACAGGCGGTCCGCTTGGGCCCTTATACTGCCAAAAAATCCACCACGTCCTGTGGAGTCCCCCAGGGCTCCTCCCTCTCCCCACTTCTATTTAATTTATATCTCCGGCCATTGATTCAATCTCTTCTCAAATGGGACATCATAGTCTATAATTACGCAGACGACTTGCAACTCATCTTTTCACTTAACTCACCACAGGCCATTAATACTTTCCACGCAGTTATGATCCATATCCAACTCTGGATGAATCAGAATCAACTAAAACTGAACCCTGGTAAAACCGAGCTCCTTCTCCCTGGACTCAGCCACGCCCACTGGGGCCCACAGTTCTGGCCGCCGGAGCTCGGTTCTCCCCCTACCCCAGCAAAAACAGTAAAGAGTTTGGGCGTAATCATTGACGCCGAACTCTCCCTCAAAGCCCAAGTTGGAGCGGTAATTTCATCCTGCATGTACCAACTTCGGAGGATACGCAAAGTCCGTCACCTCCTCCCCCCCGCGGCACTTACTCAAACTGTCATCTCACTTGTATTCTCCCGGTTGGACTTTTCCAACTCCATTTATCACGGTCTCCCACAATTTCTGTTACACCGCCTCCAAGTCGTCCAGAACCAAGCGGCTCGCTTGAGCCATGGAACCCCCAGATGGCAATCAGCCAAGCCTTTGCTCTATAGCCTCCATTGGCTTCCAATAGACCAAAGGGCTGCCTTCAAGACGGCATGTCTCACCTTCAAAGCCCTTCCCTGCTCCGGCCCTGGGTTTCTTAAATCCCTCATTCATCCCCACTGTCCTACACGCAACCTCCGATCAGCCCACCGTGACTTGCTAGTCACCCCCAAAAACAAAACCAAGAAATTTGGCGGCCGCCGTTTCTCCTATCTAGCTCCTGCACTCTGGAACCTCCTTCCTCTTTCCATCAAATCTTCTTCCTCGCTTCTTAATTTCAGAAAATTGTTAAAAACCTATCTCTTCCCCCCTCTTAGCTAGGCCTTCGCTTCCTGCGTTTCCCCCTCACCCACTCTGTCTATCAGCGTCAGGAAGCTTCGGCGTCAGTACGCTCTACAAATGGCACCTAAGATAAGATAAGATAAGAACCCTGGCTGGTCTGCGGCCCAGTATGACCCAGGGGGCCCCATAGAGACGGCAGCGCCAGGAGGACGATCAAGGGGGCCTGACAGTGCTTGAACGCTTTGTGATGGCAGGGGTGGGCCCAGTGTTGCGCTAACAGGGGCTGGCACACGCTGGACCTCTGTTCTGCCCTAGAGCGGTGTCCACAGAGGAGAGAGCTGTGCTGCGCTGGGCCTGCACACCCATAAGGGGCTAAGGTTGGCGAAGGAAGGATCTGGAGGTGGCGCCCGACAGCTCCATACTGAACCGAGGCAGACTGAGGAAGGCCCAGCACTATGGCGGAACGTGTGGCCGGGTAGCATAGGCCGGGTCCTGGAAGTTCGCCGAAAGCAGTGCCTATTAAGAATCCGAGAGTAGTAGTCCCCGCCGCTACACCGGAGTGACTGTGGGCCCTACGGGGTGTGGCGATGGCGACGTCCAGAAGAAGGAAAGATAGGACGGTGAAGGAGGGGTCCCCGAAGATGGCGGCGCAAACCACCATGCAGACCTCGGACAAAACCCCGCGGAACGACGATGCGGAGGCCCCAACGACGAAGGCTTTCATGATTGAGCTGTTTTCCGCGATTAAGGAGGACATAGCATATCTGCGCTCCCAGCTTGCATCTGACCTTTGCGAGGTTCGACGCGATGTCGACGGTGTGGGGGAGCGGGTCGCGACCCTAGAGGAGCACGACCTGATCACGGCGGAGGACATCCACCACCTCCAGCAGGACGAGATCCGCCTCACTTAACAAAATTTGGACCTACAGGCCCACGCTGAGGACTTGGAGAATAGGTCCCACCGCAACAATATTCGGATCAGGGCGGTGCCTTGGAAGGGTGAAGGAACGGATCTGCGGGAATATGTAGGGTCCCTCTTCCTGCACATTCTTAACGAAGAGGACGTGAAGGAGATTCAAATGGACCGAGTGCATCGAGTGGGGCTCCCGGGGGGACCTAAGGCCCCTCCTCCGGACATATTGGTATGTGCCCACGACTTCCAGCTCAAGGAATGGATCTTACAGAAGGCTAGGGACCTGGTCCCTCTTCAGTTCCGAGACCATCACCCCTTGCTTTTCCAAGATATGGCTGCATCTACGCTGACAAAACGCAGGGAATTCAAACCCGTCACCAACTTTCTCAGAGAGCAGAACGTTCCTTATTCCTGGGGTCACCCATTCCGACTCATCTTCAAGTGGAAGGCCAAGCTCACCGAGGTGCGATCTCTGGAAGGGGCCCGGTTCATCTTGGGGCTGGAACGGCCTGCTTCCCCATCCGAAACTGAGGGTTCCCTAGCAGACAGCGGAGGCGGTCCGCCGAATGGCAGAAAGTGGGCAAACCTGCCCCTAAGGCGAAGCCCGACTTGACGGAGAGTCTGATGGAACGTGGAGCAGCGGTGGCCTTGGTGGCCCAGGTAACAGACACTTCAGCAGGCACCTGAGGTATAGTCACTTTACCGCGCATCAACAGGGCCAGTAGCTGGCGTCGAAGGGGTCGCTCTCCGGGAAGTAATGACTAGTTCCTCTTTGTCACGGTTTCGAACGAGTCCTGTACCAGGAGCTGAACTCGTGACTGGTTGGTGCCATGTTCCCCTGCCCCTAGGGCTCATTCTACGTTCTTTCATATGTGTGTTTCTTTGTGCTGTTGTGACATGACTGTTGGGGGGGTGGGGAGTGTTTGTTTTGGGGGGCTCTGCTTCGGTCCTGGGGGGGATGCAGGGGTAGGCGGGGGTGGTGGGGGTCTGGGATTTTGGTGGGGGAAGGGTGGTGGGGAAGGGGGTAGTGGTGGTAGCAAGGGATTGATCATTTACAGCAAGGAGCTGGTGGTGGGGTCCTCGTACACATCGTGGGCCAGTGGAGGGGGGAGGTCTGGAGGGGGGTTGGGCCACACAGAAGGGGATGGATCTGGCTTGTTTGGGTGGCTCCACGACACAATCGGTAGTGGGGGTGGGATAGAGGATGGGAGAGTCAGTTACTTGGTAGCCCAGTGTAGATGGTTGGGGTGGTATCCCCTGAGAAGCAGTGTTGTTTGTCCTATTGATGATGCCGCTGACACTAGGGATGTGGAATGTTAAGGGCCTGAATTCTCCCCAGAAGCGCCAAAAGGTTTGGAAATATATCATCGACCACCATTTAGATGTAATTGGCCTACAAGAGACCCATCTGACTAAATCAGAAGACTCACGCCTTAAGCATAAACAGTTCCCACTTATTTATAGGTCTTCCGCCTCCACGAAGCAGAGGGGAGTGGCCCCTGTGTTCCACTCGGCCTTGCACTTTCAGCCTATGGGAGTACAGAGTGATAAAGAAGGGCGCTGGGTCATGGTGAAGTGTCTTCTGCGGGGCAGACTATGCACCTTTATTGTAATGTATGCACCTAACACTGGCCAGAATGGATTCCTCCAAATCCTCTTGGGGAAAGTCTTAGATTTTGCTGAGGGACCATTGATCATCATGGGGGACTTCAATATGGTGTGGCAGAAAGACCTAGATAGCACTCACTCACAGAGATCCGACATGGGCTCATTTTCCTCTGATACGCAACAGAAGATTTTAGACATGGGCCTTTTTGATGGGTGGCGGTCCCTATACCCCCAATCTAGAGACTACACTTTCTTCTCCCATGTACATCGCTCTTATTCCCGACTTGACCACTTCTTCCTGAGCCAGTCCCTCCGAGGTGATCTCCGCGAGGCCAAGATTTTCCCACTGTCTGTTTCAGACCATAGTTTGCTTGCAGTGTGCCTTCATTGGGGCGTGAAGGGTCAGACCAGTCCTAGATGGTATTTCCCGGCGTCCCTGGTCCGGGACAAAACCTCCTGTAACACTCTGAGGGGAGCTATATCTGAGTTTTTTGCACTTAATGACCCAGGGGACACTTCAGTCTTCACCACGTGGGACGCCTTTAATGCGTGTATTCGGGGCAGTGCATGGCCCTGAATGCTGCTCTTAATAGACAGAGCGGTCAGGAAGGGGAGCAATTAGAGGAGGAGCTCTCCACTTTAGAGAACGCACTTAAGGCGAACCCCTCTAGACAAGCATTGTGGCAGCTAACGGCGGTTAGGGGTAAACTCCGGGCACATTACAACAACAGGGCAGAATATACTCTGCTCAAACTAAGACGTCTTTCCTACTCCCAGGGTAACAAGGTAGGGAAGTACCTCGCCAGGCAGCTCCAGGACAAGAGGGAGCGGGAATACATTGGGGGATCCAGGACACTCAGGGGATACTGACACACCAAGATGAGGCGAAGGCTGTGCTCTTCAGTACCTTCTACAAGAATCTTTATTCGGGAGACCCTCTTGATGATGCCACGCGAAAAGAGTATTTGCAAACATTAGAGCTGCCCCAGGTATCAGCGGAGTGGAAAGAAACGCTCTCTGCCCCCCCCTTCACTAGAGAAGAGGTGTTGGCTGCCATTAAGGCCCTGAACCCCCATAAGGCTAAGGGGGCGTATGGGTACATGGCCATTTTCTATAAGACCTTTGCCTCCGAACTCAGCCCGTACCTAGTTCGGTTGTTCAACAGCATGGCGGAGGGTTTTATTCCAGATGTTGACCGCCTTTGGCTTCTCCTCTACATTTTTGACAATGATCCGGGCGAACTACCTCTCCCCCAGATCCAGAGTAGCGGTAAATGGGCACTTGTCTTCCTTCTTTGAGCACTCACGGGGCACTCGGCAGGGATGTCCCCTATCGCCTCTGCTTTTTGCCCTAAGCATAGAACCTTTAGCACTGGCGGTGAGAGCCAATTCCGACATCCACGGCCTACCCTTCACCTGGGGAGTCACATAAGATCACGCTCTTCACGGACGATGTTCTTCTCTCCCTCTCTGATCCGGCCCGCTCACTTCCCCGCGTACAGGTGGAACTGGAGCGATTTGAAGCGGTAGCGGGGTTCAAAATCAACTATGATAAATCTTACGTCCTTAACCTCACACTTCCCCAATCTGAAGTCCTCCATCTTAAGGCGCGAACACCACTTCCATGGGCCAATTCCTCTATTCAGTACCTGGGGATCCACTTGACCCCCACGCTGGGGAAACTTTACTCTGCCAACTTAGCTAAGATTCAGGCCGACCTGGCCCGATGGAAGCCAATGTTTATATCATGGTTGGGGAGGATTCATGCAGTTAAAATGTCCCTTCTTCCCAAACTGTTGTACTTGTTCGAGGCCCTTCCCATTGAACTCAACGGGGAATTTTTCCGGTGAATGAAATCTATGATGTTGTGCTTTATTTGGCAAGGGGGTCACGCACGCTTCTCCTTCGCCATCTTGCGCAGACCGAAGAAAGAGGGAGGCGTAGGGCTACCTGATTTCCATTTCAATTATAAAGCGTCACAACTCCGAATACTAGTAGATTGGTTGCAACAAGAGTCAGAAAAACACTGGTTACACATGGATCGGAGCGTTGCAGGGAGGACGATCTGGGACTTGGTATTGAAGCCCAAGAGCGACAGCCCCAAAAATGCCTTAATTAGTACCCCCACTAACTCCACTTTGAAGGTTTGGGATTCAGTCTCCAAGGATGATAGGTGGACTACATCCCCCCCCCCTTTACGCCCATACACTTTAATCCCGCCTTCCCCCCAGCATTGACCGAGGGCCCCTTCGAGGCTTGGAAGGAGGGAGGCTGTTTGGCACTAACACACTTATTCCATAACTTTGACCTGCTCACCCTTGACAGCTGTAAGAGGGACTACGGGGTTCAGGAGAATGAACAATACCACCACACTCAATTACTTCACTGGGTGCTGTCCCCTCAGGTGAGAGATACAGCTACACGGCCCCTCACGAAGTTCGAAGCGTTTCTAACCAAGACTTCCTCCATGAAAGGTGTCATCACTTTTATATATGGGTTCCTACTTTCCACTGCACTTTTTCCTAGACCTCGATACATGTCCATGGGGGAGGGGGTCCTTCAAGGGGACATTTCTGACGCAGAGTGGACACACTTATGGTCAGATATAGCCAAGTTTAACCACTCCGTGGATCTTAGGCAGACGCACTTGAAAACCATGATAGATTGGTACCTACACCCAGCCAAGCTGAGACAGATATTCCCGGGAACTTCCGATAGATGTTGGAGGGGTTGTGGGCCTTAGGTGACTTCCAGAATATTTGGTGGGATTGCCCTATTATCCGTCCATTCTGGGAGGAAATTCTTGCCCACATTAAGGAAATGTTGGGATACCCCATTCCTACTTCGATGGCCACTACCCTACTAGGTCTCCGTGATCCCAGTCTCGAGCATCAGACTAAGGCAGACAAGAGGATTATGTGGCTCAGCATCGGGGTGGCCAAGCTCACCCTCGCTGCGACGTGGAAAAGGAAGGAGGCACCAGCCACCTCCCTTTGGCATGCGCGCCTATGAAGGCTATTGAGTTTGGAGAGGATGGCTGACATTTTCCTGGATGATTTTAAGAACTTTGAATTCCGCTAGGGCCCACTGGTTGTTTTCCTCTCCAAGGGTGTTCCGTCCGCAGTGTGTCCGGCTAGCGTTAGAGCCCTCCACTTATTTCAACTGTGATCTCCGGACATTACGCGTCTTGCCCTTTTTCCTCTGTAAGTTGCTACCACCACTGGGGAGGGGGAGGGTTGTGGGGAGGGAGGGGGTTTTATTGTATTTTGTTGTTGTTAGTGTGATTTCCTTCACATCATTTCCTCTATGATAAAGCCTGCCAGGGAATGTGCACGCAGAAGCTTTCTGATGGACTCAGCGTAAGGTGGCGGCTGTCAGTTCTTGCCTGGGGTACATAGGTTATCAGCAGAGCAGCTGTGAGGACCTTCGCTCTGAACTTTCACTGATCTCCCACTTAGATTACAAGTCGTTTGGTATTCTCCATATATGTCGGGAACTGCACCTCCAGAGAACTACTCTGTATGTTAAGGGTCTGACTAAAGGGAGCTGTGTCTGGCTTAACGCGCTGCATCCGGGCTGTGATTTCAATGACAGCCCCCTGCGTGGGACGATGTGCAGGATTGTCACATGTGTTTGTGTTTTTTTAAAATGTCAATAAACATACCTTTGACAAAAAAATTGAGATTTAGACATCTTTAATTTTAAGCTTTGTATAGATTTATACAAGTCCACATGTATCTGTGCACAACCCAGCATGGATGTTGGACAGAAACATAGGCCTTACGCAGAACATCACTCTGTTGGTTAGACAACTGATAATTTGACAGGTTGACAATCAATACATTATTTGTACCTCATTGATATCAGGAATAGTATTAGACATCATTGTCAGTTCCTCTGATTGCAGGATAGCAATCTGGGGGTTACCCCTTCTCCAGTGTCTGCTGGGCCTGCCCTTCGAGTTTTCTTTTATTTATCTTCTGTTTGTTGTAGTTTAGTCTTGTTCCCTACCTGACCTGTTCTAATTCCGCTAACAAATATGATGAAGATATGTTAATGGATAGTCATGTTGTCATATGGATAGAATCATGTGTGTCATTGGCTTCATTGGTGATGGTTAAGATTTCAGCCTCACTAGTTAAAGTGAATGCTGGTGGTGTTTTTGGTTTGTCATTTGTGTTGGTAGGACATGGTTTAATGTAATCAAACGTCACAGCAAAACTAAAAACTCTACCGTTATGGTAGTTTTGTTCTTGTCCCTGTACAGTTTTGGCATCTTTTTATATTCTATATAGTTGGTGTACAGTCAGAACATCCTTAAGGAACTTGTAGTTCTTTTCTGATGCCTCAGATCAATTTAGAGCCTTTATTTCCTCATCGACTTTTTCACTTTCACATATGAGTTTTCTGCATGCTTTATAACCATATTTTTCATTACAAACGAGGAAGACAGGATGAGATGTTCCCAATCATTAGTGTTTAGGTCCTCAAAGAGGAACAAATACTCATAAACCTCTTAGAACCTGTTTTAGATCAGTGTATCTCTTGAGAATGGTGGTGTCCCACCAACTAGATAATTCTTCTTTTTTCAGACGTTCAAGCCTGATTCATTTTTGTTTGAGCCCCCTTTATTTTTACTTGATGTAGCTTCCTTCCTACGGTCCGTTTATTTAGTAAACACATCTTGTGTGAATTTATCTCTATCACTGTCAAATGACATCATGTTTAGCTATGTGTGACTAGCCTAATCAATGTATCTCACTATTAGAAGAGTGCCAAATGTGGACAGTTTTCTGCTGTTTTTCAGTACGCATGTACAGAAGATCACTGATAACCGATTTCTTTCTACAATAAAACACAGGTTTGAAACATCTACAAGAACTCCTACATTATGGATTGACGTCTGAGTTTTGAACTTCTGTTAAGTGCTATGATATCTTTGTTTTTGTTGTTTACCCAGTGAATCCTGGGACCAGAGTGTGCTAGTGCTCCTGATAGTAGCGTGATGGGTATCAGTATAGCACCAACCCAAACAACATTTTGCATATTTGTTGAAAAACACCATCCGTAAGAGTTGATATCCTAAACCACTACTATCAACCATGTCGCACCTACCTCTGCTATGACCAGGTTTAGGTCTGGGAAAAAAATGCCAGTTTAAAAAAATCACTATGGGTTGCTGTGGCAGGCATGTGACATGTTTTAAAGTACTACTGCAGGAAGTGGCACAACAAGCGCCTCTGACTCACTAGTAACATTTAATCTACAGTCCCTTCATACATGTGGCACCATTTACTAGGTACGTGCAAGTAATTAAATGTGCAATTAGGTATATGCCAATTTTTTCCATATTTGAAGGGGATAACACAAGCACTTTAGCACTGGTTAGCAGTGGTAAATTGTACAGAGTCCTAATGCCAACAAAAGCAAAGTAAGCAAAACAGGACAAGTAAAGGCAAAAAGCTTGTGTAAATGCCACACCAAGTATGTCAGGTTGGGATTACATGTTAATCTATATTTGATGCATTCAGAGAAAAAGTATGTGGCACTTATATAATTCACTGTTGTGTTTATCTGTTTACTATTACCTTTATCACTTCCCTACTCGCGCTACTGCCTCTGCCAACCATCTACCCTCTAGGCTCTATGACGTCAGTGTGTTCTATCTTGGAGCGTTGGGAGAATGACAATTATCTCGGCAGTTGCTGCGAGGGGCTCTGGTGAGAAGACGTACCTTTGGTGCCAGTGTACTTAATACAGTAAAACCTATTCAACTTACCTTTGACTCGTGTCATCTTTACAATTTGGCGACGAGACGGGATCACTGGCACCACGACGAACCCACTGTCAGGTTGGCTGATCCTTTATTATCGGGAGGTCGTTTTCGAGGAGCTGGAGCCGGGTCTGAGCCTCGCCATACTCATCATCTGTCTGCCTATTGGTGGTTGCTGTCATCCTGCGGAGTCTTCATGGTGTGACCAGACGAGAGACTTTTCCGTTACCTGAGGTGCAGTGATCCTGGCATCACGGGCAGGTTCTACTAGGTGACAGTTCGGGCCGATATTCGCTTCGCTTCGCCGAAGTTGGCTATTTCCGAAGCGGTGGTCTACTCAGCGCTTCAGATTCCAGTGAGATCGTGTGATCCACCGTATTTTAAGGACGGTGAGTGCGGATGTCGGCTGTGGGGTTCTGCGTGCAGTCGGAGTCCTGTGTTGGATGATGTCTTTTACTTCAGTGGCATTTGAGTTTGCCTGTCGCCTGGCTGCTGGGGAGCTCTGAGTGTGGAGGTATTCCATCCTTTGAAGCTCCGGTCTGGCAAGTTTATTTTCCTCACAGGAGTTCCTCATTGCGCACTTCCAGTAAACGACGCCGAATTCCTGTCAGCGTTTCACTGTGTGTATACGTCACTGGAATGCACACGTCGTTTGACGTCTGGCGGCCATTTTGAGGGTGTAATCGGCAGAGTTGGAGCGTTTCTTCTGCATCGGTGACACGCACACCAATCCAATTATTTGCATTCTTTGGGGCTATTGATCTGCAGGTTTGGAGCGTGTCTCCTGTTACGGTGACACGCACACCAATCCATATTGGCATTCTTTGGGGCAATTAATGTGCAGGTTCAGAGCGTGTCTCCTGCTACGGTGACACGCACACCAATCCATTTATTTACATTTTTGCAAGCCATCCACAGACTTGAAGTCACTAATTTACTTTATTTTGTTTTTTCTTCACATTCAGTGGGTGCCATATATAACGGTGGTGTGCACACCTAATTATTTAGTTTCCTTGCCACTTTGTTCAGCTTTAACTTGCCTGCGGTGGATAACTTGATATACATTATTTTCCTCTTCCACATCATTCAACAATGGCGTCAGGCAATGTGTGGAACTTGTCTCCTTTTATTCCTTCGACAGGTGATGATGCACTTAAGTGAGAAGAATGGTGTGAATATTTTGAAAATTATATTTCTACTTTTGAGGAGGAAGAAGAGTTGACCCCTGAAAGGAAGAAAAAAAATCTTCTTCATTGCTTAGGTGCCAAGGCAATGAAAATTTACAATTGTATAAATAAAAAACCTAGAGAAGGAGATGTGTACACTATTGCGTTGGAAGACTTAACTATGTATTTCAAACCCACTATTTCTATATCAGTTAACAGATTCAAATTCTTTCAACGCAAACAGGCTCCAGAAGAATCTGTGGAGGATTATGTGGCTGCATTGAAGAACTTAGTGCTTACTTGCAGGTTTGGGTCGTTACATGATTAACTTGTTTGCGACCAAATCGTTATGAGGTCCTCAAATAAAAATGTTCAGGAGAAATTGTGGGCAAAAGGGGAATTACCACTGGAGGAAGTCGTAGAAATTGTAAAATGTACAGAACTCACTGGTAGATGCGCTAGCAGTGTTGCAAGAAGTGAAATCCTCTACGGAGGACAAATCCATTGAGGCAAAAGTTATAGCTTCTAAGAATACAAACAGTAAACCCTGTGCTGGTTATGTGCAAAGGAAAGATTCAAGTTATAAAGTTAAGCTTTCTGATGATAGAAAATGTTTCAGATGTGGTAGTAGATACCATTTGGCAAATTACAAATCTTGTCCAGATTTGAGGCAAAAGTGTTGGAATTGTGGGTTAATTGGGCATTTCATTGCCATGCGCCCAAAGAAACAGAAAGGGAGGAGAAATGTTAAAGCAGTGGTTTTAGAGGAACAAGAGGATGCTATCTCCTCAGATGATGAGGATATGAATTTATTTGTTTTGAATGTTGATGATGGATTGAACAAAAAGAAGAAACCGATATGTCATATGAATATTGGTGGGATGGATATTTCGATAGTTGCTGATTCAGGCTCACCCTATACAATTGTTAATGAGAAGGTGTGGTTGGAAAAATGTGTTCCCGTCATTGGCAAGAAATTACTGAGTCCTGATATTTTTCCTAAAACTTTTACAAATGAACCAATTAAAATGTTGGGTTTCAGGGAATTGCAGTTTCAATTTAAATCTCGCCAAATGTTAGGCAAACTGTATATCTCCAAGGTTGGTCCTTCTGTGTTAGGATGGATTCACCAAGGAGAACTGGGGATAATTCTAGATCCTAACACCCCTGACCCGGTCCTGATTTTACAAACTGAAGAAGAGTGTAATAACTTCATTATGAAAAGGTATCCTAAGGTGTTTTCTGACAACATAGGGAAACTCAAAGGTTTCGTTCACGAGATCAAACTTACGGAAAATGTCGTCCCTTGTATACACAAGTCTAGGAACATTCCATTTTCTATCATTGGTGAGGTGGAAGATAAATTAATGAGATTACAAAAAGAAGGTATTATTGAGCCGGTAAAGTCAGCAGAGTGGGTTTCGCCCTTGGTTATCGCCAAAAAGCCCAATGGCAAACTCCACATATGTGTTGATCTACGCGACCTTAATAAAAACATTTTGGTAGATCAATTTCCTTTACCAAGAATTAGTGAGATCCTTTCCTACACTAACGGGGCTAAGTGGTTTTCCACAATTGATCTAAGCTCAGCCTACCACCAGGTGGCTTTGCATCCTAAAAGTAGGAGCCTCACTACATTTGTAACGCCCTTGGGATGTTTTAGATTTAAGAGGGTACCTTTTGGGCTGGCCTCGGCTGCGGCCATGTTCCAAAGATTGATGCGCACACTCTTTAAAGGGGAAAAGTATCTCCTAATTTTTCAGGGTGACATCATGGTAAGAGGCACCACCAGAAGGACACATGATGAGAAATTAAACAGAGTTTTGGGCGTTCTTGAACACCATGGGCTCACTGCTGACTTGCGCAAGTGTAAATTTGCTACAAAAGAAGTTACATACTTAGGACATGAGATTGATGGGAGTGGCATAAAACCAAAGAAAGAGCTGCTTTCTGCAATTAGGGAGGCTCCCTCACCCAAGAACAAGGAGGAAGTTAGAGCTTTCCTAGGCCTTTCAGGATTTTATGCCAAATTTGTGCGTAATTTCTCTTCAAAGACTTTTCATTTAAGGGAACTTATCAAACAAAAGAACAAATTTGAATGGAGTGCTACATGTGAGGAATCCTTTCAAAAAATTAAAGATGATATTTGTAAAGCCCCATCCCTCCAGGGTTTCAATCCCTCTCTCCACAGCATTGTCACTACGGATGCTAGTGGTATGGGGTTAGGAGCTGTACTTTCACAGGTTACTGAAGATGGCAAGGAGGTGACTGTGGCTTTTGCCTCACATTCGATCACACCTACAGAAGGAAGGTACTCCGTGATTGAGCGTTAGGCACTGGCGTGTGCCTGGGGTTTGGAACATTTTAGGCAGTACATATGGGGTTACCAGATTACCCTTAGAAGCGACCATAAACCCTTAATAAAAGTGCTTTCTACCAAGGGCCTTCAAGTTGCATCTCCCCGCATGTTGCGCATTTCCATGAGGTTGTTAGAGTTCAATTACAATGTGTAATATCTTCCAGGAATAAAGAATAGGGTGTCAGACTGTCTAAGTCGTTTACCTTTACCCAATACTGATGACCAGGTTTCAGACATTGATACATTTTGCATAGCCAACATTGTAGATGAGATACCTTGTATTTCACATTCTGATTGATCTGCAGCGATGGAGGAGGATGTTGTACTCCTTGAAGTAAAGAAGCATATAAGAGCTGGTTGGCCAGTGAAAAAGAAGGTTCCCAAACATTTGCATACTTATTGGGAACTCAGAGATGAGCTTTCTATTGAAGGGGATTTGATACTAAGGAATGGCAAGGTCGTTCTCCCCATCTGTTTACGTGCAAAACTACTTGAGATTTGCCATGAGGGGCACCTTGGCATAGGGAAAACCAAGAGTAGAGTCAGAAACTCGTATTGGTGGCCCGGGTATGACATGGAAATCGAAAGGAGTGTCAGAAATTGTGTGGCGTGTGAGAATTCAGACAAATCTAAACACACATTTAGACCACCCCTGCAACCTCTTTCTTGTCCTTCCATGCCATAGGTCAGATTAGGCATTGGCATTTGTGCGCCCATTCGAGAACATGGAGAACTATTGTACCTAATTTTTTTGGTGGACCATTTTTCAAAGTGGCCCGAAGTGGAAGTTGTTAAGAACGCTGAGGCCAAAAGTGTTGTGAGTTTCTTACGAAAGTTATTTCTTAGAGAAGGCCTCCCAAATGGTATTGTTTCTGACAACGGTCCACAGTTTACTTCTGCCATATTTAGGGAACTTCTTACAAAACATGGTGTCACACACAAAACCACTTCTGTGTACCATCCGGCTGGTAATGGTGCTGGGGAGAGGTTTAATCGTGTGATTAAAGGAGTGATTCAGTTAGCCAACCAGAATGACCTTTCACGGAGAAAACAACTTATCAACAATCTTTGGGCTTTTCGGGTGACACCTTGTGAATCCACAGGTACTAGTCTTTTTGTGCTTTTGAGAGGGAGAACGCCCATCACTAAAGATAATGTGGGTTGGGCAAAACTCAAAAGAGAGTGTTGGCCCCCCGAGGAAGTTAGAAGAAATTTGCGGGATTCACAAATGGTTGGTAAGAAATACTATGACTCTAAACATTCATGTAAGAAGGTCTTCATTCAAGTGGGAGACAAGGTTAGAGTGTAGAAATCTAAGTGCTCAAGTAAAGGACAGAATCACTACTCACAACCTATGGAAGTCAAGAAAGTTTTTTGTAATTCTGCTCTATTGAGCGATGGAAAAACGTGACATTTTTCATCATTGTCATTATGTAAGAATGTGGAGATCACGTCACATTTCCATTGCATTCCTGATGATCACGATGGTTCCTGTTCTCAAGACTACGATTGGACTCTGGATGGTGATGCTGGTAGAGGTTCTTATCCACAGGGTACAAGCGATGTGTCTCCTGGGGGTGAGAATGCTTCTGGTGGTTCACTGGTTTGGGATGACAGTAGTAGTAGGTTGAGTGAGGAGTTATCGGAAGAGAACAAAGAGTATCGACCACTAGCAATACAAATGTAGATTTCGATGATTCTGTTGATGAAGATGTTATGTCTCAGGACATCAGTTTTCATGATGCGCCTACAGTGAGCAGATATGGGAGAGTAGTCAAACCACCAGCTAAGTTGCACGATTTTGAGTGTGAATAGCAGTTGGTTCCTTCCTTATCCTATATTGTCTCATATGTTGGGTTCCCATAGTCCTTTCTTGTTTTCATTATTGATAAGGAGATGTGTTGTGTTTATCTGTTTACTATTACCTTTATCACTTGCCTGCTCGCGCTACTGCCTCTGCCAACCATCTACCCTCTAGGCTCTATGACGTCAGTGTGTTCTATCTTGGAGCGTTGGGAGAATGTATGACAGTTATCTCGGCAAACGAATTTGGTAGCGCGCCTTGCATTGCAAAATGCAATGCAGTGCGCGCTACGAAATTTGTTTTATTAATTAAATTGTTTACTTACCTGCAATTATCCATATGCCAGTTTTTAGCACCCTCCACCCCACCCCTCCCCCTCCCCCTCCCTGCCTTCCTGCCCCACTGTAACTCCCTCCACGGGCCTCGGCTGGGTGTTGGACATTAAACCTAATTAAATCGTTTAGAAAACTTTATTTCGATTCATAAAAACAGAATCATAAAAGTATGACATAGCATATTACACAATTAAAAAGAATCGTACAACTATCCCTAAACATTATTATTTATATTATCGTTACATGATTTACGAATAAGTTTAAAAGAAATCAAATATAGTAAAAGAAGAAAACATTTTACCAATCCCAATACAATTTATATGAGTACCAAACTCTAAACTCTTCACATATGTAGGGAACAGCAATCCATAACAATAATCAATATCGGTTTCTGATACTGAGTGCTACTCTAATAAAACTAAGCACAGCATTGCATATTGCTAGGTTGATAGTGAGAGTAAATGTTCATATCCCTCTTTATAATAGCGAGATACAAAAGTTAAAAGAATTGGTCTACTAAATCTGCTTCTTGGATCTTTGTACAGTGAGCAAAAAAGTACAAGATGAAGAGTGTTTTGAGAGACTTTGTTGTTACAAGCACAGAAGGGTAAATTCTCACACCAGCACACTTGGTTTGGAAAAGCAAATAAAAAATGCAGTGTGTTAAGACGAAACCTGGTTAAATAAAAGCGCCATTGTGTCTGCCCTATATATGAAATGTAAGGTTGGTGCTGCAACCTTCCCCTATGGTAGACCGCACTCTCGCTTTTTCTCAACACACCTAGATTTGTGCGATAAGCCTCTTTAATTAATGGCTTTGTCTCAGTACCAATAGTCTCAACATTCAAGAAAATATAACCCAAACCTATCTCGGAGAGGGTTTCCCTAACATATAGTAGCCATGGGATCTTATCGAAATGCTCAAGCTTGAGGCAGTCTTGTAGTATTTCCTTAGTGAGTTTCAGATCATCAGAACACCAAACCTTGCTCCAAAACAGCAAATGGGAAACATAGATGTTATCACTCACAAATTCAAGGCCCGCCTCAGTATGGCTAAAGATGTTAGGAGTACCTGTTGGGACACATAAAAGGCGTTTTATAAACTTATTTTCCATAATTTGGATATTGTTACAGGATTGAATACCCCACACTCCCGCAAAGTATGTTGCAACTGGGATACATTTAGCTTTGTATAGGGATTTTAATTCGGCAACCGGCTTCTGACCCAATTTGCTAGAGAAACGAAAGATGGCCTCAACAGTTTGGGTCGCCTTTTGGATGCGGGCTGATATTAGGGGGTCCCAGCTCAAGGTTTTATTAAATAAGTTCCCCAGATAATTAAAACTGTCAACTTTCTCAATGACTGAGTCCTTCACCACGAGCCTGCAAGATTCTACCCCTGTCGGGCCGCAGGTCATAGCGAAGGACTTTGAGAAATTGGCCCTTAGATCTAACCCCTGCATAAAGGTTTCGAAAGCATTTAAGCAAATTTGCATGCTATTGGCAGTTAGGGTCATTAAAACCGTATCATCTGCGTAAGATAACATCGGTATACGTTTACCATTTATCTGCGGAAAATCAGCACAACATTCCAACAGAAAGGCTTCCAAACCATTGGTGTACACCAGAAACAAAAAGGGGGCCAATATACACCCCTGGTGAACCCCCTCAGTCGATGGTATGGACTTTGTATTCTCCCCTGCAGGGCCAAATCTTATCCTTACTGTTGTGGCAGCGTGGAGTCTGCGAAGTAATGTGACCAATGGCTCCTCAAACCCCATAGACTCCATCATTTGCCAGAGTTTATTTCTACATACAGTGTCGAAGGCACTGGATAAGTCCATGAAAGCCAAGTGGATACAACCACGCTTGGCTCTCATGTACTTACCCATGATCAGCACCAAATTTAGGCACTGCTCAGTAGTGCCTTTTCCCCGCCTAAACCCGTATTGGGATTCAACAATAATATCATTTGATTCTGCCCAAGTTTCTAGCGAGCCAGAATCACCCTACCCATTAGTTTACAGGACGCATCTATTAGTGATATTGGTCTGTAACAACAGGGGTCACGTTTGTTACCCTTTTTGAATATAGGGACCACTACAGCCTCTTGCCATGATGTCGGAATGTGACCTACCACAACTGCTTTAAACAGGAGTAATAAGAGTGGTGCCCACACATCTGTGTTATATTTAAAAAAAGTCCAAAGGCACCAAATCCGGCCCTGGAGCTTTCAATGAAATGCCCTTTCTGAGTGCAGCCTCTACATCAGAGAGAGTCAGTGAGAGGCTAAGCATATTTGCTGACTCCCTCTTTGTGTCGCAGAACCCCTCGATGCTAGTTACAAGGGGGGCCCCTTTTGGATTAAAGCTATTCCCATAGTGTGCCTGCCATATGTCCCCTGGGATGTGCACCTGTAGGGTGTCCTTTTCTTCACTTTTTAAAAATGGGCGATTTATAAACTCCCAAAAAAGTCAGCTGTCCTTTAATTCTGAGGCTTTGCCCAAACCATCCCACGCCTGTATTTTTAAGTCAGTTTTACGCTTAATGATTGCATCTCTATAGGCTTTCCTTGCCCTTCTGACCAAAGCCCTATCCCGAGGCATTTGACGTAATGCCTTCGTTAGGCTAGATTGTGCTCTGGAACATTTGGAATCAAACCATTTACAGGTAATACCCTTTTTCCCTCCCGTAGATTTCAGGAGATGAGAAGCCACATTGCCTGAAAGAGCTTCGAAATTTTCAATTATTACCTCTGGCTCATTTGAGGGCGTTAGGCAGGCTTCTAAACTTTGTATATTTATCTTAAAGGTCTCCAGCTCTAGAAGTCTTGCGTCTACCTTTTCCCACCTTATGGTGACCCCCTGATTCTGACTAAATCTAATTGGGTGTTCCACAATCTGCATTCTCTTAAAAGCGGGGCACAGACTCAGAATAAGTGGATTGTGGTCACTTGCTGGGTTAGCCTCAATCTGAAAGTCATTAATAAGGTGAGTGTATTTTCTTGAGACCAGGGTAAAATCAATAACACTCATCTGGCCTCCCGCGCCCTGGAAAGTAGGGATACTCAGGAGTCTTGAGAAACTAGACATATCCAGGGCACAAAGATAATTAATTATTATGATATTGTTTAAGGCCTCACCTTGTTTTGAGTGCTTAAAATGCGCAAACGGCTGGTCATTTAGGTCTAATCGTAATCGGCCACAGACTCTTGAACCTCTAAATTTGCACAAACAACAATTAAAATCACCTACCCACATAATAAAAAGAGGAAATATGGTATTAGTTACTTTCGCAATCTCATCCTGTAATTTTTGTATGACCACTGTAGTTTGGGAATCAAATATATTATAATACCAATTAATTAAGAGCAAGGGGACCGAAAAAAAATCCTTAATCACAAGCAATTGAAACCAAGGGCATTGCGCCAGTGTGTCAGTTTTCAACATATCATGCTTTATAGAAATGGCTGCCAAAAGACCACCCTTGGCTCTTCCAGCTTGTGAGGGTTCTGCTGGGACATTAAAAGATTGGTAGCCATCCAAACCAGGGGACCCCCGCTCCATGTCTCCTGGAGACAGACTATATCAAAGGATTCCACAAAATTTAACCATGCCGGGTCCTCTAGCCTCCGTGAGAGACCAGCTATGTTCCACGAGATCAGGCGGAAGGAATAACCCTCAGCCAGGCTGTCTATATCCCCCACGTAAGTTGTAATTTGAGATTGGGGTGCATCATTAACTCTCTGTGTTACTGCCAGTGGACTAATGTCTATATCTAATGAGACAGATTCTACCTGTCTGGAGATAGCACTCTCGCCCTGTGGTAAGATGCAATCCGTATGCATCAGATCACCTTTCTGGTGCCCAGTTGGCGTTGATGGTCAATCTACCATCTCCAGACAGCAGTATCTGTTCATAGTTGGGATTCCTCTCCAGGTGTCCCTGAGAGATGGTTCTTGTGTAAGATATCTAATGGAATTTCCTCCCCAATCCTCCCTGGTAGGGTATCTGATGGAATTACCTCCCCAATCCTCCCACTCTCTTCCTAACACTCGTTGGCCTACTCTATGCCAGTTCTGTTCGTAAGCTAAGTCATTGTGGGTCCCAGGGGGATAAAAAAAGGAGAGTCGTTTTGTATCTATACCTTCACTGGTGTTTCGGGGGCCCCATGAACAAATGTGATTCACTGTACGAGGGTCCTTAAAATTAACCAATATACAGTCACCCTGAGTTGACTTCTTTCCATGGCCCACCCAGGAAACTCTGCGAACCGTTATAATTTGACTCGACCAATAAGGTGGTAATGGTCGGTTCTTATTGAGCCAGTGTTGAACTTTGTTCATTAATTCCCAGGGAGGTTCATCTGTGGTGTTTAACAGCTCGGGGACACCAGTCAACACTACCACAAAGGGACTAGCCTCAGGGGGGAGATTAGCAGGGAATCTACTATTGGACCCTCCTCTATAGGAATCCCTATTGACATTCGTCAGGGGTACTATGGGGGTATTACTGATCACCCTATCCTGCACAACAGGTTCTTTGGGTTTTCCATTAATTTTCTTCTCTGCTACTACTGCAGGGGTTTTTGATGTTACAATTTGCCCTGCAGCCACTGATTTTGTTACTTGTGGGACCGCAGTTTTTTCAGCAAGTAGTTTATTTCCCCCAGGCTTTGATATCCCCGGTGTTAATGGGTTTTTCCTTTTTGAGAGAGTGACTAATTCAGCTAGGTGTTTTTCAATATGCTGTAAGCTAGTTTCTAGCGGGGAAAGATAGAATTTAATTAACTCTCCCACTTTTGTTAGAAATTGACTTTCTACCACTTTTTCGTTTTCATTTTCTCCCCCTATCGAGATGGTCAAAACATCAGTGTTCACATTTTCCGAAGGCTCATTTATGACAGGATTTAATAAGTTGTTATTTCTATTTACCCCTGTCTTCTGCACAAGGTTGTTTGAATTGTTTCCCTGGTGCTTAGCTAACTCATGTGTCCTCTTGGCCCTTTTATTTTTATGTTTATCCCTTTTTTTCTTTACAGCGCCCTCCCTCTTTCCTCTCAGCTGTCTAGTTACCTCTGGTGTAGTGTGCAGTGATAAGTCTGGAGTTTTTTCAAGTTCCAGACTAATTTGGGAGTCAGACAGAAGTTCCGATGCGATAAGTCCACCACATTTGGTAGGCTATGCACGTCAACGCGAACCTCTGTCGAGGGAGGTTTTCTAGTCTGATCAGGAGTTCTTACAGTAGCAAGGTGGCCCAAGGAAGATCTTTTTTGGAGAGCAACTGCCAGATCTTGAGATACTCTGCGTTCAAGGTCGGCAATACCCTGGTCAATAAAAGAATTTGCCCTTATAAGAAAATGATCTATAGGTCCTACTATCTGACCCCCTTCAGCAGCAGTTTTACTCCTACTTCCTTGTGTAGTCATGATTCACAAGTGGGGGTATAGTATTCCAAACAAACGCTTGTAAGTAAATAGGAACAATATTCAGATACAAATTACTACAAGCGTGAGGCATACATACAGACAGCTCTTTATAGGGTAGGGTTTCGAGGGTGGGCCCGGTCGGTCTTACACGGTCTCTAACGGGCTACAACGGGCCCGTCCTTGGCCCGGGCTTCGCCCCGCGCTTCGTCCCGCGCGCGTCCCACGTCTCGCGTGAAAGACCAATGTTATATAGAAGGCAAGGGGGCGGGAAGAGGACCCAGGTGCGCTAGGTGATAGAGCGCACAGACTGCTGGTCCTCGCAGTCCCGCTCCTCACGCCCACTCCTCGGTGAAATAAAAGTTCAAGCAGGTTTCAATGGTCTTGGCCCCAAGTCGGCAGAAAGACTAGAAATGTCCTTTAAAAAGGTAACACCACCACTCGGGAGAAGCTGCGGCAGGGAAAACGGCTGCGAGCGGCACTAATTAAATCACTATTCCAACTCCAGTCTAAAATAAATTGTGGTAGGTGCTGGGCACATGGGGATCATTAGGATTGCGGGCAGATCACCACCGCCCATATGGTGGTGGCGAAAAGCCTGCTAAAAACCTCCTCCTGCTCTGAATTTTCTCCCGCCACATTACCATGGCGGGGGGGACCCCGGCGGACGGAAAGACCATCCGACGGTTTTCCGCCTGGTCGAAGAGTCGACCGGGCAGGAAAGCTGATAAAATGGTGGTTTTGTCTGGGAGACACCACCATCTATATTAGCCTAATAGCGGGGGCAGGCCCGTTGCCGCCACGGAAAGGCAGGTGGTTTTTGCCATTGGGGGCCCATAGCGGGCTCCCAGAGATTCCAGGGGGTGGGGGGTGCACATGGGGGGTATCTATGGTACCCCCCTGCAGTTCCATGCAAAACATGGCAGGCACCGCACAGTGCCTTCCACGTTGTGCATGGAACTGCACGACATGCCTTCTTGGCATTGCGGCGGGCAGTGCTGAGAGCACCGCCCACCGCAATGTCAAGAATGCAGGATGCACCCGCAAGTGTGGCGAGCGCATCCTAACGTCACCAACGGGACCCCCACAACAATGGCGGGCGGTTGGCAAGCGGAATTTTTCACCTGCCATCCTAATGATGCCCTAAACCTAATTAAATTACTATTCCCACACCAGTCTAAAATAAATTGGGGTAGGTTCTGGACAGTAAACCTAATTAATTTACTAGAATAGTTCTTGTTATCTCCCACCTTGCGTTATCAGCTCCGCACTGGGAGGCATGATCGACCTGCCCTATAGGGTAATCAGGCAGTACTTGATGGGCTGGTCTGACAAGTCAATGTTTTGTCTATGTTTTTTAGGTATTTGTGAGCCTGTGTTAAGGTCTGCTATACCGGTTGTTATTGTTGATTTCCTTGATATTAAAGAATTGTTTGCAGCAAGCTCAAATCCATGCACTCTTCTATACTGTTAGACCTGGCTTCATTGACGTGGGTCTGCCTTCCATTTTTTGCTGTTGCCTCTTATGTTTTTGCTGGTTTTAGATGCTTTTGGGCACTGTGTCACTGCTATCCAGTACGACAGTGCAAGTGCTCCCTATGGTAAACTGATCTATGGATAAGTGACTCCATGATTGGCTTGTTTGGTTTGCTTGTCAGACCCTAGTACCATGCACTGCATGTGCCCAGGGCTTGTAAATCAAATGCTGTTGGTGGGCTTGCAGCACTGATTGTGCCACCCACTGTAGCAGCTTGTAAAGCGTGTCTCAGGCCTTTCTGTGTGCCGTCTGGTACTGCCATGTTGATTTGGCAAGTGCACCCACTTGCCAGTCCCTAAACCTTCCTTTCTCTACATATTAGTCAACCCTAAGGTAGGCCCAAGGGCATGGTGCATTGTAGATAAAAGGTAGGACATGCCCTGATGTGTGTGGCATGTCCTGATAGTGAATTACAGCCATTTTTGTTTTTCACTATTGCAAGGCTCCCTGTTTCACATAGGCCAGAATGGGCAGTTTGATTATAACATCTTATAATCCTAACTGACTCATGAGGTACTGGGTTTTTCAGAACCGGTACCGAACCGGTAACCCAGTGGTGTCAGGGTGCACACCCAAAGACCTCGAGTACTTTCCTGATTTAGACAACAGAAACTCAGAGTCTTCTAGGTGAAGTCAAGGATCGATTTTATTGGCTGCAACCAAGGTAACAGGCGTCCTAGAAGTACAACAGCACGGGATATATATTCTCAGGAGACTGCTCAATCTTACAAAGCCAGGCTTCTCTTTTTATACAAAATATTGTGCTTTAGGCAAACATTCTTCGAATTTTAGTATACCATTCACATGTTCCAATTACAAAGAAAAAGAAGAGTCATGATGACAGGCCCACATTTTAGTTTGTCCAGCCCACAACAAATTACCCGGCAAGGCCCAGCATTTCCATCAGATACCGGTGGACCCCCAATAAAAACGGGCACCTCCCCATCATAAATCAAGTGAGAGAGAAAAGAGCAGGGACAGGTGTGAGCAAGATTTGGCGGGGTGTGTGTGCGATGAAAAGGGTTTATGGCCTGTTGTGCCTTGATGCTATCTTGTTCGGCCACTGGGAGAGGAACTGACCAAACAGGTTCGGCCTGAGGCAAAGGTTTCAGCTTGCCCAGGTCAGAGAAAAGTCAATCAAGGTGTACGTGTCCTTTGATATCGAATTTAGCTGTATTATAAGCCTATGTCAGGGCAACCCACAAAATGGCTGCCGTACACAAAATGGAAGCCAAGGGTTCAAAGACGAAAATGACGATTTCGAGGTGAAATCGTCACTCGAATATGACGAAAATGCTTGTACATAGTGTACTAGCCATTTTCGGTCTTTTGATATAAAAATCGTCATGCTACGACGAAGTTTTATTCACGAGTCCAGAATTTTCAGAACTACAAACCCTCCTTTTGCCCTTACATAGGCAATTTAACCTAATCTCATGCTAATCTGAGTCCAGGTCTATATTCCTAAAGTCATTGAGATGTTGCTGTAACATCATTCTAGTACTTAGTTCGTCTCTTGATACAGGTTTCCTTACACATGATGTAGCACAGAGGCCACATATTGCAGGAGCACACTGCACGCACAGACAGAACAGGAAAAGAATGGCTAAGACCATCCCAATGACCATCAGAATTTTCCATCCCCAGGCGGATATCAGTTCCCAGAACCTCCCATTAATGACCAATCTCCTTTATCCACATGAATAGATTCGGAAATCTTATGCAGTTTAGAGATGGCCTGGTACACTGTTGGAGCGTTATCTGGAATGAAAACACAGCAACTCGATTGGATCAATCTACATACCCCACCTCGGTCTGCAAGTATGACATCTAATGCGACCCTGTTCTGAAGGGTCATAAGACGATCCGACTGGAGCTCAGCAGTCAAGTTACTAAGGGCACCAGCAGTTTCAATTACGGTGGACTCAACCACCCTTGTCAATTGCCTTATGTTCCTGCTGTTAACCATGGGTCCCCAGAACGGCAGAAAACCCTTTGCGAAGTCCCCAAATTCTTGTCCTGCAGTGTCCTCTTTACTCAAGACACCTGTAACTATCCTTGTCTTGTGGTAATCTGCCGCTGCTGTGTAGGTGGGAGGCAACAGGAACGAAACAAAATATGTGCCCGAAAAGTCAGGGGGCAACCATGTATAGGCTCTATCATGGCAGATGAAATAGGTACCCTTAGCTGCTAAAAACGAAGGGGAAGTCTGGGCTGCAAAAACATACGTTTTAGTGCAGATACTCTTCCCTAACTGAGCTCTGGGATTCTTGCCATTACCTTGCAGACACAGGTGACCCTGATGGGGTACAATCCAAATCGGGGAAGATCTTTTAGCTTGCTGTTTCTCACTCAGAGTAGCTCCATATCCGGTTCCGTTCCATCCTATGTATACTAGTGTCTCATCTCTCGGCATAGTCTCATAAGAAATATCTTCCTTAATCATGTCTACTATACCCTTAACTAGAGCACTATTCTTAGGATTGTCTGTTACAGAACGTAGGGGGTAGATTTCATGTGCATATATGAACATGGTTCTGTATGCCCACACAGAACCATTGTGGCTGAAAGGCAGGACCAGATAAGGGATACCTTTATCCGTTGTGTGAGGCATAATGTGGAAAAGTAAATTTTGCCATGTTCTGTGTCCCTACGCGTCCTCCATCATATGTTATCTGTGCATGATTAATATGCATATGTTATTCCCCATGTTCGATTAAAGACGCAATTATAGTTGTGTCCACCTTTAGTATGTCAGTTTCCAGTTCTCGTGAATACTACGAATATCAGGCCTATGTAAAGCTACGTTGCCACGTTTCTCAGTGTGCACGTTATTCCATTGTAAAATCTCCGTTTCTAGGCCTCAAAAGGGCCCGGACACCAGATTCAGCTCCTGTCCCCTGAAGCCTCGCTGAGGAGCGATACAGCCCCCGCCTGTATCCTCGACCCTTCACTTACTTCCTGTCTCGCAGTGCCCGGTTCAGCCTGGCTCTGCCTCTGAGTCTGCCAAGAGTATGTTATGATTCGAGTTATCAGTACAGCCCTCCTTCTCTGCATTCCTAAAGCTACTGAATCGCATCAATAGTTTCCGTCATTGTCTAGCCTCTACGTCTCCATGTAAGAGAAATACTGCATTTAATGATCATTTAATATTCTTCATCACGCACTACATGTAGAATAATGCATGCTCCAGTCTTAAAATCTGTTCGCCTTTACCCCGATAACATTTGGATTCTATCAACATGTTCTCTAAACATCAGATACTAGATACTGCTTAGGTACATGTCGCCCTGACTCTCCAGACTTCAGTCTCTGCTCCTAGCACAGAGTTCATAGCCCCCAGCTTCTCCTAGTAACACGTCATTGCCAGTTTGCGCGCACCATCAGGTTAGAGGTCCCGGCTCCTTAGGTAGCCCCCTCCATGGTTTCCACCCCATTCATGACATATTCTGTTACGTTTGCATCACATGTCTATGTATACGCCCTGTTACACCTCTTTTCACCCTTATCTTTCGCGACTGCTACGCGTCACGCCTATTGCTCCACCCACTGCCACGCCTATTGCGATGTAATTCTATGTGTTTGCGTTATGTATATATGCTCATGTACTGTTATTAAAAAGTTATCCTTCCGCCGATTCCGATCCTGACCCCGGCAGCGCTGCCAGGGCTTGCCATCCTATTCCTGTGCAGGTTGTCCCGTCCCTGTCTTTATGCTGTATTAAACCTGCAAAACTCCTACTACCTCGAATCTTGACTCTTATTTATTGAGCTATCTGTTATTCATTTATGCATTCAAAAAGAGAGGTATTATTTATTTATTTACCACATAATGGCGCCCGAACAGGGACTTGCCCTTTCCCCACGCGTCGGTGAAGCCACGCCGACCCCCTGACCCTCTGCAGTCGTGACGGAACTCTTCTGCGCACCGGCAGATATTTCTGCTTCAAGTATCCCTCAGGCCCACGGAGGAGACGGAGGAGGCGGTCCAGCATCCAGACGAGACGGTGGAGGAACGCGGCGAGTCCCGACCAGAGCCCAAGCCGAGAGTCCAAGGTCCGAGGTATCCGGAGGCCCACCCGTAACAGAAGTCCGAAGTTCGTCCGTCCGCCGTCCAAGCAGTCCCGTCCAGTCTGAGGCCTTCCGTTCTTACTGCCCGGTGAGTACCATTACTGGGTAGTATCTAGACAGGGTCAATTTAATTGACTCTGGTCCGTGGGTTGGTGGTACACAAGCCCACAAACGAAGTGTCCACTCCGGTGGATACGGGTCCTGACGTGTCTCTGTATGAGACCGGTAAGTTTCGTACTGTTTCAGCAGTGCATCTAGTTTCTGTTCTAGTCAGTTCTGTTCTCGAGAAAATTCATGTATTCTGTTTTCCGTATTCCAGGTAGTATTCTGTTCGAACTGTTATTCTGAATGTTCTTCATGTATCTTGATGTCGTGGTATGAGTGTGAAGTAGTTATCGTGTTTATTGTGTATCGTATTGTGTCCAGATTATAGTTCAGTCATGCCGCTCTTTTCAAAACTGCGTCAGTTGAGAACTAGAAAAGGTCTGCTAGAAGCAGCAGTTCCTGTCCCGCCTAGGGACAGTCCAGGTCATTTTATGTATCAGAAGCATGGCATAAGTGCCATATTGTATCTAGATTTATGGGTCGAGTATACCAAACAGTTAGAGGAAAAGTATAGATGGCCTGTGTCAGGCACATGGGATGCCGAGTGCATCATGAGAGTAGAAGAAGCATTATGGAAAAAGAAAGCCAGACAGTCACAGAAAGATGCCATCGAGTTATGGCGCAAAGAATCTCATAAAAGAACCGAAAAAGAAATCAGAAAGTCAGAATTAAGTAGAGAATCCTTGGAACGAGCCCAAGAAAGGGAATTAATCGAGATTGGTGAACGAGTTAAAACCGAACAGTCAGACAGACAGAGGCATGCTCTTATTAAGGGTATGTATCCTCTTCTTGCCGAGGGCCTGCCAAAAGCGACCCCGGAGGCATCCAGTAACTTTCCGCCACCATTAGTTCCGACCAAGCTACGTCACAAACAGACCGCAGCTGATATTTTCATTTCGTCCTATTTGGACGACACAGTCCCAGAATATGCAAATCCTGTTCGCGCTCCGCCAGTCCCTGTAAATCAGGCACTCCCCGTTTCTCCAGACACCGGGGTACCCCTTGCAGTACCTGCTACGGTCCCCCAGGTCCAGCCCGCCACACAAGTTCAGTCCGCATTTCAATTTCCCGCCACTCTAGTACGAAGAGTATCAGTTGACGACTCTAGTTTAGGGGCCGCAGGAGGAGGCCCTCCTCAGACCCCGCCGCCACTCAAGCGTTTAACGTTAGTCGAATTACATGCACAAGCGTCACAGCGTACGCCCAGATATCAGTCTGTAGCAGAGATAAGAAAAGCCCTTAATGAATGCGGCTATGATCCAGTCCCAGGCGAGGATAATATGGTTTTATATTCATTACGTGTAAGAAAGGTGGCCGAGTATCTAGTCACCCTACCGAATATGAAAGAAGATCTAGACAGAATATATCGTTTCATCCGTACAGGGGATGATCCAGAAAGCATTGGCGAAGTCATGTCTCAAAGGAAAGCCGAGATCCAGCTCATGATACTAAAGTTTTTGATTAATTGTTTAATAAGAGAACAAGATTACCCGTCCAAAGATCAAGCCGAAATGAGAACCCTGACAAAGTGGAGTGATAATATAGCCGAGGGTAAGCACAGGACCATCAGTGCTATGGAAAGTATGTACAAGAAAATCCGTAAAGAAATAATAAAGTTACACGAACAGCGTAAAGCAGCACAAGTAAGCGAGAAAGAAAGTAACTCTGATACTGAAGAGGTAGACGACGAGAATCCCGCCAGAATAGCGTATGTAGGAAAATCTAGATTTCCAGATCGCCATTTACGCCTAGAACACAAGTCAACTTTCCATCATCCAGCACCAGAACAAGGTTCTCTAGAACAAGTGTTTCAAGCTACCGATCACATTCTGAAATCACGAATCGGTTACAGTGAGTTAAGTACTATGCATGAACAAGAACTAGCCCGATCAGCAGTCCGATGGACTACTGATTCTACCACTTTTCCAGACGAAATAGTGGCACAAATGTTTCTGAAAATGCCCCCAGCCGAGCAACGACTGGCGGGTATGTATATGATTCAGCACCTCATTACATTTTATGAGGGTCAGCACTCTGATCCAGGCCCGTTACATGATATCCTGAACGAGTTACTCCAGTATAGATGGAAAGGTTTAGGTACCGATTTAATTAGTGTCATTCTAGAACAGCGTCACAAATATAGAACGTTTTTGAACCCGCATTTTGTTCATGTCTCACCCCCAGAAAGTAAACCATTTTACATGGAGAGACAGAATCCGTTACGAGAAGTCCACCCAGTTAGAGGAACGGGTGGCGAACTAGAACGAGTGTTTGTTTACACCCCGATCACAAAGATGGAACTCTTAGAGATGAAAAAATTAATTCCCTGTCACGATAAAGATCCAGCAGGGTTCCATCGAGAATTAAAAGACATGCTCCGTATGGGAGAATACACGTATCCAGATATAATTAAAATGTTAAAGGTTCTGCTGCCCGCAGGGGTGTATGAAAAGCTCAAGGAAAAAGAATGGGAGGTGGGAGAGAAAAAGATCGATTGGGCAGTTCTTGAAGCTGAAGATAAGGCACGAGTACCAGGTACCGGTCTTGGAGCGAAATGTAAAGAATTACCTGAATTATTGATTCAAGTTTTACCCAGATTGTTAACAACGAAAAAGGAAGACTGGGATGCAATCTCAGCCTGTAAACAGAAACAAGACGAAGACATTAGTGATTTTTATTCTAGATTTGAGAAATGTTTTAGCATCAACAGTGGCCTCAAGACAAGTAGTGAGTCATACCCTCACCTTTTTGTTACTAAATTAGTCGAGAATTCAAGTCCACAAATTAAGAATCGAGTTTTGAAAGTCGAAAGTACCTGGCAAGCTAATACCCCGTCCCAGATGTTACATATGCTCCAATACCACCAGAATAGAATCAGAGAAGAGCAAGAACACGAGAGAAAGCGTATGAAAGACACGAAAATGAAAGTACTAGTTGCACAATCTGTTCCTCAAGACAGTCAGAAGAGGGGTCCGAATCAAGCCAGTCATCCTGCAGCTCCCGTTAAAGGGAACTGCAATTATTGTAAACAGCCAGGTCATTTTATAAACGAGTGTGCAGTTCTGAAACACAACATAGCTACTGGTAAGACTAAAGAAAGACCACGTCCGCCTAGACAAGAACAAGTTTCACAGACTCCTCAGCCACAGAATGCACCACAGACAGTTACAGCACCGCAGCCCATCACTGCAACACAGCACGTTACACAGCAGATGTACCAGTATGCACAGTCTGAGTATCCAGAGTATCAGCCATATTCATGAAACAGCCTAGAGAGGGAGGTAGGCTTGCCTCTCATCGAGATACCTGTAGATCAAGAAGGTCCCTATGTTCACAGTCAAGTATTAGGGAAAGACAGAAAGTTTTTGATTGATACAGGGGCAAGTAGGACCACAATTAGCCACGCCGAAGTTCCAGGGGCTCCGCTCTCAGGCTCAAGAAATGTTTCCCTTGGATTTTCAGGAAAACCCATTGTAAATGAAATATCAAAGCTAGTTACTCTAGAAGTAGGTCCATTGTCCCGTACTACTGATCTGTTACTTACTAAGTCATGTCCAGAGAATCTATTAGGTATTAAAACACTGAAAGAGTTAGGTGCAGTTATATGCTGTTCCCCAGAGGGAATACGATTGTTCCTGCGTGACTTTAAGGGTCACTATGTATTACGAGATTTTGATCCCAGATTGTCCAATGTTCCGCAGCATCTATGGGCGCAAGGTCCAACTGATGTTGGTTATATGCAAATCACACCCCATCGTGTGACTCTCAAGCCAGGTGTAGTGTTACCACGAATCAGACAGTATAGATTGCCACCGGAGGCTGTAGCAGCCTTATCCAAAATTATTGACGAGCTCATCGCTCAAGGAGTGGTTGTAGAAACTGACTCCAATGTATGCAATTCTCCGATCATTCCAGTCATGAAACGTACTGATCCAAATGCACCCCCAGTATATCGATTAGTGATTGACCTACGAGAGCTTAATAAATGTATTATTCCCCAGTACCCAGTTGTCCCAGATATCTCTTCCCTATTGACAGCCATTGATTCAGAAGCCTCATTTTTTACAGTCATAGACCTCAAGAATGCATTTTTTAGTGTCCCCATTCATCCAGACAGCCAGTTCCTTTTCGGATTTTGTTTAAATGGAAGGAGCTATATGTTCACACGAGCTCCTCAAGGTTTCACAGAAAGTCCTAGTATTTACAGTCAAGCACTTAAGAGACAACTAGACAACATTCACATGCCAACTGACACTGCCCTGCTCCAGTATGTCGATGATCTACTGGTCACAGCCCGTTCTGAACGTGCTTGCGAGCGAGCATCCCTCACAGTTCTGTATTTCCTAGCCGAGATGGGGCACAAGGTGTCCCCTTCGAAGCTTCAATTCTGTGTCCAGCAAGTGGTCTACTTAGGACACTTACTGTCCAAGAGGGGTAGGCAGTTGACACCTGACCGTATCCAGTTAATAGCGAGTCTTCCTCAGCCCAAGACCCAGAAGGAGGTACGTGCTTTTATCGGCCTCACTTCTTACTGCCGACAATGGATTCCTCAGTATGCATTTCTAGCCAAGCCACTGATACAGTTAACGACACAGGAGGCAGCCGTATCGACTGTCCTCCCTTGGACATCTGAACATACACTCAGTTTCAATGAGTTAAAGAAAGCCCTATGTCAAGCTCCAGTTCTAGCTACACCAAACTACAGTAAGCCTTTTACACTTTTCGTCACAGAACGCGAAGGTACAGCATTATCTGTTCTCACACAAGATCAAGCAGGACAATACAAGCCTTGTGCTTATTTTTCGAGCACATTAGATCCTGTAGCCCAGGCTCTCCCTGCGTGCCTCAAGTCAGTTGCAGCCACAGCACTAGCTATCAGACAAAGTGATTCCATAGTATTAGGACACTCCCTGACAGTACAAGTTCCACACTCCGTGGAAGTTCTTTTAAACCGAACACAAACTCAGCACTTGACAATCGCACGTTTAACAGGTTATGAATTGACACTGTTTCAGCCACACATAGAAATCAGACGCTGCAACGTTCTCAATCCTGCTACACTGTTACCATCAGCTAATCCAAATCCTGCCACACATGACTGTGTGGAAGTAGTCAACATCACGACCAAGCCAAGACAAGATCTGACAGATATTCCATTACCAGATCCCGACCTGACACTTTATGTGGATGGTTCATGTATGAGAACAAGTACAGGAGAACTAGTCGCCGCGTATGCAGTGACTACCGACACCGAAGTTATTGAAACACACCGTATTGACACCCTGTCCGCTCAAGCAGCAGAGCTAGTTGCTCTGACACAAGCCTGCATACACGCTAAGAACCGGAAAGTTAATGTTTACACAGATTCACGCTACGCATTTGGAGTCGTACACGACTTTGGAGTGCTCTGGCAGGAGAGAGGTTTCATGACTTCTCATGGAACCAAGATTCAGCATGGTCTCCTTATTCAAGCTCTGTTAGATGCAATACATTTACCGACATCCATTGCTATCATGAAATGCAAGGCACACACGAAAGTTACTGACATTATTTCCCAGGGTAACGATCTAGCAGATCGCACAGCCAAGCTTACAGCACAGACTCCAGACATTCCAGTTAACATGACACACACTCCAGATCCGACTACATGTATGACAGTTAAGGACCCTACTCAAGATGTCATAGATATCCAGTTACATGCTACTCCCGAAGAAATCAAGAAATGGTCCGAACAAGGAGGGGTCCAGACAGATCAAGGATGGTTAACGAAAGGAAAAGCCACTTGGTTTCTCCCCGACTCTATGGTTCAAGTCATTATCAATACCGCACATAGTCCAGCACATTTAGGAGAAAAAGCTATGTTAGACAGTATCCAGAACATTTGGTTCAACAAGCATTTACGAGCTGCAGCCAAGCAGAAAGTCCGTACCTGTATGATATGTTGTCAGTTTAATCCAGGTAAAAGTGTCCCGGTGGAACAAGGTGGATTCCAACCTCCTGACCACCCTTTTGAAGTCCTCCAGATGGATTATATTCAGATGGAGCGATGTCGAGGTTTCAAGTATGTCCTTGTAGTTGTATGCGCTTTGTCCAGGTGGACAGAAGCATATCCAGTCCCAGATTACACAGCCGCGACCACTGCCAAGCAGTTGGTTCGTGAGTTCTTCCCCCGTTATGGACTCCCTAGGGTCATATATTCTGATAACGGCCAGCCATTCTCCTCAGAGTTAATGAAGCATGTTTCCCTTTTGTTAGGGTACCAGTGGAAGTTCCATTGTGTACGCCACCCTGAAGCAGCAGGTCTCGTAGAGAGACATAACCAGACTCTGAAAATCCGCATCGCCAAAGTATGTAAAGAGAAAGGTGTGGACTGGCTAGTAGCTCTGCCAGTCGCTTTGTTCTATATGCGCATGGTCGCACATTCCAGATCAGGTCTGTCCCCGTATGAGGTCGTTTTCGGCCGCCCCCCTAACATGTGGGGTACACCCAGACCCCGAAGTATTACCGATGTTTCAAGTAATATGCTGACAGATTACCTAGCTTCCTTGATGTCTGCCCTCAACTCTTGTCGTTCACAGGTTGCCGCCGCATTTCCAGACAATACCGAGGTGGCACCGCATGAAATCGTTCCAGGATCCATGGTCCTGGTGCGAAATTTTGACCGCTCAAGTCCGCTAGAGCCTCGCTGGAAGGAGCACCGACAGGTCCTCCTCGCCACACGTACAGCCGTGAAGTTGGAGGGACGCAAAGGCTGGGTGCATCTTTCACATATAAAGAAGTTTTATGGACTGAAACCGGTCTCAAAGAACATTTCCCAGGATTTGAAGGATTACCAAAGTACTATTCTCAAGGACTGTCCCGCAAAGAACAATGATACTGCACCCTCCCCGTTAGAGAAAACTCCACAGCAGGAGTATAAGTTGAAACTCCGGTCTAGTAAAATAAGTCAGCCAGTTTGATTGTCTAAGTCCTCCCCTAGGTGAAACGGTTAGACTGTTTCTGACATGTATAAAATAGACCCCCATAGTGAGAGAGTTAGTCAAAACTCAATCCGATGTATCGTTTTTCTATGTTTCATATTATTTCTCAGCATTATGATTTCCTGCACCAGTTATGCATTTTACCTGTATTTTCCAGTTTCTCATGTAAATAAGTCTGCTAATGTTACGGTGGAGCACACGTTTAGTGATCTGCCTCCTCATGAACTCTCTTACCGCCTCGCTATGCGAAATAATTCTTTCATCCGCATGTTACATTATTCACACCAGACCAGCAATGCCACTAATTGTTGGGTGTGTGGTCGACTCCCCCCTTTTCAGACACCGAAGGGAGTTCTGCCACTCTTTCCTTATCCTTTTTCACATAATGGTTCGTGTGGAGCATGGTCCACGTTAACGTCATCCTCAACAGATATGTCTTTTCTTAACAGTACATGTTTTCCAGACAAGCAAGGTCTCCCCCACAGAACCGGGTTAGATCTAGAAAATGAAGTGTATAATTTAGGTAATTATTCTTCGAATTTCATGGTCCTGAATGTTCAGTCTGATACTACTCCAGACTTACCTGCAATTTCAGTACTACCAGTCAAAGGCGAATTATGTGTCCGAAATAATGGTTCTACACACGTAGGACATAGTGATTGTACTACTATTGTCAAGTATAGTGACAGTGGGAAATCTATTTTCAAAGCTTCACGTCATTCTTATTTTATTTGTGGTCAGACCGCATATGTTCGTCTGCCCCTCGATTGGGAGGGAACCTGTTACATTGCCTTCCTACTGCCACCTGTTTTTCTAGCCCCACCCGACTACCATAGGAATTCCCACCTAGTACATACAAGACACAAGAGAAACCTCCCGATTGTCGATTATACTGAAACTGCTCTAGAACAATATATAGATATCAATAAAGGTGTCTTCCCTTATTTAGGTACAGTTGTGAATAGTAAACTGATACGTAGGTTAACCAGAACCCTTGAAGCAGTAGTAATTGAGACTACTTCTGCTCTAAGTAATTTAACCGAAGAACAATCCTTTATGAGAATTGTCGTGCTCCAGAATCGTCTCGTCCTTGACGTCATATTGGCCGATAGGGGCGGGGCCTGTAGAGTCATCGGATCTAGTTGCTGCATTTTCATTCCAAATAACGCGCCGTCTGTTTATTCAGCTATAACCAGACTTCATAAAATTGCCCATCTGTTACACCAAAATCCAGGCACCTGGACATGGTCCGGTTGGTTCTGGAATATAATTTCCGCCTGCGGATGGAAAGTCTTGTCCTTTCTAGGTATTGCAGTAGCGATCATATTTAGCTGCTGCCTCTGTATACAATGTGGCCCTGCGATTTGCGGCATTTGTGCTACCTCTTGTATTCCTAGTCCCAAGCCCCATTCTAAAACCCGTTCCAAGAAAATTCGAGACGAGCAAATGATACTGTACGAAATAATAGATGGTATCATGAATATTGATGTTTCCTGAAGGAAACGTAGTGACAAGGAGGGAATGTGGAAAAGTAAATTTTGCCATGTTCTGTGTCCCTACGCGTCCTCCATCATATGTTATCTGTGCATGATTAATATGCATATGTTATTCCCCATGTTCGATTAAAGACGCAATTATAGTTGTGTCCACCTTTAGTATGTCAGTTTCCAGTTCTCGTGAATACTACGAATATCAGGCCTATGTAAAGCTACGTTGCCACGTTTCTCAGTGTGCACGTTATTCCATTGTAAAATCTCCGTTTCTAGGCCTCAAAAGGGCCCGGACACCAGATTCAGCTCCTGTCCCCTGAAGCCTCGCTGAGGAGCGATACAGCCCCCGCCTGTATCCTCGACCCTTCACTTACTTCCTGTCTCGCAGTGCCCGGTTCAGCCTGGCTCTGCCTCTGAGTCTGCCAAGAGTATGTTATGATTCGAGTTATCAGTACAGCCCTCCTTCTCTGCATTCCTAAAGCTACTGAATCGCATCAATAGTTTCCGTCATTGTCTAGCCTCTACGTCTCCATGTAAGAGAAATACTGCATTTAATGATCATTTAATATTCTTCATCACGCACTACATGTAGAATAATGCATGCTCCAGTCTTAGAGTCTGTTCGCCTTTACCCCGATAACATTTGGATTCTATCAACATGTTCTCTAAACATCAGATACTAGATACTGCTTAGGTACATGTCGCCCTGACTCTCCAGACTTCAGTCTCTGCTCCTAGCACAGAGTTCATAGCCCCCAGCTTCTCCTAGTAACACGTCATTGCTAGTTTGCGCGCACCATCAGGTTAGAGGTCCCGGCTCCTTAGGTAGCCCCCTCCATGGTTTCCACCCCATTCATGACATATTCTGTTACGTTTGCATCACATGTCTATGTATACGCCCTGTTACACCTCTTTTCACCCTTATCTTTCGCGACTGCTACGCGTCACGCCTATTGCTCCACCCACTGCCACGCCTATTGCGATGTAATGCTATGTGTTTGCGTTATGTATATATGCTCATGTACTGTTATTAAAAAGTTATCCTTCCGCCGATTCCGATCCTGACCCCGGCAGCGCTGCCAGGGCTTGCCATCCTATTCCTGTGCAGGTTGTCCCGTCCCTGTCTTTATGCTGTATTAAACCTGCAAAACTCCTACTACCTCGAATCTTGACTCTTATTTATTGAGCTATCTGTTATTCATTTATGCATTCAAAAAGAGAGGTATTATTTATTTATTTACCACAATAAGACCACACACCCAACAGTTAGTTGTGTTCATTACAAGTTGGTGTTGGTGCAAGAGCTGAACAAAGGAGTTATTAATAAACTCTAATCTCCTAGCAGATTCGTGTTCAGGAAGGGGTTGAAACGAGTGTGGGGAAACAGTAGAAGGAGGAGGTATAGGCGATGTAGTGGGTGCAAATGTTACTCGAAAAGAGAATAAAACATAACTTATTAAAAATATCATCACACTGAATAACATGAAAATGCACAATATCAAAAAGCTTTTCTTTGTCATTATTTTACGTATTCGGTTTTTAAAGTTCACAGTTTTGCCAGGTCTCTCCATCTCGAAAAACTCCATCCTCTCTAAAGTGCTGCCCGCGATGGGAGGTTGTTTCTGCTAAGCAATGCTTCTGTCAGTTTAGGGCAACTCCCTTGGACCAACCAGAACTGTCGACCTAACGTCGTCAGCTGCACCCCAAAGACTTTGGGCAATCACGGCCCTAGCAGTGGAACCCGGATGGCGGTTCGAAAAACAAAAATAAGCAAGTTTCTCAGATGGGAGAGCTGTGCTTTCAAAAATAGTACTTGGAGGAAAAATAACTTTTATTAGTTCGTATTTCTCGGCCTCAGATTATACCGTTGTTTTCCTGGTATTGTATTATCTTGGAAAAGGAGTTCAGGTTCTGTAGTGTCCAATCGAACTGATGGTGATACAGCTGGTTGCAAAATTTTATCACTCTCTTGTTCAGTAAGTGTTCCTTTTACTCGTGCATCACTGAAAGGCAGAAAACGTGGCACAGTTTCAGTCTCTGAGTCAGCGACACCCTCCTGGACCCACCGGTCGTATGGCAGAGGCAGAGGGATCCGCTTGCAGTGGATCCCGTGGATCCAGTTTTTCTTCCCCTCCACTCGAACAGCTGATCTTGTGGAAAGAAGAACGAGGTGCGGTCCGGTCCACCTTGGCTGGTCGTTCTTGGTTCGCTGGAAGTTCTTCACGAGGACCCAAGATCCAGGGTCGATCTGATGACCTGGAGTTTCAGGGACCGGAGGCAGGGTGTCATGGACCTGTTGATGCAAAACACGCAATTTAGCCGTCAATTCGTACAAATAATCAAGCAAAACAGGGTGTTCAACTTCGCTGAACTTTGTGGGCCTTGACACTCCCCATATGTTGGCCGGGCGGCCAAAAACTATTTCGTAGGGACTAAGTCCCACTCGCGGATGCACAGTCATTCTGGTGGATAGGAGTGCTAAGGGTAGAGCGTCAGGCCATTTAAGACCAGAGCTCGCTTGGATTTTGGCCAGTTTAAGTTTTAAAGTGCCGTTGTAGCATTCTACTAATCCAGCTGATTGGGGGTGATTTGCAGCGTGGAACTTTTGCTGAATGCCTAACCCTTCACATACTCTCTTCATCACACGACCCACAAATTCACTTCCATTGTCACTCCAGACCATTCTAGGAATTCCGAATCTGGGGAAATACTCTTTCACAAGGGCTTTAGCTGTGGATAAGGCAGTGTTGTCTTTTAGGGGGTAGGCTTCCACCCATCTTGAAAAGGCACAAACAACAACGAGTACGTATTTTAAATTGTTGCACCTCTCCATGTGGATGAAATCTAGCTGCAAAACCTCAAACGGATACGTAGGAGGTGCAAAATGACCAGCTGGAGTTGGGGTTCCCCTACCAGGATTGTGTTTCAGACACACCAGGCAATTCTTGACCACATTCTCTGCATACTTAGGAATTACTGGAGCCAACAACTTACAAATCCCTTTCACACTGATGTGAGCCATTCCATGAGCCATTGTAACCACTGCAAGCACATATGCATCGGGTAACAACCATCTCTGATGCTCTGACAATTCAACCCAACAGCCATTTGCATCCATTCTACCCGTACTTTCTCTCCACATGTTCAACTCTTTCTCTGTAGCCTTAGCTTGAATAGACTTCACACTCTCTATCGTGTCTTCACACATTCCAACATCACCAACCCATCTTGCAGGGCCTGCAACATACATTCGGCTCATTACATTCCTTGCAGTTTCTTTCGCGATTTCGTCAGCAAATGCATTTCCACGACCAACATCGTCAGTCACCTTCTTGTGAGCACTACATTTCACAATCGCCACTTGCAGAGGCAAGGTCAGTGATTCAAGAAGCTCATTCACCAACGGACCATGCTGAATCTTAGCTCCATGCGAAGTCAGGAACCCACGTTCTTTCCACAATCGTCCAAAACTGTGAGCCACACCAAATGCATACTGACTGTTGGTATAGACAGTCACTTTCATTCCTTTTGACAACACACATGCTCTTGTAAGTGCAATCAGTTCTGCTGCTTGAGCTGAATTAAGTGGAATACGTGCAGCTTCAACAATTGTATGCAAAGTCGTGACAGCATATGCTGCTGTCGTGTCACCATTCGGGAGCTTGAAGCATGAACCATCCACCCATAATGTACCATCACATTCAGCAAGAGGAGTATCTAGGAGATCTACTCTCCCTTTCGTTTCTTCTTCTGTTCTAAGAAAACAATCATGGTGTTCAGAAGCATCTAGTTCCTCTACAATTGGCAACAACGTAGCTGGGTTGTGGGTGTTGCATCTTTTTATGTGCACATGACTTGCTAACAAGGTTAATTCGTAACCTGACAATCGAGCACTAGTTAAGTGCTGTGTCTTGGTTCTGTTTAACAACGTGTCCACTGCATGTGGAACCATCACAACTAGCATATTATTCATCACTAGACCAGCAGACTGTCGAATAGAAACAGCTGCTGCCGCTGTTGCTCTTAAACAACTCGGCAATGCTTTAGCTACCGGATCCAAAGTCGAAGAAAAATATGCACATGGACACTGCTTGTCCCCAAACAACTGAGTCAACACTGATAATGCACAATCCTCTTTCTCATGGACATACAATGAAAAGGGCTTACTGTAGTTGGGTGTACCTAACACAGGAGCCGAACATAATGCTGTGCGCAATTCAAAAAAAACTTTTCTGACACTCTTCAGACCAAGGAACGGGATTGGGTGTATCTTTACACGTTAATGCCACCAAAAGGTTTGGCTAATAACGAAAAATTTGGTATCCATTGCCTGCAATATGAGGTAATGCCCAAGAAAGCATATACTTCTCTCTGTGTTCTTGGCACACTCAATTTCGCTATTGCCTGAATTCTTTCTGGGGTCAGTTTCCTTCCCTCCTTCGATAAGAGATGACCTAAGTAGGTCACTTCTTGTCGACAATATTGCAATTTTGAGAGAGACACTTTGTGGTGCAAATCACACAAATGACGCAACAATGACAACGTGGCTTCTTTACAGATTTCCTCAGTATCTGCAGCAACAAGCAAATCATCTACATACTGAATAAGATTAGCGCCGTCAGGTAAAACAATCGTATCAAGCTGTGTTTTTAAAGCTTGACTATATATTGATTGACTTTCACAGTAGCCCTGGGGAGCGCGTTTAAAGAGGAAGCTGCGACCTCCTAAACTGAAGCCAAAAATATCCCTACTCTCCTCAGCAATCGGGATGCTGAAGAAAGCATTCTTCAAGTCAATCACCGAAAACCAGGTGGCAGAAGCTGGAATCATAGTCAATAAGGCAGTAATGTCAGGAACAACTGGAAACTGTGGCACAACTATTTTACTCACCTCTCTAAGATCAATCACGAATCTGTGAACAGGTGGCTGGGAAGGGTCAGTTCGCTTCAAAACAGGCAGAACAGGACTATTGCAAATGTTGCCTCTTGTCTCTTCAATCACATCTTTTTCAATCAGATCATAAACGATCGCTAGTAAAGCTTTTTCACCTTCACTAGAGATTTTGTATTGGGGAATTCGTGGCATTTTAACATTGGCTTTCAATGTTACAACATATGGTGGTATTTCTAAAAGACCCACATCATTAGGACCAGTAGCCCAAAGAATATCAGGAAGAAATTACAATTCTGTTGGAAGTTTATCCCTTGACAAATACATTGGAGAAACCACTTTCTCACCCAGTGTAAGTTGTACTCCAGAAGGAGAACAGTACAAATTTGCATATAATCTTTTCAGCAAATCTAATCCTAGCAAGTTTTCACCACAACCTGTTGTCAGAATAAGGGGTGCTTCGAATTCACAAGGTCCAACAGAAAGGGACAAAGGGTCATAAATCGGATTTCTAACTGGGGCGCCAGAAAAACCTACTGATAAAATTAATTTCGCCAGACAAAGGTGCGCCAGGGAGTTTTGAGTGCATAATAGAACTCTTTGTAACACCAGTATCCAACAGAAAAGGCTCTGACACACCTGATGTAATCACCTCAACGTATGGTCCGCTCAGATCTACTGGAACTGAAACAACTCCCTCTCTTTGTCTATGGCTGTCCTAGCAATCATTACCTTCCATATGCTCATCTTCTGCATAGTAATCATCAGCATAGTACTGAGCTGTCCTACCAGATGCGTTATTCTGCTGATCAAACCTATTCATAGAATTTTGAGATGGAAGAGACTGTGTGTTCTGGGGGAAATTTCCACGTCCTCTACCTCTAGATGCTTGTTGAACACCTCAACCTCTTACACCAGAAGGACCATTTGCACGCTGTAATAAAATAGGACAACTATACTTGAAATGGCCCTCTTCCTTACAATATGAACACTGATTGGGGCCTACAGGGACACGTGGTTGAGTATATTCGACTCTTTGCGAGTTCCTCTGATACTGTTGAGGCTGCTGATAATTATTCTGATAGTTACTCTGAGCACCACTATTTTGACCACCACCTGGCGGATATGCTTGCTGTAACAAAACCTTTGTTTTCAACTCTTTAGTTTTCTTCTCTGCTCTATCTTTCTCATCTTTGTCCCGATTTTCGTAATATTGCGCAGTAGCCAATATCTGTGCTGAAGAGGAAACTGCCCAAGAACTCTCTGAATCTTTTAACTTTTTACACAACTCGGGAAGCAGATTGTGCACGGATTTATCGACGAACAGTCGCTGACCACCTTCTGTGCTCATATCTTGACCACTGTGGTCGACAAACGTTTCTTCAAACCTGGTGAAGAAATCTGAGACCGTTTCATCTTTCTTCTGCTTACATGCAGACAACTTATCCCAATTTACACGCATCGCAGGCATTATAGTTTTCATGTAATCAATGATCTTACCAGGAAGTTCTGTTACTAAAGGCTCGGGTTTAGCACCACCAACTTGTCGGGCATCTGCAGCAGTAATATTAGCCCATGTGTCACCTAACTCTTGATCATGATCTGCATGATGAATCTTTCCCCATAAAGGTTGGGGAACAACATTCCCAAAAGACATGTCTATGTCAGCTAAATTCATAATGCAAGAACCTGCAGTCTGTGACAATTCCTTGTAATACCCTGTAGGATTCTTACGGGGATCAGGCAATGTCTGTTTAAGGGCCAAAACTTCAGCTCGCTTCCAAGGAACATGTACCTATACACGCTGAAAATGAGGCTGGACAGGTGGGATAGCATTCGCGTCCCTTCCCTCCATTGTGGGGGAACTTCTCTCATGGGATACTGTCTTCTCTTCTTTTTACCAGAAGAATCAAATTCAAACAACGACTTAGAAACCCCTTCAGTCCTAAGCGACAACAACGTCGCAACTGCTTTCTTAACATCTGAACCCACAATTACGCCTTTTGAAAACTCAAAACGTACATGGCTCAACTCGGGCGGATTAGAGTCCAAATCATTTTCCTCTAAATCTTCACATAGAAAAACACACATTTTCTCAAAAACGTATCTCTGCTTTGATGCTTCCCACTGGGTGAAGACATCCATAACACATTCTAAATCATATTTTTCCGGGTCAGCAACCCATTTATGTTCCAAATAATTCAACGTTTCTTTCTCCCTAGAATCAGGCTGCTGACTACGCAACTGTTTGCGCTCTGTGTCAGGAGTTACACTTGTTGCACCAAAGAGAGGATGCAAAAAATTAGCGACAGTACTAGCCACTCTCTGACGAACAGAAAGAGAAGTCGATGAAAAGACAAGAGGGAAAGCAGGGTGAGACAAGGCAGATGCAGAGGCAGTGTCAGGAGAAGTACCAGGAGTGGTAGTCGATATAGTAATCAAAGTTGTAGGAGGTAAAGGCACAGCAGGTGTCAAAGTCGGTGGCCCTTGAGCAGGCTGCACCGGAGGAGCAGGAGCCAGCTGAAGAACAGCTGGTGGGTGCTGTAGAGGAGCAGGGGGCAATGCAACCACGGGTTGCGCCACTAAAGGTTGTGGAGGTGCCGTAGCATTCTGCGCATAAGGGGGTGGCGAACTTAACAAATGCGCCATTAACGGATCTTTTTCAAGCTCTTTTGCTGCATCTTGCTGAAGAGGAGGCAAAACTGGATAACATTTATCTATTACCATTTTACGTAGCCTGTGCAACTGCTCACTCATCTGTTCTTCTTCATTGTCTTTATACTGCATAGCAGCTTGCATTATCGAAATACCCCTTTCTCTCTTATTTTTCTTTGCTAATTTAATTTCCTTCTGTTTGGCTTCCTTACGCCATAGGCGGAAAGAGTCAAACATTGCCGGCCGGGCTTTCTTCTTGAAAAGTTTAACTTCGATGTTATCTAAGATTTCTGTGTCAAAGCTGCCATATTGGGGCCATTTTAGAACACCATCTTTTCTGGTGTATTTGATCCACACTTCATTGTATGTGATGGGGCCTACTCCATGTTTCACATACAGTTCATAAGTTGGAGTTCCAATCGGAGGAACCGGACACGAGTCCTCCAATCGGGAGTCCCTATTATTACAACCAAGACAAAACAAATTTCCAAGTCTGCTAAGACCAGGCATCTTCGCTCTCTAGTCTAGCTTCAAACTTCAAAGGATTATCGATTACGATATTTCTCGTGAATACACGAGTCCTTTAGCTTTGGCACTTGCAAGTTCCAAATAAAGTGATCCCAAAGGGGATACCCAAACTAAGACCAACTAAGGACTGGGAGACGCTCCACTTATACTTAACTGAGATATCGATGACGTCACCAGAAGACTCGTCTTATCGTTTCGCTCTACCAAACTTCAAGGGTCCAAATCAGGGCGATAGCCAGGGCAGCAGTCCTTTGTAGCCGTCAGGAAGCGGGGAACCTCGCAGCAAAGACTTTCGGACCACGTCGACATGCAGGGGTCGATGAAGTGGTTGGCCTTCCTCCAGAATTTTCACACGAAGCTCCTCATGAACCTCTGGCTGAACCGGTACCGCTGGTATCGTCCCGCGTTGGGCGCCAACTGAGGTACTGGGTTTTTCAGAACCGGTACCGAACTGGTAACCCAGTGGTGTCAGGGTGCACACCCAAAGACCTCGAGTACTTTCCTGATTTAGACCACAGAAACTCAGAGTCTTCTAGGTGAAGTCAAGGATCGATTTTATTGGCTGCAACCAAGGTAACAGGTGTCCTAGAAGTACAACAGCACGGGATGTATATTCTCAGGAGACTGCTCAATCTTACAAAGCCAGGCTTCTCTTTTTATACAAAATATTGTGCTTTAGGAAAACATTCTTCGAATTTTAGTATACCATTCACATGTTCCAATTACAAAGAAAAAGCAGAGTCATGATGACAGGCCCACATTTTAGTTTGTCCAGCCCACAACAAATTACCCGGCAAGGCCCAGCATTTCTATCAGATACCGGTGGACCCCCAATAAAAACAGGCACCTCCCCATCATAAAGCAAGTGAGAGAGAAAAGAGCAGGGACAGGTGTGAGCAAGATTCGGCGGGGTGTGTGTGCGATGAAAAGGGTTTATGGCCTGTTGTGCCTTGATGCTATCTTGTTCGGCCACTGGGAGAGGAACTGACCAAACAGGTTCGGCCTGAGGCAAAGGTTTCAGCTTGCCCAGGTCAGAGAAAAGTCAATCAAGGTGTACGTGTCCTTTGATATCGAATTTAGCTGTATTATAAGCCTATGTCAGGGCAACCCACAAAATGGCTGCCGTACACAAAATGGAAGCCAAGGGTTCAAAGACGAAAATGACGATTTCGAGGTGAAATCGTCACTCGAATATGACGAAAATGCTTGTATATAGTGTACTAGCCATTTTTGGTCTTTTGATATAAAAATCGTCATGCTACGACGAAGTTTTATTCATGAGTCCAGAATTTTCAGAACTACACTCAGGGAACTAGGTAGAAATTCGAGTTTAGTATGCCTGATCTCAGAATGATAAAATACATCTTTTAGTGAAGTTGTTTTTAACATTCTGGGCCTGATTCTGATGCGGGTTGGAAAGCTTCTGGACCGAATCAGTTTGGAAATGGTTTCCGACCCACTCGGATCAGAAGAGTCTGACCAACGGAGTATGATGCATCCGGATGCTTCCAGATACAATTTGGTTGGACTTCCATTGACTTCAATGCGAGCATATGTTCCTAACTGCATCATAATTGGGCCCTGGGTTGGAAAGACATGTTCCCGATCCGATTTGGAAGGAGCAAATGCTATCAGGAGGCCTTCCTTACCGCATCAGAATCAGGCCCTAGGAGGGAATGCTTTCCTAACTGCATCAGAATCAGGCCTTTTGTGTTAGAAAATACCACTTTTAGAAAGTAGGTATTTTCTTGCCAATCTGTCCACGCCTGCCTCTGCCAGGTTGTGTATTCCTTGTCTGGTTTGTGAGTGACAGGGGTGGGGGGCTCTAGGAGAGAGGGTGAGTCAGCACAGGGCTGAATAGACCTATCTGCATGTAGAGTGGTGTGAGGAGTTGCACCTAGGCCTGAATAGGGGCTGTACCTGCCTTCCACAATGCTGGCTTCACCTCCTGTGGTGTGCCTGATGACTCTGGCCCACACTGTCAAAGGAAAGAAGGAGTCCTGTAAACAAAGTGCTCCCAGACAGCACAGAACTGGTTTGGACTAGGCACAGACACTCTCTGCCTTCAGAGACAAAGGATTTTGATGTGTAAAAGAGGGGACCCAGACCCCAGAACTTTAGATCACTTCTGGGAATCAAGACAACCCTTTGCTGTGGAAAAGAACCATGGAACTGAATGAGGAGACTGCCCCTAAACTGAGTGTTGTTGGGGTTGGCCTGCAGTGGTTGTTTCATTGCCAAAGAAAGGAGAAAAGGACTGAGTGTGCTTTCATCATCTTGAGGAAGTTCTCCAAGGGCTTGAACTTGAGCTTGCCTCCTGCCTGAAGTCTCAGGGATACAAGACTTCCCCCTTCTGCTTGCCTGCATCTAAAACTGCGGTTTCACCTGCTGCAGAAGGAAACTACAATACCGACGCCCGTGAGCGACACCGTCTTCTGCACCAAATCCGTGAGCACCACTCCGACTTGCACCGTAGACCCGATGCCGGCCGCTATGCCACATCGACGCCTTAACTTGACCGAAGCCGTGTGCGTTGTTCTGACTTGTGCCGTGGTCCCGACGCCTGCTGCTGGCCCACATCGACACCAAAGCTGACATTGGCATCGCAGAGCCGATCCTCGACGTGGGTGACCGAGAATCCATCGACAGCACGACATCGTAAGGAAACGTGGTCTCGTCGCAATTGTGGTGTCACCTCCCCGATGCAGTAAGGAACAGTCAGCTCACCTCCCCTGCACTGCAGTAAGGAACCGAGTCTACACCTCCCCTGGGCTCATAAGGAACCGACTGTCGTATCATTTTTCGAAGGTACTGTTCTTTGTGGGTCTGTTTGGCTCCGGGCCCGACGACTCGCACCTCGCGGTGGGCACCGTACTTTGCCATTTCTCCTGTCACGACATCGTGATAACTCACGTTGGAGTTATTGGTTGCTAGAGACTGATTTTAAGTTTAACAGCCTACCTTGTACGTCTATTTTTGAGTAAAGTATTGTGGATTTTTGTTGTTTGGTCCTGTGTTAAGTCTATATAAAAATACAACCTGGGTCGTGTCTATCTGTAGTGTTGTCACTGTATTACTGTATGTGTTCACAAATGCTTTACACACTGCCTCTGAGATAAGCCTGCCTGCTCGTGCCAAGCTACCAAGGGGGTGAGCAGGGGTTATTTTAGGAGTTTAGTCCCTTACCCTGACTAGACGCATGGGTCCCTATTTGGTCACAGGTACCTACCTCTGCCAACTAGAGACCCCCCAAATCTAACACATACCTTGCAAAACACCTCTACAGCATGCCTTCAAAACCTAAAAACTGTCCCAATTCGCAAACATGGTCCACTTTTTTAGCTATCTAATTCCCCAATAGTGGTTATTTTTATTTTTGTGCCCAGGTCTGTTTGCTTTACCATTCTGACCCTCCCCGGAGGCCATGTGAACAGAGGGAATGTCACTTGAGACACAGTGGCACTGTGGGTGTTGGCAGGCCTAAGATAATGATAATGTGCCAGGTGTTTATATTACAATATTACATTGTAACTGGCACTGTGTGTGTTGGCAGGCCTCAGATAATGATAATGTGCCAGGTGTATATATTACAATATTACATTGTAACCAAATATTGACTTTGAAAGGATGATAGGCTGGTTGGACCTTGGTGGATTCTAGCTTTTGATCAGAAAATCGCTTCATATTACAAGAGCTGATGTCAATTATTACCATCTAAGATGGGTGGCTTGGCATTTCACATCTACAAACAATCTTTCTAACTACTTTTCCCTCAATAAATGTACATTTCATTAGGTCTTTTAGTATCCGTGAAGAAAGAACTGTAAGCTACAGTTCCTAAAATAGAAAATAATTGTGCCTCCATCGTGTATCCTTTTAAATCCCATTTAATTATAAGCCATGTTTCAGGCAGGGAAACAAACAACCTAAGTGTCCAAGGATGCTCCGCTGCCTTCCATTCCTCTGCATGCATGACTTACCAAAGAAAGAGAGTAAATCATCGCCAATCATGCTGAAAACAGAAACTGCGCGCATTCTGAAAAAGTATTCATGCGTCAAGAACACGCGGAATCTTCTCTAACCCCGTCCCTGTTCCCGCTCAATCATACTCGCGTTTACTCGTTTATTAAAACGTCTATTTCTTGGAGTCTCCTTCTAAACTTCTGCCACTGAATGCAGTCTTATTGTATATCATCATTCCCCCATTCTAGCTCTTAACAAATGTGTGCAAAGTGTTTCTTCTTCACTAGGGCGCCAGGACAATCCCCTTAGCACGAAGAACCTCTGCCATGCGGAAGAACAGAATTCGTACTTGAATAAATCTCAGTGGGCTGTGTGAGATGTAAGACAGTTATTTAATTTAGTTTCCTTTGCAAATCTAATTCATTCAAAGCAAAATATGTCAGTTGACAGACTCACAAGCTTATGAAAAATGGACGCAAACAATAGTTCACGTTGTCGGCCCATAAGATAAAAATGAGTCAATATTAAAAACATTTTTGCTAAGTGCAGAAGAAAACATTTCTCTGACCAATTCTTAAAATTTTTCATTGGGAAAGTACTTCAGTACGAATACGACTTCGTAATGCGCACACAATCTCAAATATGTACAAAACGACAGGTGAAACAAAAGCAAAACAAATAATATTCAATAAATCATTGTTTACTCAGTATTTTTTTTATTTAAAACGGAAAGTACTTTAATACACAGATAACTGAATAATACACACAAAATTGGAAAGAATCACAACATGGCTGGTGAAAAGACAGGTTAGAATCCCTCCACGCAGGTTAAAAAAAACATACCCGAGAACAGTGCTTACCTAACTTTTTAGACCCACCAGCCCCTTTTTAGTAGGACAAACGTTGGGGACTCACCTAGCTTTGATGGACATGAGGCGAACGATTTTTTTAGGTAAAAAATGATTTTGTGGTAGCACATTGTTATTTGCAGACAGCACATTCTCCATTGAAATGGTCACTAATTTGCACAGACATACAGTTTTGCAGATAAAAGTCTATTGCACACAAACGTGGAAATCAAGTTTCAGTGAATATTTATTATTTGTGCACCAGCAAGTGTCTTGATTTGTTCTGAGCCTACTAAAATCGTGGCTTCTGCCAGACCCCAGAATTTTTAAAAAATGAGCGTCATTTTGCTTTTCTAACAGCTGAATGTGCAGTTAATTTACAGGTATTCACATTTTGTTGTGTGTTAGTAAAAAATAACATCCCTCAGCTTTCATTTTACACTTCTGTACCCCAGCATGATTTTCACATAATTCACGTTATTTTTCTTTGTCTGTCTACAAAGTGAGAGTTTGTGAACACCAGTCTCTGTATTAAAAACTAAGCAGCAGAAGACACAGCCTTACAGTTGACCTCTGTCTTTGAAGTGCAGCAATGTGGCACCATAAATACAGAATTTAAAGGCCTCTTTGTTGTCTGGACTTTGGCAACCCACCAAAAATCGGCTCGCGACCCGCAGTTTGGGAAATATTGCCCTATAAGATTGTCACAGTGGGCTACCAACCCCCTAAATCCAGAGTAGATCCTATATTGCTGAACCACCCTTCACTGTTCTTGCACCAGCTGATACTGACACGTGAAACCATAAGGGTTATGTAGCTATGAAAAGACAAGCAAACCAGCACTGTTAATCATATTCACAGTATTTAAATCAGGCTTACAACCTTTGTTCATACACTTCATACCAATAAAAACAGCAAATATATGATTCTTTTAAGTACAATCAGCATTTTTCCTTTGTTAGCAAAAAACACAGTTTCAACAGCAACTAAAAATAGGCATTTCAAGATCAATGAACATTTCAAGGCAAATGTCATAAGCCTGTCGGTGTCACCACAATTATGATAACATGGTCTTTCGCTATTATAATGCCAAAGCCTTTAGCTTTGACAACATTTCACACCAATAAACACTTCAATGAAAATCCATACATCAACTTTTTAACCAGATTGCCTAGCTACCTCTCAGGACCACAGGCACAAAGTCCCAACACATGTGGCACAACATAGAAGCTCATTCCAGTAGCATCTTGATTTAAGCTTCAACTTCACTTGGGTCTAGAAACAATTTTCCTTGAAGACTTACAGTTATGGTATTATTCGTATAGGATTGGCACTTGTAGGGGCCTGCTGCTGCTTCTGGTGGCTCCCCCCACAGCCTGTCTCAGCAGTTTATGATACTCCCGACTCTGCATTTTCTAACAAACTTTAATGACTTATGGTGTGTTTTTTCCACCTGTCGATTTCTCTTTGATACAGCAGCCTTGAACCAGGAAAATATTGCCATTTTTCCTTTTTTAAATTTTGATTTGCTCACTCCTGTTTCACTATGCCCCTGTAGTCTTAGGCACACATGCACACTGGTAGTGGATGATGTGGCATGCTCCTTAGCTCCATGTGTTTCTGTCTGACCAGGCATTGCTGGTGGCCAAGTAGGGAGTTTGAGAAAATCTGCCCATGCCCTCCAGGGTACTGGGCAGTGAGAGGCTTTTACTACTTAAGTCTCTAGGGGACAACATGCACATGGCTGCTTTTAGGGGTACCAGGCAAAATTGGACAAATATTCCCCGGCAATCCACCTCTAGTGGGAGATAGCGTGAACTAGCAGGGCGTGCAACAACATTCCAAAAGTTCCTTCTGGTGCCCCAACAGAAAACTAGTGTATTTCAAAATGCTGCATATTGAGAGCTGACAACGATGCAAATATGCATACCCTGGAGGAACAATTTGTATGGAGTTTAATATTATTTTGCTCCTCATGATGCTCCGCATGCTTGAGGGGCACGCTTTGGGGTCCCCTGACCCTCAAAATTTCATTTGACGAGTCACTGGGCTTCCCGACAGCCTCTGACACTGCTGCCTTCTCTTTACCACTAAGAAAAACAAAAAGTGATTAGTGGAATGCATGAATGTCTCTCATCCAATGGAAACTACTCAGTGATGTATCTCAGTCCATCATGTTTTTGCTCGTCATGTCATTTTACCCAGGAAACCATCATTTGTCAATCGGCCTTGTTTCTGCTCCAACACTACAGCCAGAGAACTGCCAGGGTAGGTCCTCTCTGAATGGTAACACATGCAACCCAAGCCTACTTATAACCTCTTTGGGCCTTGTTAATAGGGTGCGCCTTGACTCCTATTATGCAGTGAACACAACAACCACATCTGGGCCCCCGGTTGTACTTATGGCATCTCTCTCTATGGCAGCAGTTTGGCTGTCGGAGTATGGATCTACCCTCGAGTCTTTCACTTGTGATCTCCTGGCCTGGGGTCTTCTGACAGTAGCTGCCTTGGTGTTCAAGAGAGATTACTTCCCCTGCCTCCACTACCTAAACACACAAGCTTCAACAGGATGCCTGTGTCCAGCACAAGCTTATTGTTGTGTGTTTCCTGCATGGCCCATGCCCGTTTTCCCTATTTTATCCTAGTTGTGCACGTTGTGGGCTGCATTATTTTGCACATGTTAGAGCATAAACATGCTTGCTTTTTTGCCACATTGTATTTAAACATAGAACTTGCATATCTTTTCGTGTTCTGTTCTCTTCTTGGGATTTAGTCTGAACACCAAAGACAAGGTCAAACAGCATTGCCCCTTATTATTCTCTCCGGTCAGACACTAGCACCTAGACATAACACAAGGAAACAGCGTCTGTTTCTGAGCACACATATCCCTTCAAATGTCTGATGATAGGAGTTCTAAAAACACACACTGAGCGAAGGTCCTGAAGCAAGATTACTGCGTCAGCTGAGATTTAGAACATACATCTATGTATGCTATGGTATGGGGTCCGCCACTAATCTCAGAAATCTTTTAAATATAATGCAACTTCAGTAGAAATGGGGTGAGGGTCTAGGCTGATCTGTCTTATAATATGACACAGGATTATTTTTAAGGTATATGTTTTGTTAACCGTGCTAATGAAATTCTTGATATGCATTTGGTGTCTAATTGTGGCGCATACACTGCATCTTTGAACACAATAGTTTAATTGAATATTATAAACTTTCTGCGCAACTCTTGTTTATCTTATTGTGGACAAGTACGAGTAAGAGAGCGAAAGGGTGCTTCCTTTTACCATGATCCCTGAGAGGGTCAAGAGTGTTGTGTTCTGGGGAGCTAAGTCACCTGTCTCTCTGGGAAGGTTAGGAGTGCAAATGAGGCACTATAGCTGGTCTGACTCGGGCTCATAGATATTGATGTGGTATTGTGACTCAGTGCCTACATGCTGATGTTCTATGGTCCCAGGTGGAGTTCTGTTCTTGAGCAGAATCCCTGCAACACTATGGTTCCCTATCCTAGGGCTCTCACAATGGGACCAGTTAACAGAAGTCCAAAATACCCCTTTTCTTTAAGGTCCACATCAAGTCCACCCTTTACTGGTCTTTGCTGGTAAACAGGGAGCAAATGCTGATAGGTCTGGAGACAAAGTCTACACGAGTCTAGGACTACAAATTCAGAGATGGGCCATCACATTTCAATTAGGTGTTTCTCAGCAGCACTGGTCTATCGTCCTGCTCCTCCTGGTCCTCTACTTCTCATCTGTTCTGCAGAGGTATAAAAGTAAGGGCAGTGGTCATTGAACATGGAGTGCAGTGATGTAACATTATCCCTCAACAGCTAATTTGCACTTCAAGGGGGTAGATTACACACTGCCCAACCCATTGCGCATTCTGGGAAAAATCAAAGGTGTTTTCATGGAGCAAAGTTACAGCACATGTCTCCTGGGAGCCAACTTCATCCATCTACACATAATTTCTTCCCTCTAAAGCTATAAAAGAACCTGACATTGGAGATAGAAGCTGGAGAATTCCTTGCCCTGTTCCTTTTTTTCCAGGTGTGAACATTTTGCAAGCTATATTGAGATGGTGGTGCTCCAAATACCTGGTGATATTTCACCTCGCCCTCTTCCTGTTCCAAGTAAAGCCTTACCCTCTGAAGAGTGGGCCTCTTGTGTCCAGGCGGATTTGAACTACCAGCTGGGCAGCCGAACACTTAACTCTTCCAGCAGGAAAGAACAATCCAAGAACCAAGGGGCATATTATCAAGACAGGCGATAAAATTATCGCCGTTTTAGCGGCAGAAAACTGCCGCTAAAACTGCGATAATGGGCTTGATAATATGCTCTATGGAATTCCAATTGAAGCCCATGTTAGATGCCCTTCACAATTAACATGGGCTTCAATTGGAATTCCATAGAGCATATTATCAAGCCCATTATCTCTGTTTTAGCGCCAGTTTTCTGCCGCTAGAACGGCGATAATTTTATCGCCTGTCTTGATAATATGCCCCCAGATTCTGCTTTTTTCACGCTTCGATTTTATACTTGCCTTTGTTTACATGCAAGCCAAGAATTTCATATGGGATGGCTCAGCGAATTATGAAAAATGTGTATGAAATAACTCATAGAGCAGAAGATACTCGATATGTGTTTGTGACCCAGCAAATGATAGGCAGGGACATACCAGTGACCATCTTAGTCTCATGCCAATCAAACGTTACATTTTTTGGAACAATTGATCAAATAGTGAAGAGTTACCATTCTGCCAAAAAAAGAAGATTTATTTTAGATTTCCAATTGAAGTAGAAGGCCTTAGTAAGCAATAACCGATTCATTTTTGGTCGCATCTTCACACGGAGATTAATGTGTGAACATGTCAGGCGGAATCAGACAAGCTGTTCCTCCCCAGCAATTACTCGGTGCATACACGTCACACGAAACCTGCTGAAAGTCCTTTTCATCAGCTGTTCACAGTTGCTGACCTCATTTTAAATGAAGAAGACACCGATGGTTGAAGCTCACATTCATTTGAACACAGAACAAACAGTGGCTGAGGCTCCATTAGGATGTCCCATGCCACAGCAAATGTCCACAACCAGAGGTCCATTACTAAAAAATGGGGGTTTTATCAGGGTCAAATCCAAATCCTAACAACATACATATAAAAAGAAGGAAATGAAAAAATAAAAACTACCTTTCTTGAAACTGGTTACAAGATCACAATATAAATGAGTATGAAATTAAAAGATGATTGGAAATGTGTTGTACAGTTCTTGCCAGCTAAATGTCAACATTTTCCATGCAGCATATTGTAGCATTTTGAAAGTGGTTTACAGTTTAGATTTAAACAAACTTTTCTACTGTATGAGCATTTTTCTCTGCCCTATACCGTTCATTATTTAATCTATCTACAGTGCGTCAACTACCGATTAATGGAGAATCTGAACTACGTGTATCCCATTTTATACTAAACGGTTTCGTTTTTTACAACAATAATACATTGTTATTCATTGTAATACCATACAAGATGAGGCTATGATTTGGTATGCTATGATTTACTACGGTTGGTTATTTTACAACGATGTGCATAACATGCATGTGTAGCCAAGTAGATGCATCAGTGCACGTTGATCACTTGACTCCATTTTCTATCTCAAATACCGACTCATTTAAAGACCGAAAATAATCAGATGTTACTGAAAATTGGTCAATAAGCGTAGGTAACAAAAAATAAAGAGATTTGCAGGAGATTGACCACTGCCAGATAACTTGAAACATTTTGATATTATTGGCGAGCATATTTTAAGACTTTATCGTACCCATCACTAGAGCATAACCTCCAAATCATGTTTGTTCCATTGATCAACATACTAGGCATTGAAGAGAGCCCTCATTGTAAGTGCCTGATATGACTTGTGTGGGCAGGGTACTTTAGATATGTATGGGACCTTTCCCCCAGATACGTTTTTGTGCCTGTGCCAGAGGCTTAAACTCGATCAGGGCAGAAACTGTTACCTAGATGAGATGGGACTCGTCTCTAAAATGTTGCCACAAGCACACATCATGCAAAAGTCAATGATTGCTCCAAATTGACGCATCTTAGTCCTGCTGCAATTTATGATGGGAACACAGCATACAGAAAAATATCTTAACTTTCTTTGAACTGTTACAACACTTACTTGTCATGACGGATATAGCAGCACTAAGATGATAAGGTGCATTGAGATGGGTGAATTCATGTTTTTCCAGTGTTTTGGGGATGTGCTATGGATCTTATCTGGTGCTATTTTTCCCAATAGAGCAATGTGCCACTTGCTGAATGTGGCTCAGTAGATTTTGGATAGCTCTAGTTCAGGAATTTATCCTAAGTAACATCCCTTGATTTTCACACTAATCGTAGGGTTGCTGTGATCTAAGTGAAATTACCTTTGAGCATCAAATAATGGACTCGACATAATATAATAAGAAATAAAAAAAATTGTATATCAAAGTCCGAAGAAGCGGTTTTAAAACTGAAAAATACAGAGTTGGAGGTCAGCTTGTTGATCCTCTTCAATGCATAAATATCTGAAACACCCTCCCGGATAGGCTGCTCTCCCCTCCGGAACCACGACTGCTGGGTGTCATCAGCATACATAGGATGCTCCAATTGATGCTTCCTATTGCCCAAAGCTGGTCTACTGATGACTTCAGGAGTGTTGACAGAACCCCATGACACTAGGTAACATCATGGGGTATAACTCTCTTTTGGTTCCATTACATAACCATACAACAGACATAATATGGACCTAGCACAAAAGTAAAACTCCAGCCGCAAGAGTAGCGTAACGCAACTTTCAACATCGCAGCCTATCGCGGGAAAATAACCCTGTGTCAATGTGGAATTCACAACAAGGTGGTAGCATGCGATAGAAACCAGATAACAAGCCAAAGCACGTAGCAACATGGATGCACCCAGCGTAGAGGCCAACTCGAACCCCACAACCTCCACAGACTGCCAGCAAGGAACAACGGGTCGGGGAAGGCCAAGGAGAAGAGGGAGAGGAAAACGGGGTGCAGACCGTAGGAAAAGAATACCAGCGTCACGGAGGTGACAGAACACTACCAGCAACTGACCCACAAGTAGACCACCGGGATTGCAGTTGGAGTGTCGAGGAGGCCAATCCAGGAGGCCAACAGGCTCCGGCATAACGTGACTACCTAAACCAGGCATCAACCCGCTACCAACAGGAAGGCAGCAAAGGCAACAGGAGGTGGCAATCTAGCAGCACCGGCGGAGCTGGAGGAAACCCAGGCCACAGTCATCAGTGTGGAGATGGAGTAAGGAGTAGGTAGTACGAACACAGCTCGAGAAGACGGGAAACAACATCAACAGGGAGTGCAACAAATAGAGACGGGGGGACGGGGGAGATGGGCACATGGCATACATGCACAACGAGGCGTAGCACACTGCACACCCAGGATCATGTCCTAGATCCCCTTGGAAGGTGGTGTACTGAGGTGCACAGCAATGTTCCTAGTATTTGTTTAATCAGGTTTGTAGGTGCCACATAAGTGACGTCAGGTGTCCCTCGGCGTTAAATAATCATGAGCGTAATGTGAGATCAGTGGGTCACTGATCCCATCCTTATGTGCACACTTTTAAGTTTTCCTCTGAATAGGAATTCCAAACAATTTCATCAGTGGTTCTTTTTATTTTTCATTTGTAATTTCATTTCAGACAGTAATCATTTCCTACTGTTTACACTTTTCCGCTCTTATTTTCAGAGCTTAACAATATTCCTTGTTACAGATTCATCAACATCCAATGCATTTCGGGGCTATTACGTGCCCCTTCATCAGGGATACTGTAATGAAAGGGAAAGAAGGTACTGTGTGAGTGTGATGGACATCATCTAAACGCGCAGGTCATGGGATTAGGCTCGGGGTGTGTGGTTATCGGATCACCCTTGTTAACACCATATTGCCAGTGAAGTGAAAAAAACGGAAAAAAGAAACCGTCTTACGTGTCTTTGGAAGTTGTGGTTGTGAGTCTGGAAGGGAAAAGATGTGTAACGCGAGTTAGTTTCAATGCTGCAGCGGATGGTACGTGCATGCTTACATGCGGTAATCCGTTTTCCAAGGTTCTACCGTGAAACTGACCTGTAGTGGAAGTTCGAAGTTCTGCCTGGGTGCATTCCGTTCTTTGGCGCTGGTGCAGTGTGAATGCCCGCGTCGATAGTTTTTTAAAAACAAGTCATGTGATCTGTGTCATGTGTTCATGAAAAGTGAGGAAAGACTAAATAATGAGGTGGCGATCTCGGTAATAGTAGTTACACTATGGGGAGTGTTATGGATATGGTACATAGGGCCTAATAACCAGTATTGAACAATTAAAAATAAGTTACACTTAATTATAACAAAGAAAAGCATAAAAAAGCATAAAAGAGCAACAGTTGCATGAAAAATGATCGCGCAATGTTATACATATATGTCGGCATGTTGAAGTGTGGTTTTATATATCACAGTACATTATCACAGGAGATTTGTACTTGCTCAATCAAGCACTTTTTTTTAAAGATAACAGGAAAGCTCTATTCTGTCGTTAAGCCCAGATGGCTTCTGGGTACAAAGTTTGTAGATCCACGTATTCTCACATTGGAGAAGAAATTTGGTATTGTCCCGTCCCTCAATTTTTGGTACTGTTTCGAGAACGATAAATTTCAATTGTGAGATATTGTGATTTGCTTCAAGAAAGTGCATGGCTAGAGATGATTTTGGTGATTTCAATCGGATGTTCGATTTGTGTTCTGTGAGTCTCGTTTTGATTTTTCGTTCGGTTTTACCGATATAGAGTTTCCCACAGGGGCACTTTAGAGCGTAGATCAAGTTATTTGAGTCGCATGTGGCGTTTACCTTAAGGTTTATATTGTGGCCTTTCATAGGATGGTTGATGACGTTACCTTTAATGATTGAATTGCAGTTGCCACAATTCATACATGGTTTTGTCCCTGTAAATTTTTGTTTTTTGGTAGGTTTGAATCGAATGAGTTCACCCAGGTTTTGAGCCCTGGAAAATGCAAATAGAGGAGGTTCTTCGAAGATTTGTCTGAAGTCTGTAACATTGCGCGATCATTTTTCATGCAACTGTTGCTCTTTTATGCTTTTTTATGCTTTTCTTTGTTATAATTAAGTGTAACTTATTTTTAATTGTTCAATACTGGTTATTAGGCCCTATGTACCATATCCATAACACTCCCCATAGTGTAACTACTATTACCGAGATCGCCACCTCATTATTTAGTCTTTCCTCACTTTTCATGAACACATGACACAGATCACATGACTTGTTTTTAAAAAACTATCGATGCGGGCATTCACACTGCACCAGCGCCAAAGAACGGAATGCACCCAGGCAGAACTTCGAACTTCCACTACAGGTCAGTTTCACGGTAGAACCTTGGAAAACGGATTACCGCATGTAAGCATGCACGTACCATCCGCTGCAGCATTGAAACTAACTCGCGTTACACATCTTTTCCCTTCCAGACTCACAACCACAACTTCCAAAGACACGTAAGACGGTTTCTTTTTTCCGTTTTTTTCACTTCACTGGCAATATGGTGTTAACAAGGGTGATCCGATAACCACACACCCCGAGCCTAATCCCATGACCTGCGCGTTTAGATGATGTCCATCACACTCACACAGTACCTTCTTTCCCTTTCATTACAGTATCCCTGATGAAGGGGCACGTAATAGCCCCGAAATGCATTGGATGTTGAGGAATCTGTAACAAGGAATATTGTTAAGCTCTGAAAATAAGAGCGGAAAAGTGTAAACAGTAGAAAATGATTACTGTCTGAAATGAAATTACAAATGAAAAATAAAAAGAACCACTGATGAAATTGTTTGGAATTCCTATTCAGAGGAAAACTTAAAAGTGTGCACATAAGGATGGGATCAGTGACCCACTGATCTCACATTACGCTCTAGATCCCCTTGGCACACTGCAGCACACACACATAGCACGAACAGCACACCCACATTGACAACAACGTGGAACAACGTACATTGCCAACAGTGCCGAACAGAGGAAACAACTGGCTCCGCACATGCACAGAAACATGCCAACTACATCTGACAGAGCCGGAAACAGTGAAATGGAAATGTATGCATACGACCTCACATCCGTCATGTAGTCCAAATGTACACTGTCCCGCAGAAGAATCCAGCACCCCCCAAACAGTTACAATGTAAATTGCCATGCAGTCTGCATGCAAACCAGCACAATGCGTCAACACATTTGTCATCCCAAATTCCACATGCACCTCCCCTTCACATCGCAGAGGGACACACAACAACTCCAGCAGAGCACAGAACACAACACATCAGTGATGCCCAAAAGGACCACCACACCGTTGACACTGACGCCCTACACTAGCCTATGGATATCTCACGCACCCTCCCACCAGGACACGGCCAGCCAAACAACTCAGGGGTGAACAACCGAGCCTGCAACAGACCACACAGCAGGAAGCACCCGCAAGCAAAGCTGGCTCAAGACACTTCACCCACCCACACATGGTACCCCAATGCCATGTGTCAGCACACCAAAAGGAGGTGGCCGAATCCATGGAATGCGAACCAGGACACATACGTAGGGGTCTATCACCCTTCAGGGCCATTCCACACCCCACTGAAGAGACCCACACTGCCATAGGGACACATGCAGATGCACATTCACAGCACAGAACCACGCGCAAATAGCAGTCAAACACCCATGTTGGCTCTGCGTACGGAGGCCCTGCCACTCCACTTACGAATTGAGTGGGTGACAATAAAGCTACATGTCCAAGCCCCAACCTGCTGCCTGCTGTGACATGTCTGCATCCGATGTACACAGCACATTATATAACATGCATACTACAAGACCACAGGGACACACGCAGATATCATTTTGAAGTGGTTATTGTTTTATCGTGTCTGGTAGGTGAGCATGTTGGTTGCAAACTTGTGACCTGTGCATTGCCAGAGTTGTAGATTGCATGGTTGTGAAGTTGAGGTGAGTGGGGTGTTAATTGGAAACTTGCCAAGGGGCTGTGCATTTCCCTTGGTCCCATCCTGGGAAGGCTGGTTGCTGATGGAGTGTCTGAGGGTGAAGGGATCATGCACACTGGCTGTGTATTTGGAAGCGACATTGGTGTAGGTACCACAGGGTTCTGATATTGCATGCACATTGATGTGTGACGTGTGCTTCCTGTTGCGCTGATTATGTGCTGTGTCACCAGGGGGCACATGTGGGACATGTGTGCAGTGGATTGCCTCCAACATGTGCGTGCATCCGGCTATGCCGTACGGTCCTTGCTTGGTCTCCAGCGGTTCCTGCGCATTATGTTGGCAGTAAGGGGCCTGGGGTGACAGGGTGATGGTGATGTCAAGGACAGGTGTGGGGGACTTGGATGTGGCTGGCTGTGAGACTCCTCTGACTCTGGCGGGTGTTGGTTGGGGTGTGCCAGGGGCCAACAGGTGCAGCACAGCCAGCAGCTTGGTGTGGGGTGGGATGTTGGTTGTCCTCTGTGTTGGTGCCGTTGGCCTGTTGGACGATGATGGCCAGGATGCATAGGATGGTTGTACCTTTCAGCCTGGAGTGGACTGTGACATTGTCAGATGTTGTGCCTGTGAGACAGGTGCATTTCCTGGGGTGCCACTGTCTTTGCCTGCGCTGCCTCTGTGGTGGTCTGGGGGGAGGGTGCCAGGTGGGTGTTTTGGCCCTCTTGGGTGTCCGGGCTGCATGTTCAGTTGCTCCATGACATCTGTTGCCCTTCAGATGACGCCCTGGGCTGGGCTCCCTACTGTGGTGCAGGCTGCCGTCCGACTTTACACCATGTCAGAGCAGGTGTAGATTTCTTGCTGCTAACGGCCTTATCGCGTGTTTTGTGTTCTTATCGCCGAAATGTCTGATCATCGTGAATGTTGAGGTGTGATGTTGTCGCGGCTTTGTGCACAGGAACGCCTACCTGCAACTCATTAGCGATAGTTGCGGGGGTCCTCTGTGGCGATGTTTTTTGTGGCTGCTATCACGGGAAAACTGGCGCTCTAGGCTGTTAGCACCAGCTTGTGCATGGTAGGGTAAATTTATCATAACTTTGGCTGTGATAAAGTGGTGTTTATTCGGTAATCGCTCCTTGAGAATATGCCCCCAGGTTAATTGGTATGAATCCCCAAGAAGTTTCAATTGCTCGATGTATTTAAATAATGAAATAGTTTCTAAGAGTTTAACATTTTGATAACACAGGAGAATGTATTTTTCTAAATGCCATTAGTTAAATCAGGTGGCAAAAGCTCAAAATAATGCTACTATCGGTTTTGGCCATAAAAATAGGTTATCCCTCATCTCACCAGTTGTTGAAATTAAAACGGGGAAAGGCCAAGCTTCAACTCTCTATGGATTTATAAAACTTTGGTGTGCAGCAAAGCTAGGACAATATTTCAAGCAGTTACTTCTGATTCCGTGAAGTACATCAACCACATGCCTATTTTTAGATCTAGGTATACAAGGAGTATAAGGCTATAGGACTATATTATGCTTAATACTAGCATGGAATTATTCGGTATTATCGTCTTACAGAGAAGTGTTCTGTGAAATTTTGGACACTGATGATGTACAAAATGTATGCTGGAATGCTTTTTAAAAATCAAGGTGTGAGACACCAGGGGCCAGATAAATCAATATTCGAAGCAGCACAACGCAGCAAGAGAACTTGCTCTGCCATGTTAATTGCATAGAGCAGGTCTGTGCCATAGTTATTAACATAAGATGCATTTATACTCCCTACCTTTACTTGTGCACTGTGTGCTGCATAGCGCAAATGTAGACACCCTTGTGCCATGATGCATGCGTGAATCCATGCGTAAGCTCATGCACCACCATGGAACGCCGCCTTGGTGCTAAGTAATGCAGCGCAGTGCTATGTGCTGTTTTGCTTTACTTTCAGGTGAATTTACAGGGCAAAACAAGTTTTGCACTAGAAAGTGAACTGGGAAAACAGATTTTGTGTTGATTAGTGGCACGTTTGTGACACAAACATGACTCAAAACCTTAGTAAATAGACTCAATATTGAATGTATTGTCAATAAAAGGAGGAGACTGGTTTACACTGTATGCTGTCTCGTTCTATAGATCAAAGAATGAGTCTTAAATGGATTATATTGTTTCGTAGAACTGAGGCACATGCAATTATCTGACTACATGGAGTATGTTATAATCTGATACATAGCGTCTGTTAGTATTTGTTTTAGGGTGTGTGTGTGGAAAACTATATATTTATTGGTCTTTGAACACCTGTCTAGTGCAGTTAGTGACTATTTTATTAGAGTTGACGAAATTCATGCATATATTTTAGATTCTATTGTATACTTAAAAATAAATTTGCATTAATTGTTATTCCTTCGTGACTATTTGTACAAGATTGATATTGTTATGTGTGTTTTTATGTGTTTTATATCTACATATAAAATCATGTGCACATGGATTTAAACATCCAAGATAAACCTACTGTGCTTGCTTGTTGAAACTCCATGTAAACAGAAGCATTTATTTCCTTAATTGCTCATGACTGAGGGCTGCCTGCAAAAAAAGCAGATAATATATTTTACGAGACGTAAGCAATTTATTATAATTGTGCATATGGCTACATTTAGTATCGTAAAGTGTTTCTAGAGAGGTATGTTTTTAGTGCTTATTAATTGTTACAAAAATGCAAACGATAATATACATATATATATTCAAAAGCGTTCGTTCTTAAACACCAGAAATTATTTTATTATTTTAAAACAGGAATCTTGACCTTAGAGCATTTCTCGGTTCTCACTGGCAGTGTTTACAAACAAGAAGAGGGACAACAATTTAAACTTTCAGATCGTGATCTTTACAGGTGATCCAATGCAAGGGAAACAAGGAATTTAAGCAAGTCATGTGCGTTGCATCCAAGTTCTAAAAGTCGAAATGGATTTAAAAGTCATCATCAGTAAGGAAAGGGACTTGCTGTAAAGATACATTCTAAAACAAGCATCTGCAATGCAATAGGTCTTGCATTTACTCGAGTTTGAGCTATTGGCATTGTAAATGTCAATGCCTTTTATTTATGTTTTGGTTTTAAAAACATAAAATGAAAGGCATTGTCATTTACAATGCCAATAGTTTAAACTCTTGCAAATGCGAGACCTATTGCTGATTTGCCCCTTCTGTCTCCCATGGCCCTTGAAGAGCTCCCCGTTTGCTACAAGTTAAATAAACAAGCCGATGGTCACAACTGTGCATGAGAGACCCTCCTGCCCTCCTACAGTAAGTGAAACTTATTTAAGAAAATAGCACTTGCAGACTAAAGAAGACCCACAGTGTAACAATCGAAGTAAAAGGGCTAGTCCTAATGGGAGGTTACAAATTAAGACAAGGAGGTACTAAGTAGGGACTTCAAGGCCTAATAATGGACCAGAAGCCAGCATTTATAAAGGACAATGACATAAGCTAATGACAAATATGGGTGGAGGGTGGTCAGGGCTTAAAATATATACTCCAATACAGCATGCCTTGCAGAGCAGTGCATTCGCTGCCCAGGCTAGACCTAAAAAATATAAATATAAAAAATATATGAAAATAAAAAAAACACAGCAAATGCGATACCAGTACCATTTGAGTCTCTAATCTTTCAGTATAAACTGATAATAAATCTGGCTAATCTGCCAGCAGCAGTACAGTCTTTGAAACTGAAGGAGAAATTAACCGGAAACCATGTATCTACGAGCTACAAACAAAACATTAACTGAATGCCTCAGCCTCAGTAGATTTTTACTCAAGCTGCAGCTTTCTCAGCGGGGACTGGTAGTTTCTCATCGCGAGCGGTCGCGACCATGCGCGACCACTCGCAATGAGACACCTGACCAGCGTTGAGAATCTCGCCGGGAGGTTTATTTTCCATGCTCACGATTGGCAACTTGATGTTGCTGATCGCGAACACGGAAAAAGTCTCGCGAGGATGTTATTTTGCTTGCTCGCCGTTGCCAGCTTGATGTTGAGGACCGCGAGCAAGAAAAAAATGGCCGCTGCACTACGCTACGTTACGCTATGCATGGTTGCACTGTGCTACGTGCAGTTCCCGTAGTGCAAAGTTGCGCAAACCTCGCAAACTACAAGAGCGTAGCGTAGTGCTTTGCCCAGTGTTAATTATATCATTGTGTCTAGTTGAATATAAATAGGACAATTATAATTATACAAAAAAATCTTTGTTGAACGGATGCAGTGTCAAGGAGTGTGCCCAATTTGTGAAAGTTACAATGCACTGCATGAAGAAGAATCGTGTAATTTGTTATGAGGAGCAATCAGTCCACCTAGTTTTCACAGCAATTGATAACCATCGATGCTAGTTTGGTTTTTTCCCCCTCAAAGTTCATATACTCCAGTATACAACAGTGAATGATTTCAGTGCAGCCCGTTCAGGCCACGCATCATCAAAGGGTGAGAACACGATAAACACCAGACTAACCACTAACTCAGTAAACCATAAATAATCGCCACGTGCCCTTGTTAGGGCAAAATTCAATAGTCAAAACACATTTTTACCAGTGCGGTCTACCTGAACCACGCATCATCGCAGGCTCCACACAAATAGCCCCTACGTCAGTCCACCACAACTCATGAACTCTTTACGATAGAATCTTCGGTGTATTATTTGACATACAAGGCTCCTACCTTTGTACAGCAGAAGTCAAAAACCGTTTAAGATTAAATATCTGTATATGATATCATGATTACTAATCTACTTTTTACCAACAGCAACGTAATAAAATGGAGTCGAGCACACGTGCCCGTACCCACTTCAACTATCTATCTGTGTCTGTGTATTTATTGTGTTTGTAAAATGCTGCTCCTCCGCCCTACCACTTTATATTGGGCTATAGCGTATGCAACCATCTTACCTGTGACAGTAAGTGTGGGCTATTTCTCCTTTTTTTATTTTATTTAGCATATTTGTATAGCGCAAATTCAACCCAAAACTAATAAATTTCGAGCCACATGTACATTACGTCATTACACACAATATGATGGACGGAATGTTGCACAATGGCAAAACATTCAACCCCAGTCATAGATCTGGGTTAAATCCATTGTTATTTTGCTCTAAGTTACGTCATTACTCTACACTAACAGGATGCAGAAGCAACTCCGAGGCCCGAACACCGATTTCCAGCACCAAGCTCTACAGTGTACCTGAATAACCAAATAAGTATATATAAATATACATATATATATATATATATTAGCTGCACTTCATGTGCCAAAAACTGCAACTTAAACCTTTCACAGCCCTGTATTACTACAGCTACAACACTCCACTGAATGTACAACAAAGATTCATAATCGCAGAAATTATGTGCTGCAGCAGACTGGATACTAAAAAGCGACGCAGCGATTTAGACAAACACAGTCCTATATAGTGTATCAAATTACATGTGAAAAAACATTTCCAATAGCAGAAACGTTTTTATAATCGCTCAAACGTCCGGAATATAAACTATACAAATATTTCTTTTAAATGTGAGAGGGAACGTGTGTGAAAGGCCAATGTTATTCAACTCCACTTTAAGATAGTAACAATTACTAAACATAACATATTTCTTTTACTATCATTTAGATGTAGAGCTTCAGGGTGCATTATGTCCCAGCACGTGGTGAAAAACACACTGGTGACAGAAAGTTGAGCTGTGAATATTCTTTGCAGTCACTCTCTCACTTTCTCTCTCCTTTAATAAACAAGCATTTACAATGCAATGGTCTCGCCTTTGCAAAAGTTAGAGCTATTGGCATTGTAAATGACAACATTTTTATGTATGTGTTAGTTTTGAAAACAGATAAATAAATTGCAATTGTCATTTACAATGCCAATTGCTTAATCTCTCGCAAATGCGAGACCTATTGCATTTGCAAAGAAATAGGTTGTGTATTTGCGCAAGTGTGAGCTATTGACATTGCGCTCCCCGGATCTCTCACTGCCCGGTGCCAGTCTTGTCCACCTTCCTTCACGGCCAGCCCCCCTCCCACCCCCACAGCACCGTCAGGCAGCCATCGGTGCGAGCAACGGGGGGCCACAGCCCAGACTGCGCATGTGCGCAGCCGACGCCAGCTCGACCTTAAAAGGAGGCAGTCCACCCCGCAAACTAATGCGCTTCACAGAATATAATATTCCGGCTGCAATTTAGGTCAAGGGGCAGGCATGACATCCTACTATTGTAGGTACCAGGATTAGGCCGACATGATTGACTATGGGTGCCTTTTAACCCTGGGCGAAGCACTACGCTCCGCTCGCGGAGTTTGCGAAGTTTTTGCAACTTCGCACTACGCGAGCGGCACGTAGCACAGTGCGAACATGCGTAGTGCAGCGTAGCGTAGTGCAGCGCTCATTGTTTGCTTGTTCGCGGTCCTGAACGTCATGTTCGCGACCGCGAGCAAGCAAAATGACATCCCGGCGAGATTCTCAACGCGAGGAGGTCAGGTTTCTCATTGTGAGTGCTTGCGCATGCTCGCGACCGCTCTCAATGAGAAACTACCTGTTCGCGTAGAGAAAGCTGCCGCTCGAGTAATAATCTCCTCGAGCAGCAGAAAACTATAGCTCGCACTGTGCAAAATGCCGTTTTCAATGATTGCACAGTGCCGGATGCTTGTCCGCACTGTGCAATCATTGAAAACGCATCTTGCACAGTGCGAACATGCTACTACGCAGCTCGCGTAGTGCTACGTGAAGTTCGCGTAGTGCGAAGTGCACTTCGTGTAGCTTCGCGTAGCGCTACTTCGCGAACTACGCCGTGGCACCTACTTAGAAGTCTGTCCAGAGTGGGGATCCGGGGGTGCGGAGGGGTTGTCTGCCCCCTGAAGGTTGTGTCTTCTCATTTTGCTCTGCTGCTCCCCTGGTGGGTGAGTTATGGTAGCACCCCAGCACAGGTAGCCCCCCGCTTTCCCTCTTTCATGCTGTGTTTGACAAGTTGTCCCACATGAACTGACTGGCTGCGTCTCTTGGGTGACTCAGTCTTAAGAAACTCACCACTTCACAGTAAAACTCCGAGGCTTTACCTGAAACACCCCTTTGAAACTTGTAAAGGGGATGTGTGGTTGTGTTTTGCGCAGAGGCGAGAAACGTGCTATACAAAGACATCTTTTGGGTTTTTAGTTAGAGGCCCTAAAATTAAAATGTTGAAGTACAATATCTTCAGTTCTTACCGTTTAAGGTTTACGTTGCTCTAAATGCTGAAATCTATCAGGTTGCAGAAGAGATGTAGGGACACGGAATTTGTTAATAACGGGAGCCGTCAGATATAGAGGAGTGCGATGCGGAGGCCAGTCTACTCATTTATCAAGTCTCCAAAAACAGAAGCAAACAGTGCCGACACATAGTGGCATTAAAAAAAGGATAGTTACAAAGGGTACGTGTAAAAAAGGCGCTAACAATGCTTGGATGCACATTCTCACCTCTATTCTATCGCATGAGAGGTGGAAATATTTATTGTGTTCTTTCAGAAAGCATTTAGATGTATCAGGTTTTCTGAAAGCAAAGATAAACAAGAAAAGCGAAAGTAAATGCTGTGCCGCAAAGTGGGTGCAGCCTGGCAGAGTCGGATTCCGACACGCGCCTCTTGCCTGTTTATCAGCGCCGCGCGCTGGTATGCAGACTCCCCTGCATACCAGAGAGGCGCGCGACGCGATCCGGACTGCAATGCCGTGGAGACAAGACCTGGCCGCGCGCACAACGTTATCCTATGGAAAAACGCTGCGCGCGGCCAGGTCTTGTCTCACTTCGTTGGTCTCAGACTGCTGAGACGACGGCTATAGTTCTCGCTTGCGAGAACGCGCTTTAAGCGCGTTCGTCGTAGGCGAGACCTAAAAAATTACACACAATTTTAACTTCCTTTTTATCTTACAGTTTGTGTTTAACAAATTAGCGTCCCCCCCAACACCTTTGAAACTCAACGTTCGAGGATTCTGCGATGATGCGTGGCCATCATAACAACATTTGAGAAGGCTGCTTCAACACGTGGTGCACCCTCTTTGAATCACGCCAATGGCACAAGGTCAGCAAAAAAGCTTCTTTCCGAAACAACGACAAGTCATCTGTGAAAGTGTTTAAACAAGGTAAGCAGAGTGACCTAGATATACAATGCCTACGATTAAATGCATTAGAAATGAAAGACCTTATTTACAAGCATGAGAAAAGTAACACAAAACGTGCAAGAGAGAGGAAGTGAGAGAGTGATTGAAAAGAATATTCGCAGCTCAACTTTCTGTCACCAGTGTGTTTTATACCACTTGACGGGACATAATGCACCCTGAAGCTCTACATGTAAAAGATAGTAAAAGAAAGATGTTATTATTGATATTTTTTACTATCTTAATGTGGAGTACAATAACATCGCCCTTTCACACACCTTACCTCCACCATTTAAAAACAACTATTTGTACAGTTTATATTCAGGACGTATGACCGATCAGAAAAACGTTCCTGCTATTGGAAAAAAAATATTAATGGATTAAGATTAAGTATATAGGACTGCGTTCGTCTACATTGCTGCGTCGCACCCAGGCCTCACTGCTCACCTTTTCGTGGACAGGACACCTTCTACATCATGCAGTCCCGCTCTGCCACCAAGAAGTCTCAAGAGGATATATCACACTGGATTTTGAGGAGAACCCTTCAAATGGATTGCTTCCTGCCTCATCGGAAGAGCCCAGAGAATGCACTTACCACCTTACACATCGGAATACAATAATATAATCTGCAACGTCCCACAAGGATCCAACCCTCAGCCCAAGGAGTGTTCAACACATACATGACCCCCTTAGCCGTCATCTTCCGAACCCATGGACTAAACATCATATGCAAAAGGCACCCGTCTCATCCTTTCACTATCAGAAGACCACTCCACCACAATGGCCAGATCCACAGGTGCATGACAAGAATCCCCGACTAGATAAAAAACAACTGCCTAAAACTCAACACAGACAAAATAGAAGTGCTGATCTTTGAAAACAAGACATCCCTGTGGAACGACTCATGATAGCTCTCCGAACAAGGACCCTCACCCCCTCCAACAGGCCATGCCTGCATTGCAACCTTAGGCATTATCCCGGACAGCCAGCTGACTGGACTACGGTATCGCCTCTATGTATGAATCACCAGGCACCTCCTTAAGAGACAACAGAACATTCAGAAAATAGCAGCCTGACACATCCTAGATTTTCCCAAATGGGCTGACAGCACCCCACACCTCAAGGAGCTCCACTGGCTCTCCATTCAGAAGGGATGATCCATACCTACAGAGCCCTTCACAAGCAAGGACCAGCATACATCAACCACAACATGAACTTCTACCAACCCCCCAGTCACCTGCACTCCAGACCACCTCCCTCTCCCTTGTGCACACCCCAGCATCTGCTGAAGCAACAGTAGAGGCCATTCCTTCTACCTTGCTGCAAAGTCCTGGAATTACCTCTTCTTCTGCCTCTGGACCACACCCTCTCTTCTGGAATTCAGGAAGGAATTCAAGACCTGGCTGTTCAACTAAATGCTCCTGAAGCAATAAGTTTCACAGTCCCTGGATACCCTCTCGGGTGATTGGCCGTGCTTATTAAATCATGCTCGATTGATTGATTATAAGTATGGCTCGATATAACGGATGGTAGAAATTGTAGTGTAGTCATAAAGGGTTTCAAGTCCTTTCCCCAGCAGGTTCATCTATATATATGAAAACGAATGTATGTCTGTCTGTCTGTCTGTTTGTCCTTTATGCATTACTACACCATTCATCCGATCGCCATGAAACTTTGGGAAGTTGTTGAGTACACTCCCGCGAAGTTTTCTGGCATACATTTTTTTTAAATAAGCAAGATTAGAAGCTGTTCGAATACAAACTGATCAAATCCGTTCTTCTCAAACGAACGACCATCGAGAATCGCTCCGAAGGTGAATTCCTCTAATGTAACCCGGTCCTCCTCGAGCGCAGCTACGCGCGTTGAGGGGGCCACAGAAGCTGCCCAAACATGTCGAATCAGTCTTCGTTGTGCCGAGACGGAGTGTTGGCGAGATGGTGCGGGATCGGGAATGAAACCAAGTCGTGATGGGGGTGCAAGGTATGAGCGTGTAAGCTCTGTGCTCTTGCGCTCACGTTCAAAAGTATACCAAATGCGATGAGGCCTAATCTGGTTCGAAATAGAACCGGAGGGGAAGTAGTCTAGGGTGAAAGACACAGGGGCCAATATCGAGTGCGAGACACAAGTAACATTAGAAGGTGTACACAAACCAGAGAAAAAAGTTACAATTTCACCTGAAAAGGCCAGTTTGAGGTATTCAGAAGATATAGGCCAATCCCAGAAAACATAGGAAACTGAGATAATTATCTTTCTGAGCAGCAGCAACATTCCTTTCTTCTGAGATCGCAGCAACGTGCGACGGGTATGCTAGTCACAAATAAAAATAGACCACTTTTTTGCATATAGAGAAATGTATATATTCAGGATTTAATATAGCTCCAACAGTGGCGACTGCTATTAAACGGGGGTGACGAGGCAGAGGGGTGATGAAAAAACACACCTGCAGGACGGCCGCTGCCCCTAGGTCCTTTTCGCTTGAGTCATAAAAGCAGGAAGCACACAGTCTCCCCTAGCCAATCACGATGCTGTTGATACCAGCATGACAGCAGGTTTGTGATTGAAATGACAAATTGGGAGCCTATGCTTGTTCTTCACCTAGGGTGTGTAATACAGCTGGGTGGAGAACATGCTAAGTGCGCATAACTGTATAGACAACGCAAGAAGGCTGAACAAACCGTCACACACACTTAGAGAGTGCCCATCACATGCCAAAGCCAGTACAGAAAAACAAAATGATAAAAACATGTAGTGTAGTTCCTATATTCCTGATAGGCTCTGCGCATTGGAATAATATACACTATAGATTTGACATAGTACTGAGGTCAGTATGTCTCCTTCGAGTACATTAGAAACTTTCTCAAATTAACAAGAAAGGATAAGTTTCTGACAACTGCATAAAGATGACAACTTTGTTTCCCTTAGCCGCATGCGCGCTAGCGGTTTTCCCGCTGCGAGCTGCGTTTTTTCAAAAGCCGCATTACATGACGAGCTCAGCTCGTATTGAGCGTACGAGCGTCGTAACTCATGACGAGCTGAGCTCGTCATGAGCACGGAAGGGGTTAAAGTCAGAACAATATCTTCAGAGTCTTGAAAACAATAGATTACAGTTTCACTCAGTAAATCGTGCATGCTTCGTTTCTATAGAGTTGCATACAAATAGGGAGATGGGTGTTTCAATAAAAAGGATTTATTGAACAGTCTTCTTTCTTATGCAAGAGATATGAACTGCTACAATCGTAAGACAGTATGCGATGTATAATGCGTACAGCGTAAACAGTAATATGAAATAATACTGTAATAGCATTGTCTGTCGCTATGTCATATATAAAAATACATACATAAATAACACAGGCTAAAATACTCAACTGGTGCATCTAAAATAATCCTACCCCAGTGTACCTAACCTAAGTCTAGTATGAGGGAAGAAGTAGGTGTTGTTTTTAGCTATCGTCTAGTTTGGTTTAGTTTTGCCAAGAATTGCCAAATGTTTCTCTAGGTTCTACTCAGCTCCATACATTAGAATAAGAGAGATTGGCATCTCTTTCCCGGGACTTGATCTCTAACACCCCGCAAGGGGAGTCAGAAACACTGGAGCTGGATTCTCGGCAAGGAGGATGACAGCGTATGGTCAGTGCGTCACTTGGGGAGATGACTTCTGTGAGAAGTTGGCCTGGTATATGATGCTCACTAGTTCTAGTGATCAACTTGTACCATGCCAAGCAACCCTTACGATGATTGGTTGTAAGTCAACCTTATAGACCAGCTATCCTAGTAGCGTGGACAAAGCAGTCTTAGGCTAAACTCTGTAAAGGCATGTGAAGCAAGCTGTTTTACCATACACAATCCACTTGAATACCAAATGAAAGGACACCACACAGATATATATTGAAAATATATATATATTTATTCACTACAAATATCCCCTATACTCTTTATGAGCACAGAAGCAATTGCGTTAAAACAAAACACAGTTTAAATATACAAAAGTTGCACAATATGGATGAGCCCAAGGGGCCACTTAAACCATATACTAAAATAGTGGTATAAGAACCACCAATTGGAAAGGAAATAGGCCTAGGGTTGGGGAATCTCTGGAGCTGTTCGGAACTAACAGTGAAGAAGTCGGGAAAGGCCCGCGGGATTCGGGTGCAGTGCTTAAAGTGCATGCATGCACCAATGCAATGCCAAAGTTATAAAGTTACTGTTTTAGGAACCTTCCGACTGACCTAGAAGGACAAAACTTTAGATCTAGGCACTAGAGGTGTGTACCAGTGTAGGAACACTGGCATTGCTGAGTTACCTCACCCACAGGAAGTGGGTGCACAGGTGCCAAGTAGTGTCGGGTTTCGTCACGCAGGTCGATGGTGCCTGGAGATGAAGATGCTGCAGGCGGGTCGTCGAGGAGAGTTCCGGTGGATCCAAGGATGGATCTGAAGATGTGAAGACCTGAAAGCAGAGGGGACAATGTTCAAAGTCACTAGCCAGTGACTACCGTGGAACCAGGATGGAACCAGGCGATGTTGGGTGCAAACAGGCGATGAGGTGCAGCTTGTCTCCGCAGCCACGGGGACATGACGAGGTCGAGGACATCCAGGAGTCGATCACGAGCTGACCCACAAAGGCTCTAGCTGATGGCAGTGTCCGCAACTTGATTGGAGCAAACAGGCCTTGGCTAATGCAAGCCATGCAGGAAGAGAAGAAAGCTTATTTCTCGAACCAGCAAGGTCAGAGGGGCTGCTCCTTTTTACAGGAGTGAGGGCTAGTATGGAGCAACCAGACCAGCAGTTTAGATTGTAGATTTTGTCGCCAAGATGGCCACTAGCCATGTGGCAAGTGACCAGGATGATGCGTCAAGTGGCAAAGTGCAAAAGGGCCCCAAGCAGATCGTTGAGATGCTGGGGGGCTGATCTTTGGTGCAGATGCTGCTCTGTGGTGGGGCTTTTCAAACCCCAAGGCACAGCATCGAGGGAACCTCGGGTGCTGCGCAGTCAGCTACTCGGGGGTCTTTCAAGATGGCCAGTCCCACGTCTCTCAATGCCTCCATGGGTCTCTTCTTTTCAGGGACTGTGGATAGGTTTGTGAGAAGTCTGGGAATTTAGGTCTTGTCGGGTTCTGGGCTTGGGCTCCGGCGGGAGGCGGCGGCAAAGCAGAAGTTGAGTTGCTGGTTGGTGCCTGTATTCACAGGGTGGTCACTCTTTGGCCACAAGGGAGATTCTCTTCAGTCTTCTGTGCAGCAGAATGTCGAAGTCCAGTTTTCTTTTTAGTTTCAAGTCGAGTTCAGGATGTTCTGAAGTCTTGGGACACAGCTCCTACTCTTATTCCAAATCTAGGGGCCGGATTACCTGCTAGGTCCCTCCTCTGGGTGGGACCAGGAAGGGGGGTGGCTACACCCCCTGTCCTTTGTCCATCTCCGCGCCAAGACTGGGGCTGTGAGGCCCCAGCACCGGTTTGGACTGGCTTATGCACAGGGACACCATGTGTGCCCCAGGCATGTCTCATTCTATTCAGCCCTGTCCTACCCAATACACAAAATCCTGTCTGGGGTAGTGCTAGCACCTCCCAAGGGAGGAAACCCTTTGTCCAAGCCTCCCTCGCTGGAAGGACTCCCAGCAGCAGGAGGTCAGACTTGTGTCTGTGGTGGCAGCATCCATTTTGTGATGCTGAGGCTCATGTTTAACTTTACCCAGGTTTCAGGTTATGTACATGTCGTGTCCCTCTAGAAGGGTGGAATGCTACCCCGTCGCCAGAACTGGTGAGGGGGTAGTATTCCAATTCGTATGACACCTTACTCGACATGTTTTGATAAAGCCAAACCAAAGATAGCATTTAACCGCGAGGTTCATAATGCACTTAAGAGTATATGGTATGGCAGTATCATGGAACAGCTAAAGGACGTGGTTCCGAAAGCTGCAGACAGGCTCAGCTCATGCTAGAGCACCATCTCACATATTTCCAAGCACTCTGCCTCCAGGATTGATGAGGCCTTCCATAGGAGTGGCTGATAGGAACATATGTGTCCATTTTAAGTTAGGTATAGACATACTATACCTAAGTAAGGGGTGATTACACCGACTTACCCCAGCTGAGTGATCAGCCAGTTGTGTCAAATATGGAGGCCAGGCCAGGTGTGGCATAATACATGATGCAGCCCCTGGTAGGCCTTGGAAACACCTATGCCCTGGGTACCTGGGGTACACTGTTACAGGGGCCAACAAGGTGAACCAGTTCCAATTCGTAATGCACCTGTGTGCATTGGTATTAATTTAGAGAGAGAACAGTAGGCTGTGGGTCTGATTAGCAGGCCCATAGCCACATTAAGTCACAAACCAGTGAAGCAAAAAGCAAAAATTTGGGGTGACCATAGGATAGCAGACCCTACTCTCCTACAACTTCCTTCTGGACTGGCTGTGGCGAGCCGCGTCGTGCAAGTAGGTAGCCAAACCGCACTAAGCCTTGCATTGAAAGTGAAGGTATATTTATACCTTGAAGGTGCTTAGGAATGCCAGCATTGACGTAGAAGTTGGGCATATAAATGTCATGGATGAACCCCTAAGGAATAAATGTTCATGCATAATAAATGAGTTCTTGGAGAAATCAATATTCAAGCAAGGAGAAGTCCTAAAGGCTTATGAATCTGCTTTTCCAGGAACTCATTGTGACGTAGATGAATGGATGTAAGTAGCCATGCCTGTATTTGGTTAGCATGGATAATGCCTAAAGAAGGACTGGATTTCTATGCCTATATAAGGGCAATGTGAAATGTACCTATGTAAGGGCATGAATCGGGAAATTCATACGGAATCTAAATTGATACACAACAAACATTGCATTATTATCATTCCCTTTTGAACTGCTCGCAGAGCAGTGGGGGATACTCCTCTGCATTAGCAGAGGAGGTGCTGCTGAGCTCCAATTTCCCAAGCAATTTCAATCAGGTTTTTACATAGTTTATTGATTAAATATTTTGCCCAAACTCCTGGAAAGGCAACCCAATATCACTGAATGATTATCACTAGCCTTTTGCTTAGACCAGTGGTTCTTAATCTGTGGTCTGGGGACCACCAGGGGGTCCAAGAAGCCTACTAGGGGAATACACAACTGTTTAGAAAATTAAATATTATGTAGTGTATTACTGTGGTTTGATTTGCGTTCACAAAAAATTGATATAACATGCACTTTATTTATTGGTATCTAACTGTATTTTAACAAATTCAGTTTTAAAAAATACCTTTATAAATACACACCCTGCACTTTATAGAAGTGTTGTTAATTGTTGAAATCATTTGTTCTCTGTTAACATGTTTTTGGACAATGTGGCTGTCTAATGGGTCACCGTGTTAATTCGTCTTATTGAGCATTAATGCGGAGTAAGACCTTGCTCTTTTAGCTTGCTGTATTGTAATTATTTATTTTATGTCTGTACTATATTGAAATGTGTCTTTTATGACCTCATTTGGTTAAATAAACATTCTTTTTTAGAAATAAAGTGTATGTAAATGAAGAAGCTAAATTTAAAGTTCATTTTTTTAAATGTTCTGTTAATGTGAAGGAGTTTGAAATTGGAGGCAAAAAATGAAGCAGCATATTTATGAGCCCCCTTTGCATCGCTCTTGCACCATGCAAAGTGGTGCAAGAGGAATGCAAATAAAATATTAGATGTATGTAGCCACGCAAGGCCACCTTGCGTGACCCTGCATGGCTTCATAAATCAAATAATGCAACGCATCGCAAATCGCTGCATTGCATTTCTCTGCGCCAGGAAGGCATTTCCATGGGTGTTGTGTGGGTATACCTACACAACATCCATGGATTTTGACGGATTCCCAGATTTACAAGAACAGGTCAACTTGGAATGCGCCAAAAAGATACTCTCATCAGGAGATCCTATGTATACTGTATTTTGCAGCACACATAGAAAGAGTAACAAGCCTCTTGGGATTGGTTTTGTACAGGAAGGGGCCTCTTCCTGCACAAACACTATACCGAATGCAACGCAGGCACCCTTGCACCATGGGTCAAGGGTGCCTGCATTGGCGCCAGGCAGACCATTGCATGCCAGCACTTTGGAAAGGATAGGAATGCACTATATTGCCTTAAATACAGTGCATTCCTGCCATTCCCAGTTTCGAAGCACTTTTTCATATATATGGCCCTAACTTATATCCTCAGATTGAGTTGTGGGAGTAGTGCCACTGTATCAACCAGAATATAGTATGGATTATGAGTGGCCAAAATTCTATTTAGAAAAGCTCTAACCTTCTCATTAAAAAGAAAACTCAGATTTTTATAAAAAATAAGTTTGTGAATTAAATAAAATATTTAAAATAATATATATTTGTTGGATGAATACTTGTTTCTGTATATCTGTATATTTTTGTGTACTGTTTAGCTTTTCAATCATGGAAAAGCATTATAGCAGGGTTCAAGTATTTTAATAATGATAAAGTGGGTGCTCACTGAAGTCCAAATGTTGAGAACCAATGGCTTAGACCATATAGAAAACCAAAGAGCAGTGATAGAAACATAATGGGATCCTGCAAACACAGAATCTGCAACTCTAGATAGCAAATGAAATTAGAAGTACTCAGTGAGACAGTCAGTAACTTACATAAAAACATGTTCTCTGCAGCTTGAAATATACTCCTGGTCTGTAAGGCCTCAAAGGCTTGCCCTATAGGTCACTCTGGAAATGCAATGAAAGTCAGATTTATCATATTACTTGTTAGAAATTCAGTCTCTAGTTGGCAGAGGTATGCACCCTGTCCAAGTAGGGACCACAATCCTAGTCAGAGTAAGTCAGATACACACCATAAATTAACCTGTGCTCATCCAGTACTAGCTTGGCACAGAACAGTTAGGCTTATCTTAGGATGCAATGTGTAAAGTATGTTTGCAACACTTAAAATGGTAACACAGTAAAAGAAATATGCTAAAAGACTCCAGTTTAGAAAAAGATAGAATATTTATCTGAGTAGAACAAGACCAAAGCAGCACAATTCCAATAAGTAGAAGAGAAGATATGAATTTTAAAAGAATAAACTGGAATAAGGTGCTTGAAAGCCAATAGTGGTTAGGGGTTACTTGAGGTTGCGCTGGACTGGGGTAATCCAAAGTACAGGCCGACCGTGATGGAGGGCAGGCTGGCTGCAGGACCCATGCAGATCTCGATCAGATGCAGCAAGCATACATGTCTCACAGTCGGGTCTCTTGTCATCAAGCAGCAGAGAAATGTCCGTGAATTGGCGTTGCATCACATCGAAGGGCAATGTGTCAGTTCCGATTGCAGCAAAGTCATCACTGCATTGAATTCTGTAGAAAAACAGCTGCAAAACCCAGTTACAAGGCCCAGGACTGCATTGGCACCTCTTGGCTGGACAGGATTCATAGTTGACAGAGTCCAGAAGCTGAAGCAAAGTTGAAGAAGGTCTTTGATGGCCCTGCGACTTCAAAAGAGGACATAAGACAGCAAGCCCTTGGCAACACTTAGGTCCAAGGATGTAGAGAGCAGGTACTGTCCTTCTCACTCCCAGGCAAAAAGCAGCAGGCAGCAGGCCAACACAGTAAAATAGGTGGCAAATATATATGTCCTAAAATCATGGTGTCAGAGGTCCACTATTTATACCAATTTCGGCCTTTGAAGTAAGGAGACTCCAACAAGATGCTTTAAAGTTCGCAAGGACTTGCCTTTCTTGCCCTGGTCACCCAGACTTTCTTGCCCTGGCCCCAGACTCACTATGGGGGTTATGCAACTCTTTGTGTAGGGACAGACACAGCTCTATTCAGGTGCAAGTGTCAGTTCCTCCCTCTTATTCTGCCTCAGAATGACCCATCAGTATGCAGTTGGCTGCTCATTTACACCTACTCTGCCTTTGTGTGTGGCTTTTTAGAGGAAACCAGCTATCACCCACCTCGTACCTGTATTCCAGAGACAGGCAGAAGGCACCAAATGGTTTAGGTGAGAAAATACCAATTTTCTAAAAGTGCCATTTTCAGAACTGAAATTTAAAAACTAATTTGACCAAAGCTTTATTTTAAATGATGAGTTTATAGACATCAAACGTGACTTTCCTATCTTGTCCTAATAGAATACTACACTTATAAAGTGTTATAAAGCAGTCCCAATTTTAACCTATGGAGAGATAGGCCTTGTAGTAGTGAAAAATGAATTTAAGATTATTTCACTAACTGGACATGTGAAACCTGAATGTATATGTCAACTTTTTTAATACACTGCACCCTGAACTTGGGACTGCCTAGGGCCTATGTTAGGGGTGGCTTATATGTATTAAACAGGTCGAAATGGCAGTTTAAATTGCACACACAGGCATAGCAGTGGCAGGCCAGAGCCATGTTCACAGGGCTACTGAAGTGGGTGGTACAATCAGTGCGGCCAGGCCACTAGACGCATTGAATTTACAGGCCCTGGGCACATGTAGTGCACTTTCCTAGGGACTTATAAGCACATTAAATTGTTAATGGTGGGTAAGACAATGTAAGTATGTTTAGAGTACAGAGCATATGCACATGCACCGATTAGTAGTTGTTGCCAACATGCCCAGAATCCTAAAGCCAGCAAAGATGATGTCAGCAAAACATGAGGTCAGAAGGCAAAAAGTCAGTGAAAACCACGCCAAGGATGCAAGGTCTAACAGTACTTCATTTTCCTTGCATCATGTAGGGTATTGCAAGGACAAGGCATTACTAAAGTCAGATTTACAAAGCAAGGCAAGGCCACCTTGTGTGGCTGCATTTTGGGGTAAATCAGTAGGTGTTCCATGGGTGGAGCGTGGGTGTTCCTACTCATCCAGCCATAGATTTTTGCTCATTCCCAGATTTACCAAGATTATTAAATCCTGGGATTGTGTCAAACTGCCAAGCCTTCCCAGGGGAGGTGCAACGACAAGAAACATCTTTTTTTCTCCTGGTTGTTTCCTCTTTCTAAGTGTTCTGCATTTCGGTTTTCTTGTCTGTTCAGAACATTACAACTGCAGTTGTGCTCATGTTTATGAAACACTGTGAGGTGTTCGGATTCTGGATTTAAACACAGCAGCAGGTCAGGCATCCGAAGTTGGACCGCCTCTGTGCAGTTTCTTGAGCTAAGGGGGTCTATTTCTCTTTAACGACCTTCATTACGAACACTATTATGATGTAGTTCCCCTTTCCCAAAGTAAACTACGTATCATTCTATAAGGGACCCTCCAAAGCAATGACATACACTCAGGTTAAAAGTCCATAGACCCTGTCTTAAGAAGTACATGTTCAAAATAAGCTTTCCTTTCAGCATCACATTCACATTTGAAGAATTCTGTTAGCACTGGCCATCGTTAGATTAATGTTTAGCAATTTTCATTTAGATATGACGAATTATTTCAAGGTATCTTTATTTATATAGAAACTACACGGGGAAGACATAAAGGCTTACTTTGTAACAAAAAAACGTACTTGTTTCCATTATCCCACGTCCACTTCGCCCCCACCAATAAAGGGGGATTATTGCAATTCAAGCACAGATCAGAAGAATAGGACATCGCTGTCCAGGCACCTAGATAGTTTTGCTTGGTATTTAAATGACTACGGGCCCGATTCACAGAATGAATTTAAGACTCAATCCTAAACTTACTACTATTTTGGTATTCACAGAATGCACTTACTACTTTTGACATTCACAGAATGAACTTACTACTTTTGGTATTCACAGAAGTTAGGATGTTGTTTTAAGACAGACTTAAGACAGACTTAAGACAGACTTAAGACAAACTTAAGACAGACTTAAGACAGACTTAAGACAAAATCCTAACTTCTGTGAATACCAAAAGTAGTAAGTTCATTCTGTGAATGCCAAAAGTAGTAAGTGCATTCTGTGAATACCAAAATAGTAGTAAGTTTAGGATTAAGTCTTAAGTTCATTCTGTGAATCGGGCCCTACATGAGTAAACTATTCAATTTATGCAGATGAATAAATACCAGTTTCCTCGAAATTAGTAATACACTATGCACACTAAAGAACTCTTCAAACAAGGTACTGAAATCCCCATCTCTGAACTTTATTTCATCTTCCTGGCCCATTAATCATTCCCTTATAGCTTCTGTTTGAGGTTTTTACTATCCGCACGACTGCCACAACTGTGCCCTTACCTTTCTCCTCGCAAGTTGTGATTAATGATACGGCCTACTTGATGTGTTAACGGAGGACTATATACAGTGCACTTGTGTGCTGTTCCCAGCAGCATGGAATTAGGGCAATGCAGTGGGTGGCTCCGGGTGTTCCAACTGTGCTGCAAGTTTGATACCTAACAATGGTTCCAGTGAGTGTTGTGTGCATTGCTTTCGGGGCAGGGCAGTATGTCCCCGTAGAATGTGTGCAATGTGTTGGAATTATGGGCCGGTGTGACTTCATGTTGTGTGCAGAAAAGCGGGCACTAGTTAGAGTTTTAGCTGTCCAATGATCCTGTGCCATAATGGCCACGTGGAGAAAGTTTTGCTTTTCAGTCATGCATACGTAGTGGTGACCTGGAATAGTGTCCTTAATGGTATGTGCAGAGGACTGGACGTCTCAGACAGTCACTGGGTACACTGTAATGGACATAACGCCCCTGAGTGTTCTCCACATTGTAGTGGAAGGTTGGTCAGAGTGTCCTAGAACAGATTGGTAGGAAATTAATTAGAGTACAATGTAGGTTCAAAATTAGCTTTATTCGATTTTTTGTTGCAAAATCATAAAAGCACACATAAGAACAATCAATAAAAACTTTAAAAGGGTTTAAAAAGGTTTAAAAATAACAATCACAGCTATTTTCACAGGGCTAAAAATAATCATGTTTGACAGCAATCAAATTGTCTCCTATAGATCAAAATTAAAAGAATAATAATAAAATCATACAAATATAAACATCCTTACTACTGTCATTTTTTTTTAACCAATGTTGAACAGTGATTGTTAATTAAGTACATAAAATTCATAAGTATTTCTATTACAAAAATGAATTTAAAATGGAAAATGCAAGGCACTACGCATGGATTACCCAAATCACATGGTGTTCCTCAGGCCGATAAGCAGCCACGGTCGGTAGGGGAGTACTTGCCGGGGCGGTGACGTTGGGAGGGGGAGGGGCAGGGTGGGGGTTAGTAATGTATGGATAATGGATGTTTGCAGGTAAGTAATCATATAAATAAATCAAACGAATTTCGTTGCGTGCACTGCATTGCATTTGGAGATGCAGTGCACGCAACGAAATTTGTTTGATTTATTTATATGTTTACTTACCTGCAAACATCCATTATCCATACATTACTAACCCCCACCCTGCCCCTCCCCCTCCCCACGTCACCGCCCCGGCAGGTACTCCCCTACCGACCGCGGCTGCCGATAAGTATCCTCAAATAGGAGGAGACTGCTTTAGTAACAAACTCTGGGGCAGATTTATGTTAACTGGCGCATCCCGAGGGATGCGCCAGTTAATGTGCGCCACAGTGCGCCACTGCTCCGCCACCCATGGTGCGCCGCATTTCCAATGCGGCGCACCATGGTGCAAGGCAGGGAAGATGCGTGACGCATCTTTCGGCGTACGGGCGGCGCATTGCAGGAGTCATGTCGCAAGTGCGACATGACTCCTGCAATGCACAGGGTCCACCCCTACAATGCATGGTGCGTCACCCTTACCCCTGCTTCAAGCAGGCGTAAGGAATTGACGTAGAAAGTGACTGAGTGAAATCTCATAGATTTCACTCAGCCACTTGTTGGAGGCGTTCCTGCGCAGGAACGCCCCCCCCTGCGCAGGAACGCCTCCTTATGGCGCAGGGCTTTCCAACGTGACGCATCTCCTAGATGCGTCACGTTGTAAATAGGGCGCCATGTTTGCGCCGCCGCTGCGTCAAATTTAGTGACGCAATTGCGGTGCAAAGAGGCGCAAGGGCCTCATAAATCTGACCCTCTGTTTCCAATTGTTTCAACTTAAAGTAAGCTCCTCTGCATCCCCTTATACCCCATTTAGTGAGGATCGGCTTCAAAAACCTTTTCCTAGGGATAACATAAAATTTACAAAATAGGATGCAGTGAATATTGGTTTGGTAGGATAAATCATCGCATGGGCACTTCACTAAATATTTAGACCAATCATTACAATTGGGAAATGTCACCAGACAGAAATAAGTATCCACCCGAAACCTGGTCAGCAGCATTCTTGAAAAGGCACTAGAATCTAGCAATAAATAAGGCTGTATCCCTACATGAGAAATAAGCGACTGGTTCGCCATGGCAGTTTGCTTACCATTTTCGACATGTCACCTTTTCTTATCTAGCTGTTCCAAGATCAATTTTTTAAGCGTACGTCTTGGAACTTTTTCTAGGCATGTTGGTTTATCAAAAAATTCTTTATGCCTTATATCCAACGCCATGGTTTTGATATAATTTAACCATTTAATATTTACAGCTCCGTCTAGCGATAAACAATCTGAAACGACATCTCTATTTAAAGAATTTTCTGGGGCTACCCAAATTTTATGCCATAGGAGCAGTGGGGAAGATTTGATCATATCCTCGATGAATGGTAACCCAACTTCACTATGGCTAAAATAAATAGACATGGATTTAGGGGCTGCCAATAAATAACGAATGAAATTGTTTTCGGTGCGTTGTATCTGCTCCACTTTGACAATCCCCCAGCCCCATAACTGCCAGTGGGAACACATTTTGTTTTATAAATTTGAATAACTTCACGCACTGGTCGCCCACCTAGTTTCCTAGAAAAGTTTATCAGGGCACCATTGGCCCTGCTAAAGGCCAATTTTCTTGCAAACACTGCCTCTTTCCAGCTCCCTCTACTGTCAAAGTTAACTCCCAAGTAAGAGAAGCTACTGGTATTTTCGTTCTTGTTTTTTCCCAGAAAGATATATTTGCTCGATCTTATCGAGGTGCCACGTCATGGAATATGTTTTCGAGACATTAATTATTAGCCCACGGGTACTCATATAGTCCGAAAATTCAACCACAGCCCTTTGTAAGCCGATGACAGTACGTGACATTATAGCTGCGTCATCCGCATACAAAAGGATGGGGATGGGTTTTCCTCCCACAGCAGGATAATCAAACTGAAAGTCCTTGAGGTGTTGTCCCACACTGTTAATATATAGGGTAAAAAGAAAAAGCGCCAAGATGCAGCCTTGTCTCACACCTCTTTTTATGTTGAATTTATCAGAGCAAACTCCCCCTCCCATACCGTACTCTGGCCCCTGCATCCCTATACAGTTCCTTAATAAATATTAGGATCTGTTGGTCTATGCCCATATCGCTCAAGGTCCGCCATAACATGGAGTGGTTCACGCAATCAAACGCGGAGCTTAAGTCCACAAATGTAATAAATAGACTTCCTAGCTTGGGTATACTTGGCAGTCAGCAATGCTAGATTGAGGCCCTGTTCAATCGTGCCCTTGCCGGTACAGAAACCATATTGTAGGTTAGTGATAATGTCTTTTTCCTCTGCCCAGACCTGCAGCCTATTAAGAATTATCCTGCCCACCACCTTCAATAAGGCGTCTAGGAGAGAGATAGGTCGATAACAAGCGGGGTTATTCCTATCCCTTTTTTGAAGATTGGTATAACAACTGCTTCTGGCCAAGTTGAAATACAGCCAGAAGCATTAGTGCAATTTAGGAGATTTGTTAACAGGGGTGACCAAAGAGATTATTCAGATTTATATAGGTTAATCGGGACACAATCCGGTCCCGGAGCTTTCCCCAAAGCACTATCCTTAATTGCCTTGATAACTTCCGCGTGTTCAAATACGACCCCCAGTGGGAACGTCTCCGATCGCTCCGTCTCTACAAGTGACACCGTCTGATTATCAATGACTTTGTTAATCTCAGGTGCATTAGGATTTTTATATAAGCTAGAGAAGTGCTTAACCCAAATGACCCCTGGAACAGCTATGTCAATAATATCTGTTTCTTTATCTTTATCTGACAAGAAAGGGGCGTTTACTGCTCTCCAAAAAGCTATATTATCATTTTTCAAACATGCCTCATGAAGGTTCTGCCAGATTTCCTTTTTTTTACTCTTTTTTTACTCTTTTTTCCTTCTGGCTAAGGCTGCCCGGTAAGATCTTCGAGTCTGTCTTACCAGCTCCAATGATCTGGGGGTGTCATGTAAGGCGGATTTCAAATTTTGGTGTGCCCTTGAACAGTCCTTATCGAACCAACCCTTAACTTTATGTGTGCGATTTTTATACTCTCTTGTCAAGCTGTTTTTTAATTTTGCACGTAATTTTACCGAAGGCGTCAAGAACATGATGATTACCTTCAGATAGAGAGAGGCAGGTTAATAGGTCGTCGTAGACTTTGGTAACCAATTTTTGCATAAAAATTTCAGGATCTACTTTTGCCCATTTAATGGAGTAACTATTAGTGCTTGCCAGATTAATCGGGCGTAATAAGTAGCCTTATTAATTGTTTCAGGTCCCTTTGTTTTCAAACAGAATGAGATGGGATAATGGTCGCTCAAAGCGGCGTCTAGTGTCTCCCATGACAGAACCAATGAGCGGTATCTAGAGGATGGAGGGTAAAGTCAATTATAGAATTTACGCCTCTCCCATTAAATGTTGGTTTAAACCCCTCCACTGGTGAACAGCTTTCATTGATATAGCCCAGATCAAACTCATATATCAATGAATTTAACAAATCCCCCAACCTGGAGTGAGCAAAATGAGTTGATGCGTCCTCCCTGTTCCCCGTCAAGGGGCAAGTACCAGTAGCGTTACAGGTGCAGAGGAAACAATTAAAATCACCCACCCATAAAAGTCCCAAATCCCAATCCCATATTTTTTCTAATTCCCTTAGCGATCTTCTAAGGCTAAAGATGGTCCCTTCCCATAAGGAAGCATGAGCATTGTTGTAAAAATTTACAATGGCCATGTTCTTCAAGTTTCCTGAAAACACAAAATATTGTATTTATTTACCATGTCTAACCAATGTGAGCGGTCCACTTTATCCTTTAATCCTGCTAGATTCCAAGACATAATCGACTGACTTTTAAGGATATTCTTATCAATAGTGTCAACCTTTCCCACCTTAGATAATAAATCAGGTAAACCATCTTCCCTATTTGTCACATCATTAGCAATATATGCAGGTGGCTCGTGATCCCTCACAATCTCTTCAGTCCCGCTTAGGAGTCAGTCTACCCCCTCCAATCCAGAAAGAGAGGCGAGTCGATTGAAGGTGGAAACGTTGAAAATAGGACCCGCCATGGACCGGTTATTCGGGTACCGTGGTCTGGAGTGGTTTCTTACCAGAGCTTGTGGTTAAAAATAACTTGAATCACGGGTAGATATACCTCCCCCATAGCTCTCAGGGTACCAGTCTCTGATGTGATTAGTCGCCCTACAATCCCTGAAGTTGATAATGATGATATCCCCGTGCACGTCCTTCGGTCTTTTTCCCACCCAACCTAGTCTTCTGATGTGTAAGATTTCACCATCTATGTTGCGAGGTAATGGCCTGTTCTTTCTCCAATACACTACCTTATTATTAAGGTCCTGGTATCCTTCAGATTTCCCCGCTATCAGCTCTGGTACCCCAGTGAGTGCTATAACATAAGGTACCGCCTCCGGAGGGAGATCTATTTGCTGAGCTTGTCCTTTTAGATTTGTATCCAATTAAGAACTACTTACAGTATTTCCATACTCATGACCTTGCTTGCTTGCTTGCCCTCTGTCTCTTACTTCCTTGGTTTTCGTAGGCTGAGACACTATGTTCGTGGTTAAGGTAGCCGTAGTGTTATCACCGACAGGGGGTAAAGGATCGGCGCTCATCACAAGATTAGTTGATTTCGGCACTGTCACTGGCACAGTGAGGATCGGGTCACATCTGTTAACTGACAGTTATAGAGTAGGGCTGTAATAACAATACTCGATTCTTGAATGGACCCCACTTGCTCTGGCATTCTCTTTACCCTCTCTACAAGTGGTAATAATAAGGATTTAACCAATTGCTCTATATTTCTCATGAGATCTTGATAACACTGAGAATATATGCACAAGTGATCTTGGTCAAGTTTACTTTCTGCTGGACCTTTATTATTCGAGGGGCTCATGACCAATTTAGATGTTTTTGCTCGTCTTCCTTTTTGTCTATTCCCCCCTCTTTTTCTTTTAATTGGTGGTCCTAACCCTGGTATTTTAGTTGGAGTAATCTTCTTAGTGGGGGGCTTACTAGATGTCACTAATATTTGTTCCTCAGTAGAAATTTCAGTTTGTGATCCTATGCTAATATCTATAGGGTTAGGTTCCCTGCTTCTCGCTAGTGATTCTGATAGGTCTTGAAGCTGCGGGGGAATACCGATATCACTTAGTTGTTCTATACCGGTACCATGATGGGATGGTGTAGTCGCTAGCTGGATGAGTCCCAGGGAAGAGCGTTTATTCTGCAATTCGGAAGATAGGCGCCGCTCAGTGAATGCAATTTCGCGTTCTAACACTGAGGCGGCCCTTGTAATAAACTGGTTTAAAGTCCCTCTGACAGAACCACCCACCAGAGACTATCTGCCCGTACTAAGCCAGCTATTCATATGTGTGGTTATGGCTGAATGTACAGATGTAGTGACCAAATAACTTTATATTAACGCATATGGTGGGCAATAGATGTATGCTCTTACTATAATATCCAGTGTCCCGGATATCCAATGCAAGAGGGGTGGCCCAGCCCAGACTTGGCCAGCCCCGGACGGCCCGCCCTTTGCCCGGGCTTCGCCCGGCTCGTCCTGCGATGCGGGATTACGTTCCAGATTTTATCCACCTGGGCCGGGCGTGGCGGGAGGGTGTCTCTATGCCCTGGTGACTCCTGGGCAGAGTAGTTCCCCCTCTCAGCTGCTGCCAAAAGTCCCCAACTGCGAGCGTTTCCCGCGGAGCGGGAAACGCGAGAGGTGAGCTGATGCTGAGGATCACAGGGGGGAGCGTGGTTCTCCTCCAAGTCGTAGCCCCCGCTGCTGCTACAACAAAGTCTGCTCGTAGAGTACAATGTAAAATGTGACATAAGTTTGAGCTGTGTGGTCCTAAATAATGGTTCAGTGCTCGACAGAGTGCACGTCGTATAGTCAGTTTATTGACATTTGCCAACTCCTAAAATCCTGATGGGTGTAAATGTATTTGTCACCAGTTGCGGCACGCATGCAATTTGACAACTAATTTTTAGGGTATGAAGGACAAGGACCCAATATAAGGATGTTCAACCACTCTTAACATCTAAATGTATCCATTTATAGTCAAAAGGTCTGACACGGCTAGGAACGTATACTTCAGTATTGAATGAGTGCGCTTTTATAGTGCCCTTTCAGAGACTAATGGTTTCAACCAAGTGAAAAATGTGCTGCAACTGCAATATTTGAACCCATGTGTCAAAATCTTCTTGGTAGAGAATACCATAATTTTTTTTTCTTGAAATTGATCTTGATTGTTTCCCTCATGGGATTCCTGTTTTGGGCAGTGTCCATTCAATGCCGGATGTCAAGTCAAGTCAAGTCATAAAATTTATATAGCGCACTACATACCCAGAGGGTTTCAAGGCGCTTGGGGAGGGGGATTATTTGTCAAATATCCACGTTTTAAGTTGTTTTCTGAACGCTAGGTGATTCTGGGTGAGGCGAAGGTAAGCGGGGAGTGAGTTCCATGTTTTGGCAGCCAGGTATGAGAAGGATCTGCCTCCCATGGTGGTTTTGTTGATGCGAGGGACAGTGGCGAATGCTTGGCTGGAAGATCGAAGTTGGCGGGAGGGGGTGTAGAAGGATAGTCGAGAGTTGAGGCAATCTGGTCCGATGTCGTAGAGTGATTTGTGTGCGTGGGTAAGCAGTCGGAAAGTAATCCTCTTATTGACGGGTAGCCAGTGGAGGTCTTTAAGGTGACCAGAGATGTGTTCGTTGCGTGGGATGTCTAATATGAGCCTGGCTGAGGCGTTTTGGATTCGTTGTAGTTTCTTCTGTAGTTTGGCGGTGGTACCTGCGTAGAGGGTGTTTCCGTAGTCCAGTCGGCTCGTGACCAGAGCATGGGTGACTGTTTTCCTTGTTTCGGTGGGGATCCAGCGAAATGTTTTTCTGAGCATGCGAAGGATGTTGAAGCAGGATGAGGATACGGCGCTGACTTGTCTGTTCATTGAAAGTGAAGAGTCCAGGATGACGCCAAGGTTCCGTGCGTGGTCTGTCGGGATGGGTGCTTTTCCGAGGGCTTCCGGCCACCAGGAGTCGTCCCATGCAGAGGGGGATTTACCTAAGATGAGGACTTCTGTTTTGTCTGAGTTCAGTTTCAGACGGCTTTGTTTCATCCATTCGGCGACTTCTTTCATTCCTTCGTGTAGGTTAGTTTTGGCGGTGCTGGGGTCCTTGGTGAGAGAAAGGATCAGTTGAGTGTCATCCGCGTAAGAGATGATGTTGAGGTTGTGTTGGCGGGCGATGGTCGCGAGGGGGCTCATGTATACGTTGAAGAGGGTGGGGCTGAGTGAGGATCCTTGTGGTACGCCGCAGATGATTTCAGAGGCCTCGGACTTGAATGGTGGGAGGCGGACTCTCTGGGTTCTTCCGGAGAGGAACGAGGTGATCCATTCCAGTGCCTTTCCTTGGATTCCGATGTTTCTGAGGCGCTGTAAAAGGGTGCTGTGGCAGACTGTGTCGAAGGCTGCGGAAAGGTCGAGGAGGATGAGGGCGACTGTGTCTCCATTGTCCAGTAGAGTTCGAATGTCGTCTGTTGCTGCGATGAGGGCGGTCTCAGTGCTGTGCTTTGCTCGGAAGCCAGATTGTGAGGAGTCGAGGGATTTGTTGGCCTCGAGGAAGGCGGCGAGCTGGTTGTTGACAGCTTTCTCGATGACTTTGGCCGGGAATGGAAGAAGCGAGATGGGGCGGTAGTTTTTGAGTTCGGTGGGGTCTGCTGTTGGTTTTTTCAGAAGGGCGGTGAGTTCAGCGTGTTTCCAGTCTTCTGGGAAGGTAGCGGAGTTGAAGGAGCAGTTGATGACGTCTCGGAGGTGCGGAGCTATGACGGAGTCTGCTTTGTTGAAGATGTGGTGAGGGCATGGGTCTGTGGGGGATCCAGAGTGGATGGAATTCATCAGGCGGATGGTGTCCTCAGTGGTGATTGGGTTCCAGGCGTTGAGGGTGTAAACGGGGGGAAGATAGTCAGCTGATGGTAGGGTGGGTTGGCTTCCGGGTTGGTTGTCAAAGCTGTTGTGGATGTCAGCAATCTTGTTGTGGAAGAAAGAGGCTAGGGAGTCGCAGAGAGTTTGAGAGGGGGTGATGTCGTTGGAGTTGGCCGAGGGGTTGGAAAATTCCTTGACGATGTTGAAAAGTTCCTTGCTGTTGTGGGCGTTGTTGTCGAGTCGATCCTTGAATGCTGTTTTTTTGGCTTTTCGGATCAGTTGGTGGTGAGTACGGATGGCGTTTTTGAAGGCGTCCTTGTTGCTGGTGGATGAGTCTTTTTTCCAGGCCTTTTCAAGGGAGCGGCATAGTTTCTTGGATTTCTTGAGGTCCTCGTTGAACCATGAGGCCTTCTTGATTTTGTGTTGGCGTTTTTTCAGTGGTGCTAAGGTGTCTGCGGTGTTGGATAACCAAAGGGTGAGGTTGGAGGCGGCTTCGTTGGCGTTAGAAGAGAGGGCTGGGGAGGTTTGAAGGAGCGATGAGGAGATCTGTTCCGTGGTGATTTTGTTCCAGTTTCTTTGTAGAGTTGGTTGGAGGTGGATGATGGGTTTTGGCTTGTTGTAGGTGAAGTGGACGCAGCTGTGGTCAGTCCAGAGGAGCTCCGTAGTGTGGTTGAAAGAGACATGGTTGCTAGAGGTGAAGATGGGGTCGAGTGTGTGACCTGCGATGTGGGTGGGGGAAGTGACCAGTTGTTTAAGTCCGAGGTTGGCGAGGTTGTCTAAGAGGGTGGCGGTGTTGCGGTCGTTGATCTTCTCAAGGTGGAAGTTGAGGTCTCCCAGGAGGATGTAGTCTTTGGAGGGGAGCGCGTGTGGGGTGATGAAGTCCGTGATGTCTTCACTGAATTTTGCGCGGGGTCCTGGTGGTCTGTAGAGGAGGGTGCCTCTGAGTGTGGTCTTGGGGTCGATGTGGATCTGGAAGTGGAGGTGTTCGGAGTTGGCGAGGTTGGCGTCAGAGCTGGTTGAGATGCGGATTGATTTCTTATGGACGATAGCGATTCCTCCTCCTGTTTGGTCGGTGCGGTCTTTGCGTGTAATCTTATAGTCGTCAGGGATAGCGATGGCGATGTCAGGGGCGGAGGAGGCGTTCATCCATGTTTCCGTTAGGAAGGCGACGTCTGGAGAGATGGTGTCTAGTAGGTTCCAAAGGTCAATGGCGTGTCTGTGGACCGAGCGGGTGTTGAGAAGGATGCATTGTAGGTGGTTGGGGTCGGGAATCTGTGGTGTGGTCGGAGCGGAGATGTTGACGGTGCCGCTGAATTTGCAGGAGAGGCAGGAGAACGGTCCATGGGTGCGTCCTGGAGCGGCTAGGATGCAGTTGGGGGCGCGACCGGGGTTAAGGGCTAGGAGGGTGGCGGCATCGTAGGTAACGCGGGGGGGCTGGGCAGTGCGAGGGGCAGGGGGTCTGGCGCTGGGCGCGGTCCAGGCGCGGACGGGCGTAGACGGGCTTACCTTTGGCGCACCTTCGGCGCGGCCGAAGCGCGTGGACGCTGCGCGTGGGGACATTGGCCATAAATGGAAGGTGGAGGGGGCGGAGCGTGGGAGGGTGAGCTGGGAGGCGTTAGCGAAGGGGGAGGGACGGGCTGCAGGAACAACAAAATGGAGGGCTTCCACACAAACAACACGACGCAATGCGAGGCCAAAGTGAATGCAAAATAGCAGATGCGATCTGTGAAAACGGCGGCGCTCTGCACACAGGTAATAAACAGTACAATAAATCCAGAGATTAATAATTGCAGTGACAGCACAATGCGCTTAGAACAAACACTGTAGAACTGCTAAGAACTACGCATATGCGGAGCGCTACGCTGGGGACTGGGCGCTTAAGCACGAGTGGGAAATGCCGATGAGGAAGATATTGCCAGTGTCACAAAGTCAGCGCTACGATACCCCAATGGCGCTTGTAGGTCGGGGAGGTGATCAAGGAGCAACCGCTTCACTGGGAGTTCAGCTGGTCACAGGGGCGCCTCAGCCGAGTGCTTCTGAGTGCTTCGTGGGTGGGAGGGTGAGCTGGGAGGCGTTAGCGAAGGGGGAGGGACGGGCTGCAGGAACAACAAAATGGAGGGCTTCCACACAAACAACACGACGCAATGCGAGGCCAAAGTGAATGCAAAATAGCAGATGCGATCTGTGAAAACGGCGGCGCTCTGCACACAGGTAATAAACAGTACAATAAATCCAGAGATTAATAATTGCAGTGACAGCACAATGCGCTTAGAACAAACACTGTAGAACTGCTAAGAACTACGCATATGCGGAGCGCTACGCTGGGGACTGGGCGCTTAAGCACGAGTGGGAAATGCCGATGAGGAAGATATTGCCAGTGTCACAAAGTCAGCGCTACGATACCCCAATGGCGCTTGTAGGTCGGGGAGGTGATCAAGGAGCAACCGCTTCACTGGGAGTTCAGCTGGTCACAGGGGCGCCTCAGCCGAGTGCTTCTGAGTGCTTCGTGGGTGGGAGGGTGAGCTGGGAGGCGTTAGCGAAGGGGGAGGGACGGGCTGCAGGAACAACAAAATGGAGGGCTTCCACACAAACAACACGACGCAATGCGAGGCCAAAGTGAATGCAAAATAGCAGATGCGATCTGTGAAAACGGCGGCGCTCTGCACACAGGTAATAAACAGTACAATAAATCCAGAGATTAATAATTGCAGTGACAGCACAATGCGCTTAGAACAAACACTGTAGAACTGCTAAGAACTACGCATATGCGGAGCGCTACGCTGGGGACTGGGCGCTTAAGCACGAGTGGGAAATGCCGATGAGGAAGATATTGCCAGTGTCACAAAGTCAGCGCTACGATACCCCAATGGCGCTTGTAGGTCGGGGAGGTGATCAAGGAGCAACCGCTTCACTGGGAGTTCAGCTGGTCAGCTGGATGTGGATTGTGCAAGCAGAGGAAGTGAACAGCTTCAGTGGTGGAAGTGGGTGGTTGTCTCATAAAACAAAATGGTAATAGTTACAGCGCATTCCTTCCCTTTTGCCGTAGGACAGCACTCTGGCCTACAGCAAAAACCTATAAATGAGGACCATATAAACATACATATATATGCATACATATATATATTCACTGAAAAAACCATAGGTTATAGACCATATATAGTTAGGAATTTGCATTTACAAAACCTTGAAAATTCACTGAAAAAACCATAGGTTAGAGACCATATATAGTTAGCTGGACATTTTGTTGACATAAAACCAATGAAATTCCATATATAGTTAGTTGCACTAACTATATATCGCGCACCCGCAATCCACTGCTGATGATGTCACATATTACATCATTCATGACATGGTCAGTGACATCACTGATGACATCACTGATGACATCTCAAATGACATCACTGATGACATCACTGATGACATCTCAAATGACATCACTGATGACATCATCTAGTGTCTGTGTGTTTTTGTAAAGTTTAAATATGTTTTACATATTGAAGAATGAGTGGATGTATGGAAGACTGAGTGTGTGTGTGGCTGGCTGGGAGGTGTGTGACTCTGTGCATATCAATGTGTACTTGTATCAGTGATTGTATAAGAGAGTAAGTATGTGTTAGTATATGTGTGAAAAGTATGGTGTTCTGTGTTTAACTGTATAGATGAGGAAATCGAAGTGTGATTGATTCTTCACAGGACTGACTAGGTGTATGAGTGCATATGATAGTGTTGTAATAATGAGTGACTGTATGTATGAGTGATTGTATGGGTGAATGAGTGAATGTGTGTATAGACGTAGGAATCAGTGAGTGCGTATGTAGTAACTGGTATTGGTGTGTCATGATGTCATCAGTGATGTCATTTGAGATGTCATCAGTGATGTCATTTGAGATGTCATCAGTGATGTCATCAGTGATGTCACTGAAGTATTGTGTTCTGTGTTTAACTGTATAGATGAGGAAATGGAAGTGTGATTGATTCTTTACAGGACTGACTAGGTGTGTGAGTAACTCCATGGATGAGTGGCAGTGTTTGAGTGTCTGCATAGGTGTATGAGTGCATATGATAGTGTTGTAATAATGAGTGACTGTATGTATGAGTGATTGTATGGGTGAATGAGTGAATGTGTGTGTAGACGTAGGAATCAGTGAGTGCGTATGTAGTAACTGGTATTGGTGTGTCATGATGTCATCAGTGATGTCATTTGAGATGTCATCAGTGATGTCATCAGTGATGTCATTTGAGATGTCATCAGTGATGTCATCAGTGATGTCACTGACCATGTCATGAATGATGTAATATGTGACATCATCAGCAGTGGATTGCGGGTGCGCGATATATAGTTAGTGCAACTAACTATATATGGAATTTCATTGGTTTTATGTCAATAAAATGTCCAGCTAACTATATATGGTCTCTAACCTATGGTTTTTTCAGTGAATTTTCAAGGTTTTGTAAATGCAAATTCCTAACTATATATGGTCTATAACCTATGGTTTTTTCAGTGAATTTCATTGGTTTTTTAAAAGCTAATATCTATAGCTGTAAAATATATTCTTTATTACGTGACGTATCACGTAGCCACGTGAGACGCCTCATGACGCGTCGCATAACCGTGATGTATCGGCTCTGCAGCGCAAACAAAACCCGTAACGTAAGCGTGCCGAAGCACGCTTACAGATATATATATTTTTTTTAACCTTAATTAGACAAAATCCACACGTGCACATATCTTGACGCCTTGCAAAGGCACATCAAACAAACAGTCCCTACAATTTTGCCAAGTTTGCTGGAAATCTATTCCCTTAATTTTTTTTTTACTGTTTCTCTTGGATTTCCCCTTGTTACGCTTACCGGGACGCTACCCGGTACGCGAACCAGACGCTCCAAAAACACAAGATGGCGGACTCCCGTTACGCTGCCGGTTAGCTGCCCGGTTCGCGTACCGGGAAGCGCCTCTACCGCGAAAAATCGCGGGGGACTTTAATATCCCCCTCATCAATCCTAGGGGGTCAGGAGGGGTTTACCTTGCCCCCTTTCCTTCATTTCCCCCTTCTTTTTTCACCACATCTTGTCTCTCGAACCTACCGAGAGACAAGATGGCGGCCGCTCCGGACTGTTTACAATGTTGACAGCTACGCTGCCGGTTAGCTGCCCGGTTAGCTGCCCGGTGAGCTGCCCGGTGAGCTGCCCGGTTCGCGTACCGGGACGCGCCTCTACGGCGTAAAATCACAAAAAAAAAAAAAATTATTTTTTGCCCCGCGGGACACTTTAATATCCCCCTCATCAATCCTAGGGGGTCAGGAGTGGTCTACCTTGCCCCCTTTCCTTCATTTCCCCCTTCGTTTTTCACCACATCTTGTCTCTCGATCGTACCGAGAGACAAGATGGCGGCTGCTCCGGACTGTTTAGAATGTTGACAGACACCGGAGAGCCAATCAGCTTCGCTTCGCGAAGTTCCGTTACGCGTCAGGTACGTGAACCGGGGCGCTAACCGGAGCGCTGTCACAGATATATATATTTTTTTAAACGTTAATTTCTCAAAATCCACTGGAGCACATATATTGAGACATAGCAAAGGCACGTCGGGCAAACCATATCTACAATTTTGCCAAGTTTCATGTAAATCTATTCAGCCGTTCGAGCTAAAAGTGAGTCCAACCGCCCTATAGAAAAATGAATGGGAAAAACGCGTTTTGGGACCCCCCTTTTTTCTCGGCCCCCCCTTGACGAAACCCCCCCAAATTTTCAGGGGCTGCTCAGAAACAAAATGTGCCATTTTCCTGAAAATTTCAGCCAATTCCGTCCACAAAAGCCAAAGTTATTAGACATAGAATTTTCAGAAATCCCATAGAGAAAAAATCCTAACTATATATACCCACTGGCTATCGCCAGTAGGTAATATACATATATAAACATATATAATCTGCATATCTATATAAATATAAATGCATGCATACATATACATATATGCATACATATGCATGTTATTTACATGAAAGTTTTAAAAACACTAATAAAAGCAAAGCTAAAAAGCCACCTCATTACAAACAGAATGGCTTTAACTTAAACGAGGGCGAGATCTATTGCATTTTCAATGCTTGTTTACTTTGGTTCTATCAAGAAGGCATTCAGATGTGTCACACATTTGCCATAAATTCTGAATGTTAGCACTCTAGTTGCTCATTAGATCACTGTAGTAAAGCTAGTGCTCACCAGGGAAGTCTGCTGCTAATCATGGTTTGCAGCCATTTTCCCGCATTTTTTATCCCGCAGACTTTCAGTCCGCATACCATTATCCCGCAAGGTCATTGACCTCGCATACCATTATCCCGCATTTTTTCAAAACGCATGTGCATTTATCGCGCATGCCTTTACAAAGAATTACGTTTTAAAGGCATGTATGGTAAATGCATTTGCGTTGTGAAAACCACGATGACGAGAGAGGTAAGTGGGTTTGTGTTAATTTTTTCGTGGGTTAGTGATTGTGTAGTGTTGTGTAGTGTAGTGTTGTGTTAGTGTAGTGTAGAGTTGTGGTGGTTGTTTAGTGTAGGGTCATGCTGGGGGTAGTGTTTTAGGGTTTAGGGTTGTGTTGTAGTGTTTGCGTAGTGTAGGGTCATGCTGGGGGTAGTGTTTTAGGGTTTAGGGTAGTGTTGTAGTGTTTGCGTAGTGTAGGGTCATGCTGGGGGTAGTGTTTTAGGGTTTAGGGTAGTGTTGTAGTGTTTGCGTAGTGTAGGGTCATGCTGGGGGTAGTGTTTTAGGGTTTAGGGTAGTGTTGTAATGTTTGCGTAGTGTAGGGTCATGCTGGGGGTAGTGTTTTAGGGTTTAGGGTAGTGTTGTAGTGTTTGCGTAGTGTAGGGTCATGCTGGGGTGTAGTGTTTTAGGGTTTAGGGTAGTGTTGTAGTGTTTGCGTAGTGTAGGGTCATGCTGGGGTGTAGTGCTTTAGGGTTTTGGGTAGTGCTGTAGTGTTTGCGTAGTGTAGGGTCATGCTGGGGGTAGTGTTTTAGGGTGTAGGGTAGTGTTGTAGTGTTTGCGTAGTGTAGGGTCATGCTGGGGTGTAGTGTTTTAGGGTTTTGGGTAGTGTTGTAGTGTTTGCGTAGTGTAGGGTCATGCTGGGGGTAGTGTTTTAGGGTTTAGTGTAGTGTTGTAGTGTTTGTGTAGTGTAGGGTCATGCTGGGGGTAGTGTTTTAGGGTTTAGGGTTGTGTTGTAGTGTTTGCGTAGTGTAGGGTCATGCTGGGGGTAGTGTTTTAGGGTTTAGGGTTGTGTTGTAGTGTTTGTGTAGTGTAGGGTCATGCTGGGGGTAGTGTTTTAGGGTTTAGGGTAGTGTTGTAGTGTTTGCGTAGTGTAGGGTCATGCTGGGGTGTAGTGTTTTAGGGTTTTGGGTACTGTTGTAGTGTTTGCATAGTGTAGGGTCATGCTGGGGGTAGTGTTTTAGGGTTTAGGGTAGTGTTGTACTGTTTGTGTAGTGTAGGGTCATGCTGGGGGTAGTGTTTTAGGGTTTAGGGTAGTTTAGTTGTTTAGTGTATGCTAAAGGCATATTCGTTCTAAAGGTTTTCGTTATTTTAATTTGCGGCCTAATAGTACATGCGGGATTTTTTTTGCGGACTGATGGTATCAGGAGAGGACGAAGGGAAGGTCATATGTTGGCATCGATATATCGATGACCTTTTCCTTGTGTGGAAAGGCAATTCCGAAACAGCCCATGAATATATCAATGTCCTGAATAGAAACAACATAAATCTTCATTTCTCTGGGACAGTAAGTCCGGTGGCAGCGGACTATCTGGACCTGAGAATATATGTAGAAGAAGGACAACTCCACACCAGTCTTTTCAGGAAACAGACAGCTGGCAACTCGACATTATATGCCAGCAGCAGCCATCCCCCAAAATTGATCAACAGTATCCCCTATGGGGAACTGCTGAGACTTCGTAGGAATTGTTCTAAGCCATCTGATTTCGAAGCGGCTGCTTCGGAATGTATATCCCGGTTTAGGGTTAGAGGGTACGGAGAGAAACTACTGAAAAACACCCTCAAGAGAGTGAGGAGAGTAGATAGGTTATCTCTTCTGACCCACAACCCTACCCAAGGGAATCGCAGAGGTAGACCAGGTGACAACAAGGGCAAGTTTAGACTAATAACTCCCTACTCATCAGGAGCAGAAACTTTGAGAGCCATGCTTAGGAAGAATTGGCACATTCTTCTTACAGATAATGTACTCAAGGCAGACCTACCTACCCAGCCACTCCTAACCTTTAGCAAAGCCAGATCGATAGGCGATATACTGGTGAAAAGCCATCTTGAGAAAATGCCCCAAAGAAGTAACACCTTAAGAGAGCAAAGAGGCTTTTATCCCTGTGGCCGCTGCAAAGCGTGCGCAGGCAGTAAAAGGGTTCTTTCCTATGTTATCAAGGACACTGGTAAGAAAATGTATATAAACAAATTCATTACCTGTAGTACCCAATACGCAGTATATTGCCTACAGTGCCCGTGTGGCTTACGCTACATTGGGAGCACAATTAAAGAAATCAAGCTCAGAATACTCGAGCATATGAGAGCCATCGACAAAGTTGATCAGGTATATCCGGTGGCTCGCCACTTTGCAGAGGCCCATAATCGAGACAGGAATAAACTCCAGTACTTTGGCCTAGACGTTGTACCACCCAATATACGTGGGGGTGACCGCCTACGCAGATTAAGGAGACTGGAGTCTCGATATATTATAGACCTTTCCACGAAACATCCCAAAGGTCTTAATAGTGGGGAGGAGATGGCTTTCCATCTAGGGAAATAGTTTAGGAGGCAGGACAAGAACAACAGTCTGGTATAATCCCAGGGTGATGGTTTATTTCATAATACTGTAATTAGACCTGTCACTATCACTTTGGGCTATTATATTTGAGTACTTCTGTATATACTAGCTCTGGAGAACCCCAATATTCTGAAACTCCAAAAATCTTTAAAAACTGGAATAATTCTACAGGCATGTATGATCCAAGTCATATAGACATAACGGTGTGAGAGACCATTTACACTATATGAACCATAGCACGTAATCTGATTAACAACATTTGCATGCGTATTTACTGATCATGAATTTGGCATGTCACTCTGTGCTACAGAGCTATATAATGCTTAATAGGACTAGGATCGAGGATAACATGCTCACCATGAGAGGTTCTCATGGAATGTTTATTCCTTCACTGTATTTATATTTGGAGTGGGATTTTCACGTACAGTGACATATGTATATATGTATATATAAGAGAGTATTTCATTACATCCTTTTGTAGATTGATTTGTAGAATGAAATGCGAATTGCTGCTTATCCCTAAAACGAAATGTGGATGGTAGCTTATATGTATCTTTACATGATTATTTCCGTATGAACTTTGCTGCTGCACGGAACGCACCTTACTGTAAATATTGTTCACTCCACTTGAAAGTTTTTTTTGCATTTGAATGATCAATTGTATATTCTTTAATTTTGGCTATGGACACTTCGATCAATTTCCTCACGAGGGGACACCAGCCGATCCACGGCTAAATGTTTTGTCTAATTTAAGACTGAAAATATATGATACACCATGCTGCGAATTAAGAGGCAGCCCATTTGAGGGCTTGAGTAACCTTGTTGCATTATTGCGTTGAGTGATGTTAACTAGCGTCACGATAAATTACCACTCAAAGATGGCCGACACTATTCTGGGCATGGTGTGAGTCCCCTCTCGATGTCGACTCCACTAGATGTGTGGGAGTGAACTGAAAATGTAATGTTTAATACTATGTCGAGTTTCATTACAGTGCATCACACACTGACGAAGGCAGACCGCCGAAACGCGTCTGTGTGCACCCCCCTCCGCTGAATAAAATCAAGCGTGTCTGTTAACTCTACCCTCGAGTGCTGTGTCGTCCTTTCTGGGAGCATCTGAAGGGACTTTGAGCGTTATATATATATATATATATATATATATATATATATATATATATATTCACTGAAAAAACCATAGGTTATAGACCATATATAGTTAGGAATTAGCATTTAAAAAACCTTATTTTACTCACACAAAACCATTGAAATTCCATATATAGTTAGTTGCACTAACTATATATCGCGCACCTGCAATCCACTGCTGATGATGTCACATATTACATCATTCATGACATGGTCAGTGACATCACTGATGACATCACTGATGACATCTCAAATGACATCACTGATGACATCACTGATGACATCTCATTTGACATCAATGACCACATCACTGATGATATCATTCATGTGACAATACAATGCATCTCCTCACATTTTAATATAACCTCTGTTTCACCCAGTGTTAAATACAGAATATAATTTTTGAAACCATTGACACACCAATACTAGTTACTACATACGCACTCACTGATTCCTACGTCTACACACACCTTCACTCATTCACCCATACTATCATTCATACATACAATCACTCATCTTTACAACACTATCATATGCACTCATACACCTATACAGACACTCACAGTCTGCCACTCATCCATGGAGTTACTCACACACCTAGTCAGTCCTGTAAAGAATCAATGACACTTCCATTTTCTTGTCTATACAGTTAAACATAGAGCACCTTACATTTTCAAACATATACTAACACATACTTACCTTGTTATACAATCATTGATACAAGTACACATTGATCTGCACAGAGTCACACACCTCCCAGCCAGCCACACACACACTCAGTCTCCCATACAAATACTTGGACAATCAATCAGTAACCCATATAGTTAATCATATAGCTACTGATCAAAACATGCAGCAGTTTACAGAACAACAGACATAATGATGCACAAATTAAGACACTTTAGTCACTAACCCATGCACTCAGTGAGACACATTTAATCACTCACTCATGCATTCAGTCATGCACCTACTAAATCCTTTGTCCAGACACTTATACTTCCACTCATTCTTCAATATGTAAGACACATTTTAACTTTACAGAAACATACAGTCACTGGATGTTGTCATCAGTGATGTCATCAGTGATGTCATTTGAGATGTCATCAGTGATGTCATCAGTGATGTCACTGACCATGTCATGAATGATGTAATATGTGACATCATCAGCAGTGGATTGCAGGTGCGCGATATATAGTTAGTGCAACTAACTATATATGGAATTTCAATGGTTTTGTGTGAGTAAAATAAGGTTTTTTAAATGCTAATTCCTAACTATATATGGTCTATAACCTATGGTTTTTTCAGTGAATTTTCAAGGTTTTGTAAATGCTAATTCCTAACTATATATGGTCTATAACCTATGGTTTTTTCAGTGAATTTCAATGGTTTTTTAATAGCAAATATCATAAGCTGTCGAATGTCAAGTACGTGGTAAGTGAAAACATTTTCGTGTTTATGCACACTGATCTGCTTTGAATGGTGCCCCCCCCCTCATTTCTATTAGGAGTACTCTCTCTTTGCAGATAGTGAAAGGTAGTTAACGCAGGTCTTTGCCCCCATTGTAATCCGTCGTGCCTGCTTCTCTCTCCATTTGATTCATTGTTATCCAAGTATTTACTGTTTTAGAATTAGTTCTCTTTGGTTCATTCTCTATTTACAAACAAACACAGAGTCGCAATACTCTGTTTAGTCTTTGCAGATAACGAAAAATCGTGTAAAAAAAAAGAAAAGGAATCGAGCAAAATCAGTAGGCCACTAATGGGATCTCTTTTTGACCTCGCTAAAATAGAAACATTAGGAACAACCCCTCATGACAAATACAAAACTAGTGAGATGAACTGAACTCCACACAATGATGGCTGCAAAACAGCTCTGCTCCGCCACCCACCCCGCCCAAAATAACGATAAAGAACGGCTGCCATGATTGGTTGCGGAATGACCACGACGGAGCTACGAAATGGTGCTGCTCTCATGCTAACCCCAGCTTCAGTCTGAAACATCCAGAAACACTGTAGACTACCAATTCGATCAGTTCCGGTAGCGCCCCAATGTAACCCGGTAGAGAAGAACTAGCCCTCCCCTCTTTGACTGATGGTTCTTGTTGCCTGTCCCTTCTGTTGTCATTTAACAGAACTATTTAGCCTGCTGAAAGGGGTTGTGTTCCGACCGCTGGTTGGTGGAGACATTTTGACTATATTCTGTACCTGCGTTGTCGCGTAATGCGTCATATGACGCGCCGCGTTAGCGCATCCGGAAGTCATCCGGGGCGCGCAGCGCGTAACGTAAGCATAACAAGTCATGTGACTTGTTAATAAAACTTTTCATTGGTTCATTTTACTTTTCTTATTGTAATGATGAAAGGCTTGATCATATGACCTAAAAATTACGCTTTTCATTACTTCCGAACATTATTTTTTCTTAAATATATGTTATAATGTTCCAGGCTAATGTACTTTCCCGGAAATTTTACAACTGTCCTGCAAGTAAAATATATTCTTTTTTCGAGAAAAAGAGCGTTTCTTCGTCCCATGACGGAGCCGTTGAGCAAAAGAGGGTCGACCTGCTGTCTTAGTCGCCGATACGCCTGAATATGAGATTCTTATCGATCACTTTATGTTGCAGGAATAGAAAACACAACAGCCCTTGACCATTTATCTTTACTGCGTTCCTTCGTATTATACCTTTTACCCTTCATGTAATTGGTCTGCTTTATTTCACTTGCCTTTTAATGATTCTAAAACAGTGACTATTATTAAAAACTTTACCAATGTATATACTACTACCATGTTTTCTTTTAAAAACCTTTATTGTGAAAATTTCATTATACAAATACGAGCCTATAACCACGTGGGCCGGCCACGGAGCAAACTGTAATCGTATATGATAAATAGACATTTACACTGTAGAGGAACGTAACGGGCGGGCCATTAGGTTGCAAGAACTAAGGTGTCTAACAGTTACGGAATCGGTGGACGTACATTTTATAATTAAAATACGACAGGGCCAGTTACAATAAAATTATCTAGATATACATTTGCGGGCAAGTACCATGGGTGACGTTAATTCGAACTTTCAACAGTACAGTAATCAATAACACATCAGAACTTAATATCAATAGGGATGTCGAAATATTCAATCAATTCTCGTCCCCGCCCGCCATGTGCTTCAAAACTGCATACGTATCTCGTGATTTCAAGGTTCTGCAACCAGTACACAACAAGGAGTTACGAGTCCCATTTATTCTGGCGCCATTTTGGGCGAGGACGGGCAGGTCCAGGATATAGTCAAAATGTCTCTACCAACCATCGACTATGATGATGTTCATATGCTGTATTTATTAGAGTAACACTCAGATGTCCACATGAAATAAATTTGCCACAATCTAAACATGTCATTTTAATCTTTCCAAAGTTCTTCTAAATATTTGGGACCGTTTCCCTTGCCTCTGAAGCTCTCAGTGCCACTTCTTTGATGAATGTACTAGCAGGTCAGGGGTTCTCCTCCAAATCTCTCTTTTATGCAGCACTATAATTAATTGTTGCCACCTCTCCATATGACGATGCATGGTATAGTTACCACAACTATATTTTTTTTCGGTTCCTCTAGAGAGTTCATCGTGGCAGATGAAGCGTGTAACGTACCGGGCATTTACCTTTTTTTGCATGTACAGGAAAGGAAAAAAAAATCGAGCGTCCGAGTTCTAAGGTGTCCCAGGGCCATTTTAGTGGACCAGGCCCAAATCCAAAGAACAGGCCGCCATTTTGAGAGTCCTGTTGCAGCCGCCTGTCGCTGTAGCATCAAGAGCAGCCGAAACTCAGCTGAATGGCAACTGAAACGGTAAAGGGGCGCCCCACTACAGCAGACGAGCCAGGCCCAAATCCAAAGAACTGCTATCTCACAGGCTAATGGGGCGACCCACGCCGAGTTTCAGCATTGTAGGATGACCACACAAGTACAGCAACTTGCTAGACATCACCTCGGTGCCATCCGGATCTCGGCGCCCCACTGCAGATGAAGTGCCTCTCAACTATGAAACCACCACGGTGACATCCGGATCTTGGCGCGTTGTGCTGCCTTCGGCCTATTCGCACATCGGTCCGCTACTGACGCCATCTCACAGGCTAATGGGGCGACCCACGCCGAGTTTCAGCATTGTAGGATGACCACACCAGTACAGCAACTTGCTAGACATCACCTCGGTGCCATCCGGATCTCGGCGCCCCACTGCAGATGAAGTGCCTCTCAACTATGAAACCACCACGGTGACATCCGGATCTTGGCGCGTTGTGCTGCCTTCGGCCTATTCGCACATCGGTCCGCTACTGACGCCATCTCACAGGCTAATGGGGCGACCCACGCCGAGTTTCAGCATTGTAGGATGACCACACCAGTACAGCAACTTGCTAGACATCACCTCGGTGCCATCCGGATCTCGGCGCCCCACTGCAGATGAAGTGCCTCTCAACTATGAAACCACCACGGTGACATCCGGATCTTGGCGCGTTGTGCTGCCTTCGGCCTATTCGCACATCGGTCCGCTACTGACGCCATCTCACAGGCTAATGGGGTGACCCACGCCGAGTTTCAGCATTGTAGGATGACCACACCAACTTGCTAGACATCACCTCAGTGCCATCCGAATCTTGGCATCTCAACGCCTAGTGGTATCTTCCATACAAAAAATATTGTTACGCTGCCTTTGGCCCCATTCGCACATCAGTCCGCAACTTAGACATCACCTCGGTGCCATCCGGATCTTGGCATCTCAGCGCCTTGTGGTGTCAGTCAGAAAATATTGTTGTGCTGCCTTCGGCCTATTCGCACATCGGTCCGCTACTGACGCCATCTCACAGGCCAACGGGGCGCCCCACGCCGACTTTCAGCATTGTAGGATGGCCACACCAGTACCACAACTTGCAAGACACCACCTCGGTGCCATCCGGATCTTGGCATCTCAGCGCCTTGTGGTCTCTTCTACACCGGAAATATAGTAGAAAATATTGTTGCGCTGCCTTTGGCCCCATTCACACATCAGTCCGCTACTGACACCATCTCACAGGCCAACGGGGCGCCCCACGCCGACTTTCAGCATTGTAGGATGGCCACACCAGTGCGGCAACTTCCTACACACCACCTCGGTGCCATCCGGATCTTGGCGCGTAGTGAAGCTGCAGCAGCTGCAAATAAGCTTCAGACAGTGTTACAACCGCTGCTCAGAACTCTCAACTATGACACCACCTCGATGCCATCCGGATCTTGGCGCGTTGTATTGCCTTCGGCCTATTCGCACATCGGTCCGCTACTGACGCCGCCTCACGTGCCAACGTATTTTCTCCGCATTTTATACCCTATGCCGCATAACAGGTCATGTGACTTGTTTATAAAACTTTTCATTGGTTCATTTTACTTTTGGTTTCCTAATGATGGAAGGCTTGATCATATGACCTAAAAACAACACTTTTCATTGGATGAAAACTTTTTTTTTCCCCCAAACGATGAAAGCCCCACCTTGTTTCTGGATGTTTCAGACTGAAGCTGGCGTCACCATGAGAGCACCACCATCTCGTAGCTCCGTCGTGGTCATTCCGCGAGCAATCATGGCAGCCGCTCCCCACCAGAAGCCTGCAGGAGTCGGGGCCCCCAAAACTTTTGATGAATTCTCAAGGCGGAGGGGACGCTTTCGAGAATGGGGTCCAAGACCTAGCAGACAAGCGTCCGATTTCCAAGGTGTCCCAGGGCCATTTCAGTGGACCAGGCCCAAAAAGGAAACAGCCTGCCGCCATTTTGAGAGTCCTGTGACAGCCGCCTATCGCTGCACCGCAAGAGTGGGCGCAACTCAGCTGAATGGCGGATTTTGACACAGTGGACCAAAAGCGGACGGAATGGCAACTGAAACGGTAAAGGGGCGCCCCACTACAACAGACGAGACTCCACCTGGAGAGGCCCGTTCACGCCGCCTCCCCCGGGGCGCTCCACGCCGTTATTCGGAGCAGCATTGTAGGATACCAAAACCAGTGCGGCAACTTACTGGACATCACCTTGGTGCCATCGTTCTGCTGCCTTGGAACTATTCGCACAACAGTTTGCTACTGATGACCCACCCCCCGCGACGCCCCACGCCGTTATTTGCTGGGTGGCAACTTAGTAGACATCACTTTTGTGTCATCTAGATTTCGGCGCGTTCTGCTGCCTTGGAACTATTCGCACAACAGTTTGCTACTGATCACCCACCCCCCGCGACGCCCCACGCCGGAAATCTGGACGTTGTGCTGCGTTGGGACTATTCGCACAGCCGACCGCTACTTCGTTGTTTTTCTCTAAAAATGTTTATATGTTATTACTATTTTTGTTTTCTTGTATATATTTATAAATTATTAAAGTTTTATAATCTTACTACTTTGTCGGAGTGCTATATATTTTTAATGTGACACATAATTGTAAAAACTTTGATGTACAAAGAGTCATCCCTGGAATCTTCCGCTTCACGCTCGGTCCCCTCCCCAATCACAATACAGAATGGTTTTCAGATAATAGCAACGCTTCTGCTGTGACGGATCTCATCGAGTGTGGGCCTTGATCTACTATAACTCCTTTGAAGACGGGTGATTCTTTACAGCTGTGGCCATAAACTACATCTGCAGGGCTAGCTGATAGCCTAGGACCGGCCTGGACAATCGGACACAGAGGAAAAGGAGTGTCAGAGGGTGCGGTAGTGAATAGGGCGAAAGGGAGGTGTCGGGCGGGCACAGGGTGTGATTCTCAGGGAAGAACAGCGCAGATGGGGGGAGGTTTATTACCCATGCATAAAACAGAGAGCGGGGGTGACCACTGCCTGGGGGAGATGCTTGCGAGGGTGGGGAGCCATGCTAAGGATCGACAGCGTTCACAGAGTGGATCTGGTCAAGGCATCTAAAATGGCTGCCGTGCACGACAAAAGTGTGGCATTTGAAAAAAGACAAGATGGCGCACACAATGTTTTTCAACAATTCCTGATTTCCTTCGAATCGAACGTTAACAGACGTTGGGGCATATTACCAAAGTTAAGCGATATTTATCCCTAACGATGCATTGCAAAGATTTTTTTACCGTCAGAAATTATCGCAGATAAACCTTGCTATTATCAAGGTTTATCGCAAATACGATAAAAAACGAGCGCAATGCATTAATGTCGCTGAAAACTCCGCGATATTCATGCATTACCGAGCTAATGCTCTTAGCCATGTTATCCACCTCCCATTGGATAACATGGCTAAGAACTGCTCAGGGCAGCTGTTACTTTTTGGAGATATTCGCGCTTATCTCGAATATTTCCAAAAGTTGATAATAGGAGATAGCGATGTTAGCGACTGTTTCCAGTCGCTAACATCTTGGCATGCCCACTTTGCATGTCATTAGTGATAAATATCACTCACATGCAAAGTGGGACCCAAGATGGTCGCTATCTCCTACTAGCCGTCGCTAACTGGTGTTAGCAACAGCTAGGTAATACACATATAATTTTATCTCCGCGAAGCGGAGCGCTGTTACAGATATATATCTTGTTTTTGAACGTTAATTTCTCAAAATGCACTGAAGCACATATATTGAGACATAGCAAAGGCACATCGGGCTACCAGTCCCTAATATTTTACCAAGTTTCGTGCAAATCCATTCAGCCGTTCGATTATTATTATTATTATTTTTTTTTGCCCCGCGGGGCCCTTTTAAAACCTCCACATCAAACCTAGGGGGTCAGCGAGGATCTACTATGCCCCCTTATGGTCATCAGCCGTTCGATTATTATTATTATTTTTTTTTTTGCCCCGCGGGGCCCTTTTAAAACCTCCACATCAAACCTAGGGGGTCAGCGAGGATCTACTATGCCCCCTTATGGTCATTTGCCCCTTCGCTTTGGCCTCCTCTTGTCTCTCGATCCTACCGAGAGACAAGATGGCGGCCGCTACGTACTGTTTGGAATGTTTACAGACACCGGAGAGCCAATCAGCTTCGCTTCGCAAAGCTCCGTAACGCGAAAAGTACGCGAAGCGGTGCGCTGTTACAGATATATATCTTTTTTTGAACGTTAATTTCTCAAAATCCACTGAAGCACATATATTGAGACCTAGCAAAGGCACATCGGGCTACCAGTCCCTACAATTTTGCCAAGTTTCGTGCAAATCCATTCAGCCGTTCGATTATTATTATTATTATTTTTTTTTGCCCCGCGGAGCCCTTTTAAAACCTCCACATCAAACCTAGGGGGTCAGCGAGGATCTACTATGCCCCCTTATAGTTATTTCCCCCTTTGTTTTGACCTCCTCTTGTCTCTCGATCCTACCGAGAGACAAGATGGCGGCCGCTACGGACTGTTTGGAATGTTGACAGACGCCGGAGAACCAATCAGCTTCGCTTCACAAAGCTCCGTTGCGCGAAAAGTCCGCGAACCAGAGCGCTAACCGGTCCGCTGTTACAGATATATATCTTTTTTTAAACGTTAATTTCTCAAAATCCACTGGAGCACATATATTGAGACCTACAAAAGGCACATCGGGCTACCAGTCCCTACAATTTTGCCAAGTTTCGTGCAAATCCATTCAGCCGTTCGGGCTAAAAGTGAGGCCAACCGCCCTATGGAAAACTCAATGTTAAAAACACGTTTTGGGACCCCCCTTTTTTCTCGGCCCCCACTGGACGAACCCCCCCCAAATTTTCAAGGGCTGCTCAGAAACAAAATGTGCCATTTTCCTGAAAATTTCAGCCGATTCCGTCCACAAACGCCAAAGTTATTAGACATAGAATTTTCAAAAAACCCATAGAGAAAAAATCCTAACTATATATACCTACTGGCGACCGCCAGTAGGTAATATATATGTATATATATATATATATATATATGTATATATATATATATATATTACCTACTGGCGGTCGCCAGTAGGTATATATAGTTAGGATTTTTTCCCTATGGGATTTTTGAAAATTCTATGTCTAATAACTTTGGCGTTTGTGGGCGGAATTGGCTGAAATTTTCTGGAAAATGGAACATTTTGTTTCTGAGCAGCCCCTGGAAATTGGGGGGGGGTTCGTCAAGGGGGGGCCGAGAAAAAAGGGGGGTCCCAAAACGTGTTTTTAACATTGAGTTTTCCATAGGGCGGTTGGCCTCACTTTTAGCCCGAACGGCTGAATGGATTTGCACGAAACTTGGCAAAATTGTAGGGACTGGTAGCCCGATGTGCCTTTGCTAGGTCTCAATATATGTGCTTCAGTGGATTTTGAGAAATTAACGTTTAAAAAAAGATATATATCTGTAAGCGCGCTCCGGGCAGCGCTCCGGTTCGCGGACTTTACGCGTACCGGAACTTCGCGTAGCGAAGCTGATTGGCTCTCTGGTGTCTGTCAACATTCTAAACAGTCCGGAGCGGCCGCCATCTTGTCTCTTGGTAGGATTGAGAGACAAGAGGAGGCCAAAACAAAGGGGGAAATGACCATAAGGGGGCATAGTATATCCTCCCTGACCCCCTAGGTTTAATGTGGAGGCTTTAAAAGGGCCCCGCGGGGCAAACAAACAACTTTTTTTTTTTGTTTTTTTGCGTGGGTAGCGCCCGGTTCGCGAACCGGGAAGCGTTCTGGGCAGCGTACTATAATGAAAAATGAATGATAGACTTTTCAAATACTGTATGTTAATTGATTGTTGGTTTTGTTGATTATTTTTTAATTTTTTTATTTTTTAAGCAATTATTTATTATTGTGATTGTGTTTCAAAATTTAATAACATTTCTAACATTTAACTAGTTTATGAATTACATATAAAAATGATTAAAGACTCAAACAATTTTTTAATATTACATACAATTTTATTTTTCAGATTGTTTTTTCAAAATTTAATAGAACGTCTAGCATTTGACTGTCCGATATGTCCTCTTGTTGATTGAACATAAGTTCCCACATTTGACCGTCATCATAATGGAGTAAATGATCGACAGATTCTACACATTGAAGTAATTCATAGTCCCGTGACTCATCCATGAATTCTAAGTCATCAATGGGTTCCATAACTTGTTCATTGTTGCTGTCCAGAACAATTTCGAAGGAAACATTCTGCTCACCTTCCATTTTATTGCTGTAATTTGCATAAAAAATTAAATATATCAGTAGTGATAGGGCACTGTTGGGTTTAAGTTCAGACAGGTACTTGTGAGTTTATAACAGAGAAGTAATCTATGGGCACTGTATGGTTTCAGGCGTGAAGTAGTACTATTAAAAAGTGCCTGTGAAGAAGCCTAAGTAAATTCATAATTATACCACAGAAACATAAATCAATCCATAATTATAATAAAGAAGCCTTTCTCAATGTCTAACTCTTACAGAGGGATAGTATATAACTATCTGAAAATGTTTTCAAATTTATAAAATAATATCTCACCTTCTAAAAACAAGTTTAAGTTGTGAGTGAAAATGATCTTGCAATGTAATTCAGGAAGTAGTAGTCAAAATGGCTGTGTTTCTCTCTCTTTCTTTATATATATTCATGTACATAACCAATCAAATGTCAGGTAAAAAAAGTAGAAAATGAAAGTAACATTTTAATTGGTTGTCAATTCCAACACTTCAGATGTGTTTTGAGAAGTAATTTACCTCACGGTATTTAGAGAGGTCTACAGGCTAAATGGCTAAATGGAATTCCAATCAAATTTGTGAAAATGGTAGGGATTGGTATGTAGTATGAGCTAATCTATATTTGGTGAAATTGTCTCCAGTTGCTTTTCTGTAAACTACTTTCCCACCTTTTTTGATGGTGCGCTTCCCAGGGAGCGACCCGGTACGCGAACTGGTGAGCGCCCCGGTTCGCGAACCTTAAGCGTTACGGGAGTCCACCATTTTGTGTTTCGGTCGAATTAAGAAAGAAGATGGAGGGCAAATAATGTTCAGAATGGGTAGAAGGGGGCACGGTAGACTTATTTTGACCCCCTAGGTTTTCTGAGGGTGGCTGAGGAGGCTTATATGTGCGGAAAAAAAACATTTTTTTAAAAAATTTCGCGAGGTTAGCTCCCGGTTCGCGTACCGGGAAGCGCCCCAGGGAGCGTACTTTGTTGAAAATTAGTGAAAAATGTTAGAGTAAAATAATAATTGTGAGTGATCAGATGTAGGGTAGCTCTGAGAAGAGCTTTTGGGTTTATGGTACATTTAGGTACTTATAAGTAGGTACCAATGCACAGTCTTAAATTCAGAATGAAAATTCTGTTGCCCTCATCTGAGAAGTGAACTCCATCTCCTCTGTAGATATCTTGCATGTAGTAACGCAATTTATTGTTGTACAGGGAGCCCATTCCATGGTCTCTCATGTAAGCTGAAACAGATTTGTTTACATGCTTCCTCGACTTCTCAATTTGTGGACAAAATTGGTTTGACCACCTCCATTTCTGTCTTTGGCATATATTTGAATATACCAAGACAGTTTGAGGAAAAAGTGCCATCAATTGCTCAAAGGTGTCCTTTAAAAGCATTTCCAGACCTACCCCAGTCAAAGTGCCCAAATCATTACCTCCACAGTGCACAGTTAACAGGTCAGGTTTTGGCAAATGCATAAAGGTTTTCACCAATGGTATCAATTGGTGACATTTTAATCCTCTGTGGCCAAACCACTTAATTTCCACATCTTGTAAATTGAGGTTAGGTAAATTTCTGCTCTCAGCATACCTGTGAGCCCAGTGGATATAACTATGTCCAACAATCCAGACAGAAAACATCGTGAGAGAAGGTTCTGCTGCAGTCAGATGAAGTGTGGCAATGAAATGGCAGTTGAAAAAATGAGAGTTTAAAATGAAAAAAACTGTGGAGTTTCTGTGTTAATGAAGCAGTAACAGTGATTGGTGGATTTTGATTGCTGAAAACAGAAAGTTAGGGTGCATGGATGAGTTCTTTGAAAGATGTATTTTGAATGGTCAATAAAAAGTCATTAAATGAAAGATTGCAGTGGATACGCAGGTGCACTGAGAGTTCAGAGTTCAATTGCAACATTGTTGTGTGAACTTGCAAACACCAGAGGTCTTCCAAGAGGTGGTTGCCATGCAGAAAAGGCATGAAATGGCAGAGGGGGGAAGGGTTTTCATTTGAAAAAAAGTGAGGGAAGAGTTTTGATTGGGTGACATGAGAGATATGTGTGAAGAATTACAGCATTTCTGTGCTTTTGATAGCTGCAGACTCTGGAGTGCATACCTTTTGCTCTGCTGAAGACAAATTGGTGTGTTTCTGAGACTGTTTTCAAACTCAAAGTATTTGCTAAGGTGAGAAAATATTTCTTTAATTTAGATAGAGAATAGTGTGCTTTAAGGAGAAAATTATGAAGAAAGTTGTGTTTTTCAAATGTTGCTTTGTCTCAAGTGTTTTACAAATAGATTTTGTTTCTTTGAGAAAATGTAATTGGAGAAAATGTGAAGTATTAGTACTGACAGGGTGTTTTTCTGCATAGGAGCTGTGGAGTCTTTTCAAATTATGACTTGAAAATCGTTTTTGAGGAAAATGAATGGTTATAATATTTCTGACAATGACATAATGGTGTATGCTTCTTTATAATGCAATTGACTGTCTCTGATGTTATTTTTCCCATTTTAATGTAAGACCTTTCTCTGTGGCGCAAATTGCTTGTAAATATGCTCCCACCTGTGCATGGCAAATTTAGATTTTGAATGTTTGTGTTACATAGCCATGTTAAAAGTGATACAAACATGCTGCAAAGGCAATCAAAAAACGCTTGTATGTGTCTTAAGGACATTTTAAGTAATTTTCCCATGTGCAGTGTTTTGAAATTATGATTTGAAAATCGTTTTTGGGGAAAAGGAATTGTTTTTAAATTTATGACAAGGACATAATGGTGTATGCTTCTTTATAAGGCAATTGACTGTCTCTGATGTTATTTTTCCCATTTCAATGTAAGACCTTTCTCTGTGGCGCAAATTGCTTGTAAATATGCTCCCACCTGTGCATGGCAAATTTAGATTTTGAATGTTTGTGTTACATAGCCATGTTAAAAGTGATACAAACATGCTGCAAAGGCAATCAAAAAACGCTTTTATGTGTCTTAAGGACATTTGATGTCATTTTTCCCATATTACATTAAAAGACCTTTCTCCGTGGGGCACATTCCTTGTAAATATGGTTACACTTGTGCATGGTAAATTTAGATTTTGACTGTTTGAGTTACATAACCATGTTAAAAGTGACCCAAAAAAATTGCAAAGGCTTTCAAAAAACACTTTCATGTGTCTTAAGGACATTTTAAGTCATTTCCCTGTGGGCAGTGTTTTCAAATTATGACTTGAAAATCGTTTTTGAGGTAAAGGAATGTTGTTAAATTTTATGTGCGCCATATGCCCCCAAATTTCTTTTTCAGGGGTGCAGCAGGGTGTTCTTGAGACACCCCTGCACCTTTGGAAAAATTCCTAATTTGCGATGAGCTAATTGCTAATCGCAAATTGCACCTTCATTCCTATGGGTATCCTGGCCCATGGAAATGAATGGGTAATTTGCAATTAGCAATTTGCTCATCGCAAATTAGGAATGGTAAAGAATCGCTATTTATTCCTTAAAATTCGCTATTTTGGAAATGCAAAATAGTTTGATGATACATATGGCGGTTGATCTCTAACAAGATAAGAAGCTTAGGGATACATTTATGATGACTGGCGCAATGAAGTGGACATCACTTACTTCATTGGTAGAGCTTTACATGTATTATCTCCTCTGTATTCTTCATCAAGCGTAACTTTAATCTGCAATCCTGAGTAGGCCTCACCTTAAACAAACCTCTGGATAGGCCACACCTTATCGTCATCATGAATTAATCATTTAAAATGCTAGGGACAGATTTATGATAGGTGTATGCCTCTTTTGCGCCACTTACAAAACACTGCCCATGGGGAAATGACTTAAAATGTCCTTAAGACACATGAAAGTGTTTTTTTAAAGCCTTTGCAATTTTTTTGGGTCACTTTTAACATGGCTATGTGACTCAAACAGTCAAAATCTAAATTCACCATGCACAGGTGGGAGCATATTTACAAGGAATGTGCTCCATGGGGAAAGGTCTTATAATGTAATATGGGAAAAATGACATCAGAGACAGTGAAATGCCTTATAAAGAAGCATACACCATTATGTCCTTGTCATAAATTTACAAACCATTCCTTTTCCCTAAAAACGATTTTCAAATCAAAATTTGAAAACACTGCACATGTGGAAATGACTTAAAATGTCCTTAATTCAAAATTTGCTATTCCTTATTTTGCGATTGCACTGAAGGATTTTCAAATTTTGCGATTCCTTAAATGCAATGTATCAAACAAAAAATATGTAAAAAATGACATTAAGGATTTGGAAACTACCACCAACTTCTAGTTTGTGGTAATTTGCGAATTCTTTTCAAAAAGCTTTTTTTCCAAAAAACAAAAGGTGCCATATGACGCCAATACATGCCCTTAGGGCATGTATGTGCGCCATATGCCCCCAAATTTCTTTTTCAGGGGTGCAGCAGGGTGTTCTTGAGACACCCCTGCACCCTTGAAAAAATTCCTAATTTGCGATGAGCTAATTGCTAATCGCAAATTGCACCTTCATTCCTATGAGCCTCCTAGCCCATGGAAATGAATGGGTAATTTGCAATTAGCAATTTGCTCATTGCAAATTAGGAATGGTAAAGAATCGCTATTTATTCCTTAAAATTCGCTACTTAGGAAATGCAAAATAGTTTGATGATACATATGGCGGTTCATCTGTAACAAGATAAGAAGCTTAGGGATACATTTATGATGACTGGCGCAATAAAGTGGACATTACTTACTTCATTGGTAGGCCTTTACATGTATTATCTCCTCTGTATTCTTCATCAAGCGTAACTTTAATCTGCAATCCTGAGTAGGCCTCACCTTAAACAAACCTCTGGATAGGCCACACCTTATCGTCATCCTGGATTAATCATTTAAAATGCTAGGGACAGATTTATGATAGGTGTATGCCTCTTTTGCGCCACTGTGCGTCACTTTTATGATGCAGCGGCAGTGCAAAAGATTTGCTATGAGGCGACAAAATTACAAATTGATGCATTTAGGCAGATGTGTCATGGTGTAAAAAAAACGTGCCACATGAAACCGATGCAGCAGTGATGCAAAAGATGCACCATGTTGCAAGACAGGCCTCACTTGGGGCCATATGTATCAAGATAATTAGCATTCGCAAAGATCAAAATTCTGCAAATTTCGGCCTTTGCGAATGCTAATTAGACAAATGGTATGTATCAAACAAGTTTGATGCAAAATAAGGAATAGCAATATTTGCTATTCCTTATTTTGCGATTGCACTGAAGGATTTGCAAATTTTGTGATTCCTTAAATGCAATGTATCAAACAAAAAATATGCAAAAAATGCCATTAAGGATTTGCAAATTCCTACCAACTTCTAGTTGGTGGTAATTTGCGAATTCTTTTCAAAAAGCTTTTTTTCCAAAAAACAAAAGGTGCCATATGACGCCAATACATGCCCTTAGGGCATGTATGTGCGCCATATGCCCCCAAATTTCTTTTTCAGTGGTGCAGCAGGGTGTTCTTGAGACACCCCTGCACCCTTGGAAAAATTCCTAATTTGCGATGAGCTAATTGCTAATCGCAAATTGCACCTTCATTCCTATGAGCCTCCTAGCCCATGGAAATGAATGGGTAATTTGCAATTAGCAATTTGCTCATCGCAAATTAGGAATGGTAAAGAATTGCTATTTATTCCTTAAAATTAGCTATTTAGGAAATGCAAAATAGTTTGATGATACATATGGCGGTTCATCTGTAACAAGATAAGAAGCTTAGGGATAGATTTATGATGACTGGCGCATCACCAGGGATGTGCCAGTCATCCTGCGCCGCTGTTCCGCCACCCATGGTGTGCTGCATTTACAATGCGGCGCAGCATGGGGCAAAAATGGCACAGATGCGTGACGTATCTGTGCTGTAAAGGTGGCGCATTGCTGGAGTTGTATCGCAAGTGCGATGCAGCTCCAGCAAGGCTCAGGGGTGCCCCATCTCCACAATGTTGCGTCAAGACCTATGCCTGCTTAAAGCAGGCGCAGGGTTTTGACGCAGCTTTCTCCTATCTGATTGTAAATGCGGCACACCATGGGTGGCAGAGCAGCGGTGCACGTTAACTGGTGCATGCCTGGGGATGTGCCATTTAACATAAATCTGCCCCTTTACATTTAAGTATGTGCAGGGGACACAGAGTCGGTGAGGCTTATCCAAGGTTAAGAAGAGATGAGTCCTGTTCACTGAAAAATTAGACATAGGCTTCACCTGCTCAGCATCGCTGGACATGGCTAAATAATAGCTGCAAAATGTTACTCTTGTTAAACAATTTTACTATTATAATCTCTGAGATTTGTCTCTTACTCTGCAACATCTCATTGTTGTTATCTTTCTTTAAAGATAAAGACAACATCAACATGAGCGATAATCTGCAATCAGTTGATTTTGACCTCATCATTGAACTTGTAATTGAAACATCAGTGGATGTTGATCCCTTGGATGATTTAAATCCTGAGGATGAAGAAGAACGTGATGAGGATGCAGATTTGTCCGAATTACATGACATAGGGTGGGAAGCTGACCTGCTTGATCCTATGGAACTATAAACATTTATTTTTAAAATTTATAATAAATAAAAAGTAAAAATGTAAACCGTTTAATTTAAAAATAAAGACACCTTCAAAAACAGGTTATGTGTAGTGTCTTCAATAAAATATTAAAATATGCTCATAAAATTAGATCAGATTCACATATAAGATAGCACAGGTAACATGAATATAAATTCCATTTCTTTTCTGCTATTTCTGTATTCTAAAATTGCCATGCACTAAAAAATCTTATATGTAAAAATGTAAAGTAGTGTTTTAAGTTTTTGATTACTGTTATTGATGTACTGTTGGGTAATAGTGGTTAATAACATTTTTTAATATATTTTACCACAGATTCAACTGCAGATCATTTCAACATTTCACCATGCCAACGAAAGAAAGACTGAGAAAGGCTGCAAAACGTCAAAGACAGCAGGTGATTGAAAAAAAGCAGCAGTCCTCTAACAAAAAGATTCATAAGAAATATTTGCAGTAAAAAAAATATTACTACAGAAAATGTTTCAGTCCAGAAAAAGAGAAGCAATTCAAATGGAAAGGAAAGGCCAATCAAAAATGTTACTGCTAGAGCAAGAGATAACTCTGAGCATGATAGTAGAAGGAAACAACAGTTTAGGGACATTCGTAAACGAATGTTCCGCAACAGGATAATTGGCAATTTGTTAAAAAATATTAAGAAAGGTCAACAGAAAGTGGTTTTTTATAAGAGAAAAAAAAAAGTTGAGAAAGTTATTGATCAGGCATTTGAAATTAAACGTAAGTTATTTATTTTGATAATCAATAGAATTAGGAAGCTAAACAAGGCAATTTATGATTTCAAAAGAAATAGTAGATGGAAGAGAATAGTTAATCGTATTAATTTTTGTGAAGTTTTTTCTGGAGAATGGATGCATAGTTCAAGCTGTGAGGCATTTTTAATGAGGAGAGTTATTTCCAGGATAATGATTTGGTGCATGCAGTTGACACCAGTGGTCGTGCTTATGAAGTGAAAGATGGTTGTCCAGTTGAAAAAGAAAAACTTGTGACAACAGAGGCAGAAGAGGTGTTAGGTAATGAGGTTTTAGGAAGACGTGCTAAGGGTCCTGTGTACACCTGGAAGTGTAGTAGTATTTGCAGTGTGCGACAGGATTCCATCAATTTGCTTTGTGATTTTGTACGGTCATTTAATAAGAAAAGTTTGAAGCAGAAAATAAGGTTGTTGCAAGAATTAGATCCTTGCAGAGTGAGAGAAGTGACAGGTTTGCATGGTCATTCACTGGCTTGTCTTTCCAGGAGAGTATGCCAGAGTGTTTTTCATCATTTCAGGATGCTAGCAGTGCATCATAATAAAGTGAGGAAATTAGTTAGAATGTTGTATTATGCTAAGAGTCCAGCAATTATGCTTAAAAAATTATGTGCTGCTCTTTTGCATGGTTCTGAAATAGATGTGAAGAATATATGTGAAGAAATTGAGTTTTGTTTCTTTGGAAGTAAAGAGGAGAATGTTGAAATTGACCAAGAAGAAGCGGGTAATGTGGAAGATAGTGTACAGGTTTCCAGTACAGATAATTTCCAGAGGGAAATTGCCACGTTTCAGGTCAAATCAAGTGAGAGGCCAAATTTCACTTGTGTGTGTTGTCGACGCACTTATTATAAGAATCAGACTAAGTTAGTGGATTTATATGCAAAAAGTGAAAGGGAAAATAATAGTGAATGGAAGGATTTCGCAACATACTTGATGGTAGAAAATTGTTTTGATTTGGGATTGGATCAATGTGTGTGTACTTATTGTTGTTGCAAATTAAATCAAAACCAGATGCCTGCTAGAGCAGTTCATAATAATCTGGAATTGGTTGAGATTCCTTCTGAATTGAAGGATTTAAATACTTATGAATCTATTTCGATTCAAAGTATCCATCCTTTTCAGGCTATTGTAAGAATGGAGCCAAAGACAGGGAAATTGCCTCCATCAGATTTACAGAGAGGATTAAAGGGAAGAGTTGTTTATTTGCCTCTAGATTTGAAGAAAAACATTAACACAATTGGAGTAGAAAAAGTGGACGAGGAACCTCTGGTTATCTTAGTTAATGGGGTTCCGACAAAGAATAAGAAAATATGGCAAGATTTAGTAGATGTTAGGAACGTTAAAAAGGCAACATTGTATTTGAAAAAAAATAATAAATACTATAAGAATGTATATGTTGCAGAAGAGGAAGTAAGTGAGGAAGAGGATAGCGATTTGTGTGCTGGTCAAATTGAGAAAGTAGAAACTTCTACTAGTGAAGAAATATATGAACATTATAGTGTTCATCCTTTGCATTCCAAGGAAGTCATGGGGAATGCTATTGAGTTGTTTCAAATGAAACAAGCCAAAGGGAGTCCCATTAGTGTTTGGGAGGAAAGTTTGGAAGCTCGGTGTTACCCACAGCTTTTTCCAACAGGTCATGGAGGAAGATATGATGAGCGACCTCATCAAATTCCTGCTTCTGAATACCGGACTTTGCGATTGTATGCAGGAGATGCTAGGTTTAGACAATGCATTCCCTATTTGTTTCATCTCCTGTTTGAAAGCGATCTGTCTGGACTGTCATATGCAGTGAACCACATCTTGAAAAGTGGTATACACATGCAAAACATCTCGGCAAGTGACTTTATGGATAAAGTCAATGTCCAAGACAGTATTTTGGATTCTCACCTGATTAATCTCATGGCGTGTCAGCGTGGTACTAATGAGTACTGGTACCGTCGTCATGGTGATTTAAAATGTATGCTGAGGAACTTAGGTACTCCCACATGGTTCCTCACTCTGAGCTGTGCCGAGTATGGCTGGGAAGACTTACTTGAATTTCTACGAGAGGCAAATGCTAACGTAGAAAACATTGAATTCAAGACACCCGGAGAACTGTGCTCTTTGGATCCAGGCAATGTATGTAGGTACTTCAATCATAGATTTGAAGCTATGATGTCTTTCATCATGAATAAGAAGAATCCACCTCTTGGAGAGGTGTTGGATTTCTTCTGGAGAAAGGAGTACCAAGCAAGAGGTGCTCCTCATATACATATGTTGCTGTGGATCAAGGATGCACCTAAATTTGGAACGGATCCAGAAGACTCAGTGATGAGTTTTATACAACAGTATTCTACGTGTGCTGTTCCAAACGCAAAGGAGAAGAAAAGCCTAAGAGAAAAAGTTCTGCGTTTCCAAAGCCATCGATGTGGAAAGTACTGTCGTCGTAAATTCCGAAACAAGGACAAGTTCTACACCAAATGTCGTTTCGGTTTTCCACGACCGGTGATTTCTAAAGGAAGAGTAAACAGTTTGATGTCTTCGCTGCGACATAATGTGATGAAGAAATCACCTAAAAACACATACAATTTGAAGAGGAACGAAGAGTCCAAGTACATCAACGACTACAACCCGGTGATTTTGTCCATGTGGAATGCTAACATGGATATACAGTTTGTGGCTGATAACTGTATGGCTGTGGCTCGGTATGTGACGTCTTACATCACCAAAAAAGAGAAGACAGAATTGAAGGATATGTGGGAGGACATTTCCCATGAAAAGAGCCTCAGCAAGAAGTTGTACAGTTTCAGTCTGAAGATGTTGTCGCATCGAGAAATTGGAGCGTACGAATGTTCTGACCGGTTGTCTTCAGCAAGTCTCTATGCCAAGTCCAGGAGTATCATTTGGGCGAGTCTTGGTCTTGCTGCAACGCGTAATCGAGTTCTCAAACCTGTGCGGGAAATTGAGTATTTGGCGGAAAAGGAGCCAAACAGTACCGACATTTTGAAGACCAACATGTTGGATCCATATTATCCAAATCGAAGCAGTCACCTCGAGAATGTTTGTCTGTATGAGGTTCTGCAAAATTACATATTCAAGAGGAACATCAAAGAAGATACTGAGAAAGGAGTGTATGCTGTAATAGGAAGTGAGGGATGTCTGGTCAAGCAAAGAAAATGCCACTTGGTAAACCATCGAAAATTGAGTGGCGAATCTCCTGAAAAAAAGGAGTTTTTCTACTTAGCACTTTTGTAACTTTTCAAGCCTTGGCGTGCAGAAGAGGAACTGCTTGGAGATTTTCTCTGTTACGAAGACTCTTGCAATGCCGCCAAGGAGACCATAGAATGTCCTGCTTTTCGCAAATATGTAGAAATGTTGAATGCGGAAATTGAGCAGGAAGCAATGATTGCAGCCGAGATTGCCAGAGACAGTTCTCAGGACAGTCAGAGTTCTGCTTCATTGAGTCAGGATCCACTAGGAGGACCTGTTATCGAAAATGAAGCTGCCACTGCTATGAATGAAGTGGAAAAAGCCATGGCACATGCTCAGGAGGATGCGGTTAACTTAGAAGAGTTGGAAAGACAACTCAACGTTGAGCAGAGGAAAATATATGACGAAGTTACCATGCAAATTGATCATGGATTAAGTCATGACAAGAAAGAGTGCTCATGTACGTCGTTGAAGCCTGTCCGACTGTACGTGAGTGGAGAAGCGGGAACTGGAAAAAGTTTCCTCATTAAAGCAATTTCATGCTATTTGCAGGAAAGGACAGAGTCATCGCTGTCTTGTGTTGTCACCGCTCCAACTGGACTGGCAGCACATAACATTAAAGGGATTACTTTACATCGTTTACTGATGCTGCCAGTGGAGCATGACAACAAATTACAATATCACAAGCTATCTGGAGATGCTTGTTTTGAAGTTTCAAGAATCTTGAGGAAAATGAAACTTCTTATCATTGACGAAGTAAGCATGGTTTCCAATGTCATGCTTGCCTTTGTGCATTTGAGAATGCAAGAAGTTCTCAAAACAGAGTATGATGTGTTATTTGGTGGCAAACACATCATTGTTTTCGGAGATCTTCTGCAGCTGACACCAGTGAAAGGGCAACCTGTGTTCAAAATGCTCACGCATGAAGATACCAGGAAGTGCCTAGGCAGCATTGGCAACGTCAATATATGGTTAAACTTCAATTATGCTGAACTGCATGAAAATATGCGTCAGGCGAAGGATGAAGTTTACAAGACTATTCTACAAGATGTTAGAATTGGAAAAGTGACCGAGCATGGGAAAGAAGCTTTACATGCACGATTACTGTCAAATTTATATCCAGAACAAGACGTTGTGCCTGAGAATATTTTTCAGAAAATTACTGAGAAGAAATCTGGAATATGTTTGATGCCAACTCTTGCAGAATGTGCCAAATTCAACAACAAAATGTTGCATTTAGAAAAGCAAGAGATTGTGAAACTGGAAGCTATTGACAGAGTAGAGCATATGGGATCAACAATTATTTTGTCTGAGAATCTGAAAACAAAATTGGATTCATTAGAGAAGAGTATATCTAAAACTGCAGGTTTTGAAAAGACTCTGAATGTGTGCTTGAACTGCCGTATAATTTTAAGAAGGAATTTACATGTTGAAAGAGGTCTGGTAAATGGATCAATGGGTAATGTTGTTGATTTTGTAAAATACAGAAATAGAGATGGAATTGAATTTTTAAAAATTAAATTTGATGGCATTGAGGAAGTACAGCTAATTGGTCGTTGCTCTGCTAGATTTTTGCTTGTAAAAGACTTATATGTTCGCCGTAAGCAGTTTCCTGTTTGCTTGGCATATGCGGTGACAATCCATAAATTGCAAGGTTTAAGTGTAGACAGTGCATTGGTGAATATTGGCAGTTCTGTGTTCAAGGAGGTTATGGCATATGTGGCATTGTCACGAGTTAGAACTTTATCGGGATTGTACTTGATTGAGTGTGATGTCACAACCATTTGTGCGGATCTAGATTGTGTTAAGGAATACAATAGGTTAAGAAGAGAGTATGCGCCACATTTGCCTCAATATCCTTTGTTTGAGAAACGTGTGGTAGGCCGGAAACGAAGAAATGTAACCAATACTGGGGAGGTTGTAGCAAAAAGACGAAAAGTCGATGAACCTGAAATTATAAGCAGAAACAAAAAGAATTCTGTTGAAGATGTTGTTGGTTTTCAATTTGAAAACAGTTCTGGTGTCAACTGCTATGCTAATGTAGTGGTTAATGTTTTGTTTTCTCTAGAAAATGTAAAAGAAGAGATTGTGGTCAATTCTGATCAAAGATTTTGCAGTTTGTTAAATTCTGTGTTAGAGAAATGTAGCACTGATAGAACAAACATAGAAAGTGTGTCTGAAATTCGAAATCTGTTAGACAGATGTTCAGGCCAAACACAATTCTCTCAAAATATTCAGCAAGATTGTCAGGAGTTTTTAATGTATATGCTTGATGTATTGCATGCTGAAGGTGTAGATGTAGATCAGCTGTTTGGGCTTTCTTATCAATGGCAGCATGACTGCGAGAACTGTATGGTATCAAGTACTACTAGTGTAGACTCAGAAAGATTTATATATTTAACTTTGCCAGACAGTAAATCAGTCTCCTTTAATAAGCTAGTAAAAGCAGCTGATCACAACATGGAGTGTAGCCAATGTAAATCTGAAATGATGTCCACATTATTTATACGAACATATGGCCAGTATGTCATTTTAATGTTCCAACGATGTAGGCCTGATGGAACAAAATTGACAACTTTAATTAAAAATTTGTGGCTTCGCAGTTGTCAATATCAGGAAGGACTTTTGTAACTGCAGCAATTATATATCATGACGGTCCTTCAATAACATCAGGACATTACACAGCTTATTTAAAGTCTAGAAATGGCTGGTCATTTTGCAATGATTCTGTTTTAATTTTCAAAAAAAAATTGCCGTATGACCTTAAAAACTCTTACCTGGTGTTTTTAAAACCAAAATTTTAGGGAAAGAATCTCGGGATGTGCTCTGTGGAATTTCAAGAAGTTCTAATGGCTCCTACACGATTTGGCCTTGAGGATAAGTGTAGTTCAGAGACATAACTTCTAACCATAAGACTGGACGTCATGGAGAAATAAGTGCACTTTGAATGAGTTCAGAAAAACTATTTCTTTTTATAAGCTAATTGAAGCAGCCAATCAAAACATAGAGTAGAGGGAATGTAAGTCTGCAACGCTGTCTACTGTTTTACATTGCTTTGTGATTAAAAGTGATGTAGAGAATTAAATAATTGTAGTAGTCAAGTCAAGTCAAGTCAATAAACTTTATTCGGTTGTGCGAATTGACAACCATAAAAGCATTTACACTACATATAAAAATAACACAATTAATACATAAAAATAAAATACAGTTGTAAAATAAGCAGGTGAAGACAAATATACAACAAGCAATCAGAATATTTAGCGGAGTCCATTGTAAAAGAGAGGTGATAGCAATTCATATATTATTTTTATCCTTCCATACTATTTCTAAATTTTACTGCCAATTTTAAAAAGCAACATAAATACAAGGAATATTCACAACTTAATAACTGTAGAAAGTGCAGTGCAGGACGGTATTGTGTAAAATTTAGTTTTTTCAAACAGGGTTTTAGATATAGATTCCTCGGTACAGTATAAAAGGGACAAAAGAAAAGAAAGTGTGCCAAGTCTTGCGGAGACATGTCGTCGCAGCCGCAAGCCGGCAACACTTGTCCACGGTGAGATCCCCTAGGTACAGCCAACAAGAAATGAAACAAATTAAACCTGAACCTGATCAGTAAGAAACGGTCATAGCTGGACAATTGCCAGGATAAATAGGGTTCCATGAGCAAGGTGGTCTTTACTAATACATGATTACGAACGCTTTCCTTTTTGAGCTCACGTGATTCCCTATCTTGAATTCTGCGATCAATAAAGGCTTTCTTGACCGTTATAACATCCAGTTTAGTGATCGATTCAGGAGATGAAAAGAGATCAGGGCGGCCTAGATCTGCAAAGCACTTAAAAAGATACTTTAACCAGGGGACCTTCATCCTGTTGTCCCATGTGAGTGACTCTCTTAAAATAAGCTGGGTTAGTGGAATGTTATCATTTAACCAACAATTCATCCAGCATAACATGGGGTTAACAGCAATCTTGTCACTTACGTAAGAAACCCCCAGTTCCTCGTGCACGGAAAAATTGGCCGTGCCCCTAGGAACCCTTAATACTGATTTCAAGAAATTATTCTCAATAGTCTGTAGGGGATCCGGAGGAACATAACCCCAAATTTCACTACCATAGCACGCTGTGGAGATGCTCTTGGCTTGATAAAGTTGGAGTAGGGCGGCTACTGGACTATTGCCCACTTTCTTAGAAAAGTCCATTATTGCCGCGTTTACCCTAGTGACTTCTCCCTTCTTTTTTTCAATCACGGGACCCCAGTTTAGTTGACTGTCAAAGAGGACCCCGAGATAAGAAAATGTACGTGTGGTAGGAATACGTACACCATTTACATTTAAGCAGTTTACTTTTTTATTTCCCTGTCCGACCTTCATTATGTATGATTTAGAGTTGTTAATACTTAACTCTCTTGAGGCCATAAAAGAATGGAAGGAATCTAATAGGATTTGAAGTCCGTTTGCTGTTCTTGATAGGAGAACTGCGTCGTCCGCATATAAAAGGACTGGCAGCCCCCTACGTCCTATATACGGAAAATCCGTATTGGTGCTTAAAAGATGCTCTTCCAGATCATTTATATACAAGTTAAAAAGAAATGGGGCCAGGATGCAGCCTTGACGGACACCACGATGCACCTCAAAGTCTTTGGTCACATTCAGGTCTTGAGTGAATCTGACATTTGCGTTGGTGTCCGAGTGCATATCATCTAACAAATCGACCAGGTTTGGGTCCACACCCATTTTTAGCATGGCGTCCCAGAGTTTTCCCCGGCTCACACAATCGAAAGCCGAGGAAAGATCCATGAACGCCATATGGATCGTTCCTCTTCGGGCCTTAGTATACTTCGCGATGATGAGATGTAAGTTTAAACATTGTGAGATCGTAGAATGTCCAGGCCTGAATCCATACTGGATTGGAGATATTATATTATTTTCTTCTGACCATCTGACCAATCTATTCAATATTACTCCTCCCACAACTTTAACCACGGAGTTTATTAAAGATATTGGTCGATAGCAGGCAGGGCTACTGCGATCTCCTTTTTTAAAAATAGGTACGATAGTGGATACCCCCCATGATTTTGGGCATCCACAGAGCACAGCAGCGTTAAGAACAGCTGTAAGGACCGGTGCCCAGAGTGTTTTACAAGATTTAAAAAGATCAGGGGGGAGACCGTCCGGTCCTGGGGCCTTGTTGTTCGATAGGCCTTCTATGCCCTTAATTACCTCATCAATTGTGAAGAACAAGGATTTTTCACTAATTTCTTTTGGACTACATTGTACCTGGAGGCCGTTACCTTTAAAAATGGAGCTAAAGTGGTTAATCCAAACTTCTTCTGGGATATTAGTGCCTATACTTGAGATGCTGGAATGATCAAATAAGGGCTTATTAATGATCTCCCAGAACTTAGAACTGTTTTTTAGTATCTCTGGATCTAGCAAAGACTCCCAAACGTTTTTCTTGACAGCACGTTTACGAATGGCAAGAGACTTTTTATACTCAACCCGCAACACCCTAATGGTTGAGGGATCTCTCGGTTTTGTTTTTAATGCTTTCTTAAGCTCACGACCGGCCTTCGAGCAGTTACTGTCAAACCATTTTGGATTATTGGAAAAGTTAGCTATCCTCTTAGTAGGTAACGTTAAAAGTGACTCCACCTTTTTAGTAATCTCATTGAAGGACATCAGAATTTGTAATGGTGCTGAAGCAGTAGATGTACACGTTATCAGATCATGGTGGCATACATTATTAATAGAAGAATAAAATTGCTTACAATCCACCTTTGACCACTTTAAACGTCGCTTGCCATTAATACATTTAGTAGTACCACAGTCCTTGCGAGTGATATGTTTTTCAAATAAATTCACACCCATAGTTATACATAAAGGATTATGATCGCTAAATATGCTTGGAATAATCAAAAAAACCCCAACAAAATTAACAAATTCTGCCGATAAAAGAATATGGTCTATAAATGACCCTGTGGCGTGACCTTTAAAAGTAGGGGTTGAAAATACAGTCTGTTCCTCAACTATTGACATAGCAGTAAAAAGGTTATATTCATTCACTAAGTCATTTAAGCATGAACCCCTTCGCGAGTGATCAAAGTGTATTCCTTCCAGTTGGTTACAGCCCAAGTGACCGGCAGGACTCAGGTTAGGATTCCCACATACATGAGTGTTAAAATCACCCGCTATTATCTTGAGGCGGGGAAGGGAATCATCTTTGGCCCTTAGGAATTCACGCAATGACTCAATATTGCAATCACCAAACTGACTCACTGCATTGTAAAAGTTGACCAAAGCGAAACTTGTACTGCCCCTCTTAAATTCAACAACCTGGATATTATTATTGCCAGAGTGATGTACAGTTTTAAGGCATATTAGTGACAAATTAACAAAGATTGCCAAACCCCCTTTAGCTCTCCCACTAGATGAAGGAACTGCCGAGATTATAAAGCTCTCATAACCGTCAATGTATATATTTTTGCCCACTACCCAGGTTTCTTGGAGGCAAATAACGGGGTAGTCTTTAACAAAAGATAACCATTCTACATTAGACAGTTTATCCTGCAGACCAGCTATATTCCAGGATAATAGCCCCTCTTTATATTTAATTGGTTCGTGTTGTGATATAGCCACATTTCCACGTGCAGTTTGAATAATAGGTGTTAGGCCTATACAGCAGCGAACCCGGTCTGTTCCGGGGTTAGCCGAAGAACAAGCTTGAGGGCAGACTGGGTTTATATCAGTGGATAAACCTAATGTATCTGATTGATTCCTGCCATCCAAGCCCCCGTCTAACCCTTGGGGAATATCTACGAGGTCTATAACTTCTGGCGTTCGGTCAGTGGGGAAGAGGTTAGTTGGTGTGTCAGGTAGTCATTCCACCCCATCCAATCCCCCCTCGTCTGAAAAAATGCCATACCTATTAGAGGTGGGGATATTAAAGTGATTATTAAAAAGATGAGTAGGGTAATATTGATCTGGGAGGGGTGGCCGTATTGGACGTTCCCTTCTATCCTGACTATACCCCCAGTTGTTAGTTGGAACCTCAAAACCCCAGCCTTTTGGTGTCGCTGGCCATATAGGCCTAGTAAAATTATGAGTAGACTTAGGATAGGACATGCTCCGCTGTTTTTTGCCGAAAAATTCTAGGGTGAGAGGAATGATAGTACCTCTTTTGCGCTGCGGCGGCGAAATATTTGGCAGGATGTTTGGTAAAACTGCAGAATTGGTAAAGTTTATAATAATGCAGTCACCCTTGAATTTTTTAGGGTTTTGACCTATCCAAGGGACTCTTCTGGCTGACTTAATGTCTCCAGCTAGCTGTTGCTTCCCCCACGGGGCCAGCTGCATATTACCTGATAACCAGTGCAGGGCCTTACTTGTTACTGCCGAGGGGGATTCTAATTGATCTGGGGCTAGTGGGGGGACGTTTGCCAGTACCAGTACTAGTGGAGCCGCGTCTTCCAGAAACTGTACCGTGACTTCTTCTGTAATAGGTGTAGGTATTACAGGCGGAATTGGGGATATTGTAACTCCTGGCAGTAGGTGATGTGTCACTGTAGTTGAGGGCTGTTCCTGTAAGTTTGCGTGTATAATGTTTGAAGTAGTACCTCCCTCAGATGAAGGAAGAAGAGCCTCTTTTACAGGAAAAGCTAGACTGGTAACTGTGTCTGATATATTAGACACAGCTTCTGCTAACTTTTTTTGATCAGCACCTAGTTTCTTTATATCAGCAGTTAGCTTGTCCAATTTGGTCACTACTGGTTTAATTAAGATTTTAAGTTTAGTGTCAATAAGATCAGCTAACCTTGATAATAACTCCTCATCCATATAATGCTTCTCAGAATCATCTACTTTCCCCCTGCTTTTATCCCTACTTCTCACAGGTGACACAGCCCTCTTCTTCCCTAGAAGAGGTCCACCACGGTATATTTGAGTTTTTCTACATTTTCTGATAGCACGTGGCACATGATCTAGAACTGGGGGATCGGCTTCATTATTTGACTGCTCACTCTCCTGCACAATTTGATCTTGGTCTAGATCAGTGTCAACTACCTGACAATCCAAATCATTAGCCTGAGCTATATCTTGACCTTGTGTTGTGTGAGTACTCCGGTTTAAAATGCCATGTTCTGGGGTGTCAGAGTCTAAAACTGCGCTTCCCTCAACCTGGGAAGCTATATCAATCCAGGGTGAATCAGGTGAAGAACTTAGGGGAGATAAGTTAGGGGACAGGCTAAGACCTAACGATTCGCGCCTCTCGTTGTTAATCTTAGAGACTACCTGTATCATATAATTTTCTATTGAGTTACCTCCCACCACTAAATTCTTTTTAGACATTCTTCTTAAGAGAGTAATAATAACCAAGTAACAAGAATGTTATAATGGATGATGGTATATCCAGGAAATAAATATAAGTATAAGTATAAATAGTCTTACTGCAGAACCACACTGAACGAAGACAGTACGGGCAGAGTAGCGTGTCCAGTCCAGTCTCAGCCTGTCTCGGACTGTCTAAGACTGTCCGCCCTTTGTCCGGGCTTCGTCCGGCGTCCCGCACACGCGTCCCGCTATGCGTCTGGGGCACGGTTTAATAGGAGGAGCAGGGGGCGGGAAGAGACTCCAGGTGCGCTGCGTTAGTCCTGCGCGGAACCCTGGGTCTCGCAGTCCCAGCCCCTGTCGAAAGCGCCTCACACTCTCCTCGGCGACGGTGATATTTCCAAAGTTCCACTCAGTCACTGTAGAGGGCAAACGAACAGGGTGTAGAGATGATAGTCACGGACTCTGCACACAGCTGCGAGCGGCACCCGCGAAGCGGGGGCCGCGAGCTGTTTTGAAGGGGCAAGCCAGGCGATGCAAACGGGGAGGAGCAGGGGCGGGAAGAGACTCCAGGTGCGCTGCGTTAGTCCTGCGCGGAACCCTGGGTCTCGCAGTCCCAGCCCCTGTCGAAAGCGCCTCACACTCTCCTCGGCGACGGTGATATTTCCAAAGTTCCACTCAGTCACTGTAGAGGGCAAACGAACAGGGTGTAGAGATGATAGTCACGGACTCTGCACACAGCTGCTAGCGGCTCCCGCGAAGCGGGGGCCGCGAGCTGTTTTGAAGGGGCAAGCCAGGCGATGCAAACGGGGAGGAGCAGGGGCGGGAAGAGACTCCAGGTGCGCTGCGTTAGTCCTGCGCGGAACCCTGGGTCTCGCAGTCCCAGCCCCTGTCGAAAGCGCCTCACACTCTCCTCGGCGACGGTGATATTTCCAAAGTTCCACTCAGTCACTGTAGAGGGCAAACGAACAGGGTGTAGAGATGATAGTCACGGACTCTGCACACAGCTGCGAGCGGCTCCCGCGAAGCGGGGGCCGCGAGCTGTTTTGAAGGGGCAAGCCAGGCGATGCAAACGGGGAGGAGCAGGGGCGGGAAGAGACTCCAGGTGCGCTGCGTTAGTCCTGCGCGGAACCCTGGGTCTCGCAGTCCCAGCCCCTGTCGAAAGCGCCTCACACTCTCCTCGGCGACGGTGATATTTCCAAAGTTCCACTCAGTCACTGTAGAGGGCAAACGAACAGGGTGTAGAGATGATAGTCACGGACTCTGCACACAGCTGCGAGCGGCCCCCGCGAAGCGGGGGCCGCGAGCTGTTTTGAAGGGGCAAGCCAGGCGATGCAAACGGGGAGGAGCAGGGGCGGGAAGAGACTCCAGGTGCGCTGCGTTAGTCCTGCGCGGAACCCTGGGTCTCGCAGTCCCAGCCCCTGTCGAAAGCGCCTCACACTCTCCTCGGCGACGGTGATATTTCCAAAGTTCCACTCAGTCACTGTAGAGGGCAAACGAACAGGGTGTAGAGATGATAGTCACGGACTCTGCACACAGCTGCGAGCGGCACCCGCGAAGCGGGGGCCGCGAGCTGTTTTGAAGGGGCAAGCCAGGCGATGCAAACGGGGAGGAGCAGGGGCGGGAAGAGACTCCAGGTGCGCTGCGTTAGTCCTGCGCGGAACCCTGGGTCTCGCAGTCCCAGCCCCTGTCGAAAGCGCCTCACACTCTCCTCGGCGACGGTGATATTTCCAAAGTTCCACTCAGTCACTGTAGAGGGCAAACGAACAGGGTGTAGAGATGATAGTCACGGACTCTGCACACAGCTGCGAGCGGCTCCCGCGAAGCGGGGGCCGCGAGCTGTTTTGAAGGGGCAAGCCAGGCGATGCAAACGGGGAGGAGCAGGGGCGGGAAGAGACTCCAGGTGCGCTGCGTTAGTCCTGCGCGGAACCCTGGGTCTCGCAGTCCCAGCCCCTGTCGAAAGCGCCTCACACTCTCCTCGGCGACGGTGATATTTCCAAAGTTCCACTCAGTCACTGTAGAGGGCAAACGAACAGGGTGTAGAGATGATAGTCACGGACTCTGCACACAGCTGCGAGCGGCTCCCGCGAAGCGGGGGCCGCGAGCTGTTTTGAAGGGGCAAGCCAGGCGATGCAAACGGGGAGGAGCAGGGGCGGGAAGAGACTCCAGGTGCGCTGCGTTAGTCCTGCGCGGAACCCTGGGTCTCGCAGTCCCAGCCCCTGTCGAAAGCGCCTCACACTCTCCTCGGCGACGGTGATATTTCCAAAGTTCCACTCAGTCACTGTAGAGGGCAAACGAACAGGGTGTAGAGATGATAGTCACGGACTCTGCACACAGCTGCGAGCGGCACCCGCGAAGCGGGGGCCGCGAGCTGTTTTGAAGGGGCAAGCCAGGCGATGCAAACGGGGAGGAGCAGGGGCGGGAAGAGACTCCAGGTGCGCTGCGTTAGTCCTGCGCGGAACCCTGGGTCTCGCAGTCCCAGCCCCTGTCGAAAGCGCCTCACACTCTCCTCGGCGACGGTGATATTTCCAAAGTTCCACTCAGTCACTGTAGAGGGCAAACGAACAGGGTGTAGAGATGATAGTCACGGACTCTGCACACAGCTGCGAGCGGCACCCGCGAAGCGGGGGCCGCGAGCTGTTTTGAAGGGGCAAGCCAGGCGATGCAAACGGGGAGGAGCAGGGGCGGGAAGAGACTCCAGGTGCGCTGCGTTAGTCCTGCGCGGAACCCTGGGTCTCGCAGTCCCAGCCCCTGTCGAAAGCGCCTCACACTCTCCTCGGCGACGGTGATATTTCCAAAGTTCCACTCAGTCACTGTAGAGGGCAAACGAACAGGGTGTAGAGATGATAGTCACGGACTCTGCACACAGCTGCGAGCGGCTCCCGCGAAGCGGGGGCCGCGAGCTGTTTTGAAGGGGCAAGCCAGGCGATGCAAACGGGGAGGAGCAGGGGCGGGAAGAGACTCCAGGTGCGCTGCGTTAGTCCTGCGCGGAACCCTGGGTCTCGCAGTCCCAGCCCCTGTCGAAAGCGCCTCACACTCTCCTCGGCGACGGTGATATTTCCAAAGTTCCACTCAGTCACTGTAGAGGGCAAACGAACAGGGTGTAGAGATGATAGTCACGGACTCTGCACACAGCTGCGAGCGGCACCCCAGAGTTACAGAGTTAGTGTAAGTCTGCTTCATAGTAAGCAGTATCAGTGTCATAGGAAATGTAGAACATGACTGAGCAAGAAGGGGAAGATATTACTAGTCCAGGATTGTGAAAATGATCTTCAACATTTTAATTCTGAAAGTTGCAGAAATGCCAAATGACGGGATTGGCTTACAAGAAATCCAAGAGTTATAAATGGCTCTGACAAGATTTGGCTTTGTGGAAACTTGTGGTAGAGAGCAAGAAGTCATTTATTGCATGTAACATGTTTTTAAAAACGATGGAGGTTTTCTTTCAGAAAGTGGCGGGCTGAAAGTAATAACAGCACAACAGAGTGTAAGCTGTTCATAGGACATCCTTTGACGTCATGGAAAGTAAGTTAACTTTAAGGAGTTCTGAATTCTGATTTGTTATGTTGTATGGGTTTTTTCAACACAATCATTTTGATTGTGTTTTTTTTTCCCCGCTGTTATATGATGAATACCTTCAAGTCACTGTTTTTAGTGAATTTTGATACATTCTGAGAACAGCAAAAATAAACCATTTAACATGTATAATTAATTCTGTACTGTTTGCATTTATGATGTATATGTAGAACTGTGTAGGAGGCATGGAGAAGGTGAGGCTTCTGTAAGTGTCAAAGTTGTTGCATGCAGTGCTGCACTTCTGCGTACTCTTTCATATGCTGGACTACATCTACACAATGAGATACCTAAGCAATGGAAACACAAGTGATGTGATTGTGAAATGAGCAAAAGAAATTGCACGTATTTCAATTACATCACCTGTGTTTCCTATCATTACGAATCACATTGTGCAGATCACGTTTAGGTCTGTCCAGGGAAACATAGGAGGTTTGGACTTTGTTCAAGAGTGCAGTGGACATGACTCACTTCATTGGTAGACCTTCACATGTATTATGTCCTCTATTCTCTTCAACAACTCGAAATTTCATCTGCAACCCTGAGTAGGCCTCACCTCAAACAAACCTCTGGATAGGACACATCTTATTGGCATCCTGAAGCAATCATTTAAAATTTTAGTGTCTTGCGACACTTTTCTGAGACAACAGCAATGCAAAAGATGCACCATGTTTTAAGATAGGCCTCACTTCATCTGCATCAAGATACTGTTAGTTTAAAATGTATATCTTTAGGACTGTGTAGGGGGCCTGGAGAAGCAGAAGCTTCTGTAAGTGTCAAAGTTGTTGAAAAACTGTTTGTCCTTCAATCTTTTCCCTTGTCTTTTGTAATTTTTAAATACATGTTTTAATATTTTTCAAATGTTTGTTCTCTCTTTCACAGATTGAAAGTATAAAAACAAAAAGTGAGTAATTTAACGACAATTATAAGGTAAATGTTTTGTACTCTTTTCGTTACATTTCTATCACATTTAACTTCTATTAGTTCCACTGCTTCATTTCTTTAACCCTCAGTTTCCTGCCTTTGCTACTTCCCTCATTCCTTTCTCTATTACCTACTTACTCAACTCCTTCCACTCTTTTTCTCAGTCCCTCTCTTCTCATAGTTCCTCACTCTTGTTCACTCACTCCGTCTCTATTACTCTTAGTGTCTTTGACTGATCACTCTATCACTATTTGTTCATAATGCTTTCTCTGTGTAGTTGAAGCACACTAAGGGGCATATTATGAACACAGCCAATAAAATTATTGCTGTTTTTATTGGCAGAAAACTGGTGCAAAAGTGGTTTTAGCGGCAGTTTTCTGCCGCAAAAGCGGCTTTAGCGACACATTTCTGCCAATAAAAGCTGCAAAACTTTTATTGCCTATGTTGATGATATGGCTCTATGTTACTTACATTTCTTTGCTGTTTCAATTAATCTTTTTCTGTTATTTTTTGTTTTCTGTTTTCTATTTTTTCTCTCTGTTATTCCCCATGTTTTAATCTTATTTTGAACATTCACTCACATTCTCCAAGAAACTCTTCTTTGTTAATGTTATACTCTCTTTTTTTTCTTTCACTTCCTTATCTATTTTGTTTTTCACAATTATACCCTCTTCCGTCTTTTCTTCGGTAAATAGATCTATTAAACAGTATCTCTTCTTTACTCCCTATAGCTGTCTTTCTTTTAACATCACTCTCTGTTTACTTTCCTTATACTTACTCTTTTTTTTTTTTTTTGGTTAGCTCCCGGTCCGCGTACCGGGAAGCTAACCGGGAAGCGAACCAAAAGAAATAGAGCTTGCCAGAGTGCTAAACATTCTAGCAATTTTTTTTGAAAGGGGAGATAGTTCTGAAAAGAACTTTTTTTTAAATATTTTTGTTGTTTTATATATTTTTTTTTTTTGAATTTTTTTTGTTTTTTTTGTATTTTTTGAACGATTTTATATATTTTTTGGTTTTTTTTGGGGGGGAAACAACAAAAAACAGGCATTGAAAAGGGCTCAACAGGAGCAAAAAAAAAATTACTGGGGGCGGTTAGGGCAATTATGATGTTCATAAGCCAGGTTGATAGCATTTATACTCATATTACCACATGCTATCAACGCACCACAGTGCATACAAGTATGTTTCATGTGGCCAAAATTCTCTTGTATGTTTGGCACAGTTTCCCGTGCCTCTGCTGGTGTCAATGAAATTGACGATCTTGATCTGGCCACAGGAGTTGATGTTGGATTTTCCTCCAAATCCCGTATTTCCGCCCGGCTGTAATTAAGTGGATGCTTCCTGGTCATGTGCCTATGCATAGTATAGTTCCCATAACTATACTTCTTATCCGTCCCTCTTGATAATTTATCTTTGCAGATGAAGCAGGTGACATACCTCGCATTCACTTTTTTTTGGCCAGGAGGGATTGAATAAAACTGCCAGATGAAACTGGCTTTCTTATGGGAAACCCGGGGCACCTCTTCCAAGAACTGTGGTTCTTCTCCCTCCTCTTCCTCCATTTCTTCCTCTTCCTCCTCTGTGTTGGTCATGACCTGGGGAGGTGGTCCTCTCTTCCCATGAGGAGGTGGAGGTGGTGGTGGGGGTGCACCAGCTGAAGCAACTACTGAAGCCATTTCTGAAGTATTAATAAAGGTCTTCCTCTCACAATGATGAAAGTCAGAGTGAGGAAAGAAGGAGGGGTTTTCATCATTTGGGAAAAATAATAGTTCTCAACCAATGAAAAGTGTTATTTTTAGGTCACCTGACCTAGCCTTACATGATTATGAAACCAAAAGTGAAATGAACCAATGAAAAGTTTTATTAACAAGTCACATGACCTCTCACGCTCATGTTACGCGCTGCGGAACGCGCCCCGGTTAGCTTCCGGGTCGCTGCGCTTCGCGCCTCGGTCCGCGCCCCGGAGCACTTCCGGGTGCGCTAACGCGGTACGTCACAAGACGCATTACGCGGCAACGCGATACGTCGCGCTTTCACGACGCGCCGCGGATCGCTTCCGGGGAGCTGCGTTTCGCGCCTCGGTCCGCGCCCCGGGGCACTTCCGGGTGCGCTAACGCGGTACGTCATAAGACGCATTACGCGGCAACGCGATACGTCGCGCTTTCGCGACGCGTCACGATGTTGATTTCTTACCGGTTCGCGGACCGGGTCGCGGCATCAATTTGAGCTAACGGAAAGCTTTCCGGTTCGCGGACCGGGAGCGAAACAAAAAAAATATTTTAAAAAAATTATTAATAAACATATAAAATATATTTTTGGATTTAAAGAAGAATACATTTTGCAGCTATAGATATTAGCTTTTAAAAAACCAATGAAATTCACTGAAAAAACCATAGGTTATAGACCATATATAGTTAGGAATTAGCATTTACAAAACCTTGAAAATTCACTGAAAAAACCATAGGTTATACACCATATATAGTTAGGAATTAGCATTTAAAAAACCTTATTTTACTCACACAAAACCATTGAAATTCCATATATAGTTAGTTGTACTAACTATATATCGCGCACCCGCAATCCACTGCTGATCATGTCACATATTACATCATTCATGACATGGTGACATCACCGATGACATCACTGATGACATCTCAAATGACATCACTGATGACATCACTGATGACATCTCAAATGACATCACTGATGACATCACTGATGACATCTCAAATGACATCACTGATGACATCTCATTTGACATTACTGATCACATCACTGATGACATCATTCATGTGATAATACGATGAAGCTCTTCAGACTCTAATATAACCTTAGATACACTCAGTGTAAACAGACACTCACAGACTGTCACTCATCCATGGAGTTACTCACACACCTAGTCAGTCATGCAAAGAATCAATCACACCTCCATTTCCTCAACTATACAGTTATACACACCTTACTTATTCAAACATATACTAACACATATTTACTCTCTTATACAATCCCTGATACAAGTTCACAATGATCCATACAGCCACTCACACATTCACTGGCTCTTTTGCACAGTTATGTATATATGTCAACTCTCACATGTACTGTGTTTTACATATGTACTTACTTTGACATGTAGCACTGAGATATCCATTCACTCACCAATACACTCATGCACACAGTCAACCGCCCATACAGCTGTTTCCACATGCACTTTTGAACCCATACATCTAGTGAATCAACTGCTCACACATCTATGCACAGAGTCATACACCTCCCAGCCACCCATACACACTCTCAGTCTCCCATACAAATACTTGGGCAACCAATCAATAACCCATATAGTTAATCATATAGCTAATGATCAACACATGCAGCAGTTTATAGAACAACAGACATAATGATGCACAAATTGAGACAGTTTAGTCACTAACCCATGCACTCAGTGAGACACATTTAATCACTCACTCATACAGTCAGTCATGCACCTACTAAATCCTTCATCCAGACATTTATACATCCACTCATTCTTAAATATGTAAGACATATTTTAACTTTACAGAAAAATACAGTCACTGGATGTTGTCATCAGTGATGTCATCAGTGATGTCATTTGAGATGTCATCAGTGATGTCATCAGTGATGTCATTTGAGATGTCATCAGTGATGTCATCAGTGATGTCACTGACCATGTCATGAATGATGTAATATGTGACATGATCAGCAGTGGATTGCGGGTGCGCGATATATAGTTAGTACAACTAACTATATATGGAATTTCAATGGTTTTGTGTGAGTAAAATAAGGTTTTTTAAATGCTAATTCCTAACTATATATGGTGTATAACATATGGTTTTTTCAGTGAATTTTCAAGGTTTTGTAAATGCTAATTCCTAACTATATATGGTCTATAACCTATGGTTTTTTCAGTGAATATATATATATATATATATTTTTTTTTTGTCACAATGTGATCCCAAACCATGCGAGAGCGCTCAGCAGTGTGTGCTCAGCCCAGGGGTCGGATCCTGACCCAGGGAAATTTTTTCAAACAAAGGAGGCGGCACATCAGGAATTGATTTAAGTCTTTTTATTCAAGACTTCACCCCACCAACGCGTTTCAGCCAACACTGGCCTTGCTCACGGTTGGTTAGTCCCTCTTTAGTGTTTGTTTATATACTGTCCCACTTAGAGCCATTTAGGAGGCATTGTGGGATTTGTAGTTACAGTGAAAAATAATAAAAATAAAAGAAAGACAATATTGTGCTTTTTAAATAACTGCACATTGGTGACAAATAGTTCACTGGGGCTGTGTTCTTATCACAAATTCTTGGTATAGTACCCAAGTCCTAAAGGCATGTTCTGCATTGTCTCAGTGTTCATGATTTCTGGTGTAGTACCCCATTATCCTGACGAGAACACATTTTCTATTCAAGATGAACATGCAGATCTTCGCCAAAGTTCATCCCTTTCGGGTGTTTCGTTCTGAGTCTGACTATCATGCGAGATTCAATTTGTCGCAGTCTGCGAACCACATCACCACCTCTCTCCATTTTGTCAACCATCTTTACACCATAGAAATGCATTTGTCTCCAGTCTCCATTTTGGCAAATGCTCATGTGTTTTGCTGTCGCATACTGCATATTCGAATTTTTGACTGCTCGGATGTGTTCCAAGATTCGTTTTTTTAACATGCAGGTTGTACACCCCACGTACTTCAGTCCGCATTTGCACTCAATGATATATACAACATTTTTCGAAGTGCAAGTGATCTGTTGTTCTATTCTCATTAGTTTTCCATCTGGTTCTTCAATCGTTTTCATGCCTTTTCCAATTTTGCAAGCTTTGCAAGAGTTGCATGGTGTGAACCCTTTTCGTTGATTTTGTAGCCAGTTCATCTTCTGTTTTTCTTGAAAATAACTTCGAACCAACAAATCTTTTATGGATGTGTTCTTTTTGTACGTTATTTGCGGTGTTTCACCGAGAGCTGTTCCAATGTCTGGATCCCCAGACAGTAGGTGCCAATATTTTTTCAATATGCGTGCAATTTTGCCACTTTCCTTACTGAAAGTTGTGATGAATCTGGGGGGTGTGTGGGTTTCAGACTTTTTAGGCTGTTCCATTAGTGTTTGTGTTCTTGTTTTCAAATCAATCTTTCTTTTGCATTGTGTCAGTACTCTCTCTTTGTAACCTCTTGCTCTGAATCTGCTTTTACTCTCCTTTATCACTTTTTCCGCATCTGCCGGCACAGAGCAATTTCGTTTCAGGCGTGTAAACTCTCCATAGGGTATTCTTTGTAACAAGGATGTTGGATGGAAGCTTGTGCCGTGGAGCACACTGTTGGTAGCAGTTTTTTTCCGAAAGAGAGTCGATTCCAGTTTATCATTCGACACATATACTTTGGTGTCCAAAAAATCTATTTCCGTCGTACTTGTGTTACATGTAAACTGTAGACCAATTTCATTTTGATTTAATTTCTTGAAATAAGCTTGGAATTGATCATTTGTGGCATGCCAAATAATAAAGAGGTCGTCGATGTAACGCACCCACAATATTATTCGGTCCAAATCATGTTGATTCTCCTCATTCCACGCCACAGTCTTCTCCCACCACCCCATTGTAATGTTCGCATAGTTGGGAGATAGAGAAATGCCCATGGCCGTGCCACAGATTTGTTTAAATAACTGTTTGTCAAAGAAAAACACGTTATTTTTCAAACATAAGTCAATCATTTTGATCAGCATTTGTGAATGTTCCAAATAATTAATGCTGCGTTGTTTCAGGTAGTACTCTACAGCTTGCATCCCGATCTCATGACGGATTGAAGTGTAGAGTGAGACTACATCGATGGTGACTAATAAATATTCTGGGTTCCAATCTACATTCATCAGTATTCTCAGAAAGTCCCCAGTATCCTTAATGTATGAAGGAAGACTTTGTGCAACAGGGGCTAAGAATTTATCCACATAGTTGGAAACGTTCTCATATAGTGACCCACACGCTGAAACAATTGGTCTCCCAGGAGGATGGTTCAAGGTTTTATGAATCTTCGGGAGAAAATATATACAGGGTATTATTGGATGGTCAATTGTTAAATACTTTTTTTCATCGTCGTCTATTAGACCTTTGGCATGCCAAGCTTCCAGATGTTTTTGTAATTCTCTCTGCATATTTGCATATGGATTGTTTTCCAACTTCTGATAGTTATTTTCTTGATTCAGTTGTCTCTGTGCTTCACATATATAATCAGATGTTTTCATCAGCACGATGTTGCCCCCCTTGTCCGCTGGCTTTATAGTGATTTTCTCATTTTCCATCAATGTTTTTATGGCTGCTCGCTCAGATTTTGTGAGATTTTCACGCGTTTTGTTCCTTACTTTAGTTAAATTGTCAATTTCTTTTGTTACTGCTTCTGCGAAGAGATCGATTTTGTTGCCGGGAGATAAAATTGGATAATATCTAGATTTCCTTTTCAAGCCAGTGATTGGTCTCTCATCTGTTGTTATTTGTAGCTCTTCCAGCAATTCTGTGTCTGATAATGATGTACCATTCAGATCAAATAGTGATTCGAAACTACTCCTCAAATCCGGTATGTCTGCAATGGTGTTGAAAGTGATATCATTTATATTTTCTTCCGGAATGTTAGATGTTTCAATGGATTTTCCTGCATGTATTTTTGCCAGTTTTAACTTTCTAACATATTTATACAGATCTATTCTTGTCTCTGTGTAGTCAAAATGCGCTTCCGGGCAAAATGATAGTCCTTTATTCAACACACTTCTCTCAGTTTCTGTCAGTTGGTAGTCTGCAAGATTCACTATTAGGTTTGTTTCGGATTGCGATTGCGGAGGGGGTATTGGCGTTTTTCTGCGTCTTGCCCTCCGGATTTTTCGGTGGCTGATGCTGGGGTTGTTTGATTTTGTAGTCCCCTGCCTCTTCCTCTGCGTCCTCGGTTGGGGTATGGTCGCCTTCCCCTGCCTCTTCCTCCGCCTCTCGAAATGCTCTTCTCCAGATTGACCAATTCGACTTCCTCTAAAACAGACAAGTTTTTTGTCTGGTATGTACTGCGTGCTGAGCCATCATCACTGATGCTGGATTCACTTGCACTCGACATTAATTTTTGCGTGGGGTAGTTCTTCTTCAGGGTATCGTATTTTCTGGCAAATGTCAAAATTCTGCCATGAATGTAGTCCTGCTCATCTCGATGGAATTTGCGCTCTTTGCGCTCCTCGACCTCACTTTCGTAGGCATCTAATCTTGTTTCCATATCTTTGCGTAATTTGACTACTTCATCCTGATTGGTTTCTTTGGATAATTTGTCCTCCAAATCTTTTATTTTCTGTGTAATCTCATCCCCTTCAATACGCGCATGCTTCACTAGAATGCGCATCATATTGAGCGAGCATTGTGTATTGTTATCTATCCATTCATCAATTAATGATTTTTTTACTTCAAAATGCGTGGGCATCGTAAATATTCTTAGACCCCGAGGAATCCGCTTAACTTCCAGATATTTCTCAAGGGCTATGACTTCCCAGCTTTTGTTAATTTCTTTTTTATATAATTTTTCCAAAACATTCAGTTGTTGTTTTACAGTGCTTTCATTTGTCGCAGATGTCGCGGCGGTGCCAGGAGTTTCATCAGATTTAGCTCCAGTTTTGAACATTGTTGTCACTTTGGAAGCGCGTTTAGCTACACGAGCTTCCATGGTTTGTACAATGTTATATCAGTGCTGCACTTATTCTTAACCATAAAGGGTGAACATGTATTAGTCTCTGTCCCTTTAAGACTTGTTCCTGATCTGTATTGAGCTCCGCAAAGCCGGCCGTGTTGTTCACAGTACCGGCATGTGATGTGCGGAGACTCTGCCAGCCACTTCAACTTCCCGATCACAGTTTTCAGAGGTATGTGCTCAGCTTACCTCGTGTGGGACTTCTCAGGCAGTTGGAGACGATGAGACACCGCTCCTCCGCTCGTCCACCCGGGGTAATCGCTCTCACACCGACATTCAGTGCAGGAAGTTGGGCGCTTCTCTCGGCTTCGTTTCTTTTGTCACAATGTGATCCCAAACCATGCGAGAGCGCTCAGCAGTGTGTGCTCAGCCCAGGGGTCGGATCCTGACCCAGGGAAATTTTTTCAAACAAAGGAGGCGGCACATCAGGAATTGATTTAAGTCTTTTTATTCAAGACTTCACCCCACCAACGCGTTTCAGCCAACACTGGCCTTGCTCACGGTTGGTTAGTCCCTCTTTAGTGTTTGTTTATATACTGTCCCACTTAGAGCCATTTAGGAGGCATTGTGGGATTTGTAGTTACAGTGAAAAATAATAAAAATAAAAGAAAGACAATATTGTGCTTTTTAAATAACTGCACATTGGTGACAAATAGTTCACTGGGGCTGTGTTCTTATCACAGATGAACTTTGGCGAAGATCTGCATGTTCATCTTGAATAGAAAATGTGTTCTCGTCAGGATAATGGGGTACTACACCAGAAATCATGAACACTGAGACAATGCAGAACATGCCTTTAGGACTTGGGTACTATACCAAGAATTTGTGATAAGAACACAGCCCCAGTGAACTATTTGTCACCAATGTGCAGTTATTTAAAAAGCACAATATTGTCTTTCTTTTATTTTTATTATTTTTCACTGTAACTACAAATCCCACAATGCCTCCTAAATGGCTCTAAGTGGGACAGTATATAAACAAACACTAAAGAGGGACTAACCAACCGTGAGCAAGGCCAGTGTTGGCTGAAACGCGTTGGTGGGGTGAAGTCTTGAATAAAAAGACTTAAATCAATTCCTGATGTGCCGCCTCCTTTGTTTGAAAAAAAAAAAAAAAATATATATATATATATATATATATATATATATATATATATATATATATATATATATATATATATATATATATATTACCTACTGGCGATAGCCAGTAGGTATATATAGTTAGGATTTTTTTCCTATGGGATTTTTGAAAATTCTATGTCGAATAACTTTGGCGTTTGAGGACAGAATTGGCTGAAATTTTCAGGAAAATGGAACATTTTGTTTCTGAGCAGCCCCTGAAAATTTGGGGGGGTTTCGTCAAGGGGGGGCCGAGAAAAAAGGGGGGTCCCAAAACGTGTTTTTCCCATGCAATTTTCCATAGGGCGGTTGGCCTCACTTTTAGCCTGAACGGCTGAATGGATTTACACCAAACTTGGCAAAATTGTAGGGATTGGTAGCCCGATGTGCCTTTGCTATGTCTCAAGATATAGGCTCCAGTGGTTTTTACGAAAATTAACTTTGAAAAATATATATTGGGCTACATTGGGCTATATATATGTTGGAGCCCAAATGTAGCCCAATGTAGCCCAATGTAGCCCAATGTAGCCCAATGTAGCCCAAAGATGGCCACCAGAGACAAAAAAAACAAATGTAGCCCAAATATCAGCCAGATGTAGCCCAACTATAGCCCAATGACAGAATGTCCCAGAGTGTTCTAAAGAACAACTAGAGTGCTAACAGTCCTACTTATTACAAAGGTATGGCACACCTGAAGCCATCTTGATTGGAATAAAGTGGTAACTCTTAAAACATTTAATTTAAAAAGGAACAAAATGAGGGGGTTCATTTTGCCATAGAAAGTATGATTAGCGAATATATGACGAAATCCCGCATACCATCAGTCCGCAAAAAAAATCCCGCATGTACTATTAGGCCGCAAATTAAAATAACGAAAACTTTTAGAACGAATATGCCTTTAGCATACACTAAACAACTAAACTACCCTAAACCCTAAAACACTACCCCCAGCATGACCCTACACTACACAAACAGTACAACACTACCCTAAACCCTAAAACACTACCCCCAGCATGACCCTACACTATGCAAACACTACAACAGTACCCAAAACCCTAAAACACTACACCCCAGCATGACCCTACACTACGCAAACACTACAACACTACCCTAAACCCTAAAAGACTACCCCCAGCATGACCCTACACTACACAAACACTACAACACAACCCTAAACCCTAAAACACTACCCCCAGCATGACCCTACACTACGCAAACACTACAACACAACCCTAAACCCTAAAACACTACCCCCAGCATGACCCTACACTACGCAAACACTACAACACTACCCTAAACCCTAAAACACTACCCCCAGCTTGACCCTACACTACGCAAACACTACAACACTACCCAAAACCCTAAAACACTACACCCCAGCATGACCCTACACTACGCAAACACTACAACACTACCCTACACCCTAAAACACTACCCCCAGCATGACCCTACACTACGCAAACACTACAACACTACCCAAAACCCTAAAACACTACACCCCAGCATGACCCTACACTACGCAAACACTACAACACTACCCTAAACCCTAAAACACTACACCCCAGCATGACCCTACACTACGCAAACACTACAACACTACCCTAAACCCTAAAACACTACCCCCAGCATGACCCTACACTACGCAAACACTACAACACTACCCTAAACCCTAAAACACTACCCCCAGCATGACCCTACACTACGCAAACACTACAACACTACCCTAAACCCTAAAACACTACCCCCAGCATGACCCTACACTACGCAAACACTACAACACAACCCTAAACCCTAAAACACTACCCCCAGCATGACCCTACACTAAACAACCACCACAACTCTACACTACACTAACACAACACTACACTACACAACACTACACACTCACTAACCCATGAAAAAATTAACACAAACCCACTTACCTCTCTCGTCATCGTGGTTTTCACAACGCAAATGCATTTACCATACATGCCTTTAAAACGTAATTCTTTGTAAAGGCATGCTCGATAAATGCACATGCGTTTTGAAAAAATGCGGAATAATGGTATGCGAGGTCAATGACCTTGCGGGATAATGGTATGCGGACTGAAAGTCTGCGGGATACAAAATGCGGGAAAATGGCTGCAAACCATGATTAGCAGCAGACTTCCCTGGTGAGCACTAGCTTTACTACAGTGATCTAATGAGCAACTAGAGTGCTAACATTCAGAATTTATGGCAAATGTGTGACACATCTGAATGCCTTCTTGATAGAACCAAAGTAAACAAGCATTGAAAATGCAATAGATCGCGCCCTCGTTTAAGTTAAAGCCATTCTGTTTGTAATGAGGTGGCTTTTTAGCTTTGCTTTTATTAGTGTTTTTAAAACTTTCATGTAAATAACATGCATATGTATGCATATATGTATATGTATGCATGCATTTATATTTATATAGATATGCAGATTATATATGTTTATATATGTATATTACCTACTGGCGATAGCCAGTGGGTATATATAGTTAGGATTTTTTCTCTATGGGATTTCTGAAAATTCTATGTCTAATAACTTTGCCGTTTGTGGACGGAATTGGCTGAAATGTTTCTGAGCAGCCCCTGAAAATTTGGGGGGGTTTCTTCAAGGGGGGGCCGAGAAAAAAGGGGGGTCCCAAAACGCGTTTTTCCCATTCATTTTTCTATAGGGCGGTTGGACTCACTTTTAGCTCGAACGGCTGAATAGATTTACATGAAACTTGGCAAAATTGTAGATATGGTTTGCCCGACGTGCCTTTGCTATGTCTCAATATATGTGCTCCAGTGGATTTTGAGAAATTAACGTTTAAAAAAAATATATATCTGTGACAGCGCTCCGGTTAGCGCCCCGGTTCGCGTACCTGATGCGTAACGGAACTTCGCGAAGCGAAGCTGATTGGCTCTCCGGTGTCTGTCAACATTCTAAACAGTCCGGAGCAGCCGCCATCTTGTCTCTCGGTACGATCGAGAGACAAGATGTGGTGAAAAACGAAGGGGGAAATGAAGGAAAGGGGGCAAGGTAGACTACTCCTGACCCCCTAGGATTGATGAGGGGGATATTAAAGTGTCCCGCGGGGCAAAAAATAAAAATTTATTTTTTTTTGCGATTTTACGCCGTAGAGCCGCGTCCCGGTACGCGAACCGGGCAGCTCACCGGGCAGCTCACCGGGCAGCTAACCGGGCAGCTAACCGGCAGCGTAGCAACATTGTAAACAGTCCGGAGCGGCCGCCATCTTGTCTCTCGGTAGGTTCGAGAGACAAGATGTGGTGAAAAAAGAAGGGGGAAATGAAGGAAAGGGGGCAAGGTAAACCCCTCCTGACCCCCTAGGATTGATGAGGGGGATATTAAAGTCCCCCGCGATTTTTCGCGGTAGAGGCGCTTCCCGGTACGCGAACCGGGCAGCTAACCGGCAGCGTAACGGGAGTCCGCCATCTTGTGTTTTTGGAGCGTCTGGTTCGCGTACCGGGTAGCGTCCCGGTAAGCGTAACAAGGGGAAATCCAAGAGAAACAGTAAAAAAAAAATTAAGGGAATAGATTTCCAGCAAACTTGGCAAAATTGTAGGGACTGTTTGTTTGATGTGCCTTTGCAAGGCGTCAAGATATGTGCACGTGTGGATTTTGTCTAATTAAGGTTAAAAAAAATATATATATCTGTAAGCGTGCTTCGGCACGCTTACGTTACGGGTTTTGTTTGCGCTGCAGAGCCGATACATCACGGTTATGCGACGCGTCATGAGGCGTCTCACGTGGCTACGTGATACGTCACGTAATGAAGAATATATTTTACAGCTATAGATATTAGCTTTTAAAAAACCAATGAAATTCACTGAAAAAACCATAGGTTATAGACCATATATAGTTAGGAATTTGCATTTACAAAACCTTGAAAATTCACTGAAAAAACCATAGGTTAGAGACCATATATAGTTAGCTGGACATTTTATTGACATAAAACCAATGAAATTCCATATATAGTTCGTTGCACTAACTATATATCGCGCACCCGCAATCCACTGCTGATGATGTCACATATTACATCATTCATGACATGGTCAGTGACATCACTGATGACATCACTGATGACATCTCAAATGACATCACTGATGACATCACTGATGACATCTCAAATGACATCACTGATGACATCATGACACACCAATACCAGTTACTACATACGCACTCACTGATTCCTACGTCTACACACACATTCACTCATTCACCCATACAATCACTCATACATACAGTCACTCATTATTACAACACTATCATATGCACTCATACACCTATGCAGACACTCACACACTGCCACTCATCCATGGAGTTACTCACACACCTAGTCAGTCCTGTAAAGAATCAATCACACTTCCATTTCCTCATCTATACAGTTAAACACAGAACACCATACTTCAGTGACATCACTGATGACATCACTGATGACATCTCAAATGACATCACTGATGACATCTCAAATGACATCACTGATGACATCATGACACACCAATACCAGTTACTACATACGCACTCACTGATTCCTACGTCTACACACACATTCACTCATTCACCCATACAATTACTCATACATACAGTCACTCATTATTACAACACTATCATATGCACTCATACACCTAGTCAGTCCTGTGAAGAATCAATCACACTTCGATTTCCTCATCTATACAGTTAAACACAGAACACCATACTTTTCACACATATACTAACACATACTTACTCTCTTATACAATCACTGATACAAGTACACATTGATATGCACAGAGTCACACACCTCCCAGCCAGCCACACACACACTCAGTCTTCCATACATCCACTCATTCTTCAATATGTAAAACATATTTAAACTTTACAAAAACACACAGGCACTAGATGATGTCATCAGTGATGTCATTTGAGATGTCATCAGTGATGTCATCAGTGATGTCATTTGAGATGTCATCAGTGATGTCATCAGTGATGTCACTGACCATGTCATGAATGATGTAATATGTGACATCATCAGCAGTGGATTGCGGGTGCGCGATATATAGTTAGTGCAACTAACTATATATGGAATTTCATTGGTTTTATGTCAATAAAATGTCCAGCTAACTATATATGGTCTCTAACCTATGGTTTTTTCAGTGAATATATATATATATATATATATATATATATATATATATATATATATATATATATATATATATATATTGCACAACGCTGAAACCCCCAGATCACGGGTTTATACACATATATATATATATACATATATATATATATATATATATATATTCACTGAAAAAACCATAGGTTATAGACCATATATAGTTAGGAATTAGCATTTACAAAACCTTGAAAATTCACTGAAAAAACCATAGGTTATACACCATATATAGTTAGGAATTAGCATTTAAAAAACCTTATTTTACTCACACAAAACCATTGAAATTCCATATATAGTTAGTTGTACTAACTATATATCGCGCACCCGCAATCCACTGCTGATCATGTCACATATTACATCATTCATGACATGGTCAGTGACATCACTGATGACATCACTGATAACATCTCAAATGACATCACTGATGACATCACTGATGACATCTCAAATGACATCACTGATGACATCACTGATGACAACATCCAGTGACTGTATGTTTCTGTAAAGTTAAAATATGTCTTACATATTGAAGAATGAGTGGATGTATAAGTGTCTGAACAAAGGATTTAGTAGGTGCATGACTGACTGTATGAGTGAGTGATTAAATGTGTCTCACTGAGTGCATGGGTTAGTGACTAAACTGTCTTAATTTGTGCATCATTATGTCTGTTGTTCTGTAAACTGCTGCATGTGTTGATCAGTAGCTATATGATTAACTGTATGGGTCATTGATTGGTTGCCCAAGTAATTGTATGGGAGACTGAGAGTGTTTATGGGTGGCTGGGAGGTGTATGACTCTCTGCATAGATGTGTGCGCAGTTGATTCACTAGGTGTATGGGTTCAAAAGTGCATGTGGAAACATCTGTATGGGCGGTTGACTGTGTGCATGAGTGCATTGGTGAGTGAATGGATATCTCAGTGCTACATGTCAAAGTAAGTACATATGTAAAACACAGTACATGTGAGAGTTGACATATATAAATAACTGTGCATAAGAGCCAGTGAATGTGTGAGTGGCTGTATGGATCATTGTGAACTTGTATCCAGGATTGTATAAGTGAGTAAATATGTGTTAGTATATGTTTCAATAAGTAAGGTGTGTATAACTGTATAGTTGAGGAAATGGAGGTGTGATTGATTCTTTGCATGACTGACTAGGTGTGTGAGTAACTCCATGGATGAGTGACAGTCTGTGAGTGTCTGTTTTCACTGAGTGTATATAAGGTTATATTAGAGTCTGAAGAGGTTCATCGTATTATCACATGAATGATGTCATCAGTGATGTGATCAGTAATGTCAAATGAGATGTCATCAGTGATGTCATCAGTGATGTCATTTGAGATGTCATCAGTGATGTCATTTGAGATGTCATCAGTGATGTCATCAGTGATGTCATTTGAGATGTCATCAGTGATGTCATCAGTGATGTCATTTGAGATGTCATCAGTGATGTCATCAGTGATGTCACTGACCATGTCATGAATGATGTAATATGTGACATGATCAGCAGTGGATTGCGGGTGCGCGATATATAGTTAGTACAACTAACTATATATGGAATTTCAATGGTTTTGTGTGAGTAAAATAAGGTTTTTTAAATGCTAATTCCTAACTATATATGGTGTATAACCTATGGTTTTTTCAGTGAATTTTCAAGGTTTTGTAAATGCTAATTCCTAACTATATATGGTCTATAACCTATGGTTTTTTCAGTGAATTTCATTGGTTTTTTAAAAGCTAATATCTATAGCTGTAAAATGTATTCTTCTTTAAATCCAAAAATATATTTTATATGTTTATTAATAATTTTTTTTAAATATTTTTTTTGTTTCGCTCCCGGTCCGCGAACCGGGAAGCTTCCCGTTAGCTCAATTTAATGCCGCGACCCGGTCCGCGAACCGGTAAGAAATCAACATAGTGACGGTATCGCGTTGCCGCGTAATGCGTCTTATGACGTACTGCGTTAGCGCACCCGGAAGTGCCCCGGGGCGCGGACCGAGGCGCGAAACGCAGCTCCCCGGAAGCGATCCGCGGCGCGTCGCGAAAGCGCGATGTATCGCGTTGCCGCGTAATGCGTCTTGTGACGTACCGCGTTAGCGCACCCGGAAGTGTCCCGGGGCGCGGACCGAGGCGCGAAGCTCAGCGACCCGGAAGCTAACCGGGGCGCGTTCCGCAGCGCGTAACATGAGCGTGAGAGGTCATGTGACTTGTTAATAAAACTTTTCATTGGTTCATTTCACTTTTGGTTTCATAATGATGTAAGGCTAGGTCAGGTGACCTAAAAATAACACTTTTCATTGGTTGAGAAGTATTGTTTTTCCCAAATGATGAAAACCCCTCCTTCTTTCCTCACTCTGACTTTCATCATTGTGAGAGGAAGACCTTTACTACTATATGAGAAATGGCTTCATTGGTAGCTTCAGCTGGTGGACCCCCACCACCACCACCACCTCCTCATGGGAAGAGAGGACCACCTCCCCAGGTCATGACCAACACTGAGGAGGAAGAGGAAGAAATGGATGAGGAGGGAGAAGAACCACAGTTCTTAGAAGAGGTGCCCCGGGTTTCCAGAAAGAAAGCCAGTTTCATCTGGCAGTTTTATTCGATCCCTCGTGGCCAAAAAAAAGTCAATGCGAGGTATGTCACCTGCCTCATATGCAAAGAACAATTATCCCGAGGGACGGACAAGAAATATAGTTACAGAAATCACACAATGCACAGGCACATGACAAGGAAGCATCCGCTCAATTACAGCCGGGCGGAAATAAGGGATTTGCAGGACAATCCAAGACCATCTCCTGTGGCCAGACCAAGAATACCAATTTCATTAACACCAGAAGAGGCACGGGAAACAGTGCCAAATATGCAAGAAAATTTTGGCCACATGATACACTCTTGTATGCACTGTCGGGCGTTGTTAGCATGTGGCAACATGAGCATAAACGCTATAAACCTGGCGTATGAACACCATGATTGCCCTAACCGCCCCCAGTAATTTTTTTTTGCTCCTGTTGAGCCCTTTTCAACACCTGTTTTTTGTTGTTCCCCCCCCCCAAAAAAACCAAAAAAAATATAAAATCGTTCAAAAAATACAAAAAAAACAAAAAATGTTCAAAAAATAAAAAAAAATATAAAACAACAAAAATATTTAAAAAAAAGTTCTTTTCAGAACTACCTTCCCTTTCAAAAAAAATTGCTAGAATGTTTAGCACTCTGGCAAGCTCTATTTCTTTTGGTTCGCTCCCCGGTTAGCTTCCCGGTACGCGGACCGGGAGCTAACCAAAAAAATTTTTAAAAAATAAAAAGAGTAAGTATAAGGAAAGTAAACAGAAAGTGATGTTAAAAGAAAGACAGCTATAGGGAGTAAAGAAGACATACTGTTTAATAGATCTATTTACCGAAGAAAAGACGGAAGAGGGTATAATTGTGAAAAACAAAATAGATAACGAAGTGAAAGAAAAAAAAAGAGAGTATAACATTAACAAAGAAGAGTTTCTTGGAGAATGTGAGTGAATGTTCAAAATAAGATTAAAACATGAGGAATAACAGAGAGAAAAAATAGAAAACAGAAAACAAAAAATAACAGAAAAATATTAATTGAAACAGCAAAGAAATGTAAGTAACATAGAGCCATATCATCAACATAGGCAATAAAAGTTTTGCAGCTTTTATTGGCAGAAATGTGTCGCTAAAGCTGCTTTTGCGGCAGAAAACTGCCGCTAAAACCACTTTTGCACCAGTTTTCTGCCAATAAAAAGAGCAATAATTTTATTGGCTGTGTTCATAATATGCCCCTTAGTGTGCTTCAACTACACAGAGAAAGCATTATGAACAAGTAGTGATAGAGTGATCAGTCAAAGACACTAAGAGTAATAGAGACGGAGTGAGTGAACAAGAGTGAGGAACTATGAGAAGAGAGGGACTGAGAAAAAGAATGGAAGGAGTTGAGTAAGTAGGTAATAGAGAAAGGAATGATGGAAGTAGCAAAGGCAGGAAACTGAGGGTTAAAGAAATGAAGCAGTGGAACTAATAGTAGGTGAATGTGATAGAAATGTAACGAAAAGAGTACAAAGCATTTACCTTATAATTGTCGTTAAATTACTCACTTTTTGTTTTTATACTTTCAATCTGTGAAAGAGAGAACAAACATTTCAAAAATATTAAAACATGTATTTAAAAATTACAAAAGACAAGGGAAAAGATTGAAGGACAAACAGTTTTTCAACAACTTTGACACTTACAGAAGCTTCTGCTTCTCCAGGCCCCCAAAACAGTCATAAAGATATACATTTTAAACTAACAGTATCTTGATGCAGATGAAGTGAGGCCTATCTTAAAACATGGTGCATCTTTTGCATTGCTGTTGTCTCAGAAAAGTGTCGCAAGACACTAAAATTTTAAATAATTGCTTGAGGATGCCAATAAGATGTGTCCTATCCAGAGGTTTGTTTGAGGTGAGGCCTACTCAGGGTTGCAGATGAAATTTCGAGTTGTTGAAGAGAATAGAGGACATAATACATGTGAAGGTCTACCAATGAAGTGAGTCATGTCCACTGCACTCTTGAACAAAGTCCAAACCTCCTATGTTTCCCTGGACAGACCTAAACTTGATCTGCACAATGTGATTCGTAATGATAGGAAACACAGGTGATGTAATTGAAATACGTGCAATTTCTTTTGCTCATTTCACAATCACATCACTTGTGTTTCCTTTGCTTAGGTATCTCATTGTGCAGATGTAGTCTAGCATATGAAAGAATACGCAGAAGTGCAGCACTGCATGCAACAACTTTGACACTTACAGAAGCCTCACCTTCTCCATGCCTCCTACACAGTTCTACATATACATCATAAATGCAAACAGTACAGAATTAATTATACATGTTAAATGGTTTATTTTTGCTGTTCTCAGAATGTATCAAAATTCACTAAAAACAGTGACTTGAAGGTATTCATCATATAACAGCGGGGAAAAAAAACACAATCAAAATGATTGTGTTTAAAAAACCCATACAACATAAGAAATCAGAATTCAGAACTCCTTAAAGTTAACTTACTTTCCATGACGTCAAAGGATGTCCTATGAACAGCTTACACTCTTTTGTGCTGTTATTACTTTCAGCCCGCCACTTTCTGAAAGAAAATCTCCATCGTTTTTAAAAACATGTTACATGCAATAAATGACTTCTTGCTCTCTACCACAAGTTTCCACAAGGCCAAATCTTGTCAGACCCATTTATAACTCTTGGATTTCTTGTAAGCCAATCCCGTCATTTGGCATTTCCGCAACTTTCAGAATTAAAATGTTGAAGATCATTTTCACAATCCTGGAATAGTAATATCTTCCCCTTCTTGCTCAGTCATGTTCTACATTTCCTATGACACTGATACTGCTTACTATGAAGCAGACTTACACTAACTCTATGACTACTACAATGATTTAATTCTCTACATCACTTTCAATCACAAAGCAATGTAAAACAGTAGACAGCGTTGCAGACTTACATTCCCTCTACTCTATGTTTTGATTGGCTGCTTCAATTAGCTTATAAAAAGAAATAGTTTTTCTGAACTCATTCAAAGTGCACTTATTTCTCCATGACGTCCAGTCTTATGGTTAGAAGTTATGTCTCTGAACTACACTTATCCTCAAGGCCAAATTGTGTAGGAGCCATTAGAACTTCTTGAAATTCCACAGAGCACATCCCGAGATTATTTCCCTAAAATTTTGGTTTTAAAAACACCAGGTAAGAGTTTTTAAGGTCATACGGCAATTTTTTTTTGAAAATTAAAACAGAATCGTTGCAGAATGACCAGCCATTTCTAGACTTTAAATAAGCTGTGTAATGTCCTGATGTTATTGAAGGGCCATCATGATATATAATTGCTGCAGTTACAAAAGTCCTTCCTGATATTGACAACTGCGAAGCTACAAAATTTTTAATTACAGTTGTCAATTTTGTTCCATCAGGCCTACATCGTTGGAACATTAAAATGACATACTGGCCATATGTTCGTATAAATAATGTGGACATCATTTCAGATTTACATTGGCTACACTCCATGTTGTGATCAGCTGCTTTTACTAGCTTATTAAAGGAGACTGATTTACTGTCTGGCAAAGTTAAATATATAAATCTTTCTGAGTCTACACTAGTAGTACTTGATACCATACAGTTCTCGCAGTCATGCTGCCATTGATAAGAAAGCCCAAACAGCTGATCTACATCTACACCTTCAGCATGCAATACATCAAGCATATACATTAAAAACTCCTGACAATCTTGCTGAATATTTTGAGAGAATTGTGTTTGGCCTGAACATCTGTCTAACAGATTTCGAATTTCAGACACACTTTCTATGTTTCTTCTATCAGTGCTAAATTTCTCTAACACAGAATTTAACAAACTGCAAAATCTTTGATCAGAATTGACCACAATCTCTTCTTTGACATTTTCTAGAGAAAACAAAACATTAACCACTACATTAGCATAGCAGTTGACACCAGAACTGTTTTCAAATTGAAAACCAACAACATCTTCAACAGAATCCTTTTTGTTTCTGCTTGTAATTTTAGGTTCATCGACTTTTCGTCTTTTTGCTACAACCTCCCCAGTATTGGTTACATTTCTTCGTTTCCGGCCTACCACACGTTTCTCAAACAAAGGATACTGAGGCAAATGTGGCGCATACTCTCTTCTTAACCTATTGTATTCCTTAACACAATCTAGATCCGCACAAATGTTTGTGACATCACACTCAATCAAGTACAATCCCGATAAAGTTCTAACTCGTGACAATGCCACATATGCCATACCCTCCTTGAACACAGAACTGCCAATATTCACCAATGCACAGTCTACACTTAAACCTTGCGATTTATGGATTGTCACCGCATATGCCAAGCAAACAGGAAACTGCTTACGGCGAACATATAAGTCTTTTACAAGCAAAAATCTAGCAGAGCAATGACCAATTAGCTGTACTTCCTCAATGCCATCAAATTTAATTTTTAAAAATTCAATTCCATCTCTATTTCTGCATTTCACAAAATCAACAACATTACCCATTGATCCATTTACCAGACCTCTTTCAACATGTAAATTCCTTCTTAAAATTATACGGCAGTTTAAGCACACATTCAGAGTCTTTTCAAAACCTGCAGTTTTAGATATACTCTTCTCTAATGAATCCAATTTTGTTTTCAGATTCTCAGACAAAATAATTGTTGATCCCATATGCTCTACTCTGTCAATAGCTTCCAGTTTCACAATCTCTTGCTTTTCTAAATGCAACATTTTGTTGTTAAATTTGGCACATTCTGCAAGAGTTGGCATCAAACATATTCCAGATTTCTTCTCAGTAATTTTCTGAAAAATATTCTCAGGCACAACATCTTGTTCTGGATATAAATTTGACAGTAATCGTGCATGTAAAGCTTCTTTCCCATGCTCGGTCACTTTTCCAATTCTAACATCTTGTAGAATAGTCTTGTAAACTTCATCCTTCGCCTGACGCATATTTTCATGCAGTTCAGCATAATTGAAGTTTAACCATATATTGACGTTGCCAATGCTGCCTAGGCACTTCCTGGTATCTTCATGCGTGAGCATTTTGAACACAGGTTGCCCTTTCACTGGTGTCAGCTGCAGAAGATCTCCGAAAACAATGATGTGTTTGCCACCAAATAACACATCATACTCTGTTTTGAGAACTTCTTGCATTCTCAAATGCACAAAGGCAAGCATGACATTGGAAACCATGCTTACTTCATCAATGATAAGAAGTTTCATTTTCCTCAAGATTCTTGAAACTTCAAAACAAGCATCTCCAGATAGCTTGTGATATTGTAATTTGTTGTCATGCTCCACTGGCAGCATCAGTAAACGATGTAAAGTAATCCCTTTAATATTATGTGCTGCCAGTCCAGTTGGAGCAGTGACAACACAAGACAGCGATGACTCTGTCCTTTCCTGCAAATAGCATGAAATTGCTTTAATGAGAAAACTTTTTCCAGTTCCCGCTTCTCCACTCACGTACAGTCGGACAGGCTTCAACGACGTACATGAGCACTCTTTCTTATCATGACTTAATCCATGATCAATTTGCATGGTAACTTCGTCATATATTTTCCTCTGCTCAACGTTGAGTTGTCTTTCCAACTCTTCTAAGTTAACCGCATCCTCTTGAGCATGTGCCATGGCTCTTTCCACTTCATTCATAGCAGTGGCAGCTTCATTTTCAATAACAGGTCCTCCTAGTGGATCCTGACTCAATGAAGCAGAACTCTGACTGTCCTGAGAACTGTCTCTGGCAATCTCGGCTGCAATCGTTGCTTCCTGCTCAATTTCCGCATTCAACATTTCTACATATTTGGGAAAAGCAGGACATTCTATGGTCTCCTTGGCGGCATTGAAAGAGTCTTCGTAACAGAGAAAATCTCCAAGCAGTTCCTCTTCTGCACGCCAAGGCTTGAAAAGTTGCAAAAGTGCTAAATAGAAAAACTCCTTTTTTTCAGGAGATTCGCCACTCAATTTTCGATGGTTTATCAAGTGGCATTTTCTTTGCTTGACCAGACATCCCTCAATTCCTATTACAGCATACACTCCTTTCTCAGTATCTTCTTTGATGTTCCTCTTGAATATGTAATTTTGAAGAACCTCATACAGACAAACATTCTCGAGGTGAATGCTTCGATTTGGATAATATGTATCCAACATGTTGGTCTTCAAAATGTCGGTACTGTTTGGCTCCTTTTCCGCCAAATACTCAATTTCCCGGACAGGTTTGAGAACTCGATTACGCGTTGCAGCAAGACCAAGACTCGCCCAAACGATACTCCTGGACTTGGCATAGAGACTTGCTGAAGACAACCGGTCAGAACATTCGTACGCTCCGATTTCTCGATGCGACAACATCTTCAGACTGAAACTGTACAACTTTTTACTGAGGCTCTTTTCATGGGAAATGTCCTCCCACATATCCTTCAATTCTGTCTTCTCTTTTTTGGTGATGTAAGACGTCACATACCGAGCCACAGCCATACAGTTATCAGCCACAAACTGTATATCCATGTTAGCATTCCACATGGACAAAATCACCGGGTTGTAGTCATTGATGTTCTTGGACTCTTCGTTCCTCTTCAAATTGTATGTGTTTTTAGGTGATTTCTTCATGACATTGTGTCGCAGCGAAGACATCAAACTGTTTACTCTTCCTTTAGAAATCACCGGTCGTGGAAAGCCGAAACGACATTTGGTGAGGAACTTGTCCTTGTTTCGGAATTTACGACGGCAATACTTTCCACATCGATGGCTTTGGAAACGCAGAACTTTTTCTCTTAGGCTTTTCTTCTCCTTTGCGTTTGGAACAGCACACGTAGAATACTGTTGGATGAAACTCATCACTGAGTCTTCTGGATCCGTTCCAAATTTAGGTGCATCCTTGATCCACAGCAACATATGTATATGAGGAGCACCTCTTGCTTGGTACTCCTTTCTCCAGAAGAAATCCAACACCTCTCCAAGAGGTGGATTCTTCTTATTCATGATGAAAGACATCATAGCTTCAAATCTATGATTGAAGTACCTACATACATTGACTGGATCCAAAGAGCACAGTTCTCCGGGTGTCTTGAATTCGATGTTATCTACGTTAGCATTTGCCTCTCGTAGAAATTCAAGTAAGTCTTCCCAGCCATACTCGGCACAGCTCAGAGTGAGGAACCATGTGGGAGTACCTAAGTTCCTCAGCATACATTTTAAATCACCATGACGACGGTACCAGTACTCATTAGTACCACGCTGACACGCCATGAGATTAATCAGGTGAGAATCCAAAATACTGTCTTGGACATTGACTTTATCCATAAAGTCACTTGCCGAGATGTTTTGCATGTGTATACCACTTTTCAAGATGTGGTTCACTGCATATGACAGTCCAGACAGATCGCTTTCAAACAGGAGATGAAACAAATAAGGAATGCATTGTCGAAACCTAGCATCTCCTGCATACAATCGCAAAGTCCGGTATTCAGAAGCAGGAATTTGATTAGGTCGCTCATCATATCTTCCTCCCTGACCTGTTGGAAAAAGCTGTGGGAAACACCGAGCTTCCAAACTTTCCTCCCAAACACTAATGGGACTCCCTTTGGCTTGTTTCATTTGAAACAACTCAATAGCATTCCCCATGACTTCCTTGGAATGCAAAGGATGAACACTATAATGTTCATATATTTCTTCACTAGTAGAGGGTTCTACTTTCTCAATTTGACCAGCACACAAATCGCTATCCTCTTCCTCACTTACTTCCTCTTCTGCAACATATACATTCTTATAGTATTTATTATTTTTTTTCAAATACAATGTTGCCTTTTTAACTTTCCTAACATCTACTAAATCTTGCCATATTTTCTTATTCTTTGTCGGAACCCCATTAACTAAGATAACCAGAGGTTCCTCTTCCACTTTTTCTACTCCAAAAATGTTTTTCTTCAAATCTAGAGGCAAATAAACAACTCTTCCCTTTAATCCTCTCTGTAAATCTGATGGAGGCAATTTCCCTGTCTTTGGCTCCATTCTTACAATAGCCTGAAAGGGATGGATACTTTGAATCAAAATAGATTCATAAGTATTTAAATCCTTCAATTCAGAAGGAATCTCAACCAATTCCAGATTATTATGAACTGCTCTAGCAGGCATCTGGTTTTGATTTAATTTGCAACAACAATAAGTACACACACGTTGATCGAATCCCAAATCAAAACAATTTTCTACCATCAAGTATGTTGCAAAATCCTTCCATTCACTATTATTTTCCCTTTCACTTTTTGCATATAAATCCACTAACTTAGTCTGATTCTTATAATAAGTGCGTCGACAACACACACAAGTGAAATTAGGCCTCTCACTTGATTTCACCTGAAACGTCGCAATTTCCCTCTGGAAATTATCTGTACTGGAAACCTGTACACTATCTTCCACATTACCCTCTTCTTCTGGGTCAATTTCAACATTCTCCTCTTTACTTCCAAAGTAACAAAACTCAATTTCTTCACATATGTTCTTCACATCTATTTCAGAACCATGCAAAAGAGCAGCGCATAATTGTTTAAGCATAATTGCTGGACTCTTAGCATAATACAACATTCTAACTAATTTCCTCACTTTATTATGATGCACTGGTAGCATCCTGAAATGATGAAAAACACTCTGGCATACTCTCCTGGAAAGACAAGCCAGTGAATGACCATGCAAACCTGTCACTTCTCTCACTCTGCAAGGATCTAATTCTTGCAACAACCTTATTTTCTGCTTCAAACTTTTCTTATTAAATGACCGTACAAAATCACAAAGCAAATTGATGGAATCCTGTCGCACACTGCAAATACTACTACACTTCCAGGTGTACACAGGACCCTTAGCACGTCTTCCTAAAACCTCATTACCTAACACCTCTTCTGTCTCTGTTGTCACAAGTTTTTCTTTTTCAACTGGACAACCATCTTTCACTTCATAAGCACGACCACTGGTGTCAACTGCATGCACCAAATCATTATCCTGGAAATAACTCTCCTCATTAAAAAATGCCTCACAGCTTGAACTATGCATCCATTCTCCAGAAAAAACTTCACAAAAATTACTACGATTAACTATTCTCTTCCATCTACTATTTCTTTTGAAATCATAAATTGTCTTGTTTAGCTTCCTAATTCTATTGATTATCAAAATAAATAACTTACGTTTAATTTCAAATGCCTGATCAATAACTTTTTCAACTTTTTTTTTTCTCTTATAAAAAAGCACTTTCTGTTGACCTTTCTTAATATTTTTTAACAAATTGCCAATTATCCTGTTGCGGAACATTCGTTTACGAATGTCCCTAAACTGTTGTTTCCTTCTACTATCATGCACAGAGTTATCTCTTGCTCTAGCAGTAACATTTTTGATTGGCCTTTCCTTTCCATTTGAATTGGTTCTCTTTTTATGGACTGAAACATTTTCTGTAGTAATATTTTTTTTACTACACATATTTCTTATGAAATATTTTGTGCTCTTACCCGGTGCTTTCTTCGTGACTTGACAAATCTTTTTGTTAGAGGACTGCTGCCTATTTTGTTTCACCTGCTGTCTTTGACGTTTTGCAGCCTTTCTCTGTCTTTCTATTGTTGGCATGGTGAAATCTTGAAATGATCTGCAGTTGAATCTGTGGTAAAATATAATAAAAAATGTTATTAACCATTATTACCAAACAGTAAATCAATAACAGTGATCAAAAACTTAACACGCTACTTGACATTTTAAATAGAAGATTTTTTAGTCCTTGGCAAAATTACAATACAGAAATAGCAGAAAAGAAATGACATTTATATTTATGTTACCTGTGCTATTTTATATGTGAATCTGATCTAATTTTATGAGCATATTTTAATATTTTATTGAAGACACTACACATAACCTATTTTTGAAGGTGTCTTTATTTTTAAATTAAACGGTTTACACTTTTACTTTTTATTTATTATAAATTTTAAAAATAAATGTTTATAGTTCCATAGGCTCAAGCAGGTCAGCTTCCCACCCTATGTCATATAATTCGGACAAATCTGCATCCTCATCACGCTCTTCTTCATCCTCAGGATTTAAATCATCCAAGGGATCAACATCCACTGATGTTTCAATTACAAGTTCAATGATGAGGTCAAAATCAACTGATTGCAGATTGTCGCTCATGTTGATGTTGTCTTTATCTTTAAAGAAAGATAACAACAATGAGATGTTGCAGAGTAAGAGACAAATCTCAGAGATTATAATAGTAAAATTGTTTAACAAGAGTAATATTTTGCAGCTATTATTTAGCCATGTCCAGCGATGCTGAGAAGGTGAAGCCTATGTCTAATTTTTCAGTGAACAGGACTCATCTCTTCTTAACTTTGGATAAGCCTCACCAACTCTGTGTGTCCTGCACATACTTAAATGTAAAGGGGCAGATTTATGTTAAATGGCACATCCCCAGGCATGCACCAGTTAACGTGCACCGCTGCTCTGCCACCCATGGTGTGCCGTATTTACAATCAGATAGGAGAAAGCTGCGTCAAAACCCTGCGCCTGCTTTAAGCAGGCATAGGTCTTGACGCAACATTGTGGAGATGGGGCACCCCTGAGCCTTGCTTGAGCTGCATCGCACTTGCGATACAACTCCAGCAATCACTACCTTTACAGCACAGATACATCACGCATCTGTGCCATTTTTGCCCCATGATGCCCCGCATTGTAAATGCAGCACACCATGGGTGGCGGAACAGCGGCGCAGGATGACTGACACATCCCTGGTGATGCACCAGTCATCATAAATCTATCCCTAAGCTTCTTATCTTGTTACAGATGAACCGCCATATGTACCATCAAACTATTTTGCATTTCCTAAATAGCGAATTTTAAGGAATAAATAGCAGTTCTTTACCATTCCTAATTTGCAATGAGCAAATTGCTAATTGCAAGTTACCCATTCATTTCCATGGGCTAGGAGCCTCATAGGAATGAAGGTTTAATTTGCGATTAGCAATTTGCTCATCACAAATTAGGAATTTTTCCAAGGGTGCAGGGGTGTCTCAAGAACACCCTGCTGCACCCCTGAAAAAGAAATTTGGGGGCATATGGCACACATACATGCCCTAAGGGCATGTGTTGGCGTCATATGGGACCTTTTGTTTTTTTGAAAAAAAGCTTTTTGAAAAGAATTCACAAATTACCACCAATTTACCACAATAGTTTCCAAATCCTTAATGTCATTTTTTACATATTTTTTGTTTGATACATTGCATTTAAGTGATCGCAAAATTTGCAAATCCTTCAGTGCAATCGCAAAATAAGGAATAGCAAATTTTGCTATTCCTTATTTTGCATCAAACTTGTTTGATACATACCATTTGTCTAATTAGCATTCGCAAAGGCCGAAATTCGCAGAATTTTGATCTTTGCGAATGCTAATTAGCTTGATACATATGGCCCCAAGTGAGGCCTGTCTTGCAACATGGTGCATCTTTTGCATCACTGCTGCATCGGTTTCATGTGGTACGTTTTTTTTACACCATGACATATCTGCCTAAATGCATCAATTTGTAATTTTGTCGCCTCATAGCAAATCTTTTGCACCGCCGCTGCATCATAAAAGTGACGCACAGTGGCGCAAAAGAGGCATACACCTATCATAAATCTGTCCCTAGCATTTTAAATGATTAATCCAGGATGACGATAAGGTGTGGCCTATCCAGAGGTTTGTTTAAGGTGAGGCCTACACAGGATTGCAGATTAAAGTTACGCTTGATGAAGAATACAGAAGAGATAATACATGTAAAGGCCTACCAATGAAGTAAGTGATTTGCACTTTATTTTGCCAGTCATCATAAATGTATCCCTAAGCTTCTTATCTTGTTACAGATGAACCACCATATGTACCATCAAACTATTTTGCATTTCCTAAATAGCGAATTTTAAGGAATAAATAGCAATTCTTTACCATTCCTAATTTGCAATGAGCAAATTGCTAATTGCAAATTACCCATTCATTTCCATGGGCTAGGAGGCTCATAGGAATGAAGGTTGCAATTTGCGATTAGCAATTACCTCATCACAAAATAGGAATTTTTTCAAGGGTGCAGGGGTATCTCAAGAACACCCTGCTGCACCCCTGAAAAAGAAAATTGTGGGCATATGGCACACATACATGCCCTAAGGACATGTATTGGCGTCATAGGGCACCTTTTGTTTTTTGGAAAAAAATGCTTTTTGAAAAGAATTCGCAAATTACCACAAACTAGAAGTTGGTGGTAGTTTCCAAATCCTTAATGTAATTTTTTACATATTTTTTGTTTGATACATTGCATTTAAGGAATCGCAAAATTTGCAAATCCTTCAGTGCAATCGCAAAATAAGGAATAGCAAATTTTGAATTAAGGACATTTTAAGTCATTTCCACATGTGCAGTGTTTTCAAATTATGATTTGAAAATCGTTTTTGGGGAAAAGTAATGGTTTGCAAATTTATGACAAGGACATAATGGTGTATGCTTCTCTATAAGGCATTTCAGTGTCTCTGATGTCATTTTTCCCATATTACATTATAAGACCTTTCCCCATGGAGCACATTCCTTGTAAATATGCTCCCACCTGTGCATGGTGAATTTAGATTTTGACTGTTTGAGTCACATAGCCATGTTAAAAGTGACCCAAAAAAATTGCAATCGCTTTAAAAAAACACATTCATGTGTCTTAAGGACATTTTAATTCATTTCCCCATGGACAGTGTTTTGTAAGTGGCGCAAAAGAGGCATACACCTATCATAAATCTGTCCCTAGCATTTTAAATGATTAATTCAGGATGACGATAAGATGTGGCCTATCCAGAGGTTTGTTTAAGGTGAGGCCTACTCAGGATTGCAGATTAAAGTTACGCTTGATGAAGAATACAGAGGACATAATACATGTAAAGCTCTACCAATGAAGTAAGTGATGTCCACTTCATTGCGCCAGTCATCATATATGTATCCCTAAGCTTCTTATCTTGTTAGACATCAACCGCCATATGTATCATATAACTATTTTGCATTTCCAAAATAGCGAATTTTAAGGAATAAATAGCGATTCTTTACCATTCCAAATTTGCGATGAGCAATTAGCTCATCGCAAATTAGGAATTTTTCCAAAGGTGCAGGGGTGTCTCAATAACACCCTGCTGCACCCTTGAAAAAGAAATTTGGGGGCATATGGCGCACATAAATTTTAACAACATTCCTTTACCTCAAAAACGATTTTCAATTCATAATTTGAAAACACTGCCCACAGGGAAATTACTTAAAATGTCCTTAAGACACATGAAAGTGTTTTTTTATTGCCTTTCCAGCATGGTTGGGTCACTTTTAACATGGCTATGTAACACAAACATTTAAAATCTAAATTTGCCATGCACAGGTGGGAGCATATATACAAGCAATTTGCGCCACAGAGAAAGGTCTTACATTAAAATGGGAAAAATAACATCAGGGACAGTCAATTGCCTTATAAAGAAGCATACACCATTATGTCCTTGTCATACATTTAAAAACAATTCCTTTTCCCCAAAAACGATTTTCAAATCATAATTTCAAAACACTGCACATGGGAACATTACTTAAAATGTCCTTAAGACACATAAAAGCGTTTTTTAATTGCCTTTGCAGCATGTTTGTATCACTTTTAACATGACTATGTAACACAAACATTCAAAATCTAAATTTTCCATGCACAGGTGGGAGCATATTTACAAGCAATTTGCGCCACATAATTCATAATTTTCTCCTTAAAGCACACTATTCTCTATCTAAATTAAAGAAATATTTTCTCACCTTAGCAAATACTTTGAGTTTGAAAACAGTCTCAGAAACACACCAATTTGTCTTCAGCAGAGCAAAAGGTATGCACTCCAGAGTCTGCAGCTATCAAAAGCACAGAAATGCTGTAATTCTTCACACATATCTCTCATGTCACCCAATCAAAACTCTTCCCTCACTTTTTTTCAAATGAAAACCCTTCCCCCCTCTGCCCTTTCTGCCTTTTCTGCATGGCAACCACCTCTTGGAAGACTTCTGGTGTTTGCAAGTTCACACAACAATGTTGCAATTGAACTCTGAACTCTCAGTGCACCTGCATATCCAGTGCATTCTTTCATTTAATGATTTTTTATTGACCATTCAAAATACATCTTTCAAATAACTCATCCGTGCACCCTAACTTTCTGTTTTCAGCAATCAAAATCCACCAATCACTGTTACTGCTTCATGAACACAGAAACTCCACAGTTTTTTTCATTTTAAACTCTCATTTTTTCAACTGCCATTTCATTGCCACACTTCATCTGACTGCAGGAGAACCTTCTCTCACCATGTTTTCTGTCTGGATTGTTGGACATAGTTATATTCACTGGGCTCAAAGGTACGCTGAAAACAGGAATTTACCTAACCTCAATTTACAAGATGTGGAAATTAAGTGGTTTGGCCACAGAGGATTAAAATGTCACCAATTGATACCATTGGTGAAAACCCTTATGCATTTGCCCAAACCTGACCTGTTAATTGTGCACTGTGGAGGTAATGACTTGGGCACTTTGACTGGTGTAGGTCTGGAAATGCTTTTAAAGGACACCTTTGAGCAATTAATGGCACTTTTTCCTCAGACTGCCTTGGTATATTCAAATATATGCCAGAGACAGAAATGGAGGTGGTCAAACCAATTTTGTCCACAAATTGAGAAGTCGAGGAAGCATGTAAACAAATCTGTTTCAGCTTACATGAGAGACCATGGAATGGGCTCCCTGTACAACAATAACTTGCGTTACTACATGCAAGATATCTACAGAGGAGATGGAGTTCACTTCTCAGATGAGGGCAACAGAATTTTCACTCTGAATTTAAGAATGTGCATTGGTACCTACTTATAAGTACCTAAATGTACCATAAACCCAAAAGCTCTTCTCAGAGATACCCTACATCTGATCACTCACAATTATTATTTTACTCTAACATTTTTCACTAATTTTCAACAAAGTACGCTCCCTGGGGCGCTACCCGGTACGCGAACCGGGAGCTAACCTCGCGAACGTTTTTAAAAAAATGATTTTTTTTCGCACATATAAGCCTCCTCAGCCACCCTCACAAAACCTAGGGGGTCAAGATAAGTCTACCGTGCCCCCTTCTACCCATTCTGAACATTATTTGCCCTCCATCTTGTATCTTAATTCGACCGAAACACAAAATGGTGGACTCCCGTTACGCTTAAGGTTCGCGAACCGGGGTGCTCAACGGTTCGCGTACCGGGTCGCTCCCTGGGAAGCGCACCATCAAAAAAGGTGGGAAAGTAGTTCACAGAAAAGCCACTGGAGACAATTTCACCAAATATAGACTAGCTCATACTACATACCAATCCCTACCATTTTCACAAATTTGATTGGAATTCCATTTAGCCATTTAGCCTGTAGACCTCTCTAAATACCGTGAGGTAAATTACTTCACAAAACACATCTGAAGTGTTGGAATTGACAACCAATTAAAATGTTACTTTCATTTTCTACTTTTTTTACCTGACATTTGATTGGTTATATACCTGAATATATATAAAGGAAGAGAAGAAAACACAGCCATTTTGACTACTACTTCTTGGTGTACATTTCAATAGGATTTTCACTAATTCCTTCAACTTCTTTCTAAAGGTAAGTTTTTATTTTTAAAACTGAAGTATATTGTGCACTATAAGTTAATATGGTAAACTTTTTCTGATAGTTATATACTATCCCTCTGTAGTAGTTATAGATTTAGATAGACTTCTCTGTTATAGTTATGGATGGAGTTAGGCTTCTCTTGTATAATTATGAATTTACTTACGTTAAATCACATACACTTTTTTATATTCCTACTTCCACTCTGATACTATACACTGCCCAAAATTAATCCCAACAGTGCCCTATCTCTACTAATATATATTTTCAATAGGATTTTCACTAATTCCTTCAACTTCTTTCTAAAGGTAAGTTTTTATTTTTAAAACTGAAGTATATTGTGCACTATAAGTTAATATGGTAAACTTTTTCTGATAGTTATATACTATCCCTCTGTAGTAGTTATAGATTTAGATAGACTTCTCTGTTATAGTTATGGATGGAGTTAGGCTTCTCTTGTATAATTATGAATTTACTTACGTTAAATCACATACACTTTTTTATATTCCTACTTCCACTCTGATACTATACACTGCCCAAAATTAATCCCAACAGTGCCCTATCTCTACTAATATATATTTTTTTAATCTAAATTTCAGGCAAAATGGAAGGCGAACAGAAAGTTGAATTTCAAATTGTCCTGCAAGAGAGCAGCCAAGAAATCAATGATGAAAATGATATTGAATTTTTCGATGAAACTTTAGACAAAGAACTACTGCAATGTGTACAAGCAGTAGATAACCTCCTTGAAAATGAGGACATTTTACACCCTCAGAGACTACAATGTATATTCAATGATAATTATGAAATTTCTGACAATGAAATGTTAGAAAGTTTAATAAATTATGAAACACAATCACAATAAAAAAAATGCTTAAAAAATAAAGAAAATAAAAAATAATCAACAAAACCAACAATCAATTAACATACAGCATTTGAAAAGTCTATCATTCATTTTTCATTGCAGTACGCTGCCCAGAACGCTTCCCGGTTCGCGGACCGGGCGCTCCCCACGCAAAAAAAACAAAAATTTGTTTTTGTTTTTTTTGCCCCGCGGGGCCCTTTTAAAACCTCCACATTAAACCTAGGGGGTCAGGGAGGATCTAGTATGCCCCCTTATGGTTATTTCCCCCTTTGTTTTGGCCTCCTCTTGTCTCTCAATCCTACCGAGAGACAAGATGGCGGCCGCTCCGGACTGTTTAGAATGTTGACAGACACCGGAGAGCCAATCAGCTTAGCTACGCGAAGTTCCGGTACGCTTAAGGTCCGCGGACCGGAGCGCTGCCCAGAGCGCGCTTACAGATATATATCTTTTTTTAAACGTTAATTTCTCAAAATCCACTGGAGCACATATATTGAGACCTACAAAAGGCACATCGGGCTACCAGTCCCTACAATTTTGCCAAGTTTCATGCAAATCCATTCAGCCGTTCGGGCTAAAAGTGAGGCCAACCGCCCTATGGAAAACTCAATGTTAAAAACACGTTTTGGGACCCCCCTTTTTTCTCGACCCCCCCTGGACGAACCCCCCCCAAATTTCCAGGGGCTGCTCAGAAGCAAAATGTTCCATTTTCCAGAAAATTTCAGCCAATTCCGTCCACAAACGCCAAAGTTATTAGACATAGAATTTTCAAAAATCCCATAGGGAAAAAATCCTAACTATATATACCTACTGGCGGTCGCCAGTAGGTATATATAGTTAGGATTTTTTCTCTATGGGTTTTTTGAAAATTCTATGTCTAATAACTTTGGCGTTTGTGGACGGAATTGGCTGAAATTTTCAGGAAAATGGCACATTTTGTTTCTGAGCAGCCCTTAAAAATTTGGGGGGGGTTCGTCAAGGGGGGGCCGAGAAAAAAGGGGGGTCCCAAAACGTGTTTTTAACATTGAGTTTTCCATAGGGCGGTTGGCCTCACTTTTAGCCCGAACGGCTGAATGGATTTGCACGAAACTTGGCAAAATTGTAGGGACTGGTAGCCCGATGTGCCTTTTGTAGGTCTCAATATATGTGCTCCAGTGGATTTTGAGAAATTAACATTTAAAAAAAGATATATATCTGTAACAGCGGACCTGGCAGCGTCCCAGGACGCGTACTTTACGCGCAACGGAGCTTTGTGAAGCGAAGCTGATTGGTTCTCCGGCGTCTGTCAACATTCCAAACAGTCCGTAGCGGCCGCCATCTTGTCTCTCGGTAGGATCGAGAGACAAGAGGAGGCCAAAGCGAAGGGGCAAATGACCATAAGGGGGCATAGTACATTGTCGCTCACCCCCTAGGTTTGATGTGGAGGTTTTAAAAGGGCCCCGCGGGGCAAAAAAAAATAAAAATAATAATAATCGAACAGCTGAATGGATTTGCACGAAACTTGGCAAAATTGTCGGGACTGGTAGCCCGATGTGCCTTTGCTAGATCTCAATATATGTGCTCCAGTGGATTTTGAGAAATTAACGTTCAAAAAAAGATATATATCTGTAACAGCGCACCGCTTCGCGTACTTTTCGCGTTACGGAGCTTTGCGAAGCGAAGCTGATTGGCTCTCCGGTGTCTGTAAACATTCCAAACAGTCCGTAGCGGCCGCCATCTTGTCTCTCGGTAGGATCGAACAGCTGAATGGATTTGCACGAAACTTGGCAAAATTGTAGGGACTGGTAGCCCGATGTGCCTTTGCTAGGTCTCAATATATGTGCTTCAGTGCATTTTGAGAAATTAACGTTCAGAAACAAGATATATATCTGTAACAGCGCTCCGCTTTGCGGAGATAAAATTATATGTGTATTACCTAGCTGTTGCTAACACCAGTTAGCGACGGCTAGTAGAATATAGCGACCATCTTGGGCCCCACTTTGCATGTGAGTGATATTTATCACTAATGACATGCAAAGTGGGCATGCCAAGATGTTAGCGACTGGAAACAGTCGCTAACATCGCTATCTCCTATTATCAACTTTTGGAAATATTCGAGATAAGCGCGAATATCTCCAAAAGCTACCACCTGCCCTGAGCAGTTCTTAGCCATGTTATCCAATGGGAGGTGGATAACATGGCTAAGAGCATTAGCTCGGTAATGCATGAATATCGCTGAGTTTTCAGCGATATTAATGCATTGCGGTCGTTTTTTATCGTATTTCCGATAAACCTTGATAATAGCAAGGTTTATCTGCGATAATTTCTGACGGTAAAAAAATCGTTGCTAAGCATCGTTAGGGATAAATATCGCTTAACTTTGGTAATATGCCCCAACGTCTGTTAACGTTCGATTCGAAGGAAATCAGGAAGTGTTGAAAAACATTGTCTGCGCCATCTTGTCTTTTTTCAAATGCCACACTTTTGTCGTGCACGGCAGCCATTTTAGATGCCTTGACCAGACCCACTCTGTGCACGCTGTCGATCCTTAGCATGGCTCCCCACCCTCGCAAGCATCTCCCCCAGGCAGTGGTCACCCCCGCTCTCTGTCTTATGCATGGGTAATAAACCTCCCCCCATCTGCGCTGCTCTTACCTGAGAATCACACCCTGTGCCCGCCCGACACCTCCCTTTCGCCCTATTCACTACCGCACCCTCTGACACTCCTTTTCCTCTGTGTCCGATTGTCCAGGCTGGTCCTAGGGTATCAGCTAGCCCTGCAGATGTAGTTTATGGCCACAGCTGTAAAGAATCACCCCTCTTCAAAGGAGTTATAGTAGATCAAGGCCCACACTCGATGAGATCCGTCACAGCAGAAGCGTTGCTATTATCTGAAAACCATCCTGTATTGTGATTGGGGAGGGGACCGAGCCTGAAGCGGAAGATTCCAGGGATGACTCTTTGTACATCAAAGTTTTTACAATTATGTGTCACATTAAAAATATATAGCACTCCGACAAAGTAGTAAGATTATAAAACTTTAATAATTTATAAATATATACAAGAAAACAAAAATAGTAATAACATATAAAAATTTTTGGGGAAAAACAACGAAGTAGCGGTCGGCTGTGCGAATAGTCCCAACGCAGCACAACGTCCAGATTTCCGGCGTGGGGCGTCGCGGGGGGTGGGTCATCAGTAGCAAACTGTTGTGCGAATAGTTCCAAGGCAGCAGAACGCGCTGAAATCTAGATGACACTAAAGTGATGTCTAGTAAGTTGCCACCCAGCAAATAACGGCATGGGGCGTCGCGGGGGGTGGGTCATCAGTAGCAAACTGTTGCGCGAATAGTTCCAAGGCAGCAGAACGATGGCACCAAGGTGATGTCCAGTAAGTTGCCGCACTGGTTTTGGTATCCTACAATGCTGCTCCGAATAACGGCGCGGGGCGCCCCGGGGGAGGCGGTGAACGGGCCTCTCCAGGTGGAGTGTCATCTGTTGTAGTGGGGCGCCCCTTTACCGTTTCAGTTGCCATTCCGTCCGTTTTTGGTCCACTGTGTCAAAAGCCGCAATTCAGCTGAGTTGCGCCCACTCTTGCGGTGCAGCGATAGGCGGCTGTCACAGGACTCTCAAAATGGCGGCAGGCTGTTTCCTTTTTGGGCCTGGTCCACTGAAATGGCCCTGGGACACCTTGGAAATCGGACGCTTGTCTGCTAGGTCTTGGACCCCATTCTCGAAAGCGTCCCCTCCGCCTTGAGAATTCATCAAAAGTTTTGGGGGCTCCGACTCCTGCAGGCTTCTGGTGGGGAGCGGCTGCCATGATTGCTCGCGGAATGACCACGACTGAGCTACGAGATGGTGGTGCTCTCATGCTGACGCCAGCTTCAGTCTGAAACATCCAGAAACAAGGTGGGGCTTTCATCGTTTGGGAAAAAAAAAACGTTTTCATCCAATGAAAAGTGTTGTTTTTAGGTCACATGATCAAGCCTTCCATCATTAGGAAACCAAAAGTAAAATGAACCAATGAAAAGTTTTATAAACAAGTCACATGACCTGTTATGCGGCATAGGGTGTAAAATGCGGAGAAAATACGTTGGCACGTGAGGCGGCGTCAGTAGCGGACCGATGTGCGAATAGGCCGAAGGCAACACAACGCGCCAAGATCCGGATGGCACCGAGGTGGTGTCCAGCAAGTTGCAGCACTGGTGTGGCCATCCTACAATGCTGAAAGTCGGCGTGGGGCGCCCCATTGGCACGTGAGGCGGCGTCAGTAGCGGACCGATGTGTGAATAGGCCGAAGGCAACACAACGCGCCAAGATCCGGATGGCACCGAGGTGGTGTCCAGCAAGTTGCAGCACTGGTGTGGCCATCCTACAATGCTGAAAGTCGGCGTGGGGCGCCCCGTTGGCACGTGAGGCGGCGTCAGTAGCGGACCGATGTGCGAATAGGCCGAAGGCAACACAATGCGCCAAGATCCGGATGGCACCGAGGTGGTGTCCAGCAAGTTGCAGCACTGGTGTGGCCATCCTACAATGCTGAAAGTCGGCGTGGGGCGCCCCGTTGGCCTGTGAGTTTGCGTCAGTAGCGGACTGATGTGCGAATAGGCCGAAGGCAGCACAACGCGCCAAGATCCGAATGGCACCGAGGTGGTGTCTAGTAAGTTGCCGCACTGGTGTGGCCATCCAACAATGCTGAAAGTCGGCGTGGGGCGCCCCGTTGGCCTGTGAGTTTGCGTCAGTAGCGGACCGATGTGCGAATAGGCCGAAGGCAGCACAACACGCCAAGATCCGGATGGCACCGAGGTGGTGTCTAGTAAGTTGCCGCACTGGTGTGGCCATCCAACAATGCTGAAAGTCGGCGTGGGGCGCCCCGTTGGCCTGTGAGTTTGCGTCAGTAGCGGACCGATGTGCGAATAGGCCGAAGGCAGCACAACGCGCCAAGATCCGGATGGCACCGAGGTGGTGTCTAGTAAGTTGCCGCACTGGTGTGGCCATCCTACAATGCTGAAAGTCGGCGTGGGGCGCCCCGTTGGACTGTGAGATGGTGTCAGTAGCGGATCGATGTGTGAATGGGGCCGAAGGCAGCGCAACAATATTTTCGGAATAGAAGACACCACTAGGCGCTGAGATTCCAAGATCCGGATGGCACCGAGGTGGTGTGTAGCAAGTTGCCGCACTGGTGTGGCCATCCTACAATGCTGAAAGTCGGCGTGGGGCGCCCCGTTGGCCTGTGAGTTTGCGTCAGTAGCGGACCGATGTGCGAATAGGCCGAAGGCAGCACAACGCGCCAAGATCCGGATGGCACTGAGGTGGTGTCTAGTAAGTTGTCGCACTTCTGTGGCCATCCTACAATGTTGAAAGTCGGCGTGGGGCGCCCCGTTGGCCTGTGAGATGGCGTCAGTAGCGGACCGATGTGCGAATGGGGCCAAAGGCAGCGCAACAATATTTTCTGATTTGAAGACACCACAAGGCGCTGAGATGCCAAGATCCGGATGGCACCGAGGTGGTGTCTAGCAAGTTGTGGCACTGGTGTGGCCATCGTACAATGGTAAAAGTCGGCGTGGGGCGCCCTGTTGGCCTGTGAGATGGTGTCAGTAGCGGACTGATGTGTGAATGGGGCCAAAGGCAGCGCAACAATATTTTCTACAATATTTTCGGAGTAGAAGACACCACAAGGCGCTGAGATGCCAAGATCCGGATGGCACCGAGGTGATGTCTAAGTTGCGGACCGATGTGCGAATGGGGCCAAAGGTAGCGTAACAAGATTTTCTGTATGGAAGATACCACTAGGCGTTGAGATGCCAAGATTCGGATGGCACCGAGGTGATGTCTAGCAAGTTGTGCCACTGGTGTGGCCATCGTACAATGGTAAAAGTCGGCGTGGCGCGCCCTATTGGCCTGTGAGATGGTGTCAGTAGCGGACTGATGTGCGAATGGGGCCAAAGGCAGCGCAACAATATTTTCTGACTGACACCACAAGGCGCTGAGATGCCAAGATCCGGATGGCACCGAGGTGATGTCTAAGTTGCGGACTGATGTGCGAATGGGGCCAAAGGCAGCGTAACAATATTTTCTGTATGGAAGATACCACTAGGCGTTGAGATGCCAAGATTCGGATGGCACCGAGGTGATGTCTAGCAAGTTGGTGTGGTCATCCTACAATGCTGAAACTCGGCGTGGGTCACCCCATTAGCCTGTGAGATGGCGTCAGTAGCGGACCGATGTGCGAATAGGCCGAAGGCAGCACAACGCGCCAAGATCCGGATGTCACCATGGTGGTTTCATAGTTGAGAGGCTCTTCATCTGCAGTGGGGCGCCGAGATCCGGATGGCACCGAGGTGATGTCTAGCAAGTTGCTGTACTGGTGTGGTCATCCTACAATGCTGAAATGTAGTGGGGCGCCCATTTACCGTTTCAGTTGCCATTCAGCTGAGTTTCGGCTGCTCTTGATGCTACAGCGACAGGCGGCTGCAAGAGGACTCTCAAAATGGCGGCCTGTTCTTTGGATTTGGGCCTGGTCCACTAAAATGGCCCTGGGACACCTTAGAACTTGGACGCTCGATTTTTTTTTCCTTTCCTGTACATGCAAAAAAAGGTAAATGCCCGGTACGTTACACGCTTCATCTGCCACGATGAACTCTCCAGAGGAACCGAAGAAAAATATAGTTGTGGTAACTATACCATGCATCGTCATATGGAGAGGTGGCACCAATTAATTATAGTGCTGCATAAAAGAGAGATTTGGAGGAGAACCCCTGACCTGCTAGTACATTCATCAAAGAAGTGGCACTGAGAGCTTCAGAGGCAAGGGAAACGGTCCCAAATATTTAGAAGAACTTTGGAAAGATTAAAATGACATGTTTAGATTGTGGTAAATTAATTTCATGTGGACAGATGAGTGTTACTCTAATAAATACAGCATATGAACATCATCATAGTCGATGGTTGGTAGAGACATTTTGACTATATCCTGGACCTGCCCGTCCTCGCCCAAAATGGCGCCGGAATAAATGGGACTCGTAACTCCTTGTTGTGTACTGGTTGCAGAACCTTGAAATCACGAGATACGTATGCAGTTTTGAAGCACATGGCGGGCGGGGACGAGAATTGATTGAATATTTCGACATCCCTATTGATATTAAGTTCTGATGTGTTATTGATTACTGTACTGTTGAAAGTTCGAATTAACGTCACCCATGGTACTTGCCCGCAAATGTATATCTAGATAATTTTATTGTAACTGGCCCTGTTGTATTTTAATTATAAAATGTACGTCCACCGATTCCGTAACTGTTAGACACCTTAGTTCTTGCAACCTAATGGCCCGCCCGTTACGTTCCTCTACAGTGTAAATGTCTATTCATCATATACGATTACAGTTTGCTCCGTGGCAGGCCCACGTGGTTATAGGCTCGTATTTGTATAATGAAATTTTCACAATAAAGGTTTTTAAAAGAAAACATGGTAGTAGTATATACATTGGTAAAGTTTTTAATAATAGTCACTGTTTTAGAATCATTAAAAGGCAAGTGAAATAAAGCAGACCAATTACATGAAGGGTAAAAGGTATAATACGAAGGAACGCAGTAAAGATAAATGGTCAAGGGCTGTTGTGTTTTCTATTCCTGCAACATAAAGTGATCGATAAGAATCTCATATTCAGGCGTATCGGCGACTAAGACAGCAGGTCGACCCTCTTTTGCTCAACGGCTCCGTCATGGGACGAAGAAACGCTCTTTTTCTCGAAAAAAGAATATATTTTACTTGCAGGACAGTTGTAAAATTTCCGGGAAAGTACATTAGCCTGGAACATTATAACATATATTTAAGAAAAAATAATGTTCGGAAGTAATTAAAAGCGTAATTTTTAGGTGATATGACCAAGGCTTTCATCATTAGAATAAGAAAAGTAAAATGAACCAATTTAAAGTTTTATTAACAAGTCACATGACTTGTTATGCTTACGTTACGCGCTGCGCGCCCCGGATGACTTCCGGATGCGCTAACGCGGCGCATCATATGACGCATTACGCGACAACGCAGGTCCAGAATATAGTCAAAATGTCTCCACCAACCAGCGGTCGAAACACGACCCCTTTCAGCAGGCTAAATAGTTCTGTTAAATGACAACAGAAGGGACAGGCAACAAGAACCATCAGTCAAAGACGGGAGGGCTAGTTCTTCTCTACCGGGTTACATTGGGGCGCTACCGGAACTGATCGAATTGGTAGTCTACAGTGTTTCTGGATGTTTCAGACTGAAGCTGGGGTTAGCATGAGAGCAGCACCATTTCGTAGCTCCGTCGTGGCCATTCCGCAACCAATCATGGCAGCCGCTCTTTATCGTTATTTTGGGCGGGGTGGGTGAGTGAATGGATATCTCAATGCTACATGTCATAGTAAGTACATATGTTAAACACAGTACATGTGAGAGTTGGCATATATAAATGAGAGCCACTGAATGAGTGAGTGGTTGTATCGATCATTGTGAACTTGTATCAGGGATTGTATAAGAGAGTAAATATGTGTTAGTATATGTTTCAATAAGTAAGGTGTGTTTAACTGTATAGTTGAAGAAATGGAGGTGAGATTGTTTCTTTGCATGACTGACTGGGTGTGTGAGTAACTCCATGGATGAGTGGCAGTGTGTGAGTGTCTGTATACACTGAGTGTATCTAAGGTTATATTAGAGTCTGAAGAGGTTTATCGTATTAGCACAAGAATGATGTCAAATGAGATGTCATCAGTGATGTCATCAGTGATGTCATTTGAGATGTCATCAGTGATGTCATCAGTGATGTCACTGACCATGTCATGAATGATGTAATATGTGACATGATCAGCAGTGGATTGCGGGTGCGCGATATATAGTTAGTGCAACTAACTATATATGGAATTTCAATGGTTTTGTGTGAGTAAAATAAGGTTTTTTAAATGCTAATTCCTAACTATATATGGTCTATAACCTATGGTTTTTTCAGTGAATTTTCAAGGTTTTGTAAATGCTAATTCCTAACTATATATGGTCTATAACCTATGGTTTTTTCAGTGAATATATATATATATATATATATATATATATATATATATATATATATATATATATATATATATATATACATACACATATTAAACACCACATGTGAGTTATCTAAATTGCTTTCTTTCTTTCTTTCTGGTACGGCCGCTAAATAATTCAGCAGAGTAACACAAAAAAGCAGCCTCACTCGGCGTTCAGTCGACCCTCCGGATGAAAATCCCATGCACACATCGAAAAAACACAAAAGGAACATACATGCATTTTGAGGGGAACCTTTCCTATACTGTTCAGATTGTGTGCCAGGAACCGCACTCTGAATTTAACAGAATGTTTAAATTCAAGTGAATGCTAGCTACCGTAAATGTTCCACGCCTATTTCAGCCGGGGTTTGCACCATCTGAAGGCCCCTGCAAGTCGAATAAATTGAGAACGGCGAGTAATGCTCTTCAGAACAAAACCTGAATGTCAAACACGTGTTTGCTGAGATTCGTCTCCATTGTGCTCGTTAGACAAAAACAGATTAATAAAGGGTTTGAAATTTCTCAGCAGTAAACACCCGCAAGCTATTTAAGCGCATCTAACAAATCATTGCTACATGACACTGCAACACAAGGCGTGAGCGGCAGCACCGGGGAAGTGCGGCTCGTCCGACAAATGACCTTTGCAAGACTGTAATACTGTGTACTTGAACCGTCAGGCTCCTTGCCTCGCTGCGATTTATGCTTTGGGTTTAGATAGCACATGGGTTCAAAAATAGACGAACATAAAATACAGGGCGACTACTTTTTTTAAGGAAGTGAAGTCATCTTTACGAGTGAAATTACACACACAAATGGAAACCACTAACAGGAAAAGTGAAATAATTCAAGGTTATTTGTGTTAATCAATAACTTGTGAGTGATGGCCTGTCTGCTTACAGGACTACACCATTCCTTTTCATAATATAAAGCCTTCTCACACTATACATTAAGGATCTGTCACTTGCTGATCGGAAAAGAAACCTAGGTTATTTTTTTTATCTTGAAATGTATAGTGATTGCATTACAGTCTACTAGCTGAAGATAGGTACTTGGCCTTCAATTAAATGTAACCTGAAACAACGGCCACTTTCAACAGAATAGTTGTAAATATGCAGCAGACAAGTGTCTTGATGCACTGATGCATAGATGTGCAACGCTTAAAAAGACAATCCATGTGAAAATTGCACAACATAAAATTATGATGTCATCTGAATAAACAGCAAGAACATAACATAAGCATAGTGAGGAGAAATTATTTACCTGTGATGTTTCCAAAAAGTCAGCTAATATACCTTTCAAAATAACGGGCTCTCAAGGAAATTAACAGCTTTATAAATTCAGTGAGGTTGGTGGTGCTTAGTAATAACAAACTTTTAAAATAACAACATATGGTTTGGAAACATTAGGGCATCATTTAGTCCAAGTGCATTTGCTACAGGGGGGTAGACTAAGAATAATATATAATCCAAGCAGAATGGGGAAGTAAAGCTAAGGATGGTAGATTGGTATTGTTAACGCCGGATTCTTCTTTCTAATTTAGACCTTATTTTACCCATTCAAGGATCCTCTTTCCATCGGACCTTTTTGTCTGCTATGAAGTGTAAAGAGGAGAAACTCTTTTCAATTGCAAATTTACCAATGACGAAATCAATCTAATTCAATGAACTAGTGACTACAGAAGCCAAAAATACATTGCATTACAAAGCCAAAAATAACTGAACGTACAAGCACCTCAGCAAGAGGTTGAGAAAATAAACGGCTCAAAAATATAATTAAAGTAATCTCAAAAAGCATCAGGCAAACAATTATAGTCCCTACTTGAAGTGTAGAACGCATTGACCTAAAGGAAGAAAAGAAAGATTAATCTATCCCTACTCTAACGCTAAAGTGACATGCCTACTTAGCATCATCCCGAGGCAAGAGAAAAGGTGTCATCAGTGAAGACTTCCTTAGAAGAACACTCACTTTGCAAAGGAAAGTAGCCCAAGCTACAGACCTCGTTCTAAGATGCTCCTTCTAGCTTCCCCTATAGTCCTCTTCTGCTCCACCCTTGGGGTTCTGTCCCTAATACAAAATCCCAGAAACATTGGACACGCCCTGCGCACATCCCCCAAGGCAGGCCTTCTCACTGGAAGTTTCCATCAAAACTCTGACTTCATCCAAGAACCGTTGGGTCGACCTTCAGTTTCAGACACCGTCTTTGCTTAAAGTATCATATCTTTATTCCTGCATCCTCCCGGGTTGCCTGCTCCAACCGTCCTAACTCCTAAACAAAAGGGTTATTCTGCCTAACGAGACATGGGTCCTTGCACCTGCAACTGGAAACTTGTAAACATCTCAACCTTGCACACATACTGATTCAACTGTCTTTTATTCAATTAAAGAAAAAGAGCCTTCCCAAGGAAAAATACATTTCAGGCCTACAGATTCAGCTAACATAAGAAATCACAAATGGGCTTCTTCTTGTACTTATATGCAATTAGACCTCTACACATTTAAACACACAGTTCTAAAACCATGATATGAGCAATATATTCACAGACATCTAAAGCATTACATTTCATTACATGATTAAGCAAATCTACATGTGCAAACTTTAATATGATGCATGTTTAACCCTAATGCATCACTTTATACGTGAACTAATACATTTTGCATTTCCTAAGGCACATTCTCGGTTAAACACTACATTAGTCTTCAAAACGATGTGAATACATTTCTAAACACTCTAATATATGCAGTTTTAATATTAAATTTCTAATGGTCACACGTTAACACATTCCTCTAAATATGCGGGTGCTGACTACTCATGATTATGATGCACCCCTACAAATTTCAGAATAACATGGCGCTCTATCTGTATGGTATGCATATGTTTGCATTTGTAAAATGTTGATGCTTTATTTTTCAGCCATTTTACTCCAAGTTTTGGGATTGTAAGACTGTAGCAAGCTTATGTACGTATATATTATCAGTTCTGGATTGGAAAAAAAAATACTCTGTGAACTCTTAATTTGGAAGTTAAGGTGTGACAGGGGAAAGGGGCTGGAGTCACGAGGGGCAGAGCTTGAAAAACAGAGTTTGACTGTCAATTTATATATAGATTTAAAATAGATCTACTGCAAAGAAATTGACAATAAGGACATTATTCACAGTAAATCTGTTCTAGATTACCCTATTGGTCACAAAGAGGCAACATTCTAAAATAACTCAGAGGGTTAAGACACTTGCTGCAGAGAAGTTGTAGCCCAGCAAATTTGAGGGGATTATAATAGTGGTAAGATAGCTCTAGAGGTTACCAGAGTTCTGGGAGATTTCTGTGTTTTGTCCAGTCACAGTTTTGACTGATAAAGTAGCTTAGATGGTTAATGTGCAACACTCAGATCAAAGATTTGTTTTTTTATTTAGAAAGGTAAGTAGGCTACTGCTTTTGACACTGAGACCACTTTGTTATTTCCAATTCATAAATTGCAAGACTTCGTATAGCACATTGCTCTATTCACCAGCATCGAGGAGCACCATCGAAACTGCAAATCATGGGATTAGATTTTTATTGTTTTGTTTCTAAATCTGTTGTTATTCTAAGATTGCAAAGAAGTATTTCTTTGGGAAGTAATAAGGTCTTATTAGTACAACCAATCACAATCAGCATGTGAGGTCTAACATTCTGATTTTGTGTTTCTCCTGACCATTCGCTATTAACATGTAATATCTACAAGTATGGATAACATATGTGATTCCCACACCTTAAAAGTTATATCCCTTATTGTGTTATGTAACTTTTCCTGTACACTGATTTACATATGCGTATGATTTATTGTGCCTCTGTGTGCGATGTAAAGCGCCCTGACACCTTACTGTAGTGTAGTTCCTATATTCCCAATAGGCTCTGCGCATTGGAATAATATATCCTATAGATGTGACGTAGGACTTAGGTAGACTAGGTCTCTATCGAATATATTAGACTTAATTGTGAGTGCAAGCTAGCTCAGAGGTCACTAGAAACTTTCTCGAATTCACAAGAAGGGATTAGTCTCTGACACCCGCATAAACATGACAACTTTGTTTCCCCAAGATAAAACTGATCTTCAGAGTCGTGGAAACAATAGATAGATATTTCACTCAGTCAATCGTGCATGCATCGTTTCACCGGAGGTTCAGAGAAAATAGAAAGACGGGCGTTTTCAATAAAAGGATTTATTGAACAGTCTTCTTTCTCAAGCATAAGAAATGAACTGCTTCAATCGTAAAACTGGTTGCAAAATATAATGCATGCAGTAAAAAGAGTAGAATAAAATAATACTGTAAGAGCATCGTATGGTTCCTAGACCATAAATAAATACATACATAAATAACAGAGGCTAAAAGTACTCAACTGGTGCTTCTAAGATACGCCCACCCTGGTGTACCTAACCTAATCTTAGTACGAGGGAAGAAGTAAGTGAGGTGTAGAATAAATAGATTATTCTTTTGCCAAGAATCTGTCCAAGAGTTCTCTTAGGGTCTAATCAGCTCCGTATCATAATTTGGAATGAAGAAGGTCAGGCTCAGGACTCGATCTCCCAACAACCCGCAAGGGTAGCTTGGAAACACTGGAGCTGAATTTCTCGTCAGGAGAAAAGACAGCGTCTCTCTCAGTACGTCTGCTGTAGGGTCGGTTTCCTTCGGCACTTGCAGTAGCAGGGCGCGTAGGGCTAGTAGATAGTCGAACTGCTCCAAACCACCGTGATTTTGCTATGGCAAGTTTGGGCATATTTATACCTTGAAGTTGCTGAGTTTGACATAAAGGTGGACATAATAGCATCATTAAAGACTCTCAGTTCTTTGAAAACACCATGAGTTCTTGGACAAATCAGTATTCGAGCAAGGGGAAGTCCCTAGTCGTTGAAGCTGAGTTTTTCCAAGAAATCATTGTAGATTTTAAGAACTAGTGGAAGTAGCCCTGCCGTATTTGGACTGCATGAGCTATGTCTAAATATGGTTATGATTCTTATGCCTGTATAAGGACATTGTGATTTATACCTATATAAGGGCATAAATCGGGTAATTTACAATAGTGTCCTAAAATGGTTTACAACATTACACTAAGATGAGGAGTGTTATAAAAGAATGGAATGAAAATAGATGCTATGTACATCACTATTTGAACAGTTACTCATACAGACTTCTTGCATTCTTAAAGTGAAAGCACACCTGTGACATAGGAAGTTGAACATCGTTGAAAACCTACATCCAAATCATAGTTTCTCATAAGTACTTGGGAAGTGATAACATGCTGTGCTCCTTTGCTTTCTTTCATTGCTTTAGTGTCCATATGTTGGGCTCCAGATAGCTACCATCCGTTATTATTCTCAAATAAAAGGAGGGATGATAGCTCTTTAAATCAGATCTTTGTTTTTGCTCATATGGAAGTGTAAGTATGACACTCTCCACAGAAAGCAGAAAATGTGCCTTGCTGATGATATGTGATCTAGTGTCGGAAATAACACCAGGACAAATTCAGCATGTTTCCCTGGATCGATTAGATCCAAGATCCCACCAGAAATAGCTGCTGGAACAAGGATCCAGGGCCATCTACCTACTTTTCAGAACTGCATAATATTTATTTATTTATTTTATTTATTTAAGCTTGTACCGCGCACAGCTACCCACAATGGGTTTCCCGGCGCCAGGGATAGACTGTAGAAGAAAAGAGAATGTCACCTTGACTTAAGGCCTCTGCCGACTATTGGTCACGCTTAGTAAAGAGCAGGGTCTTCAAAGCCTTACGGAAGCGGAGTAAGTTGGTCTCAGATTTTAATGCCAATGGGAGGGAGTTCCAGTATTTAGGACCAAGAGTGGAAAAGGAGCGGCCTCCCATTTTTGCCAGCTTCCATCTTGGTACTGTGAAATTGCCAATGTCCGATGACCTTAATGAGCGCAGGGGTCTATAGGGTTTTACCAGCCCCTGAACATATACTGGGGCGCTACCCTGCTTAGCCTTGAACATATAGCAGAGTGCCTTGAATTTAACGCGTTCTGGGATGCTCAACCAATGGAGGTCACGCAAAGCGGCAGTGGCTGAGGTGCGTCTGGGGACATTCTTTAGCAGGCGCGCGGCCGCATTTTGCACCACCTGCAGCACATGTATAGTGGCTTTATCTGCGCCCAAATAGAGAATGTTGCCATAGTCCAGGCGTGATGTTACAAGTGCCTGGACTACAGTTCTGCGAGAGGAGAGGGGGAGCATCCACAAAATCTTGTGAAGCCATCGCAAGGTTGAAAAGCAGATGGCTGAGACCTTAGTAGCCTGTTGTCTCATAGTTAGCCTGTCGTCAATAATGACGCCCAGGTTGCGAACTGCAGTAGATGGTGTAGGCGCATTTCCCAGTTCGATGGGCCAATGGCGAGGACCCCAAAGATGTTTGTTCTGTCCCAGAATGACCACCTCGGTCTTCTCCCCATTCAGCTTGAGACAATTTCTCCGCATCCAGTCGGCCACAAGAGTGAGGCCCGACTTGAGTGCGGAGATGTTGTTTACGTCTCTCCCTGACAAGGAGAAGACAATCTGGGTGTCATCTGCGTAGGAAAACAGGGTTAGCCCAGCTTGTTCGACTATGGTTGCCAAGGGTTTAACATAAATATTAAATAATAAAGGGCTAAGAATTGAGCCCTGGGGGACGCCGCGGGTGGAAGGACAAATGGCGGAGGCAGCTTTAGAAGAAAACACTTGGAAGCTTCGGTCACTAAGGAAAGACGCCAGCCAGGCCAAGGCCTGGCCTGCCACACCTAGAGATTTCAGAGAGTCAATGAGGATGGAATGTGACACGGTGTCGAAAGCTGCGCTCAAATCCAGCAGGATGAGCGCCATGGTGTTTCCCTGATCGACACCGTGCCTAAGACTCTCTGTCACCCCCAGGAGGGCTGTCTCGGTTGAGTGCCTAGGCCGAAAGCCCGACTGAGAAGGATGGAGAAATCCAGTGTTTTCAACCAGTTTGGAGAGCTGAGAATTTATATGTCTCTCCAATATCTTTGAGAAAATTGGCAACAAGGATATAGGGCGAAAGTTAGCAGGATTTGAAGGATCTGCACCCTGTTTTTTTAATAACGGTACAACCATGGCGTGTTTCCAAGGTTGTGGGACATGGGCCTCGCTCAGAGAAGCGTTGAGTAATTTAATGATGGGGGGATGAGTGAGGGGGTCTAATTGTTTTAATATTTTGGCCGGGAGAGCGTCCTGTGGGGAGCCCGATCTCACACTATTTAAACAGGAGAGGAAAGAAATGGCGTCTAAGGGCTGCCAAGTAGTGACTACTGCATCAGTGTCATTGTTTTCCAATTTTTGGACTATGTCAAGGGCAGTGTACATAGTACCTGGAGGTGTAGTGAAATTTTCATAGATAAGATCAACTTTATCTATGAAGTAATCCGCTAAGGACTGACACTGAGTGCCATCAAGTGCCGGGGGAGGAGGGATCGAGTTAGCACCAGTCAATTTTTTGACAACAGAGAATAGCACCTTTGGGCAGTTTTGTGCATCAGTCACAGTTTTCCTTGTGTAGTCTGCTTTAGCAGTTTTACAACTGTAGTGGTATTTTTTTAAGGCTTCTTTATATGTGGCTTTACGTGAAGGAGAATAGCCTTGTCTCCATTTACGCTCCAAGGTCTTACAATGTGAGCGGAGGCTTTTAAGTTGTTCCGAATACCATGGAGCAGGAGGGTGGTGTGAAAATGCGGGCTTTGATGTCATTGGAAGCGCTGTATTGACTGCAGTGGTTAGCCAGAGTTCAGTGGCGCAATTGAGAGCGGCAGTTGGTAGTTCAACACATGGAAGTGTTTTGATCAGTAGTTTATTGAGTTCTGGCAAGTTAATCTTCCCCCAGTTCCGAACTGGCCGCGTAGTTTCCACCTCAGGTCTTACTACTGTATCAGCCATGTCATAAGAGAAGGGGACAGCTAAGTGGTCGGACCAGGTGATTTGTAGGGCTTCATGTGAACAATCTAGGGACAGGTTAGATAGGATCGGGTCCAGTAAGTGACCGGCACAATGAGTGGGACCTGTGTTTAGAAGTTGAAGGTTAAAAGCTTCCAGAATAGAGAGAAGCTGATTCCTATTAGGGCACTCATGGTCGTCTAAATGTATGTTTAGGTCCCCTAAGATTGTGAAATTAGGCGCTTTAAGCAGTACTGGGGCTAGGAAGTCCGGTAACGATGTTATCCAAGGGCTCGCTGTCCCAGGGGGACGGTATACCAGTAGCCCTGACAGCGTAAATTGGGGGGTAATGGATAATTTAAAAAGGGCTGATTCACAATCTTTTTGAGTGGTGTCTACCAATTTACAAGTGTATACATTTTTGTAAATAATTGCAATTCCTCCACCCCTACCGGAAACTCTATCCTGACGAAGAATGGCGTAGTTAGAGGGAATGGCGTCTGCCACATCCGGGCCCGAGCAGTCTCTGAGCCACGTCTCGGTCAGGAATATAGCATCAGGTTGATTTTGATCTAGAAAATCGTGGATATTGTATCTGTGTTGTGGTAAGGATCGGCAATTTATGCTCCAAAATCTTAAAAGGGGGCGAGTGGAAGTTGTCCTAGAGCATACCTGTCTCTTTCGTCTGCCTTGATGTTGGAGGGATCTGCATGTGGTAGGGGTTTTTAGTGAAAAGTTGCAGCGAGGACAGCTGAACTTGTGAGGCGGAAAAGGGTAGGTGGAGCAGTTATTATTGGGAGCACCACGTAGCGCAAATAACTCTTCGGAGGAGTATGTAAGAGTCATGATGGATATAGTGGCTTTACTCACCAATAAATTATACTTGTCCTAAAAACGTATAGCAACATTTGATCTGGTTTTAAGGAAACACATGACACCTTTCTGCAATTAGATGCCAGACACACTTTTTTTAGTTCAAATAACTTTTATTGAAAAAGAATTCAACGTGACTTACATACATTATACAAAATAAATTATACAAGTTTACCTTCCGAGCTCACTACATACAGAATAAAGGAATCAGACTAAAAATAAAAGGTAAAATATGACAGAAAAATGCAGAATAAATAAAATACATATGTCAGTTAGGTATACAATAGAAACATATGGAACTATTAGGGAATCTAGGGTGGTTTAGGAACCTCATGCTGAGAGGGTTGTGGCAAAGGACATTGTTTGGCACTGGTATCAATAAAAACTGGTACAGGGGACCATAAGTCAGCACGCTTGACGGCCATAAGAGGAGGGTATACAAAAGCAGTATCTAGCCTGTGATTGTGGCAAACACTATACCACCACGCCCTAAAAGAAATTTTTGATGAATCTTTCCAATTGACAGTAATTTGTTGAAAGGCAATCGCCAATAATAAGTCGATAATCTTGAGAAGATTATCATACCAAATTGGTGAAAGACCAAGATGTGGGTGAAAGAAAAAAGAAACTTAGTGTCAAAAATTAAGTTAATTTGAGACCATACTTGTTTCCAGAAGCGGTGAACCTGTGAGCATTTGAATAACATATGAAATAGGTCAGCATCGGGGGAAGAACATATCCAACATGTATGTGAAGTAGATGAGAAGTGTTTAGATAGAGTGGCTGGAGTGAATAACAGTCTATTGTGTACAAAGAATAATGTTTGGGTAATGTTTGATGCTCTAGAGGCCTTACGCAGTTTTGTCCATATGCCTCTCCACAGTGATAATGGCCAACATGTAGTAAAGTCGTGTTCCCAAGCTTCTTCCGTTTTTGTCTTCTGTCTATTGATATCATTACCTTGAAGGTGTTTGTAAATAATAAAGGCTTTGGGTGTGGTCAGTAATAAGGTCTGAAGGTCAATAAAGGGTTTTGAATTTGTAGAAGCGTTAAGTGTAGTGGGGAAGTGGGAAAGGGATTCAATCACAGTTATTTTAAGTAAATTATATTTAGTGATAAAGGATGCAGGTAGATTAAATGACAGTTTAAGCGCATCAAAAGGAATAAACTGCGAGTCTGAAAATAGTTGGTATATCGATATTAAGCCTCTCTGTCTCCAGGTCTTCCAGTAAAAGGGTTTGTTGCAGATCAATACGTTTTTGTTATGCCAAATGGTTGAGTTTAAGAAGGATTGTTTAGAGTCATGAACAAAGTGTGAAGGTGTCTCAAGTAATTTGGAAGTGTGCTTTATGATGGGAGATGAGATGGACTGTGGTTTGCGAGAAAAGGAAAGATATTCACAGAATGAGTAAGGAGTTAGAAAGAGGCGTTCCAATGACGTCCATAGAGGACAATCATCAGTAGAGTCAAGCAGCCATAGAGAGGCCTGACGCAATAAGAAAGCTTTCTGGTAAGTATGGAAATCTTGGAAATTCAGATTTAGGACGGATTAATTTAAGCAAGGATATTCTAGGTTTTTTGTTACCCCACAAAAAGGAGGATAAAATGGGGTTGACTTTTTTAAGTAATTTAGTTGTAATTGGAACTGGGATATTGGAGATGGTATATAAAACTATGGGCGATAGCATCATCTTTATGGTGTCCAAACGACCCCACCAAGACAAACAAAGAGGATGCCACTAGGGGTGGGCGGAATTTGCGTAATCGCGTTACCCAAATCTCCGCAAAACAGTAAAAAATCGCAGCGAACACGCAGAAATTCCACGAACGCGCAGAATTTCTTGTTCGCAATGCTTTTTTACTGGTCGCAATCACTGTTTGCGTGCTCGGGGGAAATATCTCGCAAACACGCATTTGAGAACGCCAACAAGCATAACATTTCACGAAGTCGGAATGCGAAATTACCCAAATTCCGCAAATTCCGCGAGCGGAACAGAATTTACCGCACAGGTCTACTTAGCAGTCACATCTGAAATCTTTTGAATACACTTATTCATATGTAAGATTACTGTTTCTGAAATTGAAGATGTAAAGTGTAGACCTAGATATTTAATGTTATTCGGACTTCATTTAAAATGGGAGATTCGAAATTCTGAACTAAAAGTATATTTTGTTAAAGGCAATAATTCGTATTTGTCATTGTTCAACTTGTAAGCAGAAATAGAAGAATAAGCTGTCACCTCTGCCAAAAAGGCAGGAATTGATTCTTCTGGTTTGGATATGAAAAGCAGAATGTCATCGGCATCGGCGTAAGATGCAAGTTTGATATCAGCATTTGGTGTTTGAAACCCACAGATATTGGGATTTCTGGCGAAATTTGGATAGAAACAGCTCAAGGGCTAAATTAAAAAAGGAAAGGAGATAGAGGGCGAAATTTGGATAGAAACAGCTCAAGGGCTAAATTAAAAAAGGAAAGGAGATAGAGGGCAGCTTTGACACACTCTGCCCAAATTAAAAAAGGGGGATATTAAACCGTTAGCGCAGATTGCTGCACAAGGATTAGAGTACAGGAGAGATAGTAAATTTATCAAATTTGGGCCAAATCCAAACCATTTTAAAGTATAAAATAAATATTTTCATTCAACTCTATCAAAAGCTTTTTCAGCGTCTAGCGCTATTGCCGCCAAAGAATAATCAAAATGGGACGATTTGGATAAAATGTCGAAAAAGAGTTGTGTGTTATCAGAAATGACTCAACCCTTGACAATGCCAGATTGTTCTTTCCCAAGTAAATCCGGTAAATATGGGTCTAGACGCATGGCTAAGGCTTTGGAGAAGATTTTATAGTCGATATTAACAAGTGAAATAGGTCTATAATTTTTGCAGTACTTGGAATCCTTACCTTCCTTAGGGATAAGGCAAATGTGGGCCTCTGAAAAAGAACCAGAGGAATTGTGAGAAGAGAGAAAACAACTAATGAGTTAATGTAGCTTGGGAAGTAAGAGCTTAGAAAAATTAGTGTGAAACTCAACCGTAAAGCCATCTGGACCCGGGGCTTTGTCCTGTTTAAGATTTTGGAGAGCATTAAATAATTACTGCTGAGCGAGATCAGATTCTAATTGAAATAAATCTGGCAGTACCTGCTGGGACTTTTGGATGTCAGAAAAGAATTGCGCTAATAAGTGATCCGTAGGTTGAGTTTCTGAGGAATATAAGGATTTATAGAAAAGAGAAAATTAATTTAATATGTCAGCATCCTTAAACTTTAAGACTGAGTGTTCGTCAAAGACAGAATCAATATTTAATTTGTTTTGGCGTATCTTTAAATAGTTAGCTAATCCAATCCAATCCAATCCAAAAATTCTTTATTTCGGTCTTTTAGACCATAAAAGATACAATGACATTCAACATTTAAAAACATTCACTAATATAAAAAACATTGCATAAAAATACATTTCATTGGGAGTCCAGAGGTGAATGGGAGTTACATTGCAGTTCATATCGATGTTTAGGCTTTTAGTAGTTTTTTCCTTATCTGCCACATGGCCATTATGAATTTGACAACTGCGAAGACTATGTGGGGCAGAGTACTTATTTTCAATATTCTATACGAGTACAAGTAACTCCTGAATTCCAAGTTCCTACATAATGGCACAAGCCAATATTTCCTTGGTCTGTTATAAGCTGGGCAAAAAAACAGAACATGGATTTCCTCCTCATCATGATTGCTGCACCCAGGACAGATTTTATCATCCCTCTTTAGCCATTTGCAGGTAAAGGTTTTGATGGGCAGAGTGCCTAACCTCCATTGGATAAACAATTTTCTTGCTAAAATGGGGAAAATAATATCCATAAAATCTTCAAATTGATAAGAATTTTTGGATTCCAGGAATCGATCAGTTAAAATGCCGTTGTTGGGTGCAGACACCAAAGAAGCTAGACTTTTCTCCTTGTATATTTCCACCAGTCTTTTACGAGAGACCCTTTGGCAGCCTTGTTCAGGAGCCTCCCATAACTCAGGGAGTCTCAAGCGATACAGTTCTTTCTTTATAAAGGCCAGCCACGGGATTCTATCACGCTGGTTCAAGTTCATTACATGGATGAGGTCTTGCCTATAGTGTGCGAGCTCGCCGGTGGTCCAGAGCCTATAGTTAGCTAATATTATTCCTGCTTTATTTTTACCCCCATAGAATTTATCACTGGATTTCAAAAAGTACAGCGAGGCGTCTTCCGTTGACTTTTTATTAAATTCCAATTTTAATTTTATAAGGGCTTTTAAGCAATCCTCCGAATGAGATGTATAGTATGAACGTTCAAGTGCCTTAATATCCTGGAGAAGATCTGATGTAACCTTATGTGCAGTTTTCCATTTCTTTGCCACATAATTTATAATGAAATCTCTTGCTGATGCTTTAAATGCATCCCATATAGTCGCAAATGATAAAGAATCAGTATGATTTCTCTCTAAGTAATCAGTAAAAAAGGAAGTGAATGATGCTGAAAATTTAGGGTCTAGGAGGAGAGCATTGTTAAAGCACCATCTTCTCATTGTTCTTGGGTAATATGTCAAAACCTATGGAGACAGGAGCATGGTCTGATAATAGAAGGTGACCAGTGTCTGGAAATGTGAGGGATTATGAGATGTTCTGGGGAACAAAAACATAGTCAATTCTTGACTGGGTGTGGTGAGTTGAGGAATAAAAATAGTATTCTCTAGTGGTTGGATTGCACAAGCGCCAGACATCAAGTAATTTATGCTGCAAAATAGTATGAATAAATGATTTTGTGTATCTTATTGGGAATGAAAGGCACTTTTGAATTCCGGTCTACAAAGGGATCTAACACTTGATTACAATCCCCAGCCAGAATACAATTCTCGACGATACAACTGGATATGCGTGCAGTTACAGCAGGCCAAAATGAGGTATCACCATCTGAAGGTGCATAGATATTAAGGAGAGATACACCTTTCAGCAATAATTTAACAATAAGCCATCTACCTTCCACATCTATTTCTTGTGACAATAATATGACTGGGAGAGATTTGCAACATAATATTACAACTCCATTTCGTTTACCATCCCCAGGAGAAAAATAAGCCTCACCCACCCAACACCTTTTAAATTTCATAGATTCAGCATCCGTAAAATGTGTTTCTTGTAAGAAGACAGTGTCAGCATTTAACTTTGCTAAATGTGTTAAAATTCTCTGCCTTTTAATAGGAGAGTTGAATCCCCCAATGTTCCAAGAAACCAACTTAAGTGACATTACACATGAGATCAAGGTGCAGAAAACGCTTTAAAACTATAGTCCAATTCAATGCAATGGAATGAGCAACATTAAAAGAACTTAAACTAGTGATACTAAAATCTAAAACTGTATAAGAACATTGCATATTTTGAGAAGGAAAAAGATAAAGTCAGAAGAGTGAAATGAGCTTAAAAGAATGCAGGTGATAAAAGATGTATGAACATAGCCAAAAGAATAGAGAGAAAGAAGTCACAAGAGAAAACGTTTGTGCTTAAGCTAGATAGTTAAAGAAAGAGATAAAAGGATGGAATGCAAAACATGAAACAAGGAACGTAACAAACAACGTACCAACAAATAACATACCTACATAAAGGGAGACTCAGGGAGATACGTGAGGGGGGATGGAACCACATGGAGTAGGCAACACATCTAGGGTCAGCGGAACAGGGGGATCCAGAAAAGACCACGCTACAGGAGTAAGAAATCTGTGGGGGTTAGGGAAAATAAGGGTTAGGTTAAATATTGAAACATTCAATTAGGATGTATTTTGAGATAAACAAAAACAGATACACCAATAGTATACTAATAAACTAGGCTGAGTGAGCCAACAATATACAATCCATAAGAATAGAGATAAAAATAGAGGACAACAGTTAAAGGAGAAGATCAGAGAGTCTAATATAAAATAAACAGAGAGGGCAAAAGAACAAAGAGAACACAGAAAACCAGTAAATTAAACAAAATTCAGGACAAGGAGGGAAAATAGGAAACAAAGCCTAGGCAAACTAAGGAAACAACTTGTGTGTACAACTCCGTACCGGAAAGATAGGAATCTAAATAATTTGAGAATAGTATAAACAAAACCAACAGTGAATGAATATTAGAACATGGAAGAGATTAAACACTTAACCCATAAGGGGTTAGGGATTGTGTAAATTCAAGAAGTAGATAAATTCAAACATTATCTGATGTAGAGGGCCGTTGAATGTCCATAGCAGTCGGGTTACATGAATTTATAAAACCTTGTAGCCTTACTTGGTCTTTGTAAGTTATTGTTCTATTATTATACGTAAGCTTAAACAGGCAACGGTGGAAAAGGCCATAACGGGCACCTAGTGATCGGAGAGCTTGCCTCAAATTGAGTAAAGCTTTTCGTGTGGCTGCAGTAGCCTTGGAATAGTCCTGTGCAAAAAACAAATTTGAACCAGACCAGGTAATGTGTTGAGCCGATTTGACAGCAGCTAGCAACAACAACAGGTCTGTGTATTCCAGAAAGTATATAATTACTCCTCCCGGTCTAGGTTATGATGACATGTTAGAGGAGGGACGACCTAGTCTATGTGCTCTTTGGATGTTGAGTGAAGTGCCTTCTGCCAGATGCAACATCTTGGGTAGGAAGTAAGTGAAGAAGGCGAGAGGGTCTGACCCCTCAACTCCCTCCTGTAGGCTATAAATACGTAGATTGTTTCTCCTACTGCGATTTTCAAGGTCTTCAATGTGCTTCTGGAGCGTTGATACTTGAGATTGAAGCTGGGAGACGTTCATGTTTGTAACACTAAAGGTAGAGATGCTTTCTCAACAGCAGTGACTCTTGTGTCGAGTTGGGGCCAGTTATCCGTAAGGATTTGTATCTTAGAGTTGGTTTCCTCCATAAAGGGCTGTAGAGCTCTGATCTCGTCCAACAGCATCTCCATAAAGACCGGAGAAGCTGATTTAGGAGGAGAGGGAGGATTCTTCTTTAGGCACTTGGTATGTGCCTTCCCTGATGGTGAAGGTAGGGAATCCATGTCGACTTCAGAGGAATTTGGTATAGACTGCTGATAATCCTCCAACTTAGAGTAAGCGGTGAAAAACTTAGAGTTTTTAATGCAAGCGTGCTTTTGTTGCGCTGTTGAAGAAATAGCACCTTTCGTTCTTCCCATAGAGACACCAGCACATCCGTCAAACAGCAGTAGGCGCAAACATCGTCTCTATGTAGTTAGGTTAAGCTGAGGAACTACTGAAAATCCAGCGTGAAAAAGAGGATTAATATATCACAAACATTGAAGATTAGTAAAGCACATGGGCGGTGTGGTTTTCAAAGAGTTCCATTGCCCTGAGTTAAGTGCTCCATAAAGAAACAAGGAGAGACTCAACATGGCCCCTAAAAATAACTGTCAGTCAAAGAATGCTGAAGAAACATCCAAATAGTCTCAATATGCCTCATTACAACTGCCAGGAATGCTCGTACACTAAACATACACAAAAAAGTAGCCAGAGATTCAAAAGCTGCATGGGAGTGATAGAGCAAGCTTCGCATCGCGACTTGCTCGAGTCATGAACCTCGCCCGTGTGTAATCAATTAATAAAATGTGTACGTCTTACTAATCTTTTATTTTCATATTCGAACGAAGTAGAGGAAGCTTGCATATGTGTTTTCTAATACAACTAATCCATGTCCCTAAACATGGCCGCCGCTTGGAAATTTGCTTCTGCGCATGCGTCAGTCACACTCACGTGACCTGACGTAGTTATAAGTTTGGTGGGAAAAGGTGCGCATGCGTAATACACAGCTTTCGTGAATAACGTGGTGAATGCTCTTGTGTTCGTGTATATGATGCTAATGTTTAAACTGCATAGTATATTTTTATAATGATAAGTTTAAAGTACAAAACCAATGATGTGTTTTTCATACCGTCACTTGTATGTTTTAATTTGTTTTCGCTTACTTTTCATGTATCCTCGACTCGGAGGGGTGCTGGGGCTGGGGAGTCCATCTTGGAGGGTATTTCTGCGCAGAATCACTAGAGGCTGCCATGACATTGAACTCAGGCCAAAGAAGGTTGATGCCAGAGCCACCATGGGAAAGTGCACCTTCACCCAGCAAAAGCATCATGATTATGTTCTATTGTATCGAAATGTATTCTTTCCATTGTATTCTCTGCGACTTCCCATGGGAACCCCAATCTTGCTAGGCGGTACCCAGAGATGCAAATTAGGCTTCCAAATAGTCTGTTCTGATTGGTGTGTTACCCAAATCCTACCTTAGGACCAATCCAAAAAGAGGGATTCTGACACTTTGCAACATTGGGGGGTGGTACACCGTCCCAAAACAGTATATCTACCCTGGGTTCACCTAGGGAAATTGTCCGACTTGTCTGGTTTAGCTGACCTGTCACTGACCCAACGCACTCAATAGGTGACTGGAGATACAGAGAGCTGCGGAGCACTCTGTCCGAAATTTGACCATAGACTAAGGTTTTTACTAAACCTTAAAGTGCTGGCGGAGCACTTTGCTGGGAGTTCGCTGACCCAATCGGGGTCTCGATCGATAGCTGCAGAGAGGGTGGAGCGCAGGCGTTGCTTCCGAACTGCGGGTGCTGGTCCTGTCCTGAGGGTCCTGTCCGAGAGGTCCTGTCCTGATTCCTAATCTGAGGGTTTCCTGTCCTGTCCTGGGTGTCCATTCTGCACCTGCTGTCCATTGAGGGGTATCCTTCCTTGAGGGTTTCCTGTCCTTAACTGACCCGTGGCCAGGGTTTGGTTTCCACACCAGTCTAGGTAAATATTCCTCTGAAAACTCTGAATCTTGCACCTTTCTAAATTTCCTGTCCTTTGCTTTAATAAAGACATACCTTTTGCATATGTTAATTTTCCATGCTTTTCCGCAACCATTGAATCATAAAGTCATTTGCTTTGCTTTCATAACGTGTTCCTATGTTACCCTACTTGTTAGAAATTATATTCTGCATTGCAGTTTGTCACTTTCTCATATGGTCTAGAACCTCCTTACTTAAACTGTCTAAAGAACTTTTGCCTTGATGCATAGCGTGTTTCTCTTCATAGACTCTCCTATAGTTATATAGGATCTTTGAATTTACCATAGTATAAACTTTTCCAATAGGGAATCTCTAGTACGTACATAAGATTGTTTCCTTAATGAATGTCCATTCTTAAAACTTTCTTCTAAAATCTGCATAGCATATTCCCGTTGCATCTCATATCAGAATTTCAATGGTTACCCTGACTTTATTTCTCTATAGTTATGTACTTTTCATTATCTTGATTATTGATTGTCTTATTCTTGTAAATCTAATGATTTCTGAGAACGAACTTTAGATAAAGACTTTAAAACTTCCAGTTGTCCGTGGTCATTTGGAAAGAGTTTGAATGTTATTTGTTGGGTTTGTATTTTGCTGCCTTTCCTTTTACAGCTAGCTCCCTGATCCATTGTGGTCATAGGTACCCGCATCGGTGGATGGTAAGTCGGGTATTCTGAAGAATAACGAAAGGAACTCACAAATTATTGATAGTAGACCGTGAGGTCATCCGATCAATGTATATGGTGATTTGAAATATATGGGCCCGAAGACCGGAAGTGGCGAAATTATTGGTCGGGTGACCCGCGCGCTCTATCAGTAATTTTCTGGTAGCAGAGTTATGGTTAGGGAATAGTTAAAGGTTAGGTAGGACTAGTTAGACTAGCCAAGTCGGTAGCTGCTAACATTATTGCTGCTACAAGAGCGGCCGTTTCGAGGAATTGATCACTCCTTTGAGATGTGTTGCTTTTAGATTTTATGAATTGTTTTAAAATTGTTATTCTTGTTCTTATATTGTTATATGTATTAATCCATGCGTATGTAAAATGGTTTGTTAAGTGTTGTCGGAAATCCCCGGGGAATTGAATGGCAAGTGGTGAATAGAATCTACTTGCCTCGAGGTCGCAGGCTCAAGGAAGGTTAGGTGCAGGTTAGGTAGAACCGGAAGCACTAACTAGGGCTGTTTCTGAATACATGTGTGAATAAATGTTAGTAACGAGGTTCATTGGCAAAATTCCCATAGTGGCGTAACCTAATAAGGGTCACATCGGAAGAGTAGCAGGTTCATCGGAGCTTGGGTGAAAGCAAAGGGGTCCGCTGGGAAACTTTAGACTCGGATATATCCCGGAAAGAGTGGATGGGTCCAGGGAAGTAACAGGTTCACTGATGCTAGAGTGAAGGGTAGGCGGAAGAGATCTACCCGTAGTGTGTGAAAAGTAAATGGAAGTAGTTTACTTGCAGTAAAACAAACGCTTTCCTGTCTAGACACTTGAGCACTGTGGCGAATGTGTATTCGTCGTAAAATAACCAAGTACTAAGCACTTTAGAAAGAAAGAAAGTTTCTGTTACCTTGCGAAGGGAGAGAGTCAGTCGCGAAGCGTCTCTGATGTCACTCCGTGCCGCGCTGGGATTGGTAGAAACAGCGGGCGGGTAGCGGGGCTGGAATTGTGAAGGAGGGGTGAGCGCCGGAGCGTGAGAACGGTCTCGCGAAAGGGCCGCGCACCCATTGGCCGAAAATTATTTGAACTAGTGCACCTCATTGGTCGCACGGAATTACAAGACGCATTCTGATTGGAGGTAATTTGGTAAACAAAGTTAAGCGTAGGAATCGTATGTGGCACTCGTATACTCCAGAGACTAGACCCGATCCAAGACACCTAGGGTTTGAAAGGGATCAGTGGAAGGCTAATAGATACGACATTATGTACGGAAATAAGCGAAAATTGTCCCTTGTAAACAAGGTAAAGAACTACTTCAAAAAGGACAAGCCGATTAAAACTAGAGAGGGCATTGTTATTCCACCACCAAATACTCCTGCATCTTTCATGATGTTCGACAGAGGGTACAATACATGTGTGTGGTTAGAAAATTGGGTGAAATACACAAAAGACGACGGAATAATGGCCTTTCCGTTAGACGGTACCTTTAATGGTAGGATCCTATTCAATTTAAGAACCCGAATGAATGAATTACATCCCAGACCGAGACTAACGCAGTATGAGGCATTAGAGGAATGGGAGATCGAGGCTTTCCAAAGAGAAAAGCCCCGAATGGATAAAGGGCTGACAAAGTATTACCCAAAACTGAAACAGGAAACCCGAGACAAAAAGATGAAAGAATGGAGACAGAGCATGATTGTTGAGGGACTGTTTCCCATGATGCCAGCAGAAGATCCTCTTGGGGGGGGAAAAGGACAGAGAAATCCAAGCACTGGGGGCCCCTCGGAGAATCAGATGACGAATTGTTAGATGACATATGCATGAGAAGTCCGCCTCCTTATAATGAAGGCCACCGACCTTCGAGAGCAGGGGATGTTCCCCGGAGACCTCTACAAAGGGAAGAGGTCAGGTCCGCAAGTGTAGGAGGGGATTATCTAATTCCTCCTTATACTGAAAATCTAGGACCCGTAGAAACCAGAAGTATTTACCCAAGGAGACCAAAAGGTGGGGAGGCGGGATATTCACGTGAAGGAGATTTTTGCTCTCGTCCCCCTTACGGAGGTGAGGTGAGGTCCTTAAGTTCAGGAATGCCATTATTACAGCCATGGATTGAAGAAGATCCGAGAATTCTAGGCACAGGAAGTTTGTTTCAGAAACCTAATTATGGCGGAGGACCAAGTGAGACACATCCCACTGCCCCGAGTTATGCTCCCATTCTAACCCCGCAGGTGTTACATGACAAATCCTTGGACAGGTTATTAGAAGAGAAAGAGCGGGAAGCGCTAGCAAACCAGAGAGCTGAGATAATACAAAAAATGTCACAGCTAAATGCAAGTCCTGAAGCCTTGACGATCCCAGTAACTATTGGACCAGTGGTTCCGTTGTACGGGGACCGTCAAGGAACTCCGAAAACTCCAGTAATTACTCCTGTCATTGCACCGACTAGACCAGAACCATTAATTGTAGATGACCAGACAAGTGAGTGTGAGTCGGAGGTCTCGCTGCTAGATCTGCCCGTTAGAAATACAGGAAAAAGGATCCAGAAAAGACATAATCCTTTTAACGCGAGGGAAATTCAAATGGAATCGACCTCAGGTACTAAGAGTGTCACCTTGGTGACTCCTGAAGAAATCGAAAGATGGAGTCAAGAATTTGAAAAACCAGCGTCCCCAACGAAACCTTTAGATCTCTACAAGCTGAGAATAGAAATAGAGGAATTGATGGCAGGAAACGTAGGATTAGATAGATTAAATACCTACTCTGAAGACGAAATGCTGTTTATCTGCAAGAGTCTCACCCGAAATACCCGAGTACTTCATGAAAAACTGACAGACACTGCTGCTAGCATGGGAATAGATATTTCAAAATCGAAACCGCTGCAGAAACCATATAGGGCAGATTTCTCAGACAAGGATTTGGAAAACTTGAATGTTTCAGGGAAGAAAGCACAGGTCAAAGAACTATTGACAGTATTACAAAAATGGGGAGATGTGGAAAGGTGGAAAGCCAGATGGGCCAAGAAAAAGGATGAGGCCAGGTCTAGGCAGGCAACTCCCGAATTTGTCCTCAAGGAAGCTGACAAGCCGGAACAGTTATGCCCTATGCGTGAAGTACCAGGTGGAAAGTATGTGCACGTTCCATGGTCTAGACAAGATATTGTGTCCTTCACTAACGATTTCCCGAAATTACGCGAAAAGCCCGTGGATTGGTACAGGCAGGTGGAAAGATTCGTAAAGGTGCAAAAATGCCTGTGGAAGGACCTGGATGGGTTCTTTGACATAGTGGTCCCTGTAGATCTGTGGACCGAGTGTAAAATAGCCATAGGTTGGCCTAGTGAGGAATACCCGAGAGATGACAAAACAGGGGAACCATCGAAAGAAGTAATGAGAAAATATGATCAGGTAATTCAGCATCTGAAATTAAAGGTGCCAGCAAAGGAAACTGATTGGACCAAGATAGATAGAACCACGCAGGAAAGAGACGAGACTGTGCACTCCTTTTACGAAAGGCTGTTGCAGGTGTTCAAAACATACAGCGGTATAGACAACATCGAGATGAAGGATATGACACATTTTATTTACAGGTTTGTAAATGGTTTAAGACCCGAAATTTGTCAATGGATCAAAGATAACAAAATCTGTTGGCACACAAAAAAGATGGATGAGGTCCTACGGTACGCAAAGTACTGTGAGGACGAGATGGCAGAAAAGAAAAAGGCTCTCAAGGAGAAGGTTATGTGGGCTCAAGTGAAGCTCGCAGAACAGCAGGAAAAACAATTGAATAAAATAGCCAAAACTACTCAGAATCCAGGTCCTGGGGGTGGGGGTGGAGGAAAGCCCCGGCCGAAAATGAGCAGGGAGGAGGCAAAGAAGAAATTTCCCTGCCACCAGTGCGGAGAAATTGGACAGTGGCGAGACGAGTGTCCCTATTTGCAGGATGATAACTCCCAAACACCTGATTTAACTCCACAGACGCAGAATGAAAGACCAAGAAAGACCCAACAACAGGTAAAAACGATTCAGTTGCCCCGAGCACCAAAGCAAGTATTTAAGGGAAAATCGACGCAGGGTGAGGACGTAGAAATCTGGGGGAGCAATGAGAACAGAAATGCAGCAACTTCGCACTATTTACTAAATGATACCTTCCTTTGTGATGACCAGTACTGACGGGGCCTGAGAGGGGAGGACGAGGAGTGCGTGCTTGGCGCCTCCTTGCCGGTAGACCAGTCAGGACCATACATTGAAGGAAAGGTTGACGGAAATGATGTCACCTTTCTGTTGGACACTGGCGCTACCCGTTCTACTGTGAGAACAGTGGACGTTCCAAACCTACCCCTCTCGGGACAAGCAATCCAAGTAGTGGGGGTATCTAATCAACTGATTAGTACTCCTGTTACCGAGCCCATGGAGATCTCAATTGGAAACTTTAAAGAAATGCATAGATTTGTCGTTTGTGACACCAGTCCAGTGAACTTACTGGGACGAGATTTGCTGTGCAAAATGAACTGTACCATCTTTTGCACACCAAAGGGTGTTGAAATTCAGACCCCGGATGAAGATGGCATTTATAAATTAATGTTAATCAGACCCGACTCAGAAATTAAACGAATGACTATGCAGGATTTGCCCAAAGAATTACAAGAAACAGTGAAGCCAGAGGTATGGGACTTTACCGGAAAAGAGGTAGGATTAATGAAAAACGTAGACCCCATACAGATAGCAATAAAGGACAATGCAGTGTACCCTAATACTAAACCATACAGAATGAATGCAGAAGTAAGAGCAGGTGTTGCCCTAGAAATACAGAAACTGCTAGAAGGAAACATCATACAGGAAGTAATGAGTAGCCCATGCAATTCACCCATTATGGGCATCAAAAAGCCTAGTGGCAAGTACAGGGTAGTTCAGGACCTAAGAAAGGTAAACAAAATAGTGGTTCCTTGCTGCCCTATTGTCCCGAACCCAGCAGTGATTCTGTATCAGATTCCCTGGGATGCTGAGTGGTTCACTGTGATAGACCTATGTCATGCATTCTTTTCCATTCCCTTGCATCCAGACAGCAAATTTCTTTTGTCGTTTGCTTTCAACAGTCACGTGTATGTCTGGAATAGGGTCCCCCAGGGGTACACAGAGAGCCCCTCTATCTTTAATCAGATCTTGAAAAAATGCTTGGAAACTTTGGTCTTACCTGGAAATTCTGTTTTGGTGCAATACATTGACGACCTCTTGGTGGCGTCCAAAAGTCATAAAGATTGTGTGATTGACACCTTTGCCCTACTGAATCACCTGAGTGAAAAGGGACATAAAGTGGCCCCTGAAAAATTACAGTTCTGTGCAAAATCAGTGAAATATCTGGGGCACCAGATAGAGAAAGGCATCAGGAAAGTAACGTCAGAAAGAGTGAGAATAATTCAAAAGATGCAGTTACCCCGTACTCAGAAAGAAGTCAGAATGTTCCTTGGAGTGATAGGATACTGCAGGCAATGGATTCTGGGATTTGCAGTCCTAGCCAGACCTTTGATAAAAATGACCAAGAGAGGAACACCGGATATTGTAGAATGGGATGATGAAAGCTTAACAGCCTTCACAAAATTGCGAGATTGTCTGTGTACAGCCCCTGCGTTGGGAATGCCAGACTATTCCAAGGAATTTGCCCTGTTCTGTGAAACTCGCGATAATTGCGCATTGTCAGTCTTAACGCAAGAGCATGGCACGACCAGGAGGCCTGTGGCATATTTCTCCGCCACCCTGGATCCAGTGGCTGCTGGATTACCAGGATGTCTAAAAGCAGTAGCTGCTACTTGCACCAGTTTAGAGCAAAGTGAATCCATTGTCATGGGACATCCCGTAACTGTGTATGCTCCGCATGGAGTGGTGATTTTACTAACAAGAACGAAAACTCAGTATCTCACCCCTAGTCGGCTGACTAAATGCGAGAGGATTCTCGTGGGTGCTGCCAATATAACAATTGTCCGGTGCCACATTCTGAACCCCGCCACTCTGCTTCCCAACTCAATGGATATGGAAGATGGGGAGGAAGATGAGCATAACTGCATTGATTTAACAGAATTTAGCACAAAGCCACGCCCAGACATTAAAGAAACACCTTTGCCTAAACATGACATGGAATTGTTTGTGGATGGTTCATGCCTAAGACATGAACAAGGAGGCCTGAATGCTGCCTATGCTGTAGTCTCCTTAACAAAAATTGAAGAAGCAGGTTATTTATTTGGAGTAAAGTCTGCACAAATAGCCGAATTGATCGCCATGATAAAAGCTTGCAAATTGGGGAAAAATGAACGCCTAACAGTGTATACTGACAGTCAGTACTGTTATGGAGTTGTGCATGACTTTGGCCAATTATGGCTACAGAGGGAGTTCCTGACTTCATCAGGTACCCCTATTCGAAATGGAAAAGTTATTCAAGACCTTCTAGAGGCAATCCAGTTACCAAAGGAATTGGCAGTGGTCAAGTGTGTTGCTCATAAGAAGGGCCTTGACTCTGTATCTTTGGGAAATGATTTCGCTGATCGAGTGGCAAAATTATGCGCCAGGGATCGACTAATAATCAATCCGAAACGGGGGGGGGGCCGGAAACAGCTGCCAACTTCGAGTGTTTGGAGAAGTGCCTACATGGGATGAAGTGAGAGAATGGCAGCAGGCAACACCCTGGCAAGAGAGAGAGAAGTGGAAGGAAGAAGGGTGTAGACCAAGACGTGAGGATGGTGTCATCTTGGGCCCAAATGGTATGCCTGTGTTACCCAGATACTTGCTTGGCACAATGGCTAGACTGATACATGAGGGATCACACATTGGTAGGGACGCCATGATTCTGGTATTTCAACAGACTTGGTACAGCAAAAAGTTCAGGAAAGTAGCAGAGTCCCTCTGCCAGAGGTGCTTGTCATGTCAACAGTTCAATGCAGGCAAGAGAACAATGGTGGAACTAGGGAGAATTGGGAGGTCAGGGGGTCCCTTTGTGAGAATACAGATTGATTTCATCACCATGCCACGTTGTGAGGGGAAGCGGTATGTCCTTGTCATTGTCTGCCTATTTTCGAAGTGGGTGGAAGCTTACCCTACTCCCCAAAGTAACGCACTGACAGTAGCCAAGTGTTTACTGAAACAACTGATACCTAGATTCGGGTTCCAGTCACTATTGAATCAGATAGAGGCCGACATTTCCAGAATGATGTGATCGATCAACTCTGTAAGGCCTTTGGGATCTCGCAAAAACTCCACTGTGCATATCATCCAGAGGCTTCTGGAGTGGTGGAACAAATAAACGGGACTATCAAAACAAGACTAGCGAAATTGTGTGATGCATCTGGCATGACCTGGGTAAAGGCCCTGCCTCTGGTTCTGATGGGACTCCGAAGTATTCCAGACCGGAAAACAGGCCTGAGCCCCCATGAAATCCTGATGGGAAGAGTGATGAGACAAGCGTGGGTACCAGGAAGCAAACTATTGAGTATTACTGATGATTTGGTGCTTGAATACTGCAAGAGATTAGGTGACCAAGTGCGTTATATCTCTCGCCAGATCGGAGAAGACGCCGTCGCCAATCCAACGACTCCTCTCCACAAACTGGTTCCAGGGGACTGGGTCAAAATCAAGAAGCATACTCGGTCGAGCTGCCTGGCACCAAGGTGGGGACAGAAGCGCCAAGTAATCCTGGTAACAACCACAGCAGTGAAGTGTGCAGGTGTACCCCATTGGATCCACGCCAGCCACACCCAGAAGGTACTACCAGACAAGGAGCCTGGAGAAGAAGACCGTCCAGCAGAGGGGCCTGCAGAAGCAAGACCAGAAGTAGCTGATCACGTACAGCCCAGTACCAGTCAAACTGAGGTGTCCGCAGACGTTGGTCCAGGGGTAGTTGATGACGAGCTACCAAGAGTCAAGCCTGCTGAAGGGTTCTCAGATGTTGGTCCAGAAGTAGCTGATGACGAGCTGCCGAGCATATGGCCAGAGGAGTGGATACCCTTGATTGACCTCACAGAAGACCCAATCAGAACAAGAGAGCGAATTTGGGAAGGTAGAGAGTGGAATAGAGAGGAAAAGCAAGGCACAGGCGAAGAACCTCAGGCTATTGAGATTCACATCAAAACTGAGGAAGGAGAAGGTCAGACAGGGACTGAACAAATAATTGATACACTTCCCCAAACTCCAGAAGTCGAAAAACAACAGATTAGACCTAGTAAAGAGATTCGAGCGGAAGAAAATCAAGGGATCGAAGTGCTCGAACAGGATCAGATAGGGATAGAAGAGCGTGTTCAGGACACAGAAACAGAGACATTTGAAAAGCAAACACAAAACTCTCCTGAACAAGGCCAGTTTAGTAACCAGGCAGAAGAAATAGATACGAGCCCTGGAACTAGTCAGATAGGAAGGGAAGAAAAGGAAGCAGAATTGCCACAAACAAATGAAAATAAAAGAGCAATAAAAGAAAACGAAATCCGAGTGCCAACTAAAAGACTTAAGAAAAGAAAGCACCTTGAGCCTGGATTCATAAAGAAATTGAGGCTAAGGATAAAAACGGTAGAAGAAAAACGTGCCGAGGAAAGGAGGAGTTCTCGCATATCAGAGCAACCAGAAGACACTTCCAAAAGAAGGAGCGATCGAATAAAAAGACAAAACAAAAAGTACAAGTCTCCTGAATGGACGCTCGTTTTGGAAGAATTTGAAGATCTTGATATAACTGACGAAAGCGACGGAGAACAAGTTGCTGAGTACTCTGCCGAAGAAGAAGACGAGCCACCGTGAAATTGCACAAAAGTAAGCTACTCGTGCAGAGACACAAAGAGGGTTTGAGAAACTTCTTCTGAGCCAAAATGTCTGATTCAAACGTGAGTGGTAGACCTAGTCGCAGTTGTTGCAAAACATGCTGCAAGGTATGTGTATGTAGTATAATTATAGTGATATTAGTTTGGATAGGACTAACAGTTTTCATTCCTTTTGCGGTGAGCAAAAATACTAATATTGATCCTACTGAGATTGTAAATACTGACAGTGAAGAACTGACAACACAGAGTGTAGCAATACATGAGAAAGCACTCAAACGAACAAAACAAGACCTAGAAGCATCAGATGAGGGAGGACTACATTATCATGAAGTTAAGAATAAGACACATTTAAATGTTTTCGCAAACTTGTTAATACACTATGTAGAGACTATGGAAATTGAAGATTGCTATGTCTGCATGAAGCTACCTACCTCTGTGGCCGAAGGCGTGACATACCATCACCTGCCCCTGACATACGGAATATCCTGTAGCATTTTAGCAAGCTTATTTTACAAAAGAGGACCGTTACAGTACTATTACTCTAACAATGACGTGATCTTTTCTGAACTTCCTATACGTGGGAACCTGAATCCTGTACATACCAAAAGTGACGTTACTCGCTATATGGGCGAATACTTTCTGACTATAGGTAATATAGACATAGGTGACGCACACAGAGATAACTTGACCTGTTCTTTGCGTGAACAGGAAAAGATGTTCCTGAACATGGCAGAGAAGAGGAGAATAAAAATACAAAGAAAGGCAGATGATGAGGGACAGAAAACGCCAAAATGGGCTGAGGACATGAGAGGCACCTCAAAGGGTGGGGCGGGACCTGCTCTGTTGCTGGATTTTGAAAGGAAGGGAAAGCTATGTCTTCACCGCGAGAAGACTAGCTATTATAATAACATTTTCATTGGTTCCAGTGAATGTGAACATAATTACAAGGTAATTGGAGGATGGGGTTTCAAAAATGGGTCAGAGCCTGTGTTTCCTGGAATTTATTATATATGTGGAGACAAGGCTTATTTCAAATTGCCGGATCGCTGGTATGGAAGCTGCTATTTTGGCATTGTCTTCCCGAAAATATACCATGTGAATGAAGTTGCTGGAAGCAGTGAAAATACTAATGGCTTAGTGCGTAGTAAAAGAGAAAGCGTAGGTGAAATAATTGGTAGTATTTTCAGTGCACTGATACCTGGAGTGGGAGTGGTTCTGAACACTCACAGAATTTGCAAATTGTCCACTATAGTGGATGTGTTGTCTACAGACACAGCTCATGGATTTCTGCTGGTCAATACCGAAATGGTTGCGATCAGATCAATGGTTTTGCAGAACAGACTTGCGCTTGACACCTTATTAGCAAAAGAGGGCGGAGTCTGCCGGATGTTGAAGGCGCAACATTGTTGCACTTATATTCCGGACAAAAGTGTGCAGCTCAAAAGATATGTGAAAAACATTACTAATTTGGAAAAGGAACTCAAACCACTCGAGGTTGACAGTGCCTGGAAGAGACTGGTAGATGGTCTCTCAAATGTAGGTCATTGGCTTGGTAGCTTAGGTAAAAGCTTATTGTTTAAGGTACTGATGCCAATTGGAATTATAGGTCTTATCCTATTTTTCATATTTGTCTGTTGCAAATGCCGTAAGCACACCAGAAAGCATCAAGTGAATGCCAGAGGAGTGAAACGAAGTGTGGATGAGCTTGAATTAGAGGAAATGAATAATCAGATACAAAAAGGTGAAAAATTCTCACCCTACCAAAATTGAAAAAGAGAAGCTGAATCGCTTGCTGGAAGAGATAGAGTTGTATAAAGTGTGAGAAGTTGGCATCTGGTTCCATATATTTTGTGATGATAGTAAATATCATCAAAGAGGGGATTGATAGAGCAAGCTTCGCATCGCGACTTGCTCGAGTCATGAACCTCGCCCGTGTGTAATCAATTAATAAAATTTGTACGTCTTACTAATCTTTTATTTTCATATTCGAACGAAGTAGAGGAAGCTTGCATATGTGTTTTCTAATACAACTAATCCATGTCCCTAAACATGGCCGCCGCTTGGAAATTTGCTTCTGCGCATGCGTCAGTCACACTTACGTGACCTGACGTAGTTATAAGTTTGGTGGGAAAAGGTGCGCATGCGTAATACACAGCTTTCGTGAATAACGTGGTGAATGCTCTTGTGTTCGTGTATATGATGCTAATGTTTAAACTGCATAGTATATTTTTATAATGATAAGTTTAAAGTACAAAACCAATGATGTGTTTTTCATACCGTCACTTGTATGTTTTAATTTGTTTTCGCTTACTTTTCGTGTATCCTCGACTCGGAGGGGTGCTGGGGCTGGGGAGTCCATCTTGGAGGGTATTTCTGCGCAGAATCACTAGAGGCTGCCATGACATTGAACTCAGGCCAAAGAAGGTTGATGCCAGAGCCACCATGGGAAAGTGCACCTTCACCCAGCAAAAGCATCATGATTATGTTCTATTGTATCGAAATGTATTCTTTCCATTGTATTCTCTGCGACTTCCCATGGGAACCCCAATCTTGCTAGGCCGTACCCAGAGATGCAAATTAGGCTTCCAAATAGTCTGTTCTGATTGGTGTGTTACCCAAATCCTACCTTAGGACCAATCCAAAAAGAGGGATTCTGACACTTTGCAACATTGGGGGGTGGTACACCGTCCCAAAACAGTATATCTACCCTGGGTTCACCTAGGGAAATTGTCCGACTTGTCTGGTTTAGCTGACCTGTCACTGACCCAACGCACTCAATAGGTGACTGAAGATACAGAGAGCTGCGGAGCACTCTGTCCGAAATTTGACCATAGACTAAGGTTTTTACTAAACCTTAAAGTGCTGGCGGAGCACTTTGCTGGGAGTTCGCTGACCCAATCGGGGTCTCGACCGATAGCTGCAGAGAGGGTGGAGCGCAGGCGTTGCTTCTGAACTGCGGGTGCTGGTCCTGTCCTGAGGGTCCTGTCCGAGAGGTCCTGTCCTGATTCCTAATCTGAGGGTTTCCTGTCCTGTCCTGGGTGTCCATTCTGCACCTGCTGTCCATTGAGGGGTATCCTTCCTTGAGGGTTTCCTGTCCTTAACTGACCCGTGGCCAGGGTTTGGTTTCCACACCAGTCTAGGTAAATATTCCTCTGAAAACTCTGAATCTTGCACCTTTCTAAATTTCCTGTCTTTTGCTTTAATAAAGACATACCTTTTGCATATGTTACTTTTCCATGCTTTTCCGCAACCATTGAATCATAAAGTCATTTGCATTTGGTTTCATAACGTGTTCCTATGTTACCCTACTTGTTAGAAATTATATTCTGCATTGCAGTTTGTCACTTTCTCATATGGTCTAGAACCTCCTTACTTAAACTGTCTAAAGAACTTTTGCCTTGATGCATAGCGTGTTTCTCTTCATAGACTCTCCTATAGTTATATAGGATCTTTGAATTTACCATAGTATAAACTTTTCCAATAGGGAATCTCTAGTACGTACATAAGATTGTTTCCTTAATGAATGTCCATTCTTAAAACTTTCTTCTAAAATCTGCATAGCATATTCCCGTTGCATCTCATATCAGAATTTCAATGGTTACCCTGACTTTATTTCTCTATAGTTATGTACTTTTCATTATCTTGATTATTGATTGTCTTATTCTTGTAAATCTAATGATTTCTGAGAACGAACTTTAGATAAAGACTTTAAAACTTCCAGTTGTCCGTGGTCATTTGGAAAGAGTTTGAATGTTATTTGTTGGGTTTGTATTTTGCTGCCTTTCCTTTTACAGCTAGCTCCCTGATCCATTGTGGTCATAGGTACCCGCATCGGTGGATGGTAAGTCGGGTATTCTGAAGAATAACGAAAGGAACTCACAAATTATTGATAGTAGACCGTGAGGTCATCCGATCAATGTATATGGTGATTTGAAATATATGGGCCCGAAGACCGGAAGTGGCGAAATTATTGGTCGGGTGACCCGCGCGCTCTATCAGGAGTAACAGGTGAGCGGCAGCGCGGCAATTCCAGTAATATTTCCTGGTTGCGGGCATCACAAAATGGCAGTCGCGACTTCTTGAGGACGTTCGGGAAACTCACTTGTCGAATGAAAGCATTTCCGCTGCATTCAAAATAGAGCTGAAGAGGTTACTACATTCCGTTGCTCTTCCGACGTCTTGCATAATTTATGGTTTCGCTCGACGGTGCCTCTCAGTGTGGTAATGTCTGGACCCGCCGGAGCACCTCACCCAGACGCCGCCATCCACCGCGGGCGCCAAGCCACGCCCCCATGCAGGACACACTTGATGGCCCAGTAAGTTAACCTTCACCCCTGACACCTTCAGTGATCCGTAGGTCACAAGCTTCATTCTGGCTGCAAATTAAGGATTTGTGTGATTAAGACAAAACATTCAGAAACACAGGTAGAACTCTTGGATAGCCGGGGTGGTTGTGCCAGTAAACATGAGTGAAAGAAGGTTAATAGAAGCGAGCGTTAAGGAGGATATTATAGACTCTATCAAAACCCCTTTTTCAGTCATTCTTTCTCAGATCCCAGTTACTAAGTCGAAAATTACTTTGGTTTCTAAGATCCTATTTAATAATATGTCTCTTGCCCTCTCAAAACATATTACGTGGAGGCCTGCTAAAACTGCTGATAAGTGTTGTGCTTGTCTACTCTTACCTTTAAATGACATTTGCTTGTAGGTGGGAGTCTTCACAAAGTTTGTTGTGTACATAGTCTGGAACTCTCTCTTTTCGCAATTATGAACCTCAGGGTCAGATTTGGGGAGGTTCGAGTCAGGTCAATTGCTTTTTGTAAACAATCATTTAAAAGATAACCTTTGAGTGTAGAAGGGATGTTTATTTTATGCAGCTGAGCCTTTCATTCTCTAAAAGTCAAGCAGATAAGTACGATTAACTTTAGTGATTCAGAGATGTTATGACATACCTGCACATGTGTAGGTCTGAGGCAATCGGTCTCATGTCAGATGGGTGGATGCTGACTTTATTCCTTCTGAGGACACCAAACAAAATAAAAATATGATCGAGGTATGAAATAATACAGAGACAGGGTTGGTGGGAGGCCTGCATCTTTGAAAGCAGAGCTGTCAGGTGGCTTAAGAACATGGCTGATACCTCCATCCAGTAATATTTTTTTAACTTACTGCTCATCATGTACTACAATGCATGCTAATAATAGTTAGTGTAAAACTGCAAGTTCCAGAATTTTTTTTTTTTAAATACATGATTTGATTGTGACCCACCTGTTGCCTCTTGACTGCTACGTAAAAGACAGTACGTGTAGAGTTCTTCACTGGTTGCTTTGTATGAAGGGTTTACTTTTTGGAAGCTGAAAACAAAGGATTAATTTTAGTTTCTGTATCTGCACCTGCAGACAACCTGACTATATAGTGACCTGTTGTTTTCCGTGAACATTTGCAGAAAGGAAATATTTTTTGCCTTTCCTCTCAATTTGTTTGCAGACAAATTCTCCAGCCCATAACATTCACATACCTCTGTGCCCGAACATCAGCTGTCAGATTAACTATGTATTCAAAACTGCATGCCATTTAGTCTGTTTTCATTTTCACAATAGCGGCCTGTGGAGGGAGTGTCGTGGGGCGGGGTGAGGGGTAGTAAACTCCGACTCACTGCCGACCGGAGTAATGTAAAGAAATAAATTGATAAAATGAAGATCATTGCGCGCGCAATGAAATTTGTTTTATTTATTTTTTTCTTTACATTACTCCGGTCGGCCATTAGCAGGAGTTTACTACCCCCCACCCGCCTCACCGCCTCGTGGCACTACCTCCACGGGCCACTACTGTTTATATACATGCAAAGCCCTAATGGGGCATCAAGGTGCAATGCAAGGAGATGCTGTGAATTAAGCGGTGAATGTGATGGAACAGCTATACTGGATGGAGGTTAATGTTTCTCAGGGTGCATGTTAGAAATGGGGTCTCTATTTGAGGAGGGTGCAGGCTTACACAAACTGGAACCACAATCCTTGTCAGGGGTAAGTCCCAAGCAAACCCTAAACTAATATGTATTTGTGCAACACTTCAAATCGTCACACAGTGAAAACACAACACAAAAGGATCGCACAAGAGATTAGAAAATTAGACCAAAACAAAAAAATCCAATCAGTAGAAATGGAGACATGAAGGTTTAAAAATGTCAGTGAAAATAGTGCCAAAAATTAAAAAACTCCAACTGTGCATATCTGGTCGCGATGGACCAGAACATAGTCACAAGTTCAGGCAGACCAAGTTGGAACACAGGTTGGCTACAGGGACCCACTTAAGCCCACTGAACAAGAGTGCCTTGGATCCTGGGTGCAGAGCATTGTGAGGTCCTCCACATGGATATGTTGTGAGGCTAAGTAGATGCATCAGCTCAGAGTAGCTGCAAGACTGCGATGCGAGAGCCTGAGTCGCTATTGAAGCCACCATCAATGAGAGATTTGTGATGTGAGTGCCTGCATTGAGGATACAACATGCAGCAGTGGTTCCAATTTGAGCTGCGAGGTCAGTGTGGTGTCCTTGCGCTGTGAAAATCCTCGCAGCAGAGGTGAATCATTGGTTCTTCTCGGGGTTGGGTCTCACAGCAGAGGCGATGCGTTTGTTCTGATGGATCCACAGGTGAGATGGCATAGCAGCTTCATCTCCACTTCCAAGGATCCAGGACAGGGGTGGCACCACTTGGCAGGTTAAGACTCACAGTGACAGAGGCCATGTGCTTGTTACAAGAGACTAGCCTTGGAATAACTCTAGTGGTCCTGGGTATACGTTGTACATCCAGTCCTTGTCATCCACGCAAGAGGACAGAAAGCAGCAAGTTAACACAAAAGGCTGGAGTCCTTCAGGGCAGCAGTCCAGTAGAATGGCATTCTTTTCAGAAGCACAGTGGTCCTACCTGGCGGAGTCTTCCACAGGTCCAGAAGTGTATAGAAGAGTTGGTGTTTGAGGTCCAATATTTAACATTTGTAGTGCACACGTTTCCTGCCTCCCCTGCCCAGGCTCCAGACTAACTACAATATGTATGCAGCCCTTTGTGTTCCAGCAGGAAATAGCCTTTTGAAGTGTACCTAAGCTCTATATTGTGTGTGGCGTTCTAGGAGAAATACACAAAGCCCAACTATCAGCTACACCAGGCCATGTGTCCTAGAGATAGGCTACAGGCACTAAATGGCCAACTTTCTAAAAATGGCATTATCAAAACTGTAATTAAAAATGTGACTTTACCATAAGAAAGAAATCTTCCATAAAATTCCAGTTTCCATTTGGAAGTTACAGCTTTTTAAATGTAATAATATAACTGTAATATTAACAGAAGTGATAGGTAGGACTTGTAGTTGTAAAAAAAAAACGAATGTAAAAGTTTTTCACTACCAGGACATGTTAAACATAAAAGTACATGCCCATCTTTTTAAATACATTGCATCCTGCCCTCTGGGCTATCCAGGGCCTACCCTAGGAGTAACTTACACGTATTAAAAAGGAAGGTTTGAGCTTCACAAAAAGTGTATTTTGCCAGGTCAATTTGGCTATTTAAATCTGCACACAATGGCTGCAATGGCAGGCCTGAGACATTTACAGGGCTACTTAGGTTAGTGGAACAATAAGTGTTGTAGGCCCACCAATAGCATTTAATTAACAGGCCGGGGCTAAATCTAGTGTCACTTAACTAGGGGCTTATAAGTAAATTAAATTTGCCAATTGGGGATAAGCCAATGTTACCATGTTTTAAGGAGTGAGCACATGCACTTTAGCATGGATTAGCAGTGGTAAAGTGCACAGAGACTCACCACAGGCAAAGATGAGACTGTATTTCTGTGGAGCCGTGGCACTCACAGTATGGCCCGGCAGGCTTCCTTGGCGGCCCATGGACCTTGCAAGTAATATACCCATGCCCCCAGAGAGAAAGAGAGAGTGGAGAGAGATAAAGTGGGAGAGAGAGACTGGAGAGAGAGAGAGAGTGGAGAGAGAGTGGAGAGAGAGAGAGTGGAGAGAGAGAGTGGGGAGCGAGAGAAAGTGGAGAGAGTGGAGAGAGAAAGAGTGGAGACAGAGTGGAGAGAGAAAGACAGTGGAGAGAGAGTGGAAAGAGAGAGACAGTGGGGAGAGAGTGGAGAGAGAGAGTGGAGAGAGTAGAGAGAGAGACTGACTAAGAGAGAGACTGACAGAGAGAGGCTGATGGAGATAGAGACTGAGAGAGAGACTGACTGACAATGAGACTGACAGAGAGTGAGAGAGAGACTAACAGAGAGAGAGACTGACAGAGAGAGACTGACTGAGAGAGACTGACTGACAGAGAGAGGGAGACTGACTGACAGAGAGAGAGACTGACTGACTGACAGAGAGAGACTGACTGACAGAGAGAGACTGAACTGATAGAGAGATACTGACTGACAGAGAGAGACTGACTGAGACTGACTGACAAACACTGACTGGCAGAGACTGACTGATAGAGAGAGACAGACTGACAGAGAGAGACTGTCTAACTGAGAGAGAGAGACTGACAGAGAGAGAGAAAGAGAGACTTACTGACAGAGAGAGAGACTGACTAACAGAGAGAGAGACTGACTGAGAGACAGAGAGAGAGAGACTGACAGAGAGACTGACTGACTGAGCGAGTGACTATCAGAGAGAGAGAGAGAGAGAGAGAGAGAATGACTGACAGAGAGAGACTGGCAGAGATACTGACTGACAGAGACTGACTGACAGAGAGACTGACTGACTGGCAGAGAGAGACGAACTGACTGGCAGAGAGAGACGAACTGAATGAGAGAGAGAGAGAGAGACTGACTGACAGAGAGAGACTGTCCGACAGGGAGAGACTGACTGACAGAGACAGACTGACTGACAAAAAGACTGACTTACAAAGAGAGACTCGCAGACAGAGAGGGACTGACAGAGACTGACTGACAGAGACTGACAGAGAGAGACTGGCAGAGAGAGTCTGACTGACAGAGAGAGAATGACTGACAGAGAGGGACACTGACTGACATAGAGCTACTGACTTACTGACAGAGATAGACTGGCTGACTGAGAGAGACTGATAGAGAGAGAGAGGCTGACAGAGACTGACAGAGAGACTGACTGGGAGAGAGACTGACTGACTGAGAGAGAGAGAGACAGAGAGACTGACTGAGAGATAGACCGACTGACTGAGAGAAAGAGAGACTGACTGACTGGGGGAGAGAGAGACTGACTGACTGAGAGAGACTGACTGACTCAGAGAGACGGACTGAGAGAGAGCAACAGAGGGAAAGACTGACTGACTGAGAAAGAGACTGGCTGAGAGAGAGACTGACTGAGAATGAGACTGACTGACTGACTGAAAGAGAGAAGCCGACTAACTGACAGAGAGAGAGACTGACTGAAAGAGAGAGGCTGACTAACTGACAGAGAGCGAGACTTCCAGAGAGAGTGAGACTGACCAGGAGAGAGACTGACTGAGAGAGAGAGAATGACAGAGAGACTGACTGACTGAGAGAGAGAGAGAGAGAGAGAGAGAGAGAGAGACTTACAGAGAGAGAGAGAGAGACGGTGATGGAATTGGGGTCAAAGTGCATATGAAGCTATGCAGTGCCTCTTAAGGTTGCTATTGTCAGTTAATAAAAATGTATTATCAAAATGTGCTCTTTGTACATGCATCCGCTTTTTAAATACAGAGTTGTTGCATTTGCTAATGTTTTGAAACAGGTTTGATTTATTTTTTTACTCTAGCCCTGCCCCCTGCTGACCCCACCCCCACAGACCCCTCCCCTACCGATGCGGCCCTTGGCCACAAACCATACTGTAACACAGAGGTAACCTTAGTTGCCTTGACTGAGGTGGGAGTTGCAACCTTGGAATCCTTACCTCCAAGCATGGAGAAGTACAGGCAAAGGCCTAAAATCAATGGCACTGAGATTCAGCCTCTGAGAAAGATGAGCAGCCAGCGTGACCGTAGTAGTGGGCAGACTGGTTTCTCCAGAGCAGATCTTACTTGGCATATTCCACCAGATAACATAAACAGAACGCAGAGCCACGCTCCATCCCCTGGCACTGGTGTGCTTGGAATATGGATGTGTGACTGGCCCTAAGATTGTAGTTGTGTCTCCGGCCTTCTCAGTACAGTGTCTACTGGAAAATGATCTTGAAGCTTCAGAATGGTCAGGAGTAGAAAGGAAGGTTAATGTGCAAATGCTGAGAGTGTTGGTCCTCCAGAAGTAAAGAGAATTCCTCCTCACTTTGAACAATGACATCCCCTTAGCAGGACATTTGGATCAGACCAAGACCTGGAATAGGCTTGTCAACTATTTCTATTGGCCCATAATCTCTACCAAAGTAAAGGTGTTTTGTAGCTCCTATGTCACCTGTCAGGCTAATGGCAAGACGGGGCTGCCCAAAAGATCCCTTGATATCCATTCCAGTGGTTTGTGCTCCCTTTGAGGGTGTAGGACGTGGATCGTCCTTCTTGGCCCCCTAGCCCCACCAATTGCCTCAGGAAATGGATACATCTTGGTGGCAATGGACAACGCCAGAAGATATCCAGAGGCAATACCCCTCAGAATGGTCACTGCTCCCACAGTGGCCAAAGATCTACTTGGTGTCATCACGAGAGTGGATTTTCCAAAGGAATTGGTTTCAGACAGGAAGACTAACTTAATGTCTGCCTATCTGAAGGTGATGTTGGACGAATGTGGTGTTACTTATAAGTTCACCACTCCACATCATCTCTACACCAACGGTCTGGTGGAAAGATTTAATAAGATCTTGAAGTGCATGATCCTGGGCTTGTCTGACAAGCTCAAGAGGAGATGGGATGTTTTCCTCCCATGCCTAATGCTTTTTTACAGTGAGATGCCACAGAAAGGGGTTGTTTTTGCCCCTTTGAATTATGGTTTGGGCACACTGTAAGAGGACCATTGTGTTTGGGGAGAGAAGGCTCTTAAAAAACTTAAACAGAATGTGCTGGACTATGTACTAGGCCTGTGATCACACAGGTAGAGTACATAAGCAGAGCAAGCAGCAACCTGAAGGCCAGCCAAGGGCTCATGACGCTCTAGCATGACTAGATGGCTACTATGCCTGTATACTATCCGCAATAGTTGGTGTGGGTGTTGGAGCCTGAGGCTTCCAGTGCCCTCCAGGCATAGACTGGGCCCTATCCAAGGTTGATGTCATCTTCTTGGTGGGTTTGGCACGCTCAGGAATTCCCACAAGGTCCTCCATGTCAACAGACTGAAACCCAGCAAGACAGGGCAGACATGATCATCCAGTTGGTCACAAATGAAGGAGAGGAGGAGGAAAGTGTGCCTTTGCCAGACCTCCTCTCCACCAATGTGCAAGATGGGTCAGTGGAGGGAGGTGTACTCTCTCTCAAGTTGACTGACCAGCACATTAAGAACTCATACAAGTGTTAATTGGGTTTGCGGGGCTATTATTAACTCCTGGAATCAACACATGGTGTGTATATAATGTTGACACTGATGGCAGTCTCCCTGTCAAAAACAAGCTGTACAGGTTGTCTGACCCGGTCAGAGCCAGCATTAAGACTGAGGTAGCCGAGATGTTGAACTTAGTGGTAATTGAGCAATCTGACAGTCCATAAACCCAGTGGCACAGGTACCTAAACCTAATTTCCAAAATGGGAAGCAAGAGTTGTGGCTTAGTCTGGACTACTGAGGTTTGAATGCAGTTACCAAGACTGCCACTCACCCCATACCTATAGCTGATGAGCTCATTGAGGGGATGGGGGATGCGAAAGTACCTGAGTACATCTGATCTGACCGTAGGCTACTGGCAGATTGCCCCAAGTCCAGGAGCAAAGGAGAGATCTACATTTCCCATTTCAGAGGGCCACATCCTATTAAAGGTGATGCCCTTCGGTTTGAAGAATGCCCTTGCCACCTTCAATAGGATGGTGAGCAGAGCCCTGTCTGGGATGGAAACCTTCAGCGCAGCTTATCTTGATGCTATAGCTTTTATTCAGTTCCACCTGGGAGGTCTACCTGAAGGAAGTGCTTTATGCCCTGAAGCAGACGGGCCTGACTATCAAGGCAGGCAAATGCCAGATAAGGCAGAGTTAACTCTTGAACGTGGGCTGCCTTGTTAGTGGAGGCCATGTACAACCTCTCTAGCCCAGAATTCAGACAATCCTGCATTGGGAGGCTCCTAAAACCCATAAACAGACCAGGGCATTTTTTGGTTTGACTGGGTACTACAGGAGGTTTTCTGAGAGCTATGAAACCATTGTGGCTCCCCTGATGAAACTCACCTCTAAATGGCAGCCCGGAAAGGTCATTTGGATCCCAGAGTTTCAGAAGGCCTTTGACACTCTGAAGAAGGCTATGTGTTCAGCACCAGTATAACTGTCCCCTGGCTACACAAAGGAGTTTGGGTTCAGCCAGATGCTTCAGATCAAGGAATTGGGGCAGTGTTGGCACAATTGAAAGAAGAGGGCCAGGGTCAGACTTTTGCCTTCAATTAGCAGTCAACTACTCCCCAGTAAACAAAGATGGAGTGCCATTGAGAGGGAAGCCTTTGCTGCTGTCTGGTCCCTGAAGAAGCTGAGAACATACATGTTTGGTACTCACATCCATTTTTATACTGACCACAGACCTCTCAGACGGCTCATACAGATGAGGGGGGAATCCAAAAATGTTGATGTGGTCCATATCCCTACAGAGGATAAACTTTACAGTAAAATGCAGACCTGGGACTGTCTATGAAAATGCAGATAGAAGTTCCAGGTTTTTCAACTTAGCTGGTGAGGGCTTCCAGGGTGTAGGTTAATTACCCATCACCTTTCGTATGGGAAGAGGCCATGTAGGGAAGTCACCCTTTTTTCCCTGATCTTTGCCCTTTTTTGACTGACAATGGTGGTTCCTGATCTTAAAATGCCCAGGACTCTGCTAACTAGGCCCAGGGCCAGTGCTCTGCCCTAAAAAGTATATGGTGTTTGGGTTAATTATAACTGGCCAAGACACCCTACTGTAAGTCCATAGTATACAATAGGGCAAGGAGGTTTAGGGACCCCTGTGGACTTAATGTACTTAAGTGTGCACTGCTGTGTTGTCTAGTGTCATTTTAAAGCCAGCACTGCCTTGCAGGCTGCTTTTAAAATACAACTATGTCCAAATCCAACAATGGAATAAAAAGTACTTCCAAAGTCTTAAACTATATATGTATGACATGTAAGCCACCCCTAAGTTCTACCCTAAAGTGCCCCAAGAGTATGCTGCCTTATAATTAAAAGTAGGGCAATTATAAAATGGTTTATATGCCCTGGTGAGGGAAAAAACGCTGATTTATTTTTTCCCCATTGTAGTGCTACTATCTTCATAGGCTAACATGGAAAGGCTTTACTAACCTTTATTAAAGTATAACTTTGAATTGGAAATAGATAGCAAGTTCATTCAAAGTATCAAAATCAGAGTTACAATACATTTTAAAAACTTGTTAAGGTCAGATTTATGATAACTATTGCGGGAAATTAATTTTATGAATTGCTTTCCTGAAGTTAACTAAAACTGCCCTCTAGCAGCCTTTTATGATTTGCCAGCAATTGATTGCTTGAGCCAAGCTGCTCCCTGATTAGGCGTGAAGAGGCCTATTGCCTGAAACAATAGAATCATCTGTGGGAGATCGGCTGCCTGTAGAGGCCAGGACCAAAAGGGGGCTGGGTAACCAAACTGGTCTTCAACGGGAGAAGCACAGATATATATTTATGTTATTTGTTTTGAAAGTTTTATATAGCGCGAACATGACCACCGAGGGTATCAGAGCACTTTACAGATTATGCAGCACGTAAGATACAAGCAAACACAACAGAATCAACAAAGAGGCAAATCCAAAGTCTAACATTGTCTAACATTAAAGCGACAAATTCACAGTCAAAATTGTCCGACATACTCGTGAACCAGGCGGCTGGGCCAAAGTCAAAGGCTCTGGATCCAGAATCAGATGGAGGGGGACCCAGAATCAGATGGAGGGGCCAGGCTAAGGCAGAATTGTCTTCATCAGGAGCCCTTTGACTTCCTTTTTGAAGAAGACAGTGGAAGGGTTCACCCTGACTTCGGGGGGAAGGGAGTTCCAGATCCTCTGAGCCATCCCTGAGAAGGCTCGGTTATAGGTCTTTTTTATTTTTTATTTTTGTGGTTTGAGCAAAAGAGTGCTGGCACTTCTGGAGGCTCTAGACCCACAGGAGAGCTTGAGTTTCTGAGGGAGGTACAATGGAGTCTTGAAGTGGATGGCTTTGTGAGCCAAGCATGCGATTTTTAACTGTATCAAGCTTCATATGGAAGCCAATTCAGGCACCGCAAGTCCGGGGATATGTGTTGGTATTTTTTACTGCCAGTTAAGAGCTGAGCAGTGGAATTGAGGGTAACCATGAGAGGAGCCATCTTCACTCTAGGTAGGCCGCATAGTGTTGCGCTACCATAGTCCATCTTTGAGATCACTAATGCTTGTACTGCAACCTTTAGGTCATGCACAGAGAGAAAGGGTTTGAGTTTCCTAAGTATGCTGAGTTCGAAGTTCGCTCCTTTGGTGAGGGAACCTATGTGCTTCTGCATGTTCAGGCTGATACCCAGAGAGGATGCTGAGTCCATGTGGTGCGGTCTACAGTTAAGATTAGTCAGCTGATTCCATTATTGATCCATGATGAGAGATTGGTTGTTGGGTGAGATTAGAAGGAATTCCATTTTAAGAGCATTTAGCTTCAGGTGATTACGTGTCAACCAGCTTTGTGTTTTCAGCAGGACTGAGTTGAGGGACTGAATGTCTTCAGAGGTTATCTTCAGGTATAGTTGGGTATTTTCCGCATTCATATGATAGTGAAAGCTGGATGATTTTAGAATTTCGGTCAAAATCTCCATGAACAGGATAAACAGTGTGGGGGCCAGTGCTGAACCTTGCGAAACCCCCAGGGTGACCGGTGCAGGATGGGACAGGGATTGGTTCCCCCTGAAGCTTTGTGATCTGTTCTGATGGAACAAACCAATTTAGTACAGGCCCAGACAGCACCATCCTGTGTTCCAGGAGGTCAGTTAGGTTATCATGTTTGACAGTGTTGAATGCTGATGAAAGGTCAAGAAGAATCAATAGGCATGACTCATTGTGATCCAACGTTCTAAGCGCTTCATCCATGATGTGCGTTAGTGCCGGACTCTGTACTATGACCCGGTCCGAATACCAGATTGGCATTGGTCCAGGAGTTGGAAATGGTTGATGTGATGAGACAGTTGGGCGAGCACCCATTTTTCCAGGAGTTTTGCCAAGGTCGGGATGTTAGTGATTGGATAAAAGTTAAGAAGGTCAGTGGGATCAGCATTTGGTTTCTTTAGGATCAGGGTAACTTGACCTTATTTAAGGCAATCTGGAATAGCACCTTGCAGAAGTGATGCATTGACGATCGTCGTCCAGAGAAAAAGGAGGATCTATTTCTATTTCTATTTCTAGGTTTGGTGAAGCGCAGCAGCTACCCCAGCAATGGGGCGTCCCGGCGCTATAAGACAAGCACGCACCAGAAGACAGAAAAAGAAGGAGGGGAGGGGGGAGGGGGGCTTAAGGAGCAGGGAAGAGGTAGGTCTTGATAGCTTTGCGGAAGGCTGAGAGGCAATCTAAGGAACGAATGCTGAGGGGGAGATCGTTCCATAGTTTGGGACCAAGGACGCTAAAGGAGCGGCCTCCAGTTCGGCAAAGTCTAAACCTGGGGACGGTCAGAAGGAGTTGATTGGAAGAACGGAGAGCACGACCAGGGACATACGGTCGGGCCAGATTCCGCAACAGAGGGGGATTTCCTTGTTTAACGATCTTAAAGATTGTGGTAAGAGCCTTAAATTTGACTCGGTGTTCCACGGGCAGCCAGTGGAGCTTACGGATGGTGGCTCTAGCAGAGCTTCTACGTGGTAGGCCAACCAACGTTCTGGCCGCCGCATTCTGGATAAGTTGGAACCTAGCTGTTTCCGCTTTGTTTGCTCCCAGAAGGAGGACGTTAGCGTAATCCAGGCGTGATAGGATGGTAGCCTGGATAATTAGCTGGCGAGCTTTAGAGTCGAAGAGCCCAAGTATAGGCCTGAGGTTCCTTAGGAGACCTATGCAGGTGGCTGCCACCTTTTTAGTGTGGGACTGGAAGCTGAGGTTGGCATCCATCCAGACTCCCAGATTTTTAACACAATTTTTAGGGAGTGGAGTGGCGCCCAGGGATGACGGCCACCAGTGCTAGTTCCATAGGCTGGTGTTTCGGCCAAGGAGGAGTACCTCGGTTTTCCCGGCATTAAGTTGGAGGTAGTTGTCCGTCATCCATTGTGCCACTGCTGCCATACCCTCTTTAAACTTGGATGCCGCGATGGACGGGCTTTCCGAGAGGGTGACAACCAGCTGGGTGTCATCGGCGTATGAGACCAGCGTGAGCCCCCACTCTTTTGCCACGTCAGTAAGTGGCTGAACGTAGAGATTAAAGAGGGATGGGCTCAACGCTGATCCCTGGGGGACACCTTGAGCTATGGGATGGGATTTGGAGAGAAATGGAGGGGCCGACACCTTGAAGGATCTATCCTTAAGAAAGGATTGAAACCATGCAAGGGCGAGGCCAGTCACACCGGCCATCTCCAGACGTTTCAGAAGGATGTCATGGGATACCGTGTCAAAGGCTGCGCTGAGATCTAGAAGAATCAGCGCAGCACTTTGACCGGAGTCTAAAATCGTCCGGAGATGTTCTGTGGTGGCCAGTAGGGCAGACTCAGTGCTATGGCCTGCGCGAAAGCCATTTTGGGAAGGGTCTAGAATTCCGTGATAATCCACATGTTTCGAGAGGATACCATTGACATGGGCCTCAGCTATCTTGGAAATCCAGGGGAGGAGGGATATTGGCCGGAAGTTTTCCGGTTTAGAAGAATCGAGGGTGGGTTTTTTAATTATCGGTGATACCCACGCTTGCTTCCAAGCTATGGGTACAGATCCAGAGGTAAAAGAAAGGTTAAGGATGTTCAGCATGGGGGATAGAAAAAAGTCAATCGAGTCCAGGAAATGAGAGGGGCTCATGGGGTCAGCTGGGGAGCCGGACTTCACTTTCTTACACAGGTTGGTCAGGTCAGCAGCAGTGATGGCAGGAATTTTGGAAAGTGGAGTGAGCTTAGAGGCTGGGGTCTTAGGTAATCCAGGGGGAGGAGGGATCTGTGGAAAGGTCGCGTAGATTTTTTGGACCTTTTCAACGAAATATGTTGCAAGCTGCTCACATTGTTCGTTGGAAGAAATTTTAGGTGGGGGCGCCCTAGGGTTTTGGAGTTCTTTAACTAATTTGAAGATGGTTTTAGTTGGATTCGGGTTGGAGCCAATTTTGTTGGCATAAAAAGAGGCACGGGAAGATCTAATGGCTTTGTGATAGGTTTTAAGCCTGGATAGATAGTTTGCCTTATCCTGGTTGTTATAGTTTTTTCTCCATTGGCGCTCGGCTTTTTTACACTCCTTACGCATTGATTTGAGGGTATCGTCAAACCATGGATTGGAAGGTGTATTACGTCCTTTGGTCAGTTTAGCCGGAATAAGAGTGTCAAGGCCATTGCTGATCCATGTAGTGAACGAGGTGTAGATTGCGCCAATCTCCTGGTTAGCTTCGAATTGGAACTCTCCAAGGGTTTCATGAAGAGCAGGGGAGGAGAGTTTATGCCACGGTCTTTTTAAACGCTGGTTGGATTCAGTTTTATGCTGACGTTGAGGAGTCGGAACCATCAGTTTAATAAGGTGGTGGTCTGTCCATCCCATCGGAGTGGGGGTATCTGTAACTGCCTCCTGAATGTTAGTAAAAATTGGATCTAGGGTATGGCCTGCTATGTGGGTAGAAGCATGGACTAAAGAGTTAAGTTGTAATGCCGCGAGGTCTGCAAGAAGGTTGGTGATTGTATGGTCACCCATCGCATCAAAGTGTAGGTTTAGATCACCTAAAATGGTGAAGTTAGCGTATTTGGTAGTAAGCGCTGTGGCTGTTTCGAGGAGGGCGTCAATAAACCTAGTGGCCTGGCCTGGTGGGCGATAGATGTATAGGCCGGATAGCGTAAATTGAGGGGTCACGCTGATTTTAAATTGGGCGCATTCGCAGTCTAGGAGCGGTTCCTTGGTAAAAGAGCAGGTCAGGTGTTTTTTATAGATAATTGCTATGCCACCACCACGAGAATCGCGGTTAATGGCGGCCAGTTGGAACTCGTCTGGGAGCGTTAGGTTAGGGATGGTAGTTATGCCGTCTCGGAGCCATGTTTCACACAGAAACAGGACGTCGGGATTTTCCTCCTGAAGAAGCGAGTTCACCTCAAGGTGGTGTTTAGTGAGGGATCTACAGTTAAGTTGTAGTATCTTCAGCGGCGGGGTTGTTGTATTGAGACGGTCACCCCACACGCGGGTGGGCGTGTTGGTGGAGAAATGGCAGTGGTTGCAGTTGAGTTGCGTGAGACCTAAGATGCCAGTAGCATCAGAACATCTTTGGGTAGGGTTCAGGTGTAAGAGTTCCTTACCGTCATAGCGTATGAGTGGGTCTGGCCTGGAAGGACCAGGGGGGCTTGCGAAAGGCGATGGTCTGGCGATGACGGGCGCAGACGGGCTTGCCTTAGGTGCGCCTTCGGCGCGCAAACGGCGCTCCCGCTGCGCTCGTCCGCTGCGCTTCCGGTGACAGCACATGATGTAGGCGGTAAAGGGGGCGTGGCCTGCGCGGTGGGCGTGGCCCAAGGAGTCGCCGCTTGGCGTCTGTCAGGTCGAGCGTTGCAGCCGGCGCTGAAGAGCGTCCCTCGGCTGTTTAGGTGAGCAAGTTATAGGTTTACACAGAATAGAATACAAAAGATTTCAAAAGTTTTAAAAAGGTGCTAAAACGCTCCCGGCGAGATTGCCTGCGGAGTGTAGTACAGGTCTGTGTGGCGCTTGTATTTTTGGCGCTTTTATGCGTTCACGAGTAAAGGGGGCGTGGCCTGCGTGGTGGGCGTGGCCCAAGGAGTCGCCGCTTGGCGTCTGTCAGGTCGAGCGTTGCAGCCGGCGCTGAAGAGCGTCCCTCGGCTGTTTAGGTGAGCAAGTTACAAGGTTTACACAGAATAGAATACAAAAGATTTCAAAAGTTTTAAAAAGGTGCTAAAACGCTCCCGGCGAGATTGCCTGCGGAGTGTAGTACAGGTCTGTGTGGCGCTTGTATTTTTGGCGCTTTTATGCGTTCACGAGTAAAGGGGGCGTGGCCTGCGCGGTGGGCGTGGCCCAAGGAGTCGCCGCTTGGCGTCTGTCAGGTCGAGCGTTGCAGCCGGCGCTGAAGAGCGTCCCTCGGCTGTTTAGGTGAGCAAGTTACAAGGTTTACACAGAATAGAATACAAAAGATTTCAAAAGTTTTAAAAAGGTGCTAAAACGCTCCCGGCGAGATTGCCTGCGGAGTGTAGTACAGGTCTCACTTCTGGGAAAAAGTTCGATGCCAGAGGGTCATTGTAGTGATTGTAAGGTTTCAAAGTCAACAGCATTTTGCGCATAGTGCATTCTTCCAAGGTTTGGAACAGACTCCAAGATGCATTGTTTTTGGGGAGGTAGGTCTGTGAAGGGTCAGTGATATCCAACTCTGTGGGGCAGAGGGTGCTCAGTGGACTGCTTGAGAGGAGATCAATGGGCCTAGCATAGTTCATTCTTGATCTTAACAGTCTTCTCAGTGAAGAAAACTAAATTCATCACAATTCGGCAGTATCCCTTGACCCCGTTCCACGAGGTTAGGATAATTGTTAGCTTGGGACTTGATGAGATTAAACAGTTTTTTTGACAGTTTTTTGCTTGATCTAGTTGAGTTTTGAAAAAGGTAGCCTTCGAGCATCTGATGTGTTTATTGTATATGTTTCGCAGGGATCTCCAGTGACAAAGATGATCAATGGAGAGATACGATCCTTTCTGCAAGTCTTAAATTTCTTCTTTCGAAATTAAGACTATCATTAAACCACCGTTTGGAGAGTTTAGATGACATTCTTTTAAGCTGAAGTGGTGTCACTGAGTCAAGTACATTAGGCATTGAGGGGTTATAGTGGACATCCAACATGTTCATAGGGGGGGCAGGAAGTTATTGCAGAGTGCCATCAGGTCTTGCAAGTTGATGTTCTTTAAACATCTTTTCAACTGTTTTGGTTTCTTAGGTTGGGCTCTGCTTGCTCTTACCGATTAATGGATGAGGAAGGTGATGCAGTAGTGGTCTGTCCAATCACATGGGAGGATTGACTCCAGGAGAATAGATTTGGGTTTACCAATGACCACATCTAGCGTAGCACCTTTGATATGCATAGAGCTGTCACATATTTGGATAACGTTAAGGTCAAGTAGGAAGGATTTAAGGCTATTGACCACCACATCGTTTACATAATTCCAGTGGATGTTAAAATCTCCCAGCACGATCTGAGTGTCCTAGAAATCAGCGTTGGCTGAAATAATGTTCGTGATCTGTTCTGTGAAGGGAAAGTTGTCGTGAGTGGGGTGGTAGAACGTGTGCAGTTTGCATGAATGATAGTTCCCCCCAGTCACTTCAATGCATAGGTATTCACAAGACGGCAAGAGGTCGGCATGAATGTCTTTCACTGTTAGATTACTACGATGTAAGCATGCAATGCCTCCCCCTTGACCACTAGTCCTGTCCATCTTAATGATATCAAAGTTGGGAGGCATTAAAAAGTACAGGATGGGAGTGGCTGAGTCATTTAACCAGGTAGCACAGGAATCAGACCAACCCCCACTTCTGACAACCCAAGCCAGAGGGGAGCCCCTCTAATTAGATTAGGAGAGGGGCTGGAAGGAGAGTTTGGAGAAAAGTTAGGCATATTTGTGGGTTGGGTTAGCCAGACCTGAACTCCAAGGCGAGATTGTCTCAATTTATATTTTTTGTTGAGATGGGCATTTCGAAACAGAAAAATACGGCACTTAAAACAAAGTTGTCATAAGAGAGGATGGCAACTTTTACCCCATTGGTTGGGGGTGACTTCCCTCTCACCAGCCCAACATCTGGAATCAATATGGGAGAGCTGCACCTCAGATCCCTGCTTGGAAACATAAAAAGAAGAACAAAGACTGCTCTGCGGAACCCTTGGATTGCACAAGAGAGGACTGAACTCATGAGGATTGAACCTGCTGCACTCTCAAGGCATCACAAAGAGAGGACTTTGCCAGGCTTCAAAGTTCAAGATCAGCAACAGGAAGAAAAGTGCTGAAAGACATCACAGCATCATCTCCTACAAGTAAAAGCCCAGCTTCACCTTGACTTTATTTGATTTGAACAGGTGCATTGAGGGAATTGTAGCGCCAAACCCCCAAGAGGCACATTGGAGCTTCTGGACCCTAGGCTGGCGCTGTGGACACATCCCATGACCCTCAAAGGACCTTTCAAAAAAAGTTTTGATAGTTTGGAAACATTTGGACACCTTTTTGGGAAAAACTCCATAAGGTACCTAAACCTAGACAATAAGAGTCAAGCCGACGGCGTTGAACGACACTGCCTGACCGTGCAGGTTTGCCCTGCTGAATGCTCCATAGTTCTTCAATGTCGACTACGAAGACAAAGACCTCCAGTACACACTGAAGCATCGCACTGCAGCTGGCCGCCATAGACCTGGAGTCCGGATTGCCAAAGTCGATCACTCAACAGCAAGAGAAGAAGCTCCAAAACAGTGACTTTAAGTGCCCAACTACTCAATGTATCTGATCAATGCTCCATCAAGTTGCTCTTACACTTTGTCTTGGTCCCGGTCCAGCATGACCAGAAAGCCACAGTTTGCACTTTTTACTTTTAGACACTGGAACGCACAGTCTTGCATCCAATTTTTAAAAATTCATAACTCCAGTTCCCTACATTGGATGTTGTCGTTTTTGTGTAATTTTAAATATAAACCTATTCCCTAGTTTTAGAAATCGGTGTTGTATTTTTATTGTATTGTGACTTTTACTTCTTTACTGTTTTGGTGATATGAAATGCTTCACACACTTGTCTCCTAAATTAAACCTGACTGCTTAACACCCAAGCTACCAGGGGTTGAGCAAGAATTAATTTATTGAGACTTGACTGGACCTTATTTGTGATTGTGGTGTTATTACTACCTGTAGGTACCCACCTGCACCTACTAATAAACCACCTTCCATCAGGATTGCAAATATTTTCAATCACAGATAAAACCTTTGCCACAACAGGGGTCCATTAATATTATTTAATAGGTAATTATTTTAATGGAGTCATTTTTTAGGAGTGGGTTGTGGGTGGATAGAGGAGTAGGGTGGGTAAAAATGTAATTATATTTAATTAAATAATATATTTTATGAACTAATATTTATATATTTAATATTTTGGATTGTTAATTTTGCGAATTAATGTATTATTAATTATTTATTAATTTGTTGTTAATTATTATTGATTAATTGGTAATTATGTGAAATGAATCATTAGGAGCAGGTTGTGGGGTGATAGGGGAGTAAGGTGGGAAGTCATTTAATTATAATAATGAATTAATATTGTTAATTAATTAATATTTATATATTTAATATTTTCATTGTTAATTGTGCTAATTAATTTATTATTAATTATGTGTTCATTGGTAGTTAATTATTATTAATTAATTGGTAATTATATTGATTGTGTCATTTTTATTATCAGTGGGTTGTGGGTTGATAGGGGAGTAGGGTGGGAAGTAATTTAATTTTGTTATTTGTTTAAATATTTTTAATATAACATTTATTTAATGTTATTTTACAGTGTTAATTGTGTGGATTAATTTATTAATAATTGTTTTTATTTTGCTTGTGAAATGTTATCAATTAATTAATCAATTGTTAATTAATTATGCTAATTGTGTCATGTTTTACAACATTGGTGGTGTCATTTATAGGGGAATATGGTGGGAGTTAAATTATTTATAATGAATTAATTAATTAATAAATACGCTAATTGTGGAATAATTGTGATGCCTAGTTGTGGGGTTTATAGTTGTAAATGTTGGGAAGCAAATATATTAAACATAATTAATGATTTGTTGTTAAATTTTATTATTTGATTAATGTAAAATTAATTATGGAAATTGTGTAAATATTTTTAGGTGTGTGTTTTGGTGTTTATTGGGGTAGAGGGTGGAAAGTAATTTATTTTAAATAAATTAATCATTAGTTGATCATTAATATTCTTTTATTAATTGATACATATTTTTGAAAATTGTTTTTTTTATTTTGTTTGCTGTGTTATGATCAATAGCTGTAATCTTTGGTTTTATCCCCTCCGCTATCCAACACTTACCCTATTGCTGCAATAATTGGAGTGGGAATAGTAAAGTATTCCCCTCCGCTATCCAAAACTTTCACTACTGTTGCATTCATTGAAATGAGAATAGTAAATCATTCCCCTACGCTATCCAACACTTTCCCTGTTGTTGCACTCCCTGGAGTGACAATAGTAATTGTTACCCCTACTATATCCAACACTGTCCCTACTGATGCACTCGCTTGAGTGGGAATAGTAATTTGTACCCCTACCCTATCCAACACCTTCCCTACTATTGCACTCCTTGGAGTGGAAATAGTAATTTTTACGCCTCCGCTATTCAACACTTTCCCTACTGTTGCACTCATTGTAGTGGGAATAGTAATGTTTTCCCCTTCGCTATCCAACACTTTCCCTACTGTTGCACTCATTGTATTGGGAATAGTAAATTATTCCACTCTGCTATCCAACACTTTGCCTACTGTTGCATTCGCTGGAGTGAGAATAGTAAATTATTCCCCTACTCTATCCAACACTTTCCCTACTGTTGCACTTGCTGGAGTGAGAATAGTAATTTTTACCCCTACGATATCCAACACTTTCCCTACTGTTGCACTTACTGGAGTGGGAATCGTAATTTTTACCCCTACCCAATCCAACAACTTCCCTACTGTTGCACTCCCTGGAGTGGGAATAGTCATTTTTACGCCTCCGTTATAGAACACTTTCCCTACTGTTGCACTTGCTAGAGTGGGAATAGTAATTTTTTCCCCTTCGCTATCCAACACTTTCCCTACTGTTGCACTCATTGGAGTGGGAATAGTACCTTAATCCCCTATGCTATACAACACTTTCCCTACTGTTGCATTCATTGGAGTGGGAATAGTAAATTATTCCCCTCCACTTATTCAATACTTTCCCTACTGTTGCACTTGCTGGAGTGGGAATAGTAATTTTTACCCTTTCACTATCCATCACTTCCCTTACTGTTGCACTCGCTGGAGTGTGAATAGTAATTTTAACCCCTACGCTATCCAATACTTTCCCTACTGTTGCACTCCCTGGAGTGGGAATAATAATTTTATACCCTACGCTATCCAACACTTTCCCTACTGTTGCACTTATTGGAGTGGGAATAGTAAATGATTCTTCTCCGCTATCCAACACTTTCTCTACTATTGCACTCGCTGGAGTGGGAATAGTAAACTATTCCCCTCCGCTATGTAACACTTGCCCTACCGTTGCACTCCCTGGAGTGGGAATAGTAATTTTTTCTCCTTCGATATCAAACACTTTCCCTACTATTGCACTAATTGGAGTGAGAATAGTAAATTATTCCCCTCCGCTATCCAAAACGTTCCCTACTGTTGCATTCATTGGAGTGGTAATAGTAAATTACTCCCTTCCGTTATCCAACACTTTCCCTACTGTTGCACTCTATGGAGTGGGAATAGTAATTTATTCTCTTCCGCTAGCCAACATTTTCTCTATTGTTGCACATAATGTAGTGTAAAATGTAGTATTAACAACTAATAAATATTTCAATAATTTAATTTACAATATATATATATATATACATTACCTACTGGCGGTCGCCAGTAGGTATATATAGTTAGGATTTTTTCTCTATGGGATTTTTGAAAATTCTATGTCTAATAACTTTGGCGTTTGTGGACGGAATTGGCTGAAATTTTCTGGAAAATGGAACATTTTGTTTCTGAGCAGCCCCTGGAAATTTGGGGGGGGTTCGTCCAGGGGGGTCGAGAAAAAAGGGGGGTCCCAAAACGTGTTTTTAACATTGAGTTTTCCATAGGGCGGTAGGCCTCACTTTTAGCCCGAACGGCTGAATGGATTTGCATGAAACTTGGCAAAATTGTAGGGACTGGTAGCCCGATGTGCCTTTTGTAGGTCTCAATATATGTGCTCCAGTGGATTTTGAGAAATTAACGTTTAAAAAAAGATATATATCTGTAATATTTTTTTTGTTTTTTTGCGTGGGTAGCGCCCAGTCCGCGAACCGGGAAGCGTTCTGGGCAGCGTACTGCAATGAAAAATGAATGATAGACTTTTTAAATGCTGTATGTTAATTGATTGTTGGTTTTGTTGATTATTTTTTATTTTCTTTAATTTTTTAAGCATTTTTTTTTATTGTGATTGTGTTTCATAATTTATTAAACTTTCTAACATTTCATTGTCCGAAATTTCATAATTATCATTGAATATACATTGTAGTCTCTGAGGGTGTAAAATGTCCTCATTTTCAAGGAGGTTGTCTACTGCTTGTACACATTGCAGTAGTTCTTTGTCCCAAGTTTCATCGAAAAATTCAATATCATTTTCATCAATGATTTCTTGGCTGCTCTCTTGCAGGACAATTTGAAATTCAACTTTCTGTTCGCCTTCCATTTTGCCTGAAATTTAGATTAAAAAAATATATATTAGTAGAGATAGGGCACTGTTGGGATTAATTTTAGATAGGCAGTTTTTATCAGTGAATTTATCTTTGGGCAGTGTATAGTATCAGAGTGGAAGTAGGAATATAAAAAAGTGTATGTGATTTAACGTAAGTAAATTCATAATTATACAAGAGAAGCCTAACTCCATCCATAAATATAACAGAGAAGTCTATCTAAATCTATAACTACTACAGAGGGATAGTATATAACTATCAGAAAAAGTTTACCATATTAACTTATAGTGCACAATATACTTCAGTTTTAAAAATAAAAACTTACCTTTAGAAAGAAGTTGAAGGAATTAGTGAAAATACTATTGAAATGTACACCAAGAAGTAGTAGTCAAAATGGCTGTGTTTTCTTCTCTTCCTTTATATATATTCAGGTATATAACCAATCAAATGTCAGGTAAAAAAAGTAGAAAATGAAAGTAACATATTAATTGGTTGTCAATTCCAACACTTCAGATGTGTTTTGTGAAGTAATTTACCTCAGGGTATTTAGAGAGGTCTACAGGCTAAATGGCTAAATGGAATTCCAATCAAATTTGTGAAAATGGTAGGGATTGGTATATAGTATGAGCTAATCTATATTTGGTGAAATTGTCTCCAGTGGCTTTTCTGTGAACTACTTTCCCACCTTTTTTGATGGTGCGCTTCCCAGGGAGCGACCCGGTACGCGAACCGTTGAACGCCCCGGTTCGCGAACCTTAAGCGTTACGGGAGTCCACCATTTTGTGTTTCGGTCGAATTAAGATACAAAATGGAGGGCAAATAATGTTCAGAATGGGTAGAAGGGGGCACGGTAGACTTATCTTGACCCTCTAGGTTTTGTGAGGGTGGCTGAGGAGGCTTATATGTGCGAAAAAAAAACATTTTTTTTTAAAATTTCGCGAGGTTAGCTCCCGGTTCGCGTACCGGGTAGCGTCCCAGGGAGCGTACTTTATTGAAAATTAGTGAAAAAAGTTAGAGGAAAAATAACAATTGTGAGTGATCAGATGTAGGGTAGCTCTGAGAAGAGCTTTTGGGTTTATGGTACATTTAGGTACTTATAAGTAGGTACCAATGCACATTCTTAAATTCAGAGTGAAAATTCTGTTGCCCTCATCTGAGAAGTGAACTCCATCTCCTCTGTAGATATCTTGCATGTAGTAACGCAAGTTATTGTTGTACAGGGAGCCCATTCCATGGTCTCTCATGTAAGCTGAAACAGATTTGTTTACATGCTTCCTCGACTTCTCAATTTGTGGACAAAATTGGTTTGACCACCTCCATTTCTGTCTTTGGCATATATTTGAATATACCAAGGCAGTCTGAGGAAAAAGTGCCATAAATTGCTCAAAGGTGTCCTTTAAAAGCATTTCCAGACCTACCCCAGTCAAAGTGCCCAAATCATTACCTCCACAGTGCACAATTAACAGGTCAGGTTTGGGCAAATGCATAAAGGTTTTCACCAATGGTATCAATTGGTGACATTTTAATCCTCTGTGGCCAAACCACTTAATTTCCACATCTTGTAAATTGAGGTTAGGTAATTTTCTGTTCTCAGCATACCTGTGAGCCCAGTGAATATAACTATGTCCAACAATCCAGACAGAAAACATGGTGAGAGGAGGTTCTCCTGCAGTCAGATGAAGTGTGGCAATGAAATGGCAGTTGAAAAAATGAGAGTTTAAAATGAAAAAAACTGTGGAGTTTCTGTGTTCATGAAGCAGTAACAGTGATTGGTGGATTTTGATTGCTGAAAACAGAAAGTTAGGGTGCATGGGTGAGTTCTTTGAAAGATGTATTTTGAGTGGTCAATAAATAATCATTAAATGAAAGATTGCAGTGGATATGCAGGTGCACTGAGAGTTCAGAGTTCAATTGCAACATTGTTGTGTGAACTTGCAAACACCAGAAGTCTTCCAAGAGGTGGTTGCCATGCAGAAAAGGCATGAAATGGCAGAGGGGGGAAGGGTTTTCATTTGAAAAAAAGTGAGGGAAGAGTTTTGATTGGGTGACATGAGAGATATGTGTGAAGAATTACAGCATTTCTGTGCTTTTGATAGCTGCAGACTCTGGAGTGCATACCTTTTGCTCTGCTGAAGACAAATTGGTGTGTTTCTGAGACTGTTTTCAAACTCGAAGTATTTGCTAAGGTGAGAAAATATTTCTTTAATTTAGATAGAGAATAGTGTGCTTTAAGGAGAAAATTATGAATTATGTGGCGCAAAATGCTTGTAAATATGCTCCCACTTGTGCATGGAAAATTTAGATTTTGAATGTTTGTGTTACATAGCCATGTTAAAAGTGATACAAACATGCTGCAAAGGCAATCAAAAAACGCTTTTATGTGTCTTAAGGAAATTTTAAGTAATTTTCCCATGTGCAGTGTTTTGAAATTATGATTTGAAAATCGTTTTTGGGGAAAAGGAATTGTTTTTAAATTTATGACAAGGACATAATGGTGTATGCTTCTTTATAAGGCAATTGACTGTCCCTGATGTTATTTTTCCCATTTTAATGTAAGACCTTTCTCTGTGGCGCAAATTGCTTGTAAATATGGTCCCACCTGTGCATGGCAAATTTAGATTTTAAATGTTTGTGTTACATAGCCATGTTAAAAGTGACCCAACCATGCTGGAAAGGCAATCAAAAAACACTTTCATGTGTCTTAAGGACATTTTAAGTCATTTCCTCATGTGCAGTGTTTTCAAATTATGATTTGAAAATCGTTTTTGGGGAAAAGGAATGGTTTGTAAATTTATGACAAGGACATAATGGTGTATGATTCTTTATAAGGCATTTCAGTGTCTCTGATGTCATTTTTCACATATTACATTAAAAGACCTTTCCCTGTGGAGCACATTCCTTGTAAATATGCTCCCACCTGTGCTTGGTAAATTTAGATTTTGACTGTTTGAGTTACATAGCCATGTTAAAAGTGACCCAAAAACTTGCAAAGGCTTTTAAAAAAAACTTTCATGTGTCTTAAGGACATTTTAAGTAATTTCCCTGTGGGCAGTGTTTTCAAATTATGAATTGAAAATCGTTTTTGAGGTAATGGAATGTTGTTAAAATTTATGTGCGCCATATGCCCCCAAATTTATTTTTCAGGGGTGCAGCAGGGTGTTCTTGAGACACCCCTGCACCTTTGGAAAAATTCCTAATTTGCGATGAGCTAATTGCTAATCGCAAATTGCACCTTCATTCATATGGGCATCCTAGCCCATGGAAATGAATGGGTAATTTGCAATTAGCAATTTGCTCATCGCAAATTTGGAATGGTAAAGAATCGCTATTTATTCCTTAAAATTCGCTATTTTGGAAATGCAAAATAGTTATATGATACATATGGCGGTTGATGTCTAACAAGATAAGAAGCTTAGGGATACATTTATGATGACTGGCGCAATGAAGTGGACATCACTTACTTCATTGGTAGAGCTTTACATGTATTATGTCCTCTGTATTCTTCATCAAGCGTAACTTTAATCTGCAATCCTGAGTAGGCCTCACCTTAAACAAACCTCTGGATAGGCCACACCTTATCGTCATCATGAATTAATCATTTAAAATGCTAGGGACAGATTTATGATAGGTGTATGCCTCTTTTGCGCCACTTACAAAACACTGTCCACGGGGAAATGACTTAAAATGTCCTTAAGACACATGAATGTGTTTTTTTAAAGCGTTTGCAATTTTTTTGGGTCACTTTTAACATGGCTATGTGACTCAAACAGTCAAAATCTAAATTCACCATGCACAGGTGGGAGCATATTTACAAGGAATGTGCTCCATGGGGAAAGGTCTTATAATGTAATATGGGAAAAATGACATCAGAGACACTGAAATGCCTTATAGAGAAGCATACACCATTATGTCCTTGTCATAAATTTGCAAACCATTACTTTTCCCCAAAAACGATTTTCAAATCATAATTTGAAAACACTGCACATGTGGAAATGACTTAAAATGTCCTTAATTCAAAATTTGCTATTCCTTATTTTGCGATTGCACTGAAGGATTTGCAAATTTTGAGATTCCTTAAATGTAATGTATCAAACAAAAAATATGTAAAAAATGACATTAAGGATTTGGAAACTACCACCAACTTCTAGTTTGTGGTAATTTGCGAATTCTTTTCAAAAAGCATTTTTTTCCAAAAAACAAAAGGTGCCATATGACGCCAATACATGTCCTTAGGGCATGTATGTGCGCCATATGCCCACAAATTTCTTTTTCAGGGGTGCAGCAGGGTGTTCTTGAGATACCCCTGCACCCTTGAAAAAATTCCTATTTTGTGATGAGCTAATTGCTAATCGCAAATTGCACCTTCATTCCTATGAGCCTCCTAGCCCATGGAAATGAATGGGTACTTTGCAATTAGCAATTTGCTCATTGCAAATTAGGAATGGTAAAGAATTGCTATTTATTCCTTAAAATTCGCTATTTAGGAAATGCAAAATAGTTTGATGGTACATATGGTGGTTCATCTGTAACAAGATAAGAAGCTTAGGGATACATTTATGATGACTGGCGAAATAAAGTGCAAATCACTTACTTCATTGGTAGGCCTTTACATGTATTATCTCTTCTGTATTCTTAATCAAGCGTAACTTTAATCTGTAATCCTGAGTAGGCCTCACCTTAAACAAACCTCTGGATAGGCCACACCTTATCGTCATCATGAATTATTCATTTAAAATGCTAGGGACAGATTTATGATAGGTGTATGACTCTTTTGCGCCACTTACAAAACACTGTCCACGGGGAAATGACTTAAAATGTCCTTAAGACACATGAATGTGTTTTTTTAAAGCGTTTCCAATTTTTTTGGGTCACTATTAACATGGCTATGTGACTCAAACAGTCAAAATCTAAATTCACCATGCACAGGTGGGAGCATATTTACAAGGAATGTGCTCCATGGGGAAAGGTCTTATAATGTAATATGGGAAAAATGACATCAGAGACACTGAAATGCCTTATAGAGAAGCATACACCATTATGTCCTTGTCATAAATTTGCAAACCATTCCTTTTCCCCAAAAACGATTTTCAAATCATAATTTGAAAACACTGCACATGTGGAAATTACTTAAAATGTCCTTAATTCAAAATTTGCTATTCTTTATTTTGTGATTGCACTGAAGGATTTGCAAATTTAGCGATTCCTTAAATGCAATGTATCGAACAAAAAATATGTAAAAAATGACATTAAGGATTTGGAAACTACCACCAACTTCTAGTTTGTGGTAATTTGCGAATTCTTTTCAAAAAGCATTTTTTTCCAAAAAACAAAAGGTGCCATATGACGCCAATACATGTCCTTAGGGCATGTATGTGCGCCATATGCCCCCAAATTTCTTTTTCAGGGGTGCAGCAGGGTGTTCTTGAGATACCCCTGCACCCTTGAAAAAATTCCTATTTTGTGATGAGCTAATTGCTAATCGCAAATTGCACCTTCATTCCTATGAGCCTCCTAGCCCATGGAAATGAATGGGTAATGTGCAATTAGCAATTTGCTCATTGCAAATTAGGAATGGTAAAGAATTGCTATTTATTCCTTAAAATTCGCTATTTAGGAAATGCAAAATAGTTTGATGGTACATATGGTGGTTCATCTGTAACAAGATAAGAAGCTTAGGGATACATTTATGATGACTGGCGAAATAAAGTGCACATTACTTACTTCATTGGTAGGCCTTTACATGTATTATCTCCTCTGTATTCTTCATCAAGCGTAACTTTAATCTGCAATCCTGAGTAGGCCTCACCTTAAACAAACCTTTGGATAGGCCACACCTTATCGTCATCCTGGATTAATCATTTAAAATGCTAGGGACAGATTTATGATAGGTGTATGCCTCTTTTGCGCCACTGTGCGTCACTTTTATGATGCAGCGGCGGTGCAAAAGATTTGCTATGAGGCGACAAAATTACAAATTGATGCATTTAGGCAGATATGTCATGGTGTAAAAAAAACGTACCACATGAAACCGATGCAGCAGTGATGCAAAAGATGCACCATGTTGCAAGACAGGCCTCACTTGGGGCCATATGTATCAAGCTAATTAGCATTCACAAAGATCAAAATTCTGCGAATTTCATAAATTTGCAAACCATTCCTTTTCCCCAAAAACGATTTTCAAATCATAATTTGAAAACACTGCACATGTGGAAATTACTTAAAATGTCCTTAATTCAAAATTTGCTATTCTTTATTTTGCGAATGCACTGAAGGATTTGCAAATTTTGCGATTACTTAAATGCAATGTATCAAACAAAAAATATGTAAAAAATGACATTAAGGATTTGGAAACTACCACCAACTTCTAGTTGGTGGTAATTTGTGAATTCTTTTCAAAAAGCTTTTTTTCAAAAAAACAAAAGGTCCCATATGACGCCAACACATGCCCTTAGGGCATGTATGTGTGCCATATGCCCCCAAATTTCTTTTTCAGGGGTGCAGCAGGGTGTTCCTGAGACACCCCTGCACCCTTGGAAAAATTCCTAATTTGTGATGAGCAAATTGCTAATCGCAAATTAAACCTTCATTCCTATGAGCCTCCTAGCCCATGGAAATGAATGGGTAACTTGCAATTAGCAATTTGCTCATTGCAAATTAGGAATGGTAAAGAATTGCTATTTATTCCTTAAAATTCGCTATTTAGGAAATGCAAAATAGTTTGATGGTACATATGGCGGTTCATCTGTAACAAGATAAGAAGCTTAGGGATAGATTTATGATGACTGGTGCATCACCAGGGATGTGTCAGTCATCCTGCGCCGCTGTTCCGCCACCCATGGTGTGCTGCATTTACAATGCGGGGCATCATGGGGCAAAAATGGCACAGATGCGTGATGTATCTGTGCTGTAAAGGTAGTGATTGCTGGAGTTGTATCGCAAGTGCGATGCAGCTCAAGCAAGGCTCAGGGGTGCCCCATCTCCACAATGTTGCATCAAGACCTATGCCTGCTTAAAGCAGGCGCAGGGTTTTGACGCAGCTTTCTCCTATCTGATTGTAAATACGGCACACCATGGGTGGCAGAGCAGCGGTGCACGTTAACTGGTGCATGCCTGGGGATGTGCCATTTAACATAAATCTGCCCCTTTACATTTAAGTATGTGCAGGACACACAGAGTCGGTGAGGCTTATCCAAGGTTAAGAAGAGATGAGTCCTGTTCACTGAAAAATTAGACATAGTCTTCACCTGATCAGCATTGCTGGACATGGCTAAATAATAGCTGCAAAATATTACTCTTGTTAAACAATTTTACTATTATAATCTCTGAGATTTGTCTCTTACTCTGCAACATCTCATTGTTGTTATCTTTCTTTAAAGATAAAGACAACATCAACATGAGCGACAATCTGCAATCAGTTGATTTTGACCTCATCATTGAACTTGTAATTGAAACATCAGTGGATGTTGATCCATTGGATGATTTCAATCCTGAGGATGAAGAAGAGCGTGATGAGGATGCAGATTTGTCCGAATTATATGACATAGGGTGGGAAGCTGACCTGCTTGAGCCTATGGAAATATAAACATTTATTTTTAAAATTTATAATTAATAAAAAGTAAAAATGTAAACCGTTTAATTTAAAAATAAAGACACCTTCAAAAACAGGTTATGTGTAGTGTCTTCAATAAAATATTAAAATATGCTCATAAAATTAGATCAGATTCACATATAAAATAGCACAGGTAACATAAATATAAATGTCATTTCTTTTCTGCTATTTCTGTATTGTAAATTTGCCAAGGACTAAAAAATCTTCTATTTAAAATGTCAAGTAGTGTGTTAAGTTTTTGATCACTGTTATTGATTTACTGTTTGGTAATAATGGTTAATAACATTTTTTATTATATTTTACCACAGATTCAACTGCAGATCATTTCAAGATTTCACCATGCCAACAATAGAAAGACAGAGAAAGGCTGCAAAACGTCAAAGACAGCAGGTGAAACAAAATAAGCAGCAGTCCTCTAACAAAAAGATTTGTCAAGTCACGAAGAAAGCACCGGGTAAGAGCACAAAATATTTCATAAGAAATATGTGTAGTAAAAAAAATATTACTACAGAAAATGTTTCAGTCCATAAAAAGAGAAGCAATTCAAATGGAAAGGAAAGGCCAATCAAAAATGTTACTGCTAGAGCAAGAGATAACTCTGTGCATGATAGTAGAAGGAAACAACAGTTTAGGGACATTCGTAAACGAATGTTCCGCAACAGGATAATTGGCAATTTGTTAAAAAATATTAAGAAAGGTCAACAGAAACTGGTTTTTTATAAGAGAAAAAAAAAAGTTGAGAAAGTTATTGATCAGGCATTTGAAATTAAACGTAAGTTATTTATTTTGATAATCAATAGAATTAGGAAGCTAAACAAGGCAATTTATGATTTCAAAAGAAATAGTAGATGGAAGAGAATAGTTAATCGTAGTAATTTTTGTGAAGTTTTTTCTGGAGAATGGATGCATAGTTCAAGCTGTGAGGCATTTTTTAATGAGGAGAGTTATTTCCAGGATAATGATTTGGTGCATGCAGTTGACACCAGTGGTCGTGCTTATGAAGTGAAAGATGGTTGTCCAGTTGAAAAAGAAAAACTTGTGACAACAGAGACAGAAGAGGTGTTAGGTAATGAGGTTTTAGGAAGACGTGCTAAGGGTCCTGTCTACACCTGGAAGTGTAGTAGTATTTGTAGTGTGCGACAGGATTCCATCAATTTGCTTTGTGATTTTGTACGGTCATTTAATAAGAAAAGTTTGAAGCAGAAAATAAGGTTGTTGCAAGAATTAGATCCTTGCAGAGTGAGAGAAGTGACAGGTTTGCATGGTCATTCACTGGCTTGTCTTTCCAGGAGAGTATGCCAGAGTGTTTTTCATCATTTCAGGATGCTAGCAGTGCATCATAATAAAGTGAGGAAATTAGTTAGAATGTTGTATTATGCTAAGAGTCCAGCAATTATGCTTAAACAATTATGCGCTGCTCTTTTGCATGGTTCTGAAATAGATGTGAAGAACATATGTGAAGAAATTGAGTTTTGTTACTTTGGAAGTAAAGAGGAGAATGTTGAAATTGACCCAGAAGAAGAGGGTAATGTGGAAGATAGTGTACAGGTTTCCAGTACAGATAATTTCCAGAGGGAAATTGCGACGTTTCAGGTGAAATCAAGTGAGAGGCCTAATTTCACTTGTGTGTGTTGTCGACGCACTTATTATAAGAATCAGACTAAGTTAGTGGATTTATATGCAAAAAGTGAAAGGGAAAATAATAGTGAATGGAAGGATTTCGCAAAACATACTTGATGGTAGAAAATTGTTTTGATTTGGGATTGGATCAACGTGTGTGTACTTTTTGTTGTTGCAAATTAAATCAAAACCAGATGCCTGCTAGAGCAGTTCATAATAATCTGGAATTGGTTGAGATTCCTTCTGAATTGAAGGATTTAAATACTTATGAATCTATTTTGATTCAAAGTATCCATCCCTTTCAGGCTATTGTAAGAATGGAGCCAAAGACAGGGAAATTGCCTCCATCAGATTTACAGAGAGGATTAAAGGGAAGAGTTGTTTATTTGCCTCTAGATTTGAAGAAAAACATTAACACAATTGGAGTAGAAAAAGTGGAAGAGGAACCTCTTGTTATCTTAGTTAATGGGGTTCCGACAAAGAATAAGAAAATATGGCAATATTTAGTAGATGTTAGGAAAGTCAAAAGGGCAACATTGTATTTGAAAAAATATAATAAATACTATAAAAATGTATATGTTGCAGAAGAGGAAGTAAGTGAGGAAGAGGATAGCGATTTGTGTGCTGGTCAAATTGAGAAAGTAGAACCCTCTACTAGTGAAGAAATATATGAACATTATAGTGTTCATCCTTTGCATTCCAAGGAAGTCATGGGGAATGCTATTGAGTTGTTTCAAATGAAACAAGCCAAAGGGAGTCCCATTAGTGTTTGGGAGGAAAGTTTGGAAGCTCGGTGTTTCCCACAGCTTTTTCCAACAGGTCAGGGAGGAAGATATGATGAGCGACCTCATCAAATTCCTGCTTCTGAATACCGGACTTTGCGATTGTATGCAGGAGATGCTAGGTTTCGACAATGCATTCCTTATTTGTTTCATCTCCTGTTTGAAAGCGATCTGTCTGGACTGTCATATGCAGTGAACCACATCTTGAAAAGTGGTATACACATGCAAAACATCTCGGCAAGTGACTTTATGGATAAAGTCAATGTCCAAGACAGTATTTTGGATTCTCACCTGATTAATCTCATGGCGTGTCAGCGTGGTACTAATGAGTACTGGTACCGTCGTCATGGTGATTTAAAATGTATGCTGAGGAACTTAGGTACTCCCACATGGTTCCTCACTCTGAGCTGTGCCGAGTATGGCTGGGAAGACTTACTTGAATTTCTACGAGAGGCAAATGCTAACGTAGATAACATCGAATTCAAGACACCCGGAGAACTGTGCTCTTTGGATCCAGTCAATGTATGTAGGTACTTCAATCATAGATTTGAAGCTATGATGTCTTTCATCATGAATAAGAAGAATCCACCTCTTGGAGAGGTGTTGGATTTCTTCTGGAGAAAGGAGTACCAAGCAAGAGGTGCTCCTCATATACATATGTTGCTGTGGATCAAGGATGCACCTAAATTTGGAACGGATCCAGAAGACTCAGTGATGAGTTTCATCCAACAGTATTCTACGTGTGTTGTTCCAAACGCAAAGGAGAAGAAAAGCCTAAGAGAAAAAGTTCTGCATTTCCAAAGCCATCGATGTGGAAAGTACTGCCGTCGTAAATTCCGAAACAAGGACAAGTTCTACACCAAATGTCGTTTCGGCTTTCCACGACCGGTGATTTCTAAAGGAAGAGTAAACAGTTTGATGTCTTCGCTGCGACACAATGTCATGAAGAAATCACCTAAAAACACATACAATTTGAAGAGGAACGAAGAGTCCAAGTACATCAATGACTACAACCCGGTGATTTTGTCCATGTGGAATGCTAACATGGATATACAGTTTGTGGCTGATAACTGTATGGCTGTGGCTCGGTATGTGACGTCTTACATCACCAAAAAAGAGAAGACAGAATTGAAGGATATGTGGGAGGACATTTCCCATGAAAAGAGCCTCAGCAAGAAGTTGTACAGTTTCAGTCTGAAGATGTTGTCGCATCGAGAAATCGGAGCGTACGAATGTTCTGACCGGTTGTCTTCAGCAAGTCTCTATGCCAAGTCCAGGAGTATCGTTTGGGCGAGTCTTGGTCTTGCTGCAACGCGTAATCGAGTTCTCAAACCTGTCCGGGAAATTGAGTATTTGGCGGAAAAGGAGCCAAACAGTACCGACATTTTGAAGACCAACATGTTGGATACATATTATCCAAATCGAAGCATTCACCTCGACAATGTTTGTCTGTATGAGGTTCTTCAAAATTACATATTCAAGAGGAACATCAAAGAAGATACTGAGAAAGGAGTGTATGCTGTAATAGGAAGTGAGGGATGTCTGGTCAAGCAAAGAAAATGCCACTTGGTAAACCATCGAAAATTGAGTGGCGAATCTCCTGAAAAAAAGGAGTTTTTCTATTTAGCACTTTTGCAACTTTTCAAGCCTTGGCGTGCAGAAGAGGTACTGCTTGGAGATTTCCTCTGTTGCGAAGACTCTTTCAATGCCGCCAAGGAGACCATAGAATGTCCTGCTTTTCCCAAATATGTAGAAATGTTGAATGCGGAAATTGAGCAGGAAGCAACGATTGCAGCCGAGATTGCCAGAGACAGTTCTCAGGACAGTCAGAGTTCTGCTTCATTGAGTCAGGATCCACTAGGAGGACCTCTTATCGAAAATGAAGCTGCCACTGCTATGAATGAAGTGGAAAGAGCCATGGCACATGCTCAGGAGGATGCGGTTAACTTAGAAGAGTTGGAAAGACAACTCAACGTTGAGCAGAGGAAAATATATGACGAAGTTACCATGCAAATTGATCATGGATTAAGTCATGACAAGAAAGAGTGCTCATGTACATCGTTGACGATACAGAAAAGGGGGTGGTGATGAACAGAGTGTCTGAATTAAGCAGACCACTCTTACCCAGTCCAAAGATCAGGGCTTGATCCATCACCGTTATTTATCTCACTGCCCCATCCCAGCTCAGAACCTGGCTATATGCAAATTAGTCTGTCCCTGGCCCAGTGCATCATGGGAACAGGGCAGACCAAACTACCAAGCCAATTCTTCACCAGAAAGGAGACAAGCTACCGGGGACCGGTTTCTGGCATTTCAGCCTCTTCGGCCCGGCTTGCTTGAATCCTGATGGAGCAGTGAGAAAGGGACTCATGTCTGAGTATACCCTGCCACACCTATAGTGGCCAAAAACGATACAGAAAAGGGGGTGGTGATGAACAGAGTGTCTGAATTAAGCAGACCACTCTTACCCAGTCCAAAGATCAGGGCTTGATCCATCACCGTTATTTATCTCACTGCCCCATCCCAGCTCAGAACCTGGCTATATGCAAATTAGTCTGTCCCTGGCCCAGTGCATCATGGGAACAGGGCAGACCAAACTACCAAGCCAATTCTTCACCAGAAAGGAGACACGCTACCGGGGACCGGTTTCTGGCATTTCAGCCTCTTCGGCCCGGCTTGCTTGAATCCTGATGGAGCAGTGAGAAAGGGACTCATGTCTGAGTATACCCTGCCACACCTATAGTGGCCAAAAACGATACAGAAAAGGGGGTGGTGATGAACAGAGTGTCTGAATTAAGCAGACCACTCTTACCCAGTCCAAAGATCAGGGCTTGATCCATCACCGTTATTTATCTCACTGCCCCATCCCAGCTCAGAACCTGGCTATATGCAAATTAGTCTGTCCCTGGCCCAGTGCATCATGGGAACAGGGCAGACCAAACTACCAAGCCAATTCTTCACCAGAAAGGAGACAAGCTACCGGGGACCGGTTTCTGGCATTTCAGCCTCTTCGGCCCGGCTTGCTTGAATCCTGATGGAGCAGTGAGAAAGGGACTCATGTCTGAGTATACCCTGCCACACCTATAGTGGCCAAAAACGATACAGAAAAGGGGGTGGTGATGAACAGAGTGTCTGAATTAAGCAGACCACTCTTACCCAGTCCAAAGATCAGGGCTTGATCCATCACCGTTATTTATCTCACTGCCCCATCCCAGCTCAGAACCTGGCTATATGCAAATTAGTCTGTCCCTGGCCCAGTGCATCATGGGAACAGGGCAGACCAAACTACCAAGCCAATTCTTCACCAGAAAGGAGACAAGCTACCGGGGACCGGTTTCTGGCATTTCAGCCTCTTCGGCCCGGCTTGCTTGAATCCTGATGGAGCAGTGAGAAAGGGACTCATGTCTGAGTATACCCTGCCACACCTATAGTGGCCAAAAACGATACAGAAAAGGGGGTGGTGATGAACAGAGTGTCTGAATTAAGCAGACCACTCTTACCCAGTCCAAAGATCAGGGCTTGATCCATCACCGTTATTTATCTCACTGCCCCATTCCAGCTCAGAACCTGGCTATATGCAAATTAGTCTGTCCCTGGCCCAGTGCATCATGGGAACAGGGCAGACCAAACTACCAAGCCAATTCTTCACCAGAAAGGAGACAAGCTACCGGGGACCGGTTTCTGGCATTTCAGCCTCTTCGGCCCGGCTTGCTTGAATCCTGATGGAGCAGTGAGAAAGGGACTCATGTCTGAGTAGACCCTGCCACACCTATAGTGGCCAAAAACGATACAGAAAAGGGGGTGGTGATGAACAGAGTGTCTGAATTAAGCAGACCACTCTTACCCAGTCCAAAGATCAGGGCTTGATCCATCACCGTTATTTATCTCACTGCCCCATCCCAGCTCAGAACCTGGCTATATGCAAATTAGTCTGTCCCTGGCCCAGTGCATCATGGGAACAGGGCAGACCAAACTACCAAGCCAATTCTTCACCAGAAAGGAGACAAGCTACCGGGGACCGGTTTCTGGCATTTCAGCCTCTTCGGCCCGGCTTGCTTGAATCCTGATGGAGCAGTGAGAAAGGGACTCATGTCTGAGTATACCCTGCCACACCTATAGTGGCCAAAAACGATACAGAAAAGGGGGTGGTGATGAACAGAGTGTCTGAATTAAGCAGACCACTCTTACCCAGTCCAAAGATCAGGGCTTGATCCATCACCGTTATTTATCTCACTGCCCCATCCCAGCTCAGAACCTGGCTATATGCAAATTAGTCTGTCCCTGGCCCAGTGCATCATGGGAACAGGGCAGACCAAACTACCAAGCCAATTCTTCACCAGAAAGGAGACAAGCTACCGGGGACCGGTTTCTGGCATTTCAGCCTCTTCCGCCCGGCTTGCTTGAATCCTGATGGAGCAGTGAGAAAGGGACTCATGTCTGAGTATACCCTGCCACACCTATAGTGGCCAAAAACGATACAGAAAAGGGGGTGGTGATGAACAGAGTGTCTGAATTAAGCAGACCACTCTTACCCAGTCCAAAGATCAGGGCTTGCTCCATCACCGTTATTTATCTCACTGCCCCATCCCAGCTCAGAACCTGGCTATATGCAAATTAGTCTGTCCCTGGCCCAGTGCATGTACATCGTTGAAGCCTGTCCGACTGTACGTGAGTGGAGAAGCGGGAACTGGAAAAAGTTTCCTCATTAAAGCAATTTCATGCTATTTGCAGGAAAGGACAGAGTCATCGCTGACTTGTGTTGTCACCGCTCCAACTGGACTGGCAGCACATAACATTAAAGGGATTACTTTACATCGTTTACTGATGCTGCCAGTGGAGCATGACAACAAATTACAATATCACAAGCTATCTGGAGATGCTTGTTTTGAAGTTTCAAGAATCTTGAGGAAAATGAAACTTCTTATCATTGACGAAGTAAGCATGGTTCCCAATGTCATGCTTGCCTTTGTGCATTTGAGAATGCAAGAAGTTCTCAAAACAGAGTATGATGTGTTATTTGGTGGCAAACACATCATTGTTTTCGGAGATCTTCTGCAGCTGACACCAGTGAAAGGGCAACCTGTGTTCAAAATGCTCACGCATGAAAATACCAGGAAGTGCCTAGGCAGCATTGGCAACGTCAATTTATGGTTAAACTTCAATTATGCTGAACTGCATGAAAATATGCGTCAGGCGAAGGATGAAGTTTACAAGACTATTCTACAAGATGTTAGAATTGGAAAAGTGACCGAGCATGGGAAAGAAGCTTTACATGCACGATTACTGTCAAATTTATATCCAGAACAAGATGTTGTGCCTGAGAATATTTTTCAGAAAATTACTGAGAAGAAATCTGGAATATGTTTGATGCCAACTCTTGCAGAATGTGCCAAATTTAACAACAAAATGTTGCATTTAGAAAAGCAAGAGATTGTGAAACTGGAAGCTATTGACAGAGTAGAGCATATGGGATCAACAATTATTTTGTCTGAGAATCTGAAAACAAAATTGGATTCATTAGAGAAGAGTATATCTAAAACTGCAGGTTTTGAAAAGACTCTGAATGTGTGCTTGAACTGCCGTATAATTTTAAGAAGGAATTTACATGTTGAAAGAGGTCTGGTAAATGGATCAATGGGTAATGTTGTTGATTTTGTGAAATACAGAAATAGAGATGGAATTGAATTTTTAAAAATTAAATTTGATGGCATTGAGGAAGTACAGCTAATTGGTCGTTGTTCTGCTAGATTTTTGCTTGTAAAAGACTTATATGTTCGCCGTAAGCAGTTTCCTGTTTGCTTGGCATATGCGGTGACAATCCATAAATCGCAAGGTTTAAGTGTAGACTGTGCATTGGTGAATATTGGCAGTTCTGTGTTCAAGGAGGGTATGGCATATGTGGCATTGTCACGAGTTAGAACTTTATCGGGATTGTACTTGATTGAGTGTGATGTCACAAACATTTGTGCGGATCTAGATTGTGTTAAGGAATACAATAGGTTAAGAAGAGAGTATGCGCCACATTTGCTTCAGTGTCCTTTGTTTGAGAAACGTGTGGTAGGCCGGAAACGAAGAAATGTGACCAATACTGGGGAGGTTGTAGCAAAAAGACGAAAAGTCGATGAACCTAAAATTACAAGCAGAAACAAAATGGATTCTGTTGAAGATGTTGTTGGTTTTCAATTTGAAAACAGTTCTGGTGTCAACTGCTATGCTAATGTAGTGGTTTATGTTTTGTTTTCTCTAGAAAATGTAAAAGAAGAGATTTTGGTCAATTCTGATCAAAGATTTTGCAGTTTGTTAAATTCTGTGTTAGAGAAATGTAGCACTGATAGAAGAAACATAGAAAGTGTGTCTGAAATTCGAAATCTGTTAGACAGATGTTCAGGCCAAACACAATTCTCTCAAAATATTCAGCAAGATTGTCAGGAGTTTTTAATGTATATGCTTGATGTATTGCATGCTGAAGGTGTAGATGTAGATCAGCTGTTTGGGCTTTCTTATCAATGGCAGCATGACTGCGAGAACTGTATGGTATCAAGTACTACTAGTGTAGACTCAGAAAGATTTATATATTTAACTTTGCCAGACAGTAAATCAGTCTCCTTTAATAAGCTAGTAAAAGCAGCTGATCACAACATGGAGTGTAGCCAATGTAAATCTGAAATGATGTCCACATTATTTATACGAACATATGGCCAGTATGTCATTTTAATGTTCCAACGATGTAGGCCTGATGGAACAAAATTGACAACTTTAATTAAAAATTTTGTAGCTTCGCAGTTGTCAATATCAGGAAGGACTTTTGTAACTGCAGCAATTATATATCATGACTGCCCTTCAATAACATCAGGACATTACACAGCTTATTTAAAGTCTAGAAATGGCTGGTCATTCTGCAACGATTCTGTTTTAATTTTCAAAAAAAAATTGCCGTATGACCTTAAAAACTCTTACCTGGTGTTTTTAAAACCAAAATTTTAGGGAAATAATCTCGGGATGTGCTCTGTGGAATTTCAAGAAGTTCTAATGGCTCCTACACAATTTGGCCTTGAGGATAAGTGTAGTTCAGAAACATAACTTCTAACCATAAGACTGGACGTCATGGAGAAATAAGTGCACTTTGAATGAGTTCAGAAAAACTATTTCTTTTTATAAGCTAATTGAAGCAGCCAATCAAAACATAGAGTAGAGGGAATGTAAGTCTGCAACGCTGTCTACTGTTTTACATTGCTTTGTGATTGAAAGTGATGTAGAGAATTAAATAATTGTAGTAGTCATAGAGTTAGTGTAAGTCTGCTTCATAGTAAGCAGTATCAGTGTCATAGGAAATGTAGAACATGACTGAGCAAGAAGGGGAAGATATTACTATTCCAGGATTGTGAAAATGATCTTCAACATTTTAATTCTGAAAGTTGCGGAAATGCCAAATGACGGGATTGGCTTACAAGAAATCCAAGAGTTATAAATGGGTCTGACAAGATTTGGCCTTGTGGAAACTTGTGGTAGAGAGCAAGAAGTCATTTATTGCATGTAACATGTTTTTAAAAACGATGGAGATTTTCTTTCAGAAAGTGGCGGGCTGAAAGTAGTAACAGCACAAAAGAGTGTAAGCTGTTCATAGGACATCCTTTGACGTCATGGAAAGTAAGTAACTTTAAGGAGTTCTGAATTCTGATTTCTTATGTTGTATGGGTTTTTTAAACATAATCATTTTGATTGTGTTTTTTTTTCCCCGCTGTTATATGATGAATACCTTCAAGTCACTGTTTTTAGTGAATTTTGATACATTCTGAGAACAGCAAAAATAAACCATTTAACATGTATAATTAATTCTGTACTGTTTGCATTTATGATGTATATGTAGAACTGTGTAGGAGGCATGGAGAAGGTGAGGCTTCTGTAAGTGTCAAAGTTGTTGCATGCAGTGCTGCACTTCTGCGTATTCTTTCATATGCTAGACTACATCTGCACAATGAGATACCTAAGCAAAGGAAACACAAGTGATGTGATTGTGAAATGAGCAAAATAAATTGCACGTATTTCAATTACATCACCTGTGTTTCCTATCATTACGAATCACATTGTGCAGATCAAGTTTAGGTCTGTCCAGGGAAACATAGGAGGTTTGGACTTTGTTCAAGAGTGCAGTGGACATGACTCACTTCATTGGTAGACCTTCACATGTATTATGTCCTCTATTCTCTTCAACAACTCGAAATTTCATCTGCAACCCTGAGTAGGCCTCACCTCAAACAAACCTCTGGATAGGACACATCTTATTGGCATCCTGAAGCAATTATTTAAAATTTTAGTGTCTTGCGACACTTTTCTGAGACAACAGCAATGCAAAAGATGCACCATGTTTTAAGATAGGCCTCACTTCATCTGCATCAAGATACTGTTAGTTTAAAATGTATATCTTTAGGACTGTGTAGGGGGCCTGGAGAAGCAGAAGCTTCTGTAAGTGTCAAAGTTGTTGAAAAACTGTTTGTCCTTCAATCTTTTCCCTTGTCTTTTGTAATTTTTAAATACATGTTTTAATATTTTTGAAATGTTTGTTCTCTCTTTCACAGATTGAAAGTATAAAAACAAAAAGTGAGTAATTTAACGACAATTATAAGGTAAATGCTTTGTACTCTTTTCGTTACATTTCTATCACATTCACCTACTATTAGTTCCACTGCTTCATTTCTTTAACCCTCAGTTTCCTGCCTTTGCTACTTCCCTCATTCCTTTCTCTATTACCTACTTACTCAACTCCTTCCACTCTTTTTCTCAGTCCCTCTCTTCTCATAGTTCCTCACTCTTGTTCACTCACTCCGTCTCTATTACTCTTAGTGTCTTTGACTGATCACTCTATCACTACTTGTTCATAATGCTTTCTCTGTGTAGTTGAAGCACACTAAGGGGCATATTATGAACACAGCCAATAAAACGATTGCTCTTTTTATTGGCAGAAAACTGGTGCAAAAGTGGTTTTAGCGGCAGTTTTCTGCCGCAAAAGCAGCTTTAGCGACACATTTCTGCCAATAAAAGCTGCAAAACTTTTATTGCCTATGTTGATGATATGGCTCTATGTTACTTACATTTCTTTGCTGTTTCAATTAATCTTTTTCTGTTATTTTTTGTTTTCTGTTTTCTATTTTTTCTCTCTGTTATTCCTCATGTTTTAATCTTATTTTGAACATTCACTCACATTCTCCAAGAAACTCTTCTTTGTTAATGTTATACTCTCTTTTTTTTTCTTTCACTTCGTTATCTATTTTGTTTTTCACAATTATACCCTCTTCCGTCTTTTCTTCGGTAAATAGATCTATTAAACAGTATGTCTTCTTTACTCCCAATAGCTGTCTTTCTTTTAACATCACTCTCTGTTTACTTTCCTTATACTTACTCTTTTTTTTTTTTTTTTGGTTAGCTCCCGGTCCGCGTACCGGGAAGCTAACCGGAGAGCGAACCAAAAGAAATAGAGCTTGCCAGAGTGCTAAACATTCTAGCAATTTTTTTTGAAAGGGAAGGTAGTTCTGAAAAGAACTTTTTTTTTTTATATTTTTGTTGTTTTATATTTTTTTTTTATTTTTTTTGTATTTTTTGAACGATTTTATATTTTTTTTGGTTTTTTGGGGGGGGGGGGAAACAACAAAAAACAGGCGTTGAAAAGGGCTCAACAGGAGCAAAAAAAAAATTACTGGGGGCGGTTAGGGCAATTATGGTGTTCATACGCCAGGTTTATAGCATTTATGCTCATGTTGCCACATGCTAACAACGCACGACAGTGCATACAAGAGTGTATCATGTGGCCAAAATGTTCTTGTATATTTGGCACAGTTTCCCGTGCCTCTTCTGGTGTTAATGAAATTGGTATTCTTGGTCTGGCCACAGGAGTTGATCTTGGATTGTCCTGCAAATCCCTTATTTCCGCCCGGCTGTAATTGAGTGGATGCTTCCTTGTCATGTGCCTGTGCATTGTGTGATTTCCGTAACTATATTTCTTGTCCGTCCCTCTGGATAATTGTTCTTTGCATATGAGGCAGGTGACATACCTCGCATTGACTTTTTTTTGGCCACGAGGGATCGAATAAAACTGCCAGATGAAACTGGCTTTCTTTCTGGAAACCCGGGGCACCTCTTCTAAGAACTGTGGTTCTTCTCCCTCCTCATCCATTTCTTCTTCTTCCTCCTCAGTGTTGGTCATGACCTGGGGAGGTGGTCCTCTCTTCCCATGAGGAGGTGGAGGTGGTGGTGGGGGTGCACCAGCTGAAGCTACCAATGAAGACATTTCTCATATAGTAGTAAAGGTCTTCCTCTCACAATGATGAAAGTCAGAGTGAGGAAAGAAGGAGGGGTTTTCATCATTTGGGAAAAACAATACTTCTCAACCAATGAAAAGTGTTATTTTTAGGTCACCTGACCTAGCCTTACATCATTATGAAACCAAAAGTGAAATGAACCAATGAAAAGTTTTATTAACAAGTCACATGACCTCTCACGCTCATGTTACGCGCTGCGGAACGCGCCCCGGTTAGCTTCCGGGTCGCTGAGCTTCGCGCCTCGGTCCGCGCCCCGGGACACTTCCGGGTGCGCTAACGCGGTACGTCACAAGACGCATTACGCGGCAACGCGATACATCGCGCTTTCGCGACGCGCCGCGGATCACTTCCGGAGAGCTGCGTTTCGCGCCTCGGTCCGCGCCCCGGGGCACTTCCGGGTGCGCTAACGCAGTACGTCATAAGACGCATTACGCGGCAACGCGATACCGTCACTATGTTGATTTCTTACCGGTTCGCGGACCGGGTCGCGGCATCAATTTGAGCTAACGGAAAGCTTCCCGGTTCGCGGACCGGGAGCGAAACAAAAAAAATATTTTAAAAAAATTATTAATAAATATATAAAATATATTTTTGGATTTAAAGAAGAATACATTTTACAGCTATAGATATTAGCTTTTAAAAAAACCAATGAAATTCACTGAAAAAACCATAGGTTATAGACCATATATAGTTAGGAATTAGCATTTACAACACCTTGAAAATTCACTGAAAAAACCATAGGTTATACACCATATATAGTTAGGAATTAGCATTTAAAAAACCATATTTTACTCACACAAAACCAATGAAATTCCATATATAGTTAGTTGTACTAACTATATATCGCGCACCCGCAATCCACTGCTGATCATGTCACATATTACATCATTCATGACATGGTCAGTGACATCACTGATGACATCACTGATGACATCTCAAATGACATCACTGATGACATCACTGATGACATCTCATTTGACATTACTGATCACATCACTGATGACATCATCCAGTGACTGTATGTTTCTGTAAAGTTAAAATATGTCTTACATATTGAAGAATGAGTGGATGTAGAAGTGTCTGAACAAAGGATTTAGTAGGTGCATGACTGACTGTATGAGTGAGTGATTAAATGTGTCTCACTGAGTGCATGGGTTAGTGACTAAACTGTCTTAATTTGTGCATCATTATGTCTGTTGTTCTGTAAACTGCTGCATGTGTTGATCAGTAGCTATATGATTAACTATATGGGTTATTGATTGGTTGCCCAAGTATTTGTATGGGAGACTGAGAGTGTGTATAGGTGGCTGGGAGGTGTATGACTCTCTGCATAGATGTATGGGTTCAAAAGTGCATGTGGAAACAGCTGTATGGGCGGTTGACTGTGTGCATGAGTGTATTGGTGAGTGAATGGATATCTTAGTGTTACATGTCAAAGTAAGTACATATGTAAAACACAGTAGATGTGAGAGTAGACATATATAAATAACTGTGCATAAGAGCCAGTGAATGTGTGAGTGCCTGTATGGATCATTGTGAACTTGTATCAGGGATTGTATAAGAGAGTAAATATGTTTTAGTATATGTTTGAATAAGTAAGGTGTGTATAACTGTATAGTTGAGAAAATGGAGGTATGATTGATTTTTGCATGACTGACTAAGTGTGTGAGTAACTCCATGGATGAGTGACAGTCTGTGAGTGTCTGTTTACACTGAGTGTATCTAAGGTTATATTAGAGTCTGAAGAGGTTAATTGTATTATCACATGAATAATGTCATCAGTGATGTGATCAGTAATGTCAAATGAGATGTCATCAGTGATGTCATTTGAGATGTTATCAGTGATGTCATTTGAGATGTCATCAGTGATGTCATCAGTGATGTCATTTGAGATGTCATTTGAGATGTCATCAGTGATGTCATCAGTGATGTCATTTGAGATGTCATCAGTGATGTCATCAGTGATGTCACTGACCATGTCATGAATGATGTAATATGTGACATGATCAGCAGTGGATTGCGGGTGCGCGATATATAGTTAGTACAACTAACTATATATGGAATTTCATTGGTTTTGTGTGAGTAAAATAAGGTTTTTTAAATGCTAATTCCTAACTATATATGGTGTATAACCTATGGTTTTTTCAGTGAATATATATATACACACACATATATATATATACACACACATATATATATACACACACACATATATATACACACACATATATATACACACACACATATATATATACACACACACACACATATATATACACACACACACACATATATATACACACACACATTACCTACTGGCGGTCGCCAGTAGGTATATATAGTTAGGATTTTTTCTCTATGGGTTTTTTGAAAATTCTATGTCTAATAACTTTGGCGTTTGTGGACGGAATCGGCTGAAATTTTCAGGAAAATGGCACATTTTGTTTCTGAGCAGCCCTTGAAAATTTGGGGGGGTTCGTCCAGTGGGGGCCGAGAAAAAAGGGGGGTCCCAAAACGTGTTTTTAACATTGAGTTTTCCATAGGGCGGTTGGCCTCACTTTTAGCCCGAACGGCTGAATGGATTTGCACGAAACTTGGCAAAATTGTAGGGACTGGTAGCCCGATGTGCCTTTTGTAGGTCTCAATATATGTGCTCCAGTGGATTTTGAGAAATTAACGTTTAAAAAAAGATATATATCTGTAACAGCGGACCGGTTAGCGCTCTGGTTCGCGGACTTTTCGCGCAACGGAGCTTTGTGAAGCGAAGCTGATTGGTTCTCCGGCGTCTGTCAACATTCCAAACAGTCCGTAGCGGCCGCCATCTTGTCTCTCGGTAGGATCGAGAGACAAGAGGAGGTCAAAACAAAGGGGGAAATAACTATAAGGGGGCATAGTAGATCCTCGCTGACCCCCTAGGTTTGATGTGGAGGTTTTAAAAGGGCCCCGCGGGGCAAAAAAAAACCAAAATAATAATAATCGAACGGCTGAATGGATTTGCACGAAACTTGGCAAAATGTTAGGGACTGGTAGCCCGATGTGCCTTTGCTAGGTCTCAATATATGTGCTCCAGTGGATTTTGAGAAATTAACGTTGAAAAAAAGATATATATCTGTAACAGCGCTCCGCTTCGCGTACTTTTCGCGTTACGGAGCTTTGCGAAGCTGATTGGTTCTCCGGCGTCTGTCAACATTCCAAACAGTCCGTAGCGGCCGCCATCTTGTCCCTCGGTAGGATTGAGAGACAAGAGGAGGCCAAAGCGAAGGGGGAAATGACCATAAGGGGGCATAGTAGATCCTTCCTGACCTCTTAGGTTTGATGTACCATTTTGCCAAGTTTGGTGTAATTCCGTTCAGCCATTCAGGCTGTAGACGTATGTAAATGTCCTATGGAAAATTGCATGGGGAAAACACATTTGAAAGTGTTGAAATTTAGAACCAATTAAAATGTTACTTTGGTTTTGTATTTGTGTGTGATGAAAGTTAATTGGTTATGTATATATGTCAAATGAGAGGAAACCACAGCCATTTTGTGATACTACTGTCTGAGGTACATTTGTGAGGAATTTTTGGTGGTGAATTTCTGGTGTTTGATTTACACAGTACTAACACTTCTGCTACTTTTAAAAAGGTGAGTTGTTAATTTGTATGGGGAACTATGTTGTACACTTGAAGATAATTTGAAAAATGTTTTCTGTTATTTATTTGCAGTCCTTCTGTTATACTAAATACTTGATAAAGTTAGTTTTATATTATGTATTACTAAAGACGATAAATGAAAGTGATTATTTTTTTCTGCAATTTACAGCAAGCAATTTCAAAATAAAATGGCTCACAATGAAGAGACCGTGGCAATTTCTTTTGAATTGTCCAACACATTGATTGAAATTGAGAGCACCAATAATGAAATATTGTCACAAGGAGGACATGACTTGTATGATTCCATTAGATTGATTGAAATGGACAGCACCAAGAATGAAATATTGTCACAAGGAGATGACTTGAATGATTCCACTACATTGATTGAAATTGAGAGCACCAATAATGAAATATTGTCACAAGGAGGAGATGGCTTGTATGATTCCATTAGATTGATTGAAATGGACAGCACCAATAATGAAATATTGTCACAAGGAGGAGATGACTTGAATGATTCCACTACATTGATTGAAATTGAGAGCACCAATAATGAAATATTGTCACGAGGAGATGACTTGAATGATTCCACTACATTGATTGAAATTGACAGCACCAATAATGAAATATTGTCAGAAGGAGGAGATGACTTGAATGATTTTTTTGATCAATCTCTTGATGGCGAATTTATCGAGTGTTTGGAGACCATAGAGTTACAAGAATCATCATTGGAGACTTTTAATGAGGACATTGCTGATGAGGACATGTTACTAGTTCTTTCAAATTTAGAAAATTCTGAAGAATAAATTTATATTTAGAAATCAAAAATTGTTTGAGACATTATTCATTTTTATTTTTAATTTATGAGGTTGTAGCGAAGTGATTGTAGTATAAAATGAGACTTATAGTATAGAGTGCAACATTTTTATGTTACATGGTAAGTTTACTCATATTTACTTCCCTTCTGCCACTATATTATCTCCAATGTGTATTTGACATGTCTTCTTCATCTCCGGCCTCCTTTCTCTCACTGTGTGTCTCCGATGCATCTTATCGCTGCTATTTTGTGTAATTACAGAAGAGAGTAAAATAAAATAGTTCGGAACGTGAAAAGGGGGCAAAGTAGAGTACTCCTCACCCCCTAGGCCTTTTTAGGCGGTCCCAAAAGGATCAGTTTCTGCTTTCCTGAGAGATTATGGTATGAGTTCCATATACCACAATAACTTGCATTACAACATGCAAGATATCTATCTCCTATTACCAACTTTTGGAGATATTCGCGCTAAGCGCGAATATCTCTAAAAAGTAACACCTGCCCTGAGCAGTTCTTAGCCATGTTATCCAATGGGAGGTGGATAACATGGCTAAGAGTATTAGCTCGGTAATGCATGAATATCGCTGAGTTTTTAGCGATATTCATGCATTGCGGCCGTTTATTATCGCATTTGCGATAAACCTTGATAATAGTAAGGTTTATCTTCGATAATTTCTGACGATGCTTAGTGGTAAAAAATTGGTTGGTAAGCATCGTTAGCGATAAATATCGCTTAACTTTGGTAATATGCCCCAACGTCTGTTAACGTTCGATTCGAAGGAAATGAGGAAGTGTTGAAAAACATTGTCTGCGCCATCTTGCCTTTTTTGAAATGCCACACTTTTGTCGTGCACGGCAGCCATTTTAGATGTCTTGACCAGACTCACTCTCTGCACGCTGTCGATTCGTAGCATGGCTCCTCACCCTCGTAAGCATCTCCCCCAGGCACTGGTCACCACCGCTCTCTGTCTTATGCATGGGCAATAAACCTTCCCCCATCTGCGCTGCTCTTCCCTGAGAATCACACTCTGTGCCCGCCCGACACCTCCCTTTCGCCCTATTCACTACCGCACCCTCTGACACTCCTCTTCCTCTGTGTCCGATTGTCCAGGCTATCAGCTAGCCCTGCAGATGTAGTTTATGGCTCCAGCTGTAAAGATTCACCCCTCTTCAAAGGAGTTATAGTAGATCAAGGCCCACACCCGATGAGATCCGTCACACCACACGTGTTCCTACTATCTGAAAACCATCCTGTATTGTGATTGGTGAGGGGACCGAGCCTGAAGCGGAAGATTCTAGGAATGACTCTTTGTACATCAAAGTTTTTACAATTATGTGTCACATTAAAAATATATAGCACTCCAACAAAGTAGTAGGAATATAAAACTTTAATAACATATAAATATATACAACAAAACAAAAACAGTAAAAACATTTAAACAACGAAGAGACCGTGGCAATTTCTTTTGAATTCCTGATGAGGACATGTTACTAGTTCTTTCAAATTATGAAAATTCAGAAGATGTTGCCTGGGGGTGGGTCGTCAGTAGCAGTCTGTTGTGCGAATAGTTCCAAGGCAGCAGAACGCGCTGAAATCTAGATGGCACGAAAGTGATGTCTAGTAAGTTGCCGCCCAGCAAATAACGGCGTGGGGCGCCGCGGGGGTGAGTGAGTCCAGTAGGCACCACAGCTATTCTTACCGGCATTGCAGAATTACTGCTGGGGACAATGCCTGTGCTGTAGCAGGGTCACAGCAGAAACAAAAAGGATTCTGTTGAAGATGTTGTTGGTTTTCAATTTGAAAACAGTTCTGGTGTCAACTGCTATGCTAATGTAGTGGTTAATGTTTTGTTTTCTCTAGAAAATGTAAAAGAGGGGGAGGCAGTCCAAAGTTCCGTTAAAAGGGCAAAGGAAAGGATCGGTGGTTTGAACTATCAGTCAAAAAGGGGAGGGGGTGCAATAATTTTTCCTACCGGGTCACACTGTGCTTTCACCGGAAGTGAGGTCTGCAGGATTGTAGTAATTCAAAGTGAGGCTGGCGCCAGCATGGGAGCGCCGACGTCCCGCGGATACAGTTTCGTCACTCCACGGGCGATCATGGCAGTCATTCCCCATCGGGGGTCGGAGACTCCCGCGGCTCCTCTAGAATCTTCAAGGTCGTGGAGGACTACGGTGGTGGAGTCAACCAGTGACCGGGCCATTTCTTTATGTTGGGCCCGCTCTTGCCAGGTCGACCGCCATTTTGAGAGTTCGGCAGCTACCGGCGATCGCGGGGTCACATGAGCGGACGGGCTCCACCCTGCCGGGCGAGACGTTGCAGCATGGCCACAGTGGAAGAACCGTTATCTAGGTCGTTCCGAAACTGTGCAGCACTGTAGTTGTTAGGATGCCACCGCCTGGAGCGCTGAGGGTGCGGCTGGGAAGCCTCCACCTGGGGAGGCGGGAGAGGCCTGTTCGCACCGTCTCTCCCTCCCAGTGCACCCCACAGCGTCTCGCTTGAGATTTGTTATGGCCGGACCAGGCGATGAGGACGAGGGGGGGGTCGGAGGCATGTGCAAGACATCCCCCTCCAGTGTTGTCGCAGCCATTATAAAAGAAAGAAGTGTCCCGTCCGTCTTCGGGCCGGGCTTCCGGTGGATGTCGGCCGGACGCCCCTGGCTCTGGCCCCATGAACGGGTTTCTTGGTTTATCGGCTGCAGCCGGATCCCGTCGGCCTCGGCCCCCCGACCATTGGTGGTCGGACCGGAAGAGCATGTGGCGGGACTACCTGCAACTCTCAAGGGCCACCGCGGCCGGACTGGGAGAGAGAGGGGAGGGTCGAGGAGACATTCCCCCCCCCTGCAACTGTTCAGCGTTGTAAAGGCAATCCCCTGGCCGGGTCCCGCTGGTCTCGGCCTCTCCTCCGGCTACACCCTACGTTAGGATCTCCTGGCCGAGGCGTGGCAGCAGGACCTGCCTTATATGGGCTGCTCCCGGCTGGGCGTAGCCGGAACCCTGCCCCACCTTGGAAGTTTCCAGAGTGGGGGTGGATGTTCTACTGACTTGCATTTTCCCTAGTCTATCGATTTTTTTGGCGTGGCAGGCGGTGGGACAGCGAGGGGTGATTTGGTTTCTCTTACTGTTTTTCTGGTCTCTCACCACTGGCATATTTTAACGTTTTCTTGTTTCTAGGACATTAATAGGTTTTATCATTACGTTATGTTATCGTTTCTTTGTTCGTTGTTTAATAAAAGTTCATGTTCATCAGTGGCCTACTGATTTTCGTTTTCCTATTTTTTTCTTTCCAGGTTGTTTCATGGTAAAGTTTCTGTTAACAGGATACAGTGATCACTTCGTTATTATTGCATATGTCCTTTTCACTAGGGGTGCTCTCTGGTCGGGCCAGATGACGTATCTCTAGTAAATGGTCCGGGTGAAAAAGGTGCATCAATCAGTGGGGAGTAGATAGGCATGACAGATTACAACGGGGGAGAAAGGTCCGCATTACATACCCTTTCACTACTTGCAAAGATTTTCCTACGTTTATTTGCAAACAGGGAATACCTCCAAAAAGAACTAATTCCCAAACAGTCAATGTTCGGACAATCAATCAATCAATGAGGAATGAAATAGGTACGACGTGTTAAAGGCTTGCGTTACCTACCCTTCACTATCTGCAAAGGGAGATAGAATATTCCTATTCTTCCTCGTTTGCAGGTAGAGAAGATCGTTAAGAGAATTAACTTCGAACAATTCAATGCTCGATTGAAACAATCAACAAGGGGTACTGTGAACACAAATGAACGCCGCTTATATACATACGCATTGCTATTTTCAACAGGTTGTTCCTAATGTTTCTATTTTAGCGAGGTCAAAAGAGATCCCATTAGTGGCCTACTGATTTTGCTCGATTCCTTTTGTTTTTTTACACGATTTTTCGCTATCTGCAAAGAGTAAACAGAGTATTGCGACTCTGTGCTTGTTTGTAAATAGAGAATGAACCAAAGAGAACAATCAATCAAATGGAGAGAGAAGCAGGCACGACGGATTACAAAGGGGGAAAGGGCTGCGTTAACTACCCTTCACTATCTGCAAAGAGAGAGTACTCCTAATAGAAATGAGGGGTGGGGGGCAGCAATCAAAGCAGATCAGTGTGCATAAACACGAAAAAAAAAATTCTTACCACGTACTTGACATTCGACAGCTTATGATATTTGCTATTAAAAAACCATTGAAATTCACTGAAAAAACCATAGGTTATAGACCATATATAGTTAGGAATTAGCATTTACAAAACCTTGAAAATTCACTGAAAAAACCATAGGTTATAGACCATATATAGTTAGGAATTAGCATTTAAAAAACCTTATTTTACTCACACAAAACCATTGAAATTCCATATATAGTTAGTTGCACTAACTATATATTGCGCACCCGCAATCCACTGCTGATGATGTCACATATTACATCATTCATGACATGGTCAGTGACATCACTGATGACATCACTGATGACATCTCAAATGACATCACTGATGACATCACTGATGACATCTCATTTGACATCAATGACCACATCACTGATGATATCATTCATGTGACAATACAATGCATCTCCTCACATTTTAATATAACCTCTGTTTCACCCAGTGTTAAAAACAGAGTATAATTTTTGAAACCATTGACACACCAATACTAGTTACTACATACGTACTCACTGATTCCTACGTCTACACACACATTCACTCATTCACCCATACAATCATTCATACATACAATCACTCATGTTTACAACACAATCATATGCACTCATACACCTATACAGACACTCACACTCTGCCACTCATCCATGGAGTTACTCACACACCTAGTCAGTCCTGTAAAGAATCAATCACACTTCCATTTTCTACTCTATACAGTTAAACATAGAGCACCTTACGTTTTCAACCATATACTAACACATACTTACTCTCTTATACAATCATTGATACAAGTACACATTGATCTGTACAGAGTCACACACCTCCCAGCCAGCCACACACACACTCAGTCTCCCATGCAAATACTTGGGCAATCAATCAATAACCCATATAGTTACTCATATAGCTACTGATCAACACATGCAGCAGTTTACAGAACAACAGACATAATGATGCACAAATTAAGACAGTTTAGTCACTAACCCATGCACTCAGTGAGACACATTTAATCACTCACTCATACATTCAGTCATGCACCTACTAAATCCTTCGTCCAGACACTTATACATCCACTCATTCTTCAATATGTAAGACATATTTTAACTTTACAGAAACATAGTCACTGGATGTTGTCATCAGTGATGTCATCAGTGATGTCATTTGAGATGTCATCAGTGATGTCATCAGTGATGTCACTGACCATGTCATGAATGATGTAATATGTGACATCATCAGCAGTGGATTGCGGGTGCGCAATATATAGTTAGTGCAACTAACTATATATGGAATTTCAATGGTTTTGTGTGAGTAAAATAAGGTTTTTTAAATGCTAATTCCTAACTATATATGGTCTATAACCTATGGTTTTTTCAGTGAATATATATATATATACACACAAACACATATATATATATATATACACACACATACATATATATATATACACATATATACACACATATATATATATATATACACATATATACACACACACATATTACCTACTGGCGGTCGCCAGTAGGTATATATAGTTAGGATTTTTTCTCTATGGCATTTTTGAAAATTCTATGTCTAATAACTTTGGCGTTTGTGGACGGAATTGGCTGAAATTTTCAGGAAAATGGCACATTTTGTTTCTGAGCAGCCCCTGAAAATTGGGGGGGGGTTCGTCCAGGGGGGGTCGAGAAAAAAGGGGGGTCCCAAAACGTGTTTTTAACATTGAGTTTTCCATAGGGCGGTTGGCCTCACTTTTAGCCGGAACGGCTGAATGGATTTGCACGAAACTTGGCAAAATTGTAGGGACTGGTAGCCCGATGTGCCTTTTGTAGGTCTCAATATATGTGCTACAGTGGATTTTGAGAAATTAACGTTTAAAAAAAGATATATATCTGTAACAGCGGACCGGGCAGCGCTCCAGTACGCGTACTTTTCGCGCAACGGAGCTTTGTGAAGCGAAGCTGATTGGTTCTCCGGCGTCTGTAAACATTCCAAACAGTCCGTAGCGGCCGCCATCTTGTCTCTCGGTAGGATCGAGAGACAAGAGGAGGCCAAAGCGAAGGGGCAAATGACCATAAGGGGGCATAGTAGATCCTCGCTGACCCCCTAGGTTTGATGTGGAGGTTTTAAAAGGGCCCCGCGGGGCAAAAAATAATAATAATAATAATAATCGAACGGCTGAATGGATTTGCACGAAACTTGGTAAAATATTAGGGACTGGTAGCCCGATGTGCCTTTGCTAGGTCTCAATATATGTGCTCCAGTGGATTTTGAGAAATTAACGTTCAAAAAAAGATATATATCTGTAACAGCGCTCCGCTTCGCGTAACGGAGGTTTGCGAAGCTGATTGGTTCTCCGGCGTCTGTAAACATTGCAAACAGTCCGTAGCGGCCGCCATCTTGTCTCTCGGTAGGATCGAGAGACAAGAGGAGGCCAAAGCGAAGGGGCAAATGACCATAAGGGGGCATAGTAGATCCTCCTTGACCTCTTAGGTTTGATGTGGAGGTTTTAAAAGGGCCCCGCGAGGCAAAAAAAATAAAAATAATAATAATCGAACGGCTGAATGGATTTGCACGAAACTTGGCAAAATTGTAGGGACTGGTAGTCCGATGTGCCTTTGCTAGGTCTCAATATATGTGCTCCAGTGGATTTTGAGAAATTAACGTTAAAAAAAAGATATATATCTGTAACAGCGCTCCGCTTCGCGGAGATAAAATTATATCTGTATTACCTAGCTGTTGCTAACACCAGTTAGCGACGGCTAGTAGGAGATAGCGACCATCTTGGGCCCCACTTTGCATGTGAGTGATATTTATCACTAATGACATGCAAAGTGGGCATGCCAAGATGTTAGCGACTGGAAACAGTCGCTAACATCGCTATCTCCTATTATCAACTTTTGGAAATATTCGCGATAAGCGCGAATATCTCCAAAAGCTAGCACCTGCCCTGAGCAGTTCTAAGGCATGTTATCCAATGGGAGGTGGATAACATGGCTAAGAGCATTAGCTCGGTAATGCATGAATATCGCTGAGTTTTCAGAGATATTAATGCATTGCGGTAGTTTTTTATCGTATTTGCGATAAACCTTGATAATAGCAAGGTTTATCTGCGATAATTTCTGACGATGCTTAGCGGTGAAAAAATCGTTGCTAAGCATCGTTAGGGATAAATATCGCTTAACTTTGGTAATATGCCCCAACGTCTGTTAACGTTAGATTCGAAGGAAATCAGGAAGTGTTGAAAAACATTGTCTGCGCCATCTTGCCTTTTTTCAAATGCCACACTTTTGTCGTGCACGGCAGTCATTTTAGATGCCTTGACCAGACCCACTCTGTGCACGCTGTCGATCCTTAGCATGACTCCCCACCCTCGCAAGCCTCTCCCCCAGGCAGTGGTCACCCCCGCTCTCTGTCTTATGCATGGGTAATAAACCACCCCCCATCTGCGCTGCTCTTCCCTGAGAATCACACCCTGTGCCCGCCCGACACCTCCCTTTCGCCCTATTCACTACCGCACCCTCTGACACTCCTTTTCCTCTGTGTCCGATTGTCCAGGCCGGTCCTAGGGTATCAGCTAGCCCTGCAGATGTAGTTTATGGCCCCAGCTGTAAAGAATCACCCCTCTTCAAAGGAGTTATAGTAGATCAAGGCCCACACTCGATGAGATCCGTCACAGCAGACGCGTTCCTATTATCTGAAAACCATCCTGTATTGTGATTGGGGAGGGGACCGAGCCTGAAGCGGAAGATTCCAGGGATGACTCTTTGTACATCAAAGTTTTTACAATTATGTGTCACATTAAAAATATATAGCACTCCAACAAAGTAGTAAGATTATACAACTTTAATAACTTATAAATATATACAAGAAAACAAAAACAGTAATAACATATAAACATTTTTAGGGAAAAACAACGAAGTAGCGGTCGGCTGTGCGAATAGTCCCAACGCAGCACAACGTCCAGATTTCTGGCGTGGGGCGTCGCGGGGGGTGGGTCATCAGTAGCAAACTGTTGTGCGAATAGTTCCAAGGCAGCAGAACGATGGCACCAAGGTGATGTCCAGTAAGTTGCCGCACTGCTTTTGGTATCCTACAATGCTGCTCCGAATAACGGCGTGGGGCGCCCCGGGGGAGGCGGCGTGAACGGGCCTCTCCAGGTGGAGTGTCATCTGTTGTACTGGGGCGCCCCTTTACCGTTTCAGTTGCCATTCCGTCCGTTTTTGGTCCACTGTGTCAAAAGCCGCAATTCAGCTGAGTTGCGCCCACTCTTGCGGTGCAGCGATAGGCGGCTGTCACAGGACTCTCAAAATGGCGGCAGGCTCTTTCCTTTTTGGGCCTGGTCCACTGAAATGGCCCTGGGACACCTTGGAAATCGGACGCTTGTCTGCTAGGTCTTGGACCCCATTCTCGAAAGCGTCCCCTCCGCCTTGAGGATTTATCAAAAGTTTTGGGGGCCCCCGACTCCTGTAGGCTTCTGGTGGTGAGCGGTTGCCATGATTGCTCGCGGAATGACCACGACGGAGCTACGAGATGGTGGTGCTCTCATGCTGAAGCCAGCTTCAGTCTGAAACATCCAGAAACAAGGTGGGGCTTTCATCGTTTGGGAAAAAAAAAAGTTTTCATCCAATGAAAAGTGTTGTTTTTAGGTCATATGATCAAGCCTTCCATCATTAGGAAACCAAAAGTAAAATGAACCAATGAAAAGTTTTATAAACAAGTCACATGACCTGTTATGCGGCATAGGGTATAAAATGCTGAGAAAATACGTTGGCACGTGAGGCGGCGTCAGTAGCGGACCGATGTGCGAATAGGCCGAAGGCAATACAACGCGCCAAGATCCGGATGGCACCGAGGTGGTGTCCAGCAAGTTGCAGCACTGGTGTGGCCATCCTACAATGCTGAAAGTCGGCGTGGGGCGCCCCGTTGGCCTGTGAGTTTGCGTCTGTAGCGGACCGATGTGCGAATAGGCCCAAGGCAGCACAACGCGCCAAGATCCGGATGGCACCGAGGTGGTGTCTAGTAAGTTGCCGCACTGGTGTGGCCATCCTACAATGTTGAAAGTCGGCGTGGGGCGCCCCGTTGGCCTGTGAGATGGCGGCAGTAGCGGACCGATGTGCGAATGGGGCCAAAGGCAGCGCAACAATATTTTCGGAATAGAAGACACCACAAGGCGCTGAGATGCCAAGATCCGGATGGCACCGAGGTGGTGTCTAGCAAGTTGTGGCACTGGTGTGGCCATCCTACAATGGTAAAAGTCGGCGTGGGGCGCCCTGTTGGCCTGTGAGATGGTGTCAGTAGCGGACTGATGTGCGAATGGGGCCAAAGGCAGCGCAACAATATTTTCTGACTGACACCACAAGGCGCTGAGATGCCAAGATCCGGATGGCACCGAGGTGATGTCTAAGTTGCGGACCGATGTGCGAATGGGGTCAAAGGCAGCGCAACAATATTTTCTGTATGGAAGGTACCACTAGGCGTTGAGATGCCAAGATCCGGATGGCACCGAGGTGATGTCTAGCAAGTTGCTGTACTGGTGTGGCCATCCTACAATGGTAAAAGTCGGCGTGGGGCGCCCTGTTGGCTTGTGAGATGGTGTCAGTTGCAGACCGATGTGCGAATGGGGCCAAAGGCAGCGCAACAATATTTTCTGTATGGAAGATACCACTAGGCGTTGAGATGCCAAGATCCGGATGGCACCGAGGTGATGTCTAGCAAGTTGCTGTACTGGTGTGGTCATCCTACAATGCTGAAACTCGGCGTGGGGCGCCCTATTAGCCTGTGAGATGGCGTCAGTAGCGGACCGATGTGTGAATGGGGCAAAGGTAGCGCAAGAATATTTTCTGAATAGAAGACACCACAAGGCGCTGAGATGCCAAGATCCGGATGGCACTGAGGTGGTGTCTAGTAAGGTGCACTGGTGTGGTCATCCTACAATGCTGAAACTCGGCGTGGGGCGCCCCATTAGTCTGTGAGATGGCGTCAGTAGCGGACCGATGTGCGAATAGGCCGAAGGCAGCACAACGCGCCAAGATCCGGATGTCACCGTGGTGGTTTCATAGTTGAGAGGCACTTCATCTGCAGTGGGGCGCCGAGATCCGGATGGCACCGAGGTGATGTCAAGCAAGTTGCTGTACTGGTGTGGTCATCCTACAATGCTGAAACTCGGCGTGGGGCGCCCCATTAGCCTGTGAGATGGCGTCAGTAGCGGACCGATGTGCGAATAGGTCGAAGGCAGCACAACGCGCCAAGATCCGGATGTCACCGTGGTGGTTTCATAGTTGAGAGGCACTTCATCTGCAGTGGGGCGCCGAGATCCGGATGGCACCGAGGTGATGTCTAGCAAGTTGCTGTACTGGTGTGGTCATCCTACAATGCTGAAACTCGGCGTGGGGTGCCCCATTAGCCTGTGAGATGGCGTCAGTAGCGGACCGATGTGCGAATAGGCCGAAGGCAGCACAACGCGCCAAGATCCGGATGTCACCGTGGTGGTTTCATAGTTGAGAGGCACTTCATCTGCAGTGGGGCGCCGAGATCCGGATGGCACCGAGGTGATGTCTAGCAAGTTGCTGTACTGGTGTGGTCATCCTACAATGCTGAAACTCGGCGTGGGGCGCCCCATTAGCATGTGAGATGGCGTCAGTAGCGGACCGATGTGCGTATGGGGCCAAAGGCAGCGCAATAATATTTTCTGAAGAGAAGACACCAAAAGGCGCTGAGATTCCAAGATCCGGATGGCACCGAGGTGGTGTCTAGCAAGCTATGCAGTTGAGTTGTGTGCGCACTTGCGGCGAATAGGTCGAAGGCAGCATAACAATGTTTTCTGAATAGAAGACACCACAAGGCGTTGAGATTCGGTTACCACCGAGGTGATGTCTAGCAAGTTGCCGCACTGGTGTGGCCATCCTACAATACTGCTCCGAATAACGGCGTGGGGTGCCCAAAGGGGGGGGGAGGCGGCGTGAACGGGCCTTCCTAGGTGGAGGCTCGTCTGCTGTAGTGGGGCGCCCCTTTACCGTTTCAGTTGCCATTCAGCTGAGTTTCGGCTGCTCTTGATGCTACAGCGATAGGCGGCTGCAACAGGACTCTCAAAATGGCGGCCTGTTCTTTGGATTTGGGCCTGGTCCACTAAAATGGCCCTGGGACACCTTAGAACTCGGACGCTCGATTTTTTTTTCCTTTCCTGTACATGAAAAAAAAGGTAAATGCCCGGTACGTTACACGCTTCATCTGCCACGATGAACTCTCCAGAGGAACCGAAAAAAAAATATAGTTATGGTAACTATACCATGCATCGTCATATGGAGAGGTGGCACCAATTAATTATAGTGCTGCATAAAAGAGAGATTTGGAGGAGAACCCCTGACCTGCTAGTACATTCATCAAAGAAGTGGCACTGACAGCATCAGAGGCAAGGGAAACGGTCCCAAATATTTAGAAGAACTTTGGAAAGATTAAAATGACATGTTTAGATTGTGGCAAATTAATTTCATGTGGACAGATGAGTGTTACTCTAATAAATACAGCATATGAACATCATCATAGTCGATGGTTGGTAGAGACATTTTGACTATATCCTGGACCTGCCCGTCCTCGCCCAAAATGGCGCCGGAATAAATGGGACTCGTAACTCCTTGTTGTGTACTGGTTGCAGAACCTTGAAATCACGAGATACGTATGCAGTTTTGAAGCACATGGCGGGCGGGGACGAGAATTGATTGACTATTTCGACATCCCTATTGATATTAAGTTCTGATGTGTTATTGATTACTGTACTATTGAAAGTTCGAATTAACGTCACCCATGGTACTTGCCCGCAAATGTATATCTAGATAATTTTATTGTAACTGGCCCTGTCGTATTTTAATTATAAAATGTACGTCCACCGATTCCGTAACTGTTAGACACCTTAGTTCTTGCAACCTAATGGCCCGCCCGTTACGTTCCTCTACAGTGTAAATGTCTATTCATCATATACGATTACAGTTTGCTCCGTGGCAGGCCCACGTGGTTATAGGCTCGTATTTGTATAATGAAATTTTCACAATAAAGGTTTTTAAAAGAAAACATGGTAGTAGTATATACATTGGTAAAGTTTTTAATAATAGTCACTGTTTTAGAATCATTAAAAGGCAAGTGAAATAAAGCAGACCAATTACATGAAGGGTAAAAGGTATAATACGAAGGAACGCAGTAAAGATAAATGGTCAAGGGCTGTTGTGTTTTCTATTCCTGCAACATAAAGTGATCGATAAGAATCTCATATTCAGGCGTATCGGCGACTAAGACAGCAGGTCGACCCTCTTTTGCTCAACGGCTCCGTCATGGGACGAAGAAACGCTCTTTTTCTCGAAAAAAGAATATATTTTACTTGCAGGACAGTTGTAAAATTTCCGGGAAAGTACATTAGCCTGGAACATTATAACATATATTTAAGAAAAAATAATGTTCGGAAGTAATGAAAAGCGTAATTTTTAGGTCATATGACCAAGCCTTTCATCATTACAATAAGAAAAGTAAAATGAACCAATGAAAAGTTTTATTAACAAGTCACATGACTTGTTATGCTTACGTTACGCGCTGCGCGCCCCGGATGACTTCCGGATGCGCTAACGCGGCGCGTCATATGACGCATTACGCGACAACGCAGGTCCAGAATATAGTCAAAATGTCTCCACCAACCAGCGGTCGGAACACAACCCCTTTCAGCAGGCTAAATAGTTCTGTTAAATGACAACAGAAGGGACAGGCAACAAGAACCATCAGTCAAAGAGGGGAGGGCTAGTTCTTCTCTACCGGGTTACATTGGGGCGCTACCGGAACTGATCGAATTGGTAGTCTACAGTGTTTCTGGATGTTTCAGACTGAAGCTGGGGTTAGCATGAGAGCAGCATCATTTCGTAGCTCCGTCGTGGCCATTCCGCAACCAATCATGGCAGCCGCTCTTTATCATTATTTTGGGCGGGGTGGGTGGCGGAGCCGAGCTGTTTTGCAGCCATCATTGTGTGGAGTTCAGTTCATCTCACTAGTTTTGTATTTGTCATGAGGGGTTGTTCCTAATGTTTCTATTTTAGCGAGGTCAAAAAGAGATCCCATTAGTGGCCTACTGATTTTGCTCGATTCCTTTTCTTTTTTTTTACACGATTTTTCGTTATCTGCAAAGACTAAACAGAGTATTGCGACTCTTTGTTTGTTTGTAAATAGAGAATGAACCAAAGAGAACTAATTCTAAAACAGTAAATACTTGGATAACAATCAATCAAATGGAGAGAGAAGCAGGCACGACGGATTACAACGGGGGCAAAGGCCTGCGTTAACTACCTTTCACTATCTGCAAAGAGAGAGTACTCCTAATAGAAATGAGGGGGGGGGGGGCACCATTCAAAGCAGATCAGTGTGCAAAAACACTAAAATGTTTTCACTTACCACGTACTTGACATTCGACAGCTTATGATATTTGCTATTAAAAAACCATTGAAATTCACTGAAAAAACCATAGGTTATAGACCATATATAGTTAGGAATTAGCATTTACAAAACCTTGAAAATTCACTGAAAAAACCATAGGTTATAGACCATATATAGTTAGGAATTAGCATTTAAAAAACCTTATTTTACTCACACAAAACCATTGAAATTCCATATATAGTTAGTTGCACTAACTATATATCGCGCACCCGCAATCCACTGCTGATCATGTCACATATTACATCATTCATGACATGGTCAGTGACATCACTGATGACATCACTGATGACATCTCAAATGACATCACTGATGACATCACTGATGACATCTCAAATGACATCACTGATGACATCACTGATGACATCTCAAATGACATCACTGATGACATCACTGATGACATCTCATTTGACATTACTGATCACATCACTGATGACATCATTCATGTGATAATACGATGAACCTCTTCAGACTCTAATATAACCTTAGATACACTCAGTGTAAACAGACACTCATAGACTGTCACTCATCCATGGAGTTACTCAGACACTTAGTCAGTCATGCAAAGAATCAATCACACCTCCATTTCCTCAACTATACAGTTATACACACCTTACTTATTCAAACATATACTAAAACATATTTACTCACTTATACAATCCTGGATACAAGTTCACAATGATCCATACAGCCACTCACACATTCACTGGCTCTTATGCACAGTTATTTATATATGTCAACTCTCACATGTACTGTGTTTTACATATGTACTTACTTTGACATGTAGCACTGAGATATCCATTCACTCACCAATACACTCATGCACACAGTCAACCGCCCATACAGCTGTTTCCACATGCACTTTTGAACCCATACATCTAGTCAATCAACTGCTCACACATCTATGCAGAGAGTCATACACCTCCCAGCCACCCACACACACACTCAGTCTCCCATACAAATGCTTGGGCAACCAATCAATAACCCATACAGTTAATCATATAGCTAATGATCAACACATGCAGCAGTTTACAGAACAACAGACATAATGATGCACAAATTAAGACAGTTTAGTCACTAACCCATGCACTCAGTGAGACACATTTAATCAGTCACTCATACATAAGCATGAGCGCAAAATCCGCTCCGATCGCGTATTTTGCGGATTTTCGGTGAATCCGCGATCCGCGAACTCTCGCGGATTTACCGAAAATCCGCAATCCGCGATCGGAGCGGATTTTGCGGTCAAAAGTTCAAGCGAGCCTAATTAACGATGGCGCCGGCAAGCTGCCAGCGCCATCCTGCAATAGTTACTTAATTAGCTTCAACAAGAAGCTCTAATAGATAAGATACAGCAGGGGCTCGAGCGCCTGCTTTATTTTAACAGTTGGAGCTTCCTGTTGAAGCTAATTAAGTAACTATTGCAGGATGGCGCTGGCAGCTTGCCGGCGCCATCGTAAATTATTTCAACGGTGGTGTCTTCTTGAATAAATATGAAGGGCAGGGTTCATTCGGGCACGACGGTCCTGGCACAAAAAAATAAACCTCAACAGGAAACACTTGCAGATATCAATAAAGCATGTGCCCTAGTTGAAGCTTAAATTCAGTGACTCATTCATCAGCCCAAAAATTAATCTGCTGCTCTGATCGGTCTCTGCCCTTTTATACACACAAGAGGCATGCTCGCATGGACGCCCCGTCCGTTTGGCCCCGCCCACACACTCGAGGTGTGCACCGTCTTCCCGCCATTTACCCACTATGATGGACATTTCACTCAAGGGACCCCTGCGCACTTCGGCGCGATTGCATAGTAACACACACTTGGTCGCTGGAACTAGTTGAAGCGCAAATGCAGTGACTCATTAATCAACCCAAAAAAAATCGTGAGCGTTGGGAGGCTGGGCAGATGTGCCTTCTTCCCAAATATATCATCGAAAATCCGCTGTGATGCTGCTCTGATCGGTCTCTGACCTTTTAGACACACAAGAGGCATGTGCGCTCGCGTGGAAGCCCCGTCCGTTTGGCCCCGCCCACACACTCGATGAAGCCCCGCCCCCAAATCCGCAAATCCGCTAAATCCGCGGATTTTGCGGATCCACGATCCGTGGATCCGCTAAATCCGCGAATCGTGGATCCGCAAAATCCGCCCATGCTTACTCATACAGTCAGCCATGCCCCTACTAAATCCTTCATCAAGACACTTATACATCCACTCATTCTTCAATATGTAAGACATATTTTAACTTTACAGAATTATACAGTCACTGGATGTAGTCATCAGTGATGTCATTTGAGATGTCATCAGTGATGTCATCAGTGATGTCATTTGAGATGTCATCAGTGATGTCATCAGTGATGTCATTTGAGATGTCATCAGTGATGTCATCAGTGATGTCACTGACCATGTCATGAATGATGTAATATGTGACATGATCAGCAGTGGATTGCGGGTGCGCGATATATAGTTAGTGCAACTAACTATATATGGAATTTCAATGGTTTTGTGTGAGTAAAATAAGGTTTTTTAAATGCTAATTCCTAACTATATATGGTCTATAACCTATGGTTTTTTCAGTGAATATATATATACATATATATATATATATTTGATATTTGATATTTATTGTCATTTGTAAAGCGCTGACTTTCGCTCCGGAGGGAGCATCTTGGCGCTGAGCACACAGAAAGTCGTCTATGGGGAGCATGGATCAAATGGCTGCGAGAACTGAAGAGTCGGACTGAGTATAAATCCAAGTTTTCAGGGATTTCCTAAATAGGCTTTCGGAGGGGGCGTGCCTAAGGCTGGGGGGAAGGCGGTTCCATGCCTTGGCCGCCAGAAAAGAAAAGGACTTTCCACCCTTGGATTTTAATTTTATACGGGGTTCAGAGATGAAGTTGGCGCCCGATGACCTCAAACAGCGAGTTGGATTGTAGCGCTGGAAGCGCTTAATCAGGTAGGATGGACCCAAGCACCTGTTAGCTTTAAATACGGTGACTAAGAGCTTGAAAAGGATTCTCTTGTGGAGGGGCAGCCAGTGGAGGGCGTTGAGGGCTGCAGAGACCGAGGACCTGCGGGGGAGTTTCAGAACAAGCCTGGCTGCTGCATGTTGGACAGTTTGTAGCTTTTTCAGAGAGGACTTCTTGATACCTGCCAGGAGGCCGTTACAATAATCCAGCCGGGAGAGGATAAGCGCCACCGCGGCTGATTTCCTGGCACTGATAGGCAGAAAATTAAAAAATTTCTTTAATTGCCTGATCAGACTGAAACAGCGCCCTGCGGTAATGCGCACATGTTCATCGAAGCTGAGGGAAGCATCAAATTGAACACCCAAGTTGCGTGCTGAGGCTACCGCGCTCGGTGGTGCTTCGGAATTATGAGGCCACCAATCTTTGGGGGAAAAGAATGTGCCTTTACCGAGGGGAATTATTTCTGTTTTGGCGCTGTTGCATTTTAAATGGTGCAGGTTGAGCCAAGAAAAGACTTCTGACAGACAGTTTTGGAATTTGATGGCAGCATCCGGGAGTCTTTTATCAATAGTGACGACAAGCTGGGTGTCATCAGCGTAGGATGTCACGAGAATCCCATGTGATTCAATCAACGCAAGAAGGGGGGCCATATACACGTTAAAAAAGAGGGGGCTCAGGATGGAACCCTGTGGTACCCCTGAGGTGATGGATCGTTCACCGGAAACAAAGGGGCCTAAGGAGATCGATTGAGAGCGATTGGATAGAAATGATGTAATCCAAGCAAGTGCGGAGCCCGAGACACCGATCTCACGCATCCTATTAATTAGAATAGTGTGTGAGATGGTGTCGAAGGCCGCGGTTAAGTCGAGCAGGATGAGGACGGCCTGCCTGCCCTCATCCTGCAAGAACTTAATGGTGTCAGACAACTCAATCAAAGCGGTCTCTGTGGAGTGGCCGGAACGAAAACCGGATTGCTGCGGGTGTAAGATGCATTGATTTTCCACAAAATTCTTTAATTCCTCGTGGACTAGTTGCTCGGTAATTTTGCCTAGTGCAGGGAGGAGTGAGATTGGGCGCATATTGGACAAATCAGTAGGGGATTTATTTTGCTTTTTCATGAGGGGCTTGACTGTGGCCTTCTTCCACTCAATAGGAACAATACCGGAGTCAAGGGATTCGTTCACAATCGCATTGATTAGAGGGTTGACGGACTCAATGAGGTGGTGCAAGATGACTGGGGGGCAGGAGTCTGTGGGTGCACCTGATTTACAGGCTAGTATGGCTTTATGCGTTTGCAATAGGGAGACTGCTGTAAATTGGTTTAGTGAGGGAGTAGATGTGTCAGACGCTTGGATTAGGATGGGAGCCGGGGGGAAGTCCTTATGGATATTATTGATTTTCTCCTCAAAGAAATCAGCGATTTGATCACAGAGGGCTTGTGAGGGTGGAATTTCAAGTGCCAGTGCTTTGGGATGAGTGAAAGATTTTACGATATTGAAAATCGTATGTTGTTTCTGTTTTGCTGCATCTATTGCTAGAGTGAAGAATGCCTTTTTTGCTTTTTTTATATCGGAGAGATATAGCTTTCTCTGGAGAGTGTAAGTGGATCTGGACGTTGAATTGTAGGTTTTCCTCCATTCTCTCTCCAAAAGCCTACACTTGAGGTGGCAGTCAGCGAGGGCCGGAGTATACCAGGGGGCATTGGGTTTCTTTTTTCCTCGGACGTTTTTTTGGCTGACGGATTTTGCATTTACAGAGATTACTCTCTCAATCCACAGGTGGAAGTTTGTGGAATCTAATGAGGCGTCGCCCGTGATGGTAGGGGGGGTACTGCCGGTTGTGGATTGAGTTTGATGTATTCAGCTACCTTTTTCCAATTAACAGGGAAAGGGGTGTGAGGGAGTTTAATGGGAGGAGGGGGCAAGGTTTTGTTATTAATGGAGAAGGGAATGAGACAGTGATCTGTCCATATTTGTGATACGGGGGTAGCGGCATCTAAGGAGAACAGATTGGTACAAATGCCGTCCAAGGTGTGCCCGGCACAATGGGTAGGAAGGGAGACTAATTGGGAGAGACCGAAAATCTCCAGTGAGTGGTGGAAATTGAGAGTGTGGGGGTCAGTGTCAGATTCCAGATGAAGATTGAAGTCTCCGAGAAGAGTGAAGGTGGGGTAATGGATAAGAAAAGCTGCCAGAGTTTCATCAAGGGAGGCCAAGAATGTAGTGGCATTTCCGGGGGGGCGATAGACAAGTGCGCCTGAAAAGGCAGAGGAGGAACTAGTGTGGATAACAAATCCCAGGGATTCGCAGTCCTTAAAGGAGGCCAGGTCAAAAGTATGGCACTTAAGTGCTTTTTTTACAATGATGGCCAATCCGCCTCCCCGACCAATAGGTCTGTCTCGTCTGAGGATGGTGTAATCAGGGGGGAGAGCGGTGGCAAGATCGGGATTTGAAGCATCGTGCAACCAAGATTCAGTGATGAACAAGGCATCCAGATCGGATGCTATGATAAGATCATGGATGTCTTGTCCGTGTCGCGCTAAGGATCTGGCATTGATAAGGCCACCGATAAAGGAGGCTGTCTTATGCCGAGGACGAGGGAGGGGGGGAGGAATAGGACTGGGGGGATTGGAAGATGACCAACCACACTGGCGGCAGGAGTAAGGGCCCCAGAGGTGGTCGGAGAAAGAATGTACATAACAGGAAGGACTAGGAAGGGTGTGGCGCATAGACAGCAACTCGGAAACGTCGTACCTGAGTGCAGGGGAAGTGGAAACAGCGTGTCCTGCGCCTAGCGCGGTCTTAGCACGGACGGGCGCAGACGGGCTTGGCTTAGGCGCGGCTTCGGCGCGCGTCCGGCGCGCCCGCTGCGCCAGCCCGCTGCGCCGTCTGGTTGGCTTACACATTTTATAGGGAGGAAGAAGGGTGGGAAGGACGGCCCGACTTGAGCACTGTCCCCACCTGCCACACTCAAGATGGCGCCCACCGCTGGGCTGAAGCAGAAGAATAAGTAAGTAAAATGTGGTAGGGGTGTCAGAGTGCCTGGTAAAATCAATTCCCCTTTAGCTAAAACCCCCAAAGATAAAATGAGACAATTTTTAAAAATATTGCGAGACGCTACAAACGCGCAGATTTTAAGAACACAGCTCGCCTATTCCGTTTTTACAATTCCTCTGTCGCTCGCAGCCCCAGTTTCCCTCACCAGGGAGAGCGACTGTAGGGCACCGAGCGCTGCAGAGGGCTCTGTTAAGTACACCAGAAGGGCGGGAAGGACGGCCTGACTTGAGCACTGTCCCCACCTGCCACACTCAAGATGGCGCCCACCGCTGGGCTGAAGCAGAAGAATAAGTAAGTAAAATGTGGTAGGGGTGTCAGAGTGCCTGGTAAAATCAATTCCCCTTTAGCTAAAACCCCCAAAGATAAAATGAGACAATTTTTAAAAATATTGCGAGACGCTACAAACGCTCAGATTTTAAGAACACAGCTCGCCTATTCCGTTTTTACAATTCCTCTGTCGCTCGCAGCCCCAGTTTCCCTCACCAGGGAGAGCGACTGTAGGGCACCGAGCGCTGCAGAGGGCTCTGTTAAGTACACCAGAAGGGCGGGAAGGACGGCCCGACTTGAGCACTGTCCCCACCTGCCACACTCAAGATGGCGCCCACCGCTGGGCTGAAGCAGAAGAATAAGTAAGTAATATATATATACACCAAAATCCTTCCCGAAATGAAAAGGCGGAGGCCCAGCAGGAACAGGTAGGAGGCTTTATTGTGTCAGTATCTCACTATAGGTGAATGCATTTCGGCATAATAGCCTTCGTCAGCGCCGTGAGGAAACAAGGGGAAGGAAAACAGAGCGCACCTTTAAATGTCCTGCCGCTGCTGGATTGGCCGCGGCTTCTCCACCCCCAAAGGGCTCTGCCTGTTGTAGTCCTGACTGTAGGTACTTGGACTACTGGACCCAGAATACAGTAGTCCGATTCCTGGTCCAGCGGCGATGGTGAAAAACTGGATAAGCCACATCACAGGACGGTGTGCCCCACAGTCCCAAATGTCCTTCTGTTTTGCACAATCAAAGCCGCCTTCCATCCCTGACCGCACAACCACTCTGTCCAGGCGTCTTACCAGCGGGGGCATGTGACAATGCAGCTAGCCCAGCGTGAGGATCAAAGCCCTCCACACCACGTCTCTTCGACCTGGATGCGGTGGTGGGTTCGCCGTGTCATTACCATGACATATGCAGGAGCCGAAGCATTTACCAGAAGTCGGGTCTCCACTTAGTGTGCGGGGGCCTCCCAACACGCCACTGGCAGGCGTGAATAATGTCAACCAAAATCCTTCCCAAAATGAAAAGGCGGAGGCCCAGCAGGAACAGGTAGGAGGCTTTATTGTGTCAGTATCTCACTATAGGCGAATGCATTTCGGCATAATAGCCTTCGTCAGCGCCGTGAGGAAACAAGGGGAAGGAAAACAGAGCGCTCCTTTAAGTGTCCTGCCGCTGCTGGATATGCCGCGGCTGCTCCACCCTCAAAGGCTCTGCCTGTTGTAGTCCTGACTGTAGGTGCTTGGACTACTGGACCCAGAATACAGCAGTCCGATTCCTGGTCCAGCGGCGATGGTGAAAAACTGGATAAGCCACATCACAGGACGGTGTGCCCCATAGTCCCAAATGTCCTACAGTTTTGCACAATCAAAGTCGCCTTCCGTCCCTGACCGCACAACCACTCTGTCCAGGCGTCTTATCAGCGGGGGCATGTTACAATGCAGCTAGCCCAGCGTGAGGATCAAAGCCCTCCACACCGTGTCTCTTCGACCTGGATGCGGTGGTGGGTTCGCCGTGTCATTACCTTGACATATGCAGGAGCCGAAGCGTTTGCCAGAAGTCGGGTCTCCACTTAGTGTGCGGGGGCTTCCCAACACGCCACTGGCAGGCGTGAATAATGTCCACCAAAATCCTTCCCAAAATGAAAAGGCGGAGGCCCAGCAGGAACAGGTAGGAGGCTTTATTGTGTCAGTATCTCACTATAGGTGATTGCATTTCGGCATATTAGCCTTCGTCAGCGCTGTGAGGAAACAAGGGGAAGGAAAACAGAGCGCACCTTTAAATGTCCTGCCGCTGCTGGATTGGCCATGGCTGCTCCACCCCCAAAGGGCTCTGCCTGTTGTAGTCCTGACTGTGGGTACTTGGACTACTGGACCCAGAATACAGCAGTCCGATTCCTGGTCCAGCGGCGATGGTGAAAAACTGGAGAAGCCACATCACAGGACGGTGTGCCCCATACTCCCAAATCACCAGAAAACAGAAAAGGGCCTTCACTCAAAATCAGTCAGGCTAAGTCAAAACAATCTAAAGAGCAATATGTGTGCCAGGACTGATAGTTATTTGAAACAGATACTTTCTGGTGACCCTTATGAATGAAAAATAAACGTCTGCTTAATCATTTGCATCATTTAATGATGTAGCTTGCATTTCTTGCTTTTTTCATGAATTTTTGAAAGAAATATTCTTTGTGCAAACAACCTTATATGACAAATTACTAATTATATATACAAATATATACACAATATACAATACATTTACAATTGAATAAATTGCACTTACACCACATACATACTTCTTTCAAACTTCACACACACACTACACAATGCTCCCTAGGTACACTCTAATGAAATCAAAAAATTGCACTTCCGGAATGAAACCGATTGTAATACAACATTCCAAGTAATTTTTGGATTTGTGATTGTCCCAGGTCACACGAACTGAGGAGTCATCACTGTTTCTTTAGTTTAATTCACAATCACAAATACAAAAAATTACTTGGAATGTTGTATTACATTCGGTTTCATTCCGGAAGTGCAATTTTTTTTATTTCATTAGAGTGTACCTAGGGACCATTGTGTAGTGTGTGTGTGAAGTTTGAAAGAAGTATGTATGTGGTGTAAGTGCAATTTGTTCAATTGTAAATGTATTGTATATTGTGTATATATTTGTATATATAATTAGTAATTTGTCATATAAGGTTGTTTGCACAAAGAATATTTCTTTCAAAAATTCATGAAAAAAGCAAAAAATGCAAGCTACATCATTAAATGATGCAAATGATTAAGCAGACGTTTATGTTTCATTCATAAGGGTCACCAGAAAGTATCCATACTCCCAAATGTCCTCCTGTTATGCACAATCAAAGCCGCCTTCCGTCCCTGACCGCACAACCACTCCAGGCGTCTTATCAGCGGGGGCATGTGACAATGCAGCTAGCCCAGCGTGAGGATCAAAGCCTTCCACACCGCGTCTCTTCGACCTGGATGCGGTGGTGGGTTCGCCGCGTCATTACCATATACAAATATATATATATATATATTTCCTCCAGATGGGACGTTAGGGGACCGAGCACGTAGTTAGGTGGTACGTGCCGTCGGTACGTCAAAAACCGGCAAGTCAATTACTTTCACTTTTTCCAATAAAACGCACTCTCAAAGTCAGTTCCTGCAATGTTGGTAGCTATTTATTAGCTCGATACGCGTTTCGACAAAAAAGTTTGTCTTGATCACACGAACATAGTTACATTACAGGGCGCATAAATAAAGTGAAAAACTTTGGTAATTGACATGGTAACAGATGACGGACCATAGCTAGTAAACTCGCCCTTTTGCCAAGCCCGGTGTCAGACATATTGTAATGCGCAAATACTAAGCATACAGTGATGAATCATAACAAGACTTAAAACATTGCCAGTCTAAATGATAATACATAGGTTTATACCATAACTTAATGTTTTCTACTACATTTGTAATTTCGTACACTACAAACGGAAAATGTATGCAAGTGTTTCCAATATACACCTCATTGCTCTCAATAAACTTTCATTGATACTGTAATTCCTCAGTGAGATACTCCTTAGCACTATGCATAGTTATACATCTTGTTTTCAAATCGCGTACTTCTATCCGTACATAGAGCTCTAGGGCGGGCTAGGGTATTTATACCCGAACGTTGGCGGCCATCTTGGTAATGGTTAAAAGTTAATTCGACAATGCGTTCCGAACCAAGATTTCTAATGCTAGTAAATTTTCTAAGGGCCCCCAGCACTCTAATATCTCTAGCAACCCCAGTGAATTGTAAAGTGCTTTTGGTGCTCTTTACAGTTCTCCTGTGCAGTATAATTTTAGGTGCACTCGAAGTAATGAATGATATATTACAAGGAACAATTACTGTAATCTGTATTGGCACAATATATATTTGGGCACTAGACCGCATACACAGTATGATATAGATATATCTGTATCTCAGCCAGATTATGAGAGGAACAATAGGCACTAGATCGACTGGAAGGTAATATACTCTCTTAAATAACTCCCGTAGAGAGCACCAAAAGCATTTTACAACGGGTGAGAGGGGACTCAGGGGAAGGGACTTTATGTGGGCCTTCCAACTGAATATGCTTCTGGGGCAGAACTGGCAGCAAATGGCGTTTGACCAGAGAAGGTGGCCCCTAAATTACACATTACCATGACAATGTTCTTAGGACATACTGTACCACCCCAGAATGTAATGTGTAGGCACTCAAGTGACAATTCAGGATATCATTTCAGACCCTCTAGAAATCATTCTGGACTGTCAAGAAATTGTTTTGGGCTCTTAAAAGTTCAATAATATGTTCAACTTTTCCTCTTGCAGCCTATCTTCAACCATCATGTTAAGTCCCGTGGTGTTGACCATGAGCATTCCTTTCCAGAGCAGTTCTTGCCTTAAATCTTTCAAAACTGCCCTGTGACCTTGAGTGGATGGGCACAGAAATATTGTGTCCTGGGTGCACAGCCTATGTTATGGCTATGGTTGCCACATGAGACAAGAAACAGTAGCCACAATTGGTGTGCGACAATTGTGTGGGCAAGGATCTGCATAATGTGGACAGGTCACTTCTGCATGTAGTAGATTCTGTGTCCTGTGGATTCGCCTCTCCCACAGGACAGGCGTAGGACTCTGGCCACACAGGTCAGAACAATTATAGCCCTCCTATGGAGTTTACTGAGGATATACACTACAATATAATTGCTATAAAGGAAGGTGTAGTCAATTTGAAAAACATTCCCAATTAGTCATTTTGAATTGAAGGACAAATACAGTGCTATTCTATTAAGACTAGGAATATGAATTCAAAACATATCTGTTAGGCAATATGCAGATGTGATTCAAAGTCATCTATGTTAACGTATTCACTGCCACTACACCAATACCCTTATGTAAAGCCTTTTATATTAACTAAATACACAGTAGAGATGCAACACTACCCCGCTTGTAGATGTGTGTTTACTTTCGCCACGTCACATCTCTTATATTGTGTGTTCATTGACATTTTTCTAGAGATTATAATCAGCTAGTGACTACTAAAATCAATCCCTTTTGGCTGTCAACAATTTTCAACATGTTTCAAAGAGATGGATTCAAATAACGTTCCCACTTACACAAGTTGTCAGTGCACTGCAGGTGTCTTCTAGAGCCAAACATGAGGCATGGGAAGAAAGCTCTCTTTCGATCTAAAAGCCTGCCAGGACTCCATTTCAGATGATTGCCTCTTGCAAGAAATCAGTGCAGGATATGCATTAGATGTTGTTACCATATCTCCAGGTTCAGATATTATCTTGACATGTGGGCCACAGGACTTGAACAATTGGAGTACTCTGGCTCAGAACATCCAGTAGGTGTAGCTGAAACCAGTGGTTCCCAAAAAACTAATAGAAAAGGGTGTTTATTCAAAGCCTTTTTCCAGTAGTCCTGTTGAAATCCAGACTGACCATTGATCTAAAAATAGTCATCAAATATGACACTAAAAACCACTTAAATTGTAACCCTTTTGAATATCTGTTCTTGATGAATCAGAGGGACAGTGAACATTCTTTCCCTAAAAAATGCACACCCACATGTATCACTCTGTAAACCAGTACTGAATTTCATGCTGTCTCCTGGTCCCCAGTAAGGTCAGCACTGCTGCTAAGGTTTGTTGTTGATCTCTGTTGGACATCTAAAAGATGCACCTTTCCGATGAATGACCATAGTGCTAAGGCTGATTTCTGGGAAAGGACCATTTTTCCTTGTCAGAATATTCTGCAAAGGACTATCTACCTTTCTGATACTCAAATGGTTTGCAAATGAGGTATTTCAATAGGTTACAAATATCATTTGACCACGAAAAGTCAATCTCAGTAACCATGTCTTTTGACTTCATTCCAACTTGCAGTCTCTTGGTGGAACTGCCTGTAACCTGTCACAACCGCTTTAGACATCAAATGAGATGCCTTTAGGTCATCAAAGGTGAAATCTAAAACTGAGCCTGAGCTTCCATTTTAGCCAGAAAAGCAGTATTTTCTTGCCAGACAACCTGTTGATGAGCAAGTGGACATCCTTAATGAAAGAATATTTTAATGCTCAAGTTATTTGCCAGCTCCCTATTCAAGATTTAGCCTTTACAGGTGTGGAGCTTCCGCACATAAAAAGGTAGGACTGTTTTGTGCAAAGACTCCACACACATAAAGATACTGCTTGTAAATCTCTTTCGTCAACAGCAACCAGTTGTAAACTTACACAAATGTGTAAATTTACCTTTGTGAATCAAGCCCCTGCTCTCTAACCTAAAATGGATTGCAATTTAAACCCCTCTTTGATAGTAAAGTCACATTTTAAGTTAGAATTTTGAAAATGCCACTTTTTAGAAGGATGGCATTTTCTTGTCCCAGACATCTGTGCCTTCTGCCAGTGTCCTAAGTCATATGACTGTACATGACTCTGCATTTAGGGTTTGTGTATTGCTTCCAAACACAAATGCGGCTTAGGTTTGGACAGGATGGGCCCTTCTGGCATAATGACTGGGGAGGGGTTGTACCCAGCCCCACTTGCACTTCAAAGAGCTTTCCCACTTACCCACAGAAAAGGAGCATGACATCGGGTCTGCCCAGTGTTTTGTCACCCTCAGACAGTTTGGAGCCTTGGCAGGGTAAGGGGAAGAACGTTCCAGAACCATATGTGGGTATAAGACAGGGAGTCACCTTCACACACAGTCTGGCACCAGGTATATGCATTGGATTTCCAGAGCCACTCATTAGAAAACACCTGGGCCTGAGTATGTAACAAAAGAAAAAGGACTGCGATGTTGCTGGAGGACTGCCCTGCTTCTTGAAGGACCACCTTGCTATCTGGGAAAAAAGACTGGACCTGCTTTCCTTCAGCCCAACTACCCGGAGTGTCTCCAAGGGTTAGTTTGATGAACTCCAGTTTGAGCTACAGGTACGCAAGCTTCAGAGGCCTCTCTGCAACTGCCCAGCTAACAGGTTGCAACTGGACCTGACTAGACCTATAACTAAACCTGCCTGAGCCCTGCTGGCCTCTGACAGAGTCAGTTGCTGTTCCCCAAGAGGTGCCTCCCCAGGACCTGGACCCTTGGCTCGCAGCAGAGTGTACTCCTCCTAACAAAATTGTGAAAAGCCTGAAGTTTGGGCTACTCACAACCACAATCAGGCCTTTTTACATTAAAACTCTGACAGCTGCGATGACCAGAGTTCAAGGGAGACCAGCTCTTTACATGGACAACAACAGCTTGAGGCAACCCACTACGCGAAACCAACAATTCGCGCCTTAGCAACGGCAACCCATAACAACTGCCAATGCGAAGTTTCAGCAACGACTGTCTATGATGATCAACCGGCTTTTCGCATTACCAGATCTCCTGTCCGCAACTCCTGACCTGCTCTTTGTGCTACAATTACAACCATTGATGACACTCAATCCGCTCCATAAGACCTCCTCTAACACGATTTGACCTTTTAGCGCTGGACTTGTAGGATAACTTTTCAATGGGAGTAACCTGGTCCCTGTATCCAACCCATGATCGGCCTGAATTAGTGACTTCCCCGAGTCTAGTGCAACCAGATGACTTGGGGCCAGATGTAGGTAGGCCAATACCAGTCGGCAACGGCCGAATTTACCGATTTTCGGCCGTTACCGACCGGTATTGGGCATTTAGGATGTAGGGGACCCGAAAACATCCGAATCGGTAAATTTACCGATTCGGTAAAGTTACTGAATCGGAAACCGTACCGATTCGGAAAATATACCGAATCTGAAAATATACCGAATCTGTAAAGTTTCCGAATCGGTAAATTTACTGAATCGGAAAAAATACCGATTCGGAAAATATACCGATTCGGAAACCTTACCGAATCAGTAAATTTACCGATTCAGAAAATAAGAAATGGTAAAAATGAGTTTTTGAGATGTAGGAAACCTCTTAAAAACCGAATTTGCATGAAATTCGGTATTTAAGAGTCGGTATTTACCATGGATTCAAATCAGGTGGTAAACAGGTGCATGGTATAAAAAAGGCCGTAAAATGCAACATTTTCACCAGAATGGCGGCATTCTATGTCATTGCGAGGCGGATACGGCTACAGGCAGAAGGAGAGAGGGTCTGGAGGAGGGAGGAGCAGGTGTACAGGCAGAGGATCACTCTATTCCAGCTTACTGAGCCAGAGATCCTACAAAGGTACAGGCTGGCTCCCAAAACTATCCTGGACCTAATCAGGGACCTTCGCCCACTATTGGAACATCCAACCACAAGGGCACACGCCATCCCACCCCATGTGCAAGTGCTGTGCAGCCTACACCTGCTTGCATCTGGGAGTTACCAGAGTGTGGTTGCTGCGGTAGGTGGGGTGTCCCAGAGCTGTCTGTCACGTTTCTTTAAAAAATTTCTTGATGCCTTGTTGCAGAGAATGCATTTCTACAGCAGCTTCCCTGCAACGCATGCAGAACTGCTAAGGACAAAGACAGACTTTTATCAGATGGCGCATTTCCCAAACATAATTGGCTGTATTGATGGTACCCACATACCAATATGCCCACCTGCTGCCACAGAGTACATTTATCGGAACCGGAAGTCCACCCACACCATAAATGTACAGGTGATATGTGATTCCAAGTACATGATCACTGACCTCGTAGCCAAATATCCCGGGAGTACCAACGACTCCTACATCTTTCAAAACAGTGGAATCTACGCACACCTGACAGCGGGGGAATTTGGCCAAGGATACTTGCTAGGTAACACACTGTGTGAAACTGCTTTGATACGTATTACAGGTGGATGTGTGTGTGTGCATGTGAGTAATGTTTTTTCTCTTGCCATTAGGGGACAGTGCATATGCCCTCCGGTCCTTCATCCTCACTCCCTACCTCAACCCTACAACACCAAGTCAGAGGAGATACAACAGGGCACACAAAACAACCCGAAACATTGTGGAGCGCACCTTTGGCTTGTGGAAGAGCAGGTTTCGCTGCCTCCACAAGAGTGGAGGTGCCCGCCAGTACACACCGATCATCTGCTGCAAGATGATTGCAGCCTGTGGAATGCTGCACAACCTTGCGGTTAAGAAGGGCACAGCAGTGGCTCTCTCAGATTATGAGGACCATGATGATTAGGAAGCAGTGCCTGAACCACACGCATCTGGAGTTGCAACACCAACTGATGGCAGACACAGGCGGGATGAGATCACACGCAACTACTTTTAAGTAAGTAAGGAGACACAGACAGGTGGAGTATGCACCAAATGCAGTTTAATTTGGTAATGAGGTAGGTTATTAAAGCACAAGTGTGCAACAAAAAGTATTTAACTGCAATGATGTCAGTCCTGGTTCACCTCACCATGAACTTTAAAAGTCATTTCCTTCCTCGCTTCCCTGTAACACCTGTAGGTTGCTCACCCTGCTCACTGTCTTGCTGGCCTGTGGCCTCAGCGTGGCGCCTGCTCTTCCTTGTTTCAGGGACAAGAGTGCTTCCTATGCTGCTCCTGCTAGTGCTCTCCTCATCTTCAGGCACATCCAGAGCAGCTGTATGTGCAGTTTGGGCATTTAATAGCGCCTCAAGAGCACTGGTCATCCTGCCCATGCCCCTATTGACCTCACTGGTGTTTTGGGTCATAGCCTCCTGCATGTTACTGCTTCTCCTGCATGACAGGGATGTGGCAGTGGCCAGGCAGTTGATGGCTTTATTTAGCCCATGACCTCGCTGCCTTTCTTTGCGCCTTGCTTCGAAATCAGTGTCTAGTTTGGTGCATAGCAGCTGCACCGAGTTGCCAATTCCACGCATCCCTGCTGCCATCTCTTTGTTGACTTGTACCAGCTCACTGATGCCCTTTCCTATTTCTCCTATGTTGCTGTTCAGGGACCTCATTTGTCGTTGGCATGCCTGGATGGCTCTTCCCTGCATCCTCTGTATTCTCACCATGCTCCCCTCCAGTCCACGGAACACACGTGGACCCTCAACTGGTGCCTCAAGATTTCCTGGCGTCCCCTGGCAGATCTCAATCCCCTCTGTTGCTGTCATCCCCAGAAATGCCAGCATCACAGCATGATCCCACACCTGCATCACAACCCAGCAGGAGGCATGTTGTGGCCCCACTCCTAGAAATGGAGTCAGCAGCAGCTGACATTGAGGGCGATGAAACACACAACTTGCCTGCAGATGTCAGCACTGGTACAAGGCACTCCAGTGCAGGGGTGGCCCATAGTGGTGCAAGACGCCGCAGGGTCCAAGAGAGGAGATGGAATGCGCAGAGGGTGGGTTGGGAGGTGACTGGAAATGAGGAAGGGATTTTTAGTATTGCAGTAGAAGGGTGGTCATAGGGTATGTGTGTTAACTGTCAGGGTGGAAGGATGTCACGTACTCTCTTTTGTATGGGGTGAGGATGAGGGAATATTATTTGAAGGGTGGATGGGTATAGTGACTGGATCCTAGTTGATTCAGTGCTTAGTTTGTGCCAGTGTTAGACTATGGTCAGCATTGGCATTTGTTTCTTAACACTGGCAGTCATTTCTGACAGACCGCGCCATGGTGGCTCTGCCTGCCGATTTTTGATGGGAGCACAATAATAGGAGAAGTCAATATACATGAATAAAAACACAAGAACAATTTACCAAGGTCATTTTATAGCTTTGGGTGATGGAACCTGCAGATATCTTGGGCCATGGCACTTATTTTTTTTTTTTCAAAGTAACCAGTGAGGAAATTGTATTTGTAACATTTTTGAGGGAGAAGTGGGTCATTTTAAGATAAGCGGGATTGGGTGGAAAAACAAAAGGCGCCATATTTTGTATATGGCGCACTCTCTGTTTGCGTGATGGAGCATCTTTCCAAAGGCTTTGCCGGGGCAAACATGGGACACTGTACCATATTACCAAAAATATGCTGCTCTGGGGGCAGCCACGAACTGGTGAAATACCGAGCGGCTGTTTTAATCCGACGCACAGTGTTTCACAGTGCAGGCTGTGTGCTGCCTCCAATTTGAAGAGGGGCGAGCGATCCCTTTGCAGGCGAGTGCAGTGAGTGGCCTTCCCCGCCTTCAGGGGGATTGCCTGTGGAGTCCATGGGGCTCTCTTTCAACCACCCCAGAGGGTTGCCTTTAGGCGCGCTGAAAGTGCGCCACCTTTTTTGGGCAATCTTTCACTGCACCTTCGAAGGGCATGTATGCCAGGGTGCACTTGGCGAGCGCAGAGGCACAGTGATTCCCTTATCTGCATGGGGCCGTAGCTCTCCCATGATAGTGCTAGCACTACTTGTGGGCCTGCACTATCAGTATTTGAGAAGTAGGACACACAAGCATCTGCGGCCAATGCTGTGATACCATTGTACCCCAGAGCCTTTGAAATCGCCTTTAGCACCCTCAGGGCACAATGTATAATACGGCCACAGGTCATGCATGCCGAATCTACCTATGTACTGCTCACCCGAGTAGAGGTAGAGGGAGTGGGGTCATACTGACATGGGTAACTATGAATACATGAGAAGTTATTTAAATCGGGTTTTTGAGCCAACTCAAGCTTCGCTCTAATTTGTTTTTTAATGTCATACAGAACTCCTAGTTGAAAAACATCCCTCATTAATTTATCCATCAATAATTCAATATATTCAGAAGAAAACATAAACCACCAATGTAACTGCTGAAACATTTACAGTAACAAGTGGCAATTAAAAAGTGACAAACTCAATAAGTTAATATTAAATCATAGAACATAAGAGTTTTTTTCCTTCCCAAGACTTTTCAATAGTCAGATATCATACCTGCCTACTAGGAAGCTGTTACATCGTTCCTTGATGCTTCAAGTGAATACAAACCTACTTGATTGTTCGCAGTCTCCCCGTTTCCACGCTTAATATTATGCCTGCTTGCTGCAGGGTGTCTTTTGTATTCACCACCACTTACTTGATCATGTATTCATCTACGATTTTTGCATGTTATGGTGATGACACATTTTATAATATTCTTGGTTATGCGCCACTATGAACCAAGTTGACCTCTCTTGAGGTTTCTCGCACGGATTCTGCAAAATGTGCTCTTTTCAGTGTTCTTTTGATCAGACCTCCACTGACGTGACCTCCAGGTCTTGGCAGAATACTTATGATAAAACTTTACCACTGATGTGCACAATTTAGCACAGCCTCCCTCTGTCCCTCAGGTTATCCTTTCCAAATTAACAGCTTTCCCCACCTGATGAACAGACACATGCCACATGAAGGCTATTGAATAGGAGGGGAATTAATATTCAGCATTATATTAAATATTTCTAGGTTGCTAGAGTATATCACGTTAATTTGTTTGGCTCAAGAAAGAACATATAAGCCATTTTATTACCAGGTCAACTTTGATATATTCTTGAATTAAGAATCTTTAGTAAAACAAAAAGGTGTTGTGTTGGCGAGGGAAACATATTATTACTATATAGGCATTAAAAAAAAATGCTCAAGTCCTATATTTTTTTAAACATTATTTTCGCTAAAGTTACATTTTTAATCAAAGTACAGCTTGGACAGTGAGCGTTAAGATGCTCTCAGTTTATAAGTCACGTACATTAATGTATTATTGCTTTGAGTATTGGGAATATTAAGCTATTTGACATGTTCAATTTAAATTATTTCTCAAGTTTCACTTTTTCATGAGTTCAGAAAAGAATCCGCCAGGGTGTTCACGCACTGCCTATCAACAGGCTACCTTGGGACTGCTACCACACACCTGTCTGTTAAGCCCTGGCTCTGGGTGCCCTTCTCAAATATAAATATACCTTAAGTGCAATATTCAGAGTATGACCATGAATATATCAAATTCAAAATATGGTGGAGGTAGTTCCAGAACCTATTACAACTTAGTATTAAACCAGTTCATTTGAAAAACAATAATTTCTGATCTACTGTTCTGAAAATGAGTCATGTCATTTTTCCAAAAGGAGCAATTTGATTCCACGAAAAAAAGTTAAAGGTAATCATGCACACAGTTTTAAAGTTACCTTAGGGAGACATCTGACAAGTTTCATAAAAAATAACTGATGGACGGGATATGGAGTTAGGTTTTTTGAATTGAGTATTATTTGCTGAATGATTGAAATTTCTGAGTAAACGGGTGAACTCATTTTTACTGTAACAACATTTGGTGCTAGATGTACCATTCTTACTGGCAAGCCAGGAATGTGCACTTTATATACAAACTGGTTTGGTAATGGGACTGCAATTGCATATACTAATAGGTCATTAATTAGGCAGTATGCATCCCCCAGAGATTTTCTGAATGCATGGATGGAGGATTGCATGGGGCAACAGACCTCTGACCTAGCTTTTTCTTTGCCAAACGAGACACATTTAATTTGAAAGCAGTCCATTTTTTATAAAAATAACAGATACTGCTGTAAATATGTGTTTCTCACTTGCTAACTCTTTGGCGGAAGAAGGGAGTAACCTGTTCCACCCAAAGAGGCCTAATATGGTTCCCAAATGGGACAGTGTTATCATGGGCAGAAACCTCTTTGTGAATCAGTTGCCACCCTAGTTCAAGGTTCAGTAATTGATCATTGGTTTGTGAATTATACCAATCATACTGCCAGAATTTCCACTCCGTTTCCGAACTTGAAGTCATTAACATCGTATCCAAATTAAAACCATCCTCTCACACAAAACACCCACTCCCATCTACCCTCGTCCAAGATCTAAAGCATGCTATTGTCCCTTATTGGACCAATATCATCAACTCCTCCCTTTCCACGTGGCGAGTCCCTCTCTCCCTCCAACTCACACAAATCATGCCCATTCCTAAAAACCCCAAAGCTGATCCTAACCACCCTAACAACCTCCGCCCTATCTCCAACATCCCCCTTCTTTCCAAAGCCCTTGAAAAATGTGCCCTACTTCAATTGGATAAACACATTGACATAAACTGCTTGACCCCCTACAATCTGGCTTCCGTAAAGGCTGCAGCACTGAAACTGCATTGCTAAATATAGTGGATGACATCCACCACGCCCTGGATAAGGGCAAGACCTACCTACTCATTCTCCTCAACCTCACTGCTGCATTTGATACAGTTAACCATTCAACCTTAATTAACACACTCACAGATCGTTTCGGCCTTAATGGCACTGTCCTAAACTGGTTCGCCTCCCATCTCCAACACAGAACCCAACAAATTACATGTCAAAACTGCCTCTCTTGTCCCACACCTGTCTCCCTTGGTGTCCCCCAAGGATCTATCCTCTCTCCCACTCCCTTCAACCTCTTTATGGAACCCCTTACCCTCATACTTAAACAAGGCGGAATTAACTATCCCCTGTATGCGGATGAAACCCAACTGTACTATAAAATTAAATCCCACTCTGATGTCTTACACCTCAACACTGCCCTAACTAAGATACAATCCTGGTTCTTCTCCAATCATCTTAAACTCAATCCAAACAAAACTGAAATCACTCTTTTCTCTTGTAAAAACAACCCGCTCCCCATCCAAACATGGATTGCTGACCTTAATGGCCTAAACTGTTCTCTCTCCGAATCAGTAAAATCTCTTGGCATCACCATTGACAGTAAGCTAACACTCAATTCCCATATAAAAAAATTCAGCCAAGGGAGCACTCTTCACGCTCCGACATCTCAAAAAAAATAAAACCTTTCATTCCAGCAGAAGATTTCAAATTGGTTGTCCAATCTCTAGTCCTCTCGAAAATTGACTGCTGAAACGCTTTACTCTCCGGAACTCCCAAAGTTCACCTTGCCCCCCCCCCCGCCCCTTCAAATCTGTTCTCAACCTAGTGGCCAGGCTAACAACTGACTGTAAATGTTTTGACCACATCTCACCTTCCCTCAAGGACCTTAAATGGCTTCCTATCGAAGGCAGATATTTCTATAAAATTGCCTGCATTATGCACAAAGCCCTTTATCAAAAGACCCCACTCTAACAAACTCAATAAAGCAGGTTGCGCCTGCCTGCTGAGAAGCACCAACTCTCTACTCCTCATCCCCTTCTCTGGTAAGGCCCCTAGCATCTGGAATGCCTCTCTAAAGATCTACGATGTAACCCTTCTTATGTCAGTTTCAAAAAATACCTTCAAATGCACCTACTCAACAAATATTGGGCTCCATAATCCTTTTCTTACCATACTTGCTATACTCTCCCTGCCTTTTCCCCCTACCCCCCTTTTTTGTCACCCTCATCTACACATACCCTTCCTTACCCCTCTCCACCCTTTTCGTCCCTCCCGTCCCCAGCCTAACATTTCCCCACTCACCCTTCTCACTCGCCGAAACCCCTCTCGCTTAATTTCGACTACTGAGCCTACCCCTATGTACTGTATTCTAATCTGTAACTACATCTTTCTCACGTTGTTTGTAAATCGCTCCTTCTTTCCTTTTTCACTCTATTCAATCTATATTACTCAATGCGTTTTTTAGTCCACCATGTCTGAATGCTGCACTTGAAACAATTGTTCTGTATTCCTTTGCTATCATTATACTAATGTAAAGCACCCTGATACCCCTGGGTGGAGCCAGCGCTATATAAAACTTTTTAAATAAATCAATATATCATAAATAGTAGGGGGGCAGCCCTCTCAATCCCCCTCCAATTTGCCTTTCAGAATGGATAACAACTGAATCGGAACACATTTTCTGACTCATAAAAGGGATTTATACATTCTATAAATCTCTTTTGGAGTAGAAAAATCTATAGAGTCCAATTTACTCTGACCCGCAGGGGACATACGGTAGGTGTATGATATCAAGAAAATGGCCTCCTGTGCTAGGTCCAGCAACACATACCTGAACAGTATCATGACAGATGTCTCAATGTGTCCTCCTTCCGTGTTCCTCTGCACCTCTCTTATTCTAATGTTATGGCACTTCAAGCTATCCTAAAGGTCTACTAGTTGTGCCTGAGCTCTTAGTTTTGATCTCTGAACCGTATGAGTAAGCGGCTCCTCTATTTTATTTTGTCCTCCTTTTCACCCCGATTTACATCCTTGGCATTCAATCTATGGCCCAGTGTACTAACCTCATGCTTGATTTCCTATGGATTCTACGTGACTTTATGCCTCAGGTGTCCTACATATTCATGGATGCATCGACACAGCTCCATGATAGAACATGTCATAGGGGCTTGGCCTCCACCCCCGCGCCGTCCCACTCATGATCATCTATGGTTGTGGACAGTGTCACTCTTTGTATGGGAATCTGATTTTTTGGGTCCTGCCGTCAAGAGCTGTTTCTTTAACATAATCTTCTTTTGGCTTTTATTCAAGGCCATTGTGGGTTGGAGGGGCACCCCAGTTTGCTAACAAAACTGGGGCAGTTATTGGTGCTTATTGCACTGGCTCCAAGTTCCCTCTTCAGTTTCAGGTCCAAGCCCCACATTGTTCTGTGGAATCGTAATATGTATATAGAGGAAGCCCATAAACAATTGAGAGATCCCAAGTTCTAATGAAAGCATTATAAAAATATGGAACATGTTGACACCCTGGAAAGATCAAGGAATCCAACAATGGGAAGAATACTGTTATCTCATAAAGGATTATTCCAAAGTCCCGAGCTTTTATCTCTTGCGCAAAATCCTTAAAAATGCCACTATACCACCAGGGAGGCCTATTGTATTATTGATAGGAAGTGTCTCTGAACATGTATCAAAATATGTGGACCACTTCCTTCACAAATATGTGATGACTCTACCATCTTTCACCAAGGATACTAAAGATTTCTTGAGTAAAATAAATGATGTGAGGTGGGAGGAAGATTACCATCTAATAAGTAATAACTATGGATGTAAACTCATTGTACTCCATAATAGATCATGACCTGGGCATTTCCATGCTGTCACCATTTTCTGAAAAAAAGGAAAATATGTTAAATGGAACATAATGCTATGTTATTCGAAATGATAAGATTCTGTTTGTCTAATAATTTTTTTTATTCAATTGAACCATGTTCAGGCAAGTCCTCAGTACTGCTATGGGGACTTGCTTTGCCACGAGTTTTGCTAATCTCTTTCTCGGGGTATGGGAGGAAGAAGTCCAGAAAGATCTACAGAAAAATGAACCAGAAAGAGAGATCATTGAAGGCTAAGATACATTGATGATCTTTATATCATATGTAAAGGCAGTGAGGAAACAGCAATAAGGTTTATCTGTAAACTTAATAAGAGCAACTTCAACTTAAAACGTACCTATACTATCAGTAAGGTAGCTATTGAATTCCTTTATGTAGTGGTAGAGGTGAAACATAACCAAATCTGCAACAAATTCCACAGAAAAGACACTGCTGGTAACAGCCTCCTACATGCCCTAAGCTGCCACCCAGAGACTTTTAAGTGGAGCATACCATGTGGGGAACTGCTTAGGGCAAGAGGAAACTGCAGTACCCAAGAGGCCTTTCTAATAGAACAGGAAACCATGATAGACATATTTAAAGATAGAGGATACTCGAAGTAGGTGTTAGAAAAAGCTAAAGATAAGGTCAGCAAAATCCCTACAGCCTTAACATTACAGGAGAAGAAAAAGGAAGAGGAGGAGAATCAACTCAGAGTCATTCTTGCTTACAATTCTGAATGTAAACAGATTTCCAACATTTTTAATCAAAATTGCCAAATCTTATCATGCAAACCTACTCTGGCTAAAGACTTACCTAGACACCCACAAATAACTTACAGAAAAAGAAAGAATCTCAAAGATATTCTTATGAAAGGGGACATAACCAACAAACATGTGAACACACATTTGAATCTACAGGGTTTCTTTCCCTGTGGACACTGCAGGGCATGCCGAAATAGCCAAATGCGTAAAAAATATCTAACACAGACATCTGAGAAAACTATAGAGCAATTTCTGACATGTGGTTCCAATTTTGTTATCTACATTCTTGAGTGCCCATGCAAATTACAATATGTGAGCAGTACCACCTTGGCAGCTAAAAAGGGAGTGATGGAACATATGAGAGCAATTAACAACAAAGACCCTCATTACCCAGTAGCGAGACATTGCGCATAGTACTATCTTTCAAATTGCTCTCTACTCACATACTTTGCAATAGAGCACATTGAGTATAATAGAAGTGGTGGCAAAAGGGATCTACAACTGAGGCAGCAAGAATCATTTCATATCATCAATCTAGAAACGAAGTATCCTTGGGGCCATAATCACGATTAGGAATTGAGTGTACACTTGCATGAACACTAATCCGTACTTCCTTACCATAAGAAACTTAGATAATTGAGATGTAATATATTCAGGTATTCTAATTTACAGATTCTGGGTTACCTAAATGTCTAGCAGAACGGGTATATGCATAGCAATCTGTGTGATATTAACATAGAAATAGATTTTAATCATAACCATGACATTAATGTATGTTTTTTTCTTTCTTCTTTTTTAATCACAGGAGGAAAGGAAGGGGCCGTCGCCGGTGTGGACTCTTGGTTCCCCCCATCCCTTTTCTTCAACATCTCAAAATAGAGTGATGCAGTACCACCCCGCTTCATACTACAGATAAGAGAACCGTTTGTTCCTAATACCACATTTTGTGTTCATTTCTGCATAAATCATGTTGTAAATGTGAATTTGAGGGGGATAGGAAAGCACATAATTAGAAGTATGTTGTTACTAGTTTTTGCACTTCACAATGTTTATTTTATATGTGGCTGACTCTTTGGTGGGGACAGACATTAACACATGGACGATAATCTTCAGGTGGTTTATTGGCCTATAACATATGGCACTATGTCGATACCAGAGGATTGTACAAAATAAGACACTAGGTGGAACTATGTAAGATGATATAATCAGTGGTGCTTTTTTCATTTTCTTGTTGAATAATTATTATTGCATGTAACAAGAACGTATTACAACAAGGTTACATACAGTGAAGAACCTTAGAATACAAATGGTATCTATCTCATATATATGGGCCCAGTGCAGTTATACAATGGCCGCCAGGTTTATGCAGGTTTATTTTTAATTTATATATTTTTTTTCTTCTTGTCTTAAACAACAATGTATTAAGCACTGCCTAGAAACAGAAGCAAAACACACAAGATGATGGACGGAATGTTGCACAATGGCAAAACATTCACCCCCAGTCACAGATCTGGGTTTAATCCATCGTTATTTTGCTCACCAAGCCACCCCAGTTCAGACATGGCCATATGCAAATCAGTCTTGACCCTGTGCCTCATGGGAACAGTCCAGCCCGAACTGCCAAGCCATGTCTTCCCTGGACCGGAATCAAGCCTCCTAGGACCGGTTTCTGGCTATCAGCCGTCTTCAGCCTGGATAGCTTGACTCCAGTGGCGTAGTGAGCATGGGACCCACGTCTGGGCATACCCTTTTCACATAGGGTGAACATCAAAACACACAAGATGATGGACGGAATGTTGCACAATGGCAAAACATTAACCCCTAGTCACAGTTCTGGGTTTAATCCATCATTGTTTTGCTCACCAAGCCACCCCAGTTCAGACATGGCCATAAGCAAATCAGTCTTGACCCTGTGCCTCTTGGGAACAGTCCAGCCCGAACTGCCAAGCCATGCCTTCCCTGAACAGGAATCAAGCATCCTTGGACCGGTTTCTGGCTATCAGCCGTCTTCAGCCTGGATAGCTTGACTCCAGTGGCGTAGTGAGCACGGGACCCACGTCTGGGCATACCCTTTCCACATAGGGTGAACAGCAAAACACACAAGATGATGAACAGAATGTTGTACAATGCCAAAGCATTTACCCCAGTCACAGATCTGGGTTTAGTCCATTGTTATTTTGCTAACCAAGCCACCCCAGTTCAGACATGGCCATATGCAAATCAGTCTTGACCCTGTGCCTCATGGGAACAGTCCAGCCCAAACTGCCAAGCCATGTCTTCCCTGGACCGGAATCAAGCATCCTAGGACCGGTTTCTGGCTATCAGCCGTCTTCAGCCTGGATAGCTTGACTCCAGTGGCGTAGTGAGCACGGGACCCACGTCTGGGTGTCCTGCTTCTTGATTGGATTACTTAGGTAAGTTCGAAATTGCTGCATTGTGGAACATGGTGTTCCCAGGCTTGAATCACACCCTCCAGTGAGTGTTGTTTTGTTGTTCACATTTTGTCATTGTCATAATTGCCTTTAGTAGGCCTCCGAATGTCTTTGCTGGTGGAAATCATGCTGTCTGGTATCCGGCAATAGAGTTAGGAACAGTTCCAACCTCTCCGGTCCTCAATCTAGGCGGTGCCACTTCCACGACAGGACTGCCATTTTATTATTGTATTACAAAGTGCCCAAAAGCTTCGGAAATGCACACGATAGCAGACGAACTTTTCAAAGTTCATTTAATTGCAAAACACCAGCATTTTAACATCCAGAAATAAATCACTTTCACCTGACGCGTTTCGTGCTGCCTTGCACTTGTTCACAGGATTGACTAACAGCAAAACAGTCCAGCCTCGATTTTCTGTGCATTTAAATAGTGTCCTGCTTCTTGATTGGATTACACAGGTAAGTTCGAAATTGCTGCATTGATGAACATGGTGTTCCCAGGCTTGAATCACACCCTCCAGTGGGTGTTGTTTTGTTGTTCACATTTTGTCATTGTCATAATTGCCTTTAGTAGGCCTCCAAATGTCTTTGCTGGTGGAAATCATTCTGTCTGGTATCCCGCAATAGAGTTAGGAACAGTTCCAACCTATCTGGTCCTCAATCTAGGCGGTGCCACTTCCACGACAGGACTGCTGTTTTATTCTTGTATTACAAAGTGCCCAAAAGCTTCGGAAATGCACACGATAGCAGACGAACTTTTCAAAGTTCATTTAATTGCAAAACACCAGCATTTTAACATCCAGAAATTAATCACATTCACCTGACGCGTTTCGTGCTGCCTTGCACTTGTTCACAGGATTGACTAACAGCAAAACAGTCCAGCCTCGATTTTCTGTGCATTTAAATAGTGTCCTGCTTCTTGATTGGATTACATAGGTAAGTTCGAAATTGCTGCTTTGTGGAACAAGGTGTTCCCAGGCTTTGAATCACACCCTCCAGTGGTTGTTGTTTTGTTGTTCACATTTTGTCATTGTCATAATTGCCTTTAGTAGGCCTCCGAATATCTTTGCTGGTGGAAATCATGCTGTCTGGTATCCCGGGGCGGGCTGCTAGTATATATATATGTCATGTGAACAAGGCTCCTTGGAGCCGATGATAGAGATCGCAGATCACCCGACCAACAAATTTACCATGCACGTATCGGGCCCATAACTTCAATTTATCATATACATTAATCAGGTGACCTTACACTCTACTACCAGTAACCCTAGTTCCTTCCTATTTATTTCTACTTGTACCCGACTTACCAATCCACTGTTACGGGTACCTATGACCACAACGGATCAGGGAGATAGCTGTGAAAGAAAGGCAGACAATCAAAAATACCAACATATACTCTTATACTTTTATTAAATGACCACAGACTACTGGGAAGTTTTTTAAGTTTTATCTAGAATTCAGATTCGGAAAGCATACAGTTTACAACTAAAAGGCAATCAATAATCAAAATAACGAACGGCACATAACCATAGAGAGGGTAAATCAGGGCAACCATTTATGAGTCTATAGGAAGATAAGGACATGAGAAATGCTAAATAGATTTCAAGAACGGAACTTAAGAAAGTATAACTATGAACGGGCAAGTTTGTGCACGTACTAGAATTTTACTACGGGGAAATACTTCAACAGTCGGGTGAGAAGTTAGACATCCTATACATCTATAGGAAGGGTAAAATTGGAACACACTATAGTTCTGGAAACCTTACTTCAATCAATTCGAGGGGGGGAGAAAAATTATAAACCACATCTATATTTTCAGAAACGGTATGAAGAATTGTGCTTAAAGGAAGGGTAACATAGGAACATGCTAAAACAGCAATAACGTATGAGCTTTTATTCAGTAGCTTTGCGAAAGCATGGAAAATCAAATATGCGCAAAGGTGTGTCTTTATTAAAGCAAAAGACAGAAATTAGAAAGTGCAGTATAGAGTCTTCAGCACTATATATTTACCTAGAATGGTGTGAAGACCAACCCTGGCCACGGATCAGTCAAGGACAGGAAAAACCCCAAGGAAGGACAGTCATCAATGGGACAGCAGGTGCAGAATGGACACCCCAGGACAGGACAGAAAAAACAGATTAGGATCAGGACAGGACCACCAAGGAACGACCAACACCCGCAGTTTGGAAGCAACGCCTGCGCTCCACCCTCTCTGCAGCTATCGGCCAGAACCCCGATTGGGTTATCGAACTCCCCAGCAAAGTGCTCCGCCAGCACTTAAGGTTTGGTAAAACCTCTTGAGTCTATGGTATATTTCGGACAGAGTCCTCCGCAGCCCTCTGTATCAGTCACCTATTGAGTGTGTTGGGTCAGTGACAGGTCAGCTATTCGGACAAGTCGGACAAATTCTCTAGCTAAACCTAGGCTAGTTATACTGTTTTCGGGTCAGTGTACCACCCCCAAATGTTGCAAGTGTCAGAATCCCCAATTTCGATTGGTCCCTAAGTAGGATAGGTCAACACACCAATCAGAACAAACTTCTACAATACCACATTTGCATGTTTTTGGGACCGCCTAGCAAATTTGGGGTTCCCATGAGATACTCTACAGAATACAATGAAACCATTACAAAGTATCTATTGCAGAACAGTTAGCCGCTTCGACTGAGTGAAGGTGCATCTTCCCAGGCACATCTTGGCCGCCACCTTTGGTTGGCAGTCGTTCAATGTCACCGGCCGAAGACAGACATGCGCAGAAAAGCATTTCAATATGGCTTCTCGAGCGTCCCTCAGACCCTCAATATCGCGGCACATGAAAAGTAAGCGAAAACAAATTAAAACATAGAAAATAAATGAATACACTGTATACCATGAATAGCTACTCTATACCCCTTTAACTGTAATATACTAATGCGTGAGTGTTTTAGTGCAGACAGACAACAACATAAAACATTTGCGCAAGCTTCACCATGTGAGAATACAGACAGCCATCTTAAAAGCAAGTGCGCAAGCGCAAAGTTTCCCACCAGAACTGCAAGTGCGTCACGTCACGTGAGTGTGACTAACGCATGCGCAGAAAGAAACCCGCCAAGCAGCGGCCATTTTAGGAACAAGAGTTATTGAATTAGTAAACTCATATGCAAGCGTCTCTAGGACACCCCAAATGTCAAAATACAGGGAAATTAGTAAGACAAACAGGTTGAATTACATGGTTAAAGGTTATTCAAAGTTCATGAGTACGAGTAAGTCGCGTAACGTGCAAATTCTTGCTCCATCAATCCCCTCTTTGATGATATTTACTATCATCATAACTAATGGAATCAGATGCCAACTTTCTTTCACACTTTGTACATTTCAATTTCTTCCAACATTCGGTTCAATTTTTCCTTAACGTCTTTGGTAGGGGGGGAGAATTTTTCACCCTTTTGTAAATCTGATTATTCTGTTCTTCCAATTCAAGTTCATCCACACTCCTTTTCACACCTCTCTTATTCACAGTATATTTCTTTTGGTGTTTGCGACATTTGCAACAGACAAATATAAGGAATATAATAGACCCTATTATTGCAATTGGCATCAGTACCTTAAACAACAAACCTTTACCTAAACTAGAAAACCAATGACCTACAGAGGAGAGACCATCAGTGAGTCTCTTCCAGGCACTGTCAACCTCCAGTGGTTTGAGTTCCTTTTCCAAATTTGTGATATTCCTCACATACTTTTTTATTTGTACACTTTTATCCGGTATGTAAGTGCAACAATGTTGCGCTTTCAACATCCGGCAGACTCCGCCCTCTTTCGCTAATAAGGTATCAAGCGCAAGTCTGTTCTGTAAAACCATAGATCTGATCGCAATCATTTCGGTATTGACCATCAGAAATCCACTAGCAGTGTCAGTAGCTAACCGATCCACTACTGTAGACAATTTGTAAATTCTGTGTGTGTTCAGAACCACTCCCACTCCAGGTATCAGTGCACTAAAAATACTACCCATTATTTCACCTACGTTTTCGCTTTTACTACGCACTAAGCCATTAGTGTTTTCACTGCTTCCAGCAATTTCATTCACATGGTATATTTTCGGGAAGACAATGCCAAAGTAGCAGCTTCCATACCAGTGATCCGGCAATTTGAAATAAGCCTTGTTTCCACATATATAATAAATTCCGGGAAACACAGGTTCTGACCCATTTTTGAAACCCCAACCTTCAATTACCTTGTAATTGTGCTCACATTGACTGGAACCAATGAAAATATTATTATAATAACTAGTCTTTTCACGGTGAAGACAGAGTTTCCCTTTTCTCTCGAAATCCAGCAACAAAGCAGGACCACTCCCACCATTTGAGGTGCTTTCCATGTTTTCAGCCCATTTAGGAGTTTTCTGCCTTTTGTCATTTGCCTTTCTTTGGAAACTTTCCCTTCTTTTCTCTGCCATGTTTAAAAACATTTTCTCTTGTTCATGTAATGAACAGGTCAAGTTATCTCTGTGTGCTTCACCTAAATCTATGGTACCTATAGTCAGGAAGTATTCTCCCATATAACGTGTAACGTCACTTTTAGTATGTACAGGATTCAGATTTCCACGTATAGGAAGTTCAGAAAATATTACGTCAGAGTTTGAGTAGTAGTACTGTAACGGTCCTCTTTTGTAAAATAAACTAGCTAAAATACTACAGGAAATTCCATAAGTCAAGGGCAGGTGATGATAAGTCACGCCTTCAGCTACAGAAGTAGGTAGCTTCATGCAGACATAGCAGTCTTCTATCTCCATAGTTTCTACGTAATGTACTAAAAGGTTAGCGAATACATTTAGATGAGTCTGGTTCTTGATTCCATGATAGTGTAGTCCTTCCTCATCTGGTGCTTCTAAGTCTGGTTTTGTTTGTCTGAGGCTAAGTGTTTTCTCACGTCTTTCTACACTTTGTGTTGTCAGTTCTTCAGTGTCTTTTGTCACAGTCTGTGTAGGGTCAATATTAGTGTTTTTGCTCACCATATAAGGAATAAAAACTGTTAGTCCTATCCATAATATTAACACTATAGCTACACTACATATGCATACTTTGCAGCATGTCTTACAACAATTACGTCTAGGCCTTCCATTCACATTTGAATCAGACATTTTTTTGTTCAGAAGAAGTTCTCAACCCCTCTTTGTAACTTTGCACAGGTAGCTTACACTGAGCAACTTCAGGTGGGTTCGTCTTCTTCGGCAGACTGATCAGCTGTCTGTTCTTCGTCACTTTCGTCCGTTATATCAAGATCCTCAAATTCCTCCAATATCAAGTAAGTCCATTCAGGATCCTGATATTTTTCGTTTAGTCTTTTTATTCGGTCACTTCTTCTTTTGGAACTTTCTCCAGCCTGCTCTGCTATACGAGAACTTTTCCTCCGTTGCTCAAGCTTTTCTTCTACTGTTTTTAGTCTCAATCTCAGTCTCTTAATATATCTTGGTTCGATATGTTTCTTTTTCTTGAGTCTTTTAGCTGGCACTGTAGTTTGGCTTTCTTCTAATGCTCTCTTATTTTCGTTTGTTTGTGGCACTTCTTCTTCTGCTTCTTCCCTTCCTGACTGACTAGTCCCAGGTCTTTCTTCAGTTTCTTCTGCCTGGTCACTAAGCTGGCCTTGTTCAGGTGTATACTGGATTTGGCTTTTGGGCGTTTCTATTTCTGTGTCCTGAACACGTTCTTCTAATTCTATCTGGTCCTGTTCAAGCACTTCAAACCTTTGATTTTCTTCCGCTTGAACTTTCGCCCTAATTTCTGTCTGTCCCTTTTCAATCTCAGGGGTTTGTGGAGGTGTGTCGATCACTTGTTCTGTCCCTATCTGATCTTCCTCTCCTTCAGATTTTACCTGGATTTCAATAATCTGATGGTCCTCTCCTATCCCTGTCTCGTCCTCATTATTCCACTCTCTGCCTGCGTAGGTTTGACTTCTTGTTCTGATTGGGTCATCGGTCAGGTCGATTATGGGTATCCACTCATCTTGACTGGTGCTCGGTTGTTCTTCATCAGCTACTTCGGAACCTACGTCTGGAGACTCCTCAGCTGGGCAACCTTCAGCATCAGTCTTCTTTTCGTCTCTTATTACCTTCTTGGTATGGCTGGCAAGGATCCACTTCGGGACCCCGGCACACTTCACCGCTGTCGTGGTCACCAGTATCACTTGGCGTTGTTGTCCCCACTTCGGTGCAAGGCAATTTGAACGAGTATGTTTCTTGAGTACAACCCAGTCACCTGGAACCAATTTATGGACTGGAGTTGTTGGATTGGCGACGGCGTCCTCCCCAATCTGGCGAGAGATAGAACGCACTTGGTCACCTAGTTGCTTGCAGTATTCAAGTACCAAATCATCAGAAATGCTTAACAGTTTGTATCCTGGTACCCATGCCTGTCTCATCACTCTTCCCATCAGGATTTCATGGGGGCTCAGGCCTGTTTTTCGGTCTGGAATACTTCGGATTCCCATCAGAACAAGAGGCAAAGATTCTATCCAGTTCATACCAGTTGATCCACACATCTTTCCTAATCTCGATTTGATGTTGCCATTTATTTGTTCCACTACTCCAGAAGCCTCTGGACGATATGCACAGTGCAGCTTTTGTGTAATCTTGAATGCTTTACAGAGCTGATCGATTATCTCATTCTGGAAATGCCCACCTCTATCTGATTCAATTGTGACTGGAACCCCGTACCTAGGTATTAGTTCTCGCAGTAACAACTTGCCTACAGTTATGGCGTCATTCTTTTTGGCTGGGTAAGCTTCCACCCATTTTGAAAACAGGCAGACAATGACAAGGACGTATCTCATTCCTTTACAAAGGAGCAACTGGATGAAGTCTATTTGTAATCTTACAAAGGGACCTCCTGATTTCCCAATTTTTCCCAATTCAACTACTGTTCTCTTTCCAGCGTTGAACTGCTGACATGTCAAACACCTCTGGCAAAGTGACTCTGCAACCTTCCTGAACTTCGGGTTGTACCAAGTTTGTTGGAAAACCAGAACCATGGCATCCCTGCCAACGTGTGCATCTCCATGCATCAATCTGGCCATAGAAGCAAGCAAGTGTCTAGGCAACACAGGCATACTGTCAGGGCCCACAATGATACCATCCTCACTTCTCTGTCGACAACCAAGCTTTCTCCATTTTTCCTTTTCCTTTGGTGGCACAGCATACTGCCAATCTTTCAATTCCTCCCATGTGGGCACCTCTACAAACACCATAAGTTGGCAGCTGTTTCCATATCCCCCCAACTTAATATTAACAGACATTCGATGTCTGGCACAATGATGAGCCACTTCATCAGCATATCTATTTCCCACTGTCACATGATCAGTGCCAGATTTGTGAGCAGCACATTTTACCACTGCCAATTCTTTTGGTAACTGGATTGCATCCAGTAATTCTTGTACAACTTTTCCATTTCTGATTGGAGTACCTGAAGAAGTCAGGAACTCTCTTTGTAGCCACAATTGGCCGAAGTCATGCACAACCCCATAACAGTATTGGCTGTCAGTATATACTGTTATTCTTTTATTTTTCCCAATTTTACACGCTCTTGTCAATGCAATCAATTCAGCTACTTGTGCAGACTTCACTCCAAATAAACAGGATGCTTCTATAGTGCGTTTTACCGTGACTACAGCATAAGCAGCACTTAGGCCTACAAGTTCGTGTCTCAGACATGAGCCATCTACAAACAGCTCGCAATCTTCTACAGGCAGGGGCATTTCTTTGATATCTGGGCGTGGTTTAGTACTGAACTCAGTTAGGTCAATGCAGTCATGCTCGACCTCTCCCTTTACTTCTGCAATCAGTGACTCAGGCAACAAGGTTGCTGGGTTCAATATGTTACACCGAGTAATGACTACATTTGCAGCACCTACTAGGATCCTTTCGTACTTAGTCAGCCGACTAGGGGTGAGGTACTGAGTTTTAGTTCTTGTCAGTAAGATTACAACTGCATGTGGAACATACACAGTTACAGGATGTCCCATAATAATGGATTCACTTTGCTCAAGACTTGTGCAAGTTGCAGCTACAGCTTTCAGACATCCTGGTAATCCAGCAGCCACTGGATCTAAGGTGGCAGAAAAATATGCCACTGGACGTCTAGTCAAACCATGGGCTTGGGTTAGGACCGACAACGCACAATTGTCTCGTGTGTCACAAAACAATGTAAATTCCTTAGAGTAGTCAGGCATGCCTAAAGCAGGGGCTGTACACAGACATTCTCGTAATTTAGTAAATGCTGTCATGCTCTCTTCATCCCATTCCACTGGGTCCTTTGCTCCTTTCTTTGTCATTTTTATTAGGACTGCAAATCCCACAATCCATTGCCTGCAGTAGCCTACGACTCCAAGGAACATTCTAACTTCTTTCTGAGTGCGGGGTAACTGCATGTTTTGAATTATTCTGATTCTCTCTGTAGTAACCTTCCTGATGCCTTTTTATATCTGGTGCCCCAGATATTTTACTGACTTGGTACAGAACTGAAGCATGTCAGGTGATACTTTATGTCCTCCTTCACCTAGGTGGTTCAGTAGGGCAATGGTGTCAACAACACAGTCTTTCTGATTCTTAGACGCCACCAAGAGGTCGTCTATATATTGTACCAAAACTGAGTTTCCAGGTAAGACTAAAGATTCAAGGCACTTTTTCAAAATCTGATTAAAGATCGAGGGGCTTTCAGTGTACCCCTGGGGGACGCGATTCCAAACGAACACGTGACTGTCGAAAGCAAATGAGAAAAGAAATTTTCTATCTGGATGTAAAGGAATGGAAAAGAATGCATGACATAGGTCAATCACGGTGAACCATTCAGCATCCCAGGGAATCTGATACAGAATCACTGCTGGGTTCGGAACAATAGGGCAGCAGGGAACAACAATTTTGTTTACCCTTTCTCAGGTCCTGTACTACCCTATACTTGCCACTAGGTTTCTTGATTCCAATTATGGGTGAGTTACACGGGCTACTCATCCGCTCTTGTATGATGTTTGCTTCTAATAATCTTTTTATTTCAATGGCAACTCCTGCTCTTACTTCTGCACTCATTTTGTAAGGCTTGGTATTCGGGTAAACTGCATTTTCTTTCATGGCTATTTTGATGGGGTCTACATTTGCCATTAGGCCTACATCCTTTCCAGTAAAGTCCCATACTTCTGGTTTCACTGTCTTTTGGAGTTCTTCGGGTAAGTCTTGTATAGTCAACTGTTTAATTTCTGAGTCAGGTCTGATTAACATTAACTTATATATTCCATCTTCGTCTGGGGTTTGAATTTCGACACCCTTTGGTGTGCAAAAGATGGTACAGTTCATTTTACACAACAAATCACATCCCAGTAAGTTTACTGGACTGGTGTCACAATCTACAAATCTATGCATTTCTTTGAAATTGCCTATTGTGATCTCCATGGGCTCAGTAACTGGGGTACTAATCAATTGATTAGATGCACCCACTACTTGGATTGCTTCTCCCGAGAGGGGTAGGTTTGGAACATCTGCTGTTCTCACAGTAGAACGGGTAGCACCAGTGTCCAACAGAAAGGTGACATCATTGCCTTCAACCTTTCCTTCAATGTATGGCCCAGACTGGTCCACCGGCAAGGAGGCGCCAAGCACGCACTCCTCGTCCTCCCCCCTCAGGCCCCGTCAGTACTGGTCGTCACAGAAAAAGGTGTCATTTAACAGATATTGCAAAGTTGCTGCATTTCTATCCTCATTTCCTCCCCAGATCTCAATGTCATCACCCTCCGGTGTTTTCCCTTTATAATTCGGTTTAGGTGCACGGGGCAACTGACTCGCCTTTACCTGTTGCTGTGTCTTTCTTGGTCTTTCATTCTGTGTCTGTGGATTTAAATCAGTGTTTTGGAGGTTACCATTCTGTAAATATGGACACTCGTCTCTCCAGTGCCCGATTTCTCCGCACTGGTGACAGGGAAATTTCTTTTTGGCTTCTTCTCGACTCATTTTCACTCTTGGCTTCCCTCCTCCCCCAGAACCTTGATTTTGGGATTTTTTATTAATTTTACCTAATTGTTTTTCCTGCTGTTCCGCTAGTTTTACCTGTGCCCACATAACCTTTTCCTTCAGAGCCTTTCGCTTGTCTGCCATCTCGTCCTCGCAATACTTGGCGTATCGCAAGACTTCATCTATTTTCTTAGACTGCCAACAGATTTTATTGTCTTTGATCCACTGACAAATTTCAGGTCTTAAACCGTTTACAAACCTGCAAATGAAGTGGGTCATATCCTTCATCTCGATATTATCTATACCGCTGTACGTTTTAAACACCTGTAACAGTCTTTCATAGAAGTAGTGTACAGTCTCATCCCTTTCCTGCGTGGTTCTATCTATCTTGGTCCAATCAGTTTCCTTTGCCGGCACCTTTTTCTTCAGGTGTAACATGACCTGGTCGTATTTTCTCATCACCTCATCAGAGGGAGCTCCTGTAGCAGGGTCCCTCGTGTATTCTTTATTAGGCCAATCAATGGCAATTTTACATTCGGTCCATAAATCCACAGGAACCACTATGTCGAAAAACCCATCCAGGTCTTTCCATAGGCCTTTTTGCACCTTCACAAACCTTTCCACTTGCCTGTACCATTCCACAGGCTTCTCTCTCAATTTTGGAAAGTCATTTGTAAAGGACACAATATCCTGTCTGGACCATGGAACGTGCACATATTTTCCACCTGGCACTTCTCGCATGGGGTATAACTGTTCTGGCTTGTCTGCTTCCCGTAAAGCAAATTCTGAAGTCGGCTGTTTGGACCTAACCTCTTCCTTTTTCTTTGCCCACCTGGCTTTCCACTTTTCTACATCTCCCCATTTTTGCAACACAATCAACAATTCTTTGATCTGAACCTTCTTTCCTAACACATTCATATTTTCCAGATCCTTGTCTGAGAAATCTGCTCTGTAGGGCTTTTGTAATGGCTTTGATTTGGAAATATCTATTCCCATACTAGCCGCAGTGTCCGTTAATTTCTCATGGAGCACTTTGGTATTACGGGTAAGACTCTTGCAGATAAACAGCAGCTCTTCCTCGGAAAAAGTATTTAATCTGTCTAACCCCACATTTCCAGCTGTCAGTTCTTCCATTTCAATTCTTAATCTATAAATATCTAATGGTTTGGTCTGAGGAGTTTGTCTCTCTAATTCTCGACTCCATCTCTCAATCTCTTCAGGAGTTACCAATGTGACACTCTTGGTGCCCGAAGTCGATTCCATTTGAATCTTTCTCGTATTGAAAGGATTATATCTCTTCTGCAAACTCCTTCCTGGGTTCCTAACCGGTAAATCCATTAAAGAAGCTTCAGATTCACATTCACTCGTCTGATCATCTACAATTAAGGGCTCTCTTCGGGGCTGTACTACAATCGGGGTAATAGTTGGGGCTTGTGGACTCACTTGTCTATCCCCATACAAAGGAACAACAGGTCCAATAGTTACTGGGATTGTCAAGGCTTCGGGGCTTGTATTTAACTGGGAGAGTTTCTGAATGATCTTGGTTCTCTGTTTGGCTAGAGCCTCTCGCTCGGTTTCCTCCAATAACCGTTCTAGGGATTTCTCATGCAATACCTGTGGAGTCAAAGTTGGAGCACAACTCGGGGCAGTGGGATGCGTCGTACTTGGTCCTTCACCATAATTAGGTTTTGGGAAACAGCTTCCTGTATTCAAGGCTCTCGGTCCTCCCTCATAAGGAGATCTTGAACCGAAATCTCTGTTACCTGAATATCTTGATTCCCCACTAAATGGTGGTCTTAGACAGGTGTCTCCGGCACCTATAAGTCCTAGGCCCTCGCTATTGGAAGGTATTTGACAGCTATCTCTTGGGTTTCCAGATCCACTCCCTTCCTGACATGGGGGACGTTGGGAGGTATCCCCTACACTAGATGATCTGGATCCTTCATTATGAGGAGGCGGACTTTTCATAAACATGTCATCTAATAATTCATCATCCGACTCCCCAGGGGTCACCCAATGTTTACACTTTTCTGTCCTTTTCTCTCCCCCAGGACCACCCATTGGCATCATTGGAAACAATCCTTCCACAATCATATTTTGCCTCCACTGTTTCATCTTTTTATCACGGGTTTCTTGTTTCAATTTCGGATAAAATTTTGTTAACCCCTTGTCCAATCGGGGCTTGTCTCTCTCAAAAGCCTCGATTTCCCACTCCTCTAATGCTTCGTACTGCGTTAGTCTAGGCCTGGGATGTAAGTCATTCATTCGGGTTCTCAAATTAAATAGAATTCTACCATTAAATGTACCTTCTAACGGGAAAGCCAAAATTCCATCATCTTTTGTGTATTCCGCCCAATTTTCCAACCATACACATGAGTGGTACCCTTTATCAAACATCATGAATGATGCGGGGGTATTAGGTGGCTGTATGACAACACCTTCTCGGGTTTTGATAGGTTCGTCCTTTTTGAAATAATTCTTCACCTTATTTACAAGGGACAATTTTCTCTTGTTCCCGTACATGATGCTGGTGTTATGCCCTTTCCACTGATCGTTTTCAAACCCTAATTGTCGTGGATCAGGTCTAGTATTTGGTCTATACGTGTGCCACAGACGATTTTTGTGAGCGACTTTGTTTATAAATCACTCCCAATCCAAATGCGCCTTTTATTTTCGTGCAACCAATAGAATGCACAAGTTCAAAAATTTCGACCAATGGGTGCGCGGCCTTTCGCGAGACAGGTTCTCACACTTCGGCACTCACCCCTCCTTTACAATTTCAGCTCCGCTAAACACCCGCTCTTTCGACCAATACCAGTGCGGCACAGAGTGTTGTCAGAGCAGCTCCGCAACTGACTCCCTCCTTTACAAGGTAACGGAAACTTGATTTCTCTTTTAAAGTGCAAATGCTTTAGTTATTTAACAACGAAAACACATTCGCCACTGTACTCGAGTGTCTATAAAGAAAAGATTATGTTTTACTGCAAGTAAACCTCTTCTGTCTACTTTTCACACACTACGGATAGATCTCTTCCGCCTATCCTTCACTCAAGCATTAGGGAACCTACTACTCCTTTTGACTCATCCACTTCTTTCCGGGATATATACTAAGTCTAAAGTTTCGCTAGCGAACCCCTTTGCTGTCACTCAAGCTCCGACGATCCTGCTACTCCTTCCGGTGTGACCCTTACTAGGGTATATCACAATAGAAGTTTTGCCAGCGAACTCGTTGCTATCATTTATTCAGACATATATTCAGAAAACCCTAATTAGTGCTTCCAGTTTTGTCTAACCTGCACTAATTTTCCTAGAGCCAGTGACCTCACCACGGCGTGGATTCTCTTTACCACCCGCTATTCAATTCCCCGGGGATTCCAGACAAACACTAAACAATTACTAACGAGTGGGTTAATACATACATCAATATAACAATAAGAAAAACAATTTAAAACATTTCATAATTTCCAAAAGCAATAACACATTTGTAAATACGTTCAAACGTTTTTTAGCAGCAACATTTTTCACAATTAGCAGCAATAACTTTTAGCAGCATCCGACCTACCTACCTATCTTAACTAGACCTACCCAACTTTAACTAGTCCCTAACCATAGCTCTGCTACCAGAAAATTACTGATAGAGATCACAGGTCACCCGACCAACAAATTTACCATGCACGTATCGGGCCCATAACTTCAATTTATCATATACATTAATCAGGTGACCTTACACTCTACTACCAGTAACCCTAGTTCCTTCCTATTTATTTCTACTTGTACCCGACTTACCAATCCACTGTTACGGGTACCTATGACCACAACGGATCAGGGAGCTAGCTGTGAAAGAAAGGCAGACAATCAAAAATACCAACATATACTCTTATACTTTCATTAAATGACCACAGACTACTGGGAAGTTTTTTAAGTTTTATCTAGAATTCAGATTCGGAAAGCATACAGTTTACAACTAAAAGGCAATCAATAATCAAAATAACAAACAGCACATAACCATAGAGAAAGTAAATCAGGGCAACCATTTATGAGTCTATAGGAAGATAAGGACATGAGAAAAGCTAAATAGATTTCAAGAACGGAACTTAAGAAAGTATAACAATGAACGGGCAAGTTTGTGCACGTACTAGAATTTTACTACGGGGAAATACTTCAACAGTCGGGTGAGAAGTTAAACATCCTATACATCTATAGGAAGGGTAAAATTGGAACACGCTATAGTTCTGGAAACCTTACTTCAATCAATTCGAGAGGAGATAAATTATAAACCACATCTATATTTTCATAAACGGTATGAAGAATTGTGCTTAAAGGAAGGGTAACATAGGAACATGCTAAAACAGCAATAACGTATGAGCTTTTATTCAGTAGCTTTGCGAAAGCATGGAAATTCAAATATGCGCAAAAGTGTGTCTTTATTAAAGCAAAAGACAGAAATTAGAAAGTGCAGTATAGAGTCTTCAGCACTATATATTTACCTAGAATGGTGTGAAGACCAACCCTGGCCACGGATCAGTCAAGGACAGGAAAGACCCCAAGGAAGGACAGTCATCAATGGGACAGCAGGTGCAGAATGGACACCCCAGGACAGGACAGGAAAACCAGATTAGGATCAGGACAGGACCACCAAGGAATGACCAACACCCGCAGTTTGGAAGCAACGCCTGCGCTCCACCCTCTCTGCAGCTATCGGCCAGAACCCCGATTGGGTTATCGAACTCCCCAGCAAAGTGCTCCGCCAGCACTTAAGGTTTGGTAAAATCTCTTGAGTCTATGGTATATTTCGGACAGAGTGCTCCGCAGCCCTCTGTATCAGTCACCTATTGAGTGCGTTGGGTCAGTGACAGGTCAGCTATTCGGACAAGTCGGACAAATATTCTAGCTAAACCTAGGCTAGTTATACTGTTTTCGGGTCAGTGTACCACCCCCCAAATGTTGCAAGTGTCAGAATCCCCAATTTCGATTGGTCCCTAAGTAGGATAGGTCAACACACCAATCAGAACAAACTTCTACAATACCACATTTGCATGTTTTTGGGACCGCCTAGCAAATTTGGGGTTCCCATGAGATACTCTACAGAATACAATGAAACCATTACAAAGTATCTATTGCAGAACAGTTAGCCGCTTCGGCTGGGTGAAGGTGCATCTTCCCAGGCACATCTTGGCCGCCACCTCTGGTTGGCAGTCGTTCAATGTCACCGGCCGAAGACAGACATGCGCAGAAAAGCATTTCAATATGGCTTCTCGAGCGTCCCTCAGACCCTCAATATCGCGGCACATGAAAAGTAAGCGAAAACAAATTAAAACATAGAAAATAAATGAATACACTGTATACCATGAATAGCTACTCTATACCCCTTTAACTGTAATATACTAATGCGTGAGTGTTTTAGTGCAGACAGACAACAACATAAAACATTTGCGCAAGCTTCACCATGTGAGAATACAGACAGCCATCTTAAAAGCAAGTGCGCAAGCGCAAAGTTTCCCACCAGAACTGCAAGTGCGTCACGTCACGTGAGTGTGACTAACGCATGCGCAGAAAGAAACCCGCCAAGCAGCGGCCATTTTAGGATCAAGAGTTATTGAATTAGTAAACACATATGCAAGTGTCTCTAGGACAGCCCAAATGTCAGAATACAGGGAAATTAGTAAGATAAACAGGTTGAATTACATGGTTATAGGTTATTCGAGGTTCATGAGTACGAGCAAGTCGCGTAACGTGCGAATTCTTGCTCCATCAACGAAACGTCATGCGGCTAACTTGCACTAAAAAAAAAGCTTAGCACTTTAACTGGTCCGTGTCTGCGTGATCCCTGGCTTGGAGGATTCCTGGCGTGTGGAGAAGAAAACGCTGTTACTTGCATATATATATATATATATATATATATATTCACTGAAAAAACCATAGGTTATAGACCATATATAGTTAGGAATTAGCATTTTTAAAACCTTATTTTACTCACACAAAACCATTGAAATTCGCATATATAGTTAGTTGTACTAACTATATATTTCGCGCGCCCGCAATCCACTGCTGATGATGTCACATATTACATCATTCATGACATGGTCAGTGACATCACTGATGACATCACTGATGACATCTCAAATGACATCACTGATGACATCACTGATAACAACATCCAGTGTCTGTATGTTTCTGTAAACTTTAAATATGTTTTACATATTGAAGAATGAGTGGATGTATAAGTGTCTGGATGAAGGATTTAGTAGGTTCATGACTGACTGTATGAGTGAGTGATTAAATGTGTCTCACTGAGTGCATGGGTTAGTGACTAAACTGTCTTAATTTGTGCATCATTATGTCTGTTGTTCTGTAAACTGCTGCATGTATTGATCAGTAGCTATATGAGTAACTATATGGGTTATTGATTTGTATCCCAAGCATTTGTATGGGAGACTGAGTGTGTGTGTGGGTGGTTGGGAGGTGTATGACTCTGTGCATAGATGTGTGAGCAGTTGATTCACTAGATGTATGGGTTCAAAAGTGCATGTGGGAACAGCTGTATGGGCGGTTGACTGTGTGCATGAGTGTATTGGTGAGTGAATGGATATCTCAGTGCCACATGTCAAAGTAAGGACATATGTAAAACACAGTATATGTGAGAGTTGACATATATAAATAACTGTGCATAAGAGCCAGTGAATGTGTGAGTGGCTGTATGGATCATTCTGAAATTGTATCAGGGATTGTATAAGAGAGTAAATATGTGTTAGTATCTGTTTGCATAAGTAAGGTGTGTATAACTGTATAGTTGAGGAAATGGAGGTGTGATTGATTCTTTGCATTACTGACTAGGTGTGTGAGTAACTCCATGGATGAGTGACACTCTGTGAGTCTGTGTTTACACTGAGTGTATATAAGGTTATATTAGAGTCTGAAGAAGTTCATCGTATTATCACATGAATGATGTCATCTGTGATGTGATCAGTCATATCAAATGAGATGTCATCAGTGATGTCATTTGAGATGTCATCAGTGATGTCATCAGTGATGTCACTGACCATGTCATGAATGATATAATATGTGACATCATCAGCAGTGGATTGCGGGTGCGCGAAATATATAGTTAGTACAACTAACTATATATGCGAATTTCAATGGTTTTGTGTGAGTAAAATAAGGTTTTTAAAATGCTAATTCCTAACTATATATGGTCTATAACCTATGTTTTTTTCAGTGATTTTTCAAGGTTTTGTAAATGCTAATTCCTAACTATATATGGTCTATAACCTATGGTTTTTTCAGTGAATTTCAATGGTTTTTTAATAGCAAATATCAAAAGCTGTTAAATGTATTCTTCTTTTAAAGGAAAAATATATTTTTTTAAGTATATATATATATTTTTTTAGTTTCGCTACCGGTCCGCGCACCGGGTAGCTTCCCGTTGGCTCAGTTTTTATGCCGCGACCCGGTCCGCGTACCGTTTGCACAACTGCCGCGTTCGAGAACAACATCGTGACGCGTTGCGTAAGCATGACATATCGCGTTGCCGCGTAATGCGTCTTATGACGTGCCGCGTTCGCGCACTCTGAAGTGCTCCGGTGCGCGAACGAGGCGCGAAGCGCAGCTTACCGGAAGTGCTCCGGGCGCGGAGCGGGACGCGTAACGTAAGCGTAACAGGGCATGTGACCTGTAAATAACACTTTTCATTGGTTTAGAACTTTTTTTCCCAAATGATGAAAACCCCTCCTTCTTTCCTCACTCTGACTTTCATCTTTGTGAGAGGAAGACCTGTTTTTGCTTATTAAAATAATGGCATCTGTAGTAGCTGCAGCTGGTGGACCCCCACCACCACCACAACCACCTAGGAAGGAAGGACCACCTCCACAGTTCCTTCCCAACCCAGAGGAGGAAGAGGAAGAAGAAGAGGAAGAGGAAGTAGAGCGGAGGCAGTTCTTACGTGAAGAGCCCCGGAAATCCCACCACAAAGACAGTTTTATTTGGCAATTTTATTCTTTTCCTCGAGGCCAAATAAAAGTGAATGCCCGACATGTGACATGCCTCATTTGTAAAGATGTTTTATCTAGAGGTACAGACAAAAAGTATAGTTATGGTAACTATACTATGCACTGTCATATGCAGAGGTGGCATCCACTGAATTACAGCGTTGCAGAGATGCGTCACCTCCAAGACAACCCACCAACTCCTGTGGCCAGTACATCAGCACAGGTAACTCTGTCGGGACCAGAGGCGAGGGAAACGGTCCCAAACATCCAACAGAGTTTTGTGCACATGAAGATAGTGTGCCTTTATTGTGGTGACCTACTTTCATGTGCAAATATGAGTATCAATTTGATAAACAGAGCATTTGAAAACCACAAGTGCTCAAAACGCCCCCAAAAAAAAAAATGTTGTTCCTGTTGAGCCCTTTCTAATGCCTGTTTTTCGTTGTTCCCCCCCCAAAAAACAAAAAAAACATAAAATTGTTCAAAATATACCCAAAAAAAAAATGTTCATAAAAATAAAAAATATATAAAACAACAAAAACATTAAAAAAAGTTATTTTCAGAACTACCTCCCATTTTTAAAAAATTACTAAAATTTTTAGCACTCTTCACTTCATTTTTCTCATGGGTGCGCTTCCCGGTACGCGCACCGGTGAGCGCCCCGTTAGCGCAACACAAAAAAAAAGGAAAAAAAAAACAAGAGAAGGAGAGCATAAGAGAAAGAGAAAGAGAGAGTAATGTTAAGAGACAGACAGCAAGAGAGAGCAACACAGATGTACTGTGTAATACATAGTAAAACAGTGTAAAAGATATAACAAAGTGTAAGAGAGAAAATGTAAAAAATATAAGGCTGTGAAACAAAGAAAGAGAGAAGAAGAATACTAAATCAGAGGTACATGAAGAATGTGAGTGTCTGTAAAGAGTAAAAGGAAAGAGAAAAAATGATGTACAAATAAAAGGTAATAACGGAACCAGATTTAAATAACACTGGTAAAGGAGAGAGAGAAAAAAGTAGTGTGCATAAATAAAGAGGGATGAAATAAGATGGATAACATCGAATAAAGTTAAAACATGTGGATTGACAGAGAAAAAAACTAAAAGAAGAAAAGAAGAAGTAACAGAAAGGGAATAATTGAAGCAGCAAAGAAATGTAAATAACGTAATGTGCTTGAACTTCAGGGAGAAAGCATAATGAACAAGTAGTGAAAGAGTGAAGAGACAGAGACAATTACAGTAAGATAGACGGACTGAGTGAACGGGAATGAAGAACTGTGAGAACAGAGGTACTGAGAAAAGGAGTGGAAGGAGTGCAGTAAGTAAATCACCCACACAACACAACAGCTACCCTACCTCAAAGCACTCTAAAATATTATTTTACTGTTTCTCTTTGTTTTCCCCTTGTTACGCTCCCCGGTGCGCTACCCATAGTAAAAGTAAAGAGGGGTGATAGAGGGAGAAATATTGAATTAGGATAACACATGGTGAGTGACAAAGAGAGAGGACAAAGAGAGTAAAAGGAACAGTACCTGAATGGGCTTGAGTACAACAGCAAAAAAAGATAAGTAATGCAGTGTGTGTCACTTACAGGGAGTTAGTGGGTGTAGGTCAAAGTGTGGGTGTGTAAGGTGTGTCTGTGGGTGTGGTTGTGTGGAGTGTTTTGGTGTGGGTAGAGATGAGGGTGTGTGAAATATGTGTGAGAAGTGTATGAGTGTGGGGTGTATATGTGTTCAATGTATGTGTGTGTATGGAATGTGTGTGTGTTTTTGAGGAGTGTGTGTGGGAGTTTTTTTTTTGTGTGTATGAGGTGTGTGTGTGGTGTGTGTGTGGGGTGTATGTTACAGGTGTGTGTGTATGTGTTGGGAGGGGGATGAGGTATATATGTAGGAGTAAGGTAAATAATTAAGAAAAAGAGAATGAGTAAATAAGCAAAGGAAGGGAACAGAGGGTAAGTGAAGTAAAGAATAGGGATCAAAAGAAGTTGAATATGAGAGGGTAAATAATGGAAGGGGAGTAAATATGGAGAATAAAAATAAGTGAGAGAAGCAGAGTAAAAACACAGGAGTGAGGTAGATTGAGAAAATGTTAGTGACCTTAAAGCAAAGGGTGATAACAAACTACATTATTTTAGTCATACTTACCATATAATAAATGTAACTATAATTTTTTTTACTACAGTTGGTATCTGTGAAAGAGAAAAAATAAATAAGTTATAATTAGTAAAATATGTATTTTAAATTAAAAGATACAAATGAAGAGCTAAAAACATCATAACACTCTATTTAGAAATAAAGTTAGAGTGAAGAACACACAAAGGGAAATAAACTAAGGTAGAAGGACAAAAAGAGGGAAAAAGAAATAGAAGGAGAGCAAATTACAAAGAGTAAGGCATATAGATTCACTAAGAAAAAGAGAGAGAAGTACAGAGAAACGAACTGAAGGTAAGAAAGATACTAAAACAATGTGAGTTAGCAAAACTAAATCAGGAAACACAAGTAAGTAAAAAGATAATGACTGAGACAGAAAACAGTCTAATTAATGATGCATTTAGAAGAATGAGGAATAGAAGATAACTGAGAGTAAGTGAAGAACAGTCATAGAGTGAAAGGATGAAGGGAGACAGAATAATATACAACAATTGAAGGAAATGGACTAAGGAAGTTATAAGGTAGACACACTAAGAGAAAAACAGAGTGAGGTGGAGTACAATGAGTGAGAAAAGAAAAAAAGTAAGTGAGCAAAAAAAAGGAAAGAGAGGAGAACACGACTAAAACAGTGCTACTGAGAAAAAATAATTTGGTGATGAAAGTAAAGAGAAGGACAATGAAAAAAAGGAAATGATGGATAGTAACGGAACCAGAGTAAAAGAAATGGGATGAAGAACGATGAGAGAGGAGCAGTGAAGTTGTTGTAAAAGAAGTGATAGAAGGTAGATAAACACAAGTGAAAATAACACAAGTAGAGTGAGGCACTGAGTACAGAGAAGTAGTGAACGAAAAATAGAGAGAAGAGGTCAAAAGTAAGAAGCAAACAAAGATGAGCGAGGGAGAGTGGATGTCAGAGAATGGGAATACAATTTAATTTACACAATCCAAACTATAGAATAATTTCTACAACATGTTACATAGTTTATTTTTGCTGTTCTCAGAATATATTGAATTTCACTTAAAGCAGTGAGTTCAAATTACTCATCATATGACAGCGGAAAAAAAAACACAATCTAAAAGATTGTGTTTTAAAAAAAAACTTACATACTGACAAACGACAAATGTACGCTAATCTTTGATTGACTTACTTTTCCTTGAGGCCAAATAGTATATCATGGAGGTCCTTTTCTCGTTACATAGTATTTTGCTGTTCACTTAGAAATCCATTTCATCGACTTTCTACAAGAAAAGCTCCAAGAACATCTGAAATATTTTCAAAATTTTAATATACTCCTTTTTTTCAGTCATGACTCTTTACTCATTCTTGCACCTTTCCATTTGGCCAAATAGTGTCAGATGTATGAGTATATATGAGTACTCCTCCCGTTTTCATAGGCCAATTACCTTTACCTAAATTTTGGCTGTAAAAACACTAGGTATGAATTTATAAAGCCAACAGGCAAACGTTGTTTGAAAGTCAAATTATTGTCGTTACATTGGGTCGAACCTTTAGAAGTTTTTAAATAGCATGTGTAATGCCCTGATGTTGTAGAAGGACCGTCATGAAAAATAATACCTACAGTTGCAAAGGTTCTTCCTGATATCGATAACTGAGAAGCCACGAAATTTTTAATAGAAGTTGTCAATTTAGTTCCATCAGGTCTACATCGTTGGAACATTAAAATAACATAGTGACCGTAACTTTATAGAAATAATGTGGACAGCATTGCAGACTTACATTGGGTACACACCATATTGTGATCCGCTGCTTTAACTAGATTATTGAAAGACACTGATTTGCAGTCTGGTAAAGTTAAATATATAAATCTTTCAGAGTCTATTCTAGTAGTACTTGATGAAGCACAGTTATCACAGTCATGTTGCCATTGATAAGAAAGGCCAAATAGATTTTTTATATCTACTCCTTCATCTTGTAATACATCAAACATATACATTAAAAATTCCTGACAATCCTGCTGAATATTCTGTGAAAATTGATTTTGACCTGAACATATATCTAGAAGATTTCTAATTTCTGAAACACTTTCTATTTTAGCTCTATCACTACTACATTTCTCTAACACAGAATTCAATAAACAGCACAATGTTTGTTCCCGATTTTCAACAATGTGTCTTTGTAAATTTTGAAGAAAAAAAACAACATTAACTACTACTTTAGCATAGCAGTTGACACCAGAACTGTTTTCAAACTGAAAACCAACAACATCTTCAACAGAATCCTTTTTGTTTCTCTTTACAATTACACTTTTATCTACTTTATGCCTTTTTACTGATACCTCACTGCAATTACTCTCATTTCTTCTTTTTCGGCCTACCACACGTTTTTCAATCAGAGGATATTGAGGCAAATGTGGAGCATACTCTCTTCTTAACCTATTGTATTCTTTTACACAATCTAAATCTGCACAAATCTTTGTTTCATCACACTCAATCAAGTACAATCCTGCTAAAGTTCTGACTCGTGATAATGCCACATATGCCATACCCTCTTTAAACACAGAACTTCCAATGTTCACCAAAGCGCTATCTACACTTAAACCTTGAGACTTATGAATTGTCACCGCATATGCCAAACAAATAGGAAACTGTTTTCGGCAAACATATAAGTCTTTCACGAGCAAAAATCTAGCTGAACAACGACAAATTTGTTCTATTTCATCAATGTCATCAAATTTAATTTTTAAAATTTCAATTCCATCTCTATTTTTGTAATTCAGAAAACCAACAACATAACCCATTGCTCCATTTACTAGACCTCTTTCAACATTTAAATTCCTTCTTAAAATGACACGACAATTCAAACACACATTCAGAGTCTTTTCAAAACCAGCAGTTTTAGATATAGTCTTCTCTAATGAATCCAATTTTGATTTCAAATTTTCAGACAAAATAATTGTTGCTCCCATATGCTCTATTTTATCAATAGCTTCCAGTTTCACTATCTCTTCATTTTCTAACTGTAACATTTTGTTGTTGAACATGGAACATTCTTTCAGAGTTGGCAACAAACATATGCCAGATTTCTTCTCATTAATTTTCTTAAATATGTTCTCTGGAAGAATGTTTTCGTTTGGGTACAAATTTGAAATTAATCGTGCATGTAAAGCTTCTTTCCCTTGCTGACTTACTTTTCCGATCCTTACATCTTGTAGAATATTTTTATAATCTTCATCATTTGCCTGCCGCATATTTTGAAGCAGTTCTACATATTTAAAGTTTAACCATATATTAACGTTTCCAATGCTCCCTAAGCACTTCCTGGTATCTTCATGTGTGAGCATTTTGAACACAGGTTGTCCTTTCACTGGAGTCAACTGCAGAAGATCTCCCAAAAAAATAATATGTTTTCCACCAAATAAGACATCATAGTCGGTTCTAAGAATTTCTTGCATTCTCAAATGCACAAAAGCAAGCATGATATTTGACACCATGCTTACTTCATCAATGATAAGAAGTTTCATTTTCTTCAGGACTCTCGAAACTTCGGAACACGCATCTCCTGATAGCTTGTGATACTCCAATTTGTTATCATGCTCCACTGGCAGCATCAGTAAACGATGTAAAGTAATCCCTTTAATGTTATGTGCTGCCAGCCCAGTTGGAGCAGTAACAACACAAGACAGCGGTGATTCAGTCCTTTTCTGCAGATAAGTTGCAATGGCTTTAATCAGAAAACTTTTTCCAGTTCCCGCTTCTCCACTCACGTACAGTTGGACAGGCTTAAAAAATGTACATGAGCACTCTTTTTTCTCATGACTAAATCCATGTTCAATCAGTTCTGTGACTTAGTCATATATCTGTTTCTGCTCAAGGTTTAGTTGTTCCACCAAATCTTCTAAGTTAACTTCATCATCTTGACCTTGTTCCATAGCTCTTTCCACCTCATCCATAGCAGTAGCAGCTTCATTTTGGATACTTGGTCCTCCTAGTGGATCCTGACTCAATGAAGCAGAACTCTGACTGCCTTGAGAACTGTCTCTCGCAATCTCTGCAGCAATTGTGGCTTCTTGCTCTATTTTTTCATTCAACATTTGCAGATAATTTGGAAAAACAGGACATTCTATGGTATCCTTCGTCGCATTAAAGGAGTCTTCATAACAGAGAAAATCTCCAAGAAGTTCCTCTTCTTCACGCCATGGTTTAAACAGTTGCAAAAGAGCCAAATAATAAAATTCTCTTTTATCTGGATTATCACAACTCAATTTGCGATGATTAATCAAATGACCTTTTTTCTGTTTCACTAGACATCCTTCACATCCAATGACTCCATATATTCCATTATTGATATCTTCTCTGATGTTCCTCTTATAAATATATCTCTGCAGAACTTCATAGAGACAAGCGTTCTCAAGGTGATGACTTCTATTTGGATAGTATGTATCCAACATTTTTGTCTTCAAAATATCTGTACTTTCTGGTTCTTTCTCCGCCAAATACTCTATCTCTTGTACAGATTTCAAAACTCGATTTCGTGTTGCAGCAAGACCTAGACTCACCCAAATGATGGTTCTAGATTTGGCATAGAGACTTGCTGACGACAATCGATCAGAACATTCATACGCTCCAATTTCTCGATGCGACAACATCTTCAGACTGTAACTGTATAATTTCTTGCTTAGACTCTTTTCATGTGAAATGTCCTCCCACATTTCCTTTAGTTCTGTCTTTTCTTTTTTTGTGATGTAAGACGTCACATATCGAGCCACAGCAATAGAGTTATCAGCAACGAATTGAATATCCATGTTAGCATTCCACATGGACAAAATCGCTGGGTTGTAGTCGTTGATGTACTTAGACTCTTCGTCTCTTTTTAAATTATATGTATTTTTTGGTGATTTCCTCGTCACAGTATGTCGCAGAGAAGACATCAAATTATTTACTCTTCCTTTAGAAATCACTGGTCGTGGAAAGCTGAAACGACATTTTGTGTAGAACTTGTCCTTGTTTCTGAATTTTCGACGACAGTACTTTCCACAACGATGGAATTGAAAGCATAAAACTTGTTGCCTTAAACTGTTTTCTTCTTTAGTTTTCGGAACAGCACATGTTGAATACTCTTCAATGAAACTCATCACTGTGTCATCCGAATCTGTTCCAAATTTGGGTGCATCTTTAATCCACAACAACATATGTGTGTGAGGAGCACCTCTCGCTTGATACTCCTTTCTCCAAAAGAAATCCAAAACCTCTCCAAGGGGAGGATTTTTTTTGTTGGTAATAAAAGACATCATAGCTTCAAATCTATGATTAAAATATCGGCATACATTCACTGGATCCAAAGAGCACAGTTCTCCAGGTGTTTTGAATTCTATATTTTGTATATTAGCATTGGCCTCTCGTAGAAATTGAAGTAAGTCCTCCCATGCATACTCGGCACAGCTAAGAGTGAGGAACCATGTAGGAGTTCCTAAGTTTCTTAGCATACATTTCAATTCCCCATGGCGACGGTACCAATACTCATTTGTACCACGCTGACATGCCATGAGATTGATTAAATGAGATTCCAAAATATTATCTTGCAGATTCACTTTCTCCATAAAGTCCCTCGCCGAAACATTTTGCAGATGTGCTCCACTTTTCAGTATATGGTTTACTGCATAAGAAAGCCCAGACAAGTCACTTTCATACAGCAGATGAAACAAATAGGGAATGCATTGACGAAACCTTGATTCTTCAGCATATAATCTTACAGTTCGATATTCAGATGCAGGAATTTGAAGTGGACGATCTTCATATCGTCCACCTCGATAGGTTGGAAATAGCTGTGGAAAACAACGAGCTTCCAAACTTTCTTCCCATACACTAATGGGACTTCCTTTTGCTGTTTTCATTTGAAACAAGTCAATTGCATTCCCCATTACTTATTTGGAATGTAAAGGATGAACAGTATAATGTTCATATATTTCTTCACTTCTAGACACATCAACTTTTTCAATTTGGCCGCCTGAACAATCACTGTCTTCATCTGTAGCTGTTTCCTCTGCTGCAACACATACATCTTTGTAGTACTCATTCTTTTTGACTAAATACAACGTTGCCTTTTTGACTTTCCTAACATCCACTAAATCTTGCCAGATTTTTGTACTCTTTGTTGGAACCCCATTAACTAGCATAACTAAAGGTTCCTCTTCTACTTTTTCTATACCAATTGTATCAATATTTTTTTTCAAATCTAGGGGCAAATAAACAACTCTTCCCTTTAATCCTCTCTGCAAATCTGTAGGAGGCAATTTCCCTATCTTAGGCTCCATGCGAACAATTGCCTGAAAAGGATGGACACATTGAATCAAAATAGACTCATATGTATTTAAATCTATCAATTCACGGGGAATGTCTATCAACTCCAGATTATTATGAACAGCTCTAGCAGGCATTCTGTTTTGATTTAATTTGTCATAACAATATTTACAAATACGCTGATCAGAACTCAAATCAAAAGAATTCTCCACCCACTAATAAGTTGCTAAATCTTTCCACTCATAATTATCCATCTTTTCACTTTTTGCATATAAATCAACTAACCTAGTCTGAATCTTATAATGAGTCCGTCGACAACACACACAAGTAAAATTCGGCCTTTCACTTGATTTCACCTTAAACCTGGTAATTTCCTTCTCAAACTTTTCTGTATTTAAAATCTGTACATTGTCTTCCACATTACCTTGAATTGCTGTCTCAATTTCTACACTGTCCTCTTGCTCACGAAAATAACAAATCTCAATTTCTTCACAAATCTTCTTCACATCTAATTCTGTTCCATGCAAAAGAGCACTGTTTAATTGTTTAAGCTTAAGTGCTGGACTTTTTGCATAATACAACATTCTCACTAATTTCCTCAGTTTGGTATGATGCACTGCTAACATCCTAAAATGATGAAAAACATTCTGACAGACTTTTCTAGAAAGACAAGCGAGTGAATGGCCTTGCAAACCTGTGATTCTTCTCACTCTGCAAGGATCTAAGTCTTGCAACAACTTCATTTTCTGCTTTAGACTTTTCTTACTATATGTACGTAAGAAATTACAAAACAAATCAATTGATTCCTGTCGCACACTACAAATACTACTACACTTCCAAGTGTACACTGGACCCTTAGTACGTCTCCCTAAAACTCCATCAGATAACACCTCTTCCGGTTCTCTAGGCACAAGTTTCTCTTTTTCAATCGGACAACCGTCTTTCACTTCATACGCTCGACCACTGGTGTCAACTGCATGCACTAAATCATTCTCCTGGAAGTAACTCTCCTCATTAAAAAATGGCTCACAACTTGAACTGTGCATCCATTCTCCAGAAAAAACTTTAGAAAAATTAGTCCGATTAATTACTCTTTTCCATCTACTGTTTGATTTGAAAACATCAATTGTCTTGTTAAGTGTCCTAATTCTATTGATTATTAAAATAAATAATTTTTTCTTAACTTCAAAAGCCTGATCAACAATCTTCTCTACACTTTTCTTTTTCTTATAAAAAGCAGCTCTCTGTTTACATTTCCTAATGTTTTTAACAAATTTAAAACCACCCTATTGCGAAACATTCGTCTACGAATGTCTCTAAACTGATTCTGCCTTCTATTCCTATACATATTATTCTCTCCTGCTCCAGTTTTAGGATTCTTTGAATTTCTCTCCTTCCTTTTCAATTTTACTCTCTCACTTTCTTTTTGTACATGGTGTCCATTATTTTTTCTGGATGTACATATGTTGCGTAAAAAAGACTTAGTTGTCTTACCAGGAGCTTTGTTCCTATTCTTTGAAGTATCTGTTGTGGAAGAATGCTGTAATTCCGTTGCTATTTTTGATTTTTCTCGGTTGCGTTCTTTCTTTGTCCTTTCCTATGTGCGCATCTTTGCTTTTTCTTCAAATAACGATTTCAATCTGTGTTAAAGAAAAACAGTACCACATTATAGACCACTATTACCAAACAACAAAGCAATGACAAAAAGCAAACAATCAATACAGGGTTTCAGATCATGTGAGGATTCTCCAGTGGTGCACAAAAGGTGAGGAGTGTATTGAAAAATATAGTGGAAGACAGCTCTGTCCACAACTACACAGAAGATCAGACCTATGTCTAACTCCACTGCACTCTTATACACAGGCTTCACCACCTATGCTTCCCAAGAAAATATTGAGTTATATAGTTATATGTAATTGTATTTTATAAAATTGTGAAGCTCCATGAGAAAGCGTTTGCCTCAGTCTTATTCCTGTTGTGAGGCAGGTGCAAGATTTTGCCTCAGTCTTATCCCTGCTGTGAGGCAGATGATTGTAAATAGGATCTGTGCTGTGTTTCCTAAATGTGATGTCAAAAACGATTTTGGAGAAAATGATTGGTTTTTACATTTTTGATTATAATGTGGCGCAGAGGTTTAAAAAGTGAAATTGAAACCTGTGTCTAAGAATGCAGACAGGGATATGCTTCATGAAGCCTAGTCCACTGCACACTTAAATACAATCCTCACCACCTAGGCTCCCCAGGACAGCCCAAACATGTACCTTTTTTCCCCATATTTAAAAAGTGACGCATGTATGTTTTTTAAACCTTTGCGCCACATTATTCTCAAAAATGTAAAATCCATTTATTTTCCCCAAAATCGTTTTTGACATCACATTTAGGAAACACAGCACAGATCATATTTACAACCATCTGCCTCACAGCAGGGATAAGACTGAGGCAAAATCTTGCACATGAGGCTTCACAATTTTACAAAATACAATTCCTCTATGCAAACAAACTCAATATGCTTCCTACACTGAGTTAACACAGCTAACATCATTCTAAAGAGTCAAATGTATTTCTATTAAACATGCACACATTCTTTATTCCTTTTAAAAAATTTAAAAACTATTTTTATGCTTCATGACGCCTAGTCCACTGCATTTTTAGACACAAGCCTCACTACCTACGCTCCCCAGGAAAGCCCAAACATGTACCTTTTTGCACCATATTTAAAAAGTCACGTCTTAAACCTCTGCGCCACAATATACTCAAACATGTAAAAAAAAATCATTTCCCCAAAATCGTTTTTGACATCACATTTAGGAAACACAGCACAGATCCTATGTACAACCATCTGCCTCACAGCAGGGATAAGACTAAGGCAAAAGCTTTCACATGAAGCTTCACAATTTTACAAATTACAATTTCTCTATGCAAACAAACTCTATATGCTTCCTACACTGAGTTAACACATGTAACATCATTGTAAAGAGTCAAATTCACACCTGTATCTAACAGTGCAGTCAGGGATAGGCTTCATGAAGTCTAGTCCACTGCACTCTTAGACACAAGCCTCACCACCTACGCTCCCCAGGAAAGCCTAAACATGTACTTTTTTGCACCATATTTAAAAAGAGACACATGTAATTAGATGTGTCACGTTTTAAACCTCTGCATCACAATATACTGAAATATGTAATAAACATTCATTTCCTCAAAATCGATTTTGAAATCACATTTAGGAAACACAGCACAGATCCTATGTACAACCATCTGCCTCACAGCAGGGATAAGACTAAGGCAAAAGCTTTCACATGAAGCTTCACAATTTTACAAAATACAATTCCTCTATGCAAACAAACTCAATATGCTTCCTACACTGAGTTAACACAGGTAACATCATTGTAAAGAGTCAAATTCACACCTGTGTCTAACAGTGCAGTCAAGGATAGGCTTCATGAAGCCTAGTTCACTGCACTCTTAGACACAAGCCTCACCACCTACGCTCCCCAAGAAAGCCCAAACATGTACCTTTTTGCACCATATTTAAAAAGAGACACATGTATTAAGATGCGTCACTTTTTAAACCTCTGTGCCACAATATACTCAAATATGTAAAAAACATTCATTTCCCCAAAATCGTTTTTAACATCACATTTAGGAAACACAGCACAGATCCTATGTACAACCATCTGCCTCACAGCAATGATAAGACTAAGGCAAAAGCTTTCACATGAAGCTTCACAATTTTACAAATTACAATTCCTCTATGCAAACAAACTCAATATGTTTCCTACACTGAGTTAACACAGGTAACATCATTGTAAAGAGTCAAATGTATTTCTATTAAACATGCACACATTTTTTATTCCTTTTAAAAAATGTAAAAACTATTTTTCCCCCAAAATCGTTTTTTACATCACATTTACAAAACACAGCACAAGTCCTACGTAGAAGCATTCCATGTCACGACTAAAAATTCACAATTTTACAAAATACAATTAGTCTATGCAGTAAAAACTTTTTACCAAGCATTATCACAAAGCAACATGTAAAGACCACAATTTTCTTCCAAATCTTCTCCATAGAGTATACAAGTCTCTATGTATATTAAATGAATCATAACTCACCTTTACAAATGCTTTAGGACATTCACAACAGTGTCAGATACACACACCAATATTTCTTTAGCAGAGCAAAAGGTATGTTCTCCAACCACTGCAAACCATAAAGGCACAGAAAACCTCTAATTCTACACAGATATCCCTTTTTGTTAACCAATCAAAACTCTTCCCTCTCTATATTCAAACCAACACCCTTCCCCCCATCAGCCCTTTCTACCTGTTACCATAGCAACTCCCTCCTCACTGAGCTGCCAGGGTTAAAAGTTTATTCTACAATGTTGCAAATCACCTCTGCAAGGATGTTTGACCTGCAAATACACCAGCTTATCTGGTGTAAGGTTTCTTTAAATAACTTTTTTTAACCATTCAAATTACTTCTTACACAGAACACAACCATGCACTCTAACTTTCAGTTCTCACCTATCTCATTCTACCAATCATTGCTTGTGATTCAAGAGCACTGAAACTCCACAGTTTTTTTTTTGCAAACTCCTATTATTCCAACTGCCATTTCTTTTCCACACTTCATCTAACTGCACCAGAATCTCCTCTGACCATGTATTCTGTCTGGATTATTGGACATAGTTATATCCACTGGGCTCAAAGGTATGCTAGTAACAGAAATTTACACAACCTTGATTTATCAAACGTGAACAAAAAATGGATTGGCCACAGAGGATTAAAATGTCACCAATTGATTCCATTGGTGAAAACCTTTTTGCATTTGCCACACCCTGACCTGTTAATTCTGCACTGTGGAGGAAATGACTTGGGCACTTTGACTGGTGTAGGTCTGGAAATGCTTTTAAAGGACACCTTTGATCAATTGATGGCACTTTTTCCACAGACTGCAGAAATGGAAGTGGTCCAACCAATTTTGTCCACAATTTGAAAAAGCACGGAAACATGTGAATAAATCTGTTTCTGCTTACATGAGAGACTATGGAATGGGTTCAATATACAACAACAACTTGCGTTACAACATGCAAGATATTTACAGAAAAGATGGTGTGCACTTCTCAGATGAAGGGGATAGAATATTCCTCCTGAATTTAAGACTGTGCATTGGTACCTACTTGTAGGTACCTAAATCAGCCACAGAACCCAAAAGCCCTTTTCAGGGCTACCCTATCTCTGATCACTCCAAATGATTATCTTTTTCTAACTTTTTTCACTATTTTTCAGCAAAGTACGCTCCCCAGTACGGATCCAATTAAAACATCATTGAAAAAGAACTTGAACAGAGAGATCTGCTGCTTTCTTTCATCTGTATTGCTACTAATTGTCCTTTTTTTTAAAAAAAATTCACACTGTTTCTGTGGCTGCGAGAGCATTGCTGTGTTACAATACTACATACCAGTCCCTACCATTTTCCCAAATTTGGTGGAATTCCATTCAGCCATTTGGCCTGTAGCCCTGTCTAAATATCCTGAGGTAAATTACATAACAAAAACACATCTGAAGTGTTAGAATTGACAACCAATTAAAATGTTACTTTCATGTTCTATTTTTTTTTCCTGAAATTTGATTGGTTATGTACATGAATATAAATGAAAAATGAGAGGGAAACACGGCCATTTTGACTACAACTACCTGAGGTACATCTTGAAAGGATCTTCGCATTTTTTCTTCTCCACCTCTCTCTAAAGTAAGTTGATAATTTGTAAGGGGCACTTTAAGTTAATTTGTAAAAACGTTTTCTGATAATTATTTACTGTCCCTCTGCTATAGTTATAGAGATAGGCTCCTCTGTTATATTTATAAATTGACTTAGGCTTCTCTGCTATAATTATGAATTTACTTACACTTCTTCACAGGCACTTTTTAATATTTCTATTTCCTACCTGTTACCATACATTGCCCAAAGTTAACTTCACTATTAAAAAATCAAAACTACCTGTCTGAACTTAAACCCAACAGTGCCATATTTCTACTGATTTTTTTTTAATGTAAATTTCAGCAGAAAAATGGAAGGAGAACAGAACATTTCCTTTGAAATTGTCCTAGAGATGAACAATGAGGAAATCATTGAACCCATTGACTTGGAATTCATGGATGAATCACGGGACCATGAACTTCTACAATGTGTAGAATCTGTGGATTTGTTAATTCAATATGAGGACGTTTCTGACAGTCAAATGTTGGAAGTTATGTTCATTCAACAAGAGAACATTTCGGACAGTCAAATGTTAGACGTTCTATTAAATTTTGAAAAAGAATCAGAAAAATAAATTTATATTTAATAATCAAAAATTGTTCGAGACATTATTCATTATTATATGTAATTCATAAACTAGTACCAAAGTGATTATAATATAAAATCAGACTAATAGTATACTGTGCAACGTATTTGTGTTACATAGTAATTTTGCTCATAGTTACTTCCTTTCTCCCACTATATTATCTCCAATGTGTATTTGACATCTCTTTTTCATCTCCTGCCTCCATGTTGTTTCTGCTTCCCTGACAGACTATGGTATAGATTCCATATACATACCACAATAACTTCTATAACAACATGCAAATTATCTACAGAGGAAACGGTGTATATTGAATTTAAGACTCTGCATTGGTACCTACATGTTGGTACTTAAATCACCCACACAACACAACAACTCTATTCTGAGATACCCTACCTCTAAGCACTTTAAATTATTATTTTAGTGTTTCACTGAGTTTTCCCCATGTGTGGGGGTGGGGGAGGTGTGTGTGGGGGATGTGCGGGGGGTGTCTGTGAGGTGTGTATGTGTGTGTCTGTGTGTCTAGGGGGGATGAGGTGTATAGGTGTGTGGGGTATATGGATGTGGGTGGGGATATTGGTATGTAAGGTGTGTGTGTGGGTGTGGGTGTGTGGGGTGTTTGAGTGTAGGTGGGAGTGTGGGTGTGTGAGGTGTGTGTGGGGTGTGTGTGGGTGTGGGAGGTATGTGTTTAGGATGTGTATGTATGTATGAGATGTGTGGATGTGTCTGTGAGTTGTCTCTGTGTGTGTTGGGGGGGAGATGTGTGTGTGGGATGTGTGTGGTGTGTCTGTGAGATATTTGTGTGTATGTGCATGTGTGTGTGTGTGTGGTTGAAGGGGGGTGAGGTGTGTGTTTGAGTGTGGGTGTGTGGGATGTGGGTGTAGGTGTGGATGTGTAAGGTGTCGATGTGGGGGTGTGGGGTGTTTGACTGTGGGTGGAAGTGTGCATGTGTGATGTGTGTGTGGGTGTGTGAGTGTGGGGTTGTGTGCATGTGGGTGTGTGTGGGACACACTTGTAGATACCTAAAACAGCCACAGAACCCAAAAGCTCTTTTCAGAGCTACCCTACATGTAATCACTCAAAATGATTATTTTACCCTATTATTTTCACTATTTTTCACCTAAGTACGCTCCCTCGTATGCTCCCCGGTGCGCGTACCGGGCGCTCCCCCCGCGAAAATCGAAAAAAAAATAAAAAAATGTTTGTCCCACGGGACCCTTTTATGGCCCCCACATCAAACCTAGGGAGTCAGGGGGGGTGTACCCTGCCCCCTTTTGCTCATTTCCCCCTTTGATTTTTGCCACCTCTTGTATCTCAATCCTACCGAGACACAAGATGGCGGCCGCTGCTGACTGTTTCGAATGTTTACAGACACCCGAGAACCAATCAGCTTGCCGTGCGCAAGTCGCGTGGCGCGCCCGGAGCGCTCCCCGGTACGCGTACCGGGGCGCGCTTACAGATATATAAAATTTTTTAAACCTAAATTACTCAAAATCCACTGGAGCACATATCTTGAGACATAGCAAAGGCACATCGGGCTACCAGTCCCTACAATTTTGCCAAGTTTGGTGAAAATCCATTCAGCCGTTCGAGCTAGAACTGCGACAGACCGCCCTATGGAAATTAACATGGGGAAAACACGTTTTGGGACCCCCCTTTTATCTCAGCCCCCGCTTGACGAATCCCCCCCAGACTTTCAGGGAAGGAGCGGAGAGCCGCGAGGCAAAGTTGCTGATTGCTCAACCGGCGCCAAAGTTATTCCAAATAGAATGTTGCGATTTCCCTATGGAAATCGATCCTAAGTATATATATATATATATATATATATATATATATTACCTACTGGCGGTCACCAGTAGGTATATATAGTTAGGATTTTTTCTCTATGGGATTTTTGAAAATTCTATGTCTAATAACTTTGGCGTTTGTGGACGGAATTGGCTGAAATTGTCAGGAAAATGGAACATTTTGTTTCTGAGCAGCCCCCGAAAATTTGGGGGGGTTTCGTCAAGGGGGGGCCGAGAAAAAAGGGGGGTCCCAAAACGTGTTTTTAACATTGAGTTTTCCATAGGGCGGTTGGCCTCACTTTTAGCCCGAACGGCTGAATGGATTTCCACGAAACTTGGCAAAATTGTAGATATTGTTTGCCCGATGTGCCTTTGCTAGGTCTCAAGATATGTGGTCCTGTGAATTTTGAGTAAATTAGGTTTAAAAAAAGATATATATCTAGAGCCGCGCCCGGTACGCGTACCGGGGAGCGCTTCAGGCGCGCCACGCGACTTGCGCACGGCAAGCTGATTGGTTCTCGGGTGTCTGTAAACATTCGAAACAGTCCGCAGCGGCCGCCATCTTGTGTCTCGGTGGGATTGAGACACAAGAGGTGGCAAGAATCAAAGGGGGGAAATGAGCAAAAGGGGGCAGGCTACACCCCCCTGACCCCCTACTTTTGATGTGGGGGCCATAAAAGGCTCCCGCGGGTGAAAAAAAAATCAAAAAAAAATCGATTTTCGCGGGGGGGAGCGCCCGGTACGCGCACCGGGGAGCTTACGGGGGAGCGTACCATGGAGATTAAAAATGACAGACTTTTTTTAAAAAAAAAAAAAGCTTCTTTTTATAAATTGGAGGTAGTTCTGAAAATAACTTTTTTTTGATTTTGTTGTTTTATATATTTTTTTTTGTTTTTGTTGTTTTATATTTTTTTTAGACTTTTTAAAACAATTTTATATTTTTTTTTGGATTTTTGTCAAGGGAAAAACAAAAACAGGGATTGCAAAACTGCTCAACAGGAGCAAAAAAAATTGAAAATTTAGGGACTGGCAGAACAGCGGTGTTGCTGCTTCTTTAGGGCAATCAGTTCAACACTCTGCTCCCCATAGCAGAGCAGTTCATCACACTCCGTGCACAAAAATTTGATGCCTGCAAACACCGGCTGAATGTTAGGGACCATTCTTCCACGGGGTGGTCCCGAAGGTGTTGCTCCAACAGTGGAGGTGCTGCCGCCATCTGTTGGTACATTCCGTGCCAGCTCTCTGACACTCTCCCTGGCAAAGTTGTTAGGGTGTCTTCTTTTCACATGCCTGATCAAATTAGCATTCCCAAAACTATATTTTTTCAGAGGATTGCCTCTGGATAAACTACTCCCACATATTTTGCAGGTTACTTTGGGAGCGTTGACTTTTTTCTGTCCTTCAGGGATGTCGTAAAATTTCCAGATGAAATGGGTTTTTTTCTTTTGCTGAGGAGGGTCCTCATCTAAAAATCCATCTGAATCACTGCTGGATGACTCTCTTGCAGCCATTGCTGGAGATCAGAAAAGTAGGAGATAGAGTAGACAGAACAGCTCTTGCTCTCTCCAAGTACAATGTCAGATGTCATCAGTGATGTCATCAGTGATGTCACTGACCATGTCATGAATGATGTAATATGTGACATCATCAGCAGTGGATTGCGGGTGCGCGATATATAGTTAGTGCAACTAACTATATATGGAATTTCAATGGTTTTGTGTGAGTAAAATAAGGTTTTTTAAATGCTAATCCCTAACTATATATGGTCTATAACCTATGGTTTTTTCAGTGAATTTTCAAGGTTTTGTAAATGCTAATTCCTAACTATATATGGTCTATAACCTATGGTTTTTTCAGTGAATTTCAATGGTTTTTTAATAGCAAATATCATAAGCTGTCGAATGTCAAGTACGTGGTAAGTGTTTATGCACACTGATCTGCTTTGAATGCTGCCCCCCCTCCCCCTCATTTCTATTAGGAGTACTCTCTCTTTGCAGATAGTGAAGGGTAGTTAACGCAGGCCTTTGCCCCCGTTGTAATCCGTCGTGCCTGCTTCTCTCTCCATTTGATTGATTGTTATCCAAGCATTTACTGTTTTAGAATTGTTTCTCTTTGGTTCATTCTCTATTTACAAACAAGCACAGAGTCGCAATACTCTGTTTAGTCTTTGCAGATAGTGAAAAATCGTGTTAAAAAACAAAAGGAATCGAGCAAAATCAGTAGGCCACTAATGGGATCTCTTTTTGACCTCGCTAAAATAGAAACATTAGGAACAACCCCTCATGAGAAATACGAAACTAGTGAGATGAACTGAGCTCCACACCATGATGGCTGCAAGACAGCTCGGCTCCGCCACCCACCCCGCCCAAAATAATGATAAACTCTATGCAAATATTACAAATATATACAACACACCAGCAAAGTAACAGGGTAAAACATTTTATTAAATAACTATTTACATAACTATTTTATACTTTTTGTTGCCCGATCCGGCTAGCTCAATCGATCGAGCATGAAACTCATGCACTCTGATAATTCAAAGTTTTGAGGAGTGCTTGTAACACTGTCTGAAGCCTATTTGCACTTGCTACAGCTTCACTATTCTCAATGTAAGTGGGGGCTGTTTGAGGACGTGACTGCATTTGAAAACAATGTGATGCGGTGCCACCCTGAACCGCTTGACGGAGGCCCCCGAGGGACGGTGTCATGGCGCGGACTCGGAGGGGGCGTTTGGCTCCGGCCCCCTCCGCAAGTCGTGTTGCCCTGGTGTGGCCTGAGATCGCCCCCGACATAGGTGGCCGGCTCCCGGGGTCAAGCGGAACTTTTTGCCTTTTGGTGACTCTTCCATTCTTGACCTTGTCCCACAATCCGTTTCACCTAAAGACACGCTGTAGTGGGGCGCCCCTTTACCGTTTCAGTTGCCATTCCGCCCGCTTTTGCTACACTGTGCCTCTTCCGCTATTCAGCTGTTTACCGCCTGCTCTTTTGACTACAGCGTCTCGCTCACCATGTACTTGAGTTGTTCCTGCTCTTGCGGTGCAGCGATAGGCGGCTGCCACAGGACTCTCAAAATGGCGGCCGGCTCTTCAGATTTGGGCGTGGTCCACTAAAATGGGCCTGCAACACCTTGGAACTCGGACGCTTGTCTGCTCGAGCTTGGGCTCCATTCTCGAAAGCGTCCCCTCAGCCTTGAAGATTCTACAAAAGTCTTGGGGGCCCCCGACTCCCGCAGGCTTCTGGTGGGGAGCGGCTAGCATGATTGCTCGTGGAATGGCCACGACGGAGCTACGAAATGGTGGTGCTCTCATGCTAACGCCAGCTTCAGTCTGAAACATCCAGAAACACTGTAGACTACCAATTCGATCAGTTCCGGTAGCGCCCCAACGTGACCCGGTAGAGAAGAACTTGCCCTCCCCTCTTTGACTGATGGTTCTTGTTGCCCGTCCCTTCTGTTGTCATTTAACAGAACTATTTAGCCTGCTGAAAGGGGTTGTGTTCCGACCGCTGGTTGGTGGAGACATTTTGACTATATTCTGGACCTGCGTTGTCGCGTAATGCGTTATATGACGCGCCGCGTTAGCGCACCCGGAAGTGCTCCGGTGCGCGAAGAGCAGCTTCCCGGAAGCGATCCGGGGACCGGCGCGCAGCGCGTAACGTAAGCATAACAGGTCATGTGACTTGTTAATAAAACTTTTCATTGGTTCATTTTACTTTTCTTATTCTAATGATGAAAGGCTTGGTCATATGACCTAAAAATTACGCTTTTTATTACTTTCGAACATTATTTTTTCTTAAACATATGTTATAATGTTCCAGGCTAATGTACTTTCCCGGAAAATTTACAACTGGCCTGCAAGTAAAATATATTCCTTTTTCGAGAAAAAGGGCGTTTCTTCGTCCCATGACGGAGCCGTTGAGCAAAAGAGGCTCGGCCTGCTGTCTTAGTCGCCGATACGCCTGAATATCAGATTCTTATCGATCACTTTATGTTGCAGAAGTAGAAACACAACAGCCCTTGACCATTTATCTTTACTGCGTTCCTGCGTATTATACCTTTTACCCTTCATGTAATTGGACTGCTTTATTTCACTAGCCTTTTACTGATTCTAAAACAGTGACTATTATTAAAAACTTTACCAATGTAAATACTACTACCATGTTTTCTTTTAAAAACCTTTATTGTGAAAATGTCAGTATACAAATACGGGCCTATAACCACGTGGGCCGGCCACGGAGCAAACTGTAATCATATATGATGAGTAGACATTTACACTGTAGAGGAACGTAACGGGCGGGCCATTAGGTTGCAAGAACTAAGGTGTCTAACAGTTGCGGAATTGGTGGACGTACATTTTATAATTAAAATACGACAGAGCCAGTTACAATAAAATTATCTAGATATACATTTGCGGGCAAGTACCATGGGTGACGTTAATTCGAACTTTCAATAGTACAGTAATCAATAACACATCAGAACTTAATATCAATAGGGATGTCGAAATATTCAATCAATTCTCGTCCCCGCCCGCCATGTGCTTCAAAACTGCATACGTATCTCGTGATTTCAAGGTTCAGCAACCAGTACACAACAAGGAGTTACGAGTCCCATTTATTCCGGCGCCATTTTGGGCGAGGACGGGCAGGTCCAGGATATAGTCAAAATGTCTCTACCAACCATCGACTATGATGATGTTCATATGCTGTATTTATTAGAGTAACACTCATCTGTTCACATGAAATTAATTTGCCACAATCTAAACATGTCATTTTAATCTTTCCAAAGTTCTTCTAAATATTTGGGACCGTTTCCCTTGCCTCTGATGCTGTCAGTGTCACTTCTTTGGTGAATGTACTGGCAGGTCGGGGGTTCTCCTCCAAATCTCTCTTTTGTGCAGCACTATAATTAATCGGTGCCACCTCTCCATATGACGATGCATGGTATAGTTACCATAACTATATTTTTTTTCGGTTCCGCTGGAGAGTACATCGTGGCAGATGAGGCAGGTAACGTACCGGGCATTTACCTTTTTTGCATGTAGAGGAAAGGAAAAAAAATTCGAGCGTCCGAGTTCTAAAGTGTCCCAGGGCCATTTTAGTGGACCAGGCCCAAATCCAAAGAACAGGCCGCCATTTTGAGAGTCCTGTTGCAGCCGCCTGTCGCTGTAGCATCAAGAGCGGCCGAAACTCAGCTGAATGGCAACTGAAACGGTAAAGGGGCGCCCCACTACAGCAGACGAGCTTCCACCTGGGAAGGCCCGTTCACGCCACCTCCCCCCCCCTTCGGGCACCCCACGCCGTTATTCGGAGCAGGATTGTAGGATGGCCACACCAGTGCGGCAACTTGCTAGACACCACCTCGGTGCCAACCGAATCTCAGCGCCTTGTGGTGTCTTCTATTCAGAAAATATTGTTGTGCTGCCTTCGGCCTATTCGCCGCAAGTGCGCACGCAACTCAGCTGCATAGCGAGTGAAACACCAAGGGGCGCCCCACTGCAGCCGAGGAACCTTCATTTTGGGGGCGACGCACAGCATCACATTGCTTTCCAATGCAGTCAGATCCTCAAACAACCCCCACTGACTGACGCGAACTCACAGGCCAACAGAGCGCCCCACGCCGACTTTCGGCGCAGCATTGTAGGATGGCCACACCAGTGCGGCAACTTGCTAGACACCACCTGTTGCCATCCGGATCTTGGCGCGTTGCGCTGCCTTTGGCCCTATTCGCACATCGGTCCGCTACTGACGCCATCTCACAGGCCAACGGGGCGCCCCACGCCGACTTTCAGCATTGTAGGATGGCCACACCAGTGCGGCAACTTGCTAGACACCACCTCGGTGCCATCCGGATCTTGGCGCGTTGTGCTGCCTTCGGCCTATTCGCACATCGGTCCGCTACTGACGCCATCTCACAGGCCAACGGGGCGCCCCACGCCGACTTTCAGCATTGTAGGATGGCCACACCAGTGCGGCAACTTGCTAGACACCACCTCGGTGCCATCCGGATCTTGGCGCGTTGTGCTGCCTTCGGCCTATTCGCACATCGGTCCGCTACTGACGCGAACTCACAGGCCAACGGGGCGCCCCACGCCGACTTTCAGCATTGTAGGATGGCCACACCAGTGCTGCAACTTGCTAGACACCACCTATGTGCCATCCGGATCTTGGCGCGTTGTGCTGCCTTCGGCCTATTCGCACATCGGTCCGCTACTGACGCCATCTCACAGGCCAACGAGGCGCCCCACGCCGACTTTCAGCATTGTAGGATGGCCACACCAGTGCGGCAACTTGCTAGACACCACCTCGGTGCCATCCGGATCTTGGCGCGTTGTGCTGCCTTCGGCCTATTCGCACATCGGTCCGCTACTGACGCGAACTCACAGGCCAACGGGGCGCCCCACGCCGACTTTCAGCATTGTAGGATGGCCACACCAGTGCGGCAACTTGCTAGACACCACCTCGGTGCCATACGGATCTTGGCGCGTTGTGCTGCCTTCGGCCTATTCGCACATCGGTCCGCTACTGACGCCGCCTCACGTGCCAACGGATTTTCTACGCTTTTTATACCCTATGCCGCATAACAGGTCATGTGACTTGTTTATAAAACTTTTCATTGGTTCATTTTACTTTTGGTTTCCTAATGATGGAAGGCTTGATCATATGACCTAAAAATAACACTTTTCATTGGATGAAAACTTTTTTTTTTTCCCAAACGATGAAAGCCCCACCTTGTTTCTGGATGTTTCAGACTGAAGCTGGCGTCAGCATGAGAGCACCACCATCTCATGGCTCCGTCGTGGTCATTCCGCGAGCAATCATGGCAGCCGCTCCCCACCGGAAGCCTGCAGGAGTCGGGGGCCCCCAAGACTTTTGTAGAATCCTCAAGGCTGAGGGGACGCTTTCGAGAATGGGGTCCAAGACCTAGCAGACAAGCGTCCGATTTCCAAGGTGTCCCAATGCCATTTCAGTGGACCAGGCCCAAAAAGGAAAGAGCCTGCCGCCATTTTGAGAGTCCTGTGGCAGCCGCCTATCGCTGCACCGCAAGAGTGGGCGCAACTCAGCTGAATGGCGGATTTTGACACAGTGTACCAAAAGCGGGCGGAATGGCAACTGAAACGGTAAAGGGGCGCCCCACTACAGCAGACGAGCCTCCACCTGGGGAGGCCCGTTCACGCCGCCTCACCCCCCCCCCCGGGGCGCCCCACGCCGTTATTCGGAGCAGCATTGTGGGATACCAAAACCAGTGCGGTAACTTAATTGACATCACCTGGGTGCCATCCACATCTCAGCGCGTTCTGCTGCCTTGGGACTATTCGCACAACAGACCGCTACTGATGAGCCACCCCCCGGGACGCCCCACGCCGTTATTCGGAGCAGCATTGTAGGATACCCAAAACCAGTGCGGCACCCAGGCAACATCACCTGGGTGCCGTCCAGAACTCAGGACGTTGTGCTGCCTTGGGACTATTCGCACAACCGACCGCTACTGACCATTGTTCCTTCTTTTTTCCTAAAAATGTTTAAATGTTTTTACTGTTTTTGTTGCGTTGTTTATATTTATAAGTTATTAAAGTTTTATAATCCTACTACTTTGTTGGAGTGCTATATATTTTTAATGTGACACATAATTGTAAAAACTTTGATGTACAAAGAGGCATCCCTGGAATCTTCCGCTTCAGGCTCGGTCCCCTCCCCAATCACAATACAGGATGGTTTTCAGATAGTAGGAACGCGTGTGGTGTGACGGATCTCATCGGGTGGGTGCCTTGATCTACTGTAACTCCTTTGAAGAGGGGTGATTCTTTACAGCTGGGGCCATAAAGTACATCTGCAGGGCTACCTGATAGCCTGGGACCGGCCTGGACAATCGGACACAGAGGAAGAGGAGTGTCAGAGGGTGCAGTAGTGAATAGGGCGAAAGGGAGGTGTCGGGCGGGCACAGAGTGTGATTCTCATGGAAGAGCAGCGCAGATGGGGGGAGGTTTATTGCCCATGCATAAGACAGAGAGCGGGGGTGACCAGTGCCTGGGGGAGATGCTTGCGAGGGTGGGGAGCCATGCTAAGGATCGACAGCGTGCAGAAAGTGGGTCTGGTCAAGGCATCTAAAATGGCTGCCGTGCACGACAAAATTGTGGCATTTGAAAAAAGGCAAGATGGCGCAGACAATGTTTTTCAACACTTCCTGATTTCCTTCGAATCGAACGTTAACAGACGTTATCTCTCCCACACTACCGGTCCCCCTGGGCTTAAACGCCGAGATGGTAGGGACTGCATCCCGTGGAGATAGGCCGAGACGTCACTCAGCAGAAAAAAAAGTAAAAAAAAGTCTATAAACATACAATAAGTTAAAAGTCAATCATTCTTGTTTCCTTGTAGTACGCTCCCCAGTCCGCTTCCCGTTACGCTAACCGGGCGCACCCCACCAAAAAAAACATTTTTTGGGGGTTTTTTTTTGCCCCGCGGAGCCCTTTTAAAGCCTCCACATCAAGCCTATGGGGTCAGGGAGGATCTACTATGCCCCCTTATGGTCATTTGCCCCTTCGCTTTGGCCTCCTCTTGTCTCTCGATCCTACTGAGAGACAAGATGGCGGCCGCTCCGTACTGTTTGGAATGTTTACAGACACCGGAGAGCCAATCAGCTTCGCTTCGCAAAGCTCCGTAACGCAAAAAGTACGCGAAACGGAGCGCTACCAGGGACGCTGTCACAGATATATATCTTTTTTGGAACGTTAATTTCTCAAAATCCACTGCAGCACATATATTGAGACCCAGCAAAGGCACATCGGGCTACCAGTCCCTACAATTTTGCCAAGTTTCATGCAAATCCATTCAGCCGTTCGAGCTAAAAGTGAGTCCAACCGCCCTATGGAAATTAACATGGGAAAAACGTGTTTTGGGATCCCCCTTTTTTCTCGGCCCCCCCTTGACGAACCCCCCCCCAAATTTTCAGGGGCTGCTCAGACACAAAATGTTCCATTTTACTGAAAATTTCAGCCAATTCCGTCCACAAACGCCAAAGTTATTAGACATAGAATTTTCAAAAATCCCATAGAGAAAAAATCCTAACTATATATACCTACTGGCGACCGCCAGTAGGTAATATATATATATATATATATATATATATATATATATATATATATATACAGCCAAAAGCCTTCTCCAATATAAGAAAAGAAATCCGGGCCACTTAGAAATTCAAAGCGTGTTTATTCAATGGCTTTCTCGACGCGTTTCGCAGGTGAAACCTGCTTTTTCACGAGACAGAAACCTAACACCAAGTGCTCTTTAAATACAGTCACATGTTGTTCTATTCACATACATGGAAGACAGACTCGTTGGTATATCTACGGGCTGAGTTCGCTACTCACAGACCTCGATAGGTAACAATAATAAAGGCTGCAAAATACGTTAAATCGACATGTAGAATGCAGTATAAATTAAACCAGACTGGACTATAATTATTCCAACTGTGAATGAATAATATACATTAGTGAACAATGCCTAATATAGAATAATATCGACAGTTTGTAAGTTAAAGCATGGATGATACATCATTATTTATCAATGCATTAGAATTACCGCCCAAGTGGGCTAGTTGAATCTATCACGGTTCATAGCATATACCGTCTACATGATCGGTCACCATTCAAATTAGTGTGCAATCTGCTCACAATGCAATAAAGCCCAAGTGGGCATAGATTACTCATAATCTCAATTTAGGTAGTCCATAACAAAAGTCTTATGTAATCAGGTGCTCCCAGAGGTCGAACAGATTCCCAAATATGATCACCAACCGATTCTGTAGACCAAAAGTTAAAAACATAAAATCAGTGACTATTTCATATGTGATAAAGTGGTAAATAAATGGTTAAAAAACAGCAGGTATGTATATACACAGTTAAGCTCACAAGTTAACCCAGGTGTACATTTAGTTCCTCATGCAAGTTATGACCATTTGGTTGGGTCGTCCTATATTTAATAATGAGTCTAGACTCAAGTCTCCTCATCTCCTTTATACGATCTCCCCCTCTTTCTCTTATCGGAACTGTCTCCAGTACACAAAAGGACAGCATATTGGCATTGCTGTTGTGGTGTGTTGCAAAGTGTCTCGCGATGGGGTATTGTCTATCTACGTTCGATATTGCCCGCATATGTTCGAGCACTCTTTTCTTAGCCTGGTGTTTAGAACTGCCAATGTAGCATAATTGGCAGGGGCATTGTAGAGCATATATGACATGGTCGGTCAAGCAAGTAACATGTTTAATGATTTTGAATTTGTTGGTATCTTTCGACAACTGTATTTCTTTCGTGTTTTTACTGTTGCGACAGGCTTTACATCTGCCACAAATGTAAAAACCTTGCACCGGAATTCTCTCGGCTTCACCATCTTGGGTAAAAGAGTGGAGCAGAGAAGGTCATTGAGGGATTTGGGTCTCCTGAAGGTAAGTTGGGGATGCTCTGAAATTTCAGGGGCTAGATCTTTATCTAGCTTGAGTATGTTCCAGTATTTACTGAGTGCTTTCCTTACTTCTTTGGACTCACAGTGATAATCCGTGATAAATCTACTCATTGTTTTCGAGGGTGGTTGATTTTCTTTCTTTTTGGAGTTAAGCAGGCTGGTTCTTTCTCGTTTGTTTGCCTTAGCTAGGGCACTCGCTATACATTTTCGTCCATATCCTCGTTCCTTAAATCTATCACTCATCAGGGTTATTTCTTTTTTGTAGTCATTTTCGTTCGAGCAGTTTCTTTTTGCTCTCAGAAATTCTCCTACCGGAATAGAGTTGATCAGATTAGTGGGATGCCAGCTGGAGGCATGTAACAGACTGTTACCCGCTGTACTCTTCCTAAATAGAGTCGTAGTTAGATTATTATTTTTGCTTTCAACTTTCACATCTAGGAATTCGATGACTGCGGGATCTATGTGACTTGTAAAACTCAGGTTGAAATTATTAGTGTTCAGGTCTTTAACAAATTCTGATGCTTCTTGTTGGCTACCGTTCCAGATGATAAAAATATCATCTATATAACGGAGCCAGCACACAATTTTGTATACCTTAAACAACCTGAGTTTTACAAGTCACATAGATCCCGCAGTCATCGAATTCCTAGATGTGAAAGTTGAAAGCAACAAAAAATAATAATCTAACTACGACTCTATTTAGGAAGAGTACAGCGGGTAACAGTCTGTTACATGCCTCCAGCTGTCATCCCACTAATCTGATCAACTCTATTCCGGTAGGAGAATTTCTGAGAGCAAAAAGAAACTGCTCGAACGAAAATGACTACAAAAAAGAAATAACCCTGATGAGTGATAGATTTAAGGAACGAGGATATGGACGAAAATGTATAGCGAGTGCCCTAGCTAAGGCAAACAAACGAGAAAGAACCAGCCTGCTTAACTCCAAAAAGAAAGAAAATCAACCACCCTCGAAAACAATGAGTAGATTTATCACGGATTATCACTGTGAGTCCAAAGAAGTAAGGAAAGCACTCAGTAAATACTGGAACATACTCAAGCTAGATAAAGATCTAGCCCCTGAAATTTCAGAGCATCCCCAACTTACCTTCAGGAGACCCAAATCCCTCAATGACCTTCTCTGCTCCACTCTTTTACCCAAGATGGTGAAGCCGAGAGAATTCCGGTGCAAGGTTTTTACATTTGTGGCAGATGTAAAGCCTGTCGCAACAGTAAAAACACGAAAGAAATACAGTTGTCGAAAGATACCAACAAATTCAAAATCATTAAACATGTTACTTGCTTGACCGACCATGTCATATATGCTCTACAATGCCCCTGCCAATTATGCTACATTGGCAGTTCTAAACACCAGGCTAAGAAAAGAGTGCTCGAACATATGCGGGCAATATCGAACGTAGATAGACAATACCCCATCGCGAGACACTTTGCAACACACCACAACAGCAATGCCAATATGCTGTCCTTTTGTGTACTGGAGACAGTTCCGATAAGAGAAAGAGGGGGAGATCGTATAAAGGAGATGAGGAGACTTGAGTCTAGACTCATTATTAAATATAGGACGACCCAACCAAATGGTCATAACTTGCATGAGGAACTAAATGTACACCTGGGTTAACTTGTGAGCTTAACTGTGTATATACATACCTGCTGTTTTTTAACCATTTATTTACCACTTTATCACATATGAAATAGTCACTGATTTTATGTTTTTAACTTTTGGTCTACAGAATCGGTTGGTGATCATATTTGGGAATCTGTTCGACCTCTGGGAGCACCTGATTACATAAGACTTTTGTTATGGACTACCTAAATTGAGATTATGAGTAATCTATGCCCACTTGGGCTTTATTGCATTGTGAGCAGATTGCACACTAATTTGAATGGTGACCGATCATGTAGACGGTATATGCTATGAACCGTGATAGATTCAACTAGCCCACTTGGGCGGTAATTCTAATGCATTGATAAATAATGATGTATCATCCATGCTTTAACTTACAAACTGTCGATATTATTCTATATTAGGCATTGTTCACTAATGTATATTATTTATTCACAGTTGGAATAATTATAGTCCAGTCTGGTTTAATTTATACTGCCTTCTACATGTCGATTTAACGTATTTTGCAGCCTTTATTATTGTTACCTATCGAGGTCTGTGAGTAGCGAACTCAGCCCGTAGATATACCAACGAGTCTGTCTTCCATGTATGTGAATAGAACAACATGTGACTGTATTTAAAGAGCACTTGGTGTTAGGTTTCTGTCTCGTGAAAAAGCAGGTTTCACCTGCGAAACGCGTCGAGAAAGCCATTGAATAAACACGCTTTGAATTTCTAAGTGGCCCGGATTTCTTTTCTTATATTGGAGAAGGCTTTTGGCTGTATGCATTGGGACTCGCTATCCCATCCGAGGCCCGCCTTTGAAAAGCGGCAGGGTTCTAAAGCGACTCGTCTGGTTGGATATATATATATATATATATTCACTGAAAAAACCATAGGTTATAGACCATATATAGTTAGGAATTAGCATTTACAAAACCTTGAAAATTCACTGAAAAAACCATAGGTTATAGACCATATATAGTTAGGAATTAGCATTTAAAAAACCTTATTTTACTCACACAAAACCATTGAAATTCCATATATAGTTAGTTGCACTAACTATATATCGCGCACCCGCAATCCACTGCTGATCATGTCACATATTACATCATTCATGACATGGTCAGTGACATCACTGATGACATCACTGATGACATCTCAAATGACATCACTGATGACATCACTGATGACAACATCCAGTGACTGTATGTTTCTGTAAAGTTAAAATATGTCTTACATATTGAAGAATGAGTGGATGTATAAGTGTCTGGATGAAGGATTTAGTAGGTGCGTGACTGACTGTATGAGTGAGTGATTAAATGTGTCTCACTGAATGCATGGGTTAGTGACTAAACTGTCTTAATTTGTGCATCATTATGTCTGTTGTTCTGTAAACTGCTGCATGTGTTGATCATTAGCTATACGAGAGGCTATATGTGTTATTAATTGGTTGCCCAAGTATTTCTATGGGAGATTGAGTTTGTGTGGGGGTGGCTGGAAGGTGTGTGACTCTATGCATAGATGTGTGAGCAGTTTATTCACTAGGTGTATGAGTTCAAGAGTGCATGTGGAAACAGCTACATGGGCAGTTGACTGTGTGCATGAGTGTATTGATGAGTGAATGGATATCTCAATGCTACATGTCATAGTAAGTACATATGTAAAACACAGTACATGTGAGAGTTGGCATATATAAATAACTGTGCATGAGAGCCACTGAATGAGTGAGTGGTTGTATCGATCATTGTGAACTTGTATCAGGGATTGTATAAGAGAGTAAATATGTGTTAGTATATGTTTCAATAAGTAAGGTGTGTTTAACTATATAGTTGAAGAAATGGAGGTGAGATTGTTTCTTTGCATGACTGACTGGGTGTGTGAGTAACTCCATGGATGAGTGGCAGTGTGTGAGTGTCTGTATACACTGAGTGTATCTAAGGTTATATTAGAGTCTGAAGAGGTTTATCGTATTAGCACAAGAATGATGTCAAATGAGATGTCATCAGTGATGTCATCAGTGATGTCATTTGAGATGTCATCAGTGATGTCATCAGTGATGTCACTGACCATGTCATGAATGATGTAATATGTGACATGATCAGCAGTGGATTGCGGGTGCGCGATATATAGTTAGTGCAACTAACTATATATGGAATTTCAATGGTTTTGTGTGAGTAAAATAAGGTTTTTTAAATGCTAATTCCTAACTATATATGGTCTATAACCTATGGTTTTTTCAGTGAATTTTCAAGGTTTTGTAAATGCTAATTCCTAACTATATATGGTCTATAACCTATGGTTTTTTCAGTGAATTTCAATGGTTTTTTAATAGCAAATATCATAAGCTGTCGAATGTCAAGTACGTGGTAAGTGAAAACATTTTCGTGTTTATGCACACTGATCTGCTTTGAATGGTGCCCCCCCCCCCTCATTTCTATTAGGAGTACTCTCTCTTTGCAGATAGTGAAAGGTAGTTAACGCAGGCCTTTGCCCCCGTTGTAATCCGTCGTGCCTGCTTCTCTCTCCATTTGATTGATTGTTATCCAAGTATTTACTATTTTAGAATTAGTTCTCTTTGGTTCATTCTCTATTTACAAACAAACACAGAGTCGCAATACTCTGTTTAGTCTTTGCAGATAACGAAAAATCGTGTAAAAAAAAAGAAAAGGAATCGAGCAAAATCAGTAGGCCACTAATGGGATCTCTTTTTGACCTCGCTAAAATAGAAACATTAGGAACAACCCCTCATGACAAATACAAAACTAGTGAGATGAACTGAACTCCACACAATGATGGCTGCAAAACAGCTCGGCTCCGCCACCCACCCCGCCCAAAATAACGATAAAGAGCGGCTGCCATGATTGGTTGCGGAATGGCCACGACGGAGCTACGAAATGGTGCTGCTCTCATGCTAACCCCAGCTTCAGTCTGAAACATCCAGAAACACTGTAGACTACCAATTCGATCAGTTCCGGTAGCGCCCCAATGTAACCCGGTAGAGAAGAACTAGCCCTCCCCTCTTTGACTGATGGTTCTTGTTGCCTGTCCCTTCTGTTGTCATTTAACAGAACTATTTAGCCTGCTGAAAGGGGTTGTGTTTCGACCGCTGGTTGGTGGAGACATTTTGACTATATTCTGGACCTGCGTTGTCGCATCCGGAAGTCATCCGGGGCGCGCAGCGCGTAACGTAAGCATAACAAGTCATGTGACTTGTTAATAAAACTTTTCATTGGTTCATTTTACTTTTCTTATTCTAATGATGAAAGCCTTGGTCATATCACCTAAAAATGACGCTTTTAATTACTTCCGAACACTATTTTTTCTTAAATATATGTTATAATGTTCCAGGCTAATGTACTTTCCCGGAAATTTTACAACTGTCCTGCAAGTAAAATATATTCTTTTTTCGAGAAAAAGAGCGTTTCTTCGTCCCATGACGGAGCCGTTGAGCAAAAGAGGGTCGACCTGCTGTCTTAGTCGCCGATACGCCTGAATATGAGATTCTTATCGATCACTTTATGTTGCAGGAATAGAAAACACAACAGCCCTTGACCATTTATCTTTACTGCGTTCCTTCGTATTATACCTTTTACCCTTCATGTAATTGGTCTGCTTTATTTCACTTGCCTTTTAATGATTCTAAAACAGTGACTATTATTAAAAACTTTACCAATGTATATACTACTACCATGTTTTCTTTTAAAAACCTTTATTGTGAAAATTTCATTATACAAATACGAGCCTATAACCACGTGGGCCTGCCACGGAGCAAACTGTAATCGTATATGATGAATAGACATTTACACTGTAGAGGAACGTAATGGGCGGGCCATTAGGTTGCAAGAACTAAGGTGTCTAACAGTTACGGAATCGGTGGACGTACATTTTATAATTAAAATACGACAGGGCCAGTTACAATAAAATTATCTAGATATACATTTGCGGGCAAGTACCATGGGTGACGTTAATTCGAACTTTCAACAGTACAGTAATCAATAACACATCAGAACTTAATATCAATAGGGATGTCGAAATATTCAATCAATTCTCGTCCCCGCCCGCCATGTGCTTCAAAACTGCATACGTATCTCGTGATTTCAAGGTTCTGCAACCAGTACACAACAAGGAGTTACGAGTCCCATTTATTCTGGCGCCATTTTGGGCGAGGACGGGCAGGTCCAGGATATAGTCAAAATGTCTCTACCAACCATCGACTATGATGATGTTCATATGCTGTATTTATTAGAGTAACACTCATCTGTCCACATGAAATTAATTTACCACAATCTAAACATGTCATTTTAATCTTTCCAAAGTTCTTCTAAATATTTGGGACCGTTTCCCTTGCCTCTGAAGCTCTCAGTGCCACTTCTTTGATGAATGTACTAGCAGGTCAGGGGTTCTCCTCCAAATCTCTCTTTTATGCAGCACTATAATTAATTGGTGCCACCTCTCCATATGACGATGCATGGTATAGTTAGCACAACTATATTTTTTTTCGGTTCCTCTGGAGAGTTCATCGTGGCAGATGAAGCGTGTAACGTACCGGGCATTTACCTTTTTTTGCATGTACAGGAAAGGGAAAAAAAATCGAGTGTCCAAGTTCTAAGGTGTCCCAGGGCCATTTTAGTGGACCAGGCCCAAATCCAAAGAACAGGCCGCCATTTTGAGAGTCCTCTTGCAGCCGCCTGTCGCTGTAGCATCAAGAGCAGCCGAAACTCAGCTGAATGGCAACTGAAACGGTAAAAGGGCGCCCCACTACATTTCAGCATTGTAGGATGACCACACCAGTACAGCAACTTGCTAGACATCACCTCGGTGCCATCCGGATCTCGGCGCCCCACTGCAGATGAAGAGCCTCTCAACTATGAAACCACCACGGTGACATCCGGATCTTGGCGCGTTGTGCTGCCTTCGGCCTATTCGCACATCGGTCCGCTACTGACGCCATCTCACAGGCTAATGGGGTGACCCACGCCGAGTTTCAGCATTGTAGGATGACCACACCAACTTGCTAGACATCACCTCGGTGCCATCCGAATCTTGGCATCTCAACGCCTAGTGGTATCTTCCATACAGAAAATATTGTTACGCTGCCTTTGGCCCCATTCGCACATCAGTCCGCAACTTAGACATCACCTCGGTGCCATCCGGACCTTGGCATCTCAGCGCCTTGTGGTGTCAGTCAGAAAATATTGTTGCGCTGCCTTTGGCCCCATTCGCACATCAGTCCGCTACTGACACCATCTCACAGGCCAATAGGGCGCCCCACGCCGACTTTTACCATTGTACGATGGCCACACCAGTGGCACAACTTGCTAGACATCACCTCGGTGCCATCCGAATCTTGGCATCTCAACGCCTAGTGGTATCTTCCATACAGAAAATCTTGTTACGCTACCTTTGGCCCCATTCGCACATCGGTCCGCAACTTAGACATCACCTCGGTGCCATCCGGATCTTGGCATCTCAGTGCCTTGTGGTGTCTTCTACTCCGAAAATATTGTAGAAAATATTGTTGCGCTGCCTTTGGCCCCATTCACACATCAGTCCGCTACTGACACCATCTCACAGGCCAACAGGGCGCCCCACGCCGACTTTTACCATTGTACGATGGCCACACCAGTGCCACAACTTGCTAGACACCACCTCGGTGCCATCCGGATCTTGGCATCTCAGCGCCTTGTGGTGTCTTCAAATCAGAAAATATTGTTGCGCTGCCTTTGGCCCCATTCGCACATCGGTCCGCTACTGACGCCATCTCACAGGCCAACGGGGCGCCCCACGCCGACTTTCAACATTGTAGGATGGCCACAGAAGTGCGACAACTTACTAGACACCACCTCGGTGCCATCCGGATCTTAGCATCTCAGCGCCTTGTGGTGTCTTCTATTCAGAAAATATTGTTGCGCTGCCTTTGGCCCCATTCGCACATCGGTCCGCTACTGACGCCATCTCACAGGCCAAAGGGGCGCCCCACGCCGACTTTCAACATTGTAGGATGGCCACACCAGTGCGGCAACTTACTAGACACCACCTCGGTGCCATCCGGATCTTGGCGCGTTGTGCTGCCTTCGGCCTATTCGCACATCGGTCCGCTACTGACGCAAACTCACAGGCCAACGGGGCGCCCCACGCCGACTTTCAGCATTGTTGGATGGCCACACCAGTGCGGCAACTTACTAGACACCACCTCGGTGCCATCCGGATCTTGGCGCGTTGTGTTGCCTTCGGCCTATTCGCACATCGGTCCGCTACTGACGCCGCCTCACGTGCCAACGGGGCGCCCCACGCCGACTTTCAGCATTGTAGGATGGCCACACCAGTGCTGCAACTTGCTGGACACCACCTCGGTGCCATCCGGATCTTGGCGCGTTGTGTTGCCTTCGGCCTATTCGCACATCGGTCCGCTACTGACGCCGCCTCACGTGCCAACGGGGCGCCCCACGCCGACTTTCAGCATTGTAGGATGGCCACACCAGTGCTGCAACTTGCTGGACACCACCTCGGTGCCATCCGGATCTTGGCGCGTTGTGTTGCCTTCGGCCTATTCGCACATCGGTCCGCTACTGACGCCGCCTCACGTGCCAACGTATTTTCTCCGCATTTTACACCCTATGCCGCATAACAGGTCATGTGACTTGTTTATAAAACTTTTCATTGGTTCATTTTACTTTTGGTTTCCTAATGATGGAAGGCTTGATCATGTGACCTAAAAACAACACTTTTCATTGGATGAAAACTTTTTTTTTTTCCCAAACGATGAAAGCCCCACCTTGTTTCTGGATGTTTCAGACTGAAGCTGGCGTCAGCATGAGAGCACCACCATCTCGTAGCTCAGTCGTGGTCATTCCGCGAGCAATCATGGCAGCCGCTCCCCACCAGAAGCCTGCAGGAGTCGGAGCCCCCAAAACTTTTGATGAATTCTCAAGGCGGAGGGGACGCTTTCGAGAATGGGGTCCAAGACCTAGCAGACAAGCGTCCGATTTCCAAGGTGTCCCAGGGCCATTTCAGTGGACCAGGCCCAAAAAGGAAACAGCCTGCCGCCATTTTGAGAGTCCTGTGACAGCCGCCTATCGCTGCACCGCAAGAGTGGGCGCAACTCAGCTGAATTGCGGCTTTTGACACAGTGGACCAAAAACGGACGGAATGGCAACTGAAACGGTAAAGGGGCGCCCCACTACAACAGATGACACTCCACCTGGACAGGCCCGTTCACCGCCTCCCCCGGGGCGCCCCGCGCCGTTATTCGGAGCAGCATTGTAGGATACCAAAACCAGTGCGGCAACTTACTGGACATCACCTTGGTGCCATCGTTCTGCTGCCTTGGAACTATTCGCGCAACAGTTTGCTACTGATGACCCACCCCCCGCGACGCCCCATGCCGTTATTTGCTGGGTGGCAACTTACTAGACATCACTTTAGTGTCATCTAGATTTCAGCGCGTTCTGCTGCCTTGGAACTATTCGCACAACAGTTTGCTACTGATGACCCACCCCCCGCGACGCCCCACGCCGGAAATCTGGACGTTGTGCTGCGTTGGGACTATTCGCACAGCCGACCGCTACTTCGTTGTTTTTCCCTAAAAATGTTTATATGTTATTACTATTTTTGTTTTCTTGTATATATTTATAAATTATTAAAGTTTTATAATCTTACTACTTTGTCGGAGTGCTATATATTTTTAATGTGACACATAATTGTAAAAACTTTGATGTACAAAGAGTCATCCCTGGAATCTTCCGCTTCAGGCTCGGTCCCCTCCCCAATCACAATACAGGATGGTTTTCAGATAATAGCAACGCTTCTGCTGTGACGGATCTCATCGAGTGTGGGCCTTGATCTACTATAACTCCTTTGAAGAGGGGTGATTCTTTACAGCTGTGGCCATAAACTACATCTGCAGGGCTAGCTGATACCCTAGGACCAGCCTGGACAATCGGACACAGAGGAAAAGGAGTATCAGAGGGTGCGGTAGTGAATAGGGCGAAAGGGAGGTGTCGGGCGGGCACAGGGTGTGATTCTCAGGGAAGAGCAGCGCAGATGGGGGGAGGTTTATTACCCATGCATAAGACAGAGAGCGGGGGTGACCACTGCCTGGGGGAGATGCTTGCGAGGGTGGGGAGCCATGCTAAGGATCGACAGCGTGCACAGAGTGGGTCTGGTCAAGGCATCTAAAATGGCTGCCGTGCACGACAAAAGTGTGGCATATGAAAAAAGACAAGATGGCGCAGACAATGTTTTTCAACACTTCCTGATTTCCTTCGAATCGAACGTTAACAGACGTTGGGGCATATTACCAAAGTTAAGCGATATTTATCCCTAACGATGCTTAGCAACGATTTTTTTACCGTCAGAAATTATCGCAGATAAACCTTGCTATTATCAAGGTTTATCGGAAATACGATAAAAAATGACCGCAATGCATTAATATCGCTGAAAACTCAGCGATATTCATGCATTACCGAGCTAATGCTCTTAGCCATGTTATCCACCTCCCATTGGATAACATGGCTAAGAACTGCTCAGGGCAGGTGGTAGCTTTTGGAGATATTCGCGCTTATCTCGAATATTTCCAAAAGTTGATAATAGGAGATAGCGATGTTAGCGACTGTTTCCAGTCGCTAACATCTTGGCATGCCCACTTTGCATGTCATTAGTGATAAATATCACTCACATGCAAAGTGGGGCCCAAGATGGTCGCTATCTTCTACTAGCCGTCGCTAACTGGTGTTAGCAACAGCTAGGTAATACACATATAATTTTATCTCCGCGAAGCGGAGCGCTGTTACAGATATATATCTTGTTTCTGAACGTTAATTTCTCAAAATGCACTGAAGCACATATATTGAGACCTAGCAAAGGCACATCGGGCTACCAGCCCTACAATTTTGCCAAGTTTCGTGCAAATCCATTCAGCTGTTCGATCCTACCGAGAGACAAGATGGCGGCCGCTACGGACTGTTTGGAATGTTTACAGACACCGGAGAGCCAATCAGCTTCGCTTCGCAAAGCTCCGTAACGCGAAAAGTACGCGAAGCGGTGCGCTGTTACAGATATATATCTTTTTTTGAATGTTAATTTCTCAAAATCCACTGGAGCACATATATTGAGATCTAGCAAAGGCACATCGGGCTACCAGTCCCTACAATTTTGCCAAGTTTCGTGCAAATCCATTCAGCTGTTCGATTATTATTATTTTTTTTTTTTTTTGCCCCGCGGGGCCCTTTTAAAACCTCCACATCAAACCTAGAGGGTGAGCGACAATGTACTATGCCCCCTTATGGTCATTTGCCCCTTCGCTTTGGCCTCCTCTTGTCTCTCGATCCTACCGAGAGACAAGATGGCGGCCGCTACGGACTGTTTGGAATGTTGACAGACGCCGGAGAACCAATCAGCTTCGCTTCACAAAGCTCCGTTGCGCGTAAAGTACGCGTCCTGGGACGCTGCCAGGTCCGCTGTTACAGATATATATCTTTTTTTAAACGTTAATTTCTCAAAATCCACTGGAGCACATATATTGAGACCTACAAAAGGCACATCGGGCTACCAGTCCCTACAATTTTGCCAAGTTTCGTGCAAATCCATTCAGCCGTTCGGGCTAAAAGTGAGGCCAACCGCCCTATGGAAAACTCAATGTTAAAAACACGTTTTGGGACCCCCCTTTTTTCTCGGCCCCCCCTTGACGAACCCCCCCCAAATTTTCAAGGGATGCTCAGAAACAGAATGTGCCATTTTCCTGAAAATTTCAGCCAATTCCGTCCACAAACGCCAAAGTTATTAGACATAGAATTTTCAAAAAACCCATAGAGAAAAAATCCTAACTATATATACCTACTGGCGACCGCCAGTAGGTAATATATATATATATATATATATATATATTTTATATATATATTACCTACTGGCGGTCGCCAGTAGGTATATATAGTTAGGATTTTTTCTCTATGGGTTTTTTGAAAATTCTATGTCTAATAACTTTGGCGTTTGTGGACGGAATCGGCTGAAATTTTCAGGAAAATGGCACATTTTGTTTCTGAGCAGCCCTTGAAAATTTGGGGGGGGTTCGTCCAGTGGGGGCCGAGAAAAAAGGGGGGTCCCAAAACGTGTTTTTAACATTGAGTTTTCCATAGGGCGGTTGGCCTCACTTTTAGCCCGAACGGCTGAATGGATTTGCACGAAACTTGGCAAAATTGTAGGGACTGGTAGCCCGATGTGCCTTTTGTAGGTCTCAATATATGTGCTCCAGTGGATTTTGAGAAATTAACGTTTAAAAAAAGATATATATCTGTAACAGTGGACCGGTTAGCGCTCTGGTTCGCGGACTTTTCGCGCAACGGAGCTTTGTGAAGCGAAGCTGATTGGTTCTCCGGCGTCTGTCAACATTCCAAACAGTCCGTAGCGGCCGCCATCTTGTCTCTCGGTAGGATCGAGAGACAAGAGGAGGTCAAAACAAAGGGGGAAATAACTATAAGGGGGCATAGTAGATCCTCGCTGACCCCCTAGGTTTGATGTGGAGGTTTTAAAAGGGCCCCGCGGGGCAAAAAAAAAACAAAATAATAATAATCGAACGGCTGAATGGATTTGCACGAAACTTGGCAAAATATTAGGGACTGGTAGCCCGATGTGCCTTTGCTAGGTCTCAATATATGTGCTCCAGTGGATTTTGAGAAATTAACGTTGAAAAAAAGATATATATCTGTAACAGCGCTCCGCTTCGCGTACTTTTCGCGTTACGGAGCTTTGCGAAGCTGATTGGTTCTCCGGCGTCTGTCAACATTCCAAACAGTCCGTAGCGGCCGCCATCTTGTCCCTCGGTAGGATTGAGAGACAAGAGGAGGCCAAAGCGAAGGGGGAAATGACCATAAGGGGGCATAGTAGATCCTTCCTGACCTCTTAGGTTTGATGTACCATTTTGCCAAGTTTGGTGTAATTCCGTTCAGCCATTCAGGCTGTAGACGTATGTAAATGTCCTATGGAAAATTGCATGGGGAAAACACATTTGAAAGTGTTGAAATTTAGAACCAATTAAAATGTTACTTTGGTTTTGTATTTGTGTGTGATGAAAGTTAATTGGTTATGTATATATGTCAAATGAGAGGAAACCACAGCCATTTTGTGATACTACTGTCTGAGGTACATTTGTGAGGAATTTTTGGTGGTGAATTTCTGGTGTTTGATTTACACAGTACTAACACTTCTGCTACTTTTAAAAAGGTGAGTTGTTAATTTGTATGGGGAACTATGTTGTACACTTGAAGATAATTTGAAAAATGTTTTCTGTTATTTATTTGCAGTCCTTCTGTTATACTAAATACTTGATAAAGTTAGTTTTATATTATGTATTACTAAAGACGATAAATGAAAGTGATTATTTTTTTCTGCAATTTACAGCAAGCAATTTCAAAATAAAATGGCTCACAATGAAGAGACCGTGGCAATTTCTTTTGAATTGTCCAACACATTGATTGAAATTGAGAGCACCAATAATGAAATATTGTCACAAGGAGGACATGACTTGTATGATTCCATTAGATTGATTGAAATGGACAGCACCAAGAATGAAATATTGTCACAAGGAGATGACTTGAATGATTCCACTACATTGATTGAAATTGAGAGCACCAATAATGAAATATTGTCACAAGGAGGAGATGGCTTGTATGATTCCATTAGATTGATTGAAATGGACAGCACCAATAATGAAATATTGTCACAAGGAGGAGATGACTTGAATGATTCCACTACATTGATTGAAATTGAGAGCACCAATAATGAAATATTGTCACGAGGAGATGACTTGAATGATTCCACTACATTGATTGAAATTGACAGCACCAATAATGAAATATTGTCAGAAGGAGGAGATGACTTGAATGATTTTTTTGATCAATCTCTTGATGGCGAATTTATCGAGTGTTTGGAGACCATAGAGTTACAAGAATCATCATTGGAGACTTTTAATGAGGACATTGCTGATGAGGACATGTTACTAGTTCTTTCAAATTTAGAAAATTCTGAAGAATAAATTTATATTTAGAAATCAAAAATTGTTTGAGACATTATTCATTTTTATTTTTAATTTATGAGGTTGTAGCGAAGTGATTGTAGTATAAAATGAGACTTATAGTATAGAGTGCAACATTTTTATGTTACATGGTAAGTTTACTCATATTTACTTCCCTTCTGCCACTATATTATCTCCAATGTGTATTTGACATGTCTTCTTCATCTCCGGCCTCCTTTCTCTCACTGTGTGTCTCCGATGCATCTTATCGCTGCTATTTTGTGTAATTACAGAAGAGAGTAAAATAAAATAGTTCGGAACGTGAAAAGGGGGCAAAGTAGAGTACTCCTCACCCCCTAGGCCTTTTTAGGCGGTCCCAAAAGGATCAGTTTCTGCTTTCCTGAGAGATTATGGTATGAGTTCCATATACCACAATAACTTGCATTACAACATGCAAGATATCTATCTCCTATTACCAACTTTTGGAGATATTCGCGCTAAGCGCGAATATCTCCAAAAAGTAACACCTGCCCTGAGCAGTTCTTAGCCATGTTATCCAATGGGAGGTGGATAACATGGCTAAGAGTATTAGCTCGGTAATGCATGAATATCGCTGAGTTTTTAGCGATATTCATGCATTGCGGCCGTTTATTATCGCATTTGCGATAAACCTTGATAATAGTAAGGTTTATCTTCGATAATTTCTGACGATGCTTAGTGGTAAAAAATTGGTTGGTAAGCATCGTTAGCGATAAATATCGCTTAACTTTGGTAATATGCCCCAACGTCTGTTAACGTTCGATTCGAAGGAAATGAGGAAGTGTTGAAAAACATTGTCTGCGCCATCTTGCCTTTTTTGAAATGCCACACTTTTGTCGTGCACGGCAGCCATTTTAGATGTCTTGACCAGACCCACTCTCTGCACGCTGTCGATTCGTAGCATGGCTCCTCACCCTCGTAAGCATCTCCCCCAGGCACTGGTCACCACCGCTCTCTGTCTTATGCATGGGCAATAAACCTTCCCCCATCTGCGCTGCTCTTCCCTGAGAATCACACTCTGTGCCCGCCCGACACCTCCCTTTCGCCCTATTCACTACCGCACCCTCTGACACTCCTCTTCCTCTGTGTCCGATTGTCCAGGCTATCAGCTAGCCCTGCAGATGTAGTTTATGGCTCCAGCTGTAAAGATTCACCCCTCTTCAAAGGAGTTATAGTAGATCAAGGCCCACACCCGATGAGATCCGTCACACCACACGTGTTCCTACTATCTGAAAACCATCCTGTATTGTGATTGGTGAGGGGACCGAGCCTGAAGCGGAAGATTCTAGGAATGACTCTTTGTACATCAAAGTTTTTACAATTATGTGTCACATTAAAAATATATAGCACTCCAACAAAGTAGTAGGAATATAAAACTTTAATAACATATAAATATATACAACAAAACAAAAACAGTAAAAACATTTAAACAACGAAGAGACCGTGGCAATTTCTTTTGAATTCCTGATGAGGACATGTTACTAGTTCTTTCAAATTATGAAAATTCAGAAGATGTTGCCTGGGGGTGGGTCGTCAGTAGCAGTCTGTTGTGCGAATAGTTCCAAGGCAGCAGAACGCGCTGAAATCTAGATGGCACGAAAGTGATGTCTAGTAAGTTGCCGCCCAGCAAATAACGGCGTGGGGCGCCGCGGGGGTGAGTGAGTCCAGTAGGCACCACAGCTATTCTTACCGGCATTGCAGAATTACTGCTGGGGACAATGCCTGTGCTGTAGCAGGGTCACAGCAGAAACAAAAAGGATTCTGTTGAAGATGTTGTTGGTTTTCAATTTGAAAACAGTTCTGGTGTCAACTGCTATGCTAATGTAGTGGTTAATGTTTTGTTTTCTCTAGAAAATGTAAAAGAGGGGGAGGCAGTCCAAAGTTCCGTTAAAAGGGCAAAGGAAAGGATCGGTGGTTTGAACTATCAGTCAAAAAGGGGAGGGGGTGCAATAATTTTTCCTACCGGGTCACACTGTGCTTTCACCGGAAGTGAGGTCTGCAGGATTGTAGTAATTCAAAGTGAGGCTGGCGCCAGCATGGGAGCGCCGACGTCCCGCGGATACAGTTTCGTCACTCCACGGGCGATCATGGCAGTCATTCCCCATCGGGGGTCGGAGACTCCCGCGGCTCCTCTAGAATCTTCAAGGTCGTGGAGGACTACGGTGGTGGAGTCAACCAGTGACCGGGCCATTTCTTTATGTTGGGCCCGCTCTTGCCAGGTCGACCGCCATTTTGAGAGTTCGGCAGCTACCGGCGATCGCGGGGTCACATGAGCGGACGGGCTCCACCCTGCCGGGCGAGACGTTGCAGCATGGCCACAGTGGAAGAACCGTTATCTAGGTCGTTCCGAAACTGTGCAGCACTGTAGTTGTTAGGATGCCACCGCCTGGAGCGCTGAGGGTGCAGCTGGGAAGCCTCCACCTGGGGAGGCGGGAGAGGCCTGTTCGCACCGTCTCTCCCTCCCAGTGCACCCCACGGCGTCTCGCTTGAGATTTGTTATGGCCGGACCAGGCGATGAGGACGAGGGGGGGGTCGGAGGCATGTGCAAGACATCCCCCTCCAGTGTTGTCGCAGCCATTATAAAAGAAAGAAGTGTCCCGTCCGTCTTCGGGCCGGGCTTCCGGTGGATGTCGGCCGGACGCCCCTGGCTCTGGCCCCATGAACGGGTTTCTTGGTTTATCGGCTGCAGCCGGATCCCGTCGGCCTCGGCCCCCCGACCGTTGGTGGTCGGACCGGAAGAGCATGTGGCGGGACTACCTGCAACTCTCAAGGGCCACCGCGGCCGGACTGGGAGAGAGAGGGGAGGGTCGAGGAGACATTCCCCCCCCCTGCAACTGTTCAGCGTTGTAAAGGCAATCCCCTGGCCGGGTCCCGCTGGTCTCGGCCTCTCCTCCGGCTACACCCTACGTTAGGATCTCCTGGCCGAGGCGTGGCAGCAGGACCTGCCTTATATGGGCTGCTCCTGGCTGGGCGTAGCCGGAACCCTGCCCCACCTTGGAAGTTTCCAGAGTGGGGGTGGATGTTCTACTGACTTGCATTTTCCCTAGTCTATCGATTTTTTTGGCGTGGCAGGCGGTGGGACAGCGAGGGGTGATTTGGTTTCTCTTACTGTTTTTCTGGTCTCTCACCACTGGCATATTTTAACGTTTTCTTGTTTCTAGGACATTAATAGGTTTTATCATTACGTTATGTTATCGTTTCTTTGTTCGTTGTTTAATAAAAGTTCATGTTCATCAGTGGCCTACTGATTTTCGTTTTCCTATTTTTTTCTTTCCAGGTTGTTTCATGGTAAAGTTTCTGTTAACAGGATACAGTGATCACTTCGTTATTATTGCATATGTCCTTTTCACTAGGGGTGCTCTCTGGTCGGGCCAGATGACGTATCTCTAGTAAATGGTCCGGGTGAAAAAGGTGCATCAATCAGTGGGGAGTAGATAGGCATGACAGATTACAACGGGGGAGAAAGGTCCGCATTACATACCCTTTCACTACTTGCAAAGATTTTCCTACGTTTATTTGCAAACAGGGAATACCTCCAAAAAGAACTAATTCCCAAACAGTCAATGTTCGGACAATCAATCAATCAATGAGGAATGAAATAGGTACGACGTGTTAAAGGCTTGCGTTACCTACCCTTCACTATCTGCAAAGGGAGATAGAATATTCCTATTCTTCCTCGTTTGCAGGTAGAGAAGATCGTTAAGAGAATTAACTTCGAACAATTCAATGCTCGATTGAAACAATCAACAAGGGGTACTGTGAACACAAATGAACGCCGCTTATATACATACGCATTGCTATTTTCAACAGGTTGTTCCTAATGTTTCTATTTTAGCGAGGTCAAAAGAGATCCCATTAGTGGCCTACTGATTTTGCTCGATTCCTTTTGTTTTTTTACACGATTTTTCGCTATCTGCAAAGAGTAAACAGAGTATTGCGACTCTGTGCTTGTTTGTAAATAGAGAATGAACCAAAGAGAACAATCAATCAAATGGAGAGAGAAGCAGGCACGACGGATTACAAAGGGGGAAAGGGCTGCGTTAACTACCCTTCACTATCTGCAAAGAGAGAGTACTCCTAATAGAAATGAGGGGTGGGGGGCAGCAATCAAAGCAGATCAGTGTGCATAAACACGAAAAAAAAAATTCTTACCACGTACTTGACATTCGACAGCTTATGATATTTGCTATTAAAAAACCATTGAAATTCACTGAAAAAACCATAGGTTATAGACCATATATAGTTAGGAATTAGCATTTACAAAACCTTGAAAATTCACTGAAAAAACCATAGGTTATAGACCATATATAGTTAGGAATTAGCATTTAAAAAACCTTATTTTACTCACACAAAACCATTGAAATTCCATATATAGTTAGTTGCACTAACTATATATTGCGCACCCGCAATCCACTGCTGATGATGTCACATATTACATCATTCATGACATGGTCAGTGACATCACTGATGACATCACTGATGACATCTCAAATGACATCACTGATGACATCACTGATGACATCTCATTTGACATCAATGACCACATCACTGATGATATCATTCATGTGACAATACAATGCATCTCCTCACATTTTAATATAACCTCTGTTTCACCCAGTGTTAAAAACAGAGTATAATTTTTGAAACCATTGACACACCAATACTAGTTACTACATACGTACTCACTGATTCCTACGTCTACACACACATTCACTCATTCACCCATACAATCATTCATACATACAATCACTCATGTTTACAACACAATCATATGCACTCATACACCTATACAGACACTCACACTCTGCCACTCATCCATGGAGTTACTCACACACCTAGTCAGTCCTGTAAAGAATCAATCACACTTACATTTTCTACTCTATACAGTTAAACATAGAGCACCTTACGTTTTCAACCATATACTAACACATACTTACTCTCTTATACAATCATTGATACAAGTACACATTGATCTGTACAGAGTCACACACCTCCCAGCCAGCCACACACACACTCAGTCTCCCATGCAAATACTTGGGCAATCAATCAATAACCCATATAGTTACTCATATAGCTACTGATCAACACATGCAGCAGTTTACAGAACAACAGACATAATGATGCACAAATTAAGACAGTTTAGTCACTAACCCATGCACTCAGTGAGACACATTTAATCACTCACTCATACATTCAGTCATGCACCTACTAAATCCTTCGTCCAGACACTTATACATCCACTCATTCTTCAATATGTAAGACATATTTTAACTTTACAGAAACATAGTCACTGGATGTTGTCATCAGTGATGTCATCAGTGATGTCATTTGAGATGTCATCAGTGATGTCATCAGTGATGTCACTGACCATGTCATGAATGATGTAATATGTGACATCATCAGCAGTGGATTGCGGGTGCGCAATATATAGTTAGTGCAACTAACTATATATGGAATTTCAATGGTTTTGTGTGAGTAAAATAAGGTTTTTTAAATGCTAATTCCTAACTATATATGGTCTATAACCTATGGTTTTTTCAGTGAATTTTCAAGGTTTTGTAAATGCTAATTCCTAACTATATATGGTCTATAACCTATGGTTTTTTCAGTGAATATATATATATATATACACACACACACACACACACATATATATATATATATATATATATTCACTGAAAAAACCATAGGTTATAGACCATATATAGTTAGGAATTAGCATTTACAAAACCTTGAAAATTCACTGAAAAAACCATAGGTTATAGACCATATATAGTTAGGAATTAGCATTTAAAAAACCTTATTTTACTCACACAAAACCATTGAAATTCCATATATAGTTAGTTGCACTAACTATATATTGCGCACCCGCAATCCACTGCTGATGATGTCACATATTACATCATTCATGACATGGTCAGTGACATCACTGATGACATCACTGATGACATCTCAAATGACATCACTGATGACATCTCACTTGACATCAATGATCACATCACTGATGATATCATTCATGTGACAATACAATGCATCTCCTCACATTTTAATATAACCTCTGTTTCACCCAGTGTTAAAAACAGAGTATAATTTTTGAAACCATTGACACACCAATACTAGTTACTACATACGTACTCACTGATTCCTACGTCTACACACACATTCACTCATTCACCCATACAATCATTCATACATACAATCACTCATGTTTACAACACAATCATATGCACTCATACACCTATACAGACACTCACACTCTGCCACTCATCCATGGAGTTACTCACACACCTAGTCAGTCCTGTAAAGAATCAATCACACTTCCATTTTCTACTCTATACAGTTAAACATAGAGCACCTTACGTTTTCAACCATATACTAACACATACTTACTCTCTTATACAATCATTGATACAAGTACACATTGATCTGTACAGAGTCACACACCTCCCATCCAGCCACACACACACTCAGTCTCCCATGCAAATACTTGGGCAATCAATCAATAACCCATATAGTTACTCATATAGCTACTGATCAACACATGCAGCAGTTTACAGAACAACAGACATAATGATGCACAAATTAAGACAGTTTAGTCACTAACCCATGCACTCAGTGAGACACATTTAATCACTCACTCATACATTCAGTCATGCACCTACTAAATCCTTCGTCCAGACACTTATACATCCACTCATTCTTCAATATGTAAGACATATTTTAACTTTACAGAAACATAGTCACTGGATGTTGTCATCAGTGATGTCATCAGTGATGTCATTTGAGATGTCATCAGTGATGTCATCAGTGATGTCACTGACCATGTCATGAATGATGTAATATGTGACATCATCAGCAGTGGATTGCGGGTGCGCAATATATAGTTAGTGCAACTAACTATATATGGAATTTCAATGGTTTTGTGTGAGTAAAATAAGGTTTTTTAAATGCTAATTCCTAACTATATATGGTCTATAACCTATGGTTTTTTCAGTGAATTTTCAAGGTTTTGTAAATGCTAATTCCTAACTATATATGGTCTATAACCTATGGTTTTTTCAGTGAATTTCAATGGTTTTTTAATAGCAAATATCATAAGCTGTCGAATGTCAAGTACGTGGTAAGAATTTTTTTTTTCGTGTTTATGCACACTGATCTGCTTTGATTGCTGCCCCCCACCCCTCATTTCTATTAGGAGTACTCTCTCTTTGCAGATAGTGAAGGGTAGTTAACGCAGCCCTTTCCCCCTTTGTAATCCGTCGTGCCTGCTTCTCTCTCCATTTGATTGATTGTTCTCTTTGGTTCATTCTCTATTTACAAACAAGCACAGAGTCGCAATACTCTGTTTAGTCTTTGCAGATAGCGAAAAATCGTGTAAAAAAACAAAAGGAATCGAGCAAAATCAGTAGGCCACTAATGGGATCTCTTTTGACCTCGCTAAAATAGAAACATTAGGAACAACCTGTTGAAAATAGCAATGCGTATGTATATAAGCGGCGTTCATTTGTGTTCACAGTACCCCTTGTTGATTGTTTCAATCGAGCATTGAATTGTTCGAAGTTAATTCTCTTAACGATCTTCTCTACCTGCAAACGAGGAAGAATAGGAATATTCTATCTCCCTTTGCAGATAGTGAAGGGTAGGTAACGCAAGCCTTTAACACGTCGTACCTATTTCATTCCTCATTGATTGATTGATTGTCCGAACATTGACTGTTTGGGAATTAGTTCTTTTTGGAGGTATTCCCTGTTTGCAAATAAACGTAGGAAAATCTTTGCAAGTAGTGAAAGGGTACGTAATGCGGACCGTTCTCCCCAGTTGTAATCTGTCATGCCTATCTACTCCCCACTGATTGATGCACCTTTTTCACCCGGACCATTTACTAGAGATACGTCATCTGGCCCGACCAGAGAGCACCCCTAGTGAAAAGGACATATGCAATAATAACGAAGTGATCACTGTATCCTGTTAACAGAAACTTTACCATGAAACAACCTGGAAAGAAAAAAATAGGAAAACGAAAATCAGTAGGCCACTGATGAACATGAACTTTTATTAAACAACGAACAAAGAAACGATAACATAACGTAATGATAAAACCTATTAATGTCCTAGAAACAAGAAAACGTTAAAATATGCCAGTGGTGAGAGACCAGAAAAACAGTAAGAGAAACCAAATCACCCCTCGCTGTCCCACCGCCTGCCACGCCAAAAAAATCGATAGACTAGGGAAAATGCAAGTCAGTAGAACATCCACCCCCACTCTGGAAACTTCCAAGGTGGGGCAGGGTTCCGGCTACGCCCAGCCGGGAGCAGCCCATATAAGGCAGGTCCTGCTGCCACGCCTCGGCCAGGAGATCCTAACGTAGGGTGTAGCCGGAGGAGAGGCCGAGACCAGCGGGACCCGGCCAGGGGATTGCCTTTACAACGCTGAACAGTTGCAGGGGGGGGGAATGTCTCCTCGACCCTCCCCTCTCTCTCCCAGTCCGGCCGCGGTGGCCCTTGAGAGTTGCAGGTAGTCCCGCCACATGCTCTTCCGGTCCGACCACCAACGATCGGGGGGCCGAGGCCGACGGGATCCGGCTGCAGCCGATAAACCAAGAAACCCGTTCATGGGGCCAGAGCCAGGGGCGTCCGGCCGACATCCACCGGAAGCCCGGCCCGAAGACGGACGGGACACTTCTTTCTTTTATAATGGCTGCGACAACACTGGAGGGGGATGTCTTGCACATGCCTCCGACCCCCCCCTCGTCCTCATCGCCTGGTCCGGCCATAACAAATCTCAAGCGAGACGCCGTGGGGTGCACTGGGAGGGAGAGACGGTGCGAACAGGCCTCTCCCGCCTCCCCAGGTGGAGGCTTCCCAGCTGCACCCTCAGCGCTCCAGGCGGTGGCATCCTAACAACTACAGTGCTGCACAGTTTCGGAACGACCTAGATAACGGTTCTTCCACTGTGGCCATGCTGCAACGTCTCGCCCGGCAGGGTGGAGCCCGTCCGCTCATGTGACCCCGCGATCGCCGGTAGCTGCCGAACTCTCAAAATGGCGGTCGACCTGGCAAGAGCGGGCCCAACATAAAGAAATGGCCCGGTCACTGGTTGACTCCACCACCGTAGTCCTCCACGACCTTGAAGATTCTAGAGGAGCCGCGGGAGTCTCCGACCCCCGATGGGGAATGACTGCCATGATCGCCCGTGGAGTGACGAAACTGTATCCGCGGGACGTCGGCGCTCCCATGCTGGCGCCAGCCTCACTTTGAATTACTACAATCCTGCAGACCTTACTTCCGGTGAAAGCACAGTGTGACCCGGTAGGAAAAATTATTGCACCCCCTCCCCTTTTTGACTGATAGTTCAAACCACCGATCCTTTCCTTTGCCCTTTTAACGGAACTTTGGACTGCCTCCCCCTCTTTTACATTTTCTAGAGAAAACAAAACATTAACCACTACATTAGCATAGCAGTTGACACCAGAACTGTTTTCAAATTGAAAACCAACAACATCTTCAACAGAATCCTTTTTGTTTCTGCTGTGACCCTGCTACAGCACAGGCATTGTCCCCAGCAGTAATTCTGCAATGCCGGTAAGAATAGCTGTGGTGCCTACTGGACTCACTCACCCCCGCGGCGCCCCACGCCGTTTTTTGCTGGGCGGCAACTTACTAGACATCACTTTCGTGCCATCTAGATTTCAGCGCGTTCTGCTGCCTTGGAACTATTCGCACAACAGACCGCTACTGACAAGAATATTTCATTATTGGTGCTGTCAATTTCAATAAATCTATTGGATAATTAAAAAGAAATTGCCACGGTCTCTTCGTTGTTTAAATGTTTTTACTGTTTTTGTTTTGTTGTATATATTTATATGTTATTAAAGTTTTATATTCCTACTACTTTGTTGGAGTGCTATATATTTTTAATGTGACACATAATTGTAAAAACTTTGATGTACAAAGAGTCATTCCTGGAATCTTCCGCTTCAGGCTCGGTCCCCTCCCCAATCACAATACAGGATGGTTTTCAGATAGTAGGAACGCGTGTGCTGTGACGGATCACATCGGGTGTGGGCCTTGATCTACTATAACTCCTTTGAAGAGGGGTGATTCTTTACAGCTGGGGCCATAAACTACATCTGCAGGGCTAGCTGATAGCCTAGGACCGGCCTGGACATTCGGACACAGAGGAAGAGGAGTGTCAGAGGGTGCGGTAGTGAATAGGGCGAAAGGGAGGTGTCGGGCGGGCACAGAGTGTGATTCTCAGGGAAGAGCAGCGCAGATGGGGGAAGGTTTATTGCCCATGCATAAGACAGAGAGCGGTGGTGACCAGTGCCTGGGGGAGATGCTTACGAGGGTGAGGAGCCATGCTACGAATCGACAGCGTGCAGAGAGTGGGTCTGGTCAAGACATCTAAAATGGCTGCCGTGCACGACAAAAGTGTGGCATTTCAAAAAAGGCAAGATGGCGCAGACAATGTTTTTCAACACTTCCTCATTTCCTTCGAATCGAACGTTAACAGACGTTGGGGCATATTACCAAAGTTAAGCGATATTTATCGCTAACGATGCTTACCAACCAATTTTTTACCACTAAGCATCGTCAGAAATTATCGAAGATAAACCTTACTATTATCAAGGTTTATCGCAAATGCGATAATAAACGGCCGCAATGCATGAATATCGCTAAAAAGTCAGCGATATTCATGCATTACCGAGCTAATACTCTTAGCCATGTTATCCACCTCCCATTGGATAACATGGCTAAGAACTGCTCAGGGCAGGTGTTACTTTTTGGAGATATTCGCGCTTAGCGCGAATATCTCCAAAAGTTGGTAATAGGAGATAGATATCTTGCATGTTGTAATGCAAGTTATTGTGGTATATGGAACTCATACCATAATCTCTCAGGAAAGCAGAAACTGATCCTTTTGGGACCGCCTAAAAAGGCCTAGGGGGTGAGGAGTACTCTACTTTGCCCCCTTTTCACGTTCCGAACTATTTTATTTTACTCTCTTCTGTAATTACACAAAATACCAGCGATAAGATGCATCGGAGACACACAGTGAGAGAAAGGAGGCCGGAGATGAAGAAGACATGTCAAATACACATTGGAGATAATATAGTGGCAGAAGGGAAGTAAATATGAGTAAACTTACCATGTAACATAAAAATGTTGCACTCTATACTATAAGTCTCATTTTATACTACAATCACTTCGCTACAACCTCATAAATTAAAAATAAAAATAAATAATGTCTCAAACAATTTTTGATTTCTAAATATAAATTTATTCTTCAGAATTTTCTAAATTTGAAACAACTAGTAACATGTCCTCATCAGTAATTTCCTCTTCAATCATCTCATCTGGAATCTCCTCATTAAAAGTCTGCAATGATGATTCTTGTAACTCTATGGTCTCCAAACACTCGATAAATTCGCCATCAAGAGATTGATCAAAAAAATCATTCAAGTCATCTCCTCCTTCTGACAATATTTCATTATTGGTGCTGTCCATTTCAATCAATGTAGTGGAATCATTCAAGTCATCTCCTCGTGACAATATTTCATTATTGGTGCTCTCAATTTCAATCAATGTAGTGGAATCATTCAAGTCATCTCCTCCTTGTGACAATATTTCATTATTGGTGCTGTCCATTTCAATCAATCTAATGGAATCATACAAGCCATCTCCTCCTTGTGACAATATTTCATTATTGGTGCTCTCAATTTCAATCAATGTAGTGGAATCATTCAAGTCATCTCCTTGTGACAATATTTCATTCTTGGTGCTGTCCATTTCAATCAATCTAATGGAATCATACAAGTCATGTCCTCCTTGTGACAATATTTCATTATTGGTGCTCTCAATTTCAATCAATGTAGTGGACAATTCAAAAGAAATTGCCACGGTCTCTTCATTGTGAGCCATTTTATTTTGAAATTGCTTGCTGTAAATTGCAGAAAAAAATAATCACTTTCATTTATCGTTTTTAGTAATACATAATATAAAACTAACTTCATCAAGTATTTAGTATAACAGAAGGACTGCAAATAAATAACAGAAAACATTTTTCAAATTATCTTCAAGTGTACAACATAGTTCCCCTTACAAATTAACAACTCACCTTTTTAAAAGTAGCAGAAGTGTTAGTACTGTGTAAATCAAACACCAGAAATTCACCACCAAAAATTCCTCACAAATGTACCTCAGACAGTAGTATCACAAAATGGCTGTGGTTTCCTCTCATTTGACATATATACATAACCAATTAACTTTCATCACACACAAATACAAAACCAAAGTAACATTTTAATTGGTTCTAAATTTCAACACTTTCAAATGTGTTTTCCCCATGCAATTTTCCATAGGACATTTACATACGTCTACAGCCTGAATGGCTGAACGGAATTACACCAAACTTGGCAAAATGGTACATCAAACCTAAGAGGTCAGGAATGATCTACTATGCCCCCTTATGGTCATTTCCCCCTTCGCTTTGGCCTCCTCTTGTCTCTCAATCCTACCGAGGGACAAGATGGCGGCCGCTACGGACTGTTTGGAATGTTGACAGACGCCGGAGAACCAATCAGCTTCGCAAAGCTCCGTAACGCGAAAAGTACGCGAAGCGGAGCGCTGTTACAGATATATATCTTTTTTTCAACGTTAATTTCTCAAAATCCACTGGAGCACATATATTGAGACCTAGCAAAGGCACATCGGGCTACCAGTCCCTAATATTTTGCCAAGTTTCGTGCAAATCCATTCAGCCGTTCGATTATTATTATTTTGTTTTTTTTTTGCCCCGCGGGGCCCTTTTAAAACCTCCACATCAAACCTAGGGGGTCAGCGAGGATCTACTATGCCCCCTTATAGTTATTTCCCCCTTTGTTTTGACCTCCTCTTGTCTCTCGATCCTACCGAGAGACAAGATGGCGGCCGCTACGGACTGTTTGGAATGTTGACAGACGCCGGAGAACCAATCAGCTTCGCTTCACAAAGCTCCGTTGCGCGAAAAGTCCGCGAACCAGAGCGCTAACCGGTCCGCTGTTACAGATATATATCTTTTTTTAAACGTTAATTTCTCAAAATCCACTGGAGCACATATATTGAGACCTACAAAAGGCACATCGGGCTACCAGTCCCTACAATTTTGCCAAGTTTCGTGCAAATCCATTCAGCCGTTCGGGCTAAAAGTGAGGCCAACCGCCCTATGGAAAACTCAATGTTAAAAACACGTTTTGGGACCCCCCTTTTTTCTCGGCCCCCACTGGACGAACCCCCCCCAAATTTTCAAGGGCTGCTCAGAAACAAAATGTGCCATTTTCCTGAAAATTTCAGCCGATTCCGTCCACAAACGCCAAAGTTATTAGACATAGAATTTTCAAAAAACCCATAGAGAAAAAATCCTAACTATATATACCTACTGGCGACCGCCAGTAGGTAATATATATATATATATATATATATATATATATATATATATATATATATATATATATTACCTACTGGCGGTCGCCAGTAGGTAGTTATAGTTAGGATTGATTTCCATAGGGAAATCGTAACATTCTATTTGGAATAACTTTGGCGCCGGTGGAGGAATCTGCCTGAAAGTTTCAGCAACTTTGCTTCGCGGCGCTCCGGTCCTTCTCTGAAAGTTTGGGGGGGATTCATCAAGCGGGGGCCAAGATAAAAGGGGGTCCCAAAACGTGTTTTCCCCATGTTAATTTCCATAGGGCGGTCGGTCGCACTTTTAGCTCGAACGGCTGAATGGATTTTCACCAAATTTGGCAAAATTGTAGGGACTGGTAGCCTGATGTGCCTTTGCTATGTCTCAAGATATGTGCTCCAGAGGATTTTGAGTAATTTAGGTTCAAAAAAATGTATATATCTATAGCCGCGCCCCGGTACGCGCACCGGGGAGCGCTCCGGGCGTGCCACGCGACTTGCGCACGGAAAGCTGATTGGCTCTCTGGTGTCTGTAAATATTCAAAACAGTCCGTAGCGGCCGCCATCTTGTGTCTCGGTGGGATTGAGACACAAGAGGTGGTAAAAATAAAGGGGGAAATAATCAAAAGGGGGCAGGGTAGACCCCCCCTGACCCCTTAGGTTTGATGTGGGGGCCATAAAAGGGTCCCTCGGGTAAAAAAATATTAATAATTTTTTTTCGGTTTTCGCGGGGGGAGCGCCCGGTACGCGCACTGGGGAGCGTACCGGGGAACGTACTTTGGTGAAAAATAGTGAAAAAAGTTAGTGTAAAATAATCATTTTGAGTGATTACAGGTAGGGTAGCTCTGAAAAGAGCTTTTGGGTTCTGTGGCTGTTTTAGGTACCTACAAGTACGTCCTACACACACCCACATGCACACAACCCCACACCCCCACACCCACACACTCCCCACACACACCTCACAGACGCACACCTCCATCCACACCTAAACACCCCACACCCCCACACCGACACCTTACACATCCACACCCACACAATCCACACACCCACACTCATACACACACCTCAACACCCCCCAACACACACACACACACGCACACACAGATACCTCACAGACACACCCCACACATCCCACAGACACACCTCCCCCCCCACACACACACACCCACACCTCACAGACACACCCACACATCCCACATATACACACATACCCCCCACACCCACACACCCCCCACAAACACCTCACACACCCACACCTCCACCTACACTCAAACACCCCCCACACTCACACCCACACACACACTTTACACACCCACACCCCCACCCACACCCACATACCCCATACACCTACATACACCTATACACCTCACCCCCCCAGACACATACACACACACACCTCACAGACACACCCCACCATCCTCCACACACACCTCCCCCCCCACACAAGGGGGAAAACTCAGTGAAACAGTAAAATGATAATTGAAAGTGCTTAGAGGTAGGGTAGCACTGAATAGAATTGTTGTGTTGTGTGGGTGATTTAAGTACCAACATGTAGGTACCAATGTAGAGTTTTAAATTCAATGTACACCTTTTTTATGTAGATATCTAGCATGTTGTTACAGAAGTTATTGTGGTATATGGAATCCATACTATAGTTTGTCAGGAAAGCAGAAACAGATCCTTTAAGTACTCCCTGAGAAGACCTAGGGGATCATGGGTAGTGTACCCTGCTCCCTTATGATGTTTTCAAGTATTACATTTTACTCTCTTCTGAATCTACACAAAATTGGCAGTGATATGGTGCATTAGAGACAGAGAGTGAGAGAAAGGAGGCAGGAGATGAAAAAGAGATGTGAAAAACACATTGGAGATAATATAGTGGGAGAAAGGAAGTAACTATGAGCAAATTTACTATGTAACACAAAAAAGTTGCACTGTAAGTCTCAGTTTATAATATAATCATTTTGGTAGTATTTAATGAATTACATATAAAAATGAATAATGTCTCAAACAATTTTTAATTATTAAATAAAAATTTATTGTTGAGATTGTTCATAATTTAATAATACTTCTAACATGACATCATCCGGAATGTCCTCCAAATTTTCATTACATGATTCAAATGATTCAAGACAGTCAATTAGTTGTTGATCCTCAGACTCATCCATGAAATCCAAGTCTTCGTTAAGAATATCTTTATCCATAATTTCAAAAGAAATTGTATTGCTCTCCTCTTTACCTTCCATTTTTGCTGTAAATTGAATAAAAAATAACTATATCAGTAGAGTTAGGGCACTGTTGGGTTTAAGTTAGGACAGGTACTTCTGAGTTTTTAACAGTGAAGTTATTTTTGAGCAGTGTATGGTATCAGGCAGGAAGTAGAAATATAAAAAAGTGCATGTGATGAAGCCTAAGTAAATTCATAATTATACCAGAGAAGCCTATCTCAATCTATAACTATAACGGAGGGACAGTAAAAAACTATCAGAAAACGTATTTCCAATTTAAGTTAAAGTGCAAAACATAGTTCCCCTTACAAATGAACAACTTACCTTTCAGAAAGGAGTTCATGTTTTCAGAGGAAATCTTTTATAAATGTACCTCAGGTAGTACTGGTCAAAATGGCCGTGTTTCCCTCTCATTTTCATTTATATTCATGTACATAACCAATCAAATGTCAGGAAAAAAAGTAGAAAATGAAAGTAACATTTTAATTGGTTGTAAATCCAAACTCTTCATTTGTGTTTTTGTCATGTAATTTACCTCAGGATATTTAGACAGGGCTACAGGGCAAATGGCTCAATGGAATTCCACCAAATTTGGGAAAATGGTAGGGACTGGTATGTAGTATGGCCTATTCTATATTTCTCTAGAGAGGTTTTTATGTAAATTAACTGTTAAAAAATTTAGGGAGCGCTTCCCGGTGCGCGCCCCGGTACGCGTACCGACAGCGCTACGGGAGTCCTCCATCTTGTGTTTCGGAAGAATTGAGACACAAGATGGAGGACAAACAACGTTGGGAATGGGTATAAGGGGGCATGGTAGGCACTCACTGACCCTCTAAGTTTTCTGAGGGGGTCTTAGGAGGCCCATATAGGCGGGGAAAAAAAGTTTTAATTTTTCGCTGGGGGAGCGCCTGGTACGCGCACCGGGAAGCATACCGGGGAGCGTACTTTAGTGAAAAATAGTGAAAAAAGTTAGAAAAAGATAATCATTTGGATTGATCAGAGGTAGGGTAGCTCTGAAAAGAGCTTTTGGGTTCTGTGGCTGATTTAGGTACCTACAAGTAGGTACTAATGCACAGTCTTAAATTCAGGAGGAATATTCTATTCCCCTCATCTGAGAAGTGCACACCATCTCCTCTGTAGATATCTTGCATGTTGTAATGCAAGTTGTTGTTGTATATTGAACCCATTCCATAGTCTCTCATGTAAGCAGAAACAGATTTATTCACATGTTTCCGTGCTTTCTCAAATTGTGGACAAAATTGGTTGGACCAGTTCCATTTCTGTCTTTGGTATATATTGGAAAATACCAAGGCAGTTTGAGGAAAAAGTGCCATCAATTGTTCAAAGGTGTCCTTTAAAAGCATTTCCAGACCTACCCCAGTCAAAGTGCCTAAGTCATTTCCACCACAGTGCAGAATTATGAGGTTAGGGTGTGGCAAATGCAAAAAGGTTTTCACCAATGGTATCAATTGGTGACATCTCAATCCTCTCTGGCCAATCCATTTAATGTTCACATTTGGTAAATCAAGGTGGTGAAAATTTCTGGTAGCTGCATACCTTTGAGCCCAGTGGATATAGCTATGTCCAATAATCCAGACAGAATACATGGTAGAGGAGGTTCTGGTGCAGTCAGATGAAGTGTAGGAATAAAATGGCAGTTGGAACAGTAGGAGTTTGCAAAAAAAACCTGTGGAGTTTCAAAGAGTTTTGATTGGTTACCATGAGCAATATGTGTGTAGAAACAGAGGTTTTCTGTGCCATTAATGGTTGCAGTACCTGGAGAACATACCTTTTGCTCTGCTAAATAAATATTGGTGTGTGTATCTGACACTGTTCTGAATCTCCTAAAGCATTTGTAAAGGTGAGTTATGATTCATTTAATATAGATAGAGACTTGTATAGGTGGTGAGGCTTGTGTCTAAGAGTGCAGTGGACAAGGCTTCATGAAGCCTATCCCCGACTGCACTCTTAGACACAGGCGTCAATTTGACTCTTTACAATGATGTTACCTGTGTTAACTCAGTGTAGGAAGCACATTGAGTTTCTTTGCATAGAGGAATTGTATTTTGTAAAATTGTGAAGTTTCAGTAGTGACATGGAATGCTTGTACATAGGACCTGTGATGTGTTTCTTAAATGTTGTTAGATCTGGGGGTCTCTAGTTGGCAGAGGTAGGTACCACTGTCCAAATAGGGACCCTTGCTTCTAGTCAGGGCAAGGAGATAACCCTCTGAGATAACCTTTGCTCACCCTCTAGGTAGCTTGGCGCGAGCAGTCTAGGCTAACCAGAGGCAATGCGTAAAGTATTTGTACCAACACTCACAGTAACACAGTGAAAACACCACAAACTGACTCCACAACAGTTTAGAAAAATAAAGGTATTTTTAATCTAAACTACACAAGACCAAAACGACAAAAATCCAACATACACAGTTCAAGAATATGGTTTCAAAAAGAGTTCTTAAGGTTGCGTTAAAGTTCTTCAAGTTGCGGTAAAATAAACCACAGATGCGTGAAAAGCTCACAGTTGCGTCACGTTTACTCACAGTACCTTTAGTTGCAACAAAGTTCCAAAAGCAGAAGCTGGTGCAGTGGAAAACAAGCGATGCGTTGCTCCTGAGACCCTGGGGAGGCGATGCGACAGCCCCGCTGCAGCAGCGGGCGTGTTGCGACGAATCCGGTCTGTATGGGGAGGAAGGCCACTTGTATGGATTCCGGTGAGTAGGTTCCGTAGGAAGTCTGTTCTCGCAAGGGCACGATGTGACGATCTCGTAGGGGCTGCGACGATCTCCGGGGCGATGATGCGCGGTTCAGCGGGGATCCTCTCTCTCGCAGCTCCTCGATGCGTTGATTCTGCGACGACACTCGCAGCGACGTGATGCGACCCGCAAGCAAGCGGTGCGGCGATCTCACCCAGCGACGACAGACTCTGCGACGATACTCGCAGCGATGTTCAATTCTCCCGCACCGGTCTGGTGCGTCCCGCAAACGAAGGATGCGACGGCTCTGGCAGCGGCGTCAGGCGCTGCGACGATCTCGACCTCCGTAGCGGCGGGAAACTTCTCGCACTGTCGGGGATGCGCTCCGCAAGCTAGCGATGCAACACTTTTCAAGTTCAAAAGTCACTCAAGCTCTGTTTCAAGCTTCCCAGCTTAGGTACAACTTCCAGAGGCCCCACAACTGGATCAAGCACTCTAGGAAGGACAGAACTCTCTCAGCAGAGTTCAGGGAAGCTGGGGGTGAAGTCCTTTTGTTCCTGGGACTTCAAAACAGGGAGCCAGCTCTTCTCAGGCCCTTGGAGATTCCTTCAAGCAAGGGGACACAGCACAAAGCAAAGTCCTTCCCCTCTCCTTGGCAGCAAAGCAACAGGTCAGTCCAGCAGAGCAACAGCAGGACAATCTTCCCTCTTCAGTTTCAGCTTTCTCCTTGGCAGAGGTTCCTTCTTGATTTCCAGGATGATCTAATCTTCTGTTGTCAGGGGTCCTGTACTTATACCCCTAAAGTCTTTGTTCTCTTGGTGCATGTGGGCCCTGAGCCCGGTCTGAACCAGTTCTGGGTGGATCCTGAGCACTTTGTTTTGCTGGCTGCATCTTTCCTTTCAGAGTGAGGGGCAGGGTCCTCAGCCGCCCAGCAGGGGGGTGGAGCCAGCATTGTGGAAGGCAGGCACAGCCCTATTCAGCCCAGGTGCTAACTCCTCCCACCACTCCAGTTGCAACTGCAGTCATTCAGCCTAGTGCTGACTCATCCATCCTGCTGGGGAATTCCCCAGCCCCTGTCACTCACAAACCAGACAGTCAATACACAAACAGGCCCAGGCACACAGAAGGGTTAGACAAGAGAACAGCAACTTTCTAAAAGTGCCGTTCTCAAACACAGGATCTAAAAACAATCTTTCCTAAAAGATGTGTTATTAAATTCTGAGTTCAGGGATACTAGATACTTATGCCCTATCTTGTTCCTATGAGAAGAAATGCTGTTAACCACTGTAGCCAGCATCCCCCATGTTAACCTATGGAGCAAGATAGCCTTACAATAGTGAAAAACGAAAATGGCTGTAATTCACTACCAGAACATGTGACCTGCACCAGTACATGCTCTACCTTTCACATACACTGCACCCTGCCCAGGGGGGTACCTTGGGCCTTCCATAGGGTTGGCTGATGTGCACGAAAAGGGAAGGGTTAGGCCTGATCAGTGGGGACACTGACCAGGAGGACATGGCAGTTCTAAACTGCCCATAGGCACTGCAGTGGCAGGCCTGAGACACCATTTTAGAGCTACTCCTGAGGGTGGCACAATCAGTGCTGCAGGCCCACTAGTAGCATTTGTCATCACCAGCCCTGGCACACCCAGTGCACTTTACTAGGGACTTCCTGGTGATACAAATATGCCAAACATGTATATTCAATCAGAATAACAATTTACACAGGGAGCACTTACACTCTGGCACTGATCAGCAGTGGCAGAGTGTCCAAAGCATCTAAACCAGCAAAAACGAAATCCAGCACAGCATCAAAAATACAGGAGGTAGAGGCAAAAAGATAGGGGAAACCACGCCAAAGATGCCAGGTCTAACACCTGTCCCCTCCAGCTGAAAGTGGGGAGAACTACCCACCCTCTTGGGAGTTCTCTTCACTAAGGCGGAAAAACCTGGACAGACCATCAGCGTTGGCGTGTTCTGTACCAGGGCGGTGTTCCACCGTAAAGTCCATTCCCTGTAGGGAGATGGACCACCTCAACAGCTTTGGATTCTCACCCCTCATCTGCATTAACCATCTGAGGGGCCTGTGGTCGGTCTGAACACGGAAGTGAGTCCCAAACAGGTAGGGCCTCAACTTTTTCAGAGCCCAGACCACAGCAAATGCTTCTCTCTCAATCGCACTCCACCTCTGTTCCCTGGGGAGTAGTCTCCTGCTAATGAAGGCTACCGGCTGGTCTCCTCCCTCCTCAGTGATTTGTGAGAGTACTGCTCCCACACCATGCTCTGAAGCGTCTGTCTGAACTATGAACTCACTGGAAAAGTCAGGTGCCTTAAGCACCGGCGCTGTGCACATAGCAGTTTTCAGGGTTTCAAAAGCAGTTTGGCAGGCGTCAGTCCAGTCAACTCTTTTGGGTAACTTCTTGGAAGTGAGTTCTGTCAAGGGGGCAACAATGGTGCCATATCCCTTGACAAACCGTCGGTAATACCCGGTGAGTCCTAAGAAGGCCCTCACCTCTGTCTGGGTCTTGGGGGGCTCCCAAGCCAGAATGGTAGCAATCTAGGCCTGTAGGGGCGCCACCTGGCCGCTCCCCACCTGGTGTCCCAAATACACCACAGATCCCTGCCCTATCTGGCACTTGCTGGCCTTGATAGTGAGGCCTGCCCTTTGCAGAGCCTTCAACACTTCGCAGAGGTGTTGCAGGTGTTCCTCCCACGTGGAGCTGAACACAGCAATGTCATCCAGGTATGCGGCGCTGAATTCCTCCAGCCCGGTCAGTACCTGGTTAACCAGCCTCTGGAATGTGGCAGGGGCATTCTTCAACCCAAAGGGCATGACACGGAACTGGAAGTGCCCCTCTGGCGTTGAAAATGCAGACCTCTCTTTGGCCCCATCGGTTAAGGCAATCTGCCAGTACCCCGAAGTCAAATCAAATGTACTGAGGTACTGGGCAGCTCCCAACCGATCCACGAGCTCATCAGCTCTGGGGATGGGGTGTGCGTCAGTCTTCGTGACCGCATTGAGCCCACGGTAGTCCACGCAAAACCGGAGTTCTGGAGGGCCACCGGGGGTAGCAGCTTTCTTGGGCACCAAGACCACTGGGCTAGCCCAGGGGCTGCTGGAGGGCTCAATCACCCCTAGCGCCAACATCTTGGAAACCTCTTCCTTGATGCTGGCCCTGACCTTGTCAGCTACCCTGTAAAATTTCTGTTTCACAGGCAGACTGTCTCCAGTGTCCACATCATGGACGCACCAGTTGGTGACTCCTGGGGTCAGGGAGAACAGGGAGGAGAACTGACCCAACACTTGGCGACAGTCACTCTGCTGTTCTGGGGTCAGGGTGGGCGAGAGGACCACACCATCCACTGACCCATCTTGCTCCTTAACTGCCAGGAGGTCAGGGAGAGGATCACTATCCTCTTCCATTCCTGCATCTGTAGCCAGGAGCATGGTTACTTCAGACCTCTTAAAGTATGGTTTGAGGAGGTTCACATGCAAGACTCTCAGGGGCTGCCTGGGAGTCTTCAGGTTAACCAGGTAGGTTACCTCACTCTTCCTTTCCACCACCTCATATGGCCCAGTCCACTTGTCTTGGAGCGCACAAGGCTCCACTGGCGCCATCACCCACACTTCCTGCCCAGGTTGAAATTCGACCAGAGTGGTATTCTGGTCATACCATCTTTTCATTTCTTCCTGGATTGCTTCCAGGTTCGCCTGAGCGAGCTTCCTGAAGCGTTGTGTCTGGTTGCGGATGGCCAGCACATAGCTGAACACATCCTGGGGGGTTTTCCCACGGGACTTTTCCCAACCCTCCTTCACCAGTGAGAGAGGTCCTCTAACAGGGTGGCCATACAGGAGTTCAAAGGGACTGAACCCTAAGGACTTCTGAGGCACCTCCCTGTAGGCAAACAACAGGCATGGTAACAAGACGTCCCACTTGCGTCTCATGGGCTCCACTAGGCCCATAATCATACCTTTTAGGGTCCGGTTGAACCTTTCAACCAACCCATTTCCTTGAGGGTGGTAAGGAGTGGTGAACTTATAAGTTACCCCACACTCCTCCCACAGAGACTTCATGTACTTAGAGATGAAGTTGGTACCCCGGTCGGAGACCACCTCTCTGGGTAACCCCACACGGGAAAAGATCCCCATCAATGCACGGCCCACCACGGGTGCTGTGATTGTCCTGAGAGGGACTGCTTCCGGGTACCGGGTGGCATGGTCCACCAAGACCAGGATGGACCTGTTGCCTAAGGCTGTCTTGGGGTCCAGGGGCCCTACAATGTCTATGCCCACCCGCTCGAAAGGGGTGCTCACTACTGGGAAGGGCTGAAGGGGGGCCTTCAGCTTCATTCCAGTCTTGCCACTGGCTTGACAGGTTTGGCAAGATCTGCAAAAGGAACCAACGTGCTTTCTTATCTGGGGCCAGTGAAAGTGGGTGACAAGCCGGTTTAGGGTCTTGTCTTGCCCCAAATGTCCTGCAAGAGGCACGTCATGAGCCAGACCCATTAGGAAGTTTCTGAAGCGCTCGGGTACCACCAGCACACGGGCTGCACCGGGCTCAGCAAACTTAGGCTCACTATACAACAAGTCATCTTCCCAGTAGATAAAGTGATCTCTGGCTGCTCCACCTGCTGCCTGGTCTACAGCCTGTTGCCGCAGACCCTCGAGGGAAGGGCATTCCTTCTGCGCCTGGCAGAATTCCTCCCTGGAGGGACCACCTTCTTGCTGCCAATGGGTCAGCTCAGGCAATTCTCCCAGCTCGGCTACCTGTTCCCCTGTAGGTTCCAGGGCATCCTCCTCGGGTTCTGCTCCTTCCTGGACCGTGGGAACGGCTGGGGCTGGTTTTCCGCGCCCTCTGCCTCTTCCTCTCCTGGCAGGTCTCTGGGCCACTGTTTCAGGCTCCAGTTCTGCTGACTCCCCCCTACTGGCTGTCATAGCACGTGTGGACACACAGATCCACGCAGGCAAACCCAACATCTCCAAGTGAGTTCTGTGTTCTACATCCTTCCATGGAGAACTCTCCAGGTCGTTACCTAACAGACAGTCTACAGGCAAGGCATCACTGACAAGTACCTCCAAAAGACCAGAGACTCCCCCCCCATGCAAAGGGAACCTTCGCCAGCTTGCAGAGGCGCACTGAGCTGTCAGCTGCCACTACAGGGCGGAGTACACCAGGGATGATTTGGTCTTCAGACACCCACTGACACCTCACGGATGTCACGCTGGCTCCTGTGTCTCTCAGAGCCTCAATCTCCCTCCCATTGATGGTCACCTTCTGCCCATATTTCTTAGTGTTAGAGGGCAGCAAGGTTTCCTGGACCATCTCTTGGTCTCCTAGAGAGACAAGGGTCATGACTGCTAGCTCCCCCCAATCACTAGAAACCAAATCCCCTCCCAAAGCTACACTAGTTAACGCTGGGGCGGGGGCACCAGTGGGTGCTTGCTTCTTCTTGGGACATTTTGGAGCTATGTGGCTCACCTCATTGCAGTGATAGCAGGTAGGTGGGCCCCTGTTGTCTTTATTGTCCCACCTGCCCTTAGAGGGCCATGGCTGTTTAGGTTTGGGGGGTTGGGATTCCTTTCCCTGGGAACTATTTTGGGGCCCTTCTGAGAACTCCTTTTGGTTACCCTTGTCCCCCCCACTCTTCTGCTGGGGACCCTGCCCACCTTTGGCTGTGGTACCCACAATTCCTCTGTGGACCCTGGTACTGGTCCAGCGGTCCGCCTCCTTAGCAAGCTCAATGGGGTCTGTCAGCTTGCTGTCTAAAAGATGCTGGCGCAGCTCTGGAACACAAAGACTACTCAAGTGCTCCCAACTGATTAAATGCAACAACCCCTTAAAATCAGTTACTTTACTGCCCTTCATCCAACCTTCCAGTGCACGCGAGTACAAATTCACACACTCCATCCAAGTCTCAGACTCTCTCTTCTTGGAGTTCCTAAACTGCAGTCTGTACTGCTCTGGGGTAAGGCCATACCTGAGACATAAGGCCTCCTTCATATTGGGGAGGTCATGGCACCTGCTAATTCTAAGGGCTCTAGAGCACTCCTCCCAGAAGCCTCAAAATGTTTCCACAGGCCCGCCCCCCAATGCTGATCAGGCACACCATTCATCTTCAATGCAATTTCATACGAAGTGAACCAGGCATAAATATCCTCACCCCTATGGTAATTCTGTACCAGGTCCTTGGGAATATATACTTTACCCCCATGCACTGGCTGTGCGCTGCCACCATTTGAACTGGCATCCACCTTCCTGGCTTCAAGATCCAGTTCTTTCATGCTCAACTCATGAGCCAAAAGCAATTTCTTTTCCTCTAGGGCACGAGCCTCTCTCTTTTCTTCCGCTGCCCTTTCTTTCTCCAATTCCAATTGCCTCAGTTTCATTTTCATGACTTCCAAGTCATACTCTCTTACTCTCTGATTTTCTTGTAACTCTTCTGGGGAGAGGCCCCTACCGGAGTGGTTGCTGCCAGCTCCTGAGCCTACTCTGCCCACTGGCAGATCTTTGACTTGAAAACCATTTTCTACATCCACATCATCTTCTCTCTCTTGTGCCTCCCAATGGGCCTTCAAGATTTTCTGCAGCTCCTCCTTTCTGTAGGCGCTCTTTATGGGGCACTCAAACTCAAGGCAGAATTTCCTAAGTTGCTCAACTTTGTATGAATACAAATCTCCAATGGCAAACTCCATCTCTACTTCTGCCTCTTTACTGGGTGCCTTCCCATGCACAGACATGATGTGTTGAAAAGTTACTCAAAAATAGAAAAATCAAAACCAAAAACCCAGTAGTATGCGGTGGCGTAGTGGTCTGCACTCACTAGTGATGTACACCAATTACTGTGGGTCAAGTACAAATACAAGTTCAAATCCCACCGCTGCCACCAATGTTAGATCTGGGGGTCTCTAGTTGGCAGAGGTAGGTACCACTGTCCAAATAGGGACCCTTGCTTCTAGTCAGGGCAAGGAGATAACCCTCTGAGATAACCTTCGCTCACCCTCTAGGTAGCTTGGCGCGAGCAGTCTAGGCTAACCAGAGGCAATGCGTAAAGTATTTGTACCAACACTCACAGTAACACAGTGAAAACACCACAAACTGACTCCACAACAGTTTAGAAAAATAAAGGTATTTTTAATCTAAACTACACAAGACCAAAACGACAAAAATCCAACATACACAGTTCAAGAATATGGTTTCAAAAAGAGTTCTTAAGGTTGCGTTAAAGTTCTTCAAGTTGCGGTAAAATAAACCACAGGTGCGTGAAAAGCTCACAGTTGCGTCACGTTTACTCACAGTACCTTTAGTTGCAACAAAGTTCCAAAAGCAGAAGCTGGTGCGGTGGAAAACAAGCGATGCGTTGCTCCTGAGACCCTGGGGAGGCGATGCGACAGCCCCGCTGCAGCAGCGGGCGTGTTGCGATGAATCCGGTCTGTATGGGGAGGAAGGCCACTTGTATGGATTCCGGTGCGTAGGTTCCGTAGGAAGTCTGTTCTCGCAAAGGCACGATGCGACGATCTCGTAGGGGCTGCGACGATCTCCGGGGTGACGATGCGCGGTCCAGCGGGGATCCTCTCTCTCGCAGCTCCTCGATGCGTTGATTCTGCGACGACACTCGCAGCGACGTGATGCGACCCGCAAGCAAGCGGTGCGGCCATCTCACCCAGCGACGATAGGCTCTGCGACGATACTCGCAGCGATGTTCAATTCTCCCGCACCGGTCTGGTGCGTCCCGCAAACGAAGGATGCGACGGCTCTGGCAGCGGCGTCAGGCGCTGAGACGATCTCGACCTCCGTAGCGGCGGGAAACTTCTCGCACTGTCGGGGATGCGCTCCGCAAGCTAGCGATGCGACACTTTTCAAGTTCAAAAGTCACTCAAGCTCTGTTTCAAGCTTCCCAGCTTAGGTACAACTTCCAGAGGCCCCACAACTGGATCAAGCACTCTAGGAAGGATAGAACTCTCTCAGCAGAGTTCAGGGAAGCTGGGGGTGAAGTCCTTTTGTTCCTGGGACTTCAAAACAGGGAGCCAGCTCTTCTCAGGCCCTTGGAGATTCCTTCAAGCAAGGGGACACAGCACAAAGCAAAGTCCTTCCCCTCTCCTTGGCAGCAAAGCAACAGGTCAGTCCAGCAGAGCAACAGCAGCACAATCTTCCCTCTTCAGTTTCAGCTTTCTCCTTGGCAGAGGTTCCTTCTTGATTTCCAGGATGATCTAATCTTCTGTTGTCAGGGGTCCTGTACTTATACCCCTAAAGTCTTTGTTCTCTTGGTGCATGTGGGCCCTGAGCCCGGTCTGAACCAGTTCTGGGTGGATCCTGAGCACTTTGTTTTGCTGGCTGCATCTTTCCTTTCAGAGTGAGGGGCAGGGTCCTCAGCCGCCCCGCAGGGGGGTGGAGCCAGCATTGTGGAAGGCAGGCACAGCCCTATTCAGCCCAGGTGCTAACTCCTCCCACCACTCCAGTTGCAACTGCAGTCATTCAGCCTAGTGCTGACTCATCCATCCTGCTGGGGAATTCCCTAGCCCCTGTCACTCACAAACCAGACAGTCAATACACAAACAGGCCCAGGCACACAGAAGGGTTAGACAAGAGAACAGCAACTTTCTAAAAGTGCCGTTCTCAAACACAGGATCTAAAAACAATCTTTCCTAAAAGATGTGTTATTAAATTCTGAGTTCAGGGATACTAGATACTTATGCCCTATCTTGTTCCTATGAGAAGAAATGCTGTTAACCACTGTAGCCAGCATCCCCCATGTTAACCTATGGAGCAAGATAGCCTTACAATAGTGAAAAACGAAAATGGCTGTAATTCACTACCAGAACATGTGACAGTTCTAAACTGCCCATAGGCACTGCAGTGGCAGGCCTGAGACACCATTTTAGAGCTACTACTGAGGGTGGCACAATCAGTGCTGCAGGCCCACTAGTAGCATTTGTCATCACCAGCCCTGGCACACCCAGTGCACTTTACTAGGGACTTCCTGGTGATACAAATATGCCAAACATGTATATTCAATCAGAATAACAATTTACACAGGGAGCACTTACACTCTGGCACTGATCAGCAGTGGCAGAGTGTCCAAAGCATCTAAACCAGCAAAAAAGAAATCCAGCACAGCATCAAAAATACAGGAGGTAGAGGCAAAAAGATAGGGGAAACCACGCCAAAGATGGCAGGTCTAACAAATGTGATGTGAAAAACTATTTTGGGGAAAATGAATGGCTTTTACATTTTTGAGAAGGAATAACGAGTGTCTGCATGCTTAAAGAAATACATTTGCCCCTTTCACAATGATGTGACCTGTGTTACCTCAGATTAGGAAGTAGATTGTGCAGATGAGTTGAGGCATGTCCAGAGGTACAGAAGAGGTGAGGCCTTTGTTCAAGACTGTAGTGGGAGAGAGGGCTTTCCTGGGGAGCATAGGTGGTGAGGCTTGTGTCTAAGAGTGCAGTGGACAAGGCTTCATGAAGCCTATCCCCGACTGCACTCTTAGACACAGGCGTCAATTTGACGCTTTACAATGATGTTACCTGTGTTAACTCAGTGTAGGAAGCATATTGAGTTTGTTTGCATAGAGGAATTGTATTTTGTAAAATAGTGAGGTTTCAGTAATGACATGGAATGCTTGTATATAGGACCTGTGCTGTGTTTCCTAAATGTGATGTCAAAAACGATTTTGGGGAAAATGAATGGCTTTTACATTTTTGAGTATAATGAGGCGCAGAGGTTTAAAAAGTGACGCATCTACCTACATGCGTCACTTTTTAAATATGGCGCAAAAAGGTACATGTTTTATGCCGCCGATCCGTCACAAAAAGTGACGCATCAGCAGTGCAAAACTGACGCAGGGCCTCATAAATGAGGTTCTTTGGTTTTTTTGCACACTACTCCAGTTTAGTCCTGTCCACTGCACTCTTGGACACAATCCTCACCTTTTGTGCTCCCCTGGACAGTCTTCGTCTTATCTGCACTCCTGCTTAGGTGTCAGAATCCTATCACATGGGGAAAGCTCCATGTGAAAGCGTTTGCCTCAGTCTTATCCCTGCGGTGACGCAGGTGCAAGATTTTGACGTAACAGTGTCCTAAAAGTGACGCAGTGAAATCTCATAGATATCACTGCGTCATTATTACGAGGCTTTTTGCGGAAAAATGACCCCTCTGTGTACATTACACTTGACAGAGGTATAATGTGGCGCAGAGGTTTAAAAAATTACACATCTACCTACATGCGTCACTTTTTAAATATGGTGCAACAAGGCACATGTTTTACGCCGCCAATGCGTCACAAAAAGTGACGCATCAGTAGCTCAAAACTGACGCATGGCTTTATAAATGAGGCTCATCTTTTTAATGCACACTACTCCAGTTTAGTCCTGTCCACTGCACTCTTGGACACAAGCCTCACGTTTTGTGCTCCCCTGGACAGTCTTCATCTCATCTGCACTCCTGCTTAGGTGTGAGAATCGTATCACATGGGGAAAGCCCCATGTGACAGCGTTTGCCTCAGTCACTTGACAGAGGTATAATGTGGCGCAAAAGGTTTAAAAAGTGACGCATCTACCTACATGCGTCACTTTTTAAATATGGCGCAACAAGGCACATGTTTTATGCCGCCAATGCGTGACGCATCAGTAGCGCAAAACTGACGCAGGGCTTTATAAATGAGGCTTATTTTTTTCTTGCACACTACTCCAGTTTAGTCCTGTCCACTGCACTCTTGGACACAAGCCTCACGTTTTGTGCTCCCCTGGACAGGCTTCATCACATGAGTATTCCTGCTTAGGCCTTATACTTTTTTTTTTTAATAACATTTGAAAAACAATGAAAAGGTCATATGAATAAACTTTTCATTACACTACTAAAATATTTTTGCTGCAAATTAATGAGTTTTCCATTTTTGAGAAAGTTTAAATAGTAGGACCTGCACTGTGTTTCTAAAATGTTATTGAAAAATCGATTTTGGGACTAATCAATGAATTCTACATTTTTGATAAAGAATAAATAGTGTGTGCATGATTACATAAAAAAATTCAATTACACAATTATGTCACCTGTGTTACCTGAGATTAGGAAGTAGATTGTGCAGATGAGGTGAGACATGTCCAGAGGGACAGAGGAGGTGAGGTTTATGATCAAGACTGTAGTGGGAGAGAGGCCTTTCCCGGGAAGCATAGGTGGTGAAGCCTGTGTATAAGAGTGCAGTGGACTAGACTTCATGAAGTCTATCCCCTACTGGACTCTTAGACACAGGTCTCATCTTCTTTGTACCTGTGGACAGAGCTGTCTTCCACTATACTCTTCAATACAGGCCTCACCTTTTGTGCACCCCTGGAGAATCCTCACCTGATCTGTAACCCTGAATAGATCATTGCTTTGTTGTTTGTTAATAGTGGTCTATAATGTGCTATTTTTTTCTTTAACACAGATTGAAATCAAGATTTCAAGAGTAAGCAAACATGCCCTCAAGGGAAAGGAGAAGAAAATAACATAACCACCAAAAAACAAAAACAGCAACGGAATTACAGCACTCTTCCACAACAAATAGTTCAAAAAACAGGAACCAAGCTCCTGGTAAGACAACTAAGTCTTTTATACGGAACATATGTACTTAAAAAAAAATTGTTGGACAGCATGTAGAAAAAGAGAATGAGAGAGTAAACTTGAAAAGGAAGGAGAGAACCTCAAAGAATCCTACAACTGGAGCAGGAGAGAATAATATGTATAGGAATAGAAGGCAGAATCAGTTTAGAGACATTCGTAAACGAATGTTTCGCATTAGGGTAGTTTTACATTTGTTAAAAAACATTAGGAAAGGTAAACAGAGAGCTGCTTTTTATAAGAAAAAGAAAAGTGTAGAGAAGATTGTTGATCAGGCTTTTGAAGTTAAGAAACAATTATTTATTTGAATAATCAATAGAATTAGGACACTTAACAAGACAATTGATGTTTTCAAATCAAACAGTAGACAGAAAAGAGTAATTAATCGGACTAATTTTTGTAAAGTTTTTTCTGGAGAATGGATGCACAGTTCAAGTTGTGAGCCATTTTTTAATGAGGAGAGTTACTTCCAGGAGAATGATTTAGTGCATGCAGTTGACACTAGTGGTCGAGCGTATGAAGTGAAAGACGGTTGTCTGATTGAAAAAGAGAAACTTGTGCCTAGAGAACCAGAAGAGGTGTTAACTGATGAAGTTTTAGGGAGACGTACTAAGGGTCCAGTGTACACTTGGAAGTGTAGTCGTATTTGTAGTGTGCGACAGGAATCAATTGATTTGTTTTGTAATTTCTTACGTACATATAGTAACAAAAGTCTAAAGCAGAAAGTGAAGTTGTTGCAAGACTTAGATCCTTGCAGAGTGAGAGAAAACACAGGTTTGCAAGGGCATTCACTGGCTTGTCTTTCTAGAAAAGTCTGTCAGAGTGTTTTTCATCATTTTAGGATGTTAGCAGTGCATCATACCAAAATGAGGAAATTAGTGAGAATGTTGTATTATGCAAAAAGTCCAGCACTTAAGCTTAAACAATTAAACAGTGCTCTTTTGCATGGAACTGAATTAGATGTGAAGAAGATTTGTGAAGAAATTGAGATTTGTTATTTTGGTGAAAAAGAGGATAGTGTAGAAATTGACACAGCAATTCAAGGTAATGTGGAAGACAAAGTGCAGATTTCAAGTACAGAAAAGTTTGAGCAGGAAATTACCAGGTTTAAGGTGAAATCAAGTGAAAGGCCGAATTTTACTTGTGTGTGTTGTCGACAAAGTCATTATAAGCATCAAACTAGATTAGTTGATTTATACGTAAAAATTGAAAAGATGAATAATTATGAGTGGAATGATTTTGCAACTTATTTGTGGGTGGAGAATTGTTTTGATTTGAGTTCTGATCAGCGTATTTGTAAATATTGTTATGATAAATTAAATCAAAACAGAATGCCTGCTAGAGCTGTTCATAATAATCTGGAGTTGGTAGACATTCCCCGTGAATTGATGGATTTAAATACATATGAGTCTATTTTGATTCAATGTGTCCACCCTTTTCAGGCAATTGTTCGCATGGAGCCTAAGATAGGGAAATTGCCTCCTACAGATTTGCAGAGAGGATTAAAGGGAAGAGTTGTTTATTTGCCTCTTGATTTCCCAAAAAATATTGATACAATTGGTATAGAAAAAGTAGAAGAGGAACCTTTAGTTATTCAAGTTTACAAGTTTACAATTTACAAGTTTTTATTTGGTTTGGTACTCCACTGAGGACCACAAATAATATACAATTCAGTTCTTACAGCTTTTTAAAAGTTCTCATGTTAATACAAAGATAAAAGAGGTTTTAAAAATGTATAAAGTTTATAACAAACTAGTTCATTAGGGGGAGTTTTGTAAGCGATAATCAATTCCTTGACGGTGGTGATGCGGCATCTGAGATATATAGGATACAGATGTTTTGCTCTTGCCTCTACTACTTTTAGATTGGGGCATATGTACAGTAGATGCTCTAAGTCCTGCTCCCCGCCGTTACATAGGCTACAAATTGGTGACTCGTTTTGATGCCATTTTGATGTTATAGATTGGGTGGGTAGAATGCCCAACCGGAGCAGGATAATTATTCTCCTAGCGCCGTGAGTGAGATTAAAATCTATGTAGTTCTGGGTTTTCTTAAATACCACTGATTCAGCAAAGTTTTTATATAAAATTAGTTTGGCGCAATGCGATGAGTCAAGGTCAAAGCTTAGTCTTGGGGTATAGCATTTTAAGAAGAGTTTCAATTGAGGCGGTGTCCAAGTCAGCAACAGATCAGTACTAATATTCGCCAGTTTGAGGGCGAAGGACATGTTTTTATAAAATACGTGCTTCGTAGAATCATTATCAAAAGTCTCTGTTTTAAGCAGGGAGCGAAGTGTACCATCCTTTGCATGGAGCAGGTTGTATGCCCACCTAATGATGTTTGCGATACCTCAAGAGTAAGAGCTCGTGAGCGATAGTTCAAGGCGGAGTGCTTATACTGGGATAGACTGCGCTACTTTTAGCATTTTCCTCAAAATCTTTCCTTCTTTTAGGTCCAGGAATGTCCACTGCTTTATAGGTATGTATTCCAGGGCATACGATAAAACTGCAGGGATCTTCACACTGTAGACTTTAAGCAGGGAGGAAAAATGTCTATTTCCCGAGGCCGCATATAACCTTAGCAGTGCTCCTGCGTGTACCTCTGATTTTCTTGACAAGTTTAGAAACTGGTGGTTGTTTTTTAGCGACTTAGTGAAGATCCTACCAAAATAGGTATACTCCTCAACTTCTTTGATTTTTTCGTCACCGAGTCTCCAACAATATTTACTGCTTTTTTTCTTCCCTGAAAAAGAAACTATTTTTGTTTTGGCTAAATTAGGTATTAGGAAATGTTTCTTAGTATACTTATACAGGGCATCCAGATCGTTTTGTAGTCCAAAGGGTGTTTGGTCCAACACTATAATATCGTCCGCGTAAAGTAGGGTATGAACTTTTTGGGCAGCTACCTTTGGTGGGAAGTTTAGTTCTCGCTGTAGATGCTGAGGCAAATCACTGAGGTATAAGGAGAACAACAACGGGGCAAGGAGGCACCCTTGCTTGAGTCCGTTAGGGGTTGGGATCGGGTTAGTCAGGCCCTTTTCCCTCCCCATTTGTACGTGGCACCAGGTGTCTGTATGCAGTGCAATTATAATTCGTAACAACTGCTCAGGGATTCCTAATTTCTTCAGTTTTTTCCATAGGGTCACTCTATCCACTTGGTCGAACGCTGTGGTAAAGTCGATGAATGCTGCATACACAGGCTGGGATTTAACTACCACATATTTATCGAGGATAGTTTGTAACATCGTGATGTTGTCTAAGACTGAGTGCTTTGGCCTAAAGCCTGCTTTGTAGAGCGGGATCAGTCCCTGTGTGAAAGCCCATTTTTTTAGTTGATCAAGAACCTCTGCAGCAAAGATCTTTCCCGTAGCATCCAGTAGTGCTATCTGCCGGTAATTGCCAGGGTGTTGTCTCGGTCCCTTTTTATATATCGGTATGACGATACTACCCTTCCAGGATTTCGGCAATTTCCCTGTATTGAGGATGAAATTGAAGAGGGGAGACAGTATCGTGCTCCATCCCTTACGGTCAGTCTGAAGGACCTTAATAGGTATTTGGTCTGGGCCGGTGGCTCCTGTTGTTCTTGCCTTCCTTATATGCATTTCTGCAGAAAAGGGGGACACAGTTCCAATGGATGAGGTAATTCCTTCGCAGTTGTTTGTGGGAGTTATAGGCCTTTCATAGTTAGTGTTTAATTTATGCAAGTTGGTCAAATATAACTCCCATTCTTTAGGGGGGACTGGGATGGCTTGCAAGGCCTTTTTTGTGCCTGTTTCTTTAGCGATTAGTGACCAGTAAGTACGTTGGTTGTACTGTTTTGCTGCTATCCGCAGGTCGACCCAGTTTTTATCATGTGTTATACTTTTTTGCCGTTGTTTCTCCCTCTTGCGTTGGTTCTTTAATTTATTAATTTCTGCTTGTCTCGATATAGAGGGCTCTAGGAACTGCGATCTTATTAATTTATTTAACCTTTTTGCGCTTGTAGATGGCCTACTAGTTTTATTTTTGAGTCTTGCTGGTACAGCTTGTTGCAATTTGTGTTGGAGCGTTTGTTTTAATGTCTCGATTATCATCTCAAAGTTTGTTATTAGGTTGGAGGAATAGTTTGCTTGAAGGAGCTGCTTAGTATTTATTAGAGTGGTGACTTTATTGAGTGTAGCGGAATTCCAATATATCTGCCTTTGGTTTGTCTTTACCGTAACTGTACTGGATTTAAACATGATGTGGCTTGTTGGGCATGTGGTCGTTGTCCATTGGGTGTGTAAAGCCTGGATGGCATGGTCGCTTCCTTGGACAAAGTAAGTCTGAAGCTGTGAAACAGACCCATACATATCCAAGCTGCAGATCATATAATCCAAGATTGATATGGAATTCGTTCCCTGTCTCGTATAAGACGCGGGGATGTCACCTTCCACATTTCCATTTAGGATAGTTCCATTTAGTAAAGGTAGTGATTGTAATAATACTTTCCCCCTTTTGTCAGCCTTGCTTCTGGTCGGGAACAATGGGACTGAAATTTCAAGAGCTTCCTCCTTATACCAGCTTGCCCATTTCGATATTTCTGTGTTAGATAGTTTTCCGTTGAGGTCACCCATGATTATAAAGGGGAGATAGGCTTGAGTTTCTGTTATTAGCTGGATACCCTCCAAGATTTCAACAAATAGCCCATCGTTTTTTTGTCCATGGTGGATATATACGTTGAAAAGCAAAAAGTTTTTTTGCAGCTCTGAAGTGTCTAACCCCAACCTGATCATAATACATTGAAAGTGGTTAGATTTTGTAGAGATGATTTCTTGGGCCCAGTTGTACTCTTCGCTTAAAAGGATTGCTATACCTCCCTTCGCATGCCCTCGGCCAACTTCCTGCGCTGGGATATCATAGATAGCCAAGACGCCCAAGGGTATATGCTGCGCTCTATAAATATTAAAAATAAATAAATAAATAAATAAATAAATAAATAGATGAAATACCCCTCCTGGTAAAAACTTTTTGTTGACCAAGTTTCTTGAATTGCCATTATAGCTGGTTGGTTTTTCGTCAGTTCCATCATCTTTTCTGGTGTTTTCCCTGCTATGTTCCAAGATGATATCAGTAGACCACTGCTAAACTGAGTGAATCTTGTTCTGTGCTTGTTTTTTATTGTTTAAAGTCTCTGCAATCCATAACCAAGACTGATCTAGATTTACTGTATCCTTATCTTTGGAACTTTGGCTCCAGATTTCTCTCTCCCCGTCCTTTACTAAGATAATTGGATGATCTGCAGAGTCGCCTATGTAATTAGTTTTATTATTTTGCTGATTAAAGGTTTTTTGTAATGATCCCTTAGGCAGATTTCTCGGTTTCCGTCTGTAGATTTCTGTATTGAGGTCAGATCGTAGCCACATTTATGGAGAGTCTCTTTTTCTTTCAGAATAATTCCCGGGAACACTGGTGACCAAAATTCTACCACGGCCGTTTTCATTTTTTCTTTATCCGGGAAGGTTACTAAGTTGATTTCTTTTCGTGTTAAAGTTTGTAGGGGCAAAATACGTTGAAGGAGGTTAATAATACGGCCACGGTTGAGAGGTGCTTCATCTGTTGGAAACAGCTCTGTTATTTGCATCTGCGTCGATATTAAATTTTCTTGTGGTGAGTCTTTTTTCCGGTAGTCTTCGGGTCCTTTAAAATGAACTCTTAATGCAGGGCTTACTGGGTCATAAAGGAAGTCTTTTGCCCTTGGGTTTAACGGATTTTGTTGGAGTATTTTATTATTAGATTTTTCCATCAAGTTTTGATTTATTCTCTTTAGAGATATGGGCGATTTTATGCTTTCTTCGTGAACAAGGTGGGCATCAGGAGGGGTGGTGGTCTTCTGAAATTTGAGTTTATGCGCTTTTTTCTTTTTAAATCTTCTTAGCGGCTTTCCCCTTTTTTTCTTCCTCTCCGCTTCTTTTTTATATTTTGTAAATCCTGCGCATCCTCACCATTTAGGCCAATGCTGTCCTTTTTTTCTTGGTCCATGACGGGACTGGCCATGATAAGTTTGTCTTAAGGTTTCCTGAATATAGGATATTGGTTAGACTCGCTATTAGTGTCTTCTTTGAAGAGTTTCTTAAGGGAATATACCATAGTTTTACACTGGTTACTTATTGGTCCCTTGCATGATTTATTACCGGTTTGTGTTCCCATTTCTCTTTTTGCAGGCGCTAAGTGGCCGGTGCTTTTTGATGTCACTTGTTACCTCTTGACAGTTGTCAGATATTCCCTTTACTTTGGTTAGCTCGGTTTGTTCTTTTTTCCTTTTTTCTTCCACTAGGAATTTTAAAATTCCTATTTGCACATCAAGTGTTTGATCCGAGTTCTCCAAGATATTACCTAGATGGGCGAGGACCGAATCCAGGATTTTTTGCAGTGTGAAAAGAGACTGCGATACTGGAGTATTATTGTTCGTTAAGCTGGTGGACTTGAACATAAAAAAGTCCGGGGAATATTCCAGGAGACCCTCTCGGTCCGAGGGTTTTTGTAATGTGCTATTGTGTATAACATCGGGCTCTTCTTGAGGTCCCAGATCTAATTCTCCTTTCTTAACGGTTGTTTCAGGATGCATCGAGATATGATCAGGGCTATGTTGAATATTAGATAAGTCCAATGTTATTTGGCTGGTTGACTCTATTTCTGGGGATGAGTCCTCGAGATCTGTTAAGGGGGTTATTTGGTCAACCTCAGATGTAATTAAGGTGTGTTCTTTGGGGGGGCCTGTGCACTTCCCTCTTTGTTTTTTCCATCCTCCATTATTTCAGCTGTTATAGCTGGGTTTGATTGATTTATTACTACTAGCCCATCCGTGGTTAATGTTGTAAAATATTTTCGTATTCCGGGGGTTACTGTTATCCTTCCACTTTTCACCGCTTTGTTAGTGGTCTTCCTAATTGCCTCTTCTGTCCCCATTCTTTTCATGAAAATGGTTCGTGATCTCAGTTTCTTAAAGGCCATTTCCCTGCACCAGGGCTATTGATAGTATTTTTCCGATAGTAGATTATCAGTTTGGTTAGAGACTGTGGAATATTAATTTGATTTTACACTGGACAGGGGATTTGGGTGGCTTCCTTCCTCTGGCCTTTATACTCTGGGTTTTAGCTGGTGCCTACTACTCTGTGGTAGCACCAGCTCTTTCAGATTGAGATGATTTTCAGCTGGGCCGTTTATGGTTGGCGTTCCAACGGTGTTATTCTTATAGCGCCAATCTTAGCGGGCACACCTGCACTCCGCTTAGTTCTACTGCACTCCTGTTTTATGATACTGATCCTTGCCTGTCACACTTAGACAGACCCTCCTCAAGGTTTCAGCCTATGGGGCCCGCGACGCCTCGACGACACCACCACCTCACTCTCCCGGGCCCCTCTACCCCTTACAGGGGGGCAGCTGCCGTCAGGGAGGGAGCGAGGGTAGCCTCTGGGTTTCGAAGTCACGGGTATTGCAAGAGTTGATAAGGTCTGCCAGTATTGGTGTGTCTCTCTTCTGTGGTATTGGAATGCTTTAGTCCGTCGGGTTCTGTTCTTCCCATTTGTTGTTATTTGAGGGATATCGCATTAAGGCTTGCTCCCCCTTAGTGCTCTTGTCGTCCCTACCACCCAGGCCGACCCTCCGCCACTGGGACGGGGGATCTGTGTTCAGCACTCTGCACTCTGTCACTCGTAGCTTATTACTCAGCCCTATCAAGCGTGGTAAGGGCTGAATTTTACCATCCCGCTCGCCGTCACTACGATTTTGAATCGGTTGCGGAGGTGAAGCACTAGGTGGGGCCACAGGAGGTAGTTCAGGGGGAGTTCGGGGGGAATGGCAATATTTCTGGCTGTTGTTCGCTGCTGTCCCCTTCCCCGTAACCCCCAGTGCCGCTCTCACCGTTGTACTGCTGCTGGAGGTCCAAGCTTCGGTACACGCTTCTTGCCTCTGGATTCCGTTGATTCCTCTGGTTCTTTAGGCACCTCGGGCAGTTGCTTGTGGCTGCGGCTTGATAGTTAGCCTGCCAGGGTCGTGCCTTGCTGTGTTCGCGTTGGTGCGTGTGGTTCTTTTAAATATCCTTTGTTGGCTTCTGCCTTACTCCATGCTGGTGGTGGTTCTTCGATTTTTTCTGTTTTTGTCTTTTTGGTGGGTGGCAGGATGCAGACTGTGGGCTGCGGGCTGCGGTCTGCGGTCTGCAGGCCGCGGGCTCCTGCCGAGCCTCCCTCTTCCTCCTCCTAGTCTGCTCCTGCTCCGCTCCGCTCAATGCGCTGTGCAGTTCCCGCACACGGCAGGCTCACGGCCCAAGCCTCCCGGTGCCCGCTCCTGTTCCGCTCCCTTCTTCGCTCCACACAGTACTGTGTGCGGGTCCCGCTCACTGCGGGCTTACAGAAGGTGGGAAGCGGGGTGCGGGCTGCGGGCTCACGGTAGGCAGTAGGCGGTAGACGGGCTGCGGTAGGCGGGCTGCCGGTTCAGTGTCCAGAGTCCAGAGTAGGCGTCGGCCCGATGGTCGAGATAGCTTTCGGCTTTTAGCTTCAGCTTCTGCTTCGGTCAATCCTCCAAGCCGCCAAGCCTCCAAGCCGCCAAGCCACCAAGCCGCCAAGCCTCCCTGCTCTGCTCCCTCTCCGCTCAGTGCGGCTCACACACACTCTCTGTGGCTGCTTCTACTCACTCATTAGTTATTCTAGTTAATGGGGTTCCGACAAAGAGTAAGAAAATCTGGCAAGATTTAGTGGATGTTAGGAAAGTCAAAAAGGCAACGTTGTATTTAGTCAAAAACAATGAGTATTACAAAGAGATATGTGTTGCAGCAGAGGAAACAGCTGCAGATGAAGACAGTGATTGTTCAGGTGGACAAATTGAAAAAGTTGATGTGTCTAGAAGTGAAGAAATATATGAACATTATACTGTTCATCCTTTGCATTCCAAAGAAGTAATGGGGAATGCAATTGAATTGTTTCAAATGAAAGCAGCAAAAGGAAGTCCCATTAGTGTATGGGAAGAAAGTTTGGAAGCTCGTTGTTTTCCACAGCTATTTCCAACAGGTCGAGGTGGACGATATGAAGATCGTCCACTTCAAATTCCTGCATCTGAATATCGAACTGTAAGATTATATGCTGAAGATCCAAGGTTTCGTCAATGCATTCCCTATTTGTTTCATCTGCTGTATGAAAGGGACTTGTCTGGGCTTTCTTATGCAGTAAACCATATACTGAAAAGTGGAGCACATCTGCAAAATGTTTCGGCGAGGGACTTTATGGAGAAAGTGAATCTGCAAGATAATATTTTGGAATCTCATCTAATCAATCTCATGGCATGTCAGCGTGTTACAAATGAGTATTGGTACCGTCGTCATGGGGAATTGAAATGTATGCTAAGAAACTTAGGAACTCCTACATGGTTCCTCACTCTTAGCTGTGCCGAGTATGCATGGGACGACTTACTTCAATTTCTACGAGAGGCAAATGCAAATATACAAAATATAGAATTCAAAACACCTGGAGAACTGTGTTCTTTGGATCCAGTGAATGTATGCAGATATTTCAATCATAGATTTGAAGCTATGATGTCTTTTATTACCAACAAAAAAATCCTCCCCTTGGAGAGGTTTTGGATTTCTTTTGGAGAGAGGACTATCAAGCAAGAGGTGCTCCTCACATACATATGTTGTTGTGGATTAAAGATGCACCCAAATTTGGAACAGATTCGGATGAAACAGTGATGAGTTTCATTGAAGAGTATTCATCATGTGCTGTTCCGAAAACTACAGAGGAAAACAGTTTAAGGCAACAAGTTTTACGCTTTCAATCCCATCGTTGTGGAAAGTACTGTCATCGAAAATTCAGAAACAAGGACAAGTTCTACACAAAATGTCGTTTCAGCTTTCCACGACCAGTGATTTCTAAAGGAAGAGTAAATAATTTGATGTCTTCTCTGCGACATACTGTGACGAGGAAATCACCAAAAAATACATACAATTTAAAATGAAACGAAGAGTCCAAGTACATCAACGACTACAACCCAGTGATTTAGTCCATGTGAAATGCTAACATGGATATTCAGTTAGTTGCTGACAACTCTATTGCAGTTGCTCGATATGTGACGTCTTACATCACAAAAAAAGAAAAGACAGGACTAAAGGAAATGTGGGAGGACATTTCACATGAAAAGAGTCTAAGCAAGAAATTATACAGTTACAGTCTGAAGATGTTGTCGCATCGAGAAATTGGAGCATATGAATGTTCTGATTGATTGTTGTCAGCAAGTCTATATGCCAAATCTAGAACCATCATTTGGGTGAGTCTAGGTCTTGCTGCAACACAAACTCGAGTATTGAAATCTGCACAAGAAATAGAGTATTTGGCGGAGAAAGAACCAGAAAGTACAGATATTTTGAAGACAAACATGTTGGATACATACTATCCAAATAGAAGTAGTCATCTTGAGAACAGTTGTTTGTATGAAGTTCTGCAAAACTATATTTATAAGAGAACCATCAGAGAAGATATTAACAATGGAATATATGCTATCATTGGGTGTGGAGGATGTCTAGTGAGACAGAAAAAAGGCCATTTGATTAATCATCGAAAATTGAGTTGCGAAAATCCAGAGAAAAGGGAATTTTACTATTTAGCTCTTTTGCAACTCTTTAAGCCATGGCGTACAGAAGAGGAACTACTTGGAGATTTTCTGTGTTACGAAGATTCTTTTAATGCAATCAAGGATACCATAGAATTCCCTGTTTTTCCAAATTATCTGCAAATGTTGAACGAAGAAATAGAGCAAGAAGCCACAATTGCTGCAGAGATTGCTAGAGACAGTTCTCAAGATAGTCAGAGTTCTGCTTCATTGAGTCAGGATCCACTTGGAGGACCAATTATACAAAATGAAGCTGCCACTGCCATGGATGAGGTGGAAAGAGCTATGGAACAAGCTCAAGATGATGTAGTTTACTTAGAAGATTTGGTGAAACAACTAAACCATGAGCAGAAACAGATATATGACGAAGTCACAGAACAGGTTGAACATGGATTCAGTCATGAGAAAAAAGAGTGCTCATGTACATCATTTAAGCCTGTCCAACTGTACGTGAGTGGAGAAGCGGGAACTGGAAAAAGTTTTCTGATTAAAGCAATTGCAACTTATCTGCAGAAAAAGACTGAATCACCGCTGTCTTGTGTTGTTACCGCTCCAACTGGGCTGGCTGCACATAACATTAAAGGGATTACTTTACATCGTTTACTGATGCTGCCAGTGGAGCATGATAACAAATTGCAATTTCACAAGCTATCTGGAGATGCGTGTTCCGAAGTTTCGAGAGTCCTGAAGAAAATGAAACTTCTTATCATTGATGAAGTAAGCATGGTGTCAAATATAATGCTTGCTTTTGTACATTTGAGAATGCAAGAAATTCTTAGAACAGACTATGATGTCTTATTTGGAGGAAAACACATTATTGTTTTTGGAGATCTACTGCAGTTGACTCCAGTGAAAGGACAACCTGTGTTCAAAATGCTCACGCATGAAGATACCAGGAAGTGCCTAGGAAGCATTGGAAACGTTAATATATGGTTAAACTTCAAATATGCAGAACTGCTTCAAAATATGCGGCAGGCAAAGGATGAAGATTAAAAAAATATTTTACAAGATGTAAGAATCGGAAAAGTAAGTCAGCAAGGGAAAGAAGCTTTACATGGACGATTAATTTCAAATTTGTACCCAAATGAAAACATTCTTCCAGAGAATATTTTTAAGAAAATTAACGAGAAGAAATCTGGCATATGTTTGATGCCAACTCTGAAAGAATGATTCAGAAAAGGGGGTGGTGATGAACAGAGTGTCTGAATTAAGCAGACCACTCTTACCCAGTCCAAAGATCAGGGCTTGATCCATCACCGTTATTTAGCTCACTGCCCCATCCCAGCTCAGAACCTGGCTATATGCAAATCAGTCTGTCCCTGGCCCAGTGCATCATGGGAACAGGGCAGACCAAACTACCAAGCCAATTCTACACCAGAAAGGAGACAAGCTACCGGGGACCGGTTTCTGGCATTTCAGCCTCGTCGGCCCGGCTTGCTTGAATCCTGATGGAGCAGTGAGCAAGGGACTCATGTCTGAGTATACCCTGCCACACCTATAGTGGCCAAAAACGATTCAGAAAAGGGGGTGGTGATGAACAGAGTGTCTGAATTAAGCAGACCACTCTTACCCAGTCCAAAGATCAGGGCTTGATCCATCACCGTTATTTAGCTCACTGCCCCATCCCAGCTCAGAACCTGGCTATATGCAAATTAGTCTGTCCCTGGCCCAGTGCATCATGGGAACAGGGCAGACCAAACTACCAAGCCAATTCTTCACCAGAAAGGAGACAAGCTACCGGGGACCGGTTTCTGGCATTTCAGCCTCGTCGGCCCGGCTTGCTTGAATCCTGATGGAGCAGTGAGCAAGGGACTCATGTCTGAGTATACCCTGCCACACCTATAGTGGCCAAAAACGATTCAGAAAAGGGGGTGGTGATGAACAGAGTGTCTGAATTAAGCAGACCACTCTTACCCAGTCCAAAGATCAGGGCTTGATCCATCACCGTTATTTAGCTCACTGCCCCATCCCAGCTCAGAACCTGGCTATATACAAATTAGTCTGTCCCTGGCCCAGTGCATCATGGGAACAGGGCAGACCAAACTACCAAGCCAATTCTTCACCAGAAAGGAGACAAGCTACCGGGGACCGGTTTCTGGCATTTCAGCCTCGTCGGCCCGGCTTGCTTGAATCCTGATGGAGCAGTGAGCAAGGGACTCATGTCTGAGTATACCCTGCCACACCTATAGTGGCCAAAAACGATTCAGAAAAGGGGGTGGTGATGAACAGAGTGTCTGAATTAAGCAGACCACTCTTACCCAGTCCAAAGATCAGGGCTTGATCCATCACCGTTATTTAGCTCACTGCCCCATCCCAGCTCAGAACCTGGCTATATGCAAATTAGTCTGTCCCTGGCCCAGTGCATCATGGGAACAGGGCAGACCAAACTACCAAGCCAATTCTTCACCAGAAAGGAGACAAGCTACCGGGGACCGGTTTCTGGCATTTCAGCCTCGTCGGCCCGGCTTGCTTGAATCCTGATGGAGCAGTGAGCAAGGGAATCATGTCTGAGTATATCCTACCACACCTATAGTGGCCAAAAACGATTCAGTAAAGGGGGTGGTGATGAACATAGTGTCTGAATTAAGCAGACCACTCTTACCCAGTCCAAATATCAGGGCTTGATCCATCACCGTTATTTAGCTCACTGCCCCATCCCTGCTCAGAACCTGGCTATATGCAAATTAGTCTGTCCCTGGCCCAGTGCATCATGGGAACAGGGCAGACCAAACTACCAAGCCAATTCTTCACCAGAAAGGAGACAAGCTACCGGGGACCGGTTTCTGGCATTTCAGCCTCGTCGGCCCGGCTTGCTTGAATCCTGATGGAGCAGTGAGCAAGGGACTCATGTCTGAGTATACCCTGCCACACCTATAGTGGCCAAAAACGATTCAGAAAAGGGGGTGGTGATGAACAGAGTGTCTGAATTAAGCAGACCACTCTTACCCAGTCCAAAGATCAGGGCTTGATCCATCACCGTTATTTAGCTCACTGCCCCATCCCAGCTCAGAACCTGGCTATATGCAAATTAGTCTGTCCCTGGCCCAGTGCATCATGGGAACAGGGCAGACCAAACTACCAAGCCAATTCTTCACCAGAAAGGAGACAAGCTACCGGGGACCGGTTTCTGGCATTTCAGCCTCGTCGGCCCGGCTTGCTTGAATCCTGATGGAGCAGTGAGCAAGGGACTCATGTCTGAGTATACCCTGCCACACCTATAGTGGCCAAAAACGATTCAGAAAAGGGGGTGGTGATGAACAGAGTGTCTGAATTAAGCAGACCACTCTTACCCAGTCCAAAGATCAGGGCTTGATCCATCACCGTTATTTAGCTCACTGCCCCATCTCAGCTCAGAACCTGGCTATATACAAATTAGTCTGTCCCTGGCCCAGTGCATCATGGGAACAGGGCAGACCAAACTACCAAGCCAATTCTTCACCAGAAAGGAGACAAGCTACCGGGGACCGGTTTCTGGCATTTCAGCCTCGTCGGCCCGGCTTGCTTGAATCCTGATGGAGCAGTGAGCAAGGGACTCATGTCTGAGTATACCCTGCCACACCTATAGTGGCCAAAAACGATTCAGAAAAGGGGGTGGTGATGAACAGAGTGTCTGAATTAAGCAGACCACTCTTACCCAGTCCAAAGATCAGGGCTTGATCCATCACCGTTATTTAGCTCACTGCCCCATCCCAGCTCAGAACCTGGCTATATGCAAATTAGTCTGTCCCTGGCCCAGTGCATCATGGGAACAGGGCAGACCAAACTACCAAGCCAATTCTTCACCAGAAAGGAGACAAGCTACCGGGGACCGGTTTCTGGCATTTCAGCCTCGTCGGCCCGGCTTGCTTGAATCCTGATGGAGCAGTGAGCAAGGGAATCATGTCTGAGTATATCCTACCACACCTATAGTGGCCAAAAACGATTCAGTAAAGGGGGTGGTGATGAACAGAGTGTCTGAATTAAGCAGACCACTCTTACCCAGTCCAAATATCAGGGCTTGATCCATCACCGTTATTTAGCTCACTGCCCCATCCCTGCTCAGAACCTGGCTATATGCAAATTAGTCTGTCCCTGGCCCAGTGCATCATGGGAACAGGGCAGACCAAACTACCAAGCCAATTCTTCACCAGAAAGGAGACAAGCTACCGGGGACCGGTTTCTGGCATTTCAGCCTCGTCGGCCCGGCTTGCTTGAATCCTGATGGAGCAGTGAGCAAGATACTCATGTCTGAGTATACCCTGCCACACCTATAGTGGCCAAAAACGATTCAGAAAAGGGGGTGGTGATGAACAGAGTGTCTGAATTAAGCAGACCACTCTTACCCAGTCCAAAGATCAGGGCTTAATCCATCACCGTTATTTAGCTCACTGCCCCATCCCAGCTCAGAACCTGGCTATATGCAAATTAGTCTGTCCCTGGCCCAGTGCATCATGGGAACAGGGCAGACCAAACTACCAAGCCAATTCTTCACCAGAAAGGAGACAAGCTACCGGGGACCGGTTTCTGGCATTTCAGCCTCGTCGGCCCGGCTTGCTTGAATCCTGATGGAGCAGTGAGCAAGGGACTCATGTCTGAGTATACCCTGCCACACCTATAGTGGCCAAAAACGATTCAGAAAAGGGGGTGGTGATGAACAGAGTGTCTGAATTAAGCAGACCACTCTTACCCAGTCCAAAGATCAGGGCTTGATCCATCACCGTTATTTAGCTCACTGCCCCATCCCAGCTCAGAACCTGGCTATATGCAAATTAGTCTGTCCTTGGCCCAGTGCATCATGGGAACAGGGCAGACCAAACTACCAAGCCAATTCTTCACCAGAAAGGAGACAAGCTACCGGGGACCGGTTTCTGGCATTTCAGCCTCGTCGGCCCGGCTTGCTTGAATCCTGATGGAGCAGTGAGCAAGGGACTCATGTCTGAGTATACCCTGCCACACCTATAGTGGCCAAAAACGATTCAGAAAAGGGGGTGGTGATGAACAGAGTGTCTGCATTAAGGGTATACTCAGATGTGAGTCCCTTGCTCATTGCACCATCAGGATTCAAGCAAGCCGGGCCGACGACGCCTGAAATGGCAGAAACCGGTCCCTGGAAGCTTGTTTCCTTCCCAGTATAAGAATTGGCTTGGTAGTTTGGTTTGCCCTGTTTCCATCATGCACTGGGACAGGAACAGACTAATTTGCATATAGCCAAGTTTGAGCTGGGATGGTGCAGTGAGCTAAAAAACGATGATGGATCAAGCCCTGATCTTTGGACTGGGTAAGAGTGGTCTGCTTAATTCAGGCACTCTGTTCATCACCACCCCCTTTTCTGAACTCTGAAAGAATGTTCCATGTTCAACAACAAAATGTTAAAGTTAGAAAATGAAGAGATAGTGAAACTGGAAGCTACAGATAAAATAGAGCATATGGGAGCAACAATTATTTTGTCTGAAAATTGGAAATCAAAATTGGATTTATTAGAGAAGACTATATCTAAAACTGCTGGTTTTGAAAAGACTCTGAATGTGTGTTTAAATTGTCGTATCATTTTGAGAAGGAATTTAAATGTTGAAAGAGGTTTAGTAAATGGAGCAATGGGTCATGTTGTTGGTTTTGTGAATTACAATTCTAAGTCTCAAGGTTTAAGTGTAGATAGCGCTTTGGTGAACATTGGAAGTTCTGTGTTTAAAGAGGGTATGGCATATGTGGCATTATCACGAGTCAGAACTTTATCAGGATTGTATTTGATTGAGTGTGAGGAAACAAAGATTTGTGCAGATCTACACTGTGTTAAAGAATACAATAGGTTAAGAAGAGAGTATGCTCCACATTTGCCTCAATATCCTCTGATTGAAAAACGTGTGGTAGGCCGAAAAAGAAGAAATGAGAGTAATTGCAGTGAGATAGTAGCAAAAAGACAAAAAGTAGACGAAACTGTAATTGTAAGCAGAAGGAAAAAGGATTCTGTTGAAGATGTTGTTGGATTTCAGTTTGAAAAGAGGTCTGGTGTCAACGGCTATGCTAATGTAGTGGTTAATGTTGTTTTTTTTCTTCAAAATATTCAAGAACAGATTGTTGAAAATCGGGATCAAAGATTCTGTTGTTTGTTGAATTCCGTGTTTGAGAAATGTACCAGTGATAGAGCAAAAATAGAAAGTGTTTCAGAAATTCGAAATCTTCTAGACATATGTACTGGTCAAAATCAATTTTCACCGAATATTCAGCAGGATTGTCAGGAATTTTTAATGTATAAGTTTGATGTATTGGAAGATGAAGGTGTAGATATAAAACATCTTTTTAGCCTTTCTTATCAATGGCAGCATGACTGCGACAACTGTACTTTATCAAGTACTACTATAATAGACACTGAAAGATTTATATATTTGACTTTACCAGACTGCAAATCAGTGCCTTTTAATAATCTAGTTAAAGCAGGGGATCACAATATGGTGTGTCCCCAATGTAAGTCTACAATGCTGTCCACATTATTTCTACAAAATTATGGTCAGTATGTCATTTTAATGTTCCAACGATGTAGACCTGATGGAACTAAATTGCCAACTTCTATTAAAAATTGCATGGCTTCACAGTTATCGATATCAGGAAGAACCTTTGCAACTGCAGCTATTATTTTTCATGAAGGTCCTTCTACAGCATCAGGGCATTACACATGCTATTTAAAAAGTTGTAAAGGTTGTACCCAATGTAACGACACTCATTTGACTTTCAAACAACGTTTGCCTTAAAAAATTCATACCTAGTGTTTTTAGAACCAAAATTTAGGTAAAGGTAATTGGCCTATGAAGACGGGAGCAGTTAATAAAGGTTATTTTGCTGTTTAAAAATATATTCTGAGTAAAAGTGATCCAGGTAATATAAAAAATTGACTTGTCATATAGGTACTGTAAGTGGATCTCATAGTAAGTGATATTAGTATTATAGTAAATGATGAACATGAGTGAGTCAGAGATGGTTTTACAAATAGTTAAATATTGTGAAAATGTTGTAGAGCCATTCTTTCAGAACCTCGGAAAAAAGGTCATTTCAGAGTTTCTTGGAATTAATTTGAAAATATACTCATACATCTGACACTATTTGGCCAAAAGGAAAGGTACAGGAATGAGTAAAGAGTCATGACTGAAAAAAAGGAATATATGAAAATAATGAAAATATTTAAGATGCTCTTGGAGCTTTTCTTCTAGAAAGTCGATGAAATGGATTTTTTACTGAACAGCAAAGTACTTTGCAACGAGAAAAGGACCTCTATGATATACTATTTGGCCTCAAGGAAAAGTAAGTCAATCAAAGATTAGTGTACATGTGTTATTTGTCAGTATCTGAGGTTTGTTTTTAAAACACAATCTTTTAGATTGTGGGTTTTTTTTCCGCTGTCATATGATGAGTAATTTGAACTCACTGTTTTAAGTGAAATTCAATATATTCTGAGAACAGCAAAAATAAACTATGTAACATGTTGTACAAGTTATTCTATACTTTGGATTGTGTAAATTAAATTGTATTCCCATTCTCTGACACTCAGTTTCCTTTTTCCATCCTCTTTCAGCTCTTTTTACTCACTTATAATGTCTTTTTCTCACTCTCTGTAACCCCCGTTCCTTTACTCCACTTCTTTGACAAGCCCTCATTCTCATTTCAACTGTCTGCATCCCCTCTCTCCCTTGCATAAGTTTTCAGCTTTCAGTCTCTCTGCTTTACTTCCCTTTTCCGTATTTTCCTCCTTTGCTCTTTTAGTAATTCCTATTTACTCACTCAGCAGTATTATCGCACTCTATCACTATAAATCACCCACTCTCCCTCGCTTATCTTTGTTTGCTCCTTACTTTTGACCTTTTCTCTCTATTTTTGTTCACTACTTCTATGTCCTCAGTGCCTCACTCTCCTTGTGTTATGTTCACTTGTGTTTATCTTTTCCGTCTCAGTCATTATCTTTTTACTTACTACTGTTTCCTGTTTTAGTTTTGCTAAGTCTCATTGTTTTAGTATCTTTCTCACCTTCAGTTCATTTCTCTGTTCTTCTCTTCCTCTCTGTTAGTGAATCTATATGCCTTACTTTTAGTAATTTGCTCTCATTCTATTTCTTTTTTCTCTTTTTATCCTTCTACCTTACTTTATTTCCCTTTCTGTGTCCTTCACTCTTACTTTATTTCTAGATACACTGTTATGATTTTTAACCTCTTCATTTGTATATTTTAATTTAAAATACACATTTTACTAATTATAACTTATTTTTTCTTCTCTCTTTCACAGATACAAAGTGCAGTAAAAAAAATAATTAGAGTTACATTTATTATATGGTAAGTATGACTAAAAAAATGTACTTTGTCATCACCCTTTGCTTTAAGCTTACTAATATTTTCTCAACCAACCTCACTCCTGTGTCTTTATTCTGCTTACCACACTTATTCTTATTCTCCACGTTTACTCCAATTTCCCTATTTCCCCTCTCATATTCAACTTCTTTCAATCCCTATTCTTTACTTCATTCACCCTCTGTTCCCTTCCTTTGCTTCTTCACTCATTTTGTTTTTCTTAATTATTTATCTTACTCCTACACACACACCTCATCCCCCTCTCAACACATACACACACCTCTAACATACACCACGCACACACACCACACACACACCTCATACACACAAAAAATCCCCCCACACACACTCTTCACATACACACACACATTCCATACACACACATACATCGCACACATATACACCCCACACCCATACACTCCTCACACATATTTCACACACCCTCACCTCCACCCACACCAAAACACCCCACACACCCACAGACACACCTTGCACACCCACACCCCGACCTACAGCCACTGACTCCCTATAAGTCACACACCCTGCATTACTTATCTTTCTTTGCTGTTTCACTCAAATCCATTCAGGTACTGTTTTCTTTACTCTCTTTGTCCTTTCTCTTTGTCACTCCCCATGTCTTATCCTAATTCAATTTTTCACCCTCTTTCACCCCTCTTTACTTACACTAACTGGTCTTTTCTTACCCTCACTCACCGTTCTTTATTTATCCCGGTTATGCCACTACCCTTCATTCTCAATTTTTTACTGTCCTTTATTTTTCTTTCAACACCCACTCACATTCTCCCACTATCTCTACTTTAGTCTTCTTCCTCTCTCTTTTCCCTTCTTTCACTCCTTTAGTCATTTTACTTTTCTCACTTTCACCCTATTACACCTTCTCTGTTTTTTACTATGTAATAAACAATCCCTCTGTGTTCATCCTGTAGCTCTCTTTATCTTAACATTACTCTCTTTGTGTTCTTCCCTCATGGTAACTCCTTCATTAAATTTGTTTTTTTCTATTTTTTGGGGGGGCGCGCCCCAGTACGCGTACCCTAAGAAAAAAAAATTGACAGTGATTCATTAAAAATATAGGTTTATTTTTATAAATGAAAGGTAGTTCTAAAAAGAACTGTTTTTTTCTTCTTTTTGTTGTTTTGTATTTGTAAAAAATTTTTTTTTGAACATTTTGTACTTTTTTGGGCTTTTCAAAACAGTTTTATATTTTTTGGGTATTTTTTATGGGGAGAAACAAAAAACAGGGAATTGTAAATGGCTCAACAGGAGCAAAAAACAAGAAACGGAAAAAATTACTGTTTTTGGGGCATTTATGATTGTCACCAGCAAGGACGACAAGCTTCATGCTCTGTTCACCATAGGCAATGAGCTTGCCACATGCAATACATATGATTCTAAAATCTGCAAATCGTGGCTGAATACAAGGCATCGTCTCCGTTGTATCTGGTCCCGATGGAGTGGGTTGCTTTCTTTTGGAGCTGGTCCTTGAACACTGGGGGAGGTGACTGGCCAGTTCCCTGATCTCAGCACGAGAATAGTTGTTAGGATGCTTCCGGGTCATATGTCGAATCATGGTATTATTACCAAATGAATATTTTTTGTCTGGATTGCCCCTTGAGAGTTGTTCGCCACAGATTAGGCAAGTTACCTTGTTCACTTTTTTCTTGCCCTCTGGGAGTGAAAAAAACTCCCATACAATGTGTTCTTTTGGCTTGTATGGGGTATTTTGTTCAGGCAGCCATCTTCTCCCCTCCTCCTCCTCTTCCTCCTCCTCCTCTTCTTCACCACCATTGTATTGTTGTGGTGGTCCTCTTGGTGATGGTGGTGGTGGTGGTGGTGCAGATGCTCCAGCTGTTGCTGCTACAGTAGCCATTTCAAAGTACAAAAGAATTGTCTCTATAGATGAAACAGATCTTCCTCAGTCAAAGGACAAAGTCAGAATAAGGAAGAAAGGTGGGGTTTTTCATCATTTGGGAAAAAAAACTGTCCTGAACCAATCAGAAGTGTTATTTTCAGGTCACAAGACCTAGGCTTTACTCATTTGGGAAAAACAACTGTCCTGAACCAATCAGAAGTGTTATTTTCAGATCACAAGACCCAGGCTTTCCTCATTTGGAAACCAAAACTGTTCTGCACCAATAGAAAGTGTTATTTTCTGGTCACATGACCCGACGCGCTTACGCTACGCGCACCGGGGCGCGCCCCGGGGTGCGCGGCGTAAGCGCGTTGAGACGCTCCGCGATCCGCATAGATGGTGGAATTATTGAATTGGTTGTTGTAAGTGGTATGGGTATCTCCATTTTTTTGAAAATTTTAGTTTCTATTTTTCAATATGTGTTTCAAGGGTTACATTACAGTGAAAGGAGGTCTGTCACTCTGTCACAAGGATGATGTCATCAGTGATGTCATGAGTGATGTCACTGACCATGTCATGAGTGATGTAATATGTGATGTCATCAGCAGTGCATTGCACGCGCAAGTTATAGTGAGTCCAACTAACTATAACGTGGGAATTTCAATGGTTTTATGCGAGTAAAACTTCCAGCTAACTATAACTGGTGTAAAACCTATGGTTTTTTCAGTGAATTTAATAGGTTTTTTAAATGCTAATTCCTAACTATAACTGGTGTGAAACCTATGGTTTATTCAGTGAGTATATATATATATATATATATATATATATATATATATATATATATATATATATATATATATATATATATATATCAAAGCTCACTTGTGAAAACACAGACCTCACTCACGGGGATACTGTCCAGAAGCTTTTAATACTAACAGCAAGCTTCAAATAGCAGAGAGACCCAGAGAAACGTTCATGAATGTCCTGTTTCGTCTGTTTAGCTCCTGACGCGTTTCGAAGGCTCCCGCCTTCTTCTTCAGAGGATGACGAACAAATACAGGAGGGAGGCAGGAACCACTTCCTTTAAATCGAATGACACGCCTCTAGATAGGCGTCGCCGCAGTGCCATATGGAACCACTTCCTTTAAATGGAATGACACGCCTCTAGATAGGCGTCGCCGCAGTGCCTTATGGAGCACGTAGTCCTGCAGAGTAAATCGCATATTGCGTCAGTTTCACAGAGTCCTCCGCTGTAGTACAAAGGCAATTGATACTGATCCCCTCGCCAGCCAGGCAGCATCAAGGTGATAGAGCAGGGGACGGCTATATAACCACACTCCCAACACGCTGAATGCTTGCCATGTAGAGACTCTTCCCTGGACGTCGCTTGGCGGTGCTCCGCGCATATATATATATCAACAAATCCGGCTCAGTTGCCCAGTCCAATGGCGCTCTAGTATCGGTGCACGACTCCCAAGCAGAGCCCCGCTTGTATTAATTGCACAAATCCTCTTAAAAAAGAAGAACGAGTCGGCACTCACGGAGTTACATCCCAATCCTCTTTATTTCCTTGTGATCACAGCCAGCATAGCAAAAAACAAACCAACGCGTTTCGCAACAAAAAGTCGCTTGTTCACGGTTTATTCAGTGAGTATATATATATATATATATATATATATATATATATATATCCTCTCAAATGTCCCCGTCACAGAGGGAACGCTTCTGTTGGTGCCCGCGTTTTGAGACCGGGAGCGTGTCTCATTTTATTTCCAAAAACAAAAAGTTCACGCGGCACACTTCTTGGCAGGTAAATTACAGTTTTAATCACTCAGGTCAGCAAAACTCCTACGCGTTTCGAACAAACGTTCTTGGTCACGGCAGTGTTCTACAATTAGTCCTTCTTTCATTTTGCATTTTATACTTTCACCATATGTTACATAACAATGATGCATTATGGGCTGTGTAGTTTTATTTACCGTTTTGTAACATTTTCTTTTCGTTTTTAACTTTATTTTCAGTTAATATGATTGGGCATTTATGTGGGGAAAGTTCTAAGGATCCAGTCCCAGGTTATACGTATTGATCCTTTAGTAGGATATTTATTACGTATCATTGTATAATTTCATGTCTTTATCGTTTACACTTTGTTATGTGCTACGATCTCTGGGATATGTCATCCTTAGATTAAGTTGTTACTAGGGCTGAGTTCCCTTTGCCCCACATATGTGCCCCTACTGGTATTTTGAGTATTTAAGCCCATGTAATTCATTAATTAAGTAAATTCACCAACTTTGGAGGTCCGCTTTGTACGCAAAACATATTATATTACATTTTTGGTTTCGCTGCAATTATTTTACAAGTGAACGTGCATTTCCTCATCTGCATTCAAACCTTTTGGGTACTTGGTTTTAAATTTAATTATCAGTTTCGACTCTAGTCTTCTCAACTTTAAGAGTCTATCTCCCCCACGTTCTTGGTTTGGGATTGTCGCTAGTCCCAGATACTTCATGTCCTGCCATGTTTTTCCTTCATGTTGTTTCAAATGTTTTGCCATGGCATAGGCATTGTCGTCATTCTGTATCGCTCGGATATGCTCTAATATTCTTTTTTTCAAAGGGCATTTCGTGCTGCCTATATATTCTTTTCCGCAGCAGCATCTCAGCATATATACCACAAATGACGATTCGCAGGTTATTCTTGTTTTGATTAAAAATTCTTTGCCAGTGGGGTCTCTTAATGTGGTGGTATTTTGACCTATTTTACAGGCTTTGCAGGTCATGCACTTTGTAAATCCATTGCTTCTTTTCTGAAGCCAATCTGTTGGTTTTTTAACTGTGAAGTGACTTCTTACCAAATGGTCTGTAAGGTTTGGCGCTCTTCTGTATGAGATTAAAGGGCCTGTTCCAATATCTTTTCCTATATCTGGATCTTTTGTTAAAATATGCCAGTATTTTGAAAGAATTTTCTGAATCTTGTGGCTTTCCTTGTTATATGTAACAATCATTCGTGGTCGTTCCTCAGTTGTGTTTTCACTGTCTTTCTTTTTGTTGATAAGTGTTTCCAATCTTGTTTTTTGTCTGGCTTTTTCTTCCCCTTGTGCTATGTCTCTATAATTATAGCCTCTTTCTTGGAACTGTTTTTTGGTATCTATAAACTTTTTCTCCATTTCCTCTGTTGTTGAGCAATTTCTCTTCATACGAAGAAACTCTCCGTAGGGAATGCTTTTTATCAATTTTTTGGGGTGAAAGCTTTGACCATGGAGGATGCTGTTAGTTGCCGTTCGCTTTCTATGGGTGGTCGTTTCAATTTTGTTGTCTTTTATGAATACTTTAATGTCCAGAAACTCAATTTCTTTAGGGTTGATGTTATGTGTAAATTTCAGACCCACATCATTGCAATTTAAGATGTCAAGAAAGGTTTCAAATTCCGCTGTGGTGCCTTTCCACAACAGAAACAAATCATCAATGAAACGCACCCATAGTGCTACTTTTGCCATGTATGGGTCGTTTTCCTCTCTCCAAGCTATGTTCCTCTCCCACCACCCCATCATGAGATTCGCATAGCTTGGAGAGAAGGAAACTCCCATGGCCGTCCCACACTTTTGTTGATACAATTTCTGATTAAATAGAAAGACATTATTGTATAAACACATTCGGATCATGTCTGTTAACATTTTGGAATGCTCACGTTCAGTGATAGGTCGCTGTTTTAGGAAAGATATCTATTGCTGATCACAGAAAATGAGAAGAAATACCTAATGGTAGACCATCCGATTATACCAACCATGTACTTCTTACCCAAAGTGCACAAGACGCTGAACAAACCACCGGGGAGACCAATAATCTCCAGCTGTGGGAGTTTATATGAAAACGTAGCAAACTATGTTGATTACTTCATAGCTCCTTGGGTTCCTACACTTATCTCCTACATAAAAGACACAGGTGACTTCCTGAAACTATTGAATAACACAGAATGGCAACCATCCTATATGTTAGTTACCATCGATGTGGTGTCACTTTATACCTCGATCAGCCATGAAATTGGCTTGAAAGCAATAGAATCTTTCCTAAAACAGCGACCTATCACTGAACGTGAGCATTCCAAAATGTTAACAGACATGATCCGAATGTGTTTATACAATAATGTCTTTCTATTTAATCAGAAATTGTATCAACAAAAGTGTGGGACGGCCATGGGAGTTTCCTTCTCTCCAAGCTATGCGAATCTCATGATGGGGTGGTGGGAGAGGAACATAGCTTGGAGAGAGGAAAACGACCCATACATGGCAAAAGTAGCACTATGGGTGCGTTTCATTGATGATTTGTTTCTGTTGTGGAAAGGCACCACAGCGGAATTTGAAACCTTTCTTGACATCTTAAATTGCAATGATGTGGGTCTGAAATTTACACATAACATCAACCCTAAAGAAATTGAGTTTCTGGACATTAAAGTATTCATAAAAGACAACAAAATTGAAACGACCACCCATAGAAAGCGAACGGCAACTAACAGCATCCTCCATGGTCAAAGCTTTCACCCCAAAAAATTGATAAAAAGCATTCCCTACGGAGAGTTTCTTCGTATGAAGAGAAATTGCTCAACAACAGAGGAAATGGAGAAAAAGTTTATAGATACCAAAAAACAGTTCCAAGAAAGAGGCTATAATTATAGAGACATAGCACAAGGGGAAGAAAAAGCCAGACAAAAAACAAGATTGGAAACACTTATCAACAAAAAGAAAGACAGTGAAAACACAACTGAGGAACGACCACGAATGATTGTTACATATAACAAGGAAAGCCACAAGATTCAGAAAATTCTTTCAAAATACTGGCATATTTTAACAAAAGATCCAGATATAGGAAAAGATATTGGAACAAGCCCTTTAATCTCATACAGAAGAGCGCCAAACCTTACAGACCATTTGGTAAGAAGTCACTTCACAGTTAAAAAACCAACAGATTGGCTTCAGAAAAGAAGCAATGGATTTACAAAGTGCATGACCTGCAAAGCCTGTAAAATAGGTCAAAATACCACCACATTAAGAGACCCCACTGGCAAAGAATTTTTAATCAAAACAAGAATAACCTGCGAATCGTCATTTGTGGTATATATGCTGAGATGCTGCTGCGGAAAAGAATATATAGGCAGCACGAAATGCCCTTTGAAAAAAAGAATATTAGAGCATATCCGAGCGATACAGAATGACGACAATGCCTATGCCATGGCAAAACATTTGAAACAACATGAAGGAAAAACATGGCAGGACATGAAGTATCTGGGACTAGCGACAATCCCAAACCAAGAACGTGGGGGAGATAGACTCTTAAAGTTGAGAAGACTAGAGTCGAAACTGATAATTAAATTTAAAACCAAGTACCCAAAAGGTTTGAATGCAGATGAGGAAATGCACGTTCACTTGTAAAATAATTGCAGCGAAACCAAAAATGTAATATAATATGTTTTGCGTACAAAGCGGACCTCCAAAGTTGGTGAATTTACTTAATTAATGAATTACATGGGCTTAAATACTCAAAATACCAGTAGGGGCACATATGTGGGGCAAAGGGCACTCAGCCCTAGTAACAACTTAATCTAAGGATGACATATCCCAGAGATCGTAGCACATAACAAAGTGTAAACGATAAAGACATGAAATTATACAATGATACGTAATAAATATCCTACTAAAGGATCAATACGTATAACCTGGGACTGGATCCTTAGAACTTTCCCCACATAAATGCCCAATCATATTAACTGAAAATAAAGTTAAAAACGAAAAGAAAATGTTACAAAACGGTAAATAAAACTACACAGCCCATAATGCATCATTGTTATGTAACATATGGTGAAAGTATAAAATGCAAAATGAAAGAAGGACTAATTGTAGAACACTGCCGTGACCAAGAACGTTTGTTCGAAACGCGTAGGAGTTTTGCTGACCTGAGTGATTAAAACTGTAATTTAACTGCCAAGAAGTGTGCCGCGTGAACTTTTTGTTTTTGGAAATATATATATATATATATATATATATATATATATATATATATATTATCGCTCGGATTATCTTCTGTTAAAAGTAAAGAAAATCCGGCACACGTAGGAGAAGTATTAGGTTCGTTCTTTATTAACAAACACTAAGCAGACTGTCTGCTTAGTGTTTGGTAATAAAGAACGAACCTAATACTTCTCCTACGAGTGCCGGATTTTCTTTACTTTTAACAGAAGATAATCGGAGTGATAATTTAAGACGTGGGGCGTCACCACGAGAGGCACCCACCTACGAGTGCCCCGGTCCTTTTTGGCGCAACGGAGCGGCGATATATATATATATATATATATATTCACTGAAAAAACCATAGGTTATAGACCATATATAGTTAGGAATTAGCACTTACAAAACCTTGAAAATTCACTGAAAAAACCATAGGTTATAGACCATATATAGTTAGGAATTAGCATTTAAAAAAACTTTTTTTACTCACACAAAACCATTGAAATTCCATATATAGTTAGTAGTACTAACTATATATCGCGCACCCGCAATCCACTGCTGATCATGTCACATATTACATCATTCATGACATGGTCAGTGACATCACTGATGACATCACTGATGACATCTCAAATGACATCACTGATGACATCACTGGAAAAAAACATCCAGTAATTTTATGTTTCTGTAAAGTTTAAATATGTCTTACATATTGAAGAATGAGTGGATGTATAAGTGTCTGGATGTAGGATTTAGTAGGTGCATGACTGACTGTATGAGTGAGTGATTAAATATGTCTCACTGAGTGCATGGGTTAGTGACTAAACTGTCTTAATTTGTGCATCATTATGTCTGCTGTTCTGTAAACTGCTGCATGTGTTGATCAGTAGCTATATGAGTAACTATATGGGTTATTGATTGATTGCCCAAGTATTTGTATGGGAGACTGAGTGTGTGTGTGGCTGGCTGGGAGGTGTGTGACTCTGTGCAGATCAATGTGTACTTGTATCAGTGATTGTATAAGAGAGTAAGTATGTGTCTAGTATATGTTTGAAAATGTAAGGTGTTCTATGTTTTACTGTAAAGATGAGAAAATGGAAGTGTGATTGATTCTTTACAGGACTGACTAGGTGTGTGAGTAACTCCATGGATGAGTGGCAGAGTGTGAGTGTCTGTATAGATGTATGAGTGCATATGATAGTGTTGTAAAGATGAGTGACTGTATGTATGAATGATTGTATGGGTGAATGAGTGAATGTGTGTGTAGACGTAGGAATTAGTGAGTGCGTATGTAGTAACTAGTATTGGTGTGTCAAAGGTTTCAAAAATTATACTCTGTATTTAACACTGGGTGTAACAGAGGTTATATTAAAGTGTGAGGACATGCATTGTATTGTCACATGAATGATATCATCAGTGATGTGATCATTGATGTCAAATGAGATGTCATCAGTGATGTCATCAGTGATGTCATCAGTGATGTCACTGACCATGTCATGAATGATGTAATATGTGACATGATCAGCAGTGGATTGCGGGTGCGCGATATATAGTTAGTACTACTAACTATATATGGAATTTCAATGGTTTTGTGTGAGTAAAAAAGGTTTTTTAAATGCTAATTCCTAACTATATATGGTCTATAACCTATGGTTTTTTCAGTGAATTTTCAAGGTTTTGTAAATGCTAATTCCTAACTATATATGGTCTATAACCTATGGTTTTTTCAGTCAATTTCAATGGTTTTTTAATAGGAAATATCATAAGCTGTCGAATGTCAAGTACGTGGTAAGAAAAAACATTTTCGTGTTTATGCACACTGATCTGCTTTGAATGCTGCCCCCCCCCCTCATTTTTATTAGGAGTACTCTCTCTTTGCAGATAGTGAAGGGTAGTTAACGCAGGCCTTTGCCCCCGTTGTAATCCATCGTGCCTGCTTCTCTCTCCATTTGATTGATTGTTATCCAAGCATTTACTGTTTTAGAATTGGTTCTCTTTGGTTCATTCTCTATTTACAAACAAGCACAGAGTCGCAATACTCTGTTTAGTCTTTGCAGATAGCGAAAAATCGTGTAAAAAAACAAAAGGAATCGAGCAAAATCAGTAGGCCACTAATGGGATCTCTTTTTGACCTCGCTAAAATAGAAACATTAGGAACAACCCCTCATGAGAAATACGAAACTAGTGAGATGAACTGAACTCCACACCATGATGTATGCAAGACAGCTCGGCTCCGCCACTCACCCCGCCCAAAATAACGATAAACTCTATGCAAATATTACAAATATATACAACACACCAGCAAAGTAACAGGGTAAAACATTTTATTAAATAACTATTTACATAACTATTTTATACTTTTTGTTGCCCGATCCGGCTAGCTCAATCGATCGAGCATGAAACTCATGCACTCTGATAATTCAAAGTTTTGAGGAGTGCTTGTAACACTGTCTGAAGCCTATTTGCACTTGCTTCAGCTTCACTATTCTTAATGTAAGTGGGGGCTGTTTGAGGACGTGACTGCATTTGAAAACAATGTGATGCGGTGCCACCCTGAACCGCTTGACGGAGGCCCCCGAGGGACGGTGTCATGGCGCGGACTCGGAGGGGGCGCTTGGCTCCGGCCCCCTCCGCAAGTCGTGTTGCCCTGGTGTGGCCTGAGATCGCCCCCGACATAGGTAGCCGGCTCCCGGGGTCAAGCGGAACTTTTTGCCTTTTGGTGACTCTTCCATTCTTCACCTTGTCCCACAATCCGTTTCACCTAAAGACACGCTGTAGTGGGGCGCCCCTTTTCCGTTTCAGTTGCCATTCAGCCCGCTTTTGCTACACTGTGCCTCTTCCGCTATTCAGCTGTTTACCGCCCGCTCTTTCGACTACAGCGTCTCGCTCACCATGTACTTGAGTTGCTCCCGCTCTTGCGGTGCAGCGATAGGCGGCTGCCACAGGACTCTCAAAATGGCAGCCGGCTCTTCAGATTTGGGCGTGGTCCACTAAAATGGGCCTGCGACACCTTGGAACTCGGACGCTTGTCTGCTAGAACTTGGGCTCCATTCTCAAAAGCGTCCCCTCAGCCTTGAAGATTCTACAAAAGTCTTGGGGGCCCCCGACTCCCACAGGCTTCTGGTGGGGAGCGCCTAGCATGATTGCTCGTGGAATGGCCACGACGGAGCTACGAAATGGTGGTGCTCTCAAGCTAACGCCAGCTTCAGTCTGAAACATCCAGAAACACTGTAGACTACCAATTCGATCAGTTCCGGTAGCGCCCCAACGTGACCCGGTAGAGAAGAACTTGCCCTCCCCTCTTTGACTGATGGTTCTTGTTGCCTGTCCCTTCTGTTGTCATTTAACAGAACTATTTAGCCTGCTGAAAGGGGTTGTGTTCCGACCGCTGGTTGGTGGAGACATTTTGACTATATTTTGGACCTGCGTTGTCGCGTAATGCGTTATATGACGCGCCGCGTTAGCGCACCCGGAAGTGCTCCGGTGCGCGAAGAGCAGCTTCCCGGAAGCGATCCGGGGCGCGGCGCGCAGCGCGTAACGTAAGCATAACAGGTCATGTGACTTGTTAATAAAACTTTTCATTGGTTCATTTTACTTTTCTTATTCTAATGATGAAAGGCTTGGTCATATGACCTAAAAATTACACTTTTTATTACTTTCGAACATTATTTTTTCTTAAACATATGTTATAATGTTCCAGGCTAATGTACTTTCCCGGAAAATTTACAACTGTCCTGCAAGTAAAATATATTCCTTTTTCGAGAAAAAGGGCGTTTCTTCGTCCCATGACGGAGCCGTTGAGCAAAAGAGGCTCGGCCTGCTGTCTTAGTCGCCGATACGCCTGAATATCAGATTCTTATCGATCACTTTATGTTGCAGAAGTAGAAAACACAACAGCCCTTGACCATTTATCTTTACTGCGTTCCTGCGTATTATACCTTTTACCCTTCATGTAATTGGACTGCTTTATTTCACTTGCCTTTTACTGATTCTAAAACAGTGACTATTATTAAAAACTTTACCAATGTAAATACTACTACCATGTTTTCTTTTAAAAACCTTTATTGTGAAAACGTCAGTATACAAATACGGGCCTATAACGACATGGGCCGGCCACGGAGCAAACTGTAATCGTATATGATGAGTAGACATTTACACTGTAGAGGAACGTAACGGGCGGGCCATTAGGTTGCAAGAACTAAGGTGTCTAACAGTTGCGGAATCGGTGGACGTACATTTAATAAATAAAATACGACAGAGCCAGTTACAATAAAATTATCTAGATATACATTTGCGGGCAAGTACCATGGGTGACGTTAATTCGAACTTTCAATAGTACAGTAATCAATAACACATCAGAACTTAATATCAATAGGGATGTCGAAATATTCAATCAATTCTCGTCCCCGCCCGCCATGTGCTTCAAAACTGCATACGAATCTCGTGATTTCAAGGTTCAGCAACCAGTACACAACAAGGAGTTACGAGTCCCATTTATTCCGGCGCCATTTTGGGCGAGGACGGGCAGGTCCAGGATATAGTCAAAATGTCTCTACCAACCATCGACTATGATGATGTTCATATGCTGTATTTATTAGAGTAACACTCATCTGTCCACATGAAATTAATTTGCCACAATCTAAACATGTCATTTTAATCTTTCCAAAGTTCTTCTAAATATTTGGGACCGTTTCCCTTGCCTCTGATGCTGTCAGTGCCACTTCTTTGGTGAATGTACTGGCAGGTCGGGGGTTCTCCTCCAAATCTCTCTTTTGTGCAGCACTATAATTAATCGGTGCCACCTCTCCATATGACGATGCATGGTATAGTTACCATAACTATATTTTTTTTCGGTTCCTCTGGAGAGTACATCGTGGCAGATGAGGCAGGTAACGTACCGGGCATTTACCTTTTTTTGCATGTAGAGGAAAGGAAAATAAATTCGAGCGTCCGAGTTCTAAGGTGTCCCAGGGCCATTTTAGTGGACCAGGCCCAAATCCAAAGAACAGGCCGCCATTTTGAGAGTCCTGTTGCAGCCGCCTGTCGCTGTAGCATCAAGAGCGGCCGAAACTCAGCTGAATGGCAACTGAAACGGTAAAGGGGCGCCCCACTACAGCAGACGAGCCTCCACCTGGGAAGGCCCGTTCACGCCGCCTCCTCCCCCCCCCCCTTCGGGCACCCCACGCCGTTATTCGGAGCAGGATTGTAGGATGGCCACACCAGTGCGGCAACTTGCTAGACACCACCTCGGTGCCAACCGAATCTCAGCGCCTTGTGGTGTCTTCTATTCAGAAAATATTGTTGTGCTGCCTTCGACCTATTCGCCGCAAGTGCGAACGCAACTCAGCTGCATAGCGAGTGAAACACCAAGGGGCGCCCCACTGCAGCCGAGGAACCTTCATCTTAAGGGCGACGCACAGCATCACATTGCTTTCCAATGCAGTCAGATCCTCAAACAACCCCCACTGACTGACGCGAACTCACAGGCCAACGGAGCGCCCCACGCCGACTTTCGGCGCAGCATTGTAGGATGTCCACACCAGTGCGGCAACTTGCTAGACACCACCTCGGTGCCATCCGGATCTTGGCGCGTTGCGCTGCCTTTGGCCCTATTCGCACATCGGTCCGCTACTGACGCCACCTCACAGGCCAACGGGGCGCCCCACGCCGACTTTCAGCATTGTAGGATGGCCACACCAGTGCGGCAACTTGCTGGACACCACCTCGGTGCCATCCGGATCTTGGCGCGTTGTGCTGCCTTTGGCCTATTCGCACATCGGTCCGCTACTGATGCGAACTCACAGGCCAACGGAGCGCCCCACGCCGACTTTCAGCATTGTAGGATGGCCACACCAGTGCGGCAACTTGCTAGACACCACCTCGGTGCCATCCGGATCTTGGCGCGTTCTGCTGCCTTTGGCCTATTCGCACATCGGTCCGCTACTGACGCCATCTCACAGGCCAACGGTGCGCCCCACGCCGACTTTCAGCATTGTAGGATGGCCACACCAGTGCGGCAACTTGCTAGACACCACCTCGGTGCCATCCGGATCTTGGCGCGTTGTGCTGCCTTCGGCCTATTCGCACATCGGTCCGCTACTGACGCTGCCTCACGTGCCAACGGATTTTCTACGCTTTTTTATACCCTATGCCGCATAACAGGTCATGTGACTTCTTTATAAAACTTTTCATTGGTTCATTTTACTTTTGGTTTCCTAATGATGGAAGGCTTGATCATATGACCTAAAAATAACACTTTTCATTGGATGAAAACTTTTTTTTTTCCCAAACGATGAAAGCCCCACCTTGTTTCTGGATGTTTCAGACTGAAGTTGGCGTCAGCATGAGAGCACCACCATCTCGTGGCTCCGTCGTGGTCATTCCGCGAGCAATCATGGCAGCCGCTCCCCACCGGAAGCCTGCAGGAGTCGGGGGCCCCCAAGACTTTTGTAGAATCCTCAAGGCTGAGGGGATGCTTTCGAGAATGGGGTCCAAGACCTAGCAGACAAGCGTCCGATTTCCAAGGTGTCCCAGGGCCATTTCAGTGGACCAGGCCCAAAAAGGAAATAGCCTGCCGCCATTTTGAGAGTCCTGTGGCAGCCGTCTATCGCTGCACCGCAAGAGTGGGCGCAACTCAGCTGAATGGCGGATTTTGACACAGTGTACCAAAAGCGGGCGGAATGGCAACTGAAACGGTAAAGGGGCGCCCCACTACAGCAGACGAGCCTCCACCTGGGGAGGCCCTTTCACGCCGCCTCACCCCCCCCCGGGGCGCCCCACGCCGTTATTCGGAGCAGCATTGTGGGATAACAAAACCAGTGCGGCAACTTACTTGACATCACCTGGGTGCCATCCACATCTCAGCGCGTTCTGCTGCCTTGGGACTATTCGCACAACAGACCGCTACTGACGAGCCACCCCCCGGGACGCCCCACGCCGTTATTCGGAGCAGCATTGTAGGATTCCCAAAACCAGTGCGGCACCCAGGCAACATCACCTGGGTGCCGTCCAGAACTCAGGACGTTGTGCTGCCTTGGGACTATTCGCACAACCGACCGCTACTGACCTTTGTTCCTTTTTTCCTAAAAATATTTAAATGTTTTTACTGTTTTTATTGCGTTGTTTATATTTATAAGTTATTAAAGTTTTATAATCCTACTACTTTGTTAGAGTGCTATATATTTTTAATGTGACACATAATTGTAAAAACTTTGATGTACAAAGAGGCATCCCTGGAATCTTCCGCTTCAGGCTCGGTCCCATCCCCAATCACAATACAGGATGGTTTTCAGATAGTAGGAACGCGTGTGGTGTAACGGATCTCATCGGGTGGGGGGCTTGATCTACTGTAACTCCTTTGAAGAGGGGTGATTCTTTACAGCTGGGGCCATAAAGTACATCTGCATGGCTACCAGATAGCCTGGGACCGGCCTGGACAATCGGACACAGAGGAAGAGGAGTGTCAGAGGTTGCGGTAGTGAATAGGGCGAAAGGGAGGTGACGGGCGGGCACAGAGTGTGATTCTCAGGGAAGAACAGCGCAGATGGGGGGAGGTTTATTGCCCATGCATAAGACAGAGAGCGGGGGTGACCAGTGCCTGGGGGAGATGCTTGCGAGGGTGGGGAGCCATGCTAAGGATCGACAGCGTGCAGAGAGTGGGTCTGGTCAAGGCATCTAAAATGGCTGCCGTGCACGACAAAAGTGTGGCATTTGAAAAAAGGCAAGATGGCGCAGACAATTTTTTTCAACACTTCCTGATTTCCTTCGAATCGAACGTTAACAGACGTTATCTCTCCCACACTACCGGTCCCTCTGGGCTTAAACGCCGAGATGGTAGGGACTGCATCCCGTGGAGATAGGCCGAGACGTCACTCAGCAGAATTTTTTTTTTTTAAAAAGTCTATAAACATACAATAAGTTAAAAGTCAATCATTCTTGTTTCCTTGTAGTACGCTCCCCAGTCCGCTTCCCGTTACGCTAACCGGGCGCACCCCGCAGAGCCCTTTTAAAGCCTCCACATCAAACCTATGGGGTCAGGGAGGATCTACAATGCCCCCTTATGGTCATTTGCCCCTTCACTTTGGCCTCCTCTTGTCTCTCGATCCTACCGAGAGACAAGATGGCGGCCGCTCCGTACTGTTTGGAATGTTTACAGACACCGGAGAGCCAATCAGCTTCGCTTTGCAAAGCTCCGTAACGTGAAAAGTACGCGAAACGGAGCGCTACCCGGGACGCTGTCACAGATATATATCTTTTTTTGAACGTTAATTTCTCAAAATCCACTGCAGCACATATATTGAGACCCAGCAAAGGCACATCGGGCTACCGGTCCCTACAATTTTGCCAAGTTTCATGCAAATCCATTCAGCCGTTCGATTTTTTTTTCTTTTTTTTTTTTGCCCCGCGGGCCCTTTTAAAACCTCCACATCAAACCTAGGGGGTCAGGGAGGATCTACTATGCCCCCTTATGGTCATTTGCCCCTTCGCTTTGGCCTCCTCTTGTCTCTCGATCCTACCGAGAGACAAGATGGCGGCCGCTACGGACTGTTTGGAATGTTTACAGATGCCGGAGAACCAATCAGCTTCGCTTCGCAAAGCTCCGTAACGCGAAAAGTACGCGAAGCGGAGCGCTGCCCGGAGCGCTGTTACAGATATATATCTTTTTTTGAACGTTAATTTCTCAAAATCCACTGGAGCACATATATTGAGACCTAGCAAAGGCACATCGGGCTACCAGTCCCTACAATTTTGCCAAGTTTCGTGCAAATCCATTCAGCCGTTCGGGCTAAAAGTGAGGCCAACCGCCCTATGGAAATTAACATGGGAAAAACGCGTTTTGGGACCCCCCTTTTTTCTCGGCCCCCCCTTGACGAACCCCCCCCCAAATTTTCAGGGGCTGCTCAGAAACAAAATGTTCCATTTTCCTGAAAATTTCAGCCAATTCCGTCCACAAACGCCAAAGTTATTAGACATAGAATTTTCAAAAATCCCATAGAGAAAAAATCCTAACTATATATACCTACTGGCGACCGCCAGTAGGTAATATATATATTCACTGAAAAAACCATAGGTTTCAGGCCTTATATAGTTAGGAATTAGCATTTAAAAAAACCTTTGAAATTCACTGAAAAAACCATAAGTTTCAGGAGTTATATAGTTAGGAATTCGTTTTTAAAAAACCTTTGAAAATCACTCAAAAAACTATAAGTTTTAGTGGTGTTATAGTTAGCTGGACATTTTACTCATACAAAACCAATGAAATTGCTCCTATATAGTTAGTTGTACTAACTATATTTCGCACACCCGCAATCCACTGCTGATGATGTCACATATTAGATCATTCATGACATGGTCAGTGACATCACTGATGACATCATCCAGTGAATGTGGTTTGCTTCGTTATTTAAATATGCATTATATATATAGCAATTTAAATTGAAGAATGAGTGGATATATATAAATAAATATTTGGATGGAGGACTTAGTAGCAGTGTAATTGACTGTTTACTTGACCAATTTATAATGTCTCACTAAATACAGTGGATAGTGACTAAACTGTGTGAATATCTGTATCACTTTGTCAGTTGTTGTGTAAACTGATTCTACAGTTGGTTACTAGCTATGTGAAAGTCTATATTAGTTATTGATTAGTTAACTGAGTATTTGTATGGGAGTGTGAAAGTGTGTGTGGTTTGGTGGGGGGTGTGTGACTGTCCAAAGATGTGTGAATAGTTGATTCAGTAGATATATGAAGTTAAAACTACATGTTCTAACAGTTTGGGTGAGGGAATCTCTTTATGGATGTGGTGATGAGCAAATATATTTCTCAAAGGTACAGGTCCAACAAACTAGAAAAATAAAAGGCAGTGTATGTGTCAGTTGTTGTATATAAATAAGTTCAGTTCAATAACTTTTATTCGATTATCAATTGTATAATCATAAAAAGTACATAGAAAAATTTTCATCACAAACATAAGTTTAAAAAAATATACAAGTTTAAGAAACATACTTAACAAAGGTTTACAATTTAAGTGTTTCTGATTAATTTAAAAGTTTTTGGCGTAATGTGATGGTTGCTTTAAGAAAAGTCACTATGAATTTAGCTTCGTGTGGTGTGTTTAAAGACTGCAAAAAAAGAAATGCAGAGTAGCACTGCCTATGGCCACTGGTTCGAAGTAGCGGAATGATCCATGTTTTGCGTGGAAGTTTGTAATATTTGTAAAACAATGTAACGTGGATCGTTGTCTGTGGGGAGATTCCATCACACGGACAGTTCATCAGGTTACGAGACCAGTTTTGAGGTTCCGGAAAAGAGACTAAGCGAAAAAATGTATTGAAACGAAATCTTGTTAGTAAGAATTTCTCATGATTAGACAAAAAGTAGGACAGATATGGTTGCATGCCTTTGATAGGTTGTATTGCACAGATTTGTTCGTTTGATGGTTTTATGATCTCAACTTGATTTCGGAGCTCTCTCAGGTGTGTCAAACACAATGATTTTAGGCGTTTCCTGGAGATGTCTTCGATTGTAGCAGGATCTTCAAAGTAGGAGTTGCAACCAAGGTCGTTGAAAAAGTTCCGTACATAAGTCAACCATGGAATCTTATGCCAGTTACATAAGGCTAAACAGTCTGTGATGAGGGAGCGTGTTAAGTGACATTCAGGTCTGGTCCATATACGTTGCCACAGTAGGATGGGTTGAGAGCGAATAGTGTCAGAAATATATTCCATACCGAGCTCACAGTGCGAAGCGAGGATCGGGGAACTTTGCGGAAGGGCTAGAACGTATTTAATAAAGCCATTCTCAGTTACTTGAAGGTGGTCTATGTGGCCATATCCCCATACGCCTGCTCCGTAGGTGGCAACACTATGGCACTTGGCGTAATATATTTTCAAGAGTTCGGGTGGCGCGGGTTTCCCCAATTTTCTCGAAAAAGAGATCAGGGCCGATGCTGCACGTCGGAAATGAAGGTTTCTGGCGGCAATGGCTTGACGCCAGGTTAACGTGTCATCCACCAGAATTCCCAGATAGGGGTAGATTGAGGTTTTTTCCAGTTTCATCTTGTCCACAGTTATCGGTCTATGGTTTTTGACCCTGGGGCCAATGTACATAGTAAAAGTTTTCTTTATGTTTATTTTGAGGCCAGGTGAGTCCATAAAGGTGCCGTATTTGTCTATTTGGATCTGAAGTTAATTCAAAGTACGGGCTAAGATGACTGAATCATCGGCATATAACAGTGTGGGTATCGGACGGTGGTTTATCTGGGGTAGATCCTGGCTCCCTTCCAGCATGGCCTGCTCTAGTCCATTGGTGTAAAGGTTGAACAGGAAGGGAGCCAGTACGCAACCCTGTCTTACTCCCTTTGTAATTGGAAAAGAGCGGGACAACTCACCGCTGGTACCAAATCTTACTCGCCCCGAGGCATTTGAATAGAGTTCTCGTAGGAAAACTATTAATGGAGGGTCCACTCCAAGGTTGCTGAGTATTTCCCAGAGTTTCCCATGTTGGACGCAGTCGAATGCCGCACTAAGGTCGACATAGACGAGGAAGATGTTACCTCCTTTGGCGCCGACATATTTCCCGGTCAGGAGGGCTAGATTGAGAGCCTGTTCCACGGTCCCAAGCCCCTTCTGGAAACCGTATTGCAGATCGGTTATGATGTTGTTTTCCTGGGCCCAAGATTGTAGACGGTCCAGGAGCACTCGACCTGCAATTTTTCCCATGGAATCCAGAAGGGAAATTGGCCTGTAACAGGCTGGGTTGTTGCGGTCGCCTTTTTTAAAGATGGGTAAGAGAGTTGATGTCGACCATGACTGAAAGAGCCCAACCGAGGTTACTGCTGACATAACCCGGGTGATTATCGGTGACCAAAATTCTATGTTATGGAGGAAGATGTCCATTGGAACTCCATCGGGGCCCGGGGCTTTGCCTGATTTCGATGCCTTGATTGCTTTAACAACTTCACTAAGTTGGAATTGAATGTTTATCGGATAGGAGTTGTTTGTCGATATATGAACTTCGCTTGTTTCTGAACCGATATCTGCCGTGACTTCGGAGGATGGACCAAAAGTTTTGGAAAAATGCATGACCCAGTCATCTTCAGTTACTGCCACGTCTAGGTGTTGGCCTTCAGTGCTGTCGGCCAAAAAAGGAGATCTTATAACTTGCCAAAATAGGGCACTGTCCTTCCTTAGGCTGCTGTCATGCAGTTGTGACCATAGATCATGCTTGATTTGTTTTTTACGTTCCCTCCTGGCTAAGTTGTATGATTTTCTTAGGTTGGAAATTTCCACTTGGTCTCTTATGGGTCTATGCAAGGCTGCTTTTAGGGTTGAAAGGGCCTTCCAACAGGCTACGTCGAACCATCTCATGGTAGAGGGCTTATTGTTCTTTAGTTTGACGAAGAGTTCTTTACTTATTATCTCTTGGATATTGTGAAAGCTGCTAACGATTGTTTGTGGTGTCGTCTCTAAGGACGTGCATTCCAGTATCCAATGGTTGGATTTTTCAAGGATCCTCTGTGTCGTCTCTACCGGGTCAATCTTGGCCCATTTGACCGTGTAGCCATTCAGTTTATTCATAGTAAGCGAATGCTGATTTAAAAGACTTAATTTCACAGGGTGAGCGTTTACCAATTTTGTAGTGATTCTTACAGTGAGTGGATAGTGGTCGCTCATTACATTTGTCCCAGTTGCAAAGTCTGTTAGTTGCCCCTTCAGTGAGTGGGAAGATAATATGTAGTCTATTGTTGTTAGGAAGCCTCTTCCGTGAAAAGTTGGCAAAAAGTCTTGCTGTGGGTCTAGTAGTTCGTTTGCAAAGTCCAAGTCTAAAGAGAATATGATCTCGTTTAATTTGTTTCCGCATATCGAGTGGGCGAAGTGGGGCATGGGACTGCCATGTTCATTTTGCAACCCACAGATTCCTCTTTTATGGTTAGGGCACAGAGGGAGGTTAAAATCACCGCCCCATATTAGGTGTACTGTGCTTTGATTAGAGTCATTTTGCAGGGTTGTTAAGAATGTGGCAATCTCTGCTAGGGTTGACAAACAGTCCGATGTACCAGCGTTATTGTAATAGTTGATGAGAGTATAGGTGGAGTCATTAATAAAATTTGTCTGGATGATTTGGTATGTCTGAGATTCTTTTAACAGTTTTGTGGATATACAAGGGAGAGTATTAGCGATGTAAATCGTAAGACCCCCCTTAGGCCTACCCATGGGTCCCTGTACTGCTGGAGTGAAGAAAGTTTTGTATCCCGTTAGATGTTTTGGGATCGTGCACCATGTTTCTCGGAGGCAGATTATTTGATGTTCCCTTACTGTAACAGACCATGCATCTGATGTTATTTTGGAGGATAGTCCTGCTACATTCCAGAATATAATGGAAAGATTCAGTTTGTTGGGATCAAGGGATGCGTACGGAGCAAGGGGCTCCCTCAAAGAACTCACTGTCGGGTTCACTGTCAAGCTCAGAGAAGGGTCAACGTGATCTCTCAGATCGTTTTGTTGATGGAAATTTGGATCAGTCCTAACCCTAGGAAAGACGGAAGGTCTGACCGTCGTGTCATTAATTGAGGTATGGGAGGTATCTGCCATGGACGCTGATTTAGTATTTGTGTAGATAGGCGGAATTTGTTAAGCTTGGCTACTGGATTTAGGTAAGAGTAGCTGGTGCCTAAAATTTGTTAGTGAGGGAGTGGTGTTAATAATTTTGATCTTTGGTTGAGACCTAAACGGTCAATCCACCATCTCTAGGCAGTCAAAGCGATTTCGTATTGGAAAACCCTGCCAACCCTCCTGTGAGTGATAGGGTCTGCTTTGCCAGGGCTGCCTTTGCCAGTCTCTAGGTCTGTTTCTCGTTCCATGGTCATAGGTATAACCCACCTGTTTCCAATGGTCTTCTTGAGGATGGTGCCAGTTCCAGGATGTAACATATTGATGTAAATTCGTTGGCGAATAGAAGAAAGAAAGGTGTTGGGCATCAATTCCACCTTTTTTCTCCAGTGAGGGCCATGAGCAGATGTGCTCCACGGTAGAAGGATCTCTGCATGTTACTATAATACAGTCTCCACGGATCGACTTAGGTGCTTCACCTACCCATGCTACTCTACGAACTGAAGAGATCCCTCCAGAATGATGGGGTTCTAGTGGCCTACTAATACTTAGCCACTGCATGACCTTATTTTTGAGTGACCAGGCAGTTTCTGACATACCTTCCGTTAATTCAGGTACACCAGTGAGGATGATTGTGTATGGGGTAGCCTCTGGCGGCAGATGGACTGGACGCCTGACTCCTGGTGCCTTTTTTGGGGTCTTTTTAGATAGCAGCTGGGGTAGGACCGTTGTTTTGGAAGGTATGGACGTCGGTTTGGGTGTAATTTGGCTTGCAGTTGCATTCCCTGGTGTAATCCCTGTTATTCCTGATTTTATCAAGCCTATACTAGGCGTATGTTGAGGGAGCTCCGTGGTTATTTTGGCCTTTTGTGCCCTGAGCGTTGCGTTTTTTAGATGTTGCATTGGGACGTTTTGTTTAGGATTGTGAGAAGGTGGGATGATCGGGTTTGGTTGTTTTGTTACTACAGGTGATTGTGAGAGGAGAGGTGTTTTTGAGGGCTGAGTAACGTTTCTCAACCCTTGCTTAACAAAATGTGGGTTTGTATTGGGATGTGCGGAAGATAAGATTGCCAATTGGGCTTCCAAGTTCCGTATGCTTAATTGTATGGGCTTTAGCTGCTGAGATAGAAGATCTTTAATTGAGGTTAGTATGTGAGATGTGGTTTTACAGATTTTGCAGGGGTTAGTTAGCTCTATATCCTCAGTGAGGGTGATAGGGAGTGAGAGGTTGGTTTCTATTGGAGTTATCGTTGTTTGTTGTGTGAGTTGTGTTAACTGGTTAGGTTGCTCCCTCCCAGGGACCCTCTCGTGGCCTGTAGGGATGGTGATCGAGTCTACAGCGTTGTCAAGGGGGTTCGTGCTACCTTGTTTGGGAATGGCTCCTTCCCTTACTCCTCGAAGATAAATATCTATATTAGTATCAGCCCCTTCGAGTGTTTGACAGGCTAATAGGTCAGGAGTTGCCTCTAGGTCGTCTGATGATGGAGGTTCGGACTCAGACTGAGTTACAGATAAATCAACAGTGCAAGGGACTGTGTTGATGTCAGCATTAGTCACACTCATGGGAAGGGAAGAAATAGGTAGTAATTGCTGGATAGGGGAAGCTGCAGTTGCTAAAAGGCCCAAGGACGAGCGTTTTGCGTTCATGAGGTCCAATGACACTCTTCGTTCAAGGAGAGATATACTATGATCTATTACCTCGGTGGTCCGTGAGATAAATTGGTCTATCGGCCCAGTTAATTGGGCTACAGCCAGGGCGGTTTTGGATTTGTTTTTTGTGGTGCTTCTGGTTTTAGTAGGCATGATTGACATATGGAGCAAACCTGTGGGCTCTGGGATTGAGAGAGTTTGTAGCTGTGAGGACCAAGGGGGGTGGCCCGGACCGGACTCTACCGGTCACTAACGGGCAACAACCCGCGCACGTCCCGCGATGCGCCTTAGTAGCCTTGCTTAAAGTCCTGTTTGTGGGAGAGGGGGCGCGGCACTGGGAGGGGGCGCGGCTCACACGGTAAGAGGACCCAGCTGGTGGTGGTGGATGCTGGTCCTCGCAGTCCCGGGGCCGCGCCTCTCACCTCCTCTGCGGCCGGGCAGTTGGTCTCCTCCTCACGCTGAAAGTCAAACAGGCTGGGAAAGGTCTTGACAGCTACTCCTGTAGCGGCGTTAAAACAGCAAGGGCAAAGGAATCCTCACGAAGAGCGGTTTCCCGCGTAGCGGGGGCCGCGAGGAGTAAAGAGCGTTTTTTGGAAGGGGCGTGGCACTGGGAGGGGGCGTGGCTCACACGGGAAGAGGACCCAGCTGGTGGTGGTGGATGCTGGTCCTCGCAGTCCCGGGGCCGCGCCTCTCACCTCCTCTGCGGCCGGGCAGTTGGTCTCCTCCTCACGCTGAAAGTCAAACAGGCTGGGAAAGGTCTTGACAGCTACTCCTGTAGCGGCGTTAAAACAGCAAGTGCAAAGGAATCCTCACGACGAGCGGCTCCCGCGTAGCGGGGGCCGCGAGGGGTAAAGAGCGTTTTTTGGAAGGGGCGCGGCACTGGGAGGGGGCGCGGCTCACACGGGAAGAGGACCCAGCTGGTGGTGGTGGATGCTGGTCCTCGCAGTCCCGGGGCCGCGCCTCTCACCTCCTCTGCGGCCGGGCAGTTGGTCTCCTCCTCACGCTGAAAGTCAAACAGGCTGGGAAAGGTCTTGACAGCTACTCCTGTAGCGGCGTTAAAACAGCAAGGGCAAAGGAATCCTCACGACGAGCGGCATAAGACACAATGATTGTGTGAGAGACTGTATGGATAACTGTATACTTGTAATAATGATTTTATAATTCACTAAGTATGACTTACTATCTAAATGAATAGAAGAAGTGGTGTTTGTATAAGTGTTTTGCTAAGTAAATATGTAAGTATGATCCATTGTTTGCATAAGTGAGTAGGATGACTTCATATGTGAATAGGATGCGTGCTGTTGTTTAATGTCGATATAGATGTATAAGTATTTTTGATAGTGTTCTATTGTTCATTGACAGCATGTATGAGTGAATCCATAGGTAAGTGATTAGATGTGTGTATACATCTATGAATCACTGAGTGGATTTTTAGATACTTGTATTGCTGTGACAATGGATTTAAATATGATACTCTGTATTTTACAAACAGTGATGAAAAATTGTAATAGTGTGTGAAAAGGTGTATGTGATTGTCACATGAATGATGTCATCAGTGATGTCATCAGTGATGTCATTTGAGATGTCATCAGTGATGTCACTGACCATGTCATGAATGATCTAATATGTGACATCATCAGCAGTGGATTGCGGGTGCGCGAAATATAGTTAGTACAACTAACTATATAGGAGCAATTTCATTGGTTTTGTATGAGTAAAGTGTACAGCTAACTATAACACCACTAAAACTTATAGTTTTTTGAGTGAATTTCAAAGGTTTTTTAAAAACTAATTCCTAACTATATAACTCCTGAAACTTATGGTTTTTTCAATGAATTTCAAAGGTTTTTTTAAATGCTAATTCCTAACTATATAAGGCCTGAAACCTATAGTTTTTCAGTGAATTTCAAAGGTTTTTTAAATGCTGATTCCTAACTATATAAGGCCTGAAACCTATGGTTTTTTCAGTGAATTTCAAAGGTTTTTTTAAATGCTAATTCCTAACTATATAAGGCCTGAAACCTATGGTTTTTTCAGTGAATTTCAAAGGTTTTTTAAATGCTAATTCCTAACTATATAAGGCCTGAAACCTGTTGTTATTTCAGTGTTTTTAAAAAAAAAATTGATTGGTTAACTGGCTTATTAAGTGTATCGTAGTGAATACATATATTAGCGAGTAATGTTTAAATATTTAAATATATGCATGAGTGATGTAATATGTGACGTCATCAGCAGTGCATTGCAGACGTGCAAGTTATAGTGAGTCCAACTAACTATAACGTGGGAATTTCAATGGTTTTATGCAAGTAAAATTTCCAGCTAACTATAACTGGTGTGAAACCTATGGTTTTTTCAGTGAATTTCAAAGGTTTTTTAAATGCTAATTCCTAACTATAACTGGTGTGTAACCTATGGTTTTTTCAGTGAATATATATATATATAAAATTTCTTTGGCAAAATGAAACCCCTCATTTTGTTCCTTTTCAAATTAAATGTATTAAGTGTTACCACTTTATTCCAATCAAGCGGAGCGAGGCAAAGTTAAGGAAAATATCAGGAAGATTCCTCAACCGGCGCCAAAGTTATTCCCAATAGAATGTTGCGATTTCCCAATGGAAAACAATCCTAACTATATATACCTACTGGCTATCGCCAGTAGGTAATATAAAATTTCTATGGCAAAACGAAACCCCTCATTGTGTTCCTTTTCAAATTAAATGTATTAAGTGTTACCACTTTATTCCAATCAAGATGACTTCAGGTGTGCCATACTTTTGTCATAAGTAAGACTGTTAGCGATCTAGTTGTTCTTTTGAACACTCTGGGACATTCTGTCATTGGGCTATAGTTGGGCTACATCTGGCTGATATTTGGGCTACATTTGGGCTCTTTTGTCTCTGGTGGCCATCTTGGGAGACTGCATATCAGAATTTTTTTAATGAAATATAAGAGGATTTGAGAAGTCACTCAAAATGTGCCCTAATTTTTCTTTCTTCAGCACTAATCATAATTTCTATGGCAAAATGAACCCCCTCATTTTATTCCTTTGCAAATTAAATGTATTAAGTGTTACCACTTTATTCCAATCAAGATGACTTCAGGTGTGCCATACTTTTGTCATAAGTAAGACTGTTAGCGCTCTAGTTGTTCTTTAGAACACTCTGGGACATTCTGTCATTGGGCTATAGTTGGGCTACATCTGGCTGATATTTTGGGCTATATTTGTTTTTTTTTGTTTCTGGTGGCCATCTTTGGGCTACATTGGGCTACATTGGGCTACATTGGGCTACATTTGGGCTCTAACATATATATAGCCCAATGTAGCCCAATATATATTTTTTCAAAGTTAATTTTCGTAAAAACCACTGAAGCACATATCTTGAGACATAGCAAAGGCACATCGGGCTACCAGTCCCTACAATATTTCCAAGTTTGGTGGAAAACCATTCAGCCGTTCGGGCTAAAAGTGAGGTCAACCGCCATATGGAAATGAACATGGGTAAAACACGTTTTGGGACCCCCCTTTTATCTCAGCCCCCGCTTGACGAATCCGCCCCAAACTTTCAGGGAAGGAGCGGAGCTCGGCGAGGCGAAGTTAAGGAAATTTTCAGGAAGATTCCTCAACCGGCGCCAAAGTTATTCCCAATAGAATGTTGCGATTTCCCTATGGAAAACAATCCTAACTATATATACCTACTGGCTATCGCCAGTAGGTAATATAAAATTTCTATGGCAAAATGAAACCCCTCATTGTGTTCCTTTTCAAATTAAATGTATTAAGTGTTACCACTTTATTCCAATCAAGATGACTTCAGGTGTGCCATACTTTTGTCATAAGTAAGACTGTTAGCGCTCTAGTTGTTCTTTAGAACACTCTGGGACATTCTGTCATTGGGCTATAGTTGGGCTACATCTGGCTGATATTTGGGATATATTTGTTTTTTTTTGTCTCTGGTGGCCATCTTTGGGCTACATTGGGCTACATTGGGCTACATTGGGCTACATTTGGGCTCTAACATATATATAGCCCAATGTAGCCCAATATATATTTTTTCAAAGTTAATTTTCGTAAAAACCACTGGAGCACATATCTTGAGACATAGCAAAGGCACATCGGGCTACCAGTCCCTACAATTTTGCCAAGTTTGGTGGAAAACCTTTCAGCCGTTCGGGCTAAAAGTGAGTCCAACCGCCCTATGGAAATTAACATGGGGAAAACACATTTTGGGACCCTCCTTTTATCTCGGCCCCCGCTTGACGAATCCCCCCAAACTTTCAGGGAAGGAGCGGAGCTCCGCGAGGCGAAGTTAAGGAAATTTTCAGGAAGATTCCTCAACCGGCGCCAAAGTTACTCCCAATAGAATGTTGCGATTTCCCTATGGAAAACAATCCGAACTATATATACCTACTGGCTATCGCCAGTAGGTAATATAAAATTTCTATGGCAAAATGAAACCCCTCATTGTGTTCCTTTTCAAATTAAATGTATTAAGTGTTACCACTTTATTCCAATCAAGATGACTTCAGGTGTGCCATACTTTTGTCATAAGTAAGACTGTTAGCGCTCTAGTTGTTCTTTAGAACACTCTGGGACATTCTGTCATTGGGCTATAGTTGGGCTACATCTGGCTGATATTTGGGCTATATTTGTTTTTTTTTGTTTCTGGTGGCCATCTTTGGGCTACATTGGGCTACATTGGGCTACATTGGGCTACATTTGGGCTCTAACATATATATAGCCCAATGTAGCCCAATATATATTTTTTCAAAGTTAATTTTCGTAAAAACCACTGGAGCACATATCTTGAGACATAGCAAAGGCACATCGGGCTACCAGTCCCTACAATATTTCCAAGTTTGGTGGAAAACCATTCAGCCGTTCGGGCTAAAAGTGAGGTCAACCGCCATATGGAAATTAACATGGGTAAAACACGTTTTGGGACCCCCCTTTTATCTCAGCCCCCGCTTGACGAATCCGCCCCAAACTTTCAGGGAAGGAGCGGAGCTCGGCGAGGCGAAGTTAAGGAAATTTTCAGGAAGATTCCTCAACCGGCGCCAAAGTTATTCCCAATAGAATGTTGCGATTTCCCTATGGAAAACAATCCTAACTATATATACCTACTGGCTATCGCCAGTAGGTAATATAAAATTTCTATGGCAAAATGAAACCCCTCATTGTGTTCCTTTTCAAATTAAATGTATTAAGTGTTACCACTTTATTCCAATCAAGATGACTTCAGGTGTGCCATACTTTTGTCATAAGTAAGACTGTTAGCGCTCTAGTTGTTCTTTAGAACACTCTGGGACATTCTGTCATTGGGCTATAGTTGGGCTACATCTGGCTGATATTTGGGATATATTTGTTTTTTTTTGTCTCTGGTGGCCATCTTTGGGCTACATTGGGCTACATTGGGCTACATTGGACTACATTTGGGCTCTAACATATATATAGCCCAATGTAGCCCAATATATATTTTTTCAAAGTTAATTTTCGTAAAAACCACTGGAGCACATATCTTGAGACATAGCAAAGGCACATCGGGCTACCAGTCCCTACAATTTTGCCAAGTTTGGTGGAAAACCATTCAGCCGTTCGGGCTAAAAGTGAGGTCAACCGCCATATGGAAATTAACATGGGTAAAACACGTTTTGGGACCCCCCTTTTATCTCAGCCCCCGCTTGACGAATCCGCCCCAAACTTTCAGGGAAGGAGCGGAGCTCGGCGAGGCGAAGTTAAGGAAATTTTCAGGAAGATTCCTCAACCGGCGCCAAAGTTATTCCCAATAGAATGTTGCGATTTCCCTATGGAAAACAATCCTAACTATATATACCTACTGGCTATCGCCAGTAGGTAATATAAAATTTCTATGGCAAAATGAAACCCCTCATTGTGTTCCTTTTCAAATTAAATGTATTAAGTGTTACCACTTTATTCCAATCAAGATGACTTCAGGTGTGCCATACTTTTGTCATAAGTAAGACTGTTAGCGCTCTAGTTGTTCTTTAGAACACTCTGGGACATTCTGTCATTGGGCTATAGTTGGGCTACATCTGGCTGATATTTGGGATATATTTGTTTTTTTTTGTCTCTGGTGGCCATCTTTGGGCTACATTGGGCTACATTGGGCTACATTGGACTACATTTGGGCTCTAACATATATATAGCCCAATGTAGCCCAATATATATTTTTTCAAAGTTAATTTTCGTAAAAACCACTGGAGCACATATCTTGAGACATAGCAAAGGCACATCGGGCTACCAGTCCCTACAATTTTGCCAAGTTTGGTGGAAAACCATTCAGCCGTTCGGGCTAAAAGTGAGTCCAACCGCCGTATGGAAATTAATATGGGAAAAACATGTTTTGGGACCCCCCTTTTATCTCGGCCCCCGCTTGACGAATCCCCCCCAAACTTTTAGGGAAGGAGCGGAGCGCCGTGAGGCAAAGCTAAGGAAAATTTCAGGAAGATTCCTCAACAGGCGCCAAAGTTATTCCCATTAGAATGTTGCGATTTCCCTATGGAAAACAATCCTAACTATATATACCTACTGGCTATCGCCAGTAGGTAATATAAAATTTCTATGGCAAAATGAAACCCCTCATTTTGTTCCTTTTCAAATTAAAGGTATTAAATGTTACCACTTTATTCCAATCAAGATGACTTCAGGTGTGCCATACTTTTGTCATAAGTAAGACTGTTAGCGTTCTAGTTGTTCTTTAGAACACTCTGGGACATTCTGTCATTGGGCTATAGTTGGGCTACATCTGGCTGATATTTGGGCTACATTTGGGCTGTTTTGTCTCTGGTGGCCATCTTGGGAGACTGCCTATCAGAATTTTTTTAATGAAATATAAGAGGATTTGAGAAGTCACTCAAAATGTCCCCTATTTTTTCTTTCTTCAGCACTAATCATAATTTCGATGGCAAAATGAACCCCCTCATTTTGTTCCTTTGCAAATTAAATGTTTTAAGTGTTAACACTTTATTCCAATCAAGATGACTTCAGGTGTGCCATACATTTGTCATAAGTAAGACTGTTAGCGCTCTAGTTGTTCTTTAGAACACTCTGGGACATTCTGTCATTGGGCTATAGTTGGGCTACATCTGGCTGATATTTGGGCTACATTTGTTTTTTTTTGTCTCTGGTGGCCATCTGTGGGCTACATTGGGCTACATTGGGCTACATTGGGCTACATTTGGACTCTAACATATATATAGCCCAATGTAGCCATATATATATTTTTTCAAAGTTAATTTTCGTAAAAACCACTGGAGCACATATCTTGAGACATAGCAAAGGCACATCGGGCTACCAGTCCCTACAATTTTGCCAAGTTTGGTGGAAAACAATTCTGCCGTTCGGGCTAAAAGTGAGTCCAACCACCCTATGGAAATTAACATGGGGAAAACACGTTTTGGGACCCCCCTTTTATCACGGCCCCCGCTTGACGAATCCCCCCCAAACTTTCAGGGAAGGAGCGGAGCGCAGCGAGGCAAAGTTAAGAAAAATTTCAGGAAGATTCCTCAACCGGCGCCAAATTTATTCCCAATAGAATGTTGCAATTTCCCTATGGAAAACAATCCTAACTATATATACCTACTGGCTATCGCCAGTAGGTAAAATAAAATTTCTATGGCAAAATGAAACCCCTCATTTTGTTCCTTTTCAAATTAAATGTATTAAGTGTTACCACTTTATTCCAATCAAGATGAATTCAGGTGTGCCATACTTTTGTCATAAGTAAGACTGTTAGCGTTCTAGTTGTTCTTTAGAACACTCTGGGACATTCTGTCATTGGGCTATAGTTGGGCTACATCTGGCTGATATTTGGGCTACATTTGGGCTCTTTTGTCTCTGGTGGCCATCTTGGGAGACTGCCTATCAGAATTTTTTTAATGAAATATAAGAGGATTTGAGAAGTCACTCAAAATGTGCCCTATTTTTTCTTTCTTCAGCACTAATCATAATTTCGATGGCAAAATGAACCCCCTCATTTTGTTCCTTTGCAAATTAAATGTTTTAAGTGTTAACACTTTATTCCAATCAAGATGACTTCAGGTGTGCCATACTTTTGTCATAAGTAAGACTGTTAGCGCTCTAGTTGTTCTTTAGAACACTCTGGGACATTCTGTCATTGGGCTATAGTTGGGCTACATCTAGCTGATATTTGGGCTACATTTGTTTTTTTGTCTCTGGTGGCCATCTTTGGGCTACATTGGGCTACATTTGGGCTCTAACATATATATAGCCCAATGTAGCCAAATATATATTTTTTCAAAGTTAATTTTCGTAAAACCCACTGGAGCACATATCTTGAGACATAGCAAAGGCACATCGGGCTACCAGTCCCTACAATTTTGCCAAGTTTGGTGGAAAAGCATTCAGCCGTTCGGGCTAAAAGTGAGTCCAACCGCCCTATGGAAATTAACATGGGGAAAACACGTTTTGGGACCCCCCTTTTATCTCAGCCCCCGCTTGACGAATTCCCCCCAAACTTTCAGGGAAGGAGCGGAGCGCCGGGAGGCAAAGTTAAGGACATTTTCAGGAAGATTCCTCAACCGGCGCCAAAGTTATTCCCAATAGAATGTTGCGATTTCGCTATGGAAAACAATCCTAACTATATATACCTACTGGCTATCGCCAGTAGGTAATAAGCCCCACATTATGATTAGCTTTGTAGTCCATAGCTTGCACAACAGCCATGTAAATAATAACTTTCAAAATAAATGGAAGCCCTTGACCTCACCCTTAAAGTAACAGATGCAATTAAAGATGTTATAAATCATCTTACAGATGGAAATGCATAGTACAATATCATTTTCACATTAATGAAGTATCATTATTAGGTTTGGGTATGTGTTGATGTTTAAATCCATTTCACTTTTTGGCATTGTTATTAATTGGCTATAAGTTGTGCGAGTTCTTGTTTGCATTGCTGTTGTGCGAGTAAGGATTGTAGTCTTCATCAAAGCTTTATTTAATTATTTAAAAACAATGAATGCATACAATACGTAAATGACATGATAAAACATGATAAATAGAGTGCAGAAATAATGATTAGAAGCAATTGCAATGAAATCCATACATTCATCAGATTTTCAGATTTCATTTTCGTAGGGCCAAACGGGTCTGGTGGCTAAGTGGATTGTAAATGTAAATGTAGCCGTACTTGTAAAGCGCACTGATACTCCTGAGTGTCCTGGCGCTGTACTCATACCGCCAGGGAACCCTTCCTGGTTTTTCCCCGTGAAATGTCCACTCCTGGGCATCCCCAGGGTGCAACCAGGCATCCCTAGCGCTGTAGGGGGCCATTGTGGAGACTAAGCAAGCTATTGCCCAGAGTTGCAGCGTGGGACCCATGCTGAGAGTAGGCACCGAGGCAAGAAATCTGGTCGGAGGAATTATGAGCCCAAGATCCGCCGAGACCAGCCAAGGCAGGAATTGAACCCTGGTCCCGGGCCAGACCTCTGCATCAGGGTCTGCCGCTCTAACCATTGAGCCACACTTCTCCATCCATCCCTGCATCCACTGCAGGGGCTTGTGTTCAACCTCACGGTCACAGGTTCATATCCAGGTGGGTCCACTCAGCCTTTCATCCATCTAGGGTCGATAAAATGAGTACCATTGAGTTGGGTACCAATAAACATCTGTTATTTAGTGCCAATATACCCCATTAGGGGTGAAAGTGCGCTTTGCAAATACACGTTATGCTATGTTAGTTTATTTCTAGAAGCTTCCAAAATAAAAACAAACAAGTTGATTTGGAAACATCCGCAAGAATACAAACCTGGCTTATACTGATAAAATCAAAACAGTTTTGGAATAGGTTTTAAAAATGTCCTAGTTAAAATTTCCTAGTATTTACAAAAAATAATAACGATCTTTGCACAGAATCCTCATCAGAGGGACAAATTAAAACAGACGCAGCATCATATTGGCCAAGGGGAAAACAAAGATGGGATCCTATGGTCCGCAACCGAAATTTAGATAAGCAAATTCTTTTCCAAGGACATTTACCCATGTGAGATATGGTTCGAGGCTGGATGAGGTATGCTAGTGAGTAAGTAACTTTTTATTGTTTAGGTTAATTAAAACCATTACAAAAAATACATTAAAACAATCTCCACAAGTAGAATTAAAAGAAAAAATGTAAAAGCAAGACATTTTAGTTAAAAAAGTAACATTACTAAAATCAATAAACGTGAATGGCAAATTGTTCATAGCAGCTGGTCACAGCCCGAAATTTCCTCTTTAGCCGACTGCCTGGCATGGTAGTTTCCGTTCTGCTAGTATCAGAAATTTCACCAGCTTCCCATTTAGCGGTGGAAGACCAGGATCAAAACAAGCAAGGACTGCTTGTCTGCGTGAGCGGATACTTAGTTCGTTAAAGGCTGTTTTTAACAGAGCTGCTCTCTCCTCGTTCAGCCTCGAGCAATTGCATAGTAAATGTTCTAAGTCTTCGACTCCTATTCCGCACAGCCGGCATCTAGTCCCATAGTTCGTTCTCAGCCACGGTGGTAGATATGGAATGGCAGGTAGGATCCCCAACCTATGTTTTAAAAAGGCTTCTTTTGTTTTCCAACCATATCCAAGACTAAAATATGCTTGGAGCCCCGGTGTTTTGTATGTCCACAGAGTCATCCAGGCATGACGCCTGTGAGAAAAGGTGGCTTTGTCCTCCACATGAGAATGTCTTTTTAAGCTCTTGTTCACTGCGTGCTTAAATTGTGCATGCGATAGAGGAACCCCCATAGCTCTTTTAGACCTGTAATACTCAGCGACTCCTCTAAGTATTTTTTCGCCGGCGTTCCAGAGGAGTTGGTCAGGTATTGCCAGAGCTGTTGATTCAAGGAGTTTTCCGGTGAATTCTTTATTTTGTGCCAACACTTTATATATGACCCTCTACGTGCAAGCATTTGGCTTGTCAGACCAAATTCTAAACGAATCTGAGCTTGTGAGGTATAGGATGGCAAATGGAAGAGAAGTCTGTAGGCCTTTGATATAGTTATATCTAGAAGTTTTGCATCAGTACCTCTTAGGGCCTCACTGCCATACGTGATTGATGACTCTATTTTAGTTTTCGCCACTCGAAGCAGTGGCAATAGAGTCTCACCACTCAAGTTGGACTTAAGCTGTTTCAGCGTCATGGTTATTAGCATCCCTTTCCTCTTAATGGCTTCTAATTGATTTTGGTAGCGGCCACCTTTATCAACTATGATCCCAAGGTATTTATATTCGGAGCAGTTAGAAATTACTTTTGTGCCAAGGGACCAAGTGTGCAACGTTTTGTTCCTAGTTATGGACAACACTTTGGTTTTGTTGATGTTGACTTCTAATAGATTGTCGTCGGCGTACCCATGGAGCGTGTTAATCAGATTTTGAAGGCCCACTTTTGTGTGGCTGACCAGGGCCACGTCATCAGCATAAGATATGCTAGACAATGCTTTGCCCCCTAACCGGGGGGCGTGGGAATTGCAAGCCTCTAGTGCAGGTGGCAGGTCAGCTGTAAATAGGTTGAAGAGGGTAGGAGCTAGCACACACCCCTGCTTTAGGCCTTTTGTAGTTGGAATACGCCTAGAGAGGTGCGAGCCATTTCCAAGCTTTACCTGGACCCACGTGTTTGTGTGCAATTCAATCAGGAGACTTAATAATGACGAGGGAATACCCCAGGAGGCCAATTTTCGCCAAAGGATTCCTCTGTTAACATTATCGAAGGCCGCCTTAAAGTCCACAAAGCAGAGATGGAGAGCCTGTTTAGTCGCTCTTGCCTTATCGATGAGTAATGAAATGGCCACCAGATTTGTTGTTGTTCCGGTGTCTCTGCAGAAACCCGTTTGGCTAGATGGTATTAGGCTATGGTTTGTTGCCCATTCTCGCAGCTGGGTCAATAAAAGGCCAGCAAAATATTTAGCCTCAATGTCTTGGAGTGCAATCAGGCGGTAGTTTTTTGGGAGTATTCTATCCCCTGCCTTGTAAATCGGTGATATGATTGAGCCCCTCCATGAGGCAGGCAAGCACCCCGAATTATTGACAGACATAAAGAGGGGGGTCAGCGTGTCAGCCCAATATTCTGGTTCGAGTTTAAAGAGGGCCGGCGGAATTCCATTAGGCCCGGCTGCGCCGTCTTTCCTGCCTTTGGATGAGGTATGGCCAATACCATCTTCCCGTAACAATGTTTTCCCATTCCCTCCTGGAAGCCTCACAAAATGTCAAGTATAACATCTTGGTCTAGGGGATATCTGCTTCATGCAAGAAGAAATGGGTAGCTGATGTTAGAAGAATGAATGATTGTCAGCAACATTAGTTATCCTCAACCTGAGGGTTGGAACCATCATGATAGACTTTCAAAATAGGCTGAGAGGGTTTATTACCCACACTAATAGCTAAGGTAAACAAAACACCCATTCAATGACTAAAACATTGGCACTTGATAATGGTATAAGTCAAACAGGTACTCCATGGGTCAAAATTATCTCAAGAAAAAGGAAGTTAATGTCGTTCTCAATACTCCTACACTCCTTATTAAACCATCCAGGTTTGGTTCTATTATGCCCTGTAACTCAAGACTGGATGCAAGACCTGATACTTCCAAGACAAAGGCATCGACAATCGAGTCCCTGGATTGAAGTAAGGATAGGGAATAATGAAAAAACTGTGCTGAATTAGTTTGGATTACAGTGACCAATAAGGCCGTAATATAGGCACCTCACCATCTAAACCTCATGCCACCGCCAAATACAAATACATTTCTAGTTCTTTTTAATTCATAGGTCCGTTGATTAAAAAGAGACATTAGTTGTGACTGGAAGGTTAAGTGCGAGTTCGATCAGGTTATGGTCTCTGTAGCCACTTGAAGAAATTGTGGCAGACTGCACTAGTAAACCCTTGAGGACAAGGTAACAATGTAATCAATAGTGGTGCCCTCGCTCCATTCAGTAAATGTAAGGGGCTGAGAACTGATTTCATCTAACAATTCTATTGAGTTAAATACGCCATGGTTTGTCAGATACCAATATACATTTTCGCCCCAACGGTCAGAGTTGTAGGTGAGTGGGCCCTCCTGCCAAACTTGAAAGGGTTGAGGCAGGGTGTGATTAGTGCCTGGACTAGCTTTAAAATCCCCCCAGTGTTAACATTAAACTATATGGAAACTAAGAGGGACCTTAACCGTAAACGTATAACAAACAAAAAAGGATCTACATTGCACACCATATTAGCTGGAACAACTGCATTATAGAAATTAACAACAAATAAATTAGTTTTACAAACAACCCACAGAATTAGTATGCCTGGGTGGGTGATAGGGGCCCAAATGATCACATAAGTTCTGGAGACTCGGATGAACATTATCAAACTGCCCTAGACCATCCCATATCCTACCTACTGGCTAGAACATAAAAAACTGTGAAAGCCATCCTATGCAACCTTATCCATAGACCTGGTTTCTTGAAACATGATAAAATCAAATGTTTGCACCTAAGCAAGCCATCTCTTTTGGCCCAATTTGGACATAAGTCCTGAAATATTCCAGCTGACCAACTTCAATGAGATTCCCCGGCTACCACCTGCCTTACAGCTAGGAACAGTGGCAGAGGCAAGCTGCTTATCTGACTCTGACACCCCATCTGGTAAACCCAAGGAATTTGGCCAAGGATCCATAGATACATACGCCAAAGATTGAGAATGGAGTCTTATGTTGGATAATGAAGCCAGACGAGGGCCCTTTTCAAGGACCACGGTTTCCATTGTCGTCAGTCCATTTCATTGAGCCTCATTAGAGATTCAAAACAACTGTTACAGGGAATCCTGGGTGCTCCAAAGTGGATGCTTCAAGTGTCTATTAAAAACCCACTAGCAGAAAGCTGATGTTCTCCTTCCGATTGGCATGTAGAGTGTACGGAGAAAGTGGACATCTTGCTGCAACTGGGTGCCTAAAAGTAAGGATCACAAAGTACCCGTGAAGCACTGGCATAATGAAATTCGAGGGGGCCTCCGTGCAAGGCACTTGGAGGGGCCCCCACCGGGCTTAATCAGGAGCTCTACAGCCAGAGTGCTGTGCTGAGGGAGCTCCCTGGAGCTCGGGGGCCCCCAGCACCGCATGGGCTGCGGGGGCCTATGTTTTCACCCCTGCCGTGAAGTAGCTTAGCTGAAACACCAACCCAGTTCACTCTCCACATGAAAATAGGAGGAATTCTCAAGTTGAGTAGTGCACTCTTTGCGTTCCCATTGCGTTTAGTCACTGGGCTGCCAAGCTGTTGCCTCCATTGACACGGTTATTCCTGAAAATAATTTGGGCTGACAGTTACGGAATCCAGGTTAGTCACGTTTACTGCCCACGCCAGCTGTGCAATCAAGCACGTATTGGCGGAGGTAGAAGGATAAGGTGAATTGCCAATGTTCAAAAAAAGACACCTTTGCACCAGGTCAGTGCACTTGCTGGTAACTCAAATGACCCTCACCAGAAACCTACCTAAAGTAGTGCCATTGGTTTCCATGGCAACTTTCAGTCTTGGCGCTTTCTTCTTTCCCATACTTATATGGTCAATGGGTCCCACATGAGTAGATGAAATAGAAGCAAGGAGGATCAGAGTAAAAAGGTACATCAAATGAACATGCAATGGATTAAGACAGCCAGGAAAACCATAACAAGGACTGTTTGTCAAATTTGCTCTGCCAGTACCTCATTATGGTATAGAGAAGATTAGTTAAGAGGGAGGAAACATTATCTTTAAGTAAATTTTGTATTCCTGGACTTCTTTGGAGATTTTTACAAAGGAGCTAAGAGGGGTGGCCCAGCCCAACCTTGAACAGCCGTAGACAGGCGCAAACGGTCCCACTGTCTGGCCAGTCTTTGCCCAGGCGATATTGCAGATGAATAAGTAAGTAAGTAAGTAAGTAAGTAAAGGGCTTTTAAAGTGCACGAATAGTGAGGCGTCTTGGCATGGGAGGAAGCAAGAAGAGCAGAGGGCGAGATTCAGGAAACACTTGAATGCTGTAAGGACGGAAAGAGCAAGGTTTTGGCCTGTTTCCTGAACTGGGACCTAGATGGAATTAACCTGATGTTGAGGGGAAGTTCGTTCCCGAGCCTGGAAGCCATGAAAGAAATGCATCTGCCTCCCCATATGGTTTAGTTCACTCTGGGAACATGGGCCAAAGCTTTATTGGCCGATTTTAAGCTTCGACGGGGGCGTGCCATCGAAATAGCTTTTGATAATCAGGAGGTCGACCCCCATATATGGCTTTGTGAACCTGGCAGAGTGCTTTAAACTTTGTTCTTTGTTTGGTGGGGAGCCAATGTAGTGTTCTAATGGCACCAGAAACATGACCATATTTAGAAATGTTGAGCAAAGTGTGTACCGCTGTATTCTGTAAAGATTGAAGTTTCGAGAGCTGGCATTTGTCAATGCCTAGGCACAGGACATTACAATAGTCTATGCGGGAGAGAACAAGGGCCACAACAACCGTTTTCCTCAAGTCCATAGGTAAAAAAGGTAAGATTTTATGCAGCACCTTTAAAAGAAAATAGCAAGCAGATGTAAGCTGTTTAATCTGAGTTGAGAAATTAGGCTGGGTGTCACACAAGAAACCAAGGTTTCTCACTTTGGTGGCAGCTGATGCTGGCCACCAAGATTTGGAACAGATAGAGGGGTCCTTACCAAATTCCATGACCTCGGTCTTGTTGATATTCAATTTGAGGTAATTCCTATGCATCCATTTTATGATGTGGCTTAGACAACTATGAAATCTGTCCGCCACCGAGTTGGTCATAGTTGAAATGGATATACTAATTTGGGTATCATCCGTGTACAATACAATTGAGAAGCCATGGTCCCCCCGTGAGCTTGGCTAGTGGGGTAACATATATGTTGAACACAGTAGGAGAAAGGGTGGACCCTTCTAGGACTCCCCCGGGAAGATCGAATTTCATGATTCTAGGGTGTCCCAGCACACCCTCTGTTCTCTAGCTGAGAGAAAGGAGGTAAGAAGGGTGAGTGCAGAGTCCCCAATTCCCAATGCCTCCAGACGTCGCGTAAGTACGATATGCTTTACCGTATCGAATGTGACTGATAGGTCAAGTAGGATTAGGATGGCCCTGCCCCCATTATCAATTTGCTGACGAATTTACTCAGTAGCCATAACTAAGGCAGACTCCGTGGAGTAGCAGGAGCGAAAGCCATGTTGTGTTGGGTGGAGAAGATTTTTGGCATCTAAATATTCCATGCGCTCTAAGTTAGTGGCTTTTTCCAGAACTTTGGCTGATAAGGGCAGACATGCAATCGGGTGGTAGTTTGTTACTTCAAGAGTGTCCATGGAGGGTTTCTTTAGAATGGGTCTAACGCACGCTTTCTTCCAAGAGGTGGAAAAAAGACACCTGTATTGATAACATTGTTCAGGAGAGGGGCGAGTGTAGTACTGACTTTGTTCGAAACCTCATTGATTATGTTTGGAGTGCAGGGGTCAGTTGGAGAGCCTGACTTGATCACCAGTAATAGTTCATTTACCCCATTGATAGTCAGTGGGGAGAAACAATTCAGGTGACAGGTGATAGGAGGAGGAATTTCCGAAGCAGAGGGCTGAGGTAAGGAGCAGCCAGCATTCAGTCTTTCTAGCTCCTGGTATATTATTTAGTCCTTGGACTGAAAAAATGGGGCCATTTTATCAACGAGCCCTTGATCAGGAGAGAAACCAATCCCCTGTTGAAGTTTGGCTAGTGCATTGACGGACTTGAAGAGTCTCCAGCTGAGTTTTTGGACACCTCAATTTTGTTGGTGTAAAAGTTATTTTTTTATCTAATAATGGCTGCTTTATAGTCTGTTATGCTAGATTGTAGTTCTTTTTGGCCAACACACTATAGTCCTTCCTCCATTCGCATTCTAAACATCGGCACATGGATTTAAGTGTTTGCAGCTCGAGACTATACCAGATGAATCAGCTGTCTCCCCACTGCAGCAGCACTTTGCCTTGTGTCCCACATTGTGGATGAACCAGCTGCCTTAGGAGCACTCAGGTGTGGCGTTCGCACATCCTTCTCTCCGGCCGAGGGAATGTGGGATATGTAGTTCGCCTTGCTGTCTCCCCACTGCACTTTGATTGTGGTCCTAACCATAACTCACAAATTTCAGTGGCTTATGAGGTTTAATTTGAAACCATAACTGAACTCAATGGTGATCTAGATCAATTTCTTAGGTTTATAGTGATGATAACCCCACTTAACCTCTCTCAAAAGTAATAAGTGACATATTGCACTCTACACACCTGTATATATGGTTCATGCTATGATATTTTTTATCATGTATTTAGATTTTTTCATATACATACACTTGCTAAAACCAGAATTCAAATTTTATATTGGTGCAGTATGTTCTCATGGTTATTAGGAGTGTTATTATAAATTATATAAACTCATTTCATATGTAAATTGTGAAACAGTGAACACTGTTGATCCCATGTAATGTTCGATGTACTGTGGCCATATTAGAAAGTATGTTTCTTATTACATTTCCACTGAATAATCTGTCTTTAGTCCTCCATGGTGGTAAAGTCTTCTCTTCTCTCAAAAGCAGTTTGCTATCACACTTCTTGAATTAAACATTAAAAAAAATCATCTTTATTTCATTATTTTAAAAGAGAAGCATGTGGTGATTATGGCCAGGCACTGCAGAATACAAGACCGTTTCTCAAGTCAAAGTAGAAACTATAATTCATGGCAGTATGTTTTTTACCCCTTTGCCATAATCATGGATACTAGTAAGTTATACGGTTACCAAGTATCATCTTTCTCTCAGACTTATGCAAATACATAAATCCAACCTGCCATGTTCAACCAATGTTGTGGGTAATCAATACCCTTTGCCCCACCAGCCCTGAGCCCTACCCTCAAGTTTCCTTCCAACGTACTATGAGCGAGCAACCCCCTCCGCAAACAGCTTTCAGACATGGACATTTGGGTGTGGGTTGGATGGTCTGGCCAAGGTCAGGCCATGTGCTCAACCCACTGTGGACATATGTGTCTAACCCCGCTATGCATGTCAGTTGACCAGACCCTATGTCTTAGCCAATCAGTTGAACAACTGCTGTTGCTCAGTGCCTTTGTCCTGACTCCGCAGGGTTTGGGCGCAAACCAAGTCTTGAGGCTGAACCTTTACAGATGACCAACTGTCATAGAACAAAGCTTTAAACAATATTTCACATTAAGCAGATACTTTTGAACATGTTATTCCTAAAAATTATTAAATCCTAAAAATCATTTTCTTGCCAATTATGTCTTTCACTGAAGCACATACGTATTATCTTATTAGCACTGTTCTTTCTTGTTTGTGCAAAATACTTTCAAAGTACCCAAATAATGCGGCACTTAACAGAGATAAATGTGGAGCGCAGTTACGCTCCAATCCCAGTCGCACTGTGAATCCATTGATACACATAATACTCCAACTCAATTAGGTAATTCAAGTTTAACCATTTTATTCCATTTCCTCCAGTATCGTTTCACTTCTTTCACCATCCACATTTAAGGTTGAAGCTTTTTCATTGCTTCTCATGCTAAAGATATGCCCATCCGGGCCTTTTTCAAAAGCAATTGTGGAAAATGCATAGTTTATCCAAGGCAGTCATATCAGCCCAATGCAATTGGGCTTGGGAGCTCTTCTTCAGGGATAACTACAAATTTAAAACCCACCATTACTTCTTTTTTCACATTTAGCCTATGACACGATTTATGCATTTCTCATTGCGTTGTAAAAAAAATCTAATTCATGCATTAAAGGAACGTGACTTTTTGTCTGTCAGAGTTTTTCTATAATGTTTATTTAAACCTACAGTAACTAAACTATTCCCAAAATGTTCTCAAATGAAACGCTTTCCTTCCTCCAACCTATCTGCTTTCACCGGTGAAACCACCCCTTTCGTGCTTCTATATAACGCTTCCATACCGTGCCAAAATCACAAAAGCAACCAACACTTCCAAAGAATTCAAGCCAAACTTCCAAATAATACCTGCAAGAATGTTTCCCCACACTCGAAAAGTAAACAGCCTCAACCGCTTTTCCAAAACCTCACTGTGATAATGCTTAGCTGCCATCTCCCATGTGACTCTCCCATTTAAACCTCAGAGAATTTAACCACACCCTCCTATATCTGTGCCAATCAACAAGTGATGCTCAAAAAACTCGTCATCTCAAAACCCCCACGCTGCTCACACTACTTATCCCATTAGCCACTATATTCCTCTCATCAATGATCCGCTGTATGTGACACACCTAGTGCACATTACAATTAGCAACATTTCATTGTACTCAATCAGTGTTTGCACATGTCAATATGAAATGTTTACAGTAAAAGATTAATGATCTTAAAATACGTTCTAATGGTTCATTGAGAAACAGTGACTTCCACTTGTGAATGATGTTTTTCCTCACATGTGATTTCCCAATTTATTGTTGATTTAATCCTTATTTGTCTATTGGGTGCAAACGACCGAAAAGGGGCAAGAATAAAGTCAATGTAATAATGGTTGATAGAATGCACTCCCATTCATCTTTATGCTCACAATTACTTTAGATGCAAATAATATTGCTTACATGTGCAGACTTGGTTCGTGCCTTGCCCCAGTGGCATGCATATGCAAAATCCATTAGGTGTGGAGTGCAGTTACTGAGACTTCAGAAAACAGGAGACAACCCAGCAACCAGTTAGAGTTCACTTGAAGGGAAGGCAGAGTCCAGCTCTCCTTCAGCAGAGCCAGAGAGCACAAGGCAGCATGGCAATAAGAAGAAAAGCAATTCTTCCTGAAAAGTGATCCAGTTGAGTCCATCAAGAACAACAGCTATCCGTCTAACTGAGGTTCAGTTCAAGATCCAGAACTGTTGGCTTTTAGGGGGTCAGAGGTCCAGTACTTCTACCCAAAAGTTCCTTTGATGTTAGGTGTGACTTCAAAGCAGCTCTTTGAAGTACACTAGGGTCCTGTTCAACCCAGTCCTGTCTGCCAGGCTATCTATGGGTGGCAAATCTGCACTTTGTGTGTGAACAGGGCACTACCTATTGAAGTGTAGGTATCAACCCCTTCCATTCCTCCCTGCCCATAAAACTCATCACAATGCAGATGCATGCTAATGAGTGCTCAGAAAGCATATGAGCCTCACCTGGCTGTCTATAGGAAATGCACAAAGTGTAGCTGTCACTCAACCCAGATGTGTATTGGAGGCAGGCTGTTAGGCACTCAGAGCAGTTAGAGTGGATGAATGTTTATCTTCTAAAATGACATTTCTAAAACAGTACTGTTAAATCCAACTTCACCAGTAAGTAGGATTTATCATTACCATTCCAAACATACAAAACATGAAAAAGGTACTCCTCTGGAAATACAGCTAAAAATTGCATTAAGGAATTCCCAATGTTAGCATATGAGAGCAGTAGGCCTCACAGTAATGAAAATCAAAATAAGCTGTTTGTCACGACCAGTTTATGCAAAATATAAAAATGCATGTCCTACCTTTTAGTTACAAGGCACCCTGCCATTAGGGCTACTTAGGGCCTACATTAGGGGTCATTTATATGTAATAAAAGGGCAGTTTAAGGCACGGCATGTAGTTTTAACTGCCAAGGCAAAGTGGCAATAAACTGCACACACAGGCACTGCAGTGGCAGGCCTTAGACAAGTCTGACAGGCTACTTTTGGGGGTGGCACAATCTGAGATGCAGGCCAGATGGTAGCATTTAATTTACAGGCCCTGGGTAAATCGTATACCACTTTATAAGGGACTTACAAGTATACCAAATATGCAAAACATATGTACATCAATTATACCATGTTTAGAGGGTAGAGCATGTGCTCTTTACCACTTGTCAGCAGTGGTAAAGTGCCCAGAGTCCTGAAGCCAACAAAAAGAAGGTCAGAAAAAGGGGAAGAGGATGACTAAAAGTTTGGGGTGAACCTTCAGAATAGGCCATTTTCCAACATGGACCACTACCAACTCTCACACTTGCACTAATAAAAAATACCACAGCACTGTTTTCTTTAAGGAAGAAAATATCACTTTTTTAAACAGTGATCAGAGACATGGTGGCCTTCTTAACCTACCAGGCTTTCATTCATGTTATGGCCACCAATCACAGTGACTCAAAATTTGCGACCTGCCTAACATTTGTACGGTAGGTCATATTATGACCCACTCTGAATCGTAATTTTACAAACAAACCTATTAATACAATTAAATTATATACTAGTTTTAAAAATGATGGTTGCAAATTGCAACCAGTTTTTGCGACCAATATTAGTGTCCTCTTAAAATAATTGTTTCTTTGAGACAAGATTATTGATGTATTTGTGGGAACACTTAAAAAATACAGTTTCATGACAAACAACATGACAAAGTTTGGCAAGAAAACCGCAATCCATCAGGCCTGTCAATATGATGAACTACAACCCACCATATATAGACATCACTGCCAGCCCAGTGGAGATTTCTGAAGGCACTGGAAATTTGGTGCACAGCCATAGTCCTTCTGGCAGCCTCACAATTTGTTTTTTATTTCAAAAACAAATTGCGAAAACAGGAGTTTATCATTAAGAAACAAAAAGTAATGACCCCCCACACCCTGGGAGCTTCTGTTTTATAGAGATAGAAATATGATATTTATTTCATGCTGTTGATGGCTACAATGTCTGAGCAAAATGTAAATGTTAGACTCGGCATCCTTGGTGTGGTTTCCCCTGACATTTTACCTCTAACTCCTGTATCTGTGATGTCATGCTGGATTTAGCCGTTGCTGGCTTAGATGTTTTGGGCACTTTGCCACTGCTAATCAGTGTCAAAGTGCAAGTGCTCACTATTAGAATTATTATGATGATTGGTTATCCATATTTGGCATATTGATTTTCTGGTAAGCCCCTAGAAAAGTGCACTAAGTGTACCAGGGCCTGTAAATCATATGCTATTAGTGAGCCTGCAGCACTGATTGTAGCCCTGTAAAGATATCTCAGACTTGTCACTGCAGTGTCTGTGCGCAGTTTTAAACTGCCATGTCGACTTGGTAAGTGCACCCACTTGCCGGGCCCTATTCTTCCATCTTCCTACATGTAAGGCAACTCTCAGATAGGCCCAAGGTATCCCCATGGGCTGGGGTCAGTGTATGTAAATGTGGGACAGGTACTGGTGATTGCTACATGTCCTGATAGTGAAATACTGCCAATTTTGGTTTTCACTATTGAAATAACATCTGTCCTACAGGCTAACATGGGAGTTACTTTGTAACATCTTACAAGTATAAATTTCCATTGGGACCAGATAGAGAAATGGTGTTTCAGCTCTCTGAACTCAGAATTTAACAACACATCTTTTTAAAGAATGGTTTTACAATTGTGTGTTTGAAAAATCCACTTTTAGAGAGTAGGCATTTTCTCGTTTAAACATTCTGTGTGCCTCTGCTATTTGTGTATTGACTGTCTGATTTTGGAGTGAAAGGGGCTGGGCATGTACATTCACAGTAGCAAGCCACAAGGGGGTTAAGATGTGTCCTGCCTTTCCTGGGTGACTCCTGAGTGTGTTGAATAGACCTTAGCTGTATTTAGATTGGTGGGAGGAGTTTCACTTGCACCTGAATAGGCTGTGTCTCATTTGCACAGTGCTGTCTCCATCCCCTGTGTTCATGCTGAAACAGAGAGGACAGAACTGGTTTGGACTGGCTCAGGGAATCTTGCCACATAGAGAACAAAAACAAAATGGAGTATAAGTAGTGAACCTTAAACCCAGACTCTGGAACTCGCTCCTGCTGACAATTCGAGCGGTTCAATCCCTCCTCCAGTTTAGGAAACTGGTGAAGACATGGTTGTTCCACCAGTAATGAGTTCTTATGGCTATATGCTGCCACCCTCAGAGATCCTATGTAGTATTCTTAGCGCCAAGACGCCCACGGGCAAACGTATGCGCTTTATAAATTGTATTAATAAATAAATAAATAAATAAACCCCAGAGAATTAGATTACTTCAAGGAACAAGAGATCCCTGCCAAGAAGAGCAGAAGGACTGTTTGAGGAGTGCTACATTTTCTGTGTGAGGGGTGGGTTGGCTTGCAGTTGCTGTTTCTATCTATGGTTGAGGAATATGACTGACTCTTTTTGAACTGCTGTGGTATCCTGTTTGTGAAGAACTCTCCAAGGGCCTGTGTTTGCTGGCCTCCTGTTCTAAGAAACTCAGGGACTTGCTTACAAGATCTACAAGGATTACTTGAGTCTGTATTTCCTGAAAGCCTCTCTGTGCTCTGTGTGGGTGTAGTCTCCCAGGTGCATTCACTGGGCTCATTATCTGGGGCCTTAGGTGTGGAAAGCCTTGTGCTGCTGGTTCTTTTGTGTCCCTGTACTGCTACCCGGGCTCTAGACTGAGCTCCAGCTCTGCTCAACTGTGTCGGGAGTCGACCAAGGGCTCGCTCAGCAAAGATGCAGCTAGCAAGAAGGAGCCCTCAGAGCTTTTTCCCAACCCGCCGCTGGAGTTATTGGCATTGCCCAGAAACGTCCGAAGGAACAGAAGCCAGCAAGTTCTGAGCCGCAAGCAGGTGCAACACTGAGTCTCTGGTGCCGTCGACACTGCCGAAGAACCAAAGTCAGTGCAGTGTTAGCAGCAGTCATCTAGTGCGGTCTGGGCTGCCCGCAGGCACAACAGTAAACGTCTAAAAAACAGAATGTAAGATCCATCAATATTTTTACTGTGCAGACTGGGACCAACAAAATGCAAATCCGAAATGGTAGGTTACAAGATCCCCTCTGAATGGTAACAAAAACAGACACATCCACTTTTAACTTTATTTGGTCTCATTTGCAATGTGAAGATTGACTGACATAAGCGATCTATGGTAGTACTAAAATGCACCTAATGCACCCTTCTAAGAAAAACAAAAAAGTGAAGGGTAGAAGCTTAAATTAATCTGAACAATTGGCAATTTTGCTTTCCAGGCCATCTTCTTTTGGCTCAGTGTCCCACTAAAGACTGTGTACAACCCTATGCAAATCACACCATTGGACCTGTTCCCAGAGGACACATGGCCCATGTTGTTGCATACCTAATGAACGTAGTTCATCCCACTGAGAAAAGGAAAAAAGTGATAAGTGGTCTTCTTGAATTAGTCCCAGACACAGCCTATAAATCTAGAGCACCGGCGGTTGCAGTCAGAATCAGGAATGTCACCAGTTAATTTTTGCAAAGTGTGGATGTATGTCATTAAAAACGCATGCTTTTACTCCGCATGCCATTACGATGCAACTTTTACAACGCAAGTCGTTACAACGACTTGCGTTGGGGGGCTCTGGATAGTGGAATAGTTTAATTTACTATTCCAACTCCAGTCCCCATGGATAGTAGGGAAGGTGTTGGATAGTAATTAAACTATTCCCTATCCTAGAGCGCCCTCCAGCGCAAGTCGTTGTAATGACTTGCGTTGTAATAGTTGCGTCGTAATGGTAGTGCGGAGAAAAGTTGCATTGTAAAGGATGTTTCCCGCAAAGTGTCAAGTGCAATGTGGCCCCAGACGTGCAGCAATTGTAATAACTTCCAATCAGTTAGAGGTAGGAGCTTTTCTTTGCTAAAAGCAGAAAAGCTGAAGCAGAAGTATCACACTTTTACATTGGGCCTCGCAATAAAACATATATAATGCAAACACATGTAAAGCAAAGACCATTGACACTTTTCTTTTATGTGCATTTCAGTATTTTATTTTAATTTCCCTGAAGAACATCTTATGCAACCCATCTACATTGATCACAGAACCTGTCTTAATTTAGTGCACTTCAGTTCTGTTCAATGCTTCCCGGTAATTGAGCATTTCTAACAATCTTCTGTGCCTTTATTGCAGCGCCTGCCTAGAAGACTTCTATCCAATCTTGCAGTGTTAATATATGTATTGATTAAATCCTTTGCCATTAAAGTATTTGATCCTTGGAATACAGTGACAAATGGCAGAGATGCACCATGTTCTTTCTTTAGATGCAATTATAAAGCACAGTTCATAGCAGAAAAGCTGGCACAAGAAGAGCTATTACATGAACAGATTTAGCAGATAGCACAGATTCTGCAGATAAAGTTGTGAGCTGTGATCTAAGCTGTGTTTACAGTGTAAACACAAGGTTTTACTCCCAATTATAGTACTATACCAGGAGATAGTGGAGATCTGATGGTTTTCGAGCATCATATAGCACCAAAATGCACTATTTGTGTTATCTTCAGGAGACTTTTTTGATGCAGCTTTCAAAAGGAATCTGATTGAGCTGAGGACAATACAAATATTGTTTTAGAAGTTATCAATGTTTATATTTTCGACCATAGGCCTGTTTCATTTCACTTGAAGACACATTTCACAGAGCTCTCAAGTTTCCCAGGTCCTTGTGTGATTTGATCACGCTGTCCTGGTTTTTTGGTCGAGCATGAGCCAGTGCACAATCGCTGCTCTGTGAAGATCTGTGGTAGTTCAGTACAGAGAGAAGCTTTGCCCACTCCCTGCCCTTTTTTCCATTGGCTTGTGTGTTTCCCTTTGTAAATGCTGTCTTCTGATTCATTATGAGGCTTGTTCAGGGCTTTAAGTGGGCCGGGTCTGTCCGGGTCTCAGCACCGGCAGTTATTTTTAGGGGCCCTCGAAACGGGTCTCTATCGGGCTCTATTTTCGGGCCATGCAGAGGTAGTCCGTTTTCTTTTTCTTTTTTTCCACGACTATTGTTACACACATACATAAGTATCAAGGTGCTTGCGGATCGGCAGGCCTGAGCACTTCAAGGTTAACCACTTAGGAACAAATATGCTTTGCGTTACTCCATAAATTGATTGACAACTAATAGGAGGAATTATACTTCATTATTTTGCACCTAAAGCTAGCAAAGACTCGCATTCTTTTCTTTGGCACAGCAACATCTTTTAAAGTTGCTGCCGAGTGGGAGAAAAATGATCTGTGAGCTGTGTATGAATCCTGAACCCTAGCCTAAATACCATAGTGGGTGAGGCTGTAACCTCATTGCAGCAGCAACGTGTATCTAATCAGGGACTTTGCAACAACTGTTAGTGATCGTTTGTGTATTTCTATTTTAAGCGATTACATTTTTGGGGGGGCGGGCTAATTATGACTCTGGAGAGTGATTTTTTCATTTTCTCAGTTCTCACTCTTTCACTTGCAGGTTTCATGGCCCCAGAAAATGACTAAACTTGGAATTCCCTCTTGACCCTCCTACCTGACGTAGTCTCTCTGTCCCTCCCGCAACCACCATCTTTTGATGGTGCTTCAAAGCGGGAGAGAGATGACCTCGGATTGATTCTTGAACCACAGGCTGACCCCTTGATTGTGTAAGGCTCCACCCATTTACTGGCAGTCCCTTTCATGGGTGTAGGTACTTTGCAACAAATATGTATTGGCGCTCAGTGGTGCATAATTATTTTTAGAGATTGAATTTGTAGTCTTTGATTTCTGGCACAGAAGCTCATTTGGTTTTACACTGCTCTTTTTTTTCCCCATTAGCAGTGTTTGCCCCTTCCGACCTCTAGATGTATATCCTGTTGCTGACCTGTGCAATTGATGTAAGAAGGGGTGAAACAACGACAAAGAATCATTAACATGCACAGGGTCTTTTAAAGAACTCTGAAGTACTCGGGGGCGGCTGTGTGTGTGCCAGGGAAACCGTCTCAGCCCGGGCTGCGACAGACGAAGGGGGGGGGGGGTCGGGGGGACGGATTTATACCAGCCCCTACTTAGATGGCCACACCCCTTTGAGGCTTGCCCCACCCCATTTAGAGCACCCCCAGTTTTTATTTCCCACTTAAAGCCCTGCGCTTGTTAGTCCCTCCTTAGTACAGCCATGTCGTCATTTGTATCCTCCGATGGCTACTGACTTCTTTACTTGGTTGTTAAATGGTACGTGTACTTTTTGGTTCCACATCTTCTGTTGTAGGAATTATCTCTTTCTTTTCTTGCTGGTCACGTCGGTCCCAAATGGCGTGCTCTCATTCCCGACTCGTTGGCCGCCGGCCACTCGCAGCCTGTGATCTGGGTCCCTCACTCCGCAGCACTGCCTGAAGCCCTCGGAGTCTGTCTCACTCCTTCCCTGCCCGGCCTGGCCCTTCGCGGCCTCTTGCCTCTTTTTGTGTTTTCGTAATATCAGAAGGATGCCAGATTAAGCAGACTGCGCCATTGTTATCAGCTGAGCTGAGCCTCTCCTGGTATCACCTCTACAGCCACTGGGGTCATGGTGATCAGCTGCTGTTGGCCTCAGAGCGCCCACCTCCCCTTCAGCAGCTAATCCCCCACCATCCACATCGCTCTGCAGCATGGTGGACAGAGAGCCGCCTGGGTATAGTGGGTGTTTTTCATGCTTGTTTTTTTTTGGCAGTTGTAAATAGCATAAACCCGACCCGAAGTTATTAGAGTGCATTCCATGACCACTGGTTGCATTACAGATGGACGGGTTCATTTTTAGGCACGGGGAAATTGAGTGATTAACCCAGCTTTCCATGAGCACTGGTGTGTATCGAATGGAAACCATCTTTCCGCACCATTCTGCAAGATACTGCTGTCACCTGCTATTAAGTTATTCCAACTCCAGCTCATAGCCCCAAGCTGCCCGCATTCTGCTTTCAATTCACACTTTGTCCTTGTTGCTAGTAGCTCCTCCCTTTCCATCTCATGCTGTTCAGGCTCCCCTCCTCTTGTCAGCGTGAAGCGCGTCTGTGCCATAGACAAGCTGAACACGAGGCTACACCAGGGTGGCACTCTCCCGTCTGGGCTTTATTTTAAACATCGCCTAGTGATTTTCCAATCATGGTTCCTTACTCAACCCCACCCCTCCCATTGTTGCCTTTCAATCCAGTGTGGGCCATCGCAATGATTTCACAGTTCCAGAGCACAATAGCCCCTCCTCCCATTTAGGCCTGATTTTAAACCTCGACTATTGCTTTTTCTATTGTCGTTGCTAATTAACCTCCACCCCGCCCAGCATTGCTTGAATGTTGCACCTATCACTCCCCTCACCTGTGCTTCTTTAACTTAAAACTGGAGCATTCTCTTGCATCTAAAACTGCCTGCACCAGTGGTATAATTATGCATTTTCATGGCTCCTGCCTGACCCAGTCCTGGGTGAGCGAAAGGCCATTGGAGATGTGTTGGATTCTACAACATTTCAGGGTGCAGTACCTTATGTGACCAAAAGAGGTCCCAAGGGACACCAAGTACCAGCCTGTGGTACTGCACTCTTTCCCTGCTTCTGTCATGGTTGCTTACTCACACACACCCCTCCCATTGTTGATTGAACATACGACCTGCCCCTCCCATCACTTGTGCTTCTTTAACCTAAAGCTGGAGCATTCTCTTGCATATAAAACTGTGCCATGGGTATAATTATGCATTTTATTGGTTCCTGCTGGGACCCCGTTCTGGGTGAGGAAAGAGTCATTGTGGATGTGTTGGATTCATCAACATTTCAGGGTGCAGTACTTTATGTGGCCAGAAGATATCCCAAGGGACACCTAATAACAGCCTGTGGTACTGTACCCTTTCCCTTTCTTTTATTGCTTATGCTGGTAGTCCAAGAGTCCCTTATGTCCGTCACAGTAGAAAAATGTTGCTATACCCACAATAATATGCTGCACGTCTAGGGGCCATATGTATGAAGAAAACGATTTGCGATTCTGAAATAGCGATTATTACCGAATCGCAAAATCAGAATCGCAAATCGGGATGTAACAACGCAATCGCAAATATTTAGCGATTCGCCCAAAATCGCTAAATATTTGCGCGACGGGTATTAGCGATTCAAAAATCGCAAAATAGCGAGTTCGCACCCCGAAAATCGCTATATTGCACGACCGCACCCCTGAAAATCGCTAAATTGCGCGACCGCACCCCTGAAAATCGCTAAATTGCGATGTTCCCACGCGGAAAATCGCAATTTAGCGAATTTCTGGAAACATCCAATTGCAATCCTGATGCTTTATGATGACATCACCATCCAGGAAGTGAGTGATTTCCCATGGTGCTTCTGGATTGAGACAGAGAGTGTGAGAGTGTTGTTTGGTACTGAGGAGCCATGGCAGAAGGTGGAAACAAGGATGTCTCAGCAGGCCAGCAGGAGCAGCAAGAAGGGGAAGCAGGCAGGAAGAGGAAGCTCAAGTTCTCTGAGGCTGAACTAGAGACCCTCATTACCGAAATGGTGCCACACCATGAGGCATTATTTGGGAAGAGTTCCCACAAGCTGCCAGAAGCCAGCAAGAGAAGGATTTGGGAGGGCATCCAAGCCAAAGTGAATGCCCTAGGAGTGACCCACAGGACAGTTGAAGTGTTGCGGAAGCGCTGGTACGACCTGCGCCAGCGCTCCAAGGAGAAGTTGTCTGACAGGCTGGAGCAGTCCCAGCTCACCGGTGGGGGAACCTCCACCATCCCGGACTCTACACCACTGGAGGAGCTGGTAGAGGGCACACTGCCTCCACAGAGTGTTGCGGGCGTGTCTGTGCTCGACAGCTCAGCACAACCAGCTGCAAGACCAGGTAAGAAGCATGCCTCACCACCCTAAACCACCCCCAGCACCCCTTGCAGCGACCTAGGGATTAGGGGAACCACATGTCAGGCTAGAGCAAGTACACAGGCAGGCACAGCAATGCATTATGGGAGATGTGCTCACAATAGTCTGTAATGTAGAATGTAGCATCAGAATTTCACAATGTACACATGAGCAGGTCAGGAAAGGTGAATGACACAAGTAAAATCAGGGAACACTGTGAATAAATGTATTTGATTATCACATGTAATGAAAAAATAAGTAATGTGTGCTGTTCTATCCACAGCACCTGCAAGTGGGAAGGATACAGCCAGTGCAACTGAGACAGGACCCCAGGCCTCAGGAGAAGGCAGCAATGGCCATGATACAGATGGGGAGGACAGTCCTTTCATCCGACCACAGGGACACAGTAGGAGGAACATCAGGCCATTCAGAATTATGGATGATGAGGATGAGGAAAATGAAAATGTGCAGTCTGATGCACCAGTACCCCAGCAGCAGGAGTCCAGACAACAGTCCAGAGGCAGGCGTAGACCCCGCACGGCCATCAGTTCCAATGTGCAACTAGATGAATCTGTGTTTGCCGGCCTAGAAATGCACATGCTGCAGGTTCACCGCCTGCAAGCAAAAAACATGAAGGCCATTCAGAGAGAGATCAGGGCAGGGAACAGAGGAATACGCGAGGAAATCAGGGGGGCTGTGCAGGAGCTGACTGCAGAGTTGAGAGCAGAACGCGCAGCCAGGCGCAAAGTAATGGCCCGCATGGACCACTACACGCGTGCTATTAATCGCCTGGCCTCCTCCACCAACATGCTGGCAAGGCGTGCCATAGAGACGCAGAGAGAGTTCTCGCATGGTATCCAGGACATAGCCACTGTGGTAGTGCAGTCAACTGCCACCCTGGATGAGCTGCGTGCGCTGCGTACTGCTGGACGCGGGGTGCTTACCCCCAGTGAGGAGGACTCATAGTCGGTGCGGAGCTCAAATACACCACCACCCACTGTTGAGAGGCGCCGTAGTGACCGGAGCACCAGGCCTGCCACACAACCATAGGGACTGCATCAAAATGACTATTCCACACAGGGGGGATATGGGGCCAGCAACATTGTAGCACTTGCTGTACCAATGACTGATTTTGTTGCACTGTGATTGAAACATGTGCTTTGGTTTAGGAGAGTTCATCCATGTTTTTATGGATGTGTGACATTGTTGCTATTGGGAATTAAACACGTTTGCAGAGCAAGAAGTTGTCATTGTATCATTTTCACTCACCTAGAAGTAGTTCCGCAGGATCTCATCACGCCTCTGTCGCCCAGCTGCAGCAGCAGCTACGCCAGCTTCCATGTGTATGGGTCCAGGTCCCTCCACGTCAGAGGATTCTGAGTCACTCAACTCCATAGGTGTCCCTTTCCTGGTTGCAATGTTGTGGAGCATGGCACAAGCTACAACAATTTTGCAGCACGTCTCAGGGCTGTATTGGAGGGCTCCTCCACATTTGTGGATGCATCTGAATCTGCTCTTTAAAATCCCAAATGTTCTCTCGATGGTGCCTCTTGTTGAAATGTGTGCCCAGTTGTAGCGCCGCTCCCCAGCAGTGGCAGGATTCAGGTAGGGTGTCAGGATGAAATCCCGAACTGCATAGGCACTGTCCCCTGTGGGTGGAAATGTTTAAAGGTCAGTCACTGTGATGCACATGCTGGCCATGAGAAATATGGGCTGACAGTGTGTGCTGTTACCTAGTAGGTATCCCTCTCCAAATTCCCCTCTTGAGAGTCTACGGTATAGCCCACTGTGACGGAATATGAAGGCGTCATGTGTGCTTCCTGGGTACTTTGCCACTATGTCGGTGATTATGTTTTTGGCATCACACACCATCTGTATGTTCAGTGAGTGGTAGCATTTCCTGTTCCGGAATACATGCTATATGTCTGAGGGGGGTGAAATGGCAACATGTGTTCCATCTATACATCCTATGACGTGGGGGAATTGGGCTATGTTGTAAAATTCCTGCTTGGTCTGTGCTAGTTCCTGTGGGGTGCTGGGGAAGTGTATGTGATGTTGCATCCTATGTGTCATGGCGTCGAGGAACGCATGGAAAAAGCGCGACAGGGCACATTGTGACATCCCTCCTGCAGAGGCTATGACCCCCTGGAAACTACCTGAGGCCAGCAGGTGTAGTCAACAGAGGACCTGGATGTGTGTGGGTATGGCTTGTGTCCTGCGGGTGGGGTGTTCTAGGTGGGGCCTGAGTTCCTCAATCAAATCAAGTATGCTCTCTTCCTCCAGTCTGTAATGGGTGTAGATATCCTCCTCAGTGCGTTGGAAGATGGTGGTGCGCAACCGGAATATCCTCTCCTGCCGTCTCCTCCTCTGCGCCAGAGCTCTCACTCTTCGCCTCCTCACTATCATGTACAGCCCGGACATTGTGGTAGGGAGTGTGTTGCATTCTGGGTTTCAATTTATACTTTGCACCTGGTTACCACCTGCTCCCACTTGATGGTAATTGCGATTCCTTATTTTGCGATTTTGCTTAATTCGCTATTTGCGATTGGTTGATACATTCCATTGCGATTTCTAAATAGAGATTTCCACTTTTGCGAATTTCGCTAACGGGTTTCATCGCAAATTTGGAAATCACTATTGTATTCGCTATTTACCACTTTCGCAACGTTTGGGAATCGCTTTTTTGCGATTCCTTATTTAGCATGCGTTTTTTGCTTCATACATTGCGATTAGCGATTTTTTAGTCGCAAACGCTATTTTTAACGATTCGCAGCGTTTGCGACTGATTTTTGGCTTCATACATATGGCCCTTAATACTTATAAGATCCCTAAGGCGATACCGATTGCATTGCAAATGCTTGTTATTATTTACATGTAGTTCTGTGTTCCCATTATAAATTCATGGCTACCAGTGCTGGACATCAAAAGAAAATAACTTGGGCTACACAGGATACCTCGCTTACCACTCTCACAAATGTGGACATACAGATGGCTAACTCATTGTATCCGAGCTGAGTTGTTCCGGGTCACTTCCACCCACCATAGTCCTCATACCTTCATATATCATAAAATGAGATAAAGAGGGGGAAAAGATATATCTCACATTTTTCTCCACCCCGGTAGAGGTAGACACACGGTTCTGGCAATCACAACTGTTTTTGTCGCTCTGGAAGAGGATTGTGCCTCTCTACTCGGGTCTTTTGACATGGGTGTGAGGGAAGACAGTCTTAAATTCACATGAGACAGTGAAGGATGGAGATGTGGCAATGATGGTCCTCTTTTACTGCATGTGCCATGGTACGGCAAAAATCTCAGAGTATGGGAGGGAAATATGGAGTGGTGTGGCTCACTGGTTAGAGGCGGCAGACCTGGAAGCAGGAGTCGGCCCGGGACCAGGGTTCAATTCCCAACACGGCAGGGTCGTGGACCAGGGTCAGCGGACTCGATAATTCTCGCCTCGGTGCCTACTCTAACCAGGGGTTCCACTCGGCAACTCTGGGCATTAGCTTGCCTAATCTCCACAACAGCCCCATCAACGTCGGGGATGCCTGGCTTCACCTTGGGGACTCCCAGTAGGGACCATCCCACAGGGAAAGCCAGGACGGGTTCCCCAGCGGTATACCGCGCCAGGATACTCCGGTAGTAATTGAGCGCGCTACAAAACAGCTTATAACATAACATATAACAATGTGTAAAGTATGTCTGTAGCACTTAAACAGTAATAAAGTAAAAACACAACACAGGAAAAATTCTGTCAAAGTTTGAGTGAAGATTTCTTTGTTTGGACTTAGGGCCTGATTTAGATCTTGGTGGAAGGGTTGCTCTATCACAACGGTGATGGATAAACATTCTGTATGAAGGCTAAGTTTAGCATGCAAGATGTCGTTATTTGTTTTTGGCCTGTCGCTAATAGAGCTATCACAATAGAATAAACAGTAGCGGCCTGACTGGGGCTTTGCTATGGGAACATGGAGGATGCTATGAAAATGAAATGAAATTAAATATTAAATTAAATATTGAAATATGAAATGATGATGAAAATTAAAATATGAAATGATGAAATGAAATATTCTTTATTGTTTAAGTTAATTAAAACCATAACAATTTCAATAAAAATTAAACAATCCATAGAGGAAAATGTATTATATATATTAAAATCATTAATTGCCATCAATAAGGTTTACAGCTTTTGATAAGATCATATCAAGACGTATTATCACCAATTTTGTATACATGTTAGATTTACTGATGGTCCACCGGAGAACCGATTACAAGTACATAAGACAATATTAAACAGTGTGTTGGACTTGGCCCCTTTGGCAGGTTCACCCCTGCCTTACGCTCTGACTTAGTGGTAGTGAGTTTTGGGCTCTGCACACTTTAGCACTGTGGCCCAGTTTAATGTGTGTGCTCTTTGAGTGCGTGTGGTGAGATTGGCCTACCCTCCCATAGGAAGGCATGGGGGATATGTGTGTCCATGATAATTCCTGATATGAGAGGAGTGCAGGGGCGAGTTTAGCATGTCTGAACTCGTGAGAATAAATGCTGCACAATGGTGTGCACAGATTTATGGTGACTGGTGGAGAAATCCCACTTTTAGAAGTTGGCATTTTTGTGTACAGTGTGTCTGCCTGCCTGATGTGAATTGCATGTCTGGCTTGTGATTGACAGGTGCTGGATGATGTGGGTGGCTCCAGGAGCCAGGATGGGTCTGCCCCGTGGTGAATAGCGAGATCTGCATGTAGATTGGAGGGAGGAGTTGGACCTGGGAACTGAATAGGGCTGTGCCTTCCCTCCACAATGCTGGATCCGCCCCCTGTTGTGCGTCTGAGCAACTAGCCCCCACATGACAATGGAGAGAGGGTCTGAGCACAACAAATAGCTCCAAATCTCCCCTGAACCAGTTGTATCTGGTTCCCACAAACCCTGCACCTTTACACAAAGGGAAAATGTAATATAAATATAGGGGCTGTGTCCCCATGAAATTGTTCAGTTCCTGTTCAGTGTTCCTGACAGAGGAGGGCTTGCTGCTGGTGGGGCCCAGGAGGGACCCCCATGGGGGCTGCCTCCCTGCTGAAGTGCCCTGTGTGCTGGCCCCATGGCCCTACATTGCCCCCTTGATGCCTCCAGGACTTCTTGGACCTTTTGCTTTTCCTCTCACTTTGACAAGACTTGATGCAGCCTTCCAGCACCCTGAGAGCGCTTTATCTTGAGGTTTTCCCCCAGGAGAGGGATATCCTGGGGGCTGCGCAGCGCTGTAGCCCCTTTAAGAGGGAGTCCCCATTGCAGGGATTCCCCCATGATGCTGCCGGGAGCGGGTGCCCACCCGCTAATTTTCATATATTACGGTGGCTGTTTATTATCTTTTCTTGGTGTGAGCCTACCCCCCTTATTATTCGTAATTACGCAATATATTTCTGATTTAGTGGGAGCCTACCCCTCATTTGCACCGAGAAAGACGAAATCCCCACCGCCGTCCGTGTCCCACCTGGTTGTGGGCGGGGCCTGACGGACGGAAACGGAAGCAAGAGAGCAACCAACATGGCAGCATCGGGTCTAGGAGGGCTCCCGTGCTGGTGATAGCCCTGCCAGTGCGCAGTAAAGTCCTAGGTTCCAGGAGGGCCCGGGTGAAGAGGCAGTACGGGCAAAGAGAGACCGGAGCAGGATTCCCAGCGAGGCTCCTGTGACGAAGACGGAACCCCGCATGCTGCCCCAGTGAAATCCAGGTGAGTAGTGCCGAGGAGGGGGGCAGCCTTGCTGGAAGTCAGGAGTCCCCGTGGGGGGAGGCTCCCTGTGCAATGCGCGGTGCCTTGTGAGGCACAGCACCGGATTCCCCTTTTTCTGAGCGGGCCCTCCATTGCAGGCCGCTCCAACGTGATGGGCATATTTAATTAAGAGGCCCCAGTGGGGGCCCGTGCGCCAGTGATGCCCGTACCTTACCCTGACACCAGTGAAGAGTCAGAGAAGCCCCGTCTGGCAGTGGGCAGCTCCAACGTTTGGCCTCATTATTCTACGTGGCTCAACAAAGTGGGCATATTCGTTTCCAGGGCCAGAGGGGCCCGTGGTTGCCCCAGTTGTGGCATGTTTATTCTTAGAGCCTAGGTGGCTCCATCATTTGACTATTTGATTTTAGAGCCCCATGTGGCTCCAACAGGGGCAATATTAGAGTCCCAGCAAGGCCCAGAGGGCACATGTGTGCCAGGGCCCATGTGTGCTATTCCCAGCTGTGCCGCATCAGCGCGGGCATCTGCAACGTTACTACCTATCTTTTCAAAGGGCATTGAGTGCCGGGGCCTTTCCCTCCTTTACAGCTGCGCAAAAATTAGTGCCAGTTGCACCGTTAAGGCGCACAGGTCTTTGGGGGCATGTTTTGAGTAAGGATTGAGATGCACTCCTTTGCCCCACACTTTTACAGATTCCCAGGTAGTAGTGGGCAGCTGCTACGTTTAGATTTGACTTTCGCTGCTTTGGCAGCACACCCTGACTTTTGGGACATAGGGCATTTGAGCCCCTGTTTGAGATGGCCAGTTGGCCAGGGGGGCTGTTGGGATTGTAGGGTGCCAGGCCCTAATGTGATGTGGTGCTAGGAAATGTAATGTAAGTAGTATGATTACACACCCTGTGTTATACCTCAAACTGTGGTTTATGATTATGAGGTTGTTGTGCATATCATGGTTTATGCTAGTGAGATTATGTTTCACTCTATGATTTATGCCCCTAATGTGAGTTACGCTTAGGAGGTTAGGGTCTAATGTGTTTAGACTTGTGAGAGGATTGCATAATGTGTTTAGGCGGGTGAGGTTGGCGCAGAATGTAATTCGCGCCTGATGTGAAACTGTGCATAATGTAGTTTATGTTGCAGGCCAATGCTAAGTACAGTGATTACCGGTGGTTACTGGTTGTACGTTTATAACATGTTTTACTTTTACCAAGTTCGCTTTGTAATTGTTCTGACAGTGGTCCAGTGGGCCCTGTCATGTGTAAATAATTCCCTTGTAGCTATGACCTAGTGCCTGGTGGCACCATGTATATTAAGTGTTTACTATTCTAATGTGTTTTGAGAATACAAAGGCTATTTTTGATAGAACCTTATGTGGAGTTCCTTTTGTAGTGTGTCGGGGATGTTGTTGCTGTGTGCGTGTGCAAATGCTTTACACATGGCCTCCGGGATAAGCCTGACTGCTCGTGCCAAGCTACCAAGGGGGTAAGCAGGGGTTATCTTTGGCGTGTAACTCCCTTGCCTGACTAGAGTGGTGGTCTCTGCCTGGCTTTGGCGCAAGCCTTAGCCAACCAGAGATCACATTTCTAACACAGTGCATCAAGGATTTTCCTCTCTTTGATAAAATACCATTTAAAATACCAATTCAGGTTAATTTCTCATATAAAAGTAAACGTTTTTCCAATTTGCCGTTAAGTTGTGGGTCATTTGGATCAAGACACCTTAGTATGGCAGATCTAAAAGTGTGTATGCCCCTGGCATTAAAAGGATTTTTTAACAATCAAATACGGTTTAATTTCAAAACGGGACATACACAGATCATATGAACAAAATCCTGTTTTGGAGCACCACATAGAGTGCATGACGTCGGGCCAGTATATTTCCAGAGTGGCTGATCAGCATTAGTCTGTAGTGACCCAATACGTTTTGCTATCAGCTTCCTTTTTAAATATATAGAGTACGTTATGCTCAAGGAAGCTACTGGTTGTAAGATTGTGTAAGAATGTCGTACCATCCAGGCATGAGAGCGCTTGCTGAATTATATTTTACCCTTCGTTAACGAGTGACTTTTTGCTGCTTTATTTATTATTTGTCGAAATGTTGTAAATGGTAAGTTCAGGTTCCATAAATCTGACACTTTTGTTAACTTTATTGATAGCTGCAAATACTTATGATAAGCTGATTGTGGATTATTCTTCTGTGCTTCCCAGAAGGCACTATTTAATGGGTTCTGGCAGTTTAACCGAATTTTGTACCATAGTTTTATTGTCGCATACATTCTTGTTAGACGTTGCTGTAGTAAACCAAATTCGAGGCGAATCTGCACAGGGGAGGAATTTCTTGGTAACCCAAATACTGTTTTATATGTCTTAATGTGCCTTCTCTCAAGGACTGCTGCTACCTTGCCGTATTAAAATTCAGTAATATAAGCTACAGTCGGCAAGAGCTTCACTTTAACAACGGCCAATAATGGTTTAAACGATGGACCGCTTAAACTCTTCTCTATTAGGCTGAAAGCATGTATCAATCCGTTTCCTTTCTTGATTAAACCATCATTATGTGTTCTAAAATTAAATCAGCTGTCGATATTTAGACTGAGATATTTATAATTTATAATTTGTGACTCCCTCCAAGTTCACACTGCCTAGTTTAAACTGTTGTCATACCTGCACGCGTCGACTTATTGTCATGACTTTTGCTTTCGCTATATTTATTTCTAATAAGTTGTCATTCACGAAATTGCCCAATATGTTGATCCCTCTTTGAAGCCCTATTTCGTACGCATAGGATAAGTTCTTTAGTTGTAAGGGACCTAGGCGTGGTGGGTGTAAATTCCCCTGGTCCAACTTAGGGGATAGATCGGCCATAAACAAGTTAAACAGGTGACGGGCTAAAATGTAACCTTGTTTCAGGCCATTTTCTGTTTGTATTTTCTCCGTAAGTCTAGAGCCATCTGCCACTTTGAGTTGCATCCAGGTGTTTGTGTATAGCTGCATTATGGCACGGAGGATGTGTGCTGGAAGCCCCCAGTGCCTTAATTTGTTCCATAGAAAACCTCTGTCTGCACGGTCGCATGCCGTTTTGAAATCTACGAAGAATAGATATAGGCTTTATCTCTATTGTATGATCTTGTCTACCATTGAGCCTAGAGAAAGGATGTTCGTAATTGTGCCCAAACTCCTACGAAATCCAGACTGATTAATAGGAATTACGTTATTAATTTCCGACCAATATACCAAGTCTCTAAGAACTAGGGAGGCGTAATATTTAGCTTCTGAGTCTATTAGCGAGATCAGTCTGTAATTTGCTGGTTCCTCCAAATTGCCTCCTTTATCCACAGGATTGATTATGGTGCCTCTCTAGCTTTCAGGTTCCAAGTTTGTCACTAAATACTGCCTTTGCTGGTCGCTACGTTTAGGGTATGGTGCAGCTTGTGTTTTCCTTGCCCAGATTGCATTTTCTGCATTTAAGGGACCATCTTCCTCTGGTGTAAATATTAAGTTGGAATTGAAGTCACCTATTATAATTATTTCCCATGAGGGTTTCTCAAACCTTATTTTAGTTGTTACATTAACTAGTTTTCTAAATAGTGCCTTCTTCCTCTCGCTGCTTGGATGTGAGTACAAATTTATAAGAATAATTGTATTTACTACATTGCAATTCCTCAACCCAATAATGATCAACTGCATGTCAGATGCTGATGCTGTAGAGATGTATATGGTAAGGCCACCCTTTGGCCTGCCGTATCGTTGAGTTCTTGTTCCCTCTACATGATGTAAGGTGTAGCTTACTATCTGTTCTGGTGTGATCAGCCAGGTTTCTTGAAGGGCGATTAGATCAAAATTTTACCAATCGTCCAGTGCCGCGTTATGCTGTATTTCTTGTTTTGCTCCTGCAATATTCCACGAGAAAAGTTTTAACAACTGCTGGAATTCGTGATTGCTGTCATTATCATGTCAGTCTATTAGTTTAGCTGTTCTCGATCCGCCATTTACCACATCAACTTTTCTTTGTGTTTCTAACTTAATGCCTCTTGAGTCACCTCTTGCATTTATTGGTACAGAATAAACTAAGGTAAGCTTTGCGTATGTCTTTGATTGTTAAGTGGACATAGCAGAGGTAAAGGATAACATTGATCTGCTTTTAAGATCATTGAGACTAATTTGGATGACTTCCAAGTAGATAGAGATTTTTGGTTCATTGTTTCCTGGTTAATAAACTCAATGGAAAGAAGATCAGTCGTATTGAGGTGGCTTAGTGAAGGGATAGCTGCCCTTAGACTTAAGATGTTACCTCTGTTCAAACAATCCTGCAGACCTAGTGATATATATTGTGGAGTTAATATAATCTGGTTGTTTACATTCTGTGTTTGCTCCTGATTTTTTTAACTTAGTTAATGGATGTGTGGTCAAGTCCATCTTCATCAGTTGTTGTCCTGGTGATTGTTGCATCATGGTACTATCGGATGGATTTATTTGTATTAGTAACCGTTCCTTTAAATGCCTGCTTGGTTGGGGTACTCGTTGTTTTGCAAAGAGATTATTGTTTTGTTTATGGATTTGGGCTAGTCCAATTTTTCCCTCTTTCATTTCTTCAGCTACTGTGGGCACTATGTTTTGACCGATTGCAGATAGGCCTGTGTGAGTTCTGAGCTGGTTACTATATTCAGTATTCCCTTCCATTGTAAGGGTCTGCATCCTTTGATCAGGACCAGTCTTTGTTCCTACTGAACTACTCTTTATTGTAAATCTTGTGAAATTATCTAGCAATTCACATGCCTCTTTCATAGCCACTAATTGGTTGTTCCAATTGCGGAGCATTTACCATGATGCACTTTCGTTCTTCAGTGGGCTCCTTATTGGTTAAGTTTTGCTCCTTGGGTTTTGGGGCAAATATTGGGTAGTATCTATTCGCCGATTGAATCACACTTCCTTTATATTGCTGTTTTTTCCTGGCCTTCCTTGCGCGTTTCTTTTGCCTTTTAGTCTGATAAGAATTTGGGAATTTACCTCACTCATCTTGTTGTTTTATTGTTTTCTCTGCTGAATCTATGTTACTAATAGCTGAGATACTTGATGTCGATGAATGATTTGGTAATTTTAATGATTTCTGAACAATTTCACTAGGATTGTTTAATGGAGTGAATCTCTTTGGTTCCTGTTTATTTGTTAATACATGTGTTTCCTGTGGCATCGTTCTACTGGCTCTTGATATCTCCTGCTGCAGAATTCCAGATGCCGCAGTCAACTTAATGTCATTTTGTTTTAATTCAATATACTCATTAGGATTACTGGTACAGTACTTAATTTGTCCACTATTGGCCCACATGCACAACGACCCTCTGTTATATTCATGGCACCTTTGTCTTTCTGCATTATAAAGTCTTTCAGCATTTCAATCTTTGAATTTATGTCTGCTATATGGTCTGCAATGATATCCATGCATGTTGACTGAGTGCATTGACAGTAGTCTGCAAAGAGTTTAAAACTACTGTGTGTATTTTCAAAAAATCTTCAATTTTATTTTTGAAATATCCTCTTTAATATATTTTACTTTTATCATTGGTGGAGTAGTTGCTTCATTTTTCCTTCTTATCACTTTTGGTGGTGTTATACTACCCAGAGACTACACATAGAGAGACTGAAAAAAGAAATAGCGGAATTAGAAAAACAAGTGTTAGAAGACACCAGTTCCACAGATAACCAAGAATTCTTAAAGAAGCTAGAAACTACAATTGCAGATTTTCAAAGAACAAATATTTTGAAAAAGACAGAGAAGTTACAAAAAGATATCAAGAATTACGCTAGAGATCGCACATACCCATATTTAAAAAAAGACTTCTTTGCTCCTAATCAAACCTCTTGGGCCCCAAAACATACCAACTTCTCAGATACAGGGTCCTCCAGCTCTGAGGACAATACCGATAGACCTACTACTTCTGGTTATAGATTTGGAAGAGGCCAAAATCCTGCCCCTTTTTTAGGGAGAGGCCGGACCCCACAGAGAGGTCGAACACGCAATACACAACAGGGAAGGTACAGGAACCAGTACACCCCAGGTTTTCGACAGACGAGGAACAACTACTACGAGTGGTAGATAACCTGATGGACACTGATTCAATAATGGCTACTACATTAAGAACTACAAATCACAACAACTGTAATCTAGAAGTAGTTCCAATCTTTAATCTATCTAAACACATACTAAGTAGAAAAGAGATAGATGTTTTATGCCATGGGCTTTCATTTGTACCTACATGTAGGAATGACCGTTTTAACACACAAGTAGAAATGTTCAGATTATTCAGAACAATACGACTAAAATGTTTCTTCAATAACACTCCTCTGCCTACTAAAACAATCACTGGATTACGGTGTCCTTCGACATTTTATCCGGTGACCAATTTAATGCCTAAAGACTTAATCACCTTTGAAAATGTGATACTCAATGAGATCGACCAAATGTTTGATGAAAGAAGATATATTAAATATAACTTCACAAAGGACGAACATGAGACCTTAAAAAACCTTGCCAGCTGAGATGATATAATTATCAAACCGGCTGACAAGGGGGGTAGCATTATTGTCCAGGATAAAACATCCTATGATGAAGAAGCCCTGAGACAATTACATAACACTCTACATTATAAAAAAACTTTTATCAGATCCCACTGGTGACATCAGACTACGGATCTTAAGTCTCACCAAACAAGGAATAGATGGTGGATGGTTGGACTCAAAAGAATTCGATTATCTAAATAAAAATGACTATTCCATCCCTGCTTTTTACACTTTACCCAAAGTGCATAAAGATGACAAAAAACCACCGGGCAGACCCATTGTAGCAGGTTGCCAGTCGATACTGCAACCGCTAGCTGAATATGTTGACCACTTTATCAAATCTGATGTACTACTTACTAAATCCTACACTAGAGATAGTACTAGTGTGATTAATCGTCTAGAGGGCAAAAAATATGACAGACATACCAACGTCTTAGTTACTATGGACATTGAAAGTCTATACCTCAACATACCACAAACAGAGGCTCTTGCTGTAATCACAGACATATTAAACAACAGACCACGCCCACATCAAGTCCCGACCGAGTTCATAGCTGAATGTGCCAAAATCGCACTTAATGACAATTATTTTATCTTTAATGGCACCTTTTATGGACAAATAAAGGGCATCGCAATGGGGGCAATTTTTGCCCCAGACATAGCCAATCTATATGTCGCGGCATTTGAGGAAAAGGTCATCTACAATAATAACCCATTCGAGAATCATATCTCAGAATATCTACGTTATATAGATGACGTCTGCCTAATTTGGGATGGTCCACTATCTACACTACAAGATTTTCATATGTGGTTGAATTCACAAAACAGTAATTTACAATTCACCAAAGATTATGATAAGGAATCGATTCATTTTTTAGATCTAAAAATATGGGATGATGAGGGACAACTTGCAACTAGTCTCTTCACAAAACCTACAGCGCGTAATATGTTGCTTAAGTATACTAGTCACCATCCACACAACCTACGTGATAATCTGCCGTTTGGACAGTTTTTAAGGATAAAACGTAACTGTACCAAACGTAATGATTATTTTACAAAAGCCAAGGTGTTGAAAACCAAATTATCATTGAGAGGCTACCCATCTAGACTAATAAAGCGCTCAATGAAAAGAGCGTGGTATTATGACAGACAGGCATTATTAGAAGGAAATACTAAACAGGATCCTGTGAATGAAACATTAACATGTATCACTACCTTTGGATCGGAATCAAATCGCATCAAAAAAATCATAACAAAAAATTGGCACCTCATCCAAAAGATTGAACCACAACTACCACTACCAAGGTTTGCGTTTAAAAGGGCACGCAACCTGAGGGACCATTTAGTTAAAGCCTACAAAGAACCAACTGTAAACACCATCCAAAACATCTGGGGTCTACCACCCATAGTGGGACACTATCCTTGTGGCACATGTGTTGCTTGCCAAACTACAACAATAACTAAGACCTGTTGTATAAATGGAAAAAATTGGACTTTGAGGAATCACACTAATTGCCTAACAAAAAATGTCATATACTGCATACAATGTCCGTGTTCGCTGTTTTACATAGGAAAAACCACACAAGAAGTGCGGAAGAGAATTATCCAACATCAATCGAGAATTAGATGTAAAATAGAAACAGCTCCTTTAGTTGAACACTATTTTCAAAAACAACATTCTCCCTGTGATATGCAATGGTTTGTTCTGGAAAGTGTAAAACAGTCAAAATGCAGATGTGACATTGACCGCCTGCTCACACAAAAAGAAAATAGGTGGATTTGGTCAGCCAACACTGTGGCTAAGGGACCAGGGGGTATATTATCAAGGGGTTTTATCTCCGCTTTTTTGGCTTTAAAAGCCAAGAAAGCGGAGATAAAATTATCTCCCTATTACCAAGCTGTCGCTAACACCAGTTAGCGACAGCTAATAGGAGATAGCGACCATCTTGGGCCCCACTTTGCATGTCAGTGATATTTATCACTAATGATATGCAAAGTGGGCGTGCCAAGATGTTAGCGACTGGAAACAGTCGCTAACATCGCTATCTCCTATTACCAACTTTTGGAGATATTTGCGCTAAGGGCGAATATCTCCAAAAGCTAACACCTGCCCTGAGCAGTTCTTAGCCATGTTATCCAATGGGAGGTGGATAACATGGCTAAGAGCATTTGCTCGATAATGCATGAATATCGCTGACTTTGGATGGTACTCCGCGGACTCTGATATTGTTGCGGCGGGACCGGTTCTCAAGATCCTCGTTGTGGGCTTGCAAGTCCAGTTGTTGATCACGTAGGCGGAGCACCTCCTGCTGCAGGTGCTCGACCTCCTCATCCCTAGAGTGACAAGCTTCCTCCACTGTGGCCACCCTCTCACTGAGGTTGTCCACCTCCTTTCGCACTTCCTTGACTTCTCTGGCCACCTCCTGCTTCAATGTCTGGAAGTCGTCTCTCAGGGAGCTGAATAGGGATTCCAGAAAGGATCTGATGACCGGCGGCTCCCTGTCTTCCGTGTCCGGTGGGGTTCGAGAGGTGCCTGGTGAGTGCTGTCCTTTGTCAGATTTCGGAGGTCCCTTGTTCAGCATCTTGGGCAGGGTCCGTTCCCCCTCTTTGGTCCTCGGTTGCCAGCCATCGTTGTGGGCAATGGCGCCCAGTCCAACCGCCGGGCATCTAGACCTGCTCGAAGGGTCGTAGCGCGTCAGCGAAAGTCTGTTCGGAGTGGCGCTATATCAGGATCTGCGCTGTAGTCCTCGCGCCTCGGCTAAGGACGCAGAGCTCCTACCAGCCCCCTCTCTGGTGTGGGGCGAGACCCCCGGTCAATGCTGCGTGGGTCGCCCAGGTCTCGTCTCGGCCCATGATGTTGTCCCCCGCAGCGCCCAGGCCACCAGTCTCAGCACGACAACGCCTCCATAGGCTGTACAGAGGGCAGCGAGGGACCCCTCATGTGTGCTACGAAGCGAGTCCAGTGCAGAGCACCAGGCCGGGCACGTGCGTGAGGGCGCAGGCCAGGGCCGGAGTCCGTGCCCCGCGGTAAAGGTCCCTGGCCCAAGCTTTCAGGGCACAGGTCCCCGGCCTCCCGCCACCGTCGTCGGTCGGTGCTCGTCATCCCTCGGCCCGATGGGAGCCGGTCGCGGCAGGGGGGGCAGGAGGAGGGGGCCTCCGCTTTGATGTGGGAGGTCATCTGCGATTCCCCCCGGGGGGGTCCGGCTCGGCTAGCTGCGTGGGGGTCAGGCATCCGTAGGCTCTCCCTGCAGCGTAGGGTAGGGGGGTCGGCCTCCTTATTTTCGGCAGCAGTCCGCGTCTCCGGCCACCCGTGCGTCCCCCTCCCAGGCCCGTGTTCGGGGCGGTTCTCCACCGGGGCCCCTGAGGCTTGGGGTCCCCAGCTCGCCGTACCCCACAGTCCCCGGAGCCGAGATTAAAAGGCAGAGGCTCCGCCGCTGTGTAAGTCGTGCAGCGTCGGTCCCGGTCACTCCACCACGGGACTCCGCTCCAGCCGCTGTCCGGGCCCGCTCCCTCCAGCGGTGTTGCAGCCGGGCCGTCCCTGATGAGCCCTCTGGGGTCGGGTGCGCTCCACGTGTCACCCCCGGAGTTGGCCTGGAAGTTGGTCTGTCTGTGCCCGTGTGGGCCGCGACAGAGAGCCGGGGCGCGCCGTTAGTAGGCCGCGACCCCGGCCTCGCTTTGGGATTTCCGGTGCTGTGGCCGGTCGAGGGGGCGCAGCCGCTTGCCGTCTTCGGACGCCACCCGATCCCCAGGGCCTGCCGGGCGGCCAACGGTGCCTGTCGCTGTGTGCCCGGCAGCTCACCTTCCTTCCTGCGTACACTGAAGTCGTTGATCCTCGCTTCACTGGCGCCTCGTCGTGCGGAGCTTCGCACAGGCCGCTGTCCGGAGGCCGCCGGTCTCGGGGCTCCCGGGTCTTCGGTTGCTGGCAGAGAGAGCGTTTCCCGGCAGAGCGCGATGACGGTGCTTCGCCGCTACAGCTGCGGCGCAGTCCAGGGGGAGATCTGCGCTAATTCTCGGTCATAAGGGCCCGAGGTCCGAGGAGCTGCGGAGAGTGCGTCCGCTCAGCTCACCATCTTGGCGACGCCCCCTAGTTTGACTTTTTTAAAGAATTTTTGATTTCCCCTTTCAGCATGGCCAGAAACATAACTCCACTACCTTTGTCACTTGGGGCCATATTATCAAGATGGGGCAATAAAATTATCACCACTTTATCGGCAGGAAACTGCCGCTAAAAAGGTGATAAAGGGCTTGATAATATGCTCTATAGAATTCCCATAGATAACCAAGGTTAGACATCTAACCTGGGCTTCTATGGGAATTCTGTAGAGCATATTATCAAGCCCTTTATCGCCACATTAGCGGCAGTTTCCTGTCGATAAAGTGGCGATAATTTTATCTCCCCAACTTGATAATATGGCCCTTGGCGTTTTCAATACCATGCAAGAGTGAGTGAGTTGAAATGCCCAAGCATAAAGTTGTAAATCAGGTAACACCAACCCCCCCTTCTTCCCTCCTACATCTTAGTTTCTTCCATGCGATTCTGGTAGATCTGTATACCCAGATAAAGGAATTGATTTCTCGTTGGAATTTTCCTAGAATATCTTTATTGAAATGGAGAGGGATAGTATTAAAAAGGAAAGTGGCCTTGGGCAGTATAGACATTTTGACTAAATTCACTCTCCCAAGAATGGACAGAGGGAGATGCACCCATGACTTCATTTGTTTATGGCAGTCTCGAAGGATTCATGATAGATTGGCATCTGCCAGTTTGTTAATATCCTGGGTAATTGTGACCCTGAAATAGCGCATGCTGCAGGTTGTCTGGTATGCAGGGTTTAGGATGTTCTAAGTCATGACTTCTGTCTTACCAGCATTTATCTCATCACCAGAAACCCTACTGAATTCCTCCGCCAACTTGATTACTACCGGGAGAGTTTTGTCTAGATCTGCTGACAAAATCAAAATATCATCTTCATTAGGGGGACCCTTCTCTCCAAGGGGTAGCAAATATGCAGAGGCAATGTCTATTGCACCGACCAGATCATAAATAAGGTCTGCTAGCAGTCGCCCTTTCACAAACGCCTTTTGGTCAGGGTGAAGAATATCGCCGACCACCTCCCCCAATCTAGTAGCCAAGATAGTTGCATAGATTTTACAGTCGGAATTCAGGAGTGATATGGGCTGATAGGACCCACAGCTGGTGGGGTTTTTACCCGGTTTTAGAATGAGGACTACAGTAGCATCATTCTACGTTACCGGTGGGCTGGTTCCCTCTATGAAGATTTTATTAAATAGAAAAGTTATAGTTGGTATTGCACTCTCTCCAAGTGAACGATATAATTCCATTGGAAGCCCATCCGGGCCAGCCACCTTATCCATATTCCCACTTGTCAATGCCTTCCTCACTTCATCTTGTGTGATTGGATGCCGCAAATCCAGTTGTTGTTTGGAGCTGATAGGTGTTAGAACGATGTTCTCCAGCCAAGATTTTGCCTTAGATGTATTGTCTGTGGAGGTCTATTTATATATCTCCTGGAAGTAATCCAGGAAAGCCTCTCCTATACCCGCTTCTGAAGACATGCGGGTTTCCCATTACCCTCTGAAATCCCCTTGATATGGTTCCAGAGCTGTTCTGCCTTGATTTTCCAAGCTACTAATTTTCAAGCTCCTTCCCCATACTCAAAATGGGTCATCTTGCTCACATCCCACCTGCGCATAAGCTGCCCTTGAAGAACCGACTCCATTTGTTCCTTCAGTTTACTGCTAATTTCCCGATCTTCCCTCTGTCCGATTTCCTCTTGGGCATTTAGTTTTATTTCCATTAGGGGATTTATCTAATTTGGGATCCAGAAAGATATTAAAATCCCCTGCACAAATCACTGACTTGGGGAAGTCCAATAGGTGTCAGCACATAGTTTGGAGGTTAGAAGGATCATCATGATTCAGGCCATAGCAGTCAACTAATGTAAAAAGAACCTCTCTGACACTAACTTTCACTATCAACCATCTTCCCCCTGGGTCACCCTTATATTGTAAAATTTGTGCTGTGGCTGATTTTTTTAAAAGGGTCCACATCCCCCTTATGTTTGCTGTCTGATCGGTGCATACATGAGAGTCAACCCACTTCTGTGATTTTAATATATCTTTCATCTCTGCCTCAAAAAGGTGTGTCTCCTGGTTAACCAAGACTTGGGGGGGGGGGGGGGAATCTCTCAAATATTGTAACATTTTCCTTCTGCGTGACCACCCCCTCAAGCCATTTACGTTCCAGGACAATATCTGCAAGGAATTCATTTAAAGAAGTACTCCACCCTCCAAGCCCTCATTGAGATAAGACAGCAGTTACATTTTGTTTTTGGCCCATCAGTCAATCCTAGCATAACTAAAACTTTCAGGTCAACATAACCTATGAAAAATAAAACAAATGAGGTATTTTTATTATTTTTTAACCCCATGTGCTCCCATACCCCCCCAACCTACACCCCCCTTGGAGAACACAACCCCTATTTACCTGGACTAGTTGTTGCCTGGATATGGCGTCCGTATCCTCCTACTCCTCTACCTATTTAACCCCATGTGTTATCCACCAAGGGAATGAGAAAAAAGTAAAGAATATGCCCTTAAATGCGTGTTTGTATACATTAAAACCCTTTCCCCTTAAATAAGGGATTTTTTTATATGTATGTATATATATATTTTTTCCTCCTTTGTATGTGTGGTGTTTATTTATAATATAGTTTTTTTTAGCTCTCTTCTTTTTCCTACTCCCTATTTTATATTTCTTATTCTTTTTTTCCTTTTTCTTTCCCTTTTCCTTCCCTTTTATTTTTTCTTTCCCCAAACCATAGGTAGCAACCCTTGCCTCGAGCTTCAGCACATGCCTTGGCAATTAATTTGCTTACAGGGGCCCCCTATCAATGCTACCCTATAAGTCATCTGCCTCCTAAATGGACCTGATGTTATGCATTTTATGATTATGCATTACCTTAAAAAAAAGCAGGGAATTTAAGTTGCATCGTAGCGCCTATCTTCTTGAAACTGTCCATCCTTCTCCCGAGCTCCCACTGTCTTTCTAGTGTGTCTTTTGAGAGGTCTGAATGAACTTTAAAGGTGAAATCATTGCTTTTAACTGTTTTCATTTTTAATGCCAAGTTTAAAAAAATTTCTTTCACGACATAAATTAAGAAGTTAATAAGAATTTTCCTCCGCTTGGTCCTATTTGGGTTTAACCAGAAAAGCTCCCTGTAGATTCTCCGTATATCCTTTGTCAAGGATTCTGCTGAGTCATCGAGTGGGTGGGCTTCCTTTAACAGGTTTCCCATAAAGTTTTATAAATCAGAGCCCTCTTTTCCTTCGGGTATATTAAAAATACGGAGGTTATTCCTATGGGAATAATTCTCCAACATTTCCATTCTTTCGCGCAACATAACCTCACCTTTTTTGTAATTCTTGGATTTTTACCTCTGCTGACCCTAAGTTGGACGTTAACTCCTTGACTGAATGCTCAAGGGTTTCTGTTCTGGTGTTTAGGAAATCCACTTTCCTTTCTAATATCTCGCATGAGCTCCTGATCTCCCCTTGGTTGGCAGATGAAACAGCGAATCCTTTCTTAATATCTTCCTTTAGGGATGCAAATAGGGCTTCCACTGTAAGTAGGAGTGAAGAAGAGGACGGGGCCTGATCTACTCTAAATTACCCAAGCTTAATCCTGTTTTCAGCCCAGCTCCATCTATATTCTGACCAACAGTAGCAGTAACAGTAGCAGTAGCAGTAGCAATAGTGGCATCATGAATTTCAATGGTGGGGTAGCAATACATTTAGTAGTTGCGTTTGAGTCGATGTCAGGGTCGGTAGGCATCGTAATTAGCTCAGTCCTCCCCTGATAGACCAGTAGACTGCATCTCAGCCTGTTCTATCTCGTTTTGTAATAAGTAAAACCTCTGGTTGCACCCTAAAGAAAGACTTTAATTAGGAGGTGACCTTCACTATATTAGATACAGCCTTAATATTGATAGTGAAAGTCAGTGTCAGAGAGGTTCTTTTTACATTAGTTGGCTACTATGGCCTGAATCATGATGATCCTTCTAACCTCCAAACTATTTGCTGGCACCTATTGGACTTCCCAGAGCCAGTGATTTGGGCAGGGGATTTTAATATCTTTCTGGATCCCAAATTAGATACATCCCCTAATAGTAGGGCAATCACCCCTTCCAGATCAAGAACATCCCTCCTGACAATAATGTCACAATTTGGCCATAGCGATATATGGAGAGAGAGGTCAGGGAACAAATGGGTGTATCTTTTAGAAACCTAATACAAACATAAGTCACGTATTGACTACATTTTGATTAGCCATACTATAAGAGATAAAGTAAAGGATATAACATACTTGCCATCGCATATGTCAGACCACTCCAGCATTTTATTGACGCCTCAGAGCCTAGGTACCCAACAGGTTAGGGCGTGGTCCTTTGACCGCACTCTCCTAATGGAGGAAAATGAGATGTAGTTCCTCTCTTGTGAAACAAATCAATTTTTAGAAACCAATTTGGGAACTGCCAACATCACTATATAATGGGACACCCTCAAGGCTTTCTTGAGGGGTTTAATAATCAACAGGGCAATCTATAGATGTAAACAATATAGGGAAGAGATCATCAGCTTGGAGGAAGAAATGAGGAAGGTGGAAATAAAACTAAATGCCCCAGAGGTAATCGGACAGAGGGAAGATCGTGGAAATTAGCAGTAAACTGAAGGAACAAATGGAGTCGGTTCTACAAGGGTAGCTTATGCGCAGGTGGGAAGTGAGCAAGATGACCCATTTTGAGGATGGGGAAGGAGCTGGAAAATACTAGCTTGGAAAATCAAGGCAGACCAGCTATGGAACCACATCAAGGAGATTTCAGTGGGTAATGGGAAACCCCCATTTCTTCAGAAGCGGGTATAGGAGAGGCTTTCCTGGATTACTTCCAGGAGATATATAAAGAGACCTCCACAGACAATACATCTAAGGCAAAATCTTGGCTGGAGAACATCATATCAGCTCCAAACAACAACTGGATTTGGGGCATCCAATCACACAAGATGAAGTGAGGAAGGCATTGGCAAGTGGGAATATGGGTAAGGTGGCTGGCCCGGATGGTCTTCCAATAGAATTATATTGTTCACTTGGAGAGAATGCAATACCAACTATAACTTTTCTATTTAATAAAATCTTCATAGAGGGAACCAGCCCACCGGTAACGTAGAATGATGCTACTGTAGTCCTCCTTCTGAAACCGGGTAAAAACCCCACCAGCTGTGGGTCCTATCGGCCCATATCACTCCTGAATGCCGACTGTAAAATCTATACAACTATCTTGGCTACTAGATTGGGGGAGGTGATCGGCGATATTCTTCACCCTGACCAAAAGATCTGGTCGGTGCAATAGACATTGCCTCTGCATATTTGCTACCCCTTGCAGCCTTGACCCTAGACGCCGCCAAGGCTTTCGATAGGGTAAACTGGATTTAACTATGGTAAGTCAAGGAGAAACTCAACCTGGGTGTAACATTTTGCTGGGCTATACAATCGATTTATGAGTCTCCATCGGCTAAGCTCCTGGTGAATGGATGTCTCACAAAGCCATTCGGTATAACTAGAGGAACCCAACAGGGTTGCCCTCTCTCCCCTCTGTTGTTCGATATGTATATCGAACCATTTGCACAGTAATTAAGGGACAACCCTGATATTGAATCATTTAGATATGGGGATTGGGAGAGAAGGGTCGCCCTAATGAAGATGATATTTTGATTTTGTCAGCAGATCTAGACAAAACTCTCCCGGTAGTAATCAAGTTGGCGGAGGAATTCAGTAGGGTTTCTGGTGATGAGATAAATGCTGGTAAGACAGAAGTCATGACTTGGAACATTCTAAACCCTGCATACCAGACAACCTGCAGCATGCGCTATCTCAGGGTCACAATTACCCAGGATATTAATAAACTGGCAGATGCCAATCTATCTTGAACTGAAGTCATGAACACACCATCTTCTCTAGTATTCAGACCCGAGACCTGGTTTTGATGCACTTTATTTGCAGTTCTGGGCAACTGAAGCAGCTTTTTTATCCTCTCCTCTCCTCCCACTCCCACCCAATCCATCTAGTTCTAGCTTAATATTTTGATGACTAGTGATCTAAGTACTATGTAAAGCGCTTGAATACCTCATGATGACATTACGCTGTTTAGAATTGTGAAAAAATACACAATAGGAGCTTCGGGGTGAAACAAGGTGTGCAACCATTTTGATTCTCTGACCTGATGTGCATAGCACATGGACAAACCTTGTTTTTGCAGGACAGATGGAAAACACAACACTAGCCAGTGTTGAAGAGGCCCTTAATGGCAGATCCTTAGCAGAGGAGACTGCATGGTACTTCCTTTGAATATAGCTCAGAATAGATTAATTTGGGTGGTTGTTAACAGGGTCAGACAGTGCCAGATAGGTGAGCCTGTTTTATGGTCTGCTTGGCTAGTATTTACTGTTGATTTCCCTGATATTAAAAAAAACATTTCTTGCGGCAAGCCTAAATCCATGCAGTATGGCCTTGCAGCGTTAAACCAAACAACTGCTCCTATGCCGAGTGTGTGCATCTATCATTCTGGGCACTTGTAAGAGACATCTCTCCCAAATTTGTCACTTTTACATTTCTCTCCTAACACCGCCCTGGAGGGCCAGGGTACAGACAGTGGGCATCAGTCCTCTTCTTACCATAGCATTTTGGCGTAAGCACCCAGTTTCAGCAGTAAACAGGAAGTGACAGGAGTGTTTTTTATAACCACCAGCTTGTTTTTTTTCTCCTTAATCTGAATCGCTAACCCGTTTGACATTGAAACACTCTAAATTAAATGTGTAGGCTTTGTCTCTAACACAACACTTAAAAATGCAGATCCTTATATAGCACCGACCTGACTCACACAGGGGGACATACACACACACACACACACAATTGCAAATATTCTTACACACCATGCATGGAACGTAAATGGAATAAATCATTCTTCAATAGAAATAATATTTTGCTTTCACATACACTGGGGGAACATGGTAAACGAACTCCCAGAGCATTCAATTGAGTGAAAGCAGGAAGTACAAGCAGATAGAAACACAAACACATGCAATCACAAACACCCCCACAAACCCAATATGCCTACAAAAAACTACAGAAACCTACAGAACTAAGAACCCTCTCAGTGCATGTACCATACATAGCACACAAACACGTGTGATGCAGGAAGTCACAAATAAAATGCACATAATCTCCCACTCAGACAAAACACAAAACTCAAGTTAAACCATGAGACAAAAATAAACACATAACCAACCATAGGCACTGGACACAATGGAGCTCACATGGAAACAAAGACACACAATAGCAGACAGACACCTGCATAAGTAGACGTTGGCATTGCGTGCTTTTAAACAACTATGGTGCAACACAGCACATCATAATCCATGGAGAAAAAAGAAAAGAGACTTACAATCCCGAACACTGCTAAAACGGAGTTACGTGTATTCTTGATGCTATCATTCATCACATTCAAACAATATCAAGACCCGTGCAAATCGGGCTATCACAGTGGGCTAATGCTACGAGCACAGGCATGCTTAAGACAAGTCAAAATTAATAATTTATGGCCTGCTTCTGCTTCAGGTGGTTTCAGTTCTGTGTGTTGGTAGTGCGAGCTGTTAAAATAATAACCAGTTGTGTGCTTTTTAATTCTTTGAAGGATGTCGCATTAACTTTGTTGTCTCGTTGAGACCTGATCTTTCCAGGACCCAGCGTGCTTCAGTGCCTCGCCCTCAGATCACCCATCGACCCTCCCTCAACTGTAATCAGTATCCAATTCCTACGAAATGCTCTTTGAACGGCAGGCGTGAACTACTGACATCACTAACGTGATGCAGTCATCATGCCTGGAGGTGGGTGGGCCATCCTCTGAAGACATACGAGGCAGACATTCATCCTAGCTGGAGGAGGAAAGGACAGGTAGCTATATTTATTTTTAATAATTACTGGGCCCGTCACAGGGAATATAAATTCAAGAGCCCCGGCCCTGTTAAATAAGTGCCGGTGCTTAGCACCGGAAAGCCCCGGCACAAATTAAACACTGCTCAGACCCCAGCATCAAGAAAGCACTGCAGAAGCTGGGCACCGCAGCCAAAATGTAAAGCCTAAACAGGAAGCTTCCTGCTGTCCAAAAAACACACAGCACACAAGGGGAGGAGACGTGAAAAGGGGGTGGCTGCTCTAGAGGCCTGGAAGCAGACATGCAAGGGCTAAAAGATAGGGGGTGGGCACAGGGAGGAGACATGCACTGGACCTGAAAAATAGGTGCAATGAATATTGGAAGTTGACTCCAGAATCAATTATTTTCATTTGCCAGGTGAGGTCCACGTGAAGGGTCCGCTGCTCAGGCCGCTGTATGGTGTCCTTCTATCCATGCAGCCCACACCCCTCTAGGTGGTAAGGACACCCAGCTGATGAGGTCAGCAGCCATCTGATGCTGCCAGAGAAGGAAGGTGGCCAGCCACTCACAGGCAGCCAGATGCACAGGGGCTGTGTTACATTTCTTTATTTTTGTTAGTATAGTTATTTGTGCACATGTTAGACATGCATGCAATTGTCATTCTTTCTGTTACCTGGCAACTTAGAATGTTTTCTATTGAAGCTTCTGGTCTGCAGTTGGAGACAGGAGGCTGAACTAGAGAGACACTCTGTTAGATCAGGAGCGCTGTATCACTTTTGAGAATAAATCTTATGTTAACTCTCACTGGATTTTGGATAAGCAGAGTTCACAGCATTGCCCATCTCCATCAGGCTGTAGGGGCTGTTAATCTGAGAGGAGAAGGCGGTTGGACAAGAGCAAACTACACCCTGCCCTGATCCCATTCACACTGTTCTCCGTCACAGAGCACTTTCTTCATCCCTGTTAATTAATAGAGCACAATATGCCTTGTTACAGTGAAACCATGGGTTAGATGTTCACAATAATTAATAGAAATAGAGGTGGACGAGACCGTTGTGTAGTAGAAGAGAAAGGCATGGCTGCCGCACTGCAGCAATTACAAACAAGCATTGGCATAGCCAATAGGTCCCGCCTTTGGGACCTTATAAGTGCATAGCCATGAAACAGATGATGTTTTTTTTTTTTAAAGGACAAGCAGTGCTATCAGGCTCTGGCTGCCACTTAGACCACCACATCCCATGGATATATGATAGAGAGAAGAGAGAAGAAAGAGAGGTGTAGATAGAGGTAGAGGGGTAGGATTAGATAGAGGTAGAAGGGTAGGGGTACAGAGAGGTAGAGGGGTAGATGGAGATAGAGGAGTAGGGGTAGAGAGAGGTAGAGGGGTAGAGGGTGGTATAGGTAGAGGGATAGAGAGAGGTAGAGGTAGAGGGGTAGAAAGGGGTAGAGGTGAAGATAGAGGTAGAGGGTTGGGGTAGGGGTAGAGAGAGGGGTAGGGGTAGAGAGAGGTAGAGGGGTAGAGGTAGAGAGAGGTAGAGGTAAAGAGATAGGGTTAGGGGTAGAGAGAGGTAGAGGTAGAGGGGTAGGGGTAGGGGTAGGGGTAGAGAGAGGAAGGGTAGGGGTAGAGAGAGGTAGGGGTAGAGGGGTAGGGGTAGAGAGAGGTGGAGGTGTAGGGGTAGAGAGAGGTAGAGGTAGAAGGGTAGGGGTAGAGAGAGGTAGAGGTAGAGGGGTTGGGGTAGAGAGAGGTAGAGGGTTAGGGGCAGAGAGAGGTAGAGGGGTAGGGGTAGAGAGAGGTAAGGGTATAGGGGTAGGGGTAGAGGTGTAGGGGTAGAGAGAGGTAGACGTAGAGGGGTAGGCATAGAGAGAGGTAGAGGTAGCGGGGTAGGGGTAGAGAGAGGTAGAGAGGCTTGGGTAAAGAGAGGTAGAGGGGTAGGGGTTGAGAGAGAAGAAGAGGTAGTGAGAGGTAGAAGTTGAGGTAGAGGGGTAGGAGTAGAGAGTGGTAGAGGTAGAGGGGTAGGGGTAGAGAGAGGTAGCGGTAGAGGGGTAGGGGTAGAGAGAGGTAGAAAGGTTGGGGTAAAGAGAGGTAGAGGGGTAGGGGTTGAGAGAGAGGAAGAGGTAGAGAGAGGTAGAAGTAGAGGTAGAGGGGTAGGAGTAGAGAGTGGTGGAGGTAGAGGGTTAGGGGTAGAGAGAGGTAGAGGTAGAGGGGTAGGGGTAGAGAGAGGTAGAGGGGTAGGGGTGGAGAGAGGTAGAGGGGTGGGGTAGAGAGAGGTAGAGGGGTAGGGGTAGAGGGAGGTAGGGGGTAGGGGTAGAGAGAGGTAGAGGGGTAGGGGTAGAGAGAGGTAGAGGGGTAGTGGTAGAGAGAGGTAGAGGTAGAGGGGTGGGGCTCGAGAGAGGTATGGAGAGAGGTAGGGAGAAGTGGACAGAAGAGAAGAGGCTGCTAAGTGAAAGAGGAGGAGAGACAGAAAGAAGGGGAAAGGAAAGCTTAGGAGAAGGAAGGCAGGCAGGTTAAGATGAGGACGAGTGTGTGACAGGAGGCAATAAACCAAGTGGGAGGTGTGGGGGGAGTGTGGCCAAGAATACACACAGTGTTTCCCTTGCGGGAGTGAGCAGCCCCATCTGTTTGAAAGTTAATTACAAACAGATGGTTTCAAAGCTCGCTCCCACAAGGGAATCACCAAACGTGCACGGTTAGCCATTGAAAGCAATACAATGTGTGCCTGTTTTTGGCCTCAAAACCAAATCAATTACAAGATGTCTTCCCCTATGCAGCGCATGCACGCTTACTGTGTACGCGAGACCTAAAAAGGAGGTTATGTGAATAAATTGCTACCTAGGCTCACGCGATTTGGATACGTAAGGAAGCTGGTATTGATTCCAGGTTATCTGGTGTCACATTTTGGAATTAAGCCACTAGATTGGTATCTGAGTCTCTGTCTCTCCTCTTGTCCATGAAAGGTCACTGTTTTGTCTTTTATTATTGTTGCACAGAGCAGAAAATCCAGCTTAGAAATAGCAGACCAAATACCACCATGCCAAGCCCCTCTTGAGATGCTGATGGCATCCAATTGCAGATGATAATCATTCTGGCAAGCCCTAGTTGGGTCATGGCTCAGACCCTAGCCAGACTGCTGCCCTGACATGTTATCTGTTCTATGTGCTGCAACCTCTCTTCCCTGGGAAAGGTGCACAGACTGTGGTTATCCACCATCGCTCCAACAGATTGTATGGCTTCATAGGGAAGCAGAGAATACTTCTGGGAGTTATTGGAGTGGCATAATCTTTGCATAAGCCTGGTCACAGATTTTGGAGTGCTGCACTGTCATGTCTGGGTACGATGCTTTCACAAGTCAGTCTTCCAGGTGTGGACACAGGTGAATACCCTGATGATGCCAATGAGCTACTGCCACCCCCATCACGTTTGTGAACACTCTGGGGGCAGAGGCAAAGCCAAATGCCAGTGCAACAAACTGGTAGTGTTCACTCCTTGCCGCAAATCTCAGATGCTGTTGACTACCCTGTATGGGTAAAAGCGTAGCTATGGCTGTATCACAGGCTGAGACTGTTGGCACTGTTCGTAAGCCTGGTGACCTTCACTGGTACAGAGATTACACTGGCACAGGGGACCAGGAGAAGCGCAATTCCCGCGTTGGAACAGGACATGAGGGCCATACCATCACCGGCACAGCAACCCACTGGCAGACGATCCCTTGTGTGCCGGGTGGAAAGTGTGCCCTACAACAGGGACTACATTGACACAGGAGACCTCTTGCTCCAGTGGCCATGGAGATCCCCTCACTGGAACAGGACAACAGGCCCATACCAGCACCGGTGCTAGGAGCACACTGGCTCAGGAGATCTCGGGAGCAGGGAAATCTGCCACAGGTAGTACACTGGCTCTGGGGATCTCATGTGCCAGGTCACATGGAGTGCACTGGCACACAGCTGAGGCTCATGTACAAGGGAGATCCACCACCCCACACACACAAGACCTCATGGGGCTGGGAAATTCCACCATCAGGAGTACACTAACCCAGGAGATCTGGCATGCAGGAGTAGGGAGATTGCTTCACAAGTAGTAGGTTGGTATTGGAGACCGGGAACGAACATAGGTCTATGCATTGTGGGCGAATGACTGGGAGACTTCTGCACTGGGGCAGAAAAATATGCACACGGGACCTTGAGAAGGCCAGGTGGATGTGGTTGGGGAAGTTGATGCACGTGCAAGGAAAGCAGCAATGGGACAGGAGCAGCAATGGCACAGAATCTGAAGGGACACTGGGAGCATAGTGCCACTGGAGGCCTGGGAGAAATGGACTCATGCACAGTTAACAACCTACACACAAGACCCACTGAACACACCCGCATGGGGGGAAGGAGGCAAGATCCGACCACGCCGCTGCACCTAGAGCGCCCCACAGAGCTTCACATCCTGGGAGAGCTTTAAACGCTCTGATGCTTCCGCAATGCAGTTTTGTGGACATCTAAGATAAACCCCAAATAAAAAACAAGGAACTGCTGACGTCTGTTTGCATGCCCCGCCACCATCAGTGCAGAGAGGCTAAGATTTAGCACTCAGCCAGCTATAAAAAAACACGCATATCACAGTACATTACAACTTTCTGTGACATATTCAAGAACGCTCAAACCATCACCTTATGCCGCCTTTAAACGGTTCCTTGCAAGAAAGAGTAAGTAAAACAACCATAAAAGAGATTAGCAACATGCACAGGTGACTGCCGTGGTGTTCACGCGCGGGTATACACACGAGACCTCGGTGGCACCTCCCCCTTACTTGTCATATAAGTATATTATGCCGTACAATGTTCTGCCGATGAGTAGATGCCCCAGATTATCTCTGCCTGTATTCAAATGGCAAGATGCATCATCCTTAACTCTTGGAAAGCACGTAGCGCGTGGGTGACGGCAGGCAGAATCCACATTTTACTTTTGGGCAGTTTCATATTGGGGGAAGCTTGGCCACGGACCTCGGAGTGCTCCACAACTGCAAGCACACATGCACCTCGCGCTGACGAGGAGAGGAGGAGGCAGCAGGAGGAGGGGAGAGCGGAGGGGTTCTGCACCTGTTTCCCTTGCGGGAGCGAGCAGGAACCATCTGTCAAAGCTCGCTTTCACAAAGGAATCACCAAACGTGCACGCGTTGCCATTGAAGGCAATGCAAAGCGTGCGTGTTTCTGGCTGAAAAGGTGAATCCATTGCTATAGGTCTCCTTCCTATGCAGCGAATGCACGCTGCGTAGGCGAGATCTACAGAGAGTTCTTCCCTACAACAGATGAAGGCTGCAAGCAGAAGAAAACTGTAGTTGAGCAGTGCTCCTCTATGAAAAATTGAAGTGAGTTATCGCTACATGAACCACTTGGAAGGCAACAAAGAAGAGGGACACAGGACCGAACTAATGGTAAGCACAGTCGGGAGCAAAGTACTTTATTCAATGCAACAGGTCTTCCAGACAGCGCTGCCTACACTCAACCTAAAAAGGAAGATAACCCTAAACAGACCAAGCCTCAATTTGAAAAGAAGTGGCTGGCATAAAAGGCGTAAACTGAGGCATAACACCCGTGTCGGACTCCCGCTATAAGAAACGTATGTTGCAATTTCAGATAGCCTTTACACAGAAATACGTGAGGAGTGAGAATTTTCTTACCTCCATTGGAACCGCGATTGAATTCTTATTGGTTCCGGTTCATAACATCCCTTCAGACTGGGTATACTTTCTTCTTCTGTGTATCCGGTGAGACGAGGAAGGACTTTTGCTTTTAAAGAATTTGTTTGCCACCGTATAAAATTAGAACAATACTTCAAGCTGTGAGTGGCGACCTGTTTCATTCTACGATATTGTTAATAATTGCTAATATCTGGATGTTCCAGTATCTGGAAAATTTCTTAAAAAGAGATGCAAAGAAGTTGTCTTTCCTGAAGAAGGTGGGGAGTTATTTTCGTTGGACCCACCGAAACTTATTGATGCCTTTTATTTTTATGGAATTCACCATGGATAAATGACGAATGCAACACTTGCTCTATTTATATCTAACAAGAATCTCTCTGCCTAAGCTGTGTGCATAAACATTTCACTTATCTAGATGTCTGACTGTCGTGTTGTTTTCCTAACTTGAAATTATTTTTCTTGCTGTTTTTTGTCCCACTTAATATTATTTAATTTTTATCTTTATTGTGATTATTTGTTTATTTAATTCAAAAACATGTTGGTATTTTAACTTGCCCGTCAAATTGTATAATTTTGAAACTTGTGAAGTAGCTTTTTTATGTATTGTGATTTCTAATAAATTGAACGTAACAATTTTCTTAAAATTGTTTTGCACTGATTTGATTCTCTGGTTCACAGTGTGTTTCCTCCGGAGTGAGTCGAGTGTGGCTAAAAGGGTTGTTGAGTGTGCTTGTGTGACAAAATAGTATATTCTGTTCCCAAGGCGATTTTCTTGACGTTGGCATAAAACTCGAGCATGCCACAGATATTGAGGACGCTGCTTCTGAGCGGAAAGTGGGCTCTGACCATGCTTGACAGCGCAGTAGAAGTCCCAATAGTTCACCAGAACATGATGGATTGTCTAGTAGCAATAGCATTGAGTATCTATGGCCAGGTGGAAACATGGGGCACAAGAGTAAGTGTTCCTAATCCATTATATATGATGCAACTCCAATTGTAGGGGGATGTGGTAAGATACATTTATGTTCCCTTTCCGAGTACTTGTCATTCAGCTATGATATACTCTTGGACAAAAAGTATTGGCCTCCTGAATTTGTGATTGATTGCCCAGAGGGAGAAACAGTAATTTTACCTGCCTTTTTCATCCAAGAGACAGTCAAAAATTCATGCACCAAGGAGTGGGCTTTAGCGCTGGTTCCTGCGTTATACCACAAACATGTGGGGTGGGATGACGGTTCCCCTTATCATGTTATACTCGGGAGGTTGACCCCAAAACCTCAAACACAATACCCCATTACACATGAGGCTAAAAAACAAGTTGGAGAGATCCTCACAAAACTTGCATATAAAGGTGTAATCACACAACTTGAATACCAAGGTGGAATAGAAAGTAGCACCTCTCCTATGAATAATCCTTTGTTTCAAATAATGAAACCTGATAATTCATATGATCTAGTATTAGATTACATACACCTGTACACAGCTACATGCACATTTACTTTACAAAACGGACATATCACGTCACTAATGAACAACATAGTGCAAAAGAAATAAAAAAATATTCTAGACATCTCAAATGGATTTATGTGCACCTGAAAGTAAGCATTTTATCACATTTAGCACTAGTGGTGGCTCCTTCGCTAAGGCAGAGGAGTGTTGTCCTACTGGGTAAATAGGAAAAAAAGAAATGACCTTAACTTATTGTTAATCTCTTTTTTTTTTCCGGTTGTTACAGTCAGTGGCCTGTGTGGGCTGGGCAGGCTGGCCAGAGCAGTCGGGGAGTGGTTTGCACTCCCAAAGTGTGCATGAACTGTTTGGCCAGGCCTACCCAATAGTGAGAATTCAGCTGTTTCCAGGATTGGGTATTCCAACTTACCTTGATTTGTCCCAGAATTTCCACCCAGAATGGCCGAGTTGTAGGCTGTCCCACCAAATGGGGTTAAAGTCCCTCAAAAGGCCACAGCCTCTCCAACATATATCTGAGGTATTAGGAAAATTGTTCCTCAATTTTGTGGGATATTGATACGAGTCGTAGAGTATTTTTTAATGTGCTTCTCACATGCCTAGAGAATGGTTACTTTTTTAGATGTCTTTCCAAAGTGTGTTCCATTTCCCTTCTACTAATTCTTTCCCTAGAATGTATTACCAAAAGGTGATGTGTCTTGGCTGTGGGGTTTGTAGAATAGTAAGTAAGAGTTTGCATAAAAAAGTAATTGTGCTCTTGGAGACGCCGTACTTTTTTGCAAATTGTTCAATGAATGTGAGCTCCCAAGAAGCCACTTCTCTAACCCCTGGGAGTAATACTCAATGTTTTAATTGCATATAATGAAAGTGTTCAGTATTGGCGAGATGAAAATTGCGTTGACAGTTTTCAAAGGTCAGGAAATCCCAGTTGTGGAAAAGGTCCGATAGGGTAAGGCAGGCCCCTTCTCATCACACATCAAATGGACCAGACTGCAGGGCTGGTCAGAATTTCTGGTTATAATGGATTAGCGTAAATGGGGATGGAAATGTTGTCCAGTCTTATCTACCTTGTACCATATGGTAAGCACTGTTTTTGTGGGGTTGCTCAGATATGCCATTGGGGGCGTTCATCTTCTGGCTTCCAGAGAACATCCCTCATGACTCTGCCTACTATCACCCGATCCATATGCAGTAAATGTTTATACAATTTGCATAGTGACCATTCAAAGATAATTCAGAGTTGATCAACTTGGTAATAAATGTGCAAATCTAGTCCCCCTTCAACCATTGGTCGTTAAAGTTATTTAACTGGCAAATGGGCTCTTCCATTCTGACAAATGCAATATGTGATCATGGTTTTCAGCGTTGAGATGACATTTTGGCCTAGGTCAAACGGGAGGGCTTCAAAAAGGTATAGAAATGTTGGCAACTCTGTTATCTTGACAGCATGTATTCGCTGAGCCGTGAGATATACATGAATGCCCATTGTTTGAGATCATTTTTCAGTTGTTGTAGGAATAGGGATATTTAGCCTGGTAAAGCCTGAAAATCTGGGAGACATTTTGATTCAGAAATATCATAGGTCTTTATTTGCTCATTGAAAGGGAGTCCCTTTCACTAGTGTATCCATTTATGTTTCAGGAAGGGTCAAGTAATCAGATGTGATTTAGTCAAGTTTATACCAAAGCCTGCTATTGCCTCAAATGACTGGAGCTCCTTTTGTAGGTCTGACAGTGAGAGGTATGGTGTGGTAGGCATTAATAAGATATGATCAGCAAATAGTGAAATGTTGTGCTCTAAAGACCCAAACAGAATGCCTCTGATATCCGGAGTCGCTTGTATTTTTACTGCCATTGGTTTGATATTCAATGCAAAAAGCAGTAGGGAAAGGGGGTAGCCCTGTCTCGACCCTCTTCCCAGATTGCAGAGCCCCTAATGCACCCCATAGACTGAGACTTTAGAGAAATGTGTTCTATAATTGGCTTGAATCAAGGGATAAAGGTGTCGCAAAAGCCAAATAATTGTAATGTGTGTAATAAGAAGGGCCATCAACCCAAACAAATGCCTTCTTGGTGTCGAGACCCAGTAGCACAGCTGGTATGTGCCTCCTAATAGTGTTCTCAATCAGGTGGACTACTATTCTCACGCTTTCATGGGTCTGTCTACCTTTAATATAGCCCGACCAGGTGGATTACATTTAGCATCATATTTTCTAATCATGATGCCAGGATTTTGGAGTATAGTTTGGCATCTAAGTTCAATAAGGTGATTGGACTATAGGAGCTACAAAGATGGGGACTTTGTCTGGTTTTGGTATAACGGTCACAAGGGCTTCACTCACCGAAGGCATAACAGCCTTCTCTTCAGCTATATGATTAAAAAGGAGGGTCAGGTGGGGAACCAAGTTGGTGCTAAATGTCTTGTAAAATTAGGCTGTGAGTCCATACAGACTTTGTTGTTTATGGAGTTTCAGAGAATTAATAGCCTGTCGGACCTCTCCTACAATGATAGGTTCTCCCAAGTATTCATTACGAGTCACTGTCACTTGTCGGAGGTCTATGGAGGTAAGATAGTCAAGTTGAGCTTGTGTGTCTGTTTGATCTGCTGTATACAATTTTTCACTCAAGGTGCCAAACAAGTGTGTTTTCTCCTCGTCCAAGCTTTCAATGTCGCTGATTCCCACAGGATCTCACCAATATATGTGCTCCTACCTTATTTCCATGTTCACAAGATGTGTGTTTTAAAAGTGTAAGAGCATTAATTCTGTTTTATTAGTGTCAATTGCGCTGAGTTTCCCTTTTACTGTAGCGACTTTTTGTTGGAGGGTAATGAATGGTGGGTTACCCTTGTGCGGGGGTCAAGACACAACAGTTCCCCCTCTAATGTTAGCCTTCCCTGTGTTCTCTGCCTATTAAGTGTTGATATGAGTGCCACACATTTGCCTCACTGTACTGATTTTAATGCGTCCCAATTATTAAAGGGAGAGTGTTGGACTTGGCCCTTTTTGCAGCGTCATCCCAGAACTTTTTGCCTTCCTCCTGTATTTTTTCTTACCTGTTGTTGGTGGTTTTAGGACTCTGGGCACTTTATCACAGATAATCAGTGCTAAAGTGCATGTGCTCTCTATAGTAAACTTGGTAAGATTGGTGTACACCTGTTTGGCGCATATTTAATTTACCTGTAAGTCCCTTGTGCAGAGGTATACCATATTTCCAGGGCCAGTAAATTAAATGCTACTGGTGGGCTTGCAGCGCTGCTTGAGCCACCAACCAAAGTAGCCTTCCAAACCAGCCTCAGGCCTCTTCCAATGCAGGGCCTGCGCACACATTTTACTGCCACTGTGACATGGCACATAAAGTGGTCGCCATGTCTGAAACTCCCCTTTAACTATATATCAGTCACCCCTAAGGTAGGCCCTAGCTAGCCCTATGGGCAGGGTGCGGTGTAGGTAAAAGGTAGGACATGTGCCTTAACTGTGTGGTATGTCCTGGTAGTGACAAACAGCTTATTTGGTTTCTCACTGCTGTGAGGCTGCCCTCTCATAGGGATGCATTGGGACTTCCCTGATATGTGCTTCAGTGTAAAATTCCTGACATGAGAGGGGTAGAGTGATCAAGCTTGGTATGTGTGGAATAATAGTGATATATCCTGCCTATTGGTGAAAGCAGATTTATTACAATTTTTTTTTAAATGCCACTTTTAGAAGTGGGTGTCTCTGTGTGCTATGTGTCTTTGTGTCTGCCTGTTGTGTGCTGACCGCCTGGTTCTGACTGACAGGGGAGATGGGATTGGAATTCAGTCCTGCCAGTCCCCGAGGGGGTTGAAGTGTGTCCTGCCCTGCCAGGTTGACTCAGCGCTAGGCTGAATATTCCTTGGCTGAATTTAGAGTAGCGGGAGGGATTTCCCCTAGCACCTTAATAGGCCTGGTCTGCATTTGGAGTGGTGGAAGGAGTAGCACCTGCACCTGAATAGGGCTGTGCCTACCTTCCACAATGATGGATCCACTCCCCTGTGGTGAGTCTGGAGCCAGGACTTACACATTGAATGGGGAGTGTTGTGCGATGTAATTATATTATTAGAGTTCCCCCAGAACTAGTTCAAACTGGGCTCAGGACCCTGTGCCAGGGCAGAACAATGACTGTTAGTGCTATAAGTACTGGTGCTGTGACCCCATGTCGAGAACTGAACTTTTTGGAGCTTGTGGAACTACCACACAGCGTGGACTGCAGTGTGCCAGGAGGAACTGCCACTTGGGACTGACCTTCTGCCTGCTAGGCGGCTAAAAGTACTTCCACACTGCCGGGTGACTTGGTGTGCTGGCCTGCCTGTGCTCAGCTCTGCCTTTGGCAATCCTTGGAGAAAAACACTGCCTGCTCCCTCTTTGTGTCTTCAGGTGGAAGACAGGCTGACTACTTCCATTTTTTTATTTTGCCCTCTAAAACCAGCGCATGGTGAGCGCTCTACTTTTGGTGCCCCTGGTCTGGGCAGATATGCGTGCTTTGTTTACTGGGAGGGGAGCACTTGGCCCTGGATCTGGGCGTGAAGTGCCTGGTGTTCACCCATATCGTAGTGTGGTTGGAAAGTGCTGAAAACCCTATTGCCTAAAGGTGTGGGCCCCTGCCAGTACAGTGCATGGAGGGCACTTCTAACTTTATCTTCCTGAGCCCAAGGAGTGGGCTCAACTCTCCCCCCTATGGCGGGCGCGGAGGGTGTTTTGGCTGAAAAAGCCACCGGAAGTCAGGCAGCATCAAAGCCTGATTATGGACGGTGTTGAATTGCAACGAAGATCACTTCAGACGTTTCCTCTTGAAGACGCAAACTCCCAGCTCCCTCAAGGATCAACCAACACAATCAGGAATGACACCAAAACCCTGATTATGTTAACTAGTCCTGTCATATAGCTCCTGTATATCCTTATATCGTGTTAAGTTAGCATAGGTACATTTGAGGTTTAAACGCCATTTTTCTTTCTTGCAACTTCTGCACACGACACTTAATTGTTGACTTAGCTTTCAACCTAGTAGTTTGCCGTGGTGTATGTGAGAATAATATGTTATTGCTCTGATATCAGCTTTGCTTAATAAACTATGTCTGCACGAAGAGTGCTGAAGTTTCAGGAACAACACGATATGAAATTGTTATGAGGTCTGATCTCCACGCCTTCATAGTCATAACATAAGTGCAGCCTTTGCCAACTCTGGCTTCAGGCGGGATTGATATTGCTTTGCACGAAACACATATAACACACTTGATGCGGTGCACATGCAGAGAGAGCTGGTGTATGCTGATGTGATTCCTTCATGCTAGGACACTAAGGTATGGGCCCGCCCTAAAACAACCCAAAGAGACCTTCTTAGCTAATAATATAATATATGTGTTAGGGAGGGTGAGATATAAGTGTTGTTAACTCTTATTCATTACAGCATGTTAACATGCTGTCACCATTCGCTTTTTATGTCTTAGTAACTATGCTGATAATTTTGCTACTGATAATAAGTATACTTGTATTATCTAAGATACTGCGCCTGAGAAGACGGCATTAGTAAATAAACATTTCAAATGCACATGTGTCTTCTTTACTCCATGTTCTGGTTTGTAATGATAATATAACGAAAGAGTGTTCATGAGTTCCACGTACCCTGAGGTACTATAAGTTCATGTTCTGGTTTGTCTAAACATTGGGAGTTTGATACGTCCAATGAGACACTGTAGCTAGCTCGGTAAGGGGTGAGGTGGTTGCTAAGGTGAGTTTTGGGACACCCTAATTCGCCGAGGTTCCACTCCTCTGTGCACAGTTCTGTGTGAGAACAGAAACCCTGCGACATGGCGCCCAACGGTTTCGGTGGTCTTATATCATGACACTCGAGTAGTTTATCGTTCGTACCTTAACCCCTTCACCTCCGTTTCCGGAAAGCGGGGTGTCGGTGAAACCTACCTATTTTTAAAATAGGTCTTATTCAAGCTTGATTCTTTCTTAAACGGTTTCTTTGAATTACTACCCAGTTGTGCTACAAAGTATTCTTTGTGTTTTCTTGTTTCCAGTGTTGTCATGGCGGCGGTGGCTATTGCGCAGCATAGTCGCGTAGCGGTACGCAACCATCTTCAGATGTACCAAGTCCCGGTAGATGGGATGGCTGTGATTTTCGTGGTATGTGCAGATCCGGCGTTCCCTTACGAGTTGTTTTACTCTTGGGTTACGTTTCCGGCTGTGGACGCTAATACTGGTTTGTTCCACTCCTACACCGCTTCGGATGTCCCGGCTGAGTATACACCGTACAGGGCATTGGAAATACCTATTGATCATTGGCAGCATCGAGTTTGGTTTGATGGCGCCCTCCCCCACTCTTTGTCCGCTGCGAGGTTAGGTCCACTCTCAATTCCAGGTACAAATTGGCCTGCGTTGGGTGGCTTTACCCCGCACCCGAATCACGGCGCTTGTACCCTGCAGGAAATTCGTAGGCTGCATGTTGTTTCCATTTCCGTGATTCGTGCATTAGTGCAATACATCGGTCGCCACCTGCCTGGTGGTCCCCAGGGGGGTGCGGCCGTTCCCATGGATCGAGGCGGAATGCGTCTCAATCCAGTGATGGTTAATTCGGTTTTTGGTGCTCGTCCAGTTGACAACGATGACTTCCCATTCTGGCTAGCAGAGAAGTTTGATCAACTGGAGGCGGTTTTTCCGAATTCTACTCCTGCTGATAAGCATAGAATGTTGACGATTACTTTACCGAAGGATTTAACTCCTGAACTTGTTGACTGTGAAAGCTGGGGAAAAACATTTGCGGCAGTTTATACAAGGTGCTTCGGCACCCCGTCTATGACTGCCCTGCCTGACATCATTAGACGTGTTCAGAATGATCACGGTCCAGAGGCAGCGGTTGAATTGGGTATGCGCCTGTGTGGTTCTTTTGAGATTGTATGTGATCTCATTCTCTCCAATGTTAAAGGAGATGCAGTTAACTTTCAGGTGTCGAATGCTTTGGCTGCTCTGCCCGATGCCGACAAACCCCGTCAGTTGGCAAAAATTGTAGTGGCCGCTTATAAGACAATTGGCCGCACAAGTAGAGGTCTGAAATATTTTCCAGTAAAGGAGAAAAAACAACCTCAGGGACAATCTGCAGTGACAGATGTCCAGCCCAAGTCCAAAAAACAAAATTGGCTTAAGAAACAGACACAGGGGAAGCAGAATAAACAGACTCAGGATTCTTTTCCTGTAATACAAGCACCTGCGCCAACAGAAAAAGTTTATGATTTGCGCGATCGCGCGATGATTAAATCTCCTGATCGATTTCAGGGTTCTGATCAACGCTCTCCTCGTTCCTTTCAGGAAACATCGGTCCCGAAGACCACTGGAGGAGGGGGTGGATGTGGACGTGGTGGCCAACAAGGACGTGGTCAGTCCCGCCAGACGGACGGCGCAGTGAAGCAGGAGGATTCTACGCCTAAGCGTCCGCAGTTTGCGAAAAAGAAAGTCGCAGCCTTAACAGCGCATAGCTATGCCACAGATAGTGAGAACGCGGCTTCGGAATCTGACGTGGGCTCTGACCTTGCTGGACAGCGCGGCGGAGATTACCATAGTCAGAGAGGCGCTCCGTCCACTACTGAAGGTGACAGCGACTGAAGTGTTTGTTGTCATAGAAACAGCCGATACGAGATTAGCTCCCCCTGAAAGACTTTTTGAAATTGTCCTGTTAATTGAAGGTGACATACAGCGTACTGTCAGAGGGGTATTTTGGGAGAACCTTTCGTCTACGTACGACATTTTGCTTTCCGAGGCTGACTGGCCCCCACCTTTTGTGCTCGCAGCGCCGCGAGGGGAGGAGGTAATCCTTCCCAGTTTCGCGCACACTGTCTCGACTGAGCATGCGCAGCATTTTGCAGAAGAGTGGGCTCGGGCTCTTGCACCGGCTCTCTACCGCAACCAATGTGGTTGGGACAAATTGTCCCCTTGCCACGAAATTCCTTTGCGGTCTGAGCCGCAGCCTCAGCCTCAATATCCCATTCGGCGTGAAGCTAAAGCTGCCGTCGCAGAAATCCTTGAACAATTGGAATATCAGGGAGTTATTGAAACGTGTGTGTCACCAATGAATAATCCCCTTTTTACTGTGACCAAACCTGACGGATCATATCGTTTGGTATTGGATTACCGGCATTTGAACTCGCATTGCCGTAACTGTGCAGTACAGAATACTCACGGCTCTGCGCTAGTGGATAGTCTAGTGCGTAAGCGTTTCAAGACAACGCTTGACATATCCAATGGTTTTTATGCACACAGACTGGATGGCTTCAGCTCCCAATGGACAAGTTTTACGTCCGCTGGTGTGCAAAAAAGCTTCCGGCGACTTCCAATGGGCTACAAAAATAGTCCTGGCGTCTTCACCTCAAGGATAGTCACTCTTTTGGAGAGTATCGATCCAGATGCATGTTCTTATGTGGATGACATATATCTCACAGACGACGAAATTTGGATGCATCTGTGTCGGGTGAATTCAATAATTTGTAACTTTGCAGATATGGGTTACAAGTTTAATTTTGCAAAATCGCACATTGCAGAACACACAGTGTTGTTCCTCGGCTATGAGCTGAACAATGAAGGTCGAGGATTGGCTCCTCACTTCCTGGAAAAATGCGCCCAGTTGCGCGCTCCTACAACACTGAAGAAATTACAGTCTTTACTGGGCTTCTTGAATTTCGGCAGAACTTATGTCCCGGAATATGCCCAGCGTATCAAGCCTTTGTATGCTTTGATACAACCCACTTTTTCAAAATCATGCTGGCTGCCTGAGCATTCGGCCATTTTGCAATCTTTGCAGGCCGATCTGCTCGCTTCTAAATACTTACTGACTCGTGATAACCAAACCAACCTGGTAATAAGAATAATTCCTGGGGCGGTGGGTTTCACGTACCTGACTTTTAATGAAGGTGACACAGTACCTATTGCTTACAAGTCACACTTGTACACTTCGGCTGAATTGCGGTTTCCCACTGTGGAGAAAGTTTTAACTGCTGTACAGATGGCGATTCTTAAAGAACGAGCGCTGTCGCAGGGGAAACGCATGTTAGTGGTAACACCCTGTCCTCATTTGGAGGCAGTCACGAAAGCCAGTGTTCCAAATTCAAAAGCTTTGCACCCTAGGTGGATTCAGTGGGCTGCGTCATTGACATCCACGGATGTCACGTTTATTTTTGACGCCTCCTTACGGTCGCAGGAGTACTTGCAGTACGAATTCATTCATCCTGCTCCTCTTGCTATGCGACCTTTGGAGGACTTCCATTGCATCATTTACACTGATGGGTCGGCGCAGGTTGCGCATGGCTCTAAACATGCCTACGTTTCCGCATGCGCCATTGTGGTCGGTGCTATGTTGGATGATGAGTTCATTTCCAGGGAAGTGCACACGTTGCCCCTGGGTGACTGCACCGCACAATTAGCAGAGCTTCGTGCACTCTTACTAGCGTTAGAGTACGCGGATCCAAGTGTTACTACTCTGATTGTAAGTGATTCTTACTACTGTGTCCAGTCTTACAATGAAAACTTGTTCTTTTGGATTCAAAATGAATTTCATGATTCCAAGGGTAGCACAATAAAACACAAAATGATCTGGGTTCGAGTGGCAGAGCTTAAGGCTATGTTGCCTCTCGTTTATGTGATTCATACTCTCGGTCATCAACGTGTAGGAGTTCACGCTGTTGGCAACTCGCTTGCTGATGAAGCAGCGAAATCAGCAGTATCTACATACTTAGTTGCAGCGGTTACTAGGTCAAAAACCAAGATTGATAGCGACATCTTGGCAGCGATTGCTGCCTCTGAGAAGGGAAGTAAACATCCTGCGGGATTCCCTTCGAAGTACAAATACCACTTAAGTCCCGAAAAGGTTCCTTTTGTGACAATTCCTGATGTTGGGGAACGGCTGATTCCCAACTCGGATCGCAGAGCAGACTTGATTACAGCGGCACATGAAGGTGTGGCGTCTGCGCATGCGGGCGTCTCAGCCACTGTAACTCAATTACAACAACGTTTCTGGTGGCGGGGACTGTACAAACAGACGCGTGATTATGTCCTGCTTTGTGACATATGCCAGCAGATTAAACCTTCGACTGCTACGCGTCCGCCACAGACTCAGTTGTACATTTCTAATAAACCGCTAGGTTGTGTTTATTTAGATCACTGCGGTCCTTTTTCATCTGATACTGCGTATAAATACATCTTAGTAGCAGTTGACTCATGCACACGCTTTGTGTGGGTTTGGCCACATCGCAGCGCTGATTCACGGACTGTCATTAGAGATTTGCGTGTCTTTATAGGGATTTTTGCCTGTGGTACCTTCCATTCGGATCAGGGTCCGGCTTTCGCCTCTAAGGCGTATAAGGATGCCATGACTTCGATGGGGGTCCAAGTCAAGTTTTCGTCACCCTACAGACCTGAGGGTAATAGTGTAGTTGAACGAATGAACCGTGATTTAAAGCAATCTTTGACAGCCCGAGTTATAGGCACTGGCAGAAACTGGCTGGCTCACCTCTATGGCGTGCAGCGTGCTCTTAATAATCTCCCTAGAAGGTCTCTGGGTGGGCGGACCCCATACGAAATGCTCTTTGGAATCAAGATGTACGTCCCTGACCTTGACGGTCTAGACTATGTGGTTCGCGCCTCTTCCTTTGACGCAGATGAACATTGCAATGTTTTACAGAATCTACAAAAGACCAGAGACAGTCTTGCAAAGGAACATTTGCCCTCCACGTCGGATGATGCGTTGCAGATCCCGGTAGTTGGCTGGATACCCCAAGTTGGAGAACTGGTTCGGGAGAAGATCGATAACAAGAAAGAATTTGGTCCTTCCTATCGAGCTCCGGTTCCCGTCGTTGGAGTGAAGGGCACAAGAACAGTCATTTTACCACCTCTTCCTGGTCGTAAGGAAAACAGGTTTATTTCAATTGACAATGTCAAGATACACAGAGTGGCCGATTCTTCTTAGCATGACACCGGCTGTTTCCTGTCCTTCCATTGTGAGAAATTCAGTTATGCCTACTGCTTCTAATAATGAACCTGAAGTGGCCATCGAATTACCTGCACTTTCCAGTCCATTATTAAATAATTTACCTGGAACTAACATTGATGAGACAGACTATGCCTATCCCACTGATTTGTCCATACCTGACCTGCAAGCACGTTTAGCCACAGACTCCAGATTTTCTTTTGACTCTGTTTCTCTTGCCTCAAAGGAACCCTCTCGTGTTGCAGTTTATGCAAGCCTGTTTAAAAAACATTTTTTGATACCGCCTTGGACTTACATTTGGCTAGTCCTTGTTTCGATTTACCTTTTTATGTCAATTGGTTTTGTGTTTTATTTTTTTCGAATCATCAATGGACATTATGTCGAGGAAAGAACATGCATTACTCATTTAAATGGAACTTTGGCCCCTCTTTCCTCTTCACATTCTACACACAGATTAAAAAGAGACTTGACTTTGGTTAACATCACAGCATGGCCTGTCCTTGATGGAATCGTGTGGGATGCAGTTCGGTTTCAGATTCATGGCCCCACGGAAGTCGTTAATGTTCCTAATGTACTTAGAGTGAATATGGGGGATGTGGTGAAACAAAACATTCGTTCTGATGACTGGGATGTTAATGCTGTGGAAAGTTTGTTTTCTGATTTAAAATACTATGCTGCCTTTGATGCTGAGGATTTATATTTAGAATCTGCTAATTATGGTGAATTGTTCTGTTACCAACATTATGGCAATCACTTTTTACACAAAACATCATCCCGAAGGGATGCTGTTAATTTTACTCAGTGGGAACATTGCCCAGCACCTACACAAGGGAGTTCAGAAACGTTTCTTAAAAAGTATACTTATTTCACTGACTTTAACCAGTCCAATCCCGAGTCCTTTTATTTTAAATTTCACAAACAGCCACTGTCCAAGGTTAGACTTACCGATACAAAATTGTTGTATTCGAAGGCCTTCCTAGATCAATTAGTTACTGGAGGCTATGAGCTATGGAAGGAAACAATAGACCTTAAATCGGTTTGGGGTTCAAGGGCCTGGCAGGTACAAGGCACTGAGGCTTTGCACCGTGCATGTCTCATCCGAATCATATGTTGTTTTTAAATGAAACAATTTCCCAGACCACATGCTTTGGATTGGCTACATCTAAAAGGTTAAACACCCCGTCTTTCCCGGAGTTGGAGGAATATGATGGTTGGAGTAATTTTACTCAATTGTCAATTAGAGAATTACAGACTCTGCTTCTCAATTCCTCCTTTAACATTTCCAGTATGAATCCTAAGGGTTGGCTGCTTTGGCACCGTAGTGCAGATTCTTGTCAAAGTAGATTTTTAAATTTAACTGACGGTTTTAAGACTGTTAGATCTGATCCCCGGTTTGACTTAGGTCATACAGTCACCTCGTATTCCGTAGGCAAGTTGTGTCAAAATTGGCTGAAGCATTCAACTTTACCTGCGGTTAAGAATCACCTTTCCAAATTGAATGCAGAAGTGGATTTGAATGATTTCATTAAAGGCCCGGCTAGTGGCAGGTCGAAAAGGTGGTTATATGGGGTTTACAATGAAATTTGGAAGCTATCACAGATTGAGGCTGCTACACGCCTTAGGGCTATTGATCAGGCTAATCTTGAGAAAGTGCTTGCAGTTGTTGACAATAGCATTAATGTGCTTTCCTCTAGAATTTACACATTGGATAATATTGTGTCGTCAGTTGTCGATATTGTGCATGATGAAATATCTGTGTTATACCATGGTCAGAATCAATTACGATCAATCATGCAGTTTGCGTGGACCCTTCAAACTCTGAAAATGGGTAAAGTCCCCTGGGGTTACATGAACGTTTCTTCTTTATTTGCACCTTTTAATTTGACTGAGAAACAACGCTTGCTTTCAATGCGTGATGCTTCCTTTTCTATGTTACATATTGAGAGGTTAGAATCTTTACCTTTTTCCGTGGCAGAAGCCTCTGCTGCAACGTGGCTTATCCACGGTTTAATAACACTGCCTTTTGCTTTATATAAATTTTCAATTTGTATGAAATATGTGCCAATAGGTCGTTATGAACCTTTGGGTAGCGGTTTCCTTCATGAAGTCTGGTCGCTCCCATACACGTACAGATGTTTTAAGGATGACCAGGAGGTTTATCTGAATGGGGAGGAGTGTACTGAGACGCCAGATCATTCTTTAATGTGTCGACACATACAGTTACACGGTTCATGCAACAAGGACAGGCCGAATATGGCTTGCGTTTTACAAGGCACGCCTGTTCCTGCTATCATCCCCACTTTTAAATTATTAGAGAATGGAAGTTATTTAATGCTCAATAATGAAGACTGTTGTGGGTTAATTAAAGGTATCCCTTTCATAGTTACAGTAAGTGAGCGGGTTATTTGCTGCAGAAATGTGCTTTACCCTCCCACACATGAACATAGAGATTCTTCCATCTGGCCAAGAATACCAACCTTGGGAGCAGAATTCAGCGGCATGGCAAGAATAAGAGCTCTTTTGTCCCAGAAAGAGGTGGCCTTGAGCTCGGCCCGTGAAACTTTCGTGCTTCACGTTGCTAACACACGTACTGAAGTTCAGGCTCTATTGAATACTGATTTGCCTTTGCATTTCGGATCAATGGTTCGTACTATCTTTAACGCATCCTCCACAAAGGGCCTATCACATTTTTTTAAAGTTGTTAGCAGTGGTCTCGTGACTTCCTTTGAGAAAATTTTTGGAGTCATCCCTGCTTTCTTCCATTCAATCTTTTCATCCTTGTTTGGAGGGTTCCCGTTTTTACTTGCAGTAGCGGCTGGCGCTCTGGTGGTTTTCTGTCTTTTTAAATATGGATGCCCATCCTGTGCAAGACCACGCGCAACTGCTGCTGACGCGGTTCCGCAATCGCATGCTTGAATATTATGGCACACTGCCGTTGGCGACTTTGAGCACGGCATTTGGATTATCTTTTCGATTCTCCTATTTCACCTGTGTCCAGCCTGTTTTTCACTGCCTGACCTGTGATTTCCAGTGGGCCATTGATTTGTGTCTCTGCGGACCGGTTTCTCCTGACGTCGATTTTAATCAACTGATGAGTCCTATCATTGCTCACGAGTTGGTTTGTTCTGACGAGAGGATTATGGCCTTGGCAGTGGCGCATGGACTAATTGGTCCCTGGGATGTGTTGTCGGCAGCACGGTATTTTTTGGAACCGAGTTTTCTTGAAAACCCACCGAGCTGTCCTCTGATGGTTATAGAGGATCCGGTGCTGGAAGAACACGTATGTTCCTTTCATCTTTTAAATTGGATGGCTGAACTGTTTTCGGATGAGGACAGTGACTTCCTATTGGAGGCTGTTGCTACTTACTTTTCATATACAGTTTTGTCATAGACACTGCTTCATATTGACTTGCTGATTTATAGCATGTCGTTGATTTATTTGTCATGAATTTTTAATTTTGTCTTGCCTATTGGCTTGAGCCACATTATATTTTTGGGCTATTTTTTAGCATTACCTTTTTATTCTTTAATTTCAATTCGTGCTTGTTTACTGTTGAGTTCTGCTCTCATGAGATGGCACTTCTGTTATCATATTTTGTCCGTTCTCGGATCATGGGGGGGTGTCATATAGCTCCTGTATATCCTTATATCGTGTTAAGTTAGCATAGGTACATTTGAGGTTTAAACGCCATTTTTCTTTCTTGCAACTTCTGCACACGACACTTAATTGTTGACTTAGCTTTCAACCTAGTAGTTTGCCGTGGTGTATGTGAGAATAATATGTTATTGCTCTGATATCAGCTTTGCTTAATAAACTATGTCTGCACGAAGAGTGCTGAAGTTTCAGGAACAACACGATATGGAATTGTTATGAGGTCTGATCTCCACGCCTTCATAGTCATAACATAAGTGCAGCCTTTGCCAACTCTGGCTTCAGGCGGGATTGATATTGCTTTGCACGAAACACATATAACACACTTGATGCGGTGCACATGCAGAGAGAGCTGGTGTATGCTGATGTGATTCCTTCATGCTAGGACACTAAGGTATGGGCCCGCCCTAAAACAACCCAAAGAGACCTTCTTAGCTAATAATATAATATATGTGTTAGGGAGGGTGAGATATAAGTGTTGTTAACTCTTATTCATTACAGCATGTTAACATGCTGTCACCATTCGCTTTTTATGTCTTAGTAACTATGCTGATAATTTTGCTACTGATAATAAGTATACTTGTATTATCTAAGATACTGCGCCTGAGAAGACGGCATTAGTAAATAAACATTTCAAATGCACATGTGTCTTCTTTACTCCATGTTCTGGTTTGTAATGATAATATAACGAAAGAGTGTTCATGAGTTCCACGTACCCTGAGGTACTATAAGTTCATGTTCTGGTTTGTCTAAACATTGGGAGTTTGATACGTCCAATGAGACACTGTAGCTAGCTCGGTAAGGGGTGAGGTGGTTGCTAAGGTGAGTTTTGGGACACCCTAATTCGCCGAGGTTCCACTCCTCTGTGCACAGTTCTGTGTGAGAACAGAAACCCTGCGACAGTCCCCAAGGGAAAGGGAAAGTGGAGTGAGAAACCGACAATTAACAAGACAACAAACAATTGCTTCTTGTTGATGTTCCTCTTAATAGTGCTCCTGGCTGTTGTAATTTCTTACGCAAACTGGTCTCACGTAATCCTGTTGTACAATAAATTAATTTACAATTCTATCTCTTTAGACAACCATTAACAATATGTTTTCTTTTAAAAACAAAACATCTCTGAATACTGACCATTTAAATTTACAGCCTTTGTTCACACTTGCTGAGACTTGAGTCAAACGTTGTAGATTAACTCCTTAAATAAAGTTCAGAATAGTTCAATAAACTGAAGATTAATTTGAAAGTTAGTAGATTAATCTTATTAGCTAAATTCAAATTAATTCAATTCCAACTCATGCATTTGAACATACATGTAGATCCCAGTCTTCATTTTCTCAATGGGAGTTTGTAGTTTTAAAAGAAGCAGAAAGAAACAAACATCCTACTCTTTTAAACACTTGCTTAATATTAATTTAGATCAAACTCTAGTTGAAGTTTTCAACTTTTAATATTTTTCCTATTGATAAGCTTCCTTTAAATAACTTCTCAAATAACCTGAATAGACAAAGACTAACCGCTTCGTTTTACCAAGACTTGTTTGCTTTTCTGTCTTTGTCCTAATGCTTAGATTTAAATCTAACAAGCGATTCGATCCACTCCTAAGGTAAAGACTTTCACACACAGACTCAAGAAATTAGTCACTTCGATGTTTTAGCTTTAAAATCTTACTGTCCTTTTTCAGACGATCTCAGATCCGTGAAAGAAAGGAAACTCCGATGAGGGAAACGGAAGCGTCGCGCTAGGGAAAGGAAGCAGCCTCCAGCGACTGCGCGCGTCTCTTCACACGAAGTCCTCCCAAACAAACTAGATTTTCTTTGGGGTTTTAATTAAACAGTGGGGCAACGGAATAACTATCATGAGACTGCCAAAAGGTCTCACTCTGACAGGGAAGGTAATGAAACGGTCTTTCAGGTCCAACGAATCTCGGACGGCTCAGCTACCGAAGCGCTCCTCGTCACTTCAACTTCAGACGAAGCGCGGAGCCGTTGACGAGCAAATCCTTTATAGCCTCTGCCCACGAGAAGCTGCGCGTGAAAATCTCCTGAATTACCTCGCGCTGCATCAAAATCAACATGGCTCCAAATTCCTAACAAGCATTGGCTGAGGCAAACCTCAAAATATCAACAGTTTATTTACACAATGAACTAAAATGGCTCTCGTTTCTAATTTATAACAATTAACAGATAATTACTAAGATGTTTCTAAATTTTTTACAAAGATCAACTAGAAACTAAATGAGCCAATGTACCTCAGGATTACGTGGGCAGACCAGTTGCTGTGGGAACACCTCTAACAGTTCTCCCCCCCAAAGGTCGTCTCACAGGTCTAGGTTTGTCTGGATGTAAAGCATGAAAGGACCTAATGAGTCTAGGGGCATGAACATTCTTTTCGGGTTCCCAAGATCGCTCCGAAGGATCATACCCTTTCCAATCAACTAAATAAAACAAAGTTCCTCTCACTCTTTTAGAATCAAGAATAGCCTTAATCTCATACTCAATATGATCTCCAATAATCACTGGAGGAGGAGGATTATCAGGACGAGTGGAGGTTTCAAAGGGTTTCAAAAGGGATACATGAAATACAGGATGTATGGCATAATCATCAGGTAATTTCAATCTCATAGACACTGGATTCAAAAAATTTTCAACTTCAAAGGGACCTAAAAACCTTGGTTTCAATTTTCTGGGACCTTCTAACTAAATATTCCTAGTGGATAACCAAACCAACTGACCCTTCTGATATAAAGGCGAAGGTTTCCGATGTGAATCTGCAGTTCTCTTCATTGATTCTTTACTCTTAATCCACTGTTTTCTAGCCTTTTCCTGAATATCTAACAGAGTCATTAATCTATCTGAAACTGCTGGCATAGTTTGTTGCTCGTCTGGAAGAAGACTAGGAAGAGATCTTGGATGCTGTCCAGTAAGAAAATAGAAGGGAGAACAACCTAAAGCTGAATGTGTAGTGTTATTATAAGAAAACTCTGCCCAAGGTAAAACTTTATCCCAATGACTGGATGAAGTTGCCAAAAGACAACGCAAACCTTGTTCCACATGTTGATTTACCCTTTCAGTTTGACCATCTGTTTGCGGATGAAAAGAAGAAGACAAGGCCAATTCGATACCCAGTTGCTTACTAAGCTGTGACCAAAACTTTGATACAAATTGAGGACCCCTATCAGAGATTATCTTAGTGGGTAAACCGTGTAGCCTAACAATTGAGGATAGAAAAACCGTACTAAATTCTACTGCTGTTGGAATTTTTTGCAAAGGAATAAAATGTCCCATCTTAGATAACAAATCCATCACTACCAACACTGTAGTATACCCATTAGATTTAGGGAGGTCCGTGATAAAATCTAGACTAATTGTATGCCAGGGCTGCGGGGGTATTGCCATTGGATGAAGTAAACCCATCGGAGCTGTATGTAAAGCCTTCTGACGAGAACAAACTGGACAAGTCTTAACAAACTGTTGAATTGCAGGAATCATCTTGTCCCACCAAAAATGACGCTGACACAACTCCAAGGTTTTGTTAATTCCTGGATGTGCAGCTATTGCCAAATCATGATTCCATTGCATCACCTTTTTTTGTAAATCTTTAGTGGGAATGAACAATTTATGATTGTGAAAGAATAGACCCTCTCTTATGGAATTTCCTTCTTTTGATAACCATTCTTGAGTATTACAAATCTTTAATTCTTCCCTAATTAAATCTAAGAAACTTTCTGAATGAATCTCAGCTGCTATTTTCTCCTTAGGAAGAATACTTGGTGGTTCTTTATTCAAATTGGAATTTCTTTCACAAACTAATCTCGAAAGTGTGTCAGACAACAACTGCTTGTTTCCAGGATGGTAAGTAATTAAAAAATCAAATTCACTAAAGAATTGTAACCACCTCATTTGTCTAGGAGTAAAAGCCTTCACAGTAGAATAAAACTGCAGGTTCTTGTGATCAGAGTATACAGTGATTGTATGTTTTGCTCCTCAGAGAAGATGTCTCCATTCCTGAAACACATCCTTAATAGCTAGAGGTTCACGTTCAGCAATAGTATAATTCTGTTCAGCTATCAGTAACTTCCTTGAATAAAAAGCTATCGGATGAAAATGACCATTCTCAGAATTTTTCTGAAGCAAAACTCCTCCTATTGCGGTTTGCAAAGCATCTGGTTGCACATAAAAAGGTCTATCAGGATCTGGATGAACCAAAATAGGTGCGGTGGTAAATGCCTTTTTCAACAAGGAAAAAGCTTGATTCGCCTCCTCATTCCAAGAAAATGTTTTCCCTTTCTTTAACAAGTGAGTGATCGGAGTAACAATTTCAGAAAATTTAGAAATAAAACGTCGATAGAAATTGGCAAACCCTAAAATTCTTTGAGTGTCCTTTATGGATGTTGGTATAGGCCAAGTTAAAATTGCTTCTACCTTCTTGGGATCCATATGAATTCCCTCAGGAGACAAACAATAACCCAGAAATTCTACCTTGGTGGCATGGAATACACATTTTTCTAATTTTGCAAATAAAGAATGATCCCTTAATCTCTGTAAAACTGACTGAACATGTTGAACATGCTCTTCTGTATTCTTGGAATAGATCAAAATGTCATCAATATATACAATACAACAAACATCCAACAAAACGTGTAACACCTCATTGATAAAATATTGAAAAGCTGCGGGAGCATTACAAAGACCAAATGGCATGACTGTATACTCAAAGAGACCAAACTTCGTGCGAAAAGCTGTTTTCCACTCATCGCCTTCTTTAACTCGTACCAAATGATATGCTCCTCTGAGATCCAATTTAGTATAAATACTGGAGCCTTTAATTTGATTGAGTAACACTGGAATTAACGGCAAAGGGTACCTATTTTTGATGGTTGCTTTATTGACTGCGTGATAATCAATACACGTCCTCAAATCCCCCGTTTTCTTCGCAACGAAGAAAAGTGGCAACGAGACAGGCGAGGTTGAATGACGGATGAAACCTAGATCTAAAAGTTCATCTAAATACTTCTTTAAATAATCATTTCAGGTTCTGTCAAAGCATAAACCCTGCTACAAGGTAAAACAGCTCCAGGAACTAAATCAATCCGACAATCATAGACTCTACGAGGTGGGAGTTGCGTGGCATCTACAGGATCAAAAACTTTTGCAAAATTCCGATACTCGTTAGGTAGACAACAAATTTCTGTTTTCAAAGTTGCACAAGAAAGCGGCATAACTGGATCTTTAATTTCCTGATAGCAATGTAATTTACAATAAGGGGATTCCAAGGTAACAGTTCTCCTAATCCAATCAATTTTAGGATTATGTAACTCCAGCCAAGTAATTCCCAAAATCACTCCAAAGGTAGGTGTGTCAATTAAATCAAAGATTGTTTTCTCTGTGTGACCATTGTCTGTTACTATGGTCAAGGGCTCAGTACAAAATCGAATTAAACCTGAAGTTAAAACTGATCCATCAACGGCTCTTACTGGCTCTGGTTCTTTCTTAGGAATACATTTCAAATTTAATTTTCGAGCCAATTCCAAATCGAAAAAATTCCCTGTGGCTCCTGAATCTAAAAGTACCGGAGTACTATGCATTTGTAAAGTGGTCAAAATAAAAACCATCCGAATTGTAAAATGTTTAGGAATGAGTGAAGTCACATTAGTAGCAAATTGTGAGATCTTAGAAAAAGAATTTCTCGAAGAAACAATCTCAACTTTCTTCGAGTTTCCTAGTTTTCCGACTGTGTTTGAGGAATGGATTCAATCACCAAAGCTTTTTTTTTAATGGGTTTTACTGTACATCTGTAGCGAAATGTCCTGACTTACCGCAATACAAAAATAAATTACCCTTACATCTACGTTCTTTTTCCTCGGGAGTCAAAGATCCCCTGATTCCCCCTATTTGAGAATTTTCAACCAAAGAACGCTTGTCATCAGATTCCTTCTTATCCATTCTAATTTGAGGATTTCTAAAATCACTTCTCGGTTTCTCATTCTTTCACTCACCTAATCTATGATCTAACTTAACCACTAGATCCTGAAATTCCTTAAAATCTTCTGGCAAATTAACTTTAAGTGCAAGGGAATCCTTCAGGTCGTCTTTAAGACCTCTATAAAATAAAGATATCCGTTTCTCCTCAGGCCAATGAGTTTCTGTAAGAAGTCAATTGAAAGTGGTAATATAAGAAATTAAGTCCTTAGATCCCTGATGTAAACTCAGGAGCTCGTTGTCAGAAGCCTGAATAAACGTGTGTCTGGCAAATAATTTGGACATGGCTTATTTAAATTCTTGTAAACTGTGAAGCAATGGATCATTTTTATCAACCAATGGCAAAGCCCAGTCTGCAGCCACTCCTCCAAGGTAAGAAATTATGAAAGCTATCTTAACTGAATCAGTATTAAACACCTGTGGTTTACACAAAAAATGTAATTGACATTGACTGATAAAGGTTGAGTACATACTACTGTCTCCAGAAAATCTTTCAGGATTTGCTAAAGGAACTGGTGTTGGTGTAACTACCGAGACTTGAACTGGTTGACAACTAGACTGATCTTTAAAGGTGGTAGACTGATGAGAGGTTGTTCCAAACTTAGTTGGGGTTAGAATTGGTTTTTTCTCCTCTGTTGGATCTCTCCAAACCGAGAATCCTGCCCTAGTTTTATCTAACTCTTGACGAAGCGATTGATTCTCTGAACGCATTTTCTCCATTTCTAAATTCAACTTCTGCACTAACTGTGTCAACTGAGAAACATCCATGAGGTTGAGTTCACGAATTCAAGAGGGAACGATTTAATTTAAAGGCTTCATCTTCTGTTGAATTGCAATGAAGATCACTTCAGAAGTTTCCTCTGGAAGACGCAAACTCCCAGCTCCCTCAAGGATCAACCAACACAATCAGGAATGACACCAAAACACTGATTATGTTAACTAGTCCCCAAGGGAAAAGGGAAGTGGAGTGAGAAACAGAAAATTAACAAGACAACAAACAATTGCTTCTTGTTGATGTTCCTCTTAATAGTGCTCCTGGCCGTTGTAATTTCGTACGCAAACTGGTCTCACGTAATCCTGTTGTACAATAAATTAATTTACAATTCTATCTCTTTAGACAACCATTAACAATATGTTTTCTTTTAAAAACAAAACATCTCTGACCATTTAAATTTACAGCCTTTGTTCACACTTGCTGAGACTTGAGTCAAACGTTGTAGATTAACTCCTTAAATAAAGTTTAGAATAGTTCAATAAACTGAAGATTAATTTGAAAGTTAGTAGATTCATCTTATTAGCTAAATTAAAATTAATTCAATTCCAACTTATGCATTTGAACATACCTGTAGATCCCAGTCTCCATTTTCTCAATGGGAGTCTGTAGTTTTAAAAGAAGCAGAAAGAAACAAACATCCTACTCTTTTAAACACTTGCTTAATATTAATTTAGATCAAACTCTAGTTGAAGTTTTCAACTTTTAATCTTTTTCCTATTGACAAGCTTCCTTTAAATAACTTATCAAATAACCTGAACAGACAAAGACTAACCGCTTGGTTTTACCAAGACTTGTTTGCTTTTCTGTCTTTGTCCTAATGCTTAGATTTAAATCTAACAAGCGATTCGATCCACTCCTAAGGTAAAGACTTTCACACACGGACTCAAGAAATTAGTCACTTCGATGTTTTAGCTTTAAAGTCTTACTGTCCTTTTTCAGACGATCTCAGATCCGGAAAGAAAGGAAACTCCGATGAGGGAAACGGAAGCGTCACGCTAGGGAAAGGAAGCAGCCTCCAGCGACTGCGCGCGTCTCTTCACACGAAGTCCTCCCAAACAAACTAGATTTTCTTTTCAGTTTTAATCAACATTGGGGCAACGGAATAACTATCATGAGACTGCCAAAAGGTCTCACTCTGACAGGGAAGGTAATGAAACGGTCTTTCAGGTCCAACGAATCTCGGACGGCTCAGCTACCGAAGCGCTCCTCGTCACTTCAACTTCAGACGGAGCGCGGAGCCGTTGACGAGCAAATCCTTTATAGCCTTTGCCCACGAGAAGCTGCGTGTGACAATCTCCTGAATTACCTCGCGCTGCATCAAAATCAACATGGCTCCAAATTCCTAACAAGCATTGGCTGAGGCAAATCTCGAAATATCAACAGTTTATTTACACAATGAACTAAAATGGCTCTAGTTTCTAATTTATAACAATTAACAGATAATTACTAAGTTGTTTCTACATTTATTACAAAGATCAACTAGAAACTAAATGAGCCAATGTACCTCAGGATTACGTGGGCAGACCAGTTGCTGTGGGAACACCTCTAACAGACGGAGCCCACGGTCACAAGAAGAGCAAGGCCGACATAGACTTTGCTCTGTGGAGAAAGGCTAGCCCGCTTTCCCAGCAAGGGAGGTTCGGCCACACAGGGTGAACTGCTGGAGGCGTGCGGGTGAGCCAAGAGCCTCTTGAGCCCCATGAGACCGGAGAGGCCTGAGGAGACCGGAGACGCCTGAGGAGGCCCCAGTGAGTAGGGTCTGTGAGGAGTACTGGTTGCCTGCCTAACCTTCTCACAGCTGAGCCGCATGGTTGAGGGCAGCAGCATTCCTATCTACCACATCATGGGCATTCTCTATTGAGGGAGACAGGGTGAGCTTCACCCATGCCCCCTTGCTTGCGGTGGTGAAGGGTTCTGCATTTTTTACATTGTTGCAGCTGCACCGCATGGTCGCAGGCAGCTGCCCTCTTACCAGATGTTGGGGGCATTTTCTTTAGCATGCCAGGGGCGAGCCCAGTAGGGGCCCCAGATTTGAAAGTTGCCGCAGAGAAGGAGCCGCACTGGACCTTAGTGTTAGGTCAGGGAGAGAGCTCTGACAGGATTCTGTGTGTGGAGAATCAATGTATCATGGGGCAACGGCCTGTGTTATGCCCTGATGTGCTAATGCTTTGAATACCACATTGCCAGTGACATTACTCCGGTATGTGTGCACTCTACAGGTAGTTGTTACAGTGCACTGCAGATTAGGTATATGCCTAATGCCTGAGGCAGTTAAAAGGTGGGCATGATGTAATTAGATGATATGTATTCTATTGCAAGTGTTTATTAAGATGCACTGCTGACTAGATGTATGCATAAATTGTTGTGCTAAGTGCAATCTTACCAGTAGTTACTGGTCGTCCTAACTAACTGTGATTTACGCGATGATAACAGTGGCCTGATTGGCAAAGTGATTTATGTATTCCATGTAAAGTCACAACAAGTGCCTAGTGGCTTGGTAAAATATGTGATTGTGTTCTAATGGATTTTTATGGATAATACAAAGGCTATTTTTATATAACCTTGTGTGAAGTTTCTTTTGTGGTGTGCCTAGTGTGTCGCTGCTGCCTGAGTGTGTTGCGCAAATGCTCTGCACATTGCCTTTGGGATGTGCCTAACGGCTCTGCCAAGCTACCAAGGGGATGAGCTGGGGTTATCTTCAGCGTGTAACTCCCTTGTCCTGACTAGAGTGGTGGGTTCTGCCTGGCTGGGGTGCATACCCCATTTCTAACAGTGAGGTATCATGGAAGGTTTAGTTGCAAAAATTCTCTGATGACCTTCCTGAGGCCATCTCTTAGCAGTCTAACTTGTACCAATGAGTTAGGAAAAAACCAGCGGCTGAGTTTTGGTGGTGGATTGTTCCAGTCTAAAGTTATCATGATCAGTGCATGGTCAGATATTGTGATGGGAGGAATTGACTTTCTCAGGTCAGTAACGAGAGCCTAGCTGAGGAAGGTATAATCTAAGCAAAAGTATGTACTGTGAGTATGTGAGTAAAAAGTGTAGTCTTTAGTGTTGAGGTAAAGAGACCTCCAAGCGTCCAAGAGGCCTAGATCCTGCACTGCCTTTTGTAACACTTTTGGAAAGCTGCCTGTGGGAGATCGATGTGGATGAGTGTTGTGGAAACCCAAATGACATGTCAGATTAAAATCTCCCATCACTATTAAATCCTCCCAGCAATGTTAGTAGTGAGTGAACAAAGTGAACCTGATCAGTATTAGGTATATAGTGGAGGAGTGTGGCTCAATGGTTAGAGCGGCAGACCCTGATGCAGAGTTCTGGCCAGGGGACCAGGGTTCGATTCCCACCTCGGCGGGGTCTCGGGCTCAGTTTCCTCGGACCTGTTAGTTCTCGCCTCGGTGCCTATTCTAATTACTGGTCCCACGTTGCAACTCTGGGCAATAGCTTGCTTAGCCTCCACACCGGCCCCAACAGCGCTAAGGATGCCTGGCTTCACCCTGGGGTGCCCAGGAGTGGACACTTCACAGGGAAAGCCAGGAGGGGTTCCACAGCGGTATGAGTATCAGCGCCAGGAAGCCGAATAGGCGACACCGCAAGGTGATCGTCTGGTGACAGTGCGCTCTATAAATACCATGACATTTACATTTACATATAGAATGAGGTAAATGTAAATGGTTTTACCCTAATACGCCCCTTCACCAACCAGTCTACCCTCTGTCTGTCTTGTATCCCTCAGGCTGAAATTTCAGAGAGGAATAAAATAGTGCTAACCCATTGTGTTTTGTGGATGTTGGTGACTTATAAACCAAGGGGTATTACTTGTGTTTCTGTCTGTGGTGGTCCACTCTTTTGAGTGGACCTCTTATAAGACCACAATGTCATAAAGTTAATCTATCAGAAACTTCCAGACTTTATGGCGTTTAAGTGGGGAGTTTAGGACCCTGCTATTTTATGATAAGGTGGGGATTATCCTAATGTCAGAAGGTTTTTCACTTAGCAATCGTGAGGTCCCTGCCTATTCATCAATCTTATTTCCCCCTAGTATTGTTCCACCAACCTCCTCTCTCCTCTAGTCTCTATCAGAAGCCCTATAGGAGCAATGTCTTCCTTAGTACTTTTCTGTGTGCCTAAAACAGCACCATCCATACACCTGAAAATAATATACAGAAAACCCAAATTAGAAACCATTGGTACAACAGGTCCCCAGTTAGTATTACCATTTAAATGATGATGCATTATATTCGGCGAATCGGTCAGAGACTGCTACCATGTCATTCAAGTCATGTAGTTAATTAAAGCCTTTATGGTACCATATATAATGGTCCATGATGGCCCCATGGCCATCTAGGAATTTTGCTGCTGAGAATCTGGCATATTTGTTGTGATTGTTATCCAGGGTGAGCCTGGCTTAATGTTGCCTGTGGTTGGTACACTCATCAAACAGTTTATTAGTTAGGACTGCCACATCAGACTTTCTGCATGGGGTAGAAGATTGTCTAGTGTCACTAAGACCGGCGGCACTTGAGTGTTTTCTTAGAATTCATCAGTGCCTTTGGGAGAGCCAAGGAGTTTCCCCCTGGGTACAGTGGCACCTTTTTTCAAGGCTCCCAGTTCCTCCTCAATATGTTGCGATTTGGGATTAAGTATTTCTAAGAGCTCCATGATCTGTCAAGGTCAAAAGTGAGGCTGAAAGGGTGAGACCATCAGTATTTCATGTGTTCTCATCTAAGTTTGTCTGTTACTGGTTTGCATAGTTGGTGACAAGCTAAAGTTGATTGAGCTACATCTTGGTATAAAGAGCATGAGGATCCTGAAAGGTTATCTTGTCCAAATTTTGGCATTTCATGGGTGCCTCTTTTCGCCTGTTATCGGCCTCCCTACCCAATGGATCCTCTCAAATTTAACATTAATCTGTGTCCCATCAAGTACCTCTGCGAACAGATCTATAACATAAGCCTCAAGGTCTAGCCACATTGCATACTCCACCAGGTCTCTTATTCTGATGTTATCATATTCAGACCTATTCTCTAGGTCCTTGTTTTTCAGGATAGAAGCTTGTAACTGTGAGCTGAGGGATTGTGTGAGAGCTCCCATTTTGTTAGTGCACTGTTCCAGATCGACCGATTTGACTTCTAGATCCACCACCCTTGTACCTACTAAGTTGATATCTGACTAGAGGTTGATTAGTGCACCTCTCAGATCAGCCTTTGAGTTTTCTAGTGAGGACGCCAGGTAAGCCTTTAGTTTCTCCAAGAGTTCTTTTTTAAATTCTTGCAGTGAGGCGAGTAGCTCGTCTTTCATGAGGGACATGGTATCTCCTCTCTCTGTTGTTACCTGGATATCCCTTGCATATGCTTTGGTGAAGTAATTGGACACCCTCTTGTATTGCTGTCTTTTTGGTGGCATAAAGGTAAGTACGGTAGCTGTGTGGAAGACAGCTTGACTACAAAAGAACTCGGGACTGTCAAACGCGCCTACCGGGGTCTAGATGGTGCCAAGTTTGCAGTCCCTGCGGGGTGCTGGGTGACAGATCGGGCGTTCCGCTGCTAGTGGCATCGGCGCCTCCTCACTAACCAGAGGGGGGTGCAGCTTTCCATGAGCTGACCGGCGGTTAATACAATACCACATTACCGGCAACCTGGCTGGGAAAGATGACCAGGAGTGGCGCAGCGCGATCGAGCCATGCTGGCTGAGTGGAGGAGTGTATAGTGCATCCGTGGGGCCGGAGATAGCTGAGCTACACGTATAGGCCGTCGCCTGACTTCAAGATGGCGGCAGTGTGAACTACGGTTAGCTTCGACATCTCAAAGGTACCGGCGGGGCTAACAGAGACTAGGGGCCAGATGTAGGTAAATCTCATTTACCGATTCTTAAATACCGAATTTTACCGATTCGGTATTCATGAATCGGTGAATGAGATGTAGGAAAAAATTCGGTATTTATTACCGAATCGGTAAAATTCGGAATCGGACTTTTGGAATTTACCAAATCGGTATTTCCCATTCATCTCTATGGGCCAAAAGGCCCATAGGAATGAATGGGAAATACCGATTCGGTAAATACCGAATCAGTAAATACCGATTCGGTAAATTCCGAATCGGAAAGCAAGCAAAAGTGAAACTTAAGAAAACAGCCAATCAGGTGCTTCCACCCTCCCCCTCCCTACCAGGAAGTGGCTACACAGGTAGCTGCAACTAATTAGAAGCTTCTGGAGAGGCAGTTGGAGCAGAGAGAGTGGGAGCAGCAGCAGAAAGAGTTTGTGCAGTTTAAAACCTGTAAAATGGCAACCAGCAAAGACACAGAGCAGACAGATAGGAAGAGAAAGCTGAAATTCAGCAGCATGGAGCTACAGGTCCTTGTGGAGGAGGTGGTGAAGGTGCACCACAAACTGTTTGGCAGGCAGTCCCTCACTGTGGCTGAATCTGCCAAAAGGAAGATTTGGCTAGATATCCTCGACAAAGTGAATGCTGTGGGAGTGACCACCAGAGTCACAGAGGATTTGAAAAAGAGGTTCTATGACCTGAGGAGCCTCACAAAAAAAATTGGCAGACCACCACAAACAGGCATGGCAAACTGGCCTGGAGGCCCCCTCACTGAACTGGAGGAGATGGTGGCCTCAACCTTAGAGCCAGAAAGTGTCTGCGGACTGGGAGAAGTGAACAGCTCAGCCAAAGCTGCAAGTAGAAAAGGTAAGATGCATGCACAGCAATCCCCCTCACACCCTCATCCTTCCCTCACCCCTTGAAGCTAAGTGACCCCCAGTCCCGGTGTGCCAGCACCAAACAGTAGCAATGCATCATGGTACATGTAGTCAGTTAATGAAAGACCATGTCATACAGCACAGCAACCACCAAGTTAGGCAAATGATTGCAGACATAATGAGGGCTGGCAACATGTACATTGTGCAATTTGAAAAGATTTAATTGTAGTGGCTGTAAGACATTTGCGCTTAGCTGATATACGCTCATATGTCCACAGGTCACACATCCAGAAGGCAGTCACAGGAGACTAAAGGGACGGCATCCGAGAGGGATGAAAGTCAGGAGCCAGGTCCCAGTGCATCACAGGACACAGGTGTACCGAGTAGCCAGCCACCTTCCCAAGACCCTGAAATCACTCAAGATTTGCCGGCATCCCCACGACGTTCACAGTCCCCTCTGTTAATGTCTTCACCAGATATGCCAGCATCACTGGATATTGAAACACCTGCAGCACAACCAAGCAGGAGGCATGTCGTTCCCCCACTGATAGAAATGGAGACAGCTGCCGGTGAAATGGAGGTGGAAGACACACACACCTTGCCTGGAGATGATATCTCTGCCACACTGTAGTCCAGCGCAGAGGTTGCCCGTAGTAGCACAAGACACCGCAGAGTCCAAGGAAGGAGTGTAGGTGCACGTGGGGAGGGGTCTAGTGTGTTCCAAGGCCTGGAGGGGAGTATGGTAAAGATCCAGAGGATGCAGGGAAAGGGCATCATGTCCTGTCAACGCCAAATGCGCAGCCTGAATAGAAATATGGAAGAAATTGGATAGGGCATCAGGGAACTGGTGGAAGTGAACAAGAACATGGCTACAGGGATACATGAAATGACATAATCGGTGCAGCTACTGTGCACCAAACTGGACACAGAAATAGCATCAAGGCGCAGGGAGAAGCAGCGTGCACAGCAACACAACAAAGCAACGCACAACCTGGCCACAGCCACATCCCTGCTATGCAGGCGAAGCATAAACATTCAGGAGGTGTTGATGCAAAATAGCAATCAGTTGACAAGGGGCATAGCCGGAATGACCGGTGCTCTTGAGACGCTAATAAATGCTCAAACAGCACAAACTGCTGCTATTGATGTGCCAGAGAGTGAAGGGAGCACAAGTAGGAGCAGCATGGCAAGCCCCCTTGTTGTAGAGTCAAGGAGGAGCAGCAGGCGACAAGGTGAGGCAACAGGCCAAACGCCCAGCGAACACAGTGAGCCACATACATCTGGCAGTGCTAAGCGTGGATGCAAATGAACAGTTAATATTATGGGGTAGTGACCCTGGACATACACTTTTGAAAGTTCAAAGTTTGTGTTGCACATTTGTGCCTTGGATACCTGCGTAGTGAAAACATTAAACTACGTTGGGTGCATACTCCACCTGTCTGTGTCTCTTTACTTACTTAAAAAAAGATGTGTGTGATCTCTTCCCATCTGTGTCTGCCATCTGTTGGTGTTGCATGTCCAGCTGTGTGTGGATCAGGCAGTGCTTGGTCATCATCATAGTCCTCAAAATCTGATAATTCCACTTCAGTGCCCTTCTTAACTGCAAGGTTGTGCAACATTGCACAGGCTGCAATCATTTTGCAGCAGGTCACTGGTGTGTACTGGCGTGCCCCTCCACTCTTGTGCAGGCACCCAAACCTGCTCTTCCACACTCCAAAGGTTCGCTCCACAATGGTCCGGGTCGATTTGTGTGCCCTGTTGTACCTCCTCTGGCTAGGTGTTGAAGGGTTGAGGTAGGGGGTGAGGATGAAGGACCGAAGGGCATATGCCCTGTCTCCTATTTGTAAGAATAGAAATACATTACTCACATGCACATATCCACATACAGCTGCAATATGTATCATGGGAGATTCACACAGTGTATTACCTAGCAAGTAGCCTTCGCCAAATTCCCCCACTGTCAGTCGTGAGTAGATGCCACTGTTCTGAAAGATGTAGGAGTCGTGGGTACTCCCGGGAAACTTGGCAACTATGTCCGTGATGATAAATTTGGAATCACAGATTACCCGTACATTTATGGTGTGTGTGGATTTCCAGTTTCTATAAATGTACTCTGTGGCAGCAGGTGGGCATATTGGGATGTGGGTACCATCAATGCAGCCAATGACATTTGGAAAATGCGCCATCTGATAAAAGTCAGTCTTGGTCCTGACCAGTTCAGCGTGCGCTGCAGGGAAGCTGATGTATAAATGCTTTCTATGCAACATGGCGTCCAGAAATTTTCTGAAAAAGCGTGACAGGCTGCTCTGGGTCACCCCACCTACTGCAGCAACCACACTCTGGTAACTCCCAGATGCAAGCAGGTGTAGGCTGCACAGCACCTGCACGTGGGGTGGAATAGCGTGTGCCCTTGGGGTAGTGTGCTCCAACAGTGGTTGGTGGTCCCTGATGAGGTCCAAGATGGTGTCTGGGTCCAATCTGTACCTCTGGAGTATCTCTGCCTCTGTGAGCATGAACAAGGTGATCCTCTGTCTGTAGACCTGCTCCTGTCTCTGCCATTCCCTCTCTCCTTCCTCCTGTAGCCGTAGCTGTCTCGCAATGACATAGAATGCCGCCATTGTGAAAAAAGTATTGCATTTTGGGTCCTTTTTAATAGGCTGCACCTGGTTACCACCTGATTTCAATTCATGGTAAATACCAACTCTTAAATACCGAATTTCAAGCAAATTCGGTATTTAAGAGCTTACCTACATCTCAATATTCAATTTTACCACTTCTTATTAACCGATTCGGTAAATTTACCGATTCGGTAAATTTACTGATTCGGAATGTTTACCGATTCGGTAACTTTACTGATTCGGTAAATTTACCGATTCGGATGATTTTCTGTCCCCTACATCCCAAATGCTCAATACCGGTCGGAAACTGCCAAAAATCGGTATTTTCGGCCGTTTCCGACCGGTATTGGGCTACCTACATCTGGCCCTAGGAAACTACCAGATGGGCAGATGGTGGTTTAGCAAGAAGCTCACACTGGGCGATGATGGCATCTGTGGGCCTCGTGGGGGAGGATTCTTGCGCTTCTGGGGGCCTGAGTTCAACATGGGTGTCCTCCTCCATCCACAAGATGGAGCCCAGCATGACCTCAAGATCAGTCCGGGGATCCAGCATGATGCTTCCCCCACTGGCCTTCTACCCCTATGGACATCTCCAACTCGGGGATCCCTCCAGACCCAAGACCACCACTCTTAAGTGCAACACCACCTGAACACCTGGCTGAACGATGGCAAGAATTTCCTGCTCTGTAAATATGTAATATATATTTGTCTTAGTCTAAATACTGTTAAAATGTAATCCTGAGTGAATTTGCTATTCGTATATGTATATATATATAACTCTAACTACTAGTATATGTAGTAGACCGTTGTACTTACTACAATTCCTATGTGACTTTAGAGTTTATCTGTTTGTATCTCTTCCTTGAGCGACTTTCCAACTTGTACATTAGCAATTTTTCCCTCCTTTCACTCCACTTGTATATATAACTCAAACGACTAGTATATGTAGTAGACCTTTGTTCTTACTACCACTCCTATGTTATTTAGAGTTTTTCTGTTTGTATCTCTTATGTAACTCATGTAATCCAAAGTCCTTATGTAACGCAACTGGTTCTTTTGTAAAGCGCTCTGACACCTTCGGGTAATGTTCACGCTATATAACATCACATTAAATAAATAAATAAATAAATAAATAAATAAATAAATAAATAAATAAATATATAAATAAATACACACTAGCTGGTGTGAGCACTGCTGTATATGTTCTTTAGTCCCTACCTGCTGTAGGAGGATTGCGTTAAGGGGAGAGTTTCTGCTTTCCTGGGTGCAGCTGTCTCTTGGGGCCGCTCCTTCCTATTGAGTCTCGTCTATGTGACAGGTTTGGCAGCTCCCACGCCCTTCAAGAAATCTCACCACCACACTTATTGATCAGGGAGATGCCCTCTGTGTCCTTTCCTACCCAGGTCTCTCAGTAAAGGGGACTTGGCTGTCCTGTTAGAGGCAGGCATGGTGCTTTTTCTTTCCTCGGGGCCTCCTGTTTTCCACCCCGGCCCAGAAGCTGTTCCACCTTCCAGGTGGCTTTCCCTGTAAACCGCTGTGCGTAGAAATTTGTGTGAGGCTCCCTCAGCCCCTCTTGGCAGTCTGCCAGGTCTGTTTGCGCACTGCAGGATGGATACCCAGGCTGCAGAGCGAAACTCACCGGGGTTAAGGCACAGTCACTGTTGTGCCCCTCGTTGTCGCTATTGTGGAGCACTCTGTTATACTGTCAGTGCAGTAGTGCACAGGCTCTCATCATGTTTCAAGGGCTCCGTAGACATTGTATCACACCAGGGGCCTCTTCAATAAGGAGCCATCGCCATCTTGTTTGGAGTAAACATGGCTGCAATCTGTGCTTCTCTGATTCCTTCTCGGTCATTAAATTTGTCCCCAGCCAACCGTCGTTGTCTCTACATGATCATGACAGCCATTAGCTTGGAACTGCAAAGAATATTGATGCTGAGCCTTAAGGTTGCATTAAATGGGAGCAGAGCCTCCCTGGATTACTTCCACTCGGCCATCTTGGCTGACCACAAACCCTCAAAGTTTCTAATTTGTAAGAAGTTTTCCAAGTGAACAGTTTTCTTCTATAAAAATACCTAACCTGGTTCACCTCCAGTGTAGAGTGCAGCACAGGTTTCTCCTTGGGAGGGGGCACTGTAGCGTTGTCCTGCCATCCAGCTCGAGCCACCATGAGTCATCGCATATTTCATTTAAAATAATTACTAATTTCAATTTCTTCTTAGGTCGTGGCACCACGTCGATCGGGTTTTTGGGAACGGAACCAATTCTAATGATTGGCAGGCATCAGGGCTTATTAATGGTTTGTGCCATGATGGCAAGCAAGTGTGCACATCTGGTTGGACAGATTGCTTACTGTGGCTAACCTGACATGCACTTCAGGCCTCTCTGACCTGCCCTGTATAAGGGAACCAAGAGGTGCTCAGCGCAGCCCTCAGTCTCCTCTGGAGAGCTGCTTTCTCTGCCCCAGCCAATCCTGGTGCTGCTCTCATGCTGCTCGATTTATAAAACAGCAAGAGAGCAAAGTCAGATTTGTTTCACAGTGGTCGTCTGTACCCGATCTCACAGGTCAGCGTGGGAGGTTTACAGAACATGTCCATTCACTGTGCAGCTTTATTTTTTTAGGCACAGGCATTAGGCATGTGGCTGTCCATTGCAATGGATGGCATGCTCTTTCCCTTTGCGCACAACGCCATTGGCTGCAGTGTGTGCAAGGGTAAAGGAAGAGAGCAGTCTCTTGCCTTCCTCACCTCCAGCCTGCAGAGTACATTGTTGTAGTCTCACTCTCTGCCCAAGAGAAACAGTCAAGGCCTGTCACCATTTTGTGGATGCTTCAGTGGGTGACTTTTTTTGTTTAATATGCAAGTGAAAAAACTTCAAAAGTGTTGTCTGTGATCGGCCCCACTAATTAATTCAATGTAAAAGGTAATTGGTGGGTGGGAGAAGTCCTTCACCAGTGTAGCGCTTAATGTGCAAAGCACGTTTTTTTAATATATGAAAAGTTACGACTCACCACTTCAAAAAGTCATCAGCCACCCGGTAGAGTGTAGCTCTGTCTTCGCATATTTATTCCAAAATGTATTCCCTTGAGGCCTGTTCCCTGACCTGCTAGAAATGCAAGAGGCCAGCCATCGGAGGTCTCTTGATGCCGAGGGATTCCATCAAACATTTAAATAACAGTCATGCCTGGATGCTTGCAGATTCTGTGGCATATTTGCAAGCAAATGGTGTAGAAGCGCATTGCAAATCATTTTGTGCGCGGCCTTGCTCCAATTCGAAAAAGGACAGGAATGTACCGTATTTAAAAGATATAGTACATTCCTGTCCTTTCAGCCAGCCACAGTGCACATTTTGCAGCCACAAACAACACCCAGGAAACGCCTCTTTCACTCGGAGTAAGGCAAGGTAGCGACTTGCGCTGCCTCACCTTAACCCATATCTACAAGGCTGTGAAAAGTCACGCAGGGTGGCTTTACATGTCCTTGTAAATATGGCTAAGCCTGTGCACCAGCAGAAAATTACAAAATGTGATGTTCCAGCGGTGCACCGGGCTTGTACATATGCCCCTCTGTGTGTATGTTAGAGAAAATATGTCACATGCCAAATGTATGAAACATTTCAGTACAAAAAATGTGTTATTTAAAATCTTTGGGCCTTATTTATGAAGGCCTTGCGCCACCGGTGCGTCACTTTTTCCCATGTTAAAAGTGACGCACCGGCAGCGCAAGTCCTTCATAAATAAGGCCCTTTATTTATAAGGATAGGCATACCCTTCTGTAAGGACGCTACTGTATGCTTCAGTGGTTGAGATATGCAATTAATCAATGTTTATTGCTAAATGCCAGGAGGGTGAACCTGGCCCTACCGTCTTTCTCCCCTTTTTTGATACAACATATGCAATTAATCACCAGTTTATTACAGTTGTGAAAGAAGATAGGAACTGTGTGGAAACAAACGCAAGGTATGGCCGCACCGACGTTGATTAACCTTTTAGTTACCATATACCAGGATGAGGGTGTTACATATCAGGAGTTCCAAGTTTTTGGGTGTGGACATTTCCTTTTTTTAAATTATGCTATGCTGTACTTCTATTTATATGGTTCTTATATTTAGGCATGAGCAAAATTAGCAATTGCCTCTGCAGCAATTAAGCAGCAAAATAAATAGCAAATACATTCCAAACATTTTTGCATTCCTATGCAAAATGCCGGCTTCAAAATATTGCATTATTTTATTTAATGTTAAATATATCCTCACATCTATATTTGGTTCAAGGATGCATTTTGTGATAAAAAATAACACAAAACCTCACATGACGTGAACAACAGTCATTTGTATACAGATCATTTGCATTCTTCCCATAATCCTGGGGTAGAACAGCGGTGGCTCCTCCTCCATGGCGGAGGAGCATCACCCCCCACTGCCAGCAGCAGCAAAACTCGAAAAATAAAACAATAATAACACAGGTTTTATTATCATTTTATTTTTAGCATGAAGGAGTCTTGGGGCGGAGGAGACGATGACAGGCTGGAGGGGGAGGGTTGGGCAGCACTCTTGTCAGTGCGCATGTTGATGTGGCCGGCCGTGTCAGGACGGCCAAACCGACATGTGCACTGAAGCTGTCTCCAACTCAGCTGTGTTGCTGGGTTGGAGACAGAAAAGCACAGACTCCCAGTCTCTCTAGAAGCACAAATTCACAGTGCTCTAGCCAATGCCGATGCTCCTTTCTAACATGATCCGCGTCAGGATTGGCTGCAGAGGAGGCTGAGAGCCTGTGCAGTGCAGCAGCAGAATAGCACCAATACGGCGATGTGGCGAGCAGCAAGAGGAAGGTAAGTGGTCTTATTTTTCTTTATTTAAATTTGCCTAACCATTCTTCACTGGTGCCAGCCGCCACTGGGCTAGAATTTTTATCCAAGCAAAATGACCATTTTGAAATATGGTGTAATGACATAATATGAGAGATTTTGCGTAACAATCATAACGCAAACTGCAGGCCATTAACAAATTACACAAGATTACACCAGAGTAAAATACATTTCTCCTGGGGTTACTAATACATTAAAAAAATATTGGATTGTGCATTTGGTACTATTTTTATTGTAATGGTTTCAGGTAATCGCTGAATTAAAGAGATTTGCAAATCCTACTTTTATCGAAGGCCTAGGTTTGGAAAGGGAGAATCAGAACAATAGATTGTTGATTAGGGTTTGTAATTAGTCCACAAGTGAACATTTGTGACAAGCTCAGCTTCTTCCACTTGATGTTAATAAGTGAACAATTCCTTCAAACACATTCTTCCACTTGATAATATTAATACAGGTTTTCCCTATTATGAATACCTATATCAAGCACAACCCCTGATTGCCTGGTACATTTACTTTGAAACTACCCAAACAGCCCTCGATCACACTAACCTAATTATCTCAATTTACACTTAAAGTGATTCCCAAACATTGCTGTGATATTGCTCTTAAAACTCCTTCAAACTCAGTTCGCGCCGTAGGAGATTAGGGCAAATAATGCTCCCTCCTGTGTTTGGATGGGCAGCTATGACCACTTTCTACTTGGTGGTAATTAGCCAGTTTTAATTGCTGTATTAGCATAAACTGTAAGAGTGGTGAGTGGGTTAACAACTGGAAAGTGTGCTAATCGGGTTTCACACATTTCTATCATCCGGTCTCTGTGAAGATAAACTTCCACCCTAATTGAAGAAAGAGATTGCCTGCCTGGGATCTCTGCCTTGTAAAGGGAGCAGCTGCCATGGTTCCCCACTCCACGAGACTGAAAGGTTGCTCAGGGGGCGGTATGTGTAAAGCACCAGCTTGACAAGCTTTTTGTTCAGGGAAACAACATGTCAAAACAGGAATGTGTTGTCTCTGCCCAAAAAGCACATGGTCAGCGACTAGCTGCCGCCTCCCCCCCAAACCGGCACCCAACACCCAGAAACGTGGACACGAGACTTCTTTACTCTTTGGAAGGCGGGCGCTAGTCGCCCGGCCGTATTTATTAAGATATGAAATTAAAAAAGGTTTTAATTGCATGATCAACAATTTATACAAAAATCAGCAGGACATTAGGTACAAAATTATTGTCAACAAGTTTGAGAGCCTGACCTTAACAAAACTCTAATGTTGTTTCCTAACCGAGACTAACATCCTCATCTTGATTTTTGTACATTTCTGGCCATATGGCAAGGTCACTACCGGTGTCAGGTCCTACAAGCTGCGCCTCCCCTAGAGACGTGCGCATGCGCAGTGTTACCCCGGGAATTGCCCGGTCTACGCCCTGAACTCCATTTACCCACTAAAGGAGGGCCCTTACTCTGCGCCGGTGGCGTCATGAGTCCACGCGCGCGGGGTGGCTACCAGCCTAAGGAAAGCGTGAACTACTCCTACCCGCGCTCCTTTGCTTTGCAGCATCCATTACCTTGCCCCTGGAGTTCTGGGAGTGGCCCGCAGGCCCCTCCCCCTGGGCGGGAACCTCCATAGGATGATGCCCGCCCCCTCAGACCTCAAATATGTGCTCACCGATAATGACCTTACCGCATGCCCCATACCTAATAAATACGACGACCTATGGAAAAAATTCTAAAGGACAGCTACACTGGCTAATAAATAACAGCATTACAGTACAGCTACAAAGGGAAAAAAGGCCTAAAGACACTTGGCATCCAAGAAAAAAGTACTTTACACATAATTCGCGAAAAAGGGGGAAAAATTCCTAAACATACATCATCATCAAAATATACCGACAGATCCATTCCTATTACCATGTAATACATGTGGACAGTACCTTCGCAAACTTACCATTAAACCGGACATAATGAATGCCACAAACTTTGTTCTAAGGGATGGTGGGTGGGAAAACAAAGAAGCCCCGAGCGCGGGGCACACGGTGCTGTGGGAGAGCGTCCAGGGACAAGGGGGTCACCTGGGTGCTCCCCACCTCTTTATTCTCCAGGGGCAAGGCGGGGGGGGCACGCCCCCCCCCCGGCCCGCCCCTCCTATAGCCCGCCCCCCCTGACCCGGACCTTTTACCTGGTATCCGGGTCAGGGAGGCCGCCGGCCAATCGGTGGTGGGGTCGCGCCCCCTAGGGCCCGCCCCCACCACCGAGAGACAACAAAGGAGAATGGGGGGGAGACGGTCGCCGCGCCGCCATGCGTGCGGGGGGGACGAGGGCCCCCCCTTTTCAAATAACCAGAGCGTGCAAGGAGGCCTCTCTACGTGCAGGAAACCATTCTGCATCTTTACGGCCCATGTATGCCATGCCTCACGTGGCAGAAACGGGTAGGGAAAATCAATGACTTTAGTTCAGCCCTCGACAGAGTAAGACAACCACCGGTGTGACCCAGTGGTCCTGTGGCGACAGACTGCTTGGTAAGGAGTAACCGCCTGTAGAGATAACTGGGGTTGTGCATGTGGTAACCTGGCAGTCCCCCTTCATTAACTAAAGCCAGGGAACCACGCCTTCCACGTGACAGGAGAATGCGGCTGCCCGAGGCCACGCAGTGACCATCAGGAGGGCGGCCCCCTAGACACAGAGGGATTCCCCCGCCCCTCTCTAGCCCCTCACCTCCCCCAGGCAGGTGGAGTCCCGAGGGGAGCTAGGAGGAGCTGAGTGGTCACGTCCGGTGCGGCAGGCAGGGCGAGGGGTACTTAAGCCCCCCTCACCATCTTCTCTGCCTCTTTGCCGCACCGGACGCGTCGTGGTGACCTCGTGGCGGGGATACACATTTTGCAGCCATGGGTCTCCTTTGTTGTGCCGCGTCGCACCGTTTATCGAGCTGTGTCGGTGATTTCACGGTGAGTCCAGGTTCACTGGGGCGCTCCCAGTGTCATTGGGTGGCTCACGGGTTAATGTGGTGCACAGCGAGGTGAAGGTGTTGAGGCTTGGGTACTTGCCCACGCTGGACACGCTTCGTGTCCTGGGTATGGCGTCGGTGTTTGGATGTGTCCCGGGGCATGGCTGTGTGGGCATAGTAATCTGTTTTAGCGAGGCTTGCCCCGAGCATAGAGCTGCGCGGCCTTTTTCTGGCCCGGCAGAAGTTATACGCTATTGGTAGAGAGCTGTTTGAATTTACGGAATCCCCCCACCGCTCTCGCTACAGATGGTGAGTTTGTGGTCTAATGGAAGAGGTGTCCTTCCTCGGACAAGAAGGTTCAAGGTTTGAGTTCTTATGTGGTCGGGTTTAGTAGTGGCAGGAACTGCAATTTTCAGGAAATAAGGGCAATCCATCACAATTGTATCTCACGATCACGGGTGTTGATTCTCATGGCAAAATCGGTTTTGAATGATGGGCGCATTTGGCCCTTACGAGCTGTCCGCTGGAGCTCCGGGCAGTGCTCAGTGCGTGCTTCAAGAACGTGTCAGAGCTCCAGCGGGGGTCCACGTAGACCGATTGTGTATTGCCCAAGTGCTGTCCCTAGGGTGCTCGGCTGGGGGTGAAGGGCTGCTCCCGCTCGGGAAGTGGGGACCACAAGCTCTTTCATGTTGAATTTGTGATCTTTGCTGCTTTAGGAACTCTTTTGAAAGATAAAGCTTAATTATTCTCTTTCAAGCATAGTCGGTTAGAGAGGGTTTACTGCTATCCCCTCATCTCTCTTCATATCGTGTTTTTCAATTCGTCTAAATACTGTGCTGTCACCCGTCAGACCTCTTCCCATGTGACCTTCCTAGTGGAAAGGTTAATTTAAACAAAAGTATCAACTCTTGTGCTGGCAACAACCGGCTGGCATCTTAAATCATGTTCATCCTTAATTGAATATAACGGGTGTCATAACAGGTATTCATGACCCATCAGAAATGTAAGGTTCAAATATTAAATTCCTTCTGTATTGAGGCATTGAAATACTTACCGTAGAATACATGTTGGTTTGCCCCCACCCCCCTCCTAGCTCCGTATGTAGGCAGGGTCGCCTCACTGAGAGTGGTGGCATAGGGCTAATCAGTTCCTTTACATGATTGAGAAAGGGCCATACTTGCCTTTGATGTTTAAGACATTCAATTGAAGCTGCATTCCACATTGCTCGGTGCCTTCGTTGAGGCTTCGAAGATGCTAGCGGATCGGTGCTTTCCACGGGGCGGCCGTGCTGGGTTGACTCCCTTTATTGTGGCCTGTGCGCCGTACTTATGCCTAGAGCAGATTTCGGTGGAGTGCGAGATTGGTTTACGTGTGGTCTGGTCAATCATCTTTTGCAGGAAATGGCCTCCGCTTCGTTTGTGGGGGAGATTAGTTACTGGTCAGCGCACTTAGGTTGACGTCCGTGTGTGGCCAATTACGTGGGCAATATGTGGGTCACTGTCTGGTGCACGTGGGTAATGGCGTCCGTGGGCGGCCATTTACAAGGTCGGCATGTTTTTTATTGGCTGGCGCACGTGGGTATTGGCGGCCGTGTGCGGCCATTTGCTTGGGTTGCATGTTTCACAATGTATGGCACACGTGGGTAATGGCGTCCATGTGCGGCCATTACCTGGGGCGGCATGTTCACTTGGTCCGGCACACGTGGGTGTTGGCGTCCGAACGCGGCCTTTCCAATTTTGTCGGCATGTCTTTCACACCGCAGTCTTGCGGAGCCGCCTATTGCCGCTAATTTATGATGTATGTGGGCTGCATAATGGGGGGCCGCCCTCATGGACTGTACAGACTGAGCTTGGTGCACGGACCTGCCTTTTGGCCGCGCATTACAGACTTCACCGGGAGCGGAGACAGACGCTTTCGCTATCTAGCTGCATACCGGCCTGTGGGTACTGGGGTTTCTGGCTTCGAGCCGCGTTCTTCGGCCCCCCTTTCAGTCATTATTTTCCTTTCTCAATGCTTGCTGTTTGAGGCGTCTTTGTGCGCCCTCACGTTGGTGTGGATAAGGCGTAATGGCACGCGCGCCGATTTTCATGCTGGTTAATTCTGTCAGGGCTCAGGCGTGTTGTCACACCACCAGGCCTTTGGCTTTCCACGTCTGCCCGCTCCACGGTGCGCGCGAGGCCGCGCCTCATGCCCCTGTGTGTAGTCAGTTTCTTCACATTTCAGGGTGACCGCTCGTCACACAGCAGGTAGCGCAGAGGAGTTGGGATTTGAGGGGCAGTACGCGCGAGCCTGTGCAAAACTGTATAAAGGGGTTCATTTCCTATGGCTCGCTCATCCAGGGCAACCTTGCGGGCTCCGTGTTTTCATATATCCCTGTGGGGGCTTCACCCTGAATTCATGGCGTACCTTCTTAGTAAGGCATAGATGATGCCCCCCCCATTGACCGGTCACTAGCTCCGTGGCTCTACAAAGTTATTGGGAATTATTTTCGAACCGGAATATACTTCATGCCGTGCTGCCTTCCCCCAGCTTAGAATGTGCTCCAGGGTAATCCTCTTTGAATTCGTTAGGTCAAGGGTGTGCTATATACTAAACTGGGGGAGTCAGACTGCAGCGTGTGAAGCAGCTGTAATTTAGGTGAGCGCTTGGGTGGGTTACTATGCTTTGCGCTCATGAGTTGAGAACAAGTGCAGAATACTTGGAAGTGCTTCAGTGCGTGGGTGGCATCCAGGCCAGCAGCAAGCCGACACTGCATAATACACTCAGTACATGCAACTGAGTGCCGGCATATAAGAGAAGTACTGTATGTACACGGGACTGTGTACCTGCATATGAGGGGTGTGTGGTACACCAGGCCATCCGCCAGTGTATTCGGCATGTTACCGCTTATGTGTACATGTAACTGGGTGCCCTTGTGCAATTGAGGTGTGATGCAGCAAGCAGAACTGTATGATGTGGCTAATGTGTACATGTATCTGTGTGCCCATGACTAAGAGATTTGTGTTATTCAGACAAGCGGTATGCCAACATTGCATGAGGTGATCAGTTTGTACATGCGACCTGGTATTCAGTCCTAGGACATGTGCGCTACACCAGCCAAGCAAATGCTACTGCATAGTGTGGGCAATAGGTACACACAACTGTTTGCCGGTTTACAGGAGGCATGCAGTACTTCAGGCCACCAGCGCACAGACAAGGTATGAGGTGGCTAAACTATATATGGGTTTATGTGCCCATCTTGGGGGCCGTTTACTAGAGCAAGCCGTCCACTGCATGATCAATATATACATGTGACTGAGTGCATGTTTGTAGGGGATGGGCGACGCACCAAACCCTGCATGCTGCGGTATGTGGGCAGGTAATGAGTGGCCATGCAGAAGAGTTGCATGAACAGACACTGTGTGAGGTGTGCTCAGCATACATGGGCATGAGCGCCTGTCACCCGCAGGAGAGGCACCGAGCTTGGGTCTTGTGTGCACAGCAGACTTGTGAATGACTGCTCGGTCCAGGAGAGGCTCTTAGTTGTGCACTCAGTGTACATGTACGTGTATGTACAACTGCTCTTGTGCGTTTGTAAGGCCATTTGGAGCGTTATTAGTGGACTACATCTAAACATATCTCTACATAAAAGTGCTGCGACTGTCAGAACAGAATGCTCGTAGTCCACAACAGTGTGGAATCAGTGTGCCAAAGGTGTTATTTTTCAGTCAATTTTCAGGTCTTTGGCGTCTAATTTGGGTCGGTTCAAATACAGTGTAGGGCAGGCACTCCGTAGAATTCCACGTCTAAGTGTATTGTTTCAATTCGCGATTCGATAAGTCTTTATTTCGAATAAAAGATTCATAAAAGACAAAGTACAATCATACATACTATGTTAAAAACATTTCAACAATAAAATAATAATATACACAGATTATTCCTAAGAACAATAAAAATACTTTGCATCTATGTATACTAAGACAGATGGGACACAGATAACATGCGCATCAAAAGATACCAATGAAAACCATACAGAGAGCAATATATAACTAAATGAGGACAGTCAACATACAGGGATACCCAGTTTTTTAGATCGGATCAGCCAAGCCCATCTCAAAAATTTGGCAACACATACCACTACGGTTTCTGATCTAATAACACGAAGTTTGATGAGTGCATCGCGATAGCCACCACTATTAAGGGTCAAGCAGATTGGTCTTAACCACTTACTTCTTGGTGCTCCATAAACAGGACAACCAAAGAAGAAGTGGCCAACACTTTCTTCCTGGTCTGGACACCAGGGACATTTATTACCTGTGGACGTGTCCCATTTTGCTGTAAAAGAGTTAATGGGCAAAGTGCCGATTCGAAACTGATGGTATAGTTTGCGATCCAATACACTTGTAATTAGATCCCAATACTGTTCTAGTGAGGGGACTACCTTGTACACTAAAAAAGAGCCAGTTAAATTAGCGTCCAATGATTGGTTAACAAGAATAGATTTTCTCCAGGCCCAAAAGAGTGCCTTAAACTCGAGTTTAGATGGGAATGTTGACCCCCCTGGGTTGGACCAAAGCTCTGGAAGACCCATCAAGTTCAATACATTTTTGACTACCCAAAACCATTGTATTTTGTGTGCCCCCCACATAAGTTTTACTTCCTCCAACTCTTGGGTAAACAGACCAAGCTCAGGAGTGGACCAGAGGCGGCGCCAAAAGGCTACCAAACGATACTGGGCCATCTCGTCGATTGGTCTGCAACCGAGGTCCAACAATAGGGGTTTAGTTGGAGTGGACTGGGGGAGGCTAACCAGATTCCGTAAGAACCTGTTCTGGGCAGTTACCAAACTAGAGAGATTCTTATGACCCCAAACTTCAGCTCCGTAAAGGGTAGCAGAAATAACCTTCGCATCATAAATTTTTAAGGCAGGGGTAACACACCTAGTTAACGAGTTCCTCTGTTCATGGATCAAACCGCCAGCCAACCTATTACATTTAAGTTTAGACGTTTCCACTTGGGGGTTCCAGGTGAGATGGTGATCTAGGGTCACTCCAAGATATGTCATGACCCTAACCTGCTCAATAAGAACCCCGTTTAAGGAAACTGTACACTTAGGGGGATTTTTCTTGCAAAAAACCATAAATTTGGTTTTATCCACATTTATTTGCAAGTCATTCATAGTACAGAACTCGGAAAATCTGTTCAGGGCTACCTGAAGCCCGGCTCTAGTTTTAGAAAGTAGGAGGGTGTCATCTGCAAAGATCAGCATGGGGTACTTTCGACCTCCCAACATGGGAGCATCCGACTGGGTATTAATAAAATGTTGTGTGACCTGATTAATAAATAAAAGAAACAACGTGGGGGCTAGGACACAGCCTTGACGCACCCCACGTTGTACGGGGAATCGTTTGGTCACCTGCCCCTGACTACCCCACCTAACCTGGGCATAATTGTCCTCATGCAGTCGCTGGACTAGAATCAAGAGCTCCGGCGGAAAGCCCATGCGACTAAGGGCCTCCCACAACTTCTTTCTTGGCACTAAGTCGAAGGCCGACTTGAGGTCAACGAATGCAGCAAATAACATACCACCACCCAACAGAACCACCTTCCAAAAAAGTAATGTAAACCGGAAAACTTGGTCAACAGTACTAGTCCCAAACCTGAAACCCGCCTGCATAGGGGAGAGTATATTATTTGAATCGATCCAATCCAGAATTCTTGCTAAGATCATTCTCGACACAATTTTCTGGATTGAGTCGATCAAACTAATGGGCCGATAGTTATTGGGAAGGGAGCGGTCGCCCTTCTTATATACTGGCAGGATTTCTGCCCCCTTCCATGATAGAGGAATCTCGGCCCCTGCAGCTATGTTATTTGCCAGTAGGGTGATATAGGGGATCCAAAGGTCGGGTTTGAGTTTAAAAAGGTCAGCAGGAATAGCATCAATGCCGGGAGCTTTGCCCGACTGGACTGACTCAAGAGCAAGTGCGGTATCAGATTCCATAAACAAGAGTCTGTCTCGTGTCATCGGCAGTTCGGGCGGCAGTGTAGTTTTTGTTGTCCATACCTCCGCAACATTTGGATCATTAAATTGTTCGGTATAAAAATCCACCCACGATTGAGCGGAGACATGGTTTACCGGAATCTGGGCGGCAGGATCCTTTCCTCTCCTTATAATCAGCCAGAAATCTGTTAGGTTGGGGGAGTCGCATGCACCAAGGAGGTCCAGCCAATAAGAGTCATCCCAATCTCGCTTAGCAGCCTGGATGGTGCGCTTGTAACATTGCCTTGCTATCCTTATGGCATCGGAGTTCCGGGCCTTTACGGCAACTAATAAGTTGCTGTGGGCAGCTCTACATTTCTTGTTATACCATTTTTTATATACTCTGGAATTAGCTGGCCTAGATGGTCTCGTGAGAAGGTTTTTGAGAGTCAAAAAACACTCCTCATGGAGATTGGTGATTATAGAGTCTGTGTTGCCAGCAGGAGATAACGATAGCATCCTATTCCACACACCCCGTACCTCTTCCTCAATTTTTGCAATAAGTGTAGGGTCCTCCAAAACCCTAGGCCATTTCACACGGCGCCTATTGTCGCACAAAATTACATCAGATGTTAAACTATTAGTGCTCCTGACAGGCGCCCCCATTCCTGGGACCAAAATCTCAAGTAAGAGTGGATTGTGGTCACTCTCTGGGCGAGACTCTATCACCATATCTTGTACAATGGACCAATACTGTATATTAATCAATATATAATCGATACGGCTTGAACACAAACCGTTATCGAAGGTGTCGGACCCAAGGCAATCGGAACGTGTGCGCCCATTGACGGCCCGTAGGCCCCATTCTAAACAAAAGCCCAGCCAATGTAAAGCTGCCTCAGTGCCCCTAACACCCTTTACAATAGTTAGTGGGGGGATTGCCCAAACAGTGTCCTCCTCGGAGCCCACATCTTCTGCCAAGGAGGAGATGGGCTCGATGGGGGTATTCAAGTCTCCCGCTACGATTACGATCTGGTCGGTCCCGAGATTCTTGAATAGAAGATCCAGATCGTCCAGGACAGCTTGTTTTTTCCCACCCTGATGACCGCGAGCATAGACATCAACTAAAAGGATATCTGGGGTGTTAGGTTTGGTCAATCTGATACATAAAAGATCCGCACACGCCGCCGGTGTTTCCCTACCATGGAAGCCCAGGTTGTTTTTTACCCAAATAGTAAGGCCACCTGAGGCCCTGCCCTTAGGGCTCTTAATTGCTGGTTTTGAAAAGTTTAGGTAACCCAACCTATACAATGGGACAGTGGACCAGGTTTCCTGGAGGATGACGATATCATATAAGTCAATGAAGTTGACCCAGTCGTCATTCTCCAGGCGTCCCCGTAGCCCTGCGATATTCCAGGAAGTTACTCTAAGTGGGCAGTCCGTAGACAGTGCACGTGGTAACTGTGCCACCCCCTTAACTTCATTATTGTCCAGAGCGGGAGTGCATACCGGGTCTAGAATTACGCCCGAGTTGTTAGACGGCAGTGGCCCATCATGGGATAGGTTTGGGGATGAAGGCCTCCGTTGGTGGGGAGTAATCTTAGGAGGTGGTGAGTCTCCAGACCTTTCAAGTCAATCCACCTCCTCCAAACATCCAAACCTGTTGGAGGTTGAAAACCCTTGCCACCAGTTAGGTTGATTTTGTCCAACAAGACTATGGGTCGGCCGACTAACATTCCTAACAGTGGTCCATGACCCCTCACTCACTAGTGGTTGTCTTGGAGGATAGAAAAAAGTGAGAGGCCTCACCACTATTGTGGAATTGGCCTCAAAAGATGGCCATGCACAAAGATACTGGGCTGTGTGGGGATCAGAAAATGATACCACCACACAATCACCAGCTATCGACTTGTGAGTACGGCCGATCCAAGGGACTCTCCGAACCATGAGTACACTACTTCTTTGGTAATCGGGGAGCTGTTTGTTGGAGTTCAACCAGTGAATGACTTTATTTTTTAAAGAAAGGTCATTCTCCTGGGATCGTTGATCCAACTCTGGAACACCGGCTAATATAATGACATATGACCCTGCTTCAGGCGGGAGGTCGATAAACCCTCCGCGAAAGTTATGGCGACTGACCTGACGTGTTGGATTGTGCGTCAAGGGCAGCCTAGGAGGGAGGTTGGCTGGTGCCCCAGAGTCAACGTTCGGCCTGTATGCTAATTTATGCGGGTGGGAGGGTTTTGGTACCGCTAAACTAGGGGTAGATACCGCTAGACTAGGGGTAGGTACAGTAGATTTTACAGAGGTAGTGCGGGGTTTTGGAATAGGTTTGGAAATAGGTAGGGTCTCAGGAATGATTTGGGCTAGTTGTGGGGGTTGATGGACAGGTTCTGTTTCTAGGGGCTGTGATGTGGGTACGGTCGCACGTAAAAGCCTAGCATCCATTTCCTTAAGGCTCAGGCTAGCCAGGGTGACTATGGTCCTATCCATCTCAAGGAGGTTATTCTCTATACGGGAAAGCCTTAGTTCTAGGGGAGAAAGTAACTGCTTTAGCGTTCCCCAGACTAGTTGGAGGAATTCGCTATCCCCCTCCTTGTCCTGCGCAGGACCGCTAGCCCGACCCTCCAGCGTGTTTGTGTTATTCTTGCTAGGAGAGATGATAAGAATATCATCTTCCACCAAACTAGGTAATTCCAAAGTTGCTTCCCCATTAGAGACACTTTGTATTGGTTTGGGGTTAACATCTTTCGCCCCAAGAGACCCCATGGTCCGCCTACTATTAAAAAACTTTAGCCTTGCTATTCTGGCTTTTTTCCTAGCGTGTAAGGTTCTCGCAAGGCATTTCTTTTTGTATGCCGCCGCTTTCTTAGCACTACAAAGGCTTGCTGCTTGAGTTGCTTTGGAAGGTGGAAAGGGGCCTGCAATGCTAAATAGAGGGGCAGGGCCAATGTTTTGTTGTACTAAATTCGGTTGGGAAGTTGGAGGGGAATGCAAAGGGATGATGGGGGGAGCAGGATGTACTACAACCGTTGTTAATAGGGGTCGTGGGGCAGCAGAACGATCAGGAGTACGGGCAGATGCAATGTTCCCCAGGGAAGATTTTTTAGAGCTAGCGATATGCGCCGACAGCCTTCGTGCAGCATCAAGTTCTAAAGAGACCTTGTGCTGCATTTTGCTAATTTCCTCGTCAATAGCCAAATTGGTTTTGACAAGGAAATCATCTATGGACCTATTGGAATTACTAGCAGCCATGAGGGTTTTACTCCGACTACCCCGTGAACACATAATACAGAGTACAGATCAATAAATAAATATACACACAATAATAAAACTGTAAGATGTGCCACACTAAAATATATTAATAAAACTAAGAACAAAAGGGGTGTGGCCCAGTCCAGCCCTCTTAGACCTCGAACGGCCTCAAACGGCCCAGTCTTTGCCCTGTCTTCGCCCGGGCTGCGTCCCGCGCTGCGGGAATACTAGTAAAATAAGTAGGTGGCCGGGTGGAACAAGGGGGTGTGGCAGCGGGGAGAGCGGACCGGAAGTTGGGAGATGGTCTTGCAGGGACTCCTGGGCAATGGAGTCCCCTGCACGCTCGCAGCCCCGCTGACCGCACTCACCCGGTAGCCTGCTTCAGTCCTTCAGATGAGCCCCGGAGTCCAAACAAGCGATGCGGCACCCGCGGAGCGGGTGCGGCGAGAGGTAGGTTCTGTCCTGCAAAAGGTAGCCGCTGTGTCTTCCAAGGTGCGTCTGTGCGCTAGGGCGTCCCACAGGTGGAGGAGTGGAAAGGGCTTAAGTGCTGCAGGGAGGCGGGGGGCGGCAGCGGGGAGAGCGGACCGGAAGTTGGGAGATGGTCTTGCAGGGACTCCTGGGCAATGGAGTCCCCTGCACGCTCGCAGCCCCGCTGACCGCACTCACCCGGTAGCCTGCTTCAGTCCTTCAGATGAGCCCCGGAATCCAAACAAGCGATGCGGCACCCGCGGAGCGGGTGCGGCGAGAGGTAGGTTCTGTCCTGCAAAAGGTAGCCGCTGTGTCTTCCAAGGTGCGTCTGTGCGCTAGGGCGTCCCACAGGTGGAGGAGTGGAAAGGGCTTAAGTGCTGCAGGGAGGCGGGGGGCGGCAGCGGGGAGAGCGGACCGGAAGTTGGGAGATGGTCTTGCAGGGACTCCTGGGCAATGGAGTCCCCTGCACGCTCGCAGCCCCGCTGACCGCACTCACCCGGTAGCCTGCTTCAGTCCTTCAGATGAGCCCCGGAGTCCAAACAAGCGATGCGGCACCCGCGGAGCGGGTGCGGCGAGAGGTAGGTTCTGTCCTGCAAAAGGTAGCCGCTGTGTCTTCCAAGGTGCGTCTGTGCGCTAGGGCGTCCCACAGGTGGAGGAGTGGAAAGGGCTTAAGTGCTGCAGGGAGGCGGGGGCGGCAGCGGGGAGAGCGGACCGGAAGTTGGGAGATGGTCTTGCAGGGACTCCTGGGCAATGGAGTCCCCTGCACGCTCGCAGCCCCGCTGACCGCACTCACCCGGTAGCCTGCTTCAGTCCTTCAGATGAGCCCCGGAGTCCAAACAAGCGATGCGGCACCCGCGGAGCGGGTGCGGCGAGAGGTAGGTTCTGTCCTGCAAAAGGTAGCCGCTGTGTCTTCCAAGGTGCGTCTGTGCGCTAGGGCGTCCCACAGGTGGAGGAGTGGAAAGGGCTTAAGTGCTGCAGGGAGGCGGGGGGCGGCAGCGGGGAGAGCGGACCGGAAGTTGGGAGATGGTCTTGCAGGGACTCCTGGGCAATGGAGTCCCCTGCACGCTCGCAGCCCCGCTGACCGCACTCACCCGGTAGCCTGCTTCAATCCTTCAGATGAGCCCCGGTGTCCAAACAAGCGATGCGGCACCCGCGGAGCGGGTGCGGCGAGAGGTAGGTTCTGTCCTGCAAAAGGTAGCCGCTGTGTCTTCCAAGGTGCGTCTGTGCGCTAGGGCGTCCCACAGGTGGAGGAGTGGAAAGGGCTTAAGTGCTGCAGGGAGGCGGGGGCGGCAGCGGGGAGAGCGGACCGGAAGTTGGGAGATGGTCTTGCAGGGACTCCTGGGCAATGGAGTCCCCTGCACGCTCGCAGCCCCGCTGACCGCACTCACCCGGTAGCCTGCTTCAATCCTTCAGATGAGCCCCGGTGTCCAAACAAGCGATGCGGCACCCGCGGAGCGGGTGCGGCGAGAGGTAGGTTCTGTCCTGCAAAAGGTAGCCGCTGTGTCTTCCAAGGTGCGTCTGTGCGCTAGGGCGTCCCACAGGTGGAGGAGTGGAAAGGGCTTAAGTGCTGCAGGGAGGCGGGGGGCGGCAGCGGGGAGAGCGGACCGGAAGTTGGGAGATGGTCTTGCAGGGACTCCTGGGCAATGGAGTCCCCTGCACGCTCGCAGCCCCGCTGACCGCACTCACCCGGTAGCCTGCTTCAGTCCTTCAGATGAGCCCCGGAGTCCAAACAAGCGATGCGGCACCCGCGGAGCGGGTGCGGCGAGAGGTAGGTTCTGTCCTGCAAAAGGTAGCCGCTGTGTCTTCCAAGGTGCGTCTGTGCGCTAGGGCGTCCCCTTGTTTCAATTCTGTTCTGCCAACCCGTGCCTGCGCATGCCGTCGAAGTGTGGCGTTTGTCTCCAGGGTCGGTCCTTTTTAGCAACGACACGGGTGCACTCATGCCGCCTTCCCATAAACTTGTACCGCCCAGATCCCGCGCGTGCCCCGGGGCGCGCCCCCCCCTACCATTCTCCGGGGAAGGTGGCAGGCCACACGCACTCCATTGCAAGTTGCATTGCCAGCGCCCCAGCTCTCCCTCTCCTCAGCTTGCAGACGTCTTTCTCCCCCCCCTCACGCTGTTTCGTCTCTATCTCGTGCCATGGGGAGCCCCGAGCCACATCATGCCTATGCAATGTCTACTGGCTTTGCCTTCGGCACCGATTGGTTTTGGCATCGATTTTAGCCATCCTGCGCAGCATGCCAATGCCCTAATGATGCGCTGCATGGCTAAGGAGATCAAGCATTTGTGTGGCACCCAGTCAGCGCTGGTCAACTAGGGGTTTCTAGCATCAGGGTCGTTGACTATTAGACGCGTTTCATCAGTACATGAGGTTGCAAACCGTGGATTCAGGAGGATAGGTGGCGTGTGCAAGTTACTATAACGTACTAAGTACAAGGAGAGGTTATGCCATGTGTATGGAGGACATGCAATCACTAGAACTAATGTTTCATAGGCTAGGGTGGCTCTTGTGCGTCGCCGGGTCCTACCACATTGTTGAGGTAGCATTCAGTGTGTGCGTTACAGGAGCTAAGCGTTGTGTGCATGTGACAATATATGGAGCACTCTCCATACACTAGTACACATGTTACGTATGCAAATGGTGGCACTTGTGCAGGTACCGGAACCAAACACAATGTAAGTGGTAGCAATCAGTGTGACATAGAGTGAAGTGACGCGTGTATGTTATTTGAGAGTTCCCACCACAGGTAGAGGGAGTATTCCCCGTACAGGGCAGACTCAATTCACTTGGTAACAATGGGAGGACCCTTCCTTAGTAAAGGAGAATTTAATTTGTAGGTCTTCTATCAGATGAAAGAGGGCTTGTAGTTTTGGGAGGTGTCTTTTAAGGAGAAGAACCTTGAGGTCAGCTTTGTCGGCCCGGGAGGAGGAGGTGTTTCTGAGTTGAAGTAGAATGGGACGGGTTCAGTAGTGTCTTTACCGCACACTTCTAGGTGCAATGGTCATTAGCAGACTTAGTATGTGAATCTTGTCTTAGTTTCGCGACGCTTCACTTCTGCATCAGGCGCCGGAAGGAAGCAAGTTTGTGCCACACCCAACTCCTTCGAGCAGGTATTGTGGGCAAACTAGTGCTCGGGCTGGACAACTAGTCTGACCTCTGTCATGTGGGGGGCAGTGTTGGCTGCCTATGCCCTTCATGATTAGAAGACAAGAGTGGCCTGTACTCAGCTGCTCCCTTTCCTGGGCGTTGAGATCTCCTCCCTGACCGAACTTGTCAGCTGGACTACATAGGCTTGCACAGCGTAGGAGCCCTTGAAACTATGGCATCTTGCTAGGCAGCTATGATACAAGAGGTCTAACGAGAAAAGCGGCATCCCAGTACTCCAGGAAACATGCACTGCATTGTTTAACATGTCCTTCGCATCGTTGATAGTTGGAGAGGCCGGCAAAACGGCAGCTAACGTGCCTAGTGCGGGCTTCCGCTGCCGGGTCCCCCAGGGGATCTAGCAGGCTTTCTGCGATAATTCTCATGTACATACAACTTAGGGCGGATAGGCTCCATAGATATTAGAAGTTGTGTTCATTCTTAAGCTAATGTGATGGGCACTATTCGGTTCTCATAGCAGTGGTAAGGCAGAAGGCTGAATTGCGAGGTGAACGAGTGCAATTGTGAGCCTATTTTTCCTATAGACTAAGGAGATAGAAAGCAATGTCATCCTATCGATACAGACCAGCATCAGTCTGACAACTGCCATTCTTGAATGTGCTGCTGAAATAAAAAAACATTCTTTCTGATAGCCATGGTAATTTTCTTCTTTTTCTAACCATAACTTATTTAGTTATCAGAGAGACGGAAATGTCAGGGTGGAGGCACGTTACTGATGTTGGAGATCTGACATTTAATCCATGGAGTAGCTGGGACAGCGTGCCCTGTAGCTTTCCCTACGTTTTATTGCAGAATCCTCTAAAGTGCATTCCCTGCAAACAGAACTTCCAACAGCTTTCCCCCAAGGCTGTGCCAATTGTGGACGCTAAGGATTGATGGCTGCGAGTATGCAAGTAAAGCTACAATAGTAAAAAATTATGCTAGATACCTTAGTAGGGATACTGCTAACTGAGAAAAGTTAATTGCAAGACAAATGGACAAAGGTTGCAGGTAGGAAGGAAGCTAAGTAGTGGGGGGCCCGGCCGGCGACGGTTGCCGCCGGCCGGGCTGTGGCGGAGTTACAGAGCGGTCCGGAAGCAGAGAGGGGCAGCACTGGACCTCAGCGGGCACATAGGGGTGTCAGAGCCTAAGACCTGGGGCCTCATGGGAGGTTCCGGGAACACGTGTCGGCGCCCCATTAGTCCTTCAGGCGGTTGTGGGCCTGTGCAACCGGGGGTTTGCCTAGCTACTGTGAGAAGTTGGCCTGATATATGATGCTCACTAGTTCTAGTGATCACCTTGTATCAGGCCAAGCAACCCTTATGGTGGAGGTTGTAAAGTCAACCTTATAGACAAGCTATCCTAGGGGTAGCATGGACTAAGCAGTCTTAGGCTAAACTCTGTAAAGGCATGTGAAGCAAGCTATTTTACCATACACAATCCCCTTGAACACCAAATGAAAGGACACCACACAGATATATATTGAAAATATATATAGATGTATTTCTACAAATATCCCCTATACTCTTTATGAGCACAGAAGCAAATGCGTTAAAACAAAACACAGTTTAAATATACAAAAGTTGCACAATTATGGATGAGCCCTAGGGGCCACCTAAACCATATACTAAAATAGTGGTATAAGAACCACTATGGCGAAAGTGAAGAGGCCTAGGGCCTGGGGAATCGCTGGAGCTGTTCAGGACTAACAGTGATGAAGTCGGGAAAGGCCCGCGGGACTCGGGTGCAGTGCTTAAAGTGCACACATACACCAATGCAATGTCAATGGAGCGTAAAAGTTCCAAAGTTAGTGTTTAAGGAACCTTCCGATGGACCTACAAGGATAAAACTTTAGACACAGGCACTAGAGGTGTACACCAGTGTGGGAACACCGGCGTTGCTGAGCTACCTCATCCACAGGAAGCGGGTGCACAGGTGCGAAGTAGTGTCGGGTTTCGTCACGCAGGTCGATGGTGCTTGGAGCTGAAGATGCTGCAGGCGGGTCGTCGTGAAGAGTTCCGGTGGATCCAAGGGTGGATCTGAAGAGGTGAAGACCTGAAAGCAGAGGGGACAATGTTCAAAGTCACTAGCCAGTGACTACCGTGGAACCAGGATGGAACCAGGCGATGTCGGGTGCAAACAGGTGATGAAGTGAAGATTGTCTCTGCAGCCACGTGGACACGAAGAGGTGAAGGATGTCCAGGAGTCGATCACAAGCTGTCCCACAATGGCTCTCACTGATGGCGGTGTCGGCAACTTGATTGGAGCAAACAGGATTTGGCAAAAGCAAGTCACACAGGAATCGTTTCAAGCTTCTCACTCGGACCAGCAAGGTCAGAGCGGGTGCTCTTTTTCAGGGGAGCAAGGGCCAGTCTAGAGCAACCAGACAAGCGGTGTAAGTCGTAGTTTTCGTCGCCAAGATGGCCACTAGCCGCGTGGCAAGTGACCGGGCTGGCGCATCAAGTGGCAAAGTGCAAAAGGGCCCCACGCAGATCGTGGAGATGCTGGGGGGCTGATCTTCGGTGCAAATGCTGCTCGGTGTTGGGGCTTCTCAATCCCCAAAGCACAGCATTGAGGGTGCCTCGGGTGCTGCGCAGTCAGCTCTTCGGGGGTCTTCCAAGATGTCCGGTCCCACGTCTCTCGGTGCCTCCACAGGTCTCTTCTTTTCAGGGACTGTGGATCGGGCTCTGAGATGTCTGGGAGTCTGGGTCTTGTCAGGCTCTGGGCTCGGGCTCCGGCGGGAGGCAGCGGCAAAACAGACGTCGAGTTGCTGGTTGGTGCCTGTATTCACAGGGTGGTCACTCCTTGGCCACAAGGGAGATTCTCTTCAGTCTTCTGTGCAGCAGAATGTCGAAGTCCACGTTTCTTCTGTATTTCAAGTCGAGTTCAGGATGATCTGAAGTCTAAGGACACAGCTCCTACTCTTATTCCAAATCTGGGGGCCGGATCACCTACTAGGTCCCTCCTCTGGGTGGGACCAGGAAGGGGGGCGGTTACACCCCCTTTCCTTTGTGCAGCTTTGCGCCAAGACTGGGGCTGGAGAGCCCCAGCACCGGTTTGAACTGGCATATGCACAGGGACACCTTGTGTGCCCCAGGCATGTCTGATTCTATTCAGCCCTGTCCTACCCAATACACAAAATCCTGTCTGGGGTGGTGCTAGCACCTCCCAAGGCAGGAAACCCTTTGTCCAAGCTGCCCTTGCTGGAAGGACTCCCAGCAGCAGGAGGTCAGACTTGTGTCTGTGGTGGCAGCATCCATTTTGTGATGCTGAGGCTCTGTTTAACTTTAACCGGGGTTCAGGCTAGGTACATGTCGTGTCCCTCTAGAAGGGTGGAATGCTACCCAGGTCGCCAGAACTGGCGAGGGGGTAGTATTCCAATTCGTATGACACCTTACTCGACATGTTTTGATAAAGCCAAACCAAAGATAGCATTTAACCGCGAGGTTCATAATGCACTTAAGAGTATATGGTATGGCAGTATCATGAAACAGCTAAAGGACATGGTTCCGAAAGCTGCAGACAGGCTCAGCTCATGCCAGAGCACCATCTCACATATTTCCAAGCACTCTGCCTCCAGGATTGAATGAGGCCTTCCATAGGAGTGGCAGATAGGAACATATGTGTCCATTTTCGGTTAGGCATAGGCATACTACACCTAAGTAAGGGGTGGTTACACCGACTTACCCCAGCTGAGTGATCAGCCAGTTTTGTCAAATATGGAGGCCAGGCCAGGGGTGGCACAATACGTGCTGCAGCCCCATGTAGGCCTTGGAAGCACCTATGCCCAGGGTACCTGGATACACTGTTACAGGGGCCAATAAGGTGAACCAGTTCCAATTTTGTAATGCACCTAAAGTACATTGGCAATAATTTAGAGAGAGAACAGCAGGCTTTGGGTCTGATTAGCAGGCCCACAGCCACATTAAGTCATAAACCAGTGAAGCAAAAAGCAAAAATTTGGGGTGACCATAGGATAGCAGACCCTACTCTCCTACACAACCCCCCCAAACGCAGGGACATTAGACTAACCTTGACCAGTTGTGTCTTCATGTTCTAAGTGGAAGTACCTGGAGAGATCATCTGCATTACCATGGTCAGTCCCTGGGCGGTGCTCCACTGTAAAGTCCATCCCCTGTAGGGAAATGGACCACCTGAGCAGTTTGGGGTTTTCACCCTTCATCTGATTAAGCCATAAGAGGGGCTTATGGTCGGTCTGAATCTTGAAGTGAGTGCCAAACAAGTATGGTCTCAACTTCTTCAGGGCCCACACCACAGCAAAGGCCTCCCTCTCAATAGCTGACCAACGTTTCTCTCTGGGGGTCAGCCTTCTGCTAATAAAAGCAATGGGCTGGTCTTGACCATCTACATTAAGTTGTGAAAGCACAGCTCCCACTCCCAACTCAGAAGAATCTGTTTGGACAATGAACTCTCTTGAGTAGTCAGGACTCTTCAGGATAGGTGCAGAGCACATGGCCTTCTTCAGGTCATCAAATGCCTTTTGACAGTATTCTGTCCACTGAACCTTTTTGGGCATCTTCTTAGATGTCAGATCATTAAGAGGAGTCACAATGGACCCATAGTTCTTAACAAACTTCCTGTAGTACCCAGTCAGGCCCAAGAAATCTCTGACCAGAGTCTGGGTAGTTGGAGGGGACCAGTCCTTTATGGTCTGGATCTTACTCTCCAGTGGTTGAACTTGGCCTCCACCTACAAGGTGGCCCAAGTATACAACCTTACTCTGCCCTATCTGGCACTTGGTTGCCTTGATAGTGAGGCCTGCCTTTTGCAGAGCCTCTAGCACTTCCTTCAGGTGGACCAGGTGATCCTCCCAGGTGGAGCTGAAGACAGCAATATCATCCAGATATGCTGCGCAAAAGTCATCCAACCCAGTAAGGACTTGATTCACCAACCTTTGGAAGGTGGCAGGTGCATTTTTCAAACCAAAGGGCATTACCACAAATTGATAATGCCCACCTGGGGTAGAAAATGCTGTCTTGGCTTTAGACTCCTCAGCTAACCTGATTTGCCAGTAGCCAGCTGTCAAGTCAAATGTGCTCAAATACTTGGCAGAAGCCAATTTGTCAATGAGCTCATCTGCCCTTGGAATAGGGTGTGCATCTGTCCTGGTGACAGCATTGAGTCCTCTGTAATCCACACAGAACCTCATCTCTCTCTTCCCATCTTTGGTGTGAGGTTTGGGGACCAGAACCACTGGGCTAGCCCAGGGGCTCTCTGAAGGCTCAATGACACCTAATTCCAGCATCTTTTGAATTGAATTGAATTGAAAATTCCATTTATATAGCGCATAACCACCCGAAGGCCTCGCAGCGCTAGGGACTGAATTCTGTGTGCGACTGCAGGGAAGGATTAATGCGCTTTTGAGAACAGATGTGTTTTCAATTCTCTCCTAAATGACATCAGGTTGCTGTTTTTCCTGAGGGACAGGGGCAGGGAGTTCCATGCCTTCGCCGCTGAATAGGTGAAAGAGCGGCCGCCCCATCGGGCTCTCTTGATTTTTACTTTGGTTGCCAGGTGCAGTGAAGCTGAACGTAGGGTTCTAAGCGGCATATACGGCGGTATTAGAGGGTACAGTACTGCCGGGCCAGTTTGATGAAGGGATTTGTGCAGAATGCACATGGCCTTGAATAGTGTTCTTGAGGCCACTGGAAGCCAGTGAAGCTCCTTTAGGGCGGTTTTCGCCGACTGCCAGCGAGGGATATTAAACAGTAGGCGGGCGGCGCAGTTTTGAGTGACCTGAAGTTTTTTTGTCACTGTTGCCGGGGCCCCAAGATATAAAACATTTCCGTAGTCCAGGCGGGAGAGAATCAGGGCCTGGACCATGACCCTCCTCGCCTGGAATGGGAGCAGAGGGAGCACTTTCCGGAGCATTTTCATTAGCCCCACGCATACCGAGGCAGTGATAGTAGCTTGGGACGAGAAGTCTAGCGCTCTGTCCAACCAGACTCCCAGACTCTTTATGTGCTCTTTAGGAGGGGGGGGAGTACCGAGACACAGAGGCCAGTCATCCAGGAAGGAGGAAGGGGAGGAATTACCAAGCACCATGATCTCGGTCTTCTCCCCATTGAGTTTGAGGTGGGAGAGTTGCATCCACCCAGCTACAGCCTCCAGACATGGACCCAAAGTGTTCGACGAACCCCCCTCGTAGTCCAAAGAGACCACGAGTTGAGTGTCGTCTGCGTAGGTGACAATCCGCACACCAAAGGGGAGAACGATCTTCTCCAGAGGCTGCATGTAAACATTAAACAGCGTGGGGCTCAGGGAGGAGCCCTGAGGAACCCCACAGCTGAGAAGATGTTTTGATGATGTCACCTCGCCTTCAAATACCTGGAAGAAGCGTTCCTCCAAAAAGGAGGTCAGCCACAACAGGGCCGCGCCCGACACTCCCAAGCCACTCAAGCGATGTAATAATGTGGCATGGTTCACAGTGTCGAACGCGGCACTGAGGTCCAAGAGTATGATAGCTGTTTTACCACCTTGGTCCATTATGGCTCTCGCTGCCTCCGTGACCGCTAAAAGAGCGGTCTCAGTGCCATGTTGTGGGCGAAACCCTGTTTGGGAGACCTGGAGCAATTTGTTGGATTCCAAATATTCCCCTAATGCTTTGTTGATATGCCTCTCCAGCAACTTACTCATCCATGGAAGCAGCGAGATAGGGCGAAAATTGGATAGATTGTTAGGATCCAAATTCGTTTTTTTTAACAGGGCCCTTACCATTGCACACTTCCAGGCGGCTGGTACAGAGTTGGAGGTAATGGAGGTGTTAAGAGCCTCCAGCAAACAGGGGCGGATGGTGTCCATTGCTTTCACTAAGGTCTGGGGTGGAGCAGGGTCATTTGGGGATCCTGAAGTAACCTTCTGAGCAAGAGAATCTAAAGTATTAGGGTCCAGGAGTGGAAAGGTAGCCAAGGAGCAGGATGGGGGCAGGTCTGAATCTGAGGTGGGCAGTGGATTAGTGCCCCCATCATTTGCTGCTAATTGGGAATAAATGGCCTGAATCTTCTGTGAGAAGAAAGTGGCAAGATCCTCACAGCGGGCCTGCGCCCCCTCTGATATAGGTCTCTCAGCAGGAAGAGATATCAGAGATTTAGCGATTATAAAAATTTCCCTAGGTGAATTAGCTGCCATATTAATTTTATTTTCATAAAACTTGGCTTGAGCAAGTTTTATCTCCCTCTTGTAGTGCATTATAACTGCCCTGTACTCCAATTTTTTAGATTGAGAGCGGTCTTTCCTCCAGGCTCTCTCCGCTTTCCGGCACGTCTGTTTCAGGGCCCTAAGGGCGAGAGAGTACCAGGGAGCGACTTTGGGCCTTCTGATTGTTTGCAGGGAGCGTTTTGGAAGGACTCGATCTAGAGAGTTGGAGATCCAGTTATGAAAATTATGGACTGCTAGGTCAGGATTCTCCGTTTTTTGGGGCAGTTGTTCAGAGAGGGCCTGTTCCCAGGTGTGAATTGGAAGCGCGCTCCATTTCCTACCCCAATGCCTAGTATGGGGTGCAGAGGTAGTGGGAATATTGATGGACCATGTAATGGGAATTAGACAATGGTCAGACCATGGCAGTGGTACTGGTGTTTCCACCGAGAGCGTGTCCAAATTACTGAAAACATGGTCCAGCAGATGGCCCCTATTATGTGTCGGCTGAAACCCCTTTTGGGTCAGACCAATGGCTTGGAGGCTAGAGCGGAGGTCGTTAGCAGCGGCATTGAGGGGATCGTCTAGATGCAGATTTAGATCGCCCAGCAAAGTGAAGTTGGCAGAGGTAAGTACAGAGTTGGCGGCTAGGTCTGTTATGTTGGCAATAAAATCACCAGAAGCGCCTGGTGGTCGATATGCCAAGATCCCAGAAAAGGTAGTAGTCGGAGACAGACATAATGAGAAATATAGGTTTTCACACGATGAAGAGGTGGAGGGGGTGATGCGACATCTATAAGTATCTTTATAAATAATAGCTAGTCCTCCACCCCTGCCTGTCTGACGATTATGACATTTGATGGTATAGCCTTGAGGAATGGCCCACACTACTGTGGGATTATTGTGGGACTGGAGCCATGTCTCTGTTAGGAAGAGAGCCTCTGGATTGTACTCCTGAATCAACAGCGCCAACTCAGTATGATGCTTTGAGAGAGAGCGGCAGTTGAGGAGGAGCAGCTTCAAGGTGTACGAGGGCTGTCGGTCCACTCTAGTGGGTGGAGAAAGACCCCAGTTACAGCCTTTGCAACGCAAATTGGTGGGATAGGGAGGGGCAATAATAGGACAAGAAGAAACGCTAGTGGGTCGCAGGGCATGCAGCGTAGGAGCACTGTATACAATGCGGCGCCCTACCATAGTTCCAGACCACAAAGCCCGAAGCGTCTGACGCGGACTGGCGCAGACTGGCTTCTCTTTGGCGCCTCTTCGGCGCGTCAAAGGCGCTCCCGCTGCGCGTCACCGCTGCGCTGGGGGTAGCTGCCTATAAGGGTTAGGAGGTGTGGGGAGACTAGACCGGCGACCTATCAAAGATGGCTGCCTCGCAAGAAATAATCAGGCAACACGAGCGCTTTTCTCCCTCCACGCAAACAGCACAAAATCGCTGCGGTGGAACGGGGAGTGGCGCGACAATTACAATGACACAGTGGTAATGTACACAATAAAATTCCAAGTCTCAAGTTTAAAACGATTTTTGTAAAAAGTATTCACAACACAAGCACTTTGTCAAAGGTGCGTCACTAATGCTCCCATTAGCGCGGTAACGTTTTTTCAGTCTATCTCTCGACCGCCTTAGAAATCCGCCCTTTTGTACTCAGGGAGGTGCGGGGAGACTAGACCGGCGACCTATCAAAGATGGCTGCCTCGCAAGAAATAATCAGGCAACACGAGCGCTTTTCTCCCTCCACGCAAACAGCACAAAATCGCTGCGGTGGAACGGGGAGTGGCGCGACAATTACAATGACACAGTGGTAATGTACACAATAAAATTCCAAGTCTCAAGTTTAAAACGATTTTTGTAAAAAGTATTCACAACACAAGCACTTTGTCAAAGGTGCGTCACTAATGCTCCCATTAGCGCGGTAACGTTTTTTCAGTCTATCTCTCGACCGCCTTAGAAATCCGCCCTTTTGTACTCAGGGAGGTGCGGGGAGACTAGACCGGCGACCTATCAAAGATGGCTGCCTCGCAAGAAATAATCAGGCAACACGAGCGCTTTTCTCCCTCCACGCAAACAGCACAAAATCGCTGCGGTGGAACGGGGAGTGGCGCGACAATTACAATGACACCTCACCTTTTGCACCTCAGTCTTGATACAATCTCTGACATGGTCAGGTTGCCTGTAAATTTTGTTCTTTACAGGAAGACTATCACCAGTGTCCACCACATGGGTACACCAGTTAGTCTGACTGGGTGTCAGGGAGAACATATGTCGATATGGCTGCAAAACCTGTCTACAGTCATGTTGCTGATGTTAAGTGAGGCTGCCATCTAAGGCCACACCATCAACTGATCCATCCTCAGTGTTCTGAGTCAGCAGGTCTGGGAGAGGGTCACTCTCTTCCTCCTGCCCCTCATCTGTAGCCATGAGCAAGCCCATGTCTGCCCTGTCAATATATGCTTTCAGCCTGTTAACATGGAGCACCCTGTGGGGGCTCCTGGGAGTTCTTAAGTCCACCAAGTAGGTAACCTCTCCCTTTTTCTCAATGATTGTATGGGGTCCAGACCATTTGTCTTGGAGTGCTGCTGGGGCCACTGGCTCCAACACCCATACCTTCTGTCCAGGCTGGTACTCAGTCAGGGCAGGATTTTGGTCATGCCAGGCTTTCTGTAATTCCTGGCTAGCCTCAAGGTTTTTGGATGCCTTCTCCATATACTCAGCCATCCTGGAGCGGAGACCAAGTACATAGTCCACTATGTCTTGCTTGGGCTTTTTGAGAGGTAACTCCCGTCCTTCCCTCACCAGACATAGGGGTCCTCTTACAGGGTGCCCAAACAACAATTCAAAGGGGCTGAAGCCAACCCCCTTTTGTAGGACCTCTCTGTAAGCAAACAGAAGGCAGGGCAGAAGGATATCCCATCTTCGCCTGAGCTTTTCAGGTAATCCTTTGATCATGCCCTTGTGGGTCTTGTTGAATCTTTCAACAAGCCCATTGCATTGTGGATGATAGGGAGTGGTGAACTTGTAGTTGACACCACATTCCTTCCACATAGCTGTTAAGTATCCTGACATGAAGTTGGCACCTCTATCAGATACTACCTCCTTAGGAAATCCCACTCTGGAGAAAACTCCAAGTAAGGCCCTGGCCACAACAGGAGCTGTTGTGGTCCTAAGTGGAATTGCCTCTGGGTACCTGGTGGCATGGTCCACCAGTATGAATCTGTGCCCAGATGCTGTAGGGGGATCCATTGGACGAACAATGTCAATCCCCACTCTTTCAAAGGGCACCCCCACCACAGGTAGTGGTATTAGGGGGGCCTTTGTGGTACCACCTGCTTTGCCGCTTGCTTGGCAGGTTACACAGGAGCGACAAAACTCCTTTGTATCTTCTGACATGTGAGGCCAGTGAAAATGACAGACAAGTCTGTCCCAAGTTTTGTTCTGGCCTAGGTGTCCTGCTAAAGGAATATCATGTGCCAAGGTAAGAAGGAAGCCCCTAAATTGCAGAGGTATGACCAACCTCCTGGTTGTACCAGGCTTGGGGTCTCTACCCTCTGAATAAAGGAGCCCATCATCCCAATAAACTTTATGGGTACCTTGAGCATTCCCAGCAGCCTCAGCAGCAGCCTGCTGTCTGAGGGGTTCAAGAGAAGGACAGGTTAACTGAGCCTGCCCCAGGTCTGCCCTAGAAGGTCCCCCTATCCCCAGAAACTCAACCTGATCAGGTTCAAGCTCTTCAGGGACAGTTCCTTCAGGGGTCTCAAGACCATCTTCCTGTGAAGGCTGATCCTCACTTGTAGGCAGTTGGGAAGGCACAGCCTTTACCCTCCTGTTCTTCTTCTTGGAAGGTACTTGGTCCATTGTTCCAGGATCCAAGACCTGAGGTTCAGAGAGGCACTTTTTGGCCTGTGACCTGGTCACAGCAAGGACATGTGATGATATCCCTAACATCTCTGCATGAGTCCTGTACTCAACTTCTGACCATAGAGAGTTCTCCAGGTCATTGCCCAACAAACATTCTACTGGGAGATCAGCACTAACCACAACTCTTTTTAAGCCAGTTACCCCTCCCCAGGAAAAGTTAACAAGTGCCACACTATGTGTAGTAGTGACATTGCTGGCATTGGTCACCAGGTAATTATCACGTGGCAGGTATTGTCCAGGGTCCACAAAGCTAGGTGTCACCATGGTGACACTGACACATGTGTCCCTGTATGCTTGAGCCACTTTATCATTAATCAAAGGCGTCTGCCTGTACTTGCCCAGATTACTGGGACTGACAGTAGTGGACAAATCAATCTCCACATCACTGATCAGGACAGCCTGTGTAGGGGTTCTGACTAGGCCAGAATCTCCCTCAGTTCCCAAGGTGATACCAACTACCCCCTTAGTCTGTGGACCAACACTGCCAACTGTACTAGTGGGTGCAGGTGCCTTAGGGGCTGCAGTGTTGGGGGCTCCACCCTTTTTACACTCACTTGTCCAGTGAGAGGTGTTTTTACAAAAACTACCCCAGGGTTTTCTTTGACCTTCTTTCTTCTTTTTCTTGGAAGTTTGGGACCCACCCTCAGTATTAGTTTGGGGCCCTTTTGAAGACTTCTGGTCTTTAGCTTTCTGCTCCCCACCCTTCTGGTCTGTTTTCTTCTGGCCACCACCCTGGTTCTGGTTCTGGTTCTTTTGCTTAACTCTGGTTCTAACCCATTTGTCTGCCCTCTTTCCCAATTCTTGGGGAGAGGTTAGATCTGAGTCAACCAAATGTTGATGCAACTGCTGGTTCTGACAGTTATTTAAACTCTGTTCTCTCATAAGCAAATTGTACAATCCCTCATATTCTGTAACCTTACTTCCCAGCAACCAGCCTTCCAGAGCCTTAGTGGCACATTCAACAAATTCAGACCAGTCCTGAGTCTGTGTCTTCTGGGTGTTTCTGAACATTAACCTGTACTGTTCAGTGGTTAAGCCTAACCCATCAATCAGAGCACTATTCAGGACCAGGTAGTTTCTAGAATCCCCATCACTAACTGTGAGGAGTCTGTCTCGGCCTCTACCTTCAAAGGAGAGCCACAAGATTGCTGCCCACTGCTCCTGAGGGATCTGCTGTACTCTGCAGGCTCTCTCAAGTGCAGTCATCCATTTTTGGATGTCATCCCCACTCTTGTAAGGGGGCAAAATCTTACTCAGGTTTCTATTGTCATAGGACCTGTCTTTATCCTTTTGGATAGTGCTGCCACCAGTGGATCCTAATCCACTCTCTCTAGGCTGTCTTGCTCTAGCAAGCTTCTCTTTGGCCAGGGCAACTTCTAATTCTTGCTTCTGGATCCTAAGTTCAGCCTCTCTCATTTTGGCCTCATGTTCCCTTCTCTGAGGGCTAGACAGCTCCCTTCTGGAGTGTCCATGAGAACCTCTAGAAGCTTGGGAGGCATTGGACTCACCTGAGTGATTACTTCTCCTCCTTTGCTCCTGGTTAAGTCCACTTGGGGATCTGAATGGGTTGGACCCACGTTCAGTCCCAAATGTGCTTAAGTTAGCCAGGTTAAGCCTGCTGACTAGCACCTGACTATTTCTCTCATCATCAGACTCACTTTCCTCCTCCTCCTCCTCTTCTTCCTCATCCTCTGGCTGAGTATCTCCAGTGACCTGGTCTTTCTCATCTATCTGGATGACAGGGGCAGGGGTGTCAGTGTTGTCATCTTCAGTGGGAGAGCCTCCCTCTCCAGTCCCTGAGGGGCCTGGTTTGGAGGTCTTTAGAGCTTCAGACTGGTCTAAAAGCTCTCTGAGGTGACTTGCTGTAGGGCTGGGACCCATTTTGATTCCTCTTAAGGAACACAGCTGCCTCAGTTCTTTAAAAGTAAAGATAGCAAATTTGGATGGTGACCTTGGAGGGTCACTCTCAACAGAGATAGGTCCAGTGGATCCCTCTGCTCCAGACATTGCTCTAGTGTGGGTGGATGTGTTGCAATCTACCTACACTGGTGTTTGCCTACCAAACCTATCTAGTAGTTGTAGTCAGGGTGTGCTACTCCCTATCCTCTACAACAACTAAGTTCAGTAGAACTTAAGTATACTAGTCTTGTTTTAGTGTACCTATCAGGTACCTGTATGATCTTTCAAATGATACTCTCCAAAGATTGTAATGATAAAACAACAGCAAGCTCAAATCCCAATCCGCTGCTCACCAATGTGAGAAGTTGGCCTGATATATGATGCTCACTAGTTCTAGTGATCACCTTGTATCATGCCAAGCAACCCTTATGGTGGAGGTTGTGAAGTCAACCTTATAGACAAGCTATCCTAGGGGTAGCATGGACTAAGCAGTCTTAGGCTAAACTCTGTAAAGGCATGTGAAGCAAGCTGTTTTACCATACACAATCCCCTTGAATACCAAATGAAAGGACACCACACAGATATATATTGAAAATATATATAGATTTATTTCTATAAATATCCCCTATACTCTTTATGAGCACAGAAGCAAATGCGTTAAAACAAAACACAGTTTAAATATACAAAAGTTGCGCAATTATGGATGAGCCATAGGGGCCACCTAAACCATATACTAAAATAGTGGTATAAGAACCAGTATGGGGAAAGTGAAGAGGCCTAGGGCCTGGGGAATCGCTGGAGCTGTTCAGGACTAACAGTGATGAAGTCGGGAAAGGCCCGCGGGACTCGGGTGCCGTGCTTAAAGTGCACGCATACACCAATGCAATGTCAATGGTGCGTAAAAGTTACAAAGTTAGTGTTTAAGGAACCTTCCGATGGACCTACAAGGATAAAACTTTAGACACAGGCACTAGAGGTGTACACCAGTGTGGGAACACCGTTGTTGCTGAGTTACCTCACCCACAGGAAGCGGGTGCACAGGTGCGAAGTAGTGTCGGGTTTCGTCATGCAGGTCGATGGTGCTTGGAGCTAAAGATGCTGCAGGCGGGTCGTCGTGAGGAGTTACGGTGGATCCAAGGGTGGATCTGAAGAGGTGAAGACCTGAAAGGAGAGGGGACAATGTTCAAAGACACTAGCCAGTGACTACCGTGGAACCAGGATGGAACCAGGCGATGTCGGGTGCAAACAGGTGATGATGTGAAGATTGTCTCTGCAGCCACGTGGACACGAAGAGGTCAAGGATGTCCAGGAGTCGATCACGAGCTGTCGCTTGATGGCTCTCACGGATGGCGGTGTCGACAACTTGATTGGAGCAAACAGGCCTTGGCAAAAGCAAGTCATGCAGGAATTGTTTCAAGCTTCTCACTCGGACCAGCAAGGTCAGAGCGGGTGCTCCTTTTCAGGGGAGCAAGGGCCAGTCTGGAGCAACCAGACCAGCAGTGTAAGTCGTAGTTTTCGTCACCAAGATGGCCACTAGCCGCGTGGCAAGTGACCGGGATGGTGCGTCAAGTGGCAAAGTGCAAAAGGGCCCCACGCAGATTGTGGAGATGCTGGGGGGCTGATCTTCGGTGCAAATGCTGCTCGGTGATGGGGATTCTCAAACCCCAAAGCACAGCATCGAGGGTGCCTCGGGTGCTGTGCAGTCAGGGGGTCTTGCAAGATGTCCGGTCCCACGTCTCTCGGTGCCTCCACGGGTCTCTTCTTTTCAGGGACTGTGGATCGGGCTCTGAGATGTCTGGGAGTCTGGGTCTTGTCAGGCTCTGGGCTCAGGCTCCGGCGGGAGGCGGCAGCAAAGCAGACATCAAGTTGCTGGTTGGTGCCTGTATTCACAGGGTGGTCACTCCTTGGCCACAAGGGAGATTCTATTCAGTCTTCTGTGCAGCAGAATGTCGAAGTCCACGTTTCTTCTGTATTTCAAGTCGAGGTCAGGATGATCTGAAGTCTAAGGACACAGCTCCTACTCTTATTCCAAATCTGGGGGCCGGATCACCTACTAGGTCCCTCTTCTGGGTGGGACCAGTAAGGGGGGCGGTTACACCCCCTTTCCTTTGTGCAGCTTCGCGCCAAGACTGGGGCTGGAGAGCCCCAGCACCGGTTTGAACTGGCATATGCACAGGGACACCTTGTGTGCCCCAGGCATGTCTGATTCTCTTCAGCCCTGTCCTACCCAATACACAAAATCCTGTCTGGAGTGATGCTAGCACCTCCCAAGGCAGGAAACCCTTTGTCCAAGCTGCCCTCGCTGGAAGGACTCCCAGCAGCAGGAGGTCAGACTTGTGTCTGTGGTGGCAGCATCCATTTTGTGATGCTGAGGCTCTGTTTAACTTTAACCGGGGTTCAGGCTAGGTACATGTCGTGTCCCTCTAGAAGGGTGGAATGCTAGCCCCGTCGCCAGAACTGGCGAGGGGGTAGTATTCCAATTCGTATGACACCTTACTCGACATGTTTTGATAAAGCCAAACCAAAGATAGCATTTAACCGCGAGGTTCATAATGCACTTAAGAGTATATGGTATGGCAGTATCATGATACAGCTAAAGGACATGGTTCCGGAAGCTGCAGACAGGCTCAGCTCATGCCATAGCACCATCTCACATATTTCCAAGCACTCTGCCTCCAGGATTGATGAGGCCTTCCATAGGAGTGGCTGATAGGAACATATGTGTCCATTTTAGGTTAGGCATAGGCATACTACACCTAAGTAAGGGGTGGTTACACCGACTTACCCTAGCTGAGTGATCAGCCAGTTGTGTCAAATATGGAGGCCAGGCCAGGGGTGGCACAATACGTGCTGCAGCCCCTGGTAGGCCTTGGAAGCACCTATGCCCTGGGTACCTGGGTACACTGTTACAGGGGCCAATAAGGTGAACCAGTTCCAATTTCGTAATGCACCTAAAGTACATTGGCAATAATTTAGAGAGAGAACAGCAGGCTGTGGGTCTGATTAGCAGGCCCACAGCCACATTAAGTCATAAACCAGTGAAGCAAAAAGCAAAAATTTGGGGTGACCATAGGATATCAGACCCTACTCTCCTACAGCTACGCCCCGCAAGGGGCGTGGGTATAATGTTTACCATAAGGGGCAGCACATGGTGGTTGGCCACGGTGCTGCCTGGCTCATCAGGCGGGCAGGTGGCGAGAATGCGGCCTGCCCATGGATCGCCCGTAAGATAATCCACTATGATTACATAACGTTGTATGTAATAAAATAAAGCTGCAGCAGTTTCTTCCCAATCTAACACTGGTGTCTAGTGTGTTATTTGCTGGATGCATGCTAAGTGTGGGGTGGGGGGTCCTGTCGCCCTGAAGTGTCTATTACAAATTACAGCGTTTGCCCTGCCTCACCAAATCCTAAACAAGATCTTGTGTTTTTGGAAAAGATGATTTTGAAGTTCATGCACTTCATTGCAAGTTGCCATGTATAGGGGTGCTCAAATTGGCAGGTTTGGAATGACCAATTCTGGGCGGTAATTACATCACAGCACTGTGCAATTGTGAATTACAGCTAAATTGCGCACGCACAAGATGACTTTCTGCGTTATTTTTCTTGCACTTTCGTCACTTTATATTCCATTTTCAAGTTTTAGGTACCTCATTTTACTATCACTCCTAAGTCCAGCAATGTTTAGTCTGCATATCTAACCGTGCTTGAATATACATTGGCTTGCATGGCTTGCAAAGAAACTCCCCGGTCAGTTTTTTGACTTGTTGAATTGTACTGGGGTAATTTTTATGGTGTTTTAATTTTCTTTTATTATATCTCTAATTCTTTGTGATTATTTCATTCAGTTGTATGTATTTATTGATTACTTGTTTTCATCTCGTTATATGCATTTGCTTTTATGGTCTTATTTGGCCGGATAAAGTAATTTCAATTGAATTATTATCTCTAAAATGGGGAATAAACAGACAGTCGCCGAATTACCAGTTCCTTTTCATAATGCAAGTCTTCATTCCAGGGACCATGCCGCTCCCTTCCCTTTGCTCTGAGAATGAACTGGTGTGGAAACACCAGGCCTGCTACTCTCACTCCCACATCCACACTGAAAAGTGTTGCATCGCTGTTTTACTGCAGCAATGCATCACTTTTCATAAATGAGGCCCCTTTATGATGTTTTGCCATAGGGCAGCACCACAGGCTATTTCTCCTCGTTGTGCCTCCCTGGCACTGCTTCAGATTTACTATTTCTCGTAAATCTGGGGCAGTGTCAAAAAGCCATTGTGGTTGCTGGGAACACCCCCAGCAACACCCATTGCACTCCCATTTAATACAGAAAACTGTGTTAAAGGGAACAATATTTACGAGGCAGTATTAAGCAAAAAAAAGTGGCTTATTGCTGCTTCGTAAATATGGAGCAGGCTCCTGCCCCACAGAACTTCATAAAAAGTGAAGTTCCCTGTATTTAACGGCCATCACTAACTGATGGGCAAGGTATGTTATAACTATGTCCCCAATCTTCAATTACAGGCTACTTGGTTTAATTCCTCCGAGTCACTCTATTTCTGCATGGTCATTTATTCTATGATGTCTTCACAAAGGAAGGAAAAATGGGTTAACACCTCCTACTCAAGTTTCCAGAATTCTCGAGAACTTTCCTAGAATCGATGGTGTCGTTTCTGTCAGTAGTAACTAAGGGGTATATTATCAAGGGGCTTTATCTCCGCTTTTTTGGCTTTAAAAGCCAAGAAAGTGGAGATAAAATTATCTCCCTATTACCAAGCTGTCACTAACACCAGTTAACGACAGCTAATAGGAGATAGTGACCATCTTGGGCCCCGCTTTGCATATCAGTGATATTTATCACTAATGACATGCAAAGTGGGCGTGCCAAGATGTTAGAGACTGAAAACAGTCGCTAACATCGCTATCTCCTATTACCAACTTTTGGAGATATTCGCGCTAAGCGCGAATATCTCCAAAAGCTAACACCTGCCCTGAGCAGTTCTTAGCCATGTTATCCAATGGGAGGTGGATAACATGGCTAAGAGCATTTGCTCGATGATGCATGAATATCGCTGACTTTTCAGCGATATTCATGCATTGCGGCCGTTTTTTATCTCATTTGCGATAAACCTTGCTAATAGCAAGGTTTATGTGCGATAAAAATCGCCGATTTGCGGCGATAATTTTTGTCTCTAAATAAGTTAGAGACAAAAATTATCTCTATTGGTTGGTAATATGCCCCTAAAACCTAGCACTTTTCACGATAAGTAATTCAGAATCTAACCAGGTCAAGTTTGCCAGCAGATCAGAGTATTTAAAAGAAAAAAAAAAGAAAAATATGTATATTGACTATTGCTAGATATAATTTAACTACGCTTTAAACATGCCTAGTAATATATAAATGTTTAACAAGTTACAGCTACAACATGCCTATAAATGAAAAAGTGATGTCTTGATAAAAATAAACTGTAGGTTTACTTTTGTTGAACCTACGAACTTGTTTATTTTTGCACTTATTGAGTCAGCATGGCTGTCCTTGATTACCCAGAGCATTCTTAAAAACTGACTGAAGTATAAACAATTACCGAAGTAGTTGATGGTCGGTATCATACGGATGTGTGATTACCTCTAAGTGGCGCTGTGGGAGCAAACATTGTTCTTCGTTTTGTTTTTCCTTCAAACTATAATAATAGGCTTATGGATGTGTAGCTTTCTTCAAATCGCGCCTGTTCTGATCTTTTTACCTCTGGTCTGTTAGTTTGTCCCATGAGAGTTTGCTGCAGGGCTGCGTTGTATCTAGGTAAGAAAAGCATTTCTGAGATTGTGCTCTTCTGTTTTCCGTGCTCATTTTGAGAACAGTGCTAACTTTTGAAGGATGACAAAATGGCTGCCTTCTTTTCTACCCCGCGACCCACTTCCACGTCCCTTTCCTGTGCTGTAATCAGTGCATAACATTATCAATCTGTTCGTGGTTTTGTGAGCCAAAATAAATGTTAAACTGTGAAACATGTTCATTGATGCGTCATAAATGTTCCACGTGGTTATTTATTGAAACTAAAACTAGAAACAAAAGTCTACTACTACTATAATAGTCCATTTGACTACCTTTCAACAAATGTAACCCTTCTCGCCAGGTAGAAATAATAAAAAAAACAATATGGGACGTTTTTTATTTAGCACTTGCTACATGTTTTATTGATTTGTGTAGATGTGCAAACCATATTTTTTTACTATAATATGTTCTACAGAATGTATTAAATTCATAAGGATGAAAGACTGAGTCATTTCTGCATGATGAGCTGAAGAATTCAAACAGAAATCAGCATTGAACTCCTAACTCATTATCCTACCTTACTCATACTGTTTTGCATGGTTGACAGTAAAATACAAACACAGTTTCAAAAGAGAAGTTATGGTTCCTAACCAGTTATGGTGAGCAGTGCAGCAATGATTTCCCCCAATGTACTGCTTATCACCTCACACATGGTGATACATTTAGGGCCATGTTTAACAAAAAGTAACACACCGCAGCAAGTCACCTTGCTGCGTTGCCTTCCAGGGAAAGGGCAGAAATGTGCCCTATTTATCACAATTCAGCACATTACTGCCTTTTCCAAGTGCTGGTGCATAATAGGCTGCCTAGTGCCAACACAGGCACCCTTGCACTGTGGTGCAAGGGTGCCGGTGTTGCATGCAGGATTTTTCTTGCGCAGGAAGGGATACATTCCAGCACAAAAGCAATCAGTCCCCTGAGGCATTTTCCGCCTTCTATGTGAGCTGCAGAATGCGGAAATACCCTGGAAAAATAAAGCTATTTGACCCTGTTATGCCTCCCCTGAGAAGGCTTAGCATCTTGGCGCATTCCCAGGTCTACCAGTGATGGCAAATCTGGGAATGCATCAAAAACAATAGGAGAGTAAGGGTTTCTCCACAAAAGTGGAGGGAGGTACTCCTGGTCCCCTAGACCAATTATAAATAAACAAAAAGGAGGAGTATCACCACAGGACCAGGAAGTGGCCCTACTGGAGATGAGCAAATTTTTGAAGACTCAAGGAGAATTGTTCCTTGTTTTAATAAACCCCTCACTCACCAACCTGGTTGGTGACATGCTTCATCATCGGGGCCCACCCGGATTGCCGAGTGCCGTCCGGGTGTGCTGCGACACCTGAATTACAGTGGAGCTGGTTATTTTTTCATGTGTGGAGGGGTAAAAGAAAGAGAAAAAAGTGATTTAACAATTGACACAGTATACCTTCAATAAAACTTTAATCTGAAGGTACTGGACTATAATAAAAACAAAGTGTAAGATATTAAAGAGGGTTACAATGACCGGCTATATCGATGCGGAAAAAAGAAAGGGTCTACATGTTTCAACCTCTGAGCGGGATTGCCAGGTTTTCGTCAGGACCATATAAGCCTGGGCGGTCTGCGCACGCTAAGGTGCACCCAACCCTAGGCTAAGTGAAAAAAATTTAATGTAAAATCACAGTCAAAAATGGGCTGAATCACAAAAAATTATTTTGGTCAGAAAAAACACCTGTGGAAGGAAACAACAAAAGAAACAAACAATTTAATACATGCCTGTTACGTGGTTTCACTGATTTAGGTGCTTCATACTTTCCCCATGGTTCAAGTGCAACTATTGGTGAGCTAATTTGCTGGTACTGTGAAGAGGCGTGGATAGACTGATAGGTGTATACTGCTGAAAATAGTGGTTCTGGATGCGAAATGCACTGTGAATTGTAGGCACATGCAAACACTATCAATGCACCAGTGTAAGTACTGTTAGAGATTCACAACGCCATTCATAATTCGTCATGCAGTGGAGGACGCTCAAATCAAGTGGTTGTGAGCTCGTATTCAAAGAAATGATCAAAGCTAGGGGGGAAAACGCTGCTTGGGGCGTATGAAAGGAGAAGCGCTTACTCGGGATCGAGTGAGTAATGCTACATAGGAGATCGGGGACAGGGCGCAGTCCAGAATCTGTCTGAATAAAGCACAAATGGAAATCAATCAGCATGGTTGTAGATTTCGGCTTACGAGCAGAAAAACCCCAACGGGGGTTATTGTCGACCCGTAGCTAGTACTCACTGCGACCTGGAAAAGACAGGGTAGTTGTGCCTAGGGGCTGCCCGCCGACTCCTCGAGGATGCAGCCGAACCGAATCGGCGTGTATTTAATGAACGGCTCGCTTCCGGGTATGAGCGTGGGTAAAGGGGGCACGTGATGGGCATCGCGCTCAGGGTCATGACGTATGACGGAGCGGTTACCGGGGCAACGAGGGATAGTTGTCATTACGTGTAGGGGAGAAAAACACTAAGGTTGGAAGCGCTTCTTTAGTGGAATCTGTGGAATGAAGGGAAAATAAACCTACGTTAATAATAGGAAGTGTGCCTGCAAGGAGAGCAAGCAAATGCAAATTATGCAGAGGAGATAGTGCTAGAGTGGATAATGTCACGAAGCACTGAAACAATCGAAGAGCTCCGTGGCTAAGAGCTTAAGGGAGAGGAAAGTCAGGAAATGAAAAGATAGTTGTTACATGCATGGGTAAAAGGAAAAACTTTGCAGTTTAATTCCAAATGCACAGGGAGTTACTTCTGAAGAACAGTATTCCACGGGATATTGTCATTAAGCCCAGTCTTGTTTGTAGAGAGTCTATACACCCAGCGTTGCTCCTTTTCAAAGAGGCGTTGCTGGATTCTGGGACCAGACTTGACCTGTTCGATCACCGTCCATTGAAGATCATTGGTAGTATGGTTTTTCTCAATGAAATGTTCTGTGAGTTTTGTCATGGACTTTTTACATCTTATGGTGCTCCTGCGCTCACAGAATCTTGTTTTTACCTTTCTGCAGGTCATCCCCACATAAGATAAATCGCATGGACATTTGATTAAATACACCACATTTTCGCTGTTGCAGTTAGTATGCGCTCTCTATGTCCAGGTTTTCCCAGGTTCAAGGTTCAATGTTTTTTAATTGCTTGTCAAGTGGCAAACGCTACAGTTTTCACATTTGAAATGTCCCATCACGTTGGGCAGACCCCATGCCATAGTGATAGTCCGTGGTACTTGTTCAGGGACCTTAGGCCGTGTGTTGACCAATGTGTCTTTGAGACTGCGGGATCTTTTAAAGGAAAATAAAGGCTTTTCCCATTTGAGATTGCCAGAGTTTACAATTGACCAATGTTTATTAACAGATTTCGTCATTAGATTCGACGCTGTATTGTAAGTGGTAACGCACGTTAATGGAATCTGATCAGTGGTGCGTCCGGTGGTTTCCAGTAAAGCGTCTCTCGGTTGATTTCGCGCTCGTTTTTGGCACTTACTTAGAATCTGCGTGGGGTAACCTCTAGCGACCAATTTATCTGTAAGAGTGGCTGCCTGGGATCTTTAGTCATTGACCTTGCTACAATTCCTGCAAAGCCTGAGGTATTGCCCGTAGGGTAGGTTCTCCCTCAGTGGTCTGGGATGAAAACTATCGAATCGGAGCAAATTGTTCTTTGCCGTGGGTTTTTGATAAGAGTCAGTTTCCAAATGACCATTCTCCTTGGTAATGCAGATGTCCAGAAAGATCATTTTCTTGGAATCAATTGTATTAGTGAACCTAAGATAGCGGTCACATGTGTTGATCCACTCTGTGAATTCTGTAAGGATGGTGAGGGGTCCTTGCCAAACCACAAAGACGTCGTCTATATATCTCTTCCAAAAAGAGATATGGGAGAGGTATGGATTGTTGGCACTGAGAATGTATTTCTTCTCAAAATCGTGTACATACAAGCCTGCTACACTGGGGGCAAAAATACTGCCCATAGAGGTACCCCCCGTCTGGAGGTATAGATTGCCCTCAAATTCGAAGTAGTTCTTTTTCAATGCCAATCTGGCGCACTCCAGGATAAAGTTCTTTGGTGTATTATAGTTCCATTCTGTGTCGTCAAGGGTTTTTCTAAGCACCTCAAGGGTGTCATCTTGAGGGATGCTGGTGTATAGGCTTTCGATGTCCATACTAAGTAGGATGGTGTCGTCATCTACGGTGAGGTCTTTGATCAAGTTCAAAAGACTTTTAGTGTCTTGGAGATATGTAGAAGTTTCTTGGACTAGTTTTTTAAAGAAAAAGTCACAAAAACTGGAAAGTGGTTCCAGGAGGGAGTTAATACCAGACACGATGGGTCGTCCTGGTGGTGGGTTCTTGCCTTTATGCATTTTGGGCAAGATGTAAAAGTAGGGAATCTTGCCTTCACTTATACAAAGGTAGTCTGCTTCCTGTTTGGAAATGAACCCTCTGGACTCCGCGTGCTCCACGAGGCTGAGAATCTCACAGCGAAGGTCGTTAGTAGGATCTGAAGGAAGGGGTCTGTAGTTGGCAGTGTCAGACAGGAGGCGTAGACACTCTGTCTGGTAGATTTCCTCGTCTAGAATCACCACACCTCCTCCCTTGTCAGTCAGCTTGATGATGATAGTATCACATGTTTTGAGGTTGGTCAGAGCGGCATTTTCTTCCCTGCTCATATTTTGAAAAGTGTTTGAAGCCTGTAAATTTTCAATGTCATTAAAGACGGCTTGCTCAAAGGCTTGAATTTCCACTGGGATGGTATGGGGTGGAGGTATGAAAGTAGATTTCAGACGCAAGCCAGTTTCAACGGCACGAGTGGATAAGTTCCTATTACATTGTGAACTAGCTTCTTTTTTCAGGAAATTGCGACTCAAGGCTTTTTTTGAAAAACAGGGAGTTTGAGTTTGAGTTTAGAATATTTGTAGAGCTCACGTACACCTGGCGGTTTCATGGCGCTGTGTGGTACTGAGCCCAAGTGGGCAAGAGGATCGGGGAGAAGGGGAAGAGTAGGACAATTATGATGGGAAGGCCTGTGAAAAAAGCAAGGTTTTAAGCGCCTTGCGGAAGTGTGGGTATTGAGTGGAACATCTAAGGTGAGCGGGGAGAGTGTTCCAGAAGGCATGGGCAAGTGTGGAAAATGTCGTGCCCCCCAACATTTTACGTCTGAAGCGGGGAACTGTCAGTAATTGCTGAGAGGATGAGCGTAAGTCTCTGACGGGGGCGTAGGCCTTGATTTCTGAGGAGATGAACGCAGGGGCTACGCCAGCCCGAGCTTGAAAGATGATACATCCTAGCTTGAAGTGGACTCGTTCCCGAATGGGGAGCCAGTGCAAGGACTTTAGGAGCGGAGTGACATGGTGGAATTTGGCTAGGTTGTGAACCAGGCGGGCGGCCTGGTTTTGGACCAGTTGTAATCGGCGCATACTGTAGGCGGGCATGCCGCAAAAAAGGGCGTTGCCATAGTCTAGGCGGGAGATTACCATCTCCAGGACAATGAGTTTCAGGGCGGAAAAAGAAAAGAAACGGGAGACTTTACAGATCGTGCAGAGTGAAAGAAAGGAGGAGGAAACCACAGAGCTGACCTGGGAGTGCAGAGTGAGTTGGTCGTTCAGTTTGATCCCTAGAGTTTTCACAGAGGAAGAGGGAGAAGGGGGGTGCCTAGGGAGGGGGGCCAGAAGAGCGGAGTCCAGGGACTGGAGCAGCCACCTGTCAAAACCAACTCAGTTTTGTCTGGGTTTAACTTCAGGTGGTTGTAATTCATCCAGTCCCGGATAAAGATCATAATAGACTGGAAATTCGCCATGGACTCAGGGGAAGGGGACAAAGTAAAAATAAGCTGGCGGTCATCTGCGTAGTTGTAGACGGAGACCTCCATTTGCTGAAGAGTGAAGATGAGAGGGGCAATGTACAAATTAAATAAAAGGGGAGAAAGGGAAGAGCCCTGAGGGACCTTCTGGAAGTCCGCCGAGTAACCACCCAGGCGAACGGCCTGGGTGCGGTCCATCAGGAAGGAGGACAGCCAGACCAAAGCTGAACCACCAACCCCGCCGCTCCGACACGAGAGAGTAAGATGGAGTGATGAACCCTGTCAAAAGCGGCGGAGAGGTCGAGGAGGACCAGGGCCTGGGGGTGGTTAGTGTCCATGCCTTCTCTGAGATTGTCAAGGACCGATAACACTATGGACTCTGTGGAGTGTGCGGGGCGAAACCCTGCCTGACGTGGGGCTAGCACTCCATTTTCCTCCACAAAGGTACTGAGCGCTCTGGTGACATGGCACTCTAGTACCTTCCCTAGGAAGGGCAGCAGTGAAATGGGACGATAGTTGACTAGAGCGGAGGGGTCGGCGCCCGGTTTTTTGAGGACGGGGACAATGATGGCCGATTTTAGAGGTTGAGTGACAATGCCCTGGGTCAGTGAGCTATTGAGAAATTTAAGAGGAGGCTGAGCACAGACCGAGTAAATGTGCATCAAGATGTGGGCAGGGCAGGGGTCTAAAGGTGAGCCCGATTTGATCAAAGGAAGAAGAGAGAGAAAGGCTTCCTCAGTCAAGGGAGGAAAGGAATCAAGGCGTGCCGCGACTAATGGACACTGGGGGTTAACGAAGGAAGGGGGGGAGAAGGGATGTTGGCTTTGATTTTTTTTTTTTTTTTTTTTTTAAATATGTTTTTATTGCAGGTAATAAATGTTGACACATTATTGGCACCTTATACCTAGGGAAAACCATGAGGACGTCAATAGGATCAGCTCTATACACGGCCATTCAGCCCACAACCCGGGGGTCGGGCGGCGTGTGCCATCAGTCCACAGGGGAACAATTCTCCAGTCCAGTAAAGTGCAACAGGTGAAATGAATATATCCCGTCTGCTTTTTCTAAACAACCCAACAAAACAAAACATCCCCTCCCCATTCCCCAATCAGTTTCATCCCCCCAGAGGAGGTAATTGCTAGGCGCAGTTGTACCTTAGTCTAGTGCTCTCGGAAACCGAGAGCTCTCCCATTCCCCTTTCCCCCTCCCTCCACCCCCCTCGTCATCAGCAGCGCATTGTGTGGCCACTCAGTTCGTGAGAAGAGACTTAGATCCCGATCGGGGGTCTAACCCACTCGTGATCTGTTATTGAGGTCCGGATCTCTCTCCTTCTGTACTATCAGAGTCAGTATGTGTGTCATGGTCGCGCAGGGCCTGCACCAACGTCTCCCATGCCTGCGCCGCTTCCAGAGCCCTCTCATCCCTTCGCCGCTGCACCTGTTGGTATCTCAATGTACTTTCACTTCCCGCCCACTTGAGAAGTTCATTACGCCATTTATCACCTGTAGGACCAACTCGCTCCTTCCAGTGTCTGGTGATTTCCCGTTTGGCAAGGAGCAATTCTAAATCTATAAACTTATTAGTGATCTTGTGTTTAGGGGTATGTGGAAACCAGTGTAGGATCCCCACAGCTGCATCTATCTGTAACGATCGACCTGTCACTGCAGTCAGTGTTTCTCCCACAAACGACCAGTAGGTAGTCAGCATAGGGCAGGACCACAGCATGTGCAAAAGGTCCGCTCCGGCCGCCCTGCATCTAGGGCATGCCGCGGTTTCTAGGTCGAAGTATTTCTGCAACTTCTTCGGTGTCAGATAGGCACGGTGTAAAATGTAGAAGTGGACCAGTTGGAACCGGGCATTACGCGTGCCCTTCCAGGCCTGCCGTAACAGCTGGGCCCACGCGGTCTCCGGGATGTCTTTCCCTATGTCCAATTCCCATCGGGCCCTAAGATCCGACAAGGGGGTCAGTTTGTCCCCTATCATTCTGGAATATAAGCACGAGACCGCTTTAACCGTCCCTGCAGACATCATGACGTACTGGCACGCCGCCGACATCCGCGGCTCCCCCTGGCCCATCCTCCAATGCGCCTGGAGCGCCCTCGTGACCGCCGCATGTAGCAAAAAATCGCCTCTGGGGACATCATAGCGGTCCAGAAGCTCCTGGAAGGGCAACAACGTTCCGTCCTCGAAGAGGTCACCCACGGTCTGTATGCCTAGCTCCTCCCATTCTCCTAGTCGTGACCAGTCGCCACCATGGGGTAGCGCCGTGAGCATTCCCATCGGGATCTCCGGGGCATAAGGTCTCAGTTTTCCCAGTCTACGATGTGCCCTGGTCCAACACGAGCGTATGGTGCGTTCCTCCTGAGTGAGGTCTCGCAAATCGATCCTCTGATGGAGTGCAATATACGATAGGACATGTCTGGGTATGCCAGTGCCCCGCAGCTCTTCCGGTCCTCGAAACTCACGCGCCACTTCCTGGGTAAAGACCTGCAACTGAGCGGCCAAGTAGTACGCCTCAAAGTCGGGCGCCGCCAACCCCCCCTCCGCCCTAGGTCTCTGCAATGTTCTGAGCGCCACTCGTCGTCGGCCCGAGCCCCACAAGAATGCCACTATCATGGTCTCCAGACCCTGGAAGCTAGACCTCGGGATCCAGACCGGCAGCGTTCTGAAATAGTATAGCAGGCGAGGGAGCGCCACCATCTTCAGTAGCGCAATTCTTCCCGCCACTGACAAGGGCAGGGTGGACCAAAAGGCCATGCTACCCTTAAGCGCTCGGATGCCTCTGGATATGTTACCCTCAAGTATGTCAGCAGGGCGATGGTAAACTCGCACCCCCAGGTATTGAAAGCAAACCGGCTCCCATCGGATCTCTCTATGAATGTCCGGTTCAGGACTAGCGCTGCGGACCGGGAACAGGCAGGTCTTAGCCCAGTTCACCCGAAGCCCCGACACTGATCCAAAAGTCGTGAGCACTGAATCAGCGCCAGTCAGGGCCGCCCCAGCATCTTCTAGGAAAAGCAACAGGTCATCTGCGTAGAGGGATATGTACTGGTAGCCCGTCGGAGATTGTAATCCCCTGTAGTGGGCCCCAGTACGGATCGATATAGCCAGCGGCTCTACCGCCAGGGCAAATAGCAATGGGGAGAGCGAGCAGCCTTGTCTCGTGCCTCGCTCAACGGGGTAACGTTGAGAAATCAGCGGGCCCGCCTTCACCCTAGCCACCGCTGACGAGTATAACACCGCAATCCACCTCAGGAACCCCTCACCTAGGCCAAACCTCTCTAGTACTCTGTGGAGATACACCTATTCCAAGCTGTCGAAGGCTTTCTCCAAATCTATCGAGAGAATCATAGGATCAGGAGCATAGGCATGGTCCCCCTCCAACAGTCGGAACAAGCGCCGGATGTTCATCGAAGTATTACGTCCGGGGATGAAGCCCGCCTGGTCCACATGCACTAGCGAGCTCATATGGTCCAACAGTCGTGTGGCCAATATGCTGCTCAAGATCTTATAGTCGACCGTGAGCATGGAGAGCGGTCTATAAGACGCCGGCTCTACGCCTTCACGGTCAGGCTTGAGTAGAGGTATCACGAGGGCTTCCCGCATCGAGCCCGGTAACCGCCCCAGAGTCTTCGCTTCCTTATATACCTGCAGGAGTTTGGGGGCCAGGAGCTCCACGTATACCGCATAAAACTCCACTGGGATCCCATCCAGGCCCGGTGTTTTGTTTCGCGCCATGTTTTTAATGGCGTGTTTGATCTCTCCAATCTCCACGTCTCGCCCCAGGTCCCTCGCCCGTTCCTGTTCCAGAGCGGGGATCGGCAGATCGCTCAGGAAGGTATCCGTTGGGGTAGTATCCGGGGTTAAACGACTACGATAGAGCTGCTCATAGTAATTCCAGAAGCAGTGAAGGATTTCGGGTTGAGTATAGACCTCATTGCCTTCCGCAGTGCGCATGGCCACAATCGGCGAGGTGCGTCTCGTCGGGTTGGCAAGCCAAGCTAGCAACGTACTCGATTTGTCGCCCTCAGCCAGTGATCTAGTCAGGTAAGTTTTATGGTCATAGCTCCGCAGTCGTTCAACTTCTACGGCTACAGCTTCCTTAGCCGCTAGAGTCTGTTGTTGGAGCTCCGGGCGGCCCGGGCGGGCCAGTTCCAGTTCGCGGAGGACTCGATCAGCTTTCGCCAGGTCCTCCCGAAGTATGCGGCGCACTCCAACCTTCTGCGTTATACAATAGCCCCGAACGACCACTTTAAAGGCGTCCCACTCTGTGGCTCTCTCAGCGGTCGTACCCTCGTTCGTCTCAAAATATCGCGCAATCTTATCCTCCAGGTCACTACGGAACACCTGGTCGTCCAGCAGTTCTGGACGTAACTTCCAGGTCGGCATACAGGAGGCACCTCGAAGCCACCGGAGATCGACCAGTAATGGATTATGGTCGGATATGGTTCTCGTCAGGTACTCAGAGCGTATAACCGATGAAGCCACCTTCCTCGACCCCAGTAGTCCATCCAGTCGCACATGAAGCTCGTGCATGCCGGAGAAATGGGAGTAGTCTCGGACCCGCGGGTGCTGCGCCCGCCAGACGTCCGTCAGACCCCATTTAGTCTGCCAGTCCATCCTGCCTCTGGCCACCCTATGCGTCGGGGAGTCTGGGAGGGGAGGGTGGGACCTATCCAGGTGAACGTCAAGCACCGAGTTGAAATCGCCCCCCAATAGGACGGGCCCTGAAAGGTAGCGGGCCAAGGAACCCGACAACTCTGTCAGAAAGGCGAGCTGGTCCGTGTTAGGCGCATAAATGCAGCAAATGCTCACATCTCGACCCCCCAGTCTCCCCGTTACAGCTACAAATCTCCCCCCTGGATCTACAGTATGAGTATGGACCTGAAAGGGCACCCCCGCCTTTATCCATATTAGCGCATCCCGTGCATAAGCCGAGTACGTAGTGTTGTAGACCTGGCCGCGCCATCTACGCTGTAGCGCTAGCCCCTCTGATTTAGTGAGATGTGTCTCCTGCAGCAGCGCAATCTGTATTCCTCTACGCACTAGATAAGCGTGAACTTTATGTCTCCTGGACATGGTGTGCAGACCCCGCACATTCCAGGTGATGCATTTTAGAGTTGAGAGATCAGCCATTATCCCAAATCGTGTGTTTCAGTCCCTCTAAGTACATTACAGGCATGGGCAAGTACCCAGCCAACTGCTTACCGATGACGATTCCCCCCTCCAACAACAATAAATCAACTTTTAAACAGAAAACCCCAGCCTCCCCCCCAGAACAGGTTCCAAATAGCACCATCTAGTTCTCATCCAAACTGTACCCCCAAAAAATCTCTCCCCAACTAACCTAGCGGTAGCCACCGCAGGTGTGCCTTAAGGGCAATGCGGGGGGCCGAGCGACGATGTGGGGCCACCTCACTACAAGCCACCTTGCAGTCGAGTCAGAAGCCATCAGAGGCCATGTAGGGAAACCCCACTACCCTCCCCACAGTCAATAAATTAGCAGGCCACCATACAAGTCATGTCTCCCTCATGCAAGCATTCGCCCATCCATCCAGCCCCCACAACCAGAACCGGCTCACCCAAATGTGTCATTGTTCATCAAGGAGGTCTCCCGCAGTTTCCGGAGTGACCACTGGGAGCTTCACGTTATCAGTCTCAGAGCCCTCTGAGTCCGAGCGGCCTCCGCTTTCTCCAGGCTCCGACTGAGCCGTCTCGTGGTCTTCCCGAGGGCCCGACATGGAAGAGACCATTTCCAGCGCTCCACGCCTCTCCGCCGCAGTTTTCACTGTAGAGGGCCGAGCAGTCCTACCTCTGCGGTGTCTGAATCTCTTAGGCCTCCGCTGCAGAACGCCCTCCATTGTCGATTGAGAAGAGGCCCCAAAACCGTCCTTGCCAGCTCTATACAGTTCAAGCCAACTGCACGCATCGTCCGGGGTGTCAAAGAACTTGGTGGAATCGTCTATTATAATGCGGAGGCGGGCCGGAAAGAGCAAAGAGTACTGGATACCCTCAGCACGTAGTTCTCGTTTAACCGCCAGGAAGGTGGACCGTCGTCTCTGCGTCTCATAAGTGTAATCCGGAAAGATGTTCACACGGCTATTTTCAACCTGATAGGGTCCCCCTCTCCTAGCCGCCTGCAGCAGTAAGTCTCTGTCGCGGAAATGGAGCAACTGCGCCACCACCGGTCGAGGGGGACGACCTTGCAACGGCGGTTTGACCGGCACTCTGTGTGCTCGTTCCAAGGTGTAAAAGGGCGACAGCCCCTCCGGGGTCACCGTCGTCCGCAGCCAATCTTCTAAGAACGCCACCATGTCCTCTCCCTCAATTTTCTCCGGAAGGCCCACTATCCGAATGTTATTTCTCCTGTTGCGTCCTTCCGCATCCTCCGCACGCTTCTCTAGGGCTTCTATCCTGGACAGGGCATCTTTCAACGTGGCGTCCAAAGTTTACTGCGCCGGTTCCAGTCGTCGCACCGAACTCTCCACGTCCTTCACCTTGTCCGAGAGCTTGCTGTGGTCGGCTCTGAGCAGGCCCAAGCCCGTCGCAACTTGAGCTATATCCTCACGGAGGGCTGACCTAGTCTCAGTGATTGCCAGCAGTATTCTGTCCAGTTGCTCCTGAATCGGTGGGTTACTTGTTCCCTCCAGGTGCTGGCGCTCTTCGTTATCTGGTGGCTCTACATCAGAAGCGGTCTGGGCACCCCCTTTAGCACCCCTCATCTTCCCCATGCTGTTTGGAGTTCACTGGAGGATTGTCGCAGAGACGGGGGGTAGGCAATCCGGTCCACTTCCTCTGACAGGAACCTCAAAACGTCTTTCCGCAGCTATCAGCCGGCCTCCAGGTGCGTAGGTCTCTAGGCGGTGGTCAAGGCTGGCGCCCGCTGGTCAGCTCGTCCAGGGTGCAAGGGCAGCACGCAACAGGGACCCTCAAGTTTTCCCCCACAATGACAGCCCCCAAAGCAGCTGCTCACCCCCAGCTGTAACCGCAATGGGGGCAAGGGGGGCCCCTCACAGCCGTCGATAGATCTCGAGGAGCCACTTGACCAGAAGCTATTCCAGTGCTCCAGTCCGCAAAATGGCCGCTCGACCAGCAGGTATAGCGGCACGTCAGATGTGGCGGCAGCAGCAGCCCTACGCCGGTGTCCAGTCCTGCAGCGCGGGGTAAAGTGAGAATGAAAGGCTGCCCCGGTCTCCTCCGCTGTGTGCAGTGCGTGCCCCTCCTCCTCCTCTATTCACGGCCGCTCCGTGGTACCGTCAATACCCAGGGTAGGGATCCAGGATCGGAGGCCGCCCCCTCCACGGCCGAGCACCAGGCCTCCCGGCCTCTCAATCAAAGCGCCTAAGCGCAGCGCCACTGCTCCTCAGTCAAAGCACGCACTGCGGGAGGCATCAAGGGCGGTCTCCAGCCCCCTCCGCTCCACCGGATCGGTCCGCCGTGAGGGTCGGTTCGGGCGCCAGGACCCGCACCGCAGGACTCTGCCGCCGCCCCCGCTTGGTCGTGGGTAGGCTGATCCGCCCTTCCCCCCACGCAGTGTCTCCGCGGTGTCGCACGGCAGCGCCGCTGGGCTCACCGCGTCCGTCGCCGGGTTCCCGCAATCTCCACCGGGGCCGACAGGGGTAAAGCACAAAGTGTCCCCGTGGTGAGGGAGGAACAGCTGCGCCTCCGGTGCTGAAGAACCCCCGACTCCTCTGGACCCCCGGCCGCCCTCAATTGAAGCAGAGCCGAGCGGGCGCCATCCCAGTCCACGCCGCTCGGGTCTTCCACTCCGACGTATCGCCTCCCCAAAAGCCGCTGCAGTCCGCAATCACAACCGGGAGGCTCACAGGGCACGGGGGAGTCCTGTGTGGGGTCGGGGTTCCCCAAAAGGCCCTCGGTAGCAGGATAAATGCTGACTCGACTGCGGAGCCGAGCCTCTAGGCGACCTCCGCCATCAGCGCCCAAGCCACGCCCCCGGGATGTTAGCTTTGATGTGAGAGATTTTGTCTAGAAAATAAGAGTTAAGAGAGTTACATAGATCCTGGGAGGGGGTGGGTTTGAGGGTGACTCTGTCGGAGTAGGCGAGGTCGTGAACAATGGAGAAAATTTCTCTAGGCTGGTTTTCAGCAGCCATGATTTTGGAGGAGAAGTAGGCTGCCTTCGTAGCCAAAATAGTCTTTTTGTATTGAGACAGGAGGATAGTGTACTGGGTTTTGAGGTTGGGGCAGTAGTCACGTCGCCAGGCCCGCTCGGCATGGCGCACTGTGAGTTTTAGTGCCTTAAGTTCCTCGTTGAACCAGCGATTGGCATCGTTCTCACGTCTGGAGGACACCCGCCAGAGGGGAGCTACAGAGTCGCAGCCCGACCGGAGCCAGGAGTTGATGGAATCGGCTTGTTCAGAGGATGACAGGCCATGTAGATCCGGACTAGATGCGAGGAGAGTGGCGGATAGCGCCGGCACGTCCACCTTGCTCAATGAGCGTGCCCAGGTGTTTTTGGGGAGAGAAGGCGTGGTGACTAGGCTAAGGTGTAGGGAAAAGGACAACAAGAAGTGATCAGACCAGGTGCAGGGGGAGATGAGCAGGGAGGCTAGAGGGCAGTTTAGGGACCAGATTTGATCTAGGATGTGGCCCTGAATGTGGGTGAGGGAGTGAACGTGAGAGTCAAAGTTGAGGGAGCGGAGGGTGTCTGAGAAATCTTTCGAGATCGAGCATTCGGCAGGGTCGGACGGCCAAAAGTTGAAATCTCCTAGTATCAAGATAGAGGAGTTGTTGACCGCTAGGGTAGCTACTAGATCTTGGAAGCCGGGGAGAAAAGTTTGAGAAGATTGGGGGGGGGCGGTACATGAGCAAACAGGTAAGCGGGGCTCTAAAAGATGATGAGCGGACGACTAAAAAGTCAGATGATCCGATGGAAGGAAAGGATAACGGCTGAAAGGAGAATTCTCTGCGGGCAATCAGGGCGACGCCACCACGCGATTTGCCGGCGGGTCGGTCGGCGCGCAGAGCATAGTAAGCAGAGGGGAGGGCAGCTAGCAGAGAGGGAAGGGAGTTGTCACAAAACCAGGTCTCTGTAAGGAATAAGAGATCTGGTATGTGCGAGTCCAGCAGGATGAAGAGTTCGTGACAGTGATTAACTGCTCACCTGGTATTAAGATAAATGACGGAAAGGGTATTGGGCGCGGGAGGGGCAGGAGGGACTGGGGGAGGGAAGGGTACAGGCAGCTGAGAAGGGGAGGCGCAAGGCCGTCAGTCCCAGTCTGTCGATGTGCAACATCACAGAGTACACCAAAGGCCACGGACCTTGGAGGGTGTGGAGCTGAGTAGAAGAGTATTGGACGATCTGGGCATGATTGGTGGCCCCTGGGCCCGGTCAGCTGCGGACGGGCGCAGACGGGCTTACCTTTGGCGCGCCTTCGGCGCGCAGACGGCGTGCCCGCTTCGCTCGTCCGCTGCGCGTCCGGAAGATGCACATGATTTATTGGTAGGTGGGGCGGCGGCGGGGGGGGGGGGGAACGTGGCCTCTGAAAAGGGGCGTGGCCTCCGGGCTTGCGGTAATGGCGGTAAAACAAGTTTGGGTAACAAGCCGCCGCAGCGCTGGATCCGCTGCGCGAGCTGAGGTGGTCAAGGAGCGAAGTGAGTACAAGATATACAGTGACAATCAATAGTAAAAGTTTTTTAAATCGGATTCTCGCTCCCGGCTTCCGCCTCAGGAGCTCAGTGCTTAATGGGCAGGCGATAGTAGTCAGCGTCTATTTGTAGGTTGGCGGCGAGGGGCGTGGCCTCTGAAAAGGGGCGTGGCCTCCGGGCTCGCGGGAATGGCGGCAAAACAAGTTTGGGTAACAAGCCGCGGCAGCGCTGGGTCCGCTGCGCGAGCTGAGGTGGTCAAGGAGCGAAGTGAGTACAAGATATACAGTGACAATCAATAGTAAAAGTTTTTAAAATCGGATTCTCGCTCCCGGCTTCCGCCTCAGGAGCTCAGTGCATAAAGGAGAATCAACTCAGTCTGTAGATCAGAATGAGACTGGCTTGCGTCTGAAATCTACTTTAATACCTCCACCCCATACCATCCCAGTGGAAATTCAAGCCTTTGAGCAAGCCGTCTTTAATGACATTGAAAATTTACAGGCTTCAAATACTTTTCAAAATATGAGCAGGGAAGAAAATGCTGCTCTGTCAACCTCAAAACATGTGATACTATCATCATCAAGCCGGCTGACAAGGGAGGAGGTGTGGTGATTCTAGACAAGGAAATCTACCAGACAGAGTGTCTACGCCTCCTGTCTGACACCGCCAACTACAGACCCCTTCCTTCAGATCCTACTAACGACCTTCGCTGTGAGATTCTCAGCCTCATGGAGCACGCGGAGTCCAGAGGGTTCATTTCCAAACAGGAAGCAGACTACCTTTGTAAAAGTGAAGGCAAGATTCCCTACTTTCACATCTTGCCCAAAATGCATAAAGGCAAGAACCGACCACCAGGACGACCCATCGTGTCCGGTATTAACTACCTCCTGGAACCACTTTCCAGCTTTTGTGACTTTTTCTTTAAAAAACTAGTCCAAGAAACTTCTACATATCTCCAAGACACTAAAAGTCTATTGAACTTGATCAAAGACCTCACCGTAGATGACGACACCATCCTACTTAGTATGGACATTGAAAGCCTGTAGACCAGCATCCCTCAAGATGACACCTTTAGGTGCTTAGAAAAACCCTTGACGACACAGAATGGAACTATAATACACCAAAGAACTTTATCCTGGAGTGCGCCAGATTGGCATTGAAAAAGAACTACTTCGAATTTGAGGGCAATCTATACCTCCAGACGGGGGGTACCTCTAGGGGCAGTATTTTTGCCCCCAGTGTAGCAGGCTTGTATTTACACAATTTTGAGAAGAAATACATTCTCAGTGCCAACAATCCATACCTCTCCCATATCTCTTTTTGGAAGAGATATATAGACAACGTCTTTGTGGTTTGGCAAGGACCCCTCACCATCCTTACAGAATTCACAGAGTGGATCAACACATGTGACCGCTATCTTAGGTTCACTAATACAATTGATTCCAAGAAAATGATCTTTCTGGACATCTGCATTACCAAGGAGAATGGCCATTTGGAAACTGACTCTTATCAAAAACCCACGGCAACGAACAATTTGCTCCGATTCGATAGTTTTCATCCCAGACCACTGAGGGAGAACCTACCCTACGGGCAATACCTCAGGCTTCGCAGGAATTGTAGCAAGGTCAATGACTATAGATCCCAGGCAGCCACATTACAGATAATTTGGTCGCTAGAGGTTACCCCACGCAGATTCTAAGTAAGTGCCAAAAATGAGCGCGAAATCAACTGAGAGACGCTTTACTGGAAACCACCAGACGCACCACTGATCATATTCCATTAACGTGCGTTACCACTTACAATACAGCGTCAAATCTAATGAAGAAATCTGTTAATAAACATTGGTCAATTGTAAACTCTGGCAATCTCAAATGGGAAAAGCCTTTATGTTCCTTTAAAAGATCCCGCAGTCTCAAAGACACACTGGTCAACACACGGCCTAAGGTCTCTGAACAAGTACCACGGACTATCACTATGGCATGGGGTCTGCCCAACGTGATGGGACATTTCAAATGTGAAAACTGTAGAGTTTGCCACTTGACAAGCAATTCAAAAACATTGAACCTTGAACCTGGGAAAACCTGGACACAGAGAGTGCATACTAACTGCAACAGCGAAAATGTGGTGTATTTAATCAAATGTCCATGCGATTTATCTTATGTGGGGATGACCTGCAGAAAGGTAAAAACAAGAATCTGTGAGCACAGGAGCACCATAAGATGTAAAAAGTCCATGACAAAACTCACAGAACATTTCATTGAGAAAAACCATACTACCAATGATCTTCAATGGACGGTGATCGAACAGGTCAAGTCCGGTTCCAGAATCCAGCAACGCCTCTTTGAAAAGGAGCAACGCTGGGTGTATAGACTCTCTACAAACAAGACTGGGCTTAATGACAATATCCCGTGGAATACTGTTCTTCAGAAGTAACTCCCTGTGCATTTGGAATTAACCTGCAAAGTTTTTCCTTTTACCCATGCATGTAACAACTATCTTTTCATTTCCTGACTTTCCTCTCCCTTAAGCTCTTAGCCACGGAGCTCTTCGATTGTTTCAGTGCTTCGTGACATTATCCACTCTAGCACTATCTCCTCTGCATAATTTGCATTTGCTTGCTCTCCTTGCAGGCACACTTCCTATTATTAACGCAGGTTTATTTTCCCTTCATTCCACAGATTCCACTAACGTGCAAGAAGCGCTTCCAACCTTAGCGTTTTTCTCCCCTACACGTAATGACAACTATCCCTCGTTGCCCCGGTAACCGCTCCGTCATACGTCATGACCCTGAGCGTGACGCCCATCACGTGCCCCCTCTAGCCACGCCCATACCCGGAAGCGAGCCGTTCATTAAATTCACGCCGATTCGGCTCAGCTGCATCCTCGTGGAGTCGGCGGGCAGCCCCTAGGCACAACTACCCTGTCTTTTCCAGGTCGCAGTGAGTACTAGCTACGGGTCAACAATAACCCCCGTTGGGGTTTTTCTGCTCGTAAGCCGAAATCTACCACCATGCTGATTGATTTCCATTTGTGCTTTATTCAGACAGATTCTGGACTGTGCCCTGTCCCCGATCTCCTATGTGGCATTACTCACTCGATCCCGAGTAAGCGCTTCTCCTTTCATACGCCCCCAAGCGGCGTTTTCCCCCCTAGCTTTGACCATTTCTTTGAATACGAGCTCACAACCACTTGATTTGAGCGTCCTCCACTGCATGAGGAATTATGAATGGCGTTGTGAATCTCTAATAGTACTTACACTGGTGCATTGATAGTGTTTGCGTGTGCCTACAATTCACAGTGCATTTCGCATCCAGAACCACTATTTTCAGCAGTATGCACCTATCAGTCTATCCACGCCTCTTCACAGTACCAGCAAATTAGCTCACCAATAGTTGCACTTGAACCATGGGGAAAGTATGAAGCACCTTAATCAGTGAAACCACGTAACAGGCATGTATTAAATTGTTTGTTTCTTTTGTTGTTTCCTTCCACAGGTGTTTTTTCTGACCAAAATAATTTTTTGTGATTCAGCCCATTTTTGACTGTGATTTTACATTAAATTTTTTTCACTTAGCCTAGGGTTGGGTGCGCCTTAGCGTGCGCAGACCGCCCAGGCTTATATGTTCCTAACGAAAACCTGGCAATCCCGCTCAGAGGTTGAAACATGTAGACCCTTTCTTTTTTCCGCATAGATATAGTCGGTCATTGTAACCCTCTTTAATATCTTACACTTTGTTTTTATTATTGTCCAGTACCTTCAGATTAATGTTTCATTGAAGGTATACTGTGTCAATTTTTAAATCACTTTTTTCTCTTTCTTTTACCCCTCCACACATGAAAAAATAACCAGCTCCACTGTAATTCAGGTGTCGCAGCACACCCGGACGGCACTCGGCAATCCGGGTGGGCCCCGATGATGAAGCATGTCACCAACCAGGTTGGTGAGTGAGGGGTTTATTAAAACAAGGAAAAATTCTCCTTGAGTCTTCAAAAATTTCCCCATCTCCAATAGGGCCACTTCCCGGTCCTGTGGTGAATCTCCTCCTTTTTGTTTATTTAAAATCTGGGAATGCATCAGAATCCGTGGGTGTCATGCAACGCTGTAGAATACCTCCTTGGACAGAGTAACGCAACACAGAGAATTGTGCTGCGTGGCAATACTTTGGATTTATCAAGCCACTCAGGGCCACACAAAGTGCACTTAAGTGGCTTGATAAATCACTTTTTGGGGTTGTGTCGCAAATGCACCACATTCTAAGGTGTAAAAGCGACCCAACTCCTTGAAACATAGGGCCCTCAGTGCTGAGCTGCTTTGGCAGTACAGGGGGGGATCTTCACATAGGGTATTTCACCTTTGATCATATCCATTGCCCAGCTTCTATGACCCCAGAACCACCATCACATGGTCTTCAGCTGTGTGCATTAATGTGCGGGCATGGGCTGCAGTTCTCATCTCACCAGAACTTTTGCTGCACACCATTTATCCAAGCACAGCTTACATTAATCCCTCAGTGCTAAGTTCAGCACTGTGGCTTGCTATTTTGTCTCTTTTTATTCTGTAGACCCCAATGAGAACCTGTGGATCAGTGATGACATTTGCATTGAATTCATGGATCTATCTGGCTAGGGAAACTGCAGAGGATACACAAATCCCTATAAGAACTGCAGATGTAAACGGTCAATTAGATTTTTAACATAAAGAAATAACTTTACTCAGGCCTTCTTCATGGTTTGATGTAATTCTGTCAGTCATTCTTTAGATATTTGTGCTACAAAATAATTTTGAGTGGGTTTCAAGGTTTAATGATAAAAATATAATGATGGTTTATACTAAAATATTCTCAGATTCAGCTCTGTGTGCAACTTGAGGAGTTTATGGCCCAGAATACCGTTAGCTGCTTTTCAACAACTCTAAATACAGCCAAAATGTGTGGTCTAGTAATGCAAAACAATTTCCATAGACTGGATTTAACTGCAAGTTCTATGACTAAGTGTTGATCTGGGTAAGGTTAAATCAGTCCGGAAACACTCTTTCCTCAAAATTCAGCAATCAACCAAACATTGGATCTCTTACCATACATGTACCACTGTGAACCACCCTCTTCAGAGAGACGTTGCCATCCCATCACTAAGCCAACTGAATATGTTACAATGCCGCTTTGTGTGCATTTCAACCTCCACCAAGAATCTGATATGAAAATGTAAAATCTGATTCACTGGTCTAGTTTTTCCTAGTAAGTGCTTTGGCTTAGACAAGAATTGTTTTCTGAGAAAATACGCCTTTATGCCTGATCACCCCAAGTTTTTGCTGAACTGTATTTCTGGTTTTTGACCAGTGCCCTATGTTTGAGCTCTGACCCCTAAGGCATGTGGTAATTGACTAATTCCTGATTGACCTATCATACTTTTCTATTAGGCGATGGTATCTGGTGCAGTAATATGCCTAAGGCATGAAAAGATACATTTCATCTGTGGACTTCAGCACTTATTATGATATCCACTAGTGTGACAGAAGGAAAATGATTGGTGGCCTACTGTGCGATGTAGTTAGATGTTGTTTAGAGGAGCTCCGGGTTAGGTTCCTACCTTCAATAAATTCTGCACGACCATACTTGCAAAACATCAGTGAAGGGGCTGGCAGACCCCTGCATCTTCTAACCTGCGCAACCAGATTGTTTTTGGCCTTGAGGTGATGAATCCTTCCTCTGCATCAGGGAAAAGTATTGCCTCTGGGCTTTCGATTTGGCGACTGCAACAGCACTAAATAGGGTCGTTAGAAACGGGAGTGTTGACTCTGCCTGGGGAACTGCTGGGGCAGAGCTACTGTCTCTTACACCCGCAATGGACAATTGATTGAGTGACGGAGAGCAGAGTGGCCACACATGGGTGAGCGCAAAGGGTACTGCAGGATCAGAGATTCCACTGACCTAGGTGGGACCCTCACTTATTGTACCCCACGTGCTGGAGAAGTAAGAAGGTGTTTGTAAGCTTATGGTGCAGCTTAGGCGAGAGTGGTGCCGCTGTGGGGAACAGTCCCGGAGGCCTGGGAGGCTATTGTAGACAATTAACAATACCTTCAGACTATACTATGAATGGCTGTACGAGGGTGGAGCTGCCCCTGTTGAGAAAGTCATTTATCACTACTTAGGGGGAGCTGACCTGACAGAGGTTACAAAAGCTGAGGCTGTCATCTTGGGAGGAGTGGGTTGAATATCTAAACTCTGGGGGAAAGTATTAAAGGACATGGGGAGAAGGAAACCCCAGGATTTCATGGGTTTCCACCTGAATATTACACCCTATATGCTGATATCTCGATTCCAATCCTAGCAGGTGACAAAGCAGCAGCTGGATCTACCCCGACCAATGACTGAAGCAATTGTGATAGCAATACCTAAAAAGGGGAAAGATCCAAAGAGAGTCTGCTCCTGCCCACCTCTCCCAATGTAATCTGAATTATAAACTGTTTAGCAAACTGCTGGCCAATAGACTGCTCCCAGACTATCAGCCCCCCTGGCTAGTCACTGTTTATCCCTGGATGAAATACAGTCCTCAAAATTGGCCAATTGCTTGGGGTATTAAAAGTGCACACCAGTATTCCCTAGTGAGCAGCAATTGCTCCTATCGATATAGAAAAGGCCTTCACTACTTTACAATTATCTTTATCTTCATAAGCTAATGAAGGCAATTCATCTGGGACAAAGATTTCATCAATGGTCTCATTCCTGTATACCAAAGCAATGGCTAGAGTCAGGACTGAGAGGTCAATATCTGATCAATACCCAGGAATAAGGGGGACATGAAAAGGATGTCCACTCTTGCTGTTACCATTTGCTATTGTGCTGGAGCTATTTGTGTCCAATATTCAGCAGGGTGATATTTTTGAAGGAATCACTGTGGACCACACTGTGCATCACATATCGTTATACACAGATGACTTGTGCTTATAAGTCTCAAACTTTCAGAGGGATGTGGCACAATTGACAGCTGCATCAGATACGTTTGGAGAGCAGTCTGGCTTTAAAGTGAACTGGGTGAAGTCAGGTATCTTCTCTCTTTTTTTATTATTGTTATTTATTTTCACCTGGTATAAAGTTACAAGAACATTCGATATTATTTCAAATTAAGCAAGTTCATAATATACATACATAGTCTGTTCTCATCTCATAAAATAACAGTACTCAACATAAATCAGAACTAAATGCCAGTTCAGTTCAATTCTAATTTCCCCCAGATTTTCTCATATTTCTGCAATGATTTGACACCTCTAAGTTCTGCTAACGCACATTCCATAGTTTTGATTTCATTAACCAGATACCACCATTCCAAGGCGTTGGGTGGGTTTGGGCTGACCCAAGCTCTAGCTAGAGTTAATTTAGCACAAGAAAGTAAAATACATAGCAATACGGAGTGTGGTTGATTTGTAGTATGTAGACCTAATATTACCATAAGGGCTGTTATTGGTGTGCTGGAAACCTTTTTTATAACTAATATTTTCCCCACTTCTTCCCAGAACTTCCCAAGTTTTGGACATGTGAACAGCATGTGTATAAGATCTGCTGCATATTCATCACATTTTGGGCACTTAGTTTTCTCTCCCAAATTGTTATTAGAGGCCCATTTAGAAATCCTTTCTGGTGTATAGTATAGCATATATATGGTTCTGTATTGCTGTAAACGTAGACTAGAAGATCTTACATGGTAATGAATGTTAGTGTACGAATTGCTTATTTGTTTTCCTGTTATGTTGATTCCCAGTTTTACATTCCATTTATTAGCTAATATTTCGTTATCATCCGTTCTTAAGTCTGTAAAGATCTTGTATGTCAAACTGATTATTGACTTCTCCTTTTTTGAGTTTAAGATATCCCAAATACCCCCGCTCGATAAGACTTTAATGCTGTTCTTCCGCACTAAAAAGTCGTATATTTGCCTATATTTAAACTCGTGTGTGTCAGACAATCCATATATTTGTTTTAAAGTACGGAAATCCATTATACCTTGAGGAGTATATAAGTCTCCTAATACCTCGATACCTTTCGATTGCCACCTTCGGGATTCCCCATCACTAAATATGTTGGGTAGTCCAGGATTGTCCCATAAAGTTAATTGGGTATGATATATGTTGCTTTTACAGTAGATAAGTATATCTTTCCATATCTTTGCTAAATCCCGTGCGGTCTTAAATTTAACCCTCTTGTAGAAGTTGGGGTCTGTGATACGAAGTAAGAATTGTTTGGAATCTCCTTTTAAGAGTAAATGGTGGTAGAAAAGCAGATTCTCTGAGTCTAATAAAGATCTAATACGCCTTATAAATGAGGCCCAAAAGTAGAGTTTCAGATCAGGGAAATTGAGACCGCCTGATCCGATTTGATTTTTTAACATCTTTAGTGATCTCCTGGCTTTCTTATATCCCCAGATAAAGTTACAAAAAACGCTATCTAGTTGTTTGAAAAAAAAGCTTATTTTGTGCCAACGGGATTGATCTGAATAAATATAAATATTTGGGTATGATTTTCATTTTTATTAAATTTATTCTACCAGTTAAATTTAGGGGAAGTCGGTGCCATTTTTTTAAATTCATAATGGTAGTTTTCATAAGTTTATTGTAGTTGATCTTGTTTAGCTCTTTAATATTTGAGGTAATTTGTACTCCTAGATAGGTCGCAGTCTTACAAATTTCAGGCATTGGTTGGGGGGGGACAAAATTAGCTATTATTTGAGTTTTGTGAGTGTTTAATTTATAACCAGATACATTGCCAAATTTGGATGCTTCTAAATTAATTGCTTTCAGGGAGTCGGTAACCTCAGTCGCATAAATGGCATATGCGGTTATTTTTAGGCTCTGCCTGCTGGTTTTAAAGGAAATTATTTCTGGTAGATTATCCAATGCCTTTAAAAACGGCTCTAATGATAAGGCAAATAATAAAGGGGATAAGGGGCACCCTTGACGTGTGCCTCTCCTGATTGCAAAATAGTTTGACGTAAGGCCGCAATAACTGATGTATGCGGTTGGATTGTCATAAAGGGCGCGGATCCCATTTAGAAAGTTTCCGCTGAACCCCATATGTCCCATTATATGCCATAAATAGTCCCATCCCACCCGATCAAATGCTTTTTCAGCATCAAGCATTATCATTGCTAAGGGAGTGGACTCTACCTCTGCTATGTCGAAAGCTGTTATTGCTGTATTTACATGGGCTGATGTGTCCCTCCCCATCACAAACCCGTGCTGTTGTGTACTTACTATTTTAGGCAGTAACGGTGCGAGTCTTCTAGCTAAGCATTTTGCAAATATCTTGGCGTCGGCGTTGATTAAGGAGATAGGTCTATATGAGCCCATCTCCTCTTTGGGTTTACCCTTTTTGTGAAAGAAAACAATTTTCGCCTTATTCCAAGAGTGCGGAGCGGACCCTGTTCTGCTTATATGATTTACTACTTCTAAAAGAAGGGGTGTTAATTCTTCCATACATAATTTATACAGTTCCAAAGGGATGGTGTCTTCCCCAGCAGCTTTACCTAATGGTAATGTTTTTATAGCTTCGTTCAGTTCTTCTCTAGTTGTTTCTAAAGCCAAGATTTCTGCTTCAGAGGTGGTTATTTTGTTCGTAGGATTCTCTTTTAGATAGTTATCAATTGTATTGCCATTAGGAGTGTTTTCCGGCGTATATAAAATTTCATAGTATTTAGCAAACTGTTGTATTATATTATCTGCCTGGTTATATCTCTTATTGTCAACTCCTATGATTTGTGAGACCGTGGATTCTGCTCTATCTTCTGCTACTTTAAATGCTAAAATTTTGCCAATTTTGTCGCCTCCTTCATATTGTGTGTATTTGTATTTGTGGATCTGTGCACTCCTTTTTCTTAACAAATTTTCTTTGGTCTTACATTTTAGCCGACTAAGGTTTGTATTAATAGCCAGAGTTGGCTGCTTTCCTCTTAAAGCCTCTACTAGTTTAACCTCTTCTACAGCGATATCCGAAGTCAGGGTTAAGTTGCACTTACGTTTTTCTTGATTTTGTTTTAGGATATACGTCTGTACGAACCCTCTAATACTAGCTTTACATGTGTCCCAAACTGTTAGGCAAGAAGCAGTATTTCTATTAAAGATCAATAATTCTATAATGTGTTGTTTCAGTTGTGTAATGAAAATCGTATTCGACATTAGATTCCTTGGAAACGTAAAGGCTCTAGGGGGATTGCGTTTTTGAGAAGTGATTAGTTCAACCATAATAGGGTTATGATCAGATGTGATGCGTGGGTATATAACCATTGTTGAGATAGAGCTCATCAACGAATCTGATATTAAAGCCATATCTAAGCGTGAACATAGTTTGTGAGGAGCGGAATAGTATGTATAACCGGGGGTATTCGGATATAATGAGCTCCAAACATCTCTAACACTATACAGCTTACATAAATTTAAAACAGACGTTCTAGTTCTAGGCATTCGGGCATGATTACCAGGGCGTGTTGTATCCGTCTGACAATTCATAATGCAATTAAAATCACCCATAATTATGACTTCTCCTTCCCATCCTAATAAGGCTATATTTAGTTGTTCATATATTCTTGGATCTTCTCTATTTGGTCCATATACAACACATGCCACGATCTTCACATTGTTATGACATAGTTGAGTGATTGCCCACCTCCCCCGTTTGTCAGATTGCGTCCTAGTTATTTCTACATTGAATCTTTTGTCTTTTAATATAGCCACCCCCCTGACATGAGAAGCAGCTGCTGAGTAGGTTATCATCTCGAAACCCAGTTGGTTCAGTAACTTCTTATCACTATCTATGATATGAGTTTCTGACAGAAATACTAGATGGGGATTATACAAGTTTAATTCTTCAGTGACTAAATGTCTCTTACGCTTATTGTTTAGCCCTGAGACGTTCCATGCTATACATCTAATCCTTTGCATCTTTAAAGTAATAACTATAGTCAGTGGTGCCTATTAACAGCATAGTTTGGTGTTCTTCAACATATGAGAAAAAGTGCTTTACAAACATAGATCCCTCCTCGAGTCTTTCTACCAGGTTGAAAATATTTTTTTCTTCCCCCCTTTTCCCCCCGCCCTCCCTCCACCCTTCCACCCTGCACACACCCCCCCCGAACTGCGAAGGCCTACCCTCCCCCTCCCCCCCCTTACCTACTGCTGCCGTTGATGAGGCAGCTCTTGCGGCTTAGAACCTAGGACAATCCCCCCCTCCACCTTTAATGACTTTATATCTACTAATAGTGTTAGTTCAGTCCCCCCATCCCTTTTTCCCCCCCCTATTTTCCCCCAGAAAGCGGAGATAGGTATAAGCCACCTCCTTTCATTTCGACTCTGTGTCTAATTACTCTTATTGACACTGGTTAGGAATGCCTGCGCTTCCTGTACTTCATAAAAAAAGTTTGTATGTCCTTTCATGATCACTTTGAGTCGAGCTGGTTCCCCTATATTTGTCCCGACTTTAGCACTTTCATTAGTGTCTGTATTTTTTTTTGACATTATTTTTTTAGGAACTGTCCCACAGTTAAGTAAGGGAGGACGCAGGACCGTCTTACCTGCCAACTTCTTATCGTTCCCCTTGGTAGTAGTGATTTTATCAAGGTTGTCTTTCGCTCCTTGGGCTGATAAGACTTGCATTGCCTTTTCTGCTTCCGTTTCATTCACCTTGACGCTCGTTGCCTTTTTCTCAGCGCCCCCCAGCGTATTGGTTACAGTGATCCCTGCAGGTTGTTGAGCTGGGGCGGAGGCTGAGGCTGGGGCTGAGGCAGGGACAGGGCCCGGGATCGAGGTTATCGTTAAGTCCGCTGCCGTGGGTAAAGGTACAGGCACAGTGATCGTTGCTGCCTCCGCCGCGGCTATTGTAGAATTTTTAGTGTTTCGAGTGATTCACGGAGGGTGCTTGGGTGACATATCTTCTGTATTTATGATTGCAAATGTAGTTGAAAGCCTTGGTTTGGCCAGTCCAAAAACAATGAACCCAGAGTGAGTGAGCCTTCTCTCGAGCCAGACCTTCACAGCTCGCCAAATCTTCGTGGTGTGCCACAGCATCCGTCAGCCTTTAACTGTGATAAGAGCAGATTGCAACAGTTGCAGCAACGTTGTAGTAGAGCTACCCACGTTTTTATTTTTTTCTTCCCTATCGATCAAACAGACAGCAGTAGTCGGCACGTAGCACTGAGGCACTGAGGCTGCCGGTCAGTAACGCCCTGTCCTGCCCAGCTGGTGCCGTTGGCGCCGCTGAGAGAGCTCTCTCGGTTGCACCATCACGGACTCTGCGGAGAGCGTCAGGGGGCATCAGGAGGCAGAGATGGGCTCTTCTCAATTCATCCTGCACTTGACAGAGATTTACTACACTTGGAGGCCTGCAATTTACAGTGGATAGATAATACTTTTTGATACTTGAGGATCCAGATCTATAGAACGGAAACCAATTTGTTAGATGGCAACATTCAGCACACCATCTCATCACTGACTGGAGGGATACAGCTCTGGAATTCCTTGCTCATACCAGTAGCAGGGAAGACACCTATTTCAAATCTGATGCCTCAGAGACTCCTATCTGACTACACAACCCTAGCATTTGCATCCCTCTATTTTCAAGGAATTCAACCAACTACTAACCGGTCTAGTATGGGGCATGGAGTAATGGAAAGTGGGACTTGTTGGGGAGAGGGTGGGAAAGTGGGAGTTCGGGAAAACGTGGGTGTTCTTTTCTTATGGATATTTAGTGACAATGGACTTTTTTTCTGGACATTGGTTGGGGTTAGGGAGAGGGGTGGGTCAGGTGTTGTGGGTTTTTTCTTTAATTCTAGTTTATTTGTTAGGGGAATGAATTATTTATAGTTTTCTACATATGATGTATATCTTTTTTTGTGGGGTTACTTTTTTACTTTGTACTTTTTTCTTTGCTGAAGGGCCGTAGTCAGTTTTCTTTAAATTTGCCGATAGTGTAACACACCAACAGATAGATGCGGTACCCTCATTTGTCATACTACTGTCAGTCTCTCCTCCTAGTTAATGCAGTCTGCAACTAAAACCCAATGGACTCGGAGGAGGGTGTGAATTAATTAATTTCCATAGTATATACATTATGCCTCTCCCATACTTCTTCTCTTACCTGTGATTGATGTTTGTTTAGGTGAAGCAATGGCTGCATGGTGATGGTTTGGTTTCCCAAGGTGCCATATTTTGTGGTAGTAGTAGTAGACACTGACAGTAGCATTTGCAAAAAAAGAAAATGAGACAGTAAGTCACCTGAGGGAGACTAGGGAACGTAGTAGAAGTACAGTAAACAAGAACCCATGACGATATGCAATGCTAAAGTAAAATAAAAGAGAATGGTGGGCTTGCCTAGTGCAAGTTACAACACATACTGAAATCGACTCGTGGTATGAAGTGGACAAGCGTAACCTTTAGTGCTGGAACTAGGATGATGGATCAATGCTGCCAATTAGTTATGATGGATTATGTTCCTCTGGAAAAAATTTGAATATCGAATACTGTGCCTGGGTGGGCAATCTAATCTATATAGTGCCAGTGTGGGCTATAGTACATATACTTGGAACAGAAGAAGATCCTCACCCTGCCTTGAGTTAGTGTTGCTTTCACCACATCTGCCCAGCACGTGTGTGATCAATTATTGGTGTCAATTTAATTTAGTCACATCTCAATTTAAATCACACAGCCCGGGAAAGAGGGTTAGGATTTGATGAATTGTTGGGAAGGGGGATTTGGAAAGGTTTGGCAAAGATAAACACTACACATGGACAACACACATTCATCTTGGCAGCCAACCATCATAAATCTGTTAAGAGAGAAAAATGAAAGGCATGCATGATGATTATGAATTGATGATGAGAAGTACTAGACTAGTGCAGGGTGGGATATTAATTATGCCATTGCCTTTGTGCTCCAAAGAGACCCAAGTTACATACATTTTATGTTCTGTTGTACTGGACTTCATTTGAAAGATAGCAAATACAATTTAAAATGATCTGTAGGAGCCAAATATAAGCAAACATATACAACACACAGCCATAATGATTGAAGAGAAAAAATGAATCCACTATATTACTGCCAAACGAGAGCTGCATCTCCGCATTACTCTTGGTCCTTGATTGGACTGTCTGTCCGTCATTCTTGGGTGCCTAGAGGATGCAGTTTGGTAAGGTAAGTGTGTGTTGTTTTTTCCAGTATGGCGCAGGGTAAAGGCCTGGCCTGTAGATGGAAAAACAAAAAGGATATTGAAAAATCAAGGAGAAAGGTTAAACTGCATGATCAAGGAGGACTGCAACAGGAAGACTTTCAAAGGTGGCATGGCTAAATCATGTCTGTTTCATGCAGCTACCTCCAACAGGAGCAGGCCCCCCACGTAACCTCCACTTAACTTCAAATTTGAGCCAGACAGCACTGAACACACACACATAGAGCAACTTAACATTTTCAAAATTGAGAAAAAGAATCAATGCACAGCTGTCAGTCACACCACACTCGCCATCACTACAACACAGCCATGTAGGTGTGGCATTGTTGTTTACTTTCAGGCCACTTCATGCCCTGACTTATTTCCTCAATCATCTCCGATCCTCCTGACTCTGACTGTGAGTATGGTATAGTAATGGTATCCAACTCTGTACCAAAAGTGTCCCAAGTGAGTCTAGACTCGCCCCAATTTAAAATGTGGTGGATCGGCCTGCAGTAGAACAATTTTGTTTTTGAACAACAAGAATGGAAAGATTCTTGTCTCACTTTTTTGTGTGTAGAATAGTAGATATCATGCGCAACAAACAACAATCACTGAGCTTGCAATGCATGCTATATTTTACCTGTTCTTCCGAGGCAGTCCCTCTAAGCTCGGAAAGGATAGATATATATCAGGGCCCAGGTTTGGAGGGAGGACACATTTCACATTTGTATTCTCCATCCAATATTTGGCTTGAGGGAAATGGCTTTAGGGCGAGTCAGGAGTACACTTACATCTTCACTGACTGTACACAGTTGCAACTACAATCCGGCAATAAAAGAGTAAGATGGTGGGGATGGATTTGTTGTGAACTAGAAAGACAGTGACAAGCACAAATAATAAAGTAAAAATGTTCCTCTGCAATATCTTCTTTTTTTGGTTTGTTTATTTTTTGGGGGTCAAAGAAAGAAACCTAACACACTACTTCCATGATCTGAGTCGCCCTCATCATCTTCCTGCTACGCTACTTCAAGTATGGTGTAATCCGGTAGTATAAAGTGCTGATATTTTTATCATGGTTAATATCTCCCCATTTTGGGATGAGAGACTGGTCCTTCTCACTGTCAGAATGGCACCAGGAGCACTGAACACACGCTCAGCAAAGACACTTGCTATGGGACAAGCCAGATTGTATTGCCAGCCTGCTGAGCACTGGCCATTGGCGCCTTTTCCTATACCAACACAGCAATGAGTTTTGATCAACGTAGAACTCAGTTGGGTCATCCAGATAGGCCAGTGTCATCCGCTCAATTGTCATGAGTGCTCCAATTTTCCTTGACCTCTTTTGCCTTCGATTCAGCATTGGCCTTAAGACCTGCCTGTAGAAAACATTCCTGTGTCGATTTTGGGGATGATGCTCCTGTTCTTTTTGTTCTTGATGTTTTACTTGGTGTTTTTGGTGGTTTTCTGCTCCTGAGAGCCAACCGCACTGCCCTCAGGCTCTGAAGTTCAACTTTAAGGCTGCCCTGCAGTGCTTGTTGTGCCCTGGAGGATCGGGCCTCTAATTCCCAGCTGTTCTTTTTGCTAGCTGGCTGGCTTCGACAGTTATTCAAGTTGTGTAGTTGGCAACATCCCCATCTGAAAAAGGAATAAAAGTATACAGTAATGGTTTGTACCATGGATCAAGAATTGTGGCACAAATGTAATGGTTGGATGACACAATGCCTCTTTGCACCCTTGAATTTTCAGATAAGAGAAGGGTTAAGCTATCCGCCAACTCATTTGCTTTTTTCTTTTCTTCAACGCCTGCGTACATTGCAGACACCTTCTTCAGCTGTTCCTGTAGCATGTGCAACAATGGGTTAGCTTCCCCCATAGTACAGTCCTCCTTGCTGAATTCACTCAAAAGGAAGCATCATCTTTGTCAGGCATTTAACTAGGCCCCATTGGTCCATCTCAATAATCATGCCTTTCATAGTAGCTTCCGCTCTTTGCATGACATGTTCATTGATTGGTCTGTACTGCTCAAACTGACATTCAAGCATGTAATAAGTTGAGTTCAATAATCATGCCTTTCATAGTAGCTTCCGCTCTTTGCATGACATGTTCATTGATTGGTCTGTACTGCTCAAACTGACATTCAAGCATGTAATAAGTTGAGTTCCAATATGTTGACACCTCCAGGATGAGTGCTTTGACTGGTATTACATTATCACGTTGAATGAGCCTCAGCTGCTTCCGGGCTTTAAAAGAATGACTGAAAGGGGTGAAGATTCTTCTGCAGGTGGTCAGTAAGTTGCAGACTCTGTCTTCTTTTTTCAGAAAGTCTTGAACAATGATGATAATGCAGTGCGCCAAACACAGGACCCTGAAATTGCCACCATCAGCCATGGCCTTAAGTATATTACTGCCATTGCCCGTGGCAACAAAACCAATGTAAAGCCCTCTTGTTCACAGCCATTCAAAGACCTTGTTGTCAAAGTCTTCCAAAATGTTTCCATGCAGCATTAAAAATCTCAGCAATGTCAACACCTGCAGATATCTTTTCTCTAACCCCCACAAAAGAGATAAATCATGCAGTGATGCACATGTAATCAGTGGCTTGGCAACTGGTCTACGTGTCTATTGTCAGGTGGATACTGTGAACAGCACTGTGCTGCAAAGCTTGTCCAAGCAATTCAAGCCTGTCATTATGTAGTGCTGGAACAGCAACTCTGGCGAAAGAGGACTGCCTGGGAACCTTCCATTTTGGGCACTAGGCTGCCACAAATTCAAGAAAACCCACCCCTTCCATAAAAGAAAAATGGAGGAGGTGCAGCGCTAACATTTTAGCCAGATTTGTGTTGTACAATTGTGCCGTTGGCTGGTTGCGTTCGTACTGCCCCTCCGACCTAAACATGCTGAGAATAGTAGCCTGAAATTTTGTTTCCTGGTGCCACAGATGCAGGTGACTTCTTGACACCAGATGTTAGGCTCAATACATGTTTTTTTCATTGTAGTACTCTCTTGCCTCAGACCCCTTGGTGTTTTAGCCTGTCTTTTGTGCCATTGCAATGTTGTGGCTGATGATGTAAATGGTACCACTGCACTGGAGGTGACAGGGCTGCTTTGTGTACCAGAGAAAATGTCTCCCTCTCGCTCACCTTCCACAGTGATCGGCCACCAAGCAAATCTCGTGGCACTCATGAACGGCTCAGGAAATCTCGTTGGCGATCTCAGGCACCCAGTAAGACACTCTGCTGTGTGCAAAAATGCATTTCGGGCACACAAACAAAGAAAACTCTGCTCCATTGCGGAGAATGGAGTTTTTCGTCAACTCTGGCATTCTATGCGGTAGCGGAGTTGCCAAAATTCTGCAAATTTCTCAAGCAGAGCGGAGTTTTATGCTCAGGGTTACAAGGGACCCATGAATGAGCATACCCTGCCAACGTATGGTGAACAAAGCAAACACAAGCAGATGATGGACGTAGTGCTGAAACTTTTCAGACACTCACCTGCAGTCACAGATCTGGGTTGAATCCATCATCTTTCTTTAGCTCACTTCTTCACACCCAGTTGTATGCAAATCAGTCTTGACCATGTGCCTCTTGGGATTGTGAATTGTGAATATGACCGCGCATTGTATATTAATGCTTGTTTAATTGATTTTGCAGTTACCCCTGGCGAAGGGCCCGTGGAGGCCCGAAATGCATTGGGTTTTTAATAAACTGCTTTTGATGAAACATGCTCTAGTACGTATTCTTGATTGAAGAGGTTCGGATGGCCCATCACGAATATGAGAAATACATGAAAATTGGCATTTCCTTGCATGTGGATTGAGAATGGTTAAACATGAGTGAAGAAATTAAAAGATGGATTAAAGATGATTTAATGGACGACAATGGATTAAGCAGTCTGCAGATGCAGCAGCGATTGTGCCATGGTTTGGGGGCACTTCTGTAGTTTTCCTGCGTTGAAACTTGATGTATCACGTGCCACTGGGGCTGGGCACATCACCAATGAGCACGCTTTGTGAAGCTCAGGATGAACAGGAAGAATTTGATGTGATGAAGGTGTGCAACCCATTTCCAAAATGTAGTAATATAGTGTAAGCCATGGCCGATGGTGGTTATTTCAGGGTCCTGTGTTTGGCGCACTGCATCAACATCATTGTACAGGACTTTCTAAAAAAATTAGAGCAAGTAAGCAACTTAGGGTCAGATGTACAAGTCCCCTGTGCCACCAGTATGTCACTTTTCATGACGTACTGGTGGTGCAGTGGGCTCCTCCATATTGACAAGGACAGGAAAAGCCCCCCTGCGTGACTTTTGCTCTCCTTGTAAATGCAGTCCCTTCACACGCAGCACTTTGCGTTGAAGGGCCATTCCAAGGGTGTTGCTGTTGGTGTTCCCACGCAACACCCCTAGAACAAGACAAATCTCCAGATTGATGAGAAATCGTAAATCTGCAGATGCGTCTGTATGCTACACAGAGGTGGTGTAGCGAGGCGCATCAAGGAGAAATGTTTTTATTTCTCCTCTTTCAATGCGTGCTGCATTCTACAGCACGCATTGCAATGTCTGTAGTCATTGTTTTTTTGCAGGAGGGTGCCCCATGACGCAGGCATCCTTGCACCATGGGGAAAGGGTGCCTGCACCAGCGCATGGCTGCAGTTTTTACACCAGCGCAGGGGGAAGCACAGAGATGCGACATATTCTTGTAAATATGTCGCATTCTGGTGCTTCGGAAGTGCTGCAGCGTGGTGCAGCCAAAGGGCTTGCGGTGCCACGCTGTGGCACTTCCTCGTAGATCTACCCCTAAGTGTCTAGCTGTGGAAGAATCTGCACTAACTTCAGCAATTCGGTTAAATCCCAGAAACAGATGATGGTCATTCAACATGATAATAGAATGCCAGTTAAAACAACATACAGGAGCTCAACTTCTTACATGTGTAAATGCCTGTTTGAGCAGTACAGACCCATCGATGAATTATATGTCATGCAAAGAGGGGATGCAGATATGAAAGGCATGATCATTGAGATGGACCAATGGGGCATAGTCAAATGCCTGAAAGAGATACTGCTTTCTTTTGTGGTGTTCACATGGGAAGTCAGCAAAGAGGACAGAACCATGGGTCAAGCTATCCCATTGTTGTACATGCTCCAGGAACAGCTAAAGGAGGTGTACGCAATGTACACAGGTGTTGAGGAAAATAAAATGTATATGACTTGACGGAGAGCTTAATCCTTTGATCGTATGCTAATACAAGGGTGCAAAGAGACATTGTGTCATCCAAACATTACGTCTGTGCCACAATTCCTGATCTATGGTACAAACCATCATTGTCCACTTTCATTCCATTTTCAGAAGGGGATGTTAGAAAATGCAAAACAGGGATAGCTGAGCAAGGCAGTGAGTTAGAAAAATAACTGAAAGGAATCAGAGGCCCACTCCTCTAGGGCACAAGTTCAGCGGGGCTGCCTTCAAGTTCAGAGCCTGACAGCAGCCAAAACCAACAACGAGAATGGCATCAACTACAAGACCAGGAGCACCAGCCCCCAAATCCAAAACTGGGTGGTTTCTGCTGGCAGAGTTTAAGTCCAGTGCAGACACAAAGGCAAAAGAGGTTGAGCAAAGTGCATCAGCAGCAATTAACATTGAGCGAATGGTACATGTCCATTTGGATGATGCAACAGAGGTCTACCTTGATCAAAACCCATTGGTGTATTAGTATTGGAAGAGGTGCCAATAGCAAATGCCTAGCAGTCCTGCAATAAACTACCTGACTTGCACGGTAGCCACGGTCTCTGCTAAGTGTGTTTTCTGTGCTGCTGATGCCGTTGTCACAGTGAGGAGGACCAGTCTCTTGACCCAAAAATTAGGGAGAATAACTATGATCAAAATGAATCAGCACTTTATACCACATGATTACTCTATGCCTGAAGTACCACTGGAGGAAGATGAGTGAGACTCAGGTCATGGAAGAAGTGTGTTAAATGACCTACTTCTGGGTGAACCACCAGAGTTTGAGGACAATCCCTTCTTCCCTGCCTACTAGCTCTCGGCCAACAACCATAAAACTTTCTCGCTTAGTCTCTATTCTGTTGCTGATCCGCTGTCTTTCTTTCTTTGATGCCAAAAAAAAAAGATATAGCTACTAGGGAAAATTATTATTTACTTTTATTTGTTTGTATCTGGTTGACTAATTCATCCCACCATCTAACTCTTAGACACATTTTATTGCCAGATTGGAGTTGCAACTCTGTGCAAAGAAGAATTCCTGCCTCCCCCTACACTCATTTTCCTCAAGAGCATTGGATTGAATGTGTGCCTGCCTTCAACCCTGTGCCTCGATTATTTATCCTTTCCTATCCTAGAGGAACTGTCCCACATGTGACATTATAATTCGATTTGCACTGGCCATTCTCTGTTTCATGAACAAATGGATCTGCATTCCATACCACAAATCGATCACCGTGGGCACGCCGGAGGAACAGGTAAATGACACGCATTGCACACTGAGTGATTGTTGTTTGTTGTTAACTTGTGATGCGTGTTGATAGATGATTCATGTGGTGGCAGGCAGTGTAACACTGGGTGTTTGTTTATCTGTAAATAATGCTTACAATGTGTTTGTAATGATTTACAATGTTGGTGATCTACTGATGACTGATCAGTTTTCCCCTGCAGGTTATTTTGTTTCCTTCCCCTTTGAGAGGTAGTGAGATTCCTTCACCGGATCCACTCCACAGTCCACACTGCTTTGTTTTTATTGTTTTCTGCTTTATACCCCTCAGAGTCAGACCCGACCAGTCCCTTCGATAATGAAAATACACATCTAGTATACACAAAAAAACGAAATCTTTCTCTACATGTTTCCAATAACAAAATTGCATTTAAGTCTACTGTATTTGAATCGAGGCAGTCGGGACACAGTTGGCACGTAGTTCGACACCATTCTTTGAGTCAGACCCATGAGGATCAGAGATGATGGAATGACTCAGGGCGTGGGCATGACTACTTTGAGAACTGCCACCATATGAAGAGGAAGTTTTCAAATTCCTTGAACCTAACTGATTTGGTGATGAGTATGAAGTGACCTAAAGGTAAACAACACACCTACACAGCTCTGTGTAGTAGTGGTGAGTGGTACTGAGTGATAGTGCCGCTGTGGGCTGACGAGCTTGTGGAGAGGCACCTGCGCGCCTGGAGAGATATTACGTTCCAAGGATACGGCAGCCTGCTCAGCAACCCCAAATAATGCCTAATCTCTGCTGATGACAGAAAATAATCTAGAAACACGTGTCCAGAGATGGCCTGCACTAATCTGCCCCCACCTGGTAAAACACTCGCTTGTCGGACTTCATCTACCATGATGCTTAGGGGTGACCCTGCTGGGAGGTGAAGCAGTGTGCTCCCACACCAATTTTCTACTTGATTTTACTTGAGTGGGAAATGCTATGTTGCTGGGCGTGTGTATGCTCAGTGGTGTCTGCTCAAATTCAAAGTTAAGTGGTGGTTGGGTGGAGGATTCTTTTGTTGAAGCCAACTGGAAACAGACATTTATCCATGTTGTCCCTGTGTTTTCTTGGTGCACTCTTTATGCAGTTTTCTCCTTGATTCTTCAATATAATTTTTGTTTTTTAATCTTTTAGGCCCTTTTACCCTGCCCCATACTGGAAAAACAGCATACTCACACTTACCTTACTGAACCTAATCTGCCAGGTACCCAAGATTGACAGAGAGTCCAAGAGGAATGCAGATACAACTCCCATTTTGGCAATACAATATAATTTGTGTCTTTTTAATCATTAACACCTTAAGTGCTGCCGTCGGCCAACGGTCGTCACGGGCACTACCTCCCCAGTGCTGCGTGCGACCGCTGGACGTCCAGTTCAGCACTGGATAATGGACAGCGCAGCACTGGGGAGGTTTATTTACGAAGCTCCTAAGGTGTTAAAGCTGTGTGTGCTGTTTATGTTTAGTGTTTACTTGACTCCTACAGATATTTACATTTTATTTGCTATCTTTCAAAGCTCTGTACCACAGAACATAATGTAATCTGGGTCTCTCTGGGGGCAGACAGACAATTTGATTTGGTTCTCCTGTACTACTCATCCTCATTACTCCATTTACTTATCCACTTATAACTGATTTATGATGGTCAACTGCCAAAATGAATGTTGTTCTTGTGTAGTGTTGGCTTGTCAAACCTTGTCCTCAAATCCCCCTTCCGATCCATTCATCGAGCAAATGACCCTCATTCCCCTGGGCTGTGTGATTTATTGAAGTGTGACTAAATTAAATTTACACCATTCGTTGATCACACACTTGGTGGGGCAGATGTGAAGGCAACCATGGCAATGATCATCTTCATCTCTAACTTTAGCCCACACTGGCAGTATTAGATTTAGATTAGCCACCCATGCAAAGTATTTAATATTTAATTTTTTCAGATTAACATAATTGCCAGCATCATTCTTCAGGCACTGTATTGCATCTAAGGTTACGCTTGTCCACTTCATATCTTGAGTCAACTTTATTTTGTATCTTTTACTAGCTCACCATTCTGATTATTTTAATTTAGAATTGCTTATCATATTTTCTCCATTGTTCTCTCCTTCTTGTATACTAGTAGTCTAGTCTCTGGTGACTTTTTTTTTGTAAAGCTTGCATATAATAACAACATTAACTCTGTTTTTATTTCAATTTAATTAGTTCACTGTGATGGATATTTGTTGTCCTACAGCTTGAGTTCAGCTCGGAGGTATTGAGACCTTGCTTCTGGATCTGGTGCTTTCACTATTTGATGAGTGCGCTAGCATGTTGCTGTTGTGTCTACTACCACCACCATGGCACCTTAGGAAACCATGCAGCCATCGTTTCATCTAATCAGGTAAGGGAAGAACTGTGGGGGATTCATAGTTGAACTTCAATAATCGATATACAATAGAAATTCACGCACCCATCCCCTCCAAGTCCTTAGGAGTTAATATAGTTGCAGAATGCAGAGACTAGGAGGAGAGAGTAGTCGGACAAGTGAGGGTATCGAGAAGGCAGCAGTGTGAAGTAAAATAGTAACCCCACAAAAAAGATTTAAATCATATGTACAACTGCAAAAAATGTATTTACCTAACAAATATAAACTAGTAAACCCACAGTACTTGGCCCACCCATCTTCCTAACCCCAACCAATGTCCAAACCTTAGTCCAAAGTAAAAATCCAAAAACTGAGTTCTCTATAAAGAAGAAATAAGAGAACCCCAACAATGCCCTAACTCCCACATCCCCAGCCTCACCCCAAAAAGTCCCACCCACCAAATAAAAGATTAAAAAAGGGCCTAGTGCTGTGATTCAAAAACTGTGCGCCGCGGCGCCCTGGTGCGCCGTTATCAGTAGCCAGGGGCGCCGCCACACTATGTGGGAAAGATAGCATCTGGCCTCGTTAGGCCCCCCCTGTGCAGCAATGTCAGAAGTGCAGAGTGCCAGAACACCAGAGTAATTATGCACGATTAAAACAAACAAACACTTAGGGTCTAAGTGATCAAAGCCGCTGGGAACATCAAAGCCCTTACTCACACAGCAGCACCTAAAGAAAGCAGCCCTATTGCGCTATGACTTACGGCCATAAGTTCCCTACGCGGAAAAGACTTTACCTCTCCAAGACAACTCTCGAAAGAATGAAGGCATGATGTGTGGCAAATCATCAAAACAACAGGCAACCTCAGGCTCCTATACAGATCCCAACTGAAAGGAAAAGCACTAGAGGCTGAACTGGAAGCACTTTGGAAACAGGAAGTAGTGAAGTGGGGGGCAAATAGGGATTTTGAAAAAGTGAATTCGTATGATTGTGGATCCCCAGCACTGGACTAATTGGAATGTATGCTTGTTATCACACTTTGAAAACTACTGTCAAGGAGCGACTCTGAGGTGAAGGCTTAGAAAAAATATATACATTTATACAAAAGTACAGCGTATTACCACTGTCCCCGAGTTTCCACAACAACCATTGGACAAGCATAGCATTTCCGAGCTAACAGTGGGAGTTAAGTTAACAGACTAGTAACTTGCTTCTTAACCGCATGCGTGCGGGCGGAATTCCGCCCGTACGCTGGGAATCTGTAAAGTGCACTTTACATGACGAGCTGGGCTCGTCATGAGCATGCGAGGAGGCTACCTCATGACGAGCCCAGCTCGTCATGAGCGTCGAAGGGGTTAATAAGGTGCACTCAAGTTAAAACCATTTAAATTCTCCTCCAAAGGAGCCACCACACATTTCTACAAGTTAGCCAATGGAAACGTTGTTTCAGCTGCATTTGCGTTCATGGACTGCGTGCTGATTTTTTCTGGATGCATTTTCATGCCCAAAGTTTGCGACAAACAACTCTAAATCAACCTGCTTTTGTGACACCACATCCAATCAAACTCCGCCAGCAGGCTGCCAAATGCAGTCTTAATTTTCGATGAGTAAGGTTTAAGTGTGCTTCATGAGAGACAGTGAAACGTAATTGCAATTTAAACCAAGCAGAAAAATCACTACAATAAGATACGTATCAGAACATACACCCTTTGGTTTTATTTTGATTTTTATTTAATGTGATTTTATATAGCGTGAACATTACCCGAAGGTGTCAGAGCGATTTACATAAGAACCAGTTACGATACATAAGGACTTAGGATTACATGCGTTACATAAAAGATACAAGCAGAAAAAAATTGCAAATGTACAAGTAGTACAGTCACATAGGGAAGAGACAAATAGAAAAAATTGCAAATGTACATGTTGTAAAGTCACTCAAGGAAGAGATACAAATGGATAAATTCTAAGTGTCACATAGGAATGGTAGAGAGTACAAAGGTCTACTGCGGTGGTTCCCAAAGTGTGCGCCGCGGCACCCCGTTGCGCCGGTAAAAAAATGGTGGGGAGCCACGGCCAACTGCCAATTAGGTCAAGGGAGCCACGGGTCAAAAAAGTTTGGGAACCACTGGCCTAGTGGTTGGCTAGGAGCTTCCTCTTCAATTTGTCCAAACACTCCTCCATCCTGGCTTCCAGGAATGTCATCCTCTGTTGCTGAAATATTCCAAAATAGGGGGGAGCAGCAGTGGTGTAATGGTGGCGGGCATCTGCCTTGTGACCACGGCACTGAACTACTGGAGGCACTGCGGCCCGGCTGGAGCCAATGGCAATTGAGGCTGTAGCTGCTGTTGCCTCCTCAGCCACCAGCCCCTAGTATTCAGCCCTCATGGACTCAGCTTCCTTTGCCGGGTCCTGGCTCCTACCTCCTGCCTGTTTGATGTGGTTGTGCTGGATTGGCAGGAGTAGCTATATCTATAAAGAAAAAAGACAAATTGTAACCAATAATCTTAGCACAACACATAAAACTGTAAACCGGCACATTAGCACTAGCAGTACATAACATTTGCTGGTATCCTCGATTCCTCTGGCCATTCGATTTTGATGTGATTAGAGTGTTATGCCTTAAACACTATGGAGTACACAAGTATTCTTCTCTCTTTTATTGACCTAAATTAATGTAGGCATGCCAGCTCAGCTCGCACACTAGATAGACATATTTGTGTCGCGTTACTTTGCTACTGTCTCCAGATGGGCAGCTTTACTAGACATTTTTGTCTTTTCCTATCATGTCCATGCTCTGTTAAATGGCCACCCTGACTACAACAAGGAAGATTAATAGTTACTATGAATGATACACGTAACATGAGGTACTACTAACTAATTTTAAAGAAGACAAGTATGCCGACATACATCCTCTTGTCTGTCCATGGAAAAAGCAATGCACTACAGTACAGGGAAAGGATTAAGGAACATGATATTGCATTTGGCAATTTCATTACAGACTATCCTATCCACAAAATGCAAAGTCACCTTCTCTTTATTCTCACTGTACCCCCTGGCCTCACCCTCTGTCACCACATTTGATTTGCTTGGCAGAGATTAAAAATTATTTTTAACTTAGTCGACTGCAGGTAAGTTGGAATAGGTGGGATAGTAGACGTTTCACTGATCCTCATCATCCTCATCAAGTGCCTTAGCTTTTACTAGTAGTGAGTCACTTTGCTCAGCTATTGTTGAGAAGGAACATTTTGAACTGACGTAAAACTTTATTGAAGCAATAATAAAATATATCACTTGGCCAGAGGAAAGTGGCTCACACAAAGATTTGTTTTTCCAAATGTTATGGAAGGTTGGGCCAAAACTGGGAAGATAGAAAGGAACTGGAGTTACTTATGTACTAGGAAATGAATAAGTGGACACTGGGAGTGAAGGGAAACACAACTATTTATTATTCGCATTACCTTGACATTTTGTAGGGGCCTACGCATTTACTGAGGCAGACACATATTGCACAGCCAACAATGCAGTGCTGCCGATATAACCATGCAGCTGATAGGTCACCCATGGCTGTCATTGGCAAAATGCCGTGGAAAGGGCCCCAAGGGAGTCGATTTAAGTTTATGGGTGAGTACTAGAAATAATACATAATATATGTTGTGCTTGAAAACTACTTGCCAGGAAGCAGTCTGAAATGCCATCTCAACCCTTTGAATCAAAAATCTTGACAATAAATACATTCCTTGTTTGCTCTTCTTCCCAGGAATTTTTCCATTCATCGTTGCATTGGCTTTGCTACTCAGTCAACACTTACATTTTCCATTTTATCCATCCAGTCGTTTTCTTTCAATACCATCCATCCATCCATATATCATTACATCAAAACATGGCTCTCATTCTCCACAACCCTTTTACTAACATACATTTGTCATTTAACCACCCATGCATTCTTGCTTTGACCTACTAAACCCCCCCAGAGAATTCCTTTCACTCAAATACCTTCACCAATCCAGGTAGGCATCCTATCACACTTCATCCATCCTTCATCCATCCTTCAACAACTCATACATCCTATCAGCCACCTATAGTATATGAATCCTTTCACCTATATTAAGGGACACATCCTAGACCAGGTGTGGTCTGCTAATCTAGAGATAGCTGACCTGCCAATTTCTTCCTGTTCAAGGTCAGACCACCATTTTATCACCTTCTCCCTCCCAAATATTTATATCCCCAAAGACTCCTCCTCAGGCCCTTTCATGGCCAGGAACTGGAGTCGATTTGATTCTAAAGAATTTACCACCTTATTAGTAGCATCTAAACCTTCGGATTTGATGTTATCTCCTCACACCCTGGCAAAGAATATTAATGCTTGGCTGGAATCAGCCCGAGATATCATTGCCCCTTTGAAGACTATCAAGAACAAGAGGCCCCATGATGCACAAAGATGGTTTTTTGACAATCAGCAGGCAATAAAATTGGCTTTGCGGCAAACCGAACGGAAATGGCGACAGGACTATTGCCCTCATAAAAAGATCATCTTTATGACAGCGCTCAAAGATTACAAAAGCGATATTCTTAGGACTAAATCTGAATATTTTTCCTCTAAAGTCCTGGAGTCTACTAATAAGGCCAAGGACATCTTTACGATCGTAGATGAACTTGTCAAGCCTGATCATGTTATAGTAAAGCCTACTCAGTCTCAATTCTTATGTGACTCCCTTAATACTTATTTTTCTGAAAAAATTGCAAACATTAAATCCAGTATCCCTCAGTCCTCGGCACTTTCAGATCCTCATGGCTCATACTCCAACTGCTGCCATCTGGATGAATTTCCTCTCATTACCCAAGAGGTTTTTGTTTCCTTACTTAAGAAGGTGTCCTCTGGCTCCCCTACAGACAGTTGCCCCCCCTCAGATTCTTCGGGAAGTCTTTCTTCCATGTCCGGAGCGCCCAATGTCACTCCTTAATAATTCCCTCATCAAGGGCATTGTCCCTAATCTGTTCAAGAGTGCAGAAGTTGTACCTATTTTAAAGAAACCGGGTGCTGACCCGTCAATACCCAGCACCTTTCACCCAATTTCACTGTTGCCCTTCTTGGGGAAAATCTTGGAAGCCCATGTGGCCAACTGCCTTAGTACCTTTGTCGAGCAGTCACATTATTTGGATTCTCACCAGGCTGGTTTTAGACCTGAACACTCCACGGAGTCTGTAATTTTAGCAGTCCTGGATGAATTACGCAAGGAGGCCGACCACAGCTCTGGTTCTCCTTCACCTTTCGGCGGCCTTCGACACGGTCGACCACCGTCTGCTGGTCGACCGTGTCAAGAGCGTGGGGATCCGGGGCCTTCCAATGAAATGGGTATCCTCTTTCCTCAGTGATCATTTTCAAGCAGTTCGTCTAGCTGGCTTTCTCGCGGAGAAAATGAAGTTGACGTGCGTGGTCCCTCAGGGCTCACCGCTCTCTCCCCTCCTTTTTAATTTGTACATTTTTCCTTTAATTTTGGCCCTTCAAAAAAGAGAGGTGGTTATATTGAATTATGCTGACGACCTCCAGTTGGTGTTCAATGTTGACACTTCCCTTCATGTAGGGAAAGCTTCCAGTCTACCATGCTATGCATTAGCAACTGGATGAATGCGAGCCATCTGAAGCTAAATCCAGATAACACAGAACTAATTCTCACTGGTGGCCCAGCGAATCCCTGGAATTCCAACTTCTGGCCGCAGCCACTGGGCTGCCCTCCATCTCCTGTCAGCTCAGTCAAGAGTTTGGGAATTGTGATTAGCAATGACCTTACGATTAAGGCACAGATAAGCACTGTGATCTCCGCTTGTTTTTTTCATCTTCAGAGAATTCGCAAAATAAGCAGATATTTAAACACTGAGGCTAGGATTTTAGTTATACTGGCCCTGGTTATGTCACGTATTGATTATGCTAACTCTTTATATACCGGCATTCCAGCTTACCAACTACGGCGGATTCAATTAGTGCAGAACCAAGTCACCAGGCTTGTCTGTGGCCAACCGAAACCTCATCATGTAATACCTCTGTTGAAAAAGCTACATTGGCTTCCAGTCACCCAACGCTGCCTTTTTAAACTTGGGTGCATGATTTATAAAGCCCTCTCTGCCCGTGGCCCGGCTTTCATTTCATCTAAAGTACGGCGCTATGTTCCGTCCTGTGACTTACGGTCAGCAAATATGAATCTGCTGACTCCTTGTCCATACAAACGCAAACAACAAGGTTTAAGGTTTTCATTTCTGGCACCACAATTTTGGAACTCTCTTTCTCCTGAATTGCGACTGTCACTTCCTACACCCAGTTTAGAAAGTCTCTTAAAACTTGGTTATTTGTTCAGGCCTATATTTGAAAGTTTATGTATTGTCACAGTAATTGATTGACTCTGCTTAGCGCCTAGAAACCGCTGGTGAACGTGCGCTTTATAAATTATTTTTAACATAACATAACCTATGCACCCTTCTCTTCCAGTCATATTACATTTCACCCATCCTTCCTCCTTCTATCCTTCTTTCCCTTTTCCATAAACCCATCAAGGTCTGACTCTTCATGAAGCTTTCTGTACTGAGTTAAAGATATGAGGCCAGTTCTTACTCAACTCCTGCTGTATATGTAAATTAAAGAGGGGTGTGTTCAACTGTTCCCTAGTTTTAACAGTACAGTGTACACTCTTGCAGCAATTATATCAATATTTGTTAATAAGCAAGCAATATGACTTACCACCGCCCGCCACTGCTGCTGGCTCACCCCCTACAGCTGCTGCATCTGCTTCCTGGCTGCTGCCACCATTCCCGCAGGCCCTGGCACTGGTGTGCGGTACGACTAGAAAAAACATTACATATTTTTGGGATGCAATATACAACTCACCCTATTTCTATTTGTTGTTACAAATCTGAAAATGCACACACCACACATATCACTACAATTTGGATACGGACAGTATTTTCCATAAAAATATCTGGTTAGGAATTTTGTTGGTAGCACTTTTTGGAAAGCCTCTCAAAAAGACAACCTGTAACGGACTGGAGTGGCTAGAGCTATTTATGAATCTGAGCTTTTGGAAAGAAATATGAGTGGACAACTGGACATAAGGTCTTGGTTGGCAAATGCAATGGGGCTGTCCTCCTCATACTTCCTTCCAGCCATGGTGCATCAGTTCACAATCAACTGCTGCTAATAATACTAGGCCTAGATAAGAAGAAGACACAACTTTGAGGTGTCAAATGTGACCATGGCCACTCTCTCATTTTACTGACTGAGCATTGACATGCAAAAGTAAAAGAAAGCCTTCTCTTCTCAACAAACATGCATAGAATACTTTACTTGGGGCATTCACTCTGCACGGCAGCGTTATAACACTAGTCCAAGTAGTGGTAAGTGACCATGACCAATGGCTTCTCTGAGTCTGACAGTACCACTACTTGGCAGTCCACAAAATATATAAGGGCAGAGGGAAAACTGACTGTAAAACCAGGAGAATGGAAGTTACAGACAGGCTAGTACAGACAGAGACATTTTGAGATAAAATACAGACACATAAAATAAGTACATATGATTATGCAGGGATAACAAGAATTTCGAAGCAGATAGATCGAAGAGAATTTGGGAGAACAATAAAGTTAGGAAATGGGTAGACATAAATAGTTCAAAATAAGGACCAGTAAAAGTTAGTGAAATATATATTAATATTAACAACAGGTGGACTTAATGGGGTCATCAGACAAGCAGTTTTTTTAGGAGGCACCTCCAGCTCCTGCATCCACTCGGATGACCTCTTCCTACCCCTGGATGCTGATGTAAGACATAATTAAAGAGAAAAAATAATAGTGGTGTTAAATAAGTAATCTCTTCCCAAAAAGATTTTTTGACAGGAAATGGCGATTGAAATAACATTGAACTTCCCTAAATCAGATCGACTAGTAATAGAGTAGTATCACGGCTGCGTACTGTCGCATCTTTATTTCACATTTCCTAAACCTACCTAGCCCACCTATTTTAAAGATTATGGAATTACTAATACATTGCAACAAATTATATTTGCTTTTAAGTTCCAATCTCATGCAATCATTCTCAACCCCCTTTGAAGGGCCAATTCATGAAGTCACAATTTTGTCTTTAAATGCACAGATGGATGCATGCATAGACTAAATTGGTCGGTTGCTTGTCACTGTATGAGCAACAGAAAAGGTTCTAAGAACTGATGTGGAAAACGCACACTGCTAAATCACTAATACTCATACTCATGTCTCTCTAAAGTCTGCATTACTTAAGTTCTTGCATATTCAGCCCAAGCGAGCACAAAGTCGCAAACAAGTACAATTAGGTTACACTGAGCACCTGTGTAGAATAATGATCACATGATATACGATTTGTAAACGTAACTTATCTGCATGCAAGCAACATGCTTGCTATATGGGAAAAAAATATTAACAATAACATAGAACACATAAATAATTTCTTAGCATCCCACCAAGCTCCACAACCTCAACCCCTAGCACGCCCAGCAGGTCCTGCTCTTGGTCCAGGATGTCAGACCACCTGTGCGACAGTTGATTCTGGGTAAGCCAGACCCCAAAGCAGCGAAATGCCACCCGGGGCACCCACACCCAGTGCTGCTGGCGCTCCTAGAGCCTGTATCTCAACCCAGGCCTGCCGCTTGCTGCCAGGGTTGAGGGGAGATGGCGCTGCACAAAAAAAAAGCGCTACCACCTCCACCTCTGAAAACAAGGCCCAGGTCTGCACCCCTTCCAGGCACCGCCTTCAACAAGGAAGGGGACCCTTGGTTGCCACCTGTTTTGGGGCATGCTTCTCTGCCATCATGCTGGGATGAGGGGGCGGAAAATAAAATGTAGAAAGTATAAAAAAAAAGAAAGAATAGGGAAGAAAGTAAAAAAATAGGAAGGAAGTTGAGAGAACAAATAAGGTAGTAAAAACACAAAATACACACTTAGGAAGACATAAGGAAATGGATTAAATAAATAGGATCTGAAAAAAGTATTAGAAATGAAGGATTGAAAGGATTAAAGAAGGATCAAAAAGTAGACCCCAGCACCAGAACAGACAAAGACACAAGATGACCGCGCCAATGTGGGACCGCATGGTGCAGTTCGCATAATATATCTACCCGAACACGCAATCCACGTTGCTGTATGGCATCGACATTACTCAAACAGGCAGAACAAGCAAATCCGTAAGTTTGCGGAGCACCGTGTAGCGAGGAGGAGTATTTTTGCAGCCTCGCAGAGTTCCGCATAGCGCTGCTAAGCAAAATCTGCCCACCCTTAATGCTGTCTCTCTGTGTGTGTCTGGGTGGGCTGTTCCGCTTACCCTCAGCTCATCACCCACCAGACTTATGTTGAGTAAAGAAAATCATTTCCCCATATCTGGGGCTGTGGATAAGTGTGGCTCAATGGTTAGAGCGGCAGACCCTGATGCAGAGATCTAGCCCGGGACCAGGGTTCAATTCCCCGTCTCAGCGGGTACTGGGCTCAAAAATTCCACAGACCTGATAATTCTCGCCTCGGTACCTATTCCAATCATTGAGTCCCACTCTGCAGCTCTGGGCAATAGCTTGCTTAATCTCCACAACTGCCCCCACAACGCTAAGGATGCCTGGCCTCCACCTTGGGGGTGCCCAGGAGTGGACACCTCACAGGGAAAGCCAGGATGGGTTCCACAGCGGTATTCGTACAAGCGCCTTGAGACCCTTGCGGGTGAGTAGTGCGCTATACATGTATCAATTTACAATTTACATTTAATATAAGAGTCATCCTTAGCAATTTGGCTCTTCAACCCCTTTGCTAGTATATGCTAAAACTGCTTACTATCTTTAGTTTTGGCTGATACAGCTAGATATAACTAACAAAACGGTATCGGAGGGCTAAAGGGACATTTAAAGACCCGTCTAAGTTCTATCCCCTTGAAGGAACAACATGAACAACAAACAAACTTAGAGGTCTAAATCAGAAACCTGATCTGAATATCTTTCAAAATACCTTCATGTCTAAAAAGTACAACAAGATAAAGAAGTGGCTAACAATTATGAACAACAGACGAGATCGCCAAGAAAAGGGCCACCTGTAATTGCTAATCAAAACCCATTATGGATTCCCATCAATAACTTGTATGGATCAATGTTTTCATTTGGTAATCCTGCCAGGGTATTCTGTCTCTTGATCATTGAGACATACGGCATAACCCCATCTTTGGCATGGGGTAATGACCTACAATTACTAGATTAGACCAAATGATGATGATCTGATGGGAAAGTGCAGTGCAAAAAAATGAAGATGAATGTGATGGTTAAAACAGGATAGGGAGCTTTAACAAAAATTACTTTATTGGGCATAAGCCCCTTCCTTGTTAAAAACAAAAACAGTGCAACAACATAAACGCAGTTTAAACAAATAGCTGCGAGAGGACCAACATGTTTCAGCCTATTATGGGAGGAAACCCAAGGCTTTCGTCAGGGTCTCTGTTCTCAAAGAATGCTACTGCCAAATTAGTGAGAAACGTGTGAAAAAATTATAATAAAAAACACACAAGTGAACTAATAACAGTAAAGGATATATTTCTCCTATATCTGTTTCAATTCCTCCTTGGCACCTGGTGTGATCCAGTGTGCCCGGGGAAAGGACCTCACCTCTTCCTGGACCTGGCTCAGGTAATAGTGAGACCCTGCTCTGTCCGTCGTTGTCCCAAACGATGACTGAGTCAGGGGGAGGCCTCACTAATTTGGCAGTAGCATTCTTTGAGAACAGAGACCCTGACGAAAGCCTTGGGTTTCCTCCCATAATAGGCTGAAACATGTTGGTCCTCTCGCAGCTATTTGTTTAAACTGCGTTTATGTTGTTGCACTGTTCTTGTTTTTAACAAGGAAGGGGCTTATGCCCAATAAAGTAATTTTTGTTAAAGCTCCCTATCCTGTTTTAACCATCACATTCATCTTCATTTTTTTGCACTGCACTTTCCCATCAGATCATCATCATTTGGTCTAATCTAGTAATTGTAGGTCATTACCCCATGCCAAAGATGGGGGTATGCCGTATGTCTCAATGATCAAGAGACAGAATACCCTGTCAGGATTACCAAATGAAAACATTGATCCATACAAGTTATTGATGGGAATCCATAATGGGTTTTGATTAGCAATTACTGGTGGCCCTTTTCTTGGCAATCTGATCTGTTGTTCATAATTGTTAGCCACTTCTTTATCTTGTTGTACTTTTTAGACATGAAGGTATTTTGAAAGATATTCAGATCAGGTTTCTGATACAGCTAGATCCCTTCAGAACCCTACTTCCCAATCCCTTATAGCCTCCATTTGAACAGATTTGTATTGTTTCCTTTTCAATGCCACAGTAGCCCTACATCCATTTATTGTAGCAACCATCCGCTTCACTCTTGCTGCCCTCCAGCGATCACCAAACCATTCTACTAATTGTTTATTTATCACCTAACTCTTCTCTACCATATAAAATCATGTTTTAACCTTGCACATAAGTTCACAAAGCAATTTTAGGATTGACTCGCCCTCATGTGTATGGTTATTAAGTTCTTCAAGTGATTGTGCTACTAAAGAGTACATTTGTACAAAATAGCTTGGTTCCTCTCAATCATGAGCCTCTTAACCCTCCTTCTATAATTACTAAGGATGGGGCTGTGAGGAGAGGAGCGAGTGGTCCACCTCTAATATCAAGGGGCCTGATTCACAAAAGTAATCTGAGACAAAATCCTAACTTTACGACTTTCGGTATTCACAGAAGACATTTAGGAGTACTAAAGTTAGGATGGTGTCACAGTTAAACTTAAGTTTTGGTCTTAAATTAAACTTAAGACAAACTTAAGTTTAACTGGGACAAAATCCTAGTTGTAAAGTTAGGATTTGTCTCAGATTACTTTTGTGAATCGGGACCAAGGTGTTGTGATCATTATCTAGTCTGTTGTTTACCCTCAAATCAATTAACTTGCACCGGAGAGATAGATCAAGTAAAATATAATCTATTCTAGTTCTACAATTAGCTCTTTTAAAGGCGTGTCTTAGTGCCTAATCTGATGTTGAGCGCCCATTACAGACACGCAAGCCATATTTAAGAGTAACTGAGGCTAGTTGGAAGGCTAGTTTCGTATTCCTGGGAGCTCCACCATGACGTAAACTACAAACACTTGTTGATGGATCAGATAGTTTTGGTTTGGTCCACTGTCATCAATAAATTTAGCTTTTTAGCTCATGGTGCAATTATACTATATTATTAGTTTTCAACACTTCTGTGTCATGGTACAAGTTACAGTTCTATTTTATGGTTTTGATAGGCACGTTTCGAGTTTTATTTTTATGGGATGTTTGAGGCACAGAGCATTTTTTTTTGTATATGGCACGAACAGGAGGGCGTTTCATGGTTTTGATTCCTGTTGTAATTATTTTGCCACTAATTCATTTAGGCTAATTCACTGTGTTTTGGTTTGTAGTATTCATGCATGCCAAAAGTTTGGTAGAGGCACGTGTTTTCATAGCCATTGTATTGTTGGATGCGTTAAATGGGAGTTGTTATATTGCACAATGTAGTTATCATATCAAGTGTATGCTTGATTATATGAAAGTTAATGTTGGCTCTGACATGATTTTTTATATCACCCTGAGGAGGGCAGTCGGCCAAAATGCATTGGGTATATATCATTTATCTTGACTCAAGAGGAATATCGTACCCCCATGTGCTTCTAAGAAAAGCCAGGATTGGCATCTCTTTTAACATGTTCCTTGAAATATTGGAGTACAAAAATGTATGGATTAAAAGAGAGAATTTGAATTAAAGAGAGAAAAAGTTTAAACTGGATTAAGACTTTTGTATTTTCTCACTTGATGGCTGGACATTCTGGGGATTATTTATGGGCCTTGCATCACTTTTGCGCCACTAGTGCGTCCCTTTTTGTGACACACCAGGGATGTGAAAAATGTGCCATATTTACTAAGTGACGGATCTAGGTAGATGCGTCACTTTGTAAACCCTTGTGGCACATTATACCTGCACCAGGTATAATGTATGCATGGGGAGCATTCCGACGCACAAAGGGTCGTAGAAGTGACGCCGTGAAATCTATAAGATTTCACTGTGCCACTTCTAGGACACAAATGCGTCAATATCTTATGCCTGCCTCGTAGCAGGTGTAAAACTGATGCAGGAACATTTAACATGGGAGTTGCCCCTGTGTAATGACCCATTACTGAAGTTGCGCCACTTTTGTGACACACTCCAGCAGTGCGCCATTTTTGCACCTACAGATACGTCAGAAATACTGATGAATCTGTAACTCCTTGCAACATGGTGCTTCATACTGTAAATATGACGCATCATTGGTGTCGCAAGGAGGGCACAGTGAAAAGTGATGCATTGCTGTTTTCTCGCAGCGATGCGCCACATTTCATAAATGAGGCCCTCTGCTTGGAGGAACATCATAAGGCTCTAATCTTCATGCTTTTATAACACATACATTATTGTAATGCACACCAGGGTTGCACACCAACATATTGCCATTGAGCACCGTAAACGTTTAAAAGATTTTCTGATGTGCATGCTAACATTTCTGCAGTACTGTTGTATATTTCCATCCACACAATAGTATGCACCCTTGCACTAGGATTAATGTGTTAATAATCATGACTGTCAAGATTGTAGTTAAATTAGTGTATGCAGCACAAGAGATTTAGGGGCATATTAGCAAGAACCTCATTAAAATTATTGCAATTGTAGCGGCAGGAAACTTCCGCTAAAACAGCGATAATGGGCTTGCTAATATGCGTTATAGAAGTCCAATAGAAGCCCTGGTTAGATTTGCAGGACATCTAATCTGGGTTTCTATTGGAATTCTATAACGCAAATTAGCGAGCCCATTATCGCCGTTTTAGCGGCAGTTTCCTGCCGCTAAAACGGCGATAATTTTAACGAGGTTCTTGCCAATATGCCCCTTATTTCGTTAATACTTTGATGAACTTAGAAAACCAACAGTCAGTTTAACAATATTTAGGCAGCCAGCAAACACCAGATATACACTCCTATTGCTAAGAATTGTTAATGTTAATGACCAAGTAGCCATATGTTTATAATTTTTAATGTTGCATTTGCATTGTCTGGTTTTTCGATTAGATTTATTACTCATGTCACAAGATTTTGTTCCTTTTTCGTTTATTTTCCAAAGTTATTTAGGTGTTGACATTTTATTCAGTAACCTTTATGAGTATGCATTCAATTCGTGTTACAAAGTACATGTATAAAGTATTTTCTTTCTTTCTTTTTCACCAGGCAGGCTTTAAATCATGTGCGACGCAGTAACCGCACAGCATTATTTAAGAATATTTGACACAGTTGTGTGCATCAATAGAGCACTCGTTGAGTTTTGGTTTGGTTCCACTTTCACAAGTAAATTGAGATTTTTAGCTCATGGTGCAATTCAATTCAGTTATATTATTAGTATTAAACACTCCTGTGTCACAGTACAAGTAAACTTTTGATTTTATGGTATTGATAAGCAGGTTTCGACTTGTATCTTACAGGATGTTTGGGACACAGAGCATGTTTTTTTTGTATATGGCACGAACACGAGGGCACATTTTTTGTTTTTGATCTCTGTTATAATTGATTTGCTTCTAATTAATTTATAGTAATTCACTGCAGTAGCGGGTACTACCGGATGGGGGTGGTGGGGCGGGGAGCAAGAAAAGGATTAAAAAAAACATTTTGCTGAGGACGGCCGGCAGGCTGGCCGCTGCCTCTCTTCCGTCCTTCATCATCCCCTTAGCCAATACTACACTGCAACACAGCCTTGTGATTGGTCCAGTAGAGGCTGGCATGGCTCGCTGCTGGGGTGGCAGGCGGGGTGTTGTTGCGTGGGGAGGGGAGGTCATAATACTTTTTTTTTTAAACTGCCTTGTCGCCGGGTCCTGCAACTTCACTGGTCCTGCTCTCCTGCCAGCAACAGGAAGCAGGCAACCAGGCTCCCTATCCTAAGCCAACCACAAGACTGCATGCAGCGTTGTCATAGGTTGAAGCGCCTTGACATGGGGCTCCACCCAGGGGTTAGAGGGGTGTGCATGTTCTCATGTAGAAGGGCAAAGTGCGCATGACCGATTTGGGCAGCCCAGTCTTTGTGCACATAGATTAGGCATTCCACTCCTCCCATGCCAAGCAGAGCAGAGCAGCCCTGCCCACCCACCCACCTGCAAAGCAAACATAAAATGCTATTAACTAACACTGCAAGAAAGCAGTGGGGCAGTGCTCCTCTGCCATACCAGCGCAGCTGCCCCTGGATTGGTCTGGGCACTGTGGTTCGGCACTCAGCAGGGACTGAAAGCCTGGGCATGCTCTCCACCCAGGCTGTAGAGCAGCCTCGGGGGAGAACATGTCAAGTGCTCATGACTGTTTTATCAGCCCGAGATGGCCGGCCAAACTGTCATGCGCACTTGGAGAATGCTACCACTCCTTCCCCCTGCAGTGCTCTGGCATCACGGAGCCCATCCCCGCCTGTGGGAAACAACGAAGCCACAGCAGTAGAAAAAATAGAATGATAATAACGTTGCATTATTTAATTTTATTTCTCCCTTTTTCTCTACTCGGAGAGCAGTATGGCGATGCTCCTCCAAGTTAGCAGAGACACCGCCCCTGATTCGCTCGGTTTTGTGTTTATTGTACTCATGCATGTCAAATCATTTGGTAGAGGCACATTTTCATAGCTATTGCATTCTTTGGATGCGTTCAATGGGAGGGTTTATAGTGCACAATGTAGTTATCATATCAATACAAGTGTATGCCTGAATATACGAAGGTTAATGTTGGCTTTGACATGATTTTGTATATCACAGTTACCCCTGAGGAAGGACAGTAACCGAAAGTGCATTGGGTATTTATCATCAATGTTGATTTATGAGGAATATTACACCCCTGGGTGCTGCTGAGAAAATTCTGGATTGGCATTTCTTTGAACCTGTTGCTTGAAATATTGGAGTAACAAAACGTATGGATTAAAAGTGATTACTTGAATTAAAGAGGAAACAACATTTAAACTGAATTAAGACTTTTGTAGTATTTCACTTGTTGGCTGTGCCTCCTGTTTGGGAGACCTGACGAGGCTCCAGTCTTCACTCATTTATAACACACTCATCGATGGAGCGCACACTAGAGTAGCACTCAAACATTGTGCAGCTAAGTACCATAAACTTTTTGAAGATTTTTTGGAAAGCATTCTAACTTTTATAAAGTAAACTGGGAATTTCCCATACCTCATCCTCCTCCTTGGTTACATTTGAGATGACTTTGAGGGGTTCATAAGTAGTGTTCAAGTAATAGGTAATTAACACCCTTAACAACTTCCAAGAAATCATCGGGGCCTGTGATTATAGGGGGTCCATATTCTGGCAAGAGATTCTGTTGTAAATATTAATCAGGAGAACACGTTGCTTTATATTTGGACTTTTCAGGCTCATGGTTGGTGTGTTTCTGGAGTTTATGTCATGTATTTTAGGAGTGCAATTCAGGTGTATGTTGACCCAAATAATAAGTTGAGCTGATGGGCGACCAGAACTTGACGAAGAGGTTTCTACACTAAAGTCAGTAAACCCCACCCTAGGTACCATATCAGTAGCCCACGTCTCCTGTAAGACACAAATGTCAAAACTATCTAGAAAATTTCACTGATAGATTTGGCTTTGAGGCTGGCCATGTTCCCGGACAATACCCTCAGTTTTTGGACATCACCTGTAATTGTATATACCTCTGTGGTAACAATGCCCTGGGTAACATCCTGCGGCCTATTTACGGTGAGTCAGTCCTGAACATTCAGTTTGCTGCAACAATCCTCAGTTTGTCAGAGAGATCTGTGATCAGACTGGAGTCAAGAATGTTGGTGAGTGGATGGATTCCAACCATACCACCGAAGGGATGTGGATTCTGTACAGGAGCGGCCATCCTAAAGGGTCTATAAAATTAACACAGTGGAACAATCATAATGGACTAATGGAAAATGGAGAAACTAGAACAAATATAAAAGATCTTTTCAGAAAGGGCAGACTCATGGAAGTTGATCACAATGCAATCCCTGTCCTGTGACTTATCTCCTTCACCCACCAAATGAACCTGCCCAACCATGATCAAGTTTTGATATAAATCATTGGTCATGCCAACCATGTACCCCAATTATTGTACACATTTGTTTTTAAGCTTGCTCCATGATTCAGATGTATTTCCTTGTAGAGGGAGAACCTACCATTACTAATGCATACAGAGCTGAGTGGGAGGTAAGTCCAGGTTAACCACAGGAGATTTAATGTGATCATCTGAGTTGGATCAGGAAGAAATTGACCCTTGCTATGAGATGTCTGTATGCCTAAACCATGCCCAACCGGGAACTGTTATACAAACCTCGGTGAAGGTATTATGGCACTGGCTTGTGTCTCTCTTGACCCCCAAAGAACTGACCCCTCCCTCTGTTTGGGTTGTAGATGAAACTGGATACTTGCAATACTTGCAAAATTTGCATTACTGTGGTTGTGGCTGAGACTTTGGCTGGGCTACATGGCTAGAAGGGCCCAAGAGAATTTCTACCAAACATAAGGCCTGCGATTCATGAGGAGTGCATGGGCTAGGAAAAAAAGTACACCTGCTATAAAGGAGAGTCTGGGAGAGGGGTACAAGGTATTGCCTTCTTTATCTCCTTCTGGACCTCAACATAGGAATAGGACTTAACAGCACCCTTTAATATTATCGACTTCTCAATTTTCCCTTCCAAGGTTAATGAAGTCTGACTCAGGTCCCTAACCTCACTTCCCTGCCTCTCAATTGTCCCTATAAGTTTCCCAATATTATTTGATTCACCAGCCTGAGTAATTAGGTCAGTAGACTTTCTCTCATTCCCGGCAGCCTATCTTTGTCCAGAGAACAGAGAATGGAGAACCTTTGCTCGCATAAAATATCAAGGTTGACCATTCCTGTGACATCACATTTGTTACAATTAGCATTTGTGCTGATATTCGAAAAAACAAGCTCCTTGGTTATGTGAGGGGGAGTGACCAAGTTCTATTACATCATAAACATTTCCAGCACCCTCTTCTTCTGGCTTTTTTTCCTTGTCTGAGAGGCGCTCAAATTTGTTGGGGCAATAACCCTGGGGGCAACAGGATTTACAGGGTCAACAGTGTCACGGTTTGCAAGGATGCGCCTGCAAACTACAGCTCCCAGAAGGCTCTGCAGAAAGGAGGGGCCTAAGACATATAGGCTCTCGTGGTAATGCCGCACGCTGTACGTGATTTTCACACTGGAACTGGGATTTGGTACTGGTGTATTTGGTTCCCCTGGTCTCGGCTGAGACGCTGTGTCTATTTTGCTTCACGGAGTGGGCGGCTGCTTACTCCGAGTCCTAAGAAGAACTCGTTCTTCACCGTCTGCGGCTGCTGCGGTGCAGTCCTTAGCGCGTTCTCGGCTGAGACGTGGTTCTTGCTTCACGGAGTGGGCGGCTGCCACACTCCGAGGCAGGAGAAGAACTTGCCTGCAATTCCGTCCGCGGCTGCGGCGGAAACTGTCTTTCTAGCGTTCTCGGCTGAGACGCTATCCTTGCATCAGGGTGGGCGGCTGCCACACTCCGAGTTCGAGGAGGAACTTACAAGAGTTGCTGGTTCTGCAGCAACTGACTTTTGGGCGTTCTCGGCTGAGACGCAGAAACTGCTTCTACTGGGAGAGATAGGTAGACATTCAGTTCTGTTTGCTCTTTGCTGGCAAGTCTACGGAGCTACTGAGTTGTTGTATAATATTGAACGTTTTGCTGATCTTGCTTATCGTGGATATACTTTTATCAGACATCCTGCTTGGACTACTAAGAACCTTTCGGTTTACCTGGTTACCTGATTCCTTGCTTAGTTCGAGACTTTGGTTCATTGTTTTTGGATTCGTCCTTATTCTTTAACACACCCGGTTACTGGAGAAGGGTATTTTCTGTTAGGTGATTTTGGGAAGTTGGACTGGTATGTATGAGACCCTACAGGTTTGATTCATGAACATCCAGATATTGAATGCCAGGAATATAACTGTGTCTATCCATTCCAGATTGCGATGTTTGATGAGTAGAGAAGTATCTACAAACCACAACATAGAGAAGGGTTCATGTCCAGAGAGGTATCTGGGGTAGGTGTTCTACTAGCAAGAATTGAATGAGAGTAGTCAGAGATGTTTGCTATAACCTTATGTTTTTCTCGTTTCAGTGGTCCCTTTCGTTCCAGTCCCTTCCCTTACCTTTCCCTCGCTTGATTCCCTAGAGGCTCTGTGTATATTCATTCATTCAGAGTTTCGGGGAATCAGGAGGTGGACCCCTTTAAGCATCACTCTGATCCTGTGGAGGCTACATCGTGACAGAATCACGTACCCAAGTTATATTCTCCACCTGATCATGGGTTGCTTAAAGATGGCCACATTAGAAGATGTGTTGCAGGCATTGGTATTGGTCCAGCAAGAATTGGCTACGTCAAAGGCAGAAACCACTGCACTAAAGGAAAGGTTGGATAGGCAAACTAGAAACCCTTTTGATGCCTCAGCTGGTGCTCCACAGATACAGGTGACAGTACCTCCGCCTATTCCCTTGGCTAGTCCAGAGAGATATTCGGGAGATCCTCTAAAGATCCAAACCTTTCTGACGCAGATTACCCTGCATTTCTCCTGTAGGCCGGCCTCTTGTCCCACCAATTTGTCGAGAGTAGCATTTGCTATCTCTTATCTTACTGGGGACGCAGCCAATTGGGCCGTACCTTTAGTATGGAATGATGACCCTTTATTGGCGGATTGGGGTGATTTTAGGAAGGAATTTGAGAGAGTATTCGATCGGCGTGCAACTACTCTTAGTGCCGATCGTGAACTCTTGGGGTTATGTCAGGGAAGAAAGGACTTGGTGTCTTATATGACTACCTTTAATAGGCTTGTAGTCGAAACGGCATGGCCAGAAGAAAAAAGAATGGCCCTATATTATCAGGGATTGAACGAGGACATCAAGGATGTACTGGCTCAAATAGACCCTCAGCCTACTACCTGTACAGACCTTATTAATCTCACCTTGAGATTGGACCATCGTATGTCCGAACGAGGAGGGGAACGTAAGAGAGGTGACAGAGCAGGGGGTGGAATGGCCCAGGTCAGTTAAGACAGTTCCAAAGATAGTAGTTCTGAACCCATGGATATCGGGGCGATCCGCCCTCCCTTGTCCAAAATAGAACGGGAGACTAGACGTGCACAGTGTCTCTGTATGTACTGTGGAAAAAAGGGGCACTACGTTAAGGATTGCACGCTTAAGCCAAAAAAGAGAAATCCCTTCTATTCTGATAAACAGGTGACGGTCATGACAGCGGCGCCGAATCATGAAGCACAGAGTAACAGTAAAAGTAATGAGAAAGAATGCACCTCTAGACAGGAGTGGAAGATTCCATCATTGGAGGTTGCCTCATGTACTAATGCTGAATCTCACATAGTGCTATCCATGTTCCTAGGTAAAGGAACACACAAAAGCCCGGTGTGTTCTATGATTGACTCGGGGGCAACGGGTAATTTTATAGATCTCGGGTTGGTGACGCGGTTGGGTTTGAGAAAGGTTCCAACCCTTCAGCCTGAAACAGTATTGGCTGTGGATGGGACCCCGCTTAAATCTGGGCCTGTAGTTGAGCATACTGAGGCATTGGAATTGTCTGTGCCGGGAGATCCACTGAACCACGTGGAAGACATCGTGCTAAATATTATTGAGGCCCCTCAATATGAGGTTATCCTGGGGATGCCGTGGTTGTGGCAACACAATCCTTGTATGGATTGGAAGAAGAAAACCTTACAGTTTAATTTAGATACCTACATAGAGCAATGTTTGAAAGCACAAGACTCACATGTTTTGTCCTTGGCTCATGCTTATTGTATCGCTACCGCAGCTGAAAAAGAAGTGGCCTTGCCAAGAAAATATGCGGGGTACAAAGAAGTGTTTAGTGAGGTGAAAGCAGAGATCCTTCCGCCTCACCGAGACTATGATTGTCGGATTGACCTGGTGGAGGGGGCAGGTGTGCCTTCGTGTAGAGTGTATGCTTTGTCTGAGTCAGAAACCACCCATTTGAAGACATATTTAGATCATTTCTGTTCCATTGGATTCATACGCCCTTCACGTTCACCGGCAGCTTCTCCTCTTTTCTTTATATCGAAAGCTAATGGAGAGCCGCGCACGTGTATTGACTTTCGACAATTGAACAAAGTTACGGTGAGAAACAGATACCCGCTTCCACTCATCCCCGTCCTGTTGGACCAGGTGAGAGAGGCGACCATCTACACTCGTTTGGACCTCCGTGGGGCCTACCATTTGGTCCGTATACGGGCGGGAGATGAGTGGAAAACGGCTTTTAAAACCCGTTTTGGTTTGTTTGAGTACTTGGTAATGCCGTTCTGGTTGTGTAACGCCCCGGCGGCATTCCAGTATTTTTTAAATGACATCATGAAGGAGTACATTGATCGATTCATTGTTATATACATCGATGACATCTTGATATACGCCTCGTCTCCTGCTCAGCATATTAGTCAGGTTCTCTTGATTCTCAAAAGGCTACAGGAAAACAGTTTATACTGCAAACTCAGTAAGTGCGAGTTTAATGTCACTGAAGTGGAATTTTTGGGGGTAATTCTAACACCAAACGGGTTTAGCATGGCAGAGCGAAAGGTGTTAGCGGTGCGTGAGTGGCCCATTCCTAAGAATGTGAGAGACGTTCAGTGTTTTCTTGGATTCTCCAATTATTATTGGAGATTCATTGCTCATTTCTCTCAGTTGATCGCTCCAGTAACCAGGTTGTTGAGAAAGGGGGCGCCTTTTTGTTGGACTTCAGATGCCATGGAGGCTTTCACTCAGTTGAACGAGGCGTTTTGCACAGCACCCATTTTAAGACTTCCTCAAATGGACGTGCCTTTTATAGTGGAAGCTGACGCTTCAGACATAGCAATCGGGGCAGTGCTGTCTCAAAGGGACAAACAAACGGGACAGCTCTATCCAGTGGCCTTTCTGTCCAAGAAACTCAATGCAGCCGAAGTGAACTACACGGTGGCAGAAAAAGAACTTTTGGCTGTGAAAAAGCCCTTTTAGGAGTGGAGGCATTACCTGTGGGGGGGGAAAGCATCCTGTAACAGTGTACTCAGATCACCGAAACCTGCAGTTTATGAAAACTGCCCGGCATTTGTCCCAAAGGCAAATGCGTTGGATGCTCTTTTTTGCGGAGTATGAGTTTACTATTACCTTTCGTCCCGGGACAGAGAATCGGAAAGCTGATTCCCTTTCCAGACAAGCAGATTCAGCAATCCATTTGTCGGAAGAACCAAGGCCCATAATGTCCCCTGAAAACGTTGTATGTGCTATTACAGCTGATAGATTCCTGGAGGAGGTTTCTAGTAACCGTTCGCTCATGCGATGGAAGGAGTGGGCCAAGACAGACATGCATCGATCACTACAACATGGAATCCCTTTGTATAGGAATAGGCTGTATCTTCCTACCCTTGCGCTGAGGTTGTTGGCATTCAATTGGTGTCATAACGCTATGGTGGCTGGTCATCCGGGACATCAAAAGACAATTCATGCCATGCAAAGATAGTTTTGGTGGGAAGGGATGGCTAAGGATGTGAAATCTTGGATTGATCAATGTGAGACATGTGCAAGGGCAAAGAGCGAACAAGCCAAGAGCAAAGGGATGTTGATGCCTCTTCCTACTCCTTCAATACCATGGCAGGTCATTAGTGTGGATTTTGTTCTGGGGTTGCCTTTGGATAAAGGTAGCGATGCTATCCTGGTAGTGGTAGATAGTTTCACCAAAATGGGCCACTTCATACCATGCAGGAATCTGCCACGGCGGCTCAAACGGCGCAACTGCTATTGACTCATGTGGTACGTTTACATGGCACTCCGAAAGTCATTGTGTCAGATAGAGGCCCTCAGTTCGTTGCTAGATTCTGGCGCATGTGTTGTAAGGCTTTACACATTAAGGATGCTTTGTCCACCAGTTTTCATCCACAGTCTGATGGACAAACGGAGAGACTTAACCAGACCCTTAAAAAATATCTCCGATGTTATGCGGAAGAAGCGGCAGATTCATGAGTGTCTTTGTTATGGTTGCCGGAACTGTCGCATAACAACGCTTGGCACAGTTCGACGGGGGAATCGCCGTTCAAAGCCAACACTGGTTATCATGCTAACACCTTGCCGGTGTCAATTCCTAGTGAGGTGACGAATCATCCATCGGTGTCTGGCCAGATGAAGGCTCTTCTGAAGATACACCGCAGGGTACATTCTCATTTGGAAAAGGCCAAGTCATCCTACAAAAAATGGGAGGATAAACATCGGCAGGAGGGCCCTTTGTATCAGGTGGGCGATAAGGTCTGGCTCTCCACCAGGAACATCCGGTTTCGTTTTCATAGTGTCTTTCATCCACGGTTCATTGGACCCTTTGAGGTGGTGCGCCAGATCAACCCCATGGCATATAAACTGAAACTTCCTGCCTCTTTGCGAATTCATCCGGTGTTCCATTGTAGTCTTTTGAAGCCTGCGAAATCTGCACGTCGCAGGGGTGTGCCTCCGGTGATGAGGGACGGCCAGCTGGAGTATGAAGTGAGCAGGATTCTTGATTCCGGCTATCGGCGGGGTAAGCTCTGGTTCCTGGTGTCGTGGAAGGGCTACACGGTGGAGGATGATTCGTGGGAGCCATGCTCAGGGGTCCATGCTCCCCGTGCGGTGCGGTGCGTTGCTTTTATGCTCACTATCCGGATAAGCCAGGGGCTAGGAGGCGCTTGGGAGGAGGGCATACTGTCACGGTTTGCAAGGATGCACCTGCAAACTACAGCTCCCAGAAGGCTCTGCAGAATGGAGGGGCCTAAGACATATAGGCTCTCACAGTACTGCTGCACGCTGTACGTGATTTTCACACTGGAACTGGGATTTGGTACTGGTGTATTTGGTTCCCCTGGTCTCGGCTGAGACGCTGTGTTTATTTTGCTTCATGGAGTGGGCGGCTGCTTACTCCGCGTCCTGAGAAGAACTCGTTCTTCACCGTCTGCGGCTGCTGCGGTGCAGTCCTTAGCCCGTTCTCGGCTGAGACGTGGTTCTTGCTTCACGGAGTGGGCGGCTGCCACACACCGAGGCAGGAGAAGAACTTGCCTGCAATTCCGTCCGCGGCTGCGGCAGAAACTGTCTTTCCAGCATTCTCGGCTGAGACGCTATCCTTGCATCGGGGTGGGCGGCTGCCACACTCCGAGTTCGAGGAGGAACTTACAAGAGTTGCAGGTTCTGCAGCAACTGACTTTTGGGCCTTCTCGGCGGAGACGCGGAAACTGCTTCTACTGGGAGAGATAAGTAGACATTCAGTTCTGTTTGCTCTTTGCTGGCAAGTCTACGGAGCTACTGAGTTGTTCTTAAGCATGGGCGGATTTTGCGAATTGGCAATCCGTGAAATTGTGTATTTACGGATTCGCAATCCGCGAACTCTCGCGAATTTTGTGGATTCCTTTTTTTTTTGTGTTCGCAAGTGTTTCTGCCATTTCGCAAGGGTTTTTTACCAGTTCGCAAACGCGAACTTACTTGTCGGGTAGCAACGGTCACGACCATGTTGTTTCTACGTCTGGTTCATCACAGCACCCTCTGTTTCACCACTGCCACCGTCTGTTTAATCCACTGCCACCCTCTGGCTCACCCATGCCACCCTCTGGCTCACCCATGCCACCCTCTAGTTCATCACTGTAGATTATGGGGGTAAAAGCACACCTGCCCTGCCTCAACTGACATGAATGAATTAGGGGCTGATTAATGTGTCACTGAATTTGAACTTCCAGGCTGGCACCTGCTTCCTTATCTGTAATTGCTTTCTGTTGCAGTGTAATTTTGTTAACAGGACCTCTGTTGTATACTTGTAGCTATTCTCTGAGCCTGCTGTGAGGGCCGAAGCAGGGTCATAGAATAGTTGCAAGTAGGCAACTGAACTATGAAGGGGCCCCTCAGGAAGCACTACAGGGAATGGTTACTAATGATAAGATTGAACTTTTGCACCTGCTGAGTGCGTTCAGTTTTGCAAAAATCCAAATATCCAGCAGGATCTACAAAAAGTAATCCTTCCAGGCACTACAGGGAATGGTTACTAATGATAAGATTGAACTTTTGCACCTGCTGAGTGCTTTCAGTTTTGCAAAAATCCAAATATCCAGCAGCATCCACAAAAAGTAATCCTTCCAGGTCAAGATCCAAATCAAAGTGACCAGCACATGAAGAAAGCACTGGGAGGAGCCTGCTGGAGAGGGACAGGAAGTTGGAGACTGTGGGGCACTTCCTTCCTCCCACCCCCCACCCCCAAAATGGACTCCTTGCAAAAAAAAAGTGCAGGCAAGTGTCAACCTGAGGAGTTATTCTGATAAAAATCATAATTTTCAAGGTTTATGCTGCCTGCTGGTGGATTTCTTGTGCGAAATTGCAAATTTTGCAATATCGCAATTGCGAGATTGTCGCTGCCCGCTGCATCTACGTGTTCGCAAGTGTTTACTCCCGCGAAATTGTATAGTATTCTAGTTGGCAAGTGCGACCAAGCAAAAAATCCGCTTCGCACAGATTTACGAATTTTCGGCAAGTTCGCGAGAGTTCGCGGACTGCGAATTTGCCGAAAATCCGCAAAATCAGCGAGCGTAACGGATTTTACGCCCATGCTTAGTTGTTGTATAATATTGAACGTTTTGCTGATCTTGCTTATCGTGGATATACTTTTATCAGACATCCTGCTTGGACTACTAAGAACCTTTCGGTTTACCTGGTTACCTGATTCCTTGCTTAGTTCGAGACTTTAGTTCATTGTTTGTGGATTCGTCCTTATTCTTTAACACACCCGGTTACTGGAGAAGGGTATTTTCTGTTAGGTGATTTTGGGAAGTTGGACTGATATGTATGAGACCCTATAGGTTTGATTCATGAACATCCAGATATTGAATGCCAGGAATATAACTGTGTCTATGCATTCCAGATTGCGACGTTTGATGAGTAGAGAAGTTTTTACAACCCACAACATAGAGAAGGGTTCATGTCCAGAGAGGTATCTGGGGTAGGTGTTCTACTAGCGAGAATTGAATGAGAGTAGTCAGAGATGTTTGCTATAACCTTATGTTTTTCTCGTTTCAGTGGTCCCTTCTGTTCCAGTCCCTTCCCTTACCTTTCCCTCGCTTGATTACCTAGAGGCTCTGTGTATATTCATTCATTCAGAGTTTTGGGGAATCAGGAGGTGGACCCCTTTAAGCATCACTCTGATCCTGTGGAGGCTACATCGTGACAAACAGGGTGGCTTAAAAGTTCCTCTACGTCCTCCAGGAGGACATCATTTCTATTCATAACACAGTTCCCCCCAGCTAGTTTGCTGCCCTTCTTTGCAGTAGGGGTGTTGTTGGCCACGTCCACTGCCTCCCTCTTGCTCATTATGAAACCTAGAAGAAAGTGAAGGTCCCAGGAGGGAATCAGCAGAGGATAAACAACTCCTAGTGGCAAGAAAGAAGGTAAGACACTAACAGTCCATTGGGCTGGATGTTGAAACGTCACACATATCAGAGCCCAGGTCAGCACGGTTGGGTCACCCGCTTCAACAAAGGGGACCACAGGCACCTAAACAATAACAACTCCAACAACTTTAGGGAATTCCGGCAGCTTTGGACCATTCATGACAACTTATACAGCAACTCCAATCAGCTTACTAATTACTTGATTATAGTCTAGATGCCCTTAAGTCTGTATATCTGCAACAATTAATAAATTGGCCATTTACCTCCTCCCCTACTCAAGGCTAATAGTGGCCTCGACCAACACATAAGCCATAAGCCAGCCAAAAGGGAAGCTCAGAAGTACTGCATGGACTTTCAAAGACTTTCAAAAGCACTTTCAAAGGCGCCTAAACAATTTCCTTCCTGCTCTCCACACATTTCTCAATGCCACACACAGTCAGAATTGGCAGATAATAGTATTATTAATGTTAATTTCTAAGTCAACCTTTGGGCTCTAACGGGGAGAGGGAGGGAAGTCTACTATCCTTGCTTGGAGGCAGTATGAAATGCTGTATCTTTGTGCCCCAGCCACTCAGGCAGGCACAGCCCACTGGCATACACCAGCTCCTGTCCTTCCGCGTGCCACCAACTCACCCGTCTCCCCGGATGAGTTGAGCTTAGTGGCGGTGGTGATGAAGCAACATGATGGCCCGAGGCTTATAGGGACTGATAAGGGGCAAGGAAGACCAAAATATTCGAGGTCAATGGCACATATTCCGCAAGTCTGCAAGTACTTAAAAAAGGCCAAAGTTCCAGTGTAAGTGCAAAGGGCAAACCTCCCACACCTCAGCAAAAGGCTCCCCTGTGGCATTATGGCTTCAGCTTCAGCATCAGCTTCGATGTTGATCCCTGCATGTCCTGCAGGAGCTCCGTCATGGTGGTCTGCCTCAGCGCATCAGTAATCGCCTGATTGACCTGGCCTGTGGGCGAGCATGAGCACGGCAGCCTAGCAAAGGAGATGTTAATCAAAGATAACACATGTTCTTTAGGAGCTATTCAGAAACACCATTGTGGAGTATAAATGCAAATTATATAACTCTGGCAGGAGATCTCTACCACTATTGCCTTTTATGCCCAGAGATTACCTTCTCTGCACACATTAGTTTAAAAGCATTCTGGAGGAAAGAAGTGGAAGTGGTTGTAAAAATGGAAAAAATTACTACAATTACTACAATGTATGTTGTAAGTTAGGGAAGGACGTACTGATTTAAAACACACTAACACATAAGAGTTAGAACATTTCAATTACACACTTACATTTACTATCCTGCTGTCAAAACAGTTTTAAATGTACTGCAGCACAACCTCGGGGTACATCAAACACCACACACAGCTACAGGTACAGCAACACACTCCATTTGAAATCAATGGAGTCATGCAATAGCTAACATACAGGGAAACATATAAAATAAATTAAGTTAACCCCTTCGGTGCCTCGAATGGGCGTGAGCCGGCTGGTGCACCAGTGCTCATGAGCGTTGATCAGCTCCTGGCCACCTTTACACATGGCATAAGAAATCCCTCTGGTGCGGGCACCAGAGTGATATCATTAACGCTAAACAGCCTCGGGAGCCAAGTAAGGGCTTTCCTGGCTCCTGAGGATGTTTGGCTTATTTCAGGGGAATGATGATCATCACACACATCACGCTGATGTAATTTCTCTGAAACTGAAACTGAAATGGCCCAATAGGGCTAATTTCAGTTTCACTTTCTATGTACTCAGAGGGTTATCGCAGCCCCCTACGCACGTAGAAAGACAGGAGAGGTATCATAGGAAAGGGGAGAATGTCCCCTTTCTAACGGTACCCATCCTCCCAACAGGGCAATCCTCAAGCAGGGATCCACTCTCCAGACATCAGGAAGTGGGCCCTTTGAGCAAGGGCCTTTGCTCCCTCCAAATTATTTCTGGCATATTCAGTCTTTTTGCAATGGCCCCCAATCTACCCCCTAAGGAGCAGAAAGCGCACCAGCCACCAGGGATTTTTTTGTGTGCAAAGTTTCGGGTGGGGGCTGCCTGAGATGGCCATGCCAATGCCCCCAACCCCTGCCAGATTCCACAGTCTTTTTGCCCCCTCGGGAGGAAGAAGAGGCAATAGCCCCCAATCTGCCCCCTTGGGTGTACAGAAAGTCTACGAGGCACCAGTGCACAAGCAATCAAATCGGTTTTGAGGCCAAAAACGTGCACACGTTGCATTGCTTTTAATGGCAACGTGTGCACGTTTGGTGATTCCCTTGCAGGAGCGAGCATCGGCGCCATATGTTATCAATTATCGGGCTGCTCGTTGCCGCAAGGAAATTGCGCAGGTCCCATCCTCCCCCACTCGTTGCCGCGCGAGGCGCACACGCTTGTGCTTCTTTGCTTTGTAGAAGTGTTTTACTTTTTTTTAGAACTGACACATTAGGAGATGATACAAACTACTGGGTCTACTATGGTCAACGGTTACACTGAACCTGTAACGATGCATGTATTGGTTTGCACATTTCTGCTTGTATGGGGCCTGCCTATCCAAGAACTAACAAAGTACAGGTGTTTGCATGCAAGAAGTGCCCACCTGTGAGGCCGCCAGTATTCTTCTGAGATGGGGGAATTCTACATTGCATTCAGCATGGGTGACATCAGTTGGACAGCAGTCCAGTCCCTGCACGTATCGGCTGACTCCTTGACAGGGGGCATTGAGTGCATGTTTCACATGCATGGTGGTGACTGACCAGGCTGCACAGTGGTGGTAACCACTTCTTTTCATCCCTCTCTTGTAGGCCGTGTGCATGAAGGACGTCGTCCACAATCTGCAGAGCTGTGAGCTACTCCTGGACGACAGCAACATCTTCCAGTGCAAGGCTGAGGTTTTCCTGTCGCTCGACTCTTCGGACTGCGTCAGCACCTGAGTGCCCCCCCGCGAGGGAGCGGCCATGGCGGGGGAGCTTTCACCCTGTCAGGACGAAGAAGGGACCTAAACTACCTCCCCCCAAAAAATTATAACACTGCTGCTGCTGGCGCAGCGGTCTGGGTTCCGCGTGGCCCAGAACTGCGCACCATAGAGACTGTACGTAGCTTTTCTCCGCCACCCTGCTCTTAGTTTGCAGGCATTGTGCATTCATTGTATAGAAAATTATATGTTTGATGAATAAAATCAGCCTCACACTAGCTGCTCAGTTTCCTACGCTCCTTTTGTTCTGAAGGCGGGAGAAATTTCAGGGATTAGATACAGACTGCAACCAGACATAATCCCGCTAACACAACATTGCATTTTAAAGGAATAAAAACCATTTAATACTATCTGTAGAAAAATACAAACTCTTTTATCCTATGCACAAAGCGATATCAAATGTTATCAGACATTAAATCATTTCACAATTTATAAGGAACTTCACATATTCAATAAACTTTGATTACATGAAATATTTGTTAGTTATACAATCCGACTGACACCCATCTCACTAACAAGCACTGGCATAGCCAATAGGTCTCGCCTTTGGGATATTATAAGTATTTATTTATGCAGCACAATATCCTTGGTGCAACATCAACTGTTGAAAGCTAAACACTTATAAGGTCCCAAAGGAGAGACCTATTGGCTATGCCGATGCTTGTTATTTCTATGTAGGGGTGGGTTCTGCCCAAAATGGGCATGCCAATACCCCCATCCCCCAAAACAAATTCCACAGCCTTTCACCTCCCCTGGGGATAAGCTTGAAGAAGGGAGTGCACACAGCTCTGCTGGTGGCATTTGCTCCTACTTAGTTTTTAAAACGTGTTCTTATTTTAAATCCGTTTTTTAGCCTCTGCTTGTATTTTATTCTCATACCATCATTATAGCTGCTATTTTGTACTAATGCCGCTTGTACTTTAAACCTGCTCACCTCGTTAGAGGTTCTGCCTGCTCCGCTCCCCATTCTACCGCATCAATTAGGGTGGTGATTGAGTGGAAGGAGTCGTTCTTTCCAGGAAGTAGGTGTTTTCCACCCACTTCTGTTGGGCCACTATACAGCAGCTTCTTGGAGGGGAGACGGTCTAGTATTCCTCCGATTCATATTAATGCCCCAGGTATAACTTAGGTGATTGAGCTGACGCGCTCGGACTAAGCTTGGAGAAGGGAGTGCACACAGTGCTGCTGGCGACAGTCGCTACTACTACTTTTTTTAAATCAATTTTTTAGCCTGTTCTTGTATTTTACTCTCATACCGTCATTATTGCTGCTATTTTGCACGTCTGCTGCTTGCACTTTAAACCCGCTCACCTCATTATAGGTTCCTGCTGCTCTGCTCCATGGTCCTCCGCATCAATTAGGCTGACGATTGAGTGGAGGGAGTCATTCTTACCAGGAGGTGTTTTCCACCCACTTCCGTTGTACCACTATAAGGCGACCATCTTGGAGGGGAGACGCTCTAGACTTCTTCCAATTCACATTAAGGCCCCGGGTATAACTCAGGCAATGGCACCTATGCGCAGCGGGCATGCCGAAGCCAAGCCTGTCTGCGCCCGTTTGTGTCCAGACGGTGCCAGGGGCCACCCCCCCCTTACGGTTTTAGTCTACACCGCCTCATATAATCCCTGGAGCTACTGAGGAGACTAAAGAGGTCTCCTAGTAAGATTTGCCTTCACTCTATCTGTCCACTTATGGACTCTGAGCTGTCCTCAATGCTCCTATACCCCACCTCCTCCACCTGAACCCTGCCGAGTCCCTGCCCCCTACTCAGTCTACAAAATGTTCTATATTAACTGCAGATCCCTACTCAAACATGTCACACAACCCTCACATGTTATTCCTCACAGAAACATGGCTCAATGCTGAGTCAAAACTAGACGTAGACCAATGTCCCCCACCAGGTTATTATATCCTGAGGAAAGATCGAGAACAGGGGAGGGAAGGAAGCATTGCAATTATTCTAAAAGTTGATTTTAAATGTCACCCCCAACATCCTCCAATATTGTGAGAATCTTTCTTTTTCATTCTCACTTTCCTCCACTCACACTTTCCCAGGCGTCCTTATATATCAACCCCCTGGATCAGATGGACAACTATTAAAAACATTGCCAGAAGTCATTGCCAAGCTGGCAAGCTCTCCTTCTAATTTTACTATACAGAGGGATCTCAACTTGTATTTCGATGACCCCTCAGACCCAGTAGTGATGGATCTAACCCAAAATCTTCTAGCTCTTCAGATAAAACAAAATGTTACGGGTCCCACTCACGAAAAGGGCATCTTTTAGGTCCCATTTTTCCAACTGCAATGAACTCTCTGTCAGAGACCCAGTCCCAGCACCATGGTTGGACCATTTCCTGGTCTCCTTCTTGTGAGATCTATCAAAACTGGAAGTTCTCCTGGTCCAACCTCCCACTGTTCTCATGGAATAAAGCTCTGGAAAACAGCATACCCATCTTAGATCCCTGCCCACGGTTGCGAATGACCAATTCAACCAGTGGATCAACTTCTCCATGGACTTGGCTCTACCCAGGAAACATATCCATAAAAAAATCAGGAACAACCCCTCTCCATGGTACTCCTCCAAGCTGCATGAATACAAACAAATCAGCAAAAGACTTGAGAGGAAATGGAGAAAAAAACTACGACATAGCACGCAAACAAAACTACAGGAACTTTATAAAAATTTACCAATCTAAAGTGAAGGAGACCCAAGCATTACACTACAAGGAAAGAATAAACTCTGCTTCAAACTCCCCACATGAAATCTTTAAGATAGCTAAACCCCTCCTAAAATTAACTGCCAGGGATATCCCTCCCGACAGCTCAAAGACACGATGTAACAAACTTGCTTAGTTCTTTTCTGATAAAATCAAGGATATTTATGTTATGATGGGCAACCACTCACCTGAAATACAGGTAGTCGGCAGGTGCGATGACAATTCTCCAACCCGCTCAGAATATATCTCAGTACCACTTGTGAGAGAAACAGTGATTCTGGCAAATATTCCAAGAGAGAAGGGGTTTGGGATGAAAGACACTGCAGTATTTTGCCACATGGACCTGCCGGGATCTTACATGCAGAACCGTCTACTTCAATCTGTTCATGAAAGAAAGCAAAAAACAAGCTACACCATGAATTGAACAAGTGACTCTAACATTCAATATATGTTCCTTTTTAAAAGCTAATCACCTGCATAAGGTTCTCACTTGTGTTGTGATACCTATTCTTTGTGAACCTTTTCTCAATAAAGACCATCACACTGTGTCAAAATTAGATGCAACAGGAAAAAGAAATAACAAGGCAGGACATTTCCTTATTCTGAATATTTATACATAAACATGTATAATGGCTGCTGACCTGAAGACACCTCACTTTTGCATAAATCTGTTAAGTTAGAAATGTTTACCATTTACGGAAAAGATAGACATCAATGCTTGAAAACACACCAACAGGAAAGTCTCCTTTTTACATAAAAATGTCTTTTGGCTTTGAAATTTGAATGTCTTTCTCCTTGGTGCTTTTTAGCATCTGTGAATTAAAACCATCCATTTCCAGTCCTAAGCCAAAGATACATAACCCAATCTGTTTGCTAAATTCTAGAAAACAAAATAAACAAAATGAGCAATAGAAACAAAATAACATGCAGGCTTGAAATTGTTATTCCAGATTCACTGGACTTAGCTGCTGCCTTGACCCAAAGAGGAAGTCCTGCTATCAGTGGTGGAGCCGGCTCTTGATGCATAGAATATTGCAAGCTACAAGGAGAGGAACCAGAAATATCAGGAGTCCAGAGTGAAGTCATGGAACTGCGGCTATTTATAGCCGGTCCCTGGGCTTTGCCAACCGCGTAACCGAGCGCGTGTCAGTAACTTGTGTTTTGAAGTGCCCTGAAGGTCCGTGGGCCATGTGGTTGACTGGAAGCTGGTTTCCTGGAAACCAGCATAAACAAACACTCACACATTTGTCAAGCACCAGTATCGTCAAAGAAAAAAGAAATGGAAATGAGCAGTTCACAAATTACAGCCAAGTGCAGGAAATGCTAAATAAGGACACAACAGTGTCTTAGTCCTTTCACAAGCAACAAAGGCATAAATACAATAATAAGGGTCATGATTATGGTTCTATAACACAAACAATATTAAACAATATAACTAAATGATCATGATTATGTTTCAATAGTTCCATTGGCAGATCTTGGGAAAGTTTACATGATTAATGTTATGGCCCTGTGGATGTTGGCAAATAATACGGGATATAAACAGAGCTGCTGTGTGCTGATTCCTGACAATTTACAACTCCTTCCCCCCTCTACCCCAACCATCAATTAGCGGCTTATGGAGCACCAAGGGGCCAATAACCCTAACCGACTGACCTGCTGTCGTCGGTTACGGCCCTGCAAGTATGATGCGACCGAACCCTGTTTGCAATCGTATGCTTCACAATGGATGCATGCATGCTGAACGGAATGCATGCCTGCATTGTGTAAAGCAAGGCTGCAGTTCATCCCTGCACCCTGTGGCCGGCACCCCAAGGTGCCTGCCACCGGGTGCAGCGATCAACAGAGGGGCAACATAGGTGCCCCCAGGAGCACCCATGGGGGCCCTGTTGGGGGCTCCCCAGAGAAAGTTTTGACTGCCTTTTCGTGCCATAAACACCGGCACGAAAAGGCAGTGAAAAACTGCCATCGTATTCCCTCGATCGTAAAGAGGCGACAGGGGGGAGACTGAAGGATTTCTGAACGGCAAACTGGCTCTCCGAGCCGGTCGTAAGCCATCCAGAAATCTGAGGCAGATTCCATTCCGACCGAGCCCATCGGAATGGCTCGATCGGAAAGGAATCCGGCTGGCACATTCCGATGCGGTCGGAATCGGTCCCTTAGTGTTTGGTGAGCAGCTTCTCAAAGTAATTCTCTTGATGGACATGGACACCCTAGTGAATACATGCAACTCAGTAAAATCTGGCTTTCCCAATGACCCAACACCTCCCCAAATCTTAAGTAGGGCTGGGGATACAATGTTAGTGTTACTGACACCGATAAATTCCTTCATCCCGACCGGTTTAGTACTCCAACCCTGGAAACACGCCATGGGGAGTGCGCTATTGAAGAAGCCCAGTATGGACCCTGATTCACTTGGAAATCCCCCTCCTCTCCAGGGTCAGTAAAATGCTACAGAAGTATGTTAACTCAGTTTTCTCTGCTTTTCCCGGAGTCTAATAACATACTTCACTCATCACAAACTGGTTTTCGCCCCAAGCATGGGACTGAAACTGCACTTCTTGCAGTGGTTGAAATGGCCAAAAAGATCCTCGAAGAAGGAGGATTATTAGCTATTATCCTTTTGGACCACAGTGCCGCTTTTGACACTGTTAACTACGACATCCTGATCCATAGGCTGAGGAAGGGTGGCCTATCAGGTAGTGTCATCAACTGGCTACAGTCCTTTCTAAAAGACAGGAGCTTTCAAATCTTTGAAGGATATAACTCCTCAGACCAAATCCCTCTTGAAAGCAGCGTCCCTCAGGGTTCATCCTTGAGTCCGACATTGTTTAATGTGTATATGAGCCCTCTGGCACAGATCGTCCTCCCCTTTGGGATAGACATTGTTACGTACCCCGATGACACCCAATTAGTGGTGGCCCTAAACCATCCAGGATATATCTCGACCAGTCTTGGCCCCTGCCTGGAGAGAGTTGCCAAATGAATGGAACTTTCCTTCCTTAAACTAAACGGAGCTCATGCTGCTGGGCAACCCATCAATCTCTGGCATTGGCCCAGCACGGCCAATTTGTCTTGGCTCCCCATCCACTCCCAAAAACCAGATCAAAAGCTAAGTATGTGGCTAGATCAGTACCTCACTTTTGATTAACAGACAACCAAATTGGCTGCAACCTGCTACAGTATCCTGTAGATGCTGTGCAAAGTTCTCCCGTTCCTTCCATTTTTGGCAAGAAGACTCATGGTCCAGGCCTTAATTCTCTCTCGCCTCAACTATGAAAATGCTTTGTATTTAGGAGCTCCCAGGACCACCCAGGACCACCACAAACAGACTGCAAGTCATCCAGAATTGTGCAGCACGGTTGCTCTTAATGACCCCCAACCGCCAGTCCGCAAGACCTGCCCTGAAAACCATGCACTGGCTTCCGGGTATGGACAGAATCAAATTCAAGTCTTTATGCATTGCCCATAAATCCTTCTGGAAGAAAGGCCCCCCATCCTCCAAGCCATCATCTCCCCTTACCGCCCAAATATATGCCTTTGATCTTCCAGTCTCGACCTAACCGCAGTACCTAAAATCAACAGGATGAGAAGTGGTGGTCAATCCTTTTGTTTTTCCTCTGCTAGGCTTTGGAGAACTCTTTCCATCCACTTATGCTCAGAACCAAATCTCCTTCCATTTCGTAAATCCCAACTATTAAGCTGCTGTGACCTCCCCTTCTCCCTGCTAGAGCTGGGACGCCTTCGAGTAGCCATGCGCTATACAAATATCCATAACATAACATAACCCTTGGGGGGGTGGAAAGCACACTAGGCTGCAGGGACTTTCTTATGTATGTGGATAGTAGGGGCTGCCCAAAATGGGCATGCCAATGCCCCCCCTCCCAAAAATAATTCCACAGTCTTTCTACCCCCAGGAGGCAAATGGGGGCAAAAGCCCCTGATATACCCCGTGGAGGGGGATGAAAGCCCACTAGGCACCAGGGATTGTTTGTTTGTTTTTATACATAGAGGTGGGGGCTGCACCAAATGGGCATGCCAATGCACTCACCCCCCCAAAGAAGTTGCCACAGCCTTTCTGCCTCCACTGGGAGGCAGATGGGACATTAGCCCCATCTGCCGCCAGGGGGGGGGGGGCAGAAAGCAAAGTAGGTACCAGGGATTTATTTTTATGTATATAGGGGTGGGGGCTGCCCAAAATGGGCATGCCAATGCCCCCACCTCCCAAACAATGCCAAAGTCTTTCTCCCTACTCGAGAAGGCAGATGGGGGCAATAGTTCCTAACTTGCTCCAAGGGGGGCAGAAAGCCCACTAGGCATGAGGGACTGTTTTTTTTTTTATTCATGGAAGTCTATGAGCAAGACATTATGAGATGGCTAAAGTTGGCCATTAATGATCATGCACCTATCTGTAGAACAAAAGCACCTAGGGGACATGAGATGCACATACTTGGGTGCATCGGGGAAACATGGCGGCAGTCGGCTGACTGCTGCAGTGCTCCGCTCCGCTCCTGCCTCTGATGCCGTAAATCTCACTCTGCTCGCTAAAATGGACATTAGTTTGTTACGAGCAGCCAAATGAGGGCAAGTTAATGGAGGTATTTCGAGCGTTTTTGGGCATACTGGATAGCGTCTTATCACAGCTATTTACAGCTACTTACAGTGACGGATAGCACACGCCTTGATGTGTTTCAGTGAAGGAGAGGGAGAAGGCGTGCACCGCGGAATTGGTGAGAGGAGCTCCTGTAGTGTAGTTCCTATCATCCCAATAGGCTCTGCGCATTGGAATAATATCTTCAATAGTATAGACCTAGGGAAGAGGTTAACTAGGTCTTCTACCGACGATATTAAACTTAAAGTTTTGTGTTTGTGCCAGCTAGCTCAGAGTTCACTAAAAACTTTCTCGAATAGGCAAGGAGGATTTTAATCTCCCTGGATAGACAAGAAGGGATTTAGTTTCTGACAACCATAGAACATGACAACTTTGCTCTCCCCTAATCAAGAGTGTATCTCTAGAGTCGTGTGAAAACAATAGACAACTTATTTTACTCAGTCAGTACGTGCATTCTTAGTTTCACCAGTTTGTAGAGAAATAAGAGATGGGCGTGGTTCAATAAAAGATGTTATTTATTGATCAGTCTCTTTTCTCATACAAGAGAAATGAATCGCTATTATTGCAATACTTGTAGTTAAGTAAAGTGCATACAGTAGAGACAGAATTATAAAATAATACTGTAAAAGCATTGATATGGTTTCTGAGCCATATGATACTTTAAAATGGATAAAATAGATACATACATATATACATTTGACTAATCGTACTCAACTGGTGCTTCTAACCACGCCTACCCCAGTGTACCTGACCTAAGACTAATACGTGGGCGGGAGTAGATAAGTAGCAGTTTAAGTTAAGTTTGTTTGCCAAGGGACTGATTCGAGAATTCTCTGCAAGGGGTTATTCAGTTCTGTACCTGAGATCTAGAAATGATGGAGGGCTGGTATCTCTTATCCCAGGTCTTGATATTCCAGCTGCCTGCGAGGGCTGCTTGGAAGCGCCGGAGCTGGATTTCTCGGCAGGAGAAAGGCAGCGTCTCGTTCTCAGCGCGTCAGGAAGGCGGGGCAGCGTCTGTGGGCTTTGCTCTCTGCTGGGCTCCTCAGTACGTCTCGCTGCTCCGATCTCGTCACCACCGCATGTGTTTGCTTAAGGCAATGTCGGTAATATTTATACCTGAAAGGTGCCGAGATTGACGTAAGGATGGACATATATACGTCAATAAGGATGTCATATGAACGGGCTCGTTCGCACATTCTTTTGCTGAAGTTCTCGGTGAAATCAAAACAATGGTTATGGGAATTTCCCAGGTCGCTGTAGGTTTGATTTGTTTTGAGAACTCCGTATGCCTTATCAGGGGCTGGAGGAATATCGCTTGTCTAATTAGATGGCATGCATTATGACCTAATCAGATAACGCGCTTCTGTGCCGTGGTGTGGCTTAATCAGATAACGGTTTTTGCACCGTTGGATGGCTGCTAGTTAATTATTAACCAAACCAGGGTCAGGAATAGGGGAATCGATACAGTACCTATAGGAATACATCACACCCACTCCACGTAGACTATGTCCATATTTACAAATCTAGGCATAGTGAAACCAGTAGCGTTTGTGTATACCGTACCACCCCAAAATACATTCATATGTATTCCGAAAATTGGAATTATAAAATATACGAAACACAATCACATGTACTATCATGTGTACTATATGCACAAGCAGTCTAATAATGCTAAACATATGATGCATATTTTAAATTCAGCATGAATAAATGCGAAAACCACACATAAAATGGCTCTTAATACAGAAAAAAGAATGCGAGACCATTTCATCACAATCATAAAGTCATGTATAATAGTGCTAGAGGATAGCGAATGTCTCGTGACTACCTAAAATAGAAATTTAGTTCTCTAAGAATAATGTCTACTTTAAGCAGAAGATAAGTGTCCCAAAAATCGTAAATATTTTGGAATTTGGGGAAAAGTTCTTGCAGTCTGAAAAAAATGATGAGAAAAATTTTTCATATCGCTTTTCTTTAAAAAGTTGAAGGCCAAATTCAGGATGTGGGGAACTCCGAGTGCTAGTTAGCTCAAAGTTATTCCTGCTGCTCTGGTGAAAACATCATATTATTTAGACTGTTGAAAAAACTGTCAACAGCTTCTTACGTAAGTTCCACTAATTCGGAAAAGGTTGTTACCATGCATTCATGAGCCTGAGCATGATTGCCTCCATTGATGTTTTGATCAGCATAGCTGACTGAAGGTCGTACCTGATTGATGCTGCTTTCATCTTGTACTTCACTACCCCTCAATCGTAGTGGTGAAGACTCCACGAATGCCGTCATCAGGATTCGTAGCCGCTGGGGACAGCACAATGCATGAGCCGTTACCGGACCCAACAAGGTATCTGCGTCCATTGGCACATCCGATTGTAGTGCCAGACAGGTGTCCAACACGCATTCTTCGCCGCATAGCAAGCACCTTAATACAGGCATAACACAACTTTGCCACATTGGTCTAAATGAAAGAAACCAAGTCATGTTCAGGTCTCTAAGCCGGGATAGTCCAAGGATTTTAGTTACCCGGTCCCGGTAGCCAATGGCTAGGATCATTTCTTCCCTTGTTGCAGGTGTTTTGTCTGTGACATGGTTTGCCATAGCGAAATAACATGATCAAAAATAGAATACCCGCTACTAGTCCTAAAAGGAGAGGAAGTCCGCCAAAAATGGAAAGGACAAAGTCTGGAAAAATACCCAGGATGGCTTTGAATGGAGTTAAAGCACCCGAAAACACTGCTTTAAATACACTGGAGATACCAGTGGTATCAGAAATATTTAAGATTTCGTTCAGTATTTCTGCGAAATGTATGGGGGAATTAGTTGATAATAATGAATGAATCTCTTCTGTTGTCCTTGCAACTTGGAGATCATACGTTTCTTTTGATGACGTGAGCCTGGTCGGCGTCTGTAGGAGCACAGTCTTCATTCTGCTTAAAGTATCTATTCGAATAGAAGCAATTTTCAAATCGGGCCATAACCTTGCTGCCTCCCTGTCTGTAGAGTCGCTGGGGAACAATACATGTTCACAGCACATGACCTTCCTAGTCACAGTTATGAGATAAGGTTTTCCGGGCAGCAAACTACAATATCTGCGATCTACTATTAGAATGTAACTCCCGTTCGAGAGTCTCCTAAAGAATGGTTCTATTGGTGTTGCAGGTGTGCCTAGCTGGTAACATGAAAGGATATTTGAAGTCCCTTCACAGGCTCCGTGCAAACTAATACCCTGACACAGAAGTGTACCACTTAGTGATCTTGCACAATTATCGCCACTGAGAAACACTTTCTGGCCTTTATTACTTACACATTCGTGTGTATAGGGCAAGTTCCATATCGACTTAATGTATCCTTTACCCAACCTTTCGTACTGGCCTGCCTGTATATATTTTTGGCAGAATTGAAACTGGAAAGTAGTTATCAGAATATTTATTATTCCATGTATTATCCATTCAATGACAGGTCGTTCTGACATTGTCAATGGTAATCTCTCAAGTTTTTCAATGCTCAGAATTGTATAGTCAGCACCCTTCTGTGCCAAACTGATTTGTTTATCAGTGAGGTTAAAGATATTAAATAATGACGTTGTGTTGATTAAACGCCAAGGCACATAGCCAGAACGCAGATTTTGTAACGTCCAGCCAAGCTGTACAATAGAACGCAATTGGGACTGACCGTGTTGTAACATCAGTAAGTCTTGCGATATTATATCGATTGCTGGAGACACAATGCTGTCCAGAGAATATATTCTGGAGGACAGAGTCATTAACCCATTGTCCACCACAGAAAGTGATTTTTCCAAATTAATACGGTCAATTTCCCGTATTTTTTCTGCTGTCTCAATTTGAGTTACTTTCCAAACTTCGTTATAAGCTGCATATATAGAGGCCGCTATGAAACGTTTTTGACGCTGTTTGCGTGGTCCCAATAGGAAATCACGCAAGTCAGCACCTTCTGTAAGTAAAGTTAGGTGTTGCTTAATTTCAGCCAGTGTGGACGTTTGTAGCCATTGAAGGCAGAGCTTGCCCACACTGTAGGTGGTTATTATCCCTGGATGTTGTCTTTGGGAATATCTAGGGTCTGGCCTAGTCAATGTGAACCCCTGTATTTTGTTCAGGAATCTGTCTTGACAGGTATTTGTATCTGTGGGCCAGATCAACCATTTTTTCCATTCAGGATGTGTTCTGTTTTGGTTTAATATATGGTTTACGTCTATCTCAACATCTATAGAGCTATTACTGTTCACTGTTGGCTTTGGAATAGACGGTTTGTTCAAATCTTTGATTTTGGCTACGCCAAGACAGGTAGTTTGTTGAATAGTGTCGTTCAAAAATATAATTTGTTCTGGGATCATGCAGGCTCTAAACAATGATTCTATACCTTGTACTTGCCAATCTCTTGTACCCCAAACAGTTTTTGTTTCAATATTATTGTTCCAGAAATCAAACCCAAATGTATTCATTTGTTCAAAGAATGAATCGGAATATATCAATTTTGTATTTGTAAGCATGGTCTTCATACCTGTCTTATTTGACAATTTGAAATAAAAAATTTCTCCATTACTTGTGTTAAACCCTGAAAAGTATGAATATTTATCATAAAATGTTTTCGAGCTATCTTTTGGAGGAGTAGCACAATGTTCCCATTGGTTATAATTTAAAACATTTCTAGGTTGTGCAGATTTATGTAGATAATGGTTACCATAGTGGTTGTAGCAGAACATCTGATCATAATTAGACGAACCCTGCAAATATTCATGTTCTGTGAATTTAGCAGACATTACAAGATCAGATATCATATCATTAATACTTTCAAAGTCCCAATCATCAGCAAATGTGCTTGGTTTTACAAAGTCACTCAATGAGATCTTGAATTGGTGTGGATACTTCAGGATTTCAACCGGACCATAGATTTCATAATCAGTTTTGTCCCATGCTACACCGCCTGGTATAGGATTGGCTGTGAAGTTTACTGAAGAAAGTTCTCTTTTCTCGATGTGTGAAGATGTGTGTGGTTTAAGGACCAAGTTGATTTTCTGGCTTGCTGTGTCCATTTTAGCATATTTTCCTTCAATGAAATGTCCCAAACATAGTACTAAGATGAGCCAAAGAATGAGGATAAATGCACCGAAGGCCACCCAAAATTCAATCCATGGAGAGATCAGATAGGTTTCTTTCAGCTGTTGAAAAAGTTCCTTAGCTTTGTCTTTAAAAGTTTTTGTTGATGGCTGTTTCTTTGCTTCACTCAGGTCTTCAGATGAATCATCGAAGTTGATGAAGTAGCCGGATGCTGTTCTGTCAATTGTTCCAATTGCTTTTGGATTTTGCTTTGTTTCATTAGCAAAGTCTGCAGTTATATCATCATAGGTTGTTGTTTCTTGATGAAAAGTTTTAATTTGGGTTTTAAGAGGTTCAAGTTCCATTGCTTTGTTGCATAGTCCTTGTTGATTTACTGTAGATTTTCCAAATGTGATCAGTCTTCCAGTTTGAGCCTCTGTATTTGTAGCAATCATTGGTGTTCTGCTACTTCTCGGGAGTCCACTTGGCCTACCGTTTGTTATCGGCCACATGATTGTGGTTTTACCAGGTCGATGGATATGACCCGGTTCTCCTTTTTACCAGCAAGGGGCGGTAGTACTACTGATCTTGTCCCGTTGATAGACAAGACAGGAACTGCTTTTCTGTAAGAAGGCCCAAATTCCTTCTTTACCGCGATCTTTTCTCTGACTAGATCCCCGACTTTTGGAATCCAGACAGGCCTTGCTGGGACAGGTGGTTTCTCTTCAGTGGTTGTTGGCTGTTGTTTCAGCTTTATGTTGCTCAGGTCTTTTCTTGTTTCATTTAAGTCCTGTAAAATCTCCAAACGATCTTTGATATCAAAGCTTTTGTCTTTAACCACTGAAGTCTGACTATCAAGATCTTGGATCATCATTCTAGTCCCGAACAATAGTTCGTACGGACTGAACCCTTTCAGAGAATTCCTTGGCAGGTATTTAGACTACGTTGGACACTTATTAAATGTTTGACCCACCCAGCTCCCAAACCTAATACCTTTTCCGTTATAGATTGCTTTATGTCTTGGTTTTTTCTTTACACCATCCCGTATCCCTCAGGAAGGAAGTGAGAAGAGTCCCGCTATGCAATGCTCATTTGGCCATGTTTCCCCATAAGCTTGAGGGCTAAAAAGGAATACATTAGTCAAAACGTAGCATGCTCCTAGCGTATATGCCATTATAGACTTGCAAATCCTTTTATAACAGTCCAGACGTCAGCCGAGCGCTGGGGTCTACATTATAAGTGAAAATTAGTCTTTTTATGTTAATATAACGCTTTTTTCATGATGGGTGCTTTCTTATTGTTGTTGTTTATCTGGAGTGAAATGCCATGGCAATAGTCCTCCCCGCTCGCCACTGCGATCTCTATTGCAGTCTGGGCAGTTTTTTACAAAAATGTGATGATGCAGGCTCATGCCTGGCCACCAGTACACTGATTGTAATTCTTCCAGAGAATCTTTTTGCTTATGGTGTCTGAGACCCTCACCCATATGTGCGTCTGCTATTAACAAGCCTCTCCTGTTCGTGTTTGGAATTACTCTATGCCCCACTCCAGGGATTTGAGCAAAAGGGACTGAGTTTGCATCGATTATGTATGTATAATTGAGTGGATAATTGATCGGTAGCGCTGAGCAGTCGCCTTTTGATGACGTTTTCACTGCCAGCACAGTTTCACCGTCAATGTGTTTTACTGTACGCTTTTTTGTAGCTACGGAAGACGGTTTAGTTGCTCCCACTGTGGCTGTCTCAGCCAATGAATTCCCTGCAACGTGAACGCCATCACGCTGATGACTCAGTGAATGTATCACGTGAGTTTTTGGTAGTTCTTTCTTTAAAAGAACTAATTGTTCCCAAAGTACTTTCTGCTTTATTGTGGCACCTGTGTCATCTTTGTAACCGTTTTGAATCGATTTCTGCAAATCGTTATTGTATGATTTGACGCAGTAAAACGAATCGCACACAATAAGTGTCGGGAATTCGCGATCGGCATTATCTAGCGCCATTTTTAATGATATTATTTCAGTTTATCGTTCTGAATTATTTTCCACTGAGTGTGTTTTTGTAAGTAGAGGTCTTAATTTACCTCCGCGCCACAGTTCTTTTACAATTTCGCATGTGGCGTTGTAAGCCAGCTCTCCCCAAACTGAGGGTTGAGCATGCCCGTCTGTATATATTACACAGGCGTACTGTCGTAAAGGCAGAATGTCGATTGGCAGAGGGTATTCTTTCTCATATTCTAGATATTTTAATTCTTTCATTTCCGGGTCAAAATAGTATTTTACTTTGTCTGTAGCAACAGAATTTACCCATTGTATCCATTCTGGATTTAGTGCAGTTGTCGGTAAATTACATGGTGTTGTTAATGCCTCAAAAGCTGATTCTGCTGTTCTGACTGTAACCTGTCTACCGTCTGCTTGGTATTTTTCTTTTGCTACAGCTGTTTGAACCGCATGAACAATCTTTTCCTTAAAGCTGAACCTTTTTTCAGCTTCTGTGTACAAATGTGATTTGTATGCTATTGGTACCTTCTCTCCCTCATTAGAGGTCAGGTATGTGAATCTGCATCTTCCTGGGATGACTCGAATCACAAGGTTGCGTGTGTTCTCACGTGTTTGTAATTTTGTTTTAACTAACATATCTGTTTGTAAAGATCTCAAAATTTCTGTGTGTTTTTGAGTCCAATTGATTTTTTTAAAATCTGGTTTTATTAGATCATAGAGAGGTTTAATTCTCTCAGCATATTTTATAATGTAAGTTCTTCCGAAATTTAGGAAGCCTAGAATTGATTGTAAGTTTTTCAGTGTTCTCGGTGCTTGGATTACAGCACATTTCTCTAGGAAATTGTCAGCCAGGCTTTTGCCTTCACTTGATAGTTCATATCCTAAAAACAGGACTGTTAGATGGGCAATTCTTGACTTTTTAAAGTTGAATTTGTAACCCTCTGCTGCGAACCCAAGTATTATGGTGTTCACTCTCTTCAAGTGAGTATCCAAGTCATCATCTGTTAGATAGATGTCGTCGACATAAGATAACGCCTCGTCATCATATGTTTGTAGTAATTCAGTTACTCTCGCTGAGAATAATCCTGGGCTGTTCTTGAACCCCTGGGGCAAACGACAGAAATTCTTTTGCGTGCCATTTATTGAGAACGCCGTCAAATATCTGCTTTCTGGTGCTATATTTTGACAAAAGAATCCATTAGAAATGTCTAAGGTTGTTTTGTATTTTTTGCGCACTATGTTATTCATTAGTGCAGCACTATGCGAGTTTTGTACCGCAAATGTTTTGCAAGATGAGTTAAGGTGTCTGTAGTCCAAAACAAGACAATATGAATTGTCTGGCTTGGAGACAGGAAACAAAGGATTATTCATTTGTGAGGTGCAAGTTTCAATCACCCCCTGGTATTCAAGTTGATCTAGGATCTCTTTTACCTGTTTTTTAGCTTCTTGCTTAATCGGGTACTGCCTCTGTGCAGTAGGTTGTGATTTTAACTGGATTTTGTGTGGAGGAGAGTCCTCATCCCATCCCACATGATTTTTATATAAGGCAGGGGCTTGAGCTACTGCCCACTTTCTTGCAAGTGTATATTTTTTATGAATTGGAATATGGTTTGAGAAGGCAGGCATAATTATTTCTTCGCCATGTGGGCACTCCCTGACAAACTCTGGAGGCCAGTCTCGTTCAGCTAGAAGGATGTCATAGCCCTTGGAGAGATTATCCCAAAATAGACCCCTTATTTTTCTAGTCTTATCCCCCTCTATACGCAATGTTATTTCATATATTTTATGAGGTTTGCTAACTCTGGTATCTGCAGTTTCCACCTGAATGTATTCATTCGTGTCCACTGTCTCCAGATGATTCATAAGGACTTTGCGAGCTATGCTCACTTCTGCTGCGCTGTCTAGCATTGTCTGAGCCCATTCTCCGTTTTTCAGCTGTGTCCTCAGTATTCTCGGCATTGTTGATTACTTTAATACTGGCTACCTTCTTTTTTGGAAATTGTAATTTTTTATTCAGATGAGAAGGTTCTTTGTCTTTGGACTTGACGTGCTCTTCCCTGTGTTCTGATCGTCCTCTTCTTTCCGATTTCTGCGAGGAAGTCTGAAAAGATTGAGAGGGACGTGTATCAATATCTTGATATCTATCAGGTTTTTTTATATTATCCCTATTTCTAAGGTTGTATTTTTTCACAGAGGGCTCCCTTTGGGGAGACTTGTGTCCTTGGTCGGGAGATCTTTCTCTCCGCCGAGGAGACCTTCCTCTGGACTGGAATCTTTTTTCTTTAGGTTTGGATTGTTTATTTCCATCCCAGCTCTTTTTTTGAGTGTTTAAATTATTTTTTATAAATACCTTTTCAGGACTTTCAACTAGTTGGGGTTTCACTGGTATTCCACCCAAACTATCTCTTCCTAGTTCTTCATAGGATTTTTCTATGATTCTGGCAATTTCAGATGGTTGGTCTGCTATATTTGTCTCTTTTAACCTCTGGCGAATCGCCACATTTGCTGCTTCTCCCTTTATGTTGGCTAATAATATTGCAGAGACCTGCTTGAAGTCTTTCAGTAATTTCATACCGAGAGTTAAGGCGGGTTCTGGACCGTATTCATCTTGAATCTGTTTTAGCACATCTGGTATTACTGACATGGATGGTACACCATGTGTTTTTGTGTAAATGGAAGCAAAGACTGTTCCCCAAGTGTCACAGTCCTCCACATGTGGTGCGATTCCCATTGGAAGACAGATAGTCAGAATCCTATGTTTCTCAACAGGGGTGGTATCTGGAAACACCGCCTCTATTTGAGTTATTTTTTGTGCTAGCCAGAAAGGAATTTGTTCCCGTTTTGCGGGTACCTTACCTAGACAGGACTGTATGTTCTGTGGTGTAATTTTATTTGTGTTCCGCTGATGACTGGTCAGCTGTGGAATTTTAATTGCTGGTTGGATTGTTGAAGTCCGCATTACATATTGGACTAATTGTCTATGTATTTTTATTAATTGTTTTAGCTGTGCTAAAAGTTCTGGTGCAGGCATTTCTTCAATGTCTGGATGTGGTGTGTATCCGGCTAGGACCGGCCACGTTGCTCCTGGTCTACCTAGTGGACCGAGCCTGGTGATGTGATTATTATGTTTTAGGGCGCCATTAAACAAGAGCAGGTGCTCTTGGAATTTGAGTGGTATTTCCACCTCCTCGAAAGGAGTGTACTCATTAGGAGGTTCCTCTATTTTGTAATAGTGGAAGTCCTTTGTTACAGCATTTGCTGCTGGAAAGTTTATCCATGAATAGAATACCTCTGTCTGCCGATATTCGTGTGCCTCAATTACGAATATGACTGTACCACCTCTTGGTGTCAGTCCATTTTCTATAAGTTTTAAGGTTATAGATTTTCTTATGTTGACGGGGATGAGTATTATATCCGGGTCATTTTGCTGCAGAGTATTATCTGCTTCTAGGAGTTCAGCTGCTAGTCTAACTGTCTCCCTTTCGTCTTCAGTTTCTGACATACTATTGTCAAGGAGATTATTTTATTTGTTTGCAGATCAGGTTTCTATGGAAACAAAGATTAGATGCACAATATTTTGGAACAGTGTATCCTTCAACGTTGAGTAAACCAAGAACCATACATAGGAGTCTCCTCCTGCGAGGTTTGGCGGATATGACCTTTCACCCACTCCAGACGTCTTTGGAGTATTATGGGAAAAAAGGGGTCTGTGTGAAAAAGCACGACTGAGTTACTCTAATGTCTTGCGTTAGTTTTATTGCCTATCCAAACGTTGGGCGCCATGTAGTGTAGTACCTATCATCCCAATAGGCTCTGCGCATTGGAAAAATATCTTCAATAGTATAGACCTAGGGCAGAGGTTAACTAGGTCTTCTACCGACGATATTAGACTTAAAGTTTTGTGTTTGTGCCAGCTAGCTCAGAGTTCACTAGAAACTTTCTCGAATAGGCAAGGAGGATTTTAATCTCCCTGGATAGACAAGAAGGGATTTAGTTTCTGACAACCATAGAACATGACAACGTTGCTCTCCCCTAATCAAGAGTGTATCTCTAGAGTTGTGTGAAAACAATAGACAACTTATTTTACTCAGTCAGTACGTGCATTCTTAGTTTCACCAGTTTGTAGAGAAATAAGGGATGGGCGTGGTTCAATAAAAGATGTTATTTATTGATCAGTCTCTTTTCTCATACAAGAGAAATGAATCGCTATTATTGCAATACTTGTAGTTAAGTAAAGTGCATACAGTAGAGACAGAATTATAAAATAATACTGTAAAAGCATTAATTTGGTTTCTGAGCCATATGATACTTTAAAATGGATAAAATAGATACATACATATATACATTTGACTAATCGTACTCAACTGGTGCTTCTAACCACGCCTACCCCAGTGTACCTGACCTAAGCCTAATACGTGGGCGGGAGTAGATAAGTAGCAGTTTAAGTTACGTTTGTTTGCCAAGGGACTGATTCGAGAATTCTCTGCAAGGGGTTATGCAGTTCTGTACCTGAGATCTAGAATGATGGAGGGCTGGTATCTCTTATCCCAGGTCTTGATATTCCAGCTGCCTGCGAGGGCTGCTTGGAAGCGCCGGAGCTGGATTTCTCGGCAGGAGAAAGGCAACGTCTCGTTCTCAGCGCGTCAGGAAGGCGGGGCAGCGTCTGTGGGCTTCGCTCTCTGCTGGGCTCCTCAGTACGTCTCGCTGCTCCGATCTCGTCACCACCGCATGTGTTTGCTAAAGGCAATGTCGGTAATATTTATACCTGAAAGGTGCCGAGATTGACGTAAGGATGGACATATATACGTCAATAAGGATGTCATATGAACGGGCTCGTTCGCACATTCTTTTGCTGAAGTTCTCGGTGAAATCAAAACAATGGTTATGGGAATTTCCCAGGTCGCTGTAGGTTTGATTTGTTTTGAGAACTCCGTATGCCTTATCAGGGGCTGGAGGAATATCGCTTGTCTAATTAGATGGCATGCGTTATGACCTAATCAGATAACGCGCTTTTGTGCCGTGGTGTGGCTTAATCAGATAACGGTTTTTGCACCGTTGGATGGCTGCTAGTTAATTATTAACCAAACCAGGGTCAGGAATAGGGGAATCGATACAGTACCTATAGGAATACATCACATTCCGAGACCGGCGGTTTCGCGACCGGCAGCGGTCAACGCCCTTCGACTCCGACGAGCGAGCAGTGCACACCTGGGTTGCTGCATTGGAGTCAGGCCGCCCTGGAGCTCCGCAGGAATAGGCGGTTGCGGAGCCTCCGAGGCAGCTCACTAACGAGCCTCACGAAACAAAGCCGCAAAGACGCCCCTGCCCCCAGTACTTCACAGTGTACTTCCACGGCGGATACCTTCACCAGGTCCCACGCAAGTATTTTGCATGAGGAGGATGAAGAGGAGGTTGTAGTTCGTGGAGTCAGCAAACATAAGGTAAAAGACGGGTGTGAGTTGAAAGCAGCAAGTTTACCTCCTAAATGTATGAATGCTGTTGAGGCTGACAAGGCTAATAAGAACCTCAAAGATAAAAGCGCAGCGAGGGGCTTGGAGAGGGTTGGCGTTTCCCATAAACGAAGGGACAAAGGGACATTGCTAACCTCGGAGGGGAAGCTGGTTAGGGAGCTGACTGAGGAATCTGATAATGTTCTAGACTCTGCCAAAGCATCTTTTGATTTGAAAGCCTCAAGAACGTCCTCGTACCTCTCGACAGAAGTTAAAGCAAAGAGGGGGAGAAAGTGAAATAAGATAAAGCCTCTCGCTGACCCGGTCCTTAAAATCACCCCCTCTTTGCGATCTTATTTCAAGGTCATTCCACAAGTGTTGGAACACCTACAGAGGGACAGCTCCCCTAAAGATTACAATCCGGGCTCTAGAGTTATGGCGTCACGTGAACAAGACCTTGCCTCAGTTTCAACCTTAGCCTCAGCTCCCATTAATCCTATAGATGAAATTGCCCTGCACGAAGAACTCAGTTCTGACTTTGTATCACAAACAGCAGTACACTCCTGCTTGGGAGAGAGCGGAGTTCCACATAACGATCAGACAGGGTTAGTAGGTCCAGTTGTTGAAAACACCCCAGCAGGATCACAGGAGGCCACAACCACAGAACCGATTGGGGGACCCTCAAGCCTAGCGAGTAGTCGTGAAGACCCTCCCAACAACTTAGCCTTAGAAGCTGGAGAACTTTCAGAGCCTTTTCCCGTTTCAGATCCTCCCCCCAATTCTTTTGTTGGTGATCCTCCACCCCGTCAGGGAGAAGATGGAGCCCTACTCTCTGCTTTAGTACCTATTTCAATTGCCTCGTTGCAACAGATGTTCGCATCACTATCTGCCGAGATTAAGGAAGGCTTCGCAGAGTCGGCTTCAAATCAAAGAGACATAACGAACTTTTGTGAAGCACTTGACGAAAAGATTGGTAATTTGTCGGTAAGAACACAAGCCCTGGAAGAAACAGTGGGCCAAATATCCATGCGAGCTGAGGGCACTCAGGAAGACATACTGAAGTTAAAGAGGGAAGATCTGGCCATTTCAGAAAGAATGGAGGTTTTGGAAAATAATGCCAGGCGCAGTAACATACGTATTTTGAATGTTCCCGAAGGTAGTGAAGGCACTGACATTAAGAGTTTTATAATCTCGCTACTAAAAGATTCTCTTAGTCTCCCTCACAGTCCTGAGGAATTAGCTTTGGATATTCAACGAATCCATAGGGATCCTTTTAGGCGTAATCCGCAGAGGGCTAAGCCGAGAAAAATCCTTGTCAACTTCCATACTTATTCCTTGAAGGAGCACATTCTGAACTTGGCCCTAAAACACAAATCGCTAACAGGCAAAAGCTTCAATTTCCAAATACGCTCCGACCTGTCCAGATACACCCTTGATAAACAGTGGGAGCTAGGAAGAAGAATGGAAGCCTTTCGTAAACTAGGTGCAATGGTGCAGATGGGTTTTCCAGCATCCCTAAAGATTATGTTGGACAATAAAATGCACAATATTTGATCGGTGCAGGCCGCAGACGATCTACTAATGTCTTTAGGTAGCAGGAAGGAGAAGTAAAGGATGCTAGCTGAGGGTTAGAAATAGGAAAAAAAAAACGCTACTTGTTAACTGAAATAACCTCCCTCTAACATAATTCTCCATTAGTAGAAAGATGAAGGGAGAAGAAGGGAGAGGATGAGGAAAAAAATTAAAAAATTAAAAAAAAAATAAATAAAGGAAAATAAAACATAAATAATGATCAGCACTATTTAAACTCATGCTCGTAATATTCATATGGCGAGTTATTATGTTAAATAGAGAAGCACACGAGGTGGAGACGGGGAAGAGCTAGGAGCACTTACTTCCGGATCTTCCGGGCAGTGAGTTCAGGGGTTTCCCATAGGAGGGGGGGTGAAGGGGGGGGGGTGAAGGGGGGCAGCAAAAATGGAAAAATATCCACTCTTGATAAAGCTCCAATCATCACATTTAGTAGTTATTTTCTCCCAATCTTTCTTTTTTTTTGTTGGCAGATAAAAATAAACATGGGAATCTACAAGCAGATATTCTTGAAATGTAGTCCCTATTCCAAGAATTATGAGTAGGCCTAGAATTTTATCCTGGAATGTCAATGGTCTCCGCACCAGACCTCGTGCTAATAAAATCGTGCAGTACCTACGGGACGTGGATGCCGAGATCATTATACTCCAGGAGACACACTTAATTGAAAGTGAAATGCTTGAGTTAGCTAAAAGAAATAGGTGGATACAATCCTCTATTTCAACATCTCAAACACTAAACACGCGGGGGGTCACTATTTTACTTAAAAAATCTCCGAATTTAAATTTGAAATTTTTTCAACAGAAAGTAGATCCTGGAGGGAGATGGGCCATCGCAGCAGTAGAGATAGGTGGGGTGTCTATAACGTTGGCTGGATATTATGGGCCAAACTGTGATGATCCTTCTGCACTAGAATCCCTATTCCAACACCTTTTGAGTTTCCCTGAGCCGGTGATTATAACCGGCGATTTTAACATTACTATCAACCCTTTACTGGACAAATCCACAAGAAGCAGACAACAAGTTCCCTCTAAATCCAGAAACTGCTTACTGGGCTTAATGAAACAATATGGATATGTCGATATTTGGAGGCTAAGAGAGGGCCAAAGACAGAGTTTCTCTTTCAAAAATCTCAAATATAGACATAGCTCAAGAATAGACTCCATCCTAACTAGTAGAGCCCTGGTCGATTCTATTATCTCAGTAGACTATATTCCATCTCATTTATCAGACCATTCTGCGATGAAACTGGAAATGGAGTGGGGCTCTAAGCCTTCTTCCTCTAAACTGTGGTCCTTTGATAGGTCATTTCTTACATCAACAGATGATATAGAGTTCCTCCAGTCAGAGGCACGCAAATTTTTCATTTCCAATACGGATACAGCCCCAGCTGGCATAGTATGGGATGCCTTTAAGTGTATACTTAGGGGCATAGTCAAGAATAGGGTAGCTCATAGAAGAAGGCAGTACAGGGAAGAGATATCTTCTATTGAGAATAGTATGTCTGTCATTCAGTCCAGCATAGATACTGACAGAACTTTAGATAGTCACAACCTATCCCTGAAACTTGCAGAGCTAGACGAGCTTAAAAATAGCCTGTCCTCGATTATAGAGAAGCGAGTCTTGCAGAAATGGGAGGCAAGCAAGCTCTCTCATTTCCAGTATGGGGAGGGTGCAGGAAGGCTGCTGGCCTGGAAAATTAAATCAGATCGGGTTCGTAATAATATTGCCTCGGTTACATCGGATAAGGGCACCTTTTCCAGCGATGCAGAAATTAGAGAGACTTTTAAAATATTCTTCCAATCAATTTATCACGAAGATCTCAATATCACCACTAATGACGTTGGCAACTGGTTAGAGGATATCTCCCTTCCATCTCTGTCACTCGAGCAGAGAAGGTTTTTGGAAGAGGAAATAAGCATTGCCGAAGTAGAGCAGGCCATAAGGGGATACAAAGGGGGTAAGGCGGCTGGAACCGACGGTCTACCGAGCGAAGTATATAAACATTTGATTTCAGAGGTATCCCCAATCTTAGTGGTTTTGTTTAATCAAATATTGAGGGAAGGAGACGCACCGCCTGCCTCATGGGATAATGCCTCAATAACGCTTGTTTTAAAGCCAGGGAAGTCCCCCTCTGATTGCGGCTCATATCGGCCTATTTCAATCTTGAACGCCGACTACAAAATCTTTGCCACTATACTGGCCAAACGGCTTGGCCAGGTAGCGCCTGATATACTTCACTCTAATCAAAAAGGCTTTATAAGAGGGAGACAGTTATATGAGCTTACTTATGAATTAATAGGATCTATTGACGTGGCCATAAAAGAGGTTCTCCCCTTATCTATTCTCACGTTGGATGCTACCAAGGCCTTCGACAGGGTAAATTGGTTATACCTGTCGGAGGCCTTGAAAAAATTTAACGTTGGAGATACATTTCGCAGGGCAATAGATTTGATATACCGTAGCCCTTCAGCTTCAATCCTGATTAATGGGGGCCTTACCGCGTCATTTAGAGTAACCAGAGGAACCCGACAGGGCTGTCCCCTGTCTCCCCTCCTTTTTGACTTGTATATAGAGCCCTTTGCACAAACATTAAGAGATAGCGCACTTATTAAACCTTTTATTTATGGTGATTGGGAAAAAAAGGTGGCACTTTATGCTGATGACATAATGATTTTCACGACAGATATCAATGCAGCATATCCAGAGGTGATAGACCTAGCTCTTACATTTGGCAAAATCTCAGGATATGAAGTGAATGCCTCTAAAACAGAGTCAATGACTTGGAACATCGATTTAACTACCTTTAATGAAACATCAAGACCCCAATTACGATACTTGGGGATAAATATAGTTAAAGACATCGACCTGATCGCTTCCCTAAATTTTTCTAAAATAGCAGCACAGTGTCGAAAAAATATGAGAGATTGGTCACATCTTCCACTTACCATCCTAGGTAAGGTTAATTTGGTAAAAATGTATATTATGCCTAAGATTTCCTTTTAATTTAATTCAATCCCACTTTTCTTTGATCCTAAATTAATTTCTAAATTGCAAAGCGCGATTTCAACTTTTATTTGGAATAGTAAGAGTCCAAGAATATCTTGGAAGAAAATAAGACGCCGCAGAGAGAAGGGAGGGCTAGCGGGCCCGGATCTTCAGGTCTATGCGTGGGCCTTTCAGCTTTCGCATTCACGCATGTTGCTAAAAATACCAGCAGCAACAGGGGTAGGTCATATGTTCTCTACGTTATTGAACTGTGAGGAAGTTGGACAAGGCAGCTTTTTGTTTAAATTTGGAGACCCAAAATTTTTAAAAAAAATAAAATTGAAGATTTTGCAGGGGATAGCTTCCACGTGGTACAGATTGAGGCACACAATTAAATTGGGGTACTACTTAGAGAGAGCTCCAATATGGGACTTACCAGCTCCCCCAGCTTGGGCAGAAGACTCATTAACCCAACCACTAAGAGAGGCCGGTATCAACACCTGGGGAGATTTGTTTATGGACGGAACACTACTTCCTTGGGACTACTTAACAAATAAGGTTGGGCCAAGTTTGTCTAGATTTAAATTTATACAAATCTCAAGCTGGTCCCAGGCATACAACTTACATACATCCCGGAGTAGTAGTTTACCTATAGGCGGTAATAGTGAATTAGTGACGTGCCTGTTGGATAGTCCCCCTGTAAAGAAGGAAATATCACTTTGGTATAAAAAGATCATGGAGGAATTAGACGGCAAATTTTGCCTCCCGACAACATTATGGGCCGATTCATTGCCAGGAGTAGATGTGGAGGAGCTTTGGTCAGCTTCCTGTGTGGTACTGTGGGACTTGGTTAAACCTGCTTGGCTCCGTCGGAACCACCTGTTCACAATACACAGGGCGTACTACTCCCCGCAGAGGCTGTCAAAATTCTCTTCGACAGGTCCGGTCTCGTGCCCAAGGTGCCGGCTTGTTGCTGCATCCGACATCCATATGTTTTATGAATGCCCAGAATTAACTACATTCTGGGACTCTATAGGAACCAACCTATCTTTGTCATTGGGCTTCCACATCTCCATTGACCTTACCCTTGTTATTTTCGGCCTGAAGGACAAAGTTCGTAATGCCGCTTCCAACCTGGTGTTTTATTCCATTCTGGCTGCTCGCAGGGAGATCTGCAGACACTGGAAGGACGCCCAGCCTCCTACTATACACGAATGGCGAACCTCTGTCCTCCAGATTTCTAAACTCGACCTAGCTAGAGGTGGAAATTCGAGCAGGAGAGCCTTCTGGACAAAGCTGGCGCGGTCGCACTGAGCCTGGGTTTTTTTTTTTTTTTCCAGGGTCCTATGATTAATGCGAGCATTGCCAACCGCTGTTTTTATGGCTTAGAGTCATGGAACAATAGGGGTCACGGTGTCTCGGGCACTATCAACCAATGAACAGCCCTAAGTAAGATCTTCCAGGCTTGGGTGAATGTGCTGCTGGGATCTGGCCTCCTCCCCCTCAATTAAGACCTCCCTGCCAGCTAACGCTGAGACGGCACAGAAACACAGCCGGTTTTCTTAGCTCTGTGGCGTATTCTTGGTTTGATAGATTGGAGCCATGCACGCAAATGAGGATAAAATTTAAAAAAAAGACATTATGAGATGGCTAAAGTTGGCCATTAATGATCATGCACCTATCTGTAGACCAAAAGCACCTAGGGGACATGAGGCTAACAAATGGTTCTTGGATGATGTGAAAACTGCCAAACTCCACCTCCGGCAAGCAGGCAGGAAATGACTGTCTGGGTAGTCGCCAGACCTGAAAATAGGGTTCATTCAACAACTCAGACTCTGTAAACATCTTTTGCGGCAAACTAAACCAAGCTTCTTCACAGACAGATTTATGACCGCCCCCAATAAATCTATAGAGATATTTAGGATTGTCTCTGCAACCCAGACCGAGTCACGCTGCTGGTCTTACCAAACCAAGATCTGTGTTTTTCTCTTAACTCCTTCTTTTTGGACAAGTTCAAGGCTATAAAGAATAGTATTTCTCCTTTCCTACCACTAAAATAGTCCACCTGCGGATGCGGTGAACAGTCAAAGGCTCACTTGCTTTCCCAATATAACGCAAGAGGACCTTGCACACCTACTGACAAAAGTAAAGTCAGGTTCACCAAGTGTTATCTGCCCCTGAAGATCTTAAAAGCAGTATGCACCTGGTTTCCTACATGTATACTGTCACTTCTTAATCAATCTATTAACTTATGGGTCGTCCCTAGGTCCTTTAAAAAAAGCAATTATTGGGCCATTCAAAAAGAAAGCTGGTACGTTCCCACGAACATGACAAATTTCCGGCCTATTTCGCTCCTAACCTATGTTTCTAAACTACTTGAGGCCCATATAGACCGCAATCTATGTTCATTCATTGAAGAGTCTGGTTATCTGGACCCAGCACAAGTCGGATTTCGACCAGCACACTTGACAGAAACGGTGATCATGTCGGTAGTTGATGACATGCATAAAGAGGTAGACAACGGCAACTCCCAAGTCTTGGTATTATTGCATCTGTCTGCAGCCTTTGACATGGTCGACCACACTATTCTGGCTGACCGGGCCATGGCAGTTGGGCTTCGGGGCTTAGCATTGAATTGGCTTATCTCCTTTTTTAGGGAGGGATCCCAATTAGTCAGGTTTCTCTCTGTCGTCTACAGAGAAACAACTGAACTCTGGGGTTCCTCAAGGCTCATTACTATCTCCCCACCTTCCCAACATCTATATTCATCCCTTGATCAACACCCTCAAAAATGAGGAAATCAATATTTTTAACTATGCAGATGATATGCAACTGCTATTTACGATCAAAACAGCCCCTTGTTTCGACAGCAGTTTCAGGACACTATGCTGTTCATCCATGAGTTGATGAACAGCAATCATCTGAAGTTGAATCTCGATAAAACAGAGATAATTATCACAAACAGTAAAATAAATTATTGGTCCCCATTGTTTTGGCCAAACGAGATGGGCTCTCCTCTGGCTCCCTAAAAAGCTGTAAAAAGCTTGGTTGTAATAATAGATGCAGAATTATCCTTTAAGCAGCAGGTAGGAGCTGTAAACTCAGCTAGTTTTTGCCACCCATGTTGTATAAAAAAGGTAACAAAATTCCTCACTAAGGAGGCTCTGATCAAGGGAATCATAGCTCTAGTTATCTCTAGAATAGATTATTGCTATTTCAATTTACCTGGGTCTTCCAAAAATCCTCCTGCACAGGCTCCAGCTAATTCAGAACCCGCTTCTCGAATGATATCCACTTTGCCCAGACATTGCCACATTTCCCGGGCAACAAAGGTCCTCCATTGAGTGCCTATTGCGCTGAGATTAGTGTTTAAAGCAGTCTCTCTATTTGCACTACCCCGCATTTGTGAGGTCCCGTATTACAAAATACTGCCCTATGAGAACCCTAAGATCCAGCCACTTACATATTTTGCCCATCCCTCCTTGTAAAAAACATAGGATTGGAGGGCGTAGGTTTGCTGTTATGGCCCCTCAAGTATGGAATTGCCTGCCTCTGGACCTTCGGTCCATCCTGGATCTTGTTACATTTAGGAAACTCCTGAAAACATTGCTTTTTAGACAGGGATACAAGTAATTCTTTTCGGTGTTCAGGTCTGATTAACAACTAATACCAAGAGACCGTCTGGTGAACGTGCGCTTTATAAATGGACAGTAACATAACATAACATAGGGGTGGGGGCTGCCAAAAATGGGCATGCAAATGCCGAACCCCCCGGAGGCAGATAGGGGCAAATGTCCCTAATCTGCCCCCCGGAGGGGGGGCAGAAAGCCCCATAAGCACCAGGGATTTTGTTGTTATTTTTTATAGGTAGGTGTGGGTGCTGCCGAGAATGGGCATGCTAATGCCCCAACCACCCAAAAAGTTGTTGTGCCCTCCCGGAAGGCAGATCGAGGCAAATGGCCCTTATCTGCCCTCCTCCGTGGGGGCAGAAAACCAACTAGGAACCAGGGATATGTTAATGGGCATGCCAGCGAGAAGCCCCATAGGCAAGGGTATCTCTCTTTTATTTAGGCACACATTTTGGCTCTTTCAGTAATATTTTTATTCTCATCTGCTCCCACCAGAGGGCAGAAAACCACTAAAACCAAGGAGAGTTTGTGTGTGTGTGTAAACTGGATTTTGGCTGATGGTCTGCATGTACTGACATTTGGCTGGCATTTTGCTGGCAGTATGGCTAATGCTGTGGGTGGACTCGTGCTTGATGACAGTGTGTGTAGATTGGCACTTGCCTGTTGGTGTGCATGGAGTGGCAATTGGCTGGCGGTGTACGTGGACTGGTGCTTGGCTGGCTGTGTGCATGTATGGTGTTTGGCAGCAGGGCCTGACTATCCATTGCGGGCACCAGGTGTTTCCCCGTGGGCAGGAGGGATGGGGGCCAATTTTCTGGCTATGAGGGTGGTTTTGTCAATAGGGGTCAGTTGTGCAGCAGTGCTGCAATGTCGGGCCCAAGTAACATCAGCGGGAGCTATGCTTTTTACTGGCACCCTCCCTTCCCCACCAGGGCCAGTCAAGCAGCATTCCGCCTGGTTTGGACGCTGTTCCCAGTCCAGCCCTGCTTAGCTGGCAGTGTGCGGGTATGTTGCTTGGCTAGAGGAGTGCGTAAGTGGCACTTGGCTGGTGGTGTGCATTGATATTGCTCTGCTGACTGTGTGAATGGTTAGCATTTGGCTGGCGGTGTTTGTGGATTGCACTTGGCCGGTGGTGTGCATGGATGGCACTACACTGCCAGTGTGTGTGGATGGCACTTGGCTGGCAGTGTGCATGGATGGTGCTTGGCTGGTTGTGTGCATGGATGGTGTAGTGTGGCTACTGACTCTTGGCTGGTGGTGTGACTTGCATGGATCCCCCAACATTTCCTTACACGTTATCCCCCGCAAACCTCATATTTACTTACAAAGTCACATTTTCCTCACATTTTGTGTGGGTAAGTTGTAGGTTCAACATGCAGGCACACATTTCCTACTACCAAGCATTCTCCTAAGTAGCGTCAGCCTAAAAACATATAAACAAACTGCTCTTTTTGACCTGCTTTGGGCCCCGCTCAATCTCTACACATTTTTGGTCCTGCCATGTCTTAGGCACTTGGCCCATCCACACAAGTAAGGTATCATTTTTATTGGGAGACTGAGGGGAACACTGAGAGGTAGTAAATGTGCACCATGCAGTGATTCCATACCATACAGATATTAGAGGAAAATGTGACTTTTTAGCTGAATTTGAGGCTTGCAGCAGATTCTTGGAAGGAAAATGTTGGGGTATCAATGCAAGCCACACCTCCTTGGACTCCCACGGGTGTCTGGTTTTCGGAAATGTCTGTTTTTTATGGTTCTCATAGATGTCTGAAAGCCTGGGACCAAAAACACGGATGCTTACCTATCTGTCACAAAACAACCAGTTTTTCTGAGCAGGTCACCTGCGTTTTTGGTCCCAGGCTCAGCGGCCATCTAGGGAAACCTACCAAACCCACACATTTCTGAAAACTTGATACATAGGGGAGTCCAGGGAGGTGTGGCTTCCATGTATCTCCCAAAATGTGTCTACCCAGAATCCCCTGCAAACCTCAAATTTAGCCCATAAAATCACATTTTACTCACTTTTCTGCGTGAGAAAGTTGTGGGATCAATGGGGCGCCACAAATTTCAGGCCACCCAGCATTCCCACAGGTCTCCCGATAAAAATGGCACCTCACTTATGTGGGTTGGCCAAGTACTCATGACAGGCAGGGGCCCAAAACGTGCTGGGGAGACTTCAAAAATACCTATCAAAAAACGACCTGATTTTTCAAGGGGGTACCATGCGTTTTTGATCCCAGGCTATGCGGCCATCTAGAGAAGCCTACCAAACCCACACATTTCTGAAATTTGCTCACCCAGGGGAGTCCAGGGAGATGAGGTTTGCATGGCTCTCCTAACATTTTTCTACCCAGAACCCCCTGCAAACTTCAAATTTAGCTAAAAAGAATCACATTTAACTCACTTTTCCATGTGAGAAAGTTGTGCAATCACACATTTCATACCACCCAGCATTCCCCCAGGTCTCCCAATATAAATGGCACCTCACTTGTGTGGGTGGGTCAAGTATCTGCAACAGGCAAGAGCCCCAAACATATTGTGGAGACATCAAAATTACTTATCACAAAACGACCTGGTTTTGCAAGGGGAGCACCTGCATTTTTGTCACCGGCCTCAGAAGATATCAGGGAAACTATCAAACCCACACATTTCTAAAAGCTCTACACCCTGGGGATTCCAGGGATGTATGGCTTGCATAGATCCACCAATGTTTTCATACCCATAATCTCCTGCAAACCTCAAATTTAAATGGAAAAATAAACTTTTTATCATGTTTCTGTGTGGGAAAGGTGTGGGATTATTGGGTGACACAAATTTCCCACCACCTAGTGTTCCTCCAGGCCACCTGATAGAAATGGCACCTCACTTGTGTGGGTGGGCCAACTACCCACGACAGGCAAGAACCCATAATGTATTGTGGAAAATCAAAATTACCACTTCCAAAACAACCTGGTTTTGCAAGGGGACACCTGCGTTTTTGGCCCTGGGTTCAGCGGCCATCTAAGGAAACCTACTAAACCCATACATTTCTGAAAACTAGAAACCCGGAGGAGTCCAGGAAAGTATGGATTGCTTGGATCTCCCAATGTTTTCCTACCCAGAATCCCCTTCAAACCTCAAATTTAGCTGAAAAAACCTCCTCTCATTTCTGTGTGGGAAGACCGTGCTGACACAAATGTCCTACCAACCAGAGTTCACCATGGTCTTGTGATTAAAATGATACTCAGGAATGTGGTGTGTCCCACGTGTTCTTCCAATTCCCTATTTTACAATCATATTGGGATAATGGGATAAGATTAACAAAGGTTTAAATAATACTTTCCACATTGTGCCCCAAGGGCATTTTCCTATAGTCTACTAGGTGCTCTGGACCCTAAGATCGAAGATGTGAATGACCGATGCTTATTAGATCTCATACATAATTTAGCCTGTAAAATTGTTTTGAATAAGTGGAAACATTCTAAAGAAGTCTCCTTTAGGATGTGGCAAGAATGGTTATCTTTCCATAGCATAGGGCATGTTCCAGTAAAATGCCAAAACTGTGCCGAAAATGTTGGTTTTCTAACAAAAGTCTGCCTTTCCCTAAAACCTGGGAATATGGGGGCATATTAGCAAGAACCTCGTTAAAATTATCGCAGTTTTAGCGGCAGGAAACTACCACTAAAACGGCGATAATGGACTTGCTAATATGCGTTATAAAATTCCAATAGAAGCCCAGGTTAGATGTGCAGGACATCTAACCTGGGCTTCTGATGAATTTCTCTAACACATATTAGCAAGCCCATTATCGCCGTTTTAGCGGCAGTTTCCTGCCGCTAAAATGGCGATAATTTTAACGAAGTTCTTGCTAATAGGCCCCATAGTGATTTCAGCACCATAAACCCTTTGTTGAACCATAAGCAGGGAAAACAACAGAGGCTATCTTCTGCAGCACTTTTTCCCAATTTTTCCAAAGAAAACCTAAATTTAACTGTATTTTGGCTAATTTCCGGGTCCTGTCCAGGGGAATCCACAAACCCTGGGTACCATGAAAATCCATATGATGTTGGAAGAAAAGGACGCAGATTTGACGTGTATAAATTATGTGGACAAAATGTTACAGGGGTCTAAAAAATGCCCCCAAAAAAATGCTCAGGCAGGAAAACGCCTAGCAGCAAAAGGGTTATATAACAGTTTAGTTTTATATATTTAAAAAGCAAAACAAGTGTGCACATAAATATGTAATATGTTTTAATATAATATACTGTACATACAAACATCTCAATAAAATTTGAATCACAAACAAAATAAAATTAACCACCCTTAATTGTGTGAGAGTCAACAGTTGTAAACTCACTCATAGGAGTCTCCACTGCTTCATTTTAGGGATGGAAACTCGTAAAGTCATATTTAAGTATATATATCTACTCAAGAAGTCAGGAATTCAATCCATGAGAAGTTTTACACTTAGGGGGTAGGTGTATGTTGACACGCTTGGAAATCTGCACATGAAAACCTAGGTTTATAAAGAGGGCCCTTATTGTTTCCGGAGAGATTGAAGTACACCTTTTCAGGTTTAATTTAAAACTACATTGGCTGCGTATAGCATCCATATAGCAGCTTCATATACTAACCGCTTCCTTGTTTGGGGTGTATGAAACTGATGTAAAAGGCAAGTGTTGACGATATATTATATGGGAAAATGGCAGTAGACCCCTAAAAATTGCCGCACCTAAACCGTTATTTTCCAAAATATTTACTGTGATTCAAAGAGTATATCTTCCACTGTGTGCATTCGCTGCAAGCATCCTCTGCCAAAATGAGCCACCCTATGCTAGGGAGAATCAATAAACATGAAGAACAGAAGTGCATCACATTTGCAACAAATCACTTAGGGCCAGATGTAGGTAATCCTGAAATACAGAGTCCTTAATAGCAAATTTTACCAATTCGTTATTAAGAACTCGGTATTTCAGATGTACGTAATGAATCAGTAAAATTTACTGATTCGGTAATAATCGTTAAAAAATAGCGATTCGGAATGAATCGGTAAAAAAATATACAGATTCCCCATTATCGAATTGTTATCACCGAATCCTTAATACCGATTTGGTAACTTAAAAAATCGGTAATTTTCCAATCAGCCAATCCTGTGCATCCTCATTACCTCCCAACCAGGAAGTGGCCAAACCTATGCAGGTGCACTGAACCTGGAGCTGATTGTGAGGCAGAGAGCTGAGCAGAGAAACCAGGAGCAACTGAACTGAATTTTGGAGAGAAAACTGTGCAAAATGGCCAATCAGGAGAGGCGGAAGGAGGCAGGTGAAAGAAAAAGGAAGCACAAATTCAGTGAAAGGGAGCTGGAGGTTCTAATTGAGGATGTGACCAAGGACCACGACAAACTCTTTGGCAAACAGTCCCTGCACATGCCTGAATCACAGAAAAGGCACATTTGGCTTGCAATTCAGGAAAAAAATAAATGCAATTGGAGTCACCCAGCGCTCCATTGAGGGTCTTAAAACAAAGATGGTATGATCTGAGGATGTCTAATAAGGCGAGGCTGGCTGAGAGGCAGAAGCAAGCCAACCGCACAGGTGGAGGGAGAAACACAGCACCTGCACCAACTGCCCTGGATATCCTGGTCAAGTCCAGCCTCCAGCTGGAGAGTGTGAGTGGGATTGGGGATGGAGACAGCTGCCAACAAACAAGGTAAGATGCATTCACAGCATGCTGTGCCCCCCAATCCCCAAAGAGGCATAGGGACTCCCACTCCTGTACATGTTTTACTTAAAACCTGCAATGCATTATGGGAGATGTAGTCAGAAGTAACACATGTCAGAAAAGCCAGTCCACTGAACCCAAAGGCATGTGACACCAATTAGCAAGCAGAGGACAGTCAGTGTGATTGGCAGGCATGACATTTATTACAATGCAAATGCTGCCAGATAAGTGTGAAAATTTACATTATGTCTTCACATGGGAGCCATCTCGCAGGGCAGCGAGGGGAGCAAAGGAAAGGCACCCAGGATAGAGAGGACACAAGAGGAGGAGGTCCAGTCGCCCTGCAGGGCACACCACCCCACCACCACCACCGCCACCATCACCACTACTACTAAGTGGAGTGGTGTGGCTCACTGGTTAGAGGCGGAAGACCCGGAAGCAGAGAACGGCCCGGGACCAGGGTTCAATTCCCGAAACGGCAGGGTTGTGGACCAGGATCAGTGGACTCGATAATTCTCGCCTCGGTGCCTACTCTAACCAGGGATCACACTCGGCAACTCTGGGCATTAAGCTTGCCTCATCTCTACAACGGCCCCCCACAGACGCCCGAGATGCCTAGTTTCACCTTGGAGATACCCAGAAGGGACCATCTCACAGGGAAAGCCAGGACGGGTTCCCCAGCGGTCTTCAGCGCCAGGACGCTTACGGGCAGCAGTGCGCTTTACAAGTCCCACACATTTACATTTACCCTCACCATCACCACCACCACCATCACCATCACCACCGCCACCATCAACGCCACCAGCACCAAGAGGCAGGAGGCATGCAGTGGCCACCCTCCAGCAGATGGAGGTGTCCGAGGGGGACAGCACAGGAGGACAACAGTCCATGTTGACTGAGGATGCCAACGGGGCAGGCTCACAGTCCCCCACAGTGCGCACCCACACACGTTCCAGATGCCGCAGGTCAAGGGCAGCCAGTCTTCCTTCTCAGGGCAAAGATGAGAGTGTGTTCGTTGGCCTTGAGGGGAACATGTTGAAGGTCCAGTGCCTGCAAGGAAAGGCCATTAGGTCAGTGCAGCGGCAGCTGGGACAGATGAATGGCCGCATGCAGCGTATTGAGAGGGGCATCTGTTCCATGAACACTACTGTGGCTGAGGGCATGAGGGACGTGTCTGAGGCAGTGAGGCTGCTGTGCAGCAAATTAGATGAGGACCGTTTGTCAAGGCGCAGGGAGAGGCAGAAGTTTGACAATTACACCAAGATGGTGAACCACCTCTGCACTGCCGCCTCTCAGCTATGCAGGAGCTTGGTGGCCATGCAGGAGTAGATAGCCCACTGCAGCCGTGATGTGGCAAGGGGGCTAGTCACAGTGACCAGTGCACTAGAAGTGCTACAAACAGACAAGGTAGCCACTACAGGTGATGTGGGTGAAAGTGAAGAGACTACTAGCCCTAGTAGCATCACACCCTCTCCCACAGAGTCCAGGAGGTGCAGCGAACGCCACAGTGCTGCCACAGGACAGACTGGCAGTGAGGACAGTGGGGCCAAGGACCGCAGCAGTGCAGCACGTGGGACCCAGCCATAACATGGTTTTCCTCAAATGGGAGATGTAGCCCATTTTATGTATAGACACTGCATTTGATCTAGGCCTAACATGTGATGCACATCAAGTTGTGGTGGTGTGCTATGGTCATTAAACACCATCACTCACATACAGTAACTGGATATGTTTCCTTACTTACTCAGAAATAGTTGTGTGTTATCTCAGACCGTCTGTGTCTCCAATCCGGTGCTGCTGCCACACCTGCTGCCATGTGCACAGGCTGTGGACAGTCCTCAACCTCGTCCTCAGAGTCAGTTAGTTCCACTGCTGTTCCTTTCTTTGTGGCAAGGTTATGCAGCATTGCACATGTTGCTATTATTTTTTGCAGCAGATGATGGGGCGGTACTGATGTGCACCTCCACTTTTGTGGAAGCAATGGAACCTGCTTTTTAGTAGTCCAAAGGTGCGCTCCACAATGTTGTGCCTGCTTTTTTTGTGTCACATTGTATCTTCTCTCACTTGGGGTTAAAGGATTGAGGTATGGCGTTAGGGTGAATGACCGCACGGCATAAGCGATGTCACCTAAATGGGAAAGGAAGTGCCATTAATTGGAGTCACCAATACATTCATCCAAGGTATATATCAGGGTGTGTCACATTGATTTACCTAGCAGGTACCCTTTTACAAATTCACCACCAGCCAGACGTGTGTAGATCCCACTGTTCCTGAATATGTAGAAGTCATGGGTACTCCCTGGAAATATGGCCACAATGTCAGTGATGATGTTGTCTGCATCACATATCACCTGCACGTTGATGGAATGAGTGGATTTGCGTATGCGGTATATGTATTCTGTAGCAGCAGGTGGGCAGATTGGTATGTGGGTCCCATCCATGCACCCTATTACGTGTGGGAACTGTGCCTTTTGGTAGAAATCCAGCTTTGTCTTCTGCAGTTCTGCCTGTGTGCTGGGGAAGTGTAAGTAGTGATACATTCTCTGCATCATGGCATCCAAGGAGGGGTTGAAAAAAGTGGGACAGGCAACTCTGTGACACACCACCTGCCACAGCTATCACACCCTTGTAACTTCCTGATGCAAGTAGGTAAAGGCTACAGAGCACCTGCACATGTGTTGGTATGGCGTGCACCCTTGGTGTCTAATGCTCCAGGAATGGGTGCAGGTCCCGTATCAGGTCTCGGATGGGTTGTGGGTCTAGCCTGTACCTCTCATGTATTTCTGCCTCAGTCATTTGGAACAGTGTGACATGCAGTCTTTACACACACGCTTCCGGTCTTCAGACCCCCAGTCCTGCTGCTCGCAAACGTAGCCGCCTTGCTATGATGTAGAGGGCCGCCATTGTGTTCACACTGTTGCATTTTAGGGCTGTTTATATGCAGTGCACCTGATTACCACCTGCTTTGAGTCAGTGGTAATTACTGATTCTTAAATACCGATTGTTGGCAAATTCGGTATTAACGAATTGTGGTACATCGCATTTGCGGTTAATTACCGATTTCTTATTTACCGATTCGGTATTTTTGTGTTTCGGTATCTGCCAATTGGTAAATAAGGAATCGTAACTGGTTTCCCTTATTTTTACCGTTTCCTTTTTACCGATGGCGATCGGTGATACCTACATCGCACATAGGTAAATACCGGTCGATAACGCTGAAATTTAACGAATTTCGGCGTTACCGACCGGTATTTAGCCACCTACATCTTGACAAAAGTTTCCAAAATCGATAAGGACATTTTACTTCTCTTTATTAACTTTTTCTTACGGTTGTTTAATCTGACTTACGTTTTGTGATGTTGTGTATATTTAAATTTGTATTTTGTGTTTGTTCTTTATCATTACGATCATTATTTTTAAATGTCTTTGTCATTCTCTTATAATATGTGGTTTTCATGGTTGTTGTTGTTACCATATGACGTTATAATGATTTGTACCATTGTCACATGTACATATATATTTTTACTGTCAGTGGTAGCTATTAATATATTATATATACCTATTTATTTACAGACCTGAAGAAGTCCATTTGTATATGGCCAAAACGCGTTGGCTGTTTTTTGCTGTGCACTAATAAATCAATTCTAAGAGAGAGCTAATAATGAGAAGACCAATTTCCTTATCAAGTTGAATACTCTTGATAATTGTAAACAGCATCTGCAGGAAGATCCTGTGTGGCAAAGTAATCACAGAAGCTGGCTGTGCAGTATTGCTAAAGTTCAGGGTGGGGCCAGCCCCATTATCCCTTTAGAGTCGGAGTGTATTTATAGCTATGTGTGCCATCTTATCACCCACACTAATCACAACAATATTACATCAAGTCCTTTATCCATTTCATTAGGTATTTTCATAGACATACTTTTGCCAAATGCAAAATATCACTGGACTATGTTCATGTTTAAGGGTCACTCTAAAACCTTTGCCATCCCCATCCTCTTTTTCTGATCTTCTTTTTGTTGGCTTTAGGACTCTGCCCATCAGGAGCATTAGAAAAGTAAATTAAAAACAATTGGGTTTTCAGACTTGTCAATGGGTATTTGCACACTGTCCAAATCACAACTGCACTAACGTTCACATGTGTCACTGGTGGAGTAAAGGCTGCAGCTCATGTGTATTCATGACAGGCATAGGTAACATGATACCTGATAGTTTGCCTGTAAACTAGAGTCCAGCCCCTATTCCTCAACCATAGCTATAATGCAAGGAAACATTATATATGGTTCCTTGATGTACCATAGTATCCCATCTACATGTAATAAGGTGCCTTTTCTGACACCATCAGTCTATATATATATATATATTCACTGAAAAAACCATAGGTTATAGACCATATATAGTTAGGAATTAGCATTTACAAAACCTTGAAAATTCACTGAAAAAACCATAGGTTATAGACCATATATAGTTAGGAATTAGCATTTAAAAAACCTTATTTTACTCACACAAAACCATTGAAATTCCATATATAGTTAGTTGCACTAACTATATATTGCGCACCCGCAATCCACTGCTGATCATGTCACATATTACATCATTCATGACATGGTCAGTGACATCACTGATGACATCACTGATGACATCTCAAATGACATCACTGATGACATCTCATTTGACATCAATGACCACATCACTGATGATATCATTCATGTGACAATACAATGCATCTCCTCACATTTTAATATAACCTCTGTTTCACCCAGTGTTAAATACAGAGTATAATTTTTGAAACCATTGACACACCAATACTAGTTACTACATACGCACTCACTGATTCCTACGTCTACACACACATTCACTCATTCACCCATACAATCATTCATACATACAATCACTCATCTTTACAACACTATCATATGCACTCATACACCTATACAGACACTCACACTCTGCCACTCATCCATGGAGTTACTCACACACCTAGTCAGTCCTGTAAAGAATCAATCACACTTCCATTTTCTTGTCTATACAGTTAAACATAGAGCACCTTACATTTTCAAACATATAGTAACACATACTTACTTTCTTATACAATCATTGATACAAGTACACATTGATCTGCACAGAGTCACACACCTCCCAGCCAGCCACACACACACTCAGTCTCCCATACAAATACTTGGACAATCAATCAATAACCCATATAGTTAATCATATAGCTACTGATCAACACATGCAGTAGTTTACAGAACAACAGACATAATGATGCACAAATTAAGACAGTTTAGTCACTAACCCATGCACTCAGTGAGACACATTTAATCACTCACTCATACATTCAGTCATGCACCTACTAAATCCTTCGTCCAGACAGTTATACATCTACTCATTCTTCAATATCTAAAACATATTTAAACTTTACAGAAACACACAGTCACTGGATGATGTCATCAGTGATGTCATCAGTGATGTCATTTGAGATGTCATCAGTGATGTCATCAGTGATGTCACTGACCATGTCATGAATGATGTAATATGTGACATGATCAGCAGTGGATTGCGGGTGCGCAATATATAGTTAGTGCAACTAACTATATATGGAATTTCAATGGTTTTGTGTGAGTAAAATAAGGTTTTTTAAATGCTAATTCCTAACTATATATGGTCTATAACCTATGGTTTTTTCAGTGAATTTTCAAGGTTTTGTAAATGCTAATTCCTAACTATATATGGTCTATAACCTATGGTTTTTTCAGTGAATTTCAATGGTTTTTTAATAGCAAATATCATAAGCTGTCGAATGTCAAGTACGTGGTAAGTGAAAACATTTTCGTGTTTATGCACACTGATCTGCTTTGAATGGTGCCCCACCCCCTCATTTCTATTAGGAGTACTCTCTCTTTGCAGATAGTGAAAGGTAGTTAACGCAGGTCTTTGCCCCCATTGTAATCCGTCGTGCCTGCTTCTCTCTCCATTTGATTCATTGTTATCCAAGTATTTACTGTTTTAGAATTAGTTCTCTTTGGTTCATTCTCTATTTACAAACAAACACAGAGTCGCAATACTCTGTTTAGTCTTTGCAGATAACGAAAAATCGTGTAAAAAAAAAGAAAAGGAATCGAGCAAAATCAGTAGGCCACTAATAGGATCTCTTTTTGACCTCGCTAAAATAGAAACATTAGGAACAACCCCTCATGACAAATACAAAACTAGTGAGATGAACTGAACTCCACACAATGATGGCTGCAAAACAGCTCGGCTCCGCCACCCACCCCGCCCAAAATAACGATAAAGAACGGCTGCCATGATTGGTTGCGGAATGACCACGACGGAGCTACGAAATGGTGCTGCTCTCATGCTAACCCCAGCTTCAGTCTGAAACATCCAGAAACACTGTAGACTACCATTTCGATCAGTTCCGGTAGCGCCCCAATGTAACCCGGTAGAGAAGAACTAGCCCTCCCCTCTTTGACTGATGGTTCTTGTTGCCTGTCCCTTCTGTTGTCATATAACAGAACTATTTAGCCTGCTGAAAGGGGTTGTGTTCCGACCGCTGGTTGGTGGAGACATTTTGACTATATTCTGTACCTGCGTTGTCGCGTAATGCGTCATATGACGCGCCGCGTTAGCGTATCCGGAAGTCATCCGGGGCGCGCAGCGCGTAACGTAAGCATAACAAGTCATGTGACTTGTTAATAAAACTTTTCATTGGTTCATTTTACTTTTCTTATTGTAATGATGAAAGGCTTGGTCATATGACCTAAAAATTACGCTTTTCATTACTTCCGAACATTATTTTTTCTTAAATATATGTTATAATGTTCCAGGCTAATGTACTTTCCCGGAAATTTTACAACTGTCCTGCAAGTAAAATATATTCTTTTTTCGAGAAAAAGAGCGTTTCTTCGTCCCATGACGGAGCCGTTGAGCAAAAGAGGGTCGACCTGCTGTCTTAGTCGCCGATACGCCTGAATATGAGATTCTTATCGATCACTTTATGTTGCAGGAATAGAAAACACAACAGCCCTTGACCATTTATCTTTACTGCGTTCCTTCGTATTATACCTTTTACCCTTCATGTAATTGGTCTGCTTTATTTCACTTGCCTTTTAATGATTCTAAAACAGTGACTATTATTAAAAACTTTACCAATGTATATACTACTACCATGTTTTCTTTTAAAAACCTTTATTGTGAAAATTTCATTATACAAATACGAGCCTATAACCACGTGGGCCGGCCACGGAGCAAACTGTAATCGTATATGATGAATAGACATTTACACTGTAGAGGAACGTAACGGGCGGGCCATTAGGTTGCAAGAACTAAGGTGTCTAACAGTTACGGAATCGGTGGACGTACATTTTATAATTAAAATACGACAGGGCCAGTTACAATAAAATTATCTAGATATACATTTGCGGGCAAGTACCATGGGTGACGTTAATTCGAACTTTCAACAGTACAGTAATCAATAACACATCAGAACTTAATATCAATAGGGATGTCGAAATATTCAATCAATTCTCGTCCCCGCTCGCCATGTGCTTCAAAACTGCATACGTATCTCGTGATTTCAAGGTTCTGCAACCAGTACACAACAAGGAGTTACGAGTCCCATTTATTCTGGCGCCATTTTGGGCGAGGACGGGCAGGTCCAGGATATAGTCAAAATGTCTCTACCAACCATCGACTATGATGATGTTCATATGCTGTATTTATTAGAGTAACACTCATCTGTCCACATGAAATTAATTTGCCACAATCTAAACATGTCATTTTAATCTTTCCAAAGTTCTTCTAAATATTTGGGACCGTTTCCCTTGCCTCTGAAGCTCTCAGTGCCACTTCTTTGATGAATGTACTAGCAGGTCACGGGTTCTCCTCCAAATCTCTCTTTTATGCAGCACTATAATTAATTGGTGCCACCTCTCCATATGACGATGCATGGTATAGTTACCACAACTATATTTTTTTTCGGTTCCTCTGGAGAGTTCATCGTGGCAGATGAAGCGTGTAACGTACCGGGCATTTACCTTTTTTTGCATGTACAGGAAAGGAAAAAAAAATCGAGCGTCCGAGTTCTAAGGTGTCCCAGGGCCATTTTAGTGGACCAGGCCCAAATCCAAAGAACAGGCCGCCATTTTGAGAGTCCTGTTGCAGCCGCCTGTCGCTGTAGCATCAAGAGCAGCCGAAACTCAGCTGAATGGCAACTGAAACGGTAAAGGGGCGCCCCACTACAGCAGACGAGCCAGGCCCAAATCCAAAGAACAGCTATCTCACAGGCTAATGGGGCGACCCACGCCGAGTTTCAGCATTGTAGGATGACCACACAAGTACAGCAACTTGCTAGACATCACCTCGGTGCCATCCGGATCTCGGCGCCCCACTGCAGATGAAGTGCCTCTCAACTATGAAACCACCACGGTGACATCCGGATCTTGGCGCGTTGTGCTGCCTTCGGCCTATTCGCACATCGGTCCGCTACTGACGCCATCTCACAGGCTAATGGGGCGACCCACGCCGAGTTTCAGCATTGTAGGATGACCACACCAGTACAGCAACTTGCTAGACATCACCTCGGTGCCATCCGGATCTCGGCGCCCCACTGCAGATGAAGTGCCTCTCAACTATGAAACCACCACGGTGACATCCGGATCTTGGCACGTTGTGCTGCCTTCGGCCTATTCGCACATCGGTCCGCTACTGACGCCATCTCACAGGCTAATGGGGCGACCCACGCCGAGTTTCAGCATTGTAGGATGACCACACCAGTACAGCAACTTGCTAGACATCACCTCGGTGCCATCCGGATCTCGGCGCCCCACTGCAGATGAAGTGCCTCTCAACTATGAAACCACCACGGTGACATCCGGATCTTGGCGCGTTGTGCTGCCTTCGGCCTATTCGCACATCGGTCCGCTACTGACGCCATCTCACAGGCTAATGGGGTGACCCACGCCGAGTTTCAGCATTGTAGGATGACCACACCAACTTGCTAGACATCACCTCAGTGCCATCCGAATCTTGGCATCTCAACGCCTAGTGGTATCTTCCATACAAAAAATATTGTTACGCTGCCTTTGGCCCCATTCGCACATCAGTCCGCAACTTAGACATCACCTCGGTGCCATCCGGATCTTGGCATCTCAGCGCCTTGTGGTGTCAGTCAGAAAATATTGTTGTGCTGCCTTCGGCCTATTCGCACATCGGTCCGCTACTGACGCCATCTCACAGGCCAACGGGGCGCCCCACGCCGACTTTCAGCATTGTAGGATGGCCACACCAGTGCGGCAACTTGCTACACACCACCTCGGTGCCATCCGGATCTTGGCATCTCAGCGCCTTGTGGTGTCTTCTACACCGGAAATATAGTAGAAAATATTGTTGCGCTGCCTTTGGCCCCATTCACACATCAGTCCGCTACTGACACCATCTCACAGGCCAACGGGGCGCCCCACGCCGACTTTCAACATTGTAGGATGGCCACAGAAGTGCGACAACTTACTAGACACCACCTCGGTGCCATCCGGATCTTGGCGCGTTGTGCTGCCTTCGGCCTATTCGCACATCGGTCCGCTACTGACGCAAACTCACAGGCCAACGGGGCGCCCCACGCCGACTTTCAGCATTGTAGGATGGCCACACCAGTGCGGCAACTTCCTACACACCACCTCGGTGCCATCCGGATCTTGGCGCGTAGTGAAGCTGCAGCAGCTGCAAATAAGCTTCAGACAGTGTTACAACCGCTGCTCAACTATGACACCACCTCGGTGCCATCCGGATCTTGGCGCGTTGTATTGCCTTCGGCCTATTCGCACATCGGTCCGCTACTGACGCCGCCTCACGTGCCAACTTATTTTCTCCGCATTTTATACCCTATGCCGCATAACAGGTCATGTGACTTGTTTATAAAACTTTTCATTGGTTCATTTTACTTTTGGTTTCCTAATGATGGAAGGCTTGATCATATGACCTAAAAACAACACTTTTCATTGGATGAAAACTTTTTTTTTCCCCCAAACGATGAAAGCCCCACCTTGTTTCTGGATGTTTCAGACTGAAGCTGGCGTCAGCATGAAAGCACCACCATCTCGTAGCTCAGTCGTGGTCATTCCGCGAGCAATCATGGCAGCCGCTCCCCACCAGAAGCCTGCAGGAGTCGGAGCCCCCAAAACTTTTGATGAATTCTCAAGGCGGAGGGGACGCTTTCGAGAATGGGGTCCAAGACCTAGCAGACAAGCGTCCGATTTCCAAGGTGTCCCAGGGCCATTTCAGTGGACCAGGCCCAAAAAGGAAACAGCCTGCCGCCATTTTGAGAGTCCTGTGACAGCCGCCTATCGCTGCACCGCAAGAGTGGGCGCAACTCAGCTGAATGGCGGATTTTGACACAGTGGACCAAAAGCGGACGGAATGGCAACTGAAACGGTAAAGGGGCGCCCCACTAAAACAGATGAGACTCCACCTGGAGAGGCCCGTTCACGCCGCCTCCCCCGGGGCGCTCCACGCCGTTATTCGGAGCAGCATTGTAGGATACCAAAACCAGTGCGGCAACTTACTGGACATCACCTTGGTGCCATCGTTCTGCTGCCTTGGAACTATTCGCACAACAGTTTGCTACTGATGACCCACCCCCCGCGACGCCCCACGCCGTTATTTGCTGGGTGGCAACTTACTAGACATCACTTTCGTGTCATCTAGATTTCGGCGCGTTCTGCTGCCTTGGAACTATTCGCACAACAGTTTGCTACTGATCACCCACCCCCCGCGACGCCCCACGCCGGAAATCTGGACGTTGTGCTGCGTTGGGACTATTCGCACAGCCGACCGCTACTTCGTTGTTTTTCTCTAAAAATGTTTATATGTTATTACTATTTTTGTTTTCTTGTATATATTTATAAATTATTAAAGTTTTATAATCTTACTACTTTGTCGGAGTGCTATATATTTTTAATGTGACACATAATTGTAAAAACTTTGATGTACAAAGAGTCATCCCTGGAATCTTCCGCTTCACGCTCGGTCCCCTCCCCAATCACAATACAGGATGGTTTTCAGATAATAGCAACGCTTCTGCTGTGACGGATCTCATCGAGTGTGGGCCTTGATCTACTATAACTCCTTTGAAGACGGGTGATTCTTTACAGCTGTGGCCATAAACTACATCTGCAGGGCTAGCTGATAGCCTAGGACCGGCCTGGACAATCGGACACAGAGGAAAAGGAGTGTCAGAGGGTGCGGTAGTGAATAGGGCGAAAGGGAGGTGTCGGGCGGGCACAGGGTGTGATTCTCAGGGAAGAACAGCGCAGATGGGGGGAGGTTTATTACCCATGCATAAAACAGAGAGCGGGGGTGACCACTGCCTGGGGGAGATGCTTGCGAGGGTGGGGAGCCATGCTAAGGATCGACAGCGTGCACAGAGTGGATCTGGTCAAGGCATCTAAAATGGCTGCCGTGCACGACAAAAGTGTGGCATTTGAAAAAAGACAAGATGGCGCACACAATGTTTTTCAACAATTCCTGATTTCCTTCGAATCGAACGTTAACAGACGTTGGGGCATATTACCAAAGTTAAGCGATATTTATCCCTAACGATGCATTGCAAAGATTTTTTTACCGTCAGAAATTATCGCAGATAAACCTTGCTATTATCAAGGTTTATCGCAAATACGATAAAAAACGAGCGCAATGCATTAATATCGCTGAAAACTCCGCGATATTCATGCATTACCGAGCTAATGCTCTTAGCCATGTTATCCACCTCCCATTGGATAACATGGCTAAGAACTGCTCAGGGCAGCTGTTACTTTTTGGAGATATTCGCGCTTATCTCGAATATTTCCAAAAGTTGATAATAGGAGATAGCGATGTTAGCGACTGTTTCCAGTCGCTAACATCTTGGCATGCCCACTTTGCATGTCATTAGTGATAAATATCACTCACATGCAAAGTGGGACCCAAGATGGTCGCTATCTCCTACTAGCCGTCGCTAACTGGTGTTAGCAACAGCTAGGTAATACACATATAATTTTATCTCCGCGAAGCGGAGCGCTGTTACAGATATATATCTTGTTTTTGAACGTTAATTTCTCAAAATGCACTGAAGCACATATATTGAGACATAGCAAAGGCACATCGGGCTACCAGTCCCTAATATTTTACCAAGTTTCGTGCAAATCCATTCAGCCGTTCGATTATTATTATTATTTTTTTTTTTTGCCCCGCGGGGCCCTTTTAAAACCTCCACATCAAACCTAGGGGGTCAGCGAGGATCTACTATGCCCCCTTATGGTCATCAGCCGTTCGATTATTATTATTTTTTTTTTTTTTTGCCCCGCGGGGCCCTTTTAAAACCTCCACATCAAACCTAGGGGGTCAGCGAGGATCTACTATGCCCCCTTATGGTCATTTGCCCCTTCGCTTTGGCCTCCTCTTGTCTCTCGATCCTACCGAGAGACAAGATGGCGGCCGCTACGTACTGTTTGGAATGTTTACAGACACCGGAGAGCCAATCAGCTTCGCTTCGCAAAGCTCCGTAACGCGAAAAGTACGCGAAGCGGTGCGCTGTTACAGATATATATCTTTTTTTGAACGTTAATTTCTCAAAATCCACTGAAGCACATATATTGAGACCTAGCAAAGGCACATCGGGCTACCAGTCCCTACAATTTTGCCAAGTTTCGTGCAAATCCATTCAGCCGTTCGATTATTATTATTATTATTTTTTTTTGCCCCGCGGGGCCCTTTTAAAACCTCCACATCAAACCTAGGGGGTCAGCGAGGATCTACTATGCCCCCTTATAGTTATTTCCCCCTTTGTTTTGACCTCCTCTTGTCTCTCGATCCTACCGAGAGACAAGATGGCGGCCGCTACGGACTGTTTGGAATGTTGACAGACGCCGGAGAACCAATCAGCTTCGCTTCACAAAGCTCCGTTGCGCGAAAAGTCCGCGAACCAGAGCGCTAACCGGTCCGCTGTTACAGATATATATCTTTTTTTAAACGTTAATTTCTCAAAATCCACTGGAGCACATATATTGAGACCTACAAAAGGCACATCGGGCTACCAGTCCCTACAATTTTGCCAAGTTTCGTGCAAATCCATTCAGCCGTTCGGGCTAAAAGTGAGGCCAACCGCCCTATGGAAAACTCAATGTTAAAAACACGTTTTGGGACCCCCCTTTTTTCTCGGCCCCCACTGGACGAACCCCCCCCAAATTTTCAAGGGCTGCTCAGAAACAAAATGTGCCATTTTCCTGAAAATTTCAGCCGATTCCGTCCACAAACGCCAAAGTTATTAGACATAGAATTTTCAAAAAACCCATAGAGAAAAAATCCTAACTATATATACCTACTGGCGACCGCCAGTAGGTAATATATACATTTACAAAGTGGTTCCTTATCAAATGAGACAAAGGTTATTGATTTTTACCATCACTCTAGGTATTTTGTGTGGTATCCTGTGAAAGCTGTTAGAAATAACAAGATTTAAAACCCGATTATCTGCTGTTAATGTAAAATTTTGTTTTTCATAGCTTTTAAATCAAAACAGCAGAGAGAGTACTGCACTCAGGGAGAAGGTTGACAGGATGTCAAACATCTATTTTAATACTTGCAAGTATACATTTTAAGACATGGAATAGGATCTGAGGGTGCTGGGGGTGTGTGAATGTTTACTGAGTATACTTTTTAAGTAACATAAATATGGGAAGGACAGACAAAAGTAAAAGGAAGATTAGAGGAAGGGAGCCTGAAAATTCAGAGGATGAGGATGATTGTAGTGTTGCCCGTCCATTCAAGGCTCCTCTCTTTCTGCACAGTGCATTCATGGGATCAGCTTATGATATTGTATGGGTAGTGTTACAGCCTTGAGGGGGTATTTCCCCCACATTTTTTGACTGCCTCCCTCCATTTTCATGACCTTGTTGTTGCTGGTACTAGGACTTTGTGTACTTTACCACTGCTAGCCAGTGCTAACCAATGCTAAAGTGCATGAACCAATATGACCCCTAAACATGGTAATATTGGTTCACCCCAGTGGACATATTTTATTTACCTGTAAATCCCTAGTAAAGTGGTAACCCCTGTATCCAGAGCCTGTAAATAAAATGCTACTAGTGGGACTGCAGCACTGGTTGTGCCACCCACTAAAGTAGCCCTTTAACCTGCAGTTGTTGATACTGTATGTGACGTTCACACTGCCATTTCAAGCTGACACGATAACCCTTTTGCCAAGCCCAAACCTTATCTTTGTATACATATAAGTCACCCCTAAGGTGGGCCATGGACAACACAGAGGGCAGGGTACCATTTATTTAAAAGGCAGAATAAGTACTTTTAAGTTCTACATGTCCCAGTAGTTAAAAATGACCAAAGTCATTTTCACTGCTCCAAGTCCATATTCTCAGGGTAACATTGTGATTACCTTACTATATTTTCTAAGTGTAATTTCTGATTTAGATAAACCATTCAAGTCTGGTGTCTCTGGAATCCTAATTTAAAATACAAACTTATAGTGATGTCGGAGTTTGAATTACAATTCGAGAAATGGCCCTTTTAAAAAAGTTGACATTTTCTTACTTTAACCATTTGATGCCTGCTGCCTGCCTCTGATCAGTCTGGGGTGGGTGACAGCTGGGCTTTGTGTATTTCCCTAGACAGCCACACACGATTAGAGCTTAGATATGACTTGATGAGAAATCCTGTGTACATGTAAATCCTAACTTGCATCTCAATAGGCTGTGACCTGCCCCCACACAAAGGCCTGCATACCCCCTTGTAGTGGGTCTGGTGCTAGGGCAGGAAGATAGGAGTAAGACCTTTGTACTATTCAGAGACCAGTCTTTGAAGACTCACCCTTTTCAAAGGCCTAACTGGGTATAAGGACTGGACCTCTGACACCATGGCTTCAGTAAAATGTGTTACCTGTGAAGACTCTGCCTAGAAGAAGAATTACTGTGCTGCTGAAGGACTGCCACTCTGGTGGACTACTGTTTTTCTGAACTATTTCCTTGCTGGGCTTTCCTGCTGCCTCATGTTCCCCTACATGGGTGAGAAGGACTGGAACTGCATCACTTACACCCAGAGTGACTCTAATGGGTAGCTGGTTGGCTTCCTGATCTGAAGTCCGGGGGCATTAAAGACTTTGGGCCTTATTTATGAGGCCTTGCGACAGTTTTGTGCTGCCGGTGTGTCACGTTCTTCTGCTCTCCCTTCATGGAAGCGAGAGCAGAAAATCTGAAAAATGCTTTACGCCAAGAAACCAATTGGTGTACGTGTGCTTTATAAGAAATTTTAACATAACATACCATGAAACGAAGCAGAATTGCTTTTCGGCAAAGGGAGCTGCATGTCAGCAGCTCCCTTTGCCCAAATGCAATGCCGGCTCCTGCAGGAAGAGAGGACCGGGCAGGGGCGAGGGCTCTGGTGCTCCTCCCACGGTGGCCGACAAAGAGGCCATGCCCTGGTGAATGGGGTCACCGGAGATGAATATTGCTTTTTCTTAATCTTTTTTGAAAAAAAGGCTGGGCCCCGGGGGATTTTACTCACTGAAAAAACCACAGGTTTCAGGAACATTATAGTTAGGCTGACATTTCACTCGAACAAAACCAGAGAAATTCAGCTGTTATAGTTAGCTGAGATAACTATAACTCGCGCCTCCGCAATGCACTGCTGATAATGTCACGCATTACATCACGCATGACATGGTCAGTGACATCACTGATGACATTGCTGATGAAATCTCAATTGACATCACTGATGACATCATCCAGTGACTGAGTGTTTCTATAAAAGTTTGAGGATGTTATATATATTACCTACTGGCGGTCGCCAGTAGGTAGTTATAGTTAGGATTGATTTCCATAGGGAAATCGCAACATTCTATTGGGAATAACTTTGGCGCCGGTTGAGGAATCTGCCTGAATTTTCCAGCAACTTTGCCTCGCGGCGCTCCGCTCCTTCTCCGAAAGTTTGGGGGGGATTCGTCAAGTGGGGGGCCGAGATAAAAGGGGGGTCCCAAAACGTGTTTTCCCCATGTTAATTTCCATAGGGCGGGCGGTCGGTCGCACTTTTAGCTCGAACGCTGAATGGATTTTCACCAAACTTGGCAAAATTGTAGGGACTGGTAGCCCAATGTGCCTTTGCTATGTCTCAAGATATGTGCTCCTGAGGATTTTGAGTAATTTAGGTTCAAAAAAATTTATATATCTATAGCACCGGGGGGCGCTCCGGGCGCGCCACGCGACTTGCGCACGGAAAGCTGATTGGCTCTCGGGTGTCTGTAAACATTCAAAACAGTCCGCAGCGGCCGCCATCTTGTGTCTCGGTAGGATCGAGACACAAGGGGTGGCAAAAAACAAAGAGGGAAATGACCAAAAGGGGGCCGGGTACACCCCCCCTAACCCCCTAGGTTTGATGTGGGGGCCATAAAAGGGTCCCGCGGGACAAAAAATGTTTTAATTTTTTTTTCAATTTTCGCGGGGGAGCGCCCGGTACGCGCACCGGGGAGCGTACCGGGGAGCGTACTTTGGTGAAAAATAGTGAAAATAATAGTGTAAAATAATCATTTTGAGTGATTACAGGTAGGGTAGCTCTGAAAAGAGCTTTTGGTTCTGTGGCTGTTTTAGGTACCTACAAGTACGTCCCACACACACCCACACGCACACAACCCCACACACCCACACACTCCCCACACACACCTCACACACGCACACCTCCACCCACACCCAAACACCCCACACCCCCACACCGACACCTTACACATCCACACCCACACCCACACATCCCACACACACACACTCACACACACAGCTCACCCCCCAACACACACACACGCACACACAGATACCTCACAGACACACCTCACACATCCCACACACACACCTCTCCCCCCCACACACACACATGCACACCTCACAGACACACCCACACATCCCACACATACACACACATCCTACACACATACCCCCCACACCCAGACACACCCCACACACACCTCACACACCCACACCCCCACCTACACCCAAACACCTCACACACCCATACCCACACACGCACCTTATACACCCACATCCCCACCCACACCCACATACCCCACACACCTACACACACCTATACACCTCATCCCCCCTCAGACACACACACACACACACACCTCACAGACACACCCCACACATCCCCCACACACACCTCCCCGCCCCACACATGGGGAAAACTCAGTGAAACACTAAAATAATAATTTAAAGTGCTTAGAGGTAGGGTAGCTCTGAATAGAGTTGTTGTGTTGTTTGGGTGTTTTAAGTACCAACATGTAGGTACCAATGCTGAGTCTTAAATTTAATGTACACCGTTTCCTCTGTAGATAATTTGCATGTTGTTACAGAAGCTATTGTGGTATATGGAATCCATATCATAGTCTGTCAGGAAAGCAGAAACAACATGGAGGCAGGAAATGAAAAAGAGATGTCAAATACACATTGGAGATAATATATTGGGAGAAAGGAAGTATCTATGAGCAAAATTACTATGTAACATAAATACTCTCTTTGTCCTTTCTCTTTCTCACTCCCCATGTCTTATCCTAATTCAATTTTTGCCCCTCTTTCACCCCTCTTTACTTATACTACCTGGTCTTTTCTCACTTTCCCTCATCGTTCTTCATTTATCCCGGTTCCGCCACTACCCTTCATTCCCCATTTTTTACTGTCCTTTCTTTTTCTTTTAACAGCCAGTCACATTCTCCCACTATCTCTAGTTTAGTGTTCTTCCTCTCTCTTCCTTTCTTTTGCTCCTTTAGTCATTTTACTTTTCTCACTTTCATCCAATTACACCTTCTCTATTTTTTACTATGTAAGAAACAATCCCTCTGTGTTCAACCTGTAGCTCTTTTTCTCTTAACATAACTCTATTTGTGTTCTTCTCTCATGCTAACTGCTTCATTACATTTTTTTTTCTTTTTTGGGGGGGGCGCGCCCCGGTACGCGTACCCAAAGGACAAAAAATTGACTGAGATCCTTTAAAAATATAGGTTTAATTTTAAATATGAAAGGTAGTTCTAAAAAGAACTGTTTTTTTTCTTCTTTTTGTTGTTTTATATTTTTTTTATTTGTTTTTTGAACATTTTGTACTTTTTTTGACTTTTCAAAACAGTTTTAATTTTTTTTTGTATTTTTTATGGGAAGAAACAAAGAGAAAGGGAATTGAAAATGGCTCAACTGGAGCAAAAAACAAAAAACGGAAAAAATTACTTCTTTTTTTTGGGGCAATCGTGATTGTCACCAGCAATGACGATGAGCTTTACACTCTTTTCCCCATAGGCCATAAGCTTGCCACATCCAGTACAAGTGACTTTAAAATCACCAAATCGTTCCTGGATACAAGGCATCACCTCTGATGTTTCTGGTCCCGATTGAGTAGGTTGCTTTCTTTTGGAGCTGGTCCTTGAACACTGGGGGAGGTGACTGGCCAGTTCCCTGATCTCTGCACGAGAATAGTTAGCAGGATGCTTCCGGGTCATATGCCGAATCAAGGTATTATTACCAAATGAATATTTTTTATCTGGATAGCCCTTAAGAGTTCTGCACCACAGATTCGAAATGTTACCTTGGCCGCATTAACTTTTTTCTTGTCCTCTGGAAGTGAAAAAAACTCCCATACAATGTGTTCTTTTGGCTTGTATGGGGTATTTTGTTCAGGCAGCCATCTGCTCCCCTCCTCCTCTTCCTCTTCCTCCTCCTCCTCTTCTTCACCACCAATGTATTGTTGTGGTGGTCTTCTTGGTGGTTGTGGTGGTCGTGGTGGTGCAGATGCTCCAGCTGTTGCTGCTACAGTAGCCATTTCAAAGTACAAAAGAATTGTCTCTGTAGATGAAACAGGTCTTCCTCAGTCAAAGGACAAAGTCAGAGTAAGGAAGAAAGGTGTTTTTTTTTATCATTTGGAGAAAAAAAACTGTGCTGAACCAATCAGAAGTGTTATTTTCAGGTCACAAGACCAAGGCTTTACTCATTTGGAAAGCAAAACTGTTCTGCACCAATAGAAAGTGTTATTTTCAAGTCACATGACCCGACGCACTTACGCTACGCGCCCCGGGGCGCGCCCGTAGTCGCGCTCCGGGGCGCGCCCGCGGGTGCGTAGCGTAAGCGCGTCAGGACGTTTCGCAATCGTATGCGATCGCGTGCTTTCGGTTACGATTACGCTGGGCGTCATATGACGCATCACGCGTGTACCCGATACGTCACGATGTTCTTTTCGTTCGCTGCAATAGCGCTCCCGGGACGCTCCCCGGGGCGCGCCGTAATATTGCGCTTACCCGTGCGTCCCCCGGTACGCGCCCCGGAAGCGCCCCCGGGTTAAAAAAATATATATATATAATAATTTACATATTTATACAATATAAAATTCTTTTTAAAATGTTTCACTTTCCATACCTATAAAGATTTGCTATTAAAAAACCATTGAAATTCACTGAAAAAACCATAGGTTTCACACCAGTTATAGTTAGGAATTAGCATTTAAAAAACCTATTAAATTCACTGAAAAAACCATAGGTTTTACACCAGTTATAGTTAGCTGGAAATTTTACTCGCATGAAACCATTGAAATTCCCACGTTATAGTTAGTTGGACTCACTATAACTTGCGCGTGCAATGCACTGCTGATGACGTCACATATTACATCACTCATGACATGGTCAGTGACATCACTCATGACATCACTGATTACACCATCCTTGTGACAGAGTGACAGACCTCCTTTCACTGTAATGTAACCCTTGAAACAAATATTCAAAAATAGAAACTAAAATTTACAAAAAAATGGAGATAGCCATACCACTTACAACAACCAATTCAATAATTCCACTATCTATATACACATGCACTCATTCACCAACAGTTCAATATAGTCACTCATACATATACTGACTCATCATATGTAGTGATACACCTATACATCCTGTTACACACCGACAGTCATCCAAAAGTTACTCACACACATACTCACACATGCAAATTAACTATTCAACATCCATTTATTTGCATATACAGCTATACACACACTACCACTTTACTTCTAAGGAAACTTACACATACTTACTCTCTTAAACAATCACTTATAGAAACACATACTAATTTAAATAGGAACTCTTACAATCTCTTACTCTCAGATATACTCACTTATATACATCAATATTCACATACACTAGATTAAAACATATGTAGTTACTGATAAAGAAACTAGTGAGACACTCATTCACTCAGTAACACACACATATACACAGTCATCCACCCATACAGTCCTGCACATATGCTGTCTTCAAAACACATACAAAGAGAGAGTCAGTCATTCATGCATCTATGTGCTAAGTAATACCTCCACCAAACCATACAAACACTCATACTGATACTAAGAAAAACATCTAATAACCTATATACATACACATGTACCTACTCACCAACCCATGCAGCCACTTATACACAAAGTGAAACACTAATACATATATTTCAATATTTAAACATTACTCTCTAATATATGTATTCACTAAGATACACTTAATAAACCAGTTAACCAATCAATAAAAAAAAAAAACATCCATATAAACACTTATTTAAACATTTATTCTTCCATCAACTTTTACATATACATATATAACACATATTTATTTTTCAGAAAGACACACATTCACTGGATGGTGTCATCAGTGATGTCATGAGTGATGTCACTGACCATGTCATGAGTGATGTAATATGTGACGTCATCAGCAGTGCATTGCACGCGCAAGTTATAGTGAGTCCAACTAACTATAACGTGGGAATTTCAATGGTTTTATGTGAGTAAAATTTCCAGCTAACTATAGCTGGTGTAAAACCTATGTTTTTTTCAGTGAATTTAATAGGTTTTTTAAATGCTAATTCCTAACTATAACTGCAAGCATGGGCGGATTTAGCGAATCTGGCGTACGCGAACTTGCGTATTTACGGATTCGCAATCCGCAAAATCCGCGAACTCTCGCGAATTAGGGGGTTTTTGTGTCTTTTTGTGTTCGCAAGGGTTTCTGCCAGTTCGCGAGGTTTGTTTACCAGTTCGCAATTGCGAACCTACTTTTCGGCTCGCAACGGCTGCGACTATGTTGTTTCTACGTCTGGTTCATCATCACAGGTTCACAGCACCCTCTGTTTCACCACTGCCACCCTCTGGTACACCCATGCCACCCTCTGGTACATCCTCACTGCCACCCTCTGGTTGGTTTATCACTATAGATTATGGGGGTGAAAAAAAGCAAGCACACCTGCCCTGCTTCAACTGCCATGAATTAATTTGGGGTTGATTAATGTGTCACTGATTTTTAAACTTCCAGTCTGGCTGGCACCTGCTTCCTTCCTTATCTGTAATTTGCTTTCTGTTGCAGTGCAATTTTTTTCACAGGACCTTTATGGCCTACTTGTAGCTATTCTATGAGCCTGCTGTGAGGGTCAGAGCAGGGTCATAGAATAGTTGCAAATAGGCAACTGAACTCTGGAGGGGCCCCTCAGGAAGCACTGGAGTGAATGGTTACTAATGTTAATGTTATTGTTTCCGGAGAGATTGAAGTACACCTTTTCAGGTTTAATTTAAAACTACATTGGCTGCGTATGACATCCATATAGCAGCTTCATATACTAACCGCTTCCTTGTTTGGGGTGTATGAAACTGATGTAAAAGGCAGGTGTTGACGATATATTATATGGAAAAATGGCAGTAGACCCCTAAAAATTGCCGCACCTAAACCGTTATTTTCCAAAATATTTACTGTGATTCAAAGAGTATATCTTCCACTGTGTGCATTCGCTGCAAGCATCCTCTGCCAAAATGAGCCACACTATGCTAGGGAGAATCAATAAACATGAAGAACAGAAGTGCATCACATTTGCAACAAATCACTTAGGGCCAGATGTAGGTAATCCTGAAATACAGAGTCCTTACAAGCAAATTTTACCAATTCGTTATTAAGAACTCGGTATTTCAGATGTACGTAATGAATCAGTAAAATTTACTGATTCGGTAATAATCGTTAAAAAATAGCGATTCGGAATGAATCGGTAAAAAAATATACAGATTCCCCATTATCGAATTGTTATCACCGAATCCTTAATATTGATTTGGTAACTTAAAAAATCGGTAATTTTCGAATCAGCCAATCCTGTGCATCCTCATTACCTCCCAACCAGGAAGTGGCCAAACCTATGCAGGTGCACTGAACCTGGAGCTGATTGTGAGGCAGAGAGCTGAGCAGAGAAACCAGGAGCAACTGAACTGAATTTTGGAGAGAAAACTGTGCAAAATGGCCAATCAGGAGAGGCGGAAGGAGGCAGGTGAAAGAAAAAGGAAGCACAAATTCAGTGAAAGGGAGCTGGAGGTTCTAATTGAGGATGTGACCAAGGACCACGACAAATTCTTTGGCAAACAGTCCCTGCACATGCCTGAATCACAGAAAAGGCACATTTGGCTTGCAATTCAGGAAAAAAATAAATGCAATTGGAGTCCCCCAGCGCTCCATTGAGGGTCTTAAAACAAAGATGGTATGATCTGAGGAAGTCTAATGAGGCGAGGCTGGCTGAGAGGCAGAAGCAAGCCAACCGCACAGGTGGAGGGAGAAACACAGCACCTGCACCAACTGCCCTGGATATCCTGGTCAAGTCCAGCCTCCAGCTGGAGAGTGTGAGTGGGATTGGGGATGGAGACAGCTGCCAACAAACAAGGTAAGATGCATTCACAGCATGCTGTGCCCCCCAATCCCCAAAGAGGCATATGGACTCCCACTCCTGTACATGTTTTACTTAAAACCTGCAATGCATTATGGGAGATGTAGCCAGAAGTAACACATGTCAGAAAAGCCAGTCCACTGAACCCAAAGGCATGTGACACCAATTAGCAAGCAGAGGACAGTCAGTGTGATTGGCAGGCATGACATTTATTACAATGCAAATGCTGCCAGATAAGTGTGCAAATGTACATTATGTCTTCACATGCGAGCCATCTCGCAGGGCAGCGAGGGGAGCAAAGGAAAGGCACCCAGGATAGAGAGGACACAAGAGGAGGAGGTCCAGCCGCCCTGCAGGGCACACCACCACCGCCACCATCACCACTACTACTAAGTGGAGTGGTGTGGCTCACTGGTTAGAGGCGGAAGACCCGGAAGCAGAGAACGGCCCGGGACCAGGGTTCAATTTCCGAAACGGCAGGGTTGTGGACCAGGGTCAGCGGACTCGATAATTCTCGCCTCGGTGCCTACTCTAACCAGGGATCACACTCGGCAACTCTGGGCATTAAGCTTGCCTCATCTCTACAACGGCCCCCCACAGACGCCCGAGATGCCTAGTTTCACCTTGGAGATACCCAGAAGGGACCATCTCACAGGGAAAGCCAGGACGGGTTCCCCAGCGGTCTTCAGCGCCAGGACGCTTACGGGCAGCAGTGCGCTTTACAAGTCCCACACATTTACATTTACCCTCACCATCACCACCACCACCATCACCATCACCACCGCCACCATCAACGCCACCAGCACCAAGAGGCAGGAGGCATGCAGTGGCCACCCTCCAGCAGATGGAGGTGTCCGAGGGGGACAACACAGGAGGACAACAGTCCATGTTGGCTGAGGATGCCAACGGGGCAGGCTCACAGTCCCCCACAGTGCGCGCCCACACACGTTCCAGATGCCGCAGGTCAAGGGCAGCCAGTCTTCCTTCTCAGGGCAAAGATGAGAGTGTGTTCGTTGGCCTTGAGGGGAACATGTTGAAGGTCCTGTGCCTGCAAGGAAAGGCCATTAGGTCAGTGCAGCGGCAGTTGGGACAGATGAATGGCCACATGCAGCGTATTGAGAGGGGCATCTGTTCCATGAACACTACTGTGGCTGAGGGCATGAGGGACGTGTCTGAGGCAGTGAGGCTGCTGTGCAGCAAATTAGATGAGGACCGTTTGTCAAGGCGCAGGGAGAGGCAGAAGTTTGACAATTACACCAAGATGGTGAACCACCTCTGCACTGCCGCCTCTCAGCTATGCAGGAGCTTGGTGGCCATGCAGGAGGAGATAGCCCACTGCAGCCGTGATGTGGCAAGGGGGCTGGTCACAGTGACCAGTGCACTAGAAGTGCTACAAACAGACAAGGTAGCCACTACAGGTGATGTGGGTGAAAGTGAAGAGACTACTAGCCCTAGTAGCATCACACCCCCTCCCACAGAGTCCAGGAGGTGCAGCGAATGCCACAGTGCTGCCACAGGACAGACTGGCAGTGAGGACAGTGGGGCCAAGGACCGCAGCAGTGCAGCACGTGGGAGCCAGCCATAACATGGTTTTCCTCAAATGGGAGATGTAGCCCATTTTTTGTATAGACACTGCATTTGATCTAGGCCTAACATGTGATGCACATCAAGTTGTGGTGGTGTGCTATGGTCATTAAACACCATCACTCACATACAGTAACTGGATATGTTTCCTTACTTACTCAGAAATAGTTGTGTGTTATGTCAGACCGTCTGTGTCTCCAATCCGGTGCTGCTGCCATACCTTCTGCCATGTGCACAGGCTGTGGACAGTCCTCAACCTCGTCCTCAGAGTCAGTTAGTTCCACTGCTGTTCCTTTCTTTGTGGCAAGGTTATGCAGCATTGCACATGTTGCTATTATTTTTTGCAGCAGATGATGGGGCGGTACTGATGTGCACCTCCACTTTTGTGGAAGCAATGGAACCTGCTTTTTAGTAGTCCAAAGGTGCGCTCCACAATGTTGTGCCTGCTTTTTTTGTGTCACATTGTATCTTCTCTCACTTGGGGTTAAAGGATTGAGGTATGGCGTTAGGGTGAATGACCGCACGGCATAAGCGATGTCACCTAAATGGGAAAGGAAGTGCCATTAATTGGAGTCACCAATACATTCATCCAAGGTATATATCAGGGTGTGTCACATTGATTTACCTAGCAGGTACCCTTTTACAAATTCACCACCAGCCAGACGTGTGTAGATCCCACTGTTCCTGAATATGTAGAAGTCATGGGTACTCCCTGGAAATATGGCCACAATGTCAGTGATGATGTTGTCTGCATCACATATCACCTGCACGTTGATGGAATGAGTGGATTTGCGTATGCGGTATATGTATTCTGTAGCCGCAGGTGGGCAGATTGGTATGTGGGTCCCATCCATGCACCCTATTACGTGTGGGAACTGTGCCTTTTGGTAGAAATCCAGCTTTGTCTTCTGCAGTTCTGCCTGTGTGCTAGGAAAGTGTAAGTAGTGATACATTCTCTGCATCATGGCATCCAAGGAGGGGTTGAAAAAAGTGGGACAGGCAACTCTGTGACACACCACCTGCCACAGCTATCACACCCTTGTAACTTCCTGATGCAAGTAGGTAAAGGCTACAGAGCACCTGCACATGTGTTGGTATGGCGTGCACCCTTGGTGTCTGATGCTCCAGGAATGGGTGCAGGTCCCGTATCAGGTCTCGGATGGGTTGTGGGTCTAGCCTGTACCTCTCATGTATTTCTGCCTCAGTCATTTGGAACAGTGTGACATGCAGTCTTTACACACGCTCTTCCGGTCTTCAGACCCCCAGTCCTGCTGCTCGCAAACGTAGGCGCCTTGCTATGATGTAGAGGGCCGCCATTGTGTTCACACTGTTGCATTTTAGGGCTGTTTATATGCAGTGCACCTGATTACCACCTGCTTTGAGTCAGTGGTAATTACTGATTCTTAAATACCGATTGTTGGCAAATTCGGTATTAACGAATTTTGGTACATCGCATTTGCGGTTAATTACCGATTTCTTATTTACCGATTCGGTATTTTTGTGTTTCAGTATCTGCCAATTGGTAAATAAGGAATCGTAACTGGTTTCCCTTATTTTTACCGTTTCCTTTTTACCGATGGCGATCGGTGATACCTACATCGCACATAGGTAAATACCGGTCGATAACGCTGAAATTTAACGAATTTCGGCGTTACCGACCGGTATTTAGCCACCTACATCTTGACAAAAGTTTCCAAAATCGATAAGGACATTTTACTTCTCTTTATTAACTTTTTCTTACAGTTGTTTAATCTGACTTACGTTTTGTGATGTTGTGTATATTTAAATTTGTATTTTGTGTTTGTTCTTTATCATTACGATCATTATTTTTAAATGTCTTTGTCATTCTCTTATAATATGTGGTTTTCATGGTTGTTGTTGTTACCATATGACGTTATAATGATTTGTACCATTGTCACATCTACATATATATTTTTTCTGTCAGTGGCAGCTATTAATATATTATATATACCTATTTATTTACAGACCTGAAGAAGTCCATTTGTATATGGCCAAAACGCGTTGGCTGTTTTTTACTGTGCACTAATAAATCAATTCTAAGAGAGAGCTAATAATGAGAAGACCAATTTCCTTATCAAGTTGAATACTCTTGATAATTGTAAACAGCATCTGCAGGAAGATCCTGTGTGGCAACGTAATCACAGAAGCTGGCTGTGCAGTATTGCCTAAGTTCAGGGTGGGGCAAGCCCCATTATCCCTTTGGAGTCGGAGTGTATTTATAGCTATGTGTGCCATCTTATCACCCACACTAATCACAACAATATTACATCAAGTCCTTTATAAATTTCATTAGGTATTTTCATAGACATACTTTTGCCAAATGCAAAATATCACTGGACTATGTTCATGTTTAAGGGTCACTCTAAAACCTTTGCCATCCCCATCCTCTTTTTCTGATCTTCTTTTTGTTGGCTGTAGGACTCTGCCCATCAGGAGCATTAGAAAAGTAAATTAAAAACAATTGGGTTTTCAGACTTGTCAATGGGTATTTGCACACTGTCCAAATCACAACTGCACTAACTTTCACATGTGTCACTGGTGGAGTAAAGGCTGCAGCTCATGTGTATTCATGACAGGCATAGGTAACATGATACCTGATAGTTTGCCTGTAAACTAGAGTCCAGCCCCTATTCCTCAACCATAGCTATAATGCAAGGAAACATTATATATGGTTCCTTGATGTACCATAGTATCCCATCTACATGTAATAAGGTGCCTTTTCTGACACCATCAGTCTATATATATATATACATTTACAAAGTGGTTCCTTATCAAATGAGACAAAGGTTATTGATTTTACCATCACTCTAGGTATTTTGTGTGGTATCCTGTGAAAGCTGTTAGAAATACCAAGATTTAAAACCCGATTAAATGCTGTTAATGTAAAATTTTGTTTTTCATAGCTTTTAAATCAAAACAGCAGAGAGAGTACTGCACTCAGGGAGAAGGTTGACAGGATGTCAAACATCTATTTTAATCCTTGCAAGTATACATTTTAAGACATGGAATAGGATCTTAGGGTGCTGGGGGTGTGTGAATGTTTACTGAGTATACTTTTTTAGTAACATAAATATGGGAAGGACAGACAAAAGTAAAAGGAAGATTAGAGGAAGGGAGCCTGAAAATTCAGCGGATGAGGATGATTGTAGTGTTGCCCGTCCATTCAAGGCTCCTCTCTTTCTGCACAGTGCATTCATGGGATCAGCTTATGATATTGTATGGGTAGTGTTACAGCCTTGAGGGGGTATTTCCCCCACATTTTTTGACTGCCTCCCTCCATTTTTATGACCTTGTTGTTGCTGGTACTAGGACTTTGTGTACTTTACCACTGCTAGCCAGTGCTAACCAGTGCTAAAGTGCATGAACCAATATGACCCCTAAACATGGTAATATTGGTTCACCCCAGTGGACATATTTTATTTACCTGTAAATCCCTAGTAAAGTGGTAACCCCTGTATCCAGAGCCTGTAAATAAAATGCTACTAGTGGGACTGCAGCACTGGTTGTGCCACCCACTAAAGTAGCCCTTTAAACTGCAGTTGTTGATACTGTATGTGACGTTCACACTGCCATTTCAAGCTGACACGATAACCCTTTTGCCAAGCCCAAACCTTATCTTTGTATACATATAAGTCACCCCTAAGGTGGGCCATGGACAACACAGCGGGCAGGGTACCATTTATTTAAAAGGCAGAATAAATACTTTTAAGTTCTACATGTCCCAGTAGTTAAAAATTACCACAGTCATTTTCACTACTCCAAGTCCATATTCTCAGGGTAACATTGTGATTACCTTACTATATTTTCTAAGTGTAATTTCTGATTGAGATAAACCATTCAAGTCTGGTGTCTCTGGAATCCTAATTTAAAATACAAACGTATAGTGATGTCGGAGTTTGAATTACAATTCGAGAAATGGCCCTTTTAAAAAGTTGACATCTTCTTACTTTAACCATTTGATGCCTGCTGCCTGCCTCTGATCAGTCTGGGGTGGGTGACAGCTGGGCTTTATGTATTTCCCTAGACAGCAACACACGATTAGAGCTTAGATATGACTTGATGAGAAATCCTGTGTACATGAAAATCCTAACTTGCATCTCAATAGGCTGTGACCTGCCCCCACACAAAGGCCTGCATACCCCCTTGTAGTGGGTCTGGTGCTAGGGCAGGAAGATAGGAGTAAGACCTCTGACTATTCAGAGACCAGTCTTTGAAGACTCCCCCATTTCAAAGGCCTAACTGGGTATAAGGACTGGACCTCTGATACCATGGCTTCAGTAAAATGTGTTACCTGTGAAGACTCTGCCTAGAAGAAGAATTACTGTGCTGCTGAAGGACTGCCACTCTGGTGGACTACTGTTTTTCTGAACTATTTCCTTGCTGGGCTTTCCTACTGCCTCATGTTCCCCTACATGGGTGAGAAGGACTGGAACTGCATCACTTACACCCAGAGTGACTCTAATGGGTAGCTGGTTGGCTTCCTGATCTGAAGTCTCGGGGGCATTAAAGACTTTGGGCCTTATTTATGAGGCCTAGCGACAGTTTTGTGCTGCTGGTGTGTCACGTTCTTCTGCTCTCCCTTCATGGAAGCGAGAGCAGAAAATCTGAAAAATGCTTTACGCCAAGAAACCAATTGGTGTACGTGTGCTTTATAAGAAATTTTAACATAACATACCATGAAACGAAGCAGAATTGCTTTTCCGCAAAGGGAGCTGCATGTCAGCAGCTCCCTTTGCCCAAATGCAATGCCGGCTCCTGCAGGAAGAGAGGAGCGGGCAGGGGCGGGGGCTCTGGGGCTCCTCCCACGGTGGCCGACAAAGAGGCCATGCCCTGGTGAATGGGGTCACCGGAGCTGAATATTGCTTTTTCTTAATCTTTTTTGAAAAAAAGGCTGGGCCCGGGGGATTTTACTCACTGAAAAAAACCACAGGTTTCAGGAACATTATAGTTAGGCTGACATTTCACTCGAACAAAACCAGAGAAATTCAGCTGTTATAGTTAGCTGAGATAACTATAACTCGCGCCCCCGCAATGCACTGCTGATAATGTCACGCATTACATCACGCATGACATGGTCAGTGACATCACTGATGACATTGCTGATGAAATCTCAATTGACATCACTGATGACATCATCCAGTGACTGAGTGTTTCTATAAAAGTTTGAGGATGTTATATATATTACCTACTGGTGGTCGCCAGTAGGTAGTTATAGTTAGGATTGATTTCCATAGGGAAATCGCAACATTCTATTGGGAATAACTTTGGCGCCGGTTGAGGAATCTGCCTGAATTTTTCAGCAACTTTGCCTCGCGGCGCTCCGCTCCTTCTCTGAAAGTTTGGGGGGGATTCGTCAAGTGGGGGTCCGAGATAAAAGGGGGGTCCCAAAACGTGTTTTCCCCATGTTAATTTCCATAGGGCGGTCGGTCGCACTTATAGCTCGAACGGCTGAATGGATTTTCACCAAACTTGGCAAAATTGTAGGGACTGGTAGCCCAATGTGCCTTTGCTATGTCTCAAGATATGTGCTCCAGAGGATTTTGAGTAATTTAGGTTCCAAAAAATGTATATATCTATGGAAGCACCCCGGGGAGCGCTCCGGGCGCGCCACGCGACTTGCGCACGGAAAGCTGATTGGCTCTCGAGTGTCTGTAAACATTCAAAACAGTCCGCAGCGGCTGCCATCTTGTGTCTCGGTAGGATCGAGACACAAGGGGTGGCAAAAAACAAAGGTGGAAATGACCAAAAGGGGGCCGGGTACGCCCCCCCTGACCCCCTAAGTTTGATGTGGGGGCCATAAAAGGGTCCCGCGGGACAAAAAATGTTTTACATTTTTTTTCAATTTTCGCAGGGGAGCGCCCGGTACGCGCACCGGGGAGCGTACCGGGGAGCGTACTTTGGTGAAAAATAGTGAAAATAATAGTGTAAAATAATAATTTTGAGTGATTACAGGTAGGGTAGCTCTGAAAAGAGCTTTTGGTTCTGTGGCTGTTTTAGGTACCTACAAGTACGTCCCACACACACCCACACGCACACAACCCCACACACCCACACACTCCCCACAAACACCTCACACACGCACACCTCCACCCACACCCAAACACCCCACACCCCCACACCGACACCTTACACATCCACACCCACACCCACACATCCCACACACACACACTCACACACACACCTCACCCCCCCAAAACACACACACGCACACACAGATACCTCACAGACACACCTCACACATCCCACACACACACCTCCCCCCACACACATACACACACGCACACCTCACAGACACACCCACACATCCCACACATACACACACATCCTACACACATACCCCCCACACCCAGACACACCCCACACACACCTCACACACCCACACCCCCACCTACACCCAAACACCCGACACACCCATACCCACACACGCACCTTACACACCCACATCCCCACCCACACCCACATACCCCACACACCTACACACACCTATACACCTCATCCCCCCTCAGACACACACACACACACACCTCACAGACACACCCCACACATCCCCCACACACACCTCCCCGCCCCACACATGGGGAAAACTCAGTGAAACACTAAAATAATAATTTAAAGTGCTTAGAGGTAGGGTAGCTCTGAATAGAGTTGTTGTGTTGTTTGGGTGTTTTAAGTACCAACATGTAGGTACCAATGCTGAGTCTTAAATTTAATGTACACCGTTTCCTTTGTAGATAATTTGCATGTTGTTACAGAAGTTATTGTGGTATATGGAATCCATATCATAGTCTGTCAGGAAAGCAGAAACAACATGGAGGCAGGAAATGAAAAAGAGATGTCAAATACACATTGGAGATAATATATTGGGAGAAGTATCTATGAGCAAAATTACTATGTAACATAAATACTCTCTTTGTCCTTTCTCTTTCTCACTCCCTATGTCTTATCCTAATTCAATTTTCCCCCTATTTCACCCCTCTTTACTTATACTACCTGGTCTTTTCTCACTTTCCCTCATCGTTCTTCATTTATCCCGGTTCCGCCACTACCCTTCATTTCCCATTTTTTACTGTCCTTTCTTTTTCTTTCAACAGCCAGTCACATTCTCCCACTATCTCTACTTTAGTGTTCTTCCTCTCTCTTCCTTTCTTTTGCTCCTTTAGTCATTTTACTTTTCTCACTTTCATCCAATTACACCTTCTCTATTTTTTACTATGTAATAAACAATCCCTCTGTGTTCATCCTGTAGCTCTTTTTCTCTTAACATAACTCTCTTTGTGTTCTTCTCTCATGCTAACTGCTTCATTAAATTTTTTTTTTCTTTTTTTGGGGGGGCGCGCTCCGGTACGTGTACCCTAAGGACAACAAATTGACTGAGATCCTTTAAAAATATAGGTTTAATTTTATATATGAAAGGTAGTTCTAAAAAGAACTGTTTTTTTCTTCTTTTTGTTGTTTTATATTTTTTTTATTGTTTTTTGAACATTTTGTACTTTTTTTGGCTTTTCAAAACAGTTTTATATTTTTTCGTATTTTTTATGGGAAGAAACAAAGAGAAAGGGAATTGAAAATGGCTCAACTGGAGCAAAAAACAAAAAACGGAAATAATTACTTCTTTTTTTGGGGGCAATTGTGATTGTCACCAGCAATGACGATGAGCTTTACACTCTTTTCCCCATAGGCCATAAGCTTGCCACATCCAGTACAAGTGACTTTAAAATCACCAAATCTTTCCTGGATACAAGGCATCACCTCTGATGTTTCTGGTCCCGATTGAATAGGTTGCTTTCTTTTGGAGCTGGTCCTTGAACACTGGGGGAGGTGACTGGCCAGTTCCCTGATCTCTGCACGAAAATAGTTAGCAGGATGCTTCCGGGTCATATGCAGAATCATGGTATTATTACCAAATGAATATTGTTTTATCTGGATTGCCCCTTAAGAGTTCTGCACCACAGATTCGACATGTTACCTTGGCCGCATTAACTTTTGTCTTGCCCTCTGGAAGTGAAAAAAACTCCCATACAATGTGTGTTTTGGCTTGTATGGGGTATTTTGTTCAGGCAGCCATCTGCTCCCCTCCTCCTCTTCCTCTTCCTCCTCCTCCTCTTCTTCACCACCAATGTATTGTTGTGGTGATCCTCTTGGTGGTTGTGGTGGTGGTGGTGGTGCAGATGCTCCAGCTGTTGCTGCTACAGTAGCCATTTCAAAGTACAAAAGAATTGTCTCTGTAGATGAAACAGGTCTTCCTCAGTCAAAGGACAAAGTCAGAGTAAGGAAGAAAGGTGTTTTTTTTATCATTTGGAAAAAAAACTGTGCTGAACCAATCAGAAGTGTTATTTTCAGGTCACAAGACCAAGGCTTTACTCATTTGGAAACCAAAACTGTTCTGCACCAATAGAAAGTGTTATTTTCAGGTCACAAGACCCAGGCTGGTCACAAGACCCAGGCATTACTCATTTAGAAAGCAAAACTGTTCTGCACCAATAGAAAGTGTTATTTTCAAGTCACATGACCCGACGCGCTTACGCTACGCGCCCCGGGGCGCGCCCGTAGTCGTGTTCCGGGGCACGCCCGCGGGTACGTAGCGTAAGCGCGTCAGGACATTTCGCAATCGTATGCGATCGCGTGCTTTCGGTTGCGATTACGCTTGGCGTCATATGACGCATCACGCGTGTACCCGATACGTCACGATGTTGTTTTCGTTCGCGGCAATAGCGCTCCCGGGACGCTCCCCGGGGCGCGCCGTAATATTGCGCTTACCCGTGCGTTCACCGGTACGCGCCCCGGAAGCGCCCCCGGGTTAAAAAATAAAAATTAAAAAATAATTTAAATATTTATACAATATAAAATTCTTTTTAACATTTTTCACTTTCTATACCTATAAAGATTTGCTATTAAAAAACCATTGAAATTCACTGAAAAAACCATAGGTTTCACACCAGTTATAGTTAGGAATTAGCATTTAAAAAAACCTATTAAATTCACTGAAAAAACCATAGGTTTTACACCAGTTATAGTTAGCTGGAAATTTTACTCGCATAAAACCATTGAAATTCCCACGTTATAGTTAGTTGGACTCACTATAACTTGCGCGTGCAATGCACTGCTGATGACGTCACATATTAAATCACTCATGACATGGTCAGTGACATCACTCATGACATCACTGATGACACCATCCTTGTGACAGAGTGACAGACCTCCTTTCACTGTAATGTAACCCTTGAAACAAATATTCAAAAATAGAAACTAAAATTTACAAAAAAATGGAGATAGCCATACCACTTACAACAACCAATTCAATAATTCCACTATCTATATACACATGCACTCATTCACCAACAGTTCAATATAGTCACTCATACATATACTGACTCATCATATGTAGTGATACACCTATACATCCTGTTACACACCGACAGTCATCCAAAAGTTACTCACACACATACTCACACATGCAAATTAACTATTCAACATCCATTTATTTGCATATACAGCTATACACACACTACCACTTTACTTCTAAGGAAACTTACACATACTTACTCTCTTAAACAATCACTTATAGAAACACATACTAATTTAAATAGGAACTCTTACAATCTCTTACTCTCAGATATACTCACTTATATACATCAATATTCACATACACTAGATTAAAACATATGTATTTACTGATAAAGAAACTAGTGAGACACTCATTCACTCAGTAACACACACATATACACAGTCATCCACCCATACAGTCCTGCACATATGCTGTCTTCAAAACACATACAAAGAGAGAGTCAGTCATTCATGCATCTATGTGCTAAGTAATACCTCCACCAAACCATACAAACACTCATACTGATACTAAGAAAAACATCTAATAACCTATATACATACACATGTACCTACTCACCAACCCATGCAGCCACTTATACACAAAGTGAAACACTAATACATATATTTAAATATTTAAACATTACTCTGTAATATATGTATTCACTAAGATACACTTAATAAACCAGTTAACCAATCAATTAAAAAAAAACATCCATATAAACACTTATTTAAACATTTATTCTTCCATCAACTTTTACATATACATATATAACACATATTTATTTTTCAGAAAGACACACATTCACTGGATGGTGTCATCAGTGATGTCATGAGTGATGTCACTGACCATGTCATGAGTGATGTAATATGTGACGTCATCAGCAGTGCATTGCACGCACAAGTTATAGTGAGTCCAACTAACTATAACGTGGGAATTTCAATGGTTTTATGCGAGTAAAATTTCCAGCTAACTATAACTGGTGTAAAACCTATGTTTTTTTCTGTGAATTTAATAGGTTTTTTAAATGCTAATTCCTAACTATAACTGCAAGCATGGGCGGATTTAGCGAATCTGGCGTACGCAAACTTGCGTATTTACGGATTTGCAATCCGCAAAATCCACGAACTCTCGCGAATTAGCAGATTTTTGTGTCTTTTTGTGTTCGCAAGGGTTTCTGCCAGTTCGCGAGGTTTGTTTACCAGTTCGCAATTGCGAACGTACTTTTTGGCTCGCAACGGCCGCGACTATGTTGTTTCTACGTCTGGTTCATCATCACAGGTTCACAGCACCCTCTGTTTCACCACTGCCACCCTCTGGTACACCCATGCCACCCTCTGGTACATCCTCACTGCCACCCTCTGGTTGGTTTATCACTGTAGATTATGGGGGTGAAAAAAAGCAAGCACACCTGCCCTGCTTCAACTGCCATGAATTAATTTGGGGTTGATTAATGTGTCACTGATTTTTAAACTTCCAGTCTGGCTGGCACCTGCTTCCTTCCTTATCTGTAATTTGCTTTCTGTTGTAGTGCAATTTTTTTCACAGGACCTTTATGGCCTACTTGTAGCTATTCTATGAGCCTGCTGTGAGGGTCAGAGCAGGGTCATAGAATAGTTGCAAATAGGCAACTGAACTCTGGAGGGGCCCCTCAGGAAGCACTGGAGTGAATGGTTACTAATGTTAATGTTATTGTTTCCGGAGAGATTGAAGTACACCTTTTCAGGTTGAATTTAAAACTACATTGGCTGCGTATAGCATCCATATAGCAGCTTCATATACTAACCGCTTCCTTGTTTGGGGTGTATGAAACTGATGTAAAAGGCAGGTGTTGACGATATATTATATGGAAAAATGGCAGTAGACCCCTAAAAATTGCCGCACCTAAACCGTTATTTTCCAAAATATTTACTGTGATTCAAAGAGTATATCTTCCACTGTGTGCATTCGCTGCAAGCATCCTCTGCCAAAATGAGCCACCCTATGCTAGGGAGAATCAATAAACGTGAAGAACAGAAGTGCATCACATTTGCAACAAATCACTTAGGGCCAGATTTGGTAATCCTGAAATACAGAGTCCTTAATAGCAAATTTTACCAATTCGTTATTAAGAACTCGGTATTTCAGATGTACGTAATGAATCATTAAAATTTACTGATTCGGTAATCGTTAAAAAATAGCGATTCGGAATGAATCGGTAAAAAAATATACAGATTCCCCATTATCGAATTGTTATCACCGAATCCTTAATATTGATTTGGTAACTTAAAAAATCGGTAATTTTCGAATCAGCCAATCCTGTGCATCCTCATTACCTCCCAACCAGATAGTGGCCAAACCTATGCAGGCGCACAGAACCTGGAGCTGATTGTGAGGCAGAGAGCTGAGCAGAGAAACCAGGAGCAACTGAACTGAATTTTGGAGAGAAAACTGTGCAAAATGGCCAATCAGGAGAGGCGGAAGGAGGCAGGTGAAAGAAAAATGAAGCACAAATTCAGTGAAAGGGAGCTGGAGGTTCTAATTGAGGATGTGACCAAGGACCACGACAAATTCTTTGGCAAACAGTCCCTGCACATGCCTGAATCACAGAAAAGGCACATTTGGCTTGCAATTCAGGAAAAAAATAAATGCAATTGGAGTCACCCAGCGCTCCATTGAGGGTCTTAAAACAAAGATGGTATGATCTGAGGAAGTCTAATAAGGCGAGGCTGGCTGAGAGGCAGAAGCAAGCCAACCGCACAGGTGGAGGGAGAAACACAGCACCTGCACCAACTGCCCTGGATATCCTGGTCAAGTCCAGCCTCCAGCTGGAGAGTGTGAGTGGGATTGGGAATGGAGACAGCTGCCAACAAACAAGGTAAGATGCATTCACAGCATGCTGTGCCCCCCAATCCCCAAAGAGGCATAGGGACTCCCACTCCTGTACATGTTTTACTTAAAACCTGCAATGCATTATGGGAGATGTAGTCAGAAGTAACACATGTCAGAAAAGCCAGTCCACTGAACCCAAAGGCATGTGACACCAATTAGCAAGCAGAGGACAGTCAGTGTGATTGGCAGGCATGACATTTATTACAATGCAAATGCTGCCAGATAAGTGTGCAAATGTACATTATGTCTTCACATGCGAGCCATCTCGCAGGACAGCGAGGGGAGCAAAGGAAAGGCACCCAGGATAGAGAGGACACAAGAGGAGGAGGTCCAGTCGCCCTGCAGGGCACACCACCCCACCACCACCACCGCCACCATCACCACTACTACTAAGTGGAGTGGTGTGGCTCACTGGTTAGAGGCGGAAGACCCGGAAGCAGAGAACGGCCCGGGACCAGGGTTCAATTCCTGAAACGGCAGGGTTGTGGACCAGGGTCAGCGGACTCGATAATTCTCGCCTCGGTGCCTACTCTAACCAGGGATCACACTCGGGAACTCTGGGCATTAAGCTTGCCTCATCTCTACAACGGCCCCCCTCAGACGCCCGAGATGCCTAGTTTCACCTTGGAGATACCCAGAAGGGACCATCTCACAGGGAAAGCCAGGACGGGTTCCCCAGCGGTCTTCAGCGCCAGGACACTTACGGGCAGCAGTGCGCTTTACAAGTCCAACACATTTACATTTACCCTCACCATCACCACCACCACCATCACCATCACCACCGCCACCATCAACGCCACCAGCACCAAGAGGCAGGAGGCATGCAGTGGCCACCCTCCAGCAGATTGTGGAAAAGTAAATTTTGCCATGTTCTGTGTCCCTACGCCTCATCCATCATATGTTATGTGTGCATGACCAATATGCATATGTTACTCCCCATGTCCGATTAATGACGCAATTACAGTTGTGTCCACCTCTAGTATGCCAGTTTCCAGTCCTCGTGAATACTACGAATATTAGGCCTATGTAAAGCTACGTTGCCACGTTTCCCAGTGTGCACGTTATTTCATTATAAAGTCCCCGTTTCCAGGCCTCAACAGGGCCCGGACACTAGATTCAGCTCCTGTCTCCTGAAGCCTTGCTGAGGAGCGATACAGCCCCCACCTGTATCCTCGACCTTTCACTTGCTTCCTGCCTCGCAGTGCCCGGTGCAGCCTGGCTCTGCCTCTGAGTCTGCCAAGAGTATGTTATGATTCCAGCTATCAGTTTAGTCCTCCTTCTCTGCATTCCTAAGCTACTGAACTGCATCAATAGTTTCCGTCATTGTCTAGCCTTCAGGGCTCCATGTTAGAGAATACTGTATTTACTGGTCATTTAATATTCTTCATCACGCACTACATGTAGAATAATGCATGGTCCAGTCTTAGAGTCAAGTTAGCTTTTCCCCTCATGACTTCTAGTTTATATCACCATGTTCTCTAAACATCAGATACTAGATAGAGTTTAGGTACATGTCGCTCCGACCCTCCAGACTTTAGTCTCTGCTCCTAGCACAGAGTTCATAGCCCCCAGCTTCTCCTCGTAACACGTCATTGCCAGTTTGCGCGCACCATCAGGTTAGAGGTCCCGGCTCTTTAGGTAGCCCCCTCCAATGTTTCCGCCCCATTCATGACATATTCTGTTTCGTTTGCACCACATGTCTATGTATACGCCCAGTTACACCTACTTTTACTGTTATCTTTCGCGACTGCTACGCGTCACGCCTTCTGCTCCACCCACTGCTACGCCTACTGCAATGTAATGCTATGTGTTTGCGCTATGTATATATGCTCGTGTTTTGTTATGAAAAGTTAGCGCGCTCATCCCAGACCCAGCCCCGGCAGCTGCCGGGCCACTCTAGCCCTGCCATTCTGTTCCTATGCAGGTTGTCCTGATCCTGTCCTTATGCTGTAATAAACCTGCAGAAACTCCTACTACCTCGAATCTTGACTCTTATTTATTGAGCTATCTGTTATGATATATGCCTAGTCAAAAATAGGGTATTATTTATTTATTTACCACATAATGGCGCCCGAACAGGGACTTGCCCTTTCCCCACGCGTCGGTGAAGCCACGCCGACCCCCTGACCCTCTGCAGCCGTGACGGAACCATACCGGCCACGTGCAGATATTTCTGCTTCAAGTATCCCTCAGGCCCACGGAGGAGACGGAGGAGGCGGTCCAGCATCCAAACGAGACGGTGGAGGAACGCGGCGAGTCCCGACCAGAGCCCAAGCCGAGAGTCCAAGGTCCGAGGTATCCGGAGGCCCACCCGTAACTGAAGCCCGAAGCCCGTCCGTCGTCGTAGCAGTCCAGTCCGATCCGAGGCCTTCCGTTCCGTGCTGCCCGGTGAGTACCATTGCTGGGGTAGTATCTAGACAGGACCAATCTAAATTGACTCCTGGTCCGTGGGTTGGTGGTACCCAGACTCACAAACGAAGTGTTCACCTAGGTGGATACGGGTCTTGATGCGTCCCTTTATGGGACCGGTATGTTCCGTACTGTTACAGCAGTGCATCCAGTAACTCTAGTCTGTTCCGTTCTCGAGAAAATTCTTGTATTTCTGTTCTCAGTATTCCAGGTAATATTCTGTTCGAACTGTTATGTTATGATATTGTTTAATGTATTTTCAATGTCGTGGTATGCCTGAATTGTTTTCCCAATTGTTATTGTTCTTTGTGTATTGTATTGTGTTCCGATTCAAGTTTACAATGCCGCTCTTTTCCAAGTTACGTCAGTTAAAAACTAGAAAGGGTTTATTAGAAGAAGCAGTTCCTGTTCCGCCGAGGGACAGTCCAGGTCATTTTATGTATCAGAAACATGGCATAAGCGCCATATTGTATCTAGATTTATGGGTAGATTATACCAAACAGTTAGAGGAAAAGTATAGATGGCCCGTATCGGGTACATGGGATGCCGAATGTATCATGCGAGTAGAAGAAGCATTATGGAAAAAGAAAGCCAGACAGTCACAGAAAGATGCCATCGAGTTATGGCGTAAAGAAGCGCATAGAAGAACCGAAAAGGAAGTCAGAAAGTCAGAGTTAAGTAGAGAATCCCAAGAACGAGCCCAAGAAAGAGAATTAATCGAGATAGGTGAACAAGTCAAAGCCGAACAGTCAGACAGACAGAGGCATGCCCTTATTAAGGGTATGTATCCTCTTCTTGCCGAGGGCTTGCCAAAAGCGACCCCAGAGGCATCCAGTAATTTCCCGCCACCATTAGTTCCGACCAAGCTACGTCACAAACAGACCGCAGCTGATATTTTTATTTCGTCCTATTTGGACGACACAGTCCCAGAATATACAAATCCTGTTCGCGCTCCGCCAGTCCCTGTAAATCAGGCACTTCCCGCTCCTCCAGACACCGGAGTACCTGTTACGGTACCCCCGGTCCAGCCCGCCATACAAGTCCAGCCTACATTTCCATTTCCCACTCTGCCAGGACGTAGAGCCTCAGTAGAGGACTCCAGTTTAGGGGCCGCAGGAGGAGGTCCTCCTCAAACCCCGCCGCCACACAAGCGTTTAACGTTAGCCGAATTACATGCACAAGCATTACAGCGTACGCCTAGGTATCAGTCTGTTGCAGAAATAAGAAAATCCCTTGCCGAATGTTGCTATGATCCAGTCCCAGGCGAGGATAATATGGTTTTATATTCATTCCGCGTAAGAAAGGTGGCCGAGTATCTAGTCACCTTACCGAATATGAAAGAAGATCTAGACAGAATATATCGTTTCATCCGTACAGGGGATGATCCAGAAAGTATTCATGAAGCCATGTCTCAAAGGAAAGCCGAGATCCAGCTCATGATATTAAAGTTTCTGATTAATTGTCTAATAAGAGAACAAGATTACCCGTCTAAAGATTCTGCCGAAATGAGAATCCTGACAAGGTGGAGTGATAATATAGCCGAGGGTAAGCACAAGACCGTCGGTGCCATGGAAAGTATGTACAAGAAAATCCGTAAAGAAATAATAAAGATACACGAACAGCGTAAAGCAGCACAAGTAAGCGAGAAAGAAAGTACCTCTGATCCTGAAGAGGAAGACGACGAGAATACTGCCAGAATAGCGTATGTAGGAAAATCTAGATTTCCAGATCGCCATTTACGTCTAGAACCCAAGTCTATTTCCCATCATTCAGTACCAGAACAAGGTTCTCTAGAACAAGTGTTCCAAGCTACCGATCACATTCTGAAATCACGAATCGGTTACAGTGAATTAGGTACTATGCATGAACAAGAACTAGCCCGATCAGCAGTCCGATGGATTACTGATTCTACCACTTTTCCAGACGAAATAGTGGCACAAATGTTTCTGAAAACGCCCCCAGCCGAGCAGCGACTGGTGGGTATGTATATGATTCAGTACCTCATTACTCTGTATGAGGGTCAACACTCTGATCCAGGTCCGTTACATGATATCCTGAACGAGTTACTCCAGTACAGATGGAGAGGTCTAGGTACCGATTTAATTAGTGTCATTCTAGAACAACGTCACAAATATAGAACGTTCTTGAACCCGCATTTTGTTCATGTCTCACCCCCAGAAAGAAAATCATTCTACATAGACAGACAGAATCCGTTACGAGAAGTCCACCCAGTCAAAGGAACGGGTGGCGAAATGCAACGAGTGTTTGTATACACTCCAATCACAAAGATGGAACTCCTCGAGATGAAGAAATTAATTCCTTGTCATGACAAAGATCCAGCAGGGTTCCATAGAGAATTAAAAGACATGCTCCGTATGGGAGAATACACTTACCCAGATATCATTAAAATGTTAAAGGTCCTGCTACCCGCAGGGGTGTATGAAAAGCTAAAGGAAAAAGAATGGGAGGTGGGAGAGAAAAAGATCGATTGGACAGTTCTAGAAGCTGAAGACAAGGCACGAGTACCAGGTACCGGTCTTGGAGATAAATGTAAAGAATTACCAGAATTATTAATTCAGGTTTTACCCAGATTATTGACAACCAGAAAGGAAGACTGGGATGCAATCTCAGCCTGTAAACAGAAACAAGACAAAGATATTAGTGATTTTTATTCTAGATTTGAAAAATGTTTCAGTATCAACAGTGGTCTCAAGACAAGTAGTGAGTCATACCCTCACCTTTTTGTTACTAAATTAGTCGAGAATTCAAGCCCACAAATTAAAAATCGAGTTTTGAAAGTCGAAAGCACCTGGCAAGCTAATACTCCGTCCCAGATGCTCCAGATGCTTCAGTACCACCAGAATAGAATCAGAGAAGAACAAGACCACGAGAGAAAACGTATGAAAGACACGAAAATGAAAGTACTAGTTGCACAATCTGTTCCTCAAGACAGTCAGAAGAGGGGTCCGAATCAAGCGAGCCATCCTGCAGCTCCCGTTAAAGGGAACTGCAATTATTGTAAACAGCCAGGTCATTTTATAAATGAGTGTGCAGTTCTGAAACACAACATAGCTACTGGTAAGACTAAAGAAAGACCACGCCCGCCTAGACAAGAACAAGTTTCACAGATTCCTCAGTCACAGAATGCACCGCAGACAGTTACAGTACCGCAGCCTATTGCTGCAACACAGCATGTCACATCGCAGATGTACCAGTATGCACAGTCTGAGTATCCAGAGTACCAGCCATATTCATGAAACAGCCTAGAGAGGGAGGTAGGCTTGCCTCTCATCGAGATACCTGTAGATCAAGAAGGTCCCTATGTTCACAGTCAAGTATTAGGGAAAGACAGAAAGTTTTTGATTGATACAGGGGCAAGTAGGACCACAATTAGTCACGCCGAAGTTCCAGGGGCTCCGCTCTCAGGCTCAAGAAATGTTTCCCTTGGATTTTCAGGAAAGCCAATAGTTAACGAGATTTCCAAGCCAGTTACTTTAGAAGTAGGTCCATTGTCCCGTACTACTGATCTGTTACTTACTAAGTCATGTCCAGAAAACCTATTAGGCATTAAGACACTGAAAGAATTAGGTGCAGTCATATGCTGTTCCCCAGAGGGAATACGTCTGTTCCTACGTGACTTTAAGGGTCACTATGTATTACGAGATTTTGATTCTAGACTGTCTAAAGTTCCGCAGCATTTATGGGCGCAAGGTCCAACTGATGTAGGTTATATGCAAATCACACCCCATCGTGTGACTCTCAAACCAGGTGTAGTGTTACCACGAATCAGACAGTACAGATTGCCACCTGAGGCTGTAGCAGCCTTATCCAAAATTATAGACGAGCTCATGGCACAAGGAGTAGTTGTAGAAACTGACTCCAATGTATGTAATTCTCCGATCATTCCAGTCATGAAACGTACTGATCCGAATGCACCCCCAGTATATCGATTAGTGATTGATTTACGAGAGCTTAACAAATGTATTATTCCGCAGTACCCAGTTGTCCCAGACATCTCTTCCCTATTAACAGCCATTGATTCCGAAGCCACGTTCTTCACTGTCATAGACCTCAAGAACGCATTTTTTAGTGTTCCTATTCATCCAGACAGCCAGTTTCTTTTCGGATTTTGTTTAAATGGAAGGAGCTATATGTTCACACGCGCTCCTCAAGGTTTCACAGAAAGCCCTAGTATTTACAGTCAAGCACTTAAGAGACAACTAGACAATATTCACATGCCAACTGACACTGCCCTGCTCCAGTATGTCGATGATCTACTGATCACAGCCCGTTCTGAACGTGCATGCGAGCGAGCATCCCTTACAGTTCTGTATTTCCTAGCCGAGATGGGGCACAAGGTGTCACCTTCGAAGCTTCAATTCTGTGTCCAGCAAGTGGTATACTTAGGACACTTGCTGTCCAAGAGGGGTAGGCAGTTGACACCAGACCGTATCCAGTTAATAGCGAGTCTTCCCCAGCCCAGAACCCAGAAGGAGGTACGTGCCTTTATTGGCCTTACTTCTTATTGTAGACAATGGATCCCCCAGTATGCATTTTTAGCCAAGCCACTGATACAGTTAACGACACAGGAGGCAGCCGTATCGACTGTCCTCCCTTGGACATCTGAACATACACTTAGTTTCAACGAGTTAAAGAAAGCTTTATGTCAAGCTCCAGTTCTAGCTACACCGAACTACAGTAAGCCTTTTACACTTTTCGTTACTGAACGCGAAGGTACAGCATTATCTGTTCTCACACAAGATCAAGCAGGACAATACAAGCCCTGTGCTTATTTTTCGAGCACATTAGATCCAGTCGCCCAGGCGTTGCCTGCGTGCCTCAAGTCAGTTGCAGCCACAGCACTAGCTATCAGACAAAGTGATTCCATAGTTTTAGGACACTCCCTGACAGTACAAGTCCCACATTCAGTAGAAGTTCTTTTAAACCGAACACAAACTCAGCACTTGACAATTGCACGTTTAACAGGTTATGAATTGACACTGTTCCAGCCACACATAGAAATCAGACGCTGCAACGTCCTGAATCCTGCTACACTGTTACCATCAGTTAGTTCAAATCCAGCCACACATGATTGCGTGGAAGTAGTTAACATTACGACAAAGCCACGACAAGACCTGACAGACATTCCGTTACCAGATCCTGACCTGACACTTTATGTGGATGGTTCATGTATGAGAACTAGTACAGGAGAACTAGTCGCCGCGTATGCAGTGACTACTGACACCGAAGTTATTGAAACACACCGTATTGATACCCTGTCCGCTCAAGCAGCAGAGCTAGTTGCTCTGACACAAGCCTGTATACACGCCAAGAACCTGAAAGTAAATGTTTACACAGATTCACGTTACGCATTTGGAGTTGTACACGACTTCGGAGTGCTCTGGCAGGAGAGAGGTTTTATGACTTCTCATGGAACCAAGATTCAGCATGGTCTCCTTATTCAAGCTCTGTTAGATGCCATACATTTACCGTCATCCATTGCTATTATGAAGTGCAAAGCACATACGAAAGTTACTGACATTATTTCCCAAGGTAATGATCTAGCAGATCGCACAGCCAAGCTTACAGCTCAGACTCCAGACATTCAAGCTAATCCGACACAGACACATACTCCAGATCCGACTACATGCATGACAGTTAAGGACCCTACACAAGATGTCATAGATATCCAGTTACATGCTACTCCCGATGAAATCAAGAAATGGTCCGAACAAGGAGGGGTCCAGACAGATCAAGGATGGTTAACAAAGGGTAGAGCCACATGGTTTCTCCCCGACTCTATGGTTCAAGTCATTATTAATACCGCACATAGTCCAGCACATTTAGGAGAAAAAGCTATGTTAGACAGTATCCAGAACATTTGGTTCAACAAGCATTTACGAGCTGCAGCTAAGCAAAAAGTCCGTACCTGTATGATATGTTGCCAGTTTAATCCAGGTAAAAGTGTCCCGGTGGAACAAGGTGGTTTCCAGCCCCCTGACCACCCTTTTGAAGTCCTCCAGATGGATTATATTCAGATGGAGCGATGTCGAGGTTTCAAGTATGTCCTTGTAGTTGTATGCGCTTTGTCCAGATGGACAGAAGCATATCCAGTCCCAGATTACACAGCCGCGACCACTGCCAAGCAGTTGGTTCGTGAGTTTTTCCCTAGATATGGACTCCCTAGAGTCGTATATTCTGATAACGGTCAGCCATTCTCATCTGAGCTGATGAAGCACGTGTCCCTGTTATTAGGGTACCAGTGGAAGTTCCATTGTGTACGCCATCCTGAAGCAGCCGGTCTAGTAGAGAGACATAATCAGACCCTGAAAATCCGCATTGCAAAAGTCTGTAAAGAAAAAGGTGTGGACTGGCTAGTAGCTCTGCCAGTCGCTTTATTTTATATGCGCATGGTCGCACATTCCAGATCAGGTCTGTCCCCGTATGAGGTCGTATTCGGCCGTCCCCCTAACATGTGGGGTACTCCTAGACCCCGAAGTATTACCGATGTTTCATGTAATATGCTGACAGATTACCTAGCTTCCTTGATGTCTGCCCTCAACTCATGTCGTTCACAGGTTGCCGCCGCATTTCCAGACAATACCGAGGTGGCACCGCATGAAATCGTTCCAGGTTCGCTGGTGATGATCCGGAACTTTGACAGATCAAGTCCGCTGGAACCTCGTTGGAAGGAACCCCGTCAGGTCCTCCTCACCACCCGTACGGCCGTGAAGTTGGAAGGCCGGAAAGGATGGATACATCTTTCTCATGTAAAACTTTTCAATGGATTAAAACCCGTTTCTAAACACATTTCCAAGGATTCCCAGGATTTTAAAGACTGCCAAACTATTGCTCTTAAGGACTGTCCCGCAAAAGACATTGTTACAACCCCTTCCTTGGTAGAGAAAACTCCGCAGCAGGAGTATAAGTTAAAGCTCCGGTCTAGTAAAATAAGTCAGTCAGTTTGATTGTATAAGTCCTCCCCTAGGTGAAACGGTTAGACTGTTTCTGACATGTATAAAATAGGCCCCCATTGTGAGAGAGTCAGTAAAAACTCAATTCAATGTATCGTTTTTCTAAGTTTCATATTATTCATCAGCATAATGATTTCCTGCACCAGCTATGCATTTTTCCTGTATTTTTCAATTCCTCATGTAAATAAGTCTGCTAATGTTACAGTAGAGCACACGTTTAGTGATCTGCCTCCTCACGAATATGCTTACCGCCTCGCTATGCGTAACAATTCATTTATCCGTATGTTACATTACTCACACCAGACCAGCAATGCCACTAATTGTTGGGTGTGTGGTCGACTCCCCCCTTTCCAGACCCCGAAGGGAGTTCTGCCACTCTTTCCTTATCCTTTTTCACATAATGGTTCGTGTGGAGCATGGTCCACGTTAACATCATCCTCAACAGATATGTCTTTTCTTAACAGCACATGTTTCCCAGACAAGCAAGGTCTTCCCCACAGAACAGGTTTAGATCTAGAAAATGAAGTGTATAATTTAGGTAACTATTCGTCGAATTTCATGGTCCTGAATGTCCAGTCTGATACTACTCCAGACTCACCTGCCATTTCAGTACTACCAGTCAAAGGCGAATTATGTGTCCGAAATAAAGGTTCCGTACACGTAGGACATAGTGATTGTACTACTATTATCAAGTATAGTGACAGTGGGAAATCTAATTTTAAAGCTTCACGTCATTCTTATTTTGTTTGTGGTCAAACCGCATATGTTCGTCTGCCCCTCGATTGGGAGGGAACCTGTTACATTGCCTTCCTACTGCCACCTGTTTTTCTAGCCCCACCTGACTACCATAGGAATTCCTTCCTAGTACATCCTAGACATAAGAGAAATCTCCCGATTGTCGATTATACTGAAACTGCCGCAGAACAATTCATTGATATTGATAAAGGTGTGTTCCCTTATTTAGGTACAGTTGTAAACAGTAAGTTAATCCGTAGGTTAACAAGAACCCTTGAAGCTGTAGTAGATGAGACTGCTTCTGCTCTAGGTAACTTAACCGAAGAGCAATCCTTTATGAGAATTGTCGTTTTACAGAATCGTCTCGTCCTTGACGTCATACTGGCCGATAGGGGCGGGGCCTGTAGAGTCCTCGGATCTAGTTGCTGCATTTTCATTCCAAATAACGCGCCGTCTGTTTATTCAGCTATAACCAGACTCCATAAAATTGCCCATCTGTTACACCAGAATCCAGGCACCTGGACATGGTCCGGTTGGTTCTGGAATATAATTTCCGCATGGGGATGGAAAGTCCTGTCCTTTCTAGGTATCGCAGTAGCGATCATATTCAGCTGCTGCCTCTGTATACAATGTGGCCCTGCGATTTGCGGCATTTGTGCTACCTCTTGTATTCCTAGTCCCAAGCCCCGTTCTAAATCCCGTTCCAAGACAATTCGAGATGAACAAATGGTACTGTATGAAATGATAGATGGTATCATGAATATTGATGTTTCCTGATGGAAACGTAGTGACAAAGAGGGAATGTGGAAAAGTAAATTTTGCCATGTTCTGTGTCCCTACGCCTCATCCATCATATGTTATGTGTGCATGACCAATATGCATATGTTACTCCCCATGTCCGATTAATGACGCAATTACAGTTGTGTCCACCTCTAGTATGCCAGTTTCCAGTCCTCGTGAATACTACGAATATTAGGCCTATGTAAAGCTACGTTGCCACGTTTCCCAGTGTGCACGTTATTTCATTATAAAGTCCCCGTTTCCAGGCCTCAACAGGGCCCGGACACTAGATTCAGCTCCTGTCTCCTGAAGCCTCGCTGAGGAGCGATACAGCCCCCACCTGTATCCTCGACCTTTCACTTGCTTCCTGCCTCGCAGTGCCCGGTGCAGCCTGGCTCTGCCTCTGAGTCTGCCAAGAGTATGTTATGATTCCAGCTATCAGTTTAGTCCTCCTTCTCTGCATTCCTAAGCTACTGAACTGCATCAATAGTTTCCGTCATTGTCTAGCCTTCAGGGCTCCATGTTAGAGAATACTGTATTTACTGGTCATTTAATATTCTTCATCACGCACTACATGTAGAATAATGCATGGTCCAGTCTTAGAGTCAAGTTAGCTTTTCCCCTCATGACTTCTAGTTTATATCACCATGTTCTCTAAACATCAGATACTAGATAGAGTTTAGGTACATGTCGCTCCGACCCTCCAGACTTTAGTCTCTGCTCCTAGCACAGAGTTCATAGCCCCCAGCTTCTCCTCGTAACACGTCATTGCCAGTTTGCGCGCACCATCAGGTTAGAGGTCCCGGCTCTTTAGGTAGCCCCCTCCAATGTTTCCGCCCCATTCATGACATATTCTGTTTCGTTTGCACCACATGTCTATGTATACGCCCAGTTACACCTACTTTTACTGTTATCTTTCGCGACTGCTACGCGTCACGCCTTCTGCTCCACCCACTGCTACGCCTACTGCAATGTAATGCTATGTGTTTGCGCTATGTATATATGCTCGTGTTTTGTTATGAAAAGTTAGCGCGCTCATCCCAGACCCAGCCCCGGCAGCTGCCGGGCCACTCTAGCCCTGCCATTCTGTTCCTATGCAGGTTGTCCTGATCCTGTCCTTATGCTGTAATAAACCTGCAGAAACTCCTACTACCTCGAATCTTGACTCTTATTTATTGAGCTATCTGTTATGATATATGCCTAGTCAAAAATAGGGTATTATTTATTTATTTACCACAAGATGGAGGTGTCCGAGGGGGACAGCACAGGAGGACAACAGTCCATGTTGGCTGAGGATGCCAACGGGGCAGGCTCACAGTCCCCCACAGTGCGCGCCCACACACATTCCAGATGCCGCAGGTCAAGGGCAGCCAGTCTTCCTTCTCAGGGCAAAGATGAGAGTGTGTTCGTTGGCCTTGAGGGGAACATGTTGAAGGTCCAGTGCCTGCAAGGAAAGGCCATTAGGTCAGTGCAGCGGCAGCTGGGACAGATGAATGGCCACATGCAGCGTATTGAGAGGGGTATCTGTTCCATGAACACTACTGTGGCTGAGGGCATGAGGTATGTGTCTGAGGCAGTGAGGCTGCTGTGCAGCAAATTAGATGAGGACCGTTTGTCAAGGCGCAGGGAGAGGCAGAAGTTTGACAATTACACCAAGATGGTGAACCACCTCTGCACTGCCGCCTCTCAGCTATGCAGGAGCTTGGTGGCCATGCAGGAGGAGATAGCCCACTGCAGCCGTGATGTGGCAAGGGGGCTGGTCACAGTGACCAGTGCACTAGAAGTGCTACAAACAGACAAGGTAGCCACTACAGGTGATGTGGGTGAAAGTGAAGAGACTACTAGCCCTAGTAGCATCACAACCCCTCCCACAGAGTCCAGGAGGTGCAGCGAACGCCACAGTGCTGCCACAGGACAGACTGGCAGTGAGGACAGTGGGGCCAAGGACCGCAGCAGTGCAGCACGTGGGAGCCAGCCATAACATGGTTTTCCTCAAATGGGAGATGTAGCCCATTTTTTGTATAGACACTGCATTTGATCTAGGCCTAACATGTGATGCACATCAAGTTGTGGTGGTGTGCTATGGTCATTAAACACCATCACTCACATACAGTAACTGGATATGTTTCCTTACTCACTCAGAAATAGTTGTGTGTTATCTCAGACCGTCTGTGTCTCCAATCCGGTGCTGCTGCCACACCTGCTGCCATGTGCACAGGCTGTGGACAGTCCTCAACCTCGTCCTCAGAGTCAGTTAGTTCCACTGCTGTTCCTTTCTTTGTGGCAAGGTTATGCAGCATTGCACATGTTGCTATTATTTTTTGCAGCAGATGATGGTGCGGTACTGATGTGCACCTCCACTTTTGTGGAAGCAATGGAACCTGTTTTTTAGTAGTCCAAAGGTGCGCTCCACAATGTTGTGCGTGATTTTTTTGTGTTACATTGTATCTTCTCTCACTTGGGGTTAAAGGATTGAGGTATGGCGTTAGGGTGAATGACCGCACGGCATAAGCGATGTCACCTAAATGGGAAAGGAAGTGCCATTAATTGGAGTCACCAATACTTTCATCCAAGGTATATATCAGGGTGTGTCACATTGATTTACCTAGCAGGTACCCTTTTACAAATTCACCACCAGCCAGACGTGTGTAGATCCCACTGTTCCTGAATATGTAGAAGTCATGGGTACTCCCTGGAAATATGGCCACAATGTCAGTGATGATGTTGTCTGCATCACATATCACCTGCACGTTGATGGAATGAGTGGATTTGCGTATGCGGTATATGTATTCTGTAGCAGCAGGTGGGCAGATTGGTATGTGGGTCCCATCCATGCACCCTATTACGTGTGGGAACTGTGCCTTTTGGTAGAAATCCAGCTTTGTCTTCTGCAGTTCTGCCTGTGTGCTGGGGAAGTGTAAGTAGTGATACATTCTCTGCATCATGGCATCCAAGGAGGGGTTGAAAAAAGTGGGACAGGCAACTCTGTGACACACCACCTGCCACAGCTATCACACCCTTGTAACTTCCTGATGCAAGTAGGTAAAGGCTACAGAGCACCTGCACATGTGTTGGTATGGCGTGCACCCTTGGTGTCTGATGCTCGAGGAATGGGTGCAGGTCCCGTATCAGGTCTCGGATGGGTTGTGGGTCTAGCCTGTACCTCTCATGTATTTCTGCCTCAGTCATTTGGAACAGTGTGACATGCAGTCTTTACACACGCGCTTCCGGTCTTCAGACCCCCAGTCCTGCTGCTCGCAAACGTAGCCGCCTTGCTATGATGTAGAGGGCCGCCATTGTGTTCACACTGTTGCATTTTAGGGCTGTTTATATGCAGTGCACCTGATTACCACCTGCTTTGAGTCAGTGGTAATTACTGATTCTTAAATACCGATTGTTGGCAAATTCGGTAATAACGAATTTTGGTACATCGCATTTGCGGTTAATTACCGATTTCTTATTTACCGATTCGTTTTTTTTGTGTTTCGGTATCTGCCAATTGGTAAATAAGGAATCGTAACTGGTTTCCCCGTTTTTTACCGTTTCCTTTTTACCGATGGCGATCGGTGATACCTACATCACACATAGGTAAATACCGGTCGATAACGCTGAAATTTAACGAATTTCGGCGTTACCGACCGGTATTTAGCCACCTACATCTTGACAAAAGTTTCCAAAATCGATAAGGACATTTTACTTCTCTTTATTAACTTTTTCTTACAGTTGTTTAATCTGACTTCCGTTTTGTGATGTTGTGTATATTTAAATTTGTATTTTGTGTTTGTTCTTTATCATTACGATCATTATTTTTAAATGTCTTTGTCATTCTCTTATAATATGTGGTTTTCATGGTTGTTGTTGTTACCATATGACGTTATAATGATTTGTACCATTGTCACATGTACATATATATTTTTACTGTCAGTGGCAGCTATTAATATATTATATATACCTATTTATTTACAGACCTGAAGAAGTCCATTTGTATATGGCCAAAACGCTTTGGCTGTTTTTTGCTGTGCACTAATAAATCAATTCTAAGAGAGAGCTAATAATGAGAAGACCAATTTCCTTATCAAGTTGAATACTCTTGATAATTGTAAACAGCATCTGCAGGAAGATCCTGTGTGGCAACGTAATCACAGAAGCTGGCTGTGCAGTATTGCTTAAGTTCAGGGTGGGGCAAGCCCCATTATCCCTTTAGAGTCGGAGTGTATTTATAGCTATGTGTGCCATCTTATCACCCACACTAATCACAACAATATTACATCAAGTCCTTTATCCATTTCATTAGGTATTTTCATAGACATACTTTTGCCAAATGCAAAATATCACTGGACTATGTTCATGTTTAAGGGTCACTCTAAAACCTTTGCCATCCCCATCCTCTTTTTCTGATCTTCTTTTTGTTGGCTTTAGGACTCTGCCCATCAGGAGCATTAGAAAAGTAAATTAAAAACAATTGGGTTTTCAGACTTGTCAATGGGTATTTGCACACTGTCCAAATCACAACTGCACTAACTTTCACATGTGTCACTGGTGGAGAAAAAGGCTGCAGCTCATGTGTATTCATGACAGGCATAGGTAACATGATACCTGATAGTTTGCCTGTAAACTAGAGTCCAGCCCCTATTCCTCAACCATAGCTATAATGCAAGGAAACATTATATATGGTTCCTTGATGTACCATAGTATCCCATCTACATGTAATAAGGTGCCTTTTCTGACACAATCAGTCTATATATATATACATTTAAAAAGTGGTTCCTTATCAAATGAGACAAAGGTTATTGATTTTTACCATCACTCTAGGTATTTTGTGTGGTATCCTGTGAAAGCTGTTAGAAATAACAAGATTTAAAACCCGATTATCTGCTGTTAATGTAAAATTTTGTTTTTCATAGCTTTTAAATCAAAACAGCAGAGAGAGTACTGCACTCAGGGAGAAGGTTGACAGGATGTCAAACATCTATTTTAATACTTGCAAGTATACATTTTAAGACATGGAATAGGATCTGAGGGTGCTGGGGGTGTGTGAATGTTTACTGAGTATATTTTTTAGTAACATAAATATGGGAAGGACAGACAAAAGTAAAAGGAAGATTAGAGGAAGGGAGCCTGAAAATTCAGAGGATGAGGATGATTGTAGTGTTGCCCGTCCATTCAAGGCTCCTCTCTTTCTGCACAGTGCATTCATGGGATCAGCTTATGATATTGTATGGGTAGTGTTACAGCCTTGAGGGGGTATTTCCCCCACATTTTTTGACTGCCTCCCTCCATTTTCATGACCTTGTTGTTGCTGGTACTAGGACTTTGTGTACTTTACCACTGCTAGCCATTGCTAACCAATGCTAAAGTGCATGAACCAATATGACCCCTAAACATGGTAATATTGGTTCACCCCAGTGGACATATTTTATTTACCTGTAAATCCCTAGTAAAGTGGTAACCCCTGTATCCAGAGCCTGTAAATAAAATGCTACTAGTGGGACTGCAGCATTGGTTGTGCCACCCACTAAAGTATCCCTTTAACCTGCAGTTGTTGATACTGTATGTGACGTTCACACTGCCATTTCAAGCTGACACGATAACCCTTTTGCCAAGCCCAAACCTTATCTTTGTATACATATAAGTCACCCCTAAGGTGGGCCATGGACAACACAGAGGGCAGGGTACCATTTATTTAAAAGGCAGAATAAGTACTTTTAAGTTCTACATGTACCAGTAGTTGAAAACTACCAAAGTCATTTTCACTGCTCCAAGTCCATATTCTCAGGGTAACATTGTGATTACCTTACTATATTTTCTAAGTGTAATTTCTGATTGAGATAAACCATTCAAGTCTGGTGTCTCTGGAATCCTAATTTAAAATACAAACTTATAGTGATGTCGGAGTTTGAATTACAATTCGAGAAATGGCCCTTTTAAAAAGTTGACATTTTCTTACTTTAACCATTTGATGCCTGCTGCCTGCCTCTGATCAGTCTGGGGTGGGTGACAGCTGGGCTTTTTGTATTTCCCTAGACAGCAACACACGATTAGAGCTTAGATATGACTTGATGAGAAATCCTGTGTACATGTAAATCCTAAATTGCATCTCAATAGGCTGTGACCTGCCCCCACACAAAGGCCTGCATACCCTCTTGTAGTGGGTCTGGTGCTAGGGCAGGAAGATAGGAGTAAGACCTCTGTACTATTCAGAGACCAGTCTTTGAAGACTCCCCCATTTCAAAGGCCTAACTGGGTATAAGGACTGGACCTCTGACGCCATGGCTTCAGTAAAATGTGTTACCTGTGAAGACTCTGCCTAGAAGAAGAATTACTGTGCTGCTGAAGGACTGCCACTCTGGTGTACTACTGTTTTTCTGAACTATTTCCTTGCTGGGCTTTCCTGCTGCCTCATGTTCCCCTACATGGGTGAGAAGGACTGGAACTGCATCACTTACACCCAGAGTGACTCTAATGGGTAGCTGGTTGGCTTCCTGATCTGAAGTCTCGGGGGCATTAAAGACTTTGGGCCTTATTTATGAGGCCTTGCGACAGGTTTGTGCTGCCGGTGTGTCACGTTCTTCTGCTCTTCCTTCATGGAAGCGAGAGCAGAAAAGAGCTTTTGGTTCTGTGGCTGTTTTAGGTACCTACAAGTACATCCCACACACACCCACACGCACACAACCCCACACACCCACACACTCCCCACACACACCTCACACACGCACACCTCCAACCACACCCAAACACCCCACACCCCCACACCGACACCTTACACATCCACACCCACACCCACACATCCCACACACACACACACTCACACACACACCTCACCCCCCAACACACACACACGCACACACAGATACCTCACTGACACACCTCACACATCCCACACACACACCTCCCCCCACACACACACACACGCACACCTCACAGACACACCCACACATCCCACACATACACACACATCCTACACACATACCCCCCACACCCACACACACCCCACACACACCTCACACGCCCACACCCCCACCTACACCCAAACACCCCACACACCCATACCCACACACGCATCTTACACACCCACATCCCCACCCACACCCACATACCCCACACACCTACACACACCTATACACCTCATCCCCCCTCAGACACACACCTCACAGACACACCCCACACATCCCCCACACACACCTCCCCGCCCCACACATGGGGAAAACTCAGTGAAACACTAAAATAATAATTTAAAGTGCTTAGAGGTAGGGTAGCTCTGAATAGAGTTGTTGTGTTGTTTGGGTGTTTTAAGTACCAACATGTAGGTAATAATGCTGAGTCTTAAATTTAATGTACACCGTTTCCTCCGTAGATAATTTGCATGTTGTTACAGAAGTTATTGTGGTATATGGAATCCATATCATAGTCATATCATATTAGATGTTTTTCTTAGTATCAGTATGAGTGTTTGTATGGTTTGGTGGAGGTATTACTTAGCACATAGATGCATGAATGACTGACTGTCTCTTTGTATGTGTTTTGAAGACAGCATATGTGCAGGACTGTATGGGTGGATGACTGTGTATATGTGTGTGTTACTGAGTGAATGAGTGTCTCACTAGTTTCTTTATCAGTAACTACATATGTTTTAATCTAGTGTATGTGAATATTGATGTATATAAGTGAGTATATCTGAGAGTAAGAGATTGTAAGAGTTCCTATTTAAATTAGTATGTGTTTCTATAAGTGATTGTTTAAGAGAGTAAGTATGTGTAAGTTTCCTTAGAAGTAAAGTGGTAGTGTGTGTATAGCTGTATATGCAAATAAATGGATGTTGAATAGTTAATGTGCATGTGTGAGTATGTGTGTGAGTAACTTTTGGATAACTGTCGGTGTGTAACAGGATGTATAGGTGTATCACTACATATGATGAGTCAGTATATGTATGAGTGACTATATTGAACTGTTGGTGAATGAGTGCATGTGTATATAGATGGTGGAATTATTGAATTGGTTGTTGTAAGTGGTATGGCTATCTCCATTTTTTTGTAAATTTTAGTTTCTATTTTTGAATATTTGTTTCAAGGGTTACATTACAGTGAAAGGAGGTCTGTCACTCTGTCACAAGGATGGTGTCATCAGTGATGTCATGAGTGATGTCACTGACCATGTCATGAGTGATGTAATATGTGACATCATCAGCAGTGCATTGCACGCGCAAGTTATAGTGAGTCCAACTAACTATAACGTGGGAATTTCAATGGTTTTATGCGAGTAAAATTTCCAGCTAACTATAACTGGTGTAAAACCTATGGTTTTTTCAGTGAATTTAATAGGTTTTTTAAATGCTAATTCCTAACTATAACTGCAAGCATGGGCGGATTTAGTGAATCTGGCGTACGCGAACTTGCGTATTTACGGATTCGCAATCCGCAAAATCCGTGAACTCTCGCGAATTAGCGGATTTTTGTGTCTTTTTGTGTTCGCAAGGGTTTCTGCCAGTTCGCGAGGTTTGTTTACCAGTTCGCAATTGCGAACTTACTTTTCGGCTCGCAACGGCCGCGACTATGTTGTTTCTACGTCTGGTTCATCATCACAGGTTCACAGCACCCTCTGTTTCACCACTGCCACCCTCTGGTACACCCATGCCACCCTCTGGTACATCCTCACTGCCACCCTCTGGTTGGTTTATCACTGTAGATTATGGGGGTGAAAAAAAGCAAGCACACCTGCCCTGCTTCAACTGCCATGAATTAATTTGGGGTTGATTAATGTGTCACTGATTTTTAAACTTCCAGTCTGGCAGGCACCTGCTTCCTTCCTTATCTGTAATTTGCTTTCTGTTGCAGTGCAATTTTTTTCACAGGACCTTTATGGCCTACTTGTAGCTATTCTATGAGCCTGCTGTGAGGGTCAGAGCAGGGTCATAGAATAGTTGCAAATAGGCAACTGAACTCTGGAGGGGCCCCTCAGGAAGCACAGGAGTGAATGGTTACTAATGTTAAGATTGAACTTTTGCACCTGCTGATTGCTTTCAGTTTTGCAAAAATCGTTTTTCTGCAATTTCGCGCAATTTGCGGGGCGGGAATCCGTGTGAGATCGATTTCGGAAGCCGCAAATTCGTGCGAATACACGATTTGTTTCTTGCTGCGTGTTTGTTCGCGTGATTTTTTGCATGTTCGCAAGCCGCTTGTAGCGCAACGTTTGCGAAGTTACCCTAGCGGTCGTACATAGGCGCGGCCATCTTGTTTGCGTGACGTAATTCCGTTTACGGGCGCTATGTGTAATCTCGCAAAGTGTGCGGCTCGCTCGTACATGTTCGCGTGTGATCGCGAGGAAAATCTCGTGCGAACTTACCCACACGGTCGTGAACGGGCGAGGCCATCTTGTTTCTCATTCATTGCTAAGGTTCTGGGCATGCTCTCTGTATCCTTTCTTAATCTCTGCCATCCTTTGCTTGTTTGAAGTTTTTTTTGATCTATTTTACTCATTATCTATCCCTCTATTTTTCTAGCTCTATATTTTTGTGTTTTCTGCTACTTTTTGTTCATTTTAAACTACTTTTTTAAACGCTTTTCTTTTCTTCTTCCCTGTTCCATTTCTTCTTTCTTATTTTGCTTCCTTTCTGCCCAGACCATGGCAAAGGGAGCCGGGAAGAAGCCCGCAAAGGGGAAGGGTCCCGCACCCCGTGCCCGGCTCCCGTGCGGGCGTTTGAGGGGGGAGACAGTTGTAGCTCGGGAGATTTTTAGTGCGGAGGAGGTGGCCGCACTAGTCTTTTTACGTCCAGCGCCTTCTCCCCAAGACCATCATGGGAGGTGGCAGGATCGCTACCGGCTACGGGATCCGGGAGCGCCGGAAGCGGTGGGAGAAGGTGTGCCGGGCCATGTTTGAACACTCTGGGGTCCGGCGCACCTATAACCAGGCCACCCACCGCTGGACGGATGTCATGGACCGGGAACGTGACTTGCTGGACGTGCTCGGCGTAGAGATCCCCGGGCTTGGTGAGTAGTAGTAGCTATTTCTATCTATTTCATCACTACTCTGTTTTATCCCGCTCTGTGTGTTATTATATTGCAATTTTTTGTTTTTTACCAAGAGCAATAATGCTGCCGATTACATTGTAGGTAAATTATATTTCAAAATCTTCTATGCATTTCAGGTGCACTGCTCTCCTTCTCAGTAGCCTTGCTACTATGCTTATTTGTTTTCTATTTTGTGTTCATTTCATTGGCCTGAGAAATTATGTATGAGTGTAGTGTAAAGAACTGCGTAATGCTAGACACTAAGGGTCAGATTTTCAATTACCGGCACATCCCTGCAAAGTAGCAGGGATGCGCCAGTAATTGTGCGCCATGCCACCACCACCCATGGTGCGCCGTATTTACAATGTGGCGCACCATGGGCCAAAACGTCACAGAAGCCTTACGCATCTGTGCCGTAAAGGCGGCGCATTGCTGAAGTTGCGTGCCAACGATGGCGCAGCTCCAGCAATGCTCTGGGGTGCCCTATCTCCCCAATGCTGCATCAAGCCGTACGTCGGCTTCAAGCAGGCGCAGGGTTTGAGTCACGCATCATTGTCCGAAAAGTGACTGATTGACATCTTGTAGATTTCCCTCAGCCACTTTTAGGATATGTTCCTGCGCAGGAACGCCCTCCCTTGCGCCGGAACGCCCCCTGATGGCGCAGGGCTTTACAACGTGATGCATCTTCCATATGCGTCACTTTGTTAATATACGCCGCACCATGGCGCCTCTTTTGTTCTGCCGCTGCGTCACAAAAGTCACGCAACAATGGAGCAAAAGAGCCGCAAGGGGCTTCTAAGTCAGCCCCTACAGACTCAAGTCCAGTCCTTCCTTTAGACACATGGCTATAAGAAGAAATAGTGGCGGTGGTCGGTGTATTGATAGTTTGAGTATTCACTGATCTGCAAGCACGATGGACTTTGTCTGTCACTTCGCGTGCTGCGGACTGCTGCCTGCCAGGCCTAGGCAAACCTTTTTAGTAGTTTGTTTAGTGAGTTACATAGGAACTTTCCAAGTCAACGGTCCGCAAATCAATAACGTAGTAGACCACATGAGATCGGTCAATATATCCCGTGGAATAGTTGTCTATTTGCTATTTAGCCAAAATATTTTGTTATTGTTCTTTTGAAATGTTTGATTTGGTTGACAAATATCATCCATGTTTTCTGGTCTTTCTTTCTTTCATGTTGTACATCAGCTCCTCCCAGGGGCAAGAGGACACAGGAGGAGGAGGAGGAGGGTGCTGTTCAGGATGCAGGCCAGGAGCGATCAGGCGAGGGCTCCTTTGCTGGCCCCAGTAAGTTTTAATTTTAATATAGAGTACCTATTTTTTCCTAGCGTTCCTCATTCGATTTTTTTTTAAATCGTCTTTGATCTTCTTGTAGACTTTTGGTTTGGCTAGTAGGACAATCCATTCTACTACTGTTGCAGGGACAAATCTGCACAAACAGAACTATGGACACTAAATAATGCATTGCTTAGCTTATCAATTATAATAGGTGCTGTTAGACTTTCCACATACCTCAGTGATAACAGACTTTGTAGTTGAACCCCCAATCTCCTAATATAGAGTACCTATTTTTTCCTAGCGTTCCTCATTCGATTTTTTCTAAATCGTCTTTGATCTTCTTGTAGACTTTTGGTTTGGCTAGTAGGACAATCCATTCTACTACTGTTGCAGGGACAAATCTGCACAAACAGAACTATGGACACTAAATAATGCATTGCTTAGCTTATCAATTATAATAGGTGCTGTTAGACTTTCCACATACCTCAGTGATAACAGACTTTGTAGTTGAACCCCCAATCTCCTTACTGACTAGATAGTGTGGCAGAGTCATTTAGCTCCCAAAGTCACCGATGATTGATCCCCAATGATGATTAGATTTTCGAACGCAGGACAAGAGTACGGAGTCAGAGTCAAGAAGTGTCAGAGGCACAGACTCATGCTTGCAAAAATTCCACAACCTTTAGCTCATCCACTCTAGTCTGGAGGACCAAAAACCACAGAGTCTATTTAAGTTTAAAAGCTTTATTAAAAGTAAACACATTTATAAAAATCAACTTTGTCATAAAACTAAACGTTTAACTGAAAATGGAAAAGTGCTTAGTGCTGACGATTAATTGGACACATTTCTTGTGGTCGAGCCGAGCTCTCTCACCTGGTTTGAACTTGATCCTGCTCGTGTTCTTAGAAGTCAAGCTTCAGTCTGTTAGGAGAAAAAGTGGTGCGTGTTAAAAATAAAAAGCAAGCATTCATCAGTTGTGCCAAAAAGTGCAGCAAGACAACAGCCTTCCCTGGAAAAAGGGACATTTTTACTTTAGAGTAGACAGACACAAATTATTACATTGTATTCTGTTTTTTTCACATTTCTTTATTCCTCCTAGACCAAATATTATATAGTAGTGAGTGGTGTATTCTAACATTCTTAAATGTACTTTGTAGGTGGAACATCTGGTGGCGGGGCCAGCGCAGAGGTGGTGGTATTGGACGAGGGGGACAACTCTGGGGAGGAGGCGGTGCAAGTGCCGGACGTGCCTGTGAGGGTTCACACGGTGGTGGCGGGCAGAGGTAAGCTATATATTCCTTACTTATTGAGATTGAAGACTGCATAGTGTGCTTTCTGCATGGGTGTATTATAAATCAACCAGGTAGTAGCCTCCTCTAAATGTACTTCGACTTAGCTGTGAAGTTTTTGGCGAGAAGAATCGCAATAAGATCTGAGATGAACTCGATGGATGGGATGAACGAAAAGCGAAAGAAGGGTGTAAGTAAGTGTGGAAGGACGAGAAATTTAATGATGACTGGCAAAGGAGAATGATATGTGTTTGCTTGGTCCCGGAGGTGGCTGGGAAGTAAAGAATATAGTATGGTGCATGGCTGGTGAATGATGAAGCAAGGATGGGTAGAAGGAGAACAGCCTGGGTGGGTGAAACAGAAACTGTATGTGTGCATATACTTTGAATGGATGGATGCCTGGATCATGGTATTATCTGACTCTTAGATAGCATATGTGTATCTAGAGAGAGTAGGCGGTCACTGGATGAACTAAGTGTTACTTTGAAGAGCATGTAACACCGCACCCGCACGTCCGTTCCAGTGTAGGAAAGTCAAGGAAAAGAAGTTGTAATTTTGTCCAAATACTACCATGAATAGTAGCAGTAGTTTGTATTGCAACTGCAAGCACAGCATATATCCCGTTATTACGGTGGACACTCCCTACCTCTCTTAATAACTTTAGTTTACTAGTAGTACGTCATTCATGTGTGGGCACACTGTTCACTCAATAATAAGCAAAGCACCTAAAGTCATCCCATATGTCATCAAATACATCCCATGTGAAGTGATAGATAATCAGATTATTTACCTTCTTCATTTTCCTTTTCTAGTACTCATTTGCACTGTAGGGTGAAAGCTGAATTAATTAAGCAGTAGCCCTTTTAACAGAGTATTCTCAGTGCCACCCGTAATAGAAAAGTAAGAGCTTCACCACCTGCATGTACTGGACCGGTACAGTAACGCAAGTCTGTCTCACTCATCATGTTGTGCATCTGTTTTTCTCGGGTGCAAGTTCACTGCGCTGGCATTATGCCGGCTTGCATAAGATAACGTACCAATTTTCCTAAACAAGAGAGAAGAAGAAGAATAACTGGTGTACTGTCATAGTCGACTGTAATCGAAGTCCATAGTGCTCGTAGAATTTGTTCCTTAAACTCCCACTAATGTTAGAGCAAGGATGAAGAAGTGGGAGGTTAGATAGATACTGTCCTCAATAGTTATGTACTGTGCTTTCAATTTGCTACTTGTACTGTGACACAACTTTCTGCTCAATCATTTTGTGTTAATCTTAAGGAGCATTGGTTACAGAGTGACTATGTCTTTCTTTCTTCATATAGTTGCTCCTTCCAAATCAACCAGAAGACCATCAAGGAGGGAGCTGGCTCAAATGGCCCGGCAACGGAGGCTGGATGCCACTGTCATCGAATATCGGCGGCTGGTGGCCGTGGAGGAGGAGGAGACGCAGTCTACCGGTACAACATCCACTGGGACAGCTGCATCCTCCTCCGTGCACCCACGGGCAGCCAGCCAGCGCAGTGCTCCAGCGGTACGGAGCCGGGCTACCAAAGCCAACCGCCACCGCCGAGCAGCAAAGACAGCAGCTGCCCCCCACAGGAGTTGCAAGGCACGCCAGCGCCGCTTATCCCTAACAGTGTCCTACCTGGAGCAGGAGGTCCATAACTATAAGAACTTGGTGGAGGGCCTCCGCTTCTACCATGCCACCCTCCGCAAGGAGTATGATGCCCTGGCCGCTAAAGTCAAAAGCACCCTCCCGTAGGGTAGTGTCCCTTGCCCCTTTTTTAGAGACTTTTGGGGGGTGGGAATTGGGAGTTGGGTTGTGGGACTTTTGAAGGACAATCGTTGGGGTTAGGGAGGGTCTTGCGGGAGATTATTTTGTTAGGGCTACAAAAATATACTTTTTGAAACTTTATCTGACCATACCTGTTTTTTACTGCTTTTGAGTCTGGTGGGTGGGGGTTTAACAGTAAGTTTGTTTTCCTGAAAAGTCCTAGGACTTTAGTTGTACTACTGTCAATCTCTCGTCTATTCCTAATACTCCATTATACTACCTCCCACCAAACGCTTATCTTACCTGTAATTTGTGTTTGAAAGTAGGGCTAGGCCCAGGGCTGGGTCCACAGGAAATGGCGATTAAGGTTGGCAATCCTGGGCGGATGAAATGTCCTCATTGCGGTGGTACTAGTGGTGTGACACAGTGGCAGTTGCATGCCTATGGAAAAAAAGAAAATGAAACCTGGTTTGTCCTTACTGTAGCATTACAACGGTACGATAGAGAATATAGCAGGTGACAGTACACTAGAACAGTGCCACACAGAGCCTAACAAATGGTAAAGTATTGAAAGTATAACTAGTACTTGCGTTGAATTTCTTTGACATTGGCTACTACTACAAGAAATAGTACTGAAGCTGAGTAAGTCTAGAATATATCCTCGGATTCCTTCACCAGCCTGTTGCTATGACCTTATCCTCCCCAGCAAGTGTGTGGAATTATTGATGTCATTTAGTCACACATCAAGCAAAACCACACAGCCCGGGGGAAGAGGGTTAGGGTTTGGAAAATGGATGGGAATGGGGGTTTCTTTTTGGGTAGGTTTTGTTGAGAGAAAAAAAAGCACAGCATGGACAAACAATAATTCAAGATAAAGAAATCTTTGGGTACAAAGCTAACCATAAATCTTTTTAAGTGACATAAAGGAAGTGCATGCCCTACTGCATGCATTGTTACTGAAAAGTAAGTAGTACTAGAATGCGACAGTACAGGGCTGCAGCGTTTTCACTTGCCTATCTCTGCACTCAGAGAAACACTTCGTATTCTTACATTAAATTAGGTTTCAAAATTAGCCGAAGTAAAACCTATAGAATGGCTGTAGGGAATAGGGATCAATTTAGAAGCAGAGAGAGATCCAAGAAATTCAGTCACACTCATAGAAGAAAACAATGGATACTGTATCTGTATGTTGTTGTAGTTGTCCTGTTGAATTTGGTAAGTAAGTTGCATGCAGCAAACAATTCCTCTTATTAGCGGCACTCCTCCATTCCAGCTGACGCTTCGTCCATCAATGTTGGTGACCAGAAGACACCCTGCCCACTGCCTGCCTGGCGGATGCTGAATTGCGGCTCGCTAATGTGAAGCCTGACTCCATCCTTTTTTCCCCATTGCACAGACTGAAACTCGGCCTAACGAGCCCTAAGTTAAGAATAGTGGCAAAGGCTTTCTTTAACTATGCCAAATCCCCCCTTTCCCACCATACTACTGCTTTTGAGTCTGGTGGGTGGTGGTTTAACAGTAAGTTTGTTTCCCTGAAACTTAAGTCTGTGTCATTTTCTTCCTTTAAGTGTAAATGGCTAAATATTTTCAACACTAAGTGCCTCTCACAGAGTAAGTGATCCCCCCTTTCCCACCATGGATTTTCTTCAAGTCGCTTGCAACAAAAATTACACATTCCCACGAGTGCTCTAAAACCCCAGAACTCAGTTGCAAAAATCAAGAACACCCCAAAACACTTGCAATCCTGCTGCTAGGGCTAACCCTAACGAACCCTAAGTTACAAAAAGTACCAAAACCTGTTTCATCATGGATGTTGTTAAAACCAGTTTTATCCGGTATTAGACCTTCCCAGCAATGGCCCCAGAGCCGTCAACCCAGGCGAAAACAAGTGGAAGACCCCCAAACAGCCAAAAAGCAAAAGTACAAAAATGTGGACTTAGTCACATTTCTGAAAATTTCCCAAATCACTCAGCGCGCGCTCTGCAGCTAGGCCCTAACTCCCCTCTGCCTCCATGGATTTCCTTCAAACCTCTTGCTATCTAAACTATCCATACCCAGTAGTGCTCCCAGACCCCGAAACCCACCCACAAACACCAGGAAGCCCCCCAAACAGGCCCCCGAAAACGCTACATTGAGCGAAATGTCAGAAAATGCAAAACCTGTTTCCTCATGGATGTTGTTTAAACCAGTTTTATCCGGTATTAGACCTTCCCAGCAATGGCCCCAGAGCAGTCAACCCAGGCGAAAACAAGTAGAAGACCCCCAAACAGCCAAAAAGCAAAAGTACAAAAATGTGGACTTAGTCACATTTCTGAAAATTTCCCAAATCACTCAGCGCGCGCTCTGCAGCTAGGCCCTAACTCCCCTCTGCCTCCATGGATTTCCTTCAAACCTCTTGCTATCTAAACTATCCATACCCAGTAGTGCTCCCAGACCCCGAAACCCACCCACAAACACAAGGAAGCCCCCCAAACAGGCCCCCGAAAACGCTACATTGAGCGAAATGTCAGAAAATGCAAAACCTTTTTCATCATGGATGTTGTTAAAACCAGTTTTATCCGGTATTAGACCTTCCCAGCAATGGCCCCAGAGCCGTCAACCCAGGCGAAAACAAGTAGAAGACCCCCAAACTGCCAAAAAGCAAAAGTACAAAAATGTGGTTAAAGTTTTAATTATATTAACTTGTGCAAAACAAAGAAAGACAGAAACACAGGTATAAAAGTGAATAAGTACGAAAAAGAAAATTTCTGAATTCATTGGCTCATTTTCAGGCCTCGGTGTCAGGGAAAAACAGTTTGTCCTCATACTCTGCGAATTCAGGCAGGAGTAGGTCAGTGTCACCTAACACAGAAGAAATTCCCTCATCTAAGTTGATGTCCTTCTCGTCTTCTTCAGTCGTGTGATCTGGTACTTTGAAATCTGCTGGTATGAGGTGCTCATTCATCTTGATCATTGTCAATATCTCCACATTTTTGGGCGAGAGGCGGGTCCGTTTGCAAGTTACAATGCCACCAGCAGCACTGAAAACCCGTTCTAAAGACACGCTTGCGAGTGGGCAAGACAAGTAATGTATAGCCAGGCGGGTGATCTCTGGCCACAATTCTTTTTTCCCATGCCAATACGCCAATGGGTCAGCATTAACATAGACCTCTGTTGAGTCATTCAGATAGTCCTGCACCATCGACGCAAAGTTCTCCACGGTTCCTCTACTTTGCTGAATTTTTGCTCGGACCTTTTGAGAACCATAACCAATCTCAGCTAGCCAATCCTCTTCATCACCCGATATTTCTGTTGTGTCTGGTGCAGATGATGCGGTTGCCGGTGTGTTTAACGGCTGAGAGGTCACTTCTGCCACAGCCACAGGTGCAGAAGTGGAGTCTTTTGACTGGGGATGGCCTGCTGATGCTGATGTACTGCCTTTTCCTTCAATTTCCTTCCGTTCTCTTTCAAACCTGATGGCTGACCAGGCTATCCAACGTTTGTACTTTTTAACATCTTCATCACCAAAAGGAAATAACAGCCTGCCAGCGCCTTTTTGTAGCGTGGATGCAGAATAGTAGCACAAATGTAATGCTGTTCTGAGTGGATCTTTTGAAGACGTTCATCGCCAAGTAGACGCTCTAATAATTTCTCCGCCAAAACAAAAGCTTCTTGCTTTTCTTCATTGTTTTGAAACTTTGAAGACACCGCCTTCAGTTTGTGCACCAGCATGCGCAACAATGGGATAGCTTTTCCCAAATTACAGTCCTCCCTGCTGACTGCACGCGTGAAGACCTCAAAAGGACGAAGCATGTCTGTCAGGCTTTTAACTAGCTCCCATTGCGCCGCATTTAACCTCAGGTCCTCCTTCACAGCTGTACCCATTGTTAAGAAATACTGATCGAGTACCGTAAACTGCTCATACAGACGCTCAAGCATGTAGAAGGTTGAGTTCCAACGTGTTTGCACCTCCTGGATGAGTGCTTTCACTGGCATTCGATGTTCATGTAGCAGGCTCCTCAGATGCTTCCGGGCCTTAAAAGAATGGCTGAAATGGTTGCACATTTTTCGGCAGGTGACCACTAACTGGCATGCCTGACTGTCTTTTTCCAAGAATTTTTTCACAACCAGGTTTATACAGTGCGCCAAACACGGCACTCTGAAATAGTCACCCAGTTCCATGGCCTTAACTACATTGGCGCCATTATCCGTGGAAACATAACCAATCCCGCGTTTTTTTGGAGACAGCCAGTGAAAGACCTTTGTGTTGAACTCATAAAAAATGTTTTCTGCTGTATGACGTAGCTCCAAGCCAAACATGGCTAGTGTTGCATGTTTCCGAGCAGCTTTAAAAACTTGGTCCAGGTCAGCACCTGCGTTTAGATTTGCTTTAACCCCTGAAAAAGAGACCCAGTGTGCAGTGATGCACATGTAATCAGTGCCTGCGCCACTGGTCCACATGTCTGTTGTCAGATGTATAGTGTGAACAGCACTCTTCTGCAAAGCTGCCCCAATCACCTCCAGCACATCTTCATGTAGTGCTGGAACCGCAACTCGGGCAAAATAGTATCGGCTAGGAACCTTCCATTTAGGGCAGAGCGCTGCCACTAATTCGAGAAAACCAACCCCTTCTACAAAAGAAAAAGGGAGAAGATCCAGCGCTAGCATTTTAGCCAGCTTAGTGTTATACAGACGCACCATTGGGTGGTTGCGGTCATATGGCGCGTCTGAAAATAACATTGTTGTAATGTTGCCCTGGACCATTTTACGGGATGATGATGAGGACTTCTTCGACCCAGTTACGCTCGCTGATGAACTTTTTCGCATTGGTGTCTCACTCTGTCCCACACTCTTAGTGTAGCTCCTAGGGGTACTGGGTGTAAGTGAAGTGTGTGACACTTCTTCCTCCTCGTCATCATCAAATGGAACATCAACGTTTTCTCAACTTGCAATTCGGGCTTTCTTGATCTCCTCTAGGTGCGCAAACCATTGGACAGTGTGCTTTCTGTCAAGATTACCTCTCTGACCTCCAGTCCCATAGTTGCTACCAAGCTTACCACGACTAACTGCAAGCTTACAAATGCTACAAATGGCTATGTTTTCCCTTCTTGGTGAAACAGTAAAGAAGTCCCAAACTGCGGACTTGTAATGTCTGTGGGGCCCGGAGGAGGCGATACTGGTGGTGGTCGTGCTGCTAATGCCAGATGAAGTGGAGGATGTGTATTGCTGAACTTTACTACGTTGTGCACTTTCACCACCACTAATTGAGGTCGAGGTGGATGGAGGTCCCTTCTGGCGAGTAAGAAATATGGAAGCGGTAGGTTGTGGTGTACTAGTTAACATCAATGATTGTGGTGTTCCCATTGCCTCATCGTCGACTTCATCATCACGCTCAGCAGCTTGTCAGGCTAGGGTCAAAACGTCTGTTTGCTGCATGCCCGCTGGGGCTTCAGTGACGTTAGTGATGATGACTGCGTCGTCGTCGTGAGAGTCTTCAGCAGCAGGAGTATACGCCACTTCTTGTTGAGCGTCATCACACTCCATAACTTTGAGAGTTTCGACGACCTTCCTTTTACGCTTAGCTACCTTTGTCAGATCATGGTGTGCCTTCTCAACCTCACTCTCAGACGGCAGTGGTGCTGGTTCCCAAGTAAGATCCAGATCATCAGAAGGAGGTGGGCTTGAAGAAGATGTAGACACCAACACCCTTGATCTTTTCCTTGCTCGGGATGTCGAAGACAATGAATGATCATCAGGAGGAGTGGCTTCCTCGAATGATACCTCGGCTTGATTGTCGATTTCCAGATGTGCCCCTACTTCTGGAGGAACAACTATTGTGGCCACTTGTTGTGCCCCTCCATGCACCTCTGCTTGTTCCTCTCCTTGCGCCGCCTCTCCTTCCACATGTACTTGGGCTTGTACTTGCACATGTGATTGTTGTTGCGGATGTGGTTGTTCAACACTCGTCAGATGAGTTACAACAACCTGTGTTGATTGAGGGACATTGCTGCTACTTTCTTGCGATGAGCCAACATCACTGGTCAATGGTGATTGAACAACTATACTGGCTGCCTCTGCAGCAGTCAAGGGCTTGGACCTAAGTTGGCGTGGTGGTGGTGGCACTGAGCCCAATGGAGCGGAGGTGCTGCTCCCAGCTTGGTCCCCAGCAGACCCCGCTACTGCTGCAGGCGTACTTTTTTTATCCCAAAAAATGTGGTTGTCGTCATCACACCAGTCTCCTTGGTAAGTGGCGCCACTTGCTTCTTCTGCTCCTTACTGGCAACTTTCTTGCTAGAGGAGCTACGGGCAACTTTTTTTGGGGCCATCTTCTTCAGATGTCACTCTGAACAGCAGGTCGCAGTTGCACAAGTTGCAGAGTTGTCTGTGGCCACACGCACACGTGACGTTGTGCTGCACACACCGCAGCAGGACTTCTTCCTGGCACTGGTGGTTCTCTTGTGCACCTACAAGCAATGGAAGACAGAGGAACATCAGTTATACACCCCAAAAAGTCAAAAAAACACACAAAAATCAGCACAATCCCATTCCCAGCCCATCTATGGCCTCAATGGTGTTTAAATTCAAGAAGACACCCCACAGAAAGACTAGGCCCATGCACCACTCACACTACCCCTGGGCAAAAGGCCCCACCAGCAGCCCCAAAAAAACAACAAAAAACACAAATTTCAGCACAATCCCAGCCCATCCATGGCCTCAATGGTGTTTAAATTCAAGAAGACACTCCACAGAAAGACTAGGCCCATTCAACACTCACTACCCCTGGGCATAATGGATGAAAAGTAGGCAAAATAAGTGCAGGCCTCAGACACTGCCTCTCTTCAAAATGGCCCCTTGCACCCCAAGCACATGTTGCCTGTACCAGCACTCAAGATGGCCACCACCACCAACCACATGGCCAGTCCACATCAACAGTACACCCCCAAAAAAAACTAAAAACACACAAAAATCACCACAATCCAATGCCATCCAGGATGTTTACATTAAAGAGAGTGAGACCCCACAGGCAGACTCAGTCCATGCACCACCACCCTGGGCAAAGGGCCCCACCAGCAGCCCCAAAAAAACGACAAAAACCACAAAATTCAGCACAATCCCAGTCCATCCATGGCCTCAATGGTGTTTAAATTCAAGAAGACACCCCACAGAAAGACTAGGCCCATGCACCACCCACCACCCCTGGGCAAAGGGCCCCACCAGCAGCCCCAAAAAAACGACAACAAACACAAAATTCTGCACAATCCCAGCCCATCCATGGCCTCAATGGTGTTTAAATTCAAGAAGACACTCCACAGAAAGACTAGGCCCATGCAACACTCACTACCCCTGGGCATAATGGATGAAAGCTAGGCAAAATTAGTGCAGGCCTCATACACTGCCTCTCTTCAAAATGGCCCCTTGCACCCCAAGCACATGTTGCCTGTACCAGCACTCAAGATGGCCACCACCACCAACCACATGGCCAGTCCACATGGCCAGTCCACCCCCAAAAAAAACTAAAAACACACAAAAATCACCACAATCCAATGCCATCCAGGATGTTTACATTAAAGAGAGTGAGACCCCACAGGCAGACTCAGTCCATGCACCACCTCCCCTGGGCAAAGGGCCCCACCAGCAGCCCCCAAAAAACGACAGAAACCACAACATTCAGCACAATCCCAGCCCATCCATGGCCTCAATGGTGTTTAAATTCAAGAAGACACCCCACAGAAAGACTAGGCCCATGCACCACTCACTACTCCTGGGCAAACTGCCCCACCAGCAGCCCCCACAAAAACGACAAAAAACACAAAAATCAGCAAAATCCCAGCCCATCCATGGCCTCAATGGTGTTTAAATTCAAGAAGACACCCCACAGAAAGACTAGGCCCATGCAACACTCACCACCCCTGGGCAAAGGGCCCCACCAGCAGCCCCAAAAAAACGACAAAAACCACAAAATTCAGCACAATCCCAGCCCATCCATGGCCTCAATGGTGTTTAAATTCAAGAAGACACCCCACAGAAAGACTAGGCCCATGCACCACTCACTACCCCTGGGCATAATGGATGAAAAGTAGGCAAAATAAGTGCAGGCCTCAGACACTGCCTCTCTTCAAAATGGCCCCTTGCACACCAAGCACATGTTGCCTGTACCAGCACTCAAGATGGCCACCACCACCAACCACATGGCCAGTCCACATCAACAGTACACCCCAAAAAAAAAGAAAAACACACAAAAATCACCACAATCCAATGCCATCCAGGATGTTTACATTAAAAAGACCCCACAGGCAGACTCAGTCCATGCACCACTCACTACCCCTGGGCAAAAGGCCCCAACAGCAGCCCCAAAAAATCGACAAAAAACACAAAATTAAGCACAATCCCAGCCCATCCATGGCCTCAATGATGTTTAAATTCAACAAAACAGTTGTATCATGCACCCATAACCAACCCTGGTCCTACTGGATACTGTGGCTACCCACAATATATTTTATTTAATGTTCTGAAAAAGTTCCAAAATTGTAGTTGCAGCAACTGTAATGCCCCAAACAAACTTACTTGTGAAAGTTGATTTCTAATCCAAAGGTGATCCAAAGAAAGTCAAAAAGGCCTCAAATCCAAATATCCAGCAGCACCCACAAAAAGTAATCCTTCCAGGTCAAGGTCCAAATGAAAGTGACCAGCACATGAAGAAAGCACTGGAAGGAGCCTGCTGGACAGGAACAGGAAGTTGGAGACTGTGGGACACTTCCTTCCCCCCCCCCCAAAAATGGACTCCTTGCAAAACAAAATGCAGGCAAATGTCAACCTGAGGAGTGATTCTGATAAAAATTATCATTTTCTGAAGGTTTATACTGTTTGCTGGTGGATTTCTTGTGCAGAATTGCAAAATCTCTATTTCGCGAGTGTGAGATTGTTCCTGCCCGCCGCACCTACGTGTTCGCAATTGCGAACTCTCGCGATGCGTGCTGTGCAAGGTAAGGTGGCAAGCCGCGATTACGTATTCGCGGGCGCCAACTCCCGCGGGATCTCGCAGCAAGATCCAAAATGGCGCAGCACTCGCAAAATATCGAGAAAAACAACTCGGCAAACGCTGAATGACGGAAAGTGAACGCCGTGCGCCACGCCGCGCGCCGCAGTATTGGATCACCAAGCAAAAAAATCCGCCGCGTGCGAATTGACGGATTTTCGGCAAATTCGCTAGAGTTCGCGGATTGCGAATTTACCGAAAATCCGCAAATTCCGCGAGCGGAACGGATTTTACGCCCATGCTTATATAACTGGTGTGAAACCTATGTTTTTTTCAGTGAATATATACATATATATACATATATATAAATATTCACTGAAAAAACCATAGGTTTTACACCAGTTATAGTTAGCTGGAAATTTTACTCGCATAAAACCATTGAAATTCCCACGTTATAGTTAGTTGGACTCACTATAACTTGCGCGTGCAATGCACTGCTGATGACATCACATATTACATCACTCATGACATGGTCAGTGACATCACTCATGACATCACTGATGACACCATCCAGTGAATGTGTGTCTTTCTGAAAAATAAATGTTAGTGAGTAATGTTTAAATATTTAAATATATGTGTTATTGTTTCACTTTGTGTATAAGTGGCTGCATGGGTTGGTGAGTAGCTACATGTGTATGTATATGGGTTATTAGATGTTTTTCTTAGTATTAGTATGAGTGTTTGTATGGTTTGGTGGGGGTATTACTTAGCACATAGATGCATGAATGACTGACTCTCTCTTTGTATGTGTTTTGAAGACAGCATATGTGCAGGACTGGGTGGATGAGTGTGTATATGTGTGTGTTAGTGAGTGAATGACTGTCTCACTAGTGTCTTTATCAGTAACTACATATGTTTTAATCTAGTATATGTGAATATTGATGTATATAAGTGAGTATATGTGAGAGTGAGGGATTCTAGGAGTTTCTGTTTAAATTAGTATGTGTTTCTATATGTGATTGTTTAAGAGAGTAAGTATGTGTAAGTTTCCTTAGAAGTAAAGTGGTAGTGTGTGTATAGCTATATATGCAAATGAATAGATGTTCAATAGTTTATTTGCATGTGTGAGTATGTGTGTGAGTAACTTTTGGATGCCTGTCAGTGTGTAACAGGATGTATAGGTGTATCACTACATATGATGAGTGAGTATATGTATGAGTGACTATATAGAACTGTTGGTGAATGAGTGCATGTGTATATAGATGGTGGAATTATTGAATTGGTTGTTGTAACTGGTATGGGTATCTCCATTTTGTTTGAAAATGTTAGTTTCTATTTTTGAATATGTGTTTCAAGGACTACATTACAGTGAAAGGAGGTCTGTCACTCTGTCACAATGATGGTGTCATCAGTGATGTCATGAGTGATGTCACTGACCATGTCATGAGTGATGTAATATGTGACGTCATCAGCAGTGCATTGCACGCGCAAGTTATAGTGAGTCCAACTAACTATAACGTGGGAATTTCAATGGTTTTATGCGAGTAAAATTTCCAGCTAACTATAACTGGTGTAAAACCTATGGTTTTTTCAGTGAATTTAATAGGTTTTTTAAATGCTAATTCCTAACTATAACTGGGGTGAAACCTATGGTTTTTTCAGTGAATTTCATCGGTTTTTTAATAGCAAATCTCTATAGGTATGAAAAGTAATAATTTTTATAACGAATTTTAAATTGTGTAAATATATATATTTTTTTATTGTTTGCCCTGGTACGCGCCCCGGAGCGCTCCCGGGGCGCGTACCGGTAAACGCACGGGTAAGCGCAATGTTACGGCGCGCCCCGGGGCGCGTACCGGGGAGCGTCCCGAGAGCGCTATTCCCGCGAATGAAAACAACATCATGACGTTTCGCGTAGTCGCGTGATGCGTCATATGACGCATTGCGTAAGCGCACCCGGAATCACGCGATCGCATACGATCGCACAACGTCATGACGCGCTTACGCGACGCGCCCCGGGGCACGCCCCGGGGCGCGTAGCGTAAGCGCATCGGGTCATGTGATCTGAAAATAACACTTTTCATTGGTGCAGATCAGTTTTGGTTTCCAAATGATGAAAGCTTGGATCATGTGACTTGAAAATAACACTTTTCATTGGTCCAGAACACTTTTTTTGCCCAAATGATGAAAACCCCACCTTTTTTCCTCACTCTGACTTTCATCTTTGTGAGAGGAAGACCTGTTTCTGCTTGTTCAGTCATGGCATCTGTAGTAGCTGCAGCTATTGGAACCCCACCACCACCACAACCACCTAGGAAGGAAGGACCACCTGCACAGTTCCTTCCAAACCCAGAGGAAGAGGAAGAAGAAGAGGAAGAGGAGGTAGAGCCGAGGCAGTTCTTGCATGAAGAGCCCCAGCAATCCCACCACATAGACCATTTTATATGGCAATTCTTTTCTTACCCTCGAGATCAAAAAAAGGTCAATGTCCGGTACGTGACATGCCTCATTTGCAATGCAGTTCTGTCCCGAGGCACAGACAAAAAGTATAGTTTTGGAAACTATACTATGCACCGCCACATGCAGAGGTGGCATCCAATCAATTATAGCGTTGCTGAGGTGCGTCACCTCCAGGATAACCCACCAACTCCTGTGGCCAGTATATCGTCACAGGAAACTCTATCGGGACCAGAGGCGAGGGAGACGGTCCCAAGTATTCAAAAATATTTTTTGCACCTGAAGCTAGTGTGCATTTATTGTGGTCCACTAATTTCTTATGGGGAGAGGAGTATCATTTTAATTAATAGAGCATTTGAAAACCACAAGTGCTCAAAACACCCCAAGAAGTAATTTCTTTTTTGCTCCTGTTGAGCCCTTTCTAATGCCTGTTTTCCTTGTTCCGCCTAAAAAAAAACAAAAAAAATATAAAATTGTTTAAAAACAAAAACAAAAAAAGTTCTTTTCAGAACTACCTCCCATTTATAAAAAATTGCTAAAATGTTTAACACTCTGGCAATCTCTTTTTTTTTTTATTCGCTCCCCGGTACGCTCCCCGGTGCGCGTACCGGGCGCTCCCCCCGCGAAAATCCAAAAAAAACGAAAACATTTTTTTTACCCGAGGGACCCTTTTATGGCCCCCACATCAAACCTAGAGGGTCAGGGGGGGTGTACCCTGCCCCCTTTTCATTATTTTCCCTTTTGTTTTTACCACCTCTTGTGTCTCGATCCTACCGAGACACAAGATGGCGGCCGCTGCGAACTGTTTCGATTGTTTACAGACACCCGAGAGCCAATCAGCTTACCGTGCGCAGGTTGCGTGGCGCGCCCGGATACATTTTTTTTAACCTTAATTACTCAAAATCCTCTGGACCACATATCTTGAGACATAGCAAAGGCACATCGGGCTACCAGTCCCTACAATTTTGCCAAGTTTGGGGAAAATCCATTCAGCCGTTCGAGCTAAAAGTGCGACAGACCGCCCTATGGAAATTAACATGGGGAAAACACGTTTTGGGACCCCCCTTTTATCTCGGCCCCCGCTTGACGAATCCCCCCCAAACTTTCAGGGAAGGAGCAGAGCGCCGCGAGGCGAAGTTGCTGAAAGATTCAGGCTGATTCCTCAACCGGCGCCAAAGTTATTCCAAATAGAATGTTGCAATTTTTCCAGTGAATATCTACGGTTAATTAAATGCTGATTCCTAACTTTAACATCCTGAAACATGTGTTTTTTTCAGTGACTTTCTATGTTTTTTAACCCCTTGTCCGCTAGCCACATTCCCCCGCTGTGCTGTTCTCCCAAGATGTCTTAAACCTCACTTATCTCTTGAAGGCTCACTATCATCGACTCCTCAGAATGTTAGACCTACCAAATATAAAACAGAAATCTTAACCATAACACTGCTGTAAGTCTCACCAAGTTTGTGAAGGTATGCATGCATGTGTCTATGCTTTTACCTAGTGACATGTTACATAAAAATAAACATACAAATACTTGAATACCCGTGATTCAAACAGCATACTATGTAAATTTGTGTGCAAGAAGGTGTATGTATTTCTTTCTACTCATAATACAGGATACATGGGTACTCAATAGTTTATTTGAGGGCTCTATAACACCTATATACATAAGATATGTCTGCCTATGCAACCGAATGATAGAGCATAACTGAAAAGATTTGACCACTTATAGGAGAAGCTACCCACTTTTTAAGCTACCATCTTCCGATGCATAACACATGTGAGAATACATGTTCAAGTACACATATACCTTAGTCACAAGAGTACGCAGACCTTTGATTCAGACAGCTTGAACTTCCAATTTTAGTACAGAAAGAGGCAAGAGAAGTACAGAAAAAGGAAAGAGGAGTGCATAAGGAAGCAACAGGGGTGCAGCAGCAGGCAATTGAGTTGCAGAAAGAGGTAAGAGAGATGCAGAAAGAAGATAGCAAGGTGCAGAAGTTTAGACTGAAGGAAAAGAGGCACAGAAGGAGGCTAGAGAGGTGCAGAAAGAGGGAAGAGGGATGCAGTAAGAGGCAAGAGGGGAAATGAAGGAAGAAAAAGAGGTGCAGAAAGAAGCAAAAAAAGTATTGAAAGAACCAACAGTGGTGCAGAAAGTGGAAAGAGGGGTGGAGAAAGAGCAATGAGATATAATGAAAAAGGCATGAGAAGTGCAGATAGAGGGGTGCAGAAAGAGGCAAGAGGGGTGCAGAAAGAAGCAGGAGAGATGCAGAAAGAAGCAAGACACGTGCAAAAAGAGACAACACAGAAGTGCAGAAAGAGACAAGAGGGGTGCAGAAAAGAGACAAGAGAATTATAGAAAGAAGCAACAATAATGTAGAAAGATGCAGGAGAAGTGCAGAAAGAAGCAACAGAAATGCATAGAGGCAAGGGGAGTGTAGAATGAAGCAACAGCTGTACAGAAGGTAGCAAGAGAAGTACATAAAGAGACAAGATAGGTACAGAAACAGGTAAGAGAGGTACAGAAAGAGGGAACAGGGATTCAGAAAGAGGCAAGATAGATACAGATATAGGGAAGAGGGGTACAGAAATAGGGAGAGGGTACAGAAAGAGGCAAGAGGGGTGTAGAAAGAAGCAAGTGAGGTGCAGAAAGAGGCAGGAGAGGTTCTGAAACAGGCAAGAGAAGTGCAGAAAAGGGCAAGATAGGTGCTGAAAAAAGCAACAGAGGTGCAGAAAGAAGCAAGGGAAATGATGAAAGAGAGAAGAGAGCTCCGTAAAGAAACAAGAAAGGTGCAGAAAAAAGCAGCAGAAGTGCAGAAAGAGGTAAGAGAGGTGCAGAAAGAGGTAAGAGGGATGCAGAAAAGTCAACAGTGACAAGAGAGCTCAAGAAAGAAACAAGAGAGGTGCAGAACAAACGCCAGAGAAATACAGAAAGAGGCAAGAGAGTAGCGGAAAAAGACAAGAGAGGCTCATGAAAAAGGCAACAGAGGTGCAGAAAGAGGCATCTGAGTACAGAAACAGGTAAGAGGGACACAGAAAGAGACAAGAGAAGTGCGGAAAGAAGCAACAGAAGTGCAGAAGGAGGCAGGAAAACTGCAGAAATAGGTAAGAGAGGTACAGAAACAGACAAGAGAGGTGCAGAAAGAAAGAACATGGGTGCAGAAAGAGGGAATAGGGGTGCAGAAAGAAGCAAGTGAGATGCAGAAACAGGCATCAAAGATGCAGAAAGAGGCAAGAGAGGTACTGAAACAGGCAAGACAAGTGCTAAAAGAAGCAACAGAGGTTCAGAAAGAAGCATGGGAAATGATGAAAGAGAGAAGAGAGCTCCGTAAAGAAACAAGAGAGGTGCAGAAAAAAGCAGGAGAAGTACAGAAAGAGGTAAGAGACGTGCCGAAAGAGGTAAGAGGGATGGAGAAAAGGCAACAGTGGTGCAGAAAGACCCAAGTGAGCTTCAGAAACAGGTAAGAAAGGCACAGAAAGAGGCAAGAGAGCTTCAGAAAGAAGCAACAGAGGTGCAGAAGGAGGCAAGAAAACTGCAGAAATTGACAAGAGTTGCAGAAACAGGAAAGAGTGGTGCAAAAAAAAGGGAACAGGTATAGAAAGAAGCAAGAGAGGTACAGAAAGAAGGAAGAATGGTACAGAAAGAGGCAAGAGGGAAATAGAAAGAAGCAACAGGGGTACAGAAAGATGCAAGAAAAGTACAGAAAGAAACAAAAGAGGTGCAGAAAGAGGCAAAGCAAGTGCCGAAAGAAGGAACAGAAATATAGAAAGAGGTAAGACAAGTGCAGAAACGCGTAAGAGATGTGCTGAAAGAAACAAATGAGGTGCAGAAGGAAGCAAGAGTAGTGATTATAGAGACAAAAGAGTTGCATAAATGGACAAGAGAGGTGCAAAAAAGAGCAACAGAAATGTAGAAAGAGGCAAGAGATGTGCAGAATAAAGCAACAGAACTGAGGAAAGAGACACAAGAAGTGCAGAAAGAAGCAAGAGAGGTACAGAAACAGGCAAGAGAGGTACAGAAAGAGGGTTAAGGGTTACAGAAAAAGGCAATAGGGGTACAGAAAGAAGCAAGTGAGGTGCAGAAAGAGGCAACAGAGGTGCAAAAAGAGACAACAGAGGTGCAAAAAGAGACAACTGAGGTGAAGAAACAGGCAAGAGAAGTGCGGAAAGATGCGAAAGAAGTGCTGAAAGAAGCAACAGAGGTACAGAGAGAAGCAAGGGAAGTGATGAAAGAGATGAGTGCTGCAAAAAAAACACTAGAGGTACAGAAAAAAAACAAAGAAGTACAGAGAGAAGCAAGTGAGGTGCAGCAAGAGGCAAGCGAGGTGCAGAAAGAGGCAAACGAAGTCCAGAAATTAGAAACTGAGGTGCAGAAATAGGCAAGAGAGGTGCAGAAAGAGGCAAGAGAACTGCAGAAAGAAGCAACAGCTATGCAAAAGGTGGCAAGAGAACTGTAGGAGGAGGCAAGTGAGTTGCATGAACAGGCAAGAGATGTGCAGAAAGAGGCAAATGGGGTGCAGAAAGAGGCAAGAGGGGTGCCGAAAGAAGCAAGAGAGGTGAGGAAAGAAGCAAGCAAAGTACAGAAAGAACCAACAGAGGTTCAGAAAGAGGCAATAGGGGTGCAGAAAGAGGCAAGAGAAGTGAGGAAAGAGGCAAGGCAAGTGCAGAAAGAAGGAACAGAAATATACAAAGAGGCAAGAGACGTGCAGAAAGAAGCAACAGCGGTGCAGAAAGAGGCAATAAAGGTGTAGACTATAAAAACAAAAGAGGTTTAGAAAAAAGCAAGAGGTGCAGAAAGAGGCAAGGAAACTGCAGAAAGAAGCAACAGAGGTGCAAAAGGTGTCGAGAGAACTGCAGAAATAGGCAAGGGAGTTGTAGAAACAGGCAACAGAGGTGCAGAAAGAAGCAGTAGGGGGATAGAAAGAGGCACACGAAGTGATGAAAGAAGCAACGGAGGTGCAGACAGAAGCAATGCAAGTGCAGAAAGAAGGACCAGAAATGTAGAAAGAGGCAGGAAGAATGCAGAAAGAAGCAAAAGAATTGCTGAAGGATGCAAGAGAAGTGCAGAAAGAAGCAGCAGAGATGCGCAAAAAGATAAGAGGGGTGCAGAAAGACACAAGAGAAATGTAGGAAGAGGCAAGAGAGGTGCAGAATGAGGGAAGAGGGAGGCAGAAAGAGGTAAGAGGGGTGACACAATAAGTAATAGAGGTGCATAAAGAAGCACAAGAAGTGCAGGAAGAAGCAACAGAGGTACAGAAAATGGCAAGAGGGGTGCAGAAAGACACAAAAGAAGTGCAGAAAGAAGCAACAGAAATGCAGAAAGAGGCAAGAGAAGTGCAGAAAGAAGTAAGCGAGGAACATAAAGGGGCAATAGAAGTGTAAAAAGAGTATAGAGAGGTGCAGAAAGAAGCAATAGATGTGAATAAAGAGTGAAGAAAGGTGCAGAAAATAGAAGCAAAAGAGGTGCAGAAAAAGCAAGAAAGGTGCAGAAAGAGGCACGAGAACTGCAAAAAGAAGCAACAGAGGAGCAAAAAGTGGCAAGAATACTGCAGAAATAGGCACGAGAGTTGCAGAAACAGGCAACAAAGGTATCGAAAGAGAGAAGAGGGATGCAGAAAAAGGCAAGAAGGGTGCAGAAAGAAGCCAGAGAGGTGTAGAAAGAAGCAAGAGAAGGGCAGAAAGAACCAACAGAGGTACAAAAATAGGCACTAGTGGTGCAGAAAGAGGCACACGAAGTGCTGAAAGAAGCAACAGAGGTACAGAAAGAGGCAAGGTAAGTACAGAAAGAAGGAACAGAAATGTAGAAAGAGGCAAGAGAAGTGCAGAAAGAAGCAACAAAGGTGCAGAAAGTGGCAGGAGAAGTACAGAAAGAAACAACATAGGTGCATAAAGATGCAAGAGGGGTACAGAAAGACACAGGAGAAGTGCAGAAAGAAGCAAGAGAGGTGCAAAAAGAGGGAAGGGGTGTGCAGAAAGAAGCAAGAGGGGTACAGAAAGAGGCAATAGAAGTGCATAAAGAAGCAAGAGACGTGCAGACAGAAACAACAGAGATGGCAGAAAGAGGCAAGAGGAGTACGGAAAGAAACAAAAGAAGTGCAGAAAGAAACAACAGAAATGCAGATTTTGGCAAGAGACGTGCAGAAAGAGGCAAGAGAGATGCAGACAAAAGCAAGGGATCCGCATAAAGAAGCCAGTGGGGTGCAGAAAGAGGCAAGGGAGAAAGAGGCAAGAGGGGTACAGAAAGAAGAAAGAGGATGCAGAAAGACACAAGAGAAGAGCAGAAAGAAGCAACAGATGTACATATAGAGGCAAGAAAGGTGCAGAAAAAGGCAAAATGGGTGCAGAAAGATGCAAGAGAGGTAAATAAAAAAGCAAGAAAAGTTTAGAATGAACCAACACAGGTGCAGAAAAAGGCAAGGCAAGTGTCTAAAGAAGGACAGATATGTAGAAAGAGGTAAGAGAAGTGCTGAAACGGGTAAGAGACGTGCTTAAAGAAGCAACAGAGGTGCAGAAAGAAGCAAGATAAGTGATGATAAAGTCAAGAATGTTGTATAAAGAGACAGGAGACGTGCAAAAAAAGCAACAGAAGTGTGGAATGTAGCAACAGAAATGAAGAAAGAGACACAACAAGTGCAGAAAGAGGCAAGAGAGGTTCAGAAATATGCAAGAGAAGTGCAGAAAGAGGCAAGAGAGGTGCAGAAACAGGCAAAAGAGGTGCAGAAATAGGGAAGAGGGGTACGAAAAAAGACAAGAGAGGTGCAGGAAGAGGGTTGCAGAAAAAAGGCAACAGACGTGCAGAAAGAAGCAAGTGAGCTGCAGAAAGGGGAAACAGAGGTGGAGAAAGAGGCAAGAGGGGTGCAGAAAGACACAAGGGAAGTGCAGAAAAGAGGCAAGAGAGGTGGAAAAAGACGAAAGAGGGAGGCAAGAGGAGCGCAGAAAGAAGGAATAGAGGTACAGAAAGAAGCAAGAGAAGTGTAGAAAGAATCCTTGATGTTGCTGTTGAAACCCGCCTCAACAGACGAGGCGGGTTTCAACAGCAACATCAAGGATTCCAGCAACAACATCAAGGCCCTTTTTTAGCCAGAGGCCAGACGAAACCGCATGGAAAGACAAGGAACAATCCTTAACCATGGGAGATGTCGACAAGACGACAAAACTACAAGAACTGACTCCCTCGCCGATATTCAACCTGTCGAATAAAACGCTTACAAAAGATGAAGAGTCAATTTTAAGAAAAGGACTCACTTTTGTTCCATCAAAACATACAGACTTTGTCAAACTTAAGACAGAAGTGATTGAATTTTGTCGGAAAGTGAGACTAAAATCGTTCTTTGCAGATAACACTTACCAGCCTGCAATAGAAACGACAGGGTTACGCAACAAATCATCTTTTTGTCCTCCCACCAGTAGAGTACCTAAAGAGGTGATCACATTTGAACGAACTATATTATCTGCCGTGACTGAAATGGAAAACAAGAGAAAATGGATTAAATACAACGTATCCAAAGCCGAGTCAACAGCTTTAACCAACCTAAAAGCAGATACTTCAGTCATCATAAAACAGGCCGATAAGGGCGGGTCAATTGTCATCTAGGATAAGGAGTTATACATTCAAGAAGTTCGGAGGCAACTAAACGATGAAACTTGTTATCGTAAAATCAACAAAGATCCAACATCTGATTTAAAGAATGAATTGTTTGCAATAATTGACGAAGGTTTCGATCAAGGCTTTCTTGGCAAAAAGGAGATGGATTACCTTAAAATCAAATATCCAAGAATCCCTTTATTATATGTATTGCCAAAAATACATAAAAACGAAACAACACCTCCTGGCCGCCCGATAGTTTCTGGCTGTGAATCCTTACTGGAACCAATTTCCAAGTTTGTGGATTTTTTCCTAAAACCTTTTCTCCATCAGGTTAAATCTTTTGTACAGGATACAACTGATTTCATTAATAAACTGACCACAATCGAATTTGACAAAGGCATCCATCTAATGGTAACAATGGACATCACGTCCTTATACACCCAAATACCTCAGGATGAGGGAGTTGATGTCCTAGAATTATATTTGGAAGAGCGTGAGAGACCACATAAGGTACCAACGGCATTCATTAAAAAACTTGCTGAATTTGCTCTAAAGAGGAACTTCAATTTTAATGGAGAATTCTTCTTCCAAATAGGAGGTGTGGCGTTGGGATGCTCATTTGCCCCAGAACTTGCTGTGCTATTCATGTCCAAATATGAGGAAACTTTCGTCTACAAGAACAATCCCTTTGCACAATGGATAACACACTGGTATCGATTTATAGACAATATCTTCTTCGTCTGGACAGGCTCGGAAGAGGATTTGAGAAATGTTCATGAGTCGATCAAAAACAGAATGCCCACAATTAAATTCAGCATGGAACACTCTAAAGACAAAATGCCGTTCTTGGATGTCGAGGTCTACCCTTCAAATGGAGGCCTGGTGACAACACTATATAAAAAACCAACGGATCGAAACAAAGCCTTGCATTTTGGAAGCAATCATCCACGTTGCCTTAAGGATAATCTCCGCTCAAAACTATTGTATAAAGACCTTGACCCGATCGCACTACACTTCCCATGTTCCTATGCGGACCAGTTAGTGAATGCGACAGAGAAGCAGTTTGAACGAAAAGGAACAGTCGTTCGAATACGCCGCATTGTGCCCCGTCTCATTTAAGTAAGCAAGACCAAAACAACGCCAGTCTAAGGAATTATTTTACCAACTTGACGGAGAATTATACATTTTTTAACACTGGGTCCTTCATTGGTTGCAGATACGCCGGCGAGAGCACACAAAGAATAAAACCTACACAACCAGCCTGAGCGTCTCATGAAGGTAAGCGCTGCTTCGCAGCGACCGTGCATTCAGAATTAGTACCAATCTAAATAGGCTAGCTCGATTGACTGAGTCAACCCTTTCTCCTCCTCGTTCTTTAGAGTGCTGAGAGTCAGGCAGCGTATACACAAAAAATAAGACGCCAAAATGATACAACAAGTAAGTGACTGTAGATGTACATGTGGCAGAAAGTCGTATGACATGGTCAGAATTGGGCTTTTGATCTTGGTTTTTTCCTGCATTTATTGTAGTTGGACGTCGTGGACATTCCAGTTAAACTCTGATGAGCGAGAGGTAAGGTCTGGAGGCTTGTAGTTTTGGGGACAGGCAGCTGAGAGACAAAAACTCGAATTCTAAAAAAGCCTTTTTGTTCTCCATTACAGATATTGGTCCTGATGAGAACTCCTAATTGATGCGAGTTCGAAACGCGTAGACTTTCAAAAATAAGCCAAAAATCAAAGAATTAAAAAGTGATAGGAATCAGTAAATTGTATATATTTCTTGGTCTAAAACATATATTGGCTTGTGTTGCGAATATTTAGATTCCAACATATATATATAATCATTGATGTATCTTTGTTTTGTCTGTACTGGTATGATTGATGGATGATTGAGGTTTGAATGAAGAAATGTTGAATGTATTATTGTAAATAGGAAAGTTGTTTTTGACAATACGATTGCGAATTTTGTTGTGTATATAAGGTTTTAGAATTTGTGTAAAAGTTTGATAAAACATATGTTCAAATAGAAGAGTAATTCATAAAATAAGAAGCAAATAAAATAATTGGAATTAAATCCAACAAACATATTGTTCCTATCGTATGTTGTGACCCAAAAAGATGTCAGGTTAACTTGTTAGCGGCATGTGCATCTATTTTGTTCATTATAAGCTTGTGGCAAGCTGTGTTGTTGGGAGCCCAGACCCAGTGGTGGTTTTTTGCCTATCTCAGTACAGCACAACTCATGCACCGTTTATGATACAATGTTTTGGGTATAATTTCACATTTGCTGCCCCTACCTGAGTGTACCACAAGTCATGGACCCTTTACGATACAATCTTTTGTGTATTATTTCATACCTGCAGGCCCTACCTTAGTGCAGCACAATCATTGGCCCCTTTATGATTGAATCTCTGTGTCTGATTCAATGATTACTGTTGTACTTGTTGCCAGCACCAACCATTCCTGGAGGGCTGGCTTACACTCACCCCACATGCATTTAGCACAGACATCACTGGGCATGTTACCCTGGTAAAAAGAGTCGAGCACACGTGCCCGTACCCAGTTCCACTGACTCTCTGTGTCTGTATGTTCATTATGTTTGCAAGATGCTGCCCCTGGGCCGTACCACATTACATTGTGCTGTGGACGGCGTATGCAACCATGTTACCTCTGGCAGTGGGGAAAACTATGGTTATGTAACTTTGTCTCAGTCATTGTACAAGTACGTACATAGAGACTGGATCATTAGAGTACTGCAAGGAGAGTGTATAGTGAATTTATAAGTGCTTGGGGATTGGTGGAGTGATTGTATAAGTACATATGTTGGCGCAGCCTAACCCTGAACAGGAGTTTGGCTCTAATTGGCTGCCCTCCATGGGCCAAAAACTGAAACATGAACTTTGCAAGGCGCTGTATTGCTACAGCTGCAAATCTCCACTAAATGTTCAGTAAACATTCATATCCACACAGATGTGTTATATCTACCATCTTTCATGTGTGGGACTATGGATGAATGTGGGGTCAGTGATTCCCCGTACCTTCCATGTTGGCCATGTTTGAGACTTGGCTCACAGAGTGACACATTGGCGCTTACAACCTGGGTGGCGGCAGCACTACAACAGGGACACCCGCATCAGTTAATTCCTCATACAGCCCAGGACAGAGCCATGCTCTGTAGTCATTCTTCACAGCCTCACGTAGGACTGGCATACGCCAGGCCCTTGCACTCCGCTTACACTTACAGGGAAGGACAACAGCGCTACATGGCCCAGAATTTCATTGCAGTGATCGGCTGGTCACAGCCTAGTTGCCAGTATGCCACAGCCACTCACTCATGGCTGATATACACCCACACCACACCCATCCAGCACAGGCATTACCGGACACGTGACCTGCCAATAAAAAAGACCGGGCACACGTGCACTATGCCTTTCCAGAGTTGCTTGTACCAGATGCACTGTGGCCGGCACAGGCACACCGGCACGGGATGGTGACTTTCGGTCCACTGAGGTACGGGTACCGTAACTGCTGAGCGGGTGTACAGCCTGCGGGGATGGCCCGTCCCGGCGGTCTGGACAGCTCAGGATTTGTATGCCCTGCTGGACAGCAGTGTAGGCCTACGCCATCAGACAGTGCAGGCCTACCACCACGTGGAGTCTCCTCGCTGCTCACAGAGTTAGTGGCAACACAAGGGCTGAGCAGGTGTGCAGCCTCCGATGAAAAGCAGGGTGCACTGGTATGTACTCCGCCATGGTGAAATCAAAGCCCAGCACCAAATGTGAGACCTGGTGGCCTGCGGGGAGTGGACTGCATGATATGCAGAGTGCCCTGCCCGCGGGCTCCATGCTTGAGGTTTGCAGTGGGACGTGATAGGGCCTCTTTTCTACACGCAGCTTGGGAAAGGTGAGCAGAGAGGCTTTTTTGGCCAGCGGCGGGCAGTCACCTCCAAGCAGTGGGAGTGGAGGTGGTGCAGCAACCTGGGTGCACAGCGGCGGGCAGTCACCTCTGGGCAGTGGGAGTGGATGGGGTACAGCAGCCTGGATGCGCAGCAGTGGGCAGACACGTCTGGGCAGTGGAAGTGGATGGGCTGCAGCAGCCTGGGTGTGCAGCAGTGGGCAGACATCTGTGGGCAGTGGAAGTGGATGGGGTGCAGCAGCCTGGATGCACAAAGGCGGGATAGTGATTTAGGCGTGCACAGTTGTATTTACTCTGCCATTACTGCTTGCATACTAGGTTTCAGATGAGTAAGCTTGAGGGCTCCACTATGTCCCGGCACGTGGTTGGAAACACACCAGTGGCAGAAAGCTGAGCTTTGAGGGTTTTGTCAACAGTACTGGCACTCACTGTCCCTCTCCATCTATTCATTTCTCTCCCTCACACTCTTTATCTCTCTCTTCCTCGCTCTCTTTCTCTCTTTCTCTCTCTCTCTCTCTCTCTCTCTCTCTCTCTCTATCTCTTCCTCTCTCTCACACTGTTTCTCTATTTCTCTCTCTCTTCCTCTCTCTCACTATTCCTCTCTCTCTTTCTCTCTCTCTCACTCTTCCGCTGTTTCTCTCTTCCTCTTTCTCACACTGTTTCTCTTTTTCTCTCTCTCTTCCTCTTTCTCACTGTTTCTCTCTCTCTTCTTCTCTCTCTCACTCCTTCTCTCTGTCTTCCTCTCACTCTTTTTTCCTTTCTCTCTCTTCTTCTCTCTCACTCTTTCTCTCTCTCTCCTTTGATGGACGCATCTTATCTAGCAGGCTGTGATTCACAGATTAATTACCCCCCCGACACGGACCTCCCGCCACAAGGCGATGACTTCAGCTCCAATAAGTTAGTGCCAGCAGAGCGGAGCGCGTGTGCAGCCTGCGATGATGCATGGCCATCCTGACAATCATTACCCAGTCTGAATTGTGAGCTTGGCTTGACCGCGTGTACGCCATGGCTGAGGAGGTTGCTTCGGCATGTGGTGGACCCTCTTTGACACTCGCTGGTGGCGGAAGGGGAGCAGAGAGGCTTGTTTCTGCAGCAGCGGGCAGTCACCTCTTGGCGGTGGGAGTGGATAGTGTGCAGCAGCCTGGGTGCACAAGAGAGGGCAGACACCTCTGAGCTGTGGGAGTGGATGGGGTACAGCAGCCTGGGTGCACAGCAGCAGGCAGATACCTCTGGACATTGGGAGTGGATGAGGTACATCAGCCTGGGGGTGCAGAGGCGGGCAGACACCTCTGGGCAGCGAGAGTCGATGGGGTGTAGCAGCCTGGGTGCGCAGAGGCGAAACAGAGAATTATGCGTGTGCAGTTGTATGTACTCTGCCATTACTGATTTTATACTAAGTTTCAGATGACTAAACTTGAGGGCTGCACGTAGTTGGAGACACTCCAGTGGCAGAAAGGTGAGCTGTGAGGATTTTCTCCAGAGTTTCAACACTCACTCTCCCTCTCCATCTCTTCCTTTCTGTCACTCACACTCTTTCACTTTCTCTCTATCACTTCCTTTCTCTCTCTCTCTTTCTCTGTCTCTTCCTGTCTCTCTCATTCTTTCTCTCTTCCTCTTTGTCTCACTCTTTCTCTCTCTCTCTTCCTTTTTCTTACACTGTTTCCCTCTTTATCTCTCTCTCTCTTCCTTGTATCTCACTCTTTCTCTCTTTCTCTTTCTCTCTCTCTTCCTCTTCCTCTCTTCTCACTCTATCTCTCTTTCTCTGTCTTCCCCTCTCTCCCACTCTTTCTTTCTTTCTTTCCCTCTCTCTCTCTCTCTCTCTCTCACTCTTTCTCTCTTTCTCTCTCTCTCTCTCTCTCTCTCTCCTTTGATGGACGCATGACGCACAATCTTATCTTTCTTTTTATCTTGTGGTCTATAATTCACAAATTGTTAAGGGATGACACACCATGCCTGTACCTACTTTTATTTTGTTGTTTTGTTTAAATAAAATGTTTTAGATGTAAATTCAAAGATGACTGAGGGCCAGATGTAGGTAAATCATATTTACCGACTCTTAAATACCGAATTTTACCGATTCGGTATTTAAGAGTCGGTAAATATGAAGTACCGAGATGTAGGTAAATCCAGATGTGGATTTACCGATTCTTTAAAAGTCGGTATTTACCGATTTGGTAAATACCGACCGGTAATGCTCCATTCATTCCTATGGGCTTTGAAGCCCATAGGAATGAATGGGGCATTACCGGTCGGTATTTACCGATCGGTAAATACCGATTTTTGGCAAGGGTGCAGGGGGTGTCACTTTGACACCCTCTAGCACCCCCAAAAAAGGTTCGGGGGCCATATGGCAGGCAGACCTGCCCTAAGGGCAGGTCTGCCTGTCATATGGCACAGGTGTGCATGCACACATGTGCATGCACACCTGAATCGGTATTTCACCATCAAATTGAATTTGATGGTAAAATACCGATTTCTTAGGCCTTGTGGGACTCATAAGAGTCCCACCTACATATCGATTTTACAGATTCTGTAAATATACCGGTCGGTAAATTTACCGACCGGTATATTTATAGATTCGGTAAAATTACCAATCGGTAAATTTACCGAACGGTAAATTTACCGATTCTGCCCCCTACATCTCAAATTCCTTTTACCGGTCGGTAACGGCCGAATTCGGCCGTTACCGACCGGTAAAACCCTACCTACATCTGGCCCTGAGATTCTTATTTGTCCAACCTCACAAGCTTCTTCTTTATTATAATTGTGCGACATCAGCCAATGTGTTACATTCCAGATTTCCTAAGGTTGCTGTCACATTTGTTTGTGGAGGGGTGAGGGGGATGGCGGACAAAGGGCTGGTGGTGGGGGGGGTGTTGGAGCAGTGTTGGGTGTCTGAGCTGCATGATCATTAGCTCCATCGCATCTGTTGTCATTCAGGTGTGGTTCTGGGCTGGGTTCCCTTTCATGTTGCAGGTTGTAGTCCCACTTTACACCAGCTCACAGCAGGCGTAAACTTCCTGCTACTAACACACCTTATCGCCAGTTTTTTACTCTTTTGACCATCTTGCTGGTGGTTGAGAAACTTGCAAAGTGATGTGTTCACTCCTTTTCTCACGGGAACGGCTACTCTACATATCATTAGCAATATTTGCCGGGGAATCCGTGACAAAGCTTTTTGAGGCTGCTATCGCTGGTAAACTGGTGATATGAGCTGTTTCCTCGAGCTTGTGAATGGTGCGTTACATTTATCACCATTTTGGTTGCGATAAAGTGCTGTTAACTTGGCAATGTGTCCTTGTGAATATATCAATCGGTGTTTGAAAGACTTAAGAAGTACTCGAGTGCCGCGCTGAGAGCCGGGCACCCATCGCTTTCACACAGGGGTCACGCTGAGAGCCGCGCTAGCGTTGCAACTCCATTTTTTTTTAAACATCCACTCTTACTAATTTACATTCGCCTCAGGAACCCCATCCCCGGAGCATGCCGACATGTTCATTATTTTAAAAAAAAAAACTAGAAGAGGACTGCGTCGGCCCCCCTCCTGTGGCCAATTCAGGCCCAAAGACCCCATCCCCCGGGGCAAGGCTTCACCTTTGGGGACGTGGGTGAGCCCCAATGCTCCCTCGGTCCCGATGGCTCCCACGTCCTGCGGGAGCCGGCATTGCTTTCCCAGTCGGGGAGCTGCTGACATGCAGCGCCCCGTGTGAAGAAGCAATCAACTTTGGATTTTCGAAGCAAGAGCAGGTTTCCCAGTTCTCCGTTCCAAAATCCAAAGCAAGTTTGCTATGACAGGGCGAGAGCCACGTGGCTCTCGCCCTGTCATAGCAAATAGCAGTGTCCCGGGGTGGGCACCCCAGGACACTGCAGGAGCCAACCCTGGGGTGTGGCGGTCCCCAGAGCCATCACGGGCTCCAGGAGGAGGTCCGTGTGCCCCCTCCAAACATGAGTGAAGCCCGGGGGAGGTGATGGTCCGCGATCCCCAGCGGGCCCGCTATTATATTTTTTCAAAGAAATGCTCTAGGACTTAGTCCACCTGGGGGCCTCATTAAAATAAAACACGGGAACACACGCTTCATTGTTTTTAAACAATTTTGGCAACATTCGTGACCCAAGCGTGAGTTGAACCGAAATTTAAAAATGCTTTTTTGGCCTTAGGGGGCCTATATAATATATACCCGAGCTGCTTTAAACATTAAGCTTCCTGGGAGTTGTAGTCCGAACATTTTGTAACGCCCTGCAACAGGTGAGCATAACTGCTTTTGGGGGAGGAGCGGACCAACGTCATCTACAGAAGAGGCAGCAAGGTGAACACTTACCATGACTTTCCTTTCTTGTGTTGGGCGCTGAAGAAGGCGCAATGCCGAAATGCTTCTGCCACCACGAGAACCGTTCTGAGGAAATAAAAGCCTTTCCAACCAGTTCTCCTCAGGGCTTCTGCTTCTTTTTCGGAGGGAGACTGTTGCTGATATTTTCTGCGCCTGCCAGTGGCGCAGGTCAGAAGCCCCCGCCTCGTCATTGGGTCCGGACCAAAATCTGGCAGCTTCACGGCACTTCTTCACCTCCAGGGATGGATAGTGTCCGGTACCCGCCTCTCCAACAGGACGACCAGAGCAGTTGAGGTTTTTTGCCTCTATCAGGGTATTTTGCTTCGTGCACTTTGACCCCTGCTCATTCCTCTTCCTGTGCGGGGGCTGAGGCGGCACGAGGGGACTCAAGGAGAGACTTTATTGACACAGAACCTTTGTTGAGGGTGTTGGTATCCTGCTTTATTTGTGATCCGCTGCTGTTATTTTAACCAACACACTCCCCTCATTTTACCGACCCGAGCTGCTTTGAACATTAAGCTTCCTGGGAGTTGTAGTCCGAAAATGTTGTAAATCCCTGCAACAGGTGAGCATAACTGCTTTTGGGGGAGGAGCGGACCAAAGTCATCTACAGAAGAGGCAGCAAGGTGAACACTTACCATGACTTTCCTTTCTTGTGTTGGGCGCTGAAGAAGGTGCAATGCCGAAATGCATCTGCCGCCACGAGAACCGTTCTGAGGAAATAAAAGCCTTTCCAACCAGTTCTCCTCAGGGCTTCTGCTTCTTTTTCGGAGGGAGACTGTTGCTGATACTTTCTGCGCCTGCCAGTGGCGCAGGTCAGAAGCCCCCGCCTCGTCATTGGGTCCGGACCAAAATCTGGCAGCTTCACGGCACTTCTTCACCTGCAGGGATGGATAGTGTCCGGTACCCGCCTCTCCAACAGGACGACCAGAGCAGTTGAGGTATTTTGCCTCTATCAGGGTATTTTGCTTAATGCACTTTGACCCCTGCTCATTCCTCTTCCTGTGCGGGGGGCTGAGGCGGTACGAGGGGACTCAAGGAGAGACTTTATTGACACAGAACCTTTGTTGAGGGTCTTGGTATCCTGCTTTATTTGTGTTCCGCTGCTGTTATTTTAACCAACACACTCCCCTCATTGTGATGTATTCCTATAGGTAATGTATCGATTCCCCTATTCCTGACCCTGGTTTGGTTAATAATTAACTAGCAGCCATCCAACGGTGCAAAAACCGTTATCTGATTAAGCCACACCACGGCACAGAAGCGCGTTATCTGATTAGGTCATAACGCATGCCATCTAATTAGACAAGCGATATTCCTCCAGCCCCTGATAAGGCATACGGAGTTCTCAAAACAAATCAAACCTACAGCGACCTGGGAAATTCCCATAGCCATTGTTTTGATTTCACCGAGAACTTCAGCAAAAGAATGTGCGAACGAGCCCGTTCATATGACATCCTTATTGACGTATATATGTCCATCCTTACGTCAATCTCGGCACCTTTCAGGTATAAATATTACCGACATTGCCTTAAGCAAACACATGCGGTGGTGACGAGATCGGAGCAGCGAGACGTGCTGAGGAGCCCAGCAGAGAGCGAAGCCCACAGACGCTGCCCCGCCTTCCTGACGCGCTGAGAACGAGACGCTGCCTTTCTCCTGCCGAGAAATCCAGCTCCGGCGCTTCCAAGCAGCCCTCGCAGGCAGCTGGAATATCAAGACCTGGGATAAGAGATACCAGCCCTCCATCATTCTAGATCTCAGGTACAGAACTGAATAACCCCTTGCAGAGAATTCTCGAGTCAGTCCCTTGGCAAACCAAACTTAACTTAAACTGCTACTTATCTACTCCCGCCCACGTATTAGGCTTAGGTCAGGTACATTGGGGTAGGCGTGGTTAGAAGCACCAGTTGAGTACGATTAGTCAAATGTATATATGTATGTATCTATTTTATCCATTTTAAAGTATCATATGGCTCAGAAACCATATCAATGCTTTTACAGTATTATTTTATAATTCTGTCTCTACTGTATGCACTTTACTTAACTACAAGTATTGCAATAATAGCGATTCATTTCTCTTGTATGAGAAAAGAGACTGATCAATAAATAACATCTTTTATTGAACCACGTCCATCTCTTATTTCTCTACAAACTGGTGAAACTAAGAATGCACGTACTGACTGAGTAAAATAAGTTGTCTATCGTTTTCACACGACTCTAGAGATACACTCGTGATTAGGGGAGAGCAAAGTTGTCATGTTCTATGGTTGTCAGAAACTAAATCCCTTCTTGTCTATCCAGGGAGGTTAAAATCCTCCTTGCCTATTCGAGAAAGTTTCTAGTGAACTCTGAGCTAGCTGGCAAACACAAAACTTTAAGTCTAATATCGTCGGTAGAAGACCTAGTTAACCTCTGCCCTAGGTCTATACTATTGAAGATATTATTCCAATGCGCAGAGCCTATTGGGATAATAGGAACTACACTACATGGCGCCCAACTTTTGGATAGGCGATAAAACTAACGCAAGACATTAGAGTAACTCAGTCGTGCTTTTTCACACAGAACCCCTTTTTCCCATAATACTCCAAAGACGTCTGGAGTGGGTGAAAGGTCATATCCGCCAAACCTCGCAGGAGGAGACTCCTATGTATGGTTCTTGGTTAATTCAACGTTGAAGGATACACTGCTCCAAAATATTGTGCATCTAATCTTTGTTTCCATAGAAACCTGATCTGCAAACAAACAGAATAACTTTCCTGTAAGTAAAATGACAGAAAGTGAAGAAGAAAGGGAGACAATTAGACTAGCAGCTGAACTCCTAGAAGCAGACAATACTCTACTGGAAAATGACCCAAATGCAATACTCATCCCGGTCAACATAAGGAAATCTATAACCTTAAAACTTATAGAAAATGGACTGACACCAAGAGGTGGTACAGTCATATTCGTAATTGAGGCACACGCATATCGGCAGACAGAGGTATTCTATTCATGGATAAACTTTCCAGCAGCAAACGCTGTAACAAAGGACTTCCTCTATTACAAAATAGAGGAACCTCCTAGTGAGTACACTCCTTTCAAGGAAGTGGAAATACCACTCAAATTCCAAGAGCACCTGCTCTTGTTTCATGGCGCCCTAAAACATAATAATCACATCACCAGGCTCGGTCCACTAGGTAGACCAGGAGCAACGTGGCCGGTCCTAGCCGGATATACACCACATCCAGACATTGAAGAAATGCCTGCACCAGAGCTTTTAACACAGCTAAAACAATTAATAAAAATACATAGACAATTAGTCCAATATGTAATGCGGACTTCAACAATCCAACCAGTAATTAAAATTCCAAAGCTGAACAGTCATCAGGGGAACACAAATAAAATTACACCACAGAACATACAGTCCTGTCTAGGTAAGGTCCCCGCAAAACGTGAACAAATTCCTTTCTGGCTAGCACAAAAAATAACTCAAATAGAGGCGGTGTTTCCAGATACCACCCCTGTTGAGAAACATAGGATTCTGACTATCTGTCTTCCAATGGGAATCACACCACATGTGGAGGACTGTGACACTTGGGGAACAGTCTTTGCTTCCATTTACACAAAAACACATGGTGTACCATCCATATCAGTAATACCAGATGTGCTAAAACAGATTCAAGATGAATACGGGCCAGAACCCGCCTTAACTCTCGGTATGAAATTACTGAAAGATTTTAAGCAGGTCTCGGCAATATTATTAGCCAACATAAAGGGAGAAGCAGCAAATGTGGCGATTCGCCAGAGGTTAAAAGAGACAAATATAGCAGACCAACCATCTGAAATTGCCAGAATCATAGAAAAATCCTATGAAGAACTAGGAAGAGATAGTTTGGGTGGAATACCAGTGAAACCCCAACTAGTTGAAAGTCCTGAAAAGGTATTTATAAAAAATAATTTAAACAATCAAAAAAAGAGCTGGGATGGAAATAAACAATCCAATCCTAAAGAAAAAAGATTCCAGTCCAGAGGAAGGTCTCCTTGGCAGAGAGAGAGATCTCCCGACCAAGGACGCAAGTCTCCCCAACGGGAGCCCTCTGTGAAAAAATACAACCTTAGAAATAGGGATAATATAAAGAAACCTGATTGATATCAAGATATTGATACACGTCCCTCTCAATCTTTTCAGACTTCCTCGCAGAAATCGGAAAGAAGAGGACGATCAGAACAAAGGAAAGAGCACGTCAAGTCCAAAGACAAAGAACCTGCTCATCTAAATAAAAAATTAAAATTTCCAAAAAAGAAGGTAGCCAGTATTAAAGTAATCAACAATGCCGAGAATACTGAGGACACAGCTGAAAAACGGAGAATGGGCTCAGACAATGCTAGACAGCGCAGCAGAAGTGAGCATAGCTCACAAAGTCCTTATGAATCATCTGGAGACAGTGGACACGAATGAATACATTCAGGTGGAAACTGCAGATACCAGAGTTAGCAAACCTCATAAAATATATGAAATAACATTGCGTATAGAGGGGGATAAGACTAGAAAAATAAGGGGACTATTTTGGGATAATTTTTCCAAGGGCTATGACATCCTTCTAGCTGAACAAGACTGGCCTCCAGAGTTTGTCAGGGAGTGCCCACATGGCGAAGAAATAATTATGCCTGCTTTCTCAAACCATATTCCAATTCATAAAAAATATACACTTGCAAGAAAGTGGGCAGTAGCTCAAGCCCCTGCCTTATATAAAAATCATGTGGGATGGGATGAGGACTCTCCTCCTCACAAAATCCAGTTAAAATCACAACCTACTGCCCAGAGGCAGTACCCGATTAAGCAAGAAGCAAAAAAACAGGTAAAAGAGATCCTAGATCATCTTGAATACCAGGGGGTGATTGAAACTTGCACCTCACAAATGAACAACCCTTTGTTTCCTGTCTCCAAGCCAGACAATTCATATCGTCTTGTTTTGGACTACAGACACCTTAACTCATGTTGCAAAACATTTGCAGTACAAAACTCGCACAGTGCTGCACTAATGAATAACATAGTGCGCAAAAAATACAAAACAACCTTAGACATTTCTAATGGTTTCTTTTGTCAAAATATAGCACCAGAGAGCAGATATTTGACGGCGTTCTCAATAAATGGCACGCAAAAGAATTTCTGTCGTTTGCCCCAGGGGTTCAAGAACAGCCCAGGATTATTCTCAGCGAGAGTAACAGAATTACTACAAACATATGATGACGAGGCATTATCTTATGTCGACGACATCTATCTAACAGACGATGACTTGGATACTCACTTGAAGAGAGTGAACACCATGATACTTGGGTTCGCAGCAGAGGGTTACAAATTCAACTTTAAAAAGTCAAGAATTGCCCATATAACAGTCCTGTTTTTAGGATATGAACTATCAAGTGAAGGCAAAAGCCTGGCTGACAATTTCCTAGAGAAATGTGCTGTAATCCAAGCACCCAGAACACTAAAAAAACCTACAATCAATTCTAGGCTTCCTGAATTTCGGAAGAACTTACATTATAAATTATGCAGAGAGAATTAAACCTCTCTATGATCTAATAAAACCAGATTTTAAAAGAATCAATTGGACTCAAAAACACAGAGAAATTTTGAGATCTTTACAAACAGATATGTTAGTTAAAACAAAATTACAAACACGTGACAACACACGAAACCTTGTGATTCGAGTCATCCCAGGAAGATGCGGATTCACATACCTGACCTCTAATGAGGGAGAGAAGGTACCAATAGCATACAAATCACATTTGTACACAGAAGCTGAAAAAAGGTTCAGCATTAAGGAAAACATTGTTCATGCGGTTCAAACAGCTGTAGAAAAAGAAAAATACCAAGCAGACGGTAGACAGGTTACAGTCAGAACAGCAGAATCAGCTTTTGAGGCATTAACAACACCATGTAATTTACCGACAACTGCACTAAATCCAGAATGGATACAATGGGTAAATTCTGTTGCTACAGACAAAGTAAAATACTATTTTGACCCGGAAATGAAAGAATTAAAATATTTAGAATATGAGAAAGAATACCCTCTGCCAATCGACATTCTGCCTTTACGACAGTACGCCTGTGTAATACATACAGACGGGCATGCTCAACCCTCAGTTTGGGGAGAGCTGGCTTACAAGGCCACATGCGAAATTGTAAAAGAAGTGTGGCGCGGAGGTAAATTAAGACCTCTACTTACAAAAACACACTCAGTGGAAAATAATTCAGAACAACAAACGGAAATAATTTCATTAAAAATGGCGCTAGATAATGCCGATCGCGAATTCCCGACACTTATAGTGTGCGATTCGTATTTCTGCGTCAAAACATACAATTATGATTTGAAGAAATGGATTCAAAACGATTACAAAAATGACACAGGTGCAACAATAAAGCAAAATGTGCTTTGGGAACAAGTAGTTCTTTTACAGAAAGAACTACCAAAAACTCACGTGATACATTCACTGAGTCATCAGCGTGATGGCGTTCACGTTGCAGGGAATTCATTGGCTGAGACAGCCAGAGCGGTAGCAACTAAACCGGCTTCCGTAGCTACAAAAAAGCATACAGAAAAACACATTGACGGTGAAACTGTGCTGGCGGTGAAAACGTCATCAAAAGGCGACTGCTCGGTCAATTATCCACTCAATTATACATACATAATCGATGCAAACTCCGTTCCTTTTGCTCGAATCCCTGGAGTGGGGGATAGAGTGATTCCAAACACGGACAGGAGAGGCTTGTTAATAGCAGACGCACATATGGGTGAGGGTCTCAGACACCTTAAGCTAAAAGATTCTCTGGAAGAATTACAATTAGTGTACTGGTGGCCAGGCATGAGCCTGCATCATCACATTTTTGTAAAAAACTGTCCAGACTGCAATAGAGATCGCAGTTGCGAGCGAGGAGGACTATTACCATGGCACTTCACTCCAGAAAAAGAACAACAATAAGAAAGTACCCATCACAAAAAATCGTTATATTAACATAAAAAGATTAATTTTCACTTATAATGTAGACCCCAGCGCTCGGCTGACGTCTGGACTGTTATACAAAGATTTGCGAGTCTAGAATGGCATATACGCTAGGAGCATGCTACGTTTTGACTAATGTATTCCCTTTAGCCCTCAAGCTTATGGGGAAGCATGGCCAAATGAGCATAGCATAACGGGACTCTTCTCACTTCCTTCCTGAGGGATACGGGATGGTGTAAAGAAAAAACCAAGACATAAAGCAATCTATAACGGAAAAGGTATTAGGTTCGGGTACTGGGTGGGTCAAACATCTAATAAGTGTCCAACGTAGTCTAAATAACCTGCCAAGGAATTCTCTGAAAGGGTTCAGTCCGTACGAACTATTGTTCGGGACTAGAATGATAATCCAAGAGCTTGATAGTCAGACTTCAGTGGTTAAAGACAAAAGCTTTGATATCAAAGATCGTTTGGCTATTTTGCAGGACTTAAATGAAACAAGAAAAGACCTGAGCAACATAAAACTGAAACAACAGCCAACAACCACTGAAGAGAAACCACCTGTCCCAGCAAGGTCTGTCTGGATTCCAAAAGTCGGGGATCTAGTCATAGAAAAGATCGCGGTAAAGAAGGAATTTGGGCCTTCTTACAGAAAAGCAGTTCCTGTCTTGTCTGTCAACGGGACAAGATCAGTAGTACTACCGCCCCTTGCTGGTAAAAAGGAGAACCGAGTTGTATCCATCGACCTGGTTAAACCACAATCATGTGGCCGATAACAAACAGTAGGCCAAGTGGACTCCCAAGAAGTAGCAGAACACCAATGTTTGCTACGAATACAGAGGCTCAAAATGGAAGACTGATCACATTTGGGAAATCTTCAGTGAATCAACAAGGACTATGCAACAAAGCAATGGAACTTGAACCTCTTAAAACCCAAATTAAAACTTTTCATCAAGAAACAACAACCTATGATGATGTAACTGCAGACTTTGTTAATGAAACAAAACAAAATCCAAAAACAATTGGAACAATTGACAGAACAGCATCCGGCTACTTCATCAACTTCGATGATTCATCTGAAGACCTGAGTGACGCAAAGAAACAGTCATCAACAAAAACTTTTAAAGACAAAGCTAAGGAACTTTTTCAACAGCTGAAAGAAACCTATCTGATCTCTCCATGGATTGAATTTTGGGTGGCCTTCGGTGCATTTATCCTCATTCTTTGGCTCATCCTAGTACTATGTTTGGGACATTTCATTGAGGGGAAATATGCTAAAATGGACACAGCAAACCAGAAAATCAACTTGGTCCTTAAACCACACACATCTTCACACATCGAAAAAAGAGAACTTTCTTCAGTAAACTTCACAGCCAATCCTATACCTGGCGGTGTAGCATGGGACAAAACTGATTATGAAATCTATGGTCCGGTTGAAATCCTGAAATATCCACACCAATTCAAGATCTCATTGAGTGACTTTGTAAAACCAAGCTCATTTGCAGATGATTGGGACTTTGAAAGTATCAATGATATGATGTCTGATCTTGTTATGTCTGCTAAAGTCACAGAACATGATTATTTGCAGGGTTCGTCTAATTATGATCAGATGTTCTGCTACAACCATTATGGTAACCATTATCTACATAAATCTGCTCAACCTAGAAATGTTTTAAATTATAACCAATGGGAACATTGTGCTACTCCTCCAAAAGATAGCTCAAAAACATTTTATGATAAATATTCATACTTTTCAGGGTTTAACACAAGTAATGCAGAAACATTTTATTTCAAATTGTCAAATAAGACAGGTATGAAGACCATGCTTACAAACACAAAATTGATATATTCCGATTCATTCTTTGAACAAATGAATACATTTGGGTTTGATTTCTGGAACAATAATATTGAAGCAAAAACTGTTTGGGGTACAAGAGATTGGCAAGTACAAGGTATAGAATCGTTATTTAGAGCCTGCATGATCCCAGAACAAATTATATTTTTGAACGACACTATTCAACAAACTACCTGTCTTGGCTTAGCCAAAATCAAAGATTTGAACAAACCGTCTATTCCAAAGCCAACAGTGAACAGTAATAGCTCTATAGATGTTGAGATAGACGTAAACCATATATTAAACCAAAACAGAACACATCCTGAATGGAACAAATGGTTGATCTGGCCCACAGATACAAATAACTGTCAAGACAGATTCCTGAACAAAGAACAGGGGTTCACATTGACTAGGCCAGACCCTAGATATTCCCAAAGACAACATCCAGGGATAGTAACAACCTACAGCGTGGGCAAGCTCTGCCTTCAATGGCTACAAACGTCCACACTGGCTGAAATTAAGCAACACCTAACTTTACTTACAGAAGGTGCTGACTTGCGTAATTTCATATTGGGACCACGCAAACAGCGTCAAAAACGTTTCATAGCGGCCTCTATATATGCAGCTTATAACGAAGTTTGGAAAGTAACTCAAATTGAGACAGCAGAAAAAATACGGGAAATTGACTGTATTAATTTGGAAAAATCACTTTCTGTGGTGGACAATGGGTTAATGACTCTGTCCTCCAGAATATATTCTCTGGACAGCATTGTGTCTTCAGCAATCAATATAATATCGCAAGACTTACTGATGTTACAACACGGTCAGTCCCAATTGAGTTCTATTGTACAGCTTGGCTGGACGTTACAAAATTTGCGTTCTGGCTATGTGCCTTGGGGTTTAATCAACACAACGTCATTATTTAATATCTTTAATCTCACTGATAAACAAATCAGTTTGGCACAGAAGGGTGCTGACTATACAATTCTGAGCATTGAAAAACTTGAGAGATTACCATTGACAATGTCAGAACGACCTGTCATTGAATGGATAATACATGGAATAATAAATATTCCGATAACTACTTTCCAGTTTCAATTCTGCCAAAAATATATACCGGCAGGCCAGTATGAAAGGTTGGGTAAAGGATACATTAAGTCAATATGGAACTTGCCCTATACACACGAATGTGTCAGCAATAAAGGCCAGAAAGTGTTTCTCAGTGGCGATAATTGTGCAAGATCACTGAGCGGTACACTTCTGTGTCAGGGTATTAGTTTGCACGGAGCCTGTGAAGGGACTTCAAATAACCTTTCATGTTACCAGCTAGGCACACCTGCAACACGAATAGAACCATTCTTTAGGAGACTCTCGAACGGGAGTTACATTCTAATTGTAGATCGCAGATGTTGTAGTTTGCTGCCCGGAAAACCTTATCTCATAAATGTGACTAGGAAGGTCATGTGCTGTGAACATGTATTGTTCCCCAGCGACTCTGCAGACAGGGAGGCAAGGTTATGGCCCGATTTGAAAATTGCTTCTATTCGAATAGATACTTTAAGCAGAATGAAGACTGTGCTCCTACAGACGCCGACGAGGCTCACGTCATCAAAAGAAACGTATGATCTCCAAGTTGCAAGGACAACAGAAGAGATTCATTCATTGTTATCAACTAAATATTTCTGATACCACTGGTATCTCCAGTGTATTTAAAGCAGTGTTTTCGGGTGCTTTAACTCCATTCAAAGCCATCCTGGGTATTTTTCCAGACTTTGTCCATTCCATTTTTGGCGGACTTCCTCTCCTTTTAGGACTAGTAGCGGGTATTCTATTTTTGATCCTGTTATTTCGCTATGGCAAACCATGTCACAGACAAAACACCTGCGACAAGGGAAGAAATGATCCTAGCCATTGGCTACCGGGACCAGGTAACTAAAATCCTTGGACTATCCCGGCTTAGAGACCTGAACATGACTTGGTTTCTTTCATTTAGACCAATGTGGCAAAGTTGTGTTATGCCTGTATTAAGATGCTTGCTATGCGGCGAAGAATGCGTGTTCGACACCTGTCTGGCACTACAATCGGATGTGCCAATGGACGCAGATACCTTGTTGGGTCCGGTAACGGCTCATGCATTGTGCTGTCCCCAGCGGCTACCAATCCTGATGACGGCATTCGTGGAGTCTTCACCACTACGATTGAGGGGTAGTGAAGTACAAGATGAAAGCAGCATCGATCAGGTACGACCTTCAGTCAGCTATGCTGATCAAAACATCAATGGAGGCAATCATGCTCAAGCTCATGAATGCATGGTAACAACTTTTTCCGAATTAGTGGAACTTACGCAAGAAGCTGTTGACAATTTTTTCAACAGTCTAAATGATATGATGTTTTCACCAGAACAGCAGGAATAACTTTGAGCAAATTGGCACTCGGAGTTCCCTACATGCTGAATTTGGCCTTCAACTTTTTAAAGAAAAGCGATATGAAAAATTCTCTCATAATTTTTTTCAGAATGCAAGAACTTTTCCCCAATTCCAAAATATTTATGATTTTTGGGACACTTATCTTCTGCTTAAAGTAGACGTTATTCTTAGAGAACTAAATTTCTATTTTTAGGTAGTCACAAGTCATTCGCTATGCTAGCACTGTTATACATAAATTTATGATTGTGATGAAATGGTCTCGCATTTTTTTTCTTCTGTATTTAGAGCCATTTCATGTGTAATTTTCGCGTTTATTGATGCTGAATTTAGAAATATGCGTTATATATTTAGCATTATTAGACAGCTTGTGCATATAGTATATGTGACAGTATATGTGATTGTGTTTTTATATATTCTATAAAATCCAATTTCCGGAATGCATATAAATGTATTTTTGGGGTGGTACGGTATACACAAACGCTACTGATATTCACTATGCCTAGATTTGTAAATATGGACATAGTCTACGTGGAGTGGGTGTGATGTATTCCTATAGGTACTGTATCGATTCCCCTATTCCTGACCCTGGTTTGGTTAATAATTAACTAGCAGCCATCCAACGGTGCAAAAACCGTTATCTGATTAAGCCACATCACGGCACAGAAGCGTGTTATCTGATTAGGTCATAACGCATGCCATCTAATTAGACAAGCGATATTCCTCCAGCCCCTGATAAGGCATACGGAGTTCTCAAAACAAATCAAACCTACAGCGACCTGGGAAATTCCCATAGCCATTGTTTTGATTTCACCGAGAACTTCAGCAAAAGAATGTGCGAACGAGCCCGTTCATATGACATCCTTATTGACGTATATATGTCCATCCTTACGTCAATCTCGGCACCTTTCAGGTATAAATATTACCGACATTGCCTTAAGCAAACACATGCGGTGGTGACGAGATCGGAGCAGCGAGACGTGCTGAGGAGCCCAGCAGAGAGCGAAGCCCACAGACGCTGCCCCGCCTTCCTGACGCGCTGAGAACGAGACGCTGCCTTTCTCCTGCCGAGAAATCCAGCTCCGGCGCTTCCAAGCAGCCCTCGCAGGCAGCTGGAATATCAAGACCTGGGATAAGAGATACCAGCCCTCCATCATTCTAGATCTCAGGTACAGAACTGAATAACCCCCTGCAGAGAATTCTCGAGTCAGTCCCTTGGCAAACCAAACTTAACTTAAACTGCTACTTATCTACTCCCGCCCACGTATTAGGCTTAGGTCATGTACATTGGGGTAGGCGTGGTTAGAAGCACCAGTTGAGTACGATTAGTCAAATGTATATATGTATGTATCTATTTTATCCATTTTAAAGTATCATATGGCTCAGAAACCATATCAATGCTTTTACAGTATTATTTTATAATTCTGTCTCTACTGTATGCACTTTACTTAACTACAAGTATTGCAATAATAGCGATTCATTTCTCTTGTATGAGAAAAGAGACTGATCAATAAATAACATCTTTTATTGAACCACGCCCATCTCTTATTTCTCTACAAACTGGTGAAACTAAGAATGCACGTACTGACTGAGTAAAATAAGTTGTCTATTGTTTTCACACGACTCTAGAGATACACTCTTGATTAGGGGAGAGCAAAGTTGTCATGTTCTATGGTTGTCAGAAACTAAATCCCTTCTTGTCTATCCAGGGAGGTTAAAATCCTCCTTGCCTATTCGAGAAAGTTTCCAGTGAACTCTGAGCTAGCTGGCAAACACAAACCTTTAAGTCTAATATCGTCGGTAGAAGACCTAGTTAACCTCTGCCCTAGGTCTATACTATTGAAGATATTATTTCAATGCGCAGAGCCTATTGGGATAATAGGAACTACACTACATCATTTCACCGACCCAAGCTGCTTTGAACATTAAGCTTCCTGGGAGTTGTAGTCCGAACATTTTGTAACGCCCTGCAACAGGTGAGCATTACTGCTTTTGGGGGAGGAGCGGACCAACGTCATCTACAGAAGAGGCAGCAAGGTGAACACTTACCATGACTTTCCTTTCTTGTGTTGGGCGCTGAAGAAGGCGCAATGCCGAAATGCATCTGCCTCCACGAGAACCGTTCTGAGGAAATAAAAGCCTTTCCAACCAGTTCTCCTCAGGGCTTCTGCTTCTTTTTCGGAGGGAGACTGTTGCTGATATTTTCGGCGCCTGCCAGTGGCACAGGTCAGAAGCCCCCGCCTCGTCATTGGGTCCGGACCAAAATCTGGCAGCTTCACGGCATTTCTTAGCCTCCAGGGATGGATAGTGTCCGGTACCCGCCTCTCCAACAGGACGACCAGAGCAGTTGAGGTATTTTGCCTCTATCAGGGTATTTTGCTTTGTGCACTTTGACCCCTGCTCATTCCTCTTCCTGTGCGGGGGGCTGAGGCGGCACGAGGGCACTCAAGGAGAGACTTTATTGACACAGAACCTTTGTGGAGGGTCTTGGTATCCTGCTTTATTTGTGATCCGCTGCTGTTATTTTAACCAACACACTCCCCTCATTTCACCGACCCGAGCTGCTTTGAACATTAAGCTTCCTGGGAGTTGTAGTCCGAACATTTTGTAACGCCCTGCAACAGGTGAGCATAACTGCTTTTGGGGGAGGAGCGGACCAACGTCATCTACAGAAGAGGCAGCAAGGTGAACACTTACCATGACTTTCCTTTCTTGTGTTGGGCGCTGAAAAAGGCGCAATGCCGAAATGCATCTGCCGCCACGAGAACCGTTCTGAGGAAATAAAAGCCTTTCCAACCAGTTCTCCTCAGGGCTTCTGCTTCTTTTTCGGAGGGAGACTGTTGCTGATATTTTCTGTGCCTGCCAGTGGCGCTGGTCAGAAGCCCCCGCCTCGTCATTGGGTCCGGACCGAAATCTGGCAGCTTCACGGCACTTCTTCACCTCCAGGGATGGATAGTGTCCGGTACCCGCCTCTCCAACAGGACAACCAGAGCAGTTGAGGTATTTTGCCTCTATCAGGGTATTTTGCTTTGTGCACTTTGACCCCAGCTCATTCCTCTTCCTGTGCGGGGGGCTGAGGCGGCACGAGGGGACTCAAGGAGAGACTTTATTGACACAGAACCTTTGTGGAGGGTCTTGGCATCCTGCTTTATTTGTGATCCGCTGCTGTTATTTTAACCAACACACTCCCCTCATTTCACCGACCCGAGCTGCTTTGAACATTAAGCTTCCTGGGAGTTGTAGTCCGAACATTTTGTAACGCCCTGCAACAGGTGAGCATAACTGCTTCTGGGGGAGGAGTGGACCAACGTCATCTACAGAAGAGGCAGCAAGGTGAACACTTACCATGACTTTCCTTTCTTGTGTTGGGCGCTGAAGAAGGCGCAATGCCGAAATGCATCTGCTGCCACGAGAACCGTTCTGAGGAAATAAAAGCCTTTCCAACCCGTTCTCCTCAGGGCTTCTGCTTCTTTTTCTGAGGGAGACTGTTGCTGATATTTTCTGCGCCTGCCAGTGGCGCTGGTCAGAAGCCCCCGCCTCGTCATTGGGTCCGGACCAAAATCTGGCAGCTTCACGGCACTTCTTCACCTCCAGGGATGGATAGTGTCCGGTACCCGCCTCTCCAACAGGACGACCAGAGCAGTTGAGGTATTTTGCCTCTATCAGGGTATTTTGCTTCGTGCACTTTGACCCCAGCTCATTCCTCTTCCTGTGCGGGGGGCTGAGGCGGCACGAGGGGACTCAAGGAGAGACTTTATTGACACAGAACCTTTGTGGAGGGTCTTGGCATCCTTCTTTATTTATGATCCGCTGCTGTTATTTTAACCAACACACTCCCCTCATTTCACCGACCCGAGCTGCTTTGAACATTAAGCTTCCTGGGAGTTGTAGTCCGAACATTTTGTAACGCCCTGCAACAGGTGAGCATAACTGCTTTTGGGGGAGGAGCGGACCAACGTCATCTACAGAAGAGGCAGCAAGGTGAACACTTACCATGACTTTCCTTTCTTGTGTTGGGCGCTGAAGAAGGCGCGATGCCGAAATGCATCTGCCGCCACGAGAACCGTTCTGAGGAAATAAAAGCCTTTCCAACCAGTTCTCCTCAGGGCTTCTGCTTCTTTTTCGAAGGGAGACTGTTGCTAAGATATATATATATATATATATATTACCTACTGGCGGTCGCCAGTAGGTATATATAGTTAGGATTTTTTCTCTATGGGATTTTTGAAAATTCTATGTCTAATAACTTTGGCGTTTGTGGACGGAATTGGCTGAAATTTTCAGGAAAATGGCACATTTTGTTTCTGAGCAGCCCCTGAAAATTTGGGGGGGGGGGGGTTTGTCAAGGAGGGGCCGAGAAAAAAGGGGGGTCCCAAAACGCGTTTTTCCAATGTTAATTTCCATAGGGCGGTTGGCCTCACTTTTAGCCCGAACGGCTGAATGGATTTGCACGAAACTTGGCAAAATTGTAGGGACTGGTAGCCCGATGTGCCTTTGCTAGGTCTCAATATATGTGCTCCAGTGGATTTTGAGAAATTAACGTTCAAAAAAAGATATATATCTGTAACAGCGGACCGGGCAGCGCTCCAGTTCGCGTACTTTTCGCGTTACGGAGCTTTGTGAAGCGAAGCTGATTGGTTCTCCGGCGTCTGTAAACATTCCAAACAGTCCGTAGCGGCCGCCATCTTGTCTCTCGGTAGGATCGAGAGACAAGAGGAGGCCAAAGCGAAGGGGCAAATGACCATAAGGGGGCATAGTAGATCCTTCCTGACCCCCTAGGTTTGATGTGGAGGTTTTAAAAGGGCCCCGCGGGGCAAAAAAAAATAAATAAATAATAATCGAACGGCTGAATGGATTTGCACGAAACTTGGCAAAATTGTAGGGACTGGTAGCCCGATGTGCCTTTGCTAGGTCTCAATATATGTGCTCCAGTGGATTTTGAGAAATTAACGTTCAAAAAAATATATATATCTGTAACATTGCGCTCCGGGCAGCGCTCCACTTCGCGTACTTTTCGCGTTACGGAGCTTTGTGAAGCGAAGCTGATTGGTTCTCCGGCGTCTGTAAACATTCCAAACAGTCCGTAGCGGCCGCCATCTTGTCTCTCGGTAGGATCGAGAGACAAGAGGAGGCCAAAGCGAAGGGGCAAATGACCATAAGGGGGCATAGTAGATCCTCCCTGACCCCATAGGTTTGATGTGGAGGCTTTAAAAGGGCTCCGCGGGGCAAAAAAAAAAAAATAGTTTTTTTGGTGGGGTGCGCCCTGTTAGCATAACGGGAAGCGGACTGGGGAGCGTACTACAAGGAAAGAAGAATGATTGACTTTTAACTTATTGTATGTTTATAGACTTTTTTTAAACTTTTTTTTCTGCTGAGTGACGTCTCGGCCTATCTCCACGGGATGCAGTCCCTACCATCTCGGCGTTTAAGCCCAGGGGGACCGGTAGTGTGGGAGAGATAACGGGGCATATTATCAAGGGGGTTTATCTCCGCTTTTTTGGCTTTAAAAGCCAAGAAAGCGGAGATAAAATTATCTCCGTATTACCTAGCTGTCGCTAACACCAGTTAGCGACCGCTAGTAGGAGATAGCGACCATCTTGGGCCCCACTTTGCAGTTCAGTGATATTTATCACTAATGACATGCAAAGTGGGCATGGCAAGATGTTAGCGACTGGAAACAGTCGCTAACATCGCTATCTCCTATTACCAACTTTTGGAGATATTCGCGCTAAGCGCGAATATCTCCAAAAAGTAACACCTGCCCTGAGCAGTTCTTAGCCATGTTATCCAATGGGAGGTGGATAACATGGCTAAGAGCATTAGCTCGGTAATGCATGAATATCGCTGACTTTTCAGCGATATTAATGCATTGCGGCCGTTTTTTATCGCATTTGCGATAAACCTTGATAATAGCAAGGTTTATCTGCGATAATTTCTGACGATGCTTAGCGGTAAAAAATTCGTTGCTAAGCATCGTTAGGGATAAATATCGCTTAACTTTGGTAATATGCCCCAACGTCTGTTAACGTTCGATTTGAAGGAAATCAGGAAGTGTTGAAAAACATTGTCTGCGCCATCTTGCCTTTTTTCAAATGCCACACTTTTGTCGTGCACGGCAGCCATTTTAGATGCCTTGACCAGACCCACTCTCTGCACGCTGTCGATCCTTAGCATGGCTCCCCACCCTCGCAAGCATCTCCCCCAGGCACTGGTCACCCCCGCTCTCTGTCTTATGCATGGGCAATAAACCTCCCCCCATCTGCGCTGCTCTTCCCTGAGAATCACACCCTGTGCCCGCCCGACACCTCCCTTTCGCCCTATTCACTACCGCACCCTCTGACACTCCTCTTCCTCTGTGTCCGATTGTCCAGGCCGGTCCCAGGCTATCAGCTAGCCTTGCAGATGTAGTTTATGGCCCCAGCTATAAAGAATCACCCCTCTTCAAAGGAGTTATAGTAGATCAAGGCCCACACCCGATGAGATCTGTCACACCACACGCGTTCCTACTATCTGAAAACCATCCTGTATTGTGATTGGGGAGGGGACCGAGCCTGAAGCGGAAGATTCCAGGGATGACTCTTTGTACATCAAAGTTTTTACAATTATGTGTCACATTAAAAATATATAGCACTCCAACAAAGTAGTAGGATTATAAAACTTTAATAACTTATAAATATATACAACAAAACAAAAACAGTAAAAACATTTAAACATTTTTAGGGAAAAAGAAGGAACAATGGTCAGTAGCGGTCGGTTGTGCGAATAGTCCCAAGGCAGCACAACGTCCAGATTTCTGGACGGCACCCAGGTGATGTTGCCTGGGTGCCGCACTGATTTGGGTATCCGGCGTGGGGCGTCCCGGGGGGTGGGTCATCAGTAGTGGTCTGTTGTGCGAATAGTTCCAAGGCAGCAGAACGCGCTGAAATGTGGATGGCACCAAGGTGATGTCCAGTAAGTTGCCGCCCTCCGAATAACGGCGTGGGGCGCCCCGGGGGGGGGGGGGGGAGGCAGCGTGAACGGGCCTCCCCAGGTGGAGCCTCGTCTGCTGTAGTGGGGCGCCCCTTTACCGTTTCAGTTGCCATTCCGTCCGCTTTTGGTCCACTGTGTCAAAATCCGCAATTCAGCTGAGTTGCGCCCACTCTTGCGGTGCAGCGATAGGCGGCTGTCACAGGACTCTCAAAATGGCGGAAGGCTCTTTCCTTTTTGGGCCTGGTCCACTGAAATGGCCCTGGGACACCTTGGAAATCGGACGCTTGTCTGCTAGGTCTTGGACCCCATTCTCGAAAGCGTCCCCTCCGCCTTGAGGATTCTACAAAAGTCTTGGGGGCCCCCGACTCCTGCAGGCTTCCGGTGGGGAGCAGCTGCCATGATTGCTCGCGGAATGACCAGGACGGAGCCATGAGATGGTGGTGCTTTCATGCTGACGCCAGCTTCAGTCTGAAACATCCAGAAACAAGGTGGGGCTTTCATCGTTTGAAAAAAAAAAAAAGTTTTCATCCAATGAAAAGTGTTATTTTTAGGTCATATGATCAAGCCTTCCATCATTAGGAAACCAAAAGTAAAATGAACCAATGAAAAGTTTTATAAACAAGTCACATGACCTGTTATGCGGCATAGGGTATAAAAAGTGTAGAAAATCCGTTGGCACATGAGGCGGCGTCAGTAGCGGACCGATGTGCGAATAGGCCGAAGGCAGCACAACGCGCCAAGATCCGGATGGCACCGAGGTGGTGTCCAGCAAGTTGCCGCACTGGTGTGGCCATCCTACAATGCTGAAAGTCGGCGTGGGGCGCCCCGTTGGCCTGTGAAATGGCGGCAGTAGCGGACCGATGTGCGAATGGGGCCAAAGGCAGCGCAACAATATTTTCTGAATAGAAGACACCACAAGGCGCTGAGATGCCAAGATCCGGATGGCACTGAGGTGGTGTCTAGCAAGTTGCCGCACTGGTGTGGCCATCCTACAATGCTGAAAGTCGGCGTGGGGCGCCCCGTTGGCCTGTGAGATGGCAGCAGTAGCGGACCGATGTGCGAATGGGGCCAAAGGCAGCGCAACAATATTTTCTGAATAGAAGACACCACAAGGCGCTGAGATGCCAAGATCCGGATGGCACCGAGGTAGTGTCTAGCAAGTTGCCTGTTGTACATTGATTCTTCATGTAATATGCTTGTCTTTTGTCTTAGTCCTTTCTTTGTGTTTTCTTGTTCCCTCTCTACCACAATGCCTATGTATGTTCTGACTTCTACCTGGAGAATTCCATGAGTGTCAGTTGGTGTGGTCTGGTCAGCTGGCGAGGATTGTACTCAGCTGTGTCTCACATTAAATCTACTTATAACCAACCAGAAGTATCCTGTCATCTGTACTGTAATATTTACAACATTTTGGCGACGTTTAAAGCTGACCAGACCAGAGAAGAAATCATCTAACACAGCCTGAGCTACACCTCGCAGAAAAGAACCCACTGCGACCCTCCTATCTACTACCAGCGACAATCTAAGCCAGATATAAAGGTAAAAGAAGAAAAACTCAAATGAAACTAGAAAAAGTAAGGAACTGAGAGTACCCTTCTTATCGCTGGCAGTATAGCGCCGTGTTCAAAGTGGCAAGAAGTGTGGTGAGGGAAAATAAAAGCGGCAATGTAACCGGGAAGATTGGTTGAGCAGTAAGAATAGAAGAAAACCGCCGCAGCGCAGTGAGAATTGGTGAAAACAACCGGAAATTATAGTGAAAAGAATCTTGTCTAAAGTGGCAATAAGACTTGAACCGAACCAAGTTTGAAATAGCTGCAGTTTTAACCACGAGCAAGGTAATGCAAAGAAACTCATAGAAAACTGCAGGAAATCGGTTCAAAGAACTTCATCTCTGCTTCATGTTTGTTTAAAATAAAGTGCTTAACAAGAGAAACGGCACGATTTACAGAAATGGCACGAATTTAATCAGATGTTTTTGTAGCGCCTCGTGATTTTAAGCAACATGTTTAAACTGGCAGCAAAAGTCAAACTAAACTACTTTACAACCAGCTGCAGCTGAAAGCAAGGGAAAAGGAACTGCCTACAAGTTTGAAAAGAAATTAAGAAACCTGTCTAAAGTGGCGATTAAAGTTGAAATGAACTACATCCCAAATAACCAGATAAAACCATGAAGAAAGGTAATTGCCAATGCTGTGTAACTCTTTTCATGAATGGAAAGGAACCATTAACTTTAAGAAAATCGGTTCAAGAAATGTTCTCCTGTGAATAAACGGTTACATGCTGCCAAAAACGAGTGAATTACAGATGTAAACGGAGAAAGGAATATATGAAGCAATCCCCAAGTTCTTCTACCGTGAGTCTTAAAATTTGGAATTTGTTTGCCCTTGTGTACCGTTTGTCTGCAACCGTTTGTCTGCCCCTGCGCCGACCTGCTCTCCATCATGCCACTTTCATAACTGATGACGTGATGGAATCTCCGTGTGATTCAGCGAAGCTGCCTGCTCTTAGGCGTGATTGCGTATCCAGCCTCTTTCTCGAAGAAGCCTGGGTGCCTTCAGTGTGTCATCGCGCAAGAGGAGACGTCACAACGCGACGTGAGCATCCATTTTGTGTTTACTGTGTTTCTGTTTCCATGGCAACGGGGCTACGGGAGCACAACGTAACGGAGAAGACGCATGTTTCTAAGTATTTCCTCGTGTGTGGCGCAAATTGGGAGCGCTAAAACCGAGTGTTTTGAGCAACTATGTGCTACTAACTTCATGCCGAGGTATAGGTAAGCGAGTGAGAAGAAGTCGACATCCAAAATATTCTTCGTGTCTTATGGGCATTGATAGAGAGCGAGGATCAAAGCTCCGTTTTCATGCTCTTCATCTTTGTCTTGTCATTTTCCTGAGTCAGCACATGTCATTATTTGACTAGTTTGAGCTTGATTCGGTAACAATTTACTGTGTTCCAAAGTCTTTACACACAGTAAAGGTAACCCAGCTCATATGTTCTAGTCTTGACTTGATTCATCAAATGAGTTAATGTCTTATAATTCTGCAGAACTGTACTCCTCAATGTGTATTCGGAGACCGTCTTAGTGAGATTTCCTTCACAACAGAGCCATCTTGTGGATGAATTAAGTATTTATTTTTGACTGAAGTCAAAACGAGTGCCATCACAAGGAACCTGTAGTTTTGTCAGAAGGACATTTCAGTGCAGGAATGTTTTTAGGATTTAAAGGACTAAGATCTTAAGAGAAAAGTTAATATCTAATAGTACATGGAGTTTATAAAAAAAAAAAAAAACAAAGAGAAAAGTATGCGGAAAATCCTAAAGGACGTAGGTAAAATGGAGCGTAATGTTTCTGTACCAAGTTGGAGAGCATGGACAAAAGTATGCGACGGAGATCATAAGTCCCAAATGGGACTCAGGACAGTTAGTTCGCAATGGGGACAATGGTTCCTGGAGAGACTCTAGACAGTAAGTCTCAGGTGAGTCTTTGGACTGTAAGTCCGCAACGGGGGGGGACAAAGGTCCCTGGAAAGACTCTAAACAGCAAGTCCACGGTGAGTCGCTGGACAATAAATTCGGCAATGGGAAAAGGTTCCTGGGGAGACTCGGGATGGCAAGTCCCAAGTGAGTCTCTTGTTGGTAGGTCTATAATAGGGGACAATGGTCCCAAATGAGAGACTCCGGTCAGCAAGTTGTAAGTGAGTCTCTGGACTGTAGGTCCATAATGTTGATGAAGAATCCGAGTTAGTTACGGGAAAAGGTCGATGTGTGTCTCGGGACTAAAAAAAGTCTTGGATTTCAGTGTCCAGCTGGGAGAGGACGAAGTTTACTGTCATGTGGCCGGGAAAGAAATTGTTCAGATGGTGACTTCAAAACTTAGTAAAATCCGAATTAGGACTGTGAGTCCTGAAGCATGTCACTGAAGCAAGGTGAGGAATCCATGTTGGAACGATTCCAAGAAGTAAATATGAGACTGAAGAGTTTCAAGATCTTACAGGTCTAAGGATTTGTGACAGCGAGTTATTACAGAGAGGTTCTGAGAGGAACCAGGGAGAGGTTCTGAGAGGAACCAGGACTATGAGCTGTTGTGTCTTGTTGTTAAGTAGCTCATTAGCTTGTATTTTGGGGGTCAATGTGGAAAGTGTGTGGCTGTTCTTTCCCATGGCGGTGTGTTTTACCCATTGGTGTACCCTTCTTTGGGGAGGGGGTGGTGTACCCTCCTTTGGGGAGGGGGTGGGGCCGGTTGGTTCCCATGGTATATTCTACGTAGAGCGTGTTGGTGTAAATTCCAAGGTGTGAACCTTGTGCAACTTTTGTTGTAGCTTGAATATTGGGGGTCAATGTGGAAAGTGTGTGGCTGTTCTTTCCCCATGGCGGTGTCTTTTACCCAATGGTGTACCCTTCTTTGGGAAGGGGGTGGGGCCGGTTGGTTCCCATGGGATACTCTATGTAGGGCGTGTTAGTGTATGAATTGTTGTCACCCTGTTTTGTTGTATTGTTGGTGGTTAGGTCACTGAGTTTGTTAGTAATTGTTGCATGATTGTGATACGAGAATGCCTGAACTAGTTCAACACCAGTTATGTGATGACGGTTCCTTGGGTCTGTTTTCCTGTTTTGTTTATTATGAGGATATCTGGTGCCCCATTCTAGTCTGCAGGGTTATCTCCTCTGATGTACTCTATTTAGGAGGGCTTATATGTTTTTCCTGCTGTGTTCAGCCTTTTGAGTGTTTTGGGGATCTGTGTGGAATGTGTTGTGAGAGCTGGTGTGGCTCTACTTCTATTTTCCCATGGCGGTGTCTTTTACTCAATGGTGTACCCTCCTTTGGGGAGGGTGTGGGGCCCGTTAGTACCCATGGTATACCCTATGTAGTACCCTTCTGAGTGTTTCGGGGGTCAGTGTGGAATGTGTTTTGAGAGCTGGTGTGGCTCTACTTCTACTTTCCCATGGCGGTGTCTTTTACCCAATAGTGTACCCTCCTTTGGGGAGGGTGTGGGGCCTGTTGGCACCCACGGTATACCCTATGTAGAATCCTTTTGAGTGTTTTGGGGGTCAGTGTGGAATGTGTTTTAAGAGCTGGTGTGGCTCTACTTTCCTATGGCGGTGCATTTTACCCAATGGTGTACCCTCCCTTGGGGAGGGTGTGGGGCCTGTTGGTTCCCTTGGTATACCCTATGTAAAACATGCGTTTTGGGGGTCAGTGTGCTAAGTGTTTTGTGGCTCTACTTTCACATGGCGGTGCATTTTACCCAATGGTGTACCCTTCTTTGGGAAGGGTGTGGGGCCAGTTAGTACCCATGGTATACCCTATGTAGGTCATGTTGGATGTTGGTGTATAAGTTCCAGGGTGCGAACCCTGTGTTATTGGGGTTAGCGAGGAAAGTGTATTGAATTTTGTTGTTGTTGTACTTTCCTATGGCGGTGTTTTTACCCATTGGTGTACCCTTCTTTGGGGAGGGTGTGGGGCCTGTTGGTACCCATGGTATACCCTTTGTAGGGCATGCTGTAGGTTTGGTTTCAGGGTTTGAACTCTGTGTTGTACCCTTCTTTGGAGAGATAGTATTGGAAGTTAGTCAATCTCCAGGTTAACCATCCTGTGCTGTCATGCGGTGTAGCCTACAATGAAGGGTGTGGTGTTGGTGAGTGATAAATACCTATATTAGTTCCCAGGTTATCTATCCTGAGGTATGTTGTGTCTCTCCCAAAGGTCTATGTTTATGCCTACCTTTGGTTAATAGGGTCTTTACCCTATGGTGTTTGGGGAGGTTGTGGGCGTGAGCTTCCTTCCTTGTTGGATAGATTTTCTCTCTTTTAAACCTTGTTTTGGTTTCTCTAAGGGAGGGGGATGGAGTGTAATGATATTTCGGATTTCTAGTGTGGTACCCATGTCTTGATAGAGTGTCTTGTTTCATCTCACTCTTCTCTTTTCATCCTGTGTCTCTGAATACTCTGTTGTCTTTGTGGTTGTCGTTGCAGTCTCTTGTATTGTAATCTTTGTTTTCCTTTATTTCTTTTCTTTTCTATAAAGGAGGGAGATGTGTTGTACATTGATTCTTCATGTAATATGCTTGTCTTTTGTCTTAGTCCTTTCTTTGTGTTTTCTTGTTCCCTCTCTACCACAATGCCTATGTATGTTCTGACTTCTACCTGGAGAATTCCATGAGTGTCAGTTGGTGTGGTCTGGTCAGCTGGCGAGGATTGTACTCAGCTGTGTCTCACATTAAATCTACTTATAACCAACCAGAAGTATCCTGTCATCTGTACTGTAATATTTACAACATTGCCGCACTGGTGTGGCCATCCTACAATGCTGAAAGTCGGCGTGGGGCGCCCCGTTGGCCTGTGAGATGGCGTCAGTAGCGGACCGATGTGCGAATGGGGCCAAAGGCAGCGCAACAATATTTTCTGAATAGAAGACACCACAAGGCGCTGAGATGCCAAGATCCGGATGGCACCGAGGTGGTGTCTAGCAAGTTGCCGCACTGGTGTGGCCATCCTACAATGCTGAAAGTAGGCGTGGGGCGCCCCGTTGGCCTGTGAGGTGGCGTCAGTAGCGGACCGATGTGCGAATGGGGCCAAAGGCAGCGCAACAATATTTTCTGAATAGAAGACACCACAAGGCGCTGAGATTCGGTTAGCACCGAGGTGGTGTCTAGCAAGCTATGCAGCTGAGTTGCGTGCGCACTTGCGGCGAATAGGTCGAAGGCAGCACAACAATGTTTTCTGAATAGAAGACACCACAAGGCGCTGAGATTCGGTTGGCACCGAGGTGGTGTCTAGCAAGTTGCCGCATTGGTGTGGCCATCCTACAATCCTGCTCCGAATAACGGCGTGGGGTGCCCGAAGGGGGGGGGGAGGCGGCGTGAACGGGCCTTCCTAGGTGGAGGCTCGTCTGCTGTAGTGGGGCGCCCCTTTACCGTTTCAGTTGCCATTCAGCTGAGTTTCGGCCGCTCTTGATGCTACAGCGACAGGCGGCTGCAACAGGACTCTCAAAATGGCGGCCTGTTCTTTGGATTTGGGCCTGGTCCACTAAAATGGCCCTGGGACACCTTAGAACTCGGACGCTCAAATTTTTTTTCCTTTCCTCTACATGCAAAAAAAGGTAAATGCCCGGTACGTTACACGCTTCATCTGCCACGATGTACTCTCCAGAGGAACCGAAAAAAAATATAGTTATGGTAACTATACCATGCATCGTCATATGGAGAGGTGGCACCGATTAATTATAGTGCTGCATAAAAGAGAGATTTGGAGGAGAACCCCCGACCTGCCAGTACATTCATCAAAGAAGTGGCACTGACAGCATCAGAGGCAAGGGAAACGGTCCCAAATATTTAGAAGAACTTTGGAAAGATTAAAATGACATGTTTAGATTGTGGCAAATTAATTTCATGTGGACAGATGAGTGTTACTCTAATAAATACAGCATATGAACATCATCATAGTCGATGGTTGGTAGAGACATTTTGACTATATCCTGGACCTGCCCGTCCTCGCCCAAAATGGCGCCGGAATAAATGGGACTCGTAACTCCTTGTTGTGTACTGGTTGCACAACCTTGATATCACGAGATACGTATGCAGTTTTGAAGCACATGGCGGGCGGGGACGAGAATAGATTGAATATTTCGATATCCCTATTGATATTAAGTTCTGATGTGTTATTGATTACTGTACTATTGAAAGTTCGAATTAACGTCACCCATGGTACTTGCCCGCAAATGTATATCTAGATAATTTTATTGTAACTGGCCCTGTCGTATTTTAATTATAAAATGTACGTCCACCGATTCCGCAACTGTTAGACACCTTAGTTCTTGCAACCTAATGGCCCGCCCGTTACGTTCCTCTACAGTGTAAATGTCTACTCATCATATACGATTACAGTTTGCTCCGTGGCCGGCCCACGTGGTTATAGGCCCGTATTTGTATAATGACATTTTCACAATAAAGGTTTTTAAAAGAAAACATGGTAGTAGTATATACATTGGTAAAGTTTTTAATAATAGTCACTGTTTTAGAATCAGTAAAAGGCAAGTGAAATAAAGCAGACCAATTACATGAAGGGTAAAAGGTATAATACGCAGGAACGCAGTAAAGATAAATGGTCAAGGGCTGTTGTGGTTTCTACTCCTGCAACATAAAGTGATCGATAAGAATCTCATATTCAGGCGTATCGGCGACTAAGACAGCAGGCCGACCCTCTTTTGCTCACCGGCTCCGTCATGGGACGAAGAAACGCCCTTTTTCTCGAAAAAAGGAATATATTTTACTTGCAGGACAGTTGTAAATTTTCCGGGAAAGTACATTAGCCTGGAACATTATAACATATATTTAAGAAAAAATAATGTTCGAAAGTAATAAAAAGCGTAATTTTTAGGTCATATGACCAAGCCTTTCATCATTAGAATAAGAAAAGTAAAATGAACCAATGAAAAGTTTTATTAACAAGTCACATGACCTGTTATGCTTACGTTACGCGCTGCGCGTCGCGCCCCGGATCACTTCCGGATGCGCTAACGCGGCGCGTCATATGACGCATTACGCGACAACGCAGGTCCAGAATATAGTCAAAATGTCTCCACCAACCAGCGGTCGGAACACAACCCCTTTCAGCAGGCTAAATAGTTCTGTTAAATGACAACAGAAGGGACAGGCAACAAGAACCATCAGTCAAAGAGGGGAGGGCTAGTTCTTCTCTACCGGGTCACGTTGGGGCGCTACCGGAACTGATCGAATTGGTAGTCTACAGTGTTTCTGGATGTTTCAGACTGAAGCTGGCGTTAGCATGAGAGCACCACCATTTCGTAGCTCCGTCGTGGCCATTCCACGATCAATAATGCTAGCCGCTCCCCACCAGAAGCCTGCGGGAGTCGGGGGCCCCCAAGACTTTTGTAGAATCTTCAAGGCTGAGGGGACGCTTTCGAGAATGGAGCCCAATCTCTAGCAGACAAGCGTCCGAGTTCCAAGGTGTCGCAGGGCAATTTTAGTGGACCACGCCCAAATCTGAAGAGCCGGCCGCCATTTTGAGAGTACTGTGGCAGCCGCCTATCGCTGCACTGCAAGAGCGGGAGCAACTCAACTACATGGTGAGCGAGACGCTGTAGTCGAAAGAGCGGGCGGTAAACAGCTGAATAGCGGAAGAGGCACAGTGTAGCAAAAGCGGGCGGAATGGCAACTGAAATGGTAAAGGGGCGCCCCACTACAGCGTGTCTTTAGGTGAAACGGATTGTGGGACAAGGTCAAGAATGGAAGAGTTACCAAAAGGCAAAAAGTTCCGCTTGATCCTGGGAGCTGGCCACCTATGTCGGGGGCGATCTCAGGCTACACCAGGAGAACACGACTTGGGGAGGGAGCCGGAGCCAAGCGCCCCCTCCGAGTCCGCGCCATCACACCGTCCCTCGGGGGCCTCCGTCAAGCGGTTCAGGGTGGCACCGCATCACATTGTTCACAAATGCAGTCACGTCCTCAAACAGCCCCCACTTTACTTTGAGAATAGTGAAGCTGAAGCAAGTGCAAATAGGCTTCAGACAGTGTTACAAGCACTCCTCAAAACTTTGAACCATCAGAGTGCATGAGTTTCATGCTCGATCGATTGAGCTAGCCGGATCGGGCAACAAAAAGTATAAAATAGTTATGTAAATAGTTGTTTAATAAAATGTTTTACCCTGTTACTTTGCTGGTGTGTTGTATATATTTGTAATATTTGCATAGAGTTTATCGTTATTTTGGGCGGGGTGGGTGGCGGAGCCGAGCTGTATTGCAGCCATCATGGTGTGGAGTTCAGTTCATCTCACTAGTTTCGTATTTGTCATGAGGGGTTGTTCCTAATGTTTCTATTTTAGCGAGGTCAAAAAGAGATCCCATTAGTGGCCTACTGATTTTGCTCGATTCCTTTTGTTTTTTTACACGATTTTTCGCTATCTGCAAAGACTAAACAGAGTATTGCGACTCTGTGCTTGTTTGTAAATAGAGAATGAACCAAAGAGAACCAATTCCAAAACAGTAAATGCTTGGATAACAATCAATCAAATGGAGAGAGAAGCAGGCACGACGGATTACAACGGGGGCAAAGGCCTGCGTTAACTACCCTTCACTATCTGCAAAGAGAGAGTACTCCTAATAGAAATGAGGGGGGGGGGCAGCATTCAAAGCAGATCAGTGTGCATAAACACGAAAATGTTTTTTCTTACCACGTACTTGACATTCGACAGCTTATGATATTTGCTATTAAAAAACCATTGAAATTCACTGAAAAAACCATAGGTTATAGACCATATATAGTTAGGAATTAGCATTTACAAAACCTTGAAAATTCACTGAAAAAACCATAGGTTATAGACCATATATAGTTAGGAATTAGCATTTAAAAAACCTTATTTTACTCACACAAAACCATTGAAATTCCATATATAGTTAGTTGTACTAACTATATATCGCGCACCCGCAATCCACTGCTGATCATGTCACATATTACATCATTCATGACATGGTCAGTGACATCACTGATGACATCACTGATGACATCTCAAATGACATCACTGATGACATCACTGATGACATCTCAAATGACATCACTGATGACATCTCAAATGACATTACTGATCACATCACTGATGACATCATTCATGTGATAATACGATGAACCTCTTCAGACTCTAATATAACCTTAGATACACTCAGTGTAAACACAGACTCACAGATTGTCACTCATCCATGAAGTTACACACACACCTAGTCAGTCATGCAAACAATCAATCACACCTCCATTTCCTCAACTATACAGTTATACACACCTTACTTATTCAAACATATACTAACACATATTTACTCTCTTTTACAATCCCTAATACAAGTTCACAATCATCCATACAGCCACTCACACATTCACTGGCTCTTATGCACAGTTATTTATATATGCCAACTCTCACATGTACTATGTTTTACATATGTACTTACTTTGACATGTAGCACTGAGATATCCATTCACTCACCAATACACTCATGCACACAGTCAACCGCCCATACAGCTGTTTCCACATGCACTTTTGAACCCATACATCTAGTGAATCAACTGCTCACACATCTATGCACAGAGTCATACACCTCCCAGCCACCCACACACACACTCAGTCTCCCATACAAATACTTGGGCAACCAATCAATAACCCATATAGTTACTCATATAGCTACTGAACAACACATGCAGCAGTTTTCAGAACAACAGACATAATGATGCACAAATTAAGACAGTTTAGTCACTAACCCATGCACTCAGTGAGACACATTTAATCACTCACTCATACAGTCAGTCATGCACCTACTAAATCCTTCATCCAGACACTTATACATCCACTCAAGACATATTTTAACTTTACAGAAAAATACAGTCACTGGATGTTGTCATCAGTGATGTCATCAGTGATGTCATTTGAGATGTCATCAGTGATGTCATCAGTGATGTCATTTGAGATGTCATCAGTGATGTCATCAGTGATGTCACTGACCATGTCATGAATGATGTAATATGTGACATGATCAGCAGTGGATTGTGGGTGCGCGATATATAGTTAGTACAACTAACTATATATGGAATTTCAATGGTTTTGTGTGAGTAAAATAAGGTTTTTTAAATGCTAATTCCTAACTATATATGGTCTATAACCTATGGTTTTTTCAGTGAATATATATATATATATATATATATATATATATATATATATACATATATATATATATATATATATATATATTCCCTGTAAAAAACAAAGGTTAAATTGACTTTATAGTTACCAGTCTGGTGGCGTTGATGTCGTCAGTGAGAGAAAGTATAAGCTGTGTGTCGTCAGTGTAAGAGATGATGCTGAGTCCATGGGTACTGGTGACGTATGTGAGGGGCATAATATTCATGTTGCTGTGGTTGGGGGAGAAAGGAGGAAGGTAGATTCTCTTAGTTCGGGCAGAGAGGAAGGAGGCTACTCAGTTGAGAGAGTTGTGTTCAATGCCAGGGTGGCGGATCCTGGTGATGAGGGTGTGGTGGGAGATGGTGTTGAAGGCCACAGAGACATCAAGGGCGATGAGGGCTCCTGTTTCTCCTGGTCAAGGACATGTCTGATGTCATCTGTGGCTGCAATGAGGGTGTCCTCATTGCTGTGGTTGGCTCTGAATCCTGATTAGGAGGTGACAAGGAGGTTGCTGTGTTTGAGGTATTCTGGGAGCTGGCGGTTGATGGCTGCTTCCAAGTCCATGGCAGGGAAGGGGAGTAGCAAGTTGGGACAACAGTTCTTAGGTTCACTGGGGTCAGTGGGGGGGCTCTTCAGGAGAGGCTTGACCTCTGTATGCTTTAAGGTGGCTTGAACTGTGTTTGTCATGATGGATGCCATGAGGAATTTGTTACAATCTAGTTATGTTATGTTTCACAGATCTCTTATGTATGTATTTGCTATGTATGCCAGGCACCATCATTTAAGGCCATTGGTATTATTCTTTATAATTGGTACATTCCACTCCCCTGTCCTGTGCTTCTAGTTGGTGCTTCCCAATCCTGAGGAGGCTGCTTTAGAATGTTGTGATGTGGTGTCTTCACTGGTGGAGAGAGGAGCTGTGAAGAATAAAGGCTTTTCTACATTCCTCCTGCCTGCAGTCTTTTTATCAGTGGCGACGATCTGTGTTAGGGGACAGATGGTTCCTGCTCCTCCCCTTCTGATTGAACTCCACCACCAACGCTACTTCTTCCTGCCTATTCGTCAAATTACAGAAAACTTCATTCTACTCCTTCAAGCAATCCTCAAGCGGGCATCCACACCTGATTCTGGTCTTTGTCCTCTACAATTCAGCTGGTGAGGCCTTGTTTAAGTATCTTCTACTATTTCTGAAAAAACTTTATGGGTGAACCTTTCGCGCCCACTTTCTCCACCATCGTGGGAATCCTTCACTCCTTACCAATCATTCCATAAAACGTCTGTCCTCTTATCTGCAACTCCTACCCTGACTTTGGGACTGTAAATGAATGTCCCATCTTTCAAGTCAACCTTTCTACCATCTCTTCCCAAGAATGGTCAAATTTCATGGTCGCTGACTATACCATGACGCAACTCTTATCTTACACCTTACATGGGTGGCCTGATTCACAAGACCAAGTGAGCACTGACATAAAAAAATTCAGGGAGGTGCGCCATGAACTCAACATAGACCAAGGCATATTGTTTAGGAAGGACAAAATCATTCCCCCCGTAGCCATCAGGAACAAAATAATTGACCTAGTCCACGAAGGCCACTTGGGTAGAAGCCTAACCAAAGCAAGACTACGTGAACGGTACTGGTTCCCCAACATGGACTCACTAGTTGAAGACAAATTCAAACATTGCCATACATGCGCCAACAGCGATAAATCCAAGATACCTAGAAAGACCCCAATTTTCCCCATTCCAGTACCAAACTAACCGTGGGAAAAAATTGCTCTACACATAATGGGTCCTTTTAAACTTCCACGAGTAACTAAGCAATTCGCATTAGTCCTAGTAGATTATCATGCTCACTGGACTGTGGTCAAGATGGTCACCCAAGAAACCACTGCGACTGTCATTCAATGCCTCAGAGAAACCTTTGCCATGAAGGGAATTCCAGCCTCCTTTGTCACCGACAACGGGGTCCAGTTTGTATCTCACACCATGACAGAATTCCTCAAGTTGCTAAACATAACGCATATAAGATCACCACTGTATTGTCCCAGAGCAAATGGACTAGTGGAAAGAATGAACTGAATGGTCAAAGGATGCATCCAGTTAGCAAGCAGCAACAATATTTCCACTGACCTGGCACTACAAGATATGCTGTGGGCCTATAATACCACCGCCAATCAAGTCACACAAATCTCCCCTCTCTCAGCTCTAAGAGGAAGGAAACCATGTACTAAGTTCTTTCCAAGCTGGTTAGGAGGAGGGTCCCACGTCACGAAGGACCTGCAAGGGTTCAAGGATAAAATCCACATCCACCAGAGCAGGTACAAAGGACACTGCGACTCCAAACATGGTACCAAATTGCAGGAATGGAAAATAGGAGACTGGGTTTGCATCAAAAACCCCAGGAGAAGTGATCCGGAGAGTAAATTCTCAAAACCCATGTGCATAACAGCAGTGAGAGGCAACACTGTCATTTTAGACAATGACCAAATGTGGAGTATGGATGTGCTGGTTAAGTCACAACAAGAACAAGACAGACAGCATGGGTCCCCTATAACATCGCAGCCAATCACACGACCCATACCTATACCCAAATAACACGCAAAACTCCAGAATGGCACAAAGACTTTATTATGTACAAATAATCTTGACCATCTGTTCAGAGAAACCTCTCACCTTGCTGTTATAACTTTTGAGTTTACCTCCACAAAGTTTCCCTGTTATATTTAGGGGGGAGGATGTGTTACAATCTAGTTACGTTATGTTTCACAGATCTCTTATGTATGTATTTGTTATGTATGCCAGGCACCATCATTTAAGGCCATTGGTATTATTCTTTATAATTGGTACATTACACTCCCCTGTCCTGTGCTTCTAGTTGGTGCCTCCCAATCCTGAGGAGGCTGCTTTAGAATGTTGTGATGTGGTGTCTTCACTGGTGGAGAGAGAGGAGCTGTGAAGAATAAAGGCTTTTCTACATTCCTCCTGTCTGCAGTCTTTTTATCAGAATTCAGTGAGGTGGGTGGTGATTACTTCTCTCCCTAGGTCACATATGTGGTGAGGGCAGGGGTCAATGAGGGAGCCAGAGTAGATTGACTTCATGATGTTGAAGGTGTCTTGGGTTGAGAGCTGTTTCCAGTCAGAGACTTGGACGGTGTTGGTGGTGTTGGTGTGATCATGAAGATAGTTGAGGTTGGTGGGCTGGGGGTCGAAGTTACTGTAGATGTCTGAGATCTTCTGGTGAAAGTAGTGTGCTAGGGAATTGCAGACCTCCTGGGATGGATGGATAGTGTTCTCAATGGCTGCTCGACAGAAGAATTCTCTGAAGATGGCAAAGAGCTCTTTGGCTTGATTAGAGCTAGCCTCAATGCAGTTGGTGAGAGTGTTCTTCTTGGCTTCCCTGAGGTGGCAGTAGTAGTTGCTGAGCGCTGATCGGAAGACAGTGAGGTGGGGGGGTTCTTATTGGAGCACCAGCGTCTTTTTCAAGTTTGATGGTCCGGAGTTCTCAGGTGAATCAGGTAGCTCTTTTGGCGGGTCCGTCTCTGTGGGAGACTTTCAAGGGGGATGGTATCTGCAGCTAAGGAGACTTAATTCGAAAGGTTCTGGACTGTGAGTTCGAGGCAGTTGGAGGGGGCGGGCACTGTTGCTGTGAGGGACGAGGTCCAGAGGGGTTCTGTGACTTCATTCCATATCCGTCTGGCTCGGGAGGAAGGTTTGGTGAGTGGGTGTTGGGCACGGTGAGGGTGAAGTGAATGATGGTGTGATCCAGTTCACTTGTAGGCGATAACTTTATTCTGTTGCTGGAGGAGAAGATAGGGTCCAGTGTGTCTCCGGCAATGTGCATGAGGGTGGAGACCATTTGAGAGAATGCAAGGTTGTTCAGGTTCTCTTCAGGAGGGTGGTAGAGTTGATATCCTTGTTGTCCTTGAGTTGGAAGAGCAGGTGCCGGGGCGATCACCGTGTTGCAGCTTCTAACCAGAGGGTGTTGTGATGGCGATGTCAGGCGCTGATGAAGGAGTAACCAAGGTTTCAGTAATGAACAATACAATGGAAAGCTAGATTTTGGCTCAAAGAAAAGAACATTTATTAACTTATTTTCTGTAACAGTTATTAAAATCTAACAGTGGCTAGTTGTTGGATTTAGCTTAACTAATAATTGGATACCTTGAAATATATTTTAAGGTGGCTCCTCTCAATATTAACATGTAAATAAAAACTGTAAATGTTATCCTATTGAGCCTTTCACTACAAGGGGGAAAATTGAATTGGCATTGTTTCTCTCACCAGGGCTTATAAAACATGTTGTCCCTGCTTATAGTTACAAGGCACCCTACCCCTGGGGCACCTAGGGCAGACCTTAGGGGTGACTTATATGTAAAAATAAGGTGTTGAGATTTAGGAAGTACCTTTAATTCCAGAATGACAGAAGGCAACTCTAGTGCAGGAAATCTACTGGACCTGTAAACCTTCCTGCCCTATTATATACTAGGCACGTATGTATAGTTTGAATCCCCTTGCCTTAGTATATACTGTGGACTTACAGGGGTCTGTCATTGCCAATTATAATTATACCTAACCATGTACTATTAATCAGAGCATAGGCCCTGGGTCTGGTTGGCAGAGCCCAGGGCACAATCAGAGTCAGAAAACCAGCACCTAGTAGTCAAAATGGGGGCAAGAAGTGGGGGGAATCTGCAAACAGGTCCTGATTTGTTGAAGCCATCCTTAAAATTAGCTACATTAATTAAATTGCAATTGAGCGGTACATTGGTAAAAACTGACCATGAGGTATAATCTCACAGACAAAAGTCAGAAGAGGGACTTGCCAGTGTACTTTCATGCCACTTTTTAAAAGTCCCAAAGTGAACATTTCTTGTGGAGCCCGTCTAGTGCCAGATTTTTATTGCAAAGAGATGCTTGCTGTCCTTTTCTCAGCACAAAAACTCTTTGTGCTGCTTACCATCGCTATGTGCCAATGGAGCATTACTGGGGTGCTACTCAAAGGGATCAATCAGCCAGTCTGGCTAAACATCACAAACGAATACATTTTTTGAAACAGGTATTAATAAGGGTAAAAGGTTTTGTTTCTCGAAAATAACCCACCCATTGGATGTGTGCTGAAGTGCACAGCACATATCTAATGAGTGGAACTGTTCTAAAATATGTCTAGCATTGGAATTTGTTCTGGAAGCTTACAGTTTCAGGGTAAGTCCTATGATAAACAGTGCACATTCACCTCTGCATCATGGTGCGAGGCTGTGCCTCACGCAAGGCAGTAAAAGTAGAGTGCCAGCTTTTGGGATAACAGATATGACTCTATGCTTTTCCTCTTGCAGTACAGCACATCTGGATGCCGTGCTGCGTTGAATGTAAATCTCTCCCATAGTTCCTGTAAGGTAGTTTCTCCTCAAAGCAGTCTCCAGTCAGCAAACGTGTAAATTGGCGAAATAAAAACGTTGCCCAAAATTCGCCTACGTCAATAAGCGAGGAAACCATGCAGTGATGCCTGCATAGTAAAAAGAATGCCTGGGCTTACTTTTAGAACACAATTAAACATATGAGCAAGACAAACCACACATTGTCCCCTATGTTACTGAGAAAACATGTGAATGGGGATGGTGTATGAGAAATGTGGCAATTTGTCCAAGTAATACAAAAGCGTCTAGAAACAATCTAAACTTGTTTATGTTTCAAATTTCATCAGCTCCATTTGAAAAAAATTAATTTTGACAAGTTCTCTGAACGCAAACAGTGCGAGTGTGAAGCTATTCTAGGAAGTAATAACTGTTGTGCCAATGTGTAGAACTCATTATTGGAAAAAGCTTAAAATACAGTAATAGCAAAGAGGCGGTGCAGAGAAATCAATAAAAGTAGCCTTCCCCTTCAGCTGCAATGTCTATTTGTTCTCATTCCTATCCTATTATAGATTCATTATTTAACAAGGCCCCTTTTCATGATGACAGTTGATTTATTGCAATACCTTACTGCTATTTAAACGTACATTCATCCCCATTCATTTCTTTTTTTGCTATTAGATATGGTTCTGGAATTTGCCTTATTGGCTAGAAGCACTTTATTTTGCAAATACATTTGGTGCTACACAACAATATGTTTGCATTATGTATTCGATGGAAGCTTGCAAACCTTGTCGTTTTCGCCAGATGTTCTTGTGATGTTATGCATCCTCACTCTACTATTTAATTCAAATGCAATAGAAATGATAAATAGCATATTAGTTTATCTACGATTATGTGATTTATGTAACGCTCTAAGTAGCTACGGGTAAGACAGAGGTCTCTTGCTAACTGTGTCACTGAAGCCAAGCTACAACCGACTGAAGAGGCCCCATTAGGCTTCCATTCAGTTCATGAGTATTTGGGTTTGTCACGAAAAAATACTATTTCACTGCTGCACTGACACTATCTCACAAATACCCTCTCCTCTGTAATTCAGGCATTGTAGCACACCAGGGAGGTACTCTGCCTCTCTGGTGGGAACCCGATTATGAAGCATGTCACCAACTAGGTTGGAGAGTGAGGGTTCTTTTAAATAGGAGGTATTCCTTGTGCTGTCTAGCCCTCTGTATTCACTCTTCTGTTGTTATTGCACATTTACTTTGAACCCCTTCACAGCTAGGCCTTCCCGCCCCTGTGCTAAGCCCTTTTTTTTTAGCTATTTGGGTAGTTTGCGCTTAGACCGCTGTAATTTTTTTGTCCACATAAGGTATCCATGCCAAATTTGTGCCCTTTTATCCAACACCCTAAGGATTCTAACGGTATCCAGGTTTTGGGGATTCTGCTGGAGCAGATGCAGAATTTAGTCAAAATACAGCTAAACTTTTTTTTTTTTTTAAACAAATTGGGAAAAAGTGTCAGTTTGTTTTCCTGAAAATGGTATAAACAAAGTTTGTGCTGAGATCATCATCTTCCCAGCTTTCAGGCACGGGCAGACCTGTGTCCGAAAAACAAAACTTTTTTCAGCAATTTTTTCATTTTAATGGGATAAAACCTATTTTTGCTACTTTTTGTGCTTTCATTCTCCTTCCAGTTAGTGGTAGAAATGGGTGTAAAAGCAATAAAGGATCCCAGAAAGCTATACATTTCTGAAAAGTAGACTAAATTCTGAATTCAGCAAGCGGTCATTCCTGTAGATCCTTCAAAGTTTGTTCATAGAATCTAACGATTTAAAATAAGAACAATTGGAAATGAGTTGAAAAAATACAACCATTTGTGTCAACATTTTCACATGTAACTTCTTCTAAGAATGGCAGATTTTTTAAAAGCAATACACCGTTACATCCACTGGACCCTTTTAGTTGTGGAGATATATAGGACTTGTAGGTTCACCAAGAACCTGAGGAACCCAGAGCCAATATCTGAGCAGTATCTTGCAATTGTTTTTCATTGGGTACTGAGGGGCACATGCAATTGCAAAATGGTATGCATCATTTTTTCACTATTTATTTGCGATTCGGTAAAAATCGCTATTTTTACCGAATCTCAAATAAATAGCGAATTCCAAAGTGCATTTTCGCAATTCCCATTGATTCCTATGGGCCGAAAGGCCCATAGGAGTCAATGGGAAGGCATTTAAGAATTCGCAATTTGTTGATGCATACCACGGGTGCAGGGGGGGTCCAAAGGACCCCCCCTGCACCCCTGAAATGTATTTGAAAGTGCATGTTTCACACACACATGTCCTAAGGACATGTGTGTCTGTAACATGACACTTTAAAAAATGATATTTTTTCCTTTTTGAAAGATTTTCGCAAATTAACACGAGGGTCAACCTCGTGTTAATTTGCACTTCCTATTTCTTAATTCGCAATTTTTTTAACAAATGCGATTCCTTAAATGCATTCGCATTTTTTAGAAATGCAAAAAAATGCGAATTAGGAAAAAAGTTTGAAGCATACCAAAAATGGTTTTTGCATTCGCAAACGGCCGATTTTTCCGATTCTTACCGTTTGCGAATGCAGAAACCAATGATGCATGTGCCCCTGAGTATATAGTAATTCATTTGGTTAAATATAAAGAGTGAAAAACAGTTCAGAAACAGTAGCTATTAACACATCTCCGAAATTGTCGGTACTCATACTACCATGTGAACATTGGAAAAATTTTCAAAGTGACATCTTTGGAAGATAGAAATGCATTAAAAGTCAAAAGGTAAGAACAGTAGCGCTACAATTCTGTGCTCCCATAAGTCTCCCGATGAAAACGGTACCTCACTTGGCCTATTGCCCACACCAGGAAACAGCCCAAAATGCAACGTGGACACACCACATTTTTACAGCGAAAACAGACCCTTTTTTGCAAAGGGCCATAGCTGTGGTTTTGAACCCTAGCTCAGCCGGCACCTAGGGAAACCTAGCAAACCTATACATTTTTAAAAACTAGACACTCAGAGGAATCTAGGAGGGGATGACCTAAGTGGCTCCCATCAGGTTCTGTTACCAAGAATCTCTTGCAAGCCTAAAACTTTGTAAAAAATACAAAATACATTTTTCTCACATTTCTGTGAAGAAAAGTTGTAAAATCTGTGTGGAACCACACAATTCCACCCACCATGCATTCCCCAAAGTGTTCTGGCAAAAATGGTACCATAATTTGTGTGGGTAGGGGTATACAACCTTTACAACGCAACTTTTACCACGACCTACCATTACCACGCATTTTTTACAACGCAGGATCCATTACAACGCATACCATTACCACGCATGTATTTACAACGCAGGTACTTTTACAACGCATACCATTACAACGTAAGTATTGGTAAGTATATTATTTTATTAAAAATATTATTTGGTTTTTTTTGTAAAGGGGTATTTTTTGGGTTCAGGGTCAGTTTTCAGTTTTTGGGTAAAGGGGTATTTTTAGGGTTCAGGGTCAGTTTTCAGTTTTTGGGTAAAGGGGTATTTTTAGGGTACAGGGTGAGTTTTCAGTTTTTGGGTAAAGGGGTATTTTTAGGGTTCAGGGTCAGTTTTCAGTTTTTGGGTAAATGGGTATTTTTAGGGTTCAGGGTCAGTTTTCAGTTTTTGGGTAAAGTGGTATTTTTAGGGTTCAGGGTCAGTTTTTAGTTTTTGGGTAAAGGGGTATTTTTAGGGTTCAGGGTCAGTTTTTAGTTTTTGGGTAAAGGGGTATTTTTAGGGTTCAGGGTCAGTTTTTAGTTTTTGGGTAAAGGGGTATTTTTAGGGTTCAGGGTCAGTTTTGGGTTTTTGGGTAAAGGGGTATTTTTAGGGTTCAGGGTCAGTTTTGGGTTTTTGGGTAAAAGGGTATTTTTAGGGTTCAGGGTCAGTTTGGGGTTTTTGGGTAAAAGGGTATTTTTAGGGTTCAGGGTCAGTTTTGGGTTTTTGGGTAAAAGGGGTATTTTTTGGGTTCAGGGTCAGTTTTGGGTTTTTGGGTAAAGGGGTATTTTTAGGGTTCAGGGTCAGTTTTGGGTTTTTGGGTAAAAGGGTACAGTGTAAAAATTAAATATACTTATATTTAAATTACATTAAATTAAATTGATTAAATTAAATTAAATTAATTAAATTAAATTAAATTAAATTAAATTAAATTAAATTAAATTAAATTAAATTACATTATATTAATTTTAATTAAATTAAATATTAAAAAATATTATATACTTACCAATACTTACGTTGTAATTGTATGCGTTGTAAAGGTATATGCGTTGTAAATACATGCGTGGTAATGGTATGCGTTGTCATGGATCCTGCGTTGTAAAAAATGCGTGGTAATGGTAGGCGTGGTAAAAGTATGCGTTGTAACGTCATACATCCGTGGGTAGGCCCAGAGCCTGCAACAGGAAACTGGCCAAAATTCAACGTGGACGCACCACATTTTCACAATGAAAACTGACCCTTTTTCTCAAAGTGGCTAGCTGTGGATTTTCAGCCCTAGCTCTTCTGGCACCTAGGGAAACCTAGCAAACCTACACATTTTTTAAAACTAGCCAAGAACCAAACCACGCACACCAACAGCCAAGCGCCAGTTCATGCACACCGCCAGCCAAGCGCCAGTCCATTCACACCGCCAGCCAAGTGCTAGTCCATGCATACCAACAGACAAGCCCCACACCATCTGCAATAAAAAAGAATCCCTTGTGCCTAGTGGGGTCTTCTGTGGCCCCCTTGTGGGCAGAAAGGCCAAAAACAAGCCGATCTGCCTCGAGGAGTGCAGAAAAAAACGTAGATTCATTTGACCCCCCTGGAAGCGACCCTTGCCCATTGGGTCACTTCCATCTGCAATTAAATAAATACCTGGTGCCGAGGGGGGTTTCTGCCTCTCCTGGGTCAGAAAGGCCTGAAAAACTGTCCGATCTGCTCTCGGGGTGGGGCAGAAAAACATGCAGCCGATTTCACCCCATTGGAAGCGACCCTTGACCAAGAAAAACAAATTCCCTCGTGCCTAGTAGGGTTTTCTGCCGCCCCCGGGGCAGAAAGGCCAAAAATAAGGGCCGATCTGCCCCAGGGAAGGAAATACATGCAGTTAAATTCACCCCCTTTGGAAGCGACCCTTGCCCAAGGGGTCGCTTCCACTACAATAAAATAAATCCCTGGTGCCTAGTAGGAGCATTTCTGCTGGAGACGCTGTGCACGATCATGCAGCAGAAATGCCCTACAAAGAGACAACAGGGGAGAGGAAAAATTCTTCCCTCTCTCCCGATGCCTCGATGCACAAAGAAGTACCTACCTGCTCCAGTGGACGCCCGGAAGCAAATGGCTTCCAGCATTTCCGGGGACTTCCTGATGACATTGGCATGGGCTGTGTGCGCTGACGTCATGGGATTGCCACTGGGGGTCGGGGTAGCAGTGGAAACTCTTATGCTGCCATTCCTGTTTGTGGGGAGTTAATGGGCTGCCCATTGGGGGGAGCGCCAGCGCTTTCCCCGATGGCTGGATGCCATGACGGAACGGTTCCATCATGAGCACACGCCCACCGCAGCTCATGACGGAACTGTTCCCTCGTGAGCACAGAAAGGGTTAAATGACTGGTTGTATCAACAAGTGAGTCGCTCCAGAATATATTATATTAATAAGTAGGACAGGTGTAATGGACCTCAATTAGGAACGTCTTCAAAATGTCATAATTAAAGCGCATTTTACACCGTCGAGGCATACAGTAGAAAAGAACAGGGTATATAAACATACACGCATACAAAGCCCTCCACAACACTGGTCCCCAATACCTCAATGACCGAATCTCCTTCCACACCCCCCAGAGAAACCTCTGCTCAGCTGACCTCTCCCTAGCAATTGTCCCACACTTCTCCAGGACTAGAGCAGGTGGAAGATCCTTCTCCTACTCCACAGCCAGGACCTGGAACGAACTCCACATTCACCTCCGACGGAGCCTGACACTGCACAAATTCAGGAAGGACCGCAAGACCTGGATCTTTGAATGACCCTAATGGAGCTGCTCACACCCACCCGCAGTGCCTTGAGACCCTCAGGGGTGAGTGGTGTGCTCCACAAATCCCTGATTGATTTGTTGATTGAGAAAATAATGTACACATTTACAAATGGTAGACATACGGATATGGTTTTCATAAATCAATGCCGTTATGGCGATTCAGGGAGTCCTAGAGATTTAAACAGAGCAAGCATAGTTGAAACATACAAAATCAGATTCTTTCATTCGTTTTTGTCCTTGATAATTTTCCACTTCAAAAATCGTTTTCTACACATCCCTGAAATGTGGTGCTATACCCTTGGCTTTCAAACCCTTTAAAAGGCACCTATTCCATACATTTAGTGAAGTAGGTTAGCAGAAGCTTGACGGAGCAGACAACATCCCTGAGAAATGGGTTTTTAGTTTAAGTAGTACCAATTTTATTGTCAAGAATACAATGCAATAAAGATGCCAAAACAATTCGGAAAACAAGAAATCACGAGTAAGCAAAAAAGACTCCAAAACAATAAAAACTGGAAAATTGGAACCAGAAATAGGAACTTTTAAATTTTTACGGCCAAATCACCAAGAATTCACAAAATTGTTCTCAGATAACCTGGACCTAAGTGCAATTTCATGGTGACTGTGATAGGACAGGGTTTGAAGAGGCCTAGCCAAGGGCACAGGTCAGTGCTATTACCTTCTCATGCACTTTATTTTCTAGAGTTCCATGCCATACAGTACGATAAGACAAGAAGCTGAAGCTGGCGATGGTCCCTTAAAGCTGGATACATTGTCATCAAGTTCCTGCTGAAGCCTTCAGTTTTCAAATGCCAAAAGTAGGCCTGAGCAGTAAACTTCATTCCATTTACGGAGTTTGCGGAGTCTTCCGTACTCAGAGCTCTGTAAAGCACGCAGAGTTCCCGGAGCAGAGTTCTTTCCTCCTGTTTGCCAATGTTACATTGGCAAGCTCGAGTGAGGAAAATCCAATGGTAGACTACCTCCCAGTGACATTTCTCAACGGGGGCGTTCGCCGATGGTAGCGACTGCTTGCATTGAGAAACCATTCGTTCGCATTTAGGAATCTGCAGCTCGAGTAGAAATTTGACTTGAGCATCAGAAAGAAGTAGCATCCTCTTGTTCTACACATGCACCAGCTCTGGCTGATTTTCCAGTGCAGGACAAACACCGGGTGCTAACAAATCAGCATAAACAGGTCATGTGAAATTCCCCGAACTCCACCCAGGCTGAGCCAAAAGCTACAAGTGGGATAAATGAAAATTCCATAGCCACTGAGGTCATGTTGCTGCAGGGGTAAATTTGCCTCCCCACCCCGGTCCTACATTTTACCGTTGGGGTTAGTAGACCTGATGGTGGAAAAATGAGTTCACAAGATAGAAGAGCACCCCTAGATACTCTTACATCCCAAGATCCTCAGGACGGCTTTCTCAACACCAGGTTTTGTTACAGTGAGAGTTCCGCAGGCTCCACTCCACATTGGTCAGCAGGGTCTTCTTGAAACAGAAGTCTTTCTGCTTTTTGGTCCTTGTAGCAGGTAACAAGGCCAACTATTTGACCCTTGGAGATCCATCTCCAGTCCCGGGGTGCCAGCAGGATTCAGGATTCCTTCTGAGTTTTTTTTCGAGCAGCCGGTCACTCTTCTTCTTTAAGATATGTCTTCCGAGGTCCAAGTTATTGAATGTACTGAGGAGGCAGTGGTTAGGTGCCAGCTTTATGCTGTGCACTAGCAATTGAGTGGAGAATTCACTATGCTCAATCCTGACTATTTTATCACAGAATTCCTAACTCCTTTTTTCAGGGCCTCCTTGCTAAGTTTGCTGCAAACATTTATCTTAACCAAGATGGAAGTGTGATTCTTACAGTATCAAACCTTCCTCCCTACTCCAATTGCTAGAATTGATTTTGCCTCCTACTGGTAATACAGACAAAACATATATGGTGGATCTGAGAATTAGTGGTTGTAGTTCTTGACAGTCCCATTTAGGATCACCACTTCTAAGGAAGAGCTGTGTGAAAACTGCCCTTTGTGTTGCTAGCCACTTCTGTACCCATCCTGAGTTGGCTAATACAAGCTAAGTGATCATTATTTATCACTAATTCCATGTGAGAAGCTGGTTTGGTATATGATGCACCCTTAGGTAAGTGGGCACACTGCACCAATCCAGAAAACCCTGATGGTGATTTTAGTGGTCTTAGACAACCTTAGAGAGCTCTCTAAGTGGTAGCTGTTGAGAGCAGCCTTCAGGCTTAGTCCAGAAGGTTTGTAAAGCAGATTTTTTTATAGGTATAGAATAAGTGAAATGGAACCACATAGTATATTTTAAAAAAAAGATTTATTATAAGACACTCACTAACACATACAGATATCTCCTATACACAATGCACACACAAATTTTCAATAGAAACAGGTACGTACCATGAAATAACCGTGGGCACAAGGGGGAGACCAAACCATACACTAAAATAGTGATTTGCGAACCATGACTCGAGTCAAGACTACACCCAGAAGACGTAGAAGTGCCGGAGACCCAAGGAACCACCTGAGGTAAGTAACCAGGAGCCCCACAGAGGCAGTTTGCACAGTTGGAATAAAGACCTAAGATTCAATGCAAGTCAAAGGGTAAGTCGCAGTTGCAATTTTTAAGAAGAATGGCTCCTTCCAGTGGACCATGAATAAACCCAGTGGAAGACAGAAGGTTGGAGAGTCACTCCACCAGTGGATACTTTAGGAACCAGGGGGCACATGCATAAAAATTGTATTTTGCAATTTCCAATTGGCGATTTTTTAGAAATCGCTATTTGGAAATTGCAAAATGCAATGCAACAAAACAGACAGTAAATAGCGATTCTCTAATAGCGATTCCTGAAGAATTGCAAACACAATTAGTGTATCGCTATTTGCAATTGCAACTCCATTCTTTTCTATTGGCCTCAAGGCCCATAGGTGAGAATGGTTTTGTGTTACCTAATTGGTAATCGTAAATTAGGTAATGCAAAGGCATTACACAAGGGAAATTGCAAAATGCAATGCAACAAAACAGACAGTAAATAGCGATTCTCTAATTGCGATTCCTTAAGATTTGCAAACACAATTAGTGTATCGCTATTTGCAATTGCAACTCCATTCTTTTCTATTGGCCTCAAGGCCCATACGTGAGAACGGTTTTGCGTTACCTAATTGGTAATCGTAAATTAGGTAATGCAAAGGCATTACACAAGGGAAGCCAGGTACATAGGTGTGAAGTGGCATCAGAAACTGTTGTCGAACTCAATGGAGGACTTCAGAAGGATGCTGCTGCTGGAGAAGGATATAGTGTCTGGTGGAACCTAAAGATGGTTCAAGTTGAGAAGTAACTGCAAGCAGAGGGGACAGAGTCTGTGCCACTCAGGAGTGACCAGGAGGCACAGAAGATGAATGCCCACCGATGTTGAGTGTTAAAGGAGAGATGACGGATACCTTGGACCTACGGCTGTGAGGACCAGACGATGCTGTGGAAGACTAGGGGCCATTCACGAGCTGACCCAGGTCGGATGTCGAGAGTTGAGGGTCTGGTGTCCATCGGGAGCACCAACAAGCCGTGGCAACTGCAAACAATGTGGAAAGCGAAAAAGGTGCAGTGTCGGGACAAGGTTCAGGACTCTCACCAGGCCCGAGCAATCAGGGGTGCCCTCCGAATTCAAAGATGACCCTTAAGGGGACCCACAGGCTGGAGGCACTAAAGTCGCAAGAGGACCTTGAGCAGCTCACCAAAGATGCTGGCCCACGGTGGAAGTGATGTGGTGAGGATGAAGACCTTGGTCACAGGAGATGCTTGAGGTGGGGGCTACTGAAAGCCCAAAGATCTTGATGGAAGGAAGCCAACAAGCTTTTGCAATGGCAAGTCAACATGGTGCTCAGGGGTTCGGTTCCTGCGCCTTTGAAAAGGGATACTAAACGCAAACTTGGTGAGAGGGCAGGGCAGGCCTCGAAGGATGTGAAGAACCACCACCTGTGTTGCTGAGCCTTTCGGAGTCTGTGGGAGCCTAGGATCATCAGACCGGTCAGCTTAGTTGCAGAGCAAGCAGATGCATGGAAATAACTCTTTAACTTCAAGTGAGATTTCTCTAAGTGTCTTGGATGCCCAGCCCTTGGTTCCTGTATGGAGTACAGGCATGGACATTGCAGCAGATGAGCAGGGCAATGAGATCAGGACCAGTTGCAGACATCAAGTCAGCAACTGAGTGAAGTGTAGCGAAGTACAGGGTGACCAGACAGTCGAAGAAGAAGTGGTGTCTTGAAATGAATCTTGTCCCACTAAGAATCTAGGGACCTAGCCTCAGGTAAGCCCTTAAGTACCTCAGTGAGAGTGTTGGGATGATTCAGGGTTCCCTTCCAGGGGAGGGGTCAGACTGTGGGGAGGATACTCCCATGTCCTTTGCCCAGTTTCTTGCCAGAGCGGAAGCCAACAGCTCCCGCTATTGGTTTGAACTGGACTAAGCAAGGAGGGCACCAAATGCCCTACAGGAAAACTGAGTGGCGCTGGCAAATGCCCCCCCAATATACTAAACCCTGTCTGAGAGGTGGTCACACCACCCCGTGACAGGATATCTATTGTTCTGCCTTCCTCTGCTTGAGCCTGACTCAGCAAAGCAAAACCAAAGGGGATGATGGACGGAGTATTGAACATTGCAAGCACTCACCCCCAGTCAACTGATCTGGGTTTAAACCATCAACATTCTTTAGCTCACTCCACCACCCCAGTTAATACATGGCCATGTGCAAATCAGTCTGACCCTGTGCCTCATGGGAACAGTCCAGCCTGAACTGCCAAGTCATTTCTTCCCGCGACCGGAAACAAGCATCCTGGGACCAGTTTCTGGCTAATCAGCCATCATCAGCGAGGCTAGCTTGAATCCACTGGCAAAGCGAGCAAGGGGCCCACGTCGGGACATACCCTGCCAACTTACGGTGAACAAAGCAAAACCAGCTCAGCAGAAGGAGGGCAGAATCGTGTCTCTGGTCGGCAGCAGCCATGTTGTGCTGTCAGGGTCTAGAAGACTGGTACAGGAATCACTGAGGGCCTCCAGGAGGAGCTTTACAGTGCATGGAATCATACCTTCCACATCGTTTACGTTGTGGGTGTATGGTTCCAACATGTTTGATACCAAACATGACAGGGTATGTTACAGCCAGTTTTGAGATGGTCATCGCGTAATGACATGTGGCTGCTCTATATATCGTAATGGCTGATGCATTTACAACCTGGGAGAATAGACTCCAAAGGTTGTCGGGGTGTCCTGCTCATGCAGGGGCGCCCTCACCCTTAGAAACGAGCACTCGGCCTTCAGGTTTGAAAGGCCTGCTTTAGGGGTGACTAACGGCTTGGGCGGTCGGCCTTGAATCTGGGGAACCGGGTTCGAGTCTCGGCAATGACGCTGATCATCCTGTGATTCTGGGCAAATCACTTATGCTCCCGTGCCTAGCAAAAATTAATGTGTCCTCATCTAACGCAACTGGTACTATTTAAAGAGATCTGATACCCAATACCTTCGGGTCAAGTCAGCGCTATGTAAAACTCTGTAAAACATTTCTTTAAGAAGTGCAGTGACTTTAGATATAGGTATACCTAGGACTGTAGTTACAGTTTGAGTGGTCTCCCATGGGTGACAAAATACATGCTTCAGCCCATGGGGGACCCCTGTGCTGGGTACCTTAGTTCAATACATACTAGGGACTGATAAGGTCACACCATTATCCAATCCGGGAGATACCTAAATACTTACCATAACCAATTTAGGGGAGAGAAAGCACAGAGATTGGAGTCCTGATTAGCAGGATCCCAGTCAGACTAGTCAGAAACAGCATAGCACTAGGCAAAAAGTGGGGGGTAACCATAGAAGCAGAACGTACTTTCTTACATTCTGTGTTCCTGTGGTCAGCCATTGTTTTCCAGGAGAAAGGCTGCTAAAAGCCAGTCAGGAATTAATTTCAGCTTAAGGGGCAGGCCTCTCAGGTAAATCAGAGCCAGTACAGTTAACTTCCAGGCAACACAAACAAAACACACCTTTCTAAATATATGTTTCTAATGGAGTTATTGAGAAACTACTTTCACCGTTAATTTGAATTTTTAAAACTAAGAGTAAACTAATTTTTATAGATTGCAGTAGCGTTTTGCCAAGCCAATATGGCACAAATAGATGTGTCTTCAAAAGCAGGCTGTTCTTGGAAAACGTAGCCTTGCCTACACAGTGGCAAGTAGCTTTTTGTAAATGTTCACTCTTTTCATAATATCCAGCATAACCCACTTTTTTATATTAGGCACCTAGTCCTGCTTGTTCATAAGGCACAATCCAGAGGTGACATTGCCAAAATATAAATGTGCATATTTTAACTGGAGATGAGCAAAACTCTCACTGAAGGGCTTGTAAACTGCAGCCCAGGCACAATATGTAAACAAATTGTAGATTTTCAGGTGAAGTCCTTCCCTCTTGTACTTAGGGCAGAGCTTGAGCATTTGCATATTTTACTTTTATTTTTCAGTTAAAAATATTTTCCATCTCTGTAACATTACAGTACTTGATCTCTAGTACACCTTATTTCACTTCCACTTCTGATACAATTTCATATCGCCTATTAACATTTGTACTTCTCCTTGCTTTCATCTTTCAAGTTATTATAATTGCATAGCTCATTAACAATTTGTATGTTTATTATTTGGATTTCTTTCCTGCAGCACACATTGCTCAATGTTCAAAACTACATCAGCTACCACTGCTGCTTTGAGCTCATTGTCTCTATCTTTGATTTTTCCACTAATGTATTCACTCTATTGTATCTCTCCATCCCTGACATTTAGATAATTTTGATATTCCTTCTTTTAGTAAAATCTCACTCTCCATTTTCACCTTCCCTCTTGTTCAGCTTTAGAGCCAGATGTACGACCATGTTATATTGTGAGTCCAAATTGCGCTCAATTGCGAGTCGCAATTTGCGACTCGCAAAATTACATGTACAATAGGGTCATAGACACTGTTTGCGAATCTCAATTAGGGCGCAAATTGCATGCCTCATCAATATTCGTGAGGAACTCGCAATATGCCACCCCATTGTGAATGGCTGGCGCTACAAGGTATGGTTGCCTGCTGAGCTCAGCAGACCTCCATGTCTGGGACTGCTTTTAAATAAAGCAGTTCTATTTTATAAATACAGCCTGTTATCCTTAAAGAAAAACGGGATCCATTTTTTAAAAAAAATCATTTATGTTTCATTTTTTTAAGGGCAGGTAGTGGTCCCTGGGACCACTGCCTGCCACTAAAACATATTTCCCCCTGCATTTTCAAAGGGGACGGGGTCCCCTGGGGACACCTTCACTTTTGCAATTTGCATTACCAGCTTCTTGAAGAGGGCGGTAAATTGCAAGTTTTTAGCGACAGCAATTGCGGTCGCAAAACATTTGTACATGGCTTGTGGGTTCGCTATCAGGAAGGGAATGCCCCTTCCTAATAGCGAGTCACTAAACACTATTTTGCGAGTCACAATTTATTTGCAAGTCGCAAAATAGTGTTGGTACAAGGCCCATATGATTTTTGCATGTGCAAACGGGTCGCAAACCTGTTTGTGCATTCAAATTCCCATCATACATCTGACCCCTAATCTTTGACTTCTAAAAGTCTTCAATGATCTGCATTTGCTTGTTACCCTCCTTAGAACTTTTAATGGATATCTCTGACTATAGGTATTAACTTACTATATTTTGTAAGTGTGTCTTATTATGTATAATAGTTTTGGTAAAAATGTTGTAACTAATTAAATTAAATTCAAATAAATAGTGATAATGCATAACCCCTAAAAGTCATTCTCTATATGTAATGAAAATATGGTAGTATTTTTGTCTTTTTATTGCAAGTATACTGTTTCAAGTATACTGTTGTAGTAGTTAGCTCTACAGTTAGGTTTGCTCATTGATTTGGAAAACCAATGTGAATGTCTGTACATATCCACAAATATACATGTGTATATGTTTCCACACATTTACAATGGCTTCATCACTTAAAACACCCATTCAGATACAATACCTGTTAAGCTAATATGTTTATTGTCTGAGCAGTTATTCTGTATTAAAACAATAAAAAACTTAAAAGATGATGCTATGCTCTTGCTGAAATCTGTTGAAAAAGTATTGGACCAGAGAACTTAAACAATGATTGATGCCAGGAGATACTACATATTTATTCACCCATAATTGAAGCTGGCATTGCTTTCAGAGGGCCACGCACTCTTTCATCAGTAACCTAAGGAAAAAAATATACTCTAGTGATAGAGTAATGCTAATCTTAAAAAACTGATGACGCCACCTAATGAAGCAGGCAATGTATCAAGTAACCTAAATCTTGGGGAGGGGGGATAAGGTTCCAACTCTCCTGTTCCAGATGACACCCTCCTGGTGTCGAAGAACCTGGCAGGGATATAGCTCCTACTGAATAGATTTCATCTCTTCTGCGACATTAGGGGTCTGGTTATTATTAACACCACCAAAACTAAAATTATGGCTTTTAATCCTCACAAGTTTTATAAAGGCAATCCAATGCTGTGAGGGATCCCCTTGGAAAGAGTCAGTACTTTAGATAGCTTAGGTGTTTGCCTCTCAGACACAATGTCATGGAAGCTTCATCTAATCGTGATGCTCCTGGGACATAAGCGAGTCACGGGGTCCCTAGGAAAGAAGCATAGCTCTACACATAGCAGACCGTAGCTCCTGCCCTCCAGGTCAACGACTCAAAAGCAGTAAGCACAGCTCTGTTTGGACAGAGCTGTGGGGATTCGGGAAGATATCTGAGCTCTGCAGATCAGAACATAAATTCCTAGAGGGACCTTGTGATGCTGCCCCAAAGTACCCTGCTCATTCCTCTAACGCTAGATATGGGCAGGCGCTCCATTGGTGATATACCGAGGCTCTGCCCGTTGCTTTTCTGGGCTTGCATCAGGCGTACTCCGTAGCTCCTTCCCTTCGCAGAAGCGCTATCGGAGGTTATCTGCCTAGACACGAGCAGCAAGTTAGGCTGGATCAGAAACACTAGGAAATGGATGTCTGAATTAGGGATTCAGGCCCTATGGGACAAACAAGTTCCACCCCGAAAGGAGGTACTCAAACGATATTATTGGGAATGGGTTGAGCAACAAGAATTTAATAAACCCAACCAGGGAAAACTCACAACAGAATTTCATTTCTGCAAACAGTCCAGGTTACTGGAGCCCTACTTAGACATAATCCAGGTCCCTCAATACAGGATCTTATATCTTCATTTTTGGTTTGGTACCCTCCCTGTTTGTAAGGTAACAGCAAAGTGGCATCCACACGACCTAACCAAAAGCAATTGCTCAAGTTGCAAGGCGCCAGTGGAGGCGGTTTCTCAAGCTATGTTTGCTTGTCAGGCTTTTGTTAAACCTAGATCTAAATCGCTAAAACCAATTTGCTAGCGGTTGGGTACACAGAACCATCGGGGGAAGCCACGCGTATTTTAAAATCGGACCCCTGATCAATTTTTACCTGTGGAGTGGCTATATTTTTTAAGCCATATGTGGAGTATTAGGAGGGAGGCCCAAACAGGAGTGCCTCAGCAACCAGGCGGTTGACCTCTATACTTAGTTGTCAAAGCGTTCACTAGGTTGCCAGCCCACAAAGTTCTCGACCCATTCAGTTGTTATGCGCATGCACTTTATTGTATATTGTATATAATCACTTTGTAATTCTATCTTGAGAGGGTCAAATAGGTAACCATTACGACTGCTCGGTTTGAAGATCAAGTTAGGAGACTCTGAGTGTGGTAACACTGTGATTGTCTCTCTACCCTTTCCATACCGTTTTAAGTACTTCTTATCTTATTCTTGTAATGATGTGCTAATCGTTTTTAATAAGGACTCGTAGTGGTAAACCAAATTAATTCTTATTCCTGTTGTAAGAATGAGCTTGTTGGCAACTTGTATACTTGTATGGTATATGCTCAATGGACATGACACCGCTCAATTGCCTTATAATTCAAACCGCCCCTCACCAGAGGCATCTTATTATTATTATTAATATTAGCATCTGGTAGACTCAAAATGAATCATCCCCAAGGGGATCTCTCGGCGCCACAATATCAGAAGATCAGAGAGGAGACAACTTATTAGTGACTAAACTTCCAGCTTTTAAGAAATGTTTTAAACTGCCCTAAGTTGGGGCAGGCGCGGATGTCCTCTGGCAATTTTTTCCGGAGGAAGGGAGCAAGATGCGAAAATGAGCGGCTACCCTTTCTGATTTTATTAATCCTCATCTTATGCGATTGCACTTTGTGTTCCAACTTACTATTATATGCATTTTAATACAACATCTCGGCATAGGAAGCAGTATATTGAACCTATACTACTGTGGAAGTAATAACTTGCATTTACGTTTACTGTAATAGGTATTGCATTATTTGACCATTTTTATATTTTTACTTGTATTATAATTGGTGCTCTTTTATAGCTTTTATGACACAAGTTGTCGAAATAAAGCTTATTCAACAACATAAAAAAAGTAAACTAAATACATCAAAATAAACATATTTCCTGACTGTAAAGTTACTACTAATACCTTCACAATCAAACTTTACATTCCGCACACATGGCGGGATCTCAGTACTTGCAGTGGCGTTCTCCACGCTTGGGATGGAGACCTCCACACCTGGGCAGATACCTCTATGTGGAAGAGAATAACATTATTATAAACACCAAAACAAATCCTACATACTTGACACCCATTTTCTTCCAACAACATAAAGACTGTCCACACCATATCATCTGCTTTTTTTCCTCTGCCTTACTGACATTCGGTCATAAACATGCAGATTACCTCGCTCAAAAGGAAGATTTTTTTTTACTGAGGATGAGATAGCACATGGAGTTAAATGTGTGTTTCTTAGGTTGCCTCAACTTATCGTCAGTGAACCCTGAGGACAGCCTTATGATTGGAGATGACAGTCTCTCAATGCACTGGGGTAAAAAGAAGGGACAAGATTAGAGGAAGTTTATGAAGGAGAAGTTCTCCTGGATTCAGCTTGTGGAAGCTCTTCCTGGAGAGACAACTGATCCTGTGTGCATCTCAACCCCCTCAATGAGGTTGTCTGCTCCAAAATGCAACCCCACATTCTAAATCGTCTGCCTTGTACTGAAAACACTACTTTGGTGTCAGCTAAGATTCTAAAACTCCATCACCCTCTCTTTCCCTCTCTCTCTGACGCACACTCATTAAAGCAAACCTACAGTCACTTACCCATATCTGTCCTACACTCATACCTGCACTGTTAGGTACCCATCAAAGTATAGACCTCAAAAACACCCTCAAACATAATCCCTATATATTCGTAAATTTTGTATCATTTTGTCTATACTCTTTGGATACAGCAGCTCTTTCAAGCAGGTTTCTTGCTTCAACTGAGGCAAGGCTTTGCAATTGCAGCAGGGCAACACACAGGACAGGTCTTGCAACGTAACCTCCCTACAAACACAATTATGTAATTATGGTAACACATTGACTGACACATTATTTAGAGCATTTCAATCACTTGTTTTTTTTAATTTGAACACCTTCACAATGTGTTTTGGATTGTCTTATAATTGTTGTCAAATGTAAACTTGACATTTATACTGGTATATCCTCATAAACCCGTGCTTTTTAAATAATCTTTTTAAGGCTCTGTGTTGTTGTTCCAGCCAACACCTGCCTAAACCTTTATTTCTGCTTCTAGTATTTATTTTATTTATTCATTTATCCAATTTTAGAGGTTTTATATAACGCTGGCTGGACCCGGAGGTATCAGAGTGCTTTACATTATAGAGCTAGTTACGGTAAGAAACAAATTACAGCATCGTGGAATAACAAAACGTCAGAGCGCTTTACATGACAGCGCTAGTAACGGTTAAACAAAATTACAACATCATGGAATAACAGCATGTAAAACAGAGAAAGCAAGGCTTGAGATTATACATATCATGTAAATAGCTAATCAGAGTAAAGAGTTAAATACCTAAAAGATATGTCAGATCAAGTTTAAGGCATAGGTAAAGACCCCAATATTTATTGAGGAGGTGCATTTTGAGGTCTTTTTTAAAGCTGGTGTAGGAGGGGTTGCATCGTAGGTCTTTGGGGAGGACATTCCAGATGTAAGGGGCATTACCGGAGAAGGAGCAGGATTGTGTGGACTTCTTTTTTAGCATGGGTGGGACTAGGAGGAGAGCGTTAGTGCTTCTCAGAGGTCATGTGCTGCCCGCTTTGCAGAGTTTATTGGTGAGGTATGGTGGTGAATTTTGATGGAGGACTTTGTGTGTGATGCATTAGTTTTTGTAGGCGGATCTGCCTTCGATGGGGAGCCATTTAAGAGTTTTGAGGGTGGGGAAATGCGGTCGAACCATTTACTGTCGGTGGTGAGACTGGCTACAAGGTTGAGTACAGATTTGAGTGGAGCTAGGTGGACCTTGGGGATTCCGGTGAGGATGGCATTGCCGTACCCAATTCGCGAAAGGACCAGGGATTGAACTACTAATTTAAAATCTTGTTGGGATAAAGGGTTTGATTTTCTTGAGATGACGGAGAGTGAAGAGGGCTCCTTTAGCCGAATTTCTGATGTGGACATTGAGGTTAAGACTGTTATTTATGGAGATACCAAGAGATTTTACTGAGTTGGACAAGGAGAGAGAGCAGTTGAGGGCATTGAGGTCAGAGATCCAGGTTTGAATGGGGAAAGGGTTGTTTTTAGGGGAGAAGAGAATGATTTCATTTTTTTTCGGGTTGAGTTTGAGATGATTAAGGTGGAACCAGGATTGGATTTTAGTGAGGGTGTTATTAAGGTGAATGATGTCAGCGTGGGTTTTGATCTTATAGTAGAGTTGGGTGCCATTGGCATAAAGGTGGTACTTGATACCAGTTTGTTTATGAATGAGGGTTTCCATAAAGAGGTTAAAGAGAGCAGGTGAGAGAATAGATCCCTGGGGGACTCCTAGGGAGATGGGAGTGGGATTAGATAGACAGTCTTGAATTTTGATTTGCTGGCTTCGATTTTGAAGATAGGAGACAAACCATTTGTGGGTAGTACCATTAGGGCCGAAACGATCTTGAGCACATTAAGTAGGGCAAAGTGGTTAACAGTGTCAAAAGCTGCAGAGAGATCAAGGAGGATAAGAAAACATGTCTCACCATTATCAAGGGAGTGGTGGATGTCGTCAACAATGTTTAGTATGGCAGTTTCAGTGCTGCAGCCTTTTCTGAAGCCGGATTGTGAGGGGTCCAGAAGGTTGAATTTTTCGATGTGTTTGTCTAATTTGAGCAAGACACATTTTTCGAGGGCTTTAGAATGAGGGGGGAGGTTAGTGATGGGGGAGTGGAGATTGTTCAAGTCATTAGGATCAGCATTAGTGTTTTTAATAATGGGGGAGATTTGATCAAGATGAAGGGAGCTAGGGACACTTCCAGTAGCAAGAGAGGTGTTGATGATTGTGGTCCAGGATGGGACAATTATGTGCTTTAGGTCTTGGACAAGGTTAGAAGGGAAGGGGTATTTGGTATGGGAGTATGGTTTAAGTTTAGCAATGGTGCTGTGGATTTCACGCTCAGTTACAGGGAGGAAATTTTGCCAGGAGGCATTGTTTTTTGGTCGTGAGTTTTCGTGGTTGGGTATGAGAGGAGTAGTGGTGGGAAGGTGTGGGGGTAGTTTAGGGTGGTAATAGGATAAGAACTGTGTGAGGAGGGGTAAGGGTGCAGTGAGGAAGTGGGTGAGTACGAGGGGGGACCAGTGGGCGTCAGGAGTGTGGTGTGTTATTTAGAGGTGATGTCTGGAGTAAGTAGGGGGTTGGTTGGGATCTGCGTTGAGAGGAAGGATTGATCTATTTTGGTGATTTTTTCAGAGGAAAAGAGGGCAATTTCTTCACATCTAGCGGTTGAGGCCACCGGGTTAGGCGGAGCTGAGGACGTTTGGTGACAGATAATGTTGAACAGTTCTTTAGGTCTGTTTTTGGCCAGATCGAGTTTTGGTTACAGAAGAAGGATGCCTTTTCATTAAAAACGTGCTGTTTGTATGTAGATCTAGCTGATCTGAGTAGTATCAGGTTTGAGTGGGAAGGATGTTGTCTCCAGGTTCTTTACATCTGTCTTAATGAGCGTCTTTCGTTGTTAAGTTCTAGGTTAAACCATGATTTGGAAGGGATGTTTCTTAGAGATTTAAGTTTAGGAGGGGCCAATTGGTCTAGGACATCAGTGACAGCTTTATTAAAGTGATCAGTAAGCTCATTTGCATTTTGTGAGGGAGGAGTGAGGAGCAGTTGTGCTTGGAGTTTGGACTCAAGCTCTTCAGGAGGGATGCATTTTAGATTTCTGGTCCATTTCATGGGTTTAATTTGTTTAGTGGGGAGGGGAGGCGGCGTGATAGCAAAGGTAAACAATATGAGGTAGTGGTCGGACCAGTCAATGGAGATGATTTTGGTCAGGAAGGCTAAGTCTTTGCTGGTAATGATGGCATCAAGGATGGCTCCTTTGGTGTGGGTGGGGGACTGGCATATTTTCTTGAGGTCATTGATCTCGAAAAGGTTGGTGAAGAGGGTGGTAATGGGATCATTGGTGTCATTCAAGTGGAGGTTGAGGTCTCCAAGGAAGAGATTTTTTGAGTTGGATATTGAGGATTGTATCATCAAGTCAGAAAGTTCATCAATAAAAGGGTGTGGATCACCAGGAGGGTGATAGATAGTATGTAAATGAATATGGTGGGTCTCTTCAACTTTAAGTTCCGCTTCAAGGTATTCAAAGTTGGAGTGGCCAGAGTTGTTAACAAGGGAGAGCTGAAGTACATTTTTGAAGATTATGGCCAGGCCTCCCCCCTATTCTGTCAGGTCTGTATTTTCTTAGGATAGAGTATCCGAGGGGGGAGTAGGTCAAGCATACTTGTTGAGTAGTCATTGAGCCAGGTTTCCGTGAGGAACGCGATTTCAATTGATTTGCTAAGGATAGATTCGGAGATTTCAGTGGCTTGTCGAACTGCAGATCGACAGTTAACAAGCATGCAGGCAAGTGGTTTGGGGTTGTTTTGGGGGAAGGGCAGGAGTGGATGGTGGTGAGTTGTGTAGGGGGTCTGGGGAGGCGGGATGGGAGGGAATCCTGTTGGTACCTAGAATGACAGGAACGTTGGAGTAGGGGGAGAGGGGTTGTTGACTAAAGTACTAGGATGGTAAGAATTGCATAGGGCGGAGAGGTCTGATTGGGAGAGGTGGTTTGAGGTGCGGAGAGGTCTAGACATCCGGTTGTAGAGGGGGAAGTATTACAATGATGACGATTGAAGTTGGTGGGGATTTTGCGGTTGGGGTGGGAGGAATTTGCATGTGTGAGTCTGGTTCCAGAGCTGAGCGATTTAACATCTTCTCTAATTCGAGAGAGTTCATTTGTCAGTAAAGAGAGAATGCGTTCAATGTTGTGTTTAGGGTCAGGGTTATAGGGGAGAGGGGATCTCAGCAGGGGAGGATGAGAGTGAGAGGGAATGGATAGTGTTTGTTGCGGACAGGGGGCAATTGTGTGTAGGGTGTGTGAGGTCAATGGTGGTGTTATGAGTAGAGTTAAGGCTCTTAGGCGTGGGTGGTGGCGTATTGAAGGGCAAGAGATTTGAGAACTCAGGGAATTTGGATAGAGATAATATGAGGGCACAAAGAGATTGAAGCAGGACTGCATCGGGGATTAAGAGTGGTGAGAAATTCTATGGATGGGATGGCGGATTAAGAAAGGGTGAAGGTTGGGTCGGTGGTGGTACGATGGGAAAGCCAGGGTGAAGGGGTAGGAATTCAGGTTGGGGGGCAAGGAGGGAGGATAGGCGTTAGGTAGTTCAGAAGGGGATGGAGGGACAGGTCATTGGAGTATGTGAGTGGTTGGAGGAGGGTGTGTGCAGTAGGGGTAGTTGGAAGAGGGTGTGTGCAGTGGGGATATCAGGAAGAGGGAGGATTATTGGAAGGGGAGAATATATGGGTGACAGTGATTGGGAGATGGCATTTGCTATAGAGATGACAGGGGAGGGGGAGTGGGAAGTAGGTGTTTGGACTATGGTGTTGGTAGGAGGGAAGACATGGGAGGGGGAAAGTGTGGTAGGGGGAAGGGAGAGAACAGGGGGTGTTGATCCATGGGTATACGCAGGATTAGGGGTCATTTTGTCTAGGTGGAGAGACAAGTTGCTCAAAGATGGAGAGGTGTGATTTGGCAGCTTGTATGAGAATGTTACCCATTTTGAACATCGAGTTGTCGATTTCACCTCGAAAAATCAGGGAGAGAGTGGTGGATAATTTGAATCCATATGGAATTTTGATTGAGTGAGTGACTGGGAGCTGACGTAGGAAAATGCTTTTCCATTTGGAGGGGCGTTTGGAATAGAAGATGTAGTTGGTTTTATGGCTGAGGTAGTTATCGACGATAAGTGTTTCAGGGTTACGAATGAGTAGTTTATTTTTAAAGTTTTTCTTAGCATTTTTAGACATGCTGGGGGGTTAAAGGATGGTCCAGGAGTTATGGCCATGTTTGGAGAGAGTATAGTCATTTGGGATGGGAGGGATACTGAAATGGTGATCCAAGCCTGTGCGCTACTACCAAGTGTTCCTACTCAGTTGCAATTTTGAGAACCAACAAGATAATATGAAAGTAAAAGTAGTAATATGGCCTCCACCGGAGTGCAAGATAAGATAGTTTAGATGATCTGGGATAGAACAATTACACTTACAGATCAGGAATGGAAAGACCAGTGCTAACTCAATGCCATATATGTCTGGTAAGGGCTATAGCTTAGCAGGGCTAAATGGGCTAGTGAGTCTTCAATAGTGAAAGTAGGTTACTAAATTGTCAACAAGGGATGGGTAACTGTGAGAAGACATCAGCTTGCTATTCTGGTATTTCTACAGACCACCAACTAAATGTTGATAAGCTATCTCAAATGAAGACATAAAAGCATATAGGAAGATCCAGACATAGGGTTAAAGGAAATAATTTCCATAAGAAAAAAAGAGTGGATCGATGTTCATTATTAGGCCACAAGGTGGAACTTCAGGCTAAAGCAAGATACGAGAATTCTATTAGCTTGCCATGAAAAATAGATCTAGTCTGGTGTAGATTGTTTCCTGAAAAGTAGTGCCCAAAACCTGAACTGGCACTAGAAAGCAGATGGATGGTAGAGACTGATAAGTTAAATGGTTGGACGCTGGCCTTTGGATCTAACCTCTTTATTTTTTATTTCTGTAGTTATGTGGGAAATGGCTACTGTGTCCCTAATACAGTTACTGTAATGTAAAATTTTTGATAATACACCTGTGTCTAATTTCCATCTACATAGAATTGTTATATTACATTTACTACATTAGAAAGTAGTAGGAATGCTTTGGTATTTGTTTACCTTCAAAGTGTAAGGCATTTAAAATACTGCATTCTTATATTGAAAGCAACTTCTAACTAACTAAATATGTCTTTTAGTTGGCAGACGATGCATTATTCAGAAGCAAATGTAAACAACACAGTATATGTTGCACAGTGATGGTCACCACCATGTAGTTATACATAAGTCAGAGTTTCCATAGGAAGAACATTTTTTGTGTCAATAATGTTGGTGGTTTATGATCAATATTCATAAAACTTAAAAAAATAATAATAATCCATTTCATCTCCTTTCTGTATAGTTTTAGGTTAATGCCTTAATTGAGGGCAGAGAAACCTGAAATCACAAAACACCAAATTGGGGAGAAAGCTAGATGTGAATCTATTCAGAAGTTTTCAAGAAAGTATGGTGTAAAAATAGAGATATCTAGCTCCTCAAGAGTTCTGTTAGAATCTGACGGTACCAAATAAAACATTTAAGCATTCTCATCGGCAGGGAGATATTTTTCCGATTGGCCAGCTCTCTCTTGCGGGAATGAGTATGCTTGTGCAGGAACAAGCACTATGATTGGCTGGTCAAAACAAGAAGAAAAATATTGCTACTGTCATTACAGGACTCTGGCCCTGTGTCCTCAAAAATAAATACAAAAACATAGAGAGGGGCAGGATTGGGATACACTGGCCCCCTAGGCCTTGTGGGGGAAGGCCTTGGGCCAAAAGAAAAAAGAAAAAGAAAATTGGGATCACCGTACTTCTGTCAAAGGCCTTGCACAGTGGGGGATTGGCTGCCTGAGATTGGTTGGCTCCATGGCTGCATGGTCTCACTGCAGGCAATGCCCTATGCCAAACACCAAGCTGCACGCTCCCAAAGATTGTGCGCAGGGTTGATGTATAGTTTTAAGATCTTACTGTACAATGAAAAAAACAGATATTCACTGAAAGAAACAAAGATTAAAGTGGAGTTATGCATAACTCTTCTGATAATAATGTTTTTAGAAAACTAACATTAAAAAACAAAAAGAAAAACTGAAATTCACCAGTTACGTACATGACCTCAGTATAACTTGAGTTATACTTTGTACAGTTGCGTATAATTGATTAATTTCAGTGTTTTTATTGTTTGTAAGTATTTTTTTTTAATATAGGAAGACCTCCTTGTAGCTCCACTTTAACCTTTGATTTTTCAGTGAATTATATATATACATATATATAATGGGGGAAATGAGAAACCTGCCCTCAGGAAAGGCCAAAATAAAGTAAAATGAAATCTTATAGAAGAGGAGGAATGCTAACTTGGTGGAATGGGGGTGGCAAATAATATGAATATATCAAGGGAAGCAGTCTGTATGCAAAGGGGCAACAAGCCAAGCCAATAGTCCATACAATGTCCAAAACAAGAGCGCACTGTTCCAAATTATATTAAAGTCATTATACTAAGTTAGAGTGCATGTCTGAATCATGTTCCTGGTATGGGGGAATGGTCCCTGGTCATCTTTGCGCTGTGTCTTCATCACAGTGAAGGTAAAGTCTTCTGACAAGGTTGCAAAATGACTGGTTTGTGGCAGAGTCAGACATTCCACAGGAAGAAAGGAACACAGAGTAACAGGGGAACGAGCTATCACAGATTAATTGGGAGATGGGACAACAGGCTGGGAGGCAAATGTGACATAAGACATGCCATGAAAGAGGTCATGAGGTCACATACATTTCAAAGCTGGTTAGTGACCATCTCTTGGAGGATTCAGACCTCTCTAACAAAGCCCTAGATGTCCAGAAATATCTCTCCATGTTACTCTCTTATTAACCTCAGGGTCTTCTTGAGAGAAACCAAAGACACACACACCTATTTCCGGGGAATGGAGTGGGTTGCACAAGAGATTTATGGGCTATTGGGAGCTGAAATGTACCTCGACTATTGGGATGATTCAGGGAGAGCACTTGGAAGAAGAGATGATGCCTCTGCATAAGGTACAGGTGCAAGCCCCAGTTGAATGGGTACCTTTAGAGTTAATGAGGTCCTGGGTGCATAGCTAGATGGTGGTGGGATCTTCTCTGCAGACACCATAAGTTGTTGTTGCTGAAGGCATGGCGAATCCTTAAGATCTTTCTGCTTCTGACTGGTGGTGTCCACATCCCCTGTCACCCCAGTTGCCTCTTTAGCCTGCTCTCAGAGTCTCTTGATAACAGATTAGGTATGTCTCAGGGCAGGCACACTACGTCTGCTGGTGGTGTCTTTCTCCTCCTCCATGGCAGTAGAAAGTTTTCATGCCCACATTCCAGTCAAGAATCTTCTTTCTTGCCCTGTGTCCTGCTAGGATTAACCTTGGCCAGTCCGGTCCTCTAAAAAGAAATGTGAAAAAAAAAAATATTTTACATTCTCATTTTCAATATTGAATGTCAACATAACTTTAATTAAAGGTATTGTTTATCCAAAACTACTAGAACGGACATTGTGGAGTCTTTAATAAACTTGTCATTATCGTATGCTTTGAAACTAATATTTGTGCTATTCAAAATATCTAGAAATTAATTTTGCTAAATTTTCATTGGTATGAGGCATTTAAAGGAGGAGAAAGGGTTGCTATTAGAGCTTATTGTTTTGACAAATCCTAATTGTGAATGCAATCGGTAAAAAATATTTGGAGTTTAGGAACTAAATTGAGGGTACACAATGTCTGCCTTAACAAAATATAAAAGTATAAGATAACACGTTTAGTAGAATTTAAACTATTATGTTGTCCCAAAATGGAGAATTGTTTTAACATTTCCATAAAGATCAGAAGATTAATCAATTGAAGCAATACTACTTCTATAGATGTGTGTTAGCAATGTTCAACTTCCAATCGATTCATAACTCACAAGTATCATGTTAAATATACCATGGAATAAAGCTCAAAGTGAATACATGACCGGATACCACTTTTTTAACACATGCACATGTAAGTGAATATTAAAAAAATACACTTATTGCCCCTCTGCTACTCACATTGTTCTGGCAGAGCATGGAGGGTCAGTCAGACAGCTCTCAGGACCCACCTGTACATTGGTGTCATGGTCGGGTGACTAGAATGTGGCTGGTAGAACAAGCCCATAATTTCCTGGGCCTTTATTTAGGCCCAGCGATGAAGGTCCTCCCAGCAGTTGTGACAGAACTTCCCCTGCTGAATGTGACACCCAGTGACTCCTAGTGGGGATATTGCTCCAGATTGTAGCCCACACTGCATCACTCAGCTGGATCCCTGGACCCCTATAAAGCTGAGGCTGCCTTTGGACAACCTTGCTATTTATTTATAATTTCTGGTCAGTGGATTGGGGGGCATTCTCATCATGATCCTTGGCCATGTTTGAGGGTTAGATTTTCACAAAGAGCAGCAGGATGGAGAAAGGTGGTGTTGTGGAGAAGAAAGTACGGCTCCTCCACCATGTGCACCATATATGGAGGCGGATATAGCCAATAGTGGGAGAAGTGACACTAGGTGCAGTGATAATATAGCTGAACGTCTGGTGCAGCCCAGCCACCTGCCCATAAGTCAGTGATAGTATATCCCATCCTACTCTGGGCAGATCCACCCAAGCCAACAAGATCATATGTGATTTACGCATCCTGAAGAATTTCTTGTTAGCAATATGTGGATGTTCTGGAAGAGGCAGAGAAGTTTAGGCATAATTATCATTTTTATGAGGGCTATTCTGCCCAATAAGGTAGGGGCAGTACATCCACGTCCCCACTTGTTCCTCGATTTTGACCATGGCCCTTCCATAGTTTTCTGTATTCTCCACCTCTCTTTTTCAGCTAAACCACAACCCCGTGTATTTCACTGATGGCCTAAACCACGGAAGGATGAACTCTAATTCCACAGATTGTGTAGCTGGTTTAAGGGGGAGTATTGTAGACTTATACCACTTGATCACTATACCTGCTAGGGCCTTAAATAGTGAAAATTCCCCTATGACAGACTTACATTTTGGACAGAATCCTGAAGCTATAACGGAATGACGTCCATGTATTAATGAACAATGAGGGTTTGATTTAATTGTTAGATTTAATTGTTAGAGGTAAGCATACTCCGTTGCAATGGCAACAGAGTATGGTTACCACCAAGGTAATGGTCTGACAGCTCCATTTAAATGTTAGTCGAACATTTGGTTTAATCATTGCAAAAACTATTCCGTCTCTGCCTTGATTATACCTCTTACTCTCTTGGGCCAATGGAGGCTGACCTCTAATTCTACACTTCTAATAAAAGGGGCAGAATTAGAAGTCAGTTTTCACTGCCCGTCGCTGCAAGTAAAACCCTGATGGTAAGGGGCAGTGAAAACCCCTAAATACTCCCCTTTTTTTAATTGTTTTTATTGAAGGTTTTTCAAAAAATAAAACAAAACAACATACAGTTGTCTTCAATATACAGCACATAAAGCAGTAGCTCATGGGTCCAAGTGTCCAGTATAAGAATTCACAATAACCTGCGAGCATGGTACACAATCAGTTGTATCATCAAAGCACATCAACAGGGTATTCACCCCCAGGTTTCAGCCCCCGCCCACCTTTCCCCCAATAGTCCCTAAAGAATACAATTGCCCAATAAGAAGCAGCAGATAAGTCCGTCCATTGGTTCAACACTCTCCCCCTCCATACCCCGAGACCCGAACACCAGCAACATGTCAGTGGTATCAATCCCAGAGGCCATAATGCCTGTATATTGACCATGCACCACTAAGTCTGCATTATCCCACATGAGTGGAGCTCGCATCTTCATTACCCAAGTCAGCAGACTCTCCAGTTGCTAGATAACATGTGAGGGGTGCCCAGATATCATGCGGCCTTGAGGTTACTGGCAAAAGTTCCGCATATGTGGCCAGTCGTTCCTGACAGGTAATTAAATCAGCAAGCCATGTCTTGAATTTAGGTGCCCGGCCCCTACCCCATCTGCAGGCCACCCTCCGTTTTGCCAAGAGAAGCGCCATTGCCACAAATCTCCTGTGTTCTGCCTTCACCTGAGTAACTAACCCCAACAATGCCATTAAGGGATCCGGCTACAGTGTCTCATCTATCATGCGCTGTAACGCCTCAAATACCTCACTCCAGTAACCCCGGATGCTCGGACAGTCCCACGCCAAGTGCAAAAAATCCCCCCAGGGGAACGATATCTGTCACAGCAATCATCCACTCTAAGCTGAAATCTGTGCATCTTAGCAGGTTTATAATAAAGTCTATGGAGGAACTCATAGTGTATGATGCGGAGTCTGCTGTTCGCTGAAACTCTCTCAGTGTGCAGGCTGCAGGTTTACCACTGTGAGTCAGACAACTGTCTCCCCAAATCTGCTTCCCATTTCAGCCTCGCCGGAGCTGCAGGCCTTTCTTGCTGCGCATGCACCGTATTATAAATCAATGAAACTAAGCGCCTGGGTTTGGGCCTTTCAAGTATCGCATGCAACGGTGTCAGTGGCGCTGGCTCGTCCGGGTAAGTTAGTGTGCGGCCTTCACTCCCTGTCTCAATCTGATATATAAAAACACATCTAACGGTGTCTGCTGTTCCTCCGGGCACATATGCGAGAGAGCACGGAACACACCGTCATGATACATATCTCCCCATTGAGTCAGTCCATACATGCCCCTGAATTTCCTAAACACCTCCTCCTGCAGTAGCACGATATCCAGATGATATGTGAGGGGCATCAGGGGCGAGTACACCAAAGGTCCTCCCAACTTCCCTACAATTCTATGCCATGCCATAAGTGAGCTATAAAGCGCATTCGGTTGCCTGTCTCTTGGACCAATCTTGCTATCTAGCGCCCCATACAGCGGTACAGGATGGGCCAGCCAGTGTTCCGCCGCCACCTGTGGCATGTAGCGAGGTTGTTTAATCCAATACCACACATAGGGCCTCATTATGATGGAGGATTTTCCGCCTCCTCCGGGCCGGCGGAAGCCACCTCCGGCCCGGAGGAGGCGGAAAATCCTCTGCGGACTCACCAAAGACCCACCGCCGCATTACGATGGCTGGTGGGTCTTGGTTTCTGTCCGCCGCTTTTCCGCCGTGGTCGGATTACAACCGCGGCGGAAAAGCTCTCATTTGGCTGGCAGTGTCTATCAGACACCGCCAGCTGAATTAGGATGCATTTCTAAACATGCTTTTCCGCGGCGGTTTTTCCGCCGTGGAAAAGCATGTGTACTTTTGATTTTGGGGGCCCGTGGCGGGCCCCCAGGGTGTTGGCGGGTGGGGGGTGCACATGGGGGGTACCTATGGTACCCCCCAGCATTTACATGCACAAAGCGGCAGGCACCGCGCGGTGCCTGCCGCTTTGTGCATGTAAATGTTAAACATGCACTTTTAACATTGCGGCGGGTGCTGCTTGAAGCAGCACCCTCCGCAATGTTAAAAATCCAGGATGTGACTGCCATGGTGGCATTCACATCCTAATCGCACATGAGGGAACGCCGCAGCCCATGCGGACGTTCCCTCATCCTCTGGGGTAGCGGACGGACGCAAGTCCGTCCGCGATCCTAATGAGGCCCATAGTGTGCCTGCGCTGCTAGAAAACATAACTCCAAATCAGGTATCCCGAATCCCCCTTGGGAATAAAGCCTTGTTAATACATCCCATTGCAGTCTAGGCTGTTTACCTCCCCACACTAAGCGTATTAACACAGATTTCTGGGTTTCAAAAAAATAGGATCCTGGGTAATAGGGTATATTCAGAAACAAGTACAATACCTGCAGAAGTATCACCATTTAAATTAATGAAGCGCGGCCTGCCATAGAAAGGGGAAGCCCACCCACCTCGTCATGCAGTCCACAATCTTGGACAGCATAGTTCCATAATTTGCCCTCATCAATTTCTTCCTGTTTCTCGTCACTTTAATTCCTAAGTATTTAAGCTCATCCGCACACCATTCCAAGGGTTAGTCCATGTCGAAGCGCTCTACCGCCACCGTGAGAGGGAAGAAACTAGATTTGTCCCAGTTAATCTGCACACCGGACATGTTCCCGAAGACTAAGAATTCCCGGAGTAGCGGGTTCAGATTCTGGCGGGGGTCGCAGATATAGAGGTAATGTCATCCGCATGTAATGAGATGAGTATCTGGCGTTGGAAGCATAGCAAGCCCTTATCATTATGACTCTGTCTCAATTTTGCCGCTAGAGGTTCCACCGCCAGGGCGAACAGCAGCGGCGACAAGGGACATCCCTGCCTAGTCCCCCTCGTTATCGCAAAAGGTTGGGAAGCATGGCCATTGATCAGGACCTTGGCCGTAGGTTCGGTGTAAAGAAGTTCAATCCAGGCTAGAAACAATGGAGGGAAACCCATCCGTCTCATCACCCCGAAGAGGTATCCCCATTCAAGTGAATCAAACACCTTAGTGGCGTCTAAAAAAATAGCAGGCATAGGGAGGTCTGGGGAGATGGTATGCAAAATCGCAAACAGCGTCCTTAAGTTATGAGAGGTTGCCCTTCCAGGCTCAAACCCCGACTGGTCTGGTAGGATCAAATGCTCCATCAGCAAACTCAGTCTCATGGCTATCAACTTAGCAAAAAAATTTTGCGTCACAATTGAGGATTGAAAGTGGTCTATAGGAATCACACTGGTCAAGGGGCTTGCCGGGTTTTGGTATCGACAATATCAGCGCATCCCTCATCGTCCCTGGCAAGTGCCCCACCTCCAATGCGTCCTCATAGACTTCCCTAAGCACTGGAGCCGTAATGTCTATATATGTCTTATAGAATTACACAGGAATTCCATCAGTGCCTGTGGCCTTGCCCGATTGCATGATCATGATGGCTTCACGGACCTCATCCAACTCAAAGGGCGCACATAAAAAAGTCCTCTGCACATCACTCAGCCATCCCAATGCTACATCTCCTAGAAACTCATCCAGCTGCCCCACCGAGGCGCCTGCCGTAGTGTAGAGTGCACTATAATGTTCCAAGAATGTATTGAGTATAGTGTGTGTGTCCCAATGAGTGGCGCCCCTCCAATCCTGCACTTCCGTGACAGTGTTGGCACCTCGAGGCTGTTTCACTCTTTGCGCTAGAATTTTTCCGGGCCTATCACCTTCCCCATAATTTCTGGCCACCCAATACCTGCTTTTGAACTTCGCCTCTCGCTGCGCCTCTTCCATATATAGGGACAGTTTTTCCCGAAAAGCTATTTGTGCTCCTGCATTGGGGGCCACTGCAACTTCCGCTTTTAGTTGTTTAAGCTCCCTGTCAAGCGTCCTAATTGTGGCTTGTATATCTCTGAGCACCCCCGCACCTTTCCCTATACAGTAGCCTCGTATTGTTACGTTTAAGGCCTCCCAGATCACCTCCACGCTTTTCACTGAGTCTTTGTTACGAGCAAAACAATCAAGTATTTCTTCTCTAAGGTCTTCTTGAAAGACCGTATCCAATAAAATGGAGGGATTTAATCTCCTTGGGATCCGCGGGACATTAAAGTCCGAAGACGAGAGCACCAGCAACACCGGCGCATGGTCAGAATATATGCGCGCTAAATGTTGCGTGTCCATCAACGACGGCGCAAGACCTCTAGATACTAAAAAATAGTCCAGCCTGGCCCCTGATTGTGCCTGCGCTGTAAAGTGTGTACCCTCTTGTTCCAGTGGGTGTCTATGACGCCAAGCATCAATCAGATGATAAGCCTCCAAGATGTCCCTAACCGCAGCCTGCGCTCTAGTGAAATGGTGTGGCGCCGAGTGAGATCTATCTGCGTTGGGATTATACGTGACATTAAAATCCCCTCCCCAGACAACATGTGTAACATATATTTAAAAAATCTTGGCCCAGAGGCTATAAAAAAACTGGAGGTCATCCACATTCAGACCATAGCAACACACCAGAAGCACAGATTGTGTCCCTAATCTACCCCATGCCAAACAATATCTCCCCTCGGTATCACTTAAAGAGCCGGCCAGTTGGAATGGTACCTGCCTCTTAACCAGTATGGCAGTCCCACGGGCATAGTTCGAGTAGGATGAGAAAAGCCTAGTCTCCGTCCACTTACTGCCAAAAGTGATTGGCCTATTACGCTGGCAGTGGGTCTCCTGCAACATAGCAATGTGTATGTGGTGTCGATCCAAGTAGGCCAACACCTGTCTCTTCTTGCTGGGATCCCCCAATCCTATCACATTCCAGGTTAATATATTAAGGCCTGCAACCCCCACCCCAGTCATCATGTCCACCAAACCATATCATAAGCAACGGGGACCGGCGCCGGGGCCACACCCCCTCTAGTCCCCAGTAGTACACTTCACAGTACCATAGCTCTTGTGATGCCACTTGTACCTTCGGACCTCCACTCGTTGGACCATACAATCTGTAGACGACAAAACTCTCAAACAACACCCCCACGTCCCCCCTCCCGCATCCTTCCACCTCCCACTGAAGCAACCCAAACTTGCCAGAACCTCTCTCCCCTCCCCCCCCTTCCCGCCCCCACTAGAACATACAAAAACAGGTTCCATAAGACCCAAAACGCCACTAAGCAACAGCGGGTGATACCCTCTGGGGGCCTACTCTAGAGGGCAACACAAGTTACCCTCTTTCACAAAGGACCCCCCGCGATGGTGCAGCAGGGGCCCTCCACTACGGGAGAGGTGGTCCGGAGTCCATCAGTTGCCAACGACTGGTGCACACTCTGAAGAGCGTCCCAATGTCATATGACTTTGTCAAATCTCATACTTGCCACCTGATCAGCGACGCACATGAAGCAGTTCTCATTCACTCAGTGCAGTTATTCGTCATCTCTGGCCGGCGAGGATCTGTGCGATGCATGCGGCTACCACAATCTCGGTCCTGTCTTTTCAAGGAACGTAGATATTCTTCCGCTTGAGCAGGATTGGTGAAGAATTTCTGCTTACCCTGGTGTGTCACACGCAAACGAGCTGGATAGAGCAGTGCATAGTCCACCTGGGCCTCTTGACATCAAGAAACTTTCTGCGTTCTTCTTGTACCAAGGGGGTGAAATCAGGATAAATTGAAAAGGTGTTTCCCTCATATGGCAACAATTGTTTTTTTCTAGCTGCTCGTAGGGCCACGTCCCTATCACGACAGTTAAGTAGTCTTGCAATGATGGGACGAGGGGTTGCCCCTGGGACGGGTCGTGGGCCCAACAATCTATGCGCCCGCTCCACAATAAATTGCGGGGAGAACACATCCTGCCCTACCGCCGAGAGCAGTAGCCTCTCCACATAGTCCTCCATTTTACCAGTGTTTGTGGATTCCGGAATCCCCACCACGCGTATATTATTGTGCCGACTGCGCGCTTCCAAATTCTCAGTCTTGGCTGCTATAGTCCTTAGGATGTTGTCCATGCATGGCAATTGGGTCGAGTGACCCTCTGTGACGTCATCATTATCTGAAATACGGCGTTCTGCTTCCTTCAGGCGTTCCTCGTGGGCGTCTAATTTATGTGCAATGGCATCCATTCTGGACGACATGCGGTCCACCTTGTCGAAGACGGTCCCAAATCCCTGTTGCATTTCCTGCAGTATATGCTCCATGTCTTCCCCCTGCGATCCAGTGGCTCGTTCACCCCTGTCGCTCCCGCGTCCGGCTGCTTTCCTCTAGAGCTGGATTTAGCAGCCTCGAAAGTGAGTTTAGGCTCCCTGGCATCTGGCTTGCCCATTGTGACCACGGTCTTGACACCACTGGCAGAACGGGGGGGGGTCTGCGCAACATGTACAGATGGAATTGCCACTCAGGGCGTATCAAACAGTCTGCTTGGAGTTTTCCACCACTCCTGCCAGTCTCCCTCTCGATCCTCTGGGAAACCACTGCCGCTCAGTGTCACAGGGGGGGGGGCGAATCACCATCCACCACACACAGTAGTGCCCTGCCCGGCTCGTGGGGGCACCCTCTCCTGGTCTCCTCCAGAGTCAGTCACCAGCAGGCAGCCAGGTCGCCCCCTCCAACGTTCATCTCCCAGGTGGTCTCGGGGGGGTGGGGCAGAGTCTCCACTGCAGTGCTCTCCACTAGATGGGGATCTCCGCCTTCTGCACCGTGCCCCCACCTTCAGAGGGGTCTTGTGTCTCACCAGGGTGGCAGGCATGGGGGGGGCGAACCCCACACAGCAGCCCAGATCCCAGCGGCCGCCCCCGCTGGATTTAGCGTCGCCTGCGTACCGTGTCGCAGAGGCAGTCCAATAATGGCACCCTCACCCACGCAAGAGGGGACCTCCAGAATCAGGGTCAGGCAACAGGCGCTCAGGTCCCAGGAAGTGCGTTGCCGGCCCCACTCTCAGCTCCATGCCGTTATCACGACCCCTGCCGGAGCTGGGCCGTAGTCGCAGTGGTGCGAGATTCAGGAGCCTTCTTCCACAACGCCTCCACAGCCGCGGTGGGCCCCGAGCGGGCGGATTAGTGTCGGCTAGTGCAGGGGGTCACTGCCGCCACCCAACGCAGTGCCCCCATGCCCTCGTTCACCACGGGCTATGCGCTACAGTCCTCCAGTCACCACTGCCGTTATGGGTGAGCCCCCCCTCCGAGGCCCCCACGCCCCGCCGCAGTACACAGAAGCAGATAATGGTGCCGCGGTGTGCGCCGCTACTGCCCTAGTCTAAACTTCCTCCTCACAGCATGCGTGGTCCTGCACTAAAATTCAGACTCGCGGCCCAAGTCAAATCACTGGCCTCCAAGATGAGTTGTGATCGGGAACAACAGTCCTGCGGCAGTCTCGGCAAGCACTTCTCAACGGCTCACAGGAGTCTGGTCGCCTCGTACCAGTCCAGGGCCTAGTTTCCGTCCCGAAGGCCTCGGACTTTCCTAGCCGCTCCTGCCTCCTCGCACCATCACCGTCCTGCCTTCTGGAGCCGGTCAGATGTAATCCAGCTCCGGTGAGCAGACGCTGCATCCGATCTGCCTAAAAATCGCATCGAGTGTGCATCAGGTCCCAATGTACAGGACACTCGCTTTGCATGTGCCTAGCCACAGCCGTTATGAGGATAATTATAGGATAATGACTCCGGACCTCGGTAGCCTCACTCAAGTGTGGCCATTCCGTTGTGCGCCCTCTAGCGTCCCCCCCGCTAAATACTCCCCTTGCCAGGGGAAATAACTCCCATGGTGAGGGGAGCAATTTCTTTTTAATTTTCAAAAAGAAAATCCTGCTTCAAATATAATTGTTTGAAAATAAAAAAATTAATAAGTTTGATAGATGGCTCCATCATGTTGACAGAGCCATGTACCCAACTTTAATCAGCATTGACAGGAATCTCCAATATGTGTGTTCCTGCCAATGCCTTAGAAATGGCACTGTGCAGTAATTTCTAAATTTGGCAGGTGGAGTTGTCTCAGCCTGGCGGATTTTGAGACCTTCACCAGGCCAATGGAGATTACTCTGTTCACTAAGAAGTAAATTGGGCCCTACGTCTTCTATTGGCAAGTAGCTGTCCAACTGCACAGTCTAGCGGTTCCGTAGCTAGTACATAAAGCAATGGAGAGACTGGGCATTGCTGGCAAGAGCCCCTTCTTTTACGGTGAATCCTGAAAGTAGGACCAGTTTATAGTAATCCGATTAAATTCAGGAAGCTCTCCAATTCTATACAAAATTACAAAAACAAAGTCCCACTCTAAAGAATAAAAAGCCTTAGTAGCATCCCGAAAGACCGACACCACGTCCATGTCTTGATTTAGCTGATGTCAGGTTACAGGAGTGTGATGAGAATGGTTCCTCTAAGTGAGGGCGGTAATGTGCCTTGAGCCAATGCATTATTTTATATTTACAAAGTTTGGGTGCCAGTAGTAGCAGATACCCTTCATAAAATTCAGCAGGGAACCTATTATTTCCTCTGGGTATATTTGTGAGGAGACAGGAGATTCTATAGTTATTAATACCTCTAACAGCTGCCTGCAGAAGCCCTTATCCATGCCAATGGTATGGGATCAAAGTAGGATTTCTAGTTCACAAGGGAGGCATATGTGAGGATATACATACTTCTGTGTAGTATAATGCAAACTCTGCCAGGATAGTCTCAGCTTCATATTTGCGTACATCATTCGCCACCAATAATGTAATGCTTTGTGGAAACCTCAGGGGTCAATTGAGGGAGGCCAGTGGTCTGCCTGTTCTGACTGCTTCTCCATATGCCAATGCAGTGGCATGCTTGTGCTAGTGTTCTACCTCATGTTCTGCTCTCGCATGATATCCATTAAATATGGTTCTCATCTGAGCAAGATATCAGGCTGTCTGTTGGTTCATGTATGTAGTCTCAAGCATACGTAAGTCTCATTCAAGTTTATCCAGTTGTTCCCTTAGAGTTCAATTGTCAGAACCTCTTTAAGAGGGGCACGGAGTGGCTACTGGACCCAACGGTGTTTTGTGTTCCGTGTGTGATCATCGAGTGATGGGTATCTGCATGAGATTGTTGGAGTTTAGGGTACTTGCTATTGGTATTGGTAATTGTCCATAGGTTTAGGATATTTGTGTTGGGATTGGTATTGGTAATTGTCCATTAATAAAGAATAACCCAACATTACCCTTACTGCCATCCACCCAAAAAAAGAATTAAAAAAGGACTGGAGGGGACATTAACTGCGGGTTAGGAGCTTCTTTAGGTGCCTGTCTATTCTTTTACTGCCTGGCTACAATATTCACCAGCCTTAGCAGGATGCTGTGCTCAAACTGCACAAATAGGGGGAGCTGCAGTGATGGTGGAATGGTGGTGGAATGGTGGTGGGCACCCATTGGACTGCGGCAACAGTGTGGTGTGTTTTTTGTTGTGGCCTGGCTGGTGCCCAGGGCATCTGCAGCAACTTCTGCCTTTTCATCCTCCAAGGCCACCAGCTATCGGTGCTCTACCCTAATGGCCTCCAGTTTCTGCTGAGGGTCCAGGGTGCAATCTCCTGCCTGCTAGATGGTTTTGGATCAGCAGCAGGAGTAGCTACATATCAGGAAAGAAAAACGACAAACTGTATACAATGCTCTTAGCAAAGCACATACAAAATTATGCCATGGGTATGGAGGGAGGGAGGTGATTGATGATGGGTGGGTAGGAAGTAAACATAAATAATATGCTGCGCTTGAAAACTACTTTGAGTCCCGGGAGGAGTCTGAAATACCACCTCCTCGACACATGGAATGAAAAAAACCTCAAAAAAACATTCCAGGGAAGTAAAGGTGTGAAAAACACTACTACAGAGGAGAACCTAGTCCCTAATTCTCCTACCCAAGGATTTTTCCATTCCTCATTGCATTGTTCTTCTAGTGTTTAATTTTGCATTCTTCACCCTTGGCTTTGCTACTCAACACATTCTCTCAATCCACTCTTCACCATTTAAACTACCCATCCCTCCATATAGCCACCCAGCCAAATATGGTTTTTTCTCACTCTAGTCTCATCTCAACAAACCTTTCAGCACCATACATGTTTCTTTCAATCAAGTTAAATTACCACAGGATTCTAATCACCCACCCTGGGAGGCATCCTTTCACAAATACACTTTCACCCATCCACCCAGGAAGGATTCCCACCCATATACCTTTCATCTTTCCTCCACTCACCCATGCATCCTAGCTATCAGCCACCTACAGTATATGCATCTGGCGCTTTCTACCACGCATCCTTCTCTTTCAGTTATATATATTACATTTCACCCATCCTTTCTCCAACCCATAGTTCTTGTTCATGAAACGTTGTCTACTGAGTTGAAGATAGGCCATTAAACTCAATGGGGTAACCCAGTAATGGACAGAACCTGGGCATTAATGCAGTATGGGAACAGTGGTTCTGCTACCATACAAATATACTCATTGTTATGCCCAAGTGTATGTGGGACCTCTATCAGATATCTAAATGAACAATGAAACACTAAACTTTTTCTTTTGAAAAAATTATGTATATTTAACATTATTTTTTTTCTTTTATATTCAAGAGCTTTACGGCAGCAAACACATAATGTATATACACAACAAACAAAGAAGATACTTAACATTGGTGACATAACTAAGTGAAAACATTGTGACTGTACACACTAGAGAATTACAAACCATTATATCAACAACATAAAATGCATCATTTCCTATACACAATGAGTTTCTGACTGTAGCAACAAAGAGCTCCCTAGCAAAACCTCCTTTGCTTTGATGGTTCTTGTTGGGAAAGGTTGCTAGACCATTGAGAACGACGTTTTGACCCCCTCAAATATATGTGCTTGTCAATTTCATCACCAAGGGGTCTTCCTCAGGCCAGAGCAGTTGTCTATGTCCTATCATGAAAGAAACAACAATCCAGTATCTGTCTCAGTAAGCATCAAATAAAAAAGCATGCAGTCACAGGTAATTCTGGCCCACAATCTCACCTTATAGATCATAAGGATACTGGAGCACAGCTGGGCTTGATCCAGAAAAATCTAGGATTGGAGAAGTCTTCCTCCTATATCATAAATAGGGGTTTGTTAAATTACGCAACAACCACCAAGTCTCAGTAAGAAATAATGATTGGTAGCAACAAAATCATACCTTACAATTATTGTTTTACGTATTCAAAAAGGCTAAAATCTTTTGCATCTTCAAAAATGGTAGGGGTAACTGCTTCTTTTGTGTTCTGTAGTAAAACGACATGACATACATTGAAGTTTAAGGGCAAAAGTTAATTGGAGAAAGAAGTTATTGAGTCCCCGCCACCCTGCTCGAGTGCGTGGATACGTGTCGAGAGAACCACTCACCTCTTAACTGCGAGGATGGCAGAGTATTTAGGGATCCTCATCTTTAGGGTTTATTCATCGTCCAATCTGACCGGTTGTCATTAGCATGTGAGCTCTCTACATCTCGGGCACCATGTGATGCCAAAGAATGAAATGTCAGTGCAGTCGTAATTACAACACACACTGTGAGCATGTCAGTTCATTTTGTCAAGAACCGAGAAAATCCAATGTTCATACACGACTACATTCGGGAAATGTCTAAAAATCGTGGAATCTTACGAGAAATGTGCATGCAGGGGCGTGCACGAAGGCGCAGTTTTCTTAAGTAGTATTTCTAATGGCGAAGAAGAGAGGAGGGTAGCCCGGGGACACTGCAGTTAAAAGGTAAGTGTTTTTCAATAGTTTAAGTTAGTTTTAAGTTATATATTAATAAGGGGGTGGAGGCGGGCCGTGGGCCAACTCCGCTCCCCTGAGGAGTGTGCAGAGCTTTGCCTACTCCACATTCTCCGCGGAACTCAGAGTAGGCAAAACTCTGCACACTCCGCGGGTGGAGCGGAGTTCTCCACCGACAGTTAGTTGAGAGAAGCAGGAGAAGACACAAAGAGACATACAATGTAGGATTTTCCAGGGATGAGGATGGCGAGGACGAGGAGAGAGGCCATGGCAAGAAGGAGGCAACCCGGAGACGCCCCAGTAGGTAAGTGCTTTTTTTTCAAAATAATTAAAGTAGCAGCAGAGGTTAGTGAACTGGGGCCAGCCACCACAAAACCCCATGAATATCACTCCTTAGTCCTCAAACACTGCAGCGATCCAGCAATTGGGTGAGCATGTGGCAATGTTGGACTTGGCCCGTTTTGCAGGGTAATCCCATAACTTTTTGTCTTCCTCCTGTATATTTTCTGACCTGTTGTTGGTGGTTTTATGAATCTGGGCCCTTTACCACTGCTGATCAGTGCTAAAGTGCATATGATCTCTCTTGTAAACTTGGTAAGATTGGTCTACACCTGTTTGGCATATTTAATGTACCTCGAAGTCCTGCAAATAGGGGTATCCCATTTATCCAGGGCCTTTAAATTAAATGCTACTAGTGGGCTTGCAGCCACCCACCGAAGTAGCCTTTCAAACCTGTCTCAGACCTCTGTCGCTGAAAGGCTTGCATGAGCAGTTTACTGCTGCAGTGACATGGCGCGTAAAGTGGTTGCCACGTCTGCAACTCCCTATGGCAGGGTGCTGTGTAGGTAGAAGGTAGGGTGAAACGAGCAAAGGAAAGCCGCCACTTACCTGATAGACGCCGCCACCGCCAGGAGTCGCACAGGGGCTGCCATCCACTCGAGTGCACGCCGCCACCGCCAGGAGTCATTCCAATGCTGACAAACCGCGCCGCCGCTCCGGGACTACAATTCCCGGCTGCCTACGCGGCGGCGCGCTCTGTGACACCGCACCAGCGCCAGGAGGCGCACAAAAGCAGCGCTGCACCCCGCCTCGCGGGACGCGTGCGGGACGCCCGGGGCAAAGCCCGGGCAAAGGGCGGGCCCTCTACGGCCCTCATCGGCAGGAAGAGACAGGGACAGGGCCCAGAACTCTGCTCAAATATTTTCCTGTACATTTTTCTTACTTATATTGAACCTGCAATTGCTGAAAAGCCATCCTGTGTTCTGGTATCATATGACTTTATTTATCCGTTATTCTCTACGTTGACTTTCATCATGTCCAAAGCAAAATCGATTATAGCAGCTAACACCATAGATAATTACATGGTCCAGAAGGTTGCAAAAATTAATAATGACAGGAGATCCTCACTGGGGCTGAGCCTCTCACCTGAACTGCTACTTGATAATACGCTTCTACCCACATCCGCCTTTGACATTAGCAATGAGGTATTTCAGACACCTGAGAATAATCCATTAACTCAGCTACTTGTAGCTATTGTAGACTCCGCCTCTGAGAATATACCCGATGAAGAAATAATACTGCTAGAAGAGGAGCCACCAGCACCGGTACCAGCTCTAAGAGCTGTTAAAGGGGGGGAGAAGAGTCTATCCAAACGGGGCGGGCTTCGCTCAAGTAAAAAACGCCCTGATGCATCCCCATTGGAAAACATTGGTGAAGATATAAGGGGAATCTCAGGAGGGAAGTTACTCTTGGACGAAGACCAATTTAAGAAATTGGTAAACGCCCTAGATAGTAAAATTAAAATTATTACTAAACCTCTCCTAAGTAAAATAGATCACCTCACGGAAGAGGTGAATAGACTGGGGGGCCTTCTGCAAAAATCACTAGAAGAAGCAGTAAATATTCCCAAGCAGAAAACACTTAGAGTCGAATCGAAAAACACACAGACTGACTCCAGGTTAGAATCTCTGGAAAATACTCCCCTTATCCCCATGTTGACTACTGACACGGGGGGGGGTTCTAGGGGATTAGATATTCACACTGGTGAATTTGAAGGGCTAAGTCAAAGAGACAGAATGATAGATTCTAATATAGAGAAGGGGCCCGTAGAACTAATTGTGGAGGCATCTCCCCTGATATTGGTCTTGGCAAATGTTCCCCTCTTAGAACCTGGGCAAGCTGAGAATACTCCTTCCCTGATAAATAAATCACTCCATTGGTTATCAAGGAACATGGCTTTTACCCCGGGAGGTATGGACCAGCTGGCTCAAGAAGTTGGGAAAGCTAGAAGAGTAGATTGGATCGGGGGTGGTACCAAAAAATTTAAAGGGGATTGTGTGGTGTTACACCTCTCTGATCCCGAAGTGCTGCCAAATATCCTAGCAAATATATATCCCCCCCAGCGTAGATCCATAGAAATAGTCCCGTTAACGCTAGATTTTTTCTATGCAAAAAAAGGGAATACCCTGAATCCCACAGTGCTTAAAACAAAATGGAATCCTGTACTAAAAAAAGTTAAACCCCCTAGTATGAGAAGCAATTGGGGTATACCGATGGAGAATAGATACTCTGCCCTTTCTGGCCTCAACGAGTGTGATTGACTGAAAGGGCGGATGGCTATAGTAAAGGACAACACAACAGGGATCCAAGAGAAGGGCACAGGGGTCGCTATGAAGCTTACTGCAACTAACCTTAGTAATGATAGGACACATAGTTCTAGTGGGGAATCTTCTTGTATTGTGGGGCAACTGATATCGATTCCACGCACTATTGAACGTAGCGGGGAAACTAGCCCCCCACCCATTTTGATCCACTCCCCGCATGTAATTCCATTATACGAGAGGGTCAGCCAGCCGAAGACAGGTATTAAATTTCTTTCCTGGAATCTGGCGGGAATTCACCACAAATTAGAGTCTCCTGAATGGGGTGAATTTGTTGACAGCCATGACGTAATTATGTTCCAGGAAACCTGGGCAGTGACCCCTGTTTATCGGCTGGGCTTTCTAAAATTTTTTGCCCCAGCGAAAAAGAATCCCAAAGGGCGGCCCTCAGGGGGCCTTATCACATGGGTACGCCAATCTATAAATTGTACTATTAAAGCGAGGCCCGGTAACAACTGTGATTTACTCCCAATTGTGATAACTTGGGCCGATGGACTTGAGATGGCCCTCTATAACATATATGCCAGGGGAACTCAAGGGGGTAAAGCCTCTGAGGTGGTAGTAGCATTAGATAATGACTTAGAGAATCTTCCAACATACACCACCATCCTAGTGGGGGGAGACATGAATACTACATTTGAACCACTAGGTCATGAGGATAATGAAATGTCCCTAGCTGAAGATACTAAATGGGGAGTCCCTCAATTGGATTTACCTGTGGTAAAGAAATGGACTGAGGTGGCAATACAGTTGAAGAGTTTGTGCTTGGCTAGGGGGTTGAGGGCAGTAAATGGTCGCACTCCCTCAGACCTCAAGGGTGTGCATACCTTTGACAATACAAGATCAAGTAGTCGGATAGACTACATCCTTGTAGATGTTAGAGATTGGCACAAGATAACGGATATGAAAGTGACATCTAGATTAGAGAGTGACCACAATCCATTGTGAATGCTCTTTAATCTGGACCAAGGAGATAGTTCACCTAACCAGGAAATGGGCCTTATGCCACTAGATGTCATTCCAACTAACAACATCCGTCATATTAAATGGGCATCACTGATGGATAAACCTGGGGATACTCAGGACTTACTAGAGGTTGTTAATAAAGAGGTGAGCAGATTGCAGGCTCATTGTAATGAACCAAATTTTAACAAATTAATTGAAGAGTCACATCCAAAGTTTTTTGCGATTTTACAGGGGTTTTTCTTAAAAAAAGTTCAGCAGGGGAAGGGTCCTGGCCCCCAGAGGAAGCGAGGGTGGTATGATCATTCTTGTAGAAAAGCACGGCAGAACCTCAGCCTAGCGTTGAGGTCTAAAGAAGGAGTGTTGAAGGCCAGGGATGATTATAGAAAAGCTCAAGCTAAGGCAAAAAGGTTGTGGGATGATAACCAATGGTTAGATCTTAAAAAAGCCTGTGCAGCTAAACAGCAGAAAGAGTTTTGGGCAATTTTAAAATGGGGCAGGGGGGGAATTGCTGAGTGTCCTAAAAATCATGTAGCAAAGGAAGCATGGGTGGAATTTTTTTAAACCACAATATGCGGACAATTCGACCCCGCTATCCCATTTGTTACCCAAAATGGTATTTTTTAGCCAGGGAATATTTTCATTGAAAGATGTAAATGTAGCATTGGATGGGGTGACTAGAGGCAGGGCGCCAGGAATTGATGGAATACCGGCAGATGTATTTTTATCTGACCGGGTTAGCTGGTGCCAATATTTTGTATGGCTTGCGAATTCTATCGCACAAGGAGCAATGATACCAGCATCATGGAAGGGAGCGGAGATTATTCCAGTTTTTAAAAAAGGGGATAAGGCTTTACCAAGTAATTACAGGCCCATCAGCCTTATCGATTCAGCCCAAAAACTGATGGGTAGAATGATACAAAATAAAATACAAGCCTGGATAGATGATAAGGATATCCTTTCCCCGTACCAAGCTGGCTTCCGACCCCTAACTAGCTCCGTCGACCAGGTATTCCATTTTTTAACTCTTTACTGGAAAAATGTGACCTTGACAAATGGCCCATTATATGCAGTTTTTGTTGACCTGAAGTCAGCATTTGACTTAGTACCCCGTCAAAAATTATGGATTGTTTTAAGTGAACTTGGAATCAGCCCCGAGTTATTGACCTTGCTCGTGCGCATGCACGAAAATAACTACGCCAGGATTAGGTGGGGTGCACAGGGGGACGTCACAGATTCGTTCCCCGTGGAGCGCGGGGTAAGACAGGGATGCGTCCTGGCCCCCGCCTTATTCTCTCTTTACATTAACGGCGTAGTAGATTTTTTAAAGAAATCCCCAACAGACGCCCCAATGCTAGATGGGGAGCGGGTCCCAGTATTAATGTTTGCTGATGACACTCTACTGGTCTCGCGGACCCCAAGTGGACTACAAAAGACAATTGATGCATTTGGAGATTTCTGTCGGATCCGGGGATTGGAGTTAAATACTACAAAGACCAAGTTTATGAATTTGAATTCTGCTAAGCTATTCAAGGGAAAAATACATTTTAATGGGTCCTCTCTGGAAGAAGTGAATGCTTTCACCTATCTTGGTATTTCTTTGCAGGGTAGTATGAATTGGAAATCTCATATGGACTGTGTGGTCTTAAAGTTCCATCAGTTGGCCGGGCCATAGCACAAAAATATAAACCCTCATTAACAAAACCTATTCAGCCTATAATGGAGATTTATAGTATGAAGGTGCTGGGCGCCTGTCTTTATGGATCAGAGCTATGGGGCTTTACCAATCTGAGCGTCTTGGCTACCGCAGAAAACAAATTTCTTCGCCGGTTGGTTGGTGTCCCGCAGAGTACTCTATCGATTCCGCTCCTATACGACCTTGGGAGGAAAAAGATCGAGGACATGGCGCGATTGCGCCCATTGCTATATTGGAGGCGCATAAAGACCACTCCTGAACTGGGTCATTATGCATCTGCTCTTAAGGACATTATTAGCTCTGATTGGTTCCACAAAATAACCTGGCTTAAAGAAATTAGGAACTTGCTTCAAAAACTGCACTTAGACCACCTATGGACTACCACTGATCCCTCCACCTTTCCATCTAAGGCGTCACTGAAAAAAATGTATCGGGACATGGTATATGATTCTGTTTTAATTTCCAATCAACCGTTTATGTTGGCATCCCAGTACTTGGAGTCTAAAATAATCCCTAAATGTGAACAGTACTGAGATTTGATCACAAGACCCCTGGATAGAAAACTATATTTCCAGTTCAGAGTTGTCTCCCTACCTTTAAATGCTTTTACTTTTAAATGGTCTCCAGGCAATGTAAATACATGTTGTTACAGCAAGACACACGTTGAGGACATCCCACACTTTTTGTTTATTTGCCCATTATATGCTGCCCCAAGAAGTAGATGGCTAAAACCGGTTTGCAGGAATTTGGGTATAAGGAAATACCTAGAAGCACTAAGAATATTAAGATCAAATTGTGCTCCCAGTCTTGCAATCGCCTTAGCCAAATACTTAGGATGGGCCTGGATAATTCGCACGCGCACCTTAACTGAAATTGATTATACATGATGGAAAAATATCTAATTTTAAGATCAATCCCACTTATTATGAATTAGGTACTGTGACTCTGTTTTTTTTATGTATGAACCTTTTTTAAGCTGAAAACATTCGCCAGCATTTATTGTATTTGATTGAATTTAATGTGTATTTTATGTCGATCTTAAACTTAGCGTAGTATTTATTTCTGTTTAGAATAGGGAAAAAATGCTTTTATGACAATGCTGTCGAATAAAGTATTGAAACTTGACTTGAGGTAGAAGGTAGGACATGCGCCTTAACTGTTTGGCATGTCCTAGTAGTGACAAACAGCCTGTTTTGTTTCTCACTGCTGTGAGGCTACCCTCTCATTGGTTTGCATTGGGGATTCCAGGATAAGTGCTTCAGTGGTAATTTCTGATCTGAGAGAGATAGTTGTTTCGTATGTTTGGAATAGTAGTGACAAATCCTGCTTCTTAGTGAAAGAATGTTTATTATTACTTTTTTAGAAATCCCACTTTTAGAAGTGGGCATTTCTGGGTGCTTATGTGTCTTAGTGTCCTTCCTGGATGTGTAATGGCTGTCTGGTTTTGACTGACAGGAGAGAGGGGACGTGCATTCACACAGGGTTGAGGTGTGTCCTGCCATTCCCGGGTGACTCAGAGCTAGGCTGAATAGACCTTGGGTAAATTTAGAATAGCAGGAGGAGTTTCCCCTGCACCTGAATAGGCCTGGTCTGCATTCAGAGTGGAGGGAGGAGTTGCACCTGCACCTAAATAGGGCTGTGCTTGCCTTCTACAATGCTGTCTCTGCCCCTTTGTGGTGTGTCTGGGGCCAGGGCTTACAATGTGAAGGAGGGTGTTGTGCACTTCTACTATGTGTCTGAAGTGCCTCCAGAGGAAAATATCTTTTGCACTTTAAGAACAGGGGCTGTGACACTATGAAAAGAAGAGACATTGGTGGTCTTGGAACCAGATGCTGCTGGGTCTGCATGCTGCCCCAGAGGATTGCTGGGCTATCAGCGAACCTCCATATGGACTTTGCCATTGTGTGCTGGCCTTAGCCTGTGTCCTGCTTGGGCCCCCAGTGATCTCCGAGGGCTTTGTGACTTTCCCTGTGTGACTTGAGACAGCGCATGGTGAGTGCTGGGTTCTTCACCCGGTTATTTGGAAGCGCGCTTGGAGCACTGTTCAGGGTCTAAGGAGTGTTTGCCCTTAAAGCTCTTTGGGGTGCTGAAATCAGAGCTCTGTGTGCTTTCTCCAATGGGGGGTTTGCGTTGCGGTCCCTGGGGTTTGACTCGCTGGGGCTAAGTTCTGGGGTGAGCCCCACCCGAAAGAGAAGAAGGCCCCAAGCGTGGTCACTTGTCAGGAATCGGGCACTGCAGAACTGCCAGACATTGCCTATCAACCTGACGCAAGCTAGGGAGAGGAGCTGCAGCACGCTGCCACCCAGCAGGAAGTCACTGCAGCAGCCAGAAACTAGGCAGAGGTGGTGGTTTGCATGGCTGAGCTTGGGGGTGGGCATGGCCAAGCGGGACTGTGTTCCTGAAAGTCAGCCTAGGATCTCAGCTGTTATACTGCTGTGGCAGGGCCAGCGAGAATGGCCGCACCCACTCTCCATGACCCGCAACAGAAGGAAACACCTGAATAGTAGAGAGTCCGTGCTGTTCGACTCCGGGGAGGTCCCAGGCAGCCAGAAAGATTCAAACTCACCCAGAGTGATGCAGAATCTCAGTACCACGGGCAGCTGCCTTTGCTGTGGATTACGTGTGGGATGGAGGTGGTGAGGTCTCACTGCAATGCTGTGTGCCCCCTCACTGTGGTGCCCACCTACCTTGGGGGTCCTTCTCCTGATTTGGTGATTTATCCCAGGGGAATCCACCACAGAGGCCCCTGCTTCATGGAATGGGAAACCTTCCATGAGCTACCATATTTTACCTAATAGGAGAATCAGAGTGAAGTTCCCTATCATCTAATGAGGAGGTTGACGGTAGTATAATGAATAAGTTGATGAGTTGATGACCAATGTTGTGCCTAACCTACCTACCGCCTCTGGTGCCCTGATTTACTATGTATGCTGTATGACGTCTTGCAAGAGCAGGACAACAAGTAATATTAAAGCGGGTCCACTGGATGCACAATGTGGGGATGGTTTCTATAATGTTTGCAATCGACAAGTACCTACTTGATTGCACTTCCTGGTGATGTCATGACAATTGCCTGTTTGGCAAAGTAAATATGGTTTTATGTGATGTTTGGTCTAAATGTTCTGTACACATTACACTGTGATTTATGGATCTATGTGAAGTCATGACACATGCCTATTGTAAACTTGTAAACTTGTAAACTTGTGAATTTATAAAGCGCGAATTGTTGCCCGGGGGCGTCCAAGCGCTAGGATAGCCACAGTTTACCAGGGGCAGGAAGGGGAGGCAGATAGTTAATAATAATAATAATCCACATTTGTAAAGCGCACAATCACCCGTAAGGGTCTCTAGGCGCTGGGGGCCGTCGGGAAGATTAAGCAAGCTATTGCCCAGAGTCACATGGTGCTGGGCTAATCTGCTGCCGGTGCCGGGGATCGAACCGTGATCCCCAGATCCCCAGATTCCAGCGTCAGTCGCCCTGGCCGCGGCGCCACACCAGTTAGTAAGAGGATGCAAACAAAAAGGTCTTAAATTGCTTGCGGAACTCCGTGAGGTTAGGGTTCGCTCTAAGGTGGGGTGGCAGGGTATTCCAGGTCTTGGATGCGTTGTATGTGAACGTCCTTCCGCCAGATCTGGATCTTTTTATTCTTGGCACCACTGCCAGGAAGGTCTGGCTGGAACGAAGACTACGGTTAGGGATGTAGTGGGTAACAGATCACGTGTGATGCTGGGTCCTAAGTCCCAGAAGGCTTGATGAGCTATACATAGTGTTTTAAACAAAACTCTCTGCCGGATCGGAAGCCAGTGAAGGCTGATCAGTCCGGCCCTCACTGGTTGCCTGCGGGGAATTTTGAGCAGTAGGCGCGCTGCGCAATTCTGTACAATCTGCAGCCTGCGTAGGGTGTATTCTGGGGCGCCAAGGTAGAGTACATTATTAAAATCAAGGCGTGATTGAATAAGACCTTGAATGGCTACCTGTTTTGCTTCCAGGGGGAGGAGGGGAAATATTTTGTGCACCCTCATAATACCAAAACAAGTGGCTGAGAGTTTAGTGGCCTGGGCATTAAAAGATAGTGAGCTGTCCAGCCACACTCCGAGGCTCTTGATAGTCTTTTTGGGTGTTGGAGGAGGACCTAGACAAGGGGGCCACAGAGAGGGGGGAAGGGCCAGGTCTGTTGGCCTAAGAGCATCAGCTCTGTTTTATCCCCATTCAACATCAGGGATGATGACGACATCCAGTTCCTCACCTCCTCCAGGCACTCTCTAAGCCCGCCTGGTGCAGTTCGATTAACCTCCTGCGCCAGTGAGACCACTAGCTGCGTGTCGTCTGCATAGGAGATGATCTTAACTCCAAAAGGGCGGACGACATCGGCCAGCGGTCTCATATATAGATTGAAAAGCGCGGGGCTCAGAGAGGAGCCCTGAGGGACCCCACATTTTAGGGGTCTACTGGAGGACACGGCTTCGCCGTCAAAGACCCTGAAGGATCTATTGTCCAAGAAGGATTTAAACCATGCCCAGGCCTTATCCTTGATTCCCGCACAGGACAGCCGGTTCAGTAAGGTGTCATGACTGACCGTATCAAAAGCCGCGCTTAGATCAAGGAGGATCACTGCCACTGATCCTCCTTGATCCAGGATTTTTCTAGTTTCCTCCGTAACCATGAGGAGGGCGGTCTCAGTCCCGTGTTTTGGTCTGAAACCCGTCTGAGTGGGATCAAGTATGTGTTGATCTTCCAAGAAGTTCACCAACTGCTGGTTGATATATTTTTCAAGTACCTTGCTCACCCATGGGAGCAGGGAGATGGGACGATAGTTGGCTAAGTCAGACGGGTCCAGATTGGGCTTCTTAATTAGTGACCTGACCATGGCTTGCTTCCAGGCAGTTGGCACAATACTGGAGGAGATAGATGCGTTTAGTACGTCCCTAATGACGGGCAAGGTGGTCCGGGATGCTGCCATTAGGATTTCAGGAAGGGCAGGGTCATCCGGCGAGCCTGATTTGATGCTGAGAGCTAGTGATTCAAGGGTGGAAAGATTCAAAAGGGGAAAACAGGTTAGGGTATTTTGTACGGGGGTGGGGGACAGGGCTGGGGATATATTGGGTTGACTTGATGGGTTTGTTTTTGAGGCAGGAAATGCTGAGAAAATCTTGTTCACTTTCTGAAAGAAAAACTCAGCAATATCATTACACTGTGTGACAGATTTCTCAATGTGCGGCACAGGGGGGTTTGTTAGTTTTTTAATGATCTGAAAGATCTCTCTCGGTGTAGATTTGGCTTGTAGGATTTTATCAGCGAAGTAGGTGGACTGGGCTGCTTTTATTTGAGTTTTATACTCGCTAATAGTTTCACGATAGCGGGTTTTGTTGTCTGCTGAGTTGTCTAGACGCCAGCGTCTTTCCGCCCTTCTACAAAGGCGCTACTTGTCCCTCAGAGCCTGAGTATACCAAGGGGCACATTTAAGGGGCCGCTTTAGTACAGTCTTGCTCATAGGGAGTATGGTATCTAGGGTATGATTGATCCAGTTGGCATAGGCCTGGTTTGGCAGGTCAGGATCCTCCTGTTTCTCGGGTTGTGAGCTGGCAAGTTTAGTGCACCAGTTGTCGACCTCAAGGCGCGGCCAGGGACGCCTAAGCCTTGTAGTAGGAGCGGGTGGAAGGGTTCTAGCCGAAGTCCAACTGAAAGGGATCAGAAAGTGGTCTGTCCATGGCAAGGGAATGCCTGGGTCTACTGAGATGTCATGACAGTTAGTGAAGATAGGGTCCAGTAAGTGGCCTTTGTCATGAGTGGGGGTGGTAACGCATTGGCACAGCAATATATGTGATTGGGATCAAATGTGTTTTTATGAAGAATGCAAAGGACATTTTTATAGAACCTTTTGTGGAGTTTCTTTTGTGGTGTGTGTGTGTTGCGTAAACGCTTTTCACATTGCCTCTGGGATAAGCCTGTCTGCTCTGTCAAGCTACCAAGGAGGTGAGCAGGGGTTATCTTCGATGCATAACTCCCTTACCCTGACTAGAGTGGTGGTTTCTGCATGGTTTAGGTGCAAACCCAAGCCAAACAAAAACCCCATTTCTAACAGGCAGCAGCAGCCAAAGACAGTCAAGTCAAATTTTATTAGCATAGTTTCTTAAAGCCATTACGTTAGAAACATAGCATTAAAAAATCCTGTGACATGACCAAATAGTGTGTCGTCCGTTAAAATAAAGAAGTTGATTAATTTAAATATGTCTTGGTATAAAGTGACGGGTCATTGGAAGCATAGCCCTTAGTGATGACCCCGCCCTACGGCAGGGATTTGGCTAACGTTGAAGTGCTGCAAAGCTATGCATAGAAAGTAGAGTATAAAGTACTTTAAGTCAGCTATGATTTTTTTGGGGCTAAGAGCCCCTGCCTCAACAATCTGGCATCATTTTGGCCACCAGTCGGCAGTACAGCTGTGGATCCTCTGGTGCAAAGAAGGTGAGCATGGTCTGTCTCTGAAACGTTATCCCTCTTTGATTAAAATTTAATTTTAGGAGCTGCCTGCCTTTCTCAAGAGGTCATTGCAATTGCATAAGAGATGCAGCAGATCTTACGTGGCTGTGCCACATAAGCAGCAAGCAAAGCATACCTAGTCCTTAAGCCAGAATGAAAGGTGCTGAACGCAAGGTAGTAGCCCAAGGCAATATTTCAGGAATTAGGTTTTAACGTTTTATGAGTATCCTAGGCTGAAGTGTTTTTGAGGGGCAAATGCTCAAAGTCATCCAGCCATTAGCTCTCTTAGCTAGTGCAGCTTTGGCTTCAACCAGCGATAAAAGTTTTATTGATTTCCACACTTTTTTTTAATGTAGTGTTACTAATAGTTGATTCCCAGAGCTGCAAGAGCCCTGTGTTGTGCAAGCATTCCTAGAGGTAAATTGTGACAGGTGATAAGTCTCTCTGTTGCAGTACTAGCCATAGGTAGTAATTGATGGTTTCTGATGGGGCCTTATGGATTTTGTTCCAGGTTACGATGAATGATCCTTGCTTTGCCAGGGTCTGCTTTTGTAATCCAAACTCCAGCCTGATTTGTGCTGACGAGGTGTGATTTGGCAGGCTGAAGATGATTCTGTATGCTCCTATTACTGTGCTACCCAGGGTTTTAGCATACCTGTCCCTCTGTAGTTCACTACTGTAGGCTATTGTTGGTATTAGTTTGGCTTGTGTGACTTGAATTAAGGGGCGTAGCGATGGACCATTCAGTTTTGAGCTAAGGTTCCTTTGTGACTGCCAAAGCAAGGTCTTTCCCTTTGATCAAATCCCTCTGGCAACAAAGTGGCCTCCTCTGTCTATGATCACACCTAAGTATTTAAATGTTGTTGCTGGTTCAATGCATAATACCAGATTAGTGTTCAGGCAATTAGCTTATGAAAATTCTTCTGTTACAATGAGGAGTTGCTTTAGGCCCATCTGGTTGTGGCTTACCAGGACTGTATCATCAGCATAGAAAAAGATTGACAGTGCTAGGCGTCCCCAAGCCAGGGGCCTGGGAGCTGCAGGCATTCAATCCCAGTACTAAATATGCAGAAAAAGTTTTAATAACATCGGGGCCAAGAAACATCTCTGCTTGAGCCCCTTGCTCATAGCTATGCGTCTTGATAGAAAAGAGCAGTTGCCAAGCTTGACCTGTACCCACGTGCCTGTGTGGAGAGTGATTAGCAGGTTCAGAAGAGTCTGTGGGATCCCCAGCGCGCAAGTTTACTCCAAAGTCTGTTGAAATTCACATGGTCAGAGGCAGCTTTGTAGTCGATAAAGCAAAGATATAACAGCATTTGTGATGCTTACACCTTGTCAATCAGCACTGACATGACCAAGATATTTGTAGTTATTCCTGCAGACTTTGATTCAGCGGTATGATTGATCTTTCATTGGCCCATGACAGAAGATACTCCATAAATTTTCCTGGAAAGTATTTTTCTTCGTTGTCTTAGAGAGCAACTAGGCCGTAGTTCTTTAGCTGTGATCTTTCGTCGGTTTTGAATATTGCGGAGATTATTGGCATAGTTGTTTGTACTGAGAGCTCTTGTGGTTTGAGGTCGCTGTTGCCTTTCGCTCCCAAATGGAATTAAGTGACCTGTTTAAACAAGGAAATGGAGACAAAAATGTAGTCTATTGTCGAGCTTGTGGTTGATGGTTGAAGAGTAGTAAGTGGCTGTTGGAGAATTGTCATCAGAGAATCTGCCATTTGTGTCTGTTAGGTTTGGAATGCTCTTGGTGCTCCGCTAAGCACAGGCCTGTTCTAGTTAGTTGGCCCAGTATGCTTTTTCCCTGCATGGGTATGCCCCAAAATGAGGTTTGGGTAGACACATTGTCTTCAGAGGAGGAACCTGGTAGGTGTAGATTTAAGTCACCAGTGAGGATGATGTCAGCTGTTTCCCCCTCTTTTATGCATGCCTCAAGGTAATCTACCAGTTGTCAGGCTGCCTCTTTTTCCTTTTTGGTTGGATGTAGGCATTGATAAGTATTGTATCCGAAGTCCTGTTCTGTGATACTATAGGGGGCACTAATATTTGCATTGCATTTGTTGCTAGTAAGGCTGAGCCCAGGGTGTGAACTGAAACTGTGAACGTAAATGATACATAGGTGTCAAATCCACCTTGTAGATAGCTGTGTTTTGCCTCCCCCGATGGCTAGCGTAAAGAAGCGCTTAAAGCCTTGGAGGTGTGGTGGTTCTGTCTGCCATGCTTCCTGAAGTGCGATGATGTCAATGGATTGTCAGTAGGTGTTGAAGTCTTGGTCTTTCATCTTGCTGGCAAGTCCGTTGATGTTCTAAGAATATACATGGAGTAGTTTGTTGCTTTGTGTTGCAGATGATTTGTTCCACTCTTGTCGTTTGTTGCCTGGTTGGTTATTATTTGTTCTTGAGATCCATCTGAGGTCATTGAGTGGATGGTATAGATTAGCAGACTCCAGGTGATATCTGATTGTGTCTTGAGAGGACTTTTCCTTAGTCGGTGAGTGCCCCTTTGCACCCCTAAGCACGGAGCTTGTGATGTTGTTTGATCTTGCAGATGGATCTCCCTTGTCTTGTGATGGCAGGGGAGCAGGATAGCCATGTTCGTAGAAGGGGGTAAGGATTTTCCCTCAGTTCCCAAAGATGAACCTTTCTGCAAGGACCTTCGGTGGAATGCTTTGCATTCTCCATGTAGTCTTTATGACTTCCCCCTTCAGTGGGATTTTACAGCTAATACATTTTATCAACTCCAAGTTTGTTGATGATAGATCTGTCAAGGAATGAATGTTAGCCAGCAGCTGGAGTATGTTGCCTTGATTCAGGACAACATGTGATCTTCTAGATTTTCATTTTTTTGGACTGAAGATAAGAATGTCGACGTCCAGCTGTGGGTCTGCTGCCGCGGGGACCTGGTGTAATATGGGTTCAGAAGATTAACAGGCCGGGTGTTGCTCCTCACCCGATGCTTGGGCTCCTCCACCTGCCCTACTTCCTTTTCTGAGTTGATTGTTGGCATGGGTTTTAGATTGGGTTAGCTGGGCTGTGCCTCTTACAAGTAGAGGGCCACGTCCATACCCATCAGGCATAGATTGGGCTTGCTCGTCTGGCTTTTGCTGGCTCGTTAATGGTTTGGTAGGAGCTATGGTGTTTTCAGGCTGGTAGTCCCTCCTGGTAGCGGGGTCCAAAGCAGTCTGTCTGTCAGCATTAACTGATGGTACCTGGAGGTCCATGTCGATTTGGTATAGTGGTAAACTGGGTGCTATTTGATACTCGTTTCTGCAGATACTTCAACGTTTTTAGGTTCTTTGCTGTCTATTTTGATTGCAGCATTGGTCAGGATTCTGGGCTCCTCCTCAGCAGTCCACGAAAGACTATTAAGGTATGCGTAGATGTGTAAGCTGTGTTCACTGCAATAATGTTATTAGTGGAAATACTATTTCTCATCCTCACACGGGAGAAAAGATTAAATTATTCTTCAATGGTGATTGCAACACAAGCCATGTTAGTTATGTGATTATATGCCCATGTGGCCTACTGTATGTAGGCAAAACTGAACGTAAACTCAAAATCAGGATTTCTGAACTCAAAAGTAGGATTCGGAATCAGGTCACAACATCACCCCTAGCTGTACACTGGCTCGGAAAGCACCACATCATTGCACAGGTCAGATTTCAGATTATTGAGATAGTAACTGTTAGAGAAGGACAGGACATAAATAAAAATCTACTCCAAAGTGAGACTTTCTGGATAAAAAAGCTTAACACTTTGACCCCGGGTGGTCTTAATGACTGTATTTAATTGAGCTGTTTTCTATAATAACAGTTGGTAAATATGGTTATTCTACTAAAGTACTATGGATTGATTGTATGAAATGGTTTTTCTACAATGTGTTGCAACATGACTCTGGTTACACATGGAGCATTTTTTCTTCTTTTTCTTTACATAGTTTTCTTTTGTTCACTTTTCTTATTTCACCTTTCCCATCTTCAGCAAATCATAAACCCAACAATGGTGTCTTCATTTTCTCTTTAGGGTACATTACTAACGGTTACAATGGTTTTCGTTGTTGGTTTCGTGCATTGGTTATTTGCATCTTATGATGTCTCGCTAAATTAGGAAAGGATTGTCCGTCGAAGTTGCCCTTACATTTGTCTGCGTAAAGTCATGTTGAAATGGTCATGATGCCATTGTTGTCAAATCCCGAGAGCGAGATTTTGTCAACAACGCGATAGTACGATTGCTGGGTGTAGAGTTGTTGTTACACGTTACCATAGTAACCACACAGCGTGCAAGCAATGAAGAACTAGCTACGGGATGACGCATTACGCTCTTATACTGAACGCGACTAACATGGAGTGAGTTTCACAGCTTGCAACAAAAAAGAGGGTTTTGTTTGCAGCTTTTAGGTAAGCTGTGTTCATACGTAATTTAAGCCAGTAACCTTCAACAAGTTGGGTTGGTCAGAATGGTGATATCAGATTCTTCTTATGCATTGGCAGCTGATGTAGGTTCACTCATCTGGGTAATTTAGGCAGAATTCCGAGAGACCCGTATTCCAAGTCTTACCGGTACGTGACATTTGACTACGTAATAGCTATGAATAAACACTTCATAGACAAGGCGGGATTCTTATTTACGAATGTTTGGTTTTAACTTAGGAACTTCGTCTTAGGAAGTGAGTATTTGTTTGTTTGTAAATTCACATGAGGCGCATAACATTGATACGTTGGTTGATGTTGCATTAAAAAATGTCTTCTGGTTTTTTGGCATTTTGTATATTTCATATTTTGCCTCATTCTTCGTGAAGAGTATGTTCTACATTCATTGAGTGAGTTGAAGAATTGTTTACTATCACTTTTAAGGGCATTGCTTTTTGGTGGTGGTCTTTCACTATTCTTTGTTTACTCTTGGATTCTTCAAGGTTTTTTAGGTTTCGTTTATGTTTTGAATAATCGATCCAAGTAAAGAATTCTTTTCATATGTACCAAATTTGTACTTTTGTGCTTGCAATATTTTCTGTTTTTTAGAGCTTGCCCCTGACGAAGGGACCTTAATGCTGTCCCGAAATGCATTGGGCTACCAACATCTTCAAATGAATACAAGTTTTTTGTATAGTTTTTTGTATAGTTTTCGAGTGTATTGATTGGGTATATAAATTTAACTGTATGTATAATTACTGTCCTATAAATTGTGAACTGATTGTTCACTTATGAATAAATAGGCACGTTGAAGGTGTTAAAAATCATGGTTAACTTAATGGGATCCAATTAATTCTCTAACGTTGTTCACACTTGAGTCTCGTAGGCGTGTGTTGTCTACTAGCCATATTTTTGTTTTGATATTAAGTGGGTGTTTAGGTACACCCTGATCAAAATATAAAGGATAAGCTCAGGGAAAGACAGTAGAACAGGTATGCTCAGAGCACCTACTATATTTGCAACCCATGTTCAGCCTGGTGCTGAGGGATGTTCTTGCAGCCATGATGATATATAAGGATCGATACATACATGTCCCCAGGGGAGCTGAATTCACGGGTGTGAAGGGTGACTTCTATCCCCTTGAGCACATCCCCCATGTTGTTGGTGCCATCGATTGCACCCATGTCGGTCTGGCACCACCACAGGCTAGTGAGCACATTTTTAGAAATCGTAAACATTATCATTCGATCAATGTGCAGGTGGTGTGCCTTGTGGACATGACCATGTCACATGTGTGTGCAAAATTCCCTGGCTCAGCCCATGACTCGTACATCCTGAGGAACAGCATGGTGCCCCGGATGATGTCAAATCTGCTTCCCGAGCGTGCTTGGATTGTGGGTGAGTATGCCTAGTGATATGGCGTGCTGTGTGTGTGTGACCTGCTGCCCTCTGCCTGTGCAACATTGCAATGTGTGCTTGTCATTCACAGGTGACTCTGCATATCCCAGCCAACCATGGCTGCTGAGCCCACTACAGAATCCCAGGACCCCGGCGTGTCATTGAGCGGACTTTTGTCCTGCTCAAGTCAAGATTCCGCTACCTTGACAGGACTGGAGGTGCACTGTCATACTCGCCTGGGAAGGTCTGCAAGATTATTGTGGCATGCTGTATGCTCCACAACATGGCCATTCACAAGAGGATTCCCCTGCTCATGGATGATGGTGAGGACCCAAGGCCACCGCCTGTTCAGGGCCCTGACTCCAGTGATGAGGACAGTGGAGAGGAGGAAGGAGTTGACATGCGTCAACAGCTCCTCACCCGCTACTTCACTTGAAGGTGGGTGACGAGGTACAACTTGTACATTGTCTGGTGTGATTGTTGTTGTTGTGAAGGGCTATGTGCGGATGGTACAGACAGGCACATGTTGAGTCACCTGTGTGTGGAAATGTGGCAGTGACATGTCACATGTGAACCTATACAGAACTCTGTTTGTTGACACTAGTTGCACATTGTGTTGTCTGCCTGCTGACTTATGTGGATGTTTGGTGTAGTGTTATGTCTGTGAAGCCACACTAACGCCAGTGACTGTTGTTCTGTTGTGTCTCCCTAGGTGCCTCAAAATTATCCAGGCCTACATACTGTACATCCTTTGGATACATCATGGACATTTTCAACACTGTAAATATTGCACTAAAGACAAAGCTGCACCAATTGAAGTGTGTAAGGTATTTTATTTACAAAGTTGACATGTGAGGGGTGCGGGCATATTTACATGTAGGTGGTGATGGAGCAGTGAGTTGACAGTCATGGTAAATGAGATGCAAGAGTAGAAACTACATGGATGTGGTGACCCAGTCCAACAGACAGGTGCCATTCACAAGGCAGTGTAGGGAAGGACAGTCCAAACAGTCAATGCAGTGGGGAAGAGGGTTGCCTTCAGGGCTGGCTCCGTGATAGACGTGTGGCTGGGGCTTTGCCTCCATAGACTCCCAGGCTCTTCTTTGGACGCCCCCTTGATCATTTTGGCGGGGGGCCTGCTGCATGGGCAGCGGCGTCTGAGGACTCACCCCTCTCTGTGGCCGCAGGGGAGGATGGTGCACTGTCATCCTGCAGCACAACAGAGGGGGGCGTAGGTGTTGCTTGGGACCCAGGCCTGTCCCTCAGTAACACCATTTGCTGGGCCATGAGGTTCACATTTGTCCAATGTGTGCGTTGATGGTCCTCATCAGCAGGATGAGCTCACGTAATAGTTCATCAGACCGGCCACTTTGTCCCTGGACCTGTTCATATGCCCCGATGACTATGGTGAAGTGGTCCAGGGATGGTGTGCCAACCTCCTGAGGTCTGGGGGTGACCCTGGCCCGCCCACCTACCTTGCTGCCACAGACTTGTTGCCTCGCCACTGTGAGTCCCAGCACAATCTCCCTGCCCTCCATAGTTGTTGGTGTGGCCTGGTCATCCCCTGGGACAGGAAGGATGCTGCAGGTGGTACTGGTGGTGGAGGTGGCAGTAGTGGAGGCACAGGCTGTGACTGCAGGGGTCTGCTGTGCTGTTGTTGTTGCAGCAGATGTGGTGGTGGGGAGGATGGGGGCTTGGGACCTGTTGGTCCCTGGCACACCAGATGGGCCGGCCTGGAGCTCATCGTCCAAACTATCCTGGGAGTCAATGTCCAAGAGTCCACGTACCGGGGTGGAGACTGGCTCTGCTGGTTGTTGTTGTCCTCAGCAGTGAGTTCTTCATCACCTGTGGATTAGATGGGCAATGGTCAGTGTTGGGCACTGTGCAAGTATTCTGTTAGCTGCGTGTCATCCACTGTCTGTACACTACACAATTGAGAGATCTTCACTATTATTATTAAGTGCAATACTGGGCATCATTACATGGTGCAGAGGAACATCAATTACTCATACATGTCAGGTATCGATGCATTGCATGCAATTGTTGCTGTATGTAGTGATGCAGCTTTCCCACCCACAAACAGCCAGCCCAGTGAAGATGGCTACCTAACTGTAAGTTTGTTTGGTAAACAATGTAATGGTTGACACATGCTCCTGGGTGGGGGAGTGCTCCATGCTGCTCAGGTGTGGGACAGGGGGCATGGTGGGAATAGTGGTACAGGCCTCCCACCCACAAGCAAGCCTCCCAAGCAAGATGGCTACCTACCTGTTACGTGAGGGTGAACAATGCAATGGCTGACACATGCTCCTGGATGGGGGAGGCCTCCATGCTGCTCAGGTGTGGGACAGGGGGCATGGTGGGAGTCTTGGTACTGGCCTCCCACCCCCAAACAGCCAGAACAGGGAAGATGGCTACCTACCTGTAAGTTTATTTGGTGTACTGCAATGGCTTTCAAGTGCTTCTGGGTGGTGTCGGGGGAGGGCTCCATGCTGCTCAGGTATGGGACAGGGGGCATGGTGGGAGTAGGAGTGCAGGCCTCCCTTCCCCAAACACCCTCACTGTGAAGATGGCTAGCTTCCTGAAAGTTTGTTTGGTGAACAGTGCAATGGCTGACACATGCTCCTGGGTGGGGGAGGGCTCTATCCTGCTCAGGTGTTGGACATTGGGCATGGTGGGAGTAGGAGTGCAGGCCTCCCTTCTCCAAACAACCCTCACTGTGAAGATGGCTACCTACCTGTAAGTTTGTTTGGTGACACATGCCTCCATGCTGCTGGGGTGTGGGACAAGGGGCATGGTGGGAGTCATGGTACTGGCCTCCCACCCCCAAACAAGCCTCCCAAGCAGGATGGATAGCTACCTGTTAGGTAAGGGTGAACAATGCAATGGTGTTGGTTGCCATTTGTTTGTACTTACCAGCTTCTATTACCCCGGATACTCCTGTGAGACTCTCAGGATGCAGTATGGCAAGCACCTCTCATGGTGTGAATGTTTTCTGTGGGATGGGAGGGCCACTGTCAGTCCGGTTAGCCAGCTCCCAGTTCTTTGTTCCTCCTCTCTTTGACAACCCTCTTCAGATCATGCCACCGCTTCATGATCCCATGGATTGCGGGGTGGTCCCTACTGCATTGACCCTTTGCACTATCCTTTCCCACATTTGAGTAATTGTGGCTAATGGTGCCTGTTGGACCAGGCTACCAAACAGTTGTGGTTCCACTCTGACTATCTCATTTACCATGACTGTCAACTCACTCTCTGTGAATTTTGGCATTTTCTGTGCTGCCATTGTGCGTGGTGTTTGAAGTGTTTGTGGGTGCAGGGGTGTGTGTGGTAGGTGTGGTGGTGTTGATGTGTGAGGTGTGTTGTGTGCTGGTGGATTGTTGGTGCCGGTGGGATGGTGGTGGTGATGGTGGTAGTGATGGTGGTGGTGGTGGTGAGTGTGCTGTGTTCTTTTGCCTCTCCTGTCAGATCTGGTGTATGCCCTTCTCTTCTGGAGTGTTGCAAAGGAATGTGGTCAGTAAAGGGCTGGTTTTATACTCAGCTGTGTGGGTGTGTCCAAATGGGATTTTGCTTTCAGGTGTGTTGTGGGTGTTGTCCTGGGAATTGTATGTTTTTTTTTGGCATGTATTTTTTCATTGGTATGTGTTTTGTTTATTTGGAAGGCATGGCTACTTTGATTTGTGAAAAGTTTAGCATCGTTGCGGCGTTTTAGCATCGTCCGCCATGTTTTTGATGTATCGTCCGCTCCGGTGGCTATGCTGCAGCTCTTCTGCTGTCTCTCCCATTCACTCCTGTGTGCGACCGCGGCGGTCGGAAACAGCGGATCGTACCGCGGCACCATCAGGGATATACTAATTTCCTGTGCCCTGTCTCAGCTTTGCTTGCAGCGGGTTGTAGCTTTTCCGCAAATTTTCCGACCGCCGTGGCCGGTTTTTTGGACGTCACCGCCTGCGTCGGGCGGTTTTGGTTTGCTCGCTACCGCTGCGGTTTGTCTTTTTTGGCTGTTCCTAATTTGATCGACGGTTTATCCGCGGGCCTGGCGGGCGGTTGTTTCCCGCCTCCATGGCGGTCGGGGTGGTTTTCCGCCCGCTATCCTAATGGGGCCCTTAGTATCTGTGATGGCAGGAATTGTTATGAAACTGGTACGCATGTCCTTCCAGATACTGTTTTTAGTGATGTCTGTTTCACACCATGCACGACAACGTTTTGTGAAAATTGTTGCAGTAAGACTTTTAAAACGACCTTTTGTATTTTAAGATTGTCTTATCATTCAACACATAGTTTTATTGTATACACGTCAAATAATGCTTTTATGATACATGTTGTCGAATAAAGCAATTTGAAATAAGATATGAATATTAATATATAATTATTATAAAAGAATAACATTATTTAACAAACTAGTTTAACTTTTCTTTGTTTTTTAGATATTTACATTTATTAATAATAAACATTGAGAATGGCAAAAATAGATCAAAAGAGAAGACAAGAAAAAAACAGATCTATTTAAAGGAAAGAGAAAAGAGGAAATTAGATGAAGTGCAACATTTTACACTGAAGAAAAAGAGTTCTGCTAAGAGAACTAAAGAGTTTGCTAAAAGATTTTGATAGAATGTAAAGCATTATGAAAATGTTAAGAAAAAAGAAAAGTTCAACAACAAATTCGAAGGAAGGGCTAAAAGGACATGATAATAGAAAATCATGGTATGGGAAAAAAATCCATGTTGAAAGAAGGCTGAAAGAATATGGGGCCATATGTAGGAAACCTAATTGCTCTCGCAAATGCTGCATTTGCGATCGCAATTAGGGCAGTGTGCTATGTAGCACACAAAAACTCACATGCAAAATAAGGAATTGCAAAATTTGCGATTTCTTATTTTGCTATTGCATTTAAGGAATCGCAAATTGCGATTCCTTAAATGCAATGTAGGAAGCACCCAAGTTGTGCGACTTTTTCCTTAAGGAATCGCAAATTACCAACAACTTTAGGTTGGTGGTATTTTGCGATTTCTTTGAAAAATTCACTTTTTTGGCATTTTTCAAAGTGCCATGTGGGTCACATAAATGCCCTTAGGCATTGTCAATTTCAGGGGTGCAAAAGGGTGTGCTATTAGCACCCTTACAACCCTGAAATTGCATTCTCAATTTGCAATTCTCTAATTGAGAATCGCAAATTGGGAATGTCTTCCCACTCATTCCTATGGACCTTCTAGCCCATAGGAATGAATAAGAAGGTATTCCTTATTTGCGAATCGTAATTTGCGATTCGCATTAAGGAATACTTGGGATTCGCAATAATATTTGCTAATCCTACCTACATTTCGTTTTGCGATTCTCTAATTGTGATTCCCTAAAAATCGCAATTTGAGAACCGCCAAATGAAAATTACCTACATATGCCCAACAAAGACATAAGAAAAAGATTGATAGAAGTAGAGTACTACAAAATGTATGTAAAGATTGTAAAAATTATAAAAAAAGTTCAGCAGCTTATAAGACAAACCAACATATTGAAAGTACAGTAGATACATCTTTTGAAATAAAAAGAAAATTATTTATATTAATATTGAATAGAATTAAAACACTGAATAAAACAATGCTGTTTATGAAGGAGAAAAGCAAAAGAAAAAGACTGTTAATAGAAGTAACTTTTGTAATATTTTCACTGGTGAATTGAAGCATACATCTAGTACTGAGTCTTTCTTTAATGAAGAAAGCTATTTTGAACAGAACACATTAGTACATGCAGTTGAGACTAGTGGTCAATGCTATGAGATGAAAGATTAGTCTGCGATTCAAAGAGAAAAAATTGTTCCTAGGAATGTAAAAGAGGTAATAGCTGAAAAAGTTCAAGGGAGGCGTACACAAGCTACTGTATTTAATTGGGATTGTAGAAGTATTTGAGTATTCAACAGGAGTGTATTGACATATTACAAATTTGTTTACTAGAATATGGCAAAAAAAGTACTAAACAGAAATTAAGATGTTACAAGGGCTAGATCCATGTCAAATAAGAAAATATACTAAGTTGCAAGGTCATTCTCTGGCTTGTCTTTCAAGAAAAGTTTCCCAAAGTACTTTTCATCATTTAAGAATGTTAGCTGTATACCACTCTGAAATGCGGAAGTTGGTAAGGAGACTCTACTATGTAAAAACTCCTGCATTATGTTTAAGTCACATGAACACAGCTCTTTTGCACAGTTCTGTATCAGATATAGAAAACGTTTTTCGTTTTTGATGATATAGTTAGGTTTTTTGGGGATCAGAAGACAACTGTAGAGAAACTGAGAGTTTGAAAAGTGCAAGTGTTGAAGAACAGGAGAAAGAAACTATTATTGATGAGTTTTCAGAGGAAATTATAACGTTTAAGACTGTTTAGTTGGAAAAAAACAACCTTTGCTTGTATTTGTCATCATACTCATTATAGAAGTCAAACTAGGAATGTTGATTTATATTTAAAAACTGAAAAAGAAAATAATGATAAAGGGCAGCAATTTGATGTTTATTTGTTTGTAGAAGGTCAGTTTGAATTGGGTGTTGATCAAGTCATTTGTAAATATTGTTACAACAAATTAGAAGAAAAGTAAATGTCAGCAAGAGCAGTACATAACAACTTAGAGTTGGTACCTATTCCTCAGGAGCTGAGGGATTTAAATACATATGAGTCTATTCTTATTCATTCTTACACCCATTTCAGGCCATAGTTCGTATGGAGCCTAAAACTGGTAAGCTGCCACCAACAGATTTACAAAAAGGTCTGAAGGAAAAGTTGTCTACTTACGTTTAGATTTTAAGAAAAATATTGGAACTGTTGGTGTAGACAGATAATAAAATGAGCGAGTAGGTATTCTTATAAATGGTGTACCAACAAAAAGTCAAAAAATCTGGCAAGAGTTTGTAGATGTTAGTAAACCTCAAAAGGCTACAATATATCTAAGACAGAATAACATTTATTATAAGAATGTATATGTTGATGAAGATGTAAAATGCTTACAAGATGCAACAGTAATTTCAGCTGGACACATTGAAAAAGTAGACAAGTGCAGAACTGAAGAGATTTATGAACATTATGCAATACATTCTCTGCATTCTAAAGAAGTAATTGGAAACAGTATTGAATTATTTCAAATGAAAAAAGCAAAGGGAAGTCCCATGAGTGTATGGGGAAAATGTTTCAAAGCTCGTTGCTTTCCACAGCTATTCTCCACTGGAGAAGGTGAATGATTTGATGAGTGAGATGTACAGATTCAAGCTTCAGAATAAGATCAACAAGAATATTTTGTGAAGATGCAAGATTTTGGCAGTGCATTCCATATATGTTTCATCTTCTGTTTGAAAGTGATTTGTCTGCACGTTCGTATGCAGTAGACCACATATTAAAACAGGACTTCATTTTCAACATGTTTGTGCAAAAGGTTTATGGAGAAAGATGAACAAAGAGATGAAAATATAGAATCTCAGTTAATTAATTCGATGGCGTGCCAATGTGGTACCAATGAGTATTGGTATAGTTGTCATGGAGAACTTAAATGCACTTAGGTACTCCTACATGATTTGTAACACTTAGCTGTGCTGAATATGCGTGGCACCATTTACTTGAATTTCTACGAGAAGCAAATTCAAATGTTAAAAACACTGAATTGAAGACAGCTGGAGAACTGTGTTCCTTGGATCCCGTAAATGTGTGCAGATATTTTAATCATAGGTTTCAAGCTATGATGTAATTTATCTGCAATACAAATAATCTACCTCTTGGATAAGTAACACATTTCTTTCGGAGAGAGGAGTACCAACATGCTATTATGGGTCAAGAATGCCCCAAAATGTGGAATTGATACTGATGAAACAGTATATTAAATGTGATATTCCATGCGACTGAGAAGTATAGAGCATGAGACAACACGTTTTACGGTTTCAAAGTCATCAATGTGGAAAATACAAGTGTAAAGGGAAATTTTAAACAAAATGTTGTTTTGGATTTCCAAAACACTATGGGGTCGATTAGGATGGCGGTTTTTCCGCATCCTCCGGGCCGGCGGAAGTGTCCGCCGGCCTGGAGGATGCGGAAAAACCGCGGCGGAGACTCCAAAGACCCACCGCCAAATTAGGATGGCTGGTGGGTCTGATAATCTGTCCGCCGCTTTTCCGCCGCGGTCGGAAGGCGACCGCGGCGGAAAAGCACTAACATGTCTGGCGGTGTCTATCAGACACCGCCAGGCATATTAGGATGTCTGAAAATATATGCTTTTCCGCGGCGACTTTACCGCCGTGGAAAAGCATACGGACCTTCACTTCGGGGGCCCGTTGCGGGCCCCCTGGGTGAAGGTGGGGTGGGGGGTGCACATGGGGGGTACCTATGGTACCCCCCTGCATTTGCGTGCACAATGCAGCAGGCACCGCGCGGTGCCTGCCGCTTTGTGCACGCAAATGCTGTGCATGGATTTTTTACATTGCGGCGGATGCAGCTTGAAGCTGCACCCGCCGCAATGTTAGAGATGGAGGATGTGACCGCCACACTGGCGGTCACATCCTAATTTGATCGGAGGGAACGCCGCAGCCCATGCGGACGTTCCCTCCTCCTCAGGGGTCGCGGACGGACTCAAGTCCGTCCGCGATCCTAATCGACCCCATAATTTGTAAAGGATGAGTGAGTAGTTTTTTTTTAGAAGTAAAGCATGCAATGACTCGGAAATCTCCCAAGAATACACACAACTTAAAACGAACAGAAATTTCAAAGTACATTAATGACTACAATCCAGTTATTTTGAAAATGTGGAATGCAAACATGGATACCCAGTATGTTGCAGATAATTCAACTGCTGTAGCTCGCTATGTTACATCACATATAACCAAATCTTAAAATACAGAGCTGAAAGAAACATGGGAAGAAATTTCACAAGAGAAAAGTCTTAGCAAGATATTGTACAGCTTCATCTTGAAAATGCTTTTCCATAGGGATTGGATCCTATGAATGTTCGGATTGCTTGAACTTAGCCAGTTTATATCCAAAGTCAAGAGGAATCATTTGGGTAAGTCTAGGTCTTGCCACCACATGAAATAGAGCATTGAAATCTTTAAAGGAAATCAAATAATTAGCACAGAATGTACCAGAAAGTACACATGTTGCTGAAACTAATGTTGGATATATACTATCCCAAAAGGAGTAAACATCTCAAAAACCTATATATGTATGAAATACGTCAACATTACAGCTTTAAAAGAAATGTTACACAAAATATAAAAGAAGAAAAATAAGCAGTAGTTGGATGTAACGGATGTTTGGTAAAACAAGCCAAAGGAAATCTTATTAACCACAGAAACCTCAGTTGCGAAAGTCCAGATAAGAGGGAATATTTCTATTTAGCCCTTCTGCAGAGGCACTACCCATGCACTCATACAATCACCCAGGCAGTACCCCCGCTGCAATTATGCAATCACCCAAGCACTACTTTTGCAGTCAACCATTCACTCAGTCAGTACCCATGCACTCATCCATTCACTCAGGTACTAGTCCTGCACCCAGGCAATCACCCAGGCACTACCCATACACTCATGCAATCAGTTGAGTACTACCCATGCAGTTATGCACTCACTCAGCCAATACTCTTGCACTCAACCATTCACTCAGGGACTACCCGTGCACTCAACCATTTACTCAGACACTAGCCTTATACTCCTCCAATTAGCCAGTCATTTTCCTTGCACTCATACTTTCACTCAGGTACTTCCCATGTACTAATACAATCACAAAGGTGCTACCCCTTCACTCATTCAATCACCCAGCCACTACCTATGTACTTATGCAATCATTCAGACACTACTCTTGCCCTCAAGCATTCACACAGTCATTACCTATGCACTCATCCATTCCCTCAAGGATTACCCATGCAGTCATCCAATGATCCAGCCATTTGCCTTGCACCCATACTTTCACTCAGGAACTTCCCATGCACTCATCCAATCACCCAGGTACTACCCCTGCAGTTATGCAATCACCCAGGCACTACCCTTGCACTCATGCAATGACCCAGGCATTGCTCCTGCAGTCATTCTTGTACTCTGGTAATACCCGTGCACTGATCTAATCACCCAGTCATTACCATAGCACTCATAAAGTCACTCAGGCACTACCCATGCACTCATCTGAGTGGAACAGGTGAGAGGTAATGTTAGGGAAATCAGTCCTCTGCAGGTAAACTGTGTGTTATTCTGATCAGAATGCAATACGCTTTTATTGCTGTTTTTACCATCGTTTAACTCTTCCTACTTTTAACACTGTACGGGACAATCTTTATCAATTGCTTTTCAGGGGCATTTATGAAAAGATATGCATTAATTACATTTATTGTACATACTCACTGTTTTAGCCGGAGAGACCTGGGGCCTCCGTTCTGCAGCGGCATTGCCATTTGCGCAGAGGGGCTCCTAGACACTCCCCCTACCTCGATACCTTCGGTAGGAAAGGGCAGAGGTCAAAGGTGTGCATCCGGCCAGCAATAAAAGGCATGCTGAGCCGGACGCACCACTTGCACGCCGAAGGTGCACCAACGGCAAGCCCGTCTGCGCCCATCCACGTCTGGAACGCGGCCAGGGCCAGAAATGCTGCCGGTTTCAAACCAGGTCTCTCATACTCAAGAGAGTCATTACTAGCACTCAACACACAAGCAAGTAAGTGTCAAGATCATCTACACCTTGATAAAGTAATGAGCCCACTAACCTGCCAAAAATGCAGATACAAGCTCAACCATGAACTCTCCAAGCAGGCCTCCTTAGCTGACCCTGAGCAACTAAAAGGTGGTCTAGTTAAGCCCCGCTCCCTAGCCAAAAATGCACTACACATATACAACACTCTTCTCAACCTAAAATTAGATTGTCTCTTTATAACAGAAACCTGGTTAAAAGATTACTGAAACCCGGACATTGTGCAAGCCCTCCCCCAGGATACACCATATCTAGACAAGATAGAACTATGCAAAAAGGAGCAATAATATACAGGAACACTTTAAAATGCTCCACATTTGACATCGCAGAATTAAAAGAGGCAGAAAGTCTTGGTTTCTACCTCCAACCAGATAGCTTAAAGTCCTTTGCTGGAGCCTTGATATACAGACCACCAGGATCCAGCCTCAAGTTCCTAGAGACCCTGGGGGAAAGCATGAGCTCTTTGGTGGTTAGGTACTCCAACTTCACCCTTCTGGGAGATTTTAACATTCACTTGGAATCAGTTGATACCCCAAGTACAAATAAATTTGGAGAGATCATAAGCACACTAGGACTAAATCAACAGATTGAGGGGCTCACACACTGTGCAGGACACATCCTGGACGTACCAATTACACCAGTTTCAAAGTGGACCCCGCGGTCACCATAACGTGGTCAGATCAGATGCTTATCCCTTACAGGATTGACTGCTCCACTAACCAACCCAGGAAAAGCTTCAGTCAACCTGGCCTTACAATGGGACAAAAATGGAGTAAAATGCTAACACACCCTAACCTGTTTATAACAGCAGAATTAGATAAACCTATCCTAACAGGGGACCTCTTGACAGATACCCACATGTTTAATGACTGGATAGCCTCACTAGCCGATATCCTGGCGTCGCCCGCCTTACCCAGAAAAAGCCACCCAAACTGAAACTCTGCCCCCTGGTTCATCCCCATGCTTAAAGAATTACAAGGCCAATGTAAAAAAATTGAACGCATATGGAGAAAAATCAGGAAGAGCTCACCAACTTTAAAGCAGTGCTTAAACAATATCACCAACAAACTTGAATAGAAAAAAGGGCATACTACTCCAGTCTTATCAACCAGGCAGCGTCTGGTCAGAAAATGATCTTTAACATCTAAAATCTTTCATTGACCCTAAAGTGCTAGAACGTGAAATTCCGCCATCACAAATCTTATGTGACCAGATACCTGAATATTTTGACAATAAAATCAAAGATCTAATACTTTAGCACATTTTGCAGCACTAGTCGGAATAACATACAGGTATGTGTTTCCCAGTTTGGGACGGATTTACATTTCATAACTTTACATGTTTACCTTGTCTCCTCAGCAGGCTAGCAAATTAAACCACCACTTCTGTAAAGGTCCGTTCTCTATTCGGATCTGTAAAACAGTATCTAGAACTAGTGCACTGCACTCTGTTATCGCAACAAAATCCCTCCCATCTCCCACCCCCCTCCCTCCAGTCCTGTAATAACTCATACTTAAAGCATTGTATTCACAGTTCAAATCAACACCACAGTACATTATAGCAGCAGCTAAGGATCTTTACATGTGCAATCCACCTCTCTACACGTGTATAATTGGTTCGGGGTAATATTGGACCTTATTGAGACTGTAGGGTAACCCGGTTATCATTAGAATCCACATCAACATTTTTAAGGGCTTCCAACACCATGTCCCATTCCATAGCGATGGGTATTTTACGCATACCTTTTGCTTCCTCTCAGCGTATTGCAGCATTTTCATCGCCGCCCCTTCTGATCAGCTCACCATTCCAACTGTATGTCGTGGGGGGTTTCTTTGATTTCCAATGCATAGTGATGGCTTTCTTTGCTAAAATGAGGGTCAGACAAGTGAATCTGTATTGCACCTTGTATTTAGACGGTTGTTTGTATAAACCCAGAATACACTCATCTGCAATATTTCCAATCTCCCTCTGTGTAATAGCCTGCATATGCCGTCTGATGGAGTCCCAGAGCCCTCGTAAGTGGGGTCATGCCCATATAATGTGTAGTAAATCAGCTCCCTGCAATTGACATCTGGGGCAATGATCTTATGTCTCTGGAAACATGCGGTCTAGTCGTTTGGGGGTGAGATAGGCTCTGTGGTGCAACATGGTCTGTATAAATTTAAATTTCGCATTTCTGAATACCTTCTTAGGGTGTTCCACTACTTTCTCCCATTCTTCCTCCTTTAGATCCCGCTCCATGTCCCCCACCCAAGTATTACGTAGCATAGTAAGTTCAATCGCTGAATGAGCCCGTATTTCAACCTACAGCCATTTGATAAAGTGGCATTTGATAAGGTGGGTGCCTCTGTCCATATAGTACAAGGTTTTAACTAATTAATGTGCGGGGAGTTCCTGTCATTGTGGGGCCCACCGCTTTTTAACATATTGCAGGAATGCAGCATGTAATATGTATAGGTGATGCGGTGCCCCTTTTTCCCTCATGAAATTGTTGTGATCCATGAGCATTTCATTGTTAAATATGTCAGACATAGTGCTAATCCCCGCTTCAAGCCAAGGTGCAATAATGCTCTTTGTGATGATTTCACTCGTCAGTGGTACCCCCAATAATGGGATGTTCCCAGCACATGGAGGATGTCTGGCTGTGTAGTGCAATGTCGCTTTCCAACACTTCAGTGCTGTGTGCACTAAAGGTGGTAGTATTTGGGGGATTTTGCAGTGCAGAAGTAGTAGAGTGTATAGTGCACCCCTATATATGTCCACCATGGTATATCCTATTTCATGCAAGTTACTTCCACCAGTCCAATACGAAAGCCATTGTAGTTGGCATGCATAGTAATATGCTTTAATGTCAGGGCAGCTAGGAAATCTTCAATGTGAGTGTTTACTATGTTAGCCGGACCACTATACAATGAGGCATAATATGTCTAAAAGCTGCATTAATGTCATGTTGAGTGTGGGCCGTTACCCCCGTGGGGGTAGTGACTTTGTTAATGATAATAGTAGGTGGATCATCCTGCAACAGTTTGGCCAATAGTGTCCCAGATTTGTCCATTTTGGCATGACGTACCTGCCTGTATCGTTATTAGTCTATAAATCAGAGGGTCTCTAAAAGCTCTGAGTGCTGAATTCACGATTCTTGTAGTGGGGCTTGTGTGCTGGTGTCATGTGTGGTCTCCAGTTATAGTTTGTTCATTTTATTTTCTGTGTCCTTGAGGCTCCTACTTATTTCCTGCCTAGCAACCACTATCGCACTGATTGCCTTGTCCCCTTAAAGGCATCCCATTCTATCAAAAGGTCGGATGCTGTGTCAGCGTTCTCAGTGAAGTACCGGGTAGTTGTGTCTGCGATCGAAACACTGTGTCTTCCAGTGTCTGCGGCCACAGCCTCCAGGTGGGTTCTCTACCCCAGTTTATTGCTGTTTCCAGTGGGTTGTGGTCTGAATGGTCTTGCCAGGTACGTTGCATGTGTCACCTGCATTGCTATGGTTTTTGCACAATAGATTCTATCTATTCTTGTGTGCAACAAATGGACCGGGGAATAGTAGGAGTATTCTCTATGCGTTGGGTGGTGCATTCTCCATACATCACACAGGGCTCAACCAGCCATCCATCCATGCAGTGACTTCATCTGCTTAATCACTCCCGTACCATGGAGGGGTGGGATGGGGCGATCCAGCGCAACATCCATTACTGCGTTACAGTTGCCACCTATAATCCAGGGGTGCATTTCCCTCCCCACTAATGCCAAAATTAAGGTTAGATAGAAATTTGTGCTCATCAAAATTAGGGGCATTTACATTGCAGAGAACCACCTGTTGACCATCTAACACTCCACATATAAGGATATAGGGACCCTGTTTATCCACCCTCTGTTCCAATGATGTGAAGGGTACCCCGTGTCTAATCCACACTGTGACTCCCCTTGAGAAGCCTGAGTAATTGGTGGAGAAGATCTGGCCTCTCCATTTCTTGCGGAGTTTCACTGCTTCCTGTTCCATAATGTGAGAGTCTTGCAGATATACTATTTGCGCTTTGCGTCGTAACAACTGCGCATGTACCCTGTGCCATTTATGAACCGATCCCAATCCCTGAACATTCCACGTTAGTATAGTATATGTATTAGGTGTATGCATTGCAATGTAACATAGGCGTCTGCTCTGTCTGTATTGAACATGAACCGCTGCTTCTTACTAATTTTAACAAATTTGTCAGGACCCACTCCCACCCTATAACTCCCATTACTAGGCTCGAGCGGGACACTGCTCCGGACCATACAACTAAACACAACTACAAAAACTATATTAAGTACAACAAGTGCATTCGCATTTAGGGGGTTAGCACAAACGTCGTTCATTTCAGCACCACTGCATGCATTTGAGCTCTAACAGAACCCGGGACTGAGTAAAAAGAATACAGAGATATGCCTTGTATAATCACTCAGCCAAACACCAAAAAGTATGTGCTGTCTACTTGGAGTTCATGCATTGAAACCACAAGCAGTCTTTGCTTCTCAGCTGGACAAACCATCTGACATCGGCAGTGTCATAGTAGGGAAGAGCGTCATGCTACCCTCAGAGACCAATTTGTTCACGTTGTCATCGCATGAGGCTGTGTCATCAGAATTTGTAGTGTCTTGAAAGGTAGAAGTGCTTGCTTTCTGTCAATCAATCAATCAATCAATCAATCAATCAAGAAATTTGTATAGCGCGCTACTCACCCGGAGGGTCTCAAGGCGCTTGGGGGGGGGGGTCCGCTACTGCTCGAACAGCCAGGTCTTGAGTTGCTTCCTGAAGGAGAGGTGGTCTTGGGTAAGACGGAGGTGGATGGGGAGTGAATTCCAGGTCTTGGCTGCCAGGTAGGAGAAGGATCTTCCTCCCATGGTGGATCTTCGGATGCTTGGGACGGCGGCGAGTGCGTGGCTGGTCGATCGTAGTTGGCGGGTGGGAGTGTAGAAGGTCAGGCGGTCGTTGAGGTACCTGGGGCCTAGGTTGTGGAGGGCTTTGTGTGCGTGGGTGAGGAGGTGGAAAGTGATTCTTTTGCTGACGGAGAGCCAGTGCAGGTCTTTCAGGTGTCCGGAGATGTGGCTGTGGCGTGGGATGTCCAGGATAAGTCGTGCGGAGGCGTTCTAGATGTGTTGGAGTCTTTTCTGCAGTTTGGCTGTGGTTCCGGTGTAGAGGGTGTTTCCGTAATCTAGTCGGCTGGTGACAAGTGCCTGGGTGACCGTCTTCCTGGTTTCGGTGGGGATACATCGGAAGATCTTTCGGAGCATGCGTAGGATGTTGAAGCATGAAGCCGAGACAGCGTTGACTTGTCTGGTCATCGACAGGGAGGGGTCCAGGATGAAGCCCAGGTTGCGTGCGTGATCTGTTGGTTTGGGTGCGCTGCCTAGGGCCGGGGGCCACCAGGAGGCGTCCCAGGCCGACGGTGATGGTCCAAGGATGAGGACTTCCGTCTTGTCTGAGTTAAGTTTCAAGCGGCTGTTCTACATGCATTCGGCTACCTCTTTCATCCCTTCGTGTAGGTTGGATCTGGTGGTGGCGGGTCGTTGGTGAGGGAGAGGATCAGCTGGGTGTCGTCGGCGTAGGAGATGATGTTGAGGCTGTGTTGGCGTACGATGGCTGCGAGGGGGCTCATGTACACGTTGAAGAGGGTGGGGGCTAAGTGATGATCCTTGTGGCACGCCGCAGATGATTTCGGAGGCCTCAGATTTGAACGGGGGGAGGCGGACTCTCTGGGTTCTTCCGGCGAGGAACGAGGTGAGCCACTCCAGGGCCTTCCCTAGGATTCCAACGTTGCTGAGGCGTTGTACTAGGGTGCGGTGGCACACAGTATCGAACGCTGTGGAGAGGTCCAGGAGGATGAGGGCCACTGTTTCCCCGTTGTCGAGCAGGGTTCGGATGTCGTCAGTGGCTGCGATGAGGGCGGTCTCGGTGCTGTGATTGGCTCGGAAGCCGGACTGTGAGTGGTCGAGGGATCCGTTCGTCTCGAGGAAGGCGGCCAGCTGTCTGTTGATGGTCTTCTTGATGACTTTGGCTGTCCTGTTGCATCTGTTGTTGTGTCGGGTTACTTGACAGTGTTGTCCTGGCTGTCTGTGTGCTCCGTCTGAAGCTGACATCTCTCTCCCACCTGGAATTATGGGATGGGCTCTGTGAGGGAGCTCCTGTCGATTCTATCACCTCCAACCATACCTCCACATCTTCCGGGCTCTCAAAGAAATGCGTCTGCTGTTCATATATAATTTTCAATCATGCTGGGAACAAGAGTGTGTACTTCAGTTTCAGACCTTGTAATTTATTTTTGACTGTCATGAAAGAAGATCATTGTCTTTGCACCAGGTGCTTATAGTCGGGGTACAATGAGATTCGGCTGTTTTCAAATCAAATCAGTGAAAGTTCTCTGACCATCTGAAGTAACAGGTCCCGGTCTCTGTAATTCAACATCCTGACTATTAGAGGCCGAAGAGGGGCACCTTGTTTCGGCCTTCCGACAGGTATCCTGTGCGCTTGTTCCACACAGAATTGACTGGAGAGTCCCTCAGAAGTGACAATGTCTTAAAACCATTGTTCCATATACCGGGTTGCATCGGATCCCTCACTTCTTTCTGGCAGACCAATAACGCAAATATTATTGTGCCTCGCCCTCCCTTTCCCATCCTATAAGACTGTTGACTTGTTTTTATAAGTCTTGGATCTGAGTTGAGTGTTGCTTATGCTGTGGGGACATCTCTAGCGCAAGAATATTAGTTTTTACCTTGTCTGCCAGTTTGGCATGGTCTGCCTTCAACAATGTGAGTCCGGTGGTGAGCGTGCCAATTTGCTGTTTGATTACTTTCTTGGATTCTCATACTTCCTGTAGAATTAAGTCCTGCTTGTTCACTTGTCTTTCCTCATTGGTAAGCGGTATGCAACTGGGTGTGAATGTGGTCAAAGTATGTTCCGCATCGTCTAGGGTTGGATCAGCACTGGAAGTGGTTTCCTGCTGCTTCCCCTTCAAGCGCCCCATGGTTGTGCTTGACGAGGAATGTATGGGTTGTAATGTTGCACTGTGAGTCGCAGGCAGGGCGCGCTTGTTGGCATCGCCGTGCCTCTGGCAGGAGCCTGGAATAGTCTTGACACGGGATTCGAGCATGTAAATCAGGGTCCCCTCTTGATCCCTGCCCTCTGAAAATTCTACATGCTCTCATTGATATCATTAACCCCATCATCAACAACATAATTAACTCCTCTCTCAAACTAGCAAAAGTACCAGACACCTGGAAAATTGCATCAGTTAAACCCCTCCAAAAAAGAGATGACCAGACCCGACAACTCTCTCCAACCTCAGTCCCATCTCGCTGCTTCCTAGTCTGAGCAATATAGCAGAGAAGCTAGTCAACACATAACTAGACACCTACTTGCAAGAAGCTAACATTCTGCACCCCAAACAATCAGGTTTTAGGCCTTGAAATTCAACAGAATCAGTGCTGCTCCACACATCAGAAACCTTAAAATTTGCCTTACATCAAAGTAAGAATGAATTACTGATTCTGTTAGACCTATCGGCTGCCTTCGACACAATCTCCCACAAAATTCTGGCAGACAGACTCGTGGAGAGTGGCATCTCTCATAAAGCCTTGGCCTGGTAAATTTCTTTCCTGGACAACAGGAGACAAATAGTAACTTTAAGCAACTTTAAATCGACAGAAAAACAACTGATCTCTGAAGTCCCACAGGGCTCTGCCCTGAGCCCAACACTTTTTAATCTTAAAATGACACAGTTGCTTAACCTGATTGCATGCTTTGATGTTGAGTCCATCTTGTATGTGGATGACACTCAGCTAATACTTACTATATATATCTTCTATAGCAGCCACAATAGCACTTAATAGCCTACACTGGATGCCCATACCTAAAAATATTCTTTTCAAAATCCTAGTAATAATATTTAGAATGCTCCAGAATACAGGATCCAAATACCTAAAATCCAGAATCAAACCATATATTACCCAAGGGCCTCTGTGATCATCCTTGGAAAATCTCCTCATACCCCAACCTTCCACCGCTCATCTAGAGAGGGAAAATCAATGGCAGTCCTAGGATCTTTGGGGCCCCAGACCAGTTAGTGCTATCACTTATCTGACCTTTTACCTGACGGTTGTAACTAATTCCTTTTCACCGCCTCTCCCCAGTTTCTGATAGCGTTAAGATGCTCCCCAGAATGAACGTTGTGCTCTATAAATAATACCAATAATTCATTCATCCAAACACCCAGGGAGTACCCCTGCACGTATGCCATCACTCAGGCACTGCCCATGCACTCATCCATTCACTCATGCACTACTCTTACACTCATCCATTCACTCAAACTCTACTCATTTACTCTTCCAATCACTCAGACACTACATATGCACTAATGCAATCACACATACACTATCTATTGACTCATACATTCATACAATACATAGCTTTTTGTTTTAAACCAGAATAGTTGGTTCCGTAAGATCCATTTATTTGTTTGTGTTTTTTTTAACTATTTTGCAGTTTTTTGGGTGTTTTTTACATTTTGAATTTAAAAAATGAACTAAAAAACTATCACAAAACAGTGTGCGCAACTGCAGGAAAACAATTAACAATGAGGAGCATTTGTTGTGTACAGCAGTGTTTGAACAACTTGCTCACCCACACTTAAAACCATTTTGCACTTTGTTCATAACAGTGTAAATTTTGCAAAATCAGACAGAGTTGGTGGTATGCCCTTCACCTTGTCACCAGGTTGGATTGTTGATGACTGCACCCCGTGTCCTTTGTCAGCACTCTTCAGTCTTACCAGTTCGGCTCTGTCATGATGGTTTCCATGCATCGTCTTCAAATGTTTATACATTGAGGACGTGCTGCAGGAATATTTGTGCTCAGAACCCCGAGACAGCACCTTCTGACATACCTTGCATGTCTCCTTTTGAGCATTGACTTTTTAAGTTCCTTCTGGAATTGTGAAGATCTCCCAAACAGTGCTCTCCTTTTTCTTTCTTGGGTGTTCATCCTCTTCTTCAAGTAAGATCTGCTCCTCCTCTTCTTCTTGTTGATGTTGCCATTTTGATAGATGAAAATCTTAATGTAAAAACACCAACCCTCCTGCAAAATAGTGGTCCTAGAATGATCCTAACAGTTGGTGACCCCACCCTAAAGAAGAAGGAAGCAGGAGGGATCTAGCAAGTTTAATGATGACAGGTTGTTTGGCCAATCAAATCTCTTTTTTTTGTGTCACATGGGGTTTGCGACTCCGATGCAGTGCCAATGCATACCGGACGTGCTTCTGTTTTTAAAAATTTTTGGGCATTTGAACAATATTAGGGTGTATGTTTCAATATTTCAATTTCAAATAACTGTACCTCGTAATTTAAATAACAGTAAATAAATCTATATTTATATACAATTTTTTTTTTTAAACCGATAGATACGCGTTCCGTACCCAAATCCAGAAGTTGCAATCTATGCAGACGCACCGTGATTCCTAAAATGACTGTTGAAAAAAGTTTTTATAAGTTTCATTTATTAACAAACAAGTTTAGTATTTATTTATTTATTTATTTCAAAGGTTTTATATAGCGCTGCTGGACCCAAGAGTATCAGAGCGCTTTACATTGTGGTGAAGATAGACGAATGAATGTGCGGAAAAAACACTAGAAACACAGCAAGCAAATATACATGAGGAAGCAAATAAATAAAATGACAGTGCAATCATCAGAGTTAGCATAAGGTACCCCAGTATTTGTGGAGAAGAAGTACTTTGAGTTCTTTTTTGAAGAGAGAGAAGGAGGGGTTACAGCGAAGATCCTTGGGGAGAGAGTTCCAAATAGTGGGCGCGTTACCAGAGAATGCACGGGATTGGGTCTTTTGACATTTGAGTCTAGGAGGGATAAGGACAAGGGAGTTAGTGCTTCTCAGGGACCTGGAACATCCTGCTTTGTGAAGTTTGGTTGAAAGGTAAGAAGGCGTGTTTTGGTGGAGAGCTTTGTGAGTGATGCAAGCGATCTTATAGATGGATCTTCCTTCAATTGGGAGCCAATTGAGGTTCTTGAGGACGGGGGAGATGTGATCAAATTTTCTACAGTCAGAGATGAGTCTTGCAGCAAGATTGAGGACAGATTTGATCGGGGCAAAATGGATTTTAGGGGTGCCGGCCAGAGTTGCATTACCATAGTCGATCCTAGAAAGGACAAGCGATTGTACAACACGTTTGAAATCGACTGCTGGAATAAATGGTTTAATCTTCTTGAGGTGGAGAAGGGTGAAAAGAGCATTTTTTGCTGAATTTTTAATGTGTGGGATGAGATTAAGGTTCTGGTCAATACTGATGCCTAGGGATTTCACAGAATTAGAAGTGGAGAGTGAACAGTTAAGAGCTTTGATGTCATTGATCCAGAGTTGGATGGGAACGGAATTGTTTTTGGGGAGAACAGTATGGTTTCAGTTTTTTTCGGGTTCAGTTTTAGTTGGTTCTGATGGAACCAGGTTTGAACTTTAGTCAAGGTGCTATTTAGGTGAAGAATGTCTTTGTGGGAATTGATCTTGTAGTATAGTTGGGTGTCGTCAGCGTAGAGGTGGTAGCTGATATTAGCTTGTTTGAGGATGAGAGTGAGAGGTTCCGTGAACAGATTGAATAGGGTAGGGGAGAGGATGGATCCTTGGGGGACGCCGAGTGAGACGGGTTGGGGTTGAGAGAGGAAGTGGTTGAGCTTGATTTGTTGTGATCTAATATTAAGGAATGAGGTGAACCAATTGAAAACATTACCTTCAAGGCCAAATCGAACTTTGTTGAGAAGGGTGGGGTGGTGCACAGTATCAAAAGCAGAAGAGAGGTCAAGGAGGATAAGTATAGAGGATTCCCCTTTGTCTAGTGAGCGATGGATATCGTCAGTAATGTTCATCATAGCAGTTTCAGTACTACATCCCTTTCTGAAGCCAGATTGGAAAATATCAAGGAGATTGTAAGTGCTTATGTGTTTTTTTAATTGTAATAGGACACATTTCTCAAGGGCTTTAGAGAGGAATGGAAGGTTTGAGATAGGGCGAAGGTTGTTGAGGTCATTAGGGTCGGTTGTGGGATTTTTTAGAATCGGTGTCATTTGACCAAGTTGGAGAGAGGCAGGGACGCAGCCAGTGGAGAGAGAGGAGTTGATGATTTTGGTCCATATAGGTGCGATGATAGGATTAAGTTCTTGAACCAGATGGGCGGGAAGAGGATCTTTGGAGTGGGAGGAAGGTTTGAGTTTGTTAATTATTCTAGTGATCGTAGATTCGGATACTGGACTGAAGTCGCTTCAAGAGGCATTGTTTTTAGTCGGGGATTTTGTTCCAGAACGGGATATGGTTGGGAGGGAGCGGGGAGGGCTTGAGAGGGATTGAGAGGTGATAAGAGAGTGAGCGAAGCAGAGTTAGAGGTGGTGGAGAGGGTGTGTTGGATGGGGGGAGGTTGGAGTGAAAGTGGGAGGGAAGAGAAGGATAGTTCGATCAAGTTGATTTTGTTGGTAAAGAAGCTTGCAATTTCTTCGCATCTGTAGGTAGAGGCTAAAATTTTGGGAGGGCCAGTGGAAGTTTCTTTTTTGACAATGTTAAAGAGTTCTTTAGGGCGGTTTATCGCCTGATCAAGCTGAGTCCGGAGAAAGGAGGCTTTTTCATTGAAGATATCTTTTTTGTATTGGGCTCTAGCAGCTCTGAGTAGAGCCAGATTCTCCACGGTTGGATGGTTCCTCCAGACCATTTCAGAGTGTCTAAGGGTCCGTCTTTGATTATTTAGTTCAGTATTGAACCAAGATTTAGGAGGAATGTTTTTTTGTTGTTTGAATTTGATTGGAGAAATTTGATCGAGGGCTTCACGAATGGAGTTATTATAGTGGTTAGTTAGATCGATGGTACTGTCAGAGAGTGGCGGAAGAAGTAAGTGGTTCTTAATTGTGGATTCCAGTTGTCCAAGGGGAATGAGGTGAAGGTTGCGTGTGGGTTTCTTAGGTAAAGTGCTAATGGGGGTGAGGCGAGGAAAGGGTCCCTTCATGGTGAAAAGAATTAGGTAGTGGTCGGACCAGTCTATAGGAAGTATGTCAGATAGGGAGGCCAGATCATGGGTGGTCATAATAGCATCGAGGGTGGCACCTTTGTTATGGGTAGGAGAATGACAGAGTTGGGTCATATTGGTAACGTCCATGGTGTTGTTAAATAATATGACAGCCGGGTCATCATTTTTGTTCCAATGGATGTTGTAGTCACCGAGAAAGAGATTATTGGGGTGTGAGAGTGACGCTTGGATAATAAGATCAGTCATCTCTTCCGTAAAGGGGATATTATTACCCGGGGGTGGTAGATTGTGTGTAACCGGGTGGAGGGGGCATCGGGTATAATGAGATTGGCACAGAGGTATTCAAAGGATGAAGGATCTTGATGGGGGACAAGTGACATGTTAAGTTCAGCTTTAAAAATTAAGGCGAGTCCTCCTCCTGTTTGTTCAATTCTATCTTTCCTGATGATAGAATAGCCTGGAGGAATAAGTAAGTCGAGGATGGGAGTGGAGTGGGCAGTGAGCCAGGTTTCAGTTAAGAATGCGATGTCAATGTTTTCGCTGAGAATGGTTTCAGCAATCTCAGTGGCATGGCAAGAGGAGGAGCGGCAATTAATTAGCATGCAACATAAGGGAGTGGGGTCTGGTGATTGGGAGGGGTGACAGGGGAATAGATCTAAGTTGTTGGGGAGGTCTTGGGGAGGTCAGAGGAAGGGGGAGTCTGCAAGTTCCCAAGAGGACTGGGATATTAGACTGAGGGATAGGGGGAGAGGTGGGCAAGGGTGGGGAGGGAGAGATGGGAGAGTTTGTAGAAATATTAACTTCAGAGGTTGTTGGGTGAGTATCAGGGTGCTGCGGTGAGGGTGTTCTATCCATGTCGGGAGGGACAATTGTCGACGGATGAGTGTGAAAGGAGATGGTTGTGTCGTTATTAAAGTGGGGAGGTGTGTTGTTGTAGGTAATAGTGTTAAGTGGACAGAAAGTGGATGGGTTGCGGAGAGTGTCGTTGTGTGTGGAGATGGTATTGGTAAGGAGGAAGATGTCACTTCTAAGGGAGGAGAGTTCTAGCACTAGGGATGTGAGGACCGTTTCAATATTGGGGGATGCCCAAGTGTGGTTAGATCGGAGTGGAGGATCAGTATTTATTGGGAAGTTGACAGTGTTGGAGTTGGGTGGGCGGGGGAAGGTGAGGAGGTTTGGGGGAAAACCAGGAGGGGGAGGGGAGTGGGATTAGAATGCAGGGAGGATAATTTTTGTGGGGCAGAAGAGAACACGATGAGAGTGGAGTAAAGTTAAGCTTATCGGGCTGATAGTTTGGAGAAAGTGATACAGGGGAAGTAGGAAGTGGAGAACCTGTTGGCTTGAGGATTGTCGAAGGGAATAGGGAGGTGAGAGGAGGTGATTGTGGAGGGTACTTGGAGGCTGCTAAGGGGGTGTGGGGAAGGGTGCCCGAAGGAGAGATGGTATGAGAGTTGTGGGGAGGGGGAGTGAGGGAGGGGGCGAGTGTAAAGAGGGGGGTAGCGCCAGGGGGTATGTGGCAGCAGGAGAAGTGGAAAGACAGTGAAGGGGGGAGGTGCACAGAAGGGAGATTATTAATGGAGCTTGGGGGAGTCAGGGGGAAAGAGGCAGAGGGAGAATTGGTAAGGAAGTCGAGGGGTGGGAGGAGTGTGGAAGAGAGTTTGTAGTTAGAGATGGGGGATCCTGGGGTTGTAAGATAAGGGAGATTGTGAGATAAGGGAGTCGTAGCAGGTTATAATATTGAGAGCGAGAGAGGTAAGTAGAGATTGAGAATAGTCAGTTTGATTGAGGGAGGGGGAGAAAGAAAGAGGGGATACAATGGGGTTAAGATTGTCATTTTGAGTGTGTGAGGGAGAGGGGGGTGCGATAGTGAGAGGGGATAGAATGGGGTGAGGGAGTGGGGGATCTGAAATCATACTGGGGATGTAAGTGGGGGAGGTCATTAGAGGTTGGGAGAGGGAAACGTTGTTGAGAGTAAGAGAGGGAGATGGGAGGTCAAGAATAGGATGGGAGAGGGAAACGTTATTGAGAGTAAGAGAGGGAGATGGGAGGTCAGAAAGTGGAGATCGGAGGGAGGGAGAAATGAAGGGAGAAGAAGGTGAAACGAGTTGGGATAAATCAGAGAGGTGAAGTGAAGGAGTCTGTGATGTGATGGGAGGTGAAGAGGGGGGTATAGGGGGTGAAGAAATGAGGGGAGAAGAAGGTGAAACGAGTTGGGATCATCAAAACAAAAAGCCTCTCACTTCGAAATTGACCTTCATGTAAAATGGTTACAGTGCGTTAAACTAATAGCAAGCCACTCAATTATTTTGATAAATGAGTATTTAAGTTGCAAAAAGAAGGTTAGATCTACCCAAATTACTCAGCTTTGGGGGATGATAAAAACATTATATTATGAGCACTTGGATTCAGTATTTATTATTTCTGGTGATTTTAATATGCACTTTGTTGCTCTTAAAAGGCAGACAATAGACTCAAAATGGTTAGCTCAATGGACGGATTGTGAGTTTAAAAAATACAACTTAAAGATTATGCATGACCTTGATAATATTCCGACTTTCAACAAAGCAGATAGCTACTCTGTAATAGACTACACTATAATGTCAGAGAAGTTATATTAGTTAGTAAAAAGCTACGAGATTGCCCCAAGAATTGAAAGTGATCACAATCCACAAGTGATCAATTTTGATATAGATCTAGACCATTTACCAGAAACTAAGATTCTGGTAAAAGCACCAACATCCTTTAATCTTAAAAGGTTAACATGGAATGCTAAAACTGAGGATAAAATATTGAGAGTGCTGGCTGTTTAATCCAGGATGTTCATGCAGCTTATGACGAAGGGAAGGCTATGGTTGACTTATGGGCACATTTATGTGATGAACTGTTGGCTAAATCTGCTAGAGATGAGCCCTCTAATGGTATTATATTAAATCCTAAGAAACCAGGATGGTACTCTTCTCATTTACTATATCAAAAAAGAAAGCTTAATAAAGAGATAAGATCACTGCACCGGAACAAAAATAGGCTATCGTTGCAAATTGCATCGTTTAAAATCAGAGAGTTAAAACAGAGATATAAAAGGGAAATCTGGAGGGCTAAGCAAGGTTTTTATGAAACAACATGGGCAAAAGTCCATCATGCTTGTAAATCCAAAGATTTACGATTATTTTGGAGCATTATTAATAACATCGAGAACGGCAATAATAGAAGCAATAGTGCTAATGTTGATGAAGTGAGTTGGGTGAGCTTCTTTAATAAGAAAATAGATACCCAATTCCTAGATAATGATAAATGTTTTAATGATAGTCCAATAGATATGCATAAAATAATAGATAGAGGGAGTGAGGGTAGTATTACCCCTTCCCAATGTAGAGTGGATTTGGGGCCTTGGTCGCTCGATAAAGTAAAAAAAATGATAAATAAGATTAGATCCAACAGAGCACCAGGTCCAAATGGTATGCCAAATGTAATATTTAAAGCTGATATAAGTAAATGGCCAGAGCTGCTAATGCTTCTCTTTAATGAAGTTCTTAAAACAGGTCTTATTCCGCTATCTTGGAGTTAAGGAATTGGGGTATTCCAGAATCTTTATTAAAGATGATTATATTTTTATACTCCCAGACCTGGGTACAGATCAAAATTGGCGATAGAAAGCATATGACCCGTCGATTGGATACGAATGTGGGATTAAAGCAAGGCTGTGTGTTGGCTCCTTGCCTTTTTAATCTTTTTATGGCAGATTTGCCAGCCCATTTTAAAGATAGTAATTCACATTCGCCTTTTATTCAGAGTCAAGAAATTAAATACCTGCAATATGCAGATGATACCATTTTATTGAGCCAAACAGAAATAGGGTTAAAAAGGTTAATTGACTCTTTTAATGGCTATGTTAAACAAAATGGACTAACAATTAATACAAAAAAGACAAAAATAATGACTATGGGAAAAGGGAAGCATAGGACTAAAGAGTGGAATATTAATGGCCTGGTAATTAAAAATGTGAAATCTTATAAATACCTTGGGATTACGTTTGATGACGGCCTAAAATTTAGACAACATTTTAATAACCTTGAAGCCAAGGGTTGTTCTCTTGCATTTGCCTTCAGGAAACTAAGAGACAAATTATTATGCCCTAATTATGATCATTTGATGAAGGTGATGAGAGCAAAGTTAATTCCATCTTTGGACTACTGCTCACTCATCTTTCAGGGTAAAGACGCGAAAGTGCTCGACGACATAGAAATTAGAACTTATAAAGCTGTTTTTAAAATTCCTAAATATATCAGTCGAGCAAACATAAGATTGGAATTTGGATTGAAAAACCAATTTGTGGCGCTTCACTCGGCATTTCTGAAGTCCTTAATAACATTAGCCCGCTCGGAGGAAGGATCTTTAGCAAAGCTTTGTTGGCTCGAAATATCAGAAGGAGAATATTAAAAAAACTGGCAGCTCTACCTAACTGAATGCTTATATAATTTTTATTGCACTAATTTAGAAAATGAAATGAGGAGTAAAGTCGTTTTTAAAAAAGAAATGAATCAAATGGCCGCACTATTAACGGCCATAGCTGACAAAGAAGAATTAAGGAAAATAAATCATTTCTGGTCAATTGCCAATTCCTTTGGTAAGCTGATGCCTCAACCCTATTTAGCATATCACTTAAAACCAAGGTTCAAGAATAAATGTATGCACTTAAGGTTGGGAAGATATCCGACAAAGGATGGCATACCAAAATGGAAAAATCAATGGCCATCAAGCATTTGCAGGCTTTGTAGGCAAAGGGATGAAACAATAATCCATATAGTAACTTTATGCCCAGCATTGGCAGACGCTCGGAAATCCATCTTAAAATCGATCTTTAATGAATTAGGAATTAGAACATGTAGACAAGCAATTATTACCTGTTTGAGTGGAGAGAATATTAAACTTACTTATCTTTTTGTTAAGTTTATTATTATTGCAGAGAAGAAACTCAAGGGAGTAGAACGGATAAATAACTGTATTGCGATATAAAATATGTAAAGAAACATAACTTAAGGATCATTGGATGCAAAGTGTTAATTTAGCTTAAGGGACTAGGAGTATATTTTAATATAGTCATGCATATTGCGCTTTTTCGTATTGCTTGCATATGGAATATAGTACAATTTTGCATATGCAATATCAACTGCTAACAAAAGTCACTTTATGTAAATGCTGCTATATTAGTTCTTGGAGTATTTATAAGGCACTTTTAGTGAGTCTTATGTATTTTAATTGTGTAATGTAATAATGTTGTATTTTATTATTGTTCTTATATGAATTACAGCTAAAATCGGTATCTGCCAACACAAGTTATTTTATGTAAATGCTGCTATAATAGTTTTTGGGGCAATTATAAGGCATTTTAGTAAGTCCAATGTATTTTAATTATTTGCGTAATGTATGAATGTCTTGATGGAATGGTCATCTACCACTGTATATGCTTGTTTTACTCGGTTGTTTTTATCTTTTCTTAATTGTAATGATTTTAATTAATCAACAAATAAATACTTACCTTCTTACTTACGAGTTGGGATAAATCAGAGAGGTGAAGTGAGGCAGTCTGGGATGTGATGGGAGGTGAAGAGGGGGGTAGAGGGGGTGAGATGGGAGGGGTCAGGGATTGAGTGAGGTTTTGGGATATATTTCTAAAGTGTTGTTCAAAGATGTCGAGATGGTTTTTAGACTCTTGGATGAGTATGGTTCCGGATTTGAAGATGGAGATATCTACTTCGCCAGGGAAGGAAGAAGATGGTGTGGAGAAGAGTTTAAGACCATAAGGGATATTACGTGAATTAGAGATAGTGAGGTAGCGAAAGAATACGCTTTTCCATTTAGATGGCTGTTTAGTGAAGAAGACGAAGTTGGTGGTAAGTGAGGAGTTAAGGCTGTTATGGTGATCAGCAAATAAGGTTTCTGGGTGGAGACAGAGCAGTTTATGTTTGACATTTTTCTTACCGTGTTTGGAGAGATGAGGGGGGTAGATGATGGACCAAGAGTTTGGGCCAAGTTTCGAGAAGGGAGGGGTAGAGGTTGCGTGAGGAAGAGTGATTGGAGGCATGTTTTGGAGAAGAGGGGGAGAAAGTGGATGAATAGCAGATTGGGTCGTAATGATCGTGGAAGTGCAGACAGGAGGTGGAAATATTGCGAAGAGAACAATTCGAGTAAAAAATGGAGGCAGATTACAGTGATGGGACATGAGGGAGAGCTAAACGGAGGAACTTAAGGCACATCAAAATATACAATAAGGCAGAATAAATAACGACAGTTTACACAATTAGGATAAAGTGCATAGTGAAGCAGGGCACAAAGTCTATGAGCATAATATACAGTCTAAAATAGAAGACTTAAAATCTAAATGTATGACACATAAGTTACAAATATACAAAGAAAGTAATATACCATGTGGAATAGGACAAAACTTAATACACAATCCAGTCGATAAAGAGTTAAAGATGAAAAATAAATAGGGCCAGTTGGAATGAACAGCAGAGAAAACACTAATCCAGAATAAAAAGGATTATATTTTAACACTTTTAGAAGTTAATAAAGTGCACGCCTGAAGTAGGTGTAGGTAAAGTGAGCTAAGTAAGAATAGGAAAGTATGAAATAGGATATAGTGAATGATAACTGGTTCAAGGGGTGGGTACAGAGAGGTTGAGGAAAAGAAGAGAAGAGAAAAGAAAAAAAAATGGGGTGAAAAGGAGGAAAATGATAGGAAGAGATGTAGCAGATATGAGGGAGTTGTTTGTGAGATGACAGATTAAATAGGATAAAGAGCAGAGATAGTGGGCATAGGCGTATAGTTGTGATTAGAGATCAGGATTGTCTTCAAAGATGGCAGCCGAGATTGTAGAGGAGAAAGCAGTCCTTTTTTGTGTCTATGTAACAAATAGGAGAAAGCAGTCTTTTCTTAGTGTCTAGGTCACAAATATGGGAAAGCAGTCCTTTCTTAGTGTCTAGGTCAACAATAGGCAGGAGTAAATATAGATCGTCAAAATGGAGGACCCAAAAAGTTAGCCACTGACCTATAGTAAACAAAATGGACTCATCGCGTTAGATCGAACACAAGGAAATGAATCCAGAGACAGAGCAGGGAATTGCATCAAAAGACAATGCAAACAACGCGATACTAGTGAGGGTCAACATGGACATCAGCCACACGCTATGATCTGCTCCCTGAGGGACCAATCGCAGGAAAAAATCACTCGATCAGCGGAGCCCCACCGATCCTACCTGTATCAATGAGGTAGTCCGGGATCACAGACAGGCAGGAGCAAAACCGCCAACACTGGGGTATCAGGGGTGGGCGGAACAATCAACATCGTCATGCAGCAGGGGTGCTCCGGCCAACTTGCAGCCTCCAAGCTGTCCGTCGGCAAAATGACCATCAGACCCCAGTGCCCAAAAACGGGGGGAGAAAAACGGAAAGGGGAGGAATCCCGAAAACCCTCCTCTTGTGAAAGGGTTGAATTCACCCGATCCGCCGTGAGACTCCGCTCGGGGAAGCCAGCTCTGAAGCGGTATCAGGAAGCAAAGCGGCAGCTGGCGGCTTCGAGCAGCACGGAGGCCATGGTGGTCACGGCAGGGCACCCAATTCCGCCGCTCCACTGTAGCCTCGAGGGGGGGCCCGTGATGCAATCTGACCAGCGCCAGCCACCGATGGGGGTCTCGTCAGTGCCCTCGGTTTCAACGAAGGTCACATCGAAGGGAAGCAGCGGGAGTAACGCGCTCGAGTCTTGGCTAGAAGCGATGCAGACCACCTCCAGGGTAGTCAGCTCTGCAGACTGGACGGCTCTCTCCTCAGGATGGAAAGCGCCGGCTAGCGTGTGAGAGTACAGAGGCAGCGGCCGCAACCACAGGGGTCATGGCAAGTCATCCAGCTCACCGGCAGCCTCGAGGGGGTCTGCGGCAGCGGCGAAGGGTTAAGTCGATGTCCTCGTTTCAGTGGCAGCACCGAGGGTATCCCGCTAGTCACTCGGTTCGGCTGCAGCAACGAGGGGGGTCACGGCGGTGAAAGTGGATTGGTCGAGAGGAGAAAGCAAGCAGCCTCGTCGTCTGGATGTCTCCAACTTCGTGAGTAGACATCAAAAGTCAATTTCAATGTCGTCGATGGGCAAAGTCCTCTGATTATTAGTGGGAGAGTTACGCGGAGATGTTCTTGGGTTTATCCGGGGATTTACACCAAAAAGGTGATCCCTAAACCAGGAGCTTTTCATTCAGCTCCTCCTCAGGCGGCCATCTTGCCGTAGCCTCTATCTTAACAAACCACAAACCTTGAATTTCATGTTATTATTGTGTGTATATGTATATGAAAAATATATATGTGAAAAATCAGGCAGGAGCCGCATTCCGTATGCGCATCCGGAATTATTGGTCTGCAATGTACAAGGGTTTGCTTATGGTCAGTGACTCCATGTTTTTATTTAAAAAAAATATATAAATACACGTATTATATAAGTGTGTATAAATATAAAAACGCGTCAGACCGTTGTGCTGTGGTGAAATAAAACAACTTTTGCCTGAAAACTTGGGACTCGCCGTGGTTTCTGTTCGCCAGATACGAGCTGGAGGTGCAGGGCCAGTTTTCTTGAATATATATATATATATTTTATTGTAAATAGTATGTATATTGGGTGGAAATTCTGGGGAGGAACAGGGATGTGGTGGTTCGCAGGAAAAAGGAGCATCAATGGGGTAGGTGGGTCCTAGTGGAAGTAGTATTTAAAGGAACAAGCTTTACTCTGGTCACAATTTATGTCTCCACTGACGATGATCCTGATGTCTGGCAGTTTATGGATACAGAGCTTGCCTTGTGGCCAGAGCCCATCGTATGTTGTGGGAATTTCAACATCCACGACCCAGAAAGCTCGTTTACAAACCGGGCGGGAGCTATGCAGGGAGAAAGAAAAAGACATACAGTGCACTAGATAATATGGCTCAGCATAACTCCTTAGTTGACCCATGGGTGCTGCGACATCCATTTCTAGATGGTAGTATGTTTTTTTCTGCCCCCCACAGAATTCTGGTCAGACTGGACTACTTTTTAATTTCTAAATCCTTAATCCCTGGTGTCCAAGTGGAAAAACAACCTAGGATTATTTCAGATCACAGACCTCTGGTGTTAGCATTTAATATACCCATGGTTCAGAGTAGGAATACGCAGTGGACTTTCGAACTTATTTTATTAAAGGATGGGGCTTATCAGAAACATATGGAAGCCTGGATAAAATACTTTTGGGATAATAATAGAGGTTCAGCATCCCCAGGGGTAGTTTGGGATTGTTTTAAAGCTGGTGTTAGAGGGGAAACGATGAGCTATGTGCTGGCAAGACGAAAAAAGGAAAGAATTAAAATAGAAGTAACCCGCCAAAGATTGATTTTAGAAGAAGAAAATCTTGCTACAGCTATAAGACAGAATATCTCACTGGAGCCCTTCTTGCTTAGAATCATATCTCTTAAAGGAGAGGCTACAGAAGGTCTTAGTAGGAAAGCAGCAGAGAACTATCTGGTGAAAAAACAGGATGCGTACGAATTGAGTGAGAGAGTTGGACATATCTTAGCTGTCCGAACTAGGCAACGCACTGCTGCAGCTGATATTAGGGAGATTCTGGACTCACAGGGAGTCTTAGCTACAGACCCAGATCTGATAAGAGAAGTCTTTAGGAATTTTTATGTTGAATTATATGCCCTTGGTGATATTAGGAGCCAGGAAGAGATGGATAGTTATCTTAGCGACATTCCTTCCCCCTCTCTGTCTCTTGAGGAGAAGGAAACATTAGATGCTCCACTGAGTTTGGATGAGCTTATTGTGGCCTTGGGTAGTCTCCCCTCAGGGAAGGCAGCTGGGCCAGACCAAATTTCTGTAGAATTTTATAAAGTGTTCCAGAACGTGTTGTTGGTTGATATGTTTGATATTATATTGCGTACACAACGTGGTGAATTACCCCCAGAGTCCTGGGGAGGAGCGGATATTGTTGTTATCGCAAAAAAAGGAAAGCCTCCAACTCTCCCTGGCTCCTATAGACCTATTACCCTGATGAATTCAGTCGTTAAGGTGTACTCAAAAATGTTGGCAAAAAGGCTCGGAGGGTGTATTGAAAAATTGGTAAGCCCATCACAACATGGCTTTGTACCTGGTAAGAGCACAACTCAGCATGTTAGTACAGTAATTACTATGTTTGATGCTGCAGGGGTCTAGGGCGATCCTATTGCGGTACTCCGTCTGGATGCCGAGAAGGCATTTGATAGGGTCGCCTGGGAATTCCAATGGGCAGTGATGAAGTGGAGTGGAATAGGTAAAGGTTTTAGAACAGCTATACAAGCCGTATATAAAGATCCATCTGCAAAGATTAGAGTAAACAGGGGGCACTCAGAGGCAGTTAATATCTTAAGGGGCACGAGGCAAGGGTTCCCATCTTCCCCGCTTCTTTTCGCGCTATATCTCGAGCCACTATTAAGCAGATTAGAAAGAAACGAAGGGATTCCACCAATGATATTGAATGGCTGTACAATCAAATCTTTAGCTTATGCTGACCATGTGGCTATTTTAACCCCAGACCCAGATGCAGCTATCAGGTGGGTGGAAACAGAGGCTCATATGCTTGGTCATCTGTCGGGATATAGTTTAAATAGGTCTAAGACGCAAATAGTAAGGAACCAGTTTACAAGATGTTTTGACAATAGGGTGGTCGGCTCAGCAACATATCTGGGGATTGTAATATCAGCGAGCCTGGATAATTTGGTTGAGATCAACATGGCTCCGCTACTGACTAAGGTTAAAAAGGATTTAGAGAGGATGAATAATTTGCATCTCTCGCTGGTTGGGTGTACTAACGTAGTGAAAATGGTTATACTACCTACATTTTTGTATTTATTTAGATCGATACCCCTTTTTTTTTTATCTAAATGGTTTATTACGTTGGAAGGCATATTAAATAGGTTTATATGGGCCCACGGAAAAACTCAGAGGGCATATAGATTTATGTCTTTGCCAAGAGAAAGAGGTGGTTGGAGTGCGCCAGATTTTAGGTTGTACTATATGGCGGCTGCTCTACAATATATGCAGGGTTTGATTGGAGGCGGTGGTATTCTACAGAAAATAACAACTATGTCCACAGAAGTATACGCAGCAGTATTAGGGCCAGAGGCAGAATTTTTTTTCCTGTACCATGCTGATTTAGGATACTTTAGAAGGAAACCGGCCAAAACTATCGGTGCAGCCTTCAAAATATGGAACGCCTTCTTGAAAAAGGCTGGTTTGGGTAGATATAACAGATATGTTAAATTGTACAACAATAAATCCTTTCCTCCAGAAATATTTTCTGATTCAGTAATGTCTGCTTGGGAGGATAAAGGTATTTTGCAGATTGGTGACTTAAGGAATCCAGAGGGAGTAGCACAATTCGACGACTTGGTAAGAAGATATAATATAGACAGAAGAGATTTCTTTAAGTATTTACAGGTCAGGAGTTTCCTGAGCAGTAAACAAGGGGGTCCAGCTGGATACAATTGTAATGAGTTTATGGAAAATGTAATTACCGGCGGTGAGACCACGATTAGATCAGCTTACGCGCTTTTAGTAAGGGTTAAATCGGATGATATAGATAAATACAGGAATAAGTGGGTAGAGAAATTAGGGATAGAACCTGAAGCTTTTCAAGATTCATTGGACCTGGGTCGCACTATCCTGTGCTCAGCCCCCCTTCAATCTCAGCACTATAAGACCCTATATTCACTCTATCATACGCCAGCTAGTATTGCCAAATGGGGGGGATCGGAGGGGACAACCTGTCTAAGATGTAACTTCCCTGAGGCGGATATTCTCCATATGTTTGCTACCTGTCCCCAATTACATACTCTAATTAAAGGTATCGAGGGATTCTTGGATAAATCATTGGGGATTCAGATACTTTTAACCCCTAGTTGGATTTTGTTGGGCATTGGAACAGAGGGAAACAAAGTTGTTCAGTCTGATTTTATGTTTTTGGCAATGGCAGTCTTTAGACTAACTTTAGCAAGGGCTTGGCTAGATACGACGTCCCCGCATTTGCAAATTGGTTGGCAAACTTAATAGCTGCATATAATTTGGAAAAACCTATATATGCCAGGAAGGGAAGGGTAGGAAGAGCTCGGGGTGTAAGAATATGGGAACCCTTGGCTAAATGGAGGGATGGGAAAGGGTAATGTGATTATGTTTATGTTTTTGATCTAATTTGTTATTGTTATGTAGTAATATAGGGGGATGTCTGAGCAATCAAAGTATAATATTGTGGCTATGAATTTAATTATTTTGTTTAGGAAAGGTGCTGTTCTGTAATACTATAATGATTTTGTTTGTGAAGAAAACAAACTGCCGAATGTATAATGTATAATGTGTGTGACGAAAAGTATGATAAAAACAAGGCTTTAAAAAAAAAGTAAATAGTATGTATATAGAATAATAATGAATTGAATTTTATTCTTTCTTTTTTATATACATATCTTTTTTTGTATTGCATATATATATATATATATTTTTTTTTTGTGTATATATTTTATCAAATTGTATTTGGATTATAAATTTAAGATTGCGAAATTTGCACAGTGTATGTTTTGCACAGAACAAAAAATCTTTGTGAAAGCAATGTAAGGCACTATGCCACAAACTCAGTTTTAAATGACACAAATCTTGTTGCATAAGGATGTGAACAGCAAAGGGTTAACCTGGTGAGCTTGGTTTTAATTAATACCACCTCCCCCTTTTTTTGAACTCCTTAAGTACCCTCGTTTATGTTTTAGCAACTGTATCATGTGATCAAGCCTCGAGTCAGAGGTGAAACGCGTCATGCGGACTTGCTGGGTTTTATGGAAATAAAACACTAAATTGCACCAGATATTTTGGGTCTGACTTGTTCGCTTTTCTTTAAGAACTGTCCGGACAGGGAGGACAGTGGTGTGGTGGCTGCTACATCGAGCGGAGTACAAAGAAAATAAATATATCTATATATATATTACCTACTGGCGGTCGCCAGTAGGTAGTTATAGTTAGGACCTAGTTTCCATAGGAAATCCGCAATATTCTATTGGGAATAACTTTGGCCCTGGTGGACGAATGTTTGCGAATTTCTCAAAGAAGATGGCTAGGTCCGCTGCGCTCATTCTGTGAAAGTTTTGGGGGGATTGGTGAAGTGGGGGCTGAGATAAAAGGGGGATCCCAAAACGTGTTTTTCCCATGTTATTTTCCATAGGACGTTTAGACACGGCTACAGCTCGAACGGCTGAATGGATTTATAAGAAATTTGGTAGAAAGGTAGAGTGTGGGTCACAGATCACGCTTTTGTTTAAATGGTGTAAATCCGTTCAGTAGTTGCTGAGAAAATTAAAGTTGAAATCAATTATATATCTGTAAGCGAGCACGGGTGCGCGCACCTATGCGGGTGTGCGCGAGCGGCATTGTGATTTGCTGTTTAACGTCTGTCAACATTCGATTCGGAGGAAATCAGGAAGTGTTGTCCGCCATTTTGTTAGTGCGAGTGAATATATAATACAGAACAAAGGGTTAGTACATGGAAAGGGGAGAAGGTAGAGATTGTCTGGCTGGGTAGGTTTTCTAAGGGGGTACAGTATGGACCCTGAACACAAAAATACTATTTTTTTTTTGAGAAAACATTTGCGGGGTGCATGCATTCGGTCGCGCACCCCTATTTACAAGACTGTGAAAAACTATAGTGGTGAGAATGGAAAGGGAGCAGGGTGGAGAGTGTTTGATTTCGTAGGTTTCTTGAGGGGTTTATTAAGGATGACGAAAGTGTAAAAGTAGCTTTTTTTCGCAAATAAGTTACGAGGTGCGCGCACTCGGTTGCGCACGGCGATCAAAAAACATAAGGAAAGATGGAGATAAATTACAAGTTTGAGTGTTTAGATCTAAGGTGGCTCTTAAAAGAGCCCTTGTGTTAATTGAGTTTTTGCTGAACTTATAAGTAAGTTCCGATGCAGAGTCTCATGTTACAGAGGAAAATTCTATTTCCCTCATCCGTGAAATGAACACCATCTCTCAGATAGATGCCTTCCATGTTGAAACGTAGGTTGTTGTTGTATATAGAACCAATGTTATATTCTCTGAGGAAAGCAGAAACAGATTTATTTACATGTTTCCTTGCTTTCTCAATCTGTGGACAACGTTCATTGGACCAATTCCATTTTTGTCTTTGGCATATATTTGAATACACCAAGACAGTTCGAGGAAAAAGTGACATCAATTGACGAAAGGTGTCTTTTAGAAGCATTTCTAGACCTACACCTGTTAATGTGCCTAGATCATTCCCACCACAGTTCACAATTATCAGATTAGGTTCAGGGAGATGCGTAAAAGTTTTCACCAATGGTATCAATTGGTGACATCTTAATCCTCTTTGGCCAATCCACGTAATCTGCACATTTGGTAAATCAAGGTTAGAAGTTCGTCTGTTTGCAGCATATTTTTCACTCCAGTGAATATAACTGTGTCCTACAAGCCAAACCTTCATTTTCAAGGTAGATGCAGTAGTACTGCGATGGGTTCTTGAAGTGGAATGGCAAGTAGATGGTGAAAGTCACAATAAAAAAAGTGTGTGAGGTTTGGTGTTAAAGAAAAACTGAACATGATTGGTTAATTGATATACTTCAAGATTGAAGACTACGCTGTATGTTATAGTTTTATTATAAACAAATCTTCTATTGGTCGTGGAAAAAAAAGAAATGTAAAACAAGAGTGGATAGGCAGGTGTGTTTGGAGGGAAATTATCCTTTTTGCTTGGATTTAGAACGTTGAGATATGAACTTTTGACCTGTGCCTTCAGCCAGGTGCAGATTGAGCTGTTACCATGGTAACAGCCAGAGAAGGCAGAGGGTGAAGGGTGACTGTTATGTGACTTTGAAAATATTGAAAGGATAACCAACTGAAATGTTAATTTGAATATGAAATTGTGCGGGAACAAATATGATTGGTTGAAGAGACATATATGAGTGTGTATTGACAGAAAATCTATGCCATTATTCTTTGGTTGCAGTGATAGAAGTATTATTGAGAGCTCCGTCAAACGGCTATCGTTGTACAACTATCATTGTTCTACATCTGATAAAGCATTGGTAAAGGTGAGTGTATAACTGTTTGTTTTATGATGTATGATGTACCGTTAAATGTGGTTTGATCAATATATTTGATTATGTGAGTTACTGTGTGTAAGGAAGCACATTTTTGACTTTGATACAGTTTGATATGTTTTCAACTAATGTTCTTTTTTATTACATCAATGTTTTGAGACATTGTTTCTTTGTAATTATTAGTTTAAAATTACGATTAATTAATGTGATTAAGGATAGTGGAGTTCAGTCATGTTTTGAAGTTATGAGCTACTGTTAGGTCTATGAATTAAATGTTACTTAGAGACGGATCTGCAACGAAATTTGGGGGGGGAGGACGATAAAAAAAGATTTTTTGTAGGGGGACATGAACGTGTAATCAGTAGGTAGATTAAAGGTGGAGGGGCTCTTAGAATGGGTAAAGCAAGTGCAAGGTCTAATTAATATTGAAATGGTTCTTTATAGAGATGTGAAATGTTCAGGTGCGGCTCTGTGTGTATCTGGGATGTGTGTTATCTTGGGCTTCCACAGCAGACGTGAGAGGGGGGGAAGGGCTGAAGTTCTGTGAAGTTAATGGGGGTTGTGAGCCGTTTCTTCACTTTCTTTCAAGTCTGAATTATAGTTTTGAATGTATTTGTGGAAAACTGAATAAATAGAAAATAAAATGTAATGAAATAGACAGAAGTTAATAAACGTTTGGGAGCGTTTGCACATAATTTGTAAAGTTGGTTACAGATCAAAAAAAAGGAATTGGTAGAGGGGGGTCATTTCTGCCACTTACCGGCTCCAGGAGGGGTCGTTCTTCACCACCAGCACTGCTCAGCGCCACTGGGTCCCTGACGTTGTGGCCGCCCCCGCCGCTGTGCAGCGCCATCGCACGGCCGCGGAGCGGAGCGGACCACAACTCCCAGCGTGCCTTGCTAAACCCACCGCCCACTTCCTGCACAAGCGGCAGGAGGCGCAACAAAATGCGGCAGCACCCGGAGAGGAGCGGGGGTCATTTCTGCCACTTACCGGCTCCAGGAGGGGTCGTTCTTCACCACCAGCACTGCTCAGTGCCACTGGGTCCCTGATGTTGTGGCCGCCCCCACCGCTGTGCAGCGCCATCGCACGGCCGCGGAGCGGAGCGGACCACAACTCCCAGCGTGCCTTGCTAAACCCACCGCCCACTTCCTGCACAAGCGCCAGGAGGCGCAACAAAAGGCGGCAGCACCCGGAGAGGAGCGGGGGTCATTTCTGCCACTTACCGGCTCCAGGAGGGGTCGTTCTTCACCACCAGCACTGCTCAGCGCCACTGGGTCCCTGACGTTGTGGCCGCCCCCGCCGCTGTGCAGCGCCATCGCACGGCCGCGGAGCGGAGCGGACCACAACTCCCAGCGTGCCTTGCTAAACCCACCGCCCACTTCCTGCACAAGCGCCAGGAGGCGCAACAAAAGGCGGCAGCACCCGGAGAGGAGCGGGGGTCATTTCTGCCACTTACCGGCTCCAGGAGGGGTCGTTCTTCACCACCAGCACTGCTCAGCGCCACTGGGTCCCTGACGTTGTGGCCGCCCCCGCCGCTGTGCAGCGCCATCGCACGGCCGCGGAGCGGAGCGGACCACAACTCCCAGCGTGCCTTGCTAAACCCACCGCCCACTTCCTGCACAAGCGCCAGGAGGCGCAACAAAAGGCGGCAGCACCCGGAGAGGAGCGGGGGTCATTTCTGCCACTTACCGGCTCCAGGAGGGGTCGTTCTTCACCACCAGCACTGCTCAGCGCCACTGGGTCCCTGACGTTGTGGCCGCCCCCGCCGCTGTGCAGCGCCATCGCACGGCCGCGGAGCGGAGCGGACCACAACTCCCAGCGTGCCTTGCTAAACCCACCGCCCACTTCCTGCACAAGCGCCAGGAGGCGCAACAAAAGGCGGCAGCACCCGGAGCGGAGCGGGGGTCATTTCTGCCACTTACCGGCTCCAGGAGGGGTCGTTCTTCACCACCAGCACTGCTCAGCGCCACTGGGTCCCTGACGTTGTGGCCGCCCCCGCCGCTGTGCAGTGCCATCGCACGGCCGCGGAGCGGAGCGGACCACAACTCCCAGCGTGCCTTGCTAAACCCACCGCCCACTTCCTGCACAAGCGCCAGGAGGCGCAACAAAAGGCGACAGACCCCTCCGCCTCGCGGACGCGCGCGGGCGGCGCCGGGCGGAGCCCGGGCAGAGGGCAGGCCGTCTGTGGCCGTCAGGGGACTACAGGGGACGGGACGGGCACCCCCCCTTCGATCTGCACGCCGGATAATGGGTAAGCGCAAACTTCAAACATCTGTCAATGGGGGCACATCTAAGGCTAAAATTGCGCGAAAAATTCCAGCTTCATCTAACATAATGACTTTCCTGACCTCAGCTGTCGGCAAGCTAAACCAGGAAATTGCTGATAAAGAACGTGAACTAGGCTTGGACCCTATATCGGCGGATAGTCAAACTTTACCTACACTGACCAGACAACCAATCCCTTTGGACCCGGTAATTTTGATTGAAAAAGCACCCATTACTAGGCAACCAGATACAGATAATGCACTGGTACAAGAGGGCCAAGAGGGACAAGTAAACAATAACCAAGTTCTACAACACTCTTCTCATGATTGCACCCAGGAACCTGAGCCTGAACCCCAGATTAACAAGCGCACTAACAAACAAAAGATACATGGTGCATCGCGTCGTAAGCAACAAAATATCTCATTGAGTGCCCTGGAAATCTCTATCAAGGACATGGTGGAGAAGGTCCTTGTTGACAAGCTTGAAGGGGTACTCATACAAATCTCCACAGACATTATAGACACTCTAAGGGAATGTGTCTCCGATATTCTAAAGAAATGTGATAGGATAAATAAATTTATAACATCCTTCGAGAAGGATCCTCGGTGCCCACTACCCAAAATCACCCCACAGTCTCTTTCTAACGCTCAGGGACAACCCCAATCCCCTATGGAGCAGGGGAATACTGTACTAACCTACCTCCAGATTCCACCTGCACCACCACAAGTGTCAAATGGTCGTGGCTCTGGGCAAGGGGACAGCACACTTATCACTAAGCTACCTTTGGCACCTAAATCTTGTCCACCGCTGGCGGGGCCCATGGCACCTATGGTATCCACCCAAGATGGGCTTAACCCAGCAGAGCCCAGAAGACATCGCCCGAGACCGCCAGTTCACCTTCCACCAGAAGCTACACCTTTTGTTGCGATTTTGGTGAATATACCAGTATTAAAACCGGGGGAAATTGAGTCTAATGACTCACAGTTGGCCAATATAAAAACATGGTGTGATGCTAACTGTACAGGCCCTAATAATATCTCTGAATATATCCACACAGGTAGACGTGTGGATTGGGTGGGGTATTCTAAGAAGAAATTCTCTGGGGATTGTCTGATTGTTAACTTTAATAGACCCCATGAGGCCTCCCGTCTATTCTGGGATGCAACAGAGGTCAGAGAGGATAGGATAAGAGGAGTCCCCTTAGGTTTCTTCTACCCCCCACCAGCACCCCCGGAAAAGCTCCCTGAAAGGGCTACTC